>NC_135126.1:2852468-5352468 GCF_050908995.1 Andrena cerasifolii | reverse complement strand
CTCGACAAAATCAGAGGAACGGCGACGGTAACGCATGGCCGGGGAAGATAAAAGGTTCGCGGGCGCGCGTGTCGCGAAAAAGCCGACGTCGACGAATCTCGTTCACAAAGGGGATGAAGGGGAGAGTACGGGGGCCACGATAGAACGGGCGATTTTATTGAGGGCGGAAGACCCCCCAGGAGAAACGAAGGAAATTGTAATCGAGGCGTCGAAATCATATTGGCTGGTCTCGCGAGCTAGCTACCGAGGGAGTTAAAGGAAAATATAATACAACTTTAGCACCGCACTCTTTTTAATATAAGAACGAAGATGAAGGTAAATTAACACAAGCGAAGGAATCGTACAGCGGTAACGTCTCGCGTCGTGTCGCTCTATCAGTGTTTGTACGATTCCTTCGCTTGTGTTAATTTACGTTCATCTTCGTTCTTATATTAAAAAGACTGTGGTGCTAAAGTTGTATTATATTTTCCTTCAACTCCCTCACTACAAAACGCTATCGCCCTTTGAAACTTTGTTGGAGGTCGGTCGGGCCACAAGTCTCCCCAATCAAGCTCTCGAAAAATATCAAATTACGAGCAATCCTGAGCTCGCAAAATGTGTAGCTAGCAGGAGGATCCAGGAAACGAGAGGAACGTTCGTTTTCATCTTCGCTTTTGGCGGACGAACTTGGGTGACTTAATTACCACACCATTCAAGCGCAAGCCGGACACCAATCAGCTGGATCTCCGTAATCGTAATTATCGCGTAATTAGCGGCGCGTGCAATAATAAGATCCAGCGTCGAGCCGTCGCTTTTTCCTCTCCATCTGCTCCAAGGTTCCCAATAAAAACGGGCCCGGCGAGCTCGAGCTCGAGCGCGTTCCGGTCGGTGGAATTAAATCAGGAGCCGCGCGATTTCGCGTATAACTCCGCCGTTGCACCTTCCAAAATTCTGCGAAGCACTTGGGCAGCCTTTCAAACGAGCTTGTGATGGATACCTGCGCGCGTTCTCCATTTCCCCACATTCGAGTCAATTTGTCCGAGACACCTGTTGTCGCCAGCCAAATATGCGGTACCTACTTTGTCCGGAGTACGTCCGGAGTGCTGCGCGGACGGTTGAATCAGAAGCTGGGATCTCGATCGGATGGATCACGGTACGGAGCGGAGTGATCTTCGGTGTCAGCTGTTAGCACGTGCCACGGCGAAGGAGAAAAACCGAGCGGCGCGTGTGCGTGCACTTACGCAACGGCGGATGCAAGAAAAGGCCGAGAGGAGAAGCCGAGGGGGTGGCAGAGGGGTGGAGGGAGGGCAGGAGGCGTGGTAGACGGCGTATCGCGCCAAGACGTAACGCGTTACGCGTAACACTCGCTCGCTTGCCCGCTCGTCGCTCAGCTGTCGCGAGTAACAAGCTCGAGCCTGGAAAAACCAGCTATATTGGCAAACTCCGAGCGGCCGTCCGCCAGAGGCTTCTTTCGCCGTCGAGAAATTATAATTTCTCGGTCGATCACACCTTACTTCCAGCAGAATCCATCGCGCGGCCTAACCGCACGCTCCGAGCAAAATTCCGCTTTTTCTCCTCAGCGTGGCGTGCGAAGCTTCTTCAGGAGCCATCTGGCGCCACGCCAAGCCCTTCTCGATCCATCAAACACGATTCTCTTCGTCGCCGTGCCCCGAATCGGGCACCGTAGAGCGTAAACCCGGTGTTAGAAAGCGTCGGCCAGCGCCCGCCACTGCCGCGGACTCACCGACGAAACGACGTTCCCGAACGAAAAGGCGAACACCGAGGGCACCACGGCGATTAGAACGGCTGCGGAGAGAAAGTGGCGCGAAATTACGTGCGCGAACTATCCGCGAAGGGACGAGGTCTCGCTCTCTCGATATTTTATCCTCTTCAAATTCTCCGTCAAAGGGAAAGTGCTCGAGCACACTTTTACCGTTCCCGAGCCCCTTTTTGTTCCAACCGAGCGTTTTTTTTCCATCTCTCCTTCCCGCCCCCGCTATCATAGTTGCATGGGAGCCATCACGTGCAGCTCGCATTAAAACGGAAATGCTTTTATGCTTCTCATAGCCGTTCCATCGATCCTCCCGCTCTGCGCCCCCTTCGGACCCGCCGCCCCCCACCCCCCTACCTTACTGCGAGCGCAAACCCTCTGAACTCGGTATTAGCAACGCGCGAACGGGGACCGTCGAAAATATGCAAATGCTCGGGGAATTACGGCGATCTGTCGAAAATGGATCGCCGAGGATAAGGATTACGATTATTCCGCGCTCCTTTTCTCCACCACCACCCCTCCGTTGCCCGTCCGTCACGGGGGATAACACGACGGGCGCGGGGCGAGATTGTTTTCACCGAGCCAGCCGTCCATTAGGAGAAATTAGCTTCGACCTCTGCGTCGACGAAGGAACGAGCAAATCGATCGGAAGATCGATTCGCAGGTAGACCCGCGACTTATAGCCACCCTGCGCTCTCTCCTAGGAATGCAAACAAACCGAACGCGAGCCGCAATTTACCGGAGCTTCGAGAAACTTTCGTGGGACGATCAATTTTTCAGCGTCCACGCTGCCTCGACTTGGCCGTCTTGTATGCTTGGCGATAATTTGCCGTTCGCAGGGAACAAGGGAGCCACTGTGGGAGCCTACGGACGCGGAGCTAGGAACTCGAGGCCGAGGATGGCTAATCGTCGGAACGAGTACACGTGTTACGCGGAAAAGGTGAGAAACGACCAATGGCCAAGGGCGGAATATCGCGTAGCACTGGCTTCCGTAAACGGCGCGCGTCATTTCACGCTCCGCGATGCTAGGCGACGCACAGTGGTCCGGATAGGGGTAGTAGGGGAAAAATGATTCGGCCGAAAAATGAATTTTCCCCTATCGAAATCTAACGAATTTATACTACTTTCTAAATGTCCATCAGCCTCGAAACTGAAAATATTATTAATATTTTCGCTTAAAGTTGGACATTTTGAAGATAGCATTTTTCACCAGAAAAAAACTGCTTTCTTTTTAGAGATGCCCTGACGACCCTGTTTAATATTTCCTCTCCATTCTTTTTCTAGAATGAAGAGCATTCTTTTGCGTTAACAATTAACACCGTCAACTAAAAATTACTGTTCATAATGTATTAAGAAAGTAAGGCTCAATGAAATAAAGAAAATTGTCTAAGTTCTTTACAATTAACAAGGAATATCTATCAAGTTCCATCGAGTTCCACGTTCTAACCAATTGGAATGTTTTCGGCACACCTTCCTCTACAGAATTATGCGAAAAATCATTTCCTCCTTCAGCCCACTCTCCAAATTATTACTGTCTGAAGCTGCCAATAAGTAACGCGGCTCGCCGCGCGTTTTACATGCGATTTAAATCACTTAAAGAGCATTAAATGAACTATTAAATAAACCGTTTTCAATTTTTTTTAATAACAATTAGGTTGACAAAATTGAAGAAAAAA
Organism: Andrena cerasifolii; assembly: GCF_050908995.1. Lineage (NCBI taxonomy): Eukaryota > Metazoa > Arthropoda > Insecta > Hymenoptera > Andrenidae > Andrena > Andrena cerasifolii. The sequence goes on along the minus strand of NC_135126.1, from coordinate 5,349,042 downwards.
ATTAAATAAATGTACAATATATTAAATTATAAATCATTAGAAAGAGATAATTTTTTCCTATTGTTTGCGTAAATTTCGTTCCGATATCTTTTATAGTTCAAAAGTTATACACGAATGTGCTCCTACTACCCCTATCCGGACCACTGTGCGACGATCCATGCATCGGCTACTCGATCGTAAGTCACGGGGATCTAGCGATCGCTAGTCTCTTTGGTTTCGACCCAATTTTAGAAGCTTTTAACGTCATCGAGCGACTCAATTGCCAGGAATCTTGTCTGGGAGAACACCGCGGATGAATTTCATTATTTAGATTCGGTGTGGCAGTGGAAAGAGTCAACGTCCTTGGTTTCAGAGGAGTGCAGCGTAAAAACAAAGGCTCCACGTGTGTTTTCGTTTCTAAGATCGCTTATGAATTTATTGTGTCTCTTTAGGTGGAGAAGAACTGAGGAGCCCTTGTAGAAAACACTGTAGATGCCAAGATTAAAAAAAAAAAGTTCTAAGAGATTCTTGAATTCGAAGGGCACCTTTAAATGGGCCGACTTTGGCCAGAAAACTGGAGTTCGAACGAAATTCCTCCAGCATCTATTGCGTAACAGGTCGGGTATTGTTTTCAGACAAAGTGGCTTGAATAGCTTTAATTGGCTACTTCGAGATGCAGCTTCTCTGAGAATACTACCTGTTACACAATAGGTTCCAGAGGAATTTGCTTGAAATTCTAGCTCTCTGGTGAAAGTTACCCCATTTATCGAAGGATTCTGGTGCCCGGCGTTCCAAGGGTGTGTGTAAAAGTAAGCGTGACGGCACATGTCGATCGCAGCCTAAATATAGTACGCGCTGTCTATAACGAGGTCTATTATTGCATACTGCGCGCAGACCGTGAAACAGTTCCGCCACGGCGGTGCCTTTGAGTGTCACGATCGCCGCCTATGCGCTTCGACGTGTCGTGCCCTGGAAGAAAGGGGGCCACGAGGAAAGCCTCGACCTGTGGCGGGCTTTTCCAGGCGAATTCCAGAGAGCCTGTGTGGAACGTGGAGGCCGCTAACGATTGGGAATCGCGCAGGAAGGTGGGGCACAATATGCGGAAAATTAGCGGTGATCTACGTCCTGCCGTCAGATGAGAACATTGAGAACACCCAGCGCGACAAGAGCCAGCCGTAGACGTGGGAAGAGACTGCTCGGTAGGAGTGGGTTGCCCATTCATGTATCCCATGCATAGCCAATCAGCAGTCATTAAATTAGCCATCCCCTGCGGTGACATCATCTCCCGCCTCTCCCTCGATCGCTTCACCCTTCGTGGATCCACCCGGATCGAGCGCTCGCGCGCGCCAGATTCGACTGACAAAACCACCCTCGTCCACCGCCCTCACCTCCACGCTTCTAACCCTTTTGTCCAACCCTCTGCTGCACCGACACCCGAGAGATGCACCGACCGATACGACCTCGATTCCGCGCTACAGCGCACGCGACAACCTCCCATCGAGATTTCGGAAATGTTCCTCTAATCGCGCAGCGTCTCGCAGAGTCGCGAAGTAGGATGCTCGTGGGATTTGGACGATCTAGGTGGGATTGCGCCTGGAAGCGTCGCGAAGGTCTCCCTTGGAGCAGAAGTCGAGTGTAACAAGACTGGAAAAAAAAGAACGGGGAGAACAGGGCGGCAGAGATCAGCGTGTCGGGGCAGAGGGTCGTACACGCGTCCACGCCGCATGACGCATGACTCACGCGCGTTGCACGCGACCCCCCTTCGATCCACGCGTTCATATCGCGGAGCAAGAGCAACAGCAGGGGGATCAGAGAGACGAGAGAACGAGATGGACAGGCGGGAGAGGGGCACGTAGGAAAAGAATAAAGGGGGCAGAGAGAGAGAGAGAGGGAGGCAGGAAGGGGATTGGGCTAACGATGGCCAGCGGTAGCCAGCAACCCCTTGAGGATTTCTCGGGCCCCGTACCCCGATGTAACGAAGCCCATCCAGCGTGCAGCTCGTGCCATCCTTTCAAAACGGCAGATCGGTTTTTATGCCGCTGCAGATACGGAGGGGAGATGAAACCCGATTAAAGCGCAAAGGGGTAATAAACTAGCCTCGACGATTTCTACTTCTTCCATCTCTTCTTCCACCATAGATGTAAATATTATTCAGATGATCCGACGCACCGTGGTCCCAGGGATTATTCCAAAGCAAACAGCCTAAAGGTAGATTTCCCTATACGCCACTGAACGCAACATCAAGAACTTCAAAGCGAATTTTCTCGGAAATGAAGCGCGATATCAAAAAATTCCACTCCTTTTTCTCGACTTATTTACTCGTTACAAGTCGGAAAGAAAGAGTCAGTTTTTTTCATATCGCGCTTCTTTATTCGAGAAAATCGACTTTGAAATTCGTGACACTTTGGACATCGAGAGCTGTCTGAAGAAGCTCCTACGACTGCGAAGGAAAAGCAAACGGAGACGGAAACGTCGAGGCGGCCCACGGACTACGGCTCACGCAATGGTGGACCGTGAGGCCATAGCGATTGCAATAATATCGATCAGAAGGGCAGGAACCCTCCGGTGGTAGTTGCACGATTAATGTACCCCGCATCTGTTCCCGTATCCTGGCCGGCTCGACTGGATATTCCGCGTCGCGCACCACCGCTCAGGGGTGCGCGCACGTGTGCATTGTGTCGCGCAAACATCGCTACGTGCGATTTACCAACGCGTCCAGCCTTCGGCCCGTCGCCGCCACGGCTCTTATTAAATTACTGGAATCGCCTGGCGACGCGAGTAACCGAGTAGCCCCCGAGCCTCGCCGATAACAGGAGTTTAGAATTCCCCGGACTCTATTCCGCTCGGCTAGTGTCAGCGTGGCGGGAGCGACTTTGCGGGGCTTCCGGCGACAAATCGACGAATATCTTCAACGGAACAGCGCTCAATCTAGGAGGCCATTGGGAGCTGTGCAGCAAGTGTAGGGCGTGTAGGTACACAGAGAGAGTCGCGTAAGGGTGAGAAGACCAAGAGTAGGTACATATTTAGCGAGGGTGGTTAGGCAAGCTGAAAATTCAGAAAATTGCAACTTTCTGTCCAAGTAGAGTAATTCAAGGGTAAGACAACATGGGTTTTAGGGGGTGAAGTCACTCCTTGAGAAATTCGCAGAATTTTCTTTTTCCTGGAATATCTCGAGAACGGTGAGAGATATCGAAAAGAAGTTCAAACAAAAGTTTCATGTTCTTTTTATCTCTACAAAGCTGCGTAAAAATAATTATCGTAAGAACTATACTTTTTAAGTTACCCCCACCACCAATCCTTAAATCGATAATTATTTTCACGCAGTTTTGTAGATATAAAAGAAAGATGCGACTCTTGTTTAAACTTCTTTTCGATATCTCTCACCGTTCTCGAGGTATTCCACTTCAAAGAAAATTCTGCATTTTCTCAACGAGCGATTTCAATTTTCGAGTTGCCCAGTTTCCCCTGTAAGTTAAAGAAAGCAAGACAAGTGCCGAGCCGAGATTCGCGTGGCAAATACACTCAAGGCAGAGGGAGAGGTTCGCGCGGCGACTTTGTCCGTGCTCGGTGAAGCGAAGCCCAGAAGTCCGCGCAGATTTCGCGCTCGCAGATGCTCGAGGGCCAGCGCGGCGCCCCGCGGAGCGCAGCGTCGGACCCCATGCATCCCTTAGGAAAGCGAGATAAGCCGAGGAGGACGGGAGCAGGGCCGACAGCGCGCAACGATGGGGAGCGGCGATATTAAATCGCGGAATGACCAATCAATCGGCGGGGATGAAGTTCACGGATGGCTCGGCTCCTCGCGTGCCTCCTATTCCCGCGGATATTGGGTTTCTGGCCCGTTAGCTACGGAAAAGAAAGCAGCAGCTCCGCGGAGGATCCTCTTGCCAGGCTCGTTTTGTTTCGCCGCGATTTAAGGCCTCCCGGGGCGGTGTCCTTCTCGTACACCGAGGACGAAAGAGCGAGAAGGAGACTAGGGTCACGGTTTTTATTTTTCGCGGTCTGTCAGCGAGGCGCGAAATTAAAGGTGCGTGCACCGAATTGCGAGAGCGTTCCGTACAGCAGATCCAAGGAATCGGAGAGAGAGAAGGAGAGCGCGAGAGACCAGTTTGCAAGGTGCTCGGACCAGGTGTTGCTCCCCCGATATCTCCGTCTCCGTCTGCTCGCCCTCGTGTTACAACTTTGTACCTGTAATTTGACTGCGAGGAATCTCTCGCCGGCACCCAGCGCCGTCCGCTTTTATTCGCGCGCGCCGCGGTATCGCGATCTTCCCTTATCGCCGGCCACTCGATCGAATCGGCTCTCCAACGAAGAACAGTCGCCGCGATCTACGCTTGCTTGGATACTTGAGCGCTAATCACACCCACGTCGCGCGCCTCGAGTACGCCTTCGCCACTGAAACCCCCGCGAAAAAGCGCGGTCGCGAAGCAAAGCAGCCCCTAGACTCGCGGAGACTCCAAGTGCATCTCGAAACCTGGGAGAGAGCGTATCTTCGCAAGATCGCGAGGAAGGAGACGCCGGGTTCCACGGGTCGGCGAGAAGGCTCGCGGCGAGGGGCAAAGTTTTGCGGCTGCCTGTACGCTGGAGGTCCATATCGAACGGGCCGTATCGATTAGTCTTGTCCAAAGGGCAGCCTCCTAGGGCAGCACACTTTCCGCGGCGAGGGTGACTGTTTTTCTCCCGCACGCATCTACCGGGAGGCGTGCAGCCGACGCTGGTCGTCGCTGCAGCGGAGGAGGGAGGCTCGTGTAAACGGAGCGCGGGGATAGGTACGTACAAGGGCGAGAGGGTGAGCAAGGTACACAACCCCGAGTTCGCTGGAGCGTTTTACTGTGACGCAATTTTCCATGCATCCTGGACACGTTCTTCGCAGATCAAACGAGTGCTACGTTTCAGCGGCTCGTGGGCATTCGCCTTTGATGGAACCCACGGGACAGCCCGTGGAAAACATCAGCCCGGCGGCCCGGTGTCGTTCCTCGCAAATCGAAATATCGCGGAACGAGCGGAGCCCGGTTGTGCGCTACAGAAATTCGGGGCAGATGGAATTCCGAAAGAGGAAATTGCCGGCGCTGCGAGGCACGATATCCCGAGGATCGAGGTGGGCAACAAAGTCGAACGATACTCGAGGGCCTGAGGTTCGAGGGACAGGGCAAAGAGGATACGAGAGCGGGAGGGGAAAAAGAGAAACAGGGACGCGAGAGGCCGGGATGCGGTTAGCAATTACGCTACCGAACGTTGCTGGATGAGAAACCGATCGGCGGAACACCCTTCCGGGCAGAATTACGAGATTCCACGAGCTCGGCCTGCCGAAGTCGAGCCGCCGCGTAAACAGTTCGCTAGAGCTGCCTCGGGGATATGGCGTTTGAAAGTCCAAGTGGTTTCGGGGGCACCTTGCGTCCCGTCAATTTCCTCGATCCGAGAGTTTCGATCGTTACGTCACGGCAATGTAAATTTTGATACGGCGCAGCGGAAATTTATTAGACTCTGTCGGTATTTAAACTGGGTCAGCCACTTGGGCGTTACGATCGCGACTACTCCTATGATGCGCTTGCTTAATATCCATCGCTCGGATTCGGAAGAAGCGTGGCAGGCCTGCCTTTCCATTCCAAAATGATCAATGGCGCTACAAATCCGTCGGTGATAAATCCCGCGGATTTTAATGCGCACTGCCGCAAAAGGAGACCTACTTCTTCATTCCGACCAAATTTAGGACTAACAAGGAGAGTATTTTAGGTGTCCGCCTCCGATCATTTTGATTTTTGAATGTGTTATAGAGGACCGAAAAATAAGAAATACGTGTTTTTTTATTTTTCCCCGTTTTCATATTTGGAGGGTGAAAACTGCGTTCAAAGTTAGGGTTGAAAAATCATTTTTGTGGAAAACGAATTTTGTGTCTTTGAATGCGAAATATGACTGACTCACCAGATTTTCAAAAATCCACAAAAGTGATTTTTCAACCCTAACTTTGAACGCAGTTTTCACCCCCCAAATATGAAAACGGTGAAAGATAAAAAAACACGTATTTCTTATTTTTCGGTCCTCTATATAACATATCCAAAAATCAAAATGATCGGAGGCGGACACCTGAAATACTCTCCTTGTAAGTAGCTTGTGCAAAATACTGCCGTATAATACCCCGTAATTTACACTATTTATTTTTACTATTCGAGCTTCAGGATCCACGTATTTAATTACCTACCTGCTATATTTGTTCTACTTTCTACTAGTGTTCTTTCTTTCGCTTCTGTTGCTTCTATTGTGTCTCTATTCGTACTATTCTTCTTTTACTTTGTATTCCAACTTATATCGAACAAATAAATACGTAAAAAGAGACCGCGCGTCGCGGAGTCTTAAGAAATGTATCTGCAAAGGAAGCGCGAAAAAGCTGCTTTTCGTTGCAAGGAGAGCTGACTCTCCTCGGAATTAATCCCCCGGCGATTACCAGCGAAATACAGCGCCGGCTGCTGCCCATTTTCCAAAAGGTGCGGCAAACCTTTTCCCCCCCTTTCGATCGAGCAGACGAGGAGGAAGCGGAGGAAAATTCAGCTCGGTCCCCGGCCAACGAGGCCACGCCGGATGCTGCACTTTCATTAGAGCCGACCAGCTGCCACACGTCCAATGCCAGATAATGGTTCATAAAGAACCGACGGTTATTGTCGTGTGGCGATCTCGCGGTTGAAAAGTCGGCCGGCGCGACAGCAGCTCCAGATAAACGGTCCGGCGCTATTCAAAAGAGAGCTGGCCGCGTCGAAACGCCGCGTTCCCTCCGGAAATCGAGCCACGAGTCCCTTAGCTTCGTCCTTCCAAGTGCCTGCGAGAAACGGTCCCTCGAGAGGCTCCTCCAATCGCGGAGATTTTAAATATCGCCAGTCTCTAACTGCGTTAACTCGCCCCGCTTTTGGCACGGCTATATTCAGCGATTTCGAGCGGTCTCGGAATAATGCAGTGGCTGGATGAAATTTAAATGAATCGAGATTGACAGGCGACCCGTTTCAGCCGCGTATATACCCACCTATTCCGACGTCGCGCGATATAGAACGCGTCGCGAAATACCCCTTCGCTCGGCGCTTAAACTTCAGGGATCCAGGTCAGCCGGGACCTTGCATCCAGCGGGACGTATCGTTGCGGAAAATCCGAGCTGTTTCGCGTCGATCTATAGGCGGGTGGAGGGAAGAGCGCGAAGGGGTGCGAAACGTTAGAGCACCGAACGCTGGAAAATGTTGAAGGGTCCCGCGTGATAGGGCGTGTCCACGTCGGCGAATTAGTAACGGCGAAAGGGGGCACTGGAGGCCGAGGAAAAAAGATGGTCTTCAGGAAAGTGGCCGGGAGAAAAAGCCGACGAAGCGACTCCAGCGGCGGTAGATAGAGGACAGAGAAGCCGTCGGCGAACGTGCATCGAAAAGGGAGCTCCGATGGGGCCAGGGGAGGGTGCAAAGGAGCAGAAAAGAACGACGAGGAGGAGAGGTCGAGGGCTCGAGAAGGGAGGAATCGAACAAAAAAAAAAGAAAGGACGGAGGGATAGAGGACGAAGAAGAAGCAGGCTGCACACGCTGACCTGGAAACTATCCTGACACGAGGGAGGTGGGCCGAGTTGCCCAAAGCGCTCGGCTAGGAGGCGTCGCTGGCGAGGGAATTCGTTGCGTGCGCTCTTAAAAAATGAACCAGCGGACGTAGCGTTTCCATCTCGATGTCTCTTTCGACATCGAGCCGCGATCCAATATCCCCGCGGAGGGATATAAATTAACCTTCGAATTGATTCGTCCGACAAACGGCCCGCCACACCCAATAACTTTTCCCTCGTTACCACTCTCCTCGCGTCTCTCCGCGGCATACCTGTCCCGGGCCTTTCTCGCGTTTATTACACGGAATCGCATGATTTATTCGTGAACGCGCGCACAATGCAGCCGCGCAGGATCCCGCGGGGACGGTTTCTCGTGTTTCTCGAAGGGCATTTAAAATCCTGCTGTCGACGGTGGCCGGTAGTAGGGCGGAGGGGGCAGAAGGGGGTCCAAGGGCCCCGCGAAAGGGGCGTTGCTAAATGACGAAACCAGTTTCGGGGAGCGTAAGAGCGTAAGAGCGGTAGGGCCGGGAGCCTGATGGTACGATCTGTCGGTGGTTTCCTTTTGGTTTGTAAACCACACCATGCTTCCAGGTCGCGGTGTACGGACCGATCCTCTGGTACGCGAACCCTTTCAACCCTAGCCCTCTTTCCCTCGTCACCGAGCCCACGAAGCATCGACGCATCGACGCGTCGCCTCGCCGTGAAAGGAGCCACCAGCTTGGGGCCAGCTGTCTCGGAAGTCGATCGACGCACCGTCGCTCCGGTTGCTACACACCAGGGTAACCGTCGAAACGGCGGCCCCTGCCGGCCGTCGCGATTGGAAAAGAGGTTTCATCGACGAGGAGAAGCGGGCACAGACGCGCCGAGCGCGATGGATAATTTTCCGCCGGCAAAAACGAAGGAACGCCAGCAAAGAGCGAGGCGAACCGTGACGGGATCGTTAAATCATAATCAGGCCCTGCCTGTCGGTCTGCACTCGCGCGTAACTCGTCCGCGCGATTATTAATTGTTCCCGTTGAGTCTCCCCTGCCCGCGCCCTCCTCCGCTCCGCTTTCCGCCCTGTTTCGCGGCTTTCATAAATATCGGCACCGAGGGCCGGGTCTCGTATCAACACCTGCGCGATCGATCGCGGCTCCTTCCAACGCCGTTTCGCAACCAGCCGTCTTCTTTCGCGAGATCGGTACCGAGGCGGCGGATATAATCGATTGTGAACTCACGACGGAGGAGCTGGGGAACTGACTGGTCCTGGATCTAGACAGCGAGCCAGGGGATCCGTGGATCCTCGAGCGAACCTTTGGAATCGACCAGCGGTCTCGATCGGTTCATCGTCGCCACGGAATCACCGATAAATACCGTGGTTCTGCATTTTACCGATTTTACAGGAGGAAGAAGAAACTTAATATTTCAGCCATTTTAAGGGATTTCTTTGACTGAACTTTTTTGGGTCAGTTTTAGCACGCCTTGTAATAAATAGTAACATCAATTCATCGTAGAAATGCTTAATTGCTGTGTAAAGTCACTTTCACGCACCAAACGTGCCGTCGCTTCACCTGATTTCTCTGTAAATGCGCGGTTTTGTCGCCAACTTGCTGACAAGGAGAGTATTTTAGGTGTCCGCCTCCGATCACTTTGATTTTTGGATATGTTATAGACGACCGAAAAATAAGAAATACGTGTTTTTTATTTTTCCCTGTTTTCATATTTGGGTGGTGAACACTGCGTTCAAAGTTAGGGTTGAAAAATCAGTTTTGTGGAATATCTCGAGAACTATTAGAGATAAGGGAATAGTGTCAATGGACGAGTTTTGTGTCTTTGAATGCGAAATATGACTGCCTCACCAGATTTTCAAAAATCCACAAAAATGATTTTTCAACCCTAACTTTGAACGCAGTTTTCACCCCCTAAATATGAAAACGGGGAAAAATAAAAAAACACGTATTTCTTATTTTTCAGTTCTCTATAACATATCCAAAAATCAAAACGATCGGAGGCGGACACCTAAAATACTCTCCTTGTAAGAGAGACACATTCACGGTATCCTTGAACCTGCTGGTTCCGTTGGTAAAAAGGCGGCTTCCTATTGGCTATTTCACATGGCGTGACTTTTAAAAAAAGCGAAACAGCGCTTGGCAACCGTGGGCACGAAATCTCAATTTTGCTACTTTTGCAGATACGCGGTATTTACAAACTGCTCCTACGCGGTGTTGCAGTGTCACCGACGATATGCATTGCGACTCGCAGCCGAGAATCTCGATCACGGGGACTTGCGAAGCGAAGCTCTGCCCTGCGAAATGCGATCGAAAATGGTCCGGAGATAAGGCGCGAGCCGTGACAACCTGTCACCTGCCAAGGAGACGTGGAAAAACTTGGATCGCCTTGTCAGAGAGAAATTCGTCAAGATTTGCCGGACCTTCGATCATCCGAGCGGCCGCGGCGAAATCGATTCAAACAAATTCCCAGCGGTTTCCTCTTACGCCGGAGCTGTCTGCTCGCGCGACGACTCGCCAGCTGTTATCGTGCGTATCGATCGGCGCGATAATCGGTGTCGCTCGCGACGCGGCCACGGCGAATCGCGGCTGACCAGCGAAATCGACGGATTTATCGACGACGCGCGGCAAATCGACGCTGACGTATCGCGTATCGGGTTAAATAATCGATCGCGGGGGAGGGGACTTGGCGAACGTCGTTATTTATCGCCGACGCGTCCCGCGGGATTAAGTTTAACTGTCCTCGCGCGACGAGATCCTACTTCCAGACGATCGTTCCGCGTTCAAGATTGCTAGCCGCCGTAGTAGACAAACGCCCTTCTTTAAGTGGCCGTTTAATTTGCGTAATGAGAATATCTTTCGTGGGATGCAACGCATCTTTTAAAAATGTAACGAATAGGCGAGCTTTTCTAACTAACAAGGGAACATCCCGAACCGGGAAATTAAAAAAAATCTGAAACTTCGTGAATGTGTAGGGGATTTCCCCCTGATTACAATGCAACTTTTGCTTGCTGCCCTAATTCACTCTAAGCGGGTGTAATTGACCCCTGAAAATCCGGTTATTTTCCGATTTTCTGTTATAACTCGTGAACTGTATAATGATTTTTCTACCAAATGCTAGATCTAATTAAAAGAAGTAATTTTTGTCTTGAAACTTTTTTTCTATCTCCTACATTTCGCGAGGTATAACACAAAATCGGAAAACAGCCGAATTTTCGGGGGTTAATTTCACCTCCTTAGAGTGAATTAGGGCAGCAAGCAAAAGTTGCATTGTAATCAGGGGGAAATTCCCTACATATTCACAAAGTTTCAGAATTTTTTGAATTTTCGGGTTCGGGATCTTCCCTTGTAAGTAAGGTGTAACACGAGACCTTAATGTGTCAATAGGGCCGAGTTATGCAGAAAGCTACCAACCTTCAATGATCTAAAATTGAGTAAATTTAGTTTGTAGATTTTAATTGTGAAACAAAGTAGCTTGATTTCTATTGGATACATTTTATTTCTCTTTGTTGTTCTGCAATCTTTAATAAAGGGTTATTTAATGGCGAGTAGTACGATTGATATTATTTTAAATTTTCTGTGTTTTTTTCTTGTCTTTTAAACCCACAATGCAACTATGGCTTGGCAATTTTAATAATTGTATAATGTAAGAGTTGTCCATGAGTGGATAATTTTGGCAAAATAAAGATCACAAAATTACGGTATCCGTATTGTGTTTAATTAATTTTTTGTCACTTTAACTTTGCCCGATAATAACACCTAAGTACGCTCTCCGCGTTTGTTTTCCTACGTAGGTACACTGATGCAGCTATATCCCGCAGATAAATAAATAAATAAATAATAACTACTCGCGGATCGTATCAAAGGGCGAGCACGTTACCGCTGTTATCCAAGCATGCAGACCTGATAATGCCACTATCTAAGCTCGCGAGAGATAAACCAGAAACTATCGTCGCCATTACGCGCGACGTTCGCGTACGGCCTCCGATTCTTCGGCCGCGAGTTTTTGCGCGCCAGTGCAGCCCACTCTGATACTGCGTCGCCGCGTCTCGCGACACTTTGCATCAGCTGATCGAGCGAAAAACTGTGCGACGGAGGAGAAAGTACAAGGCTGAACATCGCGATAAAACGAGCGCGATTAAGAGCGGGGATAATCCTTCGCAACTATCTCGGGCGTCATTAACTCGGCTCGCCCACGTGCGGCCATTCTGCTAATTACGCGCGCACCTTGATTACGTGGAGACAGCTGCAGCTTCCGCCTCTATCCCGTCGCTTTTACCGTGAACAATGCGCGCGCGATAACGAAGATTAGCTCTGAGGACATTGGTCGACCTACAGCGATAAGAACTCTTCGATTCCGCTCTCGGCTTCAACGAGATTACCGAGGAAGTCGAAGAGAGCCAGTGCGCCGCGACGGCAACAGTCGCGACTTGGATGTAGGGAGAGCAGAGCCCGTGGTCCACGAAGAAGTTTGATCGGGGGGGACAGGCTCGGATGTTTGGAGCGATCTCGAAGGAGCCGAAGGGAGTCCTGTCTGCGAGGTTTAGGTCCGAGGCGAGTTTGCACGGTCCGTTCCACGGCCCAGGCGGATCCTTTTTGCAATTAAAAAACCGGATGGACTGGTTCCAGCCTCGGACATTCCGCAAATTCTGACCGCGAAATCGGGGAGGTGGAGGGACCGAGCCCGGGTGGGGTGGGTTCAAGGGATAAATAGCGGGGTTAGAGATCTCTCTGTCCCCTTCGCTCTTCTTTTTCTTCTCCTTTTTTTCTCTCTCCGCTCTCCTCTCGCCGACCCTGCCTCCCCCTCGGCCCCGCGGCCTCCCCCCGGCTCGTTTTGACTCGACGGGATAGGAAATGAAACTCGTTCCCGGACGCCCGCGACGTCGACCTAATAGACCCTCCGCTAGGTGAGCCACGGACGAGGCAAGCGTGAATTTTATTCGACCGGCCAACAAGATACCCAGAGACAGGCTTCCAAGCCCAGTCCCTAAATCTCCGATTCGCCACGAGCGCGTCATTCCGGGGCTTAGCCGAGAGCTAAGAGAGTCACGCTCCGCGCGATTCCTGCAAGAGCTCGGCAGCGAAATCGCTCGGAATGGAATTACCCAGCGCGTTGGACGCGACCCAACGGCCAGCAGAACCAGCTACCGCCAGCCCGTCGGGCGATTACTGCTTACAGCTAATTGATCGTTAGTGGCATTCGTCGAAAGGGAAATGGCGCTGGCGCGGCGGAAATTGCGACCAGGGAAAACGGCGCGGGGCCCCTCTCCACTATCGATACAGAATCGAGGACTCGGTGATCGTAAGATGCTACCTTAAGGGAGTACTATTGAAATCGCGGGAAATCGATTTATATAATTATTATTAAATCTGAAAGTGGTAGACAGGTGTCCTTTGCGAATATTTACAACGCAGTTTCGCGAGGAAATTCGAATAGTTGTGGAAATTATGGCGCTGAAGGTAATTGGGTGCACCGTCGAATAACAGTTTCGGGATTGGGAAATACTGTGAGAGCGGCATCTAATAAAGTAAGCTCTGTAATCAATCGCGTTACAGGACTGGTGTCACACAAGTATTGAAACAGTGCAATAATGTATTTGTCATTAAATAGTCTGTTAAATTTTACAAAATCGATCATCAAACAGTTGAAACTCCCAATACTGCCAATTACATGTGACAACTAACCCGATTACACTGCTTTAATTTCTGCCACCAGATCGCGTAGTGGAATTAAGAAAATGACAATTGGCACAGGGGACTTAACTTTGAAGCCGTTTATCTTGAAACTACATTTTTAAACGCACTGTGTGCACCACAACTCTTGACCGAATGAATATTTTCCCTTGAAATTTTAACCGGTGGTGTAGAATTGCTTTCTCTACAATATGGAGCGTCCGCGCCAACATCGGACACTTGTAAACAGTTTTGTAACTGATTAAACACGATTGTTCGTAGAAATGTGAGGAAAAAATTGATTCGTCGCGTAACTTTCACAATTTTCGTTTAAATTCGCCAGTAAAAATGCACGGTGTAGTTTTTAGTGTAGAAAATACTCACCGCAACGCATTTTGCTTTTAGACGATTGTTTCACCTACCACGTTACGCGGGGCCATGTTTCGCGTTAAAGAACTTCGATAGTTTTCAGCGTTCTGACAATTTTATTCCTCCAATTACTTGTAAAGGCGCGCGACCCAAACGATTTCCCGCCACTTCAGTCGTTCGATAGTCCAGTAGCTCTTTCTGGCAGCGTGGCGACGGGAGTGAAATTGTCAGAGCGCATAAGAAAAGCATGGGAAGCTTAAAATTACCCGACACGATGGACCTTGCCGCGCGACTATTGGATCTCGCCAAATAAATTGAGCAACACACTGAATACCTCCGGGTTTCTGATTCCTCGCGGAGCGGAGTCACTCCTCGCGGCGAGATTCGAGTTAATTACAGCGATCCTCGTTGCGCGAATGAATCGCGAGCTGTTCGACTGGAAGAATGCTAGTCCAGTGCGCCGATGGAGGAAAAGTGAAAAGTCAGAGGCGACAGCGCATTTGTCTCGGAAGCAGCGGGACCGAGCCGTAAATTATGTAGCTCGCTCGGTGAATTAAGGGGGAAATAAAGGAGCAAAAGCGGAGAGAGAAGCAGGCGTCGAGCGTTGCTGGGTCCCCGATCGAAACCAAGAGAGCCAGGAATAATGGCAGCGGGCATATATATCTCCGTGCGCGTTGCGGCTCGCTAAACAAATTGCACGGCCGACATTATCGGCCAGCATCTGCGTTGCATAAGCCATTTTCGCGCGAACGCTGGCTCGCGTGCGACTACGCGTTACTACTACGTTCCCGACGCGTGCAAGCCTGGCCGACGGTTCCGAGGGCCGGTCGCTTTAGCGCAATCGATTTCGGGGGGGAGGGGCGAAACTTCGCGGCCCCCGGTCCCTTTGAAACGGAATCAAAAGAACGCGGGGTGGACGTTGGAAACTGCACCGAGAAGCGACAGTGGACGCGTGGATCGCGGGGGGAACGGAGGAACGGTGACAGAGAGTGGGGCAGAGTTAATTGGATCGGATATTTCAGCCCGGATGGGAATGTCGGCCCTGCCCGATCCCTTTGTCTAGTCACTCTAGTCGCTTGCCTACGAAACGTTCGCATTCTTCGCCGGTGCAGCACGCGCTGCGCTTCTGCAGCCCGCTTGCATTGCAAAGCGAGAACGGGTCAGTCCCGCAGGGGCCTCAATACCGATCGAACACTGAATTCTTCTAGCGGCTACATCGGCCAGGCGCATAAGGGGTTATTCCAGTTAGACGGGTTGAAAAAAATCGTTTTTTTAAAAACGTTTTTCGAAAGTGCATATCCTCAAGAATGTGCTGTTAAATTTTGATGGAAACATTCCGATTATTTTAACTTCTACAGGGGCGTTTTGTAGGGAAAAACAGAGGCTCGGCCTGTATAGATGAACACTTTGGACGCGCTCTTCTCGATACGTCATTTGTCCACATCGTGAAGATAAAATCTCAAAATCTATCGAACCGATTGCTTTGTAAATTTTACTGCTTATTCTGCACACCTGTGACTCTCGCAGGGACTACAACCAAGTATTTTCATTGGGTCTAACCTAATTTTAAACGAGAAAATAGCAAAAGAAAACAGTCGAATAAAGATTCTTCTTGCATATTTGCCCGCCAGTTTGCTAATTTTGAAGATAAATCGCTAATTGTAGTCCTAGCGATAGCGACAGACGTACTGATTAAGAATCTGTTTGGATTTTTGAGTTCAGATAAGTCTAATACCTGAAATCGCCTTCACGAGCGAGGCGTGAATCTTTAAACATCTCATCAAGACCACTTTCATAAGCATTTGAAAAGCAATAATTTTATTACTTTTATATTTTTTATTTGCGATAGAAATCTAGTTGAATAAATAAAAAAAGTTTTACCCCATTACTATAATTATTTTCGTCGCAATAAATTCCTGAAAATCACTGAATTTTTCGGCGCGCTAACTGAAATGACCCCTTAAAGAGTCTTAAGTAGTGTGACGACAGAAACTTAATTTTTTGAGAATGGAAAAAATAAATAAATGTTGCGCGTATCATTTCGCACGTTTGTAGCTTTATTCTATCACCTTTTGAACCATGAAAAAAAATTTGTAAATAAAAATATCCATTTTTAGTCCGTCCGGATCACCGATTCTTTTTTTAGGCTCGAATTTCTCTGGACTCTTACGCCGTGGAATGTAGTGATCGTCGAGCGTTCCGTTTCACCGGTGGATGAGGATCAAAGTTCGCGGTGATTATTGGCGGAGAAGGAAGGTGTGCCCGCGGATGACGGACTACCTACGCGCAGACGGCAAACTTGTCGCGTTTCTTTCGACACCCGGGGAAGGGGATGCTGCTTTTTCTAGGAGCGATCATTTCTGCACGGTCTCCGAAGGCTCCGTCGATGCTTGGACGTTCGACGTAGCCAACGGGCAGCACGGTAATTGCGTATTCGTCGCTATGTCAACGATTTGAATGAGAGAAGTGAGAATGAAGACAGCCGCGTTCTGCAGATAACCATTAGCTGGCATGCTCGCGTCCATAATGGGCATGTTATCAATATGTAATACTACGAGCCGTATGGTCGCAATTATCATATGTAAATAGCGAGCTCGGGTCGTGCCATGGAACGATGCCCATGAGTAATGACCAGCATCGCTACAAAGAAACACAACTTCGAGACTGCTCTCGGGACAAGTTTGGCTGCTTCGAAGCAGGACCAGAGATCCTCCTTCTTGTTAGATCCGAAAGCACGCGATTAAAGGCACGAGGAGAGGTGTCCTAAGCCGCGGGGACGCTAATCGTAACGGAGCAAGAGTGACAACGTCTTCGGAGCTTGAAGAAACGAAGGAGGAAATGCACTAAGAAACGATGCACTCTTTCGAGATCAAGTCGGAGCCGAGCTGCAGCAGAGCAGAATCGACTGTGCAGTTCAGTGGACCGAAACTAGAACCTGGAGCGGAATTTCAGACAACAACGGGCAGGCCTCTATCCAGGTCACCTGGAGATGGTCAATTACAGCATAATCTAGCGATGGAGACAATTCTCGTCGCCCGATAGACTCTACACCCCTTCTTTCGGGAAGAGCGCTTCGACGTCGCTTCCTAACTAGAAGGAATCGACCAGTGGAGTCGAATTTGCTCGCGACCGAGCACGGAATGCACCGCGAAGAGAGTGAAAGCCTAGGGCCCTTCTGCCTGGCCGTCGGTGAGCGCGAAAACGGAGCCGCTTGCGAAAGCCGCGCGTTGCAAAACGCGGGGCAGAACCTAGGCCTAGGTTGCAGGCCTGCTCGCGAGCCAGATAAGCGATCTAGAAACGAGCACAAACGCGGCGGGCCTGGAAAACCTTCGAGAAATCACGCTGGCGAGCTTGGCCGTTCTTTATTTTCCGCTGCGCCGTCGGCCGGTGCAAAATGATCGCCTAATGAGATCGGGAACAAGCGTTTCCTTGCCCACGCGTGGCCACGCTCCGTGGTTACCTTCGATGACGTCAACCTTCGTATTCCACTGCAGTGTTCGTCTGTACGCAACGGTGACGTATTTTCTACCGCGTAGAAAGACAGAGACGTCTACAGTGGCGCACTCAGGTTTTAATTTTTGGCGGGTCGTTAATGCAAATTCGATCAAATTCATTAGGTGATTATACAAATTTATTTAATGAGACGAGTAAAGAGAGTAAAACGAGTAAAGAGAGTAAAAAGAGTAAGAGAGTAAAACGAGTAACGAGAGTAAAACGAGTAAAGAGAGTAAAACGAGTAAAGAGAGTAAAACGAGTAAAGAGAGTAAAACGAGTAAAGAGAGTAAAAAGAGTAAAGAGAGTAAAGAGAGTAAAGAGAGTAAATAGAGTAAAGAGAGCAAATAGAGTAAAGAGAGCAAATAGAGTAAAGAGAGTAAATAGAGTAAATAGAGCAAATAGAGTAAATAGAGTAAACAGAGTAAAGAGAGCAAATAGAGTAAACAGAGTAAAGAGAGTAAAGAGAGCAAATAGAGTAAAGAGAGTAAAGAGAGTAAAGAGAGCAAATAGAGTAAAGAGAGTAAAGAGAGTAAATAGAGTAAAGAGAGTAAATAGAGTAAATAGTAAAGAGTAAAGAGAGTAAATAGAGTAAAGAGAGCAAATAGAGTAAAGAGTAAAGAGTAAAGAGTAAAGAGTAAAGAGAGTAAAAAGTAAAGAGAGTAAAAAGTAAAGAGAGTAAAGAGTAAAGAGATGAAAGAGCAATCCAGTTTTCTTTTCTTTTCACAAAGCCCCTTTTTGGGGGGTGCCAGACCCCCGTCTCCCTCTGGGTGCGCCATTAGATGTCTATATAATTTGAAATTTCCATCGCCTCCACTGTCCGTGACCATTACTTTCGTTCGGGTCCCGAGCAGCGTTTTCGCTACGTAACCGCGGCTCTCTATTGGATTCCACGAGAGCAAGACGATCTTTTGCCCACGTCACAGCCTCGCGTCTAAAGGTTCTC
Organism: Andrena cerasifolii; assembly: GCF_050908995.1. Taxonomy (NCBI): domain Eukaryota; kingdom Metazoa; phylum Arthropoda; class Insecta; order Hymenoptera; family Andrenidae; genus Andrena; species Andrena cerasifolii. The sequence continues at coordinate 5,331,038 of NC_135126.1, read as the reverse complement.
GCGCGTACACGGCGCGCCACGTAGGGGTATATACGATGCAGTGTGTTTGCCCGTTGTCGCGATTAATCACTGCCCACGTGGCTGCCTCCGACGAGAGCTCCTCGAGGCCCTCGCCCGCGAGACCGTTCCAACCGTACCCCTTTTGTCATAAACGTCGAAGTTTCTCCGCGAATGAAACACAGCCCGGCCCCGCCGGATCACCGTAGGTGGTCGTGGATCGTCCTTCTCCTAGCGAGTACGCAAACGACGCGTAAAATCGCTCCCGTCGTTCCCAGGCACAGGAGGTAAACGATTCCCGGGAAATTTGATCCGAGGGACTCGTGGATGCCCCTCGAGGACTCTGCCCTGTATAATTACGCTTTTGCTGATCGTCTATAGTCTGCGGCCTGCCCAGATCCTTTCACTGTCCCTTATTCGAGCTCCACTTTGAATTCGGATCGAGGTCGCGTGGTTTTAATCCGTTCTGTCTAGGACAGAGGACTTTCTCAGCGAAGGGCTGGTTGTTCCTCTGCGATTAATAGGCGAAGGAAGTCGCGTGGGTTCGAGGATCTACCTTGCCCACTTCGGTGCGTTTGCATCGCAGCTGAGGCGAAGTGGATACCTGCGCGAGGGGAAAGGTTAATCGAAATCAGCGATCGAGTGTGGCTTCCGGGAATGAGCAGAAGGCAGGAGAGAACAAGAGGCCGCCGGAGATAAATCTAAGTCCCTGAAACGACGCAACCAACGCGTAAAACGGCGTCCCTACTTAGTCCTCGAGAAACGTCCGAGGGAAACATCCGCGCGAGCCGTTGCACGCGCGATGTAATCGTTCGATAATCACAATTACCCTGGTCGAAATTGCAATCTCGGAGACGAGGTGTCGAGTGAACGGGGACCACCTCAGGTAACGGGGGCCATTATGGTGGTCAATCTGCTTCATGGACCTCGACGGACTTCGGTTAACTCCATGGAAACGAGTGCGCAGATGGAGAAAGGCTACTTCCTGGATCATGCGTGATCCTATACGTTGGAATGTGTACAACGATAGACTGTTCCTAGAGTTAGAGTGTCAGGGACTTTAAGGACCCGGTAGTTTATGAGTTTCCTTTCTTTCGCTACAGGAGACCCAAAAGAGGGGAAAACGGTCTTCTCGACCCCTGCGCTTCTCAGTCCGAGAAAACCCTCTGAACGGATAACTTGTATCGCGCTGAAGACAGTATTCTTTCTATTACTTTTAGTTTAAGTTTTATACAGTTCTTATTATTATTATTATACTGACGTTCGACTGTGTAACTTTTATTTCCTTGAATAAATAAACATTATATTCTAACACTATACGTAGAAACTGCGACCTAGGTAATATGTTAGAATATAATGTTTATTTATTTAAGAAAATAAAAGTTACACAGTCGCTCGTCAGTATAATAATAATAAGAACTGCGTAATACTTCAACTAAAAGTAATGGAAAGAATAGTCTTTAGCGCGATGCAAGTTAACCGTTTGGAGGGTTTTCTCGGACTGAGAAGCGCAGGGGTCGAGAAGACCGTTTTCCCCTCTTTTGGGTCTCCTGTGACGAAAGAAAGGAAAACTCACAAGTCACCGGGTCCCCAAAGTCCCTGACACTCCAACTCCAGGAAACAGTCCATCGTTGTACACATTCCAACATAATACCTATCCAAAGTCCCTTGACTTTTTTAATTCTTCGTTTCTTCTTTCTACTTTTACTGTCTCTACAATATTGTCCTCCTCTAACGTAGGTACTTGTATTCCTAAATACACTGACACAGCCCCAAAGAAGGGGTTTTGTAAAGAGAAAAGGAAACTGAACTTAACTCTTTTTATAATTTCTTCCAATCACCTAATGAATTTAATTGAACTTGCATTAAGAATATTTTTATCCCTTCAACTCGGCTCTCCCCAAGATTAAATCCTGGTACAATTCCACGGCACTGGACACGGTAAATGGACCGAGTGGTGGGATCGCTCGGTCGGGGATCGCGCTCGAACTGGACACCCGCTAGAACGGAGGCAGCCCTGGAGAACTTGTTGCTCGAATCGAGAGAGGGCCAGGCCGCGAAAAGGGCCGCTAGGTTGCCGCGTATTGATCCAACAACCGGCTACACGCTCGTCCGTGCATCGCTGCATTACCGCCTGCCATGTACCCAGGAACAGCGAAGCCAATGAAATCGGCATAACGATAACGATAACGCCGGCTTTACGACGCCGTAAAACGGACAGCTCCGATGACACAATTACTGTTAAGAAAAAACCGAGCCTGCAGCGCGGCGAATAATGGGCGAGGTCGAGCATTGATTGCCGTGGTAGAGCCTGGCCCCAACAGCAGCAGCAATTACCATCCGGAAGACACTTACGCGGAGGAGATACGGTGACCGGGGATTGTCAAGCACGAGTGTCGAATTCGGAATACATTGTACGCGTACCTATACGGTAGAGAGCAGCTCGAGCGTACAGAGTTTCGTTAAAAAGGAGCGAGTCTGAGTTACCCGAGTTTCCACGCAGGCACGTAATTCGATTGGAAACAATGCTGCCCCGAATCCGCGGGCAAACATTCGAGGAAATCTCTGCCGAAGGCTGAGTGCTCAGACCGATACGGAGTCCAAAGTACCCGGAGCTTACTCAACTGCTGCGGTAACACGAGCGAGCGCGCAACGGCTTCGGATTGCGACGGTTTCGGGAGTCGACAGGCTAGCCTGCGTTCACAATTACCTCCAATCCTTAATTAAGATTCCTCGCTCGAGATCGAACGATCGAAATCGAGAACGATTGCTGCCAGCCGCGAGGCTGCAGAGTCGCGCGACGCCGCGAGGGAAGCGGTCGCCGATACGTGACGCGCGCCGTGAAATGATAATGATTCTAGCGAGCAGTTACGCGTCGTCGACGTCATTTCAGCGGCGCCGCGTTTCCATAATAAATCGATTCCTTCCAGCGACGAGGAAAACCGTTCCAGCCACTTTTCCTTTCTTTCGCGGGGCAATGACGTCGTGAGAGAGCTCCGCGTGGTTCTTCAGGATATGTACTTTGCTATTTTCCAAGGATTCGCGGCGACGAATTTTCGAGAAGAAGGAACGGTTCCGTGCGATCCAGACGATCGGTGTTCCACTTTCCATGCTGTTTCTCAACGCCGCCCACGTCAATGCGCGTTCCCGAATTTTTGCCGGGGAGCTGGACGAGCAGGAACGTTGCCGCGAGGTGAGCGCAACAGCCTGTAAGCTTTCTAACTGCAGTTGCGACATCGTTCCAGCGGCGTTTTTGCGGCAACGCTCATGGGAAAGCCTCCTCCCTTGCCTCGTGGCCGCCTCCGCGCGTCCACCTCCTCGGTAAACCAGCGCGTTTTACACGCCGCGCACAATGCGCGATTTTTCCTACTTTCATCCGCCCACGTGCCGCCGCGAGAGAAAGGGAAAAGCCTGCGACGCGCGCTATCTGTCCGCGATACCGACTTTATCATCCACCTCCAACCGTCTGTAACCCTAGACGCTGGTAATTGATCGATAACGAGTCTGTCTATCAGCGTCTTCGCGTTCCCTTTTTCGGAAGTGCACTGTTAATTACCGCTGAATTAAGCATTAAGCGAATTAAGCGCTTGCTTAGGGCATCGGAAGAGAGGGCACCATAGAAATCTTCTGAATTTTAAAATCTATCCTTTGTTAGAAACACTTTTTTAATCAAATTATCGGAAATACCCAAGAAATCATTGCGTTGAAGGGATCGCACTGTAGCCTGAAAATCTGTCGAGTGCTTAGGGACTGTCCCAATTATCGCGGCTCCACCTCACGAGGTCGTAAATCCCGTGTTATCGATACCGGGAACGAATATTCTATTGGACACTACTCTAATAGAACTGATTATGGAATGAGTAACTAAGTCATGGAATACACTTAAAAAAAACCGTAAATATATTTTAAATCAACAACCGATTTATCCACTAAAAACTTAAAACTACGAAGGTTCGGAGGTGTTGTCGCTGCGGTGATTCTGAGTCAACTACCGCCGAGTCGATTCCCAAAAAGCCTTCGAGTCGCGAGGAAGGGGTGAACTCGTGGGGAAGAAAGAGGATGCACGTTGGGAACCTCCTGAGCGAGGGAGCAAAGCCAAGTCAAGGACAACTACGGTAAGGGTCGTTACTCGAAAAGCAGAAACCGAAGGACCGGCAATCGGCTGGATGACAGTGATAAAACCCTAAACGGCGCGAACAGATACGTTGCTACAAATATTTCACCCTAATTAGCAGAACGCCTCGGTGAGTGGTGAAACTCTTCGAGAGGGATCGGTTTGATGTAGACCAGGCAAACAGACACTGAACAGGGACTCTGAAGATCTTAATCCGGCGCTGCGCGCAAGATTCAAAGCTAGGAGGAAGCTTTGGAAATTGCTTGGAATCCCCACGCGAAATCCTGGAATCGACCAACGTTCAACTAGCAGAATGTTCCAAGGAAGATTTCGGTCTCGCAGAACGGAGCTTTCGGACCGGTGGAAAGGAGAGAAGACTCGGTGGTCGCGTAAGCAACCGGGCGAAACAGGCAACCTTTACCTTCACCTCGGTTTGCCGGCTGTTCCACTCGTTTCATTCACGAATTTCACTTTCACGGCCACGGCCACGGCCACGCGAATCGCGTCGCGACCGCTCTCCGCCTCGGATCGCCCCCGCTTCGTTCCGTTTCGGGGCACCGGCGGAGCTCGGCTGGCGCGGAAAAAATAAACCAACAACCAAGGAGCCCGAGCGCGTTTTTTTCAGCGCTCCAATTAAGTCGCTTGCTACCGGTGGCACGTATCGAGTGCGTGCAGCGTGCACTCGCGAGACTCGGGGCGTCATTGCCGTAGAAATGGAATTAGAATGTTAGGTATAGCTTCTCTACCCGGCTCCGAGTTTAGATTCTTATTTTACAAAAAAAATTTTGAAAACAGTCAGGTTCATATGAATTCTCCAAACATAATGAATTGAGGCACATCTCGAGATCCAAGAGTTTAGCACTCGAAAGCTTTTAGGCGACATGCAAACACGCAGACGTATAAACTCTCTGCTTCATATATTATTATTATTATTATTATTATATATAGGTACGGGATAAAGTCCCATTAGTGTACAAGAGCAAAAACAGAGAAAAAGACAAAAAGAAAAAAGAAATAGCAATAGGGTAAATGTCCCAATTACTGCCAGTGTCCCTATTACTGCCACTTCATTTATTTTACTTAATAAACACGCAATATAATGTATAATGAATAGTATAATGAATAGTTTAAAAAATAATTTATCATAAAATTGGGACTGTTCTTCTTATTATTATAGTACATTCTTTATACGTCTATCCTTTATACATTACGTTTTTTTAAAGTGAAATAAATAAAGTGGCAGTAATAGGGACACTGACAGTAAATGGGACATCTACCCTACACAGCGCGGACAAAAAAGCATACAATACTTAAAGTAGGTAAATGGTTCACGCACTATAAACTCACGCACAACGAGGTTACATAAGTTTATATGAGTTTATCAAGAGCCTTGTTAAAGGAATAAGTTGATTCCGTGAAAAAATCAAGAGAATCGCCAAGAGCGTTTGCAGCATTACAAATACGATTTATCGGGTCTGAGAAACCGTGATTCAACTTATAAACCGATGGATAAAAATTATGATTTCAAGCGTACAAACGTTGCTGCGGTAAATGATCCCTTCCACCTCGACAACTTTCACGCTAATTAAAATAGTAGCCCTTGAAGGCTGCAAGGGAATCCTGTCAAGTATATACCTACTGTCCCTTTTCATTTCCACTTCGCATCGTGCCCGTGCATCGAAGAGGGCGTCGGGTGCCGGGGAATCGGTACGAAAACACGAGAAACCGGTGATTAGTCTCGCGGTGAGGCGCTTGCTATCGGCGGCCAGAGATTAATGAGCGTGGTCCCGAATTCGGGTGATTATCTGGACCCGTTCGAGGCGCGATAAGGCATCTCGAGCGAGCCACGAGGAGCGCCGTGCCGCCCCCGGACCGTGAACTGTACGATTACAACACGAAAAACAGGCGTCTCGGTTGGGCTCGGTCGCAGCGGGAGTCGATTCTCCCTCTCGCCAACAGCCACCGAGGAAATATTACCAGAAGGGCCTGCTCCGTGCACGCGAACCTTCGAACCCGCTGCCCCGACTCGAAAGGATGAGGTCCCGCCGCGAGAGGCGCATTTTGAGTGCCCTGTAAATTACAACCGAGCGGACGGGGTGCGCGATGATTGCTATAGCTCTATCGAAGCCAAATGGCTACTCAAGATCACGGAGGGGCCACCCGTTTCTGTGAACCTTGGTATTCGACGCTGGCTTTCTGAATTCTAGCGGACTGCAACAGCGAGAGTTTGAAGTGGCCAGTGGATTGCATTCGCAGTATTTAAGGATCAAGGTCTGCGCGCACATGTCCGTTCCGTGTCAGTTCTGTATTAGTCGTGCCAGTGGTAAGAAGAAGAGACCCTCTACGCCCGTCTTCTTCTTACCACTGGCGCGACGGATAGTAAGGGGCAGTTTTAGATTTAAGGATCAAAATCTGCGCACGCATATCCGTTCCGTGTCAGTTCCGTATCCGTCGCGCCAGTGGTAAGAAGAAGACGGGCGTAGAGGGTCTCTTCTAGAGACCACGGTATGGTACGTGTAGTAAAAAGACACGTGTACACGGGTACACGTGTATTACATATATCCGTACCTCGATCCGTGTAGCTTTTAGTACACGGGTACCCGTGCACTATTTCACGTGTATTTAAATACACGTGTATCAACGTATTTGTTTATTTTCATCAGAATTGAGCATTAACTACGGGAGAATCGGCAATGGCGGTCACTTAAGCAATAAGTGTAATAAAACCGAGTGATGTTTTTCAATTTTAAGGATTATCGTTGCGTCTAAAAAGAAGCTCGCTTATTACCAGTAATGCCTTAATTTTTTGTATCAAAATAGGTAATCGATTAAATAAATCTTGTTAATTTTATAATTGTGTTATTAGTTACAATCTGAAAATTTGTAAAACCATACTTTCCGCATATTATTCTAGTAAATATATTTAAATACATTAAGTCTTTTATGAATTTCGCAATCCCCCAGAGTTCTGGGATATCTATAGATATTAAAAATCAGACGAATCAAAATACGGATACGTTAATATACGTGTATTTATAAATACACGAGTATCTAAATTCACGTGTATTTAAATACACGTGAAATGGTGCACGGGTACCCGTGTACTAAAAGATACACGGATTGAGGTACGGATACGTTTAATACACGTGTACACGTGTATTTAAATACACGTGAAATAGGGATCTCTAGTCTCTTCTTCTTACCACTGGCACGACGGATACGGAACTGACACGGAACGGATATGTGTGCGCAGACCTTTAGTGTCCTTAAACGTAAAGCTGCCCCTTGCTTCCATCCCGTGCATCGAGAAGCGCATCCGAACGAGAACTAGCCAGCCGCAAGTTAGAGTTTCCCAGATAATCGTTATCGAAGTCAAACGCAACTATCTCTAGGTGGGCGATTAGCCGAACGGAAAAAACATAATGGTTCACCAAGGAAATCACGCGTTCAATCCGCTGCCAATGCCGTCGTCAAGCGAGACACTGTGCACGGCGGCCAGAAGCTTTTGGAGAGAGAGAAAAGCCTCGCGATAACATTGAGCTCGGTTAACAAATCGCGCGCGGCGATATTCGAAATGTTCGAAAAGGAAACAAAAGACACGTTGACCCGGCACGCGGGAAGCCGTCGCTTCAAATATCGATCGAACGCCCCTGTTCAGAAGCTTCTGTTTAATTACGTCTAATTAACGTTTCGGAATAGGGTAAGCGCGCCAATAAACGAACACGCAAGGCTGATGAACGAACATTATTATAAAATTATGTTTGCAGCGCGAGTGATTCCGCGTGCCGCAAAAATTTCTTGGATATGGGAGCGATAAATTAGAAAAAGTCTCTAATTAATTAGTTGCTTATTTTAGTCACTTATTTTACTCAACTTAATGCCCATTCACTGGTACGTGTCCATTTACTGGATATTGTGCGCAGCTTTTTGCAGAAATGAACGGGGATTCAGCTGCACCGAGAAACAGGAGAGCGGGAGGCAAGTCCGGGCGATAAACGTTGCCAGATACAGGGGGATAACAAAGAGGCTACGCGGAGACGTTCGTTCCTAGGAAACGCTCGGGTTTAGTGTACCACAGAGAAGAACCGTTAGGGTGCTAAAATTTTATCGCGTCCCCTTTTCCACCCAAGTTAAGCGCGCCCGTTACAGCGCACGCGGGAAACTAATCGCGAGGAAGTCCACGGGACACTCCGCCCCGCGAGACTTGGATTTTACTATGACCCTCTTTCATTGCTGAGCTAGGAAAGTAGAATTAGAAAAGCAGAGCCTATTGCTGCAAATTCGGAAGCTGTACGGTTAAGATACAGCGAAGTACAGGAACGTGGATCGGCGGAGTGTACGTAATTGGCGAGGGAGAGCATTTGAAAATGGAACGAAGGAAGCAGTCGTAAGAATCATTCTGTGGGTCAATCGACGAACTACGTATTAAGATACAGTGCCCGAAAGAAACGAGTATCGATTTGTAGTTGCTCGGAAAAAACGTGACTGTTAGGAGAGGATCCACGGCGAGATCACTTGCTCGTCGGTGACACGCTGAACTCTCGAGATATCGGTCACTCAATGGCACGTATAATCGTGCGAACTGTTTACACGCGAGCGGAGGAGCTGAATACGGGCGGCGCTCCATTAATCCAAGCTAACCGGCGTTGTTTTACGAAACGTACGGACGAATCATCCACGACTCGCTGTGTATCCTCGCGGACGTAATTGCTTCCTTACTTTGTAAAAAGCTACGTCGATCCGTTCTGCCGAGATAACAGATCGCTCGAATAGCAGACTGGATGAATGAAGATGGGAATGAAGTTGCACGGTATCTCGGGAACGATTAGTCGGCGAGGCTAAGTGTATCGAAAGCCTCTTTTCCTTCCTCGTACGCGCGGTGCTCGCCGGCGAAGGTAGTACGCGAGGCACCACACGTTCCCGAGTGTGTAAATAAATGAAAAACAGGGGGAGAAAAAAGGAACGGTGCCTCGGAGCTGCCGTGAATAGCAGCCGCATCGAGCAAGGAGCGTAGAGTCTAGCGCGATAAGTTCGCGTAGGGCGAGGGCCAGACGAGGAGAAGGCGAAGAGGGGAAGAGCGAGGGTCGCGATGGAAGGGGAACGGCGGGCGCGGAAAAGAGAATGAGGGAGAAAGAGGGAGATAGAGAGAGAGAGAGAGAGGGGGAAGGAGGGGATGGCGAGAGCGAGAAGGACACAGAGCGAGTTGGCAGCATCTACGGAACCTATAAACACGACGCGGCGCGCACAGATCGAACGCTGCCACGGTTGTCGGTCTCGTAACCGCCGGTACAACGACCCCTAGCCAGCCGTTGAGAACGCACCTTCGCGCTAATTACGATACAATCCAAGAATCCCAGCCCACCACCGTGGCTCTCGTAGCCTGCGTAGCTTCGGAAAACTACCGATTATCGACAGAGTTCAAGCACCGAGCCACGAACAAACTCGGACTGTGTTCGTAGGAGGGAGCAATATCTTCGGAGTAAACTGTCTCACAACGAAACCGTAAAACTGACGAGAAGCGTGAATAGCGAAGATGTGGATATTCAGGGATTACTTATGGTCAACGGTCTCCTACGTTCGAAAAGCACTCGTCCAGGTCGCGAACTCCCCCTTGTTATTGGCAAAGGGGCTAGTTTCTCTCTCTCTCTCTCTCTCCCTCTATCACCTTCCCTCCCCTTCCCCGCCTACTCGAATTTCCTCCGAGTCCTCCAGCAGCAGCTCCTCCTGAGGAGGCACTCGAAGAGCCGCGAGAGGGAATAATATCTCGGTCTCACTCACCTGTCAGAACTCTCGGAGCTGTCGTATCGATCGGCGCACCGCTTCTTCCCGCAAGGGCCGACGAGGGTGTCCTCGGCCGTCCTAACCTGTCCCTTGAAGGGGCTGCCCTGATGCCTGGCAGCGGCGGGGCCATTTGCAGTAACACCGGCGGCACCAGAAGCAGAAACAGCGGCGGCAGCAGCACCACCACTACCACTACCATCACTACTACCAACACTAGCGATGCCGTCCGTCTTTCGAGCACCGGCGTCCTCCTCCTCGTCGTCGGCCGCCACTACGTTATCGCGCCCGAGACGATTCACTTTCTGCGACCCGTCCGCGTCCCCGTCCTCCTCATCCTCGCCGTCCGCGTCGGTCACGTCGTCCACGCGGCGACGCCGCCGACGATCGTTCCCTTCGGTCGCCGGGTTCGCGGGGTCCGCGTCGAGGAACACGACCGCGGACCTAGACCGCCGACCGTCCGTCGAGTCGTTGCCCGTCATTGTCGCGGCACCCTCGCCGCCACCACCACCGTTACGATTACCGTTGGTATCGCTACCGTTGGTACCACCGTCACCTCTCTCCTCCGCCTCATTCCCAGTCTTTGTTACATCGATACGACCGACACCGGCGCGACATTTCGAAACACAGTTCTCGTCCACCACCACCACTGTATCCTCGTCGTCGTCGTCCTCCTCCTCCTCCTCCTCCTCTTCCTCCTCCTCCTCCTCGTCGTCGTCGTACTCGTCCCCGTCGTCGTCGTCATCGTCGTCGTCGTCGTTGTCGTCGTAATCCCCGCGACTCGGCGACGCGAACGGAAGAACGCGCGTCACCTCTACACCAGCATCGTTGACACTCTCGTTTTTACCAACGCGCTCGTTGCTACCGTCCATCTCACCGACCTCGCGATCGCGACGATGGTAGTGGTGATGAATGTTACTGTTACTGTTGTTATTGTTGTTGTTGTTGGCGGTGGTGACGGGATGTCGACGTGGAAGATGAGAATGGGCATGACAACTGCGACGGGGGGGGCGATGTTGTTGTTGACGATGATGAGGATGAGCCTCCAGCACCGAAGCGTCCTCGTGGATGGATCTCGCGGTTTCCTGACCCGTGCCCAAGGCCGTCATCGAGGATGGGGCGTCCTGACGTTTGTGTCGCTCCCTGGTTAAACGTGAATCACTGTCCCCCAGGTCGGCGGCCGCGTCTTCCGCGGACGGACCGTCTGCCATCTTGTAAACGAACGCACTACTGGCTGGCAGAGGCCCTATGGCACGAGCACGGGCCGCGCCACCGCTAGCTCGCTTCTACGGCCCGGCACGGCTAGCTTAACCCCTCTTTTCTACACCGTACAAAACCACCGCCACCTCTCGCCGACGGCTACCCACTGAGCGTCCCCACTTCCGACGCCGTCGACGCCTGCTCGCGAGACCCCGCGATCGAGCACGAATCGCCCCGATCCGTCCCGAGCCACTCCGCCGCGCGCAATCGAAGCGGAGCCAGCGACGTCGCGTGGCCGCCTCGCGAACTAACTTTTAGCGGGAAAATTTCAACCGGCTTTGTAACGATAAGTCGCTGGATATTCGCGAGGAGTTAACTTTAGAGAAATTAAGGAGAATATACGGTTCGAATTTTTAAACGGAGGTTATGTGATTTAACCTGTTGGATGTAAGGAGGTGATTGGAGACAAGTGAAGAAGACATCGGATCGAGTATTTGGTGATTGAAATTCACTTTCGTTTATTCGAACGAAACCAACGTTTCCGATACACTCCGAGAAGGTATTCGAATACCGTAATACTGTTAAACGAGTCGTTTTAATCATGAGCACCGTACGATTCGTTCAAGTTCTGGAATGTGATTCCAAAAATGAAAGACTGTCTAACGCGTCAACTATTCCCAGGCAGTAACGAGTGTTACTTGCCCTACCAAAGTAAATACGCCTCTGTACACGACATACACGACTACAACTATACGCCTCGGAATCCGTACGATTGCTTCTTTGTCTATCCTTCGTGGTATAAAATTAACTGGCGCGGTTGTAGTCGAAATTTTATCCTATACGTGAATTCGTTCCTTGCGATCCAAGTACGAGTCACGAGCGTAAGAAAAATTATCGAGTTAATGTTATCCTGTAAGTGTGCGATCGTTTTGCCGACTCTGTCATCATCCTTGGAATGTGCGTGCTCGAACGCGTTGCCACAAGAAACACTGTTTTTAAGCGTAACGGTGATTGCGTTATCCGATTAGAAGCTGCAGAAACTTAAGCCATACAACGATTAAACTAACGTCAAGTACCGGCTTCCGATTGAGCACGGGCAGGCACGAGGCAGGCACTTTTAATATCCTGTTGTATTTTAAAATCAGACTAATTAAATGAAATAATACTTAGCTAGGTTTACCTGTGATTTTAGGTAGTCCCCTATCGCCTACAATCCCTCATCTTTCACGTTAACAATTATTGCATATCAAAAATGAGGATTGTAGCTTGTAAACTTCTAGAATTGCATCTACTTCTCATAAGCACTCCCTCTCGAATTCAATGTGCAATTACATGTAGACGTATAAAATTGAATCCCCTTAAGGCGACATTCGATGACACTGTTCTCGCAGTTATTGTCACTTTTCAGATACGTAGAGTTTGAAGTGAGAGGTACACCGGGGTGCATCGCGAGTCCATCGCTTCAATACGACAGCGGCGATTACTTTCAGGCCTAAACTTATGCGTTACCTATGTGTGTAATCTATGGATAACGTGCAGAATCTTTAAAGAATTCTTACATGGAACGGACGCCATAGCCCCAGTATGAAATATTAGAAGTGACATTGGAGTAAACTATTTTTCGTTTATTTTACAAAATTGTAGTAGCAAATTGTTCGATCGATTTTACGTACACACAGTCGCGGTCTGCAGTGTCCTACACCCAAACTTTCATCGTCAAAAGCCAACTCTATCCTGCTTTCGTCGACGGAATGATTACAAACATTTTTTTTCAAGTAGCCTTTGACCATCTCCCGCACTTGAGTCCATCCTGCGTAAACATGATTCGCGTGTATCGAAGCCTGAACAAATGTCAATTGCCGAACACGTTGCTAGATTTGATCCTAGTAAAAAGTTCGTATATACACTAATGTTTCCGATTATTTGACAGCTGTAAAGGTGCCTCAAAATTCGCGCATGTTCATCGACCATGCAGCTGGTCGGTAGTCTCCCTATTTAAATATATCGCGGAGTCCCTTAAAATATGTCCTCTATCTCGACTACCCACAACGAAAGCTATACTTCAAAATAGAACCAGTGAAAATCCTGCTAAAGATCATCAGTCTCTGCCGGCTTATCGTCGGGATCCCCTTGTGCCATGGAGAGCCGCGAGGTGTTCACCATTTCCGATAGCAGAAGGTGCTCGTTGCCCAAGAGACTCGTCGATTGCGCCCCTATCAGGTTGCTATTGCCGCTGGTGCTTCTGGCCAATCTTCTCACCACCCTGTTGCGTCTCTCATTCTCCCTCTCCGTCTTCAATTTCGTGAACTCGTCGTCGTCGGTGATGCTGGCGCAGGAGGAGCTGCCGGTGCTGATAAGGTCGTCCACGATGCCGCTGCCGACGCTGGTGGCTGCCTCGAAGGCGATGCTGGATCGCGCCGATTGCGTGGACTGTTGCGTTCTGGAATCCAAACAAATTTTCTTCACGCGAGGAACGTGGGAGTCGAAGGACCGCGTTGCTATCTTTCACAGTGACGAATCTCGACGGAAGGCTCCTTGCTTCTACTACGCTGAATAACAGCATGTACTATTTCTTTCGTTTAACAAACAATGAAGTACGCTAGAATTACTATTCCACCCTATGTACCCTGTAATTATTAACCTTGATCCGGGTATGTATCTGCTATCGATGGCGCTCGCAGCAACATTGACGCTGCTCCTCTCCAAGGCGGCGCCTCTTACGGGCGCGCTGCTGGAGAACAGCTCCCCGTTCCGCGCGTATTCCGTGCCAGGAACAGCGACTGGGGCGCTCGGGGGCGGCGGTCCAGATGCGAATATGCTCTGCACGTGGGGCCTCTTGTCTGACTTCATCGACGTCAGCGTCATCTGCTCGTCCGCCTCTTCCTTGATCACCCCGATCCTCATGGAGCCTCCTCCGGCTGTTTACAATACAATTTCCAGCGTGCATCGCACAGCGAAACGAAGACTGTTATATAATTAAAGCCTCGCGGGCATTCGAACCTACCAACGGCTCGGTTTTGTAACGAAGCGGCGGAGCTGGACGACGCGAGCCTTCCAGGCGTCTTGGTGCCACTCGACATCCCGCCGTCCGGCCTGTCCTCCTTGCTGAACAGTCGCTTCAGCACGCTGACCGCGCTGTTCACTCTGGTCAGGGAGCCACCCAGGTTGCTGGAAGTGGAGCCCCCGCTCAGCGTCCGATCCCGATTGCTCACCCTGCTGGCGCTCCTGCAAATAAACATGCACGTCCCGCTCTACAAAACATGCCCGTTAAAGGTTCCGGCGCGCCCCGTTTCGCAACACGACCTAGGAGCACAGAGAAGCAAGCATTGCCTCGTTACTTTGCCACTTTCGGTGGCGCTACCGTTTAAGCGTCGGAAGTATAAGTGGCGTAAAGAAAGTTTCTCGCGTGAGTTAAAGCGCGTTTAAAGCGGCTTCGCGAGTTACCGATCGATCGGAGACCAACCTTGACAGCTTTCCCGTCGCTGTGAAGTGTATACCGGAGGCAGCGTCGTCGGCCATGTCCGGTCGGAACTTGTGCTGAAAGTCCGGTGGTACCATTTCGTCGATCCTAACCGACGACGGTTGGAGTTCTTGCTGCGTCGCGGATAACTGGATCCCGGCGGTGGATGGCTGAGGGTGCTCCTCGCGGAAGGGCTCCGTCGCTGCAGTGTATGGAAGCTCCGTGGGGAAGATTTCGTCCCAATACTGATCTCGGAGCAACTCTGGATGCTCGTGGTGCATCTCGTCGACGATTAGATAGCTCACCTTCAACAAGAATCCCAAAGGAATGGGTGTTTAAAGCTTTCGTGGCATTGGCCGCTACTGTAGAAGCCTTTCAGAAGCAACGCTGATCATCTTGGAACCAGGGCTGGCGTGAATTTTTGCGGGGCCGAGTTCCAAAATTGTGCGAGGCCAAGAAACGTGTATTGTACCCACTTATAAATTTTATAATAATAAATATCTATGCACGAGCGCTTCTCCAAAGGGATCTTCTCGCGTCGCTATAGTTTCGCCGAACGGTAAACACGCCTCACCTGTAAATTCCTATCGATTATCCAGTTGACCTCAAAGTCGTCGTCGTCCTCGCCGAACGGATTGATCAGGGTCTCGGCGACTTTGAGCCAGCCCATGTAGAAGAAGAACTGCAGCGTCGTGAATACTGGGAAGTAGAGATCGATCGTCGACGTGGACGAATTCTGCACCCACTGTCGACCCATCACGCTAGTTAAAAAGTACGTGTACACAGCCAACGTTACTACCTGCGGAACGGCAGCCGGTTACAGATTGTCGAAGAACGCCCTCCGAATAAATCATTGAAGAAATCGTTGCTCGCGCAGCTGCTTAATTGCTCGGCTGCGCATAAGCCGTGCCTACCTGAGTGTAAACTAAAGGAACGCTGATAGTATCATAGTGCATGAGGCTACCGCAGAGACCGCGGAACTTGTTCAGCTCGTCTATCAACGTCTTCACGGCGAAGTCATCGCGGATCCGGCCCTCCTTTCTCGCTCGAGTCACGATACTGGACGCCCAGACTATGGGCAGCCAGTGCTTGCTGGGCTTAGGGAACTTGGAGTTCAGGCTTTGAAATATCACCACCTCGTTGTCCAGCAGCAGGCCAGTTTCCACAAACTGCTCCATCGAGGGAAACCGCTTCTTCACCCGGGGCGAGACCATCGCGAGTACCAGAGTTAGACAAACGCAGACGTACCTGAAGCAAACAACCATGCTTTGCCCACTGGACTTCTCATCAAAGCCCCTACGCTACTCTACATCATCATAGCGCCTACTCCGAAATCCATTAATCGAACTCCCACCTCGACTTACCTATATACCTACCTTCCACCTCTAGACCAAGCTCTTAGTCTTGGTCTAGATCACCGATTACACCGCTACTGGCCCAGAAACGTACCTGACGATAGTACGCCGCATTAGTCGACCCCGTTCGTCGTTGCCGTGAATCGTGGCTGACACGAAAACCGCGATAGAGTCTGGCCAGGGTATCACCATGTATTGATTCCACCATCTGGTCATAACAATACTGACGTAGAAACCCAAGACGAACGACAGCGGTATTAGGTCGCTGTACTCGTTGCAGTACGCCACCACCGCCTCGAATATCTTCTTCTGGTCCTCGTTGAGTAGCAGCCGGTAGATGCCGGACAGGGAGTAGTAGATGAAGAGGAACAGGGCCAGGTCCAGCCAGACCAGCTTGTATATGCTCGCCCGCCATCTGAAAACGGGAACGCGACGGGGAATCGTGAGAGCCGCGGCAACGGATTAATTAAGCAATCTATTCTTCCATCGCGTCGCACGCGTGACCGACGGCTCAGATAGAAGGGGCTCTAAGCATTATCCACGAAAAGAATCGCAAGATTACTAAATACATCATACTTCGATGGCTGATCGGTATCAGGGAGATATCGAGATCCAGGGATGACGAGTAATAACAAACAGCTCGTCCAAGGGGCTTTCTGGACGCACCGTTGGAAGCACTCCAATGCGGGACCGCTCGCGAGACGATCACTCGCTCTATCTCGAGATTTTCGACAGCCTCCGCTGCGGCGTCGCGTGTTTAGATCCGACATAATTTACAATTAGATCGTCCTTGAATTTCGCTCGCATAATTGTCCATTGTTCTCGTCTACGGGGATCGCTGGTTCGCCGCTTGTTTACCAACCACCGCGCGACGACACCGAGTCGGGGACGTTCCCTTGGTATCGTGCCGCATCCCAGGAATACGGCGGATCGATCCGCGGCTTTCCAACGGGCTCCCGAGCAGCTTTAGATACGGAGCGGGGAATTAACATCGTATTTTTAAGCGTGACGCGCAATCAGAAATATTGTTCAGCGTGAAACCACCGGCATGCCTTCGTTCAGCGAACACGCCCGTTAAGGAGCTTCGGTGCGGCGATAGGCTAATGAATAATTGGCCGGTGAATAAGGTAAAGCGGTACGAGCGCGAATGCTTAGCAGCTGCGGCGCGAAGAACGGGAGCAAAAGTTTGTTGGCGGCGGTCCGGGGCGAGGAGGAGAAAGTGCTGATGGAAGAAAAGCGGGGCTCGACGGTGGAACGTGGATGACGAATGATTTTCCCCGAGGAACAAGCGGCCGACACGCGTGCGATGCAGAGCCAGGATCGCACGCGACGAGTACAAAACGACGCTGACGAGTGGGCACAAAACGGTCGGGGCAATAATAGACGGGGCAGCGACCCGGATGCAAAATGGCCCGGGGGGGATCGATTCAACAAACGAAAAGGATCTTCGCGATGACTTCGAGACTCTTCGAATCGGCAAACACGGAGCTGTATATACACGGAATGTTAAGCCTCCGAGGAGATATTGCACCGGTAATAAATGTGACAAGTACGAGGAAATGAGAGATACAATCTCGCGCGGCTCGCCGAGTGCCGATCTTCCTCAGGCGGAAACCTTCGAATACTTATACTTCCATTCCGCACGTGACGCACATTTTCCATTACAATTCTTCATCCACCGCGGTGCAATATGACGGAACTATTCGACGTGCCATTTAATGGGCTCGCAGTGCGATTAATCCTAATTGCACCATACTGAATCATCGGTTTCATAAAAACATGGCAATCGTTCGTTGGTTTCATCGGAAACGACTTGATGAAGTATGTTGTTTGTTCAGCGATGATTTAATGAATACTCGACAATGGAAACTATCTACAAATTGAACGTGCATTATTCGCGACTTAGAATGAAACGTTTTAACCAGAGATCCGGAATAAAAATCCGTCATCGATAATGGTTATTCGAGGACAGGATCCTCCCCTTGTGAAACAAAACTGTCGTCGTCGATAATGATTCCCGGTAATTAAAAACAAAAATTAAATCGTTTATAATGGTTATTCGTAACCAGAATCATTCGATTAAAGATATTAACCCTTAGTATCATGATTTCTTTATTTTACCCAGAAAAATTCTTATCGGTCCATGTTTGTCCACACTTTATCGTAAAAATAAGCAAGAAATTCCTAATGTAACAATCTTTTGTATAAATGAAAAACTATGGATATTACACCAGTGTTAAATCATGCATAAAGATACCTATGTATTATAATGTTAAGCCAATACTCGGTTTTGCAGAATGTTAGACTAGTGTTACGTACATTATTATGTTGGACATGAAATTTATTCACAAAGGAAATCCGAAATAACTGACAGAAAAATTAGCATTTACGTGGTATTTTCAGTAGGCCTGACGAAATTAACAGTTGTAATCAATAATACGAGACAGTGCATCACAGTAGAATTTCTACGGACGTATTTCGGCCCTAAGGACACATTGTTACATATGGTAATAGTAAAGTAACGCTTTAAAGTTCACGAAAAAGACCCCAAATGGCGTGCATAATTCTTTCAATTCGTGTAACACGGGTGTTACACTATGACACCAAGGGTTAACTCTTACACCATAACTTTTAAAATTTGTCTTACAACAGTTACGGTGTCTGCGTTTAACAATTTCTGTACAGGCATTAGAATTCGTTGCCTATTGATTTACGAGTGACTGTGGGCTAGGCAAGTAGCCTACAAGAGTCCCTGCAGCGACCTAACGAGGGCCCACGGCGTGCAGCAAGTGGCAAAGCAGCTCTACCGAAGGAGCCGAGGCAAAGGTTTCCCGGCCAGTTGATGAATTCGTGAGATTAATCGCGGGGGGAGTATCGTTTCCTGTCCGCGACCTTCTCGGCCGCGTGCGCGTCGCGTCGCCCCGACGGAATCGAGCCAAGCCCGAAACTGCTTACCTTAGGAGTAATTTTAGAAAGCAACCGAGACCTCTGCAGGTAGCTACTTCGGCAGTGTAAGTGATCGTCATCTCTCGCGCTGCACCTGCTGTGCCACAGAGAAACGGCGGGACGCGGGTACAGCTGCCTTAGGTATTGCCAGGGTATCCACGCGTTGCAGTCATCTCTTTCGCCGGGAGCACGGCATCCTCCTCGGCTCGGCACGAGTCGACACGAACGCAACGAACCGCGGGCAGATATTAATTAGTTGGTGGTCGGCCTTATCTCGGCGCGCGTCTCCCTCGACGATACACGGGCAGGCGGGATGGCTGCGAAGGTCATCCTAGATGCGTTTCGCGCGATGTCGTCTCTCTGTCTCGCCGTCGCGCCTCGGGATTACGTAAGGCGCTCGAGTCCCGACGTGTTCCGTCCGCTTCGGCTTTCCCGCCGTGGCCGTCGGTCCTCCACGCGATCCAGGGGATCGATTCCCGACCCGCTGGCCTTACCAGCAATGGAACGGCCCCGTTGACGAAGATCCTCCACCAGAGCGTGCTCGATCCACAGCGCTGTCAATCAGCCCGCAACTGCTTTGGCTATCTCGTCCGTCCTCCCTTAAAAATACGGTTATTTCCGTTGGTGATGTAAACTTGCCACGCGTACGCTTTCGAAACTATAACGTACGCCGTTCAAGTACCTGCCCCGATTCTTGCGCGACACTTGTACTTCTTCGAAACGTCCGTTCCCCGAAATGAACAGTCGATACTTCGTCCCGGTTTGCAACGTTTCACTGGATACCTCACGTGCAGGTGGCTTTTCGTTCCCGCCTAGAAACACTGCCAGCTGAGCCTGCTTCCGGTCCTCGCGCGTTCGTGGTACTAGAAGAAAGATCGTTTTCTTAGTCTACGTGGTCGATTTCCGTTCCCCACGTACTCTACAGGTGGATGTACAACGTCAAGTGTGCCTACGACACTCGTGAAGAGAAGGCTCGGTATTTTATTTATAGCTTCAGTTTCCGATACGACTGTTATCTATTCAGGGAATCCGCAAGAAAGAAGAAGTACGTAGCGAGCAAGTACAGTATAGGCGAAAGACTTTGCCTACTGTCTTCGACGCGTCATTTTGCTAGCCTCGCGTTTCTGCGAAGCTTCGCAAACGCATCAATGGGAATACTCCCTTCTTTCGTTATACACAGCGCCGGAATCCCGATTAAGACTTAACGCGATTCAGAGCAGCCAAAATCTTCTATCTCTACTATAGCAAGAATCCAGAAACAGGCTATCTAACATCCCACAAAAATCCAGCCGCAGCATTTCAGAGAAATCATGACGCGAGCCTCTAACATGATTAACGATAGCGCGTGAATCGTCAAAGTCCATTCTACGAATGCGTGAATGGCGTTGATTCTTCCTCAAAGCTGGAGCTCGACTAAGTTGCACAGATATGCTGAATGAACGACGCCTACTATCACCTGACCGCGAGATTCGCTAAGAAACGATGCCAAGCGACCCGTGCCGTCGTCGTTCACGGTGCAATGACTCATTTTCGTTCTATAGATATGCTTCATGGACTATGTACAGGTCGCGTTTCCTAACTGATGTTCCCGATAGTAACGCGTCGCCGTAATCGCGATATTAAAGCCCGATTCGTAGCTTCGCGAGCGGATCGTTATCGTCTGCGTAGGCGAGCAGTTATCGCACCACTGTCCTACTCCACATTCCCGCTATTGAGCCCCTATTAACGCGCCACCCTATGGAATAGGTTGGTGCCACAGCTTAACAGAGAATAACTTATGTTTCCGAAATTACACTGAGCACTCTAGGGTCGAAGCACAAATCGACGTGGGAGAGCTATTACCACCGCTCGTCCTAACGGCGGGTTCTTCCGCTATCCGTTCCTTTAACCTAACTGATAGCTCCTCTGCTCGGAGTTATAACTAAGTAGCGGAACTCTGATTATTTCTCATACTCGAGCACGCGATAACGTAGATAATCTTTTAATCTTCCACTGTTGCAGTAGTTTAAAAGTACACGCCGATAAATACTGTCCCCAAGATGCTCCTTATCGTAACGAATTGTATCCGAGGCCGTTGGCTTCGCTTGCGTTCACTGCAGAGCCTGAAACGTTATTTCAAATCGAAGCTGTCTATGGTTTAAATCCGAAGGAATATTCGCGCCGTCGGTAATGTCGCAGGCTTGCGCGAGAAACTTCGAAACTCGGCTGTTCGAAAGTTTCTGTCGTGAAAAACCGTGCAGAATCGACCTTGGTGCGCTAATCGTTCGTTGCCCGCCTTTGCGTCAGCCCATCCGTGCATTCGTGTGGCACGTGAAACGACGAGATATCGTTTCGTAAAGGCTGCCGCGCGTCAGATGGATCCTTGCGATCGCGGCGAGCACGGGAGCGTGTGTGCAGTGCGCACAGTCATCCCTCGCGGGGGAAACCGAGATGACGCGGAGGAGAAAGCATCAACAGCAAAAGCATCGCGAACGGGGAATTAACGTTTACGCGTGGCTTCGTTCGTCCCATGTGTACACTTCACAGATGATCGAGCAGACGAGACAGGATGAGACCAGGGCTGTCGCTAGCCCCACGTGCGCCTACCTCTAACAAAGGATCAGTCCTCTGTCTTCGAACGTTACAGAATTATCCG
Source organism: Andrena cerasifolii (assembly GCF_050908995.1). Taxonomy (NCBI): domain Eukaryota; kingdom Metazoa; phylum Arthropoda; class Insecta; order Hymenoptera; family Andrenidae; genus Andrena; species Andrena cerasifolii. The sequence goes on along the minus strand of NC_135126.1, from coordinate 5,309,553 downwards.
ACAATAACAGTCTTTGTACCTTCGATCGGAAGCTCCTGTTGGTAACTCACTACCATGCACCAGTCAGGCGAACGGTTATCCTTTCTCCTGCCAGTCCCTCGGTCCTATTCGAAAAGATCGACCGCGACACATCGAAATACGAAAACGCTATTGATCTCCGACTGGTCTGTGCATCGTTCGGGCGGAAAGAATTCGTGTACCATGCACCGGACGGACACGAAACCTCGTGACAAAGGTGTATAATATACCGAGGAGCCGAATGATCAGGAATCGCTCTGCTTCCCGGTCCTCTACCTTCCCTGCGACGAAAGCGGTTCTCCACGGAATTCGCGAGGCACAGCTGTTCGCGGGTCTCCCGAACGGCCGGGCACAATCACGATCGAACGAAGCGGCCAGCGAATCCGCGGACGAATAAACTCGACGGTGTGTCTGCCGGAAGGAGTACTCAGCATGTACTGAAAGAGCCGTTGCCGCAGCACGCCAAAAGATCCCCCCCGGTACTCCACCTCCCGGCCTTTCGATCCTATCCCCACCGTCCGCCCGCATTTCCGCATCAAACAGTGGTGCTCACCAGCCAACCTTATCCTTCTGCGGGCTCCACTCGCGAATCACTGCAATCGGCGTGTATGCGTAACCCTTTCGTGCTTTAATGAAATAAATAATTGCTACGGGAAAATGGGCTAATTATTTCTGACCTGAATTAACGTCGCGTGGGTTGAAGAATAGAATGCTAATGGCATTGAAAGGTTGTGTGTTATCAGGTCCTACGTTATCTTACGTCGTGCGTTAACATTCTTTATTATTTATGAGGCATTCGTCTTCTAGTAAAATAATAAAAAGTAGTTCTATGCATTTCCACGTTCAAAGTAAAATGCTGAACGAGTTTCAAGCGCACGTTCATGGGAACAGTGAAGAGGTAACTTAATATCGGTAACTCGGGAAACAATGCGCAGTTGCATGCGGCTCGCGCAATCAGGATTATGAGTTGGCATCGAAAACTTTCAAGCGTTAGTCAGGGTGAATAATTTTGTAATGGTTATCGTCATCGCGGAAGGAAATCGCATTGTGCGTAACACGTGGTCGGGAGGTGGAGAACGCAACTATAAGAGGAAGAGGATACCGGAAGTTCGAGGCGATGGAGAGCTCGGCATTAACGAATCGCGGGAATTTAAAGAACACGAGACTTTACTGACATCGCTACGTACACGTATAATTATTCTGCTTGATCGTATATGAAAATATTATGTCAACACGTGCAACATGTCGATAACGTTCAATATACATGTATACGTTTAATAGAACTTCTACGCTGGCAGATCGAACGTACGTTTCCGAACTTACAGTAATAATACAATGGCGGAGGGTGAAACGTGTCCGTGTAACGGCCGCTCTGCGCGTACAACGTAATTATTTATACAGCACGAACTTCGCACGAGACAATATACAGTTCACGGATCTTTTTACAATATACAATCCTTCGTCCTTAACTCTAGCAGGGCAGTTGCGACCTGATTTATCCTCTAAGTAACTCGATATGCAACTCGCGCGCAGGCACGCTCGAACAAGGCCTTTAACGTTAAGGCGTCTAACAGTCTTGGTCCCTAAGAGTCACAGCCATCAAATGCAGCGAACAATACGCGGAAATCGTAAGGCCACTCGATTCAACTAAAAACCACTAATTAATACGAACAGCAAGACTGATCGACGGATAGGCGATGTGATCTCGTCGAACCACGCCGGTTCGATAAAGCGAAGCGTCTTCCGGTTAAAACAAATGCACTGTAGAATCCATATGAACTTCGACCCTGAGGAACAGTAGAGGTTGAAATGCGGCAAAGGGCGTCGGTTCTCCATTTTTAGCAGGTTCAACGAAACAGCACTGTCGACAGCCTTGCACGGGCTGCCACAAGGTGTTGGCAGACTTCCGCGTTTCAGGATATGTCATGCAACGATGGTCGTCAAGGTATCGTTTTTACTGCCGGCCCTGAAACACAAAGAACTGAGGAAATTACAATAATGTAAACAGTGGTTGTTAAGCAGCGGTCTACATTCTGGAACGAAATTCAGAATGTTATGCCCACCTTATGGTAGCATGCTGGGTCGAGCGCGACCAACCGGCAATGAAATTCGTTTCGCTCCTTTCAGCGATACGCTGTCGATGACTTCCGCTCTTCGACGGCACTTTAAACGTGGCACTGTGAATGAGATCCGGGGATGTGGTTGATTTTATGGTTTTATACAGCAACCTGAATAACAGACAACGATAATGAGCTGCAACAAAACCGTTTGAATACCCAGCCTTTCTTCGTGCATCTACATATGCAAATTGGGTACCTAGGTAGAAGCGCCAAGACGCAGGTAAGTGTTACTGTGAGCCAGTACGTGGGTCTCATAACAGCCATTTCCATTACCCAGTACGAACAAAGTAGGCCCATGCAATTCACGCATACCACGTTGTAAATCAAGCAGAATACAAAGAACACGAACAGCGATCCCATTACAGCGAACAGGTGGATTATGGTCTGGAAATAAAGTTAGAATATTACGCGACATGTATTCAATATCTCGGCCCTCGGATATAATTATTCGAGGGTGCTTACCCAAGACCGAATTTCTATGGCAATATGGGTCAGCATAACAACGATGCAACATGTCATAACGTTAGTCCCAAATTCCCATATATCGATTGTTGTGTCGTAGTACACCTGTAAAGAATAGATTTCTTAAACGTTGAACTATAACTTATCACGCCACGAATGAATTCAAGACTGTACTAACACACTCATTTATGAAGAAGATGACGACACTTTGATACAAAGCATCGGCGATAGTTAGCCAAAAGGAGTGCGGTTGGTACATGAGTCCAAGACGTCCCCTTTTGTACAGATGGGGCATGGACATTAAGACACCGGGCGAGGCTACTCGATCATATATACCCATTGCTAGCGGCGGTATAGACGTAAATAGAAGATTGTACAGCATTAAGTATATTTGGTCCATCATGACTGATCCAGTGAAGCCGCAGTACAGCTACGGGGAGCAAGTAACTGGATAATTCTTGCACGAATATTGGCACTGTTCTAGAGATGCGGGATATGTTATACCTGATACCAGAATAGAAGGAAGACGAAGGTGGCGTTCTTGTAAAAGAAGTACAAGATCATTCTGGCCAGACGATCGTAACACCAGTGGCCGTGCAGTAGTATAAGCCTGCTGAGCATCGAGAATCGTGAAATGGCGAAGTCCGCGGCCATGACGGCTTGTGTGCCCTCGTGTCCCGAGATACCGACACCGACATCCGCGGTCTGTATCATGCTAACGTCATTCGCGCCGTCGCCGATCGCCAGGGTTCTCATTCCCAGTTGTTCCTTCACCACGCGCACTATGTACGCCTGGAAAACAAATTCGCGTTTACACTCCACGGTCCGAAGACCAACGGAAAAGAGAAGCCAATTTACGGTACCTTTTGAAGAGGCGTGGCTCGACAAGCCAACACACTGGAACATGTCTTCGTTAGCTCGAGGAACGGTCCCATAAGTCCTGACCGCGGGTCAAGGATAACGGTCAAGGTTTTACCGTCGACAACAAGGGCTCGTTGCTTCGGCCACGGGTTGTCTATCCTGTGCGCGTCGTTCTCCGCCGCGTCGCGATTGAACATCGTTCTTTCCCTGATATTATCCACCCCCCTTCGCTCATTACAGTACACTGCGTTTTCTCTCCTCGCAGATTCCAGGTACCCGTGGATTAACGCCTCGGCGACGGACTTGGACTTTGCTTGCAGCCACAACAGCTGCATAGCAGGCGAAAAAAGACGCGCTGAATATGCAATATTCACCGCGGTTTCTGGCTTGTCCCCTTCGAATGTAAAACGTCCATTAGCCGCGCGTTTTGCGTTGCGCGTAGCTTAGCTGTGCATCGGGACGTACCTGTTAGAACCCAAATAACGATGCCCGCTGCCATCAAGGTGGCCATAGCTTCGGGCACGCCAGCCTGGAGCTTGTCCTCGATCCCAGTCGCGCCTAGAAGAGTCAAATGCGACTCGAGGTTGGTATAAGAGTCCTTGATACGACGTTCCCGGTTCTCCATCGCCAACTCGGCCTCGGAGTGCATCTGCCTCCAGGTCTCGTACTCCTGAGCGGTCAGGGACTTCTTGGCGATCATTAGGGTTCGGAGGCCCTGGCGCGCGTACGACTGCAGGTGCTGTCGGACTTTTAACGTCGGTATGGAATTCATGTCCTGAGATGCTAGCGACGACAGTATCGTGCTGTCGGCGCCTTTGCTGTACAACACCACCTCGTTCGTGAGAGGGTGCCGCACCAACACGGACATGCACTTTCTGTTAGAATCGAACGGCAGCACCTGAAATTCGCAGTAGTTACAGATAAGGCGCTTCGAAGTTTGTTGCGGATGATTCTCGCTTTCGGAAGCTCTTTTGATTCGCTTTCCTCGACAAGCCGCGGGGAAAGCGAAAATTATCACGAAGCTTACATGAAGTATTTCGAAGGTGATAACAGATTTATCCGGCAAGCATACGATCGCGCTACGCGACGTCCGTTTCAGGAGTTTCACGTCATAAGCGCGAGCCGCGTTGACCAATGCGAGCTCGTCGGGGCTTTCTGCCTCGTAAATCGCCGCGCTGGGCAGCAATTCCTCTCCGTTCTTCCCACTCGCGCCGATAACGGGACCCAACGGGCTGCGTCTCTTCTGCGCTCCGTTCGGGGACAATTTCCTTGCGAGCAGTCCCATTCCCAGGGCTGGGATGGACGTCACGTTCAGAAATCTCGGCCTGTAAATCAATAGATATGTGTCATTTAATGCATCTGCATGAACCAAGTCACAGAGTAGTAAATTATACCGGTGATTATGAAAGTGGTGTAAGCCAAAAATCCAAAAAAATTCAATTCCTAGCTTCCTTTGCGTTACATCGCCTTACTTTGCCAAATGAGTGATAAACTTAATTTTTTTTAAATTTTTTACTTACACCGCTTTCATAATTACCGGGACATTAATATAATACGAAGAGTGTAATAACCTGGACAATTTATTCGACAGCTTCGAGGTGTTGTTCAGGACCGATTCCATCTCAACGATAGAAGATATCGACGACACGCTCTCCTCGACAGCGCTCGCTGCATGCGAGAGGGTAGACAGAGGAATAACCGGGGAAGGGGTTAAGCTCCTTGATTCTATCATTCTCGTGTACCTACAAGATGAACGTCTCCTATACAAAGAGTTTCCGCAGGGAAAGATCGTCTACGCACCTTCCTGACTCGTCGCCGTTCTTCTGCGGCTCTTCGATCACCCCGCTGGAGTTCATGGTGTCGTAATGGGGTTGGGAATTGACCACAACAGTATTACATATCGCTAATACAACTAGGAATTCTTGTAGATGCTGTCTAAATGTACCTATGAGGAGGTCTTCCTTCAGCCGCGAGGAGGGCACCAAATTCTCACCGTCCCCGGTGTGCGAATAATCGTGGCCCCCCACGGCGCAACGTCTAAACAGCATTTTGTTCTCCGTCAGGGTACCCGTTTTGTCCGAGAATATGTACTGCACCTGTCCGGGTGAAAGTTTATTTCGTTAAGCGAGATCGCGCAGCCGTTGCGAAGCTTTAAGACTTAAGAGGTTACATACCCTTAACACGTCGGAAAACAGGGTCATTTTTACGATTTTTTTTTATATGAAGAAACGCGCATATTTAAAAATCAAGATATACACCTTGTTGTGTATAAATTAAGCTGCATTCTCCTCGAAAAAAATTTGATATGTTAAGAAAGGGTGCCGTAGCAGCCCCTTCTACCAAGGGGTCTTCATAGTTACAGTAGTTGCGGTATCAAAAATATCTCAGAGATTAGTGGACCGATTTGAATAAAATTTTGCAGGAATATACTTCAGACCACAATCTACTACTTGTCGGCGCTGATTTTAAGAAAATTTATTCTTTGAAAAATGGCAGCTACTCAAAGTCAAGCATGTGATTTTCAATATAAGTTTTCATCTTCTTTTGTTAATAAAAAACAAAACAAGACACTAATCGAAACATCGTCTCGACAAGTACTAGATTATAGTCTTAAGAATATTCGTGCAAAATTTTATTCAAATCAGTCCACTAGCACCATTTCTCAAGGGGACTCTAGGCGATCGCTTTTCGTGAAACACTTTCTTTTTAATGCATTTGTAAAAAAATGAAAGCAAATCCAAATGTACCCGATGTTTATTATTATTGTAGAGATTGAGAAAAAGTTGGTGTGAAATATACATGTGCTTTAAAAATTGGCCACAAATCAATTCAGGGCTCAGATTTTCAGCTTCGGTTTTAAGGAATTAGCGGGCGAGGCCTGTATTTGACACAAAAACTTTTATAAGAGGGACATCCTCTGTTAAAAATGTCGTATGAAAATCGTTTTACGATGGAAAATAATAAAAACTTGGTAGAGACTAATTTAAACGAATGAAAGTCGGTAATAGATTAATAGCACATTCGCCAACCTGCACTAGTGATATGAAACATTTTGTTTTAAGTCGACTTCATAGTTTTTTCTTATACAACGCCCGCTAATTCCTTAAAACCGAAGCTGAAAACACAATGAGAATAAAAGAGAAATCATTCGGCGTAGAGAATCATTTGCAAATCCAAGAGCAAATGTTACTAATTGCTCGATATCTCGAGTTCTATCGATCATAATTAATAATAAATTATACTGGGCGGTTAGTGTAAATGTTGTTAACATTATTTGTCATTGCAATAGCCACTGGACTGGATATTTTAGCAGAAAATCCATTTTTGCCAAAGAATTCGGTGGATTTCGCAATTGTAATTAACCGTCGACCTTGTTTTGATCGGGGGACATCGTTTCTCAAAGGCTAGATAAGGAGCTCACAGAGCTCCATGTACTCAGTCGCGCGTCGGTCCTCCGAGCCTGGAGGACCTCCGGGGACCCTGGAGCTGCCGAGCCACCTGGACCTTCTCGACTTCCTGGACTTCCTGGACTTCCTGGACTGGCTGGGGACCTGGTCAGGGTTTCAACCCTGGTGCTTCCTCCACCCCCGGAGCTCCCGAGCCCCCTGGACCATTGGGACCTACTGGACTTGCTGGACATGCTGGAGACCTGGTCAGGGTTTCAACCCTGGTGCTTCCTCCACCCCCGGAGCTCCCGAGCCCCCTGGACCATTGGGACTTGCTGGACATGCTGGACACCTGGTCAGGGTTTCAACCTTGGTTCTTCCTGCGGCCCCTCGCCCCCCTGGCCTGGGTTACCTTATTCGGTTGGTGCCGATGAAATTTTGGGGTTCGTTAAGCCATTTAAAATTTTATTATTCTGCCAAAGTCAAAACTGACTTCCCTCTCTATCTAATTGTTTTCTTCGATTGATTTTCATCATCTGTCCGATTTCATGCATTCCTTCCAGGATTTTTGAACGAGTCGTTTTATTTCGTGTATTTCTTCGATGGGTTTGCATGATCTGTCCTATTTCATGCATTTCTTCGATGGGTTTTCATGATTTCTGTTACTCTTTCATGCATCTCTTCGGGGGGTCTACATTCCCTGCTCTCCTTCATGTATCTCAACGATGGTTTTGCATGGTTTATTCTATTTCCTGCATTTCTTCGATGGTTTGGCATGATTTATTTTATTTCATGGATCTCTTCGAAGGTTTTGCAAGACTTCTTCCCTGGCACGCATATCACTGATGTGTTTCCTTTCCCTGCTCTCTTTGATGTACGTATCTCTACGATGGGTTTACATGATTTATTCTATTTCATGGATTACTTCGATGGGTTTTCATGATTTATTTCTTTTCATGGATTTCTTCGATGGCTTTGTATGACTTTTGTCACTCTATCGCGCGTCTCGTCGATGTGTCGTCATTCCATGCTCTTCTTCGTGTATCTCTACGATGGTTTTGCACGCTCGTGCGTGCTCTGCTGTTAGTCGAAATTATCTCGATCGGCACCAACTAATTAAGTTTTTTCTTAGTTTCCTTCCAGGCTGACCACACCATTGATAACACAACGTACTTGATTGTTTCAGTTTCCAGGTTCATCCGTTCGCGGGGAAGAGAAAAGTGGTAGTGAAAAGTATTGGTGCAAAGTGATAGTGGAAGAAGATATCTAAGGAAGCCTAGGTAAATTTATTATAGCATGAAGTATTTAAGGCCCCATGTAAAATTGCGAAGTAGTCACTAAATCATCAACTTTGTTGCTCTTTTGTTGGCTCCTCATCTCCGATGAGGAGGTCGCCGCTGGTTCCGTTTTCGGGAGCAAGCGACTGAGCATGGAATCGGTATGGGTGGATCAGTTTCATCCCCTGGTATTCTTGTCGAAAGGGAAAAGTTTCGGGCGTAGGGGGTGTACCTTTTGGTACACTGCCTGCGTAAGTCACCCGGTTCGATTACCCAATCTCCGTGTTGGACGGCTTGAGTCAGGTCAAGTATTTGCTCCTGGCGAGTCGCATCGGAGCAACAGGAATCGTCTGGGAGGCGCCGAGCGCTTTTCCCTTTCGACTCGGAGAGCAGGGTGGTAGGAACTGCGCCACCCTATACTCCTTTCATGCTCACCGGTAGTCTTTCCTTCTTTCCTGAATTTCTTTTAATCGCGTGATCGCTTGGCAGTTCCCTAGATTCAACATCTAAACCAAAGAGACCGATGGAACTTTGTTTCCATCCATCTCTTTGGTTTAGTTGGCTTAATGTACAGGGAGATCGATGGAACTTTGATTCCATCTATCTCCCTACGGGTCTCGAAACGCAGCAACCTCCTCGCGGTGAGACCTGGTAATCGGTGAGAACCGAGCCGATAGCTGCGATTGTCAAATATTCTAGTCGGATATAAGAATTTCTGTAACTTGCAATCCCCCCCATAAACATGACTCATGTATGAAAGAAGCTAATTCCCTTTAATTCGCGAAAAAAGTTCTCACGCAAAGTTGTATATCTTGAATAAAAATGGCCCTATTTTCCGACCTGTAAAGGGTACGTAACCCCTTAAAAGGAACACTTGGCTGAGAGAGCAAGGACGAAGAGCATCAAATGCAGAGCTCTAAAAATCGCTCCCCAAAATTGATCTCCGTAAACGCAGAAGCCTGTTCGTGACGAGGCACCAACGCCAGTTCCCCACCTAATAGGAGCGAAACAGGTGCGTCGCGTGTAGCTTAATTCCCCGCTCGGAGCCACGCGGTCGATCCTGACCCGTATACACAGGTCAGCGTACGCGCCAGCCCCCTGATCCTAATACAAGCCAGGGGGGTCTGTGAACGTGTTAATCAATTCGCTTACCTGACCCAATTCCTCCGTGATATTGAGCGCGCGACATTCAGCCGGCCGCCCCGTGTCCGTGTCGTACAGTGCCATGTCGTGGCCGATGTGATAAACCTGGCCCACTTTCGCCATCTCTATGGTGACGTACAGGCTCAGAGGTATCATCACCTGTAGAATAATGACGAACGTCCAGAACGTCAGCATGCTCTCGTAGCTGGGGTCCTGGATGGTAGGGATGAAGGGGACGAACGCGAGGCCGGAATACTCGGCCAGCCAGAGCCGGCAACCGGTCGCGCCGAGCACGCAGAGTATCACTAGGATCACCACGCACCATATAACGTCCCTGTTCATTTGCTTCTCGAGCCGAGAACGCTGGAAAAAAACCACCCTCCCCGTGAACCCAACAACACTCGTCGCGCCTCCTTCCATTTAATTGCTCGGATCTCTACCTTGTACCTGGGCCCGCCGTTGTTCAGCATCGCCTTGGTCTCGTGGCCGGCGTATATCACGATGCCCTCCGCGAAGTCGGTGTTCTTCAGCAGGCATTCCCTGAGCAAGAGGTTCTCCGTGGAAACCGGCACTCTGCCGCCGTTCGGGTGAACCACGGCCCCGTGGAACCTGCAACGCTGCTGGTCAACCATCGCCTGTTCCAGAATTTTTTCCAGGGGGGAGGGGCAATTTTAGGGTGACGATAAAGAAAAATACAGTAGCGGAGCAGCCCTGTTGCTTTCTTGAACCGATTTTGTACTGCCAGTTTCGTTAAAAATTTAGAAACGAAATTTTAACGTATTCTCTTATTTGGTATAAACTTATTAGAGGTCAGTTCTTGAAAATAACCGATTTTTCCTCTAAAGCCAGGGGGGCAACTGCCCCTTTTGCACCCCCCTCCGGACATACATGCCTCCCAGCGTCCCTTCAGTCGCGCTTTACCTGTATATCCTAGTGCTCGGCTGATCGACCTCGATCACAGACCGGAACTTGGCGGGCTGGAAGGTGTCCTGGAGATCGACGAAGCCTCTCACGACCTGCCGCTGCTTCAGATTAGTCTCGCCGTCGAGATTGCACGTGTCGATGTAAGCGGAGCCCTGGGGATCGCTGCTCCGCAACAACAGCACGTCGGCCGGCACTAGCTCATTGTTGGAGAGGTGAACCAAGTCGCCGACCTTCACGTCTTTCCACGCCACCTTTGCATACCTATCGTCTTCCCTGTAATCAAGCGACCCGCGCGATCGATACAGGCGCCTTTCATTGGCGAGGCTACATTGACCTGGGAAAATTGCCATTAGAACGCGGTGGAGTATTACGTGCCGAAACGCGCCGCGTTCGATATTATTATTATTATTGTTAATTAAACGGGATATTAACGTTTCCTGATACGCTTCTCGCCAGGCATAATCGAAACGATCCGTCACCTGGAGCGCGCTCTCGCAACGCTGTCGGCACTCCGAGATGACCAAGCGAAACGGCGACCTTCGCGGCCGACGATCATCCAGACTATACATCAAACAATAACCAAACTGTCATAACGGTCAGACGTCGATTATTCTTAACTGACCGTCGCCACGGTTCAATGCTTCGACTCTCGGGATCCCTCGCTGGCATACCGAAACGATCGAGAGAAGCGGTACAGTACCTTCTAGAAAAATCCGAGCACCGTCGTGGGATTAATGGAAGCAGAAAATGGTCCGATCTGGTCAGAGCTCGCGTAGCTTGCAAACCATCGAAAACGAGGAGGGTAGGTGGGAACTGAATTCGAGTATTGGAGAATCAATTTTCGTGTCCTCCCTTCTTTCACTCGTGCTCGGCGTGTAGCGCAATTTCACGATATTGCTTTCTCGATCGGTTCTCGCTCGCATGCCACGATGCCGAGCTAGCCACGTTGCATCGGATTTCGTCTGGCCACCTTTTTTTTCTGCTCCTGGTGGATACATTATAGGAGGGTGCGCATTGACTTTCTTTTTGTGTTCAAGTTGATCAATGGAATGACGAAATGTCCTGAATTCCTACAGTTCATTAATTTGTCTGCCCCCACGAAATCCCTGCGGTCGGGGCAATCCTTTTATCCATCGCTATACAGGTCGATTCGTGGTTTCTCTGACTCGGTAAATCGCATTTGCAATGCTGCAAACGCTTTTGGCGAGTCTCTTGATTTTTTCACGGGATCAATCTATTCCTTTAACATGGACCTTGATAAACTTATGTAACCTGGCTGTGATTGAGTTTATGGTGTTTGAACTGTTTACCGAATTTAAGTATTGTATGCTTCTTTGTTATACGCTTTGTATTGCTACTTTTTTTTGTCTTTTTCTTTGTTTTTCTCTTGTACACTAATGGGACTGTATTTATGTATAAATAAAGAAATAAAGAAATAAAGAAATAAAGAAATAAAGAAATAAAGAAATAAAGAAATAAAGAAATAAAGAAATAGAGAAATAGAGAAATAGAGAAATAGAGAAATAGAGAAATAAAGGAATAAAGAAATAAAGAAATAGAGAAATAGAGAAATAGAGAAATAGAGAAATAGAGAAATAGAGAAATAGAGAAATAGAGAAATAAAGAAATAAAGAAATAAAGAAATAAAGAAATAAAGAAATAAAGAAATAAAGAAATAAAGAAATAAAGAAATAAAGAAATAAAGAAATAAAGAAATAAAGAAATAAAGAAATAAAGAAATAAAGAAATAAAGAAATAAATACATAATTATCAAAGCACGGAAATATTGCTCGAAAGGACTTGGAATTTCTGGAGAGCATCGCGCCTCCTGCGAGGCTATTTTCAACTGCGTCAAGCTTCCACGTCTGGCTAGTATATCGCAAAGTGTGTCGACCATCCTTTCGTCCGATCTTTTGGAGAGGCGGTACACGATCCAAGTGATTTCAGGAACCTCGAGCAAGTGAATTGCCTCCGGGGTCACTTTCGACTTTTTAAGTAGTATGACACGAGCTTTTGCCCGGCCTGACGTCACCGTGGACGCGAAGGGCAGTCGAATCTGACCTAGACTTTACTTGCCGGGTCACCGTTACGCATTTTTCTCCTCGCGAGATTAGAATCGTTGATCTGTGACCTCCCGCAACCTCCTGTGTCCTTCCATTGTACCTTCCAGTCGGTCCAACCAGAGCCCTCGGCCGTCGTTGTTAACGAATACATGTATCATTCCATTAAAAGCTGACTCTAAACGTGACCCCTACGATTCGATCCATAAAACAGCCGTCTTTCGACGTGCCACGTTACCCTTGGAATCGGGGCCAAAAAAAGATTTCGAGGCCCCTTGAAGTGATCACTTCGATTGCAATCTACGATTTCTTAGGCATTTCCGATAATAATAACTTATCAAATTATTTCATACAGAAGTGTCTCTAAAAAAATTTAGATTTTAAAATTCAGAAAATTTCTATGTTGTCCCCCATTTCTCCCGCTACCCTAAGCACGTGCTTATTTTTATTTTGCTCATTGGGTAATCAAGCACTGCTTGCGAATCATACGGTTTTCTGGACCCTTGGAAGCCTATCCCTTGCGAAGGTACAACGCAACAGATTAATTTGCCTTCTGTTCGAACCCGGGGCTGGTTTCGCCGCGATTCCTTCAGCGACTCTCGTGAAACCGAACCGCTCGAATTTGCATTTTCCTCATTCCCGAGGTCGCATGACGTGTGTACCTCTTGTCCACGGAGGAGCAGCGATTAGTGTGTGTATTATTATGGTACGTTCAAGGATACGCAGTTAACGGTTCACAAAGCAGCTCCACCGACGCTCTTTTCTTCTGCTTCTCATTTTCTACCTTGCCCCGCTTCGAGCAGCACTCCCGCGATTCGTCGCGTACGCCGCGAGTGTTAATTAGCGCTCCACAAAAGGAGCCGTTTAACAGAGCAGCCCTCCTTCGCCCCCTGCTCGCGGCGAAGCCCCCTTAACGAGCGCGTTTCCATCCGTAAACAGAAGCCCGGTCCGTTTCCAAGTTCCACAGTAACGAATCGCTGATAATTCAGCCGCGGTGACGGCAGCGGCTGCGAGCAGCCTTAGGAATACTTTTATGCAACGCGCCGTCATTATAGATAACCCAGCGGTTAGATAATGTCACAACGTTTCAGTGACTTCTTTCTCGCGATTGCGGCCGCAACGGTGGTATCGTTTACCTTTGCACGCCACTTTCGCGACCCGTCGCTCGCCGCACGCCTCGGAACGGCTCGCGACAAAATTCGAGCGCGGACGTCGCTCGAAACGTCACCGGGGAGCGCTGGAAATATTTCAAAGGATTCGTGGCTTCAATCGCGTTATCTAATAGAATTTCAGCGCGCAAACGCCAGTGTGCGGGCATCGGGCATGGCTCTGAGGGTGTCGTGGAAAAGAAATTCTTTAGAATATTGTCGCAGGTACTTTTGCCCTTGTTTTGCCAACTGTACCATCTCTCCCTTAAACTGGAAGGGTGACCCGAGGCTACATGCACGTAGGGTTGCTATACGGTGTCTAAAAGAAGGGCATGCCCTCCTTTTCTGACTGAAACGCAGCGTCCTCCTACCTCCTAAAAAGGTCCTTTTCTCTTTTATCCACAACTCAAGTGATCCGCTTGCCTCGGCATCACTACAGTTGCTATTTCATTCCAATGCGAACATTAATAATAAAAGCTGATATCTAAAGTCAGGTTTTATTTCACTACGTCCTCCTTATCAAACGATTACAGACCAGATTGCCCTCCTTTTTTACTTTTGGTTCTGGTAATTCTACATCTGCTATCCTTGGATATGCCGATAAGAATCAGAGATGTAACGATAAATTCCATTCGATAAGGGAACGTGCCTTTGAAGCTTACAAAGCATTCAGAAAGAATCAGCCGAGACGATCGGGCGAAACGGGAGGCGTTCGAATTACTCGCTTTCCTGCCGGAGTTCTCCGCTCGATTGGCTCATTTATCCGAGCCATTCCAATCAGCGAAACTCGAACCAACGTGGGTGCGATATGCGGGCTGGTAAGTGTGACACGATACCGATCCCTCCGCTGTAAGTGATGTAACCGGTGACGCCAGCGGCCGTTTAACGGTGCCAAACTACCGGTGGTAGGTGGAGAGAAAAGAAGCTCGATCCCTTTCGATTCGGCAGTGGCCTTTCTCGAATGCTTTCGCCCGCCCGCTTATCTGCCGTCCCGGGCAATCTCTTCGGAGCGTGCGGGCTCGAGCTGGCAGTTCTCCTGCGCCGCTCACTGACACGCATCCGCGCGGTGGTATTTGGCAGGCGACGGCCGTCCGCGTTCTTATCGGGAGCGCATCGCGTGCGTTGGCGCGGTTTTATCGGCCCGGAGATTTGATAAAAATACAATCGGGACGGGGGATTGGGTAACGGGCAGGACTCGGGCACGCCAAGGTTCGTCAATCGAACCGGGACGAACGGAATACAGAAACGGATCCGCGGCGGGGTGAAGTTGGCTGGGGGCCATTTCTGGGAAAGGGGTAGGTCGAGGAATGTCGATGGGGTTTCATTGTCGAGAGGCGAGCCGCTCGTTCCCCGTATCCAGGAAAGAAACGAGGAAAACGGCTCGAGGGACACGGCAACCGGTTTTATTGCCGTGCCTTCCTCCTCTGCCGCTTAATTCCACTTCCCAGCAGCTCGCGGCCGACGAGACGTGGCGCGCCGTACGGTATCCCTGCGTTCAGTCTCGGTGACTCGCGGAACGGGCGTATGCAAAACAGAAGGGCTATTTTTAAGAGGCATTCGGGAAACAGAGTGCACGCGTACAAACGCCGACGCGGCGGTAACGCGACAAACAAGAGATATCGATCTCGGATACTCGATGCACGGCAGAGTGATTGGGGAGATTGATCGCTAATCTGCAATGGTGGGATGGTGCACATGGTAAAAGTTCCTGTGCCTGTGGTGGGGATGCAATAACAATGAAATCGCTCACGCTGGCTTGCGAGACTCGAGAGATCAGGGGCCCGAAGAAAAACAGGCACATATGCATCAATTTTCGTTTCTTTATAACACAAATTCGTTCCTGCAACGCAGTAGAATTCCACCGCCTCCTAATATAGTAGCATGCGCGTTTCATCGGGCAGAATCGTATTAAATCTTCACGGTGAAAACAAAATGCATAGTGGAAAATGAGCCCATACCGCTCAAATCTAATAAAATTAATTTTTCAACTAAAATTGGAGAGGTAGCTGTCATTTATCGCATTTCCTATGAAAATAATGAATCCTTCGCAGTGGCGCACTCAGGATTTAATCTTGGGGGAGCTGAGTCGAAGGGATACAAATATTTTTAATGCAAATTAAAACAAAATTCACTACTTAGGTGATTACTTATAAAAATTTATTTAAATAATAAAATCCAGTTCTCTTTTCCTTTTTTTTTTACAAAGCGCTTTCCTCGGGGGTGCCAACAGAGTTGGGCATTATTCGAATAAGAAGTTATTCGTCATTCTCTAACAACTTCATTTTATTAGCAACGCTTATTCGGATACTGCGCAACCTTGGCCCGCTCCTCTGGATGCGCCACTGCTCCTCCACCTCGCTTTCCTCTAAAGTCATAAAACCGTGGCATGTGCCTGTTTCCCACTGTGCCCCTGAACCGCCGCAGGAACTGAAAAAATAACTCCATAAGACAGTTAAAATGCGAAAAAATGTGTTCCTTCAAGCTTTACCACGCGAGACGGCAATTTCACATGGCCTCCGCGGTACCAGTGGCTACCAGTCGCCCGGAGCCGCACGGAGTACACTACCCTCTTTACGTGCCATCGAGTACAAAGCCCCGATTCAGTTCCCGTCGCATAGGGGCATGCGATCGCCCGTGATCGTTTCGAAAGCATGCCAACGGAGAGTTGCGCCACGGTATCTTATCCCACGATATCTGCGCGCGACGCAACGGCCGATCCAGCGACCGAGATAGCAAGCTATGTCGCGGGCAGATTGGTCGGGAGCTGGAATTCGTGGCGAAGGTTCAACCGTTCTTGACATTGCCGGGAGCGTGCGGTCTAGCCCCCGCTAGTGTCGATCTCGCGGTTGCACGAAATTAAAGGCGAAGGGAGGAGGGCTAAAGAAGGCCGGCGCGGCCGCGCGCGTGCAATCGCGAATTAAGTAGGTAAAGGTCGCGGTGGGGCGCGCTACGCCGCGGAACATGGAGATCGCTGCTCACCAGCAGGCACACGTTTACGCGGTGTGACCCACGCGTAAACACGCCTCCGCCAGTCTTAACGAGCCTTTATTAACGCTCGCGGATATCATCCATCGATTCGATCGCTACAGAAATTTCTAGGCCACTCTGCCTGCCTCTGCTGCTCGCCTATTCCCGGCCAACGAAAAACCAGGCGAACTAAATCGGCCGAAGCCTCGGCCCTTGCCAGAGGAATAGCATCGTGGAAATATCCTGGATCAGGCTGGCAGGCTATCGCGCTTTGCCGTCGATCTTCCAACAACTTGCCACGCTATCTGCGACGTTGCGTCCGCGTTAATTCGATCTCGCTCGTTAATCGCGCCCATTGCTGCAAACTCTGTTCAACAATAGATGTACGTTGCAGAGCGCACAGCGCCTTTTCATTCCGAGGGCAACAGGCTCCTCGACGGCACGCGGCTCGGGATTTTCCGTCGACCTCCTTTCCTCCTCTGCCCTCCTCGAAAACGTCGCCTCGCTGTCAGGCCCGTTAGCTTCCTTCCACCGCGGGCGAATCGTGCCTCCGCGGACGAACGGGATTAAACCTATTTCATCGCGGATGCCAGCTTTTTTCCCCGCTGCTCCCTTACAGCCGGCGATCTTGACACGAGCTGGCCGCGAATCGATGAACATGCACCGAGTGACGCATCCTATGCGGAATCGATGGAACAACAGAGGTACCCGAGGTCTGACGGATATCGCGGCGCGATCCGCGGACCAGCGGCGACAAGCGTAAACATACTCCTCGATTGAAGCCTTCGGCGACACGCGAATGTGAAACCATGGCGAAGGGTGGCGATCTGACACTATCGTGCTCCGCGCGATTAAACCTCTCCGCGAATTCATCCAGCAGACCTGCTTTGGCGCAGCAGACTGTGCTTCCATTTCTTCGTCGGCGCGGAATATTCCCGTTTCGAAACGGAGAGGAGAATGGTAGAAATTGGTTATTATGGGAGCTGGCTGGTAGAAAGTTTTTCACAGGATATGTTTCTACAGGTCTCAAGGAATCCGACATGCAGAATTATTTACCCCGAAGGCGATGGGAATGTTTAAATAATAAGTGAATGTTAAACACAATTATTTTTTTGATGATTCTTTGCGACAGATTACAGTGACTCGTATTAATATTCGGACACTTTTTAAAATAGCGTAACTTTTTTAGAATTGGTCCAAACGACTTGAGTTTTTTTGAGAAGCTAGAAGGATTAGTTTGCTAAATGACGTATTTGGTCGTTTTGAAAAAAAATGTATTTGGTCGGAATAGCGAAAAAAATAGTAAAGGTCGATTTTTAAACTTTCTTCAGAAACAGTATAACATTTATTTAAATATTTTTCCCTATCTTCCGTAATTTACGAGTTGCAAGCGTATAAGTAAAAGAGCAGATAGGGTAAAGGACCCAATTACTGTCACCTTAAGCTACTTTGCTTAAAATAACGAATAAATAAACTATAGTATATAATCTATAGTACAGATTATAGGTTGAATTACATAATTCTTTTTGTGTATGACTTTACAACGTTTATTTATTCGTTATTTCAAGTAAAATAGCTTAAGGTGACAGTAATTGGTTAGGTGTCAGTAATTGGGTCCTTTACCCTAAGTGAGGAAACAGAAATGCAACTCGAATCTCCACGCTGCTGTACCCGGTCATTATGACATTGCACGATAAAACATTCAATCAAACGGTGTTTCTTAACATTATTATTATTCTTCTTCTCGCAAATATTGTCTGTTAGTGGGAATATTCTTACTAATGACGACATTGCGAATTTTACGCTTACAAGGGGAGGCCGCGACATCTGGGGCACGGATTTTGATGAATCTCATATATGTTGTAGTGTAGGTGTAGAAGACCAATATATGTCTCACATTTTGGGTCCACTACCCCAGAGTTTCCGAAATATTAATAAAACAAAAATTTTTATGCGTTGATGAACAGAAGCTATAGCAAAGTTTATTGTAATGATGAATAGCGGCGCGTGTAAAGGGCAGGTCTCGATTCGCACTGCGATCGTTTGTTTTCTATAAATGTATTTTATAATTGTTTTATTCCTCAAAAGATAAAATACTATTTTTTACATTCTAAAATATGACATTTATATTAATGAAGCAATGAAATTCACGACACCATGCACATCTAATAAAAGATGTATGGCCACAGGTACATTTTTTTGTTCTAATATCAGATGGTAATTGCACCTGATTTACATTTAGAAGAATGTTTCTAGTGTCTGTAAACATCTTTTTTTATTAATATTTCAGAAACTCTGGGGTAGTGGGCCCAACATATGAGACATGTATTGGTCTACTACACCCACACTACAACATATATGAGATTAATCAAAATCCGTGTCCCAGATGTCGCGGCCTGCCCTTGTTAGTTTTTATAACTTTCCCATCGTCTCCAGGGTAAACAATCACGCATTTCGGATTCCTTAAGGCCTGTAGAAACATATCCTGTAAAGCCCTTTCGTTGCCAGCCCGATCGAGAATTGGCCGATTTTTACCATTCCGTTTTTCAGGCTGCGCAGCGTACGCCAGGCGATACCTCACTGGCGATCGTTGCACGCCGCGATAAACTATCGGCGGTGACCAATCACCCTGGTCCGTCTTCGACCGGGCCCCGTCAATCGTTATCGCGGCGAATGAATCAGGCGCGATGAAAAAGGGCAAATAATCATCGAAACAGCCGCGCGATGCACGGGAGCGCGTAATCGATGAAGGGAAAATAATTAAGTAGCGGTGGCGTGTATTATCGAGGTGAACGGGGTGGGTTCCGATCGAAGGGTTCGATCAGCTGTGGTTAATAAATCATGGTCGATTCGTTCCGCGAATTTGTTAGTTGCTACCGCAAAGCACGCTCGTCGCTTGCGTCGAGCAAATTGAAAGGAACTTCTCTTGGCGAGCGAAGGGCAAGGTCGGGTCGAGTAGCCATTATTTTTCAAGCAGCCCCGCTGCGTGCAGGAATCGTTGCAAATCGATCCGGCGGCTCGCTCCGCGGAATTGAGTTGCATTATAAATGACATGCAGTCCAATCGTCGCTAACTGGCGATAGTTTCATCCTCCGTTACTCCTCTTCGCGGCGGCTCGTCAAATCTCTAGCCGACCGCGTCCGGCCGACCGTGAGGAACGACGGGGGCCTTCCTTGCGAACGATATTCAGCGGACCGTCGAATATTGGGCACCAGGCGCGTGTCGCTTGGAGATTCGACGATACTCGAGGAATCCAGTGACGCAGAGTCGAAATCTATTTCGTACTTTTATAGCGTCACGATCAGATTAATTCAGCCTATCTAGAGGAAACTGATCGAGCGTCGGTATCGAGGTCGTCGTACATGGGAACGATCGCGATCGTCGACTCGGCTCGCTCCGTAGGCGAATCGGAGCTTAACCTTCGCTGAATCGCGCAGCCTCCGCGTTCATCCCGCCGTGATCCATGTGAAAACGACACACAATGACACGACGAAACTCCGCGTCTTCTGTAAATATTCTTCACCGAGGAGCTTGATTCCCGGGCTCGCATGCAACGATCACGGAAGACGCAGTTGCAGGGTAATTGTTACACGGTGATTAGTACACCCATATGTTTGGAGAAGCTTAACTCGCCTTTGCGAGAACCGACAGTCACGTAGATAATTGAGAGGATAGGTACCTCGAGGCGGTGTTTTTGCGAGGCTGAGAGCGACGGGGATTCAGGAGGACTCCGTGGGTACAAAGCTGTATTTACGCAGTTGCGGTGGCCAGAGCGGAAAAGGTCGGAAGCACCGCTTCAGCTGCGAATCCGATTAGATTTATGCACCGCGCATCTTTTAAGGGAACCAGAGGGGACCGGGCGTTATCGGCCGGGGCGAGAAGTGTTTCGCAAACTTCCAGGCGTCGAAAGACGTCCAAGGTGCCACCGCCGAGCGCGGCGAGATCGAACAACGTCGCGAAACGCGCGATAGCGGTTCCCTTCCGCGAAAGGATAAAGAGGGAACACTTTCTTTTCTGCCGTCCGATCGGGCGCCGTGCGCTCGACCTACATGCCCGCCATCGGCGATCAAAGCCGCTCCGGCGAGTTGCACGATCAAAGGAGCGGTCGCAAGGAATTCTCGAAACGCCAACACCGAAAATAGGATCGCGTTAAACGCACAAGCGTTCTTATTCCGCGGAACTGTACACCATTCCTCGAACGACGGCCCTCGGTTATTCGAGCCGAGGAAACCTCCAACTGCAGCTTCGAACCCAACACCGCGCCTCGAATTTCGGTGTGCATATGCAAGGATAAAAGAATATACGAAATATGCGGTAACAGTGGGGAGGAACGACCTTGAACGGCCCCGCGATCTTCTAACATACCTTTTCAATTAAAATCCTTAATATAATCTTAACGGGCTCGTCCCGTAGATAAATAAATAATTAATCCTCGAACGCTACTCGTCCAGCGAATCATCGACATCCCCCATAGAAGTTGTGGGAGCACCGAGCGCCGTGAATCGGTGCTGCTGTATCCGCGCTAGCGAGCCTCGATTAATGAATAGCGGGGCCTCCTCTGCGCTGCCCTCGCGTGCAGGTATAGGCGAGGGCAGCGGTTCCGTTTTCTCCTACGACGCGGTGCAACTTAACGCCTATTACGTCGGCTTACTCACCCGACGTAGACGCGACAGGTGGAATTATTGACGCGGCAATCGCTGGCGAGCCTCCGCCGGTCCTCGAAGTAATCCTTCAGCGCCGTTACGCCCAGCACGAAGACCACGGGTATCATGGCGATCTCCTTGCCGAACGCGTTTATGGCTGGCACCCAGTTCAGCAGGACGATAAATATAAAATACAGATTGGCCACGCGGTGGAACTGCTCGAGAAGGTTGCGCGGCAGGAAGCTCAGCATCGTGTACTTCGTTGTGCGTACCCTGCAATTATAAGGGTCCAGCGGACGAGTTTATGTAAAGTGCGACGACTAAAACAAGGCTTCAGGGTTCAATGATGAATAATGGGCCGTCACCTATTGTTCACCCTCTTCCCATTCGGATGCTGACTGGGCGGTGTTTTCGGCGGTACCAAGTGGTTCGGCACGATCGTCCTCAGACGAGGCTCCTCCGGTAACGGGCCGAAGCATCGGGCCCACAGTCTCCTCCACCAGGGGGGCTCGGCGCTACGTCTTATCGTGTATATCGATTCCGATCTGCAACAGTTCCAACCGTGATTAGCGGCACGCTACGTAATCAGTTTTCTCGATACTTTCTCAAGCCGCGACAACTGCCTAACACTACCACCGCAGCTACGCTCGAGCGTTGAACCCAAACTCTGATTAACCCGCTCGATAAACGTCCGCTGGGACGTTTTTCAGCACAGGTGAGAGGCTACCGCGTTACTCGCGTGCTGTTCTACTATTTCATTGATTAAGCACAAGCTTACCTGGATGCCTGCCGCGAGTGACCTCGAAAGGAGGGCGTCTTTCCAGCGGTGGGCGGCCTCGCCTCCTCCCTGTGGCCAGGCGGCAGGATGAAGTCGGTCTTGGAGCCCACTCTGCTGTGCCCCATCGCCGAGTGCCCTTGAACGTCCACCACCTGGCCTTGGCTGAAGGCTCTCTGGTGCCCAGGCTTCTTCAAGGCCGAGGGCCTCGCGCTTCCGATCGCCGACAGGGGACCCAGGTAGGACCCGGCGTTCGCGGGCAGGCCCGTGGTCGTCAGGCACTCCGCCAGCACTCCACCGTGGCTGGCCGACCTGGCGTGGGTCCTCGAGCAAGGCAGCCTCCTGCTCCGCGACTCGTCCTCGTTCGCGCCTCTCGCGAGCGCGCTCGGCACCGCGGCCGCGGCAGCTGCGCCGGCATCCGGTGCAGAGGCAGCGGTGGTCGGCTGCAACGGCGTCGACGAGGAGCCAGGGTGATGCTGGCGACCCGACCCCGGGAACACGTAAACCGACGCCTGCCTGCTGTCCACCTCCTCGCTGGCTGCTTCCTGCGCGCCGACCTCGGACATGCTGGCACATCTGACCACCCAGAGGACACACCGGGCGAGTTAGACCGCAGGCGGGTGGGGAACGTTTCGGCGAAATAAAGGCGGGTTTAATTGGAGCGCAATTTCGAGCGGAGGCTGTCAACGGGAGGTCGCAAAGCGGAACGGAGGAGCTTAGAGCGCCGCGAACTATCGCCGCTATTTCCATCGATCCTCCCGGGGAAAAGAGGCTGCTTACACCGAACCAAGGCCACGGAGCAAACGGTTATCGCGCATCCGATTAACAGGCTCTTCCCACGATAAACAGAGCCATTACGCGTTACGGGGGACTTATCGCGATCGACGGCTCTTTCGTTGCGACTGATAAACACGTACGTGGTAAGTATGTCCAGGTGGCCGTTAGAAAGCCACGTGGCGGCGGAGCAGAGGCAGGCGTCTTGTAGAAAAGAACGCTGAACTCGGCCCGAGATCTGGATGAATATTTCAGCGTAATCGGCAGGGAGGACCAGCGTAGGTGCTCCCCAGGGACTGGGCCCCCCCTCCCTGCGACGGATCGCCGAAATCCGGCTAAAAATCGATTCCACGGGGTCTATTCTTAGGGCGGCGGGAAACGAGGAAAGCTACCCCCGTCGCGACGCGTCAAACGACATGCAGGAAGTAGCGTAATGCATTTCCAGCCGCGTTCTCTCGCCATCATGGGTGCACTTGCACTTGCCCGACACAGATACGCTATTAATAAGATTGCAGTGGGAAAGAGACGGGAGGAGAGAGAGAAAGACAGAGAGAGAGAGAGAGGGAGAGAGAGAGAGAAAGGGAGAGAGAGCGAGAGCGGTCTTTTCGAGGCGGCAGACGCCGCAGAAACCAGTGGATTAGTCGTCGCAAGTGCTTCGGGAAATTTCACAAAATATTGCGAAACGCCAAATCACCTTACGCAGAATAATCCAATAGCCACGCTCGCGGGATCACCTCCCTATCTTTCCTCGCGGAACGAAGGGAACCTGGAGAACGCCAGGTGGAACGCGGATTTTTCACTTTTTATCGTTGTTATTATCACCGCGACTTTAATACTCGTTAATATATAAAGCAGAAAGTTTATATGTTTGTGTGTTCGCCTTTCGCCTAAGAACTTTCGAATACTAAACTATTGGATCACGAAGTGCGCCTCAGCTCATTATGCCTGGCTAATCCGGGTGAATGTGACTATTTTCACCAAAAAAAAACAAAGTAAAGAAAGAGATTTCTTTGTAAAATCAGAATCTAAAGTCCCGGCGAAGCCGAGTAGCAGAGCTAAGCAGCAATGCATATAGAGAAAGTAAGGTAAGAGTAAAGGCGAGGCAGCAGTAGGAACTGTTAATAAGCCTAACCATAAGAACGTAATAGCAACAATCAGGGCCGCTCCTGAGTTTTGGCCGCTCAGCTGCAAAAACAATATTTTTGCCGTCCTTATTAATTCAAAATTCTTTAATTAAGAATTTAATACGCAGTGTTTACTTTTACATGTATACGTACATAATTTTAAACAGTTATCGTGCAAAAGAGTTTCGATTTTAATTCTTATTTATCAAAATTTTACATATAATAAACCGCCCGCGGCCGCCCCTACGTTTGCCCGCCCAGGTGCGAGGGCACCATCTGCACCCCCGCCAGAAACGGCCCTGCCGACAATTACACGATACTAATTACTACAAACAAAACGAAATGAAACGAATAGAACAATGGTGGCCAATACATAGCAGAAGCAGAGCCGATAAAACCCGATCACGACCCAACATGTGCTAGGACGGGAGGGGAAGACAGAAGAAGGTAGAATTGACACTAAAATTATTGCCTAGCTGTCGGAAAGTAGCAGGAAGAGAGTTATAATAATCTGCAGCGATGCAGGAAAAAGAAGATTTGAATTTGATCGGCCCCGAGTTTCGCAGCAAAGCCTAGCGTGCTTATCGTCGATTGGCACCAGATAAGATTGAATTGCCGGGCTTACGCGAGAGAACGGATCGAAACGGCGAGCTCGCGGAGCAGGTGAGAGCGATGCAACAGCGCCGGTATCTGCTAGCAAATTTATGGAATACAGCTCCGTAAGACAGCAACGCGACCTAAATATTCTCTGCCGGGGGTGTCCCAGCGCGGAGGGTTGGTTGTTTGCTGAATTATACAGGAGAGCCTCGCGGAGCACGTGTCTCCTCCACGCCAGCAGAATTCGCGCGAAGCGAACGAGCAGGAGGTAAGCTCGCCTTCGGGCAGCTCGAGCACCCTTATCGGCCCCCGCGTACGGCGTTAGTTTGCGAAACGATAAAGCACCGGGCCGCCTTTCGTCATCGCCGCGACCCGCAATTTATGATGGATCGACCAGCACTTTGCCCCGTCGAGTGTGCACATACCCCTCCAGTGGCCAGGCCGGGGGATGGGAAATTTCGCCGAGCAGGACGGCCGCTTAACGCTTGTTTTCGTAACGCGACGAGCCACTGGCTGACAGCGTCGTCGAGCTAATTGGGGCAAACTGGATTAAACGATTCAACTCGATGTCGTGCCACTCTGCTTGGAACGCCGTTCGAGATACGTAGGTATTACGTTGGCGCGCCGATTACGGGGGAGGAAGGTGGAAGGCGAGGATATACGGCGCTCAAGGCGAATTCGAGGCGGCAGCCGTGCGAGGGAAATGTCAGTTAAATAAATATTGCCCGATGACGAGGGAACGGTATCGGCAAGATTACGCTAATCGTATTTACTTTGGGACGATGACAGGCATCGATGCACGCCGAGGTGGATGGAATTACGTCGCGGGCGAATCAACCGAACGCTCCGCGGCCGCGATCGATCAACAAAAACTATGCAGGGAGGTACGCCCGAAAGGGACGCCAGGAATCTTCCAAACGCTGGCAAGTGGATTTGCCGTTCTCGGGCGGTCTCTCCGAGGTCTAGTTTACCGAAAGTGGTACGCAAAGGGTTCGAAGGGACGAGAAAATTCTGCGCGAACGAGCAGAGGTGCTCGTCGAGGGTCGCGGAAAGCGAAGGTGCTCGCGTGTGCACGTATACCGAGCAGAGGATTCCCGTTTCTGATCGATAACAGCTGACACGTAAATCCCGAGTTCTAATGTAAACGGACAATATCAAGGGTAGGAAAGCCGAAGGGTGGAATTGGGTCAGGCGGACACCGGCGGTCCCTAACCGGGAGGTTCTGCCCGCCTCGCGTTCCGTGCTCGCGCCAGTAACGAGCCATTATCGCTTGTAATTATTGCCCGCGGTCCAATGCCGCGATAGTGTTCCGGTAATCGTTGGGAAACTTGCTGCGAAGGTAACCACGCCGAAGTACTTTTAAGCATTTCAGATGGGCAACTAATTGAGAACCGCGTGCCGTGAGAACCGAGCGATCTCGTCAGCAGATTACGTTTTGGATCGATGCAAACGAGATCGGAACTGGTTTCTGCGCGATCGAGAAAGACGGTGTTTATAATAAAGGACACCCACGCTGGCCGCGAAAGTTCTTCAGGCACCGTACCTGCAAGATATACCAGTAATGTCAATGGAAGATGGAGGTCTGCGAATAATGGGCGTAATAAATAACGGTGGATAAACAGCGTGTACTTTGCGCGAGGTCCGACGTCAATAACGAGTCAATTAGTTTCAAAGTGCATTTCACCTGTAGTTAATCGCTTTGCCGCCTAGTGGGAGAGCATTGCTGTTAGAACTGAACGTCACACCTGCAGCCTGAACGAAGATGATCTAACGATTGTTTGCCGATGATTCAGCAGACGGGGGTGGAGTAAGGACGGTACCGTTCCTCGACGGAAAAGGTTCAAGTTCGAGGTGGTGTTGCACGCGCGCCGATACACGCGCGTTTCAGCGAAGCGCGCCGCTCTACGCGTTCCACGATAGTTTATGCAATTTAACGAGCAGAACCTCTCCAATGGCCTTCTAGGTAACAAACACAGGGACGACCTCGATCGAGAGCGCTTTTTCCTGTCCTGTTTCTAGGATGGACTGCGAGAATTCGTGCGCACGGCCAACGGTAACCGGTTTCGCGGCCGAGGACCAACGTCCGCAGACGAAAAAACTCTGGCCACTTCTCGGCAGCTCTTGGCGACCTTCGACCTGCTGGACAATGGGAAGACATGTGTACTCGAAATTCGACGGAGCGTCACTGGACGTCGAGTTTACGCCTCGCGAGAGGGATCGATGATGAATACAGCATCGATAGCGATAGCTCTTTAGCGATAGCGTTCTGTCGCAGAGTAATAAAGTGAATATTATTACTCGGAACGAGTATCGACGTTGTCCGCGATCGAAAGAGTGGACGACCGTCTTACTTTCTACTCGATTAACCGGCAATCCTTACCGTAGTTTCCTTCTCAGCTTCTTATTTTAACGGACAACCGGTATCCCCTGATGGCGAATCTATTTTTTCCCCCACTCCCTCGTATAATCCTCTGGTACGGACGCGTTAAACGTTCTTCCTTTTCCAGACTCTCTCGTTACCGTTTCGCTACAACGACTCCAAGCTTCCGCATTTAGATGAGACTTTCTCGTAATAATTAAGTAAATGTACCGAGGCTTTTCGAGCAGAGAAGGTTGCGCAGAGGGGGCCGTAGGATTCTAGAAAATCTTTTATTCCTCGATAACGAACGGATTTTAAAACCGTATCACTCGCTTATCCTATGAAACCTATTCGACCAACCGGCAACTCTGACTTTCGATGCCCCAAAACACATGCCGCGACCACAGCGACACTCGAATGCAGTAAACACATCTGAAATTAGCCGACCGTGAGTGACAGAAACTAAAAGGGGCGCCAATGCGGAGGACGAACGGTTCTTGCCTCAAAAATCTCCAACACCGAATTTCCTGTTTCGACCTGCATCGCTCGTACGCCAGTGAGATAAGCTCGTCGAACGTTTAGGCAGAATTTCGAATGGAGGTGTAAAAATGTCATCCCTGGAGATATAAAGGAAACGTAAGCTCACATTTTTTCCAAGCTCCCAACGTGGTCCACGTGGCCTTGGTTAATGGTTGCGGGGGCGCGGAGGGGTGGCTCAGCTATCCCCCACGGTGTCTTCGAACTCTGAAGAGCGTCTCTCGACTGTTACTCCGCGGCAAGTCACTGCGTGGAAAACCGCGAGCAGCCGAGCGCGCCGCTCGCCAACGAGGAAAAACCTCCGCTACTTTCGCGTGCCTCTTTTTGACAGGTAAGGTAACGGGGTATGATGCATGCCCCTCGGGTCCCCTCTCAGCGCATCTCTACGGGGAGACTGGCCCTACCGCCCGCACATCGCCTTCGCACGTAACACCATTACCCCTGAACGTCCGAGGGAACACTGCGCGATTAGTTTCAATTCCCCCGATTCTCTGTTACAAACGCTTCGAGAAACGCGCGCGATTTCGCGTACGCGACCCTTGGTCCCAGTCGCTTCCGCGATCCACGCAGGCAAACTGAACGAACTTACCGTCGTACACGTACTGACAATTTGTATCGGCAGACCTGCCAAGCGCGACCGTCGAGTCCACCGCCATCTATCGTCACTGCTGTTACTTAAGTCCTTACCAATCCAAAAAATTAAAACTCCCTAGCACCGGTTTTTGAAAGTCATCTTACGATTACAATTACATTTCGTAATTCCCACCCATCGCTCTGCGGTTTGTAAATGGAGGAAATGTGTGTCCTGAACTAGAACACCGGAAATTCTGACCGAAATCTGAGCGAACGTTATCGCAACTAGCCAGGCGATCGACACGCTAAATCGCTGTTTTAGGTCCATAAAATATGAGCAGAGAGTCTAAATAACGAGGCAATTTATCTATTACGAAATTGATTTAATCCTGGAAAGTGCAGAAATGGATCGTGAAATGGGAGATCGTAGAAGCTGGTAGAAGTCTAGGGAGTGTGACGCTGCAGTAGCTCCACCAGCGGTAGCACCGCCAGCAGCAGCTCCGTCATCGGTAACGAGCAGTAACGAGTGAAAGAACGAGGTCTTCCGTTCCGGCATAATAGTCGTGCGAGTTGGCAGTCGCGCGGCCGTGTGCTATCACGTTTTCGATCCTTCGCAGCAATCGCAGCGTTCCTCGTAGACGATCAAGTCCCGCGGAGCTCGACGTGCCGTAAGTCGAACAGTGGTGTGGTCGGTCCCTTTGCATCTCGAGCAACATGAATGAAGAATACGACGCGATCGTGCTGGGCACCGGGCTCAAGGAGTGCATACTCTCGGGTATGCTGTCGGTCAGCGGGAAGAAAGTGCTCCACGTAGACCGCAACAAGTATTACGGCGGCGAATCTGCCTCCATCACGCCTCTGGAGGACCTGTTCTCGTAAGTCCCCTTGAAAGCCAACCTCCACTGGTCCGTTTTATCATCCGCGGCTGTAACTATCGCCGGCATAGCAAATCTCCGGAGCCCGTGATCGACGGCTCGCCGCGCGATGACTGGTCTAAAATATTGATTTTCTCCTTTTCGGTTGTATTCTCGCGGGAACGTCCGTCGTCCCGTGGCGTTCGAGCTCCTTCCGTCAAGCGTATCGCGAGACGAAGCGTGACGTACACCTTCGGCCGCGATAATGCGTCGTTGCTGTGCGGCCGCCTCTAAACTTTCATCCCTTTCTAAAGGATTCTATCGGAAGGTTGGCTAGAATGCCACTCGATACGGCAAAGGGGGAGGGGCCCGCCCCGCGAAACGCACGCTCGATCGAACGTGCAAAATCGGTTGTGCCGTTTACCGCTACGAAATTGGCGCACCGCATTGTTTTCTCTTCGCGATACTTTCCCTGCACATTCCTCGCCCTTCCCCCTCCCCACTCCGGGCCCTTGCGGTCCTTCACTTCGCGATATACGTCGTGTATACCCTTGAACGTCTGACAACCGACAGAATTTAACATCACGCCAGCTTACGCTCGGCAAGTTTCACGAAGGAAATGCTAGGTACCGTTACTCGTATGCCATCCTCAATCCGTTTCCTGTGGAACCGAACATATGCTGGCGGATTTATCCAATCTCGGGATTATGAGAATCCCGAGAACGCTTACAAGTCGTGCGAAGGAATAGTTTACACGGCGTAACGATACTCGAGCGTGCTTTATAAATGTAACCGTTATCGGGCGAGATTGGCGGATCTCCACCGTTTCGTCTGCTACTGGGGATCATCCTTCGTGGAGCAACAAAAACACGTTACGAGCGAGATAATGGCGTAACGTGACTTTCCGACCGTTCGCTCGACGGGAACGATAACACGCCCGTGTGATTGCACTTCTGGTCCATTGCGGCGGCAGTTATCAAGTGTCTGCCCGCACTGAATAAATCGCAACACGCGTCTCAACCACCCATCTGTTGTAGCAGCAACGGTTATATATACTTCGACTCCGTTGCTTTCATATGCAATTGGACGCAACGGGGGCGTGAATATTACAACCTGCAAGGACAAGGAAACCCTTTTCTCCTCCGCTATATTTAAAAACGTGCCGACCCGTGGATGATTTTCCAGCAGAATATTTTTATTCCGCGAGCCACTTTGCGGAGCTGCTAATGAGAATCAATGAGCACCTCTTGGAGGTGTTGTAAATAAATAAGCATAGGGTGTGACGTTTATTAATAATATCAGAAGTGTTTGTAAGTTTTGCAGATGTATTATTTAATTGATAATTCCAAAGATACTGTAATCATGACTCAGGGGTTCTCAACTTGGTCAGCCGATATATCGGAAGATCGATAATTTTCTAGGGACTTTTAGGGCCTGCAAGGGACACAATTTTGAATCCGGGGTTCCCATTTGAATCGTTTTATTTTTTTTTTATATAAAACCGTGGTGTTAGATATACATTCTTATCGCTAAGCTTAGTTTCCTGGGTTATCTAGGAAATTCAAGGCCCCGATACCGGACGAGACCTACGGCCGTGGCCGCGACTGGAACGTTGATTTGATTCCCAAGTTCTTGATGGCTAATGGTCTGCTGGTGAAGCTTTTAATTCATACCGGCGTGACGCGGTACCTGGAGTTCAAATGCGTCGAGGGATCGTACGTCTATAAGTCCGGGAAGATCTCGAAGGTGCCGATAGATCAGCAGGAAGCATTGTCCAGCGATCTGATGGGCCTGTTCGAGAAAAGGCGCTTCCGTAGCTTCCTGATATGGGTACAAAACATGCAAGAGGACGATCCGAAAACGTGGGACTGCTTCGACCCGTTCACCAACAGTATGAGCGCGCTGTACAATAAGTTCAACCTGGACAAGAACACTCAAGATTTCACGGGACACGCGCTAGCACTTTACAGGTAAACAGTAGTTCGCTACGATATAGTTCGCTAACCAGACAATTGCTGATCGAACGAATGTCTTTTTCAGGGACGACGACTACATATGCCAAAGCGCAATTACTACTATAAGGAGGATTAAATTGTATAGCGATAGTTTAGCACGTTATGGAAAATCACCTTATCTGTACCCTATGTACGGCTTGGGTGAACTTCCCCAAGGTTTCGCGCGGCTCAGCGCCATTTACGGCGGGACGTACATGCTGGACAAACCGATCGACGAAATCGTCATCAAGGACGGGAAGGTGAGAATCCAAACGTATCTGGAACGAAGTAAAATCAGTCGCGTGGTTAATTATCGATTGTTCGTCGCAGGTCGTCGGTGTCCGTTCCGGCGACGAAGTAGCCCAATGCAAGCAAGTATTTTGTGATCCTACGTACGTACCTGATCGCGTGAAGAAAGTGGGTCAGGTCATAAGATGTATTTGCCTGCTGGACCATCCTATACCGAGCACAGCGGATGCTCTCTCGACGCAAATTATTATTCCACAGAAGCAAGTACGGGGCCCTTATCTCATTTGCATCCAATGCTCTCTAGATCGCAACGAAGCCAACTACGAGCGTTTCTGTTCCCGCAGGTTAATCGTAATTCCGATATCTACGTGTCGCTGGTATCGCACACCCATCAGGTAGCGGCAAAGGGATGGTTCATAGCCATGGTGTCCACCACGGTTGAGACGAAAAATCCGGAGGCCGAGATCAAGCCTGGCTTGGATCTGCTCGGGCCCATCAGGCAGAAGTTCATTTCGGTGTCCGACTACATGGAGCCGACCGACAACGGTTTGGACAGTCAGGTCTTTATATCGACCACTTACGATGCAACGACGCATTTCGAGACCACCTGTCTGGATGTGCTCGATATATTCAAACGAGCCACCGGGGAAGAGTTCGATTTTAACAAAGTGAAACAAGACCTAGGTGACGAAGATCAGTAACCGTAAGACTGTTACCGTTACTGGTTATCCTCGAAACTAGTTTATCCTGAATTTAAAAAAGAAAAAAAAACGAGTGAGCAACGTAATTTAACGCGTATCAGCCGACCACGTCGGCGTTTATCCGAGTCTCGTAGTAGATACGATCTGCTAGAAGACTCGCGCCTAATAATTTTAGGTTCTCTTTCATAGAGGATTCCGAGGAAAAAGGTAAACATTACTTGAATTTTGTTTCTCAGTTCTGCCCCAATTTGCATTCTACGTACTGCCCTTTTCACAACTTCGCCCCGGAGTACATAGACACGAACATTCTCGCGGAATACTAATATCAAGACTTGTACCATTTCGCGTCTGGATATTTTTGGTAAATTTCAAACGGATCGTCAAAACTGAAAGTCACGGCCCGGGCGTGTCCACGCGCTCGTCGCCATCGGTGTATTTTGTAGGGTGAACGAGGCAGTCTCGATTATCGCAACTTTATAGATGTAACATATTTTAACTATCGAATGAGAACAGTAAGGATAACCGTTTATTGAGATTGTACATGTAAGAGGATCCTATAGTCGCATTGCTATTCGCAGTAGTCGAAACGCGTTACGACACGAGGTACAAGATAGAGGTAATTTTAAAAATGAAAAAAAAAAATATGAATTCCACACACAAGATATCTAAACAGCATGCCGCGGTCTAGCTTTAGGAAATACGTCATACGCTGCACATTTAGTTCTGATATTGTTTGAAACTTCAGCCATGCAAACGGAACAGAGATGCAAACTAAATATGCACGAGCGAAAGTACTCACGAGAAACAACTGCCTGTAATGGGAAAGATTTACAGGAGCAAATCTATGTTCGAAATATTAGGGAAAAGAGGGGATCGAGAGAGCGGCCAAGCATTTAAATATAAATTAAATAGATATATGTATATTCGTTCTCATTCTGAAATATATGAGAATGAGAGTATAGAGAAGATGGAATCGTTGAAACATTGTTATTTTATGTGAGCTTGAGAACCAGAATACTTCCTTGTCCAATATTTATGGCGTGATCATCAGTTATATATCAATGAGGGAGGCGTAACGAGAAACCGGGGATAAAGACAATTACGCACGGATATGCATCGTTTTCGAAACTAATATGCGTGTGCATTTATGTATGCGTGAATGTTTTGTTAGGTGAGTGATTGGCTAATTCCTCAGAACATTTATTTTGCTTGCATTCTTGCTTGAAAACCGTAAGCGCACCGCGAGTTCGTATTACGTACGAAATCTAGTGGATGGCAGCCACACGTTCCGCCATTACTTTATCTAAAGTGTTATTCACGTAACTATAATGTGACAGTCGTAAAAAAAGAATAAATGATATTGTATTAATTTCATTACTTTGTATTCCTGTCTACTACTCGACGGCACGCCGGCAAAACAGATATACCTGGTAAAAGATACACGACCGATCTTTACCAATAATAATTTACACAAGCTTCGCGACATAAACATTATTATCCCTGCATCCAATGATCGCGATATTACTATGGACAACAGGCGACGAGAAAACTTCACCGGGAAGCTTTTCAGTCTTTGTCAGTCTTTTTGTTGTAAAGTTATAAATATATAGAGTACCGTCCGTGCACGCTATAAGCAAAATATTACTTTCGCGCCAAGGGGTAGCGAAAATTGGCGAATGAAGGTTCAACACGTATTTCAAGGTGGGTTCAGTTTTAAAACCTGTGTCTGACTGGAAGTAATAGACACTCTTGTTCTGACTAGCTACAACGATGCTCTCGCAATCCGTACCTGCGTCGTTTTCTTTAACAACGTACGAGAATACGTTGCCCTTAATTTTGTACTTCCACATCTGCAAAATCGAGAAATAAATTGAGAATAAAGCATTTCTTTGTGAAGGTACATGCGCTGCATATTCGTTACCTCCACGTTAACTTCGATATCAAAACAAGATAATGTTCCTGTTACAGAACAAAATAAGATAAGTCCGGTATTTAGCACCACAGGTGCAACGAAAACAGGGTCGCTCAATTTCTGATTCCAAATCATTTTTCCCGTTAGCTGCTCTAGCGCCAAACAAGAGCCATTTAAAGTTCCAAATAGGATGGAATTCGTTGCTGAGTGTAAACAACCCGAAGCACTGATGCTTCCATTACTGATCTTAGCTTTCCAAATTTCTGCACCATCCTAGATCAGAAATTGTTTTCATTGAGGCTGCTAAAGCGTAGTGTAAGCAAGTATTTACCTTCGCAGAGAGGCAATATACATAACAATCGTAAGAACCAACGAATACTTTCTGCCGTTGTTTACAAAATATTGCAGAACATTTTACAATATCTCCCGTTTGGTATTTCCAAAAGATTTCACCTGTTTTCAAGTGTAGGCAGTAAACATTGCCGTCGTAACATCCTGCGAAACAGGGAATTGAGAAACACGAATGAATTTTTTGGAAAGTACGAAACTTACCCACTATACCCTTGAAGTCGTCCAAGATTAAAACCGAAGCTTCAATTCTACCGGGGAGTCTCGTTCTGAATGTAGGAATGTAGCTCTCTTTATCTAATTGAAGCGTAGAAATAAAACCAGAATGGGAACCGACCGTTACATACGTGTTGCCACTAAACAGAAGATTTGTTAGTTTTAAGACAGGATGTACAGTAGGGATATGTGAAAATCCTACTTACTCTGAGTAATGAAATACAGTGGGCGATGCATCTACGCATTTTTGTAAATTGCACGTTTTTAATATCTCTATTCTTGAAAATCTGTCGTAATGCCTTTCATTTGCAATCGCTGCACTGTTACAAATTTCACCCCTGCACTTATGCCACTCGTATTTAGAAGTTTGAATAGGGTCCGAGTCTTGGTCTCCTTCGTTAACGTGCTTTGGTGATACCTTATCTTCTTTAGCAATGTTAATTAAAGGAATTGTTTCAGTATTGCTAGATTGACATTCAAGACTTCGGATAGTCTCGTCTTTTTCGTTATTCGATACAGTACTTTGTATATAGCTAAGGCAATCTTTAGCCGTAGCATTATTCAAAAGCATGCCAATTAGTTCAGGAAATTCTATGCTCAGTTTATCAGACATACTGTTTGATATTTGAAGTGCAGTGATAGATGTACCTCCTAAATTCATAAATCCGTCATCCCCGTGTTTTAAATGATCTCCCCAAATACATTTAAAAATTCCATCAAGTTTTTGGATATCAATTTTGCTTAAGGCGCTATGTGTCGTCTGTTCCCATATTTGTTTTTTTAGAAATTCGGCAGAGATTTTCCCACTGGAGGTGAGCTCGAAATGTTCCAAGAAATGTATTTTATCTGGTCGATATAGATGCGGTAATTCATCTAAATGTTTCGCCATATGAATATCCATACTTGGATCAGTTGTAGCTTTTTCCTTGGTAGCTAAACATAAGTGTAACTTATGATTACTTTCATCCCACAATACATAACAACTTTTTACAAACTTTACTTGCGATGCGAATTCTTCGAGCTTCGTTAGATCCACTTTATGTCCAAATCTTTTTATGATACCATTTTTTCTCCCTTTGTAAAATATCCTACCCTCCTCATCGATCTGAAATTGAAACATATTCAATTATATGAAACGGGACATTGTAATATTAAATGTGCTTACGTTAACTATATCTCCAGTGTCACGAAATACTGGTAGTTCTAAATCTCCAACACTTTCGTCATTTAACACGCAAACTCTACTGTTACTACCTGCATGTAAATACATTAAACTTAAACCTTCTTTACAGTTTGTTTATATTACGAAAAAACTGATTATCAATTACCTATATGCAGGATACCTGTACCATTTTTAACGACTTCCCCCGTTTCGTCCCTAACTTGAAGTATGGTTTGCGATAACGCTTGCCCCAAGCAATTTGTGTGACATGGCAGGCTCGTTGTTACAACTTCATTAACACTAGCCCAACATGATACTTCAGTGATACCATAGATATTATAGACTTTTGTACTATTATGAGGATGTTTGGTCTCAAGAAGCGACTCCAGTTTAGGGAAGGGTTCTCCACCCAGCAGAAGGACTCTAAGTGAAGTGTTATCACTTAATATAGTAGCCTTCAAACGTTCCACTGTAAAACTGTACAAGAAAACTGAAGGAGTCATCTGCAGTATAGTAATTTGCCTAGAATAAGCCTCTTGTAACAATCTGAAAGCGAAGGATGCTTCTGTTATCGTATCTTCCTGCACAGTATGACTAGCATCAATATATTTCTTTTTCATTTCACCTGTTTGTGTCGTTCTTTAATGTCTTTGAAACCATGAACAACGACCCTGCACTTGAGAGGGCAAGGAAAATTTCGATGATACTCGGGTCAAATGTGAGACTCGTAAACTGAGCAATTTTATCTGATTTCTCGATGGCTAATATCCTCCTCAAATCTAGAATATTTGGAACTATGCAAGAGTGAGAGACTCTAACTACTACTGGTGCCCCAGTAGAACCAGAAGTAGTAATTGCATAAGCGTAACAGTTTGGTTGCACGTTTTGTGCGGCTCGTCTGTGAACGTGCTTCAATTTAATCAGATAGATACATTCACCGTGTACATTGAATTGATTTACAATGTCTCCTTCAGCTGATATTTGTTTGCTAAACAAATAACTAATATGTAAAGTGTTTCTCAAATTTATATAATCTGTTGGATTCAATGGTATATTTACAAAGCTATGTTCGCTAGCTAAAATCCTAAAAAGAGAGAAATCATTAGGGTATGTTATTACATATCCCTGCTTCTGCACTAATACTGATATTCTGTGATATTTTAATTCTTACCCCAGTATCAAAGAAACTACACAATACTCAGGAATATCAAAATTTATACCAATAAATTCATAGCTTTGTATGCTCTTCAGATGATCAGAAAGCATAACTTTTGCAGCAAGAAGTTCTCTATAAGTTATGCAGATAATAATTCCTTGCAAATCGTGGTACTCTATTATTACATTATCCAGTTCATTCCAGTTGCAAATGTCATGCAATTTTTTTCTTTCATTTGTCGAATTACAATGGCCCATTAAATTCTCCGCGTTGTCTGAAACAATTCGGTCAGAGTGAAAGATGCAACTACATCGTTGCTTCATTCTCGCTAATTTAATAGAATATTCCATATTTACCCATTTTGCGTCAAGTATTACCGACCACTCGCCCTTTGTTATAGAAATCGTTTCGCCTATTTGTCATTTATGTATTTACCGAAATTAACGATTGCGGCGTACGATTTCTAAATGCAGAAGCCTCGACGTAGGTTATGCTGCAGTTATTTCAACTTCAGGATTTAAATAAAGGATAAATCCTTTCATACATCGTATTGCCTTTTATTTATCGCAGCAGCTTAAATAGTATTGATTACAGAACAAAAGTTACGATCTTTTTTCGTAACGGGAAACTTTGTTTAAGGTTACAACTTTCATGCGGAATACAGGCGTGATAATATGCTACACCGAATTGTAGATAAAACGTTGAATTACACAAAATTCTAATTAATACATCGCGTATTGATTAAGTAACACAGAGTTGAGCTGTTCAATAGTTTAATTCTTCGCACAAATGTACATTTTATACTTGGACTCTTATTCCGTAGGATTATTTGTGTAAGGAGTGTTCAAATAAAACTGCCAAAAATAGAAATTAAACTTATATTCTATACAGATGAAACACAATTTGCAGATCTAGTACGCCAAACATTATGCAAATCTAATATACCACTAAGTGGAGGTAACAATGAGTACATTTAGTATGAATTTATATTCATTTTCACTATGCACTGTAAGCAGTACTATTTAATGTTATACAAAATATTTGGGATAAACAAACCAGACACATCAACGCGACCTTCAGTGTTCTGAAAGCAGTAATCTACTTCCGTATATATAGTAACTATTTGGTGCATCGATTGAAAAATTATGTGGTTATCATTTAAGGAATAATTGAAAGTAATATAATTAGTATATCAAACTGGTGAATTTTTAAATGTTCAAACAGAATTTTTAGAGAATCAGAAAATCAAATGTTCACAAACGGCTCCCGCCTACTTCTCTTCGCACCATTCATTCTCCTTGCGAACCTGCTCTTCCTCCGTTGCTGTGAAGTCGTTCTTAATGTTGAACGTTTTTCGAATCTCTTCGGGTGTCTTGCCTTTAATCATGTTGGCGACTGTTTTGCACGTTACATCTAGAAGACCTTTAATGTCGAGGTAATTGGCTGCCAGAATTAGCTCGAAGAGAGTTCCCTGATCGACCTGCGAATAAATCGTTCAAAAATTGACAGTAGAAATTGCGAGAACTGCGATACCTCCCGAGCCCCGATACGCGAAGCGTGTAGGTGAATTTACTTTTAGAAAGTCTGCGTCCCAAGAACTTATGTCGTCTGTGCGCTTCTCTTTGTTTTCGTCATCTTCTGGCGGAGGCGGGTCGTCCTTATGATAAGTAGCCCACTGTATTACTTTCCTAAGGATGGCAGAGTTTACATTTGGCAGAGGGACAACCTCCTCTTCGTCTTCGTCCATACCAAGATCCTCCAACATTGTTTTTATGGTGACCGAACATTTTGCAATATCAACGTCCACTTCGAAAACTTCGCCATCGGAACTTTGCAGCTTGATATTCGGCATCTAGAACAGTTTTCCAACGTATTGTTACACTACGTAGATAGAGATCAAAATACGACGCGTGAGAAAATACTTTTCTTGCGACGATGAAGTGCCCAAATATTTTGGTGCGCGTACTTTTATTTCCGTCGCGGGGAACGCGTCAACGGTTCTACCTACTATTCGCACAACACCCTCGAAGGATTTTTTCATTCGCCTCCTAATCGGCTCGCTACCGAAATCATTCACGCAACACCGTTTCTTTCCGAAAGCAAGTGGGCACTTCATCGATGCAACAAAATAGCCCGTTGCGAACGACATTTTCTTCTGACATGTGCACGAACGCTTCTGACGTGTGCGAGCACAACGTTGCGCGCAAACCCCTAGCTATTTAGCGTAACGAATAGTCAAAGAAATCACCGTGAAATGTCCGTTGGAATCAGTGCAGTGAGATATCTAATAATTTGCTACAACGGCGATCAGCAGACTGCAGAAGGCACTTGTTCTCTTGCTCTCTGTCGCTCCCCTTCTAGCTTCTGCTTTTTCGTGCTCTCTCCTCTCACTCTGGCTCTATACTCTGTCCTCCGTTCCCACCACTACGTCGTTCGTTGATCGGGCTTCTAGTTACCTCCTTCTCGCTCTTCTATTTCCCTCGCGTTTTCGTAATTTCTGGTACAGAGGGACCACGGGCCTCAACGAAATGTTGCGCCACGTAACGCGAGATGTCGGTATAGTACTGGGGTAAACTTTTCCTCTGAGAAACCTTTTTTTTTTCACCGAAAATTTATGTGGATCGAAAGCACGTATCAAACAACATGCAAAAATAACAATTTTGAGTTTAGGAATCTCTTCAGTAAAAAGTTATTAAGTAAAAGGGACTGTGAAATTTTGACGTACATTCTGACCCCTAACGTTACCAACTATTATGCTTCAATTCGAGAGGATACTTTTTTTTAACCAATACTATACAACGGAGGCCCATGCTTTACGCGCCCACAAGCGGCGCTTAGAAAGTGGAATGCGCACAATATACTTTATCGCTTTGTTATAAGGTAATTGAACATCTTCAAAGAAGGAATCTACAGTTCCAGCAAACTGACGATATTTGGTTTTCCCTCTTACACAAATAAAAAGTCCAGCACCATGCTCCCGCCGCCCGTATCCCGTTTGCTTACTTTTGATTCGTCGACGATGTCGCGCCAGCCAATAGGGATATACTATTCGGACCTGATATTCGGACCATAGGCTTTATCTGTTTGATCTATCCATACTTCGTGGCTGGTTTGAGTTAGACAGCGGTTACAATCCGTGGTTTCCTTTAACTAATGTATCGACATTTCTAAAATAACACACATTTCTTAAAAACGTCTTTTAAAAACGCCTGTTCTGGACGTCTTAGAGACGTCCTGTGCTATCTGGGTATTTATAATTGCGGTTTGAGAATTTGAAAAATGGCTGACCAATGCAACGAATGAAAATATTGAGATTTATTTGTAATGTTTACCTAGCTGTATTGCATAGAAAGTATTAATAATATCAATATTATATTAATTCTCGAATATTCATAATTAAAATAAATACAGGCAGTATAAGAATATTACTTCTTTAGTCACTGATTTATCTATCAACTTCGCTTCGTATCTTATTTGAACTGTCAATAAATCGCGCCACGATGCACGAACAATTTGAAACACACAACCACACATGAGTACGCAGAGATTAGATATATATCTGCTCTTGTGATATTATTTTAACCATTTTAAGAGAGTAAACACCGTATGCTGTTTTCGTAAATGATAATTTGTATCGCGTTTCTAAAATAGTAAGCGGCATTAAATTATTTCGTTTCGTTCAAAATACGAGAGAATGATTTGAATCACCTGACTTACGGTTGAGTAACTCGTCCTCCGTTTTCCGGTATCGTTCGTTCAGTTCCGACGAATTGTTATTTGCAATCACCCGCGTTTTCTGATCAGTCGCGCGTTATGTTCTATCTTTTGCAACGAAATTGAACGTAAATACTTGCCTTAACTCGATTATTTGTACAACGTTTTAAAGGTTTAGTCGTTGAACGCAAGAGAAATGTTTTATACGTGCTTCGATTTAAATCATTCGCATTTCGGTTGTGTCGTGCTGTCGGGCTATGTGAAGCAACACGATAGTTCAAGCTTCTGGCGACTGCATCACGTTTTGTCCAGTGATCAGGTAATCATATTTGTTACAGCAGTGATAGAAACGTTTTTCACGTTTCAATTTGTTATGAAATAAATAAAGTTACTTCCATTCTGTTCCAGCAATGGAATTTAAAGTCGTTCAAGGACGAAGCTATTTCAGAAATGAAATTATGAAGCTGTTGAGGGACGAAACGAGGGGGACATACGGTTCTGCAATATGTAAGTCTTTAATTTTTCTAACATATAAATAATAAAAATTTCCTCGAACTATTTTTGTACAAAATGTGAATTTCGTGATAAGAAAACGCCGTTCTATTTTATAATAGCTATAGAACGAATGGGATAGAGCAAAACAATTGGATTGTAAAACAATTGAATTTTATTTGAAGTACAGTACGAATAGTGCATTAACTTTTACAATCTTTGCATATGCGTTGTTTAAATAACAAGGAAGATGCTCAATTATATTTAAATAAATTACATATTTCTTATTCACATTCGAAGTTCAAGTATAAAATTATAGACTATGTTGTTTATAACTGTCTTCATAAATTATTATTTTAGCAAAACTAGAATCTGGATGTACAAAGACATATATCAAGGCACGTAATATTTAGTACCAATAAAAATGCAACAGGCAAATTTTTTTAAATAACAAGATTCTACATGTACTTTCTCACTGACAATTTCGATGTGTTCCTCTTTCTTTGTTCTTTATATTCTTTAAACGAACCTGATGAGAGGCTTTACATGAATTTAATTTAGTTATTGTTAAAATTTTCAATCGTCTCTACTTAAAATGCCATTTCTCGATTTAATTTAGTATCATAAAACAATATCTGTATAAATAAATAATTGTTCAGAACGGGAAGGAATCAAAGTCTTCAAGTTTTTCATAGTAGAAATATTGACGAAGACGCGATCGTATTTATCTCTCTCTTATCAACATTTTTCACACACGCATTCGATTACGAATATAGTGTCTTTTCTATCCACTCTTCCATCGTAAACGTCGCGGTATTAGTCAAGTCCGGGTCTCGTTCTTTGAATATTTCTGCAAAGATGACGAACGTTATTTTCTGTGCAATAATGTCGCCGCTTTCCTTGGCCATCATAATTGTTTGTTCACTTACCTATCATCGTTTTGAGTCGCACCGCACACATTATGTAATCGTCGAAGGTGATCATACCGTCTTTCGTTCCGTAACGGTGTACCAAAATATTCAAAATGTGATTATTCATCCGATAACCGGCACTATTCAATGCCTGCCGCAGCTCGAATGCGCTCAACAATCCAGATTCATCCTTGTCGTATAATTTGAACACCGCCTGAAAATAAAATTTGCATAAAAAACTTGAGAAAAGTAAAAAAATTACGCCAAGTACATGAAAGTAAATAAATCACAAAAAATAGAAGATAATAATAATTGTAAAATAAAAAAAGATGTGAAATCAAAATGAGCTGCACGTACATATAGGTAACGATAAATACAAATAAATATTTTAATACGAATAAACATTTTATTCAAAATACTTGGCGCTGCGAAACAGAAAAAATGTTAATTGTCCTCGTATCATGAACGCACGCACAAGAAAGAAAGAAAAAGATTAATTAATGCAATTTATACATATCTATTCAGTTTAGCGGCACCAATTCGGGACGCAGCGCCAAGTATTTTGAATAAAATGTTTATTCGTATTAAAATATTCATTTGTATTTATCATTACCTTTACGTACGTGCAGCTCATTTTGATTTCACATCTTTTTTTATTTTATAATTATTATTATCTTCTATTTTTTGTGATTTATTTACTTTCATGTACTTGGCGTGATTTTTTTACTTTTCTGAAGTTTTTTATGGAGATCTCACTTCTTTTAACAAAGATAATTTACATAGAGAATGACTTCAGATAATTTTCAATATTATAAATTATTATTATATTATTAATTGATGACTGAATAATATTTTCATCCTCTCGGTTTTTTTTTTAAAAATATATTGTATTGTCATCCAAACTACGCACGCCTGCAAAGCTTCAAGACAATTGGATCGGTGGAATTGGTTTAAATTGGTTTTTATCATTTAAATTAAAAAGAAATTCATTTATGTACACATTTGTAAAAACACGTTTATAACTTGGTTATAACTTGACGGTAAGCTGTCAAAATTTGGAGTAGATTGCACAGTGAAGGTAACGTGTGTTAGTTCCGTTTTGGCTGAAGGTGTGCGTGTAACGCGTATACGTATTATGTCGACAAAATTTGGTTGGAGAATCAGGAGAAAAACCTTATCGCATCTGATAGATTCATGAGACGATATTACGATATCTCGGTTATGCGCGGACCGATTTTATTGAAATTGGTCTTATTCGAAAGCTTATATGCGGTTTACATAAGAAAAATGCCTTTAAATTTAGAAAATATTGCAGGCGTGATGAGATATTAATGAAATAAGTTTCAGCTTAGGTTGGAATGGCTCCGCGACGAGTAAAGGTGCACGGTAGCGACAGTCGACATATACAGGGTGTCTTTCCTGTACTTGGCGTCGAGACGCTACTTTAAAAAACGACCTTTACTATTTTTTTCGCTATTCCGACCAACGGCAATTTTTTTCAAAACGACGAAACACGTCACTTAGCAAACTAATCCTGCTAGCTTCTCAAAAAAACTCAAGTCGTTTGGAGCAATTCTAAAAAAGTTATGCCATTTTAAAGGGTGTAAACTTTCGATAGTACGTTGGGCGTAAATTTGAAGGTTCGTATGTAAACAAAGAGAGAAAGAGGAATTTATTTAACAAAATATCTTACCCTCCATTGCCTTATATCGTTCCATAAAGACCTGAATTCTTCGAATCCAAGCTTCCCGGAGTGGTCTACATCTAGCATAGCTACCATGCTGCGGCATACATCCTTACTGAATCCTTTATCGTGTGTTTCTGAAATGAAAAACAAGAAGAATACTTCCAATTGTAATATTAAGTCAAACTTGTACCTCACTGGTTTTGTGATAAACGCTTGACGGACGGTACAAAGTTCTGAAATATTTAGAAGCATATACATTAGGATGATCGTTAAACCGCAACTGACAAAGACAACACCAGAAATACGAACAAATTGCAAGTAGATAAGAGTAGGCTATATTAATGTGGTTATGGCCAGCTACGCAACTTCTTGCATACTGCCTCGAAAAATCGTAAATTATTTTTCAAGCGATCTCGTTAATGGTCTCTATATCTGCCTCCTGGCTAGGGGACATGCACAAACCGTTCATTCGCAAATTCGTATTATATCAGGCCGTCAAGACTAACTTGCAGATGCATTTCGAAGAGTGTGGTTTCACTTTAAATAATTACTCTTGCAATCGAACTTTTCGTTTTATGCATCGAATACAATGAGTAGAAATCTTCAGGATACTTTACTGTGGAGAGAAAAAGAATCGGTCAATTGATTGGTAGACTGAAATTGAACCTCGGAACTTTTGGTCAAATCTTTGA
The DNA here is from genome assembly GCF_050908995.1 of Andrena cerasifolii. NCBI lineage: Eukaryota > Metazoa > Arthropoda > Insecta > Hymenoptera > Andrenidae > Andrena > Andrena cerasifolii. The sequence continues at coordinate 5,265,717 of NC_135126.1, read as the reverse complement.
ACCTTCCATGATCCGAATTCTTGTAATTTGATATTTTTAACACTTCTACTTGTGATATTTTTGCCTATGGCTTTTGGAAATGTATTTCGACGTTTCCCTATCGTCGCAGTTGCTATATAGGAGTTAGATGAGTAATCAATATCACTCGAGTATCATTTATTGAGTTATTCAAACAGGATCAGGGTTGATGAAGCTTTCGGATTTATCAATTTTCTTATTTTTTTATAAAATAATTCTTCGAGGAACGTTCGATACTAGTCGTGGATTTATTAAGCTCTCTAACATGAATTCTAAAGTGTAATTTCTGGGTGCGCAGCTATTCGAAAATATTTGATTCAATAGTGCCAACGAATTTGATTGAAATCAGATTTAAACTGCAATAGCTTCTCATCACGTGTAATTTCTGGAGTACCCGCGGCGTCTACGTGATCTAAACCTTACTACTTCAGATTTTCATTTGACTAGAGAAGAAACTGTAACTTAAAGGAAAGAACCCTTAAAAAGTACCGCTGCGAATCATCATTTCTAAAACGACCTTCCTTCGCATTAGATTCCCAAGTTATTCCTCGTTCCAAATCGGGCTGCAAGTAGTCACAAATCGCAGTTAACATTCAAGGTCTCGACTAATTTTAATTAAAACTCCGACACCCAAAAACTTCGGCTATCAAATTGAAAGAAATTCCTCTAGCATCTATTGTACACTAGGTATTATTCTCAGTCAAACTGCATCTTGAAATAGGCAATTAAAGCTATCCAAGGCACTTTGTCTGAGAATAATACCTGTTATGCTAGAGAAATTTGTTTCGAAATCTAGTTCTGTAGTAAAAATTTACCACATTTAACGGTACTTTTGGTAAAGCAACAATTAATATACTGATGCACCATCAGACCCTTGAAGCCTAGCTACGACGCTAGCGAAACATCGACACGGACTTTCAAATTGGCATTTTTAAACGCAACTGTAGTACTACCGTTTGTGATCGACGTGATAATAAACTGCCAAAACGACCGTTTCATTTCGTAATACTAATCAACGACTCTGGCCAGATTCTTTTTCTCAAATTTGAATATTTGAGCATGGCTATCGCCAATGTAATTTAGCCTGCGTCGCGTACGATGGGACAACCTGGTAGTATGAAGTATGTATATACTAGATGATGCCTTACCTACGGTCTTATTGTACTGTTCATTATTACAAACAATGCCGCACAGCAGTGAGATGAGTGTGTCGGTAAAAGAACCATTTCCTTGTACGGTTTCAGGGGCATGAGCCTCACTACGACGCGCCGACTGTGGCAGTTCTACCCGTAACATACAGCTACATGTTAACATTTAATTTTACATATGTACATTCGGGTCTGATAAACGAATATATGCGTTCGACAACGAGGTTTCAATTTGAGGTATTTCCTTACGAATATTCTGACGGAGAAATCAGTTTCCAGCACAGGTGGCGTAGGAACAGTTCTAATTTCGAGGCATCAGATTTTGCAAGTGAAATGTAAGAATTTTCAATACCTCTAATTGCATTGGGATTCATCAATTTTTCAATGGAGTTCAACTGATTAATGGCGCGCATAACTGATTAATTATCCATTTAGTTTTAATCGAAATCAATGTAAAAATATCTCAATCGATTGGTCATTAGTCGAGACGAATTTTAATTTAATATACAAAGAAATATCAGTATGTTTTTGAAGCAACTGCGTTAATAACGTGGTTCAATTAAAGGGGGTAGATAAACGCACCAGGTGCCTCCATGATTTCTGCTTTGCGTAATGACCCAAATGTATTTATGTACATTATGTATGACGAGGTAATATAAAGAGAGATATGCGGAATTACGTGAGTGAAGATCGCAATGTGTTAGCATTCACATGGTGATTTATGGTGAGAATGGAAACGAAATGGTGCGTTAATAATTGTCGAAAACCAAAATGCGCAGAGCCACTTGCGCGTGCTTGGTAGTGCTTTCCAATCAATTAATTACTGATCAAGAAGCGTAATTACATAAATTATTTGAAGCGTGAAAATTGCGAAAGCCTTCTAATAAGTAAGCAAACAGCGGAAATAATGTAACAGAAACGGAAAAACATGTGTCTACTTTTTTCTAAAGAACATCTGCCTGTCGCAAATATACGCGTGTTGAATTATCAACGTGGGTTACTACTTTAGTCGTTCATATTAACCGCAATCGCGCAAAACATTTGCAAGGAATGTGAAACAGATGAAGAATATTGTTCCTCATATTGGATCGATTGTAAAATAAGAACTGAATGTTTATATGAGATTAAAACCCAAGTGCCTAAGAATGCGGTTAATATGAAAAAGATTGGATACAAATAGCCATACCTTTTCTCATTGCAAAATCTAAGATCTCTTTGAGTTCCATCCAGTCCACTTCCATATCATCCCCAGCGAGTTTCTTGAAGAACTCTCGGACTTTCTCTTCGTTTCGGTCTGGCTCTGGTTCCTCTCGAACCTTGAAATATAAAGAAAAGTAATGAAATTCGAAGTAAATGAAATAATTATGCAATTTTCCTGTAAAAACAGAAACTTAAATCAGGGACAAATTATTCGTAACCCAAACAATAGATCAGCAAAATTCCTCGATACTTCGTTGTTTAAAGAAAATACAAAACAGAATATCTTGCTAAATTTAAATTTAATTAAGGTGTCTATAACTTTTTCGCATGTCTCTCGCAATATATGAAAAATTCTGACAGAGAAAATAATTAATAAACTCGATATTCCAAGAAAGGACAGTGTCTACACGTACACTGATTCTTGTCAGAATAGATCTTACAAAATACTGGTCGAAAATTAAAGATGGAACATGTTCATCCCATTTCAAAACAAAGTTTCACTAATTAAAGCCGTGTAGGAAATTCTTTTCGTCAACTTCATTAAAAAATTAGTTGAATTTCATAGCGTGCATATTACGTACCTTATCTCCGTCTCCATTTTTGTTACCACCTTTTGGGTTAATCACCTAGAAGCCAAGCAGTGTAAACATGCGAGTTGTTACGAGTTATTAATAAGGATCCGTGATCATCAAACAGTTCATTGCGAGACACTGTACGTATAATTAATTGTACGACTAGGCACAAATCTACGCAAACCTGAGTGGACGTTGAAAGCATTGTAGAAGCTGGACGCGTTAGACATTGGATGCACATTGCCGACGTGTCAATGCATAGTGTAAATAGCTTGCATATTTCCACTTTGCATTTTAATACAGCCAATTAGCCATATTAATTACTGTGCAGACTGTGCACATTTCAGGTATATGAACGTTAGGTGAGAGACACATATTGCATTATACACCTCCAGCATATATATAGAGAATATAAATAAATTCCTTACCCTATCGTCGATTTCTCCTATACCAACTTCTTCGTCGTTCTCCCTGAAAGACACAAATTCCAGTATAAATCCCAATTGATCGCCGATCCAAATTTTATTCGATAGAAGCGCGATTACTCACTCCATGTTGTTCTTATTTTCCGAGAAGATTCGAAGCAAAAATTCCCCCTCCTCGTTTGGGTCGAACGTGCTGGGGACTATACAATACGCGCCCGGGGGTAACTTGAAGCGACACGTGACCTCCCGCAAGTTTATGAACGCCGGCGACCTCGCGACCGACGCGTTATATTTGAAGAAGTTGACGTCTATGGGTTTCGGTAGTCGATCGGGGTACTCCAACTGTATATATCGAAATCGTTGTAGTTTCGTGCATAGAGGAATTAAAATTAATCCCCTCGTCAGGGAACCAGGTGTCCATTTAATTTCGTGAATTGCAAACACCTACGTGGTATATGGCGAATCCAATGGTTAAACATTCGGCGCCCATCCTCCTTTGCGCACGCCTGTTCTTCTGCATCAACGCGACGATCACTGTACACTTGTCGTCGTCTTCATCGGGGGCTTCTAACGTGATTCGGTACTGGGGGTTGTGGCAGAATGTTTCTACGGTACAATGGAAGTCACGTTCCCGTGCATTACACAGAAGTCAATGAAAATGCGAATGTTTGTTCAGGGGAGGATTTACCTAGAAAGTTTCGACATCCTCCAGCTGTGACGCCTCGTACCCATTCACCTTCGAACACGCTCATTTCCCACCTCTTCTTGCCAGCGTTCAACTCATCCTCGGTCAACGAATCTGGATTCAAGTTACATATCTCTAGTTGCGTGAAGTGTCGCGTGAAATCTTGAAACGACATCCAGAATTCACCGTCCATGTCGAAGGTCAGGCCTAGCTCTTCCTTCTCATGGTCGGGGATCAGCCTCCATTCTGGCGATCTGTTTAATTAGCGAAGTATCGAGATATTCAGTGTCTCAGTATCCAAGACATCCGCTTACAAATAGTAAGAATTCTAACGTATACATAAGTTACAAAAATATCCATCCACCCTACGTGTAACATATTTTACATGTTAATTCACATTAATATACTTTTGTTCTGGACGCATTCAATTGGACAATTGTACACAGTTTATTAAAAAAGTACTCTTATCCCTGGAAGTAGCGAAGATCGTGCAAAGATTTAATTTATAATATTCTTCTAATATTCACGCGATTTTATTACAATCTATTTTGCATAGATTGAACTAATTTTCTACGAAATTCGGGTTTATCTTAATCCATTCTTCTAGCAAAATTTCTTGGAGCACTTCTTTGGTACTTGGTACTAATTAAGAATATGTTAATCAAGGTTCATACCAATGTAAATTGTAACGAGTAATTCTGAATTTAACATTACTTAAATAAGTAAAAGGTGTTGCACATATAAGGTGGGCGGGTACTTTCGTGAGTGACTGTATTAATTTTAAATTTCTTTTACGAAATTAAATGTACTTTTATACTGAAATATTATAATTGTAAGAGATCTATATTTGAATCATACACCCACAATTCTGTGATTCACTGTAAGCTTTGGTTAACGCGCATACACAGCTCACTAAATTCTGGCTACTCCCACAAAAATGCACAACGGCAAGTTGCTCTGTTCAGATGATCACTCGTTTCGCGAACTCTTCTATAATTCGTGAATGTGGCGATAGAGCAAAGCCACGTCTCAGACTCTCGCTTATACCATGTTCCCGAAATGTTACAAAAATATTCGCCAAACAACAGCTAACCATGTAAAATGGACCACTCGCCACTGCGCACTTGCGTTGGGACGTCCAGAATCGAATGACTCGGGCACAGTGGATATGAAAATTCATCATTTACGCGACTCTGAATTTCGTCAATGGACTTACTGATCGCTCCAGGGCCCGTTCCACTCCGCCTCGTTGCCCCAAGGGTTCCTAAGCCTAAGCAAGGGTATCTTTCCATACTTGTTCGGCGTTTGAATTTCCACGTATTTGACGCGCGTAATACTGTATGCATGGCCCCTGATCAGCCCTTGAGGCGTCTCCGCTTCCAATACATTTGGATCGGGCTAAAATTAGTAACTCGTCTTATTTCCTCGCCGACGCAACGGGCGTAACGGTCCGCGATTTACCTCTATCGAGCAACCCATTAGCGAGCTCCTTTCGAAGGCCTTTAGCAAAATACTGAACAGATTCGGGGGGGTTTGGTCCATCTGATACATTTCCGTCACGCCACCCGTGAAGTCTTCCATGGCCTCGCAAGTGGTCCCACCCTTTAACGCCTCGTACGAGCCGTGGAGCTTCGCGTAAGCTTTCTCCAGAAGAGCGCTCCAGAACTCGTTGCTCTCTGCCGAACGCAGGTATAACAGCTCGCCGTGGTAAGTCGGCAGTCTGTCGTCGATCACTACGTCCACCCACCTACCGTATTGCCAGAACCTGTTCAAACGAATTTAAATTAGGAAACTGTCTCGAGGGGGTGTAAACCGAGCAATGTTACGTTTCGATTCATTCTATGAATACTCCTCAGGCGAGCTTACATTTCCTATTCGAAGGAGACGTGCAATGTAGAAATTCCAACTACTGTGTAAAAATTTAAGGAAAGAGGGAAACAAAGAAACTGAAATTTTAGGAACACTGAGAAGGGGTTCTGAATTCAGTGACCAACAAATTAACGCTAATTTTACCAAAAAGTAACAACAGCACAATTATTAACAATATTAGAATATTAGTTAGAGCAGGCAAATCGAAACAGTGAAAATAGACTTGTAGATGCAATAAAAATTTTGCATAAACATTTGATCCGATCAGTCGCAAGCGTACCGGAAGTGGAAGATACCAGCGTAATTTTCCTCGAAGCTCTGGTCTTCTGGCACTATTTGGAAAAATAAATTCGGATCCATGGTGAGATTCGCAACTGCTGCGAGCAACCAGCAGTCCCCCAGCTCGCCCTGTTGAACGTCGAATCGCGAGAAACCCTCCACAAACAGTTGAGGGCTGTCCGCGATTTCCTGTAGTAAGAAACTCGAATAAAATACGGAACGCCGAAAGTGAAGCACAGCTCCTTAGCTCGTTCGAACTGCTCACCATTGGTCGTCTCCATTCTATGTATCTGTCGGGTCTCCTCGAGAAATACAAGGACGAGTCTTCCGCGGCGAACTCAGGATCCTCGAACAGGGTGCCCGATGACAAACATTCCCGTCTAAGGGTGTTGAAGTCTTGGACAGCTCCTCGTGGCCTAAATCCGGACCCCCTTTCTCCTAACTGAAAACCCGATAAATTCGTGTACACTTTCGAAACGCATACAAAAGTCGGGCCATTTCTCTGCTTGCAAAGGATTTAATTAGTGATGCAATTCTAGGGTGGCCTACATTGTAGAATGGCTTGCCAATATAGTTTTTCGTGGTTCTTATGGGCTTAGTCTCGTACGTCCCCTTCTTGCTTTGGAATTTCGACTGAGAGACACCTCGAGACACACCGTGTACCGTGTTTCTACGATCAACGTTTACGTTTCTGCTGTTAGTGAATTCTACCACCGGCGCTATTTTCAACACCGCCAGACCTTCTTGCATGAAATTCGAGAATCGATAATTCGCGTATCTTCGCGGCTGCTCCATTTCAATGTCATCGATTCAAATGGATTCGTTTGATATTGTTGTTACGGATTGCGCACTCGACGTACTGTTTAGTTTAAGAGATTGAAAAAAGTGGTTGCCTCGAGCGTTCTAACAGGCTCGTTGCAAAGAAGAAACTGTAACACTCGCGGTCGCGGATGGTCCACTGCAATAAGCTTTTAATTAAACTTATCTTTTGCGGAAAGCGTGTTGTAGGTAATCGGAAGGAAACTGACCGCATTGGACGTGTAGATTGCTAAGTAGGTATCGGCAGTTGCGTGTAATAGTGACAGATTACGGGTAAATAGAGTGTTATTTAACGCTAGAAAACACGAGGGGTAAAATTTAATTGCGAGTCCAGTAAGAATTGAATTGCTTACGTTAAGTGTATTTGGTATAAGGATGTAAGAAATTTAAAAAAAAGGGATCTGAGTATCTTTGTGTAGTGCTATAGAATAAATAATTAGGGGATCGTCTATTTTAATGATATGATCGTTCATTAAAGTAAGTATTCATAAAGTCGTTTTAAAACCTTCATGAACTCGGCAATTAGCTCCTTGCACTCTGATTTATTTACAAACGAGGGACAGAAATCGACAAAGGGCAGCTGAAAATTCTGGAAAAATTCACAGTCACGTACAGCAATGGGTAGATTTTTTTTTTATAATTTTCTATTCAATAGAACAAAAGGAAGGGAGCTTAAACTGCAAATTACGTTTCACCCTGTAACTACCCTAGTAGTAAGGCAGAAATAGGAACCTATTGACTGGTATACACCAAGTTCAATTTAGTTTGGGAACACTTTTTACCATACTTATTCGACTATACCCTTTCAAAACACCACCTTTCACATATGTACATAATATGTATGTATAAGGAAACGTATGGAAACATAGGTACACTATTTTTTTCTTCAAATTCTTCCCAGTCAAGGCGTTTCAGTACTGTAAAATTCGTAGAGAATGCAGTGGAATTATAATTCCAACATAAAGAGTTAATAAAAATGTTACTGAATCAACTCTGAATCATCAGTCATTGTAAGGGTATGAATTATCTAGCTGAACCTGTTGATTTTTAAAGATCCCTATTTCATTGGCTTTTGTAAACAGTACGATATGTACTGTGTACTTAAAACAAAGTGCCCACTCATTAAGTGTCTGACAGGGCTGATAATCAGGAGATTAGATACGCAACACATGTTTCATTTGTGTTTCATATCTGACTCATTCAGCAGAATTCTTCAGGAACCTAATTGAAGAGTCCTTGTAGTAAACACTGTGAGTGCCAAAAAAATAAATTTTTCAGTAGGAAGTAAAAGCTTCCCTGACTTTAAATTATTAACGAAAGATTTGTTTTGATTGCCAAATATGCTTAAGCATACAATAACTCGAATGCATCGCAAAATTTTCTATTTTTTTGCATTAATATAGTCCAAATTCTGGACAAAAAGGATTGTATTTGTAGAAAACCCTGTAAGTGCCGCGTGCCGCCTCTTAGTTGTAGAGAAAACTGAATGTGCCATTCACTTGCAAGCACTGTAAGTGCTAATCACGTTTGTCCCTAAGTAATTGGCTTTTACATTGTTTTCTACAGAATTGACGTTGGACGTGCCAGCGGTATATACCATCTATTAGCACTATTGGTAACTTATTTAAAGGGACATTGAATTAAAATTTTATACCATAGTATTACCATTGGCAAATTTGGCGCGTAAAACATTTTCCGATAATTTTTTCTTTTAATTTTGCCACTTACAGTGTTTTCTACAAGGACTCCTCAATTATCTTGTGAAACATAAATATTAAGCGCATTTTATAGCATTGTGTAATAGCAAATCAAAAAATCACCGTTCAAGATGACGTTAACATGGATTTATGAAAGGCCAGTTACTCATCGATTTAAGAAGATATTCATTTAAAGGTCGCACAGATAAGATTTTAATCAACAAGGTATATGTTCTTATAGTAGACGCCTACTTCAGCTCACGTGCAATGAATGAGTAGCGTGCGTATGACGCACCACTGGAGTATTCTGTTTAATCATAATCCCAGCATTAACGCCAAGCAAGATGGGGAATACGTGTACGCAATAATTGTAACGTTGCTATTAGAATCAGCATTGACGTATGCATCGTCATCATCCTCCATACTGATCGTTTCTCCTCACCACCGAATGCACTGCAATCTCTAGGTGGTATTCTCATTTACTTGGTTGAAAACACCGATTTTTTGCATTTTTTTAATGTTCGAAGCATTAAGAACAATTTCGTAAAAGGATATTTTGAAATTCGGACTTGTGTCGAAGATACAGTCATTTCAATGAACTTCATGAAATACACTCTAAAAAGTACCATTTCTCAAAAAAATATTTTCCGAGGTATCATATCATGTTCGCTTAAAATTTTAACAGCTTACCGCAGAAACATTTCTCCAGACTTGATACCAAAATCAACTGAAAATATGAAACACTATTTCAATCAACAAAATTCTACTACATTTGCCCTACGTACAGGTTTTCTATCTTTTAAATACTGCCATTTTGAAAATTTTCGATGTTCAATGCTTATTCTAGGATCATACCACACCATACTCATACTAAACAAGAATTTACTTGAAATTGCTGTTTCAAATGAAGTAGTGGTGGTGAGATATTTATTCCGCCATTGAAATGATGATTTTGTCACGGATCATAATTCAGTGGTTCCTCTAAGCCGATTGTATCCATATTTTGAAAAGAGAAAAATATCAAAGTAGGGCAACTATATTCTACAAAGTTGTGTCAAAATCTCAATCTATTCGCACAGCTACTTTTCCCACACAAAAATCTTAGGGTAGCCCTCTTTCCGCTCGCAAATGAGTGTACCCCCTTAAGTTCGCGCTATGCAATGTACCGAAGAAAGTGATAAACGATCCGTGGTAATCTTCGATGCTGAAACTGTATATTTGGACGTTAATGTTGCATCAGCCTGTTTGAGTTAATTGGACAATGGCTTCCAGTATTAAATTACATTTCTCTGCGCACTAATGAGAGTGAAACGCGAAACGTGTGCATGGCATCGTTCTGTGCGGATATTATCGTGTATCGAATTCGTCAAGGAGACGATGCTCGCAGCAATTAGACGGCCGTTGGAATGCAAGTAATTCTCAAAGGTTGCTCCGAATGAGTTCAAACGCCTGGTCCGTTTAAACGGAAACGCGGTTCCCCTTGTTGACGAATGCGAGAATGCGCAAGGTCAGTGATGGATGACGAAACATCAGCCGATACGCGTTCCAAGTGTGTAATTCGTGAGTTACGAGTGGAAACAAAATCAACTGACCACTTGAGGGTAGGGTGGACCTAGAGATTCTAGATCTACTGTACTATCTGGTCAGATAACTAAACAGTGATAATTGTTAAATAAATCGTGCTTAGGACGATAAAAAGTGATCAAAAATTAAATTCGTAGGGGAGTAGCAGCTGCAGGATATTTTTAATAATTTTATTCGTATTGTCCTCTGTCCTATTTCAATATCGAATTCATTTTCGATAAATGTTGTGGGGCAGCGGTAGACCACGTGGCATGGAACATTGTTAATTTAGCAGGAACTGTAATGGAGGAATAGAGATCTTCTCCTAACAATTGCATCTCTATTCCCCTTCTACAAATTTGCAAGCGTATACAGTTCCTTTGTTTATCAAACAGGGAGGTAGGGCAGAATAGTATAATAGTGGGAGTCACATCTAGTGTAATTCACACTCAGGGAAGTAGCCAATTGACTTTACGCCGATTATGATACTGCAAGATACGTAATAACAAGTTGAATTGCAGTTAAGGATTAGTAATGCGATACATAGCACGCAGATGCTGAGGAACAATCAACATTACGAACTAGAGCTGTTACTTTTTAACCCGTCGCTTACCCGGCTACTCGAAACAACTTCAAGCAATTGAATGTTTTATTGTCTGTGGTATAGTTTGATGTTAGCCAAAAATGATCGGACAATACTACATTCAATGGCTTGAAGTTGTTGCGGGTAGCCGAGTACCCGACGGGTCAAAAAGTAACAGCTCTACTACGAACTCGAACAAGGAAATTTCCATTTATTCGTATCTTCGGTATAGTGACGCTCGTCTACTATTTTCGACAAAATTACGATCGACTATGGAACCGTAACTATTTTTAACCTAAAGTTACTTATTATCAAGAAGTAGAAGAAATGTTCGCCAAGTAGAACAGTACAAATCTCATTCGAACACTACTTTGGGAAATTTAGAAAAAAAGAACGAAAAAGATTTGTAAAAGCAAGAAAAAACTACTTATCAAGTTACTCGTGTAAAAGAGAATGTAGATTCTAAACTGTACGATGACACGAGACGATATTAATAGTTTCCCGACATTTAGCAGTTCTTTCCTTCAAAACTGAGATTATCGGAATATTACGACGCGTTTCGAAATCTCGCGAGTATGCTTATCAACCGATTACGATTGGATCGCTGCCCTGTGACACATTCGTACGAATTTCTCGAACGATGCGTTCCCAACGGTAAAGCAGAACTACGCTCTCGTTAGTTGTCAGCATCGATTCAGTTAAAATCGATGGCGGTTGATCAGTTTCTTTAGGACGCGTACCACTTTGATGTTGAACAGCGAGGGTAGGAATCGCTTGACTTCGACAGCCGCCTTAACGAAGACGTCATCGAGCGGGCCCGAATTACCATCGCCGTAGTAACTCATCTTCCTCGCCGACTACGCCCTGACTAGTTTCTACCGCGATCACCACTGATCCACTGCTGTGAAAGGTCGATCGACTGCGATACGGTTTCCTCGGCCCACGTTTTCGACGGGTGTCACGTGTCACACTCGAACGAAGCGGTCCGTTTCGGACGCGATCAACGAAAGTCGGAGGCAATTCTAAGAGACAGAATTCCTCTGGACCGTGGCGCGATTTCACTGCGCGTACAGAGAACCGTTACGATGACAAGTCCTGGAGCCACGAACTGAGCTCATTCTTCTGTTACCCTCACCCATGTCTCGTCACGCGGCACGGCGAAACACGCCATATGCACGCGACCGTTCCCATTCGATTCTTTGGCGCGGTGAGTGTCAGCGCCCGCATACCAGAAGAGGTGAATCGAATGGGATCCGATATGCGATAGGTACCTTACTGGAATTTCGCGGTTTGGCGATACAGATCAACGAACACACACGAATCGCCGGCATAACAAGTAGTTCATGTTCGGTTATATTCGGGCACTGTCGGCCTTCCTATTCGGGTGTCTGCTCCTGCGCATTTGCTCTGCACCTGGCAGCAAAGTTTCAGATGATGCTCTGTAACCGTCTAGGCTGGTTTCTAGCGTAGCGTTCATTTTCTGAGCTTCTGCTTATGAACTGAAAAGTGGCAATATATCTTGTATAAGTTTAACACAAATTCGCGTGCACCCATGTAGCTTCAAATGTCCCTAGATTGTAGCTGCAATACTTTCTCTACCGTCTGAACGGTGTAATTGCGTCCCCGCCAGACGACACGTGAATCGCATGCACGTGAAAACACGCCCACGCCATTCTAAAGGCGAACGGCGCGACGTGCGCGCCATCTGGCTAAGCGGACAGCGAGTTAACCTCTACAAGCGCGATCTTCGAACCTTTCAGGAACGTCCTTGCGATCGGAGGTCCAATTACCGTTATTGCATAACCGATACGACGCTCTAACCGCAAATTGCTTCGGTTGGCAACGCGCAGAGCCCAACGAGCTCCCCAAGTCGTTCACAGCATTAACAACCATAAAATTGTTTGTAGCATGACGCTGGTATACTCACTTCCGCCTTGCTCGCCTCCTGCCGTATAATTTCTGGCTCGACCACCTCCGGTTTCCATCCGTACGAAAAGCTGTTCATTTTGCTCTAGCTACGATCCGGCCGATGTTTATCCGGGAGTCTGAAGTGTCCTTCCTGTTAGAGTCCCTAGAACTGGATATACCCGGTGTCGCGAAACCAGTGATCGCGCGTTCACGCGCCTTCAGCTGTTGCACCCTCTTTATACGAGGAGAGATCCCAATCGTTACTCTCCCAGACGAAATCGCTCTACGAAATTAATAGCCACGTATTTCTCTGACGTTATCGCGAACGATAACAACCTGCCAGGTCCGCAACACTGCGGCTTTCCATGTCCACAATGCGGTTGGACGATCTTACAACTATCGAGCGGGAAATAGATCTCTCTGGTCGACCTCGAAGGACGTCACAAACCCGAAGTTGCAACGTCGAACCCAGTGTACCTTCGTCACGCGACGTTGACGCGGACGGCGACTGACTAACCGACGATTCAACAGCGTGTATCTTAATATCAGCTAGCTACGTACACACAGGTCGCTATAAGGTTCACAGGCTAGGTATATGTATCTCTGTTTTTATGGCAGTTTCGTAACTCCCTTAGTCACTGCTCGCGTATCAAGACTTTGTTCAGTATTAAGCACGACCTCGATAACATTGTGCGTACATCGCCATCAAGTTTGGATTTGGTTAAAACTCGAATGGTATTTTCGACGGATGCTACGATTAAGTGAAGTGAACGATGAAAGTGACTTTAATGCGCGATTATTGAATCACAATAGAGTACAGAATCTCTTCGTCAATTGGAGTTTTCGAAGCACGAGGTACATGTACAGTGAGTCACAATATTATTGTTATACGCACAGCGTTGACGAAGAACCTTGAATAAAAAGGTTAATTAAGATACTTATGTTTTATTATAAAATATACGTAGCTACAGGTAGTTTGTAATGTAGAAAATAGATAAGAGCAAAAGATCATTTTGTTCCACGAAATTATTGGCACAGGGGAACAATAATCAGAGCAGTGGTTCCCAACCTGTGGGGGGCCCCAAGGGAGTCTCAAAGTTTTCCCTGGGGGGTGGCGTTGACGCGGTTATTTTTAGTTTCTTAGCACTTATTTATTTTAATATGGTTGCAGTATCGCGTGTATTCTATTAACGATGTGACTCTGATTTTTCATTTATAAAAAAAAGAAAAAGCAACCGTTATCAGTGACGGATTTAAGAAAAAAGGCCCAGGTGGCAAACGTTCTGAGACTTTCGGGATCTCGACCAATACGAAAGCATCGAGATCCCGCCCGAAAGTTTCCGGCTCGTCCCGAATTGTCGGGTACCCGCGCACCCCTGTAAATAAGGTACTTAAATATATTAAATATCATTAAGTATATTTTATATATGTATTAAGATAATTAAATATTATTCAGTTAGAATTATATTCTGAAATGCCTATTCTTAATGTGCTTTCTATACCTTATTAAATTTACTTTACCTTATATGGTGGGGTCACAGGTGATTTGAATATAAAACGGGGTCGCGACTTGAAAACGGTTGGGAAGCACTGAATTAGAGTTTACAAGAAAGTAAATACATAGCGGATTAAACGGTATTTCGAACGTATGGGGAAAACTAGAGGAAGTTCTCAACCCAGGAAACCCATTCGTCAACGTAGGAAAACCCAAGGAAGTTTATGCCAATAACTTTGTGACTCACTGTATCTTCGCACTCGTTACGATATTTTGCGAAGAAATTCCTACTAAACTCTTGCATGTGGATTGCAGCAAAATCAACTATTATTAATATCTAAATATTATTAGTATCTACAGTACGCGTTTAAATAAATAAAAATAGTTATTCGCGACGGGAAAAGAGGTTTTCAGATATTTCTCAATATCCAATTTCATTAACATGTAATTAAGGGTGGTCATTTATTGAAGGTCGAGGAGGATTTATTACGACTCTTACGATTTCGGTGTAGCTATACATATTCCTCGTATATGCAGATCCAATTTAGTGATAAAAGTCAACGTTTATGCTTTTACAATAAAACAATTGTCTAAGTGGTATCTTTTGGGCTCGGACGCAAATTTCGTCATACTTTTCAACACATGCACGTTATTATGTTTGCAAAGAGACTTCGAGCCATTAATGGATATCAGCGAAAGTAGGCCTTAACGGTGCGTCAGACGGTTTTCGAGCATCGACCTTCAAGCTTGGCCCACGATATCGCTGCCTTGACGTTGGCCCAGATACCAGTTATGAAATTTTTCCAGATACACGGTGTTTCGAGCGTTCCCCACGTTCCCACGCATTTTAATTTATCTGCTCGAAATAATTAGCGACGATACAAACGCGTCCCTGAGGAGGGTCCACATTCGGACCGAAATGTTGCAGAAGATTTTACAATTCATTGCTCCCAGTGACCACTATTTTACACTCAGTTAATTAGAGAATTTCCCACGCGAATGATTTAATCGGCCATGAAGGTATTAAATATTTCAAAACTCGTGCTGTGCAACATAAACGTTCGATAAAGCCATTGCGATATAAAGCGCTCCTTCGTTTCTAAAATTTGATTCATTCTAAACGTAGCTTCTAAATCATCTCGAGCAACGTATCAGAAGTTTGTAGAGTCGGTAGTACTCCGTTACTATCATCGATATAATCAAATCAACCCCACTACTATGCTTTCATTAACGCAACTTCGAAGGACCAGAGGTTCGATTTTCATCTCTCAATAATAAATATTGTAGAGTAGATTGTAAATATGCAATAGAAAAAAAAATATTATAAACGTCTGAACTATACACAACGAATATTCGTTTAAATTATCCCCGAAGGACGTGCGCTAATATTCAACCGTAATATTCTGATAACAGCTGCAGCAGCGTATGATAACACCGATAGGGAGAGTATCGATCGTAAGGCACACCCTTCAAGGTGCGTCAACTGCGACACGATGTCAAGGCCACCGTGACACGCAGAGGAATTCTCACCCCTTTGTATCCACGTTGCTCCGATTGATTGATTAACGAAATTTAATCCCGCGGAAGTTACTTAGCTCCCACGACCAGGCAGTTTGTAGTAAACACTCGCACACGATCTTCAAACTCCGTTTGCACGATTCATCACTGACTTCGTAACATGCTTGCGCGATGAGGAGACTTAGGTCATTTTATAAAATCGACAGGGGTTTCTTGGGATTAACAAAAGAATCGTAGAAAGAAATTGCAGGCAGTCAGAACTGTTTCGAGAACTTGGGGAACCGTGCGTTGAAGCTGAAAAGCACGTGATACACTGACCAATATTTCCTACGAGATACATGTTTGCTACGAAAGCATCCTCCCCCGCTCGATGGCGTCGGCGTCGGTGTCGGCGTCTCGACACTGGCGCTGCAGCGTACGAAAATATATCTACAGGCACACGTATGCGGACGTTGAACGTTACTTTTCTCCTTCATCCTTCCTTTCTCTCTTTTATCGTTAGCAGACTTTCGGAACTCGAGAATACTGCGTACTTGAAACCGAGAGGGCAGCCGTTGGTTTTCCAGTTTTAAAATTCTCAAGGGGAACCGCTGGTTTGTGGTACTATTAGCACCGTCGGTTTTAGTGACACAAACGAGCTTTATGAATTCATTTTGTGGTTATAGCCCAGAATTTTAGTACGTAGAGCACGTGAGTAAATTTTGTCTTAGCACTTTTATTTCAATTAACCGTCAGTAGAAACCCTTTGAATTGTTGCTTCTTTGTCGCAAACGAATCGATACACATTGGTTTATTATAATGTGTACGCATCTTAGTAATATGACGTTTAGTTTCTCGTTTGCTGAGATAAAACGCAAAAATTCAAGCTCGGGGTAAATTGTAACATGTCACTACATTCTCCGTTCGAAATAGTGATAAAGCAAACATGCTATTCGCTGACACGCTGGAAAAAGATGCTCCTAGACGAACAACAGAACAATCGAGAATCCAAAAAGTAGAAAAAAAAAGTATGAAGGCAAAAGTAAAGAAAGCGAAGAAGAAGATTTTGATAGAATCAGATGAGTAAGCAATGATTGTTTAACTCATGTATATCAAATGTTTAATAATAATCGCTGTTTTCATTTATATTTTTTAGAAATGTTTATTTGTGTTCATATTTGTATTTAAATAATTAAAACAGATGTGTTACAATTTACCCCACATGGTGTTACTTTTTACCCCGGATTGGGGCACATTGCAACAAAGGTTCAGATTTGTTTAAGATGATCTAGCTAGATATCTAAGTGTCTAAGATTCTGTCACGTACTTACACTCAATGAGTTCACCACATATGTAAGTAGTATAAGTCACGCAAATAATTCCACGATTGAGGTAAACACTATCGAGAAAAAGCTGTGAATACATTGTTGTTTACAATCTGCCCTGGTCTCCCCTACCTACCAGGAGGATGCCAACTTTTCCCTCCTGCATTTCTAGTTTTAATAAAAGAGAACTTCTTCCTGATACAGATATTTTGACTATTATAGGAATCTTTCCTAATATAATTTTAATCCCACTCCGTTAATATGACACAGTACTACACGATAATTTCCATTTAGCGGCTGTCTCGATAAACATATGGCTAACGACCAAACTGAACGTTATCGTCGCATCTTGTCTAGTAAATTTACGGGAGACGACGTTCTGCGAATATCTGTCTGCCAGATCAGACTAATGCGCTATTTCGTAATCTTCTCTGTGCGCGAATTACTGTCCCAGAATGCATTTTCAAAATTCAACGTCTAAGCAACATCCATCGACGTTGCCTCTGTTATCTCAGCGCACCAGTTATGTAAACATTGCACTGTAAATCTTGTCAGAACGTATTCGGAGATAGTCGGCCACGCGGGCAAATACTGATTAGAAATTAGAGAAGGTACACGCACGATTAATTTAACCTACATCGTTAATTAATCGAGCCATGTATCATGTCCAATTAAACATTAAATACCGAATACAAATGAAGTATTCGAGGTTGAATAAAAGCCTGAGTTAGCTCTATCGCTAAACGATCCAGCCGCTGGTGATGCACCGTGAAAATCACGACTGCAACCGGGGGGTTAATAAATAAGGGCAACGGATAACACTAACGACGCCCGCGCGTGGCGGAGTCAGTAAAACTGGGTAACAACCTTGCCAGTAGCCGGACTAAAAATATGATTTCGTTATACTTTATCGCGTCCGCGGGCGAGGGGTTCGTTTTACGTTAAAGCCGAGCCTGGCGACGTTCCAAGCTCCGCTTGGAAAAATCTTCCCCCCTGCTGACATTACTCGACCACCGCTGAGAGACTCGATCCCATTCCGTTCTCTCCGTCGAGTCCGTTATGGCGTCGCTGGGCGGCATGGTCCCCAAGCAAATGGGTCGTGAAAGGTCGTTAAAGAGGCAGGACGAAATGAGGGGCGAGAAAATGGGAGGAATAGAATTTCGTGGGTGTAATCGCCAGTTCCCGCGGGACCCGTTAGGGACAGTTCCGGCTGGACGTTAGCTGACGGTAATTAATTAAGAAACGAACAGTGATCACGGACCTTGAATACAGCGTTCGCTGGGTGATGGATATCACCTGAACCAGAAAGCCCTCCTCTGAGCAACCGTGAAAGAAGATTGTAGCGGCCATGTGTGGACCATGTGTCCTCCGGCGTGTTAAACAGGGTAGGATTCCTGCGAATAAATCACCGTGTTTGGTGAACTCCACGGACATACTTCTTCTACAAGCCACTCAGAAGGATCCACAGCCTTCTACCCCCTGATTGTAGTCTTTCGAATAATTTCGTGTCGTACGAGCAGACGTTTCCGACAGTTTCTAATTAGCATCTAATCGAGCAGTTGAAATGGCAAACGATGTAAGTGCCAAAGAAGTAAAAAATGATTTCCTTTCGTGGAAAAGGACGTGAATTCCATGCTGAACACGGTGGTAAACGCTGTAAGTGCTAGAATAATTTATTTCAGTTTCTAGGGCTGTCGCAAGATAAAGGTGAGCTCGTAAGCACCAACGTCGCTGTGGTTGAAAAGAAAATACTGCGAATTTTCACTTTTGGTGCTTACGTCGTTTAACATTTCAACTCCTCGGTCTTTCGAGGTCTGATCTTAATCGTTGAAAATATTCGACGAAGTACGATGTTACCCTTAGCTTACCCTTTCAGAAATCTGTAGGTTCTTGGATTGTCGGTGCCGTCAAGGATAGTTTTCACGTAGTAGTAGGAGTAATTCGACATCTCCCTAATAAAGATACTTTGGTAAATATAGCCGCGAGCGTACGGGGCTCCGCTGTAAGCCGCGAGATTCTCGAAAGGGCGGCACAAACGTACTGTTCGCCGAAAACTACAACCGAATTGTCGTCCGTACCCCTTCCTCTTCGTTCTATCGGTCCTCGCCTGTCTGTCCGAATGTTTCATCGCTTATGCTTACCTATATTTCCCGATCTCTGTGCACGGGGACGTTGACTGTTGGTCGGCACCTTTGTCCCAGTGGACGGCGTGCGAGAAAAATGGGAGTGGAAGAAGCTGCTGTATTTCTCGTCAGGAAATTGAATTTTAATCTCTTTTTTTTTTTAATGGAGGGGTGTCGGTGCTTTGTATAATATGGGACAATGGTTATCGATGCGCATTCCGTGATTCGTGACGCAAATAAGTGCTCAATGTCGCACAAGGTCAGGAATGCAAGAGAGTGTAGAGAATCTGGCACGTATTAGAATAGAAGTTCCAACAAAGTTCTGAGTCCTTAACCGTTGCTTTCTACAGTTACTCAGAAAACTATCCATCCACCCTTGTATGTAACTTATTATACATATTAAATCCACTTTAAAGTAAGAATGCGCACTTCTAATTCACAATAATATAAACCTCGATTAATATACTTTTGTTTTCGGTGCACTCAATTGAAAAATTGTAGACAGTTTCTTTAAAAAATATTCGAATTTATAGAAACGTGATTACAGTAAGTTAATATTCTTTTAATATTTCTGCGATTTTATTATAATTATATTCAACTAATTTTCTGTGAAATTCGAAGCACACTTGTCATGTTCCACTCTTCTAGCAAAATTTCTTTCAGCATTTCTTTGGTAGATGGTACTAACTGAAAATATATTAATCAAGGTTTAAACTGATGTAATTCTGAATTTAACATTACTTAATAAGTAAAATATGTTATATACTTTTATGAGTAACTGTATGTACTTTATTAATGTGCAAGACGCACACTTTTTATCTTCTGTTATATTGATCTCGAGTGATTTTAGCGACTATTATGTTTTTCATTATTGAATTTGCTTCATTAGATACTTTCCATTAAAAATAAAATTTGGACAGTATCTACCTACAGTAGGATTACTATTACTAGTACGATTACTATAAAAATTCATAGTTTCATTAACCTGATGATATTATTTCTAAATGCCAATACTATTTAGCACTATAATAAGCTCCAAATCTACACATTGAAATCAATCTTCTATGTATTTAATTCAATCCAAATATCTCAAATTCCATGAATAGTATAAATATCGTACTATCATTCCTACTAAGAACGCAAAGTGAAAACCAGCTGTTTGCATTCGACTGAAAGAATACACCGCAACGTTCGTGAGCAAACCGATTGCTTGTTAGAAATTAATAATATCCTCTGCGCGTTATATAACCCTCGAACAGAACGCGGTTTCTGCAACCTCTACATTAACCAATTAAAGAATAATCGAAAGACAAGCGGAATCGTGTCCCTCGCAATTCGTGATATCGTTAAATCGAACTGATCACTAGCTTGCTGATTGCTTCTGCCTCTTCCCAAGGGCACCCTCGGCGGATCGTATCACGAAAAATTATACACTCAGCCATTTTCCACAAACATGTCTTTATTACGTTTCACGTACAGATATATGGTGGTTGACTTTCATACGCTGCGCGTACGTAAAGTACGTCGTCGTTGTAAGAAAAATAAAAAAGGGCCTGTGCTCTTTTTTGTTCATTTGTGTCTTCATTCACGTTTCCCTCTTTCTGTTTCGAAAGCGCTCGCCCGCCCTTTTCCGCCCGAGGGCGGTTGTGCACGACGACCGATCGATGTTCAAACGCGGTGCGTTCCACCATTCATTGTTTTCTTTTCTCACGCGGCTAACAAGTCAACGAGGTAGGCGTGGATACCCTATTTTAATTTTCATGCATCAACATTCAGTTAGGCTTCACGGTAAGAACGATGGTACAATCGAGTTCAGTCATGACGCGAGATCGATCCCCATCCCTGCTCTGTAACCGCGATCGTTGTCCAGTAATAATAATCATAACGTGCCGGGGATGAAGGCGACTCGGCCGACCCTTTTTTCTTCTAGAATTTTGTGATAGATAAATATATATATATTTATATATATATTAATATATATATTTATATATATATATTTATATATACATATTTATATATATATTTATATATATATATTTATTTGTGTGTGTATATATATAAAGGTTCATAGGTATGTGTAGAAAGAACGCCGCTGGCGTGTATTTTTACCATTTTTTTTTCCTCGGTGTAAATCAAGTCTTCTGTATAGCGTATTGTCTCTCTCTCTCTTTCTCTCACACATTCTCACTGTTAAATCTCTTTCACGTATATCATACATTGCGTACATCTTGCCGGGAACCTCGAAGAAGGCTCCCCAGGTACACACGTCTCGCGACTTCGACGATCGTCCTGCCATACTCTGCGAAGAACGAGAAGGATCGCGACGCTTTCGTCCGTTATCCTTCTGCAGGAGGAACATCGACGATGAACTCGTAACAGCTATGTATCTACGTGGTTCCCCCCGATAATTTATCATTTACATATCTGGAATAATGGAACGTGTCCGTGGCGTGCCGTTTCGCCCTCGCCCGTTGCCGTCTCGACGGACACCGACGGCAATTGCCACACGTGCGTTAGTCAAATGCGTATCACTTGACGCGCACGCTTGGTGCGCGTGGAGAAAAAGGATTCAGTTGAATTTCATACACGGACGGTCGTTGACAATTCCTCTTATCAGGCGACGAACTCGTTGGAGACACGTTAGTTGCCCATTCGCGGCACTGGCTTGTCGCGCGCACAGTACAGTGGCCACCGTCCATTCAGCAAACCCAACGGAACCCTTCTTTTCGCCGCGTAGACGAAAATGGCCCGCGACGGTAACCGACGGAAATAAAAATTGCTGAAACGATTCGCGCGGATCCAGTTTCCGGATCCAGAACCGGGCGAACTTTATAGCAGCGTCTCTTCGGAGTGCACACGGCTCGAATATTCCTCGTCACGTATCCATAGGGACGAAGAAGATGGTGCCACGAAACGCGTCGCTGTCGAGAATGCGGCTATCGTTGCGGATCGTTGCAGTGATTTGGTATCGATTGCGCGCGCTGCAACAGCGGTGATCGGGGAGCACTGTCACTCCCCTTTAAACAAATCTCAGCAGGTGCATTCCTCTTCCCTTGGTAGCTCGCGGCCCAGTGGATCCTTCGTGTGCAGAACAGACAGACGATAGTTCCATCATACATAGAACTGCCATGAAACGAATTCAAGGATAAGTGGGCGCTACAATTCCAACGGTTAATAAAATTACGACATCGAGCATCGCGAACGTTATTGCCTAATCCTGTGCACTCTCGTGGTTGCAGCGAAGTCACGGAACGCCTCGCGGTCCCTGGGGCACAGCGACGCGCGGAAGCTTCCATTAATCGCGTTTTTATTTCTAGTTTACAAAGGAACAATTAAATGGATCGTTGTTTAACCGGCTTGCGGACCTATATGGTGACAGAATTCGCTATCGAAATGCACTAATTATTCCTGCGGAGGAAAACATTTACTGCCAGGATTGTGTATATGATAGTTTTTGAGGATGCTGATTTCAAATTTTTCGTCACTTTTGCAGACAGAAATTGAGCTTCGCTCCTGCTTCTTTAAATAATGACATTTAGAATTTTGTTAAAACGGTCATGATTTTGACATCAGCAGCTTCGAGAACTCCTAAAATATATTTTTTATTTTTAATCTACGTGAGTTGTCGCTGTGTTTTGTATTCTTTGTAGGTTTTAAAACGTCACATTGTTTTACAATATTTAGACGAACGCAGCTTTGGAAGAAGATGTTTTGCGTTAGTGTGGTTAATGTTGATGAAAAGTATAGTTCTGTAGCATTAATTTCCAGTTTGGCTCATGTTCATACGATGTCTGGTTCTTAAGGGGTCATTCTACTTTACTCGGCCGAAAAATTAAGCTGTTTCTAAAGATTTTTTTCTGAGTAAATACAACATAAAATAAAATAAATCTTTTTGATATTCATTAAGCTACTCTTAGACTATAGAAAAAAAATGAAAAAGAATTTTTTTAGTTTGTTTTAATGGTTTTTTTACATCGTGAATATATCACTTAAAAAAAAGTGGGATATGATTTCAAAGTAGAATGACCCCTTAAATTATGAAGGAAAACGCTACCCCGAGTTAGACTCGGGGTGGTCCATTTTGGTACAGTTTGGTTACCCCGAGTCAAATTCGGGTTAATCCGCAAGCCGGTTAATGTGATTCACACTTCGGGTCGGCGTGTTTTTCTGGAAAACGTCGAACGTCTGGTTCGGGAGCGTCGAATGTTTAAATTGAAAACAAACGCTGCTAGGAGTTCACTTTGTAAATTCAGCTCATTCGATTATGGCCTTTTTTATTTTTAACATTTCTACAGTATTTCGTGGACGTGGCTTAGGGCATTACCACGCCATAGATTCCCGTCTAGAACATTTCTATTTAGCAAGGAAACATTACTGCAGCTGAAGTAGTTGATAAAAAAAATTGATGAGCAACGCTACGAATAACCTGAATGCATCAACATTGCATATGTATCTGAAAAACAAATATTTCTGCATAAACATTATTATATGTTTATAAATGGAGTGTAGTTTCACTTGTAATATTCTATATTTTTAATTACGCGTATTAAGCAAACATTAATAAGTACAATTCTTATTAAAAGTATGCGATCATTTACTGGGCTTCTACACGTTTTGCATTTTATAATTTTTTTTTTAAATTACGATAAGAATAAGTAATTATTTTTATAGAAATTACAAGAAAAATAAATTTAAATGTAATTTCAACAGTTGTTTTGTTGTTATACATAAATATATTCAAGTATTAATCTCAAAGGTCCATAGATTCAACAATTCGGTCATTCACTGGTTGGTTTACCCTATTGTAGAAATGTTCGTAAAAAATGGCCAACCATGTGAAGCGACCACCATCGAATGAGCCGTGTGTACTTAAAGAGGTATTTTTCAAAACTTTGCGCCACTCAAAATGTTAAACTATGATTCGCCTTAAACATAAAAGCTACCAATCCAGAAGCTTCTGCGCGCCATTATGCACCAGTGACCTGTGCTCAATTCTTTGAACAAAATAGTAAAGGCAAGAAGGAGTGCAAAGGGTTACATGCGTCCACGTGTGAACGATAACAATAGAAGCATATCCTTTATCATAAATCGAAACGACATAAAAAAAGGGATACATATGTGTAACTCCCGGACGACCATGCCTGGGTCTATTTCGACCCATGTTCTCAACAACCCTCGCTGAACTCCTCAACACATATTTACATACTTAAATCAGCAATCGTTTATAAGGT
Source organism: Andrena cerasifolii (assembly GCF_050908995.1). Taxonomy (NCBI): domain Eukaryota; kingdom Metazoa; phylum Arthropoda; class Insecta; order Hymenoptera; family Andrenidae; genus Andrena; species Andrena cerasifolii. The sequence continues at coordinate 5,241,280 of NC_135126.1, read as the reverse complement.
GAATGTCCCAATTTCTGCTGATTTAAGAGGTAACTCGTCTTAAAGAAGGTGTAAAAAATTTGTTGGTGATGAAAATTTGCAGAGTAGTTGATTAATTCTTTAATAATAAATCAACCAATTCAAAAACTATTTAAGAAAGATATTTCAAGATGTTTAACTATTAGTAATTTGTAATTAAATATGTAATACTCTAAATGTCCTTATTTCTGCTCATGAAAAATGGCGATGTACGTATTACCTCAAGCTCGTGCAACACTCGCGTAAATGTTTAAATAATTTAGAATTATTTTGTTGCAACTATAGTACAAACGTAACGCATATAATAATAAGAAAAATACGAAATGACCAGAAATAGAGACATGAGCAAAAATTGGGACATTCACCTTATCAAAACCTATAACAAATGCGAATACATATAAATTTAGTTTTTTTAAATCATCTCTATAATTCGAAACATAAATCGCTGTAAAAAGAAGGATCACGTTCCTGATAGAAAAAGAAAGTACAGTGCGCATGGGTCAGCACTGACCCAGCCACGACCTGCCCCTGAAACTAGGCTTAATCATTTCTCAAACATCGAATTACTGTATCAGCAAGTGTCCACGGTGGAGGATTGAAGAGACACACAGACACGATTGTCGAACGAGATCGGAATTCTCAAGTTACCTTTTTGATCTCCATACTGCCAGGTGTGCTGGAACGCTGGGGCGGCGGCGAGAATGCTATCTTCTCGTAGGGTATCGCCCCGCGGCAGAGAGCGCTGGGATCTAAGCTGAGGGCAGCCTTCAGGGCGTTTTTCTTTAACAGCCCGTTGACATTGGTGGCAGGTGTGTTTAGGCCAGCGTGACTGGGTGAGCAGGTACGTGTGTTGGGTGACGAGTTCGTTGTGTCAGGCGGCGTGTCCGATGAAGCAACGATCAAAGAATCGGAATTGGTGTCGGTGGTGGTCACACTCTCGTTGCCGTTCCTCCTGTCCACGTCTGCCACGTCGATCGCGGTGCATCCACGACTCTCCACTTCCTCTGGACGGCTGTTGCCATTGTCTGCTACTCTTAATTTACCGCTATTGTCGATGTCCGTCGAAGTTCGATGTACGCTATTTCCATCTCGGCTATCAGCCCTCCGTTTACTCTGCGAACAAACACAGGTTCCGAATCAATACTCCTCGCGCCCGTGGGTTGCTCAGTGGTATTAACTTGTTCCACGAGTCCCTGTGAGCAATTAGACAGGTTACCGGTACTATTCGAACCGTGCGATGGAAATTGCAAGACTCGCGGAACAGGATAATATAACGTTATCTTTGCAATGAAGAAAACGCTCGTGAAAACTTCCAGACTTCCACCAGCAAATGGTAAGAATCGTGGATGTTTCTTTGAATTATATATAGAGAAACTTAAACTCAACTAAGATGATATGTGAAAGTCGATGAAATTCAACTGAAGCTATAATCATCTGGGAGATTAGTTCCGTTTACTAAACAGCGAAACATAAAGATGCAAATTTAATGCGACGACCATTCCACAGAAATCTTTCAAACGTACCTCTATATCATCATTTTCGCCGCGACTCGTATTTCCAAGAGTTTGCTCAGAGGTGTCTATACTGTGGCCATAACGATTGCAGAGAAATGGTACTTGCAGGCATTCTGTCGACTGCATCAGGTTCTTTTCGCTCGTGTTCTCGCTTCTAGGATTCGAAATGGCACCAGCTGCGGCCTGAGCTAAACGCTGGTTGGCTGATCGAGCGTCGATGATCCTGGGCTGCATGTATCCGCATGCATCCAACTAAAAAGTTACACCAAGGATCTCGGTAATGCAAAAGGTACTCGCAGGAGCCAAAATTAATTAACAGCACTAAAGATCGTAATCCGTTAAAGAAGAAATAGGAATAATCGCCTCAGATTGCACGTTGATACACTCTGCTTCTGGATCAGGCCTCATGATCGTTATCTCGCGATCGCAGATCGGCAAAATGTCGAAATTAGGCGTTGGATGATTTATCACATCGGGGTCCTGTAAGAATATCGTTCGTTCAAGTATACAGAGTGCGGCGAAAATGATGGTGCAAACGGACAGGAGGTGATTCATCCGAGGCTTAGTTTCCGAGAGAATCGGTTTTGAATTTTTGTTGGGCACGCCTGACCAAGAATTTGTAGAATGCAACAGTAAATATGGCACGATTGCTGACACGAATACTTGGGCAGAAATGAGTCGAAATAGTAGAATAGCTTTTTTGGAATAAGTTCTTGTTTTCAAGAAAATTGTGTTCGAAGATCTAAAAATCGGTTCCAGCTTCAAATTGATTTTTTTTAAATTTCGAATTTATTGATAAATTCTGTTCCCTTCTAATCGGCTGCCTACGTAGGTACTTAGCGATTTTAGAGCCTGGATTTTCTCGAATATTAACCCTCCGGTGACAAAAATGTATTCTACACTTTTGCTTTATTTTTGCATGAGGGATATCACTTCTTGCCCGCTTGTACCATCCTTTCGGCCACACCCTGTATTCAGTTGAATAAGATCGTTGTTTAGGGACTGAATTATCAGATCTTTACCTGTAGGCAATAACCGATTCTCTCGACGATAGTGGCAAATGTAGGCCTGTCTTCTGGTCGTGGCTGCCAACACCGCGTCATTATTCCGTAAATAGGGTCTGGGCATCCCGCTGGCTTTTCTAGACGAACGCCCGACGTTACCATGGCCATGGTTGCTCTGTTAGTGCAGCCTGTGTACGGTATGTATCCGAAAGACATGATCTCCCAGAGTAGAACGCCAAACGCCCTGCGCCGAAAGTATTAATGTAATGCATTGCAACAGCTGAGAGTGCCTCGTTAATGTACCGCTAATTGATTGTTTGATCAGCTGCCCTAAGAAGAAATTATACGTTGCTCCAGTTATCGCGACAAGTTCAGCAAAGATTGCAGTCGAATTCGGTAATAGTTGTAAGAAGTGTACAGTAGTGAGATGCAGAAGCATGTGAATTTCAATGCGACGCAAATATCTGTTACTTAAGTCGTTGCATTTATTATTAGCAACCTATTAATCCATAAAGTGGCTTATATCGATGTGCGTTACGAAGAGTAGCACGTTTCAGTTTGCTTACGAAAAACAGCGCGTTCCAATTTGCCACGTAAAGGAGCACATTTAATTGTCTCCACATTAAAAAAAAATTTATAAATTATTTTTTTTATAAATTTTTCTTTTCAACTTGGGGAAATCTTCAAAAGGCACCCCGACTCCTTCAGAGGGCAATCCCCCGGGGGCGCCAGAGTGGTATGGGATTTTTACCCATTAGAAACCCACAGCCACTATGAAATTTTTAATAATTTCCATGTAAATATCTCTATTATTAAGCCCCATTGGCAGAAACGCTCGGACACCTATTTACTTATTTTCGACATAGATTCGTCGTGCCAAGGCTCATAAAAATCGGTGTCTACCTTCATGGTGTCCTCCCCTTGTTAGATCAACAGATATTTTAAACTGCGCTTGCAAGCGTGCAGACTTGATTAGAAGCTCACCAGACGTCGGTCTTCGTTGTAAATATCCCATCCAGGAAACTTTCCGGCGGCATCCACCTTATGGGTAACATAGCCTTGCCGCCTTTTCTGTAGTAATCGCTCCTGTATATATCCTTCGCCATACCGAAGTCCGCGATTTTCACTATCCTGCCGGGCTCCTTGCACGTGAGCAGGCAATTCCTCGCGGCGATATCGCGATGAATGAAGCGCGCCTCCTCCATGTACTTGCAGCCGTTAGCGACGTCGTATCCGCACATTATCAGATCCAGCATCGCCAACGAAGTGGAACGGTCCTGCCAAAACAGGAAAATACGCATGCACCCGATGGATGACGAGCGCCAAAAATTAATAGCTGCTCCTGTTTAAATCATAATACAGAACGACACATAGTTAAAAGAAAGTAACGGAACTGAAAAAAAAAGGAAATTGGGTGCGCAAAGCGGGGCCACAATAACGGGAACGTGAGAAATCATATACACATAAATGTTGTATAAACCAAGGTCTCGGTGTGTGTCTAGGCTTTACCAAAAAAAAAAGAAAAAAGGAAGCGGGCGTAAGAAACTCAGAGCGGATGACGAAAGAAAACATCGACACGGTATCTGCGTTCTTAAACGGAGCACTAATTACCGCACGTGGCCTTTCCTCGCGAAGGAAATTCTTGAGATTGCCACCGGCTAGCAGTTCTAGGACTATGTACTTAGGATTTTTGTCGAACGAAACGCCAATGAAATGCACTATGTTCGGGTGATTGAATTTGCTCATGATCAGAGCCTCCATCATGAAATCGGCTTCTGTCTGAGGCGTGGACAGGGGCGGTATGGTTTTAACGGCGACGGGGTGCTCCTCGTTGCGCCTGTATTTGTACACACCCTGAAATACTTCACCGAATGCACCCTGGCCGAGCGGTCTGCAACGAAAATGAATTGCTCGTAGGTCTGTGTCTGGGCGACGTCAGGTGGGCGCCCGATGGTCAGTCCCGTGGCGGGTACGAGCGGAAATTTATTATTGGATGTTTACTTACTTCACCAGAGTGATATAGTCACGGGGTATTTGTGGCAAATCTTTAAAGCTATAGAGATTCCCAGCGAACTCATAGTTCGGATTGAATTCGGTCATCATACTGTCAGAAACGGCGCGTAGCGACCTTAATTCGGTCCCGTTACCAAACATTACTTGTCGCCGACGTAAAAGCGCCTTTCGACTTTGGTAACGGTTATCTATTCGCAAAAGTGATTCGTGCTTTTACTAATCGAGGCATTACGTGCTGCAGTTCGGTTTGTCATTCTCATTTATTGCATTAACCTATTGCGCTTATATGTACGGTCGAGTTAGAAAAATATCGCATCCTCGATGTTACGGAAAATTACATATGTCACGATATTATTCAATAGTTTCTTACAAAGTAGTAGGCTGAGGGCGGTGAAAGCGCCGACCAGCCCGATGCTTGCGGTTATCAGCAGAATCATGAACGTTTGGTGCGAGACCTTCGAGTCGTCAGCCACTATGGACAAAAAGAGGGCGGAGGGGAATTATTCGCAATTGGCTTCGGAGGGCGGTAAAAGTCGGCGGACGGGCGCGTTATTATTAGCTGTGAAGACACTCACTCACGCAGGATCTCGAGTCATTGCTCAGCAACCACCCTGGCGGGCAGAGACACTTTGTCTCGCTCAGATACTGATCGAGAGCGACGCAACGGAAGTCGCAGCCGCAGCCGCTGATCGCAGGGATAATGTAAACCTCGCCTGCCCCGTGATTTATCCCCGGTCGGAAGTGAGTGTGCATAAGCACACGACTCGCGTACGAGTAACCACCCTCGCCGTTCGTTGACACTTTGTGACTGGTGTCACCACCTAAACCATCGCATGTCAATTCAAACATTCGACCCAATCAGACTGTCGCTTGTGATCGATTATCATGCTCGCCCTTCGGTTCTGCTTGCACTTAAAAAAGGGGCGTCGAGCTTCTCAATGCTTTGACTGGCGCCGGCGTGTTTCAACGCCGAGGGATTTCAAAATACACATTTTCTCGGAGAGACTTGATATTTCAAAGGCTTTGAAGTATACTTGATATTTCGAGGAAACCTTGCGCCACTCAAAGTATTAACTCTCGCCAGACGGATACCGGGTCCATTTGGACCCATTCTAAATACCAAACTACTTGCGTTTTCCTGCTATTAGTACCACTCCTTGAAAAAGATTAGAATTTTAGATGGCAATTTGGATGGTATTTGCTTATCCTGGGGTGTGTATGAATGGAATTATTGGGCGAAATGAATAATAACATTTTACCGACTTTTGCATTGCTTATCATTGAGGCGAGTTGGTGAATTGATATCGAAAATTCAGGCGCGGAGATTGGGAGCAGTGTAGTTTTCGGACGAAGTTGCAATTGAGGGATAAGGGGTAAAACCAGGGAATGCTACAAAACAGCTTTATCGAGGAAATTAAGTTTTAATACTTTAGTCCACCATTATAGAAACAAGGCTCAATGAGTTTAATTGTCTTATTGAATTTTCTCGTTAAATAATTTCTTGTTTCACCTTGACGACAGAAACTTATGCTCGGGCAAAGAGCGGGGGCATTCCGTGTCGTATTTTGTTCCAGTGTACCAAATCTTTAACGTTATCTTACGGGGGATTTGAACTTTATTACCCCTGTTTTTCCCCTTACCCTTCAATCGAGAGAATTGTGGTGAATGTCTCTGTGGTGGTACGCGTTTAAAATCACGTCGATATCGATTCGTTACCTATGTAACCGCCACCTCCACCCCCGGAAAGGCATCCGCCACCTCCACCGCCGAATCCTCCGTTTCCGTGGCTCTGGTTCCCAGGACCGCAACGGATCCCTCCTATGCCGCCCAGAACCAGGGGCATGCCAGCGGAAGTTCGTTGGCCCAAATAGCTTCTGGATGGCCCATTCCAACCACCGCCAGGGCCACCTGCGCCAACGGGGATTTACGTAATTAACACAGTTTCGAAGCAGTTATAACTAAACGTGGATTGACGCGCGATACAGCAACGGGCGAGCACGTGAACCGCCTGAATGAAATTGATACGTCGTTTGGCAACTTTGGGCTTGAAAGCTGTTCCCGTGTCTGCGCGGGGAACGCGAAATTGCTGATGGACTGCGGCTTCGAAATTGGATGCTACGTAATTCCTTCTCATCTTCCCTCGAACGTAGAACGTCATTACAGGAATTAGATTAACGAAGATGCAATTATTTAGGGGTCGTTGGAATTGAAATATCACGTGGTCCGTGTGGAATTAGGAGGGAGTTAATTGTATTTTTTAAATAAATTCGAAAACAGCATAACGATGACTTAAGGGGGATTCTCGTGTAACAGCCCCCGAAATGTATGAATTTTTTTTTAGAAACTGTTGTTAATATTGCGTTAAACTCTTTTGGGATATAAGGAGGCATCTTTGAACTTGTAGATTTTTGTATGTCAATCCTTCTTATTATTTATTAATTATTACTGTCGAATCGTGTTAACCTTTTCGACGATGTTGGTGTAGCACCTGCCATAGTCATCTGATTGCATAAAGGAGACAATTTTCTTAAAGTTAAATAATTTACGCTGCGACTGGACCACAAATTTTAATTTTAGTTTTTACTTATAATACTTTTTTCGTCGATATAAAGAATAATATAAAAAATTTGTCTAAGGAAAAAACTTACTTTTTCTTTCAAACGCTATAATTCTTTCAGTTTTTCATTCTTTTTGTTTAAAGTGGACCAAGCCCAGCGTAAGCTATCTAACTTTAAGAAACTTCTATTTTTTTTGCAATCAGATGACTGTGATAAGTGCTACACATCCCGCCAGCAGAAGTTACATCATCGAAGAGGTGGACAAGATTCCACAATAATTAATACATAATAAGAAGGAGTGACATAAAAAAAATATTTCCTTTAAGTTTAAAGATGCCTCCTTATATTCCAAAAGAGCGTAATCCAATATGACCAACAGTTTTTTCAAAAAAAAATCTTAAATATCGGTTACTTTTAGGGCTGTTAGACGAGGATCCCCTCTTAACCCCTCCTACTTCCACGTGGACTATATTATGTTTAAGTTTCATCGAAATCAATCGAGTGCATCGAGTGCAAGAAGTTAGCGATTTGGAGTGGTATAACCCTTATATGTCTAAATGCTACTGACCCGCCTTCGGTGGAAGATTCGCGGTAGAAGCTGGTCGTCTGACAAAAGGCGCAGGTCCTCGTCCATGCTGAATACCGTTATCAACGAACTGCCCCATTCCTAAGCCACCACCACCCCCTGCGACTATTATTGGCTGCTGTTCCCCATTCTTCTTCATCTGTAGCATTACAATGAAATTGCAATCGAACATCGAAAAATAGTTAACAAAAAGGACTCGAAGCTGTTCACTCACTTTGAAGATGTAAGTTGCCCCACCGCCACCTCCTCCGCCGTCTTTTATCTGAATATTCATCACTTCGCGCACTATGGAGGGTGTCCCCGAAGGGGATGCTCTGTGCGCTTGTCCAGCCGATTGGCAGGTGTCTATACTCAGTCCTAAATTCTGAAAATTTTAATTTACCATTCGTAATCGAAAATAAATCGCGAGAATGTTTGTAAGGTGATCAGAGGAAGCTTGGCAAAGAACTGCTCATGAAGCAACTACTTCAAGTTGCTGGATAGGGAGGAGAATGATACTTTAGACCAGTGATGAGCAACCTGCATTTGGTGCTCCAGCCTGCGACCCCCAATTGTTTCAATTGTAAATCTGTGTCAGAAATAACAAATTCACCCCATGAATTAAGATTCTTTGATTAGTAGATTTAAGTATTGAATATTGCGGCTCGCGAAAAGTATACCCATTACGGGCCAAAGGTTGCTGATCACTGCTTTAGGCTGATAAACGTTTCTTACTTTCACGCACGCGTCTGTCCCTGCTTGCCCCACCATGAAATACAATTGATCCCCCTTTTCCAGTTCAATTACGCCACGAACACTGGCGCCCAACGTGATGCCCATACCGCTGGACCCTTTTCCTCCGCCAGCACCCATCCCGATCAAACTGGAATTACGATTGCCCAACCGTGGCTGTATGTCGACAGATTTCTAAGCTAAAAGTAATACTGCTCACGTGTAATATCCGCCGCGTGGCGCCGTCCATTGCTGAACTCCATTCAAATTCAAAGAAGAATTTTCTGCCAGTAATGTTATGTCAGTCCCATTATACACTTCGGCGCACTTCTCGGCGGTGGGGCCTGTTCTGCCAGTAGCCCCGCAAGTTGTGACTCGTATAACTAAAAATGCATCGATTAATGTAGATAATAAAACAGAAACTTACATGTCAATACGTATAAAAAAAATTATACGTCGCGATTCACACAGGAGACTCTACACCTCTGGATTGATGAGGTCAATGTTATAAAAATCTACCGCGAAATTAACTTTGATCTTGAAATTCAGGGTGACATTTTTTGTAAAGTGTTTGATTCATTTAAACAAGAAGTGTCAAAGCAACTGTGTTCTAAAGAATGTCCCAAACAACGAGCAATAAAAGTGCTTCCTTTAACACTTTTTATCTTCCCACTGAATGGAATACATTAAAATAAAAAAAATTGTATCTTGAATTTCTAGGTCAAGATTAATTTTGTGACACAGTTGTTTAACAGATCCAGGGGTGTAGAGTCACCTGTGTGAACCATGACAGTAAGGAGTTGCACGTTTCAAAGTTTATAGTAAGGTAATTAAAATACACTAAATTACCAGTCTCGTTAAGAAAATCTGCATGTTGATTGGGCACCCTCTCCGAGTCTATAACAGGGTTGTAGTAGTTGAAATCTCCCACGACGTCGGGAGGAACCCCTAATAAAAGGAAATTACACACGATCGTATAATACCCGTGCCCAGATATTACGTTTCTAATAAAAGATCCACAGATTTACCAATGCCGAAGCATTCTGGACTTAAAGAGAAATCGTCGATCGCCACGTCCCCCTTCGATGAGAAGCCTCTGCTCGCTTCGAATTGCAGAAAGTACCTGGACAAACAACAGATGCACTATACAAACAATTACGCTTACAGAAATCAGTCACCTCCTTTTTCTTGCTGCAGCCAATGAGACAAGAGGGCGCAAAGACAAAAGGCAAATCGCAAAGACAAATCTGTACTGACAAGGGACGATCTCCAACCCGAAAATTCCAAAAATCATGAAACTTTGGGGATACGTAGAGCAAATATAGCTGAATTTTTACCCAATTTATTTCGCTCCCCAAATTCACACTAAGAGGGTGAAATTGACCCCCGAAAATCCGGATATCTTCCGATTTTATGTTATAACTCGCGAACTGTAAGAGATAGAAAAAAGTTTTCCGACAAATATTACTTCTTTTAATAAGGACTATTATCTGTTAACTTACAATTCGCGAGTGATAACACAAAAACAGAAAATCGCCGGATTTTCAGGGGTCAATTTCAGCCCCTTAGAGTGAATTTAGGCAGCAAAAAATATGTAGGTAATACATACTTATATATCCTCTACATATCCCTAAAGTTTCACAATTTGTTACTTTTACTTATTTAGCATTAGACTACTTTAATGGTGAATACCTGTATCTGATATCGGGCAATGCGACAGCCTGGTCATACCAAACGTCGCTTCTGTCGCCATAAGACCACCATAGCGATTCGGAATGGTTTTGATGCGGCTTCATTTGGACTAAATACAGTGCAAGGGAGCCACTGTGCGCGCCATACTGATGATAGAAGAAGCGTACCTGCATGTTCAGACGAAAGTTGAAAGGAAACTTTGGTTGCCACTGAAGATATCACTTACTTGGCAGGATTGATGATAACGACTCTTTGGATCACTGCTATAAAGTGGCGTCGGATTGTACAACGGGCTCTCGATGGTAGCTCGGCTACCGTAGTCAACTTTTTTAGACATATTCACATACGCGTATATCCCTGTAATTCACAACAAACATCTGTTTACTACCGCCATTGAAATAGGTGAGAAACAAAAGATTTGCGGGAGTGCAAAATCGTTGGGTTGCTTTATATGCCTGTAGCATTGTGCAATTGGTTCGATTATCGAATTTCGACTTAGTCAGCATTAAGCAACACAAGTTAAACCATCCAAAGCATATTAAACAAATATATAGAATATGTTTCAATCAGCTGTTTTTCAGGACGAGAATCTACGACCAAATCGAATCGTTGAAATTACATGGTCCTAGAGACTAAAATGCTTTATAACTTTCTGTTTACTATATACACATAGGTAATGCTGACCTACCACCAGGACCAAAAAATGTGTACGTTAGTTTGAATAATAATAGTACCTCTTTATTACATCCACGTATGAAATAGAATATCTTAATATATAAAGCAGAAAGGTTCTACATGTTTGTGTGTTTGTCTGTCGCCTAAAAACTTTCGAACGATAAACTCTGGGATCGCGAAATGAGCCCCAGCTCATTATGCCTGACTAATCCAGATGAATGTGACTATTTTCACAAAAATAACTAAAATAAATTTTTTTTTATAAAATCAGAATCTAAATTTCGGGCGAAGCCGAGTATTAAAGCTAGTAATGATATAAAGTCTCAATGGAGACATGGAAAACTAATGTAAATACAGCAGACTCCCTTTTAACCGGTCCCTATGGGACCAGAATTTTGTCCGCGCAAACGAATGGCCGGTTAATCCGAAAATATATACTATACACATAATACACATGAGAATTATACAAATTCTCGCATAACGTGTTCACTTAAACTGACTGCGATTCAAACGCAGTTAAAAAATCATAGGATCATTGCACTACAGTCTACACACACTGAATTCATTCCTAGAATTTTGAATTCAGAATCCTTAGAAGTTCTGCCACGTTCCGTACACTGGCAGAGCATTAGATTTTGGATAGAGCCTTAACAAGTGATCAAAAAGTTGGATCCCAATATTCGATTATAAAAAAAGAGAGCTGTTAAATTAAATCCTTTACACTTTCAGTTTATTCCTTTTATTATGCTTCGAAATTAAGTCCGAAGAACGTACTCATCCGCTCGATTAAAGTTTCCTCTATAATAAATGCTGCGAACCACGGACGAGCTGCTGTAATACGGAATGCGTGAATTTTGTTTCCCTGCTGGGCCTCTGAAGGAAAATGTGGCCGGTTTGAGTGGGACCGGATAGGAGGGAGTCTACTGTGTAATTCAGTAGTAAAAGATTTCAGTGCTATTGGTATCTACATAGTTCTGAATGCACATATCCAAGCATACGGGTACGTACCAAACGCATTGCGGTACGTGTGATCGTAACTAGGTCCAGTTTTCTCGGATGTCGTTGGGCCACGATGGAGGGTCCAATTTAAAGGTCTCCCCGGCACGTTCCTCCAGCCGCACCATCCGTGCTCGAAATTGCATCTGGCGTTCTCTGGTATTTTGTCTGAAACGTTCCTCGATTATAGTCTGTCATAAATTCGAGGGGAACCAGGGGGCGAGAAAGGGTGGCAGGAATAATTTGACAATTACCGCAGTCGGCTACCTCGTCCTCGCCATCGGCGCAATCTTTTGTCAGGTCGCAGACGCGTGTTCTGTTTAAACACGAGCCATTATTGCAACGGAACATATCCTCCGTGCAGGCTGTCCCTACCGGTGCTAACTCTGCAAACGAGGAAATACACATGTTCGCTCCTCTTTCCAATTGGGCATCAGCGCTTGTCCAAAGACTCCACATCGGCGGCATGTGATTTTAAATTTCGACCGACCACTAAAGCAGTTTTCCGATCATTTCCTGCCGATACGGTTTTCTATTATTCGGCGCGATATGTGTTTTCTTTAGGGACAATTGCTGAGATCTGGTGGAAGATTTGTAGGATAACGCTGCAAGAATATCACGAATATTCGATATTGTACATACGGGCAGTCGCAGAAGTCTACATACACTGTGTGAATTTACAATGCTTTAAAAAAATGTAGGAATGTCTTTTGTGATGTTGTACTTTATGTTTATCAATATTTTATTGTTAACAACTTTATTGTTAACAACCTGAATTATTAAACAATTTAATATCTGCACTGTTTTTTAAACTTTTGTGTGTTTTAAACATTACTGATCTTCAGAGCGTATACAGACTTTTATGGCTGATTGCATATTTCTTTGTGACATTGTACTTTATTTCTGGCAATGCTTCCTTATAAGTGAGTTTAATAAATATTGAAATTTTCTCAAAATATTCCTAACTTTCACTTACAAGGGAACATCTTGAACCCGGAAATTCAAAAAATTCTGAAACTTCGTGAATGTGTAGGGAATTTGCCCCTAATTACAACGCAATTTTTGTTTGCTGCCCAAATTCACTCTAAGGGGGTGTAATTGACCCCTGAAAATCCGGTTATTTTCCGATTTTCTGTTATAACTCGTGAACTGTAAAATAATTTGTTTACCAAATGATAGATCTAATTAAAAGAAGTAACTTTTGTCTTGAAACTTTTTTTCTATTTCTTACATTTCGCGAGTTATAACACAAAATCGGAAAATAGTTCATCAAATCAGCAAACAAAAGTTGCGTTGTAATCAGGAGGAAATCCCCTACATATTCACGAAGTCTCAGAATTTTTTGAGTTCCCGGGTTTGGGATCTTTCCTTGTTAGTCAATATACTATTATCGTAATATTTTATGTCTTGTTAAATATCACGAATTGTAGAGTGTATGTAGATTTTTGTGACGGGCTCTAGCTACGATAGAAAAGATAACTAGTAGATATTGAGTAGGTAAGAACCATTAAAAGATGACGTATTAAATACTACTTAGAGTAGTAGATTGTAGATAGCAATGTTTAAAAGATAGAGATATAATACAGCAAGGTACCAAAGGTGCAGTGACTAGTTCGTATTAAGAAATGTACTTCAGAATAACCCTTTCTCTAGTAACATGTAGAATTAAAGAGTCCTTGTAGGAAACACTGTAAGTGCGAAATTAAAAAAAAAATTATCAGAAAATAATCTACATGCCATTGGTAATATTAGAGTACAGAATTTGATTTTTGGCACTCACAGTGTTTTCTACAAGGACTCTTCAATTGTAGACAATACTATTTATTAAAATGTGAGAAGAGGAGTGTATTAGGAAGAAATCTGGAATTTCAATCGCATCGCAACAATGTTGATTCAGTAAAGAATTAATTACCTGGGAAGCACTCGATCAGACGAATGTTGTCAATCCCGACACTAGAGTTCGGATACGGTACCCGCATCTCCACAAGCAGTCTATGCGGCTGACTAATTGCGCCCAGTTTAAAACGTGTCACCTCCCATCTGTACAATATCATAAATCCCTCTGTATCGATAGACTTTACAACGACACCTCGGAGTATTCCTTATTCAGCGCGAAAGCTATTTACGTACGTTGCATGATTATTTCCTGGCTTATCCGCGGCAATCGAACTCGTGTCATTCGTGATTATGATTAATTTGATAGCACCATCGTTCATCCCGACTTGGTACAAGGACAACTCCAACTCGCAACGTGATCCTGTACGAGGGATCCTGGATGACCACGTTTGCGCAATCCCGCTGCCATTAAACCACAAGAAGTGTCCTAGGGAATAGCACAGTTCATTTGAAAATTGCATTCTGTTTCTAGCATACTGGTAGTAATTCTTTCAATACGGTGCGTTAAAAGTTGACGATGTAGGGTAGCCCCGGGGGCGGCAGTAACACTTTGACTTTGGAATGCGATTACGCAAGAACTATTACAGTTACGACGAAAGTTTTTATACGAAAATGTTACATGCTTATCTGACATTATTGAGACTCAACAGGTTCACTGTCTGTCAAGTAACATCCAGGTTATTAATTAAAAATGAGAAGCGGAGAAAGCGTTACAACCGTCCCTGACCCCGGGTCGGTTGTAACACTGCATGGAGTCGATAGTAGTACAAATTCAACTTTACAAAATTAAAATATTTATTTATTTCAATTATAATAATAAATGAAAAAAGTAAAATTTATAACCAATTATGCGGTGTCGCAATTGTGGCAGAAATGGAAAACGTTGGACCAGGTTCTACAATAATTAATAAATAATAAGAAGAATTGACATAAAAAAAAATATTTCCTGCAAGTTTAAAGATGCCTCCTTATACCCCAAAAGAGTTTAATCCAATACGACCAATAGTTTGTTAAAAAAAAATTCTTAAATATCAGTTACTTCTGGGGCTGTTAGAGGAGAATCTCCCCTCGATACATAATCAAGTAAACTACCAATGTTCCCCCAGTTTACGGCACCGTTGCCCAAAGAACGTACTGGAAGGGTCGCCTCACCTCTCTCCGATTTACTGGCGTCCGTTGTAGGCCCGTGCCTGCTGCCGGCGGATGGCGTGATCCGCCTGAAGCGGTGGGTTTGGTTCCACGACCAGTCGCAGACCTTCTCCAGATCGCACTGGCCCGACTGAGGGGGCCTGCTCAGCGCGATTTGCAGCTCTTTGGTGCCACGGGGCATCCTGTCCTTCCACTCGCAACAGGTGCCAGTGATGTAGCAGAGGCTGAGAAGCACTCTCAACAGCAGATCCCTGGTGAGGCCAAATTTACGCCGCCAGTCGTGGACGGTGTGACTGGCCTGTCTCAGATTCGCGGTCGACACCCCAGACCGCGTAGCTCTAATCATTACTCCGTGGTTTTCTCGTGCAGCCGCTCGATATATCCTGCAAAAGGTCACACGCAACTTTTCACGCACGCTCTCCGCTCGTCCCTTTTTCTTCTTCCCCCCCTGGCCCCGGTGGCGGCTAAACGCCCGGCGCCGATACCCCAGCCATTCTTAGAAAGCATCGCGTGAACACGTCGCCGAGGCTTCGAACGACGTTCTCGTTGCTAGAAATCAGCTCGTGACTGAGTAATTGAGGCATGCCCGAAGCCTTCGAACATCGCGAACTTCCACAAAGATCTCTCCCAAGGATCTCATGGGTACGCTCATAATCACAGTTAGAGCTTTTGTGGTTTCGTGTTCGAGGAAACCTTGCCGAGTTCCCTTATAAACGGGGAGCAGAAGTTTCTCCTACCAACGACATTCTCGAGAAACAACTCTTCGCTTCTCGACGCGTGCATCGAGCTCACACTGTACCCTTTCCTCAAACCAGCACCCGCCGATTCCAACCGGCAGGGAATTATTCGTCGAAAGTCGAAGGAGATTATGAGAGCAACGATGCCCAAAATTTTCGCAGGGGAAAGGGTCTGTGCGAATGTGCCTCGGGAACTATTGGTTGGTCGGATTCGATGCATTCAAGTGTCGCTGGTGAAAGATACAAAAGCAATTCCCATCGCCACGCTGCCGGCGAACCTGCACGAGGCGCAAAGAAGATCGCTGATAAAGCGAGGGGGTGAGCTGCACGATGAAACGGAGCGGTGATTGGCGGAAATGGAATAACTGATTCGCCGATATTTCATAATTTCCGGTATGACGGTAATAACGAAGACGTCCGCCGTAATGGTAATACCAATAGCGGAGCGTATCCGAGTTTCATTCTCGTTTTATTTGGAGACGAGGGAGACACTGAAACCTATTTCTGCACATTCCGACCGCTTCGAAAATATAAAGGACAGATTCACGCCCCTCCTTCGACTTGAATTTGCTTAACTTCATCAGCTCTTGTTCCTCCATAAATTCCAGGGCAATATCATATTCGTTTGCTTCCATAGAAATATTAGGTTCCTGTTCGCGAAATCGTCGCCCGGCAATTTGTGGAGGAATTTGCTTCCTGCTGTTAGGGAACTGCCCTGGACGGCAGGAAATCAAGGGTCGCTGTGTTCCATGATTCAACCACGTCAGTCCCCTGTGCGATTTTTCCTCGTTAAGTGAAAAGCACGTCCAACGGCGGTAGCTATTGTCAGAGCGCGAGCATCGATCGGAATCCACCGAATGCTCGCTGTTTCCAGCCAATCGCGACGGTTCACCGATCGCTGGCCGCGCGTTTGCTAATTCTCTTCGTTCCTTTTTCGCGGAACTTTCGCCACGATTGTGCGACGCTAGCTATACGCGATGGCCTGGAAATAATACAGACGCTTCGGAGCGTTGTTACCCGAAGATGAGGTTTTTATATAGAGCTTGCGATAACACGTGTCTTCGTTTTGTTCCAGATGCCTCAGCTGCTGCGGAGCATGTACGAGGTTCACCTGCGGATAATTCTACAACGACGTCGGATACATGTGCAGAGACCATCTTCAAGGTAGGAATATCTACTTATGGGGTACATGTGTAAGAAACTGGATTTAACCAGCTAACCGAGGAAAGCGAGTGAACTTGTCGCTTGAGAATTGTGAGACCTTCAGGCCCGGAAAAGGAGCGAATGGTCAAGCACTTGCTGCGAATGAAGGGGATTAATTTAAACACGGTGAAATGGACCAGTTGATAGGTTAAACAAAAGTTCGTCAGGGTTTAATTTTAAAAGGTTGCCTATACCTTGGGGCACCACCAGTGGTGGATTTAAGGGGAGGTTCCCGTCTAACAGTCGATTTTTTTTATTTCATTTTTCGAATGTTTAACCTTTTAGGAATACGTGTTTAAAAGGATTTGTTGAAATTTGTAACATCCCCGAAATTATAGGTATTTAAGTAGCGGTAACACCTGACCACTCGGCACTCACGTAAAACTTTAAACGCGTTTTTCTCGAAACAGAGTTCTCAAAACGGTGGGACCTGTATCTCCAAAAGTTATTATATAGGTCCCACCGATTTGGATCAATTTTTTGACACCTTGACTTTAACGACTCCCCAGTGCCGTCTGCAATGATTAATTGTAAAACAAAAGACATATTTCTATAACTTAAGACATCCTTAATACAATGCAAAAAGTCCCATTAAATTATATATAGTAGTTTTCCTATAATTAATTCCTAAACATCGCCTATTTTTTTGGGCTCAAGCCCGGAAGGTCCCCTTAAGGGGATGTGCCTACCTGTAAGGTCTGAAAACACAAGTACTTTCGGAATTTTTTTCTTTCAGAACTTGAAGACTATTTTAAAACAAACGGTTGTATATTCGAAAGTATATGTTTTGAAATTCTTGTAGTTTCTTTGCACTGCGATATCTAAATAAATAATGGAATTATAGGCGATCTTCTGGCAGCGTTTCTTTATTTAAGCGCTTCACGGTGACCACTGTAGCTTCGACCTGGTTCATCAGAAATAAAAAATTCGACCACATTTAGTTAGTATATTAGATTATCTAGTCCTTAATCGTGGCTTTAACATTTCCGTTGCGTAGTTTTTATTTTACTTTTGCTATAAGAAGCTACCATTTTGTAGCAAATTTATTTCTCCAGATAACGAACGATTAAGGAAAGATAATCTAATATACTAACTAAATTCCCGCGAACTTTTTATTTCAGATGAACCAGGTTAAAATTAGAGTGATCACCGCAAACTACTGAACAAAAAATCGCTGCCGGGAGATCGCTGATATTTCTTTTGTTTATTTATATTCTCCATCTCGAAAATTACTACAAGTAATTTAACACGTACACTTTCGAATACACAAAGCTTTGATTAAAAAAGCCTTCAAGTTTTTCCCCTAAAAATTCCCAAATATAGATGTTTTCTCAGACCCAACAGGTAGACGTAACCGCTTAAAAGGCCCAAGTGGCAAACGTTCCGGGACACCCTGCATACGTAACAGAAATACAAATAAATCTACGCGCGTGTGGTATGAAAATTATGGGAGACAACCCTGCTTGCACAGCGGCAGAGGAAGTTCAGATAAAGTTAAAAATTGTCGAGGCAAAAGTCGAGACAGAATAGACGTGGATAATGGAATATGTAGGCGGTTCGGGGCTATAACGATGGATGCCGCGAACAAATTATTCAGGGTATTTGCTATCGATCTTTCAGTCACTCTTGGTTCGAAGACTTAGCAGCACACTATATTCAGTCACGGTACATACATGCTGTATAACATCGCATTAATGATGTTTAGCACGCTATGCCAGTCAATAACGTATTTAATATAACAAATGCATGTTCCATGTCCCTACTTGTGTTAAACGGTAATAACACATCATTGATGCTATCAGTGTACATCATCATTCTAACAACTGCAGTGGAGAATTTAAAACAGGAATACTAACAAATAGATAACCAGACACGAAGAGATGCTCGCGTCGTAGCGTTTATTTAGACACTGCGGTCTAGAGTAGCGATGGTAAATTCAAATCTTGTGCACAGATGGTGAAATTAGAAAATTTTGGTAACAGACAAAGTAGCTGGGCAAATTTCACTTAATGCAAAACAACGGGAAAGAACTTTTAAATCTTTCATTTCCTACGATATTAGCTGACAAAAAGGAGAACAGTGATTTCTTTTAAATAACAGGAGTTTCAAAATTAGTCTGCACTTCGGATACTTGTGAAAAAATAACGAATAAAATAATTCTGTTTAATGTTACAACTTTACTTCAGTTTAATGGTTTGTGAAATTAGTAATACTTTCTTGCTAACAATTCTAGTTGCCATCCATGTGTTTATTCAAGTGATATGGTTCGCATAATGTACGAGCAGGCTATTACCAAGCTTCGTCGAAAAATAGCCAGGCTTAGATCTCGAGAAACGAGAATTAAACGCTGCTATCCATCGTTACTTCCAAAACTACTTGTTGAAACGAAGTGCTCTTTGAAACAATCCATATCTTGTTTCCACGACGCAAAAACTACACGATCCATTTTTTAAAACAGCGCAAGTCCATCTGCACCTAAGAAAAACATTGTTTTCCCCGGGCGATGCTTCTAAAAATGGTCACATAATAAAACAACACATGTATAGTACGTTCTTAAAAACCTAAAACAAACTCATCAGTCTTTAAAACCATTCTTAAACAAGGTGAAGTGCAAAGCATTAAACATCTCGAAACAGGAAAAAGTGGATTCCCGCCACTTGAAAAAAAAACAGAACAGTCCATGTAACGCAAACCCAATAGAAATATCCTGTAGCATTTTGTTCGCAAATACAAGTCCCCTCCCCAACGCCATTGATTTTCCACCATTGCTCCAGAATCGACGCTGGCGCAGGAAGTGCGATGCTCCGCGATACGCACGGCAATAGTAGGCTAATTGTAAGAGGTTGTTGGGTCTCCCTTACCTTCGACAAAAACCGGCGTTGTGCGATGTGCCAGCATAGCTTCCCGCGCTTCATCCGTTCCGTTGCATTTAACTACGCTCGAGCATCTCTGGTCGGTGCTCCTTTCCAGCCGCTCATCGCCTCGCCGTGACTTGATCTCGATGTTACCGATGCTTCCCGATCGTCTGGCAATCGATCCCCCCCGCGGTCCTGTTACCTGTACGAAATGGGAATGCCTGATCAGCAACGGGTCTCCGGCCGGTGTCAGGCGGCACGCTGGACGACAGTGCGATCTTGACGCTGGGCAAACGATGAAACGTAACTAGCTACATCGCGTTATAGGATCTCGCACTCTCAACTGGATAATCTCTTGCCCGTCGTTAGCGGCAATCGGGGAGCTGTCTTTTTCCTCTCTCTCTATCCTGTTATCCATCCTTCCTTCTCTTCGTCTTCCCTCTACCACGTACCAACAACCCTCGCGCTCCCTAACCACCTCTGCCGCTCTCTGTCTTCCCCCTCCGCCCTCGATCGTCCCGTCTCCCTCTTTTCCGGAATATTCAAGCGATCGCTCGACAAGTGCGAATCAGCCGTTCCCTTGGCTCTGTTCGCCGCGATCCGAACAACGCTCGATCATCCTCCTTCCCGCCCTCCATCCGCCGAACCGTGATTTCTTTTCTCGCGCTCGGCTCCCGACCCGGCAGAAGCCCATCGGCTGTTTACGCAACGGACAGGTGCGACCGAGCGATCGCCGATGCACTCGGGGTCACGAGGCTAACGAGGCGTCGATAAAGCGCACAGGGGTTCGGAGGAGAACTCAAAGGTTACGTGTTCATAGTCGCGTGCACTCGCATCCGCGTGACCTCGCGCCTGACGGTTCTGAGCGGCGACTGACAAGAATTCTTTCCTCTCGGCGCTTCTTGTTGTCACTCGGCGATGCTCGATCCTCGGGAATGCTAAGTACTCGACCGCTCGCGCCTTGCCAATTAAACCGATCGATCAGTGGCTATAGGACTCGCTACCTGCCTGCAGCGGTGTATTCCTGCTTTCGATTAAATATGCACTCGGATTTCTGCGATACATACGGGGTGGGCTCGGCGCGGGTGGTTAAACGATTCGCAGTTTAAGCGGTCAGACGGTGGTTCGATGAAAACAGTCCGCCGAAAAAATAAATAATTCCAATTATCCACAACGTGCCACGTCCGAGTACCTCTTCCGGTCCCGTTTCGATATTTTACCTCGAAAAAAAGTGTACAGGGTTCGTCAGGTCGAGTGGCTACGTGTTCGGTAATTGTAAATGTTTAAACGAGATGGTTCTGTAAAAAAGAATCCCTGAAAAATTAAATATGTAGTTCCAATTATTCACGAGATGCAACGTCGAATACCTATTTCAGTCCCATTTCGATATTTTCCCTCAGAAAAAAAAACATATCGGGTCAGTGCGAACTGCAAAGTCTTTATTACGTAGAAATATATTACACGCTTCTTTAATGAAAGTAAGTATTTTCCTTGACTGTCTACGACCTTTCGCCACCTTTGTGGGAAAAGTACAAGTAGGCGCAATGAAAAACGACATTTCCGTACAGCTGACAGTAAGCGAACGAACTTTCGCACGAATATTGTGAATAATTGGGCCCGTTTCTTTTTCGGCGGGATTTTTTTGTAGAAGCATCACCTAGCCGCTTATATTCCCAATTACTTAATCCCCGAGGATGGCTGTTTTAATTATTACCGGGAGGGTGAAAAAGCATTTCGTCGTCTTATCTAACACGCGCAGGGATGAACCGTATAACGAAGCAATTATCGTTCCGAAGTCAGGTGTCGTTACCCGGGCTTATCCGCAAGAAATGGCATTATGGATCGTGCGCGATCATTAAGTCGCATCAAAAGATTACGGACACTCGAAAGTTACGCCTTCCGACAATTATGCGACCCCTGGACAGAATTACAAGCGTTCTGTCAAACAGCCTGAAGTGTTCCTCTTATCGTGTTCGTATCTCCCTGCTTTCCCTCTAAAAAAAAAGTACTAGAGTATTGTTCCAGCTTGTACAATAGTTCTGCCTCATAAACCAGGTATTTTCATATTTATTCGAGTACAGTATGTTGAAATTGAGAGGATACTTGAAATTCATGACTTTATTGGTTTCAGAGGCAATTTACTACTTCTTTAGCACTGAATTTGACGGATTTCAAATTTCGAAAAGGATTAGCGAAAAAAACAGCTTTAATTAAAACCAATTTGAACCGTAAATTAATAATTCTATTCAAAGAATTTATATAGAGATTCGTCTAAATCTAGTATACCTATTTCTACGGAACCTGTCAAATTGACGGATCGGCTAATTGCATAAATGAGGCTGTCAGCGCAATAGTGACGTAACCCATAATTTTTGGTGAATTGATATTTCAGCCTAAACCACTTCTTATAGTGCAACATTTTAATTCTGTAGTGTCCTGAGCAACCCTACAAAAACGTACACAAAGTGGCAGCACAAAAACGTGTTTTTGCACTGAGCATTTTGTTGATTTACGTCGCAAAATACTGGCCTGTGCAGCATTGGTCATTACTTTATATACTAATTTACACCTTAGCAATTATATTTTGTAAAAAAATCGTACCTATGTACCTGAAAGTAGAAATTTTAAGCAAAGACTTTAAAACGTCAATAATTTCATTTGCCGTTATCTCAAAACAAAAATTTTTGGGTTACGTCACTACTACTACGCTGATAGCCTAAAATAATCTTGCAGCTCAATATTATATATACTTAAGTTATATTTCAATTGAATAAATAGATTTTGGGGAGAAAATGCGTATTTTCGTTTACCCGCCAATTTGACGGATGCTCGTAAAAAATAGGTATATAAAAAATGTTCGTAACTTAAGTGTTAAACTGTGAGTTACCAAAACGCGTTTCGTAGATTTCGCATACAGTGACTCGTAGGTTTGTTCGCATAAATTAAGAAGACTAGCCTAGTACGTGAACACTGCTACCTTAGTCTGCTTCTTAATGCCCAGATTAACATCACTTGACCCATAATTTGAATACGAAAAACACCGTCACGCGATAGTCTTTTCTGAACAAAATTTGTGCGTCACTGTCTAGTTTCTCTCTTCTCGCTACGAACGTTTACTCGTTTTTCACGCCAGTTATTTAAACCACGCGTCCCGTTCGGTTGGCTTCTGCGTCTAGATGTTGATTAGCTTTCAATATCTCCAAAATTGTGATTTTCCTTCCGCCGCTGTGAGAAATAATTTTGATGTCTATATAATACCTCAGAGATTTATTAAGCCCTCCAAAAAGCTACGCTGATTAAATGTAATCCGGTTTTTCGGACCCCTCTGTTGTTTTTCGCAGAAATGGATAATAGGATGAAGTAACTTGTTCCTCGAAGCTAACGGCACGTAGAAAGAGACGAGACATCTCGTTCCCCGTAACAAATGCGACACTCGTGGAATATTTTTCCATTATCTTAGGGCTTGTCGATGATCGTGCCGGTTCGTCTATAATTTCCCCGTTTCGTTATCGCGAGTAGTTTCGCTGAAGAGGGAGCATTAGAAAATAAAGAATCCTTAAAAAAAAACTACGACCTCCTTAATATAAAACGAATGTGTAGAGCAATTTCCTGTTATTCCCCGTGCGTTGGCAGATGAAGGAACGTTTACTGGATCGACAGAGTCAATTACGGAATTCAGCATTGTTATTCGTGGCTAGCGACAGAGAATCTGCATTACTTTGCAAGATCACGTACTCCGAACAACAGGAACTCTCGTATCACATGCCTCAGTGTTAACCGATTGGAAGTTTCTTTCCGTCTACTGCCTCCGTCGAGCCGAGCTCTAGTCATTACTCGCGCAACAAGCCATGGCGATCGATGATCTACTCCAAACCGCATTCATTTCACGCGCCCATAGATCGCTCGTAACAATTCCTCAGCATCAGTTAATGAACTGCTCCCAGCAGCTAATCCTTCGCGTTCCAAAAACGAGCAGCGGAGTTCGACTACTTCCCTTGCGACAAAATAGGTCGAACTACCATTTGGCACTGTACCCTGCGATACACCTTGTCCCGAATACTTATCTCACAGGTAATATTCACTGTTCCTCCCGTTTCAACTAACTATAAGATAGCGCGATAAGCTGCCTTTCTCTCTCAGTATCCAAACGCTTGAGCAGCGATTACCTTTGATAAGTGTCAAGCAGGGAATGTTAACTGCACAACGAATACATTCGGACGTGTGGCTGAATTAATTCCCTAAATAGGAGTAGTCTAGTGCTAATCCAGCGTAACTTCTCCGAAGAAATTCGTCGCTGCCGTACACTTTCTACCCTCGTGTTTAGCGAAAGATTGTAAATTGGCAGGTGCCCAGACTCGTCGCAGGAGGCTACGCGATGCCTCGCTTCCCTCGTCGCTGGAACGGACGCGCAGTAGCTATGCGGTAAACAGTACTTACATCGAGGCAGGGAATGGCCAATCAGCTGCTGCGTGTCTCCCTAAGTGCACGAACAGATCGCAGCTCTAATAACCGCATTGTACGTGAACCGCTCACATACTTTCACCGCGGGCGACCTCTCGCATCTGTCACCCCAACAGCGAGCCACCCTTTTCCCTCGGTCGCTGTGCGTGGCCGCCGAAAATAAAAAGCACCATCGGCCTGGAGCACCGGGGATCGCCGGATCTCCGGCCTCAGACAGTCATCCCCGGATGATCCCGATTGCACACACGTACGCACTGGCGAGCCGCGCGTGGATGCTGCACGAATTGATTCTGCGGAGGAAGCGGAGATCTCGAGCACGACGCTCCTCGTATCTCGTGCCCCGCGACGACAATCGATAAAAGTCAGCACACCGTCTCCTCTCTCCCTTTCGCCGCGCCTCTGTCCCGCTTTCTCTCCGCTCCAATCTGTGCTTCCCTTCCTCGTCCGATCACTTCCAGCTCCGGGGACAGGCGTGAACTCTGGATCCAGCGGAGATGCCGAGGACGATTATCTCGCGCGCACGAAACTCGCCGTCTCGCTCGGAAGATCGCCCCTGATATTCGGCGGGGCGGAGGGGGTTGGCGGAGCAACAGTAGCGCGAGCTCCGCAGCTCGGCAGCGCGTCTCTTTGCGCGTACACGCGTGGACCGAGCACAGCGGGCGGTTCAGCAACCACCGATCGATGATACGTTCATCAGGATTCACCTTGGGCGCATATTCGAGCCTCGCCAGAGACTCCGCTCCGCACCGCGTCGGTGCCCGCCTCGCTCCTCCGCGCGTGTATTTTAAGAGGCGCCCAAAAAAGCTCCGGCGAACGGCGGGGGAGGGGACGGCGGCAGGGGATGAAATTTGAGAGAAACGGGAGAAGGACGGACGAGAGGGATGGGATGAAAAGGGATGCCGAGTGATCGCGGGGGGGGAGGGAGAGTGGAGGAGGGTACAGGGCGCGAGGAAGAGGACGAAGGGCGGCAGAGAGGAAGCTGCCAGCTACGTCCAAGACGGGGAAAGGAAAGACGAAGTAAAAGGGATACGAGGGAGCATGCTCTTATTGATGAAGGGCAGCGACTCCGCCCCTGCCGAGTCAGACTCTCACGTCTGCGCCTCTTTTCTGCCGAAACGTACCTACTACTCCCGCGCGCGCCGCGAAACCGGCCCCCGGGATCCGTTCCAAGAACGGCAGCTGAATTCAATCTTTCTGTAGCGCGGCGTGTTTAAAGCTGCCACTACTGAACGATTTTTATATCAAATACCCTTAACTCGAGGCGGGTAATCTGGACTTTTCCGGAAACGCGACAGCATCCGTTAGACTCGTTAGAGAGCGCTTTTGCAGCTCGATCAGTAATACCGCGTCCCCGCGTAATTATTTCTCATCGAGCGCTGCTGGGTTTAATTCAGAGACGGGCACAGATAATATCTAGGTAATCTGAAATAAAGGATACTTTACGTTTATCCGTTATTCGAAGATTGAATAAGATGATTTATCCCAATGAATGGATTCCTGGTACTCTCCCGATTAAATAAACAGAAAATAATTTAAATCGGAGTAGTCCGATTTAATTTAGTTTAATTATAATTTAATTTAATAGCCCGATAAAAATAATTTTAAGGAAATTACGTGAAAAATTTGTTTGCAGAATTGAAGGCCCGTTTCATTAAAAATAGTTCGATTTATATTATTTCCTGTCTATTTAATCGGGAGACTGCGAGGAACCCATTGGTGTCACTTCCATATTGATACGATGAAAAATAAATTCTGTTTCTGTATAATCGATGACACATCGCCGAACAACAGCGATCTCGCGCGGCTCGGGCAACAAAGGCTCTCACCAGTTATTCGAGCATCTAGGATAAAGATACAATGAAAGCTGAACAATTATTCGAAGCCCAAGATGAAAGGCCTTCGAAGAAACAATGTATCTCTGGCCGTCAGGTGAATTCCCATCGAATAAACTGCTACATCCGTGGCGCTTCGAACGAATAACTTCGAGTAACTCGGGTGATTTTTATTCGACGACGGAAAAAGATAAAGTATGTTTATTTGAAAAGTTATTTATATATAAATAATGCCCGTCTCTGTGTTTAATGCCGTTCTAAACAAACTCGGCGATAGGGGAAAAGCTGTTACACACCGCGAATGTTTCCCGTTGGATTAATTTCGCTCCAGTTTACATAATTCTCGTATCTTCCGCGAGCCCGAAGTCTCACACGCCGCGATAATTACGTGAGCGTTCGTGACGTACAACTCATTATCGTACTGCACGGTTAACCGCAAAGCCGCGCACGGTTGTTTCGTGTCGATATCCCAGCAATTTCCGCTGTACTATCGCCAGTAACATAAGCGTAACTGGTAAAAGGATATTGCCAGTTCGAGCAGTTTTATGTTCCCGGCCTCGTGTCCGCGCATACCGACAGGTAACTTTCAAAAATCGGCGCTGCACCAGCCCGCGATATGCTTTACATCACCCCGGGAACATGCGATAGCGCGTGTGCCTACATAAAATCATCTCGTTGCGGGATATATGCAGGTACATGGGAAAAGACCATTGGCAACTTCGCGCGGAAATTTATTTCTTCTTCCCTTCTCTGGCTTGCGGAGCAGGAACATTTGCACATACATTTTATCCAGCACTTTCGAGACTTTCGACAGGGGAGTAAGCTTATCTTTGAATTTAGATGCGCTCTGATTTTCAAGTTACGTGGAAACATCGGTGACTCGAAGATTCTGATTTGTTTTCCAACTTAGCAGGTTTCTAGGGGACCGCGATAGAAGTATCAGATAATTGTTTTTTTTGCAGCTAATTTTTGGTTCTTCAGGGTGAACCAATAGGTGGAGAACGCTCTTTTTTATTTAAACTGAAAAATTTAAACAAGTTGATTACATAGTTTTGGGGCTGATTCAGACACGTCGAGTAATTTAGTCGAGTAGCGAGTAATTTAGCAATTTACCATTGTTTTACTAAACTGCTTGACTAAATTTTAGCATTCACACACGACAAATTACTAAATTACTCGCTACTCGACTAAATTACTAAACTACTCGACTAAATTTCAGTGTTCACACGCGGTAAATTACTAAATTACTCGCTACTCGACTAAATTACTGGACGTGTCTAAGCCAGCCATTATAGAGCATAAAAACCATTCAATTTTTCCTTTTGACAATTCTTTTATATCTACTGTAGGTTTCAAGATATACAGGAAGCTAGGAAAACACATTAACGTTTGAGGGGTGTTTTCTAGAGCTGTACAAGTAGTTTGAAAATTCTGGCTAAGCTGAACTCATTGTCAGATCAAATGATTCGAACCGAGCCAAGTACTGGATTGCCGAAATAGCTGAATTATTTAAGCAAGCTTGAAAGAATTCGATCTTCTCGAATGATTTGAGTTGCTTGAACGTTTTAACGTCTTACTTACATTCAAGCTACTCGAATTGAAATAATGACTGAAAATCCCTTTCAGTTACTTAAAACACAACGGGCTACTTGTATCATTTCAAACTACTCGACTAATCAAGGGTCTTACAAGAATAAAATGATGAGAGAAGAAATAAATCCATAGAAAAAGATGGTATTTCGATAGAAGTGTTGCTTTATTCATTTTCCGTGGAAGTTATATTTTTGTGATTCATATAATATTCATATAATGACTAATTTACATACATACCTATATCTATATAAGTTGAAAAATTAATAATGATTTTAAATTCCGTGAATAAAGTTAATTAGTGGGTATCAATTATGAATTAGTATTAATGCTAGTATTCGGTAATTTGGGACATTCGGAATTAATATAGCGGTATACTGATACTAAATATAAGTCTTAAATCAAATATCCATCCTTATCAAGCAATAGTTATTATTATTAGCTCGAAGTTTCGAGTAGTATTAGAATTTTGGAGTATTAACTCGAAGTCGATCCAGTAGCTCGAAAAGATTCAATTTATTCAGTTTGAATTTCAAATACTTGAATATTTCAAGTACTTGGCGGCCCTAGTGTTTTCATCCTAAAGAACCCAGAAGCAGCAGAAAAAAAATTATCAAATACTTCCATAGCAAAGTTTAAAAAATATCAAAACTTTCGAGTTACTGAAGTTCCCTTATTAGTGAAATTTAAAATAAATGCTCCATTTAAAGTGCAACTAATATAGTAGTTATAAGTATCAGCTACGAGAAATATAATAGAAGTTAAATTATTTACAAGAAGTACCATGTAAACTACAGTGCAAAATTTAATTCAATATAATCTTCCTGGAGCGCTCAGTACACAAGCACTGATTACTGCCTCGTAATGCAATTTCACTTCCCTTATCTCGCTATTCCATGTCTGTATCTCGCCACCGTGGAAACGTCGCGTAACAATTTCGATGCATTTATATAACATAGAAAAATACGATCGCTAAAACGGCCGGCTTGACTTTTACGGACACGGTTCACGGCGAATAAGTCTCCAGAAGGCTCTGCATCTCCATTAAGCGTTTGATTAAAACTTGATGGCGCGCGAAACGCAGGAACAAAGGAAAAACAAAAGTCCGCGTCAGGCCTGCGTGTTTTTTTTTTTTTCGTCATTCCTTCAAGCGGACACGTCGGATATGTCAAATTAAAAACACGTTGATTCGAGCTTCGGGACTTTTTCCAGGATGTACAGTAAATCCCGCGATATCCGCGCAGCGTGCGGCGCTTCCACGCCAGGCAATTTATCGAACAATAAAGTAAGAGCTCCCATTGTTCGCGATAGAAAAGTCAGGGTAAAACTTCCGTTTCCACCGTGTCTCTACTTCAGCCCGGCAGTTACCGCGTGAGAAATCGCGCGTCGCATTGTTCCGCGGCAGATTGTCGCGAAGACTCGTAGCAGCGAATTTTAAACAACTCGAGATCACTCGCGCTCCGCGTCGTCGGGAGGAAGAAATTTCTGAATTCTACTTAAGGGGTCATGCTCAGTCAGGAGGCCGAAAAAGAGGGTGGTCTTTGGAAATTTTTTACCCAAAAGCTATAACACATTTCTCAAAAAATCTTTTTTCCTTTCAAGGATTGCATCTAGCACCGTGCATCGTAATTTTTTTATTTAAAAATATTTATCAATAACTAAGTTATTGTCCATCATCTGAAATAAAAAATTCAAAAGAATGTACTTACTTATTATATTATATTATCTAGTATTTGAACGAAGGATTTTTTTATCCGATGCTTAGTTTTCTTTTAAATTGAAACTATTACTTTAAACATCAGCCATTTTTCCCAAATCAATATTTCGAAAAATCCTTCGTTCAAATACTAGATAATAAAATATATAATAAGTAAATTCTTTTGAATTT
Organism: Andrena cerasifolii; assembly: GCF_050908995.1. NCBI lineage: Eukaryota > Metazoa > Arthropoda > Insecta > Hymenoptera > Andrenidae > Andrena > Andrena cerasifolii. Next base: position 5,211,902 of record NC_135126.1, on the reverse strand, counting down.
TTTAGTTCAGATAATCGACTTTCGAACAGCAGTGGTCACCACAGAAGCCTTTTTTAGAGAACCTTCGAGTGATGGACCGTAACTTAGTTATTGATAAATATTTTTAAATAAAAAAATTACGATGCGCTGTACTAGATGCAATCCTTGAAAGGAAAAAAAATTTTTTGAGAAATGTGTTACAGTTTTTGAGTAAAAAATTTCCAAAGACCACCCTTCTTTCGGCCTCCCGACTGAGCATGACCCCTTAAGTCCCATAGGCACCAGTTCCTCAGGGATTACTACAAGCAGATAAAGCCTTATCAAAGCGATCCTTTCGCGGACGAAATTCCAAAACCGCTCGGCGTCGGGGAGCTGCTGCTTCTGGCTGGAGAAGAATTCCATAACTTTTACGGCTTGTTCCCTACCTGCGCCGTGTACGCGCCTGGATGTCTCGCCGTGGCTGGCAAGAGCACAGGTCTCGCTGAAAGTAAATCATTGTCTATGGTACGTGTAAATCCATGAATACGTTTCACCGTTGCGCGGCGGCTCGTCGCCGGGCTCTCCTGTTCCCCGCATCCACGATCGCTGAATACGCACTTTCCACGGCGGTGGCATAGGAAAAAGCGCTGCGCGGCGGCACGCGGCGACGTGCACGTTTGTCTTCGTTTATCTTCTCTTGAAATAAAACAGGCCGTTCAACTTGTCACGTTGATAGTTGGCAAGCGTAACCGCGGCTGCAAATGGTGTCACGTTAAAACGCTGTCGGACGAAATCGCCGGGGAGAAGGTGACCAGGTTTTATTTGAACAGCGAAAATCTCGAGCTGTCCGTGAAAGAGGCACCGTGGATACGCTACGTAAAAGCGACGATACGGAGCTTCAAAGCGAAGCGAGGTACAGACTCCAATTCGTCTTCGACTACCGCTAAACCGCCCTTCGAGTCTCCGCACTTAGGGAACACGAATCTGAAACTCAAAAGTAGTTAGGTAATCTCGCCATGCTTCCAGAAAATGGTAACGTTTGAAAAAATTTAATAATCGTTCAAATTAGCGCAGAGACCATCGCGTCGCGCTCGACTCTGCTCCTTCACGCACGTTCCTCGATAACCAGTTATCAGCGTAGTCAGAGGCACGCGTGAAACCGAGCGGCTCGTTAAGCAAAACAAACCGATAAACAATTCGCGCCGCGGCGATGCGCGTATCGCGGCAATTCGAATTGCGGGGATCGCGTAGCTTCAGCCGGCACTCGGCGCTGATCGATATTGTTAAACAGCGTATGTTCCTGGATTCGAGATCGTGATCGCCTCGAACGTGCCGGTGAGAAGCGGTCTTGGTAGCAGCTCCGCCCTGGTCGTTGCATTGTACACGTTCCTCGAAGCAATTACGAACACGTATACAGGAAACGTTCTGGAGAAAACGCTGGCATGCCACTTGGCGGAGAAGCTGGCGGCGGGATCCTCGGGTCCCCGCCTCGTCGACACTCTGACTTCCGTTATCGGCAACGAAGACAAGATTTTCGCCTGCGACACGCGATCCCTCGACATCCACGAGCACGATTGGAATCTGCTGGACGCGGAGCTGATCCTCATCGAGTGCCCTAACGTTCAGATCGATAGATTCTCTGGATCCCATTCCGCTGCAACGCGTCGCAAGGCAATCGCGACCGTTATGAGCACGACCAGCCGATGGCGTACGCATCCGGCTGGTACCTCGATGGTAGAACGCATGTTCCCGCAAGAAACGAAGAGCATGGCCAGGGATATCGCGAACGAGGACGAAAGAATATCGAGAATGATAAGCGCGATTGAAATGGAACGGCTGGACCAGCTGGGTAGGATATTGAATAGTTTCGAGTGTTTGTACAACTTAATCTGTTATATTTCCCATTGCGTAGTATTAATATTGTATAATTGATATAAGCAAATATTTTACATAGCTCGTTAAAATATTACATAGAACGAAATACCATATATCAGTTAGGCTGCTTTTTTTATATATATATATATATATATATATTATATACGCATCTCTCGCTTGAATATGTTTCCAAACCTTATTTGTTCAGGTATCGCGCGTTCCCCCTGAATGCCTGCGAAACTTACCGCGTTTCTGTACAATTTCCCGAGTTATAATATTTAATGCACGTTATAGGAAAGCTCTTGTGGGAGAACTATCACTCCGCGCGTAAATACATGAACTCTTTGCCAGACGATATTGAACGTATCATGACTGTGTTGGAAACCACCGGGGGAGTTTTAGGAGCCAATGTTATCAGTCGTGGTTACGGTGCATCCATAGTCGCGCTGGTAATTCATTATCTCATTTCGATTGGAGCGGAACGGATTGGCCACGGAGAGAACGTGAAAATTAAATGCTATTTCCCATCAACCTAAATTATTTAAAGGAGGAAAAGAACGAACGAAAGAAATATGCTTAATTTGATTACGATCGCTATGCGAAACATCAACCCTTGTCAATCTTTACAGAGCTACGTCTTTCGACAGGTACAAAGATCAAGATCGAAAATGTTCATCTCTCTGTTAAGTCGTATGAAAATTTCGCAACGTTGTCACAAGATAGAGCCATTCGTGGGGGCATCCGTACTTTATTCGTACGAACGTCTCGCCTTTCCTTGGAGCAGCCCTGAAAATCGTTACCGCGCGAAATTAATGACCAAGTATCATCTCCGCAGCGAAGACGACTCCCAGTTAGGCGACGGTTATAACTTCAACCTTAACAAAGCGATATCCCTATATATGCCTCGTACAGTGGCCTCTTTTTGATTCAGCTTCTCAAGTTTATTAAGTTTTTCTATTTTTTTTTTTTTTTTTACTTTTCTTTCTTTATGCTTTTACGATGAATATACACATAGGAACCATTATATCTGTGTACATTTCGTTATTCTTACAGTAATTTAACCATTGCCCTTACGTGCAACGGTTGATAAACGAGTAGAATAGAAAATGGCGGAAACGAAAAGTCTGTTCGTGTGTTCTCGTTTGAGCGGAAAAAAAAAATAACACGTAAATGATTACGTTGCGGAATTGATCTTTTTAATGGAATGTGTGTTTGATTGGTCGTCAACTTTCGTGCGCGAGTCGCGCGTGCGCATGGTAACGTTCAGTTTCTCTCCCCTTGCTCCCTCACGCGCCCTTACGTTCTCTACTTTCCCCTTCTATTCGCCTCTTTCATATTTATTACCTCCTTCCCCCCCACCCACCCACCCCCCCCCCAACCGCCCCTCTAATCGCATTCGCTATCACAATGCGCGTGCGAGCATATGGAGAGACAATACTATGATAATGTATTTCAACTCGTCTTCGTAACCGGGTACAAAGAAACCGAACTCGCGTTTTACACATCACATTACTAAGAGCACTTAAACCACGCGACACTTAAGTGCGTTATAAAAATACGCAATATTGTTATGGTAAAATTCATAGTTTTCAGTTCAATTAACTGGATGTACTTGTCGAAAAATGGAATTCTCACGGCGATGACCTCCGCGATATCATAGAGTGCGGTAGTTTCGTTCATTGAACGTTCTATAAAATTTCCATGAGAATACACTAATTGCCATCAAACAGACGGCTAGAATGATGCCACCTAGAACAAGAAGTAAAAGTACATGACGCGTTGCGTAAATATGCCTCTGTTAGGATTAGATTCAAAGGAGACGCAGGGAAGCTTGGATAGGCGTACGAAAGGCGCAGGGCCACGGCTGCTAAGTACAGATAACGATACTCGTATCTATGTTAAATGCTTACCTAAGAAGCTGAGGCCGTCGAAATGTCGTTCCTTATAAGGCGATGACGAAGGCGGAGCTACTTTTGTCGATATTGGACCTGTAGTTGTCACAGATCCCATTGAAGCAGTAGACGCCGTGCTCGTGGTAGTTGTAACGGGGCTCTTAGTAGTGGGCTTTTCAGATGTTGGTGGTGCTGTTGTCGTTGTCGTTGTGGGTGCTACTGTCGTTGATACGGTTACTGTCGTGGTTTTTGAATTCTTTGTTGTCGGGGCTGTAGTAGCAGGCTCCGTTGGAGGAAGATTGGAAGCCTCGGTGACAGTATGTTCGGTTGCATTGGTACTGGTAGGATTAGCAGGAATATTCGTAGAAGTGTTAGCAGTTACATTGGCAGTAGCATTGACGGTTGTAGGAACAGCGGCTGTAAGGTTTGCGGGAGGGACAGTAACAGGTACATCTTTTGCCAAATGACTGGCAGAGCTATTATCTCCACCTGTTGCACCAGCTGCATAAAGAATTAATATTTCATTTATTATTAATAGGGTAACAATTTGCTAAGAAGAACTATCTATGTGACACTTTTCAGTGACTAAAGAAAGAATGACTTAGAATTTCAGACATTCTTCTCTGTTTAATATTTTCAGTAAGGACACAAAATAAAGTCTAGCATAAAAGAGTCGTTGCTACGCCAACGTGGTCGTTGGTTTTAAATTAGAGGCTCCTAGTGCACGAGTGATATTTATAAATGATAACTAAATTCAAAGCACAGAAACAGATACATTAATAGCATGACTATAAATTTAATTACTGGAGTAAGTATTTATGTATTTAATACAATGTTACATGATAACTTTTTAATTAATTCGCATTTGACTGATCCCGTTGAAAACAGTCGTTCGTTTATATAAGATACATAACGAATGTCTGCAAACCAGGGAAATGTAACGATTTGAAATAAAGTTTATTTTCCCATATGCGGCGTAAACTGTCCTGCTACGTACGTAAGTATACAAGAAACTTACATAAAATCAATAATAGTTAAACTGTACATAAAGGCGTTGAAGGTCGTCGCGACTTATTCGAAACTCTAAACAAAACCATCGGAACGAAAGAATAATTTTCAATTTCGATAAGTTTTGTCGCATATGCATATACATTTCTCGAGATGTCGGGAAACAGCGAACAGCAGGCTTGCTCGGCGCGGCACATTCCCTGCGAACGCGTCCACTGCGTAAAATTAAAAATCTGTACGAAACCGTTCTTCCGTGTTCCATTTACTGATAGAATTTGACCACGCCGATATTTCTCACGCGCCTCGAAGCTTCCGAACGCTATTTCTGGGTCTCTTCCAAGCGAAACCTTCATACGCGTTAGCGTCGTTAGATACGCAACGGTAATAAACTCCGGGCAAGCAATAACAGCAGCGTAAAACGTTTACCACTCACCATTGTCACCCGCAATGCTGCAGATGGCCGAAGCCAGCAGAATGCACGTTATATACACTATTCTCATGTTTGCAATGGAGATGCAAGCGGATTTAACAGCACCGTGTACGTTTTAAGGAAGTCGGATGGTAATGAACAGATCCCTCGCCAGAAACGAGCCACAGATGCTTGCAACGTAAGCTCCTGCTGAACAACTGGTCGCTAGCATCGGCCTCCACCAATTGCAACTGTATAAGAGACAGCAGCGACGCTACGTAACTTCACATTTTCACCGTACCCCCTAGATGGCATATATGATGTATACGAGGCAAAATTGCGTTATAAATTCCTTTTATGTTTAATTTATCGTTAAAGAAATAATATCGGGGACAAATACAACACTCGTAGCATAATTTTGATTTACATGTAGAATAACGCTAGGCGTCCTGAAGTCTAATAGCACGTTTCCATGACGCATACCACTTCGTTTCGTTAAACATGGAATGATTCCATTCGGAGAATTTAGCAAGCATTTTTTAATAATTAAAAGCCCAATTACTGTATATTATAATTTGACAACTTGAAGATACAGTTGTATGCGTTTTATTTCCACTTGAGTCGTGCCATTGGAGTGTTGAAAATTTTTGGAATATTCAAAGCTTTCTGTCCAATAGGGTGTTTCAAAGCGATCGTTGCTTTAGATTCGATATATTCCGTAGATTGAACCGATGATCATTGACTATAAAATACGATAGGGCCGAGCCGTGCGACGCTGAAAATTCAACGGTGTGAACGGGCTCGGAAAGGTTTTATAGTAAGAAAATTTGTATCGATCGGGGCACTTGCTAACGGCCTGGTGTGCATAATAGTAGCCGCGGAGGTAGGGAAAAAGGTGCACCAATGGGCACAGGGGACCGTGAAACCGGTGCACATACCGAAGGGCATATGGACTTAGGTTGCGTTTTGGCGTTCCGCTCTTGTTCGTGCCAGCTTCTCCGCGAGGTATTCTAATAAAGTGGCGCTCTCTGCCGTTGGAAAGAGAAATCGAAAAGGAACGGTCGGGAATGCCGATGATGCGCGGTCAGCGGTCTGCTGGATCAGTGCTAGTTGGTGCTAGTGCTTGATGCGAAGCGAGTGTGTACGGTGGTGCACGGTCGCTTCGCGTACACGGGTCCGCGCTTACTGTTTTCGTTCTGACGGTTCGTTAAAGCGTGCTCGTACTACTTGCCGCGGCGACGGTGCACGTAGTAAACTAAACGTGTTCAGGGGCGTACGTAGCGTCGGGCGAGGGTGACGGAAAGCTGTGGAAAAAGACGGTGGGAGCTGGGCTCGTAGGATAGTCGAGTGGAAAGGATCGTGAGTGAAAAGAACGAGAAAATAGAAAGCAGTGAAGGTGTGCAGGGCAGGGTGGCTCGCCACCGGCCAACCACGAATAAAGGGCAAGAGAAATGGGCCGGTCCGTACTTACGTGATAGGAGGTGCATGAGCGCGCGCGCGCTCGCACTCGCTCGCGTGTGTATGTGCGTGCGTGTGTCATCGGTTGCGCGAGTGTGGTACGTGAGGAAGGGGTGAGAAAGAAAGGGGATGAGAAATAGTTTCCCTGTATTTCGAAAGTGCGGATAAAAGGGGTGCCCGCTGTCCGGTATCCGCTACCCGCTATCCCCCGCCTATCCGAAGGTTAGCCGTGAGAAAGAAAAGAACTCGAGAACGCAGCCGCACGCAACCATCCGTTTCGCGACGCAAGATGACAGCCAAGTATATTTTTATGACGCTAATAAACGCGGCTCTCCTCTGTCTCGCATCGACGATACTATCGGAATCAGCCGGGGCCTCCTGCAAGTGGCTGTCCGAGGGTGGCAACGACACACGTTCCGCGGACTGCACCCTCCGTGTGCTGGATCCGGCCGCGATCACCAGCCTCGTCCCATCGCTCGACGGTGCCCTAAAGCTGCGGATACGTTGCAGCGACGTCCATCACTTCGAGAGCAGCCTGAACGCCCAAAGTTGGCAACGCTTAACCAGCTTGCACGAGCTCCACGTGCACGGCTGCAAGGTGCTGCGTATACCGGAGGGCGCGTTCCAGCCGTTGCTCGAGCTCAAGAAACTGACCGTGCAGACGTTCAACGGCGTATGGGGTGCCGCGCGGTACCTCGAACTCGCCCCGGACTCCTTCCTCGGCCTGCGGGAGCTCCACACCCTGGAGATCGTCGAGAGCAACCTGCAAGCGCTTCCAGCGTCTCTGTTCTGCGGGCTGGACAACCTTCAAACGTTGAATCTGTCTGGGAACCGTTTGCGCGACGTGAACGACATCGGGCTGAATCGTCAGGACCTGGTGGCCGACGCCGAAGGCACCGTCGGGGAGGCATGCAGGGCGGACGTTCGTATTTTGGATCTGTCGCGCAACGAGATCAAACGTCTGCCTGAGAACAGTACGCTGGTCGGGCTACGGCAGCTACAAGAGCTTCACCTGCAACGGAACGCGATCGTCGAGATCGCCGGCGAGGCGCTCACCGGGCTGACGGTGCTGCGTATCTTCAACGCCAGCTACAATTCCCTGGAGTCGCTGCCCGAAGGGTTGTTCGCCAGCGCGAGGGACCTTCGCGACATACACCTGGCGTACAACGGCCTCCGCGACCTGCCCAAGGGTATATTCACTCAGCTGGAGCAGCTGCTGGTACTGAATCTCGCCGGCAACCGGCTGGGAAGCGATCGCGTGGACGAGACCACGTTCCTCGGGCTGATTCGGCTGATCATCCTCGATCTGTCGTACAATCTACTCACGCACATAGACGCCCGTATGTTCAAGGACCTGTTCTTCCTGCAGATCCTCGATCTACGGAACAACACGATAGATAGGATCGAGAGCAACGCCTTTCTACCGCTCTACAATCTGCACACCCTCGAGCTCTCCCAGAACAAGCTTCACACCGTGGGAGCGCAGCTTTTCAACGGGCTGTTCGTACTGAATCGGCTCACGTTGTCCGGCAACACTATCGCGAGCATCGACCCGCTGGCGTTTCGCAACTGTTCCGATTTGAAGGAACTGGATCTGAGCGGTAACGAGCTGGCAGCGGTGCCCGACGCTCTGCGGGACCTCGCCTTCTTGAAGACCCTCGACCTCGGCGAGAACCGGATCAACGATTTCCACAACGGCTCGTTCCGGAACCTCCACCAGCTCACCGGGCTGCGGCTCATCGGGAACGACATCGGCAATTTGTCGCGCGGCATGCTGTGGGACCTGCCGAACCTGCAGATACTGAATCTGGCTAAGAACAAGGTGCAGCACGTCGAGAGGCACGCTTTCGAGAGGAACGTGCGACTGGAAGCCATAAGACTCGACGGGAACTTTCTGTCCGACATCAACGGCGTTTTCACCAGCATCGCCAGCCTCCTGCTGCTCAATCTATCCGAGAATCACATCGAGTGGTTCGACTTCGCGTTCATACCCGGCAACTTGAAGTGGCTGGACATACACGGCAACTTCATCGAGAGCCTGGGCAACTACTACGAGATCCGCGACTCTAAGGTGAAGACGCTGGACGCCAGCCACAATCGTATCACGGAGTTGTCGCCGTTGTCCGTGCCGGACAGCGTCGAGATGCTCTTCATAAATAACAATTACATCAACGTCGTTCGACCGAACACGTTCGCGGACAAGGTGAACCTGACCAGAGTCGACATGTACGCCAACCAGATCGAGACCATGGAGCTCACGTCGTTGCTGCTCACCAAAGTCCCGGAGGACAGGCCCCTGCCGGAGTTCTATATAGGCGGCAACCCGTTCGACTGCAACTGCTCCATGGACTGGCTGCCGGCGATCAACAACCAAACGTCGACCAGGGAGTACCCGCGGATCATGGACCTGGACAACGTGCTGTGCCGCACTTCCGGCCCACGTGGCGTCGCCATCGTGTCCGCGTCAACGGCGCGATCCGAGCAATTCCTCTGCCGCTACGAGGCCCATTGTTTCGCCCTCTGCCACTGCTGCGACTACGATGCCTGCGACTGCGAGATGACCTGCCCGGCCGGGTGCAAGTGCTACAACGACCGGACCTGGAACACGAACGCGGTGGACTGCTCGGGCGTGAGCGTGCAGGAGATACCGCGGCGTATACCGATGGACGCGACCGAGGTCTATCTGGACGGTAACGTGTTGCGCGAGCTGCAGAATCACGTATTCATCGGGCGGAAGAACATGCGGGTGCTGTACGTAAACGCCAGCGGTATAGAGTCGATACAGAACCGCACGTTCAACGGTCTGAACAATCTTCAGATCCTCCATCTCGAGGACAATCGGATACGCGAGTTGAAAGGTTTCGAGTTCGAGCGGCTGTCCCACCTGCGCGAACTTTATCTGCAGAACAATCTGATAGGGTTCATCGACAACCTGACTTTCCTGCCGTTACGCTCACTCGAGATATTAAGGCTGAGCGGTAACCAGTTGGTCACGTTCCCGGTCTGGCAGGTTACCCTGAACGCGCGTCTCGTCGAGCTCTCCCTCGGCAACAATCCGTGGTCCTGTCGCTGCAAGTTCTTGCAGGAGTTGTCCTCGTGGGTGTCGGACAACGCGCACAAAGTGGTGGACGCCAGCGACGTGTGGTGCTATTACGGTGGACACGCGAGGCCCGCGTACCGGCGCCGATTGAACGTTAACGAAACCGTATGCTCGGATTATTTCTCGCAGGGCGGCGTGATCGAGAGCATCATGGTATCGGATTACCTGCCCCTGGTGGCCGCCACGCTGTCCGCGGTCCTCGTTCTCCTAGTAATCATAGTACTGGCGTTTATATTCCGCGAGCCTGTCGGTGCCTGGGCCTACTCCAAGTACGGGCTGCGATTTTTGCGCGCGAAACCGGGCAAGTCCACTGGAACGACGGCGATGCCATCGGCCGCGCCGATGCCCGGTTGCTGCGACGGTGACCGCGACCGGCTCTACGACTGTTACGTCTGTTACAGCCCGAGCGACGAGGACTTCGTGCTGAACACGTTGGCCGTCGAGCTCGAGCACGGCACCGCGGGCCTCCGCCTGTGCCTGCACCATCGCGACCTACCCTGCGTGCTTCGCGCCTCCGCCCCGGCCCCGATCGTCCTCGAAGCGGTGGACGCTTCTCGGCGCGTGCTGATCGTCCTGACCCGTAACTTCTTGCAAACCGAGTGGTCGCGATTCGAGTTCCGCGCGGCCGTTCACGAGGCGCTCCGCGGCAGGGCCGCCCAGCTGATAGTCGTGCAAGCGGGCCACGCGTGCCCGGAAGTGGAACGGGATCCGGAGCTACGGCCGTACCTGAGGACCGCTGCGGCGATACTGACGTGGGGCGAGAAGAGGTTCTGGGAGCGTCTGAGGTACGCGATACCGGCGTCGAACATGGGCGACATATCCGTGGAGAGTAAATCCTCGCCGTTGGTCTACAAGCGGAACATCAACACGTACACGCTGGACGGGGTAGGCAGCGAGAAGACCAGCATGTCGACCCTCCGGGCGCAGGAGAGGCAGCGGTCCCTCTTCAAAGACTCGTCGCCAAAAACCGCATTAATGCTGCAACACGCGCCGCCCGCCTATTCCTGCGGCACGGTCTCGATGCCGCAACAACAACCGCCACCTTCATCGCCGCAGCCGAGGCTGACCGTCAATCACGCGTACAGAGATGCGGTCGCCGTACCAGGTAGCAATCTCATCGCCATGAACACAACGGTGAGCAGCGGCAGCAGCGAGGATCACAGGAGGCCGCTCTCCGAGCACATATACTCGTCCATCGATTCGGATTATTCGACGCTGGAGAGAACCGCCTGGAGGCAGCAACAGCCCCCGCCGCCTCCTCCGCCACCATCTTCCGGCCAGGCGTATCTCGTCTAGCTGCCCGCCAATTCTATTCTGCTTGTGATACGTTCCCAGATACTGGAAGCTTCTCTCGCTTTCGTCTCGTTCCCGCGTCGCAAAGTGGATGGACCGGGCGGATACTCGCGGCGCGGCCACCTCCACTCGGTTTGCCCCGTGATCGTGATAACCTTGGATAGCTGATAAATGAAAGATATATTTTCGATTTCGATTCGCGTATCGCGGTATCGAAGGTTACAGGGACAGGAGGGGAGCTCGAAGCTGGTTGCCTCTAGAGATTATCGAGCTTTTCGTCTTTTCACGGCCCGCCGATGGGGCCGGCAGTTTGACGATAGGACGCGCGATTAGCCGTGCAACTCGGCGACTACTTTCGAAATATTTGTTTGCGACTACCCTCCCTTTTTTTCCCCTCTCCTTTCTTCCCTACAATGAAACGTGTTCGCTCTTGCTTTTGTTTTGTCGTTAAAAGCGTGATTGTCCACTTTTCCACTCCTAGCTTCTCCATTCTTCTATTTTCCACCCTCTCCCTTCCTCCCCCTTTCTCTTTCTACTCGTTGTCTTTCGTCCTCTTCTGGCTCCCCCTCCCCGTACACACACACAAACACACACACCGATGTCGGAGCCGCAGCCTTCTCTCTTCAGGAACAGATTGCGCGCGCGCAAACTCCGCACGACGCGAATTTCTGAATGGCGTCTCGCGAGAATCTAGTTCGACTGGGACTCTTCTGTTCCCTCTGCCGCTTTGCTTGACGACTTTTCAGCGAGCAATAAAGTATAAACACGCCATCTCCTTTGCGCGGTGTCGTCGGGAGGATCGCCCCTTAATGGCGATTCATCCCTGCCCCCGAACGTGTGTACATATTTATTATACAGACGCAATATGTAAATAGGGCCGCAAGCTGTGCGCGCGTCAGCGTACGTATGTACATTGTACATATCTATATACACGGAGGGAACGATCACGCTGTTCCGTACGTTCCCGGCCGCGTAGTAGAGAGTTTTAGCTTCGACTTTTGAATTCTCGACTAGGTAGACCGATGACCTTTTTGTAATTTTATATGTCCGACGAATATTGTACGATATGTAAATATGTATATCGAACGTCTCGCCTCGTGTAAGATATTATTCATTGCCGTAAGAATGAAACAGAAAATGGTAATTAAGAGTGAGAAACGACGGGAAGGGGAGGAAGTCATGCGCCAGGCGACACGCGTCGCGCATGCGTCGTAAACGTAACTGTATACTTGATTTATTTAAATCATGTGAATAAATTTATAAAATACGTTATTATTACAACAGTTGCGACAGCGTACGCCTATACCTCATCTGTGACCGCATCCCGACCAGCTTCTCAACAATTTACGTTATCGTCTCTCCGATACGCTAGATCCAGCCTCCCGGACTTATCGAATCACCGCCAAGATACCCATTCTTGTCGACTTAGCTGAATTATTTCGCAACGCACCGGTGCACGGAGAATCACGTCTGCTGCGCCGGTTTTTTAATCACCGCTCGTCGTAGTTGTCGTTGCCGTCGGCAAGGTTTGGGCAAATTCGACTGCGTACGCGTACACCGAATCGATCGCACGGTAGCTGCGCTTGCTTTTCAAATCCATACTCCATTCTACGTTTGATCAGAATATTTGCAAATATATTCCCTGGAAATAACCTGTGTAACAGTGTTGTTCCACACACAACCGCTGGCCGCTACATACACTGTACTATGTACTATATAGATCGCGAACGGAACATTGATCCTAGTCAGCGCCACCGCGCACTCACTGCACACCATCTGCACACTTACATTATTAATGCGCCTACACCACCGCCGCAGCCTGCGCGTACCACAGAGACCCAATGTTTCTATTTGGGAAATCTGTTTCTTTCGCCGCCGGAACAGTTGGGGATCGTCGGCTTTCACTGTTCGTGGGACGAAACAGAGCAGGATCGCCGAGACTATCGAGCGCTCGGGTCCCGTGCCCTCGCCCCGTGAGACATTACCCTCGATTCGACGCCGTGTCCGCGGAAAGTTCGCCTTCTCGAAACTTTAAACGCGGCTGTTTATAAGACGACAGCAGGAGGGGCTGGAAAAAGGGCCGCGCTGCCGTTCCCGTTCAGCTGATACACAGTCTTTTTTCTCTCTCTCTCTTTCTCTCCTCTCTATTTTGTACCGTACACAGGCGCGGATAATAAACCTAGGAACGTCGGAAAGTTTGCCCGTAAAGTTTCGAGCGCATAGTTGCCCTAAGTGCTGATAGGAATCTCTGTCTATACCCCTTTTATGCAACCGGCCGAGGCGGCCAGGCCAGGTGTCGTTGAAACGCGAGTATCGCGTAGATATTTCGTAAAATATGATTTCCGCGGTGCGCGCCGGTAATCGAGCCCGTGTCGGCCGGTCGGCTCTGGAACCAGTTCTCTCGGTTCCCCACGCGGAATGTAAGTACGGCTGTAAGTAATTACAGCCGTACTTACCCGGCCGCGTGATCGAATCTAGCCGCAGGGTGGATCGGGGTCTAGGAGCGTTCGCCGTCGATCTCTCGCGGTATCACACGGCCGCGCCAATTTCCGCCCGTAACCGTGGAAAGAGTGCGAGAAGGCGGGTCGATTTCCACGGGGCCCCGCTCTCGCCGCGATTCAGGAGAAAGGGAGCTCGCGATAAAACGGTCGAGCGTCCTCGAGATTCGCGAGAGCACCTTTCACCGGGGATCAAAGGAGGGTGGGCGCCACGCGTCGCGTCAAGTTCGTTATGTGGGTCGTTCTTGCGAAACACCATTGACGACTAAAGCTGAGCAATTGCCGGCCTTGAAGATCGCTCGATCCCCAGTGGCTCGACCGGCAGGAACGTTGGCCCCGCGCGATCCTGGGTCCAGCGCGGCTCGGGGATCTCCATACCCACCGGCGGCGCGTAGGGGAGACCGGGGCTAGTTGTTACAGGGGCAGGTTGTTACAAAGCCGTTTAAATTTTTTTTTGCTTGGACTATCGCTTCGACGATGAAGTGGCTGATGTGTTTCAACCGTACACGGGTGTGTATGTAGTTTGTTTGCAGTCGGTTCACGCGTTGTCACTTTATTACAGTTTTTTGTGCTTTCGGTACTAATAGTAACTTTTCGCTTTCTACTTCAATATTTTCTACCGAACAGACAGATAAATGTATGTAAATTAATATTACCACGTTTGAAGCAGTGTTCCTTTAGCTACAGATTGGCACCAAGAACGTAAGGATACACCCAACTGGTATGAACTTATAGATTTTTATACACAATGGTGTCAACCGGGGCAAGTTGTTACATACGAAAAGGGGCACGTTGTTACAGAGGGAAAGGGGCATATTGTTACATTGTATTTAGTAACTAATTTATTAATTTAATCCTTTAGTTACCACGAGTCACTATAGAGACCACAATTGTACAAAGAAAGAAGATGAAATCAGAAATTTTAACGAACACGCCTGTAAGAGAATCCATACGTCAGGAACAACTGTTAAAAGAAAAAACGAGAAGTAAAAAATCAAAACCTAAAAAGATTTTATTACAAAGTTTTAGAAAGGAAACTGATGACATAAAAATAAAAAAAATTTACAGTAAAGAAAAGGCAGATGAAAAATAAATCCACCACAAATAATAGACACTCTTCCCCCGAAGATGAAGAATGCGTTTGCTTGCACTGTCTCTCTCCTTTTTCAAATTCAAAGAGGGGCTCCACAAAGTGGATTCAGTGCATAGAATGCAAAATTGGGCACATGAGAAGTGTGCAAAACCGAAGAATCACTTTTATGTGTGCATTAATTGCGAGTCCCCGTATGAAAGGGATGACGATAATTAGTGCAACTATTCCAGTAGTTTTTATTATTTTTCAAATAGATTTTTTATTGTATATTTATTGTCACAGATTCTTAATATTAATAAACTTACTTTTGTTCGAGAAAATATAATTATATTACTCATAATAAGCCTCGTTTCGTAAAATTTAATTCTGTAACAACTTGCCCGTATTGCGTAACAACTAGCCCCTACTCGGGTTACGTTGTTACAACATATCTCGACTTTCAAAATGGCTTGTTTCAAAGACATGGTTTTCGTTTAATAACATACGATAGCGGTCATCGGTAGAGGAAAGAACTTACTTTAAGTCAGAGTCATTGATAGTATTGAAAATGGAATGCAAAAAAAAAAATAAAAAACTGAAAAGTGTAACAACTAGCCCCGGTCTCCCCTACGCCACACCACCGAAATGCTAGTAATCAGCCACCGTTTGACGTATCTCGTTCTCTCGGATCGATAACGAAATCAATTTCGCGCATCGTTCGCCGTAGCCTTCGTCGGGTACGCCTCTGGCCCACGTGCATTGCCAACCCCGGGGCCTCGGAGATCTGGTTCCAATCCTTTTTCGTCGGCGACCGTGCGCGTCGCGACAGTAAAATCGCTTTTACGATCGGTCAACGTCGTCGGGCAAGACCCCCTAACTTATCCGCGAGCTTAGTTTGCTGGGGTGAGCGCGGGGACCAGTAACGGGGTTAGAAGCGGGTTAGATCCACCCCGGGAAGGTTTTATCGGCTAGCAACAGCGACAGTCGGTTAGCCGTTGCGTGTAATGGCTTTCGAATACCCCCCTCCCCCTAGTATTTGTCGGGCGAGTTCGAAAGCCGCGATATCGTTGGCGGCTTTTGTGACTTGCGTGACGACTGCCATGTTTGCAGAGAGAGAGAAGTTAGCGCGGCCAGGCCGCGTCGCGCCACCTGCGCCGTTACCTGTGCTTTCCACCCCGCGCATATACACACACCTGGAACCAGGTCCTCCCCGCCTCGCTTCTCCTCGCCCACCGACACCACCTTGCGTCCCTACAGCCTTCATCCCCGCGCTGCTGGCACCCGTTAAGCGTACGCCGCTGAACCCAGTAATTTCGCGAAAACTGCCACCGCCGTCGTCACTGTCGCTGTCGTTGCACTCTTTCCACCCCCAGCCTCTCCCTCCCCTACCTCTCTCTCTCTCTGTTTCTTTCTCTTCTCTCTATTTTCCCGGCCCGGTACAACACGCTACGGCCCGAGCAGCAACGACGACGACGAGAACAACAACGCGAATACCTCGTGTCTGCACGCGATCCTATCCTGACATTTCGGCATCCCCCTTTTCCAGGGTGTTTCCCCGTAACTCTGGCCGCCCGAGTAACAGTTCCTTTAATTCTTAATTGTACCCTAGATTTACGAGCATCCCTGTCTCCATTCTCCCCCCGTAGACTTGCCTCTTTTGAGAACGATGGTTCGATCAAAAAAAAAAATGGGAGAAACCCCGACCCGTTGCCCGGCTAGCCTGGCCTCGCACGCTGTCCACCCCTCTCTCTCGATCGCTTTTTCCTAGAATATCCGATCCGTATTGCGGGACGGCGGTAAGGCTCGGAGATCCCGCCCGAGCGGGGTGGTCTCGCGTAAAACATGCGCGTACGTACGCCTTCAATGAGGCGGGTAAATGGGACGGGAGCCAGCGATCTAAACTAGAAGGCCCCGGCTGCGTGACCTGTCACCGTGAGCGCCGCTAGATTTATACGCGGATGCTAACTTGTCGCATATTTACTTCGCCGGGTTCGCCTTCTCGCGTTCACCCGCCTTCCTCTACCTTTTTGAGGTACCTTTGCGAGACCCTAGCCCACCTACGCCCCCGTATACTTTCAACCTCCAACGGTCACCTTCCTCTCACCGTCCCCCCCCCCCCCCTCGTGCTCGCACCCCCTCGATGACAAGCCGCAACAATGCTAGGGTAGACTGCCCGACGCCACCGCCAGATACCAACTGCCACGCGGCGGCGACCGCTTTTTTCCCCCTTCCTTCCATCGTTTCTTTTCTGCCCATGGGGTAGATACCTGGCCACAAACGTCGCGTCCAGGTAGCACCAGCCGGACTGCCCCTGTGTATCGACCACCCATATATATATTCAGGGACACGTTGCCGGGGACCCGGGCGCAGTGATCCGCGTAGAATCGTAACTGAAAAGATCGGGCCAACAACGGTCAGCCCACTCTCAGGATTTATTTTGTAACGCTATTATCTGTTGCACGAGCGTTCCTCGGCGCGGAACGCCGCCTTTCCCTTTTACCTCCCCCTGGCGGGTAGGGTAGGTGGAGGTATTACCGCGGATGCCCCCCGATCACTGTGGATATTCTAAAACAGATCGTATTTAATGTTGCAAAGTACATAATCTCTTGAAAATTTTTAGATAAAATTATTTTAAACTCTATTACAGATAATTATTAACAAATATGTACAGCAAAGTTATTATAAATTCTTTTATCGTAGCTTGAAATTCGTCAAGGCGAAACTCCGGTCGATTCCCGATGTGGCGGTCATGAACACCTACTTGAAAAACAGTTATATTTTTGTTATTAACAGTAATACATGTAATGCAGCGTTATTACTCGATAGAGTAAGAGTTATTTTTTTTTAAGAAAAGCAGTAAATCAGTCACCTACGTTTTAGTTTTAATTTTTATTTCTCAACGCAATTATTAGGCACAGTACTTTACACCATATGCATGCGTTACTGCGGACCAACGACAGCGCCATCTAACCTCTCTTCCGACCTGATAACATTAAATTTACTATTAATTTTAGTACGGAGGGTGCAATAAATACAACTGTGCATTACTATTTACTAAGACTTAAATTATTACTCATTCCTGCTGATTTTAGTAAATAAGGAAGGTCGAATAATTTTTCTATCTACAAGTGATACTCGTACTAAGGTTATGTTTCGTCGGACCGCAGTAATACATGCGCAGTAACTGGTATTTCGTTAGTAATTGGCACGCTGTAATGCATGCATGTCCGCAGTAACTCCTGCAATAACATTGATCGACAAATCACTGTGCTTTTAATTAACTGTGCTTATTACCCCGCCCTCATATTTTTTCATGGAATTATTAAGCTTCCACCTTTCTTTAAAAAAAAAAGAAGGAGGAACTTTCATTCATTTGAACCCCGTATCGAGGGTTTTAAAGTTAACCTA
Source organism: Andrena cerasifolii (assembly GCF_050908995.1). Lineage (NCBI taxonomy): Eukaryota > Metazoa > Arthropoda > Insecta > Hymenoptera > Andrenidae > Andrena > Andrena cerasifolii. Next base: position 5,193,931 of record NC_135126.1, on the reverse strand, counting down.
CCTTAAAAGTCCACCAGTAATACCCACACTTACCCTAGCCGGTTGCTTCGCTGCCCCGGGTGTGTTTGCCCCGCTCTCGTTCCGAAGGCGAAATAAACGGATCGGGGGGGACGGCCGAAACGTTACTCTTCAATTTCACTTTATCGCATTAACGGTGTAACGTTTGAAACGCTTTCCGTGTAATTACTGGCCGGCGTTGTAAAGCGCCGCGAAAGAATTATCGGTGTCCACCCGATGCGACGATACCGCCCCGTCCTTTCCTCCCTCTCTTTCCCTCTTTTTTTTAATATATCGTTTCGAAACGGCGCTCCGGGAAACGGGAGAGGAAAAAAGAACGGAGCGGGGCACGCGATGCCCGGCGGTCGAGTCTCTCGGCACGTTCGTCCGCGAGTGCCCGGTTCACTGTTCGCGGAAAAATTGAATTTATCTTCGATCACTTTTCGCTCTAATTGTAAATGGACGCCTGGGCAAAGTCACCAGATGGAAATCACCGGAGAATCAGCACCCCTCGGCCGCTGTGTTTCGTTTTGTTTCTCGCCAGCCCATCAGCCGCTGGTACTGGCCCGTCCCGGTTCGTATCGAACGCAGCGAATCGGGTGGATCGCGACCGAACAATAACGATGCCGGCGAACATTTTCAATTGCAAAGAACACACACGTCGATGCCTGGCGCGGCATTCACGAAAAAAAAAAAAAAAAAACAGCGGAACAAAAAAGAAGGAAGGGGGCGGATGGCGATACGCGCGCGATTCTTTTCTCCTACCAATTATTGAACGCCCGCCAGTGTTAAACGAGCCAAGTACCGGATATAAACACGGGGAGGAACGTTGCCGGTGGTGTTCTTAAAATATTCCCGCGCCATCCGTCTCTCCTTCGCCCGGGACAAATAAAACGTGCCGCTGCAACGTTCGACGTGTTCCGGGGGGGGGGGGGGGGCGGCGGTGAATTTTTTGGGCGGTTTTTAAGCGGAGGAGTTTGTGCCGTCGCACGCAATCTTCGTTTATGCATTCGGCCGCCGCGGAAGATGCACCCTTGGCATTCCTCTACATGCCTGACCGACTGAACGTTTATATAAACCTGCGCCCATGCATATGCAAAGTTTACATGCACACGCGTGCAAGAGCATGGACGTCCGTGTGGGCGGGTCTGCTCCAAATTCGGGGGCAAATCGGTGATTCAATTACGGTGAGACGCGAACGAAAATACACCGGGCAGACGGACGTGATACGGTGGAAAATGCGCCTGCTTTTAATTGTCCAACGGATGTAACGAAGGGGATCGAAATCTATAGAGGAACTGCAGCATATTTGGAACACCGGTTTGTTTGAGGCGAATAAAAAATTACGGCAGAGGATGGGAAGAAATTAAACTGCATAATGTCATAGGGAAACTAATGAACGTTTGTATTTCAAACTCTCAGTAATAATAGAAAAACAAACAGTAGCTGAAACTTTGGTCTAAATGAAAAATGACAGGAGGTATCGATTTCCTTAAGGTGCAGGTTATTTGGAATACCAGTATTCCAATTTACCTTCAGTTTGTGAACTTAAGAACAACACGTGGATAATCAAATTATTTCCTTTATGATCTAATCAGGCTGAAATATTACAGTATAGGAACGATCTTAGGTTGATATAAATGGAGAGCGCTGACCCAAACCGGCGCACAGTGGTCTGTCCAATTACAATCTAGCGGGACAAAAGTCGCAGGTCGTACATAAATCACGAGTTGGGCGGAAATGTTTATTATTTATTTGAAAAACATGATCCACGTGGTTTTTACCACCCTTAAAACTTTCGCATCAGCCTCCAAGGGGTTTTTAAAAGCAAAATTCGTGTTCTGGGGTTTTTTAAAACGTAGAAAGCGAATATGGACTGTGCTTTGTAGAGAAAAATTGTTTACCACCACGTTATGCGGAATGAATTACACATTTCAGCTCCTAACATCACCGTTTTTGAAGATAGAATTATTTTAATTGTGTATGAAAATTCTGTGGAGTTGCAAATATTTGCAGCTATAACTCAGTGAATATGTATTCTATAAAGCAAATAGAACAGAACAGCACAACAATTTTCTGGTTTCACGAGATTCCTGGATATCTAGAGCTTTCCCAACGAAAGCTATTGAAAAGTTCCATCGTTTTTATGATTATATTTTACTTCTGTTTATTGGAAATTAAAATACTTATCGCTGAAGCTTGATTTACTACTTCCTTGTACGTCTGCAATCCATTATTGGAAATATTAACAATTTAAGGATGAACTTCGGTAACATTCAAAATAAGCGAAAATCTTTGAAAATTGGAGAAATGAATTTTTCTGCAATAGTAGAACCCCTCGCAAATTTTTAGAACAATTGATTCGGTAGACTTTGCGTTATTTAACTTTTAATTTGACGTGTGTTCTTATGGGAAAACGCAATATTGAGAAATATAACTACAAAATTAAGAGTGAAATATTAAGCCAAAATTTTTGAAATTTTGTGTATAAAAATATCAAGCACTGAACTATATGGGCACAAGAAGTCCGGATAATTGATTAATATCTTGGAAGTTGATTAACTTTTGGCTAAGATTGTCACTGAAATTCATCCTTAAATCGCGGTACAATTGAGCACTTCTGATATACAGCTGATACCGACGCATTTTAATCGGCCGATTCACGCACGTTTCACCGATCGTTAGTTTTATGAAATACGTATAAAGTTTGCATACCATATCATTCCGATACCTCTGACTCAGTAGCTTGTGGTATGACCACAATTCATTCATTTTTGATGCTCATGATTTTGGACTTTCGTCCCGCTAGACCATCAGTGCAGACCACTGTGCGACGCGGTGGTAGCCGGTACGCGTGAAACAAAAGCATCGCTAAGCTTTGGAATATTCCAAATTACCTTTACGTTGCTAATTCGGTATTCCCAATTAGCAACGTCGCATTGAAACCTAAAATTTCATATTACACTTTGTACTCTCGAAATTATCGCAAAACTGACACGGAACCACAGAAGGAACGCGTAAATGAGTAGATTAAGTGTTTAACTCTGAAGTTTTGACATATTTTAACCATGACTGGAACGATTGAATACTTTCTGAAAAAGATTTGCAGATTAAGTCGGAAATGTCAGAATGGCGATTCATCCACAAATGTCATTCGTTAATAGGTCATTAGCCCCCTATTATCTACGGTGTTTCAAATTAGATAAAGTTAGTAGTTTATTGGATATATCGGTATTTGAAATTACCAACGATTAGTAATGTAATTGTTGTGTAACTGATTCATCACCGTCCAGCTCAAACTGCTGACCCTAGAAACATAAAATTCGGAGGTTATCTATTCCTTGTGCGATGCAGATGCTGGATAAGAAGGGTTTTTCTGAAATTCCATCCCCAAGGGGGTGAGAAGGGGTAGAGTGTGTTTTCATGGATTCTTTAATATTTCTTAGGCCCGATTAGATATCAACTTGGTTCTTACTTACAAAGATTACCCACACAAATGCCTAAAAATCAATTTCAGGATATTTCCCTAACCAACCCCTAAGGGTGTATTTTCACGGATTGCTCAAAATCTCTTAGGCCCGATTTAATATCAACTTGGCTTTTACTTCGAAAGGCTAGCCACATAAATACCTAAAAACCAATTTCGGTCGGACGATAGAGAATACATTTAAGAACATCTGTGGAAAATTGTATAAAAATCCATAGAGTGTTACTCAAATTACAGCGAACACCGTTTCGGAAAACGTGGTTTCGAGAAAAACGCATTTAAAGCTTCCGGAATGTTTAGATATTTGAAAAAAAATTGTATACAGTATTCAAAGATGTCTCTATCTTCATTGAAAAATTTTTATCCGTAAAAGTGTTTTTATCACTTAGAAATAAATTCCCAAATGTGCGATATTTCTTGACCTGCGCAAGGTGGTCTAACATTTTAATGAAAGCTCGCCCATCACTCTATACACATCCTTGCTGCGGTCATTATTATTAAATAGAAGTGGACATTTATTTTGTAACAGTATTCTGCAGTGTTCCACTTGGAAGAAATTAAAATATTTAATTACAGTACAAACTTCGTGTTACGAACAACGTAGTTAAATATTGAAACTTGATTTTCTCAATAAAAGCTATTTCGCGACGTTCCTTGTTCGCCCCTTACCCTTTCGCATGTTGATTTCACGAGCGACGTTTTCGACTTTACTTGTAGCTTAGCACGTTTCCTCCCGGATGCCCTAGTTGAACTTATTGCCGAGGCTTTATCTACTTAATATTTTGCCTTCAGTCACTTTAATTGTGCTCGACCAGGCGCGTCTTGCCTTGTCATAACGACTTTAATGCACGGTGTTGTTCATCGTCGCGATCGCAACGATTCGTTACTTCCGTTGGCTCGTCAGAAAATAGCTGGAGAGAAAAATGGATCGATCCTGAAATTAGTTTCTTCGCTGCAAATACTCCGAGTCATTTTTCCGCGCAAATTCAATTAGCGCGTAAACCCCGCCTTCATTAATATTTCGCTGGGGGGCGGGGAGGAAGTACAATGTATATCAGAATCTCCTCGCAGCATTTATGTATCTGCGTTACATGCCGCCCGTCAATAATTAGGTAAACATTTCGCATAAAGCACGAATGAAACCGCGAGGGAAAGATTAGTTAAAAATCGCGTATAGGGAACGGCGAACTCTTTGTAATATAAACTAACGTGGGTGCTTTATCATCCCGTGTACAGGGAACAAGCACGTATACCGCGATCGTGCTGCTCCGGCAAAAAAAAAGCGGAACTTTTACGTCGCTGGAGTGAAATACGCGCTAGATTGTAACGGCTATGATTCAATATTTTCACCCAAGTAGACCAGGAAATTCCCGTGAATGAAACTTGGCGAACTAATCCCCCCCCTGCACCCCTGTGTCTTTCGAACCTTTATTCCGAGAAGAATCCCGCAAATTCTCTAAACGAACCAGCGCAACGAAGAATGCGTTCAGTTGCACGAATCGTGTCCCTATTGTTGCCGCAAACGTTCCTCCCTTTCATCCGGAACGAGATATTGAATTCGATTACGCGTCGAAAGGAACTCGAAACTTATTCCATTATCGCGAGAACGCTCAGAATTTGTCGATGCTAATATCCCCGTGCCGTACTGCGCCACGCGACGATATAACAGGACACACTTCTATTTAGAACGTTTCTTTAGGATCCCTGTTAAACGCGGACACATTGTATTAACATCGATGAAGGTATCAGCGAGTCTTTAAACCTTTTTTCGCATGCGTCTGCATTTAACGCTTATAGGTGTGACAGAAACAAAAGAGTAATAAGTAGTATAGCGGAGGGACATTAAAATGAATTTCAGCTAGCGAGCAAATATAGTAACTTAAAGGACGCCCAAATATAGTAACAAAATGCTAGTCCCATTGACAGTCAATTGGTCGACTCTGTTAAGTAAAGTATACCTCTGAATAAAAGCACGGGAATACGTCAAGGTGTCCGGTTTCACCGTCTCTGATTCCCGAACGTATTCCCCTGGAAGCCACGCGAGTGGTTTATGAATTCTAATGGCAAGTCAGCGGCCGCGGCTGAGGATCGAGATCGGCGATCAGGCGGACGATGAGGTCGATTCGCTTTCCTATAAACGTCTATTCAGCCGTTCAATGAGGCCAATTAAGTCCTCCCGTCGGTAGAATACCATTGATTGATTCGAAGCATCCCCGACTACCTGGGGCACTGAATCGCAGCGAATCGCAGAGAATCGCGGCCGTGTCGCGCGAGCGATCGAACCACGGCCGAGGGAAGAAGAAGGTGTTCCGTGGCGAAGGCCGCGGCGCGCCTCGGCCCGTTTTCTTTGCCCTCGTCCTGGAAGTGCAGTAAACGGAGCAATCCGGCGGGGCGAGCGTGCGAGGCCGACGAAAACAAGAATCCCGACCGTCTACGAAGGTGCCCCTCGCTGTTTTTGCCTCGTTGGGTTGACGTTGCGACAAAGAGAAAAAAAAAAAAAAACTGCAGGGGGGGATGGTTGACAAGAAGGGTGAGGAGGCGTCGGGACCTTGCCTGCTCCGGTTCCCCCGGCTACCGTCGTTCGATCCGATGATACGTATCTCTCGACGGGTCGTGCGTATATACGTGTTCCCCCCCGGGGTCTTTACGCGCCGGTGTGTGCGCGCCTACGATCCGTGCGTGTACACGGAGGCGTGTGTGCCCCGTGCATGACGGGGCGCAGGTAGGCGCGCGTGTGCGTGCGTGGCGCGCGAGCAAAAGAAACGCTCCTGGCACGATACATATTAGTGCGTAGGGGACGTAGGTGCCCCGCGTGGCAGGGCTACATAAGACGCATCGGCTCGAGATACATACATACTATTCGGGCTCACTTTGCTCGGAAACGGTCTACTCGTTCGCTCGGCTGGCACGCTACGCCGACAGGCGTAGCCTTCTCCGAGGTTAGATGCGCGTGATAATGCGATCCACGGCACATCGTATCCTCGAAGAGGCTGGTGAAGGGGAGAGAGAGAGAGAGAGTGGATCGGTGGGACGGAGAAGGATGCAGGAAAAGGAGGAAAAGGAAAAGCAGAAGACGAGCGGGCGGGAAGGGTGGAGCGCACCGAGGGCGCGTGAGGAGCGGCGCGGGGAGGAAGGAGAGGGCAGAGAGAAAGAGTCCGTAAGGTATATATCCTTGCTCGCGATGGAGTAGGTAGGTATGTACGGTCGGCAAAGTCCGCTCAGTCGGCACGGATAGAATGGCGGGTGTGGTACGTGACTATGCGCGGTAGAAGGAGAAGGTCGAAAGAACGGGGGAGCGCAGGGGAGGGCGAGCGAAAAGAGGTAGTAGGGTTTGGCGTGGAAGGAAGAAGCGACGGAGGGAAGGTGGTTGGGAGAGCAAGAAGAGCTACCGGAGAGCCACGAGAGGATGCGTTGGTTCCGTTATCGACCTGCAGCAGGGCGTGTCTCTCTGCTTCTTTCTCCCACGGCCGGGAGCCCGGTATCCGTGTCCTTCTTCCTCGTTCGGTCCTTTACCCATTGGCCCGTCCCTGGCGGTCCCGTCTCTGTCTAACCGACGGCAGCGCTCGCGGCGCTCAGGCTCTTCCGTCTTCGTCATCGCGACGGGTAGAGCCGAGCGCGGAGCGAGTCCGGCCGATTATGAGCCTTCAGAGCGCGGGGCTCAAACCCTTCGACCCAATCCCGGCTTCTACCCGTCGTCGTCTCTCTTGACTTCTCGATTGCGGCACGCTCGGGCCCTTAGTTATTGGCATTATTATTATTTGCACCTTTCCGCGCGTACACCACGCGCCCTGCACCCTCTCCCACCACCCTCCTTCTCTCTCTCCCCTCACTCCCTCCCTCCCTCCCTCCGGCCCCGCTCTCCCCGCCGCCCGTGTCTCTCTTTTTCGCTGTGTACACGATGATCGACCGGCCTCGTTGCACACGCAGAGACAGAACGAACCGCGAGGGGACTCGAAGCTGCTGGCTTGTAACGAGTTAACGAGTTTAAAGAAATGACTCACCGCTGGCCGCGTCTCCAGCGACGCTGCCACAAAGGATAATAAGATGGAACGTGTGACGAATAATCGCTCGTTAGAACCAGAACGATACGGTCTCGCGCATTCTTCGCCACGGCCGGGCCGCATCGTAGATCGATGAACGCGTGTGCATACCGGATCCGCTCGTCGGAGGAACCGAGCCGGATTCGATAGACGTGAATGCCTCTACCCGCGTGCGTTCGCTTTCTGCATGTTTTGTCTAAACGTTCCGCTGCACTCTGCTCCCTTCCAACCTACCCCCGGCCTCTCTTTATCACCCCGTTGCCTTTTTTTCTCGCCCCGTTTATTCTTATTGCTCGTTCTTTTTTTTTTTTTTGTTCCTCCGTTTTAATAATGGGCGTCCCGTTGTGCCTTTTTAATGCACATCGAGACATCGAGGTCCGACGTATTAACGCGTCCAGTGCCGTGCGACGTTGGCTCATCGTTTTTAATTTCCAGCTCGTTATTCGTTTCGAAAGCCCGCCGCTCGAGACTGCAAACTTTAATCGGAATTATAACAATTACAGTCGGGGGCCGCGCCGAGCTCCCATTGACGGGCCCAGAGAACGCTCTTTAATCGCAAACGGAATATTAATGAGGATAACGAGAGAAATTGCGGGCGCGGAACGGCATTTCGAAAAACCGCGAGTTTGCCGCAATAGGGGCGTCGTTAATTTTAATTATTTTCTAACGCGACTAGACACCAGCCGAGGGACGCTTTCTCTAAGTGGGCAAAGAAATCTACTTTCTAACGTCGGCCACGAAATTTCAGCGCGGATATGGATTCTGCAGCTACGGTTGACGGTGGTTGGAGACCAGAGGCAATATGTCCCAACTTTGCTACATTGCTCACTGATGACGCATGGTATATATATATATATATATGTACATATAATAGTACACAACGTATAGCTGTAGGGACACTATTGTCCCCGGGCTTTCGAACAAGAGGACACTTAATAGAAGCGTTAATAAAATTCCACGCTGTGCGATTTTACACAGCGACGTCAACTTGAGAACATTAATAGCCAATTAAACGTCGCTGTTCCTCTAGGAGCGGATAGACGTGTCCGCGTTTCATTCTTCAAGGGCTCTTTTGCAATGTTTTCAGCTCGCCGGTAACTTGGAATAGCCGAGCAGGAAAAGGAGGAAGCGTAAGAGTGTGCGTATTTCTCACGTTCACAATGCACCGCCTTCCAACTTTCTACGCCCGCTGCATAGTGTAAACTATTACTGAAACGGATAAAACGGGTCTAATAAATCCGACTGCGCGTAACTTTAACCGAGCGTATCGTTGCGCTCGCGGTATCGCAAAATGATTTCGACCGGGGACCTAAATCATGATTTATTAAACCGAGCTTAACACGAGAAAACCGCGGCATCACGTGCAGCAAGATTTCCCCACCGTCAACTAGCTACGAAATAACATCATAAACCTGCAAAATCCACGATGGGACAAAAATATCCATCGTGACTCACGCGCAGTTGCTTTATTAATTTCTCATTAGTTTCAAGAAATTAGACTTCTCGCGAGACAGGCCTCGTAATGCATTTTCAAAAACCTCTCGCGACTGTTTCCATTATTTACATATCGATGGCTCAGTGCGCAAATATTGTCCACTTGTTTAAGCATATGATTTTTCTGCAACACAAAGACACGGTCGACAAAATATTTGCTGCATATGAACACTGAAATTTCGCAAAAAGTGGAGATACAATATTTGTGCACTAACAAGGGGAGGACGCCGTGAGGTAGACACCGATTTTTATGAGCCTTGGCACGATGAATCTACGTCGAAAATAAGTAAATAGGTGTCCGAGCGTTTCTGCCAATGGGCCTTAATAATAGAGATATTTATTTACGTGGAAATTATTAAAAATTTCATAGTGGCTGTGGGGTTTTAATGGGTAAAAATCCCATACCACTCTGGCGCCCCCGGAGGATTGCCCTCTGAAGGAGTTGGGGTGTCTTTTGAAGATTTCCCCAAGTTAAAAAGAAGAATTTATAAAAAAAATAATTTATAAATTTTTTTAACGTGGAGACATCTTCAAAAGGCACCCCAACGCCTCCTGAAGAAAATCACCCGCGGACGCGAGGTTTGTGTGGGATTTTTACCCGCTAAATTTTTTTTAATAATTTCGATGTAAATATCTCTATTATTAAGGCCCATTGGCAGAAACGCTCGGACACCTATTTCCTCATTTTCGACATAGATCCATCGCGCCAAGGCTTATAAAAATCGTTATAGTTATTTTTCAGATTTTTGCCTCGCGACAGAAAAGTCTCGCGTAAAATCTCATCGTGGATTAAGCCACACTATTCGTTTGTACGGTGCCTTTCGATTTGAACAAAGAAAAAGGAGAACCAGAGATCTTGAGGAGTTGCACGGAACAAGGGATTCGATAACAACGCGTACACGCCAGTACAATAGAGATGCATGTCGGTGTATCGGGGGAGGAAAGGCTGGTTTAATACGCGGTCCTCGTCAACGAGACGGAGATAAATACCATATCGCCGTTGCCGTGGCACGAGAAAAATTGCGGCGATCCGGCATGGTGAAGGGTCGGCGCTGTGCTCCCCCGAAAATCGTTGTCTCGTAGCGAATAGCACGTCCTTGCGGATCTTCCACGTTCGTTGGTTCGTTTGTTGGATGCGCCTACAGAGTCCTTCTCGTTTCCTCGTAATTACCGTGCCTCGCATACCAGCGTAGCGCGGCGTTTCTGGGGCGCGCACCAATGCGACACCGGAGACAAGAGCGGAACAATCGTGGAAAGAGACGGCGGGGCTAATCGATAAGTACGGTCCCAAACCGAAACTGACAATGGGAAGAATGCCGATGTCAACGAATCCGCTGGAACGCGTGGATTGGAACTCGACAAAATATTGCACGGAACATTCCATCTGAACTGGAATCGGGAACCCGGGGAACAGATAGCGGCCAGGAGCTCGAATTATTTATCGTGGACGTGCGTCTAATTGCCCGCTAATATAAAAGTGTTCCAAGTTGCGAGAAGCTGACGAACAATGGAGCAAGACTCCGAGCTTCTCTCAGGTTTATGCTGGTGCGTTTTGGAGTAGTTTCTTTTTTTATGAGATATAATTATAATACCAGGGCAAAACCGTATAAGTACCATATTTATTTCTGAAAAGAAATGAGAGAAGTCAACGCGCATTTGGCAATTGTTTTCCACCATATTGAACTGTTAGTTAACAGAGATTCGTGACGAAATACAGTGGCGGGCGAAAGGAAGTTTACATTTTTTAAGATCGCATATCTTTTTTGGAATTCGTCCAAACGACATGAATTTTTTTGAGAAGTTAGAAGGATTAGTTTGCTAAGTGACGTGTTTCGTCGTTGTGAAAAAATGCAATTGGTTGGAATAGCAAAAAAAACAATAGTAGATGTCGTTTTTGCAACTTTTTTGTGAGCCTGTAATGAAAATTCGATAAACCTGTTTGTGGATTGAAGTAAGTTGTATACTTGCTTAAAATTTCGTGAAAATCGGTTAACGTTGCTCTGAGCATAAACGCTTAAAAATCGCAGAATAAGGTGAGAAAATCGCTGATTTCGGGAATTTTGCGATTTTCGCGACGTTAACCGATTTAGATGATGATGAAATTACAAGAGCGTTGATTAGACATTGAGTGTAATTCGGGAGAGAATTGTGCCGGTGATTTTGAAGGTCGTATAAGTAAAAGCAACCCCTCAAATTGAGATTTCTCTTATTTTATGTTATGCTGGTTTTGTATTTCAATATTACGAAAGAAGTGTTGCAAAATAGCAGTTAAGTAAGCAATGACATAAGACCACTTTCATAATGAGCCGCGACAGTTTCACGTTCATCTTGATAGTGGTGTAAGTCATTTGTTCTATGTAAGTAATTTGTGAGAAAGGAAATAATTACACATTTCTGTATTATGTATTAACCTTAGATGTGAGAAAAGAAAAGGGAAAAGGGAAGAAAACTCAAAATATACTTAATTATGCTGAAAATACATATGTGAAAAATTAGGAGAAATAGTGGTAAAGGATACATTACCAAGAATGGTAAAGTTGTTAGTGGCAAAGTACCTATATGAAAATCAAAATTCCTTTTCAAAATTCTAAAAAATTAGAATACTCATATGGAAAATTTGGTTAAAAAAATATTACGTAAATATAAAAAATATTACGACGTTTCACCGCACAAATGAAACCGAGTTAAATGAATTATACAAGCCTTTAAAAGAATTCTAATAACTGCAAAAATGTGGGCAATGTAAAAAATATTACGTAAGGAAGGGGGAGAGTGTTGGAATATAAAATCTTGCGAATTCTTATACTTGGGCACAGAGGGGGTAAGAAATCGCCAAAATTACCTATCACATAATTTAAGGACGGCCCCAAAACACTAATGGGTGCATTTTCAAAATTCGCAATAAATCGCTCATTTGTTTTCAGATTTCCATCAAACATGCGCCAAACAAAGTAGGGTAGACCGGGGGCGATAGTAACACTTTGTGTTTGGAATGCGATTACGTAGCAACTGTTACATATACAACAAAAACTCTTATACGGAAATGTTACTTAGTTATTTGACGTCATTGAGTCACAACAGTTTCGCTATATGTCAAGTGATATCCAAGTTGTTAATAAAAAATGAGAAGCGTGTAAAGTGTTACAACGGTCCCTGACCCCGGGTCGGTTGTAACACTGCGTGGAGTCGATAGTAGCGCAAATTTAACCTTACAAAATTAAAACAATTATTGATTTAAATTATAATTTAAATCAATAAATATTTTTATAAACGAATAAATAATATAATAAATGAAAAAAGTAAAATCTATAACCAATTATGTGGTATCGCAGTTGTGGTAGAAATAAAACACGTTTTGGCTGGTGCATTCTTCATCTGCTCAATCCTAAAAATCCAAAAAAGTGCTAAGTAACGATCAGTACTACTTTAAAAAAGGTGCAATTACAGGCTAAAAAATCGAAAAAGCACATACTTGCAAAGGCAGTATTTATATTCCAATTTTAAGTCAGTTAGAAAAAGTTACTTTCGGGTATGGAAAAGTTATTTTGTTCACCATCAATGTCCATTGCGTGGCTGTACTCCTAGGACATGGATGCGTATGTTCCCAATATCATTGTTCACCATATATCCAAAATCGGTATTAATATCTATTACATGTTTCGACATATTTAACGTGTTACATTCGCCCCCTGTTAAAACCGCCCCCGGTCTACCCCAGAATTTTTTCACATACCTATATTCCACGTGATAAAACTCAAAAACTGTCAAAAGTGGAGCTGCGCTCCTCTTACCGCAAAGTCCTCAATTTTAAGCGTAACAAAGGGATCCCTACAAGGGATTCCCTTGTCGCTACAATTTCCAGAGCATTTTCATCCAATCTCCCCCCACCATCTTCAAATCCACTGATATTCAAAATTCCCTTCGCCTCGCCCTATAAATCCCTTCCGCAAGGACCCCACCGCAGAAAAGTACGCTGTAAGAAATCGGCAAAGTTACCTTTGCGTAATTTAAAGCCGGCCCCAAACGAAAATTACATGATTTACACCACTCTCGTAATCACCGAGACAATTTCATTGTCGTACTTAGAATATGCGAGAGTACAGATTATCAACAATAATAGAAGAGCAGAAGACAAATGGTTGGAGAATTGACGTGGGATCGGGAAGATTCATGCGGGGAGGTTGAGTTCAAGATACATAGAAATGTTTATAAGTGGGTTCAGCGTGTGTAATATCTTGAGTGCACTGTGATATATCACCGGCTTGTAATACGAGGGAGAACTGCCACGATTCGCTGGCGCTTAGCGAATTTAACATACGACACAGGGCGTCTTCGTAATTCTTTGTTATTCCTACAGGTACTCCCATTCGAAAGTAATTAAAGCGCACCTGAATCCGATTACACGATGGAATAGAGAAGCTAATGCAACATCCTCGGAGCTCATGAAACTTTCATTACCGCAGTCTAGTACGTAGCTACGTAGAGACACGGTTTTTATCCCCAGCGAATGTTTGGTTTTAAAACCAGGCGTTAAACTCCGCTAGGAAATAAATATCCTGTATTTAAAAGCGTACGTATTTGCGCACCGTGCCCGGACCATCGTTGCATCGTCGTTTCCCCGTTCGCGTTGCCGGATAAACCGAGACCGGACAATGAATTATGAGAAGTCTCGATTACATGTCCATCAGAAATGACGCGGGCGATACGGAGTGAGCATCTAGATACGAATAGCCTCTTCTCAACACCGCGCGCGATTATTTAAAGCTGCCGGTAAGAGCAATAAATTAAGCGCGCCTAAATTATCTTCCGAAGGTTTTTAATTTCAAGGAAAGTTGACGCAGGCCTTCCGCGAGCACTCGCCGAATAATTTCATCCCCAATAAAGTATTCATATCTTATCGATAATCGTTAGCAGCGTCCCTAGCGCTAGCAACGTTTCTCGAAGAATTCCCTCGGCTAGGCGGACTGATAGGGGGACGATCCGTTTTCGTCGGATCGTTCGATTTTCGCCGTTTAGCGCGTGCAGCTTCCAACTTGGTCGGAGGGGGTGGCACTGCGGCGAGTGACGTATACGGGCCACGGGAACGATACGACCCCGTTTAATTTGTATTATATACAATGGCGGGCTGATAAACTTGATTCGCACGACAGCGCCCGTTGCGTTCCGTGCATTGTGCCGGGGAGCGTGACAGAAACGACAAGTTCAATAGGATTTCACCGATGCTCCGCGGCGCCGTTGTCATTTACTTAATTAAACAACGCGCGGCCGCCAGCCCCACCCTCCTCTTCGACTAGATACATTTATTTCTTTTTAAATAACGAACACCGCCGCGGCCAGTACAATATTCCCGCGTCGACGCACGGGACCGACAATGAAAAAATATTCTCCAACCCCCGCAGCGGTGGCGCTGTTTCAATTAATACTCGAAGCCCTACAACCACCACCCTGCCCCATTGTTTGTAAAGTCCTACGTCCTCCATTTTATTCATCAATCTATTAACACTCCGTGGAACAAGTGCTGCCAAGAATCGGCGCGAGTCGATCGAATAAAGAGACGCGGTCGCGGACGATCCCTTGGACGAGTCACTGTTAATTCGCGAAGCAACTCGTAAGAGTTCTAAAGGCAACGCAACCCCGCATTTAATTCCAAATGTTCGAGTAATTGTACGAGAGCTTTTGTCGACTGGAGCAGAGCTCGATCTGAGTAGCTCCACGGTCGCTATGGGCGAAAATGTTTTTTTGCCGCTGTTTATATTATTTTAAGGTGTAATTTTTTACAGTAGGTGAAACTTTTTGTAGGCATCTGTTGAATAAGGAAGGTCTATTGCTTTGTGGCGTGCGTAGCTTTGGGTTTCGAGCGGAGAAGTAGGCGACCGGGCATGGGGTCGTAAAGTTGAAACGAAGGTTTCGTGGCCTTGGTGTTTGGACTTTGCCAGGCGACGGAACCTCCCCTTTTTCGTGACTCGGGGTTTTTCCTGGTTTTTGCGCGGGGTGCGCGTTTCCTTCGGAGTCGGAAGGAATGCGACCGTTGACCAGGCATTCGGTTACGAGTGAGCGTCTTGAATGGTTGTGCTTTTTGTTCGCTCGTCAGGTTTATACAGAAGGTTTGCGTGTTGCATATCTTCTTATAAACATTATTTTGTTGCGTTTACTTAGACGTACATTTTATTATCGCCCTCGCGTCTCCCACCTCAGTTGTATAAAAATTGTAATATTCATAAAAAAACAATGACGAAATGGAATAAAATATATAGGTAGGACGTAGGTTCCTTTTTAAACGATTTTATTCAGCTTCGATCCGCTGTTTGTTTGTTTGTATGGTTCAAATCTGGCAACTCAAATGGCCCACTTCCAACTATTCAATTGTCTTGAAACTTTGCAGGCGTGCGTAGTTTGGATGACAATACAATATTTTAAAAAAAAATTAACCACGAGCGGGTGAAAATTACCCAGTCATCAATGAATGTAACCCATAACCACAAATCCAAAAGACTTGAAATCAGCCACTCGCGTTCTGGTCGCTAGTCGCATCGCGATTACCGAAAATACACAATTTTTCGAGAAATTATCTGTCACGTGTGTTCTTATAGTAAATCTAAAACCTAAACTAAAACATCATCGAAATTGTAGTACAAGAAGAGAATTATTTTTTAGTGACTGTAGCACTACAACGTTTAAGCAAACTGTTGAACTGTATACAGCAATAAAAGATACTTGTAAAGAAGCCTGAGCTGTGAAATGTAAATCCACAAACACTAAAAACTAGAAAATAAAAAATATATAGAAAAAAATTTTATGTTAAATGATTTTATTAAAAATGTAGTGAAAACTAAATTAAAATGCACTAAAAACTAAAAAATAATTCTTTTCTTGTACTTGAATTTTGATGGTGTTAATATCAATTTAAATAAAATCGTGGGGCACCACGTGCAACCAGAAGTTGAAGTATTAAAGTGATTAACTTCCTGTTGTGAAATATCGTGCCCCACGATTTTATTTAAATTGATATTAACACCATCAAAATTGAAGTAAAAGAAAAGTATTATTTTTTAGTTATTAGTGCATTTTAATTTAGTTTCTACTACATTTTTAATAAAATCGTTTAACACAATTTTTTTAATATATATTTTAAGCAATCAATAAAAAACAGCGTCAACACAAAATCACAGAATACATTAGAAAAAGTTTTAAAAGCATTTTCAACTTTAAGAAATCTTCTAACTCTCATGGCTGATTTAAAAACAATTTATAAATTTGATATACAATTCAAACATGTACCTACTTTTTTACCGCTGCTTCAAAACGTTTTACTTTTTTATTGTTTCTCATTGATCTTAATTTTCTTTTTCTACCAATTTCTCCGCCCTCGCTGATCTGGCCAGTTGCTCTGCTTCCACCCCCGCACATCGAGCCTTGAATGGAGGTTTATTATAAACGCGCCATATTTACCTTCGCGAATTAAATGCATCTAGATCCCAGATAATATAGATCGTCGATCTCCTTCGCGAATTAAATGCATCTAGATCCCAGATCATATAGATCATAGATCTCCTTCGCGAATTAAATGCATCTAGATCCCAGATAATATAGATCGTAGATGACGCAACTTTCGAGACCAGCTTGAAACGGAGCCGTCCGTATCGCGGGCGGGCCCGGCCGGCCTGTCCGTAATTCCTTCCGATCGTTCGTGTGTTTGCCTCGCGCGGTTCGTTTCGATTTCCATAACGTTCAGCTCTCGATAATAAAAAGCAGGAGAAACGGGCGAGGAAAGATATTCGGTAACGCTGCTCCTCGCCCACGTTTTATCGAGTTACGTACCTGTATCCCTCGACAATGGTGGTTCGCCCTCCTCCACCCCGCCGCTCCCAGTTTCTCATCTCCGTTCCATTCGATTGTAATACTTTTTTCCGTGTTATCGCGTCAGAATTTATACGGCGGGGGGTAATACTTATCGCGATAATTGCATCGACCACGTGACGCCCGCGATTTTCATTCGAGCCGCGAATAAAATATGCCGGGCGCGGAACGAGCTACGGAAAGCTTGATACCCGGTGTATCCTGGAACGATTCGTCAATGTAATTTCTATGGTTCGAATTACCATATAATTCTATGCTCCGTTATCGCGGACCGCCCACCGCGAGTCGCGTTTCCGTGGCCGCGGCGTACGATTAAAAATTTGCCCGAGAAACGGTATCGATACCTCGAACGGGATTAGTGCACGGCGGTAGGCCAAGGGAGGCTTAAGAAGTCAGATTAAAAGGGAACGTTTTAATTTGACAAGAAGGGAACGTGCCTCGTTTAAGGGAACGACCCAGTTTGGGACGCTGCTAAAAGCTGATTTTCGAGAATTTTTTTAACATAGAGAAGTAACTTCGATCCTTCCAAAACTTTAGGGGTATTTTCATGTACGTATATACTATACTACAACAAAATTTTAATTGACAAATTTGAAGTTTGTGGCGCCGAGATTGATTAATCATTGATGTATCTCGCCACTGGAATTGCGGAAATGGTGGGAAAGGTAGCACAAACACTAGACCGATCGACTTTTCCCGGGGCTTTTTAATTAAATAATGACCAGGCATCGTCGATGAATTAAAAACGTGTATGAAAAAATTAAATTATACCATGTTTTTGGCAGAAAACCATCGAAATTTTTCGTCAAAATCGTAAGTTTTTCTTTAATGTCCCATAATTTCGTCAATTCCAGACATTCTCTCATTTCTTTACTTCATCGACGATGTAAGTTCGTGAAAATTAAGAAACATTTAGGTTCTTTTATTTCGGGCCACAATTAAAAGCTTTTTTTTGCCTGCCATTTCAGAATTTCAGCGGCGAGACGCATTAATTATGATTAATCAATTTCGGCGTGACAAACTTGAAATTTGTCAACTAAATTTTGTATTACATCGTATAAATACGTATTAAAATACTCCCAAAGTTTTGGAAAGATCGAATTTATTTTTCTTTGTTAAAAGAATTCGCGAAAATCAACTTTTTTCAACGTTCTAAATCAGGCTGCCCCGTTCAGCCTGTGCAGGTATTTTTTTTTCTGTTGTGTGGTTCGAAAGTACGGAAGATTTGTTTGTGTAGGTGGTTCATTGATCTAGAGGGGAAACGGTAACTATATATACTCGAATTCCGTGTGACATCAATAGTCGCGGAGGTGCTATTAGCGTTAAATTTTGGTCTTTAGGTAGAACTGCAATTCATATTAAAGCCGTCTGAAGTCGCGACGTCGCTGATAGGTCTTTAATAACTCATTACACATTTCAGATATCGAAGCGATCTGGCGGTTTTGATTTAGAATTATGTAGGACACTTCAACTCCGCGGCATCCCTTAAATAAGATATACAATTGTAGAAATGGTCAATTTTGGACCTGGCTGGCAACGAAAGTTTTCTACATTCTTAAAGAATCCGAAATGCATAACAATGAATGCTGCATGTCTAATGCAAAAATTGATAAAATTCAAACAATAACTTTTTTGTTTTTTCTTCAAATATGTAGTAATAATGTCCAAAAAGCTTTTAAGCAATGCTACGCGATGCTATGCTATGTCATGCTACCTTTTAAAAAAATTAGCTTCAATACATTCTTATGGAACCGTTTCTACCAAAAGCTAAGCTGAAGCATCGCGTAACACAGCTTAGCTTAACTTCCCGTTGGATTCCCGGCTTTACTGTCTGTTGTTCAGTTTCTTTTTTTTTTAATTTATGAAAATCACATATTTTTTCAAACGTTTTGACCGGAGGGTACCCATAAGCCTGCTTGAAGTTCTTGTTTCGGATAAGCCTGAGCCGGGAAATCACCTACGCCATGAACGTAACTCTTTTTTTAGGTGCCATATTGACACTGTAAAAAAACAATTAAAACAAATTGCAAAAAGTCTTTTTAATTTTTTTTTGTATAATATAAGAGTAGCTTAATAAATTCCAAAAGGATTTATTTCATTATATGTTGCATTTACACAGAAAAATATCTTTAAAAATAGCTTAATTTTTCGGCGGTTCAAAGTAGAATGACCTCTTAAATTACGTAAGGCTTTGGCGAGGAGAGAGGTGGTCGCGAATTTCTTACATTTTCTTAAAAGTAAGGGAGAGGCCTTGCGTAATATCTTTTTTAACCTAATTGTCAATACGAGTAGCCCCAAAAACGATATGCAGGTATATAAACCTTTCAAAGAATTTTATTAACTGAAAAAAGCGATGTAAAATATATTACTTAAGCAAAGGGGGGAGAGGGTTGGAATATAAATTCTTACAAATTTATACTCTGGTGTAGGGAGTGAGTAAGAAATCGCCAAAACAGTAATACTTGCATTTCCAAAATTCGCAATAAATCGCTCATTTATTATCAGATTTCCATCAAACATACTCCAAACGAAGTAGAATTTTTCTACATACATTCCACTTGATAGCTCAAGAACAGTAAAAAATGGAGCTGCACTCCTCTTACTGCAAACTCCTGAATTCTAAAAGTAACAAAAGGATCCCTTATCGCTACATTTTTAAAAGCATTTTCATCCAATCTCCCCTCCGTCTCTCCAAATCCCCTGATATTCAAAATTCCCTTCGCCTCGCCCCATAAATCCCCCCGGACAAAATCCATCCACCTCGTCCCTGACTCGAGCGCCCAAAAATGGTACTCGAGGATGGACCGTCGATACGAAGCCGATACGCAAACTTTCGTACGAAAGTTATCGATACCCGCAGAAAGGGAATCAATTTCCAAGCTCGCCCCGCGCTCCCCGTCTCAAAACCGTAACGCGACACGGATAATGGAGACCGCGCGTAGGCGTTCGCGCCGGATCGCTCCTCGAGCGTAAGTATAGATCCTATCTATTGAGTCCTGCGAATAGTACGGTTACATTGTCGTAAAGCGTGAACCGGTCTCTGTCTCTTAGCGCGCACCTATATACCCCCGGCTATTGATACCTACATCCCAGCTATCCGTCTCTCTGCCCCTCGTTCCACGCCCGTTCCAATCCCGGCGCTCGTTCTTCGGCGTGCCCCGCGGACGGGCCGAAAAGAGCAGCAAGGAACGGGCGTTATCCGTGTCCGGAGCCAACGATTTCAGTCAGGAATATGAGCACAGTCGCGGGCATAATAAAACAGATTTCTTTTCACGGCCGGCGGACACCGGGGCCCGGATAATGGCCACGTGGGTGTCTAAACTGGATCGGTCCACGGATACACGGTCGCGTCGCACTGGGCTCTCCTGGAAACGCTCGACTCTGTCGTAAAGAACGAACCGGTCCATGTATCGATACCTACTCGCGCACTTGTAGATCCGCGTGTATACCTGGTACCTATCAATATGTATAAGCGCGTACATGCGTACATCCCCTCGGCTCACCCCCTCCTTTTATTCGCCTCTCTCCCTTCTTCATTTTCCCTTCGTCCCTTTTCACCGGCTCGCCACCCGTTTTCTATTTACCGCGGCCGTCCCGATGACTCCGCGGCCGTCCTTGTTCCTGAATCGCGGACACGATCGAGAGCACTACGCGCCCTCTAATAAAATCCCTGCCTCCGCCACCAGCTAACTCGATAATTCCGCGAAGTCGACGGCTATGGGGCGATAAATCGGACGCTTTCCCAGCGACGGACAGTTTGCGCTTTTGTTAGTCCCCTGGTCTAGGGAGATTTTCCGAGCGAGTGCTCCGTAGAGTGGCTCTGTCTCTCCGGGTTTTTTTTCTTCTTCTTCTTCTTCTTCTTCTTTCTCTTCGGGCAATTACCTGCTTGGCAGGGGCGGGCGAGCGCGATCAGCGCGGCTTTATTCGAGGCGCCCCGGAGAAATGTGGAATGCCGTAAGTGTGTAATGTTTCTCGCGACGGATCGCCTTCTGGCTTCCTACGCTCGCTGCGCCCGTAAATCCCGCGATGTGCCCGCGCAAAAGCACGGATCAACGGCTGGCGAAAACTCGGCTGCCCCGATATCGACAGATATGCGCGACCACGCGTGCATCGGCGATCCCCGATGGCTGTACACGGGCACGCGCTCGTCCGCAGCTTCGCGGGCGGCCCTCGACGCCGAAAAATTGGCAAATCACCGGCTACGCGCCCCTTCGTTAATAACGTTTGCGTGGCAAAAGTAATTCGGCGAATCGAGAGCGAATCGAATCGACGCGGTACGCGCCAGGCGCGGCCACCCGTGGATCGCACTTCACGAGGCATCGTTAACCCCGTCTTGAATGCGATCCAAACGGTGTAACGAACAGCGCGAACGCTTCTGAATCGTCGCGCCACGGCGGCTGTTAGAGTACAATTTTTATCGGCGCAGAAACGCTTTTTATCGAAAAAACACTATGTACATTAGGAACGGCATACTTTTGTCTATAAAATGTGAAATTTTCATTATAAAATTCGGAGGGGAAACTGCGCGGTAGCTGTTTCCGTGTAATGGTTTTTTTGGAAAAGGCTTCTGCGGTAAGTAGCATATCTTAGCTGATTTTCAGCTGATATCAAAAAGGAAAGATATTCTTAAAGTGGACGAGGAAAAGTAGTACTTTTCTTAGCCGATTTTAGTTTTCTATATTTTTCACAAAAGGCCGGGCGTTTGAATATAGAAGTCGAGTTTATGATTGAAAATGTGAGAAGTCGTAAAGTCCACTTCTATGTTCAAACCTTTTCGCTCCTTTGCGAAAAATTGGCAAAACTAAAATCGGCTACAAGTACTAGTTCTTCTTGTCTACAGTAAGTATAGGGTAAAGTAGCCGAATATAACGTCCTCTGCTAATATGAGACCCCAGCTTGTCGCCGCTACAGAACTATTGAATGTCATAGCGTTGCTATTTATTTTTCTAACTAACCGTGTATTTGTTGTTTTGTCCGCGCAGTGGCATTGTAATTAATTAAACGTCTTGAGCAAGCACATATTTCTGAAATACCGTTTTAGAGAGTTTTTGAGGTGGTTCGATTTAATTACAAATACCTCTAAAGTGGTAAGTGTATAATGATTTTCACAAATACTGTTGTACAGTGCTTGCAATGCAGTTGAACTTCGAAGCTACTTAATAGTTATCATGTTATTGTTTTAGAATATAAGACCCGTGAAAGTTCAGCTGATGAGAGTGAACAAGAAATTGTTCTGAATAATGAAAGTGATTAAGATATAAAAATTACGATACAGAATGCTTGTTTTGCACAGGTCTTTATTCTTCTATGAAGTGTTATAGAAATAGATTTCACATGCCGAATTTATAAAAAAAGAAAGAAAAAGTAAGTTTCAGGAAAAAAACAAACTAGGTCTCATATTAGGAACCCATTTTTTTATCTGTGTATTTGAATGACTTTCGTTTTTATTTTATTATGCAGCAACTGAATCTTTGTTATAGTATTTTTCAGTATGTTTCCAAAGAATACATATTCTACTTTTGAAACGTGTATCGGATTTTAATAAAACTGTTCTCAGTCAAGAGTTATGATGTTTCTAAGAAATGGGTCTCATATGCGGCTACTTTACCCTAATTTTTCCTTTTTCGTTTCAAATGAAAAATAACTAAGATACGATGGTCACCGCAGACGCCTTTTCTGAAAAAAAAACCGTTCTACGGAAACCGCTACCGCGCAGCTTCTTCTCCGAATTTTTTAATAAAAATTTCAGATTTCATAGACAAAAGTATGACCTTTCTAACGTATATAATGTTTCTTTGATAAAAACAGCCAAAAAACTCCAGCGAAAAAAAATTCTTCAAATCCACCCTACATTTTTGCCTCCTAAGTGTATTTTACCAGTGGCGGATTTAGAGGAGAGGGGGGCGCCCCTCCCTCAAGGGAAAAATTCTTTTAATTTGCAAAATACTTACTTTAACTTAGCAATATGAGGGACAATATGACAAATTTATACTAAAAAAACACTTTGTTATTTAGCAGGAAAATATCGGAAAGGTTCCTGATTTATTTCGCAGACCTACGCATATTTGCAAAATACTTATTTTAACTTAGCAATATGAGGGAAAATATGACAAATTTATACTAAAAAAACACTTTTTCATTTAGCAGGAAAATATCGGAAAGATTCCTAGTTTATTTTGCAGATCTACGCCACTCTCCCTCAAAAAAATCTTGGTTTCGTCCCTGCGCCCACCCCCTCCCGAAAATCCCAAATCCGCCCCTAACGTTGCCCCTTAATGAACGCGAAAATGCGCTATTTGCTTAGCTGGTCGCGCGCTGAATGCGTCGCGCGATTTTTGCAGAGCACAGGTATGTCACTTGCGGCGGTGCGCGTACTTCTCACGTACCGAGTACAATGAACCAGCCTCCAACTTTCTAAGTCCCGCGCGCGAGACGAGTGCTGACGGAAGGAGCGAGAAACTGAATCGCCCTATGATAAATGCGTATCCTGCGATTAATTTCATAATTTCGGGCTGACTGTGCGGCACAGGCAGTGCTTTGCCAGAATTACGTTTTTGGTATTTAGACCACTTTGTCTGCGTGCTGTGATAAAGTGTCATGGGTTTATTGGCACAGATAGAGGTTCTTTGGGCAGTACACTTCGTTTGGCTCGCCCCAATATTTTTACATCACCATCCGATCCCCGGGTGATAAATTTGCTTTTACCGTAAAATAGAATATCGTGCTAAAAGTCGATGGGCTTCGATGGATAGTTATTTTTTTTTTTTTTTGAGAGATTTTAATCGTTTTTTTTTTCGTTAACAACATGTACTCAGACACGGTTTTTAGGTGGCAATGCAACCATCGTGCTCTCGCAACATTCTCCCTATTGTCTCGTCGGAAATGTTTTTTATGCAAAATATTCGAGCACTGTATTGAATTTAAAAGCATCGATTCTGGGATTTTCTTTTGTATTTAATAACATTTCAGCAGAGCCACGGGGGTGCAAACAGGGCAACCGCCCGGAGCGGCAGAACTGGTAAAAACAGAAAATTAAAATCAATAAAAACCAATTAAAAAGTAATACTTTTTTGGAAAAGCGGTAAAATAGTAGGTAATACATGCTTGAATTTAATATCAAGCTTATAAATTGTTTTTAAATCGCCCATGTAATTACTAAAGTTTTTACCAAACAAAAAACGCACTCACTGTCAAAAATTGTGTTTTATAATAATTATTTATAATTAAATATAAAGGTTAGCAAAATTCATTTTTGTCCGTAAGCCCTTGCAACAATATAAAGGAACATCTACGTGCTTTGAGTTTACTCAGTTCCGAAGAATAATATTCTTAGAATATACAATCATAATTCGCTGCACCCACGTTAAGTGAAAACCGAGAAAACAAGGAATTGAATACTTACCTCGGTTCACGGAAGCTTCGTTGTAAAGTACCTCTACTGTAAACAGAACAAAACAATTTGCTCTGACATAAAATGCATTCGCTGCTGTTTATATTGAATTAAGTCGTTTGTATTCTTGAATATTAAATTCATATACTGATATATTTTTCAGCGTGGCCTGATTCGTCTCTCCTGACTCCCAAGCACAGGGCTAAAGGTAAGGTCTCCGAATCGATAATTTAATTTATATTTACCATGCTCTTGGGCATAACTCTTTGTCCCTTTTGCAAACCGACGAAGAACATAACTACGGCCCGACCTCGATTATCTAAGCTTCTGTTATCCGCGGTTTCCATTACCCGCTGTATCAAAAATGCATACAGCAATAATGCCCTGTGACAGCTGACACAATCAAGCCGCGCGACATTATTTCCTCTGCGAATAAAATCGTTTACTTCTGACACGATCCTCAATCATTTAACAGGCGAGAATATTTATTAGACTTGCCCCCGCCCTAAAATAACCTTAACAAGAGGCAATCAGAATTAAATGGAATAGAAAAACACTTGCCCACGCGATGCCGGAATTATACAGCCCTACTTCCAACTCGGCTCATCCCCCGCAAAAAACAAAAACCAATTTACCCAAGCAGAGCATTTCATACCGAAATGCACCACCGCTAATCCCACCCCACCCCCCCTCAATCTAGCCACTTAATCGAGTCTCCACCTGCATCCGTGCAGTCTGTATTTCCTATAAAGCATCCGGCGCGTCCGAAAATCGTCGGGCACGCTACCGGCGCGATGCAAAAGCCCGAGGGAAAGGTTTCACTGAATAAGGAGGAGGTGGACGGTTGCCGCGGAGAAATGTATTTGCTCGGCAAATATTTTTCCGCTTTGTATGAATAATGCGCGGCGCGTCTATTAATATGTATAAGCGTCCCATCGGTCTTTCTCATGGCCCCGCAAATGGTCCAGCGAGCCGGGGCCCCGTATACGCGCGTTATCCTTCTAGGATCGCGCACACTTGTCCGGCCGAGGTGAAGCCCGTGCAGCGGCGCAGCGGATGGGAGAGTACGCAATGCAAAGCAACGAAACGGAACAGCAGATCTTATAGCTCCGTTACAACCGGCTAGCTGACCGTTCCCAACGAATACGGCCGGGTACCACACCCGCTCGGGTATTTCGAACGGAATGATCGAGAGATAAACTCGTTCGCTCGGCGCTTAAACGAATACGCCCGGCGTAACGAGTCTCCGGTTTCCCGGCGTACAGGTAAACTATCGCGTTAGATCGCCTCGAATTTGAATTTGATTCAACGCGACACTTTGTGCCCGGACCTGCACACACGCGCGCGCGCGTGGGCACACCCCCTCGAACCGTTCTTTCCTTTCTTTACCTCTGCAAACGCAACGTGCTCCAATTTCTTTCTACCTTTTTGTTGCTCCCTTTCCTGTTTTATTCCCTTTGAGCGTTGGAATGCACCGTCGACCGCGGTTTCGACAATCTTTCGCGCGGCAAAAATGGGGGTGGCATGGACCGATGTAAATACAATAGTAGTCGGCGTTGTTGTTGCTAGGTGGTTTCCATCGCTTTTGTAACTGGCCGAGGTTGCAGCTAGGAATTTATTTATTTATTTCCTTGTGAACGGGGAAAACCTATTTTGCGACAGAGGGGGTGAAAGAGACACAGAGTAGGGAAAACAAGTGTTGCCACTAAACGAAAACGGGAAGTAACGGGACAAAAAAGTAGGAGGGATGATAATACTGATGACTGAAGTCCTATTTATAATAAAATTTGGCTATAATAAAAGCTGGCTTTAAATGAGGAAAAATATTGAAAAATAAGGTGGAGTTCTTGTGCAATAATTTATCTTATGTTATTAATTCGAGTCGCTCGATTTTTTGGAATCGTTTTAGACTCCTTTTCCTGCAGATATGCTATTGTGTATATTTTTTAATTTGATGGAATTGTCGGCGTAAATCGAGGGTGGCAAATGAGAAATTAAATTAGTAAACTTGTTACTGCTACTCCCATTGTTTATCACTGTTATGCAGTTTTTATTTACACCACCCGCGGCACGTAAATGAGGTTGGGTATTATACCTACTTAAGCTTAAAACAAGCGGAGATGATGTTTAACGATACCCGTACGAACTAATTCGCATCATGAATTCGATAGATAGAGCAACATTACTTTCCCACGTATGCTTTTCCAGAGAATCATACTCTGTGGCAGAAACAGCAAAATATTCGTGCATTTGTAAACTGAAAGAAAAATTAGGCAGCAGAATCACAGAACACAGTCATTTAAATAAATGTGGTATATTATTAACAAGGGGGAAGATCTGGAGCCAGAAAATTCAAAAAATTCTGAAACTTTGCGAATATGTAGGGGATTTCCTCCTGATTACAACGCAATTTTTGTTTGCACCCCCAATTCACCCGAGGGGGGTGAAATTAACTCATGAAAATTCTATTAACCCATGGAAATGCTATTTTTCGATTTTGTGTTGTAACTCGTGAACTGTAAGAGATAGAAAAAAAGTTTCAAGACAAAAGTTACTTCTTTTAATTAGATCTATCACTTGGTAAAAAAATTATTTTACAGCTCACGAGTTATAACACAAAATCGGAAAATAACTGAATATTCGGGGATCAGTTCCACCCCCCTAGAGTGAATTTGGGCGGCAAAGAGAGATTGCCTTGTAATTAGGAGGAAATTTCCTGCATATGCACAGTGTTTCAGAATTTTTTGAATTTCCAAGTTCGGCTTTGTAAATCATATAAATAAACCAAAGTTCCATCCAAACTGGTACTACTCTTTATCAGAACACTAGCTTTATTATCTGGCTTCGCCCGGAATTTAGATTCTGAATTTATAAAAAAGAAATTGTTTACTTAATTTTTTTTTTGTGAAAATAGTCACATACATCTGGATTGGCTAGACATAAAAGGCAGAGACACATTTCACCATCCCAGAGTTTACTGTTTGAAAGTTTTTAGACGACAGACAAACAGACAAGCAATAAACTTTCTGCTTTATATATTAAGATTATTATTAGTCCTTCGCGTCGTGCCGCAGTGTTTTCGCGGTTTATTAAGAAATATGTAGTATCTCAAGGCAGGGTTCAGGTCGGGTTACGTAAAAACAGGCGTTCCTCCATTTGCAACTTATTATTCCAAGAGGTGCACGACGTGAGTAATGAAGGTTGAGTAATTTCCCTCGGCCAGAGATGATGACCTAACGTGATAAAGTATATCCCCAGTTCCCTCGTATTTATGTAAATCTATTTCGTGAATTTATCGAAACGATACGAATGGAAGAAACGCAATACAA
Organism: Andrena cerasifolii; assembly: GCF_050908995.1. Lineage (NCBI taxonomy): Eukaryota > Metazoa > Arthropoda > Insecta > Hymenoptera > Andrenidae > Andrena > Andrena cerasifolii. Next base: position 5,166,337 of record NC_135126.1, on the reverse strand, counting down.
TATTCATGACCCTTATTAAAAAATAGAGAGTTTATTAGCACACGCGTGCGTGTGTTCAAGCGTACATAAATATTTATGATACGAAGGGATCGATAAAATGGGATACGGTATCGGTGCCCAATGCTTGAACCCGATATATTGCGCCTCAATTTGTATAACTATAAACGTAGAAATGGTTATCGACCTCGTTCTGCTCTCTTGTTACAAGCTCGGTCATAAAAAGGCCTCGTGTATTTACTGTGTCTGAACAGAAAGTGGATGGAAATTAAAATTTCCCCGCTAAATTTGAAGCTGGTGCGTTTATTTCGTTTGTTTCCCCTCGGTATAGAATAATTAATTGTACTGGATGCCAAAATGGCCTCAGTGCCAAAATTCAGTTTCGAGGAAAGTATCTGTAAACATTACGAAGTTAGATATTTTTTGTACATAGCGAAGTTGTAAAACTGTCTACAATATTTAAAAATCTGTTGTATCTGCTTTGCAGTTGTATCATTACAATCGGATTTTTTCTGACAAATTAAGTTTCTGCTTAACTTGTAAAAATGGAGAAATAGAGAAGGGAAAAAGTTTTTAACATTATTTTTTATTATTTATTTCATATTTGCATAATTATTGAGAACAAAATGTAGAACATTGGAAAAGTATGGTTTTAAAAATAGATACAAGGTAGGGTCAGTTGGTCAACATCGATTCACAAAATTTACCACAGCTCTGTAAATTTTGAAGATACCGCAATGAAATTTAGAGGGCATGTGTAGAGAAGAATGAGCAATCTAATTATGCGTTTTATGCAAAAAGGGCCTGAGTGCCCTGAGGGCGTTCTTGCATCCAACAGTACAATTAAAATTTAATAATAGGTATATAAGAAAAGCATGAGAAGCAGCAAGTTGAACCATGAACAAAGTTACCTACGAATTTTAAAAAAACGCGAAATTTGAAAGGGGACAAGGTTTTTAAAAATACGCAGTTCTGTAACGCGAGATTTCAAAGCGCCTGAGTAAACAATAGCGAAATACTTGTTACATATTTTGCAAGCATAAATGTAAAACATATAGCAACGTAATCCTTCGTTTACACACTAATTGGGGTGGACAAACGAAATTGTAACGCTTGCCTTATTTAAGCCAAAAATCGGTATTAATTATAATAGGATTAATCTCTCAATTATGAACGACGATTGAATATATTTTTACTGAATTTAGTAGACACCCCTGAGCCCTCTGAATGGTGAACTCTTTCTTTCCGGCATCCTGCGTATTCTCCCCTTTTGAAGAAATTAAATCCTTGTCGTCGCAGTGCTGCTAATTACTTATTTTTCTCATTTTGACACGAGCCAGGCAATTTAACGGGTTGGAAGGAATTTTGCATTTCGTGCGCGGTGACCCACTGCTTCGCAGAGCAGGAGAACAAACAAATACTTGTAAATATTATTGATTGGGTAAATATAACGAGGGGACTGGCCCAAATATTAAATTAATTAATAATTCTCATTGGATGTCGTTCTAAATAATACGGCTGTGCGCATGTAATCTCGCATTGATGGTGATATCTCCATCGTGCATTTTTCCCTCCCATATTCTGCCGAGTTTATTTAATGTCGTACGAATTAAAACCGCGCTACTAATTAGAAAATCTGTAAGTACAGAAATTTCAATCGAACGAATAAAAGGAGCGTTGCGTGTAATCTACATTCACACGTACATTTTATTTAATAATTGAACGCCAACAAGTAAAATTCTTTTCATTAACAGGACAATGGGAATGCATGCTTTCCTCCTTTCATATTTGATTAAATATCGGATCGCGCATACATTATACAATTATCAGTTTAATTAATTAATATACCTTGGAGCGCGGGTATAACACATTTTTTTCAACGCGCGTCATTTTTGTTTTAAAAGATCGTAATTTATTCGCGATACGTAATTTCGCGTGATACACATTCCGCGTTGCAATCGTGCAATATATGTTTCTTGTACTAATTACAAAGCGACATTAAACTCAAAGTATGCTTGAATGCGTTGTGTCCTATTAATGTGAAAGTAATTTACACGTTGCGCGGTGTAATAACAGACGGTTTTCATTTAATCCAAAATAATGAATATTCCCAATTAATTTGTTACATCGCATCGATACTTTGCTTAATACTATTCACTGAATTTCTGTATTATACAAATAGTAAATATTGTTTAATTAATATGCTGGCGCGAAAACATTGCGCGAACTAGTATTTACTAACATAAATTAATAATACTTAAATTAACAATAATACTTCCCAAGTACGTTATAATTAAATTATTCAGTACTTGGTAGTTCGAATATTTCATCTAATCTCGCAAATATCATTCCAACCATTTCCCGTGGCATCGAAATTAAATGCGAACTAACTTTAACAAAGTCGAAATACATAGGAACGAAATGGATGAAATGATTGTGCACGAGTAATTAAAAAATTTGTAACAATGTAAAATAAACGTCGTATTAACGAGTGCTACCGTAGCTTAATATTCCCTAGAGTAGAACACATTATGGTGAGTTCAGACACAGCGCTGAATACGCGAGGCACAGAACCAATCGTGTGCCGGCTATTACAGCTACCGTTACTTCTTGTCGTGCACGTAAATGCAGAAAATTAATACCAACCAATCTCGACTTGTATTTTTCATATCTCAGAACTCGGTGCGATGTTATTTCTTAAGTAGCGATCGATTAATTTAACCTGTTAAGAAATAGGAATAATCCATTGACGATAACGCGTGTGAAATTTACAAAAACATTCTATACAAACCATATAAATTACATACATAAGAGATTTTAATTACACCGACCGTAGAAGGATGATCGGACAGCGGGCGCGCACAGCCTGAGCTTCGCTCGAGCAAAAATCACTAGATGGATGAGCGCGTGTGTATTTGAAAACACATGTACCCACCTTACTACTAGTGATTCTGTGTTTGACAGTACGCGCGTATTTCGCGGCTATCATCGAATTCGGCCGACGTTAACCGATGTTTAACGAAGCCTGCGAGTGCCGTGTGTGTTAAGTGTTCGTTGGTGTTCAGTTGGTGCGCCTCGACTGGGCAAAATCGCATAAAATGGAAACAGAATTTCGTTGTGAGGTTGAGGTTGGCCGTTGAAAATAGTGAACATGGGAAGGTCCAAGTTTCCCGGGAAGCCGCCGAAGACGGTCACCAGGAAACGGATCAAAGTTCTCGGCCAGCCCGAGACAGTCCAAAGCGATTCGGTAACCGTCGCCGAGAACATCTACTACGGACTTTCCCTGTTCAACGAAACATTTGGTGACAACGAGAAGGTAATTCGTAGTTTACTCCCGCGATCAGTGTCTGATGGATGGCGCCTAATTAGAGCCACCCAGGAAATAATCCTTTCTCGAGTTACCAGCAACAGTATTTGTTTTATAAGCGTCGTAGGGCACCCATACGGCGCCGATTCGGTGGCCAGAAAAACTCCGAACATTTGGCTGTATTACGAAGGTTAACCTATTAGAAGGGAATCGTAGCCTCGGAATGGCAGATGTGTATAATACGCACTGACGTACCGCTATAACTGAGAATGTCAGTGACTCGATAAAAAGATGCTTTCCTGCCCTTGCTCCTCCTCTATCAACACCATTTATTTACATTATCGTTCTCTCTTTATCGGCACCACGGAAATTCAAAATTCCGATGTGTACGTACCGCGGTGTAACTAAAAATCGTCGAACGCGTCTTTCATAATACTCGGATTACGTGCTAAGTCCAGCCAGAAGATAGAGATACCGTCGATACTTAACGTTCGTGTTGAAATTTTTTTTTTTCTATAGGAACATCCACCATTCCATGGTTTTAGCACTAAAGAGGCTAATCTTTCCGTGTCCTATATAAAAACGCAACAACATGACACAGAAAATACAACCGCTAAATCACCGTCTAACGCTATCCAGAATCCTGTACCAAAATCGAACGAACAAAATGTCGCGGATATTAGAAATCCTCCGTCGAACGTCGAAACCACTGCAGAGAAATTATGCGACAAGAATGCGAAGCCAACTGGAGATGTTAAGAAAGACGTGACCGCGTTGAATTCGAAATGCGCCGCTAAATTTCACAGACCCAAGAATCGAAGGGCCTGTAAAAACATAAAATTCTCCAATTTCATGAAAATGCCAGTATTAAAGTCAGTGAATAATATCTTAGATCAGCATCAACGAACAAGACAATTGCGCAACAGTACTGCGAAGAGATTACTACAGAGGGCAAAATCTAATGGTAATAACGCGCGTAATATGACGGCACAATGCGGTGATAAACCAAATACTGTAAGAAAATTTATTTTACCAGTCCGAAGTGCTCATTCGTCGAGAGTCATTAAACCGAATAAAAGATTTATCGAAGAGCTGGAAGAGATCCCCGGCGTGGAGCACAGCGAGAATGAGATCGGCACGCACGTGAAGAAAGCCAAATTCGCGCTGAGCAAATTTTGTAACCAGGATTCGAAATTGAAGGAGAGCAATATTAATAAGCTATGTACAAAATTGACGGATAAAGAGCAGAGGAATAAAACGAAAAAGGTAATTCAGCGTGCAAATTCCAATCCCCAGAATGTAATACAGTCGGCGAAGAATTTGGGAAAACTAGCACCGCCTATACAAGACGCACAAGTATCAAAAATTATTAATACAGACGTAAGGAAAACTAATGTATCGAATAAGAGCAGAGCTGTAAAAGCGCTGTCTGACGAATCCAGTAGTACTCAAGATTGTTCGCAAAGTACAGTTAAGAAAGCCCAAAATTTAAAATTAACTGTATCTAAAAATCAGAAATCAATTTCTGTTCCTACGAAAGTTCTTCCTGATTCCAATGTTCCAAGTTCAGAGTCTTCCAGGATTCAAACAAGGTCGGGAACTCAAAGCGAAGTCGCTGATCTAGAAGTTCAAACGAATCTTGAGAATACTGTAAGAAGTAAGGGAAATGGTAACGCGAAAGGTCAAAACGATTCTGATAATGGGAATAAAACCGCAGAGGGGAGTTCGGATAACTTTGACACGGAAAGCACATTGTCCGAAAGTGGGAGCGAACACAGTAATCACACCGAAGACGAGCAATCTGAATGGACCGGAATGAAATTGAACGGTGGGAAAGTTATTTTAAGGAAAGCAAGATTAAAGCTAGATAATAAATGCGCCGGTGGGACCGAAGGACCTTTCTCGACGACAAATAGTAATAGCGTTACGAGTGGAAACACTAACTTGGGTATGTGGCTAATTTCATTTTATAATTTCCTACTTTGAAATAAATCTTCTTCTGACCCAATGATATTTCTAAATTTGGAAATTCAGTCTATCTTTTAATCTTCATTCTTACATTGTAATTCGATGATATTGTGTAGGAGAGTATTACACTGTGGCGTGAAATAACAAAATGGTTTTGTCTTTATAACACTTCAGGACTAACGGGTACTATTAAATGTGGTGTTTGTGGCGCTGTACGGTTTTATCGATTCGTGAAACAAGCTCGAAAATTTGGTATTCACAGTTGTGAATCTTGTCGGAAATTTATCAGCAAAATGATTAAGCGGCAAGCTTGTGCAAAATCTACGAACAGTGCCCTCCCAGTTCTTCAATGCCATAAAGGAGACGGTTTATGCTTAGTTCCACCCGTTGTAAGAAGTCAACAATGGAATCTCATGAGATGCGTTTATAAAGCTAGATGTCCAGCGTGTTGGTTAAAAATGTGTTTAAAATGTTACAACATTCCTTCTTCGTTGAGAACGGGTTTAAATGCATTACTACCGCCAATGATGAGAGATCCTCTGAGTATTCCTTTGTCATTGAGTCAAGAGGATAATGATAATCAAGGACAGAAATTAATATCTTGTAAATTAGGTTGGCCCGCAGAAGACAGTTCAGAGAAGAACTTGTTTAAATCAGCTATGAGTTGGAGAAACATTGAAATGGATCAGAAAGCTAGCTACCAAGGCACTGGTGGTTTTCTCTATACAAAATTAGATAAATGTAGGTTACTATACGATACGTTTCCTCTCAACATTTTCCGTTTTTATTAACGAATTTACGTGCCTTATTAATACACAAATTTTTTTTGTAGTTGATGCATCGCTGAATATATCGCCCAGTAAAAAGAGAAGAAAAAACAATAGGATAAAAGTGAGGAAGAAAATAAAGAATCCAATATTCTCCTCGCCGTCCTTAAATCAGTGTCCACAGCCCCTTAGACAAAGACTTGAATTAAAGGGGCCAAGGGTTAAACATGTTTGTCGAAGTGCAAGTGTCGCTCTTGGCCAACCGATTGCTACTTTTCCCTCTGTGGATGGAAAAGAAGATACTGAGAGTAATAAGAACATTCCAAAAGCATTGAAGGAAAATGATAAGGCAGAGAAAAAGGATTGCGCGAAAGAAAAGGAGCAACAAAAGCATAACGATGAGAATGCTGTGAATCATAATAGCGTTAATGTGACACAGCAATCTCATCTGAAAAGAGGGAAATCGCAGCAAAGTATATCAGCGTCCAGTTTTCAAGTGGTAAGTAACTGTAAAATTAAAATCATGATCAGATGTATGATTAATGCTGACGGAGATTTAAATTGTCGCAGGTACCTAAAACGAATAACGAAACATTACACACGGTGTGTATAGACTTTTGGGAACAGTACGATCCTACGGAAGTTGGCGCGAAAGGTTTCGCTCTTATCGGTTCGGAGCTCTTTCATATTTCTGCTATTTGTTACCTTTGTGGAAGCGCTGGGAAGGAACCAGTAAGTAACGCCTAGATGTATATCAGTAGACTCAGTTGTACATTGTAACAATCTTTCCAGCTCATCCACTGTCAGTGCTGTTGTGAGCCATATCATGCCTTTTGTTTGGAACCCAGTGAATGGAATGCTTGTGCCCAACCAAACTGGTGCTGTCCTCGGTGTACAATATGCCAATCCTGTCATCTAAGATCTGGTCCAAAATTGTCTTGTATTCGTTGTCGTCAATCATTTCATCACTCGTGCTTGTCAAAATCCGGTGTTAGTGCAAGACTTTATAGCCCCGAAAGACCTTATGTGTGCCAGAGTTGTGTCAAGTGTAAAAGCTGTGGTAGTGAAGGAGTTAATGTTCATGTGGGCAATTTACCACTATGCTCCATGTGTTTCAAATTACGTCAGCAAGGAAATTATTGTCCCCTGTGTCAGAGATGTTACAACGAAAATGATTTCGATACAAAGGTGAGTATACGTTTACAATTTTCAAAGATGTGGCTACATAAATTGTTTTTGTGCGTAGAAACGAATGTAGTGCAAATGGAAGTTCTAGCAGCAAGGATATACAATTTAGAGAGATTTTTAAAGTAGCTTCATAACTCGGCATTATACTTTTCAGATGATGGAATGTAGTGAATGCTCTTACTGGGTGCATGCCCATTGCGAAGGACTTTCCGACGACTGTTATCAGATCCTTAGCTATCTACCTGACTCTATTGAATTCACATGCAGCCAGTGTTCCTCTAATCCCAATTCTGTTTGGAGAATTGCAATAGAGGCTGAACTTAAGGCCGGTTTCATAGGAGTTATAAAGGCGTTGAGCAAAAACCGGAAGGCTTGCGCTGCGTTAAAATGGAGTCCAAGGAAGGAGTGTTTGTGCAGGCCCGTTTCCAGTATAAGAAAATTGGATTTCTCGGATGAGAAGACGGAGTCGAATATAACGAATTTCAAGGACGCTGTTAACGTGGAAGAGCCCGAGGAGTATAACGAGAAATCTAAGAGCGCAGAGTGTAGCCCGAATAGCACCGCGAAATCGGACGTAACGAGTAAATCGGATGAGAATCAATCGACCGATTGCTCCAATAGAAGAGGATTAAGGCGACTCCGACAAAAGTTCCATCTGAAAGAATGTTCCGTTCGAGTAAAGAATTGCGCTCTAAAAGACGCTCAAGACGGCGATAAAAGAGATACGACGGGTCAAGAAAACTTGAGCGGTAACTCGAATGATACAGAGTGTCATTGCTCGGACCAGCAGATTATTGTCAGACCTTCGCCTACATTGATGTCGGTTAAACGAAAAGTGAATAACAATGAATACAGAACGTTGTCGCAGTTCCATTGTGACATGGAGCACGTGATTAATTGTACTGGAACTAAGGAGCTGACCGACGCTTACCACGGGATTTTACAAGAGGTATTTCCATGGTTCAGCCCGAAAAGTATTAAAGGTAACAGTGAAAGGAACGATGCGCTGACACTCGTCAACGATTACAACAAGGACAGTGGCGCAGTTACGAAACTTGACGATTCCATCTTGGAAGTGTGGAAGGAAGAGGTGATGAAAGCCCCGAAAGCAATCGCGGCTAAAACGGCAAATCTATATAACATCCACGTGGAAGACAGTAGATCGTGTTGTTTGTGCAAAGGTTTAGGCGACGGCCAGGAAACGAAAGAGGGTCGGCTTTTGTATTGCGGGCAAAATGAATGGGTGCATTCGAACTGTGCGCTTTGGTCCAACGAGGTGTTCGAAGAGATCGATGGCTCGCTGCAGAATGTTCATAGCGCTATTTCGAGGGGACGTTTAATTCGTTGCTCCGAATGCGGGAAGAAAGGAGCAAGCGTTGGTTGCTGCGCGAAGAACTGTAACAGCACCTTTCACTATCCTTGCGCGAGGAACATTGGGCTTGCCTTCAACGATGATAAAACAGTATTTTGTTCGTCGCATTTAAACAACTGTTCGCATAAAACGTTACAAAATGAGAACGAATTTAGTTTACGGAGGCCGGTGTACGTGGAGCTGGATCGTAAGAAGAAGAAGTATGCAGAGCCGAACAAGGTGAAAGTGATGATAGGCTCGTTGATGATCGATTGCCTAGGTACAGTTATACCCGAGTATTCTGACACAGTCGAGAAGATTATACCTTGCGAATATAAGTGTTCTCGACTTTACTGGTCCACGGTGAATCCGTTTAAAATTGTCAGGTATTACATCAGGACGTACGTGCAAGTGTACGTGCCAGAGGTTTCTCCTGATTTGGAGAATAATATAACCATTGACCATTCTAAAGAGCAAGAGAAAGAGGACACGCGGAGAACTGAATATTTAGCTGTGAAACAAACTTTGGACGCTTTAATTGACACCGTCTGCAATAAGGAAGTAGATGAAAACTTGGCGGAACAGAGTAACACGGACCTTTTACCTCCAGAGCTGAAAGAAGCGATATTCGAAGACTTGCCCCACGATCTGCTGGACGGTATTTCCATGCAAGATATATTTCCAAAAATGACGTACGAAGATTTTTTAGCCATGGATTTGAAGAACGATGGCACCTTCGCGACTGATCTGTTCAAAGACGATATGCTGGCATCCGAAGTGGATGAGATTATAAAGCCACCCGAGAACAAGATCTCGAAAGTGGATCCTTCTTTGTTGGAGCTAGGCTCGCACAATGATCTGTGGGTTCACTTGGAGGCAAAGACTTCTGTCCAAGATTTAATGGATGATCTGTTTAATTCTAAAAATCAGAAGCGCGGGGGTCGGGAGCTGAAAAGATCTAAATCGGAGGTGATGTCGAACAGTCCACTGATCGTTGGGGGACAAAGGCACCATCAACGGTCTTGTAGTTTAACTTGGAGCTGCAAGCTGGACAGTACTTACGGCCCCAGCATAAAGAGGAGAAAATTATCAAGAAATTCCAGCATGACGAAATCTAACGAAACCAGCGTGATGGTGTTAGATTCGCAGAACGAACGTCCACCTACCTTGCACGAGCTAAGGATCCCAGACGGTATCATGGTTACTGTGGGCAGGGCAAACACACCCAACATGCTATCCGACTCCGTGCGAGAATTGAAGTATTGCATCGAAGATGCGAACGGTATTAATCGTCGGGTACTATCCACGAATCGCGAAGAGGGGAAGGAACACAAGCGGCTACTTTGGCATACAAGGCAACCGCCGCGAATTTTGCAAGTTGATGGACCTGCCGATCCAAGCAGCGCCAGCGAATGCAGCTCGCCGGAATATAATATCGAAGAGAAAACCACAGAACTGCGTGCACCAGAGCACGTATCAATCCCGCAGTTAGATGGCATCAACGACGAATCGTCGTGCGACAGTAATGAATTTGCTCCGACTTCCGAAAAGGATTGTAGTTCCTGCGCGAAGTCCGCGACCAACATTTTACGGTCGAAACGGATATACGGATTTATTAGATCGCATATTGCCAAGAATACTGAGAAACCTCCGAAAGCAAAGGGAAATGACGGTTTTTCCAATTGCTCGAAATATACGGCACATAAAATCAATTCGTTTAGAGATAATAATTTGAAGTTGAATTTGAAAATTCCCCAATTAGACGGTGCCGACGATATCTCCAGCGACGACGAGTGCATATCGCCGCAGCATATTGAAAACGAGGGGCTCAATGTTATTTCTCAATGCGACAGACCGTTCGATCACATAGATCGTCCGGTAACTTGTAAACGATGCCGTTGCACCTACAGAGCGCAGGACAGTTATAATAGGCACTTAACGCACTGTGATATCATGATAACAAGCGACAGTGATTCCGAGACCATGGATAACAAATTGGCGTCGCCGGATTCCAGATTTTCACCAAGCATTGGATCCGTGTCCCCGCAATTCATAACTCTGTCGCCATCCGAGGGGCACACGCTCTCCTCCGATTATCCGGATATACAAGCTACGTCCCCTTTAGAAGCATCTGTACCATCGCCCCATCCAGCCATTCAAATCGAGCCAATAGCCCAAGCGATTATCACACCGCAAATTCACACGCACGCCACTGTGGAAACTGTTCATCAAACAGTATTAACGTCTAACGATATGATCGTGCAAACGCAGTATACCAGAACGACGACTACACTACCAAACGCCACAGTATTACCCCAGGAGAGTACTGTTCAAATAACAGAAATAACAGATCCCCCGTCTGTTACAAGTGACTCTAGCGTTACGCAGAATATCATCAATACGCCGATGAATTCTCCGGACGACGCAAGTTCCCAAACAGTCCCAAGCCCGCAGGTGTCGCCCACATTTTCCTCTACCGGTGTGCAAACTGTGAATACTGAATCACAGGCGAACGTACAGGTAACAAAATTAGCCAAGTCGAAGTCTCCAAGAGCGCCGAAGTCTCGAACGAAAGGGATCAAAACGCAAATTATGAAAAACACTATACAGCCGCACAACGGGCATACTAGGTTTCAGCCAATGCAGAATAACGCGCCGGTTATACAGCTGCAGCAGGCTCAAAGACCAAGCGGGCCAACTGTAATATTACAGCAAGTTGCGCCTCCCGGTATCGTGTCCGCGTACGTTGAGACGTTGCAGCAACAGTCCGGGCAGAATCTTCAGTACGTAACGGCAATCGGCGGCCAGCACGATGCTGCGTTCAAACCTCAGTTCATCACAACTAATCATTTAGTTCCTGGCGCGTACATACAGGCGCCGTCTGATAATGTACTGACCCTACAAAACGGAGGTATATCGATATTACCGAGCGTGCAAATCGCCCAAACTCAACCGACAGTTCTTGGAACAATTATACAGCAACAACCCAGTGCAATTCAGTGCGGAGTTATATCGTCCGAGCAGCTACTATTAAGTTCAACGCCAACGTTGGAGATGTTCACAGACTCTACGGGCAGTATGTTTCTTTCGAACCAACCGATGTACTACGGTTTGGAGACTATCGTGAGCAACACAGTAATGTCCTCCAGTCAGTTCATGGCCGGGGCGGTGCCACAGGTGCTGGCAAGCAGTTACCAGACGACGACGCAAGTTTTCCAAGCATCCAAGCTGATGGAACCCATCGTGGACGTTCAGGCTGTTCCAGGTGTTCCCACTGTGACAGCGGTGCAGACTGTACAGAACGTACCTGGTGTGCCTGCGGTGCCTAACGTGCCCAACGTCACTAACATGCCCGGTGTACCCAATGTATCCAATGTACCCAACATAGCTAGCATACCTAATGTACCTACCGTAACCAATGTACCTAATGTCCCGAACGTATCCACTATGCCGACTATACCCACTGTACCTTCTGTATCCAATGTATCCAATATAGCAAGCATAACAACCATACCGAGTGTATCCAACGTTCCCACAGTATCCAATGTACCCAGTGTACCTACTATACCTAGTGTATCTAGCGTACCTACTATGCCTAGTGCATCTAGCGTATCTAGCGTACCTAGCGCATCTAACACACCTAGCGCACTTGGCATACCTAGCATGCCTACCGCATCTGGCGTAGCAGTCATGCCTAACGTACCTAGTGTATCTAACATGTCTACTATGCCTAGCACACCCGCATTACCCACTTCTTCTAACGTACCTAGCGTTCAAAATGTATCCAATGTCTCCACTCTCCCGCCCAGTGTGCAATCCGTGGGGAGCATACCCAACATGCCTACAGTACCCGGTGGATACGTGGTTGTGAATCAGTCAGCACCTATAGCAGAATCTATCGTATCGCCGCAAATTAATATATCTGCAACGCCCGAACAAAGCTTCACCCCAGCCGCGTGTAACACCATGTTGCCTGTGTCGTGTCAAAATGTTATAGAGCCGATAACATCGGTGCATCTGCCAGGCGCGTGTCAGTCTGAAAGTCAAGCCGTGGCGAGAGTAACGTCGTCGCCGAAGGGTTTGCAAAGTTCGATACCAACGATACCGAGAGTGGCCGTGCGTCCGAGTCCAGTCTCCAACTCAGCTATGCAACAGAGCAACGGGCCGTGGAAGATCACGGAGCCGTTATTTGATTCAGAACAGATGATGAACTATAGCGTCCGACCGTACTTCGACTCGAAGCACGTGTCAGAGAATACCAGTATGATAAAGTCTAGCATATCATCTAAAATACTCCCATTACCTAATCATTGTATAACTCAAAGGGATATAATTGTAAATAAGTTAAACCATGATGTAAATAATGTGCATAATAATTATAGCTGTACTCTACCGAATTCTAACAATATTAATGTAAGTACAAGTAACAACCCAGCGATCACTAGCTCGGCTGTACAAAATAAGATCACGATGTCTACGAGCAACATGCCACCGAGCCGACCGATGAACAGAGTGTTGCCTATGCAAGCGGTGACTCCGAAGCAAGACACCACTAAGGTGATGCAGAAGACGGAGATCATAGAGGAGCCAACGAAACCAGTAATTAAGCCGGCGGAGCCTGAGCAGAAGCTTATGGAACCTAAGAAACAAATTATCGAGGCTGTAGTACCTACGGTGAAGAAGCCTGAAACGACCATAAGCAACATTAACGAGACTCTGAAGCTGAACACAGATGCCATAGAGAAGGTGAAAGAGAATCTGAAGTTGGAGCTGGACAAGGAGAAATTACAAAACGCGTCCTTGAAGATCGTGCTGCAGAAGCAGCTGCAAGACGGCTCTTACAAAATCACACACAACATGAAGGCGGTAACGCAGAATAAAAAATCGCCGCAAGTGACGTCCGTAGAGATATTGCCATCGAAGCAAGTACCTCAAATAGCTTCTTTGCAGTTGCTACCGATAAAAACATTCACGTTGAAAGCGAATAAGATCGATGAGAAGGTGAAACCTATCGACAACAAGTTCACCATTCTGAAATCTAAGGCTCCGCCAGTTGCTGTTAAAAAGCCGAGGGGCGTCAGCAAGTCGATTAAATCTGTGTCGCCGAATTCGCAAAATGTACAGGCGCAAAAGAACTGCTCGAAGGGGCCGACCTTAATGTACGAGATAAAGTCGCAGGATGGATTCACTCATACCGCCACTTCGATGGCTGAAGTATGGGAGACTGTATTCCAAGCTGTTCAGAGTGCTCGAAAGGCTCACAATTTACCTCCGTTGCCTCATAATCCTCTTATCGAAAATCTGGGCCTGGAAAATAATGCCACGGTGTATCTGGTGGAACAGCTGCCGAACGTGAACAAGTGTACTAAATACAAGCCCAGATTTCATACTTTGGCACCGCCTAAACCAGGAGAAACGGAGAACGACCTGCCGAAAGCGTGTGATAACGGTGCTGCTCGTGCTGAACCATTCAAAGGGAGGAAAGTCCACGATATGTTCAGTTGGCTCGCGTCGAGGCATAGGCAGCAACCGAAGCTGATAGCCATTTCAGAAGCTGAGTCCAGGTAAGAAGACCCGCTATGATACTTTTCACGGACATGTAATATTGGAATATAACACGATACACTATGGGAATTTAATCTTCTCTTTTTTAGACGAGTGGCAAGCACAAATTTGCCAATGGCGATGCGTTTTAGGATACTTAAAGAAACATCTAAGGAATCGGTCGGAGTATACCATTCTCACATACATGGCAGAGGTCTGTTCTGTTTGAGAGATATCGAACCTGGAGAGATGGTTATTGAATACGCCGGCGAGGTACGCGAGATGCTTTCATTACCATTCCAATCCCCGTGCTAATTATAAAAATCATTGGTGAAAATTCATAAAATTATTGCAGGTGATTCGAGCCTCTTTAACCGACAAACGAGAAAAGTACTATGATAGTAAAAATATAGGGTGTTATATGTTTAAAATCGACGATCATTTGGTCGTCGACGCTACAATGAAAGGAAACGCGGCTAGATTCATTAACCACTCCTGCGAGGTACGTATCAGCATAATTATTTTCATCGGTTGTAGGGTCGCCGTTGAATGCGAGTGAACATGAGAAATTGTTTTACAGCCGAATTGTTACTCGCGAGTGGTGGACATCCTAGGTAAGAAGCACATTTTAATTTTCGCCCTCCGTCGCATTACTCAAGGGGAAGAGTTGACGTATGATTACAAATTTCCTTTCGAGGATATCAAGATTCCATGTACCTGCGGTTCTCGCAGATGTCGTAAATACCTCAATTGAGACTGCAGATATACAGCTATCGTAAGCAGCCGGCGAGCACAGCGGGAATATACGATGTGCTATAATTATGCGCGCTTTGGAATAGGATTCATTTTATTGAACGTTATTCATTTAATCATCAAACTATTTTCAGAGATTGCAGCTTTTTATTACTATAAAGGAAATAGATTTAAAAATATTAGAAGGCCAGATAATAGTACACGAGACATCGCGTTATGACAATGTTACTTTAAACAGCTACACTTCGTAGTTGATTTAAGGGGTATACTTATAGCAATAAACGATTGAATATTGTCCTGCTTTCGTACCCGACGAGCCCCGCGCGGCCACGTCACGCCGGGGCTCATGAAAGTGTTACTTTATCCACGCCTGTGCTTTCACGCACGTCTTCTACACTACTTATTATCTACTATTGAGGCTTAAGTGTACAAGTTATCGTCACTTTACACTAAATCTCAAGCTCTTTTAGCTTGTATACATACATGTTTTTCTGTACACCCTGAGTTAAGGAATTTTAACGATCCCACACACGATTGGACCAAGATGAAATGTGAAATTTAACAAAACGCGTGGCACAAAATCGACGTACATAGCTAGAGGATGGCGATGAACGTTCTTCGCGACCGTTCCTTACTTCTTTCGACGCACCTAAACGTAGGTGAAAGGTGTACGTTTGCCGTGGGTTTAAATAATCTATAAACGCTCGTCGCGAATGAAACGTGCGAATTAAAAGCACTCAAGCTCCGTGCGTACATACACATACACAGACACACACACACACACACACCCACACAATTTTTTGTAAATTTCGACTTTACGCGTAATATGGTATAGTTAAATATTTTATTATATAAAACTAAATTTAGTGTACAGTGTACGACTAACTTTGTGACATTTCATGTCTGCTGTAGGGCCAGATTTCAAATGTTCTTGTAAAATATTGTAATTGTTAGATTAGAGACATTGTCCTTGATGTAAGTACAGCTACCAGTTTAACTTAAGTTAATGATATAAACGTGTTGACGAGAACGAGCGAGCGAGCGCGCGCGCGCGCGCGAGAGAGAGAGCGAGAAAGAGAGATAGAGAGTGTGTGAGAGAGAGAGAGCGAGAGAGAGCGAGCGAGAGAGCGAGAGCGAGAGAAGGAACAGTTTCCTAGCGTGGGATACTGTTTGAAGGTGTACCTACTTTGGCAGACATTGATGATATTTTAAGTCTTATTATAACTAGTAATGAAAAGATGAACGGGAAAGGAACAGCAGTTGCTTCCCGGAGAAATTAAAGTCTGTTCGTTCGTTTCAAATGGAGGATAATTACGTCACGCGCAATATTATTTTGATATGTTTTTATAGATTTTTAAACGTTGCACCCATGCGTTTGTGCTTCCGCCTTGCCAACATTACAATATTAATCTCATTACACGTTATTTTTATATATTTAAAAGAAAGCCGCTGGAGAGAAAGAAAGTAAGAGGAGCGAGAGAGAAAGAGAGAGAACGGGTGAGAGAGAGAGAGAGAGAGAGAGAGAGAGAGAGAGAGAGAGAGAGAGTAAGAGAGAACGGTCGGGAGAGAAAGAGAGAAAAGAAAACATTTTATTTTACAGAAACTTGATTAAAAAAAAAAAACGCTAATTATAAGATAGTTTACGAAGTTTCTGTCCAAAATTTTTTACGGATCGTAAAAAGAAAGAATATCATGAAACTGATTACGTTGTGGAAATGTAAAAAGATAATTAGATCATTGTTTCGAGCGAGGTTTTCTAGACTGCATCTAGAAAATGTGATATTTTCCCACACTGGGAGAAACGGTTATAAATGTTCTTTATAGGAATATATTTCCGTGTTTTACGGACGTCGCGTATTCCGTAAAAGAGAACACCTTTCTGTGAAACGCAGTTTTGCCTTACCTTTAAATGTACCTACGCTTTAACCCGGTGATAGATATTTTAGATGTACCCCGATGACTTATATTCAAACTGAAAAGAAAAAAAAAAAAAAGGAACGAAGAAAAAGGAAAATGAGAACCTGTAATCGCATTGTCTATGCATCGATTAAGCTACGATAAAAGTATTTTAGTGCGAATTAATCAATTTCTGCCGAGGTGGTTGTCCCTTAAAAATCTGGTGCTCCATGGACACCGTTAAGTGCACTTTACATGAAAAAATGGCCTAGAGTAAGAGATAGTAGATGGCAGCGGACGAAGTGTTTGACGATGATAATAATAAGAAATGCGTTATACGAAGAATTATTGATCGCGAATTATTTAAAGAGGTAATATAAAGAATAAATGATGGCAGGAACATTATTTGAGCACGCGAGTGAATAATATTGCGTCGGTCGTGCAACATTTTTAATCGGCCTGATTTGGTACAAAATATGCGTATGCTGATTTGTAAAAAGTTATTAAAAGAAAAAAAAACAAAAGCAAGGGAAAAAGAAATGGAAACTTGTTCTGGTCACGAGAAATTGCCATTTTTTAGGTATTTCGAATCTTTTTTCTTTTTTTTTTTTTAATATTACGATTACCAATAATGATTAATAACTATTATTGGAAGATGAATATTGTTAATATAATGATAATTAAGTTTAATCTGTAAAAAAAAAAAAAGGAACGAACGGTAATACGACGTAGGAAAGGTAATTTACTTGAAAATATAAAATAGCAATGTTAGATATTTTATTGATATTTATTACTTACGGATGACGGTTCTAGGGTTCGACACGCGACAAGCACTATTGAAATTCAAACGAAAGAGAGATAAAGAGCCGGGAACATGATTTTAGAGCATGGTGCACGCGATGGTCTAATATCTTGTTGGGAAGAAGACACGAACGTCGGATCAATTTTTTTCTTTTCTCAGCGGGGGAAGAGTGCATACATCTCCCTTTTAAACGTATCCTCGTAATTGTTACGCATAACTGTCATCACGAATTATTTTGAGACTACGAAGTATACGGCGCGACGCTCTGTATACTTTGTATTCCCGTCGGAGATAACTATTTGTGGTGATCGTAACGATAGTCTATACTGAGTATATTTACGCGTATCGGTAGACGAATTAAGAACGCCGTTTCTTAATTATTTTTTTATTTATAAAGAAACACCACGACGAATATTCGACGGGCCCTGGAGAGGAGACACAAAGTAGATTTTAACGTCCGCGCGGCAGAACACGAATGATCAAGGGTTCTTTTTACTTCTCTGACGAGCTTCGAAGAATTTATCGAGCGCTTTCTGAAACATACTCTCTCTGTATATCTTTTAAAACGATCCCCTAATTCACGCGGAGCGTGTACAAGCTCCTTAGTATTACGCATCCAGCCTTCAATATTATCATTATTATTATTACAATTAATTATAATCTACACGAAGAAGATAGCATAATACATCACCACTCATATTGTGCACCGTTTGTTTACTACACCCGTCAGCACCTTCTTTTCTTTTTTTAAATAAAAAGTGATTCGTGTGAAAAGAGCAACAAATTGACGTTAGAAAAAAAAAAATATATATATATATATATATATATATATAAGTGTAATCTCCAAGCTCGGATACTTTACCTCGAGATAAATTTTTGCTTTTAGGTAAATGGAAGCGTCGGACACCCGCTATAGTTTGGTGTGATAATGAAATGAGTGGTTAAGTTATTTCGCGGAAAACTGTACGGTGCCCGTTTTTATTAGTTTTCACGACAATTTGCGAACAACGTCGCAGCGTTGCATCCCTCTTGTAACCGAGCGGCTTCTCACCTCTCTTCGAGCCTCTTCTATCGGTTGTTCGTTTCTAATCGTATAACAATTAAGGAACTTAAGAATTGAAATGTAAAACGCTTTTTAAGACACATGTATAAAGGAAACGAGACAAAGGGACACCTACTATTCTAACGTTTAAACGAGACGTAGAACTTTGAAATATTGTACTTGTTTAAAGGGCAGGGAAAGGAGGAAGGGTGGAACGGAGGATACACAATGCTATTAAAGAAATTTAAAAAAAAAAAGAAAAAAAAATGGGAAAGGAATGGGAACGAAAGGAAAATTGAAAAAATTGTCTGTGATTATCAGTCATAATAATCTTTAGGTCGACATATTTTTTAGAGAATATTTTTTAGCAAATTACAAAATTTATGATATACCCCTATTATTGATATGATATTGGATCAGACACGCTACGCATAATATTTAAAACTAATGAAAAACTGAGACTTGTAAAAGTTGCAAACTGTTTAATAGAATTATGAATAGTTGAGATCGATGGCTGTTGTAAAATATTCAGTGTTTGGACAAATAATTATTGAACAAAAAAAAAAACTGTTTATAACGACTAATATCGAGGTACACGATTAATATATATATATATACACACATATATATATTATTGTATCGCATACTACTTATAGTAGCGTTTTTATCTCTTTTGCGTTTGCATACTCATCGGGATAGATTGATAGGAGAGAGGATCCGGTCGTAGACTCGTGCAGGGCGAAATCGATGGCGAATGTAAAATTGAAAATAAAAACGAAAGGGGAGGAAAACTGAAGAGACGCTGCGGGCAAATGGGACGTATTTAACTGTACGCGTTCAGCGTGTAAAGTGTCGTTATAAATCCATCTACTTATCGTAGGGAACTTATGAAGTAATCGTAATATTTACATTAACCAGATGATACATGCGTACCGCATAGAAAGAGAAACACATAACCGCTTTCATTTCACACCACACGGTACACGTGTACCCGCGGAGGCACACACATACACACAGGTATACACACACACACCGATACAGACACCCGTACGCCCATGTTTTGTAATTAAATGTTTTGTTAGTATTATATGAGAAATTAACAAAATAAAAACAGAAATGGAAATACAACGTGTCTCGCGTGCTAATGTAAAAGTACCCCCCGCAATTGCAATTCCGCTGTGTCGTTTGTATCGAGAGAAAAAAAAAACAGACTTTCCAATCGCCCCTCGACGTACAGTGCGTTGCAAAATTATTGGTACAGGCAGAACGTTTGGCTAGGACAGTTTCTAAAAACGGTGACGTCGAATGCAAACGAAATATGTAAGAAAACATAACAAGTTTCCGGTCTTTTAATCTCGCAGAAATTTCACCGCCACGAAATGTACATTCCGTGTAAAGGAATAAATTCGAAGGTCGTCGATGTTTCTCTTATTGTTGCGATAAGTTAGTAGCCGAGGAGTGAACGCGCTACTGCAAGCATCTTCGTTGACAGTAACAACTGCACCAGGTATTATTGTGGAGGACAAGGGTATTGTAATTTCTCTTTGGAAAAAACAGCGAAGCAATTGTTACGAGGAAGCAGTAGTACCATAGAACGCGTTACGAAATGGCATCGGGAATAAAATAATCGAGCTGAACGAGTACGGCCACCGCAGAGAGAGAGAGACTACCGTATAGATGTATCGACAGGACGTTTCGTAACTCCGTTACTCCGAGTAACGAACGAAAAATCCCGAAATACGATGTTCGAGCATTGTTCTGAGAAACCTGTTCCGAGCGGAGCAGTGCGAAGATTACTACGTAGCCGTTTCTGGTTGCGCGTGCTTTGCGCGTACGTGGGTACTGTTATCTAAATAAAAATCAGCAGAGCTGGACAGAAAGCACGGTTTAAAGGCAGCCGATTCTTCGGCGTAACTCCGCGATTTCGCAGCGATGGCGAATCTAATAAACGAGCATCGACTCGTTACGCAGAAATGCGGGGCGAAAGAAAACGAAGCGTTCAACCTAAAAGCTCTGTCCTGCGCCAATAACTCTGTGACTCACTGTATCTGGCGGTTCCGACGCTGAATACCGGCGCGAACGAGACCAACGCGGCTCCTGTTACTCGCGTCTCGTTAATTTAAAATATTGTCAGCGCGCAATTAGTTTAAACGCAAAGCAGCAATCTTATCTCTTTCTTTGTCCGTTCCCACGAGCGGGACAGGGCCGAGCAAGCACCACATTGTTGTAATCTACGATACCACTTGCTCGTTGTAACAGCGATGCGCGTTATAGGTCACGCTTTTTCCACGTGTGAGAATCTCTTCCTTTTTTTTTTTACGCGCGTGTATTCGGTTGAGCGCGCGTCGGGCTGACTCATGCACGCCGATCGGATGTTGTGTTGCGCGTACCTCGCGTAAAAACGAAAAGGGGAAAAAAGATATTGTTTCTCGCCGAGCGCGAGCCGACTGTACGTGGGTAGGCTCGCGCGGTCGAGGAAAGGAGACGGAGATGAACCTGGAATCACGATTCGGGGGCCGAGCTCGGTGGCTCTGGGACAGAGGCGGACCTTTTCGATCCGATCGTAGGAGCGGCCCACGGTTTAATGGACATTTAATTGGTACTTAACGAATTCGATACTGTGATTGTTTCTGGGGGAACGGGGAGTCTCCAGGAGCACTAAATGGTCGACTTCGGGCGCTCGCGACACGTAGTAATAATCAATCGGCATTACAGCGCGATGTATCGGTTCGATAAAGCACAGGGTGTTTCTCAGTTACAGGTGCAAAATTGATTAATTAAGGGAACTTTAGACGTTCTAATAAATTGTTTCTGGGATACTCTGTTGTGTAGGTCGTAAAGCAATCGTTCTTTATACGATTACACGTGGTATAGAATGACTGGTATCTCGGGGACTCGGGGGATATTTAATGAATAATAGGTCTTGTTGTAGATTAGCTTTCTTTGTACTTTCAGCGATACGGAGATTCACTCCGAGTGGTTACGATTTTAATGAATCCGTATTTCTTATCGTTTCACTTCGCTTCAACGACTTCTGCTAATCCTCTCGCTGAGTTAAAAAGACACCCTATACTCGCACGAATGCAGACACTGCGGATATTCATTTTATGCGTGGACACGCATATTGTCACTCGAGATTGGTCGAGATCGATTGCATTATGCTGCTTTGAAGCAGGGTTTGTACAGAAATCGACTTTAAAAAGAAAACGGTTTTCGAATTTTTCCGAAAAGAATATAATTGAAACAGTAAAAAATATTTATACTTATTTTAAGATTTCTCAGTTTTAATTTGTGGAACTAGAAAAATATAAGAGAATAAAATATATTCCGTACGAAACGTTTAGTATTTTTATTCAGGATATATGAACTCGTGAAGATTAGTTTTACAGTAAACATTTACTGTAATATGCTTGTGTCCGAAGCGATTTCAAGTAAAACTGTTAATGTTTTTATAATTAAATAATTAATTCATTTTTACATATCAATTCTAGTATATAAAACCGGGTTTCTAAATTTAAGAAACGGTTTTTGAATTTCTACAAATTTATCAGAAAAAGAAAACGATTTTTAAAAACTGACAAACCCTGCTTTGGGACAATTTTTGGAGTTTTTAAATATTGAATATCCCAAGGACGACTAACTCTAGCACCCACGTTTGTTAAGACATTGTTGTTTTCCTCCACAAGCTCTTGGGTATGATACAAAGTAGTAATTTTCTATCAATTAAGTTTGTACCTATAGCTGTGAAACGCCCCTGTAATTTTGGGATAAGATACGTCGTGCATCTCAGACGCAGAGTATGTTGTAACGACATAAGTATACATTATTATCGCTACTTTCGCGTGTGTTATTGGTGCACAGTCCTTCCACAAACTATCTTAATCGTATTATTAAACATAGCCTAATCAAATATTATTAGATGATGTAGATAAAATGTAAATATGGTACTGTATCGCTTGACGAATGAAATTTTATTAATACACTCGCTTGTTTCGTATTTGAAAAAGAAAGAAGAGAAGAGAATACTACGGTATATAATTCTATATTATTGCTCAGGCGTTTCGGTGAGAGGGAATGGTATTTTCAATAAACGCAAGCGTTGAGTAATTAAACTTTATTCGAGAACTGTCATAAATCACATTCAAAGAACAAGTGCACACAATGGACGATAAAAAAAACCGTTAACTCCGATGTCTAATCGCTAGGTTTATATCTCCGTACAGTGGGCGCACGCTGTCACGTTGCCTTTCTACTTTTGTCATAGAACGTGGATACGCAGACACTGTGTTCTCACCATCGACGTAAGAATATTTCTAGATGGACGATCCCGAGCGCGAGGAGCAACTGTGCACGACGAGTGAACTTGCGCCGAGAGTAAATAGCAAAGATTTTAAACGGCGCATTACTGTAGCAACGCGGTTTGCGCTGGAAGGTTTCCGTGGAACAGTGAATAACCTCCTCGTTCTCACGTACGGGCGCTCGAGAAGCATGGCTATCCTACCCGCCTGCTCCCCCCCCCGCCGCCCCCTCCTTTTTGCTTACAGCTTCAAGAAAGCCCGAGCGTTACACGCGGCGGCGAACGTTCGCCGCCGCTCTTTTCTTTCTCTGTCTTTGTTCTCCGAGTAACATCGAAGTACGGTCTGCTACGCTCGTCACCGCGTGCTCTCGGCAACGAGGGTTCGCTGGCTCCGCTCACCTCCTCCTTTTCCTCCTTCGCTGCTCCACCACCATCGGTATCACCGTGTTTTCCACCTCCTCGGGCCACGGCTGCTTTCATGCATCCCCCTTCGCGCTCGCACACGGCGCACGGGCGCGGAGGTGTTAGTCACCTCAAGGACGTTTGCTGTAATTGGGATAGGTCGGATAGATACGTCGGAGGGGGAGAGAGAGAACGGGTTGAAACGGGACGGAGAGAAGTCGAAGGGAGTGGGGCGCGACGAGAGCTGCGAGAGTGGGACGAACGGGAGGGGGGTGGTGGCGTCGATGCGTGCGCTTCTGTAAATGGCGCCTGGCCGAGCGTCGCGGGCTCTCTCTCTCTCCCGCTCTCTCTCTCTTTCACGCGGCAGTCGCGATCGGGCCCCCCCGTGTGTCTTACTCGTGGTGCATCAGTCTTGGACGGGAGGTTGCGCCGTGATATACGCATTACGCGAGAAGTCGACGCGAGTTCGCACCGGTTACCGGGTGACGTTTCTCTTCCTCTCGCTGTGCTCGACCGTAGCGTGTTGTGCGTCGCGTTCGCTCGCAAGTGTACGTCAATGCTAGTGGTACCTCTCGCCGTTGATCTGCCGTGCATGCAACATGGAAGAAGGTGCGTTGGTGCTACGATAGTGGTTTCCAAGCAAGGAGAGTTCCACGCGACAGTAACGCCGCCTGTACACGGAACGAGGAGAACGTATCGGCTGCTATCACCTCCTTCTCGCCCTCCTCCTCCTCCTCCTCCTCCTCCTCCTCACCTCCTTCACGTCCTTCTCCTCTTCTTCCTCCCCCTCTTCCTCGTCCGCGCTATCAACACGCAGCCGCCTTCTCGCCTTTGTTCGGACTCGAGCAAGCTCGTTGCCACGGACACGACGGAGGCCGCAGGTAAAGACCGATTCAGGGCCGACACGCTGTCACAAGATGCGCGAGAGCGAAAGGGAGCGATAGGCCCTGGGATAGAGGGAGAACGCCGGGCCACGATGCGCCGACCGCGTTTCGTCATTCGCGGTGAGAAGAGCGGGCAAAAGGAAAGGAGAAAAAAAGAGTGAGGTTAGGAACCGGGAGTAGCATTGGTCGGTTCTCGGCGGGGACGTAGGTGAAAATGCAATTAAGCTTCGTTCCACTAGGCTGACGTGAAACCGTGCGCCAGCGCGAGCCTTCGGATATATACCGGCGCGTAATATATGCGAATGAAATGCGAAATATTAGTAGTGTACGCACGACGTGACCTGAAAATAGCCGCCGAAGATAGAGCGAGACGGGATGAGGTAGATGACCGTGGAGCCTTTCGGGCATTCTTGCATTACGAATCCACCTATCATGCGTGTTGACGGTTCGACGTCTGTGAAACTCGGTACCGAACATCATTCCCGAAAGGTATGAGAATAGTAACACCCAATAATCGTTATAATATTTATCGTATGTTGGAAACAACTCGTTCGAACGCCTTCGCCAAGACCTTTCTTTATTCGTAAGTATAAAAGCTTTGTGCGGCGAGTGTCGGAGCGTGGTAAATGTGTTTCATAGCCGACAGGTCGGTTTTGTAAGGATGTTTTCATTGACTTTAGATGATAATCTCGCGACTGTCCCTCGGCACCGCGGATCCATAGATTTATCTATGGTGCGGGCCAATCCTATCGCGCGGACCCGAGGAAACCTGTTCTTCGTCGCGAGTTATTTCGATCGCAGCGATCCACAGTTTAATTTCTGCCTCGAGTGCGAGCATGCGCATGCGTTGCGACACGGCTGCTCTGCTATTCTCACCGAATAATTTACGGCACGTGAGCTCCACGGGATCGAACGCGTTCGTGACACAAGCGATATTCTATATGAATCAAAGATACGTATGCTCGTATCTCTCTGTGTGCCGATGCTTAGGCGTGACCTGACGACATGTAAGTGCAACGTGAACGGAGCGAAGGAGCGAGCGAGCGGGCCACCGCAACTCGTGAAAGTTACAATCGATCGAGCAACAAACTCATTCGATATATTTGCGCGTCATTCTTTCCCACATTACTGTGTATTGATTACGTGTAATCGCCATGATGCATGCACGCGGCTCATCTCGTTCAGGCATCGTTCTAACCGCCATTCTATCAGATTGACCTGACTTTAATCGTGGCGAAGTAATGGAACGGTTAGTATCAACCACGAATAGTAGTCCTTCTATCACTCGTGTATTAGGTTAAAATTGATTTATTTCTGTGATATTCCGCAGCAATAGCATTGTGCTTCATTTGAAGTGTAGCAATAGGAACCTAGATAAATCTATTGAAACTTCGAAACGCACAAAATCTCGTTCCTTCGTAGTTAAGTGTGACCCAACCATCCTTTTAGTATCACAGGCGAGTAGAAGCAGTTTCTCTATATTATTCCGATCTTTCAACACTCCGGCCCATTCTACTTTTTCTACTCTCTTTTGATAGGTTTCCCAAACGCGCTTGGAGCGTGTACCAATTAAAGAGGTTAGGTTTCAATTGCTCGGTGAATAACGCTTACGCGATTGCCAACCCTTGCGATTACGTTACACATTCGGCGCAGTGTAAGCTATGATTTCGTAAAGATGCCTCGTGCAAGCATATGAGATGCTGGTTCTCAGGTAAACAAAAGAACTTTCGCTGCTCAGGTCACCGATGCAGCGCGTGCAACCGATGAGCTAATCGGTGCACAGTTCTATGTGTGGCGGACGAATGGCGTTGCGCGGGCAGAGAACACCATTGGTATTTCTATGAAGTCTATCTTCGATAGGACGTTCCACTGGAATCTTGTGCGTAACCATTCCCATGCAACGCGAGGCTGCCCGTTTCCTTCGCGGTTGCTTCGTCCTTCAATCGGTAAAACAGTGCAAGGGTTTCCTCTCGTTTTAAGCAGGATAGGCGAGCTACTGTATCGTACGTATACACTTTCTTCCATCCGCCAGTGCAGCGCTTCGGTTCATTAACGTTCACTGCGCCCGATAAGCCTCGATTTTAGCAGGGTATTATAATACTCATTAGCGAGATCAGGGAATTAATATTATTTGCTTTTTATCGGTTACGGATTACGTAGTTCGATACGGAAATCAGATGAATCAGAGTTGAGCGGTTGTTGCTAGGCACAGTTTCTATTCTTTCTTGCACGGGAGATACGTATTAGAGTAGGCTGATTTCTACCGTGTTGCTAAACGAAGCTATATAATTCGATGCATTAAATTATGAATACATAATGGATATAATATTTCGCGCTTGTATTTTTATTCGTTTATTTGCCATCTTTTATAGGAACATGAAAGTAAGTGGCCAATTAAGGGAACCTTACGTTCCTCAGGACCTTTTATTTCATTTTCTCAACATCATTGTTCGATAAGTATCTTCCCTATAGTTCTGAGACGAGTACAGTATAACAAAGCAGAGATTACAAATGCTATTGCAGATTCGTGCATCAAAAGCACGAAAAGGAAACACTCGAAGGAGCCAGCCATTCGAGCGGGTAAGAAGCGGGTGCCAAAACCGAGGCAACTAGGAATTCAGCTTCTGTTTCCACGTATGCTACCAGTGCCAATCAATGAGACATTGGGCGAGTCGCCACGTGTTACGAAATCACTCTGAAACCCAGCTTCTTAACGCGCGCGACTTATCCACCGACACAAAAGCGTCGGTCGGTCGCGGGCTTTCGGTCGTCGTGCAAGTAGAACCTCCGAGCCAGTGGAAAAATCGACTCTTCGGATAACGAGAGAGACTCGCGCGCAATGAAAGTAAGACAAAACGAAACTACCACCGGCGGAGCACGCCATCTTCGACGCCATCTAACTCCCGTCTCGTGCATTCTTTCGCGTCGCACCGAGCCCAGCAGAGGTGTCGAGGTGTTTCGCCTGCCGTGACTTACCCCGCGGTAGGCGGAATCGCGTTGCTGCGCGGCGCAACGCGAATTCCGTTTCGCCGGGCGTCGAGGAGGCGCGGATAAGCCTCTGGCGGCGGGACCCTTTCGATTCGTCGGTCGTTTAGCCCGAACCTGGTCAAATCTGTTGCTAACCGCGGCCGGAACGGCGTCGGCGGCGGCGATGCTCGACGAAGGAGAAGCGTATCGAGACGCCCGCGCATGCAACTGTCGCCGGTCGCCGTCGCGGTTCGCGTGACAACGGCGGCCGCCGCGTACGCGTTTCGCTGTACACACTGTACACACGCCTGTCCCGCGGACGGCGGGTCTACGTGCATGTAATCGCGGGACTGCAGCCTACTACTCTTTTAATAGACGACGGAATAGGTCTATAGACACACGCTAGACGTCGTCCACGGTCAATGCTTGGCACACGGCGGCTGAACGTTGAATGAAATATTTTCGGAAGCGTATATCCGGTCGCGCATGCACGCACGCAACCGGGGAAATTGACCGGTTTCGATGACGAGCCTTGGACGTTGACGACCGAGGTCGAACGGCGGAGACATCGGGACGACGGTATTTTGCGTCAGGCAGATTTTGTCGGAGATCTGGTCGACGTTCGCGGGGAACGGCTGACTTATGAATTAACTAGCGTCCCCCATCTTGGCTTCGCTCGAAATATTAGCGTGACTAATTCATGTTTATTAATATCTTTTAGGGAAATTAAGTATTTTGAAAAGAGATTGATTTCTTCGTAATATTTTGGAGAAAATAACATTCTTGGTATAATGATTTTCTGACATTAGGATGAATTGTTGTTGCGCATCACCTGCCGGAGCAATGATGGCAAATATTATCCGTCGCTTCTACTTGAACTTCTCCTAAGTTAACATACCTACTTCGTTAATTCCTGGATCATAATTCAATGAAAACCTTCTGGTAACATTCACTCTTAGTCCAGGATTTACATGTGTATCTTAATTAAAAACAATTTTTTTTTATAAATTAGAATCTAAATTTCGGGTGAAGCTGAGTAGCGAAGCTAGTATTGCATACGTCGGAGCAGAAGGGGATGATATTGACAAATTTGATCGCACCCGGGGCATAGTAACATCCACACGGGGTGCACATAAATCTGCAACAGCAATTTTTAATCATACGATCATTCTCTAGCGAGAAAGCGCGCGAAAAGCTTTGCCATCTGGTGGTGACATGAAGGTACTGCTGCGATCGAGGTATCGCGGGGGCCGAATATGCGCATGCGCGCGCGAAGTAGACTGTCGTATACACGGGTCACGTGGTCTGCAAACCAGCCGTACACATGAAATGTTTACACATAAATTACATGTTAATAACGCGTTTCTGAGACATGCTACATAGCCTATGTCCATCCTAGAGTATGCAGAAATAACTTGTTAGAATTTGAAGAAGATCGGTTCAATAGGTCTTGAGTTTTGCGCGAATATAAAAATCGGCTCTCTCTTTATGTAATAGTATAGATATAGATATAGATTTTAATACTACTTAGGGGGAATATAGATGTTTTATTATGAGAGTTTTCTGTGTGGAATTGATGTGTTGTTTTGGGTTAAAGGGACATAGTACTTTATTTGCCCGGAAATTAAGCATTCTTTATGAATTTTTTTCTAAACGGAATTGAAGAGCTAGAAAGATGGGGTTTGTTGCAGATGAAAGATCACTGTTTGAAAGTATTAAAAGAATTTTTATTACGCAAAAAGCACCCTCCCTCCCCTCGCTATAGTCAATCAAAGTTCGTCCCACGTGGAACGAGTAGAGTTGCAGTGCCATTAATTCCGCCTTCTATGCTTATCTGAAACATAAAAACAAATCAAGACATTATAATTTATTACATTTTGTGGCCGTTGACCGAGCCGATTCTTAAACTTTCCATTTAAAACAAAATGGCGGACTGTCAAACTGTAGGAATCAATTTTCGACTCTGAAATTGTAGGTTTGGCAGTCCGCAATTTTGTTTTAAATGCGAAATTTAACAATCAGCTCGGTCAACGACCACAAAATGTAATAAATTTTACTGTCTTGATTTGTTTTTATGTTCCAGATAAGCATGGAAGGCGGAATTTATGGCACCGCAATTCTACTCATTCCGCGAGGGATCAACCTTGAGCGAATATAGCGAGTGTTTTTTTTTAAATAAAAATTCTTTTAATATTTTCAAACGGTGATCTTTCATGCGCAACAAACCCAATCTTCCTAGCTTTTCAACTGCATATAGAAAAAAATCATAAAGAATGCTTAATTTTTGGGCAAAAATGTACTATGCCCCCTTAAGGAAACAACCTAGTTTAGGAAGCTGAAAAATGGCGATTTTGCCGATTTTTTTTTAATTGGTGATACATGGGCCGAGGCTAGATGGAAAAGAAAAGCAGATGGTTTCTGGTATAAATAGAATACTGTATGAAACGTGTGTTTTTTATTGCCTTTAAGATATTTCATTGCGTTTTATACTCGTGTTAAGCCCCGATTCCACGACGGATGCGGGGTCCATTTTGACCCAGAGTTTAATGGCTTAATCCATGCACACCTCAGCATAAGCTTTTGTATTTAAATCTGATCCTGTTATGATCTAAAATCCTCATTTTCTTTAAGAAGAAATGCACGTAGTTCGACATTTAAAATGGGATATAAATGTCTCCTGCATTCGCCAGGCGAGAGTTAACTTATACAGCGATGAACTAACAAGAGCAGATCCCGAACCCGAAAATTAAAAAAATTCTGAAACTTTGTAAATATGTAGGGGATTTCCTCGTGATTACAGCGCAATTTTTGTTTGCTGCCCAAATTCACTCGAAGGGGGTGAAATTAACCCCTGAAAATTCTGCTATTTTCTGATTTTGTATTGTAACTCGCAAACAGTAAGAGATAGAAAAAAAGTTTCAAGACAAAAGTTACTTCTTTTAATTAAATCTATCATTTGGTAAACAAAAATATTTTACAGTTCACGAGTTATAACAGAAAATCGGAAAATTATCGGATTTTCAGTAGTCAGTTACACCCCCTTAAACTGAATTTGGGCAGCAAACAAAAATTGCGTTGTAATCAGGGGGAAATTCCCTACATATTCACGAAGTTTCTGATTTATTTGAATTTCCGGGTTCGGGATGTTCCCTTGTAAGTAGTGCTGAATATTTTCAAGTTGAATGCACTCGATCGATCAGAAAAGATTCTTCATTACAATTAGCCACAGTTGTACAAAACGTACAAAAATGAAATGAAATCTATACATCATTCTCGATATCTCAATGATGCTTTCTAAAACAAATCACCACTCCTGGTAATTCGCTATCATGGCGATGCATTTGCACGGCCACGCGTATTGCGACTGTTATCGCGTCTTTTATCCACGTTATTCGAGACATTTACTTTAGAATCACTCTGGTATGTATTTTTCTTTTTATTGACTCTCTCGTGTAACTACGTACTTTCCCGTTTACACGCAAAATGGTGCTCGTCGCGCGCAATCGTTGAATAACGCATGACGGAAAAAGCAGAGAATTTTGCTTCGGCATCGAAGTGAGAAAAACGATCCGCTTTTACCGGTACATGTACCCACCTATCTGATCGGAGAAACAGAACATTTTATCTCGTACGCGTGGAAAATTAACGTCGAAAGCTTATTGTACAGGAGTCCGACAGGGCTCGCGGAGATTTCATCGTTAATACTTTTCTTCTTCCATTTTTAATTGCGGCGCAAACGATTGATTGCACCTGATTTTGCCTCGCCGAGTATAATGGCGAAGATGGTATCGATGAGAATTACACACGATCAGCTGGTAGATATAAAAGATAACGCAGTCAATGGAGGTAAATTCCGGAATGTAGGTTGCAGAAGCGCGGAGGTGCGCGTTGCTTTTTAAGTAAACATCGACTGCAAGGTTTCATAAACGTTATGGAAATTATTAGGAAATCCTGGCGATGAATTCAATTGTACGAAAAGATTGTGTGGAAGGAAGAGCGTGTAAGCGTGAACGATTCTTGCGGTATACCCTCTTAGGAGTTAAAATTCAATTGCATCAGAGTATATCAAAGCATCTAAATATGTAAGAAGCATATATGGTTAACAGATCGTCCGCTTTCCAGCAAAAAAGATCGAAATGCTTTTGTTTTCCATCTATCAATAATTCGAATCAGTAACCGAAAGCGAAAGGTCCTTTCCGATTTAATGCCTCTACTTAGGTATTCGAACTGCTTGAAATTTTATTTACTCCATTTCACCAACATGCGCCACTATTATTCCAACAACCTGTTAAACATTTTCTCATCCACGATATTTATTTCCCTTGCCTAAGTGTAGTTAGATCTCTCAACTGTAAATCAGAATAAAATGTCGATCATACAATGCTTCTCAGTAGGTAGGGGTACATCTGTACACGCATGGTTTATGTCACGTTCTACATAATATTCCATTAGCCGCTGCAATTACAGTATGTCTCCCTACATATGTTTAGGTAGTAATTCACTGCATAGCCGATAAATTTTAGTGCTTACTTTGCGCGATATAACGAGTGGCGATTTTAGGAACATGGGCAATATTACGTACGGTCACCCTACTTTAAGGGGTTACGCCACCCTGAAAGTTTTGAAAACAGGATTTTTTTTTCTTTGCATTTTCTTATTACGGGAAGTTTCAAGAATAATTTAAGTCACCGTAGACGCAAAAATTCCCCGAAACAGCCGAGTTATAGGCTTTCAACGAGGCGCGGATGTCGATATTCAGCAGCAGGTAGCGACCATTCTACTTTTCTTCTTTTGCGTTTTTCTCGAAACTACATTTTCAAAGATGACCTATCAAATATCTCCAAAACTATTTGTCCGATTGAGTTCAAACTTGGCACGCATATTCTTAATGGTATTATCTACGATCTAGTATATCAGTTTTTCCATCCTATACCCCATTCGTATATAATTAATGGTTTAAATTCGTCTTTCCCTGTGAAAAACGTATAATTTTTTTCACTTTGCTCTCATTTGTGCAATAAATTTTTTTCTCTCAAATCCCTATGCTACATCGTAGGTATTTTATTAAGGAACACGATAATCATCGGGTCTTTGATTTCAGACGAACATGTTCGTTATAATTTGTTAGGTTAGTCACGCGTGTAACGGCGGACGAGCTTCGCGGGAGAACGAATAACTCGGTCATTTTTTAACATTTTTGTACAGTATTTATACAATATATGCACTAACACATGCTCTACCCATAAGAAGAAAATAAATAATTTTCAACCTCATAGTACCACTAAAAAAAATTCGTCTATTTTAGTGCTGTTTCGAGCGCCTCAGGGTGGCGTAACCCCTTAAGAACGACCCCACACCTATTTGTACCTTTACCAGGAAACTGGCGAAAGGTCATAGATAGCCGAGGAAAATACTCCGACTAAAACAGCCCGTTATATATTTTTACTTTCAATAAAGAGCTTAGCTGAACAAAGCGAGGGAACTTTTGCACCGATCCAACACGCGGGCAAGCCGCAGCGCGTGCCACCAGGATTTCTATCGAGCGTGCCACGAAGGAGGACGCGTATAGCGCGCCCGTTGCAGCGCAAATGGTTAAATGCTAAAGGACTGCCTTTCTTTTTTTTCTCTCTCCGTCCAGAACGATCAGCGTCAGTGCGGACGCGTTCTTCGATCATGAGATTCAATTGAGGCGCGTCGGCTGTATACTCTAGTGGGTGATCAAACAAATTACATTATGCGGGATTGCAAGCTGAAAAGCCCCGTCTATTAACCACCGTCCGTGGGCAGCCGCGGCTGTGTGCGTGCGCGCACACGTACGGGATACGCGTGACGCAAATATATAGAGACTTTCGATTGATTCTGCGTGTAATAATAGCAGAACGGGGTGGTGCTGCCGGGCAGTCTGGCAGTGCGCAACTGATTACGAGGTGCAGGAGCTGCTAGCGTCGCTACAAGATCACTCCGCCAATTACCCTCGTCCGCCGGCAGGCGTGCAAACGAAACCCGGGGAAAAATTTGACATTTTCGTCAGCTGCGCGTAACGTGCCTCGAAAGGGGGATTGCATAAAACAAAAGGGATCGATGTTACGTAGAACGCATTCATCTATTCATCGAGGAATAATGGCAGATAATGAGCAATTTTGGAACTCACTGGCGAGAATGAAATTGCTAGGGAATACGCGCCTGTGCATTGTGAGAAACCACATCAGCATAACCGTTTGTCCGTATTGCTGGTAATTCTGCTCCCCTCCGGACAGGTGTCCTCTAGCTCCAAGTCTCTCTACACTAGGGTGGGTTAGGGTTAGGAATAGTTCTAATTAGTAAAGAAAAAATCTGTGTAAGGTTCGAGGCGAATTGGATAAGAGGAAAGGAAGCCCCTGGGCTGTTAAACATTTAAATGAATAGAGGGAGTGCAGTATATTTGGAACACCAGTTTGTTTGAGATGAATAATTTTGAAACATTTGAACTTTCAGAGTTAGAAAAAATGTAAAGTAATAGAATATATACGATGATTCTTATCTGGATCTACAACTTTTAGTTGACATGCTTTTTTTATGTAATCAATAACTTAAAGGATAATTAAATAAAATCGACTTTGTACGCTTTTAAGTAATTATTTAAACGTTTAAGGGTCCAGGGGCATGTTTTCCCCTTATCCAATCGGGTTCAAACTTTACACAGATTTTTTTTATTAATTGCAACTATTCTGGAGGTGCCGCGAAGAAAATTTAAAAATCAAAAGTAAAACTCTACACTTTTCCCCTTATCTGTATGAGGAGCTGGGATTTCAGGCGTGCTTTTTCAAAAGGGTACATTTCCACATAGAAAAAACGTTTAAAACCGCAAAAACTGCAGAACCTACGTTTATTAAAAAAATTATTAGTGCACGTACATTTTATTCTTCCATCTGATAGCGGTACTGTTTTAAAGGCGACATTGTTTTAATAGTTATTTAAAAACAATGTTCGAAAATAAGCCCCAGAACTTGCATAAACTGTTTATGGCTACTTTGTTTTGTCGCATTTCATTGTAAAGATATAATGACAGTGGATACATTTTTAAACTAATTTAGTATATGTTCGGGTAACCCTATGGAATTAAGTCCCTTTTCTTTCGAATTCATAACAATTTCCTAGACGAGTATAGGAAATATGTTCATTATGTTTCGTGCTAAAAAATTATTTCACTACGTCATGAGGCAAACTTGGAAATAAGACCCTTTGTATGAAACATGTATTTTCACTTCCATTTTTCAAAAAATAATTAAACCTATGTCGCAGCGTTTTGTGCCACTGGGGGATGTAATTTAATTACGTAAAGTACGCTCTTTTGAAAAATCACTCCTCAATTATTGTCCCTTTTTCTCATAGCCCTAGCAGTGTTGCCAACCAGAGCTGCGACGTATAGTAATATTCAACATCGTAGGATACCAATGGAATTATCAATTATTGGAGTTTTTGTTGCGCCCACTCGAGGGTTGCTCGATCAAATTCGTGCAGAGCAAAGGGAAATTTCTCCCCTCCCCCGGGCAAATGGCCGCTATTAATAGGCGAGCCATTCTTCTATATAAATAGACAGCGGGACTGATTCAATTTCCGTTAAGTGGGAGCAACAATACGGCTTAGGGACGTACGCGTACCAGTGCCGTCGAAAAATTATTTCCCTCGCGCGAATGTGAAAGGTCAAACGATCCTCCGGCAAGACGAAATCAATCGGAGCTCTAGCTTATTATTAGCGTGGGGATCGATAAGAAATAATCTACATATCGGCCTCCCGTGGTTCTCCTTCGATAACTCGCGATACGTGTCGGCGAGGGCACCTCTCGAGCTGATACGCCGGTAACACTGTGATAGCACGCTCGACGCTGATTATCGGGCGATTCAATTTTTCTCCACGTTATGTCATTCAGCCACGAGACACCGGGCATGTTGCTACCGGAATCGCGATTAGCCAGCCGTTCGATCTAACGTTCCTAAGTTCTAGGGGAAAGGAAAGGGGAACGCTATCTTCGACGCTCGTTCCTCAGCATTCATGCGACCTTTATAATCGCGTAATTAGAGGAGCTAATAGATAAGGTTTCTAATAAATAGATTTCGAACTTAGTCATCCATCGTCGTTCTTTCCTTATCTTGCGCTTAATCGAACATTATCTTCCTTACGTATTGTGGAGAAGATTTTTGTGATTAGGGTTGCAAACTGCCTCGAGTTGTCATTTACATTTCAAGAAGTTCCTTTTATTACGGAGCGAGCGATTTGTACTTTCAACTCCCTCCTTAGGTTGTAAGTAAACGCACCAATAAATGAACATTTACACTATTGTAAACTTACGTTTGCAGCGCGATTGATTCCACGTTTTGTAAAAATTGCTTGCTTATTTTAATAACTTATTTCACTGGTTTAAATAAAAAATGTTCATTCACTGGCACGTGTTCACTTACAAGGGAACATCCCGAACTTGGAAACTCAAAAAATTATGAAACTTTGTGAATATGTAGGGGATTTCCTTCTTACTACAACGCAATTTTTATTTGCTGCCCAAATTCACTCAAAGGGGATGTAATTGACACCTGAAAATCCGGTTATTCTCCGATTTTCTGTTATAACTCGTGAACTGTAAAATAATTTTTTTACCAAATGATAGATCTAATTAAAAAAAGTAACTTTTGTCTTGATACTTTTTCTATCTCTTACTGTTTGCTAGTTACAACACAAAATCAGAAAACAGCTGAATTTTCAGGGGTTAATTTCACCCCTTCGAGTGAATTTGGGCAGCAAATAAAAATTGCGTTGTAATCAGGAGGAAATCCCCTGCATATTTACAAAGTTTCAGAATTTTGTGAATTTTCGGATTCAGGATCTTCCCTTGTTAGTGGTGCATCCACCCTAGTAAAATAATTTTTTTACCAAATGCTAGATCTAATTAAAAGAAGTAAATTTTGTCTTGATACTTTTTCTATCTCTTACTGTTTGCTAGTTACAACACAAAATCAGAAAATAGCTGAATTTTCCGGGGTTAATTTCACCCCCTTCGGGTTCGGGATCTTCCCTTGTTAGTGGTGCATCCACCCTAGTAAAATAATTTTTTTACCAAATGCTAGATCTAATTAAAAGAAGTAAATTTTGTCTTGATACTTTTTTTATCTCTTACAGTTCGCGAGTTATAACACAAAATCAGAAAATAGCTGAATTTTCAGGGGTTAATTTCACCCCCTTCGGGTTTAGGATCTTCCCTTGTTTATGGTGCGTCCACCCTAGTCGCAATAATTTCTCAATTTTCATCAAGCTTCCCTTCTTCCCCGATTACTACTTTTGTAGCTAAAGCTGTCGAAATTGATCAGCTCACTATTCATTAAAAAAAAAAAAAAAAAATACTCAAAATCGACTGCTCACAAAAGACCGTCTCACTCTCGCTAAGTGCACGCGCGATCACGCGCATCGTCGTCGCGCCGCTCACGCACTTATTCGTCGATCTCCATTCATCCAGTACTGTTAAGCGGTAACTGTAACTTATCGACGTTCCCGCCGAGGCCATCGCGCGTTTTTCTGTAATTATTCGCCCGCGTATATATCGCACGTATCCCGGCGTGGCTGCGGTTTTTTTTTCCCCAGTCATCATCTCCGCCTTCGTAGACGGCAACCAGTTATCGATTAGCTATTACAGCCGACGGAGATGGAAAAGAAGGCCTTGCCACCGCGTCGTTACCGCGGTACATCTGTACAACGAGGCAAGAGATTTATTATGTAATCTGTTGCCGGTTGTCGGGACGTGTCGCGCGAACGATTCCGTAATCGCCGACGGTTATCGAGAGGATCGAGCCTTGATTGTGTCACTGGGCTGGACGTTACCTCGGATACGGGACACTGATTTATTGCCCACCTAAAATGCGGACGATACGCGATCGCCGAGCTCCTCGAAACCCCGGGCGAGACTCGAGCCGCTTCGACGGCTGGCTGGCGCGATCTCCCGAGGTGCGACGATCGTTTCCCGGTCCGTTTCGTCGCTCCGCGTATCCCGGAGCTCGCGCCTCGACCTGTTGAGTCTCGAAGCTGCCCGTGCGGCGAGAAGGAAAATGGCTTTCGAGCAACGCAGGTATGACTTTCGTCCGCGAGACGCCGCCGACGTGGCGGCTCTGGGAACGTCGCTTCGCGCCGCGATTTCTTTGGCGGGTCGATAAATGAATGTACCTACGTACGTCACGCGCGTGGTCAGTATTCAATGAACGTAGGCCGTCGACGACGATTACTCATTCGAAAGGATTATCGTTACTTGCACGGCCACAACGGGCGAAACTGGCGATTTTGACAATCTGCGGACTGGCCATGAATCGCGGCTCACCGATAGGGCCTTCTGTATCGCTGCGTTCAACGGCCTTGATGATCGGCCGAGATTATCGCCGGGTGAGTTTTAGAATTTATCGAACTGTTTGGTACTTGCGTACCGATGAACCGGGGTATCAGCGGGATTATAGGTAGAGCCTTTGGGGAGGGGCAGAATTCGTTGCAGGAAAGAAGTCGTAGTTAAATAGTAGTAGTTTTAAAAAATGTAATAGTTAAGGGGGTTTGAACCCTCGGTAAATTTGTACATTTTGTAGATTTTTTTTACGAGTCAACGGCTTGTTCAAGATTTCTCGTTTTTTTACTATCTTTACATAGTATTATGAACTACTTAAAAAAAAAGTTTCAGTTAAAAAGCTATTGTTTTTCGGAAGTTATACATACATATCCGAGAGTCGATCGCGATTTTCGACTAATTCCAAAAATTTATGCGAATTTAAAGGGTGTAAACTTTCTTCCGTCCGCCACTGTGTAATATATAGTACTCCCCTACTTTTTGTTGTCGAATCTTTCCATCACATTAAGGCTGGGAGTCTCTAGTTGTATTACAAAACGGCTATGATTGCTAATAGAGACGAAAATTTTCTAAAATGGCTAGGCCAGTGGTTCGTAACCTGTGGGTGACGAAGTGTTCTCTGGGTGGTCGCCGCGGTTATTTTTAGTTTTACGATTCTTAGTACCCATTTATTTTAATATGGTTACGTTGCCATTTTCTATTAACCGGTTAACTGGCACGGATTTTTTTACTATTCGTGCCCAGACTGGCAACATCGAAAAATTAAGCGAATCACACAAAATTTGGTGTACAGGGTTTTTTTTGAGTCACTGAATCGTATCCGGGGGTTATTTTTTCCTCCTTTTGGCATCCATTTTGGGTCGGCCGTATTGAATTTTACCATTCCAATGCCAAATTCAGATTCAGCGACCCCAAAAACCATTACATACCAAGTTTCGTTCAAATCGTTTGAAAATCAAAAAAGTTATTCCATTTGATCATATATGATACATAAGCAGAATTGGCCAGATTTTTTTATTATCATATATGATACATAAGCAGAATTGGCCAGATTTTTTTATCATATATGATACATAAGCAGAATTGACCAGATTTTTTTATCATATATGATACATAAGCAGAATTGGCCAGATTTTTTTATCATATATGATACATAAGCAGAATTGGCCAGATTTTGTTTTGATCATATATGATACATTGCCAGTTAACCGGTTAATGATGTAACACTGATTTTTCATAAATGAAAAAAAAAGGAAAAGCTGGTTACTCAGATGTAAGCACCACCATCACACTAAATAAGAATTAAATATATTAAATATCTTTAAGTATATTTGTGGTGGTGATTATCAAAGTGGTGTAACGCAAAAAAAAACAAAATTGAAATTTCTCTTATTTTATGTTACACTGATTTATATTTCAATATTCCGAAATAATTGTTGAAAAATAGCCGTCATGTAAGCACTGACATGATAGTGTCACTTTCATAATGGGCCGCGACACTTCCACGTTCATTTCGATAGTGGTGTAAGTCATTTGTGAGATAGGAAGCAATTACATATTTTGTACCTATTGTGTATTAACCTTATATCTGAGGCAAGGAAAGGAAAAAATAAAGAAAACGCAAAACGTACTTAATTATTCTGAAAATATGAGGAAAATTAGGAGAAATAGTGGCAAAGAATACCTTATCAAAAATTTTGTTCCAAAATATATTCGAAAGTATTAAGTTGTGGAGATCGAAAAACTACGTTTGAGCACATTTAGAATTTGAGAGGCATTCAAACACTTCTATCGATAAAAATTTTGCAGTTAAGATAGACACATCTTTGAATAATATATACAATTTGTTTTCAAATATCTGAACATTCCGAAAACTTTTTTTCGTTTTCCGAAACGGTGTACACTCTAAGTTGAATAAAACTCTATGGATTTTTATACAATTTTGCACAGATGTTATTAAATGCAAACTCTATCGTCCGACGGACAATTTTTTCGATATTAATTTTTATCCGACTTATGCGCGAATAAAGTCCATTTTCTTACACAGAAAAATGAGTATTTTGCTTCAAAGTGTAGCTATTTTGTTATTTTTCAACGAATCGAAAAAACTGTCGGTCGGACGATAGAAAATACATTTAAGAACATCTGTGCAAAATTGTATAAAAATCCATAGAGTTTTACTCAAATTACAGCGTACACCGTTTCGGAAAACGTGGTTTCGAGAAAAACGCATTTAAAGTTTTCGGAATGTTTTGATATATTATTCAAAGATGTGTGTACCTTCATTGAAAATTTTTTATCGATAAAACTGTTTTTGTCACATAGAAGTAAATTCAAACCCCCTTAATAACAAACACCACTCCCAGTGAGAGGTACTTCTGAATGGCCCCGTCAATTACCTTCAAATTTTCAATCCCAAGTTCCCGCGAAATTTTAAATCGGTGCGCGCCGCGCGCGCGATATATCGTTTCACGCGATATGCGCTATCTGCGCAATAGTCCAGCCGAACCCGGTGACCAGAACCTCGCGCATACTCCTCGCGAGTGCAACGCGATTATGTTCTTTTGCTCGATGCCTCAAAACGAGAGGGGAGGAGGCTGCGTAATATTTGTTTATTTATACGTTTATAAAGGCTGCCGTATCGGCCCCGACGAACCACCCATGCGCGTACAAATATACGCGGACCAGTTGTGGCGGCAGAATGAATGTCTAGTGGTGCGCACGTGACCCGAGCCCAGCCAATCGGCCGCGGCCCATTCAACATTGCTCCGGCTGCAGTATCGTATCTACTCGCGCATTGTATTCCGAATTCGAAGATAAGTCCGATAGCCGATCGCGCATCTTTTCATTGAATTTTTCACGTGAAATTCATGCAGCGTCGCCGTCATAGATTGCCCCCGCTCACCCCCAACCCCTTCGTCCTAATCTTTTTTATCCATTCATCGCACCTCCGCGCAGACAAGCTTCTCGCGCCCCAACCATTTCGCCCTACCAGGTGTTCGCCTTAGTTTCGATTTATTTCCACAAACAATGTAAGTTTTCGACCGTTGTCCTTGGGAGATGCGTCAGCGAGGTAATAATTATTCCTGGAGGTTGGGTGTACACATTTTATACGCATGGCTGAGATTTTGAGCTTGCGCTTTAATTATTGCAATCAGGGGCGTGGCTAGGGTTTCGTTCAGGGAGGGGCAATAAATAGGAATTAAGCGGCAAAAATGGGAAGATAACTTTGCAGGTGGTTTTGAAGGAATTTATGAACTCTATTAGAAATGCGCGGGGTTACTCCAGAATTTAATTTATTTTTATTCTGTAATAGATTACTTCACTTTTGGACGCACGACTGATTTATTACTTTCCTCCCCACCGTCGCTGCGCCCGTAATTGCAATTACTGGCTTCGCGGACTTTCGACTTTGCCAGCGTTGATTTTATATATGGGATCCTGAATAATTGCAACTTTTGTCGTTCGTGTTTCACGGAGTGTTTTTTGGTATTTAAACGAAGGAGAGCCAGCTCCTTTGAGGATCGAATCCAGCCACTCGGCCTCGCGAAACTTGCAAGAAAGTTTCCTCGTGTCTCGCGGGGTTAGCGGGACACACAGAGCCATCCACGTGAAGTCCCATAACGAGGTTACGCCATTCATCGACAGCGCACGAAAGTCTATGAAGGGAAATGCAGAAGGGGGGAATCGAGTCACTACAAGGTACTCCGCGGTGCCTCATTGATGAAGTCCCTGCCGGACGTGTTCCACCTCTGGCAGAGAATTCAAGTGGAATTCGTATAACCGTTCTAAATGGCCTTCGAATAATAGAGCTTTTTAAATCCCGCGAATTAATAATACTATCGGCAATAAGAACGACAGCGTTCCCGAGTGACTCATCACTTAGAAGTATCTTGTAACAAAGCTTCCGAACCCTATTACGTCCCGCCTTTTCGCTCGCATTCTTATTAACTTTTTTATTCCACTCTTACGGAGGCTATGAATTTACGCCTCCTCAAGAGTTTCGAGTAAACGTACATTGGCAGTGGCGAAGAAGTCTGTGGAAATGTAATATTTATTCGCGACGTTTTTTTGTTACACTTTTTTTGTTAGTAGCGCTTAAGCAAATGGAATAGTAGAAATCAGTGAAATTAATAGCGATTAGACACGGTTCAGGGAAAGTGCGTGCGAGGCATGGGAAGGGAACGCGTAGAGAAAATGCTTCTACGCCAATGAGATGCTCGCACAGCAGTACAAGTATATATATATATATATAGCTACATGTGTGTACGCATGCACCGAGCCTCTCTCTTTCCGTTTCTTACGTCCCCGTGCATGCACGCTCGCGTATGGATTGCGCGCAGGGCTGTAGCCAGAGACCACTTGTTCGAAAAGAAATTTCGAATTTACCAATAAAGAGATCGCTTTAATTAACTACATCTGTTTCCAATTTAACGAGGACGAAAATAGTCTTTCCTGGATAATATTATGGTAAATGAGCAAAAGCTCGCGTCGACTAATGCGCGTGACAAAGAAAGGCGGAGGTTCTA
Organism: Andrena cerasifolii; assembly: GCF_050908995.1. NCBI lineage: Eukaryota > Metazoa > Arthropoda > Insecta > Hymenoptera > Andrenidae > Andrena > Andrena cerasifolii. Next base: position 5,124,291 of record NC_135126.1, on the reverse strand, counting down.
ATTCGTAAGCGTAATATTCGACGACATTTGTCGTTATCTTTTCGAACACCGTGGGTCCACCAATCATTCGAGATAATCGAGGTCCCACTGCACTAACTGTATCACAACATTCACAGCGCTTTACGCTTTTACTGTACATGTGTTTAATGTAATACGAGCCTACGCGTTATTCGTCTCCCCCTCCCCTCCCCCATCTCCCCTCCCCCCCGCCCCGCGCGACCGTACCTCTGCCACCCGTAAACACGTACGCGAAGGAAGCGACGTGTATGCGCGCGATGCACGAGCCTCTTCTACAAACGCGTACGCATGGGATACTAGAGGCTACTGTTACGCCAGATGCCTACTACGTCTACGAGGCATGCGTAGATTTTAACGTAGCGCCCGTGACGCTCGACGAAAAGCAAGTGGTCTCGCGCTCGGAGATTTCCTATAACGCTGGGCACGCCTTAAATAGCTGCATTTATCAGATTACCCCGGCGACACTACCTAATTCCCTGTGTACAGTGGATGTTTCGTTTCACGGTTGGTTGAAACGCAACAGGGCCGCTAATATACGGATCCTTTTGGTCGGTTCAACGTATCATACGAAGGCTTTGAACGATGAATAATGATGTTGATATAGAAGTTGCTACGTCTAGGCGAGCGGATGATCGACTCCGGCAGGAGGTTCCTAGTATCTTGGGCAAATATTTGCGGTTTGTGAGTAGTTCGCAAATGCGGCCCGGGGTGGGAGGGTGGGGGAGGGGGGGGGGGAATAATTATCGCGCTTCTGATCGTTTTAATAGCGGCGGACTAAGTGGGATAACGCCGATCCGCTCGCTCTACGCGGGGAAGTTATTTCATTGCTGTAAACAAAAGACGCTCGAAGGTTTTTTTCCATGAGTTTAAATAATGGGCGGAGGGGGTGGGGGAGGGTGGTAGGCGCTGTTAAACGCGCAGGGTGTATCAGGCTTTTTCTTTTAATAAAGCACTCTCTATCTCCTTTTATAGATATTAAACACGCGTGCCGCGAACATTGTCTAACTATCGATTATCATTCCATACCAATGAATTAGTATGCACCGCTTGTTCCTTAAGGGTGAATCAAAATTACGTGCCGGGAATGCCGAGAATAGATTTTATTGCCTCGTTATCGAAGATCTTCGGGCAATACGTTTAATTGTTTTCCACGGGGGGGGAGGGGGCAGAAAGTGTATAAATTTAGGAATATATTTTGGTCTACTGTTTCTAAACGAACAATTGCGTTGCGCTTCGACTTAAACTTTGCGTGATGTAATTATGCTCCCGAACATTTCTCTTAACGTTCAAAGAATGCTTTTGACTTTCCCCGCAACTAATTCCCTTCGCGTCCTCAGTTTCGTGTAGAAATGGAAAAGAGGTACCTCTTCATTGAAAAGAAGCAGGAGATATTTTATTTATATCTTTTTATTGTCAGAAATCTTATATACATTGTTACAATGGTTATAGGTTATTATACTTAGAAACGCGCGTAGAAATTTAATACGCGAACGAAAATAAGAACGGAGATTCAATTTATGCAGAGACTCGCGTTAGCCTACCCCTTTTACCGGGTTAAAAATCGCGCTCGCCGCTTCGAGGCACCCCGTGTTACGAGAACGATATTCGGAAAAGTGGGGCGAGCGTAATCGCAGAAAGCGAAACGGAACGATATCGACGTGTGCTGCACCGCGAGTAAATTCGAAAGCATAAGCGCGGCATCGGTGAAAACGAGAAAGACCGCGGAGAGGAGCAGACAGACGTTCGCATCGACGAATTCCTTGAAACACGAAGAAGGCGGTAGGAAGGGGCGCGCGAGAGAGCCCACGGGTCCGCGGGGATGTGGCGACGGTCCTGAGGCTACGGTCGGGGTCCGCTGGTGTGCGTAGGTGTGCTCCGGGTTAGAGGCTTCCACACAAACACAGGCGCGCGCGCGCGCGCGCGTGCATGCACACCGAGTCGCGCGCCTCTGCGGAGAGATAGATTGTTTTGTACAATCGGCTGGCTGGTGTGTCTGTATGCATGCGCGAGAGTAAGGTAGCGGAGCGAGCGAGCTGGCCGCGCGGTGCGAGAGGGAGCGCTCTTTGGCGCAAGTGAAGCGGCGGCTGTCAGTGAGTGCGCGCGCGCCGTCTCGGCTCGCTCGAATCGGTCAGCGATGTGTACGCTACAGCGCGCATGTGTGCATCCCTGTACGTGCTCGACGAGATATGAAGTAAGGTCGGTGGTGGCAGCGGCGGCAGCAGCGGCGAGGGGGGGGCGGTGGGGAGGCGGTCGAGACGGAGGTAGTAGTAGCGCAGTGGTAGCAGCAACGGGTCTGTGGTGGTGGTACTAGTAGTAATGGTAGTAGTATAGTGGTGGCGTGTGTGCGCGCTGCCTGCTCGGTTATATGGCTCGACAAAAGTCGCAGGGAGTTCAGTTGAGCAACCGTGTAGTCCGAGATCGTACGCGCGTGCACTCGATGAGAAAGAGCGAGGCGGAAAGAAAGGAAGAGGGACATCGGCGGTCGGAGTGAGAAAGAAGGAGAGAGCCGACCGCGAGGCACGCACAGGCCCGACAGGAAAGATGTCAATAATTCGGCGGTACAGTGGCCGGGCTTCCATGGACTATGGTAAATGAGAAATATATCGCGGAACGTGCACCGACAGCCGACGTGGGCGACGTCATGACCGTGCCGTGGTATTGTAGTCGCCATCTCCTCCCCGGTTGCTCGGTCGGTCTACTGTGACGGATTTTTTTTTCGCGACGCGAGTGCACGCGCATTCGCTGGGGAGACGGGCCGACGGGAATTACAGGCAGTGGCAAGGGCAGCACGAGCCCCGGGTCGGTTGTGGCGCGGTGCCGATGGTCCCCGGGAATTCGTGTCGATCCTTACGTTCATCGTCGATACTCGGCGGCATAGGTGACACGGCGGAGTGGCGGCCTACGAGACCACGACCACGGCATTCACAGCCCCAGTGTAGATACACGTACTCCGATCCCGCCGTACGTGTGTGGTCGGCGGTTACGCGTGCGCGTGCGAAGTCGCTACGCGAGAATGCTCTTTTGTGTGTGCGTGCTATTCGTTTGCTCGCTCGCCCGTTCCCTGTGCTGCTTCCTTGTGGGAAACACGTAGCTACGTGTGCGTGCCAGTGTGTGTGTATGCACGTGCGCGATGCTCTTGCATTGTGTGTCAGTGACTCTCTGTGCTCATGGTGGAAGTAAGCGAGGTAGTTTCATCGCTGTCACGAGCATCCACTACCTGCCCTAGGAGTCTTACTATACTATACGACGCCTATACCGTCTCTCGTCTATTTATACGACGACCATACACGACTCGTACTTGCCTCTTCTCCCTCACCTTTGCTCAGTCACTCCTCTCTCTTTCTCTCTCTCTCTCCCCCTCTCTCTCACACACACACACACACACTTCCTCCCTCTCCCCTCTCACTCTTTCTCTTTACCCCTACCCCCCTTCTCTGTCTCTTTCTTCTCCTCTTTCTCGTAGCTTCTCCGTCACTTTGTCTCACCGCATCTCTCTCTGTTACATTAACTCCGCGCCGCCCCACCAGGAGGCCCCCCCCCCTTTCGTATCGGCTCCCTTTCTCCCGCCTCTCTCCCCACGTCTTTCTCTTCTTCTGTCTCTTCCCTCGCCGCGTGACGACATCCGCGAACGAGCGAGCGACTCGACTCGGCTCGAGTCGCCTCGAGTCGACCCGAGAGAGCCGTGCCGTGCCGGACTCCGTCGTACACCCTCGTATCCGTCCGTACTTACGTGCACGCGGAATGTGCTGCCAGGCCTCTCTCGCGTTCTCTCTCTCTCTCTCCCCCTCTACCCCTTGCTCTCTCACAATGGATTTATTGTGTTAGTGAGTAGTGGAACAGCGGCGTGTGCGCGCGACAGCGTTGTATCTCGTGAGTGAGGGACGATCGAGAAAACGAACGCTGGCCGAAACGACGACAGCGTACAACCGAGAGACCAGGACGACGGCAACGGGAAAGAACGTGCGCGTCCGGCTTAACTCGCGAGCCAAGATGGACCTGGTAGGCCGCGGTACGTGAATTTCGCGGACTCCCAGCGAGTTTTACTAAGAACAGTGCGCGATGTGTACGCCATGCAAAAACCACCGTCACGCACCGATCTCATCTCGCGCTCCTTCGTCGTTATCCACCGTACCCGTTTCTTCCTTACCGATCCACCACCCCCTCCTGCCCCGTGCTCCATATCTGTCGTCTGCCGTCTGTTGTTGGTGTCGCGTTTACATTTTTCGTAACACATTTTCGGGCTCTTCCGTTGGTGCCTACGCCTCTCTCTCTCGCTTCTTCCGCCGATGAAACTTGCTCACCCCGAGGCCGAGGCTTCTTCTTCCATAACCTCTCTCTGCGTTCCGTTAAACGCGCGATAAATGGTTCTCTGGATGAGTTTTATCGGTCGCCGCGCTGTGTGTACGTGCTGTACTTCGTTTTCGACGCGCGACGACTGTTTTCCTTTCTCTCTCTCTCGCTCTCTATGAAAGTGTCTGTCTGTTCCCTGTGTGCATTGTCGAATGCGTTTCCAGAAGCCTGACAGACGATAGTGCTCCGCCACGTACGTGATATCGGGCTTCGCGCGATACGATTGATCATGCTGCGGCGAAACAACCTGAATGGGAAAGTAACTGTCTCGTCGTGACCCGTGGGATAAATAATCGTAAGGCAAGATGGTTCCTCAGTGTGCACAAAAGAGCTGTAAACGCGGCCAGCAGGCAAGGATTATCAGTTCCCAGTAATCCTTGACGGTGCCAAGCCCTAGTAAGTGTCACGCATTTTTCATTTTCATTCTGCTTTAATGCGCGCGTAAAGCGCGCCCGTAGCCCTTCGTGCGGTTCGTTCGCGGAATTGTTCCCCGTTTTCTTTCATTTTGTTTCAAGAAGCGTAGTGTCCTGAAAGTACACTGTAATATACAGAATCTTGTACAGTGCATCTTTTCTGTGAAACCTGTATCGAAATTTATGCTTGATGGAAAAATGATTGTTTCCCATGTTCGATATTGGCGTATTTGTCAAAATTCATTTAACATTACATCTGCTGTTGCTATATCAAACGAGTGAATCGAAACGTTGCTGTAATACATTTCAAATGAAAGAATGCACTGATTGTTAGTATTTGTGCATATTTTATGGTGATTCGAAACTAATCGCTTAGTGGAACATTCCTTTTAAATGAGCTAAGTAGTACTCTTCGGTATAAGAAGTGGATATACTTATACGTCAGTGATTCGGCTGTAATATATCAAAGAATCTAGTTTTAATTTAGAAAATTATTTGCGCTTAGCATATAGTATAGTGATTGATTATGTTTATTAGTATCTATTAATAGATAACTGAATAGGTATCTATTAATAGATAACCGAATAGATATCTATTTAGTTCATTGTGGGCAATTTCATATTTATCTCCTTATCTGTGAATGCATATTGGTTGCCGTTACTATAATGGACCAAAGATCGCGGTGACTTTCTTAGTAAACAGTGTTTCGAAATACGGAGCTATAGTACACAGAACTTAACTTGGATAATATTCGAAGTAGACGGCATTTGGGGAATCTTCTACTTTCTCCTCCGTGCGTTTAATTGTTCGGTACCAATTTAAGTCGCCGGTGACAAGTCGAAAATCTTTTACGTGTCATAGTTAGGAAAATACAACGCCCAGAAATATTTTTATCAAAATTCTCTTTTAGCACGTCCGCAGTACGTAATTTTAAAAGCAAGTGCACATTACTAACTTAGAAATTATCTGCTTCAACACGAAATAGTTTAAAATAGTTAACGACAAAAGTTAACAAGATAAGGTGGTATTATAAAATTTGATTTGGAGATGCCATTGACTTGTCATTGCGGATTCAGGCTACATAAAGTGTAGTCAAGTCGGTTATATTTTCCCTCATTACAATGTTGACTCCACCAAGCTATATAATTTTCACCTCGAAATTTTTTTTCATAGATGATAGTATATGTATGGTGTTTATTTTTTCCTGCGAGTGAATCTTCGTAGATCACTGGAAATCTTCAAAAGATGCTTACCCAAATTTATACGACGGCTGGTATTATAAAAATATGTAATTCCATTAAAAAAAGTGGACACCCCCATAACTATTTAATCGCCTAAAAGAAAATTAAATTCTAGTGTCAAGATTTCTCGTTCAAATCGAACAACTTTGCAACCCGAATGATCCATGAAATAACATTTTCTTGAAAACTTATATCCCCTCCCATTGGAATCATTTCTCCGTGGTGCGCAATTATATTATTATTAGCGAATTGCGGAATTACGGTAGGAAGTAAAAGAATTGTCTTCTTTGACTCGTAGATAATTATTAAATAAGAAAACGTGGATAGGTTTCACAACCCGGGAATAAATATATTAACGCAGGTAGCGATTGAAATGTTTCGCTATTTCCGGACGGGGGATAACGAATCCAGAAGGCTTTCTATTTCCTTTTTCTCCCGCCGACGCATTAATTGTTCGTTAACGATATAAACTAAACGAAATTCTGTCGAGTCACTTGTTAGCTGGAATTTCGCAGTTCGGATATGCATTTATATCTCGGACGGAGTAGTAGGAATTAGTGGTTAATTGGCTGCTCCCCGAGTATCGCGAGCATTCGGAGGATCGTTCGCGATAGTAGACGCGCTTACTACGATCGCGTCTCGATATCTGCATGGTTACTGCATACATTATATCAGCGATGCGATGCGCGCGTATTTTAAGTTCTAATTCGCAACACCGATGAACTCAGCCGGTTTGCCATTCGGGACTACACACAGGATGTCCTAGCAATCGTAACACCTCTAATGAGGAATTAATTCTTCCTTCAAAATCGAGTTGAAAATCGGCAATAAATATCTTCGGCTTGACCTTCCGTTCTGCAGAAAACGACGAGTTTTTAAAGGCGAAGAAAAGATTGGGAAAACCAATGAAAATTTTCGGATTTTTTTCATTATTAATGTTCCATATTTTCAATTTCTCTTTGCTACTCTTTGGAACACGTGCATAATTATCTTATTTTTGGCCATGTGCATCATTATCTTATTTTTAAACTGCTCGCAGATCATTATTATGTGGAGAGTTTCACATGATAAATATTTTGTTTAGTATACCGCGAGAAATATAAGGTTATATTTATTGCTTACCCGAAAAAATATTATATTTTTTAAGAAGTGGCCAGAACTGGTACAATACCTTAAAGTGGCCACAAATGGTGCATCTACCCTGCTCTGTATATTTACTATAGCGCTGCGATTTGGGATTTACAGTTAAGGATAGTAAGGAGGACAGTGGGTTACCTTATGGACAGGAAATTTTTTTATATTTCTGAGCTTGTGTCCAAGTATTTCTGTTATATAAAATGTAGTTTGAATGTTGCACCGTAGACTTGGAAATTTTAATTAGTAATTGTAGGATTTCTTTCTGGTTCTGGCAAGGGAAGATCCCGAACCCGAAAATTAAAAAAGGAATCTAAAACATTGCGAATATGTAGGATTACTCCTACATTACCTCCTGATTACAACGCAATTTTTGTTTGCTGCCCAAATTGATTCTAAGGTGGTGAAATTAACCCCCTAAAATTCGGCTATTTTCTGATTTTATTTTGTAATTCGCAATCTGTAAGAGATAGAAAAAAAGTTTCAAGACAAAAGTTACTTCGTTTAATTAGATCTACCATTTGGTAAAAAATTTATTTCGCAGTTATAACACAAAATCAGAAAATAGCTGAATTTTCAGGGGTTAATTTCACCCCCTTAGAGTGAATTTGGGCAGCAAAGAAAAAATACGTTGTGATCAGGAGGAAATTCCCTACATATTCACAAAGCCTCAGAATTTTTTGAATTTCCGGGTTCGGGAACTTTCCTTGTGTGTGATTAACGCGCTATAAAATCATGGAATCGTCAGAATCGGCGCACACGTGTTTACTAATATCATCAATTTATTGATTGTAAATCTTACGCATCTATTTCTATTAGTAGCAACATATTAGAAGCGAATTTATGTTTTCGTCAACGGGTAGTTGGTGGTATCCAAAATCATTCTAAATCTCACTCTCCACAGTGTCAGTCGAACTTTCCCTTCGCCCATCAGGAACAGTTGAGCTTTCCAGCTAAGGGCTTCCACTCTTTGAAGTTCCAAGTTTGCAACTTGAACTTTCCCACTTCATAATACGTGGACTTTAAAGATTCGACTCTCCGCATCTCCGTTTAAGTTTTCAATTACTACTGCAAGTGTTGCAAGTCTAATTTTTATGTACACTATCAACATACACTCGTGATTACTTGCACAGGCAGAAACTTGATAATGAACTTTGAATTAAAAGATTATATACCTGTAGTTTGCTATATAAAAGGCTTGAACATCTTTCTTTTTAACAATTTCTACTGAAACTGTACAGAGTTTTTTTTTAAGCACTCCTAGTATCACTAGTAACTACTTAGCACCACTAATCAGTAATTTAACTAGCTTCAACGAAACACAGAAATCAACTAGATTTTATTAAAAAAAATATCTCAACTATGCTACTGTTATATTTTACTGGGATGTTAAATTTAACACTTGGAGTTGCGATTACGTAAAAAATAAAAAAAATTTATGTTAAACTCTTTTTTTTATTAAAAATCTAGTAACAACTAAATTAAAATGCACTAAAAACTAAAAAATAATTCTTTTCTTGTACTACAATTTCGATGGGGATATACTACGAATGCCTGCAAAGTTTTAGTTTTACTATTCGTACACACGTGACGGATCATTTCTCGATAAATTGTGTAATTTCCCGAACGCAGCGGCTTTGTGTCGTTTTCGTAAAGAACGCGAGTGGCTGATTTCAAGTCGTTTGGATTTGTGGTTATGGGTTACATTGATGACTGGGTAATTTTTTCACCCGCTCGGGGTTAATTTTTTTTAAAAAAATTGTCACCCAAACTACGCACGCCTGCAAAGTTTCAAGAAAATTGGATAGTTGTAAGTGGATTAAATTTGAGTTTCCAGATTTGAACCATACATATATATACAAACATACAAACAGAGAATCGAAGCTGAATAAAATCGTTTAAAAATGGGGGAAACGAAATGAATGGTGCAACCCTAAACGTCTCTACGCCAATAACTAGTCATGACTCACTCCATGTGTAATTATAAGTTCTAAAAGCGAATGAAAGTTCAAAGTTGATTCAGACAATCGCCCGATAAGATTACCAACGATGCACACGTGCATCGGCTGCGTTCTTTGCGTAACATTTGTTAGTAATCGAAGGCAATCGTGGAATATTCATTAACTGCGCCCCGTTGATACACCTCGAAATTCTGTAGCCGCGATAATTACACGTCGGCCTTTCATTTATTACCCGTCCGCGTCGATATTTCGATAAACGAGAGTCGTCGCCCTACCGCTCCTGCGTGTGCATTCATTATTTCGCGAAGTTTCGCGCGGCAAAATAAATGTTATCTTTGGAGGCTTCGTGATAGCACGCCCCCGTAATCGTGTTGCATCATTTTTACGAGTCGATTGACTCACCACGCCAGCAATCGAATTTCGATGCAACGTCGGTGCTCTGCTTTACGCGCGTTACGATGTTTACACGTACATATACAATTTATATAAGTACCTACACATTTGATGAATACGTTTTATGGAGAATATTGTATGGTTTGCAGAGGCAGTATATACGCGAATAGGAAGGCAAGAACAATTTAATTTAAATCTTTTAAATTAGTGTACTCGAAGGAAGGTGATAAGTAGTTATGTATTTATTAATTACAATTAAGTTATAGATAGGTATATTTAATAAATACTTTTTGTGAAGCATATTTTATGGTTTGCAAAGGGAGTGCATAAACATGGCACAGTTTCATTTGAATCTTTTCAAATTACTGAATTTAAATGAATCACATTTGTATTACTTATTTATGATTAAATATGTATACAATTTATCGGTCGCTCGAACACAGTAGTTTAGAACGATTCGAATTAAATGTTGCTGGATTTCGCTGATATACTTCTTTCGCAGGCTATAAAATATACATCATAAAAAGTATTTATTGCACATTCGAACGCGATAATTGCGAAAAATTTAAATTACACCACCAACACGCGTGCTGCATATCTTTCAATGAAATTGAAGAGTAAATATATTTAACGGTTTCACGGAACGCGACATAATAAAAAACGAAAATTGTACAGGGATATACATATTTACGGCCGAGTTGAAATTTAACGTAACGCTACGTTAGCATGGAGTACTTTAATTAACTTCAAACTTCGAGCTCTGATAGCCGGATAACAGTTGCCTCTTATCAATCGTGTGCGTTGTTTAAATATTGAATAATAGGTTACTTGCTTCAGCGAAAGATTGGAAATTGAAAATGGAGCAATTATTAAGTGTTTACAATAGTGGTATAGTGAATATTCGATTACCGGAGAATTCGAAATTGAGTTTCGAGCATTCGAATACCAGAGAGTTTATTACTCAAGAATATTATTCGAATAATTAGGAGTATTCGAACGTGAAATATTGTTTCACACTCTATCATAAAATTCGTTTCATATGGGCCTTTATAATTTTTTTTCAAACGATATATTTGGGACTTTATTAATCTTTGGGAAATTTATAAATTTTGAAACGAAAACAACCATCAATTATTAGTATCATTATTCTAATTATTTTACAATTGTCATTCGAACAAATTATTCAAATAAATAATGATAAATTATTAGAATAAATAGGAGTAATTTGCTGCAAAGAGTAAACATTTATTATTTAAATAAAATATTGTACTAAAAGGAATCTATTCGGATAATTACGTTACGTACATACAACTATTGGAATAATGCTGAATTATTCTGTTTCGCAGCAGATCTACGCGATTTCATTTTCAACATAAAGTTTGAAACTTTAGTATAAGCAGCCATTTTTGTAGGAAGCTCAAAATACCAAATATTAATAAAGTTCCGAAATTATCAATAATGTTCGAATATTCAAATATGTACACCTAATTATTCAAAGAAACTATTCGCATTCGAAATTATTCGAATATTCGATTATTTACAGTTCTAGTTTGCAACCAAAGTGGGTAATTTTTTATTCACTCATTTATTTATTTAACGCATAAACGGTGCAAAATGATTTAGGAGTACAGGTACATTAGAAAAATAGAATAGGGGAGACCGGGGCTAAAAGTTCTGGGGGTAAGTTGTTCCGATGGCTCTATCTTCAAAATAAAAAGAGCGTTGTACTAACCCAGACCAAGTATAAGTTCGATTTTTAATTAATTAAACGATGAAATCGTTTGTTTAACAATGCATATCGCGTGTCCAAATGTAGAAGAGATTTGCCCATGCATTAATTTCATATGTCCACCCTCAAGAATCGAATTATTAATAAAGATAGCCAAGAAGTGCGGTACCCGTTGAAGCGATAGCGTTAAAGTTCGATTTTTCTGGAAAATATTATCGAAATCGTTCTTTCAACGATGCGGTTCGTTAGTTTAGATGTAGAAGAGATTTGCAATTCTAGTATTACTTTCGTTAGAAACATTAATGCTATCCACAATTTCTTTTTCTTCTTCTTCCACTGGATTTTTAAAATGCTTTTCATATTTGTTCGCCAATTTCAATGTTTGCTTTTAACGTAAGAGTTTAATGTATTTGGTGACAACCTATCAGAAATGTTTATAAATGCGTAGTTACTTTCGTTCGATGACGACACGCAGCGCTGATACCCTAAAGGGCCGCGCGCCGAGTGCCATTGTCGAAACGTAAACAGAATTCCTTCCAACGACGCACGAAAGTCAGTCGGTCTACAGAGTTCGGACGCAACTCTTGCAAGACCGTGCGTTCATGTACGGTTCGTGAAGTAACTGTGGGATTATATTAATTTCCGTTGTGCGATATCATTGCGGTAATTAGTGAAGAATGACTAGAAAAACACTGATACACTCTGGTGTTATTCTGCACGTGCTGCAGATGTGTGAAAAGTGTGAAGTATTCGATGAGCGACACAAATTGAAGTGTCGTTCGAATAAAGCGAGAAAGAAGTGAGTGCAACATTTTTTGGATAACATGTCACCAAACACCTTCAACCTTTACGGTAAGAACAATCGATTTTGATAATTCATTCGGAAAAAAAACGAACGGAAAGGTATTCGGTTCAACGGGTACCGCACTTCTTGGCTATCTTTATTAATAATTCGATTCTGGAGGGTGGGCATACGAAATTAATGCATGGGCAAATCTCTTCTACGTCTAAACTAACGGACTGCGTCGTTGAAAGATCGATTTTGATAATATTTTCGAGAATAATCGAACTTTAACGCGATCGCTTCAACGGGTACCGCACTTCTTGGCTATCTTTATTAATAATTCGATTCTGGAGGGTGGGCATACGAAATTAATGCATGGGCAAATCTCTTCTACATCTGGACAAACGATATGCATTGTTAAACAAATGATTTCATCGTTTAATTAATTAAAAATCGAACTTATACTTGGTCGTCTCAACGGGTACCGCACTTCTTGACTATCTTTATTAATAATTCGATTCTGGAGGGTGGGCATACGAAATTAATGCATGGGCAAATCTCTTCTACATCTAAACTAACGGACTGCGTCGTTGAAAGAACGATTTTGATAATATTTTCCAGAAAAATCGAACTTTAACGCGATCGCTTCAACGGGTACCGCACTTCTTGGCTATCTTTATTAATGATTCGATTCTGGAGGGTGGGCATACGAAATTAATGAATGGGCAAATCTCTTCTACATCTAAACTAACGAACTGCACCGTTGAAAGAACGATTTTGATAATATTTTCGAGAATAATCGAACTTTAACGCGATCGCTTCATCTATACCCATTTTTTCGCGGTTTTTATTTTTGATTTAAATTCTGGAGGGTGGGCAAACGAAAATTGTTGCCGTTGAGTTTTTCCAAAAATTCGAATTTGGGGGTGCTATCTTCACAGACCTGCCGCAAATGTATAAATTGTTTCCGCTGTGCTTTAAGATGCGAACATATGAATGAAAGGCGGAAAGGGACACGACTTCGATCGAAGTTATGCGTAAAGATAAATAAAAACTGTCGGTAGAGAATTCAATACCTGCCACATGGTTCTATCGAGATTTATTAAAATACTACGATGTGGACAAGAGTCCACATTAGGCTACAAGTACAAATCTCAATAAGTAGGTACCTAAATACAGTTGAATGTAAGACTGATTAGTAGATTATAATTTTTATACCAAAGATAATGTTTATGGTTATTATATCGTTTTGGTTTTCTTTTAAAGATAATACATTTTTGTTGGCCCGAACCTTCAAATAACCATTATTAATAAAATTCTGCTTTACTTCATTAGAGAATGAAATATTTCATTAAAAGGCAACTCTTATATCATAGTAACAACTTACCCCAATGCGATAACAACTTGCCCCATACAGGGGTAAGAAGTTCCGCTTCGATCAGCCACAAATAAATTACATTCTATGGGAAACCTATTACAATATATTAAACACAAGCTTAAAATCAGAAGATATAATAAATTTAACAAGAAATTAGTCAATAGTGAAGAGAATAACTACATTATTTTCCAGTCATGTTTTATGTTTTATCGAAATCGCAACTTTTAGCCCCGGCCTCCCCTACAATAGACAGCAAAAGCAGTCAAGAGAAAGCAAAGAAAATAAACAACTTGAATTTTTAGTGAAACCAGTTGTAGATATTCTTATAAGCGCAGACAAATTAGTTAATAAGAAAGAATACTTAAAAGTGTTCCATATTGCGCCGCGTTAATCAGTTTCTTATTACAGTACAATCTAAGTTTTTTTTTCGCTGCAGTTTCATATTTCATTGGAATTGGAATTCTTCCATGCCACGTATTTACGAGCACTCTGGCCACACGAGGCAAATTCATTTACCCAGAACGTGACTTTTAAAACACATATATCCTCTAATCGCGGTTAACAGCTACGGTTAGTGGCATTCTGCCGCCGGTTTTTAGCATGGCAACGTGACGTTACCGCAGGATTAAACGTAAACAAGAGGAGAGTCCGCGGCAATTCGGTTTTAAAGCAGGAAACAAGACTTTCGATTAAAAATTCTCCGATTCCTCTTCCATCTAAAACATGGAGAATTAAAGTACAGGTACTACTCGCACGACGAATAACTATACTTGTTTGCCAGATATAAACTATCTCACAGAAGAAATTTAACCCTTAACTGGTATCCTGGGGTCGCTCGTGACCCCAAGCACCCAAAGTTCGATGTACAATTTTCGGTTGTCTAAGTTGGTAAACTGAATTTCTAATTAATTTTATAATAATAGTTAAACTTTCTACGCTTCTATTATTTTATACATTACCTAAGATGAAAATATTCATAGTGATTGCTCTAGTGCCGATTTTACAAATTTCTGTGTCCTTTTTTATTTGGGGTCTGCCACGACCCCAGTATACCAGTCACGTTTGCCAAAAACAGTATACCAGTTAAGGGTTAATCAGCCTCCGCTTGTTTTTACAAATTCATTTGCTTCTCAGTTTCATCTTAACCAAACGCAACACTTTAATTTTTAATCCAAAAATAAATTCCTGACAAAATCAGAACAATCTATACGGATTGCCATTCGCAAGATGATCGTACGATGAATTAAAATTCAGCACAATAATATCAAATTGCTTTGGCACTCGTCAGTAAAGGAGAGACAATCGCGGTTTCAATTAAAACTCACGAAAATCCCATTTAAATAAATGAAAAGGGACATTCATTTTTCCCTTCAAAGTTTCTCGGCGTTGCTCCGCCAAGGATCCTTCTTTCGAACGGCGTATAAAAAAACAGCCAGCGTGTCGTTCGCGTTGAAAATGAGTTAAAGAAGAGCAGCGTCCCGATGCGCGGTGACAGCGCGAGGAAGAAATCTGTTTCCTCGTTGCACGGGTCGCGATAAGGCTGGTTAATGATTTTTCCAGTCGACCGCGGTGCATTTCTTTAATTGTCGGCGTTGTCGCCGTCCTCTGTCCCGTCAGCATCTCACGCATCTGCCCTCCGACCAGTCCTTTCACATATTGTTCGTACCGGCACGCTCGTGCAACCGCTGTAGAATTCTGGGATTTTTTCCTAATCGATATCATCCCGAGGGAGCGGACCGCGGGTTCACGACGGTTCACGGTGCACGAGAGAATCCTTATCAGTTTAACTTTATCAGCGGCTGCTGGTAGATGCACGAAATACATATTATTCCTTCCGCACAGTAAATCCTGAATATCCGTAATCAGTTATTCAATTAGTCGGAATAGTTATCGTGCTGCTTACGTAACGGGCGAGATTAATAATTAATAAGATCAAAGATCATGCTGCAACTGGTATTTGCCCAGCGTACGTTCGTCCGCGGTCCTTCGAACGGGAATTTGAATTCGAGCGTGCTCGAACTTCGCGAGATTAATCGCGAAATGGAGGAATTTGGAGGATGTTTCTTTGCATCTTTTATGTCGTTAAATCCGATTCGATTTTACCGACCACTTTAATGGGACCTTTGGTATGAAGGGTAAGGGGAAAAATAGGGAAGGACCAATTTCTCGTGATTTTGCGATTTAGAGCATATTTTGTTGCTCGCAACCGGGACTATAAAACTGTCGAATCACAAACGGTTATAAAGTTAAAGACAGGAAATGTTCACTCTGCCCTGGGACAAAATGCGAGATTACTTGCAAGGTAAATATCGTGCACATCAGCGGACAATGAGTTTGCCGTGGCGTGATTCATAACTCCTATATTTATTATTAAAAATTAATTAAAAAAAAAACACCTGCAACTTCTTCAGGAATGCATAAAAACATGCTCCAAGTTTCAGATGAATCTAATTGCTAGTTTCTTGAAAGAAACCCCAAATTTTGCTATGTTCTTAGCCCATAAAATAGAATTCCCCCTCAAGGAGTTTAGAATCCTCCAAAGATTCCATTTAGTGGGGATATTATTGCGTATTATAACACTAGATTTTTTTCCACCTGATTAATTACCTCCAAATTAGAGAAACCACGTCCCGCCCTTTTTCTCGCGTAAGTGTATACCTTAACCCTTAACTGGTATACTGTTTTTGGCAAACGTGACTGGTATACTGGGGTCGTGGCAGACCCCAAATAAAAAAGGGCACAGAAATTTGTAAAGTCGACACTAGGGCAACCACTATGAACATTTTCTTCTTAGGTAATGTAGAAAATAATATAAGCGTAGAAAGTTAAACTGTTATTATAAAATTAATTAGAAATTCAGTTTACCAACTTAGACAACCGAAAATTGTACATCGAACTTTGGGTGCTTGGGGTCACGAGCGACCCCAGGATACCAGTTAAGGGTTAAGAAGCCCACCGATACATTAAAACATTTCACAATCAGTGGTACGTAACCAGCAGGGACAACAGCAACGAATCTAACAACGCAACGAGCTGTTTAACATATGGCATTAACATCGTTGCATCGCGTGCAACGCGCAGGCATCTAAAGCCAACCTCGCTGCGCGCGCTATTATTCGGTGCCCTAGGTTCTTCGCGTCTTAACCCCTGGATGACGTACGTGGGTCACCCGAGACCCAGGCTCCTCGAGCCTAGGCTAAAGCGCGGGCTAAAACTTTCCGTAGAGCGATAAGTACGCGTAACAGTTTTATGTTACAAGCTGTCAGAAAATAAGATAATTATAATTCAAGCCTGATTCCGAAATATGTTTATACGAGACTCTGCCGCGAGTCGGGAATGACCCGGTTCCGTCTCCCGAGGGTTAATTCGACGCAGCGCTCGCTATTAGGGCACCCAGACCTTTCACGCCGGGTGCTGCCGTTGAAACCTCGCGATACGTTATCGTTTCGTTCGTTTCTCGCCGGACCGTCGTGTTAACGACTTTTCTTCTGACAGAGCGTCGTTGCATATTTCCAAGCAATATCGATAAGCAACCCTCGACTCGCATCGCATTCCTTTTATCGGCCCTCCCGTCGTCCCTTCTCCACCCAGCTCGATGCTGGCTCGGTCACCTTCTGTGCTTTCACTTGTCCACCTCCGGCGGTGCAATAAATATGGAACTCCTGCTGCACAGTCAGCCCTACGCTCCAACGATCGCACATAGGTTCACGTGAGGTGCACACTCGCGTGCACCTCAGCTGGAGCACGCACCGCGACCCGCGCGTTGGCGAAAATACTACTTACAAGGAGAGGTTCCCAGGTGTCCGCCTCCGGTTGCTTTGAATTTTGGATATGTTTTAGAGGACCGAAAAATAAGATATACGTGTTTTTTTATAGCGACCCGTTTTCATATTTAGGGGGTAAAAGCAAAACCCTCAAAGTTATAAGATTTTCAGGTGTTCGTCTCCGATTGCTTTGAATTTTGGATATGTTTTAGAGGACAGGAAAATAAGATATACGTGTTTTTTTATAGCTGTCTATTTGCATGTTTAGGGGATAAACCACCCCTCAAAAGTAATGACCCAGGTAACTTTGAGGGGTAGTTTCACCCCCTAAATATGAAAACTGGCCAAAATAAAAAGACACGTATTTCTTATTTTTCGGTCCTGTAAAATATATCTCAAAAACCAAAGCAATCGGAGATGAACAACTGAAAATCTTATAACTTTGGGGATTGGTTTCACCTCCTAAATATGAAAACGGACCGATATAAAAAACAAGTATATCTTATTTTTCAGTCCTCTAAAACATATCCAAAATTCAAAGCAATCGGAGGCGGACACCTGTGAATCTCTCCTTGTTAGTAGAACAAGGGGTCGTTCTTAAAATACATGAAGGGTAATTTTAGCGATTTTTTACCCCCTCCCTCCACCACTATAAGAATTCGAAAGATTTTATATTCCACCTCCCCCCTTCCTTACGTAACATTTTTTACTTTGCATTGTTTCAGTTATTAAAATTCTTTTAAAGGTTTATATAAGTCATTTAATTCGGTTTCGTGTGTGAGATGAAACATAGTTTCTTTTAGGCTTTTAAGCATTTTGTAGACTCCCTCTTCCCCCTTGTAAGAAAAAGGAAGAAATTCGCCACCGCCCCAAAACCTTATGTAATTTAAGGACGACCCCTAAGTAGAACGAAATTGAATGGACGGGGACACGGATTTGTAGCTTGAAAATTAAAGTCCGGTAACTAAATATATTTATAGTAAAATGGGCTCCTTTAATTTTGCCGGTATCTGGTATTTATTGTTGGGAGGCTCTTCCAAAATGACGGCGTTGGAGTAAACTTACCCACATTATCGATTTTTTTCAAATTACTTAACTGTGAATAACTATTATCTTAATATATAAAGCAGATAGCTTCTATATGTTTGTGTGTTTGTCTGTCGCCTAAAAAATTTCGAACGATAAACTCTGGTATCACGAAATGTGCCTCAAATCATTATGCCTGACTAATCCATATGAATGTTAATATTTTCATAAAAAAAAAACAATTTTTTCTATAAAATCAGATTCTAAATTTCGAGCCAAGCCGTGTAACAAAGATAGTAAATATGATAAACCTTTGAATGGTATAGCCTTGTCGACGATAAATAACATTGATTTCCTAGGCTCATTGAAGGTAGCAGCTGGAAACAGTGCAGTTACAAATAGTTAAAAGAGAAACTTCGTACCTATATGGAACTTCGTCATCTGACTACAATAAAGCCTGATTTTTTTAATGTTTTTTCAAAGAACATTACTTACTCTAACTTGTTGAAACTTTCAGGATGACTTTGTACATAAAAAGATGACTTAGTATATAAAGAAGTAAAAACGTTCCATAATAAAAAATAGTGAATATATGTGGATGCATTGAAGCAATGCCCAGCGGCCACGGCGTCAAAGGTATAAATTGACGTGCAGCGTACCATTTACTGTAGTTGTCTCAAACAAAACAACACGAAAACTTTGTTTTCTAAATACGTTTACGCTGTGGATGAACCAATTAGTATAATAAAAAGTGCTTTATTAAACAAAATGACAAGACTTGAAACTAAAAGCTAGCGATTCTTACGAAAAACTTTCGCCTTCACTGTGCAATAGATATTATATAATTTAATAGTATAGTTAAACTTATAGGGTCATCTAGAGGAGAATTTAACTTTCTATATCTATGCACTGGTAGAAGTCGATTGCACAAATATTTTTTTAGATGCGCTGCAATGATGTCGATGAAGGAATTTTTTTTATTGTTTTAAATACGTATTAAGTCATCCTGAAATTTTCACCGGGTTAGAATAAATAAGTTCTTCGCAAAAATCTTCCAAAAATCAGTTTTTATTTTAGTCATCTATACGAAGTTCCCCTTAAGGGGGTAAGTTACCCTCAACAGCCCAAAATCAGGCCCTTCATCAAACGCACATTCTGAAGTAATAAATGAATATACAGCTAATTTTTGTTTCACTTTTTAAGCGTCATTTCGTTGACTTTAATGCGCAAAAAGAAAATTTTAAATATATGTATAGGAAAAAAAGTTAGAAATATAAATGTGAGAGCGTGTACGCGATACTCCGTTTGATGGTGAACACGATTCCGGACAGGTGAATTACCTAAAACACAAAGTAAAGGCATTTTTATAATCTGCAAGACAGTCTCCATCTTGTGCAGGAAGCACAATTTTGTTAAACAAATTAATACAAGTTTTATATTGACGTTTCTGATTTTTCCTTTTTTTGTAGGAAAAATATTTTTAACTTTTTTTAAAGACTATATATTGAAAATGTGCTCCCAATAGATGGAGGGGGATAGTTTCCTGCAGCTCCCTGTAAATATTCATTCAAATCGTTGGAGCGGTTTTCGAGATTTTATATTCACCGTTTTGGAAAACGTAGTCTCATGTGCAGGCTCATACATTTTTTACTGTAACTCCTTCAATTTTTAGAATTTCAGGACCCAGTTGCGCTTAAAATCCGTAGAAAAGATGTAGCTAGCGGAATATGCAAACATGCTAAAAACCAATTCTCGAAAATTTTGAGGCTAACCTACCCCCTTAAGATTTTTGCCCTCTTAGAAGTATACAGTTTCGATTTTACGAGTTCAAACGCGGGGTGATTGATCAGTTATCTTTGCCGAGCATGCTATCGCGACGAGACTTCCTCCGCGCTGAACTTTGCCCTTAACCCTCGAGTCTGGGGGTTGAAAATAATTTCATGGCAGATTTACCTTCAATCGTGCCCTCGTCGATCCAGCCGCGTTCCCTTTGCGTAGGTTCGGTTCCGAGTGCCGTGAGCGTTACTTTATGCACACCCAGTAGAAAGCGTGCGCTCCCGTCGCGTCGCACACGCGATGCAGCTCGATCGCTCTACGCGCGGCGTTTCACGTGCGCGCGGCCGTCGGGAACTGTGACGTCACGTCGCGGTGGGTTTGCACGGGTCCGCAGTGTCAGTCAACCTGTTCGCGAGAGAGTGCCTGGCGTGTAAAGCCGGGTCCACACTGGCGGGAGCACGGCTCGGCCGTGCCCAAAACCACCCCCTCCGTGTGCAACGTTGCCGCGCGAAATGGGAGCCCGAGTCGGGCTGACATTGGCTGAATTCCCGCTCGGCATAGTCAAGTGATCATTTCCTGGAGAACTACCGGAGTACTGGAAATGCTCGAGTGGCTTGAAATTCGAGGAGAGAGGACGGATTAACTCGTGCAACGCTTCAATTAGAATCGAAATATTCGAGTTAGTCGAATAAATGCCGTGTCGCAATCGAGATGGACGATTAACGATGGGAATGAATTTTTTTGGGGACACGTGATGTCGCTTTGGGAGCTAGCTGCTCCTTTATGTATGTACATGCAAAACAAGGGGAGTCACCTTTGCGTTCCTGAGCAATGGAAGCTAACGCCAGATAGCTATCAGCACTTCGCGCTGATGAGTTAGAAGTATACACCCGATGATTCTGTAACGTATAAACTATTTTAGGGGTCATCCTTAAATTACGTAAGGCTCTTTTTTGGAGGGGGAAGGGTGCGAATTTGTTATGTTTTCTTACAAGGGAGGGGGAGGGGGGAAGTCAGCGTCCTATGTAATATTTTTTAGATCTAATTTTCAAGAAATACAAACTCTATCATTAATGTTCTGGAAAAGTAGTTAGTTCAAATTTCCCGAAACCGTTCAATGAATTTTATAAACCTTTAAAAGAATTTCAATAGCTGAAAAAAATGAAGTGTGAAAAATATTACGTAAGGAGGGGGTTGGAATATCAGACCTTAAGAATTCTTATACTGGGGGATGGAGGGGGTAAGAATTCGCCAAAATTACCCTTACGTAATTTAAGCACGCCCCTCAATGTAATTTGTAGTGGAACCCCTCTGAAATCCCTTATGACTGGGTGGCAGGCGAAAAAGAACGTGATTTTCGGGAATTTATTGTGGAAAATCTAATGTATATTTTTTACAACTATTTCCTTATTTTGAAAGTATGTATGTATTCAACAGATCTCGGTAAGTTTGTTATACGAAGGAAGGATTTTCGTTTTTGATGAAAACTCTATTTTTATTTAAACGGCCGGTATTTTGTATAAATTCAATTTTCTGAAGATCTCATATATCAACAAAGTCTTAATTACTTTTTTATTTCAAGCGATCGCACAGCGCTTTCATAAAAACAGCATTCGCGAGAGTGGCTGTCATTCGTTTATTTTTTAATATTTTTCTATAAGAAAATTACCTAAAGTTGCTGAATATATATACTTTTAAAATAAAAAGATAGCTGTGAAAAATATACATTAGATTTCCCGCAATAAATTCTCGAATATCACGCTCTTCTTCGCCCGCCAACCAGACATGACCCCTTAACTTGTTCGTGGCCACGTCATTGAACCCCGATAGTTGTTACTTGTTACCGCTGCTAGGCATTCAGTGGAATGGAACAGCGTCTCAGACATTCAGTGCTGGTGTGAATAATTTCGGGCAGCATGCACATACATCCCGTGTCAGCTTGAATCGATCGATCGATGAACCCCGGCGTTTGTTCCCCGACGAAATTTTAATCGATCCCGTTCGGCGGCCCGGCGATGATGGTACTGCCCGATTACGAATGGAAACGCCGATATGACACCGAAATTCATTCTTCGCGTGATGGATGATACGACGGCCTGAATCGTAAATAGGCCCGCGTTATATTGAGATGCACGAATAGCTGGACAGTCGTAATTAGATTACTGCTGGCGAATGAACGCCGGGGAACGCGAAATAATCGTTATACGGCCCGGATGTATTTTTACTTGCACGGGCTGGATATTGATCTGTGTTTAAACAGGGAATAGTTTTGAATTTTTTAAACGGGACACTGAACGAGACCTAATAACAAAACCTGGTTTATACTTATGCACGTCTTTCAGACATTCAGCCGTTGTACAGGGTGTAGAAAAAGTGATGGACACCGCTTTCGGGGGTGAATGAACACCTCTGGATCGGTGGACATTTGTAAAACAAAAAAACAACTTGCCGCGAAATTGTTTATAATATTGAAAATTAAATATATATATAATTAAAAATATGGTTCCTTTTAGACTTTTTGTCTTCTAATTGAGCAGAACACGTCGGTGTAAAAAAAACTTAAACTTTTTTAAATGATATAAACAATTTTGTGGCAAGATTTTTTTACAAATGTCCACCGATCCACGCGTGTAGATCAGAGGTGGGCTGAATTTTTATTTAAACAAAATTTCGAGTAACGAATAAAAGTTAAAAAATTTAAGCTAACTCGGGTGAACAAACGAATGACGAATAATCTTTTTAACTTTTAATCGTTATTCGAAATTTTATTTAAATAAAAAGTTTGCCCATCTCTAGTGTAGATTCACCCCTGAAAGCGGTGTTCACCATTTTTTATACACTCCGTACAATTGAAAAAGGGGAGGTTGTTCGTTTAAAACTGACAAGGAATATCACCCAACTGTTACACGCCAAATTATATAGTTCCCGAAAATATATTTGACACGCAGGTATTTTTTATCGGCAAACGTCCATATCCGAGAGGTGAAATCAGCCTTCAAACTTGAGGGTGGGAAAGACATTTGCCCCAATTTCGCGGAAACTATGCATTATAGAGAAAAATCTTTTAAACGAAAATGATGTATTTTTTTATAACAAATTCAGCCACGCAATCAGATTCGTAATATAAATTTGTTTAAATAGCATACCAGAACGTAGTATTTCCCCACTGAATCTGATTGCGTGGCTTAATTTGATATAAAAAAATGCACCATTTTCGTCTAAAAGATTTTTCCCTATACTGAATATTTTCCAAGATATTTAAGGAAGGATTTCGCCCCTCAGACACAGACGTTTGCCGTTAAAAAAAATACGTGTCAAATATTTTTTCGAGAACTACGTAAGTCTCGTCAAAATCGGCGTGCAACTGTTGGGTGATGTCTCTTATGAGTTAAAACTGTCGCATGGTTTTCTCTCGTACGTGGTTATATTTTTGAAGAGAAATTGTTCTTAAAAATTCAAGAGTTGCCCATTAATCGAGTGACTCGTTATTAGATCGAACAGACGGGTATTCGTTTGAATGCGAGCTCCTTGCGTTCAGAAGAAAATTGATTTTATTCCTCAATAACGAGTGTAGCTATTTATTCGAATCCTAGAAGATGTTCAGCATTGGCCTGAGTTTTGGTTAAACGAATCTCGGTACAAAACTTCGGCTTTCATTCCTTGCTGGGTCATGTTAATAAAAAAAAAAAGAGTAGGAGATCGTGTACAAGCCTTGGAATGAATTGAAAAGAAAGGAATCGAAGCACGTGTCTAATCGAGTATTTCTGATCAGTCGAGCAAAATTTTGCATGTTGCAACGGGGAGGGCATTTTCAGCAGTTGTTGAATTAATGCATGTAAATGCGGAGTATTTTAAATAAATGTATTATGAGAGCTTGTATTCTATGACCTTACTCATGCTCATAAATGCAGAACGAGCGAAAATCGTTTAATCGAAACTGCACGAGGACAGCTCGTGATCGTGCCTTCAAATCCAAAATCGTATTCCTTCGAATACGCAACAGCTGTCGACATGGGAACATTTCGCGGGGTTTCAGAGCCAAGTGACAAAATGGATTCTACTTTTTAACAGAATTATTAATCCCCGGCCAACAGCATCTTCGATAATTTCCCGTTGTTCTTTTCTTTTTTTCTCATTGGAAATTTTTCATTTCCGATTCAACGTCGTTCGATGATCCCGAGGACCGATATTTTCGAAAACGAAGTCCCACACGCGAGCATTGTATTCTGCTGCTTGAAATTTATTCGCAAATGCAAAACGGCCTTCGTTTCAATTGTGCCACGAGTCACAAGACACCCAGTATATCCTAATTGACTTACAAAGCTGATCATCGATTCTGACCGCGTTTGTGCATAATGTACGAATGTTATGTATATCGTTCAGTGTTACGTTATCCAGTGACACGAACGTATGGTTTCATGCAACGTTCAAATTCGTTGCATCTAAATGAAAGCATGATATTTCCTTGACTGCTTAAAATTGCCGAGCAATATTCAAGTCAACAAATATGCACATGTGCGAACAGAAGAGAGGCAAGCCGCCAATTCTATGGGGATGGCGATCAGATGCAAGCTTTCTTTCCTCAGATTCTTAAGTAACTGATATTTATGATTTAAAAAAACAAAGTATTGTTAATATTGAATATTGAATTGAACTGTTTTACGATGTAAGGAGGCATCTTTAAAGTTGCAGTCAATTTTTTTTATGTCGATCCATCTTATTTTTGGATAATTATTCTGGAATCTCGTTAACCTCTTCGACGATGTGACTCCTGTTGGCGCGGCGTGTAGCACCTGTCACAGTCAGCTGATTGCGAAAAAAGAAGAATTTCTTTGAGTTAGTTTACGCTGGGACTGAACATAAGATTTTGATTTTAGTTTTTATTTATAATCGATACGAAGTAAATTTATCTAAGGAAGAAAGTTACTTTTTCTTTTAAACGCTATACACTTTTCAATTTATTTTTCAGTTTTGGTCTTTAATTTTGGTGCGGAATTTTCTGCAAGTTTAAAGATGCCTCCTTTTATCCGCAAAAAAGTTTGACCCAGTATTAACAGTAGTTTTTTTTAAAAGGAAATTCATAAATATCAGTTACTGACTGCTGTAGACCTCACTATTGCTTGGCACACCTACACCTGTGCAGGTATACGTATGCACGCGTGGGCTGGATCCATACATTTGTTTCAAACTAGGCACGTATGTATCGATGAAACATTGAAGGGTAACGTCACGCTGCTGTGAGTTCGGAAATTTATTTATACCTCGTGGAAAAAGGTTATAAACGTCACTTAACGCGTGCTATACACTGTTTTCCTCTTTTTCCCGCGGTGACATTTTTAGACTGGACGTCGAGTTGAAATCGGTGGGACCCTTGCTAGGGGAAAATGGGTGAATTAAAAATAAACAGAATTCACCATTACGATATCAAAATAGAGCACTTACAAATCTGCCGTTTTAATCCAAAAATGCGTATCTTCAACTTCCGCTGCGATTCAGATATTGCTTCCAGATAGCACAGAAATAGTTCATCCATTACGTGTATTAAATAAGAAAGCTATATCTGCATTAACTGAAGATATAACAGTTTATATTTTCGACAGATGTGAAATCGATGGTTCTTAAATGAAATTGTAACTGCAAAATGTTAATAATAAAATGCGAAATTATAGTTAATTTTTCAGTGTTTTTTTACGGGTTTCTAACAAATATTTATTATATGTAGATACTTTTTATCCGGAATTAATATTTACCTAATCTAATTATTATAATTATTGATTTTTGTAACTGTATGTATATGTTTGCAGGGAGTTGTAATGCGCGGGTGTATTGGTGAATGTTGTGTGGTGTGACTCCTGTACTTGACAGTATTATTGGTACTATTTCTACTTTGTCTTGATGCCACATGTCTTTAATTTCCTCGACTAGGATCAGGTATTTCTCAATTTTCTCTCCTGTTTTTTTTTGTATGTGTTGTGTTGGGTATGGATATTTCGATTAATTGTGTTATTTTATTATTATTATTATTATTATTAATATTATTATTATTAATATTATTATTATTATTAATATTATTAATATTATTATTATTAATATTATTATTATTATTATTATTATTAATATTATTAATATTATTAATATCATTAATATTATTAACATTATTAACATTATTAATATTATTAATATTATTAATATTATTAACATTATTAATATTATTAATATTATTAACATTATTAATATTATTAATATTATTAATATTATTAATATTATTAATATTATTAACATTATTATTATTAATATTATTATTATTATTATCAACGGGAATACCCTTTAGTATACAAAACATGTTAACTGGTACAAAGAGAAATGAGTCTGCTAACTTATTCTAATAACCTAAGCACATGTGCTACGCATAGGCGATAGTTATTCGGAGAGTCGACTGAGCAATTTGTGCCGGAATGAATCACACGATATAGAGAACATATCAATATCAGTGACATATTGGTTCGCCGCATACACAGCTCTATTGATTGGGATCAGCTGTGTAGTTAAAGTACAATACACTTCCCTCGAATTTGCGGGATCCAGGCTCCGACAGACACTCCCCGAAATTAATACTCGAACTTCTCAACTAAAACACCAGCTACCTTCGAAACTCATTCGACGAATACTTCCACCGCCGATCAGCCTCGTTCCACAGAGAGGGAGGGCGAGACTTTAGAACGCGGGCCCACGCGAAACGGGCATTACCCCGCTAAAGGCGCGTCACGCCGGCTCGAAAAGTCTCGCGGCGCGCGGCGGCAGAGTCTCGCGGCGGGGAACCGAGCGCGTTCGGCTCGGCCGCGGGAACGGAGAGTGGATTTTTCAAAGCGGCCGGTGCATTCCAGCGATACTATTATCTTCGGAGCACGCCGGAAGTCGCGCCATACTCGCGTAGGCCACAAGTAGGCTCCGCGTGTACGCTCGCGCCCGGCAAGCTTGCTCTATCGAAATGCGCGGCTACTCGCTCCGTACTAAATTTACCATCGGTGCGCGATCGATACTCGCCGCGGCACGTGCATCACCCTCGGAGAGAACAGGCGTAGGCAGGGAAGAGGCAATTAGCCCGCGGATCGAGCTTCAGCCGTTTACGTAACGCCATTAACGATTTCGATCTGATTTATCGCCACGGTCGGCCGCGCAACGGGCACGGCTACTCCCGACGTCACGAGATCGTTGCGTTTTTCTTCGCCGAAAACACAAAAATGGCCTCGCGTCTTTATCCAGGGGTAGGGAGGGTGCAGGGGGCGAAGGAATAGTTTCTCGTTGCTCGTAAGTCACCATACCGTCGTCGTCTACCATCTCGCCTATGCTCGCGCGTGGAGCGCGGGGAACGACGTGACTCGAATGGATCGCTCCTCGTTGAATCTTAATTTTGCAAACAATAATAAAGATACGGTTGCCACCGTATTGTTCGCCGGCCGGGATCGAGCCTCGTTTCTCGTTTCGCCGCGGCCTTCGACTGTGAACCGACGTGGAATAACATTTTATTGATGATCGTTTGGAATAATAGATCACCTTATTCCATCGAACGGTATCTTCAAATAGTTACGCGTCGGATTATGCAGCACGGGCGAGCAATTTTTTCTTTCATGCATTTTCTACACGCGTCTCACTTGAATGGTATTTCTGTCTCGCTTCGCGCCGGAAGGAGTCCGCTTTGAAATGTTTCGCGAAGAAATTCTGGTTGGTTTGTTAGAACGCATGCTTGCGATTGGGAAATTAGCGAGGAATGGGGCACACTTGGGGGTGCGCGTTATTAAGGGGTCATGCTCAGTCAGGAGGCAGAAAAAAGGGTGGTCTTTGGAAATTTTTTACTCAAAAACTGTAACACATTTCTCAGAAAATCTTTTTTCCTTTTAAAGATTGAATCTAGTACTGTGCATCGTAATTTTTTTATTTAAAAATATTTATCGATAACTAAGTTACGGTCCATCACTCGAGGGTTCTCTAAAAAAGGCTTCTGCGGTGACCACTGCTGCTCGAAAGTCGATCATCTAAAATAAAAAATTCAAACAAATTTACTTATTATATTATATTATCTAGCATTTGAACGGAGTATTTTTCGAAATATTGATTTGGGAAAAATGGCTGATGTTTAAAGTAAAAGTTTCAATTTTTATCATAAATCGTGCTTGATTTTCGTCAATTAAAAGAAAACTAAGCATCGGATGAAAAAAATAATTGTGTTTCGAAAGATTTGTGGAAGCTGTGTTTAATTAAAGAAACAATACTTTTATCGCGGCAATTAAGAACTGCAATTCGATAAATCTTCTTGAAAAAGAAATCATGATATTCAGCAGAGGAATAATGAAAATACTACGTTGCACTTGATCACGTACTACCGTTTTACTTCTCCGCTTATGAGACATTCAGACGATCAATGTACATCGGATTATGACTGTCGGTTTGCATTGTAATCATATGACGAATCACCGATCGTAAATAGTGTGCTTTTGTGTCATAAGCGATCAAGGTCTTCTCAGATTTTTTTGCGCCTCAATACGGGGTTACATTTAGTAATTGGAATCACTCGTACGATACATTCTACGAACTACGATATTGATTCCAATTAATAACTGGGTTACCTTTACGGGCACACGCTCGGCGTAATCTTAAGGTGCGTTTAGACCAAACGAACGAATGCTCGTTCGCTCCCCACTTCGACAAAATCCAAATGATGAAGAGTTGCAAGTGAAGATTACCGTTTATACTAAATGAGCACGAATTTTGTCGAAGTGGGGAGCGAGCGAGCATTCGTTCCTTTGGTCTAAACGCACCTTTGTAAATAAATTTTTTACGGCAGTACCATACTCGATATGCCAATAATGTTAGCCACTCTTCTAAATTAAACGGTACTTTCCGCAACGGTGGACTACGAAGCAAGAATGAGGCTCGAAGAACATAAAAAAGATAAAAAATGAGTCTCTACATAATTTAAATCTTGTCTTTCGGACAATCAAAAATTTCCACAAATGCCAGCGCCGCTTTCCACAAAAATATTCGACCGTTGTCTGTGATCCCAGGCTACTTCCTTTACATTCACCGCAGCCCTTTATCGCACAGAAATTGAAGAAACGGTTTCGCAGATTGTTTCAATAAAGCCAGGCGATAATGGTATATTCCCGCAGGTATAGTGTGAATTATAAATCAAGTTCTTTGGGTTAATTTTTTTACAAGCTTTTATTTAGTTTCAGTTGTGAGTTCGTTAGTTTGTCAGGGTGAAATCTTGTAAGTTAATTTTTACCCACTTCAACATATCCGATTGACTTGAAACTTTGCTTGCACACATATATACAGTAGCGGACAAAACAGTTACCACTTTTTCGAACCACCCTACGTCTATTACTGTTTAATATCAACTTAAAAATATATACATATCTTGAAAGAGAGTTAAAGGCTGTATAAAACCCAGTTACACTTGAATTTATTTAACTAACAAACAAAACCCCTACATAACATTAAACGAGACAACACATTTTTAAAGCCAACAAAAAGTTACCACTTTTGAACATTAATTACGAAAATCTAATATTTTGTGGGGGCACCTGTTGCTTTTAGGACAACCTGAAAAGTTACTAAACGTGGTAACTTCTTTGTCAAAATGTGTTACCCCGTTCGATGTCATGTAACACTTTTGTTTGTCACTTAAACAAATTCAACTTTAACTGGGTTTTATACAGCTTTAAATCCTCCATTAGAATATGCATATTAAACATACCACAGTACCAAACTATGCTAAAAAATAAAAAAAATAGAACGAATCGAAGAAGTGGTAACTATTTTGCCCGCTAGTGTAGTTCCGATGACAATACAATTTCCAATAAAAAGCATGAAATACATTATAGTAAATTTTTTTTAAAAAAAAAACAAGCTTTTATTAAAATGTACTAAAAAGGACCCAATAATTTTGATACCGGCCAAAATGACTGCCTGAGAAGAATTCCCTGATATGACTAAAAATAAACGCGCGACAATATCGCATTGTCATCGGAACTGCGTATGTGTGCAAAGTTTCAAGCCGATCGGATATGTTGAAGCGGGTCAAAATTAGCTTACAAGATTTCACCCTGACAAACTAACGAACTCACAACTGAAACTAAATAAAAGCTTGTAAAATAAAAATGAGCCTAAAAAGCCTTGATTTATAATTCACACCATAGCATTCGAATACTCAAATATTCGAGGTTCATTCGTAGCAACTTGTAAAATACTCGAACGTTAAATTACTCGAATAGTCCCAGCCCTATTCGAGACACCTGTCGTTATCATCTCATTGACTCGTTGGCTGCGCGTCACGGATGGTGTCTTTATCACCGTGCTCAAGGTCACCGCGGCGACCTTTTAAAAAAAGAAAAGAAACCTACGGAAACGGGAGAGAACGGGGGAGAGGAGGGGGACATTATCTCGCGTATCTCCAGCGCGCTGGGTAATAGGGAGAGAGAGAGAGAGAGAGAGGGAGAGGGTTAGAGACAATCGCCGTGAAGCCACGCTGCGCGATATCAGCCGAAGGAGCAGGTGTTTGACAAGCCCGAGATACACGGGGATGGGCGACAATGGGAAAAGGACTGGACGCGGACAATAGTCAGCCGGATGATGTCCCCGCCCGTTCTACCTGCCACCGCGCGTAGTACTACTGCCGTCGTATATCTGATTTATGCCCGAAAACTAGCCGAGGAGGGACGACGGCTTGGGTCCCAACCCCCCTCCGGTCGCCGGTCCCATTGTGGCGCGGAAGGTGTGCCTCGTGGAACGCCCGAGCGGAGGGCCCGGGCCCGGGCCCCGCCGTCACTGTCCGCGCAGAATATTCGCGCGACGATTTGCTTCCTTTCATTCGGGCCATTCACCACGGAGCGCCGAGAAGAAAGGGCGAGGAGGAGACGGAGAAAAACGGCGAGGGAGACGGGATGGCCGGGGGCACACAGGTATCGGTTACAAGTTGTTAAGGCCCGTTAAAAGGAAAGCTCCTCAGGGGCCCCGGCTAGTGAACGGAGGGACCGCGGGTGGTACACGCTCACCGGCGCCCGGGGTGGGTATCATCCACTGTTTTCTTTTTCCGCGCGTAATTCGTGTAGCCGATACCGCGCGGCCGCTTTGAAAAGCCGGCGCATCCCCTCGCCGACCGCGCTCCGAAGTCAGGAAACTAATACCCCGACCATAATGCCCCCCGGGAGCCGACGGGACTCGGCGCTGTTACCGTCGGCCGAGCCTTGAATGGCACCTGCGCGCGATCATGCCGTTTCCGGGAGAGACGCCGGAGTATCGCTCGCAGCCCCCGACGTTTTCACCCCCCGCGGCGGTTCACGGTGGATTTTAACGCGGTGGCGTCGCGCCCGCTGTAACCCGGGGATAGGCTGCGGGGGAGGCTGATTAAGGGCAGAGATCTTGGTCAGATGGGGGTTGCTGTTGTCACTTGACAATTATTTTGTTCGCTCCTTTTCGTGGTGGGGTGCGAACATAATTGGGTCAGATACGTTTGTGAGTGTTCCACAGTGGGCTAACCATGCTTCGAGACGCGAAAAAATATTGTTTCTAGCAGTGTTATTGATTAAGTAATGGAAATCTATTTGAATGATAGATATGTACGTGGTATTAGGAGGACAGAAGCAAAGAAATTAAATTGTAATTTTGTGTATTTACAAAAAGTAGTGTTAACTTTAATTTCATTTTAATTGCTATCTATAACTACTAGAATTATCTTTTGTTGATATTCTAGTGTTGTATAACTGTTTGGCAGGTCTGATAAATCGAGCATGTCTGCAGGAATCTCTTCTTTTTCGCGAAATAAAAAGTTTCGTAACTCCTGAAAATGCACAGATATGCATATGCTTTTTATACCAGTAGTTTCTTAAATATGTGTGCTATTATATACGGAAAGCACGATACATGCAAATATTTGCAATTTTTTGTACACTGCGATAAAGTTAGAATATCTGCTGACAGAAAGTATGAGAAGAACTTCAACAAATTCATCTATGAAATGTGGAAAAAATTAATACATAAACATGTTACGTACCTGGAGAAACACAAGCCATTAGAGAAAAATATTTAAAAAAATGGAAAATGCTTGCAATTCACGACTGTGCACCGCTAAAGACCGAAGACGTTTAATGAGTACGCGTAGCGGAAGTCAAGGGTTCCCTCGTGTTTCCCGATTGTCATTTCTTAAAATCTTTTATGATTCAAATACCCAAAACTAATATACGAAGACCTTTTTTTTACTTTTTTCGCGTTCAAAGCATGGTTTATTCCACTGCGTGTCCCTCGAAATCTTGAATTTGTTGCGCGTGGATCGAGGAATCCGTGGTGTTGGAAATTGTTGCGAAGGTTGTTTAGAATAATTGCAGCGATGGGGGTTGCCAGGGACGAATGGGGAAAGGGTTGTCGCATATGTTAATGTTTCCAGCGAGAGGAATTAGACGAAGTTTCATTGAAGAAATTACGTAGCTTCGGAACGAATGATGTGAATTTTGGTATTCTTACTGAATGTTTAAGTTACTCAGGGTAATGCACGAGGCAATAGGAGTGGATTCCAGAGTTCATTTGAAGTGAAAAATGTTGTGGCGATAGCGCTTTCATTCTCAATGCTTATCATCGAGATACGAGCGCCTCCGTAAACGCATCATAACAAATCTTATCCATTGCACGGCTTGCCCAGCGTTACTCCTCAGCTGCTCGATCAAATATAAAAGAAAAATTAATAATTTATATATATATAAACGCCCCCTGAAATCTGCTATTCCCTATCCCCCTAAATATTAAAATGCTTAAATCTGGATAACCATTGAGAACCTCACTTGTGTTAATACACCAATTTTCATTAAAAATTCTTACGTACTAAAATCCATTACCGAAGCACGTACATGCACAATGTGCAGCGCTTCTAATTTATTTGTGTATTGGCGAAAATAAACGGTCCTTCATTTTAAGCAAGACACACCATACGCAATCATTCGAAGGAACCATTCGCGTCCACGAAAGTGAAGGTAAAGACGAATCAAACTCAGCCGAAGATCTGACTCGGATTAAATTATTTGAAGAACGATGACAATCGGCACCGCGCTCTGGATAACATCGGCCTTTGTCGATGCTAACGATACTCTGTAATGATTCATTACATACTCGAGTTACAAATCGCCAGGAGGAGAAAGAAGGGGAACTATCTCGTCAAACAACATTATCGAGTAAACAAACACGCCTAATCGGCCGGGTTCGTTGGAACCGTGAATATTACGCCGCTGTGACTAAAGCCGCCGCGCATCGTTCAAACAGCCAGCGCGCCTCCCTCGTATTTGCATCGCGGTAATTGTTAGGAAATCCATCGAGGAGAGCCTTAGGGAGCGCGAAACGCTCCAAGTAGAAAGCGGCTCGCCAACGCGTGGTAGAAATTGATTAATTCCCGCTGGATGGTATAATGTTACGATCGCGATAAATTAAAGTGGAAACGATTTTTCCCCCCCCCTTCTACTTTTTTTCTCTCCGGCCGTGGCGCGCGTTGCCGCACAGTGGGAAAGCGGGCCGCTAATAAAGACGTTGCGCAAACAACTTTTTGCATAATGCGCGTATACATCGCGTGGGCATTCGTGTACAACTGCATTCGAGAATTTCCACGTGCTATAGTACGCGGTGTTGCAAGCCCCGGTGCGCGCGCAGCCGGTACTTTCCGAATTTCCACAATCTCGCGATCCACATCTCACCGATTACTTCAGAAGCGCTCGGCTGGCTGGGCCTTTCCTCCATTGTATCCCGCAGCCCGGCGTCGCCGGGTCGTTCTAATTTCTATATACTCCCTTTTCCTTCTTCTTCTTCCTCTTCTTTTATTTTTTTCCCCCCTCCCTTTCATTAATGGAGATTACGCCATTACCCCCTCCTGAAACGTTAATGCACGTAACGCCTTGCGATAAAAAGGCTTGCGCAAGGATCTGTGCGAAATCGAACACGCGATACGTGTGCGCGCCGCACTTTCTAGCGGCGCGAGACGTTTACGCCGTTAATTCGATTACCGTCGGAAACATAATTCTCTGTACGCGTTTTTCTTCGCGCCTCCCCGTGTCGCCCGCTCTAATTCGATTAGAACGCCGCTTCCCAGCGGCCTTTCTCACGATCTCCGTTTGGGGTGGCTTCCCGACCCTCGCTCGCCTTTGCCTAAAGAAGTCTCCTGTTTTGGCAATATCCAGTGACCAGTAACGCGACACGTCGCCCCGGCACATCGATGTAAACAAGCACGCACGCACGCCGGGGCAGAGATGGCTAAATGTTATTTACACCATTCCCCGGCGCGCGTCTCCGGCTCGGAACTCTGGCATTTCGGGAAACGCTGCCGAAAGTGGCGGCGGACATTGCGTGGCTAATTTAATTCACATTTTATTCGGCGCCGCGCGAAACTGCTCCGTTCCGTTCGGCTTGGAAATAGTCCTTTCCATGGCGCACGTGCAGCTATTTTGCCGTAGTGTGACTATACAACAATTAGAAACCTAGTTTTATCATGTTACTCACACGCGATGACTCATTTCTACCTCGACGGTAGCAAGTTAATCTTGACGATACGCTGGTGCACCACGAATTCGCGGGTTTACCGAGCAACGACATCGGTTGAATCATTCGCATCGCGATTACGAATCTGGAATTAATGTTTCGGGCTCATTGCGGAGCGTGTTTGCGTCTGAACGCGATTTTAATGCGACGATATTTTACGCGAGGGCTGTTCACTTACTGTGTTTGCTTACCGGAGTTATCTTTTTTACAATTCTTTGCCTGGCCTAGTTTGTTTCCGCGAATTTCCTCCCGGAGTGCTTCGGCAATTTCTCTCGCGTTCGTATTAGCCGCCCCAGGTATAATAACGTGGAAAGGTGGCGGGCTTAGTTTTATGGCCACTGTGATTTACAACTTTCCTTTATTCCGTTGCGCGTCCAACTTATTTACTCTCTTCTCGCACCGTAAATTCGGGATACTCATTCGGAGTAGCATTCGATAATAACGAGCCCCACTACCACCTTCTGGGACGCGCTCGAACTTTTTCTCCGCGACCAATGATACGATCGATTATCGTTGAGAGACAATGCCGGAGCTTTTATTAAAAGATAATCCCGTATCTTTCTAATTCACGAAGTTCGTAGCTTCCGGGATTTTTGCCTCTTTAAAAACAGATACGACGGCGTAAACAGTTCCGAAGCGCGTGCGTTCCCCGGTTTTAATTTCGAGGAACAACTGCGCCGAAACAGAAGGAATTCTACTTTCCCTTGTTGCGACAGTGGGGTAACGAAGAGTCCTTCTTATGCGGGATCTGGTGGAGTAGGTAGGCGCGCCTGTAAACCGACACGGGAATTGTTTTATTCGAAAGGGGGAACGAGCCAAGTAGCGTTGATAGATGAGAATTTCGAAGGAAGATGGGCGAGCTCGGCTCGGACACCGGCGGGTAGTATCTTCTGGGGGGAGGGGGGGGGGCGTCACGTAACAGGTTTTGAATTTCGTCCCGGTACACATGTAGACATCCGGCCACCCTCGCGTACCTGTAAACGCACGGCGTGCGGCAGTGTGGCTCGTGAAAGAGCCGCGGCGAAGAGAAACGAACGAAAGAGAAGGAGAGAGCGAGATAGCCAGGGAGGGCAGGAGGGATAAAGAGAGGAGCGTAAGAGAGAGAGAGAGAGGAGGAGAGTCGAGCCGACCGACCGACACGACACGACACAATGGCGGAGAGTCTTTCGGAGCACAGGCCAGCCAGGCAACGTGAGTCAGCCGCGTGGTAGGGAGTAGCGAGGTTAGTGCATTCCCCCTTAGTCCTTTACTCACACTGCGCCGATCACGAGAGCGTTGTGTTTTCCTCCGAGAAACCCGGGCCACGGGGCGAACTCTCGGGGCTCAGTGTCAGTGCAGCGATCGCGTCGAAGGTGGTAGGAAGCGGAGAAACGTGGTAACATCATCTCTCTCTCCTTCCTCTCCCTTTCCCTCCGCTCTGCCCCCTTTGTTTACCGTCTCGCTCGCTCGGACTCGAGATAAGAACCGTCATGCACACGCGTCCCGTCCTTCTCCGGCCGCCAGCGTAGCGCCTCGCGCTCTCCTCGTCCCTCTCTCCCTCCTATCCTCCCCCTCTCTCTCTCTCATCACAGCTCGCTTCCAGCCCGTCGTTTTCCCAATGATGCAGACCCGCGAGACGCGATCATCGCCGGGGTAGACGCACTGTACTCGTCGGCGGTACGTGTGTACGGTGCCGCGCGTGATTTCCGATCGACGCGCAAGGATCGACCTTGTCTCTCACCTCGCCTCACCTCGAAACTTTCCTATCGAGCTCTCGCCTCACGTTCGTTTGTTTCTTTTACGCGAGTGCGTCTCCACCGTGCGCGACGCGCGTGAGCCTCCTTGCTCTCCCTGCGCTCCGACGTACCGCCCGTGTGTTGGCGGCCGCGTGTACGTACGTGTTTACGTACGTACGCGCCAGTGTGCGCCGGTCGTACCTCTCGTCCGCGTACGTAATTCGTGTCGGTGGCGGCGGCGGCAACGGCGGCAACTAAGTGCCTGTTGACTACTCGCGTTAGTCGCCCCTGGAATCCTCGTCGGTGCTGGCACGGAAGTGAGAGTCAGCCGGCTCGGAGCGCGATCGTTCTTCTCTCCGCGCTCGGAAGAAAGAAAAGCCCGATGTGTCCGCGGCGGGTGGCGGTGATTCCTTGAATAGGTTATGTCGCGCGTGCCGATCTCCTCGCCGCTCCTCGTTACGCCGGGGCACACACGTGAATCGAGAGTTGTGTACACGGCTCGTGTCCGCCGGCTGGCTTTTTCGTTTTTTTCCTGCACGTTTCAAGACGGCCCCTGTCAGCTCTGGCAACGAAGGTCGAGGCGATACATACGGCACCGCGAGATTTTTAGACGCCCCGGCGCTCTTCGGTGTACGATCATTCCGGATCACCAAGTGCCGTGAAAGGAGCAGTGTGTCTCGCGGCGGCTCAGCGGGGCGAGCTTCTAATATCGATTCTGTTCGCGCAATTATCGGCCAGTTTCTTAAAGCGCTAACGCACGAGGTTCGTTGGCTTCTTTACTCCTGCGCGCTCGTAAGTGACCGGTCGCGGTACGCTGTCGCGTATCAGCGTGTTAATGAGCCCGATCGCTGGATCAAGTCGGGGATATAGAAAAGGGGTTTCGCGTAGTGCGCGAACTTGCGTGTACCTTGTTTAATTGAACAACTACGCTACGAGTATAGCTTTCAATATTCGTGCGGAGTAGATTGTTTGATGAATTAGTAGAGGCTTTGGGAAACATTTGCATTCTCTCTTTAGGGTTTAAAGACAGGTTGTACTTCGCAGGCTATTTGTATCTCAAAATTAGATATTTTCGTTCGAAAAATTCGTGCTGGGCGTAGCGCTTAGAATACAGTGAAATATTGAAATTTAATATCCGTCGAAATGTCAGTTATTTATATATCGCTGATTCTAATGATTCAAAATTTCAGAGTAGTATCATTAATATTGATGTAATAATAGAAATGTAAATGACACTGCACATGCAGCAATATACGTTATTAATAACAACACGTAAATAATTGATGTCTGGTCAGATACAAGTTGAACCAATTAAATCTATCATTAATATTACATCCTGTAAGTTACGTAATAACTTCTGTAGGATCCTAAACTCGGCAGATTCAGTTTACGGGATTAATGTTTAGGTCCTCTGTTTCTAAATTGTCGCGACGCTTCTGCGAGCATCGATTTAAGATTTCTGCACGAGGTGGGACTACTTTTCAGGAGAAACGTTTACGAAGAATGCGAGCAACAGTTGTTTCATAAGCCCCGTGGCCGTTTTGTAACGGCACGCGTAAAATCTGATTATACAAATTGAATATTCTTCCGCGACGCGTCCTTGTTCGACGATTCGATATCGAAATTTCATCCGTCTCGGTGCAACGCGCGCGCGCGCGCGCGCCTGGAGACCAGTTTTTAATCCGTAGTAACTCATTGATCCCGTTGCGTGCACGTGCGATGATTTATTGTTCCGACGACAACTGACTCTGCAAGTAACAAATTAACAAACGATCGAGGAGCGAAATACAATACATCTTCGTACTTCACGATCAATACAGTCGTGTGTATTATTTTACCGCTCGAACGCCATAAATAAATTGAGGCTCCCAATACGAATCAGATAATTTCTAAATGAACAAAACTACACGATAATTTAAAATAATTAAAATTCTCGATATTACACCACGCATGTAGAATTCTTCGAACGAAAAGACGGCAGTACTTTGGAAGTTCCTTCTATTACGCCAGCGACCTTGCAATAAAAGCATAAATCTTCGGCGCGGGGGGGTTGAAGGTTCTGTTAACGATAAGCGTTATTGATACCCGATCGATGGGGGAGGGGCTGGTGGTAAAAGTCACCGGGTCCAATGGGAGGGACCGGCGATAGAATTCCCGTTAAGGAGGAGCGCGTAATAAGCGGTACAAGCCGCCCGTGAGAATCGAATACGCCGAACAACCACCCTTGGTAACCGTGCCGAAACACGTTTCTGTTGTGCAGGACATTGACTAGAGGTACAAGGCAATTAAGAAAGAAGGGAAAAGTGTTCGCCTGAGAGGAGAATTTTCGGAGGAGGATGCTCGGCAGTTGGGGCTGGGAAGAAGAATTGGAGTTGGGAGAGGGAACAGCAGCCCCGTCGCAAGATAGACAAAGACGTGAGAGCCCAGACTCGACGCATCCTGTCCCCGACAGCCGGGTGCTGAGGTATGCACCCAGCCGGTGTCACCACCCTCCCAGCTTCAGCTCGCCACATTACAGCACACAGCCTCCTCTCGACTGTACGGACTGTGAGTATGCAAACGCGCATATCTGGCGCACAGTGGCGGTCAAGGGAATTTGTTTGAAACTCGTATCTTGACGACGAACGTTATTCTTCTTACAGCTCGCAGTTCAGAGTTTCGACTGTCTTTTGGCCACCGCTGTACGTAGAAATGTCGAAATATTGTTTTAGCAGGTAGCTAGCGAATAAGTGAGCTTGATAATAATTATACGGAGGCAAAGATCGTGTGCTTGGCGTCGTTGGCACGCCTGCTGATTTGAACGAGCGGCATTCAGGTTGGTTTTTTTTGCCATCGCCGAGTCGATCGAGTCCGCTACTTTTCTGGCATGGCTGTGATTTCGCGCCAAGGCCAGCTCACCACTTGCCTTCGCGTCTCTCTCGCGAGGGACAAGCTGCAGTTACGAAACGTGCGTAGCTTTGTAAGCCGGCGCGTGAAAGATTTACCAGGGTAAGGGTGGAAAAATCTTGCCAGATGCGGAAGCATCTTCAAATGACGAATTAACTACTGCAAGCCAGTTGGCAGATTAGTCGTTTCCTTGTTTCTTTTAACAAGTTTTACGAGCCACTGCCATTTGTACCCGTGGTTTATTTATACTCCATTGTACACCACAGCTGTTAAGGATTATGTTGTGTTAACGATTCTTAGTTAATAGCGCCGGTTCACCTGAAGAAAGTCTTGCTGTGGAATAATTACAGAAGAGGGACATTACACCATACGATTGTTTGCTTGTGCGTTAAATAATTCGCGAAGTATTTAACAGTGGTGATTAATTTCGCAAGCTGACGCGTTCAAGCGCTCACTTTAGACTTCAAACTTACTCCGAGCAAAAATGGTAGCTCAATGGCGGTGGCCCTGAAATCAGGTTTTTATAGCATTTATTGCCGCAACAACATATTTTTCCGAGAATGACACGAGGCTATTAATTAATACAATTTAGCAGTGATTGTGGAGTACGGATGATATGCGTCTATGATAATCTTTACTTATTAAGCCACATAAAGCATACAAATTAGAGACGACTGAATCGCAATCGATGAAATTTAGTATTATGCTTCAAATATACGGTGCAAAAGTATTGAGACACCCTTTGAAACAGAATAAGTTTTTTAAAATTCGTCCAAACGACTCGAGTTTTTTTTAGAAGCTAGAAGGATTAGTTTAGTATGTGACGTGTTTCGTCCCTTTGGAAAAAATTGCAATTGGTCAAAATAGCGAAGAAAATGGTGAAGGTCGCTGTGTCATCTTTTTTATCTAAGCCTGTAATGAAAATTTAAAGATGCCGTTTGTAGATTTAAGTAATTATACACGTGCTGAAAATTTCAGCGATAATCGGTTAAGCGGTTACCCGCAGTCAGGAGTTAGAAAAAGAACGATTCTTTGAGAATTTATTTCAGAAAGTGGATGCATATTTCTATGCAAAGGTCTT
The DNA here is from genome assembly GCF_050908995.1 of Andrena cerasifolii. NCBI lineage: Eukaryota > Metazoa > Arthropoda > Insecta > Hymenoptera > Andrenidae > Andrena > Andrena cerasifolii. Next base: position 5,084,071 of record NC_135126.1, on the reverse strand, counting down.
TGTATTTAGATGAGGGACACTTTAACAGGTTATTATATTATGTTTTGGTATAAAAGTATTCACTCATTGCAAAATTACAACTGATTTCCCGGAAGCTGTTTTTAGAATTACGTTTCGCGGTGAGCAACATTATTCGGAACTGGGTTATCTGAAATAAAAAAACGAAGAGGATTTAATTAGTGCAATAGTTTGTCTAGTCTTTAATGGTTCCGTTTTATAAAATATTAAACCGGGACAAAACGGCGGATGGTAAAGTGAAACGATCGATTTTCGTAGAAAAAAAAACACTCATTTTTCATCCATAAAATAAAAACTATGCATTGGAAAAACAAATGCTTCGGTTAAAGACTAGATTTGTATGTCTAGAAGAAACCTACAATGTCTCAGAAAGAATGGTGAAACGGTTTTTTGAGAAATCGTGGTCATCGCAGTCGAAAAACTACTTCGGCAAATCAGTTGTAATTGTGCAATAAATAAATACTTTTACACCAAAACATAATATAATAACCTGTTAAAGTGTCCCTCATCTGAATACAAAAACCATTGCATAAAAATATGCATGTGCTTTCTGAAATAAATTCCCAAAAAATCGATTCTTTTTCTACCTCCTGACGGTAGGTAACCCCTTAACGAGGTATACCCGTTTGAACCCTCGGAAAATGTGTACATTTTGTGGATTTTTTTACAAGTCAACGGCTTGATGAAGATTTCCCATTTTTTTACTATCTTTACATAGTATTATGAACTACTTAAAAAAAAAGTTTCAGTTAAAAAACTATTGTTTTTCGGAAGTTATCGACGCCACTGTACGTCCTTTGTTTTCGACTTAATTTTATCGTTTTCTATTGATTCTTTATAAATGTTTTAAATAACCACATGGATTAACTTATGAGAAATGTGAAATGAAAGGTGCTTGGGCACGTCAGCCTGTGAAAATATAAAATATTTCAATTAGTTAATTATTGATCTGTACAAATTAAATCAATTTGATTTCACGTGCCACTGGCCCAATTCGCCAGGTCAGCCAAATGGGTCGCATGTATATAATCACACTGCAGTCTTAAATCACAGGATACACTTGTTACACACTCATTCTGCGCGTATCGTAGCGCTCGAAGCTTCACGCGAATTCCTGGAATCCATCCAGCCGTGGATTTCACTGGAAGAGACGATCCTCACGCCCCAAACAGTCCCCCGATCCCTATCCTAATCGCTTATCATTCACACTCGACGTACGAAAAGTTCATTCACCCATCCAGTGCTTGCTTCGCACTTCCACACATTCTAAAATGCATGAGAGCTCTTGCATCCTCCCACCCCTTTCTTGCTCTCCCGCGGATGGGAACTGCGAGCCGATCGAATCGCAACACCTTTAAATTACCATTGCTATCCAAGACGGCCGCAATTGTTGCACTCCTTCGATCATTAAGATCAATGCCGCCGCTTACGAGCAGTCGAAAAGTTTGCATTTCAAAGTTAATGAATTTCGTGAATTCAAGGGTCCTTAGAACACCGTTAGTGCCAAAATATTAATCCTTTAGCGCCCAGTGTGACTTATACGTCACGTCACTTTCGAGTGTATAAAAAAAATTCAGCACGCTGCAAATAATTTCCGGAAACTTTTGTTTTAGTGTTTGGGGCGGTAAAGTAATGCTGTAAAATAGAATTGGATTTTTGGGCACTTGCAGTGTTTTCGACAAGGACTCTTTAATTATCCCACTACTTACTAATGGGACTTTTTCCGTTTATGAGTAGATAAGTAAATAAATTATTGCCAGATTGCGATGGGAACGAAGTTATTCTAATGGGCACGGTTTACTGTTTCACAGAGCAGCGCGAGGTGGCCAAAATGCTGACTGCTCATTCAGATATGCACGAGAAACGGGACCCCCTCGGCGGCGGACAATATGGGGTGGGCGGGGGTGGTGGCGGCAGATCGATCGAAGAAAAATCTATTCCGGAACAGCCACCCCCGCCTCCGGCGCCTCCGCAGCGGGATCCGTCCGATCCAACGATCAGCGCTAAGAAACTTCCAAAGAAGCGAAAATTTGATCCATCGGAGCTGGAGGAGATGGACAAAATCAGCAATGTAACAAGCAATATAAATAACATGGTGAACATACGGGCCCCGAGCATGCCACTCGGTCAATCTGGTTTAGTGCAGCAGTCAACCCTAGCGACTCGGCAGTCGCCGCAGCAGCAGGAATCCGATTGTTATCAAGTACGTTTGTCACTGGTGGACTGCCGCGAGGAATCTCAATGTTAATCGATACAACGGTGGTGAAAAGAAAGTTTAAAACTCGTACTTTTACATGCATCACGGACTTACACCAGGCTTTACGTATCGCGTCGCTATCACTGGTCTATTCTGGGAAACCCATGAGCATGTGGGACGTAAATTTTAAGGTATAATTCTTTCGAATTGGCGAACGAGTATAAGTCAGAGTTATTAGCTTTGCAGGAAGACGCTTGGGATATTTAAAGCGCTATGTAAGATCAGCTGTTAAGCTTTGGTCGTGAAAGTATATAACATACAGTAGCGGACAGAAGAATTACTACTTTTTCGACTTGCTTTATTTTTGCTACTTTCTTAACATCAACTTGAAACTGCGCTATGTGTTTAATATACTGCCCTCCTTAGTTAAACTGTCCTATCTTTTCATTCTTAGTTAAACTGTCCCATTTTTTCATTTTTTGAGATATGTTGAAATATTTGAAGTTCCACAAGTCTTTTACCTTTTAAGTAAAGTTAGAAAGCTCTACGTGCTTCGTAAAGATTTATAAGCAATATAATGTAGTTAACCTAACTTCCTTCTAAATGGTTATAATAGCCTATCTAAAACAATTAATTAATTGGTACGTTAATAATACATCACCTGCCGGTACGCTTATTACAAAAAATTATATTAGGCTGTTACGAAATAATGACAGTATGTTTTAATTTGAACGAAGGAAAATAAGGACGGTACAAAGTAAATGATAAAACTTGAATTTTCTCGGTTGTTTCAAAATGTTAGATAGGACATTTTAACTAAAGAGGGCAGTATACGTATTGTGATGGATAATTGAGAGCTGTATGAAACCCTGTTACATTGGATTCATTTAACATACTCGTTTGCCCGCCCATCAGAGATACTTATGTTACTGTTCATAGTTTAAACTTTCTTTCGACCACCACTTTTGGTGCGTACAAAGTATTCGCAGCAGGGATTACTGAAAAGAATTTACCTACCCCTCGATTGGCAGTGCCTGAGTCTGTTTGGACCCTAGTGTAACGCTGCTGGGCGTAGAAAATAGTAATAGAGAGAAGCTTAGAAATCTGAAAAAGGAATTGCTCGAACAAAAAGAAATATCGTTTGACTTGTGATATAGTCAAAAGTGTAGTAGAATAGAACAGTTAGCACGGACCCAGGCACCGATTTCTGCGCGGTCTACCAAACCGTCCGCAGTCCGAGGGCTAATTACATGTAAAAGTATAACTTTCTATAGAGCTTATAGTCGATCGTTCCATCGACCTTACTGATGTTCCGAATTCCTCGACAAAATAACAGAGCAGGACAATCATTCTTGTATAGTTAATTGGAATTTTCCAACGATCCTAAGATGAAGCTCGCCATTTAAATGAATATGTCTCCTAGAAGCTGGACAGAGCACACTAATCGTAGCGAAATATTTTTCCAGATATCCTCGGCACATTCGGTGGTAGTTCTGCCGCCTCAAAGTACAGCAGTGGATTACTCTCTTCGAGAAGAACCTTTACGTTCCCGCCCTCGGCCTGCTACTGTTGCTATTGATCTCAGTGAGTGGTGCGACCACAGAGTGTTAGCTTTAAGGGATTCATATTATTATCCGGGTGTTATTCGTAACGTTGTTCAAGGAGAGATTTACATAGAGTTCGACGGGGAGAGAAAGCTAGTGCGTTACACTGACGTTTTGGGTACGGGGAGGTACGATGTGATAGGCGACGCTAGCCCGTCCGTGGGGCAGGTGACTTTAGACGCGAAAGTCTGCATCAGGTGTCCGACGACAAACAATCACATTGACTCGGCTAAAGTGTTTGTAAAAGGGACGGTGTGCAAGATTCTTACGAAGCCTAAGCGTTTTGTTGTCAAGATACCGAGGGAAGACGACCAGAGCGACAGTTACGTTGTGAAACGCGCGGACCTGCGACTGGTGCAGCCACCATGGTGGGACGAACTGGAAGAGGGACTGGAAGACTGTGATTCTGCGAGGGTCGAAGGAATTGGTAATGCCCTCTCTATACAGTAACAACAATTGATCCGTCTCGCTGATGCGTCCCTCTCTTATTAAGCTCGATCAGCGGACTTTTTAATTGCAGAACATGGCTATCGAAACTCTTCGGAAGCTCCAACTGCAGTGCCAATTTTGCAACTCCATCATACTCCTCATCACACATCTCATATATCAACTCATAGCGACACAGGTGGTTATTACAGAACGACTGCTACTAGTCCTCTCATGACTTTGAGCACCTCTGCACACTCTGCCAGCACAGCATTAAGCAATGGAAGCCGACCGTACGATGATTTAGAAAGCGAAGATGACTTAGATACGGAAGATATTACATTCCCTTCGGATACAGGTTAGACGGAATCATATCGTGCACAAGTATTTCTAGTGAATGAGTAGCTTAATGCTCCGAGTAAAAGCGTACGTGTTCTAATTACTATTGTATTAAAATTATTAGATTTCTGTTATTCAAAGTGGTCGGTAGCTTGATGTGTGGGCGTTGAATACGTATTAGTAAAAGCAATAGTATAGTAATTCAGATATATTCAACTGACAGATGCAAAATTGTCAGGGAGCAGTAAAAGGAGCAGCATGCAAAGTCGGGGAAGTACCAGTAGTCTAGTTGAACGCAGTATAACTCCTCGCTCTCAAGCAGCCACACCCAGGTAACGCTGCTATTACAAGTATCGATTAACATGTAACACCTTAAATAGATATACATGTAAAAGGAGTACTAAAACAGCAGAAATTTTTTTTACCGAACGTTGAACAGATCTCAGGCAGCAACGCCACATAGATATAAAAAAGGTGACGTAGTGGCTGCACCAAACGGAGTTAGGAAAAAGTTTAATGGTAAACAGTGGCGTCGGCTCTGTAGCAAAGAGAGCTGTTCCAAAGAAAGTCAACGCAAAGGATATTGTTCTCGTCATCTTAGTTTGAAAGGATCTGGGCTTAGAGGTCCGACGAGTACCTTCCCTGGGTAAGAAAGCTTGCGCCACCTTCGAGATATTATTAATAAAGCGTATACAATAACGTTTGTTCCCGCAGTGGTAAAATTGATGGCGAGGAAACATCAAGAGACTCCGACACTTCTCCAAATTATGGAGACAGAAGAATTGCTGGTCGATTTGACCAAGACGAGACCGAAGCTGCTAACATGCTCGGTGGGTTTCCTGTTTCATAATGTCTCGCGCGAAAGAATATTTTCTTACCATTCGATAGCCATTATATGTTTATTTTTATTGCAGTGTCCTTGGGAAGCTCTCGATCAGCAACGCCAGCCTTCTCGTCCCCGACAGGACAATCTTCCATATCTCCTTGTATCAATCAATCCCCGGTACCGCCATTGGGTCTCAACCAAAACAACGTGTTTATGCCTATTTCGAGTCCCGCTCATCACGCAGCTCCATTGATATCGCCTGGCGCGAAATGGAAGCATTCACCCACTCAGTCCACTTTTCTTACTCAGTATCAGCAACAGGTGATAAAGCCTGAACCGAACCGGGTGGTTAGATCGAGCCGACCGACGCCAACAGCCCCTGTCCCCGCTAGTATAGGAACGAGCGTGATAAGAATCTCTCCCGTGAGTCGCGGTATACCCGGACCTAATTTAAATTTACCGTGGTCGGAGCAAAGCCCGCCGCCGCGGCATCCGTCGGTCGTGACGACCATGGCTCAACAGCAGCAAGGCATAATCCTCCAGCACGCACTCACCACGAACAATGGTTTTCCAAGTCACTCCGAAATCTCGGAGCAAAGCCCGCAAATACTGAAACGCTCCCACTCGCCTCACATGCCACTGTCCACGTCAACGCCCCAGAACTTGACTCTCCTCCATAAGCCCCTGGAGCAACCGGTCGATTATGCACAGCCACAGACTCAGAGCCAGCCGATCTACGTGATGCAGCATCAGCACGATAAAAAGTATCTTGTGATAAAGAATAGTATGGACGTGTCTGCAGCAGGCCATATAACGAATCAGGACGACAAGTACAGACCGGGATTGTTGAATCACTTGGGTCAGCTTCCAGCATCATTGCACCAAACGCAATGCCAGCCTCCACAGTCACCTGCTGTTTCATCCGTCCATATCGATAAATTGTCCGTTCTGCAACAAGTAAGCAGCCTTAACCTGCCGTGGGCACACTTATTTGCACACCTTCCGTGGGCACACTGGGTCGTTTATGTCCATGGCTGTTTTTTTTTTAACTGTTTCTGACTTTCAACAAGTCTGAAAAAATTATGGGATACTTATTCAAGAGTCTAGTTTGATATACGATTTTTCTTTGAGTCAAATGTTTAAAGGATTAATTAGGAAGAATAAAAATTCGGAAGGAAGTTTAAGAAAAGAGGCAACTCGCACGGACATAAACGACCCAGAGCGTCTACGGCGGGTTAATCTCGCGCAACGAGTTAACAGTCTCTGTGTAATTCTATGGGCCTGGTTATGTTAGATAACATACATAAAAATAAGGTGAATAACACGTTCTTGTTAATAGGCAAGTAAAGTGGCTACACATGCGTCCGCACATATGGATATGCAGAGAACTCAACCACCACCTACGAGCGTTGTGATGACAACCGCTACAGAAGCTTCGAACCCACCTACTCCAACAAGTGTCTTCCAACATGTAATTGTTCAACCTGGACATGTGATACAGATCCCGAAAACACAACCATCCAGAGAAGAAAATTCAAAAAACAATGGAGTTCTGTGTAAGTTGAGAACGTGTATCTCATTGCCAGTCAACCATGTGCGAACTATATTTTTATCGTTACATCGCTCTTTTATTCTTGTGCAACTAAAAATTTGTCCATTAATTTATACGCGGTAACTTTGCGTGAAATATTTTCGTGTGCAAGTATTGCTACGTTCAGAATTATTGTTCAACTCCAACTCCTACGCCTTACAGTGTAGTTTGGCGTTAGATGTCAGTGGAAAAATTGTTAGTACCTTGCACGAGTTTATTTTGCGTGATGGATTAATGTATCTTCCTCTTATTTTAATATCAATTTAATCTCGCCATTTTGCATTAATATCGCCGTAATACCAGTGAATTTGACTAAACGGTAAGGCTTTCACAGATGGCAGCCATGATGTTCCTCCTGTATACCAGCCCCATCCCCCATCATTACTGAATAATGCAGTGCGCAACTGGAAAAAAGGTTTGAGTCCTCACTGCCAAACAAAGTGTATGATTGTTCTCATGTTTGTTGTAAAGTATGTCACCGATGGTACACACAATTACATACGATGGCGCTTTATATCCGTTGAGTGAATAACTTCTAATTGCATTAATTGAACAAATGTACATGAATTTTCATATTAAAACTACAGAGGGTGGCCAAATCATTATACTAAAAATATTTTCGTAAACTTTTGGGATCATGTTAAAATGGATTTAACACGATTTAAAAAAAAAAACTTAAATTAGCAACTAAAGGTTCTGAAATGAAACTTTCTTAGCTTTCCAAAACACTTATGAAAATTTGTCTACAATCATGAGTTCGCAAGCTGTAGGTGTTCAAAGTGAAAAGTACCCTTTTTGCGTTGATCGCGAATAACTCGGTCAATAAAAATCATACAACAAAACCCCAAAAAAACGAAATTAAAGAAAAATGTTTGCTCTATAAGAGCACTTTATTGGATTTACCGGAGAAAATTTTTTTTGACCCATGCATACGTTCAAACTAGGCAAAAATTTCTGAAACTTCGTTTACTGCGCTTCATGTTGATAAAACAGTATCACAATGGGTGAAAAAAATGGAGTCCTTGATTAAATAACTACTTAGAAGCTTCAAGCGTTAAAATGCGTTTTTTAAATATTTTTTACGACCATTTTTCGCAGAGATATAGCCATTCCACCGCTTAAACTTACAAAATCTCAAACCTTTTTGTTTGAGTATAATAATTTGGCCACCCACTGTAAACTGATCATATACCAGCAAAAAAACATTAAATGTACAGTATCAGCATTTAGTATATTTTCCTAATTTATATGCTCCAAATAAAAAAGAATGTATTAGTAATTTGCACATATTTCAGACATAATACAGAAGCTTCGTTCGTATTTGATGTAACAATAATGTAGTTCATTGGTATGTTTGTTATAATAATACAAATAATGTACATTTTGTTAGTATTGCATTTTTATAGTTCCATAAAACTATTTTATTCAATTTCTTTTAAGTGAAATATGTACTCGTTAGAAGTACAGAATGCATCATTGCTTATTTTACAACAAACGAAATTAATCAATTTGTTACTCATATTTCAACTACGTATTTCATATCATCATACTCTAATCAAAATACAAATCATATTCAATATTTAATGTTACTTTAATGTTGGGGAAGGGTGATTCCACTGATTTTTACTCCGTTGTGACTTATTGGTGAATGAGCAATTTATTTATAATTTACATTACATTTTAAGTTACGTAAAGCTTAATTTTGCGATATTTATTGCTTCGCCAATTTCATTCATAAAGCAGTTTCTGTCACACGCACTAACACACTTCTATATGGACATAGCAGCGAACTTAGTTTCATAGATTATGATAATGTTATCGTGTTGCCTGCTATCGCCATATTATTACTAACCGCAATCATCACAACTAACTAACGAATTTCATTACAGCTTTTTCCTGGCAGACGACAGTGCTGGAGCAGACCGAAGTAAGTCCTCCGCCATCCGCGCTGAGTCCACCATTGAGCGCGCCGCCGATTCCAATTAGCATGAGCACACCCGGTGAAAACGGGCCCGGTCCAGGTCCAGATCCTATTACTCCTGCTGAAGAGGAAGATGACGATGTCTTTGAAGCGGAACCGACGACGCCCGCGGAAATCGAAGCTAACGCCAACAAAAGACGCAGCCAATCCCTTAGCGCATTGCATTCCAAAGAGCCGCAGAGTCCACTTAAAGTAAGTTGGGATTACTACAGTGACTAAAGTAACACCAAACCATCCACATAAGTAACAGTAATCTTCCTTAATTTGGCCCTAACCATAATGTATCGAAATGACTGTTGAGAATTTGATTCCATGATATAATTTCGCAGACGAAGGATAGAATACGCCGACCGATGAACGCATTTATGATTTTCTCGAAACGACATCGCGCAGTGGTGCACCAGAGACATCCGAATCAGGATAATCGTACTGTGTCGAAAATATTGGGAGAGTGGTGGTATGCCTTAGGTCCAGAAGAGAAGCAGAAATATCATGAGCTTGCGTCAGAGGTGAAGGAAGCGCATTTCAAGGCTCATCCAGATTGGAAGTGGTGTAACAAAGATAGGCGGAAATCGTCCACGACGAGCTTTAAAGGCAGTGAATCTCGAGGGAAATTGAACAGTACAGGGGAGGAGACAGATATGGGACCACCGACAGACGATATACCATTAACGCCAAGGGCCACCGACGAAATCACTATTCCCGTTACTACGGTCTATAACGAGGCTCCCACGATCGAGGTAACGTTGATTCCAATCACTAGCAACGCGGGGGCTTTAATTGCGACGCGTTTCATTACGGTGCCGTTCTTATTCAGGTGATTAATCAGTCGCACGCACATCGGATAATGGAAATGTCTATGCCGGTCGAGAACACCGAGTCTGATTTAAAGCAGGAGGAGGACGGCAATGCGTCGGACGAAGATCAGATGGTGATCTGTGAAGATCCACAGCCTGAAATAGATTTGAAATGTAAGGACAAATTAACGGACAGCGATAACGACGTGCAAGACGATGACGCCGAGAAGAAATGTTACGCGCAGTCGCGATTCTCGCCTATGAGTGGCCAAAAGAGAGAGGCGATAAACGTTAAGCAAGAAATTACCTGCAGGCCTAAACCTATAAAAGGTACGTCTTGGCGACCGTTCGGAGATTATGATGATTAGCGGCGTAGTATACTATGGTAAACGTCTATTTCTCCGTTTGTCTAGCACGAATACCTTCAACAGGTATAGAGACCACGACCAAGTATCATCACGCCTCGATGGATAAAGGGGGGACCGTGTCCGTTTTGTCAAGCACGTATCCTTATCACAGCCCCGTCAACCCTACTGGAGTGTCAGGCTTCCAACCCACCGGCGGAGCATTCATAACCATGCCAATATCTCCGAAAGTTATTAAACCAGAGCCGGTAAAAAACGAACAGCAGTACAGTACTCAATACAGCATGAGCAATCTGGTAGCAAGCATCCATGAGAATGGAAGGACCATGCCTAAATTTACCGCTGCTCCGGTGTTGCATTCTGTAAGTGTTAAAGATATAAATGACCGGCGATATATCATAGTAACATGCATACCTACAATGACCCAGACGATGTGTGAAAGCATACGGCATTGGGCGACGCGTTTAAAGAACATCTAACGTATTCCGTTCGCTTGGAATCCTTCTTGAAAATGTCCCTTTCGAATTCAGGCATACTTTACCAATTCTGTATTCATCGTTTCAGTGAGAGATTATTAGGAATGTAATTGGTATATGTCACAACTGTCAAGATTGAATTTTTTGTAAAGTTCCTCAATTTTTACTGTTCTAAAAACTGTTCGTTGTTTTGGATAACTGTCTGAGAGTAAGGTATGAATAGTTACTATATAATGCTGATTAGTATAATATCCGAGTGCTATTCGCACGTGCCTACTTGCTGCATTGCTATTCAGTTCTCGTTTCTGTTTTTTTTTTTTAAATTATATCGAAGCCTACATTGAGGGAGCAAGGCTCTTGCGCCTGTTCTGAATGGTTACACGTAAACACATGCGAATAAGCTCAATGATTATTTTACGAATTTAACGATACTGACAGTTCGGATGAAAATCCATGATGGCTCTGTTTTAAATAACAGCAGCCGTTGCAGTCTTTAGGCACTATTCTTCGCCCCCTTACTTCAGCTGTCCCTTATCAACCATCGTTCACTGTAACATTGCTCGATAACGATTTGGTGGCTGTTTCCAAACCGCAGCAGGGATCGCAGTATCTTGGTCCCACACCGCCGCATCCCCGGATGTACTGCGGCTTTCACATCCCTATCTCTGGTAAGTTTCTGCAAGCTATGATCAACGTAGTTCTCATATTATTTATAGTAGTAATTAAGAGAAGGTTGAGAAATGATATTTCTACATACGCATATAAATGCTTATTACGCTGATGACACTGGTTTACTCAGAGAATTCCTCTACTAGACACATATTCCCTTCCTGTTTAGCGGTCATTGCGGTTAGACGGGTTGAAAAAATCGATTTTTTTTCAACATTCGTTATCATTTTTATATCATTCATTATATTTACTTTTAATAGTATATTATGCCTTGTAGACGCTGGCAACCGCAACATACCTTCTCAAGGTTTAATACCCGGTAATAAAATGGAAACGCAAAGTGTTATTGTGAGCAAACCCTACTCGGTTTCGACGACTTCCACCACGTCGACTTATCGAGGAATCGGTCATCCGATAGCACGTCTTGCGGAGCCAGAGAAGATTGAGAACCAAGTAGGAACCAATCATGCTCAGTTTTATGGTAAGTAAAGAATATTCTGAACAATTATGTAAGAGACCGTATGTGCACTTACCGCATCTTTACAAAAGCTAGAAATATGTTTCTTGTCTTTGTTTCAGTAACTAATCTTAAACCTGATCAAGAAAGGAAAGATACCGTGAACATTCTTCTGTCCGCTACAAACGATAAACATAAACAACCATCTACTCCGCACACTCCTCATACACCTCTTAGTAATCATGGCAGTACTGAAATCTCGACAAATAAAGCATATTCCATGGACGAAGCCCAAAATAACGATATGGGCCCAAGCAAAGGCCCTTTCATGCTTGCTCCAACACCGGCGCAACTTGGTCGAGCACCGTTACAAAGGAGACAGTCAATGGGTACGATATCGCAGTAATTTTTTCAACGGAGATGTATACAAAATCGCAATGTGGTTCGATGTGTTTTATATTTTGTGCAGCAATGCCTCCCACGTCAAATGCGGGAGACCATGGGCCTCTGACGTCTCAATATTGCGACAATCGTTTACAAACGAACACATCCCAAGCCTCGGAACAAATACAGCAGCAGCAGAATTTCTCAGAATCTCATGCTTCGCCCTCGCCATCCACTAAGAAAGGGTCCTTCTTTAAGAAGAACGTCGAAGATGGAATGGACAGGTAGTTGGAAGATTGCTCGAAATTTCTCCTCAAGAGTTCGTCCACTTTACACGTATTAAGAAATAAATAATTGCAGAGTTCTCGAGCAAGTGAATTTCCAAGAAAAATTCTCGTCCTTACCGGAATTCAAACCAGAGGACATACAAAGCCCGAGTGCAATCACAATCAATACAGCAGGTTCGTCTGGTCACGGCTCAGTGGTAGCGTCTGGCTTACATTCGTCGAATTTACAATCATCGATGCAAATGCAAAGTTATCGGAAGAAATCTGTACAAGGACCTCATAGGCCTACAAGTAATTACTTTAATAAGTATAATAAGCAATATCGCCAGATTTCCGTTTTACATTTTAATAAAAATATTCTGATTTAAATAGTGAATGAGGACGACATAGAATCAGATACGTCGGTATCTGCTACTCCGAAATCAACTTCCAGCGTGAAGTTGACGGGGAACACATTCTTTGGTCCAGATTTTAACGTTGACGCGTACAGAGCTAACAGCGATCTGGTGGGAGATGTCGACGCTAGTTCTCCCAGAACACCAAAGACTCCCGGTGGAGGTGCCGGGAACTCGATCGGAATTGGCAGAAGCGAGAACGAGCGAGGCCATAGGAAGGTGTTGGAGCAACGCCGACATCTCGTAATGCAGTTGTTTCAAGAACATGGCTATTTCCCTTCGGCGCAGGCTACCACCACTTTTCAAGCGAGACACTCGGATATATTTCCTAACAAGACAAGCTTGCAATTGAAGATCAGAGAAGTTAGGCAGAAATTGAAAGCCAATTCAACGCCAATGAGTGCTAACAGTCTGGTTAGTCCATTACCTGTTTCTGAACCTTCACCTAACGTAACTGGTAACTATTAATGATCGTTTATATTGTGTAACGTTAACAGCGATATGGATATTGGATAGATAATATTCTCGTAGGACCATTGACTGCTCCTCCTACATCGATGGGAGCTCCACTTTCACTGCCTGTAAGCAGTAGTGGTAGCTAGCACCCACGTGCCAACTGTGATACTATGCATCCCCTTACTCCACAGCACGAGTACATCATTATCCATTGAAAAAAAAAGGAATGTTTTTATTGGAGGGATTGTTGATGTACAAGTTTTTGCGAGTTGTAAAGTGCTGCTGCAAGGCTTTAGTGCAATTTGAACTTTGATGTTAACCTGGTGCAGGTAACTTAAGACAGGCATATCAAGGTGAGTTGATGTACACATATCAGTAAACTTTTCATATTGTATATAAAACCGAGAAGGTATCGAGTGTTTCTCAGGATTACACTGGTGTCGACTTAAATGTGTGTTCGAGTATCTGTGTTCTATCGGGTAATATGTAAAATTGTGAGACGTTGACGTGGTAAAGGAATCGCCTGTATTTTAGCAACGATAAAGAAACGCTCATTAGTGAATTAGAGGCTCAACCTACAGGCTTAATCGTATTATATTGTTTGATAACGAAGTGCAAAGCAAATAATATAAACGCGTGATACATGTTTCGAGATAAGTAATTCGATGAAATGAAAGAGCTTTCTTCTCTCAGAAGGAAAGACAATACTGTTCTGCATTCTAAATCCAAAGATGATTTATGAAAGGGTAATGTTAGAAGTGCGGAAATTATTTTAATACATCTGAATGAAATCACAGTTCATGGTTACTTGTACAATTCCAAATGCGCGACCGATATTTGTACATCGAAACACCTTGGCGGGATTATGGAAGGCCTAAGCCATTGTTAAACATTGTTGAAAATATTATGAGATCCAGGTAGAAAGAGAGAGAGAGAGAGAGAGAGAGAGAGAGAGAGAGAGAGAGAAAGAGAGAGAGAGAGAGTGTGTGTGATAATAGAAAACGAAATTGCGAGTGTGTGTAGGATATGTGTATATGGACGGCGTGTTCCAGCGAAATAGGAAGAGAAGAATCGTAATTAGAGAGTATTAGAATTAACGAAGCATTATAAAATGAAATCAGAGTTTATATACTTTAGTTATACTTTATATATATGATATAGATGAAAAAGAAAACTATAGGATGAGAGAACTGCGATATAAACATTGCACAAAATTTATGTAATGCAGTCAGCAGATATGTTTATTTTACTTGTAAATACTATGGCATGACTTGGAATGGGAGATATCCGGAGAGTTTAGAGGTATCTATGATGCTGTGTCTGAAAATTTTAAGACGGAAGCATTCTTTGGTGATTCATAGATTATAAAAACAGTGGAGATAAAAAAAGGAATCGTGCCATTGTGCGGCGACAAACAAGGGAATGCATGCGTAATAAGCCCTTGATAGTAAAGAATTAATTGTTAGGCACCACTTCATATAGATAATATCTAATATGTTTCCAATATTCTCGAAAGTACTTATCTACTGTTTTTAGAGCTCTGCTCAAATTCAACGCGTCCTATCACGTTTTACGAGTATTTTAAAAATGGTCTACATGTTTGATTTTTTTTTCTTCTTTTTTTTTTGGCCAATTTAGATGTAAGCGGTTTTATACAGGCCGTAATTTTTTTTTTTACTTTTTTTTGGCCCTGACAAATTGGTTTGCTTTTTATCTTTAGCTTCGTGGTCAAATGCGTGCGATTTGAAGAGAGATAAAATATATTTGCAGAGTAAAAGTTTGGGTCCGCCAAGCATCGAGGGGACGGGATAGCGCCGAGGAAAGAGATTTAATGTTAAATGTGATTGGATACGTTGTTGTGATTCGAATTTTGTTACTACGCTTTTTTTTTAACCGGACTCCTTGTTCGTTATGCAAATTATATATTATATTCCATTTATTTTAACGCATTTTATCGATACAATTTATTACTTTTGCGTTACAGAAATAATCGAATTATCTTTTTGGGGAGCGCGTTGAATTTCAGCAGGGATTGTTGAATTTGGCTGTAAAATAGATTATGTAATTAGTGATATGTTTATAAAAGAAGCGCACCTTGAAAGGTTTAAAGTCTCGCGCCACGGCACGCATATTGTAGTTAGGATAGGAAACAATGTCTATTCTACATATTTTGTAAATAGGGAAAAAAAATATGATATACTAACTGAGTATATAATTATAAAGTTTAGGGTACATCCGAAATGGTAGAATCGTAGCGTTGTAATTTGTAGAAGAATAATTATAACGAGAGCGCGGGCAGGATTAGGATAAAAAAAAGAAGAAACAATTACAGATCGTGGGCCTTCGTATGTCGTGGACTCTTGTGCACGGGACGGTCCCCCCTCCCCCCTCACCCTCCAAAGTTTAATCCTTTCCTAAAGTTTTAGGATATTATTATTTGTATATAATATAATTACATTACTCTCTTTACCATTTCTCGATTGATTAATTTTTACGGAGGCGTTAATTTAAGAGGAAGAGACACTTGAAATCTGCACTGATCACTCCTGTGAACGATACTTGGAGAGAGCTCCTTTTTTCCCCTCTCAACGAGATCTTTTTTTCTAAAAGTGTATTTATTGTGTAAAAATATAATTTAATATTGATATTCGCACGTTCATTAGTCAGGTTTATTAGAAAGCATTGTACCTTTTTAGACAATAATCTTCTCGTTAATCGAGTGTAATATTTTCCTTCTGATTTTTTTTCTCCTTTTTTTTTCGTTACAAAGGGATGCCCTTTGTCGCATCCATTTTATCACAAATATTTGCTTCTTAAACTTTCTACGGCGACGCTTGGCAATGACGCGTGGGTTGGCAAACAGATCGATCGCATTTTCGCGATCTGCGGTACTTTTATTAGTACAGTGGTTCCGTTTGAACAAAAAAAACAGTTTTAAAATTCATGTTACCGATTATGTTGATGCACAAGATACCTATTTGAGATACCTTTGTGCAACCTACATTATTTTATCATGGAGGATATTTTAAGCATATTATCCACCTCTGTTTTAGGGCTTGGTCCCCGCAATATCTGTTTTATATTAATCATATAATTTAATCTGTTGCATACAATTTATACAAAACAAAAAATCGATAATCGTTGAACAAGAATTATATATTTAAGAAACGTTTCGTAGGATCCAGCATGAAAGAAAAATGATTATAATCATTGCTCCGTGATTATGGATGTTAGAAGACATTTTAACGTATCTTAGCTGATTACTCGAGTAATCGAAACTATTCGCGATGATAGTTTCTCCGCATACAGGAAGAGATCCGAGCAGGGATCGAGTGTCTCTTGCACTTGCCCCTCTCAAAGAATTCGAACGGAATATTATATTTTGTACTTGTGTAAACTAGCGAACTATTTTCCAGTATTCATAAGGTTTTGAAAATACTTTCGTATATTTTCCCCCTCTGTTCTTTTTTCCCTTTTTTTTTTTTGTTAAAAAAAAAAAATGGTGATGAAACATGTTCCGTAACTTAGCAGCCATGCATGTGACTGTGATCTAGAAAAACAGAAGTAAAGTAAAGTGGCGGCTATTCTACTGGCATTTTCTTCACCGCGTGTAATTCTCCACCTGACTCCTTCCCCCCGCATCCCTCCTTCGTGTATAAAGAAATGCGCGCTTGAAACCCCTCTCTTCGCACCTACACTCATTCTTCTCCATTCTTCTTCTTTTTTTTTATTATTATTAATATTCTTATTATTATTTGCTGTAATGTATTTTTACTACACTCCTAAGTTGCTATCATCTATTATAGTCATTCTATTATGTCTTGTTTAATTCTGAAATATTTTTAAAATTGTTATATAATTATATATCAGTCACGAATGATGTTATAGAGATGTACCAACCATAGGAGAGGTATTACCACGCATAGAAGTGGTAAAACGAGCCCTGCGTATGATCGTACAGTGGATCTTTGTTATGTACAGCATCGGCGCACTGTACTAGAAAGTACATACACGCATATACACGCGTTGGTAATAAAGTGTAATTGTATGAAAGGAACTAAGGACAGAGTCAAGTACTTGGCATCTTAAAATGCATATATATAAATATATATATATATATATATATATACATACACACGTACGTATGCATATATATCACACATATTGTAGAAGAAATAATAAGGCTGAGGTATTAAAATCTGTACCAATCTAAACAATGCAGTCTGCAGAAGGTTCATTCAGCATTGGAAATATCTCCACGAATATTTTCAACGTGACGCACCCTTTGAAGCTAATTTCCAGCTTTCGTTAACAGAAATTCATGATAGCAATTCTGTCGCGATCCGACACCTGTAAATAACATTTTATGTAAGACCGAAGAATGTGATTATCAGTGTTACGGTATAAACTATGTAAATACTTTTCTGCGCATCGACGTTTGCATCTCGTAAGTTTTAAACGTTCACGAAAGTGAGATCCCGTGGGGGTAACAATCGGCGATGCTTATGCGTTGGAGTACTTTCTCTTCATCTTAAAATCATGTTTTCAATTGTACTCGGTATGCTTCCTCGCCTTACAAAGAGCATCCACAGTCTTCATTTTCCACGTCGATGATATTTCATGAGCTTTTGTACGATATAATGGAAAATACATGTTTTTCTCATTGGCGGTAGAAATATCCGCTGCTGCAAAGAACACGCTCTCTTAATTACGTTACCGTTCTCCGAAGTTGCATGACGAGCGTGTACGAATGAAAGCACATCCATGTTTCTGATCACTTGTCGCACCAATGTACCGAAAACGAAAGCGTAAAAGAGAATATAATGGTAAGTTTTAAGGCAAATTGCAAAGGCAAACGTAGATAAAACTTTGAATTCTTGATGCCTATTCTTGGAACGTATTGTTTAAAATTTTAGAGTAAGGCAGCAGGGCGGATTTGATGATTTGGCGCCCTTAGGCTAACAAGCGTCTGCTGCCCTTTCTGCTAAATATCATAAAATATTTTCATTTAAAAGAGTCGAGACCATTTCAAAATTATTCAATATGGCAACTCACACCTGAGACATTGGTAATATGCTATATGGAAAAAAAGTGATTTGTTTTTAAGGTAGACAAGTCCCTGTGTTTAAACCTTTTCCAAATTCTTTTACTCAGAATTTGTCGCCCTTCAAAATTTGCCGCATCCATAAATTTTCCGCTCCCCAAAATTTGCCGCATCCAAAAATTGATGCTCCCCAAAATTTGTTGCTCCCGAAAAATTATCGCTCTCCAAAATTTTTCGCTCCCCAAAATTTTTCGCTCCCCAAAATTTATCGCTCCCCAATATTTGCCGCTCCACGAAATTTATCGCTCCCCAAAATTTGCCACTCCCCGAAATTTGCCGCTCCCCGAAATTTGCCGCTCCCCAAAATTTGCCGATCCCAAAAATTTGTTGCTCCCCAAAATTTATCGCCCTCCAAAATTTGATGCTACTCAAAATTTTCCACTCCCTGAAATTTGATGCTTCCCAAAATTTGAAGGTCCTCAAAATTTTCCGCTCTCCAAAATTCATCACTTCCAAAAATTTGCCGCCCTAGGCTGCAGCGTACTTAGCCTATACCCAAATCCGCCCCTGTACGTCGGCTATAAAAAGTAAGCCTCTTAATATTACGACTAAAGAAAAAAATAACAAAAGAATTCATAGTGCCGATGCGTTCGTGGTTTGAACAGAAGCAGATTATTTTTACCGTTGAATACGTCTAAAGGAGATGGACTGGAATTTCTCATGACAACCAGTTAAGTCAAACTGTGCATAGGATATGAAGTGCGAATCATTTTGGACTCGTTTCTTTCGAAGTCGGACCCAAACGATAAGATATTTACATATCCATTGTTTTTTAAGGAAAAGATTTTCCGGCTAAAAAACTCGGGATATTTGTCCTTCAACGAGCGCTAAGGGGTTAATAAGGTCATTATATGTCGATGAGATCGGCGATAATAGCGAAGAAAAAGAAATATTTCTTTCTCGACGCTTTTATCGTTGGTCATCCAGTAAGCGTTGCTTTACTCGCTGCTCCAATGTAAACAGTTCCATTAAAAAACTACGTACCCTAAGATTATAAGTACTAGAGGCAGTTGGACTTAATGGTTCGTTTGATTTTTATTATCGCGAGGACGAGCATTTAGGACAGTAGTTTCGTAAGTGAATTCCACTTAATTTTACATCTTACTACTCTTGTCGGTATCCGAACGTTAATCGAACGTTATTTCCAGTTGATTCAGTCGCGAGAGAAGGGAGAATGCCTATGTCTGTCACATGCAGGCTGCACCGAAGTGAGTACGCGGTAGTTAAAAACGTACCATTGTTAATTCAATGTAAACAAGTGAAACGTATGGTACAAAACTTCAATGCAACCGATTTTCCATTCGCGGAAATCGTCGAAATCTAAGTTAGGCGTGAGAAGCGTACTCGTTTTGGCATTTGGGGTAATAGTAGACACGTAATGCGCTCAAGATTTCCGTTCGATTCGTGACATCTACCGGCGTAGGCTCACTTCGGCACACTCTGTGTCACGCCTGTACATATGTGAATTGTAAATTACGCGAACAAGGTATGCAGACGATTGTTCGTGATTGGCAGATTTTAACACCGATGCCCTTATACGAGAACCAGTTGTTGGACCAAATTGCCGGCGGTGGCCACCTTTGACTTACAAATGCGTTACATTTTCTAAAGCACTCGAACGAATACGGTGACATTAGTATAACAAATGTGACCAAAGAGCTCGCTCGGGGGCACTGTGACATTTACGGTGAACACGTATCCACGTGGCAGCGTGTATGAAAGGAGGAAAGTGCCTTTTTAAAAAGACCGCGCGTGTAAGTGTCTTTTTAAGAAGGTACGTATACGTATCATATAACAACGCGACGCGAAGAAAAGGCGAATACGCATAACAGATCACCGAAAAGTGTTGACTGGCAATTTCTCGATACTTCCAACGAATCATCTTGCCCGTAATTATTTCCAGAGTCAGTACACTCGTCAGCCCATAATTTCCAACAAATTTCAATTGACTCCTCAATCGTCTTCGTCTTCGTTACAATAGGAAATTGAATGAAATGCTATCTTGGGAACTATAGCCGCCCAGAAATCTTTCAAATTTCCATTAACTTTTTCCTTTCGTGTCTCTCATTGTGCTTGCTGTTTGGAGCAAATCGGTGTCAAATACCACGTGGCAATTGTTGCGAAAAGAATTCGATGTCGCGATGGAATCTGTCATGCTTAACAATGATTCTTTTCATTATAATGGAATAGAAATATTCTTAAAGTTAAGGCGTATCTACAGTAAACTCCCGCTATAGGCTCGCGGCGAGCGCTCAACGAATCGCGTCAACAATTCCGAGCTGCCGATGGCGCGACAGAGAGACAGAGCGTAGTCACGTTAAAGACGAAGCGAGACAGAGTATATCATACTTTCTCTCTTTCATAGCAGACGGTAATGCCGCGTCGCCTCTCGCTCGCGCTCTCGGGATCTCTCGACTCTCTCGGGATTCCAAGAAGTAGCGGGGAAGCGACGAGCGCTTACGCATAGATCAGATAAGCCCATGGCGAGAGTTTACCCAACCACGGTGGAGTCTCGGATAATCCAAGGTTCGGTTAATCAAAGTTCTGCTCGAACCGATGTTCGCTTAATTCGAGCTCGTATTAAGAGGAAATTAGCGTGGTTCCTTCCATACGTATTTCGTTTCTCAAAACGGCCCCCCTCAATTAGGCACCTCCCGTTTAATCCGAATTCCTGATACTTCGAATTGCTTTAAATCCCGAGGACTATCGAGGCTCAGACTGTGCTTGTTCGCAGCGATCGTACAATGTCACATTGCTCGTGTCTATCTGAAGCAAGAGATACGTCACTTGTTGTCCACCGAGCTTCATTCCTCAATGACCTTTCCGCAATTGCGCGTCGAGCATTAGGCGCTATTCACGCTTCACTCGGCGATGGTAGTCAGCAGGTGATTTCGGAGTATCATTGTACCCCTTGCGACGAGTTGTATCGCTGTACGAAAACGAAGCTAGTGCTAAAATCGTAATGCTGTAGAAATGTACAGGGTGGTACGATATTACCGGTAGAACGGACAAGCATCTTTTTATTCTCGTAAAAAGATACGTAAGTCGAGAGCGTGGAATAAGAGGTTTACCAACGAAGTGTTGGTTGAAAAGGGACTTCGAAAATCGGCCAAAAATTGTGCCTACAGGTATACTCTTTTTCGTCACACTTTGACATCGTTTTCGTATAGCGACGAGGGAAAGTGACTGGACAGAGTCGCGAAGGGTGAATTATTTTATGTCTTTGTAACAGAAATCCACGTCCGTTGGTTGTATTTAGCTTTTAACAAAGAAAAACGTATACTTCAACGCGTGTTACTTTACGGGCGGCATTGTATTCCATCGGGACGCGTCGTGACTCAACGGCGTAGTATTATTTGTTTTTTTTTATGCGCGGCCCGACAGTGTTGCCACGTTGCTGGGCTCGCTCCGCTTGCTTCTTAGGATTGTAGCGGCTTCGCGCGCATTTAAAGGGACACGCTCGCGATTAAGACGTTATCACACATTTAAACGGCACCTATCGATAGAGGGTGTTGGACTTCTAAACGGGACAGCGCTTTAAACGAGACGAATTCAGTGTCAAATGTCAGATTTATTATAATTTTAATACAAGTTGTATGAGTAATGTATACCAGTGCTATAATATTTATATAAGAATTATAAATATTATAATAGGTATAATATTATTGTTGTATAAAGTATTGTGTTAGTGTTTGTATTAAGATTATAATAAAAATTCTTTGCCGATGAGCCGGGGGAAATAGTACACGCGTGCGCCCACCGGGTGTTCAATCGAATAGTGTTCGGTGCTTGTTGCACAAAATTCCTCGTCCTGCAGGGTTTTATCCGATCGGGTGAAATGTGCAGATTTTTCGGCTTTTAATTGAATTGCTTCGCATTCCGTCTGTCATACAGCTTCTTTAAAAGTATAGTATAATGCTTTTCTTTTAAGGATGTCCAAGTGAAACCTACGAACCGGAAAATACATTTATTATCTCTTAGTGGAACAATAAATGATACTGTACTTTACTTCATCCATGCGAGAAAGAATAAGTTAATGATAATATTTTTTTAAATACTGGAATTGTTAATCATCATTCGTTCGTTTGTAACCTCGAAAATGTACCGTCCCCGTTATTTCCGCGTGCCTCTGGAAAGTACATCCGGCATCCAAGAGGATCTTATGTTGCAAGAGACATTCGGGATCCCCTCCACCTCAAGCCGAACGGATTATTTCGAAGTTCCCCGATTAAGTGCTTTTCCCCCGTTTGAAAATGAATTCTATTAACGGGAAGACGTTAATACTTCCGGTGTAGTGCACAAAGAGACATTGTTTCGACATACATGGAGATGCATTGTTCTCGGGGAAACGTTATTTAAGGGCCTCTGTACATTAATATTACCGATATTAATCGCTATAAGGAAGACGAGTCTTAGCAGATTATAAATTACGAACTTCAGAAGGTAAATGAGTATGAATTATTATTCGCAAGAAATATTCTTCATGAAATAAATATATTAAAGATACTGATGTCTGATTATAAAGTAATATTGAACAAGTGTTATCGAATAAAATATTGTAATCTGTGTTGACAATCGCCGACGTTCTGAGTTTGGAAATAAACATCGAACAGGTGTATACACGACTCAAATAATTCGTTCGTTCTACTCCAAAAGTGTTTCTTTGCTTTATTTATGAAGCTTGCTCGATTCGTCGATCAAGGAGCGCTGTAATCATTTAGCAGCGACATCTATGAACTAAATTGCCCCGTGAAGATATGCAACTCCGTGCGCCCGGTATAAATGATTCATTTACTTATTGATTTATTCGTTCAATGAACCCTACCACTCGGTTACGTCAGTTGCAGATTATTATCCACGGTATTGCTCGATAACATTGTCAATTATTACCTTTTAACAAATACTAAATGATGACCAAGGAACTACAACCATCTAGCGGTGATACCGATGAACTAGAACGCTCCCCTGAAGATATGCAACTCGGTGCGCAAGGGTGTAAAGTGATTTAGTTGCATACCTTCAGGGGACAGTTTAATTCTAAGCGTCGCAGCTAGATGATTTATAGCGTTTCGTCGTTTGCGGCCGATCAGAAATTAAATTATTGCACTACAAATGTTATCGGAGATCTTTCGCCGTTTAAAAGCATTGCAATTTCACGTAACTATTAATAAAACATTGGTGAAACAAATATTGCAAAGGTATCAAAGTTCTGAAATTCGTGTTTGCGATTCCAAAATCTATCATTAAATGCTGTAAGCATACCTTAGCAGTTAAAATGTTTTTCTCCTCCTCGAGGTGAACTGAATGTGCGCACTTCGCGAAGTTTCTTCTCCCGTCTCCGAATGACTCATGTTTATATTTCTGGGGCAGCAGAAGACTGTTATGTCTCGGGAGTATTTGATTATTTTGTTGCGCCACGGAAGGGTGTGCAATAATACCTGGTGTGAGATTTTTTAAAGTTTGTAAGTCATACAAGGTTCACTTAAGGGGGTAGACACGGGTAATGCAGCGCGCTGTATACCGACACAATCTGGCCCGAAACATGGGTTCGGGATTTTTCATTTTTCGTCCTTATATGAGCAGATTTGGGGCTGGGCGCGGTCTCATTCGAAAGAGGAAGGTTCAATGCGGAGCGCTCTGCTCATGGTTCAACGAGATTGTGTTGATATGTAATAATATCAGTGTCCAACGTAAAGCAAAAGTCGACAAAATATACCCGCAGAATCCAAGCATTTTTAGGTCACTAAAAGAGTTTTGTGACTCAAACGGTGAGCAGAGCGCTCCGCATTGAATCTTCTTCTTTCGAATGAGACCTCTCCCAGCCCAAAATCTGCTCATATAAGAACGAAAAACGAAAAATCGTGACTACATTCCCAAATCAGAGTTCCGCCATATTGTCGATAATACATAGCAAGTCACGTGACAAATTTAGTTGAGGTAGTAGATACGAGATGGCGCCTACTCGGGAGGACTGCCAACGTGGATTCATAGCAAAACTGAAGCGATAGCTGGATATACGAACCACAATAAAAGCATGATGGAGTCAATGTATGCATTTTCGGACGATTGTAGCTTAGGTTATATTCACTTTAGGCATACATTGACATAGGAACTGCTGGGAATTGTATACATTTACTAAATTAACGCTTTTATCGTTACATATACATCACTTGAAATCGCTGTCGCATTTATGTCATAGTAATTCAGGCAGTTAAAACAACCACGGACTAACCTACATTAAAAAAAAATTTCCTATTGTACATCGATGGCTTACAATTAGTGCACACATATTGTATGTCCACTTTTAGCGTTTTTGAGAAAAACAGGTTCAAACATTCAATGGTACTTTATAATTACATAAATACTTTTTGCATTATTGTAATATAGGTATCACTGAAAGTATGTAATTAGTAGTAGAAGTTAGAATCTGCAAAATTATAATAATAACTCGACAATAATGCTTGGAAGTTGGACATGGTATTGTAACCAAGTACAGAGGAGGACATACTATACTGAATGATATTATATAAAAATGAATGAAAGGAATAATACTGGAAATAATCTCACTTCAATATTATATTTATTTTTAAAGTAACAGGAATAAAAAAGTAATTCGCGGTAGATATAGGAAGACTTTAAATATTTTTTATTTATTGTTACATTTTTCCAGGACTATTTTCATCCAGTAACGTCTACAGAGAGCAAATCAAAGAGCGAGAAGTGGCGCAGATGTTTTGAGACAGTGACTGTTTAACGAAGAGACGCAGAACTTTGGAGCGCCTCTTATTTGCAACTTTAAGGCGATGCCTCTGAAGCTGAAATTTAGTATACCTCTTTCCACTTCATATTCTCCTGATACCTGGGCCAAAATCTGGCGAAAATTTTCAGAATGCACAAAATTGGGCTTTGTAACAGGAGAACATGATGTCGAAAGAGGTGGCACTAAGTAACGTCTTCGGAGAGAGAATCGAGGATGCCTTCGAAGCTGAAATTCAGAATACCTCTCTTCGCTTCATGTTCTCCTGATACCTGGGCCAAAATCTGGCAAAAATTTTCAGAATGCACAAAATTGGGCTTTGTAACAGGAGAACATGATGTCGAAAGAGGTGGCACTAAGTAACGTTTTCGGAGAGAGAATCGAGGATGCCTTCGAAGCTGAAATTCAGAATACCTCTCTTCGCTTCATGTTCTCCTGATACCTGGGCCAAAATCTGGCAAAAATTTTCAGAATGCACAAAATTGGGCTTTGTAACAGGAGAACATGATGTCGAAAGAGGTGGCACTAAGTAACGTCTCCGGAGAGCAAATCAAAGAGCGAGAAGTGGCGCAGATGTTTCGAGACAGTGACTGTTCTGAAATTTAGTATACCTCTTTCCACTTCATGTTCTCCTGATATGTTGGCCAAAATCTGGCGAAAATTTTCAGAATGCACAAAATTGAGCTTTGTAACAGGAGAACATGCCGTCGAAAGAGATGGCAAAAATAGGAAATCAGGTTTTTGCCGAATTTCTCCTATACAAAGGGATGAAAAATTTTGAAAAAAATCAGAGGCATTTCTGTTATCGGGGCACATATTAGAGAATTGTTTCAGATTTTTAAATTGAAAAACCAAGCTGTGAAAAATAAAAAACGCCAAAAAATGCTGAAAAATGCCGATTGTGTATCGAAGCAGGCGTGGCACTATAATTATATTTTTACTGTAAGTACGTATGATTGTTACTATTGTCCTGAATTTTTTTCAGATTTTTAAACTGAAAAACCAAGCTGTGAAAAATAAAACACGCCAAAAAATGCTGAAAAATGCCGATTGTGTATCGAAGCAGGCTTGACACTATAATTATATTTTTACTGTAAGTACGTATGATTGTTACTATTGTCCTGAATTTTCTTCAGATTTTTAAATTGAAAAACCAAGCTGTGAAAAATAAAAAACGCCAAAATATGCTGAAAGATGCCGATTGTGTATCGAAGCAGGCTTGGCACTATAATTATATTTTTACTGTAAGTACGTATGATTGTTACTATTGTCCTGAATTCTTTTCAGATTTTTCAATTCGGTGCGCCGCAGTTAAAAAAATTGAAAACCGATTTTTTCGTCGTTTTTTCCGTGTCAGAGTAACTTATACGTCGAATTGCTTCATGAAATAAGTGTTTTATGCGATCTTCAATGTTTATACGTACAGCAAAACATCATAGGAATTAAAGAAACTGATAAAACCTAATAATTTGCCTTAAAGTTGCAAATAAGAGGCGCTCCAAAGTTCTGCGTCTCTTCGTTAAACAGTCACTGTCTGGAAACATTTGCGCCACTTCTCGCTCTTTAATTTGCTCTCCGGAGACATTACTTTGTGCCACCTCTTTCGATGGCATGTTCTCCTGTTACAAAGCCCAATTTTGTGCATTCTGAAAATTTTTGCCAGATTTTGGCCCAGGTATCAGGAGAACACGAAGCGAAGAGAGGTATTCTGAATTTCAGCTTCGAAGGCATCCTCGATTCTCTCTCCGAAGACGTTATACTTAGTGCCACCTCTTTCGACATCATGTTCTCCTGTTACAAAGCCCAATTTTGTGCATTCTGAAAATTTTTGCCAGATATTGGCCCAGGTATCAGGAGAACATGAAGCGAAGAGAGGTATTCTGAATTTCAGCTTCGAAGGCATCCTCGATTCTCTCTCCGAAGACGTTATACTTAGTGCCACCTCTTTCGACATCATGTTCTCCTGTTACAAAGCCCAATTTTGTGCATTCTGAAAATTTTTGCCAGATTTTGGCCCAGGTATCAGGAGAACATGAAGCGAAGAGAGGTATTCTGAATTTCAGCTTCGAAGGCATCCTCGATTCTCTCTCCGAAGACGTTATACTTAGTGCCACCTCTTTCGACATCATGTTCTCCTGTTACAAAGCCCAATTTTGTGCATTCTGAAAATTTTTGCCAGATTTTGGCCCAGGTATCAGGAGAACATGAAGCGAAGAGAGGTATTCTGAATTTCAGCTTCGAAGGCATCCTCGATTCTCTCTCCGAAGACGTTACTTAGTGCCACCTCTTTCGACATCATGTTCTCCTGTTACAAAGCCCAATTTTGTGCATTCTGAAAATTTTTGCCAGATTTTGGCCCAGGTATCAGGAGAACATGAAGCGAAGAAAGGTATTCTGAATTTCAGCTTCGAAGGCATCCTCGATTCTCTCTCCGAAGACGTTACTTAGTGCCACCTCTTTCGACATCATGTTCTCCTGTTACGAAGCCTGATTTTAGAGATATCTGAAAATTTTCGCCAGATTTTGGCCAATATATGAGGAGAACATGAAGTGGAAAGAGGTATACTAAATTTCAGCTTCAAAGGCATCGCCTTAAAGTAGCGAACAAGAGCTACGCCTTTCATGGGCCTTTAAACAGTTCTCGGTTAATGTGATGCTTTTGAAAGACTCGAAACTTGTAATTTCTGAATAGTATTCCATGGGCACTAGTTGCAAAATTTTCTTCAATATCGACTTATTAACAAAGGAAATCTATGGTATTCTTAAGGAAATACCATAGATATTTGAAATTTGGATAGGAATATGTAAAAGGTATTTCTGAATAATAATACAGTTTGTTTCAAGTTTCTTTCAATATATTTGCATAAAAGGCCTTTACAGTGTTACAATAAAGTATAAGGTATATAAAGTCACTATTTTCTTGTGATTATTATCAAGGTTTCCATCATTCCGTCGAAATATTCCGAAGTTAAAACCTGTAAGAAGAAAAATATTTTTAGTAACTTGACTTGTCTATTATTGAAAATGGGAGAAACGTTACAACATTTTGTCACGTATGAAAATATATTAGTAAAGGGAATAATTTTATTATGCAACATGTTGATTGAAATTAGTCGTTTTAGATTTCATATGTTTTCGGTAAGATTTAATATTAATTCCTACCATTCGTAGCACTGTAATCTTATTTTAGACTCAGTTGGTAACGTTAGGTGCGACACGAGCAGCGGCTAATTCAGCAACTACCTACTCTGAAATCTGTTGAAATGCTGTGCGTGTGTGCGTGCTTGTATATGTGTGACATGTTTAGAGTTTAGAGTGTGCCGATGCGATGTAACTAATCTCATATACTGTAACTAGAGCGATTATTAATCGTGTATATTTCTGCTTTACAGGTAAGGAATTTTTACATAAAAGACGTTAAACCGGCTGCACTTTCGACTGTGTCCATTGATATGAAATTTGCACAAGACACTGCTTCAGCCAAATTACCCAGTTACACTTGTAACATTTCATTGTATTGCATTTCACTTATTTGAATAAATTGCAGCTAAGTGGTAAAAGAGTTTTTTTATTTAACGAGCACTACTTACTCCTTCCTATTCCAAATCACATATAAAAGACATGCTAAAAAGAACACCTAAAATGATCCTTCCACGCAGAGTGGTTTTAAAAATCTTCGCATTAATGCACTACTTTAAATATACCATTCACTACTCTCAAACTCTATCGACTTTCGTTCAAGGCATCCTCGATTCTCTCTCCGAAGACGTTACTTAGTGCCGCCTCTTTCGACATCATGTTCTCCTGTCACAAAGCCCAATTTTGTGCATTCGGAAAATTTTTGCCAGATTTTGGCCCAGGTATCAGGAGAACATGAAGCGAAGAGAGGTATTCTGAATTTCAGCTTCGAAGGCATCCTCGATTCTCTCTCCGGAGACTTTACTTAGTGCCACCTCTTTCGACATCATGTTCTCCTGTTACAAAGCCCAATTTTGTGCATTCTGAAAATTTTTGCCAGATTTTGGCCCAGGTATCAGGAGAACATGAAGCGAAGAGAGGTATTCTGAATTTCAGCTTCGAAGGCATCCTCGATTCTCTCTCCGGAGACGTTACTTAGTGCCACCTCTTTCGACATCATGTTCTCCTGTTACAAAGCCCAATTTTGTGCATTCTGAAAATTTTTGCCAGATTTTGGCCCAGGTATCAGGAGAACATGAAGCGAAGAGAGGTATTCTGAATTTCAGCTTCGAAGGCATCCTCGATTCTCTCTCCGGAGACGTTATACTTAGTGCCACCTCTTTCGACATCATGTTCTCCTGTTACAAAGCCCAATTTTGTGCATTCTGAAAATTTTTGCCAGATTTTGGCCCAGGTATCAGGAGAACATGAAGCGAAGAGAGGTATTCTGAATTTCAGCTTCGAAGGCATCCTCGATTCTCTCTCCGGAGACTTTACTTAGTGCCACCTCTTTCGACATCATGTTCTCCTGTTACAAAGCCCAATTTTGTGCATTCTGAAAATTTTTGCCAGATTTTGGCCCAGGTATCAGGAGAACATGAAGCGAAGAGAGGTATTCTGAATTTCAGCTTCGAAGGCATCCTCGATTCTCTCTCCGAAGACGTTATACTTAGTGCCACCTCTTTCGACATCATGTTCTCCTGTTACAAAGCCCAATTTTGTGTATTCTGAAAATTTTTGCCAGATTTTGGCCCAGGTATCAGGAGAACATGAAGCGAAGAGAGGTATTCTGAATTTCAGCTTCGAAGGCATCCTCGATTCTCTCTCCGAAGACGTTATACTTAGTGCCACCTCTTTCGACATCATGTTCTCCTGTTACAAAGCCCAATTTTGTGCATTCTGAAAATTTTTGCCAGATATTGGCCCAGGTATCAGGAGAACATGAAGCGAAGAGAGGTATTCTGAATTTCAGCTTCGAAGGCATCCTCGATTCTCTCTCCGAAGACGTTATACTTAGTGCCACCTCTTTCGACATCATGTTCTCCTGTTACAAAGCCCAATTTTGTGCATTCTGAAAATTTTTGCCAGATTTTGGCCCAGGTATCAGGAGAACATGAAGCGAAGAGAGGTATTCTGAATTTCAGCTTCGAAGGCATCCTCGATTCTCTCTCCGAAGACGTTATACTTAGTGCCACCTCTTTCGACATCATGTTCTCCTGTTACAAAGCCCAATTTTGTGCATTCTGAAAATTTTTGCCAGATTTTGGCCCAGGTATCAGGAGAACATGAAGCGAAGAGAGGTATTCTGAATTTCAGCTTCGAAGGCATCCTCGATTCTCTCTCCGAAGACGTTATACTTAGTGCCACCTCTTTCGACATCATGTTCTCCTGTTACAAAGCCCAATTTTGTGCATTCTGAAAATTTTTGCCAGATATTGGCCCAGGTATCAGGAGAACATGAAGCGAAGAGAGGTATTCTGAATTTCAGCTTCGAAGGCATCCTCGATTCTCTCTCCGAAGACGTTATACTTAGTGCCACCTCTTTCGACATCATGTTCTCCTGTTACAAAGCCCAATTTTGTGCATTCTGAAAATTTTTGCCAGATTTTGGCCCAGGTATCAGGAGAACATGAAGCGAAGAGAGGTATTCTGAATTTCAGCTTCGAAGGCATCCTCGATTCTCTCTCCGAAGACGTTATACTTAGTGCCACCTCTTTCGACATCATGTTCTCCTGTTACAAAGCCCAATTTTGTGCATTCTGAAAATTTTTGCCAGATTTTGGCCCAGGTATCAGGAGAACATGAAGCGAAGAGAGGTATTCTGAATTTCAGCTTCGAAGGCATCCTCGATTCTCTCTCCGAAGACGTTACTTAGTGCCACCTCTTTCGACATCATGTTCTCCTGTTACAAAGCCCAATTTTGTGCATTCTGAAAATTTTTGCCAGATTTTGGCCCAGGTATCAGGAGAACATGAAGCGAAGAGAGGTATTCTGAATTTCAGCTTCGAAGGCATCCTCGATTCTCTCTCCGAAGACGTTACTTAGTGCCACCTCTTTCGACATCATGTTCTCCTGTTACAAAGCCCAATTTTGTGCATTCTGAAAATTTTTGCCAGATTTTGGCCCAGGTATCAGGAGAACATGAAGCGAAGAGAGGTATTCTGAATTTCAGCTTCGAAGGCATCCTCGATTCTCTCTCCGGAGACGTTACTTAGTGCCACCTCTTTCGACATCATGTTCTCCTGTTACAAAGCCCAATTTTGTGCATTCTGAAAATTTTTGCCAGATTTTGGCCCAGGTATCAGGAGAACATGAAGCGAAGAGAGGTATTCTGAATTTCAGCTTCGAAGGCATCCTCGATTCTCTCTCCGGAGACGTTATACTTAGTGCCACCTCTTTCGACATCATGTTCTCCTGTTACAAAGCCCAATTTTGTGCATTCTGAAAATTTTTGCCAGATTTTGGCCCAGGTATCAGGAGAACATGAAGCGAAGAGAGGTATTCTGAATTTCAGCTTCGAAGGCATTCTCGATTCTCTCTCCGAAGACGTTATACTTAGTGCCACCTCTTTCGACATCATGTTCTCCTGTTACAAAGCCCAATTTTGTGTATTCTGAAAATTTTTGCCAGATTTTGGCCCAGGTATCAGGAGAACATGAAGCGAAGAGAGGTATTCTGAATTTCAGCTTCGAAGGCATCCTCGATTCTCTCTCCGAAGACGTTATACTTAGTGCCACCTCTTTCGACATCATGTTCTCCTGTTACAAAGCCCAATTTTGTGCATTCTGAAAATTTTTGCCAGATTTTGGCCCAGGTATCAGGAGAACACGAAGCGAAGAGAGGTATTCTGAATTTCAGCTTCGAAGGCATCCTCGATTCTCTCTCCGAAGACGTTATACTTAGTGCCACCTCTTTCGACATCATGTTCTCCTGTTACAAAGCCCAATTTTGTGCATTCTGAAAATTTTTGCCAGATTTTGGCCCAGGTATCAGGAGAACACGAAGCGAAGAGAGGTATTCTGAATTTCAGCTTCGAAGGCATCCTCGATTCTCTCTCCGAAGACGTTACTTAGTGCCACCTCTTTCGACATCATGTTCTCCTGTTACAAAGCCCAATTTTGTGCATTCGGAAAATTTTTGCCAGATTTTGGCCCAGGTATCAGGAGAACACGAAGCGAAGAGAGGTATTCTGAATTTCAGCTTCGAAGGCATCCTCGATTCTCTCTCCGAAGACGTTATACTTAGTGCCACCTCTTTCGACATCATGTTCTCCTGTTACAAAGCCCAATTTTGTGCATTCTGAAAATTTTTGCCAGATTTTGGCCCAGGTATCAGGAGAACACGAAGCGAAGAGAGGTATTCTGAATTTCAGCTTCGAAGGCATCCTCGATTCTCTCTCCGAAGACGTTATACTTAGTGCCACCTCTTTCGACATCATGTTCTCCTGTTACAAAGCCCAATTTTGTGCATTCGGAAAATTTTTGCCAGATTTTGGCCCAGGTATCAGGAGAACACGAAGCGAAGAGAGGTATTCTGAATTTCAGCTTCGAAGGCATCCTCGATTCTCTCTCCGAAGACGTTACTTAGTGCCACCTCTTTCGACATCATGTTCTCCTGTTACAAAGCCCAATTTTGTGCATTCGGAAAATTTTTGCCAGATTTTGGCCCAGGTATCAGGAGAACATGAAGCGAAGAGAGGTATTCTGAATTTCAGCTTCGAAGGCATCCTCGATTCTCTCTCCGAAGACGTTACTTAGTGCCACCTCTTTCGACATCATGTTCTCCTGTTACAAAGCCCAATTTTGTGCATTCTGAAAATTTTTGCCAGATTTTGGCCCAGGTATCAGGAGAACATGAAGCGAAGAGAGGTATTCTGAATTTCAGCTTCGAAGGCATCCTCGATTCTCTCTCCGAAGACGTTATACTTAGTGCCACCTCTTTCGACATCATGTTCTCCTGTTACAAAGCCCAATTTTGTGCATTCTGAAAATTTTTGCCAGATTTTGGCCCAGGTATCAGGAGAACACGAAGCGAAGAGAGGTATTCTGAATTTCAGCTTCGAAGGCATCCTCGATTCTCTCTCCGAAGACGTTATACTTAGTGCCACCTCTTTCGACATCATGTTCTCCTGTTACAAAGCCCAATTTTGTGCATTCTGAAAATTTTTGCCAGATTTTGGCCCAGGTATCAGGAGAACACGAAGCGAAGAGAGGTATTCTGAATTTCAGCTTCGAAGGCATCCTCGATTCTCTCTCCGAAGACGTTATACTTAGTGCCACCTCTTTCGACATCATGTTCTCCTGTTACAAAGCCCAATTTTGTGCATTCGGAAAATTTTTGCCAGATTTTGGCCCAGGTATCAGGAGAACATGAAGCGAAGAGAGGTATTCTGAATTTCAGCTTCGAAGGCATCCTCGATTCTCTCTCCGAAGACGTTACTTAGTGCCACCTCTTTCGACATCATGTTCTCCTGTTACAAAGCCCAATTTTGTGCATTCTGAAAATTTTTGCCAGATTTTGGCCCAGGTATCAGGAGAACACGAAGCGAAGAGAGGTATTCTGAATTTCAGCTTCGAAGGCATCCTCGATTCTCTCTCCGAAGACGTTATACTTAGTGCCACCTCTTTCGACATCATGTTCTCCTGTTACAAAGCCCAATTTTGTGTATTCTGAAAATTTTTGCCAGATTTTGGCCCAGGTATCAGGAGAACATGAAGCGAAGAGAGGTATTCTGAATTTCAGCTTCGAAGGCATCCTCGATTCTCTCTCCGAAGACGTTATACTTAGTGCCACCTCTTTCGACATCATGTTCTCCTGTTACAAAGCCCAATTTTGTGCATTCTGAAAATTTTTGCCAGATTTTGGCCCAGGTATCAGGAGAACACGAAGCGAAGAGAGGTATTCTGAATTTCAGCTTCGAAGGCATCCTCGATTCTCTCTCCGAAGACGTTATACTTAGTGCCACCTCTTTCGACATCATGTTCTCCTGTTACAAAGCCCAATTTTGTGCATTCTGAAAATTTTTGCCAGATTTTGGCCCAGGTATCAGGAGAACACGAAGCGAAGAGAGGTATTCTGAATTTCAGCTTCGAAGGCATCCTCGATTCTCTCTCCGAAGACGTTACTTAGTGCCACCTCTTTCGACATCATGTTCTCCTGTTACAAAGCCCAATTTTGTGCATTCGGAAAATTTTTGCCAGATTTTGGCCCAGGTATCAGGAGAACATGAAGCGAAGAGAGGTATTCTGAATTTCAGCTTCGAAGGCATCCTCAATTCTCTCTCCGAAGACGTTACTTAGTGCCACCTCTTTCGACATCATGTTCTCCTGTTACAAAGCCCAATTTTGTGCATTCTGAAAATTTTTGCCAGATTTTGGCCCAGGTATCAGGAGAACATGAAGCGAAGAGAGGTATTCTGAATTTCAGCTTCGAAGGCATCCTCGATTCTCTCTCCGAAGACGTTATACTTAGTGCCACCTCTTTCGACATCATGTTCTCCTGTTACAAAGCCCAATTTTGTGCATTCTGAAAATTTTTGCCAGATATTGGCCCAGGTATCAGGAGAACATGAAGCGAAGAGAGGTATTCTGAATTTCAGCTTCGAAGGCATCCTCGATTCTCTCTCCGAAGACGTTATACTTAGTGCCACCTCTTTCGACATCATGTTCTCCTGTTATAAAGCCCAATTTTGTGCATTCTGAAAATTTTTGCCAGATTTTGGCCCAGGTATCAGGAGAACATGAAGCGAAGAGAGGTATTCTGAATTTCAGCTTCGAAGGCATCCTCGATTCTCTCTCCGAAGACGTTACTTAGTGCCACCTCTTTCGACATCATGTTCTCCTGTTACAAAGCCCAATTTTGTGCATTCTGAAAATTTTTGCCAGATTTTGGCCCAGGTATCAGGAGAACATGAAGCGAAGAGAGGTATTCTGAATTTCAGCTTCGAAGGCATCGCCTTAATGTTGCAAATAAGAGGCGCTCCAAAATTCTGCGTCTCTTCGTCAAACAGTCACTGTCTCGAAACATCTGCGCCACTTCTCGCTCTTTAATTTGCTCTCCGGAGACATTACTTTGTGTCATCTCTTTCGACGGTGGAGGTATCGACAGCTATTGCTTCAGTTTTGCTATGAATTCACGTTGGCAGTCCTCCCGAGTAGGCGCCATCTCGTATCTACTACCTCAACTAAATTTGTCACGTGACTTGCTATGTATTATCGCCAATATGGCGGAAGTCTGATTTGGGAATGTAGTCACGATTTTTCGTTTTTCGTTTTTATATGAGCAGATTTTGGTCTGGGAGAGGTCTCATTCGAAAGAAGAAGATTCATTGCGGAGCGCTCTGCTCACCGTTTGAGTCACAAGACTTTTAGTGACCTAAAAATGCTTGGATTCTGCGGGTATATTTTGTCGACTTTTGCTTTACTTTGCACACTGATATTATTATATATCAACACAATCTCGTTGAACCATGAGCAGAGCGCTCCGCATTGAACGCTTCCTCTTTCGAATGAGACCTCGCCCAGCCCCAATTCTGCTCATGTAGGGACGAAAAACGAAAAATCCCGAACCCACGTTTCGGGCCAGACTGTGTCATTATACAGCGCGCTGCATTACCCGTGTCTACCCCCTTAAGTTTTAAAAATTCTTAACGGTCGAAATTCTAAATCATTTTATTTAAGATGTTGATTAACACATATAATCAATATTCAGATTTATTAGAGACATTCTATAAATAAGTATACTTTAATGTTTCATAGAGAGATTGATGGTATATGCCAAACGTCGTTCCGTTTAATAATTCTTTTCCGAAGCGTGGCACAAACTGGAATTATATAAAAAGATACTCATCCTCGTTTGTTATTCACTTTCGAAATATAAACTAACAGTAAAATAAGAAAGCATAAACTTCAATGCACATTTAAGATCATTTGTTGGATATCGACAGCATATAAGTTCAAACATATTATGATAATATTAATAGGATGTATTGAAATGTACATTATACTTTGTACACAAAGAGCTTCGTTTCCCTCTTAAGTCATCCACGTTTACCACATTATATAATTTTAAAATTAAAAGTAACGTAAATTGACAATGAAAATATATATTTTACTGTTCTCCTACATCCGATAGAAATACGTGTAACCTCGGGAAATATAAACATTTAATTTTAAATAATGTTTCATTTCGTTGATACTAAGTAGTAGCAACGTCTTGAAACAGTAATATACATATGTTACAATTGGAAAGTATAATTTACATATTTCAATAGAAATTGTAAAAGCTATTAAATTACAAAAGTTTCATCTTAAATATTTAGATTAATTTGACCTTATATTTTCGTATGTGTAAATAAGGAAAGTTTTATAGTCCGTTACTTCGTAGTTTCCTTATATTCTTCTCAATTGAGCAATCTCATATATTCGCCAATGGCTGTACCACGTAGAAGACAGCAGCTCTCGTTAGATCACTGAAGTTAAGCTACATTGAGCACGGTCAGCCTTTAGACGTTTGGTCATCTACAAACTCCTGTGTGTTGTTGGAGAATCAGTGGTTGAAAGTTCGCAGCGTGGCGCAGCTTTCTGGTTAATGAAACTAAATATCAACGTTGATTTAAACATAATGCATACCCGAGCGAAATATGAAAATTCAATTAGTTACTTTAATTACAGTTCGATAACATATTTAAATTTGGGTGACAGAAACATCATTGGCAGGATACATTATCCACATGACCATTTTAAGAAACACCGAGCAAATAAACTTTAGGAAATCTAGCAAATTCAGTGGAATGTTTTCCAAAAATCTTATCAATGTTTGACTTTATTTAATTCTTCTATAGTAAAACGTAATACTGTAGAAATAGCATTTAACATATGACGTTTACTGGAAACATCATTTGTTGTCAGGTAGTTTATGAAAACATTCTTCAAATATTCGAGATTGGCGCCTTCTCTAGATTTGCAAGCTTCCAATCTGAAACATTAATCACATGTATGCCTTTGACATACTCCTGGAAGGTGCGATTTCATGCTGACGCTCGACGCTCGTTTTGAGCGTCAAAACCAGTCACGTGATCGGTCCACGGAACTTTCAGCGTCGACGCTTGTTTTGAGCGTCAAAACCACTCACGTGACCGACGCTCAACCAACGAACGAACGTGTCAGAGTGAACGAGCGTCAACGAGCGTCTAGCGGAAAAGCTAAACCGAGTTTAGCTTTGCCGCTTCATGCTAAAAGTCCCGTAGACGGATCACGTGACTGGTTTTGGCGCTCAAAACGAGCGTCGAGCGTCAGCATGAAATTGCACCTGGAAGCATGAAGGTATAAGCATTTAATTTTTTAATTTGTACACGAATTACGAATCCTACCTTGCAATCTGAGCCTGCAAACCTTTCGTTTCTTCTTTTTGCTTTTCCTTTATATGAACGACCTCTCTTTGTTTCTCTCGTAACGTAGCTTCCAATTCTAAAACTTTTCTCCTGGAAGCAGACACTTGAACCTCTTTTCTCGCTAATTCCTGGCTGTAATGTAATATCGGAGGGCTGTCGCTCGTCAGTAACCCTGTTACTAAGTCGTTGACTGATTCTCCTCTACTTTCATACTTTGGTATATCCACTTTCTTCTCTGTAATAGTACTTTCCTTCTTTGGTAACAGCGCATGGAAAGATGTCTTTAACGTTAAAATTTCTTTGTCCTTCTCCGCAATGAGAGCCATCGTTCGTTCTCGTTGGCGTAACAATTGCTGTTCTAGCGTGGATATCTTGCTGCGATATTCGCTGTCTTTTTGTACTAACGTGTGCTCCAATTTTCCACATTCCTCTTGAAAGTTCTATAAAAATCACGCTTCTAATTATATTAAATACATTAAATTTATATACAACAAAATTTGAGGTATGTATTACCCTTAATACATACCTCAAATTTTAAAATACTAAATCTAAAATACTGCCCACTACATGCACATTTAAACCCCATACCAATGACTTTCCTACGAAGCATGGATATCTAACATAAAATTAAAAAAATTGCACTTTTTTCCGGGCTTCAAGGTGTTGTTCCCCCTTAAGGTACGAAAAGGAACTTACCTTTTGTTGATGTTCTAGTTTCAATTGTAGTTCTGTTTCTTTGTTCATAACTTCATTATTCAAAATACGTATTCTCTCTTCCAAGTTACTGTTGTGGGCTTTCAGAAGATGTAGTTGAGTTTTATTGTTCTTATCATGCGCCGTCATGTTTTGACTTTGAATACTATGCGACATATTTGTAGTGCTATATTTACATACTTGCTGTTTGTAGTCTTCAAATTCTTGCAACAAGCTTTCATACTTCTCCTTGTAGTCGACAATTTGCTGTTTGTCGTACAAACCTAAACTGTGTAGCAGTGCTAAAAACAGAACGCGTTAGCCTCAAGTTCTTTTCAAAACAAATTCATTCTCATTGCCGATCACTCACATTTAACATGCGCAGATTCATTCTTCTTATTATCTAAATCCAACAGTTTAGTGTAAAGGCTTTTTATTTTAAAAATAATTTCTTCCGGTTCGTTGTTCAAAGTGATGTAGTCGTTGTGCTCAGTGTCTTGTAAGCTTAATAATTGATCTTTGAGTTTTTGAATAGCTTGTTGGTCTTGCTGCCTGAGCCTATCATATCCTCCGACAATCTCGGACAGTTCAGCCAGTCTTGCTTCTAAGCCTGCTACTCTCGCTTCGTGAGTCATCGCTAAAGCTCTGGCTTGCTGTTCTGCCGCGGCAGCTCTTTTCTGCTCCTAAATGCAAACTAATGATTTTAATTCCGACTACAAATAAAGAGTCTCTCATAATCTAGTATCGTTAACAATTACTTCGTGTATCGCGTTCAAGTGCTGCTTCTTCATAAGACCCATTTCGGATTGGAGAGACAGTAAAATCGGCGGTGTCTCTTTAGCTGCTTCCTCGGCTTGTTTAAGCTTGCTCCTAGTTATTTCCAATTCCGCTTCAAGTATTTTACATTGCGTCTTAGTGGCAAACTGAGATTTCGATTGCGCTTCTAATTGTTCTTTATTCCGACGTTCGTCGTATAATAATTTCTGAAGTTCTCTGAAATGCAATACGGAAAGAGAATAATAATAGATAGGATGAACTATATTATATTAGTTAATAGCGGTGTTAATCCTTATTTATTTCTTATATTTTCCACTTACTTTATCACTTTAGCATGATCAGTTTGTTCCCTTTCCCTCTCGTGACGTTCCATAATTAATTTACACTTCAGGTGTTCGATCTCTGAATAATTCGAAGTTTGTGCTTTTTTCAACTTTTCCTTCAAGTCTTTGATCACTTTCTCACACTGGAAACGTTACGTATTTTCAATATGTAGTTTGTGACTGATAAGCACAACGCGAACTTACTTCGTCCCGCTCGTTTCTCAATTGTTTTCTATCCGTTTGGAAATTTGCTTCCATTTTAGACTTCTCTGCTGAAAGAGTAGCTAGAGAATTCATTACAGTATCCAATTGATTTTTCAACTGCACTATTGTTTCCGTGTCTACGGCGTCGGTCTGAGTTTCGCGTGACTGAAAATAATCGGAGTTAATATTTATTATACTTAAACTTCCTAAACTCTTCGACGTTATTATACATACTTGTAAATCGCACGAGCCATTGTTTGCCGTACTGGTGGCCACTGATTTACATTGTTTTACATTTTCAGAATATTCTGCCGCTTCTGCTTGCGAAGAATTACCTGACTTATCTGTAATAAAATTATTCCCTTATATTAGCAAAGTAATAATAATCAGTAATTTAAGGATTAATATTGTTGTACATAAATTGCGTACCTTGCAGATTTTGCTGTTCCACATTTATTTCCCCAGTTTCCTTTTGTTCGTTAACAGGTTCCATTGTATCTCAATGACACAGTATATTAACAAATGAAAAAGTAGCGAAGAAAATTAAGCTCCACAATTTCTCGCGCAATTCTTATCATTGATTTCAATGTATTTTTCAATCCTTTCCTTATTCTGTCACAATGATATTTACAGCTGAAACAAAAGTGACATTCTCAGCACTAATTAATTATGAAACAACAATGAGCAAGCAGTTGTCCCTGCGGCTAGTAAAAATAACGGTAGAATTCTTTCTTTATACCTTAGAATTCATTTGAGCAGACTGTATAATAACTTCTATTTTTTTAATCAAGCAATATATAAGTTTTAGCATTTTTAAATAATTCTATTAAAAGAAGCTTCTTTCGATCCGTTCTTTCGATGTAATTATATACAGATTTACTGATTTTTAAAGTTCTCTCAACAGCAAGTACCATTTACGTGGAAGAATGTTCGAAATAAAAATGACTTATTTTTAAGCCAAATATCCGAAGTACAAAAATTTGTGATTTCGGTAGAAAAAAAAATTAGACGATCGAGCGATCGCCACTTCTCCCTATTATTTAGAGCTGACTTGACAGCGGTACGACATATGTCACATGAATGGGCCCGTTGTCCTCTAAAATACGAAAAAGGGAAAAAAAATTTTATCGCTGTCGCTGCTGTCGAGAGCACAGTAGCCTAAGTTATGTTACTCTTGGTTATAACACAAACTACCTCGTTATAATAATTATTAAGATAGGACATAGAAGATTGTTATTTTGTGTTAGAGCCCTGTATACGGCGTCGTTTTACGTGTTTAAATATGGGTAATAAAATGTACACAATGACGCTAATGCAATAATATATATATGTACGTTTACATGCTTCGAATCACGTAAAATGTTCTTATACTTAATTGGTTAAAATTCGCACCAATATCGCCAAATGAAAGCTTCCTGTTAGATTTTACTTACATAAACATCAACGTCGTGAATTTTATTGCGTAGAAGTAGAATCATCCTCCGACAAATACGGAAATATCTTCGAATATCGTGCAATTAAAAGTCCCGCGTTTTCTTACTTACTTCGATATTGTGAACGTATAATTTGGATACTATTTTTCACGACGATTCTTCTCGATAGATAAAACTTTTCTCCGAGGATACAAGCATTTTTCAATGCGAAATAGCATTTATTATGACGCTACGGGGATATAAAGGGTTAAAGAGATATTTGTACGTGCAGATGACGCTTACGTTTCTAACGGTTATATGTGTGAGTCTCTCCAGCTGATTAAATGTTGTACATATCTATAAGCTAGTATTACGATGCCGCGGGTTATATAAACTTATGGTTCTCGCTCGTCAGAAACGCTAAATAAAGAATGCTAAATAACAAACCGAGAAAGTATAACAGAAATTATTTCGAGTGTTAAGCCACTATTTTCTTAAGCAATTACGATGGGCTTGTGCACTTGCAGCATCATACAATACCACAAAGAATTCGTAAATTCGTATCCACGTAGAGAAAGATTTGTTAGGTCTGCTATTTTAAATAAATTTATAGTTCAATCTGCTTATTATAAGAGAAAGGATTTTAAGAACTCTTGAAGGCAACGATGCGTATTATGCATTTAATTATTAATTGGTTGCTTCCAAATTGTTCATTAATTCTTATTACACTTCATTAGACTGATTCGATTCTCTAGATCTATTCAGGGATTCTATTTCTATAGTTACGGGTCCACTGTTTTGAATATTAACTTCCATCATTGCGCCAAATTTACCATCTGCAGAAAGTAGTTAAAAAGAATGAATACATTAATTTCGCAGATACATGCTGAATAATGGTTTGGTAGCGATAGGTATCTTTCGCCAGTGCAATGAATATTTTCATGGGAATTTATTCACGGCGTTCGGAGGCTATTACCTTTAATAAACTCAGGCTTATAGCTTCTGCCAAGTTCGGCAAGAAATTTATTATAAAACGGTTCTGACTCCTGCGCGGACATGGCCCTGTGGAAGTCTAATCTGTTTCCCTTTAGATTGTGATATAACGTGAACTGACTTATACACAATATTTCGTATTGCTTATCCATAACACTGGCGCCCCATTTCTTATTATCATCTCCATCAAAGATCTTAGTATTCAATATCTTCCTTACTCTAGGGAAAACAATAGTTTCCTTCTTACACCACGAAACTAAAAGCTACGTTATACAGAACTTAATAAATACTATGAGAATGTTATTACATATATTTCATGTCCTCCGCCGAGTCGTCCCTTTTTATACCAACCAAGACGCAAAGACCATTCCCGATGCTACTAATAATTTCACTGTCGACTGGAAAATTATGCGACGATCGCATGAATTATTCACACACGTAGTGGTACAAAATGACATATATACTTTAACAGAAATTAAAGCGACCAGATATTTTCGGGCAAGCAAGCAAAAAAAAAATGGGGTAACAGATCTGTGAGATCTTTTCCGTAGTTTATTAAAGCATTTACAATATATTTAAAAATACATACTTGTGATTATAAAGTGATACATTGAAACGAAGTTAAAAATATTTCTTTTTTCACAACAAAAAAGTAGAGGAAACAGTAACTTTATGCCACTGCGAAAATGTAAAAGGTTACATGTCCAATCCGGGACACTTTGCGGGACAAAGGGCTCAAATGCGGGACGTATGGTCACTTTAACATAAATAAACCTATTCTGACTCGAATCTACATTTCCCACGCAACGAATAATATCCCGCACGAGAAACTCTGCATTATGAATTCTTATTTACTAGCGCTGCATTAATCATGCTTGCAAGATTAGAAAGGAGGAAATCTGTAGCGCGATTACTTTATTAAATACAACGTAATGTAGCGTATCTTTTTATCCTATAAACGCGACGACATTTAAATCTCTCTTTTTTGGTCTTTATTTGTTTTTTAACGGACGATAATTTGGTTATCACAATAAAGCATGTATAACCTAATCGTTACCTGAGACATTAGCCTTTGTCACTCGCTGTATTACGGCTTTCATGTTGAAAGTAAACGTCGCTTTTTATACCGCTTAAGTAATCATTACCGTATATAACACGAGCCTGAACTCTTTACGGTTGAATATCTTTTTTTCAAGAAAATACGCTACTACGTCCGCTAGTAATATCCAGCGAGCGAGCCAATAGGAGAATCGGTGTGTTCGGAATGGTTATTTCCGCGT
Organism: Andrena cerasifolii; assembly: GCF_050908995.1. Lineage (NCBI taxonomy): Eukaryota > Metazoa > Arthropoda > Insecta > Hymenoptera > Andrenidae > Andrena > Andrena cerasifolii. Next base: position 5,040,911 of record NC_135126.1, on the reverse strand, counting down.
ATAGACTTCCTGTAATGCAGTTTGACTTTTCAAAGATTGTTTACAAGCAAATTGCAGAGTGCATAATCGTCGGATTGGTCTAATAATCCCGGTGTTGTTAGCGGCGGAGTTACCGAGATTAATGAAAAATGAGCTTGTCAAGACGTTGCGATCTGTTGCTGAACTTAAGACGGTAGCTCCGACTAATTCCCTGTGACCCACTTGTTGCGTTTAGGTTATGGTGTTATAAACAAAAATATGTTGGGTATAAATGTTGGGTTTTCATGATCAGTTCTTGTATGCCAGACGGTAGGAATGGAGGGTCCAGGTCTGAGCTTGTTTCAGGGCTCGGAAAGCATACGGCTAAATACGAGTACACAAGGCTTAGAGGAGGATGAAGAGCAGGAAGACATCAAGCGGCGTAACAAGGAGGTGCAGTTTATTTCACGCTACCTTAGTTTCCTTCTGTTTCATCAGTAGATGTTACTTTCGAGCCTGTATCTGCTCGAACGGTTTCGTTTAAATGGGGCGAGTTTAACGATCGTGATTATGATAGAATCTTCGATGTTTCAGATCAAGGATCTCCTGACTAACGCGTTCGATGACTTAGATGACGACGATGATATTAGTTCTGTTAATAGCAGTCATTATCAAGACAGTACTAAAGAAGTGGAGGGCTCTAATACAGGGATAAATTCCTATACCCAAGGAGTCGTGTCGCCCCATAGCCAAACTGTATCGCAGCTGCAGAAAGAGTTTGGGGTTTATGATTGCGTCGAGAGTTTGAATAATCGTGACAACGCCATGACGAATCACAGGTCGGAATTAGAAATCGGCCCTTCGATCTCAGACATACAGAGGGATTTTAATATGTACGGTCGCACGGATATGCCGTATTCTAAAAGTAATAGGAGTAACGATACGCACGATGTTACTGCAGAGACGCCTTACGAATTGGCGAGACCACCGAATTCTGGATTCCCTAGGGATTTGAGACCTCAGGCTAACGAAGAGTATACGTTCAATGAAAATTATCCGTATAATTATCAGACCCCAGCTAATCATTACGATCCTCAAAGTAAAGCTTATTCCAATAATGGCTATATCGATGGTTATGAAAATAACGTACAGGGTAAAGAAATTCATGAGTTCGGCGGCGGTGATAATGTTACATCTGATCATTTGAATCATTGTTACAAAACGAGCCCGAATGGTAGACAACGGGACGATAATGTGGCTTATAAAACTGCTGAATACGAGAGTAAAGAGCAATTAGAAGTTTTGTATACAGTTCGAATGAGAGAAATTAATCGACTAACAGAAGGGATGCAGCAGTTGCAGTTGGAGAAGGAGGAGGAAAAGAATCAGCTTGGTAGAAAGATAGCGCTTTTACAAGCGGAGATCGAGAGGTCAAACATATCTAGGAATCAGACGCAGCATGCTCTGGGTAAGGTCTAGTGGTAGAACGGTAGTATAATAGACGATTGTCTGTGAGAAGGATTATAAAGACACTTATCATTTTATAGTCGATGCGAAAGCTGAGATTGCTGATCTCCACAATCAAATAACATCGTTGAAGGAAAAGAATGCAGTTCTAGAGAAAACTAATCAGAATGTAAGACCCTTTCGTATTTTATAATTTCATGATACGATTATTACAACATTTGCCATTATATTTATAACTCTAATAATGAATCTTAGATGTCGGAGGAATTAAACGTCGCGAGAGATTCTGTAATAGAACTGCAACAGAAAGTAGCCGTGTTGGAAAGAGTACAAGCCCTGCAAACAAATGATAAGACGCACGAGAAATTTTTAAAACAGGCGCAAGAGAAACATGCAGTTGAGATGAGAAATATGCAGATTCAAATAGATGTCCTTACGGACAAGTTGAATGCAAAGGTATTTGCAAATTCATGTTAAATTCTTTACGCGTTCATTCGCTGTTATATTGTAATGAGAAATGAAAATTTGGATCTGCAATTGTAAGTATATATAATAATGATATTTGTCATAGCTGCTCAATATGGATTCCAACACTCAATGTATATGGGCAAGTTTTTGATATTGTATTTTGTTCAAAATGTTTGAAATATTTCACTACATTTGTTGATTTATTACCAAGAGAGTAGAGTTATGCGAGAACCCGAAAATGTTGGGTCGGGTCGGGACAAGAATTTTTCTCGGGGTCGGGACGGGTTCCCGAGGGTTTCGGGATTCCCGAGAATGTCGGGATTCCCGAAAGTGGCGGGATTCGTATTATTAGGACTGATTGATGTTTGTATTTCGGAAAATTAACAACGTCTCTACACTTTTTCTTACGATGCGTTGAATGTGTGATATCGTATTCATTAAACGGGTGCTTAGAATATTCCGCAGTCCCGACTCTGTCGAGAATCTCGACTCTCTCGAGAACCCCGACTCTCCCGAGAATCCCGAATCTCTCGAGAGTCCCGGACATTTTCGGGATCCCGACCCCATTCGTCCCGACCTCAGGTTCCCGACATTTTCGGGTTCTCGCACACCTCTATAAGAGAGATACTGATTGCGTTTGAAACAGATCAATGTTTTTCAATTCATATACGTTTTCAGGCATGTAGAAAATATTGCATGATAATCGTATTATAGGTTGAAAGTTTTAGTACGAACACATTTTCTCGATATTTCTCACTTATTCGAAGAAATTAATTTTCTGCCTTTGTATTGACAGGAAACATCATACGTTGCTTTGGAAAATAAATTAGCTGATGTACGAAGAGCACACGAGGCGCTTATGGTAGAGAAAGGGGATACTATGAATCGTTTAGCACAAGCGTTAGAAGAAAGTCAAGCACAATGTCGCAATTTAATGGCTACAAATAATGCTCAACAAGTAATGCAGCTTCAGGCACAGATTAAAGTTCTGTCACAGGAGAAAGAGGAAACGCAGAGAATGATTCAGGAATTACAGGTATCCCGATGTGCTAATTTTCTTGTAGGAAAGGATATAAAATAGACGGTTTTGATTAATTCTGAAACCTATGTTTAAAATGCAAATGCGTTCTATATAAATGAATATACGTTTACAGAATAAATTAGAAGTAGCAAAAAGTGATGTAGCGCAGTACGATTCTTTATTAACAACAACATTGGAGGATGAATCTGATTCTATTAGACAAATGAAATTAGGCGAATTTCACAACAAATCGAAGTCAAAACCATACGACGATATCACGAATAAGTTAAGAGGGGAATTGCAAAGGTGAATTATATTTACTTCAAATGATTGTATATCACGTTAAATGTAATATCTTCTTCTGATATCGTATTATAATCTTCAGATGTTTAGCTGGGCATGCTGTAAAGCGGAAGGAAATAACTCGATTGGAGAATACTTTATCGCAAAAAGGAAAAGAGCTTGACAAAGCTCTAACGGTAGCTGATACGTGCCAACAAGAAGCTACTCGATATGCCAAGCGCGTTAATGATTTGGAGCAAGAACTTAAGTCTGTACTTACAGATCAAGCTATGAAAGCAAACGCTCAAATACAGAAGCTGTCCAATCATCTGAGCGATGTGAAGAAACAGTACGAACTACTCCGCGAAGAGAAGATTGGATTGGAGCAGAAGTTAGAAGAAGCGTTAGCAATTAATCAAGAAACGTTTAAGAAGTTACATGAAGACAATATAAATAAGCAAGAAAAAGACGCCATTGATGAGTACAACAAAGAATATTTAGAAATACATGCTAAGGCTGTAGAAAGAGTTAGGCTAGAAGCACAAATTGAAGTAGTGCAATTATCGTAAGTATTTTAACATGACCGTTTCTACAAAATAACATTCTGTCGCATAATATAATTTCAGTATCTATTATAATACTTGGAATCTCTGATATATAAGAAATGCTTTGATTTGTAGTGTGCAATTAGAACAAACACAAAAAGAGTTGAATCGTGTTAAGGAATTGTATATAGATGTTTGTAGTACAAAGGAGCAGTTAATAAGTGAGCACAAGTCTGAAATCAAAATGTTAAAAGAGAAATATGCTACCTTAGAAGAACGCGAGAAAGATATCGAGAAATACGAACACGACTTGCAGGCACAAGTAAAAATAACGGAAAAATTAACACAAGAATGTGACTCGGTTAGAGGTAAAGTGATGGAATTAGAAAAAGATTTAAATCACGAACGGAAGAAGAAAGAAGAGTACACGAAGAAAATTCATCAGGAAATTGAAAGAGGTAAATGGTATTGTGTAAATTAATAAGCCTGCATGATTTCCATGCGACCTAACATTGGAACAGAATTTTATTGAAACATACTATTTCCAGCTAAGGAAGAAGCATTAAGCGAATTGCGCAATGCTTATCCAAATCAGGAAATAAGCGTGCTCTTGCCAGATCATTGTTCGGAGCATTTAGAGAAAATTAATCAAGTATGTTGATATTAATAAGAATGACTTTATTCGTAGAATTGTACACATCATTTTTAAAATTCGTTTACGTTATAGCTAGAAGAAGATTGCAAACGTCTTGAGGATAAATTGCACGCCGCTGTAGATGAACATATGAAAATTTCGGAATATCAGTCCGAACTAGACGATGCTAGATTAAAAATTGCGCAAGTAGAAATTTCATTGGAGTCGTGGAAGAAGAAATATGAAAGTGCAATTAACGAGAGGAATGATCTCGTTGCTAAAATTTCTAAGCTCGATTCAGAATTGTCGAATATCAAGAGGAACTCAAAGATCGAGGATTCCGACGATGTAAAATCGAAAGTGGCTCGATACCAAGTGGAAAATGAAGCTTTAAAGAATAAATGTGAAAATTTGTTTAGCGAAAGAAACGTTTACCACGATAAAATCACACAGTTGGAAGCAGAATTATCAGAGACAAAGAAGATAGTTGGAAGTTTTGAGAGTAGGTTTAAGAAAAGTAACGAGGTATCGTTGAGTTCGAAGTGTGAATTGGAAAAGGAACTTTCTCACTACAAAGATCTGGTGACGCAATTAAGTAGTAAAATAAACGTCTTGAAAGCTGGAAGAAAGAACGACTTAGTTATGGAGCAGAAAATCAAACAATTAGAAAAAGATTTGCAAGGGAAGGAAGAGGAATTGGAAAGATTGAAGGACTTTGAGAAGATAAAAGGGGAAAGGGATCACCTTGTTTCAAAGCTGAAAAATCAAGCCAAGCAGTTCGAGCAATATGTTAAAAATCAGAAACAAGTATCCGCCGAATTAAACTTATCGCCACGTAGTTCAAGCGACGGAACAGATTTCCAAAAGATAAAGGAGATTATGATAAAAGAGGTCCGGGAGGAGATGGAGCAGAAAGTAGTCGAGGAGCTGAGGGGTATAGAAGAGCAGCATCGGGAGAGAAGGAAGGAATTAGAAGAAAGGTATAAAACAGTTCTGTTGGAGCTGCAAACCAGATGTAATGAAAAGTCGCAGGAAGTGGAAAGCTTGAAAGAGGCGATGCTTGCGGAAAAGGTAAAAATTCATTCATCTTTCAAAGCAAAGGAGCAATTTGTTAGTCAAATGATTGAAACCAAACTAGAAACTTACTACAAAGAATTGGTGGCGCGAAAGTTGAAAATCGAAAAGTTACAGGAAGAATTAAATCAAAAAGAGAATGATGTGGAGGAGGAGAGAAATCTGATGGCTCAAGTAATGACTAAATGGGCTGCAGAGATTAGGGAGATAAAAGACAAGGAAGTTGAGATGAGCGAGAAGTTGCAGCAATTAAAGGAGAGCGAGGAGAATTTGAAGGCAGAGATAAAGGCATTGAAAGAGAAGGAGAAAGAGATGAAAAGTAATATCGATACGTTAAAACATAAGTATCAGTCAGCAAAGAAGACTGCAAATAATTATAAGGTAATTTTGCATATACTATAAAAGGGAACGGGAATATTTTCCTTTACTTTGGTTTATTGTTTCTAATTTAATTGCGCAAATTATTTTAGGAGCATGCGGAGAATAAAGAGAAATTCTTACTAAGCGAATGCAAGCGTATAGAAGAAGGATATAAAAGAGCCATGAATCAAGTACAACAGAAACTTGATGCAATTGTTAGTACTCAAGAAGAACAAGTGACGACAAAGCTTAAAGAACTTGAGTGTCAGTATACAGAGAGGATAGAACAAATGCGACTTACACTGAAGTACAAAAGTAAATGTTGAAGTATGTATCGATATTTTAGTATGCAATATAGCTTTCGTAGTTTAAAACGCAAAACGTAGTTAGAAGAGGCTAGATATTTTTTAATTTAAAGCACTTTATTGTACAACACTTTATTAGAAGATTTTTATTTTAGGGACCAATAGGTTAAATTGATATATGTATATTAATAGGATTATTCACATTTGTTTGCTGTACTTTATTAACAAGAGACAGCTAACGCAAATGTAATTTTAGACGCAAATACGAAAGTACAATTTCCCGGTTAATCATTAAAGGGTACTAATTAAATGATAAAATCTATACGTTAGTTGAGAAATAAGCGAAATTGTAAAAATATCAAAGAACCATTTTCACACTTATGAATTATTATCTTAGAATGTTATAAATTATCTATGTCTAAAGCATAAACAAGTACTCCTGAATAAGATAGAAACATTTAGTCACATGTTTTCACTGAACATTATGACATAATATTCTAATGCAAGACTGGATCTTTACTATATCTTCTTTCTTATGAAATAGAAGTCTTCGTAGGCTTTAAGGAGATTTAAATAGCTGTAGCAAAATAAATGTAACTTTCTTTCCCGACTAAGAATCTCGAAGTATACCTTGAGTATTAAGAAATTGTTCACAGTTTTTAAACACTGTACAATACAAGATTGTACAAAATGTGAACGTTTTTTTAGAGAGAGAGATGTGTTATGCATCAAATTTTTTTAATTACGCTCGATGTGTAAGGTGAAGTTACAAAATCAACATATTAAAAATGAAGATTGGAAAACTTTATGCCAGTTTGAAATTCAGAAGTTTAAAAACTGAGTGTGAAAGAATTCGTCGGTTGATTTTAATTCACTTTTTCAGCACATGCATGTAAAATGTTTTGTACAAACTAGTACATGTAAACACTTTGTAAATGAAGTAAGAAGCCATAATTTTTTCTAATCTTATAATTTATTTTATAAGATTAAATATGCGTGTAATATACCCACAAATAACTGTCAAACTACAGACTGCTGCGATTAGTTTTATCTCGTAAAACTTTTTATACCAATTTTAGAACTAGCTCTTAACAAGCATCCTTATATGTATTCTGAAAAACATCCTTGAAGGCAGTGTTATGATTTAAAGCATATATTTTGGAAACCTATTGTATGTTGACTAAGACTCATGACATTTATGCATTATGTATTTGTACATTAAATACGATTAATTTTACCGGTGTCATCACTGTCATGCTTTGATAATAACGATCCTTGATGATAGTATAATTATAAAACCATCACTGGATAGAGAGTATTATTAATATTAGTTATGTATTTTTGTATGTAGAGTGAATTAATTTATTTTTTGTAATAAAGATTTTATGTCAGTGTCTATTAATTACTTCATCTAGATAAAATGAAACCCTACAATTTTTTATATAATATATATCAATATAACAATAGAAGCGTACATCAGTGCGTATGAAAATTACACAACTCTGGTTTGTATTGGGTCGGAATGCCAAAATAAAATATAAAACATCCCCCAGGCGGCAGGAAATACAATGACCAAAGTTATAGACCTGGATTAGATTTGTATAACGGTTCAACCACAACGAATTGAACCACGTGTTACATTGTAGTCTCAACATTCCCGATACCTTTTAAAAACCTTTAGAGCCGCCTTCGAAGTGTAGATAACATAGGAAGTGACACTTAAATGATAAAAAAATTTCAAGTCGCCAAAAATCCTTCTTGCAAACATTATTTCTATGTAAAATGAAACTGTTTCCAAAATTTCAGCCAATTCGCAGCATGGAGGTTTTCGGAAGTGCAGCAAAAAATTTTATTATCTACCTTTAGTACATAAATAAATAGAAAAGCATGCATAGACTTTAGTATATTAATTAATCTTCTAGACCCCTCACGTGCGCTGGTGGAATGTGTATCTATGGAACAGCAGGTCCAAAATCAAATTTCATTTTTTTCTTTATAAACTATCTGAGTGTAGTTTCCGTTGCAAGTACGGATTCTTTGATCGAAAACAAATTTTTTGAAATACGTTCGAAAAACTGTCTATCTTATTCGCGGATTTTCGAAACTTTTCTTGTAAAGCGCACCATTTCTACAAAAATAATTTGTTTAAGAAATGGGTACTTGCAACCGAAACTCATGTAGTTTATAAAAAAAAATGAAATTTTATTTTGAACCCGCTGTTTCATAGTTACACATTCAACCAGCGCACATGGGGGGTCTAGAAGATTAATTAATATATTAAAATTTATGCATGCTTTTCTATTTTTTTTTATAGTCTCTTAAGACATTGTACTAAAGGTAGGTAATACAAATTTTATATGAAAACTGTAAATTATTCCTGAAAAAAATTGTTAAAAACGGCTTACTTTTCTGCCCGTCGCAGTGGTGTTCCTCCTTAAACTTTCTGGTACACCCTGTAGACTGTAGACTGACGCGCTGTGAAGTCTGTTATTGGTCATTGCTAATTATCACAATCAGAAGTGGTCAGAGTCTATTCAGATCTCATTGACAACGGATCACGATGAAGCTCCAGTACGCTTCGCTTATAATATTTGTTGTATTATGGCAACCTGCCTTACAACAGTTTCTTTCAAATAGATTTCACGGCAATTTCCTACAGCAATTGCGTAGTCGCAACGAATTGCCCAGCGGGAAATACAAATATCAGATTGAAACGATTGATGTGCCGGTACGTACCATATGTACTTCCAACAGTTCGTACTGTTGAATTTCTAATATTTAAAGTCTTAATCTTTAATAATATTTTAAGAGATACTAGAGCTTGCATGTATACCGAATCTCAACTTCTTAAGCTTCAGCTTCTACTTCATTTAATACTTATTATTATTCTTTCATTTGTAATGAAATAGTTTTAAAAGACAGTATACATAACATGTATTTTTTCACAGGTGGATCACTTTAGTTTCTCAATACAAGACACATTTAAACTAAGGTATCTTCTAAATAATACTTGGCAAAAAGAAGACGATGCACCTATTCTATTTTATACCGGAAATGAAGGTAGCATTGAAACTTTTGCTGAAAATACGGTAAGGATGAAACTTGATAATACTTTTAAGCTTTTAAATGTCTTTTACAAGCGTATATTTTTGTAATGCAGAGAATGTTTATGTATAGTGCGCATCTAATTAATTTGGCTCCTTTTAATTGTAATTATTACATATCCTTCTGCTGGATTCTATATTAACCAGTATATTTTACAGGGATTTATTTGGGAGGTAGCACCAGAATTAGGAGCATTAATCATTTTTGCTGAGCATCGTTATTATGGTGAATCTATGCCATATGGTAATAAGTCTTACGCGGATTCCCACCATTTGGGATACTTAACATCTGAACAAGCTCTAGCAGATTACGTGGATCTTATTCAGTATTTAAGATCCAAACCAGGGAACAAGCGAAGCCCCGTCGTAGTTATTGGCGGTTCGTACGGCGGTATGCTTAGTGCATGGATGCGTATGAAGTACCCACATATTGTACAGGGGTTAGTTGATAGAGTAATATATGAGAGGACACTTATGTGCATAAATTCTTAAATAATATGTAATAAAAAATATTAATCTAAAATTAATATTACAGAGCAATTGCAGCGTCAGCTCCAATACTCCAATTTACTGGAATTGTACAGTGTGAAGCTTTTGCACGAATAGTTACATCAGACTTTAACAAATCTCATCAAAATTGTCCGAAACTTATTCGTAGATCATGGAGTGTAATTACCAATGTAACATCAACTGGTAATAAATTCATCTATATTTAATTAGCTCAAGTTCCGGAGCATTGTAGATTAGTGCAATAGATTTCTTAACATGTGTAATTGACTTCTTTTAACAGATACAGGGAAAACATGGTTGTCTGATAATTGGAAGTTATGCCAACCGTTAAAGAATGCGGCTGACGTTAAACAATTAAAATCTTTCTTGGAAGACATTTATACAAACCTTGCTATGGTGGACTATCCATATAAAGCTAACTTTTTGGCACCGTTACCCGCTTATCCCATTAATGTATGTGTATTAAATTCTAACAAGTTAATTTAGTATTTATAAAGGATTATACCAGAATATTACATTTCTTAATATTAGAATGTTAAGGGATCATTCTGATAATCACGCCGCAAAATTCGGCAACATTCAGGCTTTTTTCTCTCAGTGAATGCAATGAATAACAATGTCAAACTTTTTTTCATTTATTAAGCTACTTGTAATGTATACGGAACAATTTTTTAAATACACTTTTAATTGTGTTTTTTCAATGTTATCTGGAGTTCAAAATCGCGCCAGAAAAAAACTCCAGATGACATTGAAAAAACACAATTAAAAGTGTATTTAAAAAATTGTTCCGTATACATACTAAGTAGCTTTATAAATGAAAAAAAGTTTGACATTGTTATTCATTGTATTCGCTGAGAGAAAAAAACCTGAATGTTGCCGAATTTTGCGGCGTGATTACCAGAATGACCCCTTAAATATAGTATATTGTTGTTTTTCTTTTTATCTTTGCACTATATCCTATTTCAGGCTGTGTGCAAACACTTAACAAACGGATCACTGACTGGAACAGACTTGTTAGTTGCGATTCATAAAGCAATTAGTGTATTCACTAATTACACTAGCGAAACAAAATGTTTATCCTTAAATGATTCAACGCCGCAATTAGGTGCTACAGGATGGCCTTATCAATCGTGCACGGAAATGGTGATGCCAATGTGCCCAGACGGAGTAAATGATATGTTTGAACCTAATCCATGGAATTTCGATGATTATGCCAAAGACTGTGTGAAACAATTTTCGGTAAAACCACAGCCAAATCTGATTTGCGAACGATATGGATGTACAGAGTTATCAACTGCGACAAATATTATTTTTAGGTGTGTACTGTTAAATGATCTTAAATATGTGTTATATTTGAAATATGTAGTTGAAAATATTCAAGGATTTATATACTTTCTACGTTTTGTTTTAGTAATGGTTTGCTGGATCCATGGACTAGCGGTGGAGTAATACGAAACTTGTCTGCGTCAGCAGTAGCCATAATAATTCCAGAAGGTGCTCACCACCTTGATTTAAGGGGCAGCGATGCTAACGATCCATATAGTGTAATCTTAGCACGAAAATATCATCGCTTTTTCATTAAACAATGGATCAAAGAATATCGTACGAAACCGGGAAAATAATTAGTTAAGTACTATCATAGATAGTCTGAAAAGAAACATGTATGTACGTCATAATTACTCATCTTTATTTCGTAACTCATATGTGAAAAAGCGTAACGTACACACAATAATAATTATAAATATTTTCTATCTTAATTGTTTTAAGTAATAGATAAGTCAATTAAAAAATAATACAAGCATATTATTATCACAGTAATTATATAATGCACGTGCTTGAGTAAAATTTAAAATGCAGACGGATAAAACTGTAGAATACATTTGATAAAAATCATTAAGTACTAATTGAAATATATTTAAAATACGGTTTTGTTATAATAATATTCCTCCTTTGATCTGTTCTTCACAACTCAGATGACTCGAATTAAAAGGATTATATATAATATACATCTCAACTGCTAAGATTTAAATTATTATGTTCGTTCCCCGGAATGATTATTTTAAACCACTTTGACTAAAAAATTCAGTGTCACCGCCGTGCTAAAAAATCTAATCTTTATGAAAGTATACACGAACGACAATGTAAAAAGACACAAGTATGCTAACAATTATTTGATAAAAATTGCACTCTCATTCTTTTCAGTTACATGCATTGAATTTATCCCTATGTAGAGCAAAAGATTTTATTTCATATCACACAGGTACAGCACATTATTTTCCTCTCTAAAGTCTTTAGACCCAACTTCTATTTAATAGTAATTAATATTGCATGCTATTAAATATGAAAATGTAATCTCTATGAATTTGTAGTCATTATCGATCGAATTTTAGAGACGTCACAGAGAAATATAAATCCATGAAACGTAAAACCTATTATGACAATTCACTTCGATTATCATATAACTTTCATGAGTAATAAGAGAATTACCTGGTTTGAAGTAAATTTCAATTCTATCGAGTTTAGTTAAAAATTGTATCATATTATAATTGGTATAACACGATTCTGACGCAAGTTAGCATTATCAAGCAGCAAAAAATAGTTTGAACAATTTTTCTTTTCATTTCTCCATTTCTAAACTATATATCATTATACACCACTGAAATTGTAGTTTGGGGAGATCGATTCTTTAGTTGAGATATTGTCATACTGTATTACACGCCCTTTACTTCTATATATATATAATGTGCAAAATAGGATCGAATGTACCCGATGTTAAATAATAACAAATACAAATCACATGCAGCCTAGGTATCTCCGTACAAATTATATACACAAAAAAATAAATAAAAATAATACTTCGCAAAAAATACTAAAAAAAGGTACTCGGTGAAAAATAAATATATCTATCATTTCATATAGTTTAAATATATTTTTAGTGTGGAGTACGCCTATGTGCTGTAGTTGGCCTTGGAACTCCAGATCGACCTCTTATTTTTTTTGGTTGCACAAAAGTATTGTCAATTCCATTATTATAAGAAAGGTATATGTTCGACATATCCGGCTGAGTTTGCTATAATGTTATGATTACGGTGATTGTTTATAAAACGGAGTATCGGTTAGAATAAATTTGCTAAATACATACGTCTTTGTTGCTTCCCACTGGCGGTGTTGCCTGCGCCTTGCGCATGTTATTACCAGTATATGCCACACACTTTAATTGCCACTCTCCAATATCTTCATTCCAATGAACGTATCTTTCAACCATTGTCTGCAAAAAAATTTGGTAAATTTTATTCACACATGTTTAATACATACAGTACCGGTCAAAAGAAAGTTTAAACTGTGAACAGTAACAGAAGTAAACACTTCCGTTAAAAAGAATTGTATCTTAAAATTTATATCCCACAGATTAGAGGGGTTCCTAGAGTAGACCAGTGATGCCAACGTAATACTTAAAGCAGGCCTGTCCCGCAACCGCGAGTTGCTCTTCGCTCTTGAAGGCACCAAGCCAGGCCCCTCGCGCCCCTCAAGAGCGAAAGGTCCTCTGCCTGTGGGGCACAACCGGATAATAACTTTTGAAAATACAGGTCCCACCGTTTTGAGAAAAACCCGTTTAAAGTGTTACGTGGGCGCCGAGTGGCCGGTTGTTACCCATGCATTTGCCGCTACTCAAATGCCTATAACTTCGGGAATTTTACGAATTTCAACAAATTCTTTTAAACACGTATTCCTAAAAGGTTGAACATTCAAAAAATGAAATGAAAAAAACCGACTTTTAGACCGGAAGGTCCCCTTAAAGCCAAGTATCAAGTTTCGTACGCAGGGCATGCAAAATATCAGTTTCAAACTTTCTTTTGACCGGATACTGTATTAATGTAACCATAAAATAACACACATACTTGATATTGAACAGGGATATAACTGTTTACTATTAACTCTTGAAGCTGTAATTCTCTACCAATACCTCTAACGCCTTCTAAAAGCCCTTCCATTTCTCTTTGATGTTCTTGCTGCAAATCAGACAATTCTGCCTTAACAGACATTAACATTGTATACACTCTGGCCAATTTTTTAGTTTTCCCTGCCGCTTCTTCTTGCAAAGAAGAATACTTCTCTTCTATGTCGATACGTTCAGCCTCTTTTGCTTCGATAGCTTTCTTCAATTGCTCTTCTCTACTTTTACGTTGGTCGAGTTCAATCGCCGCAGCGGCTAATAATTGTTCTTGAGCCTCCGCTTTCTCCAATAAATTTTCACCACCGACTAAAATCTTATTTTGCAGATTTTGCATCTTTTCTCGCAATGCTTCCTTCTCGCTCCTGTAGAATTTAATATTTTGTATATACCGTCGATGTACATAGTTATCTTTCGCATGAATTTGTTAAATACTTACTGAGTTCTTTTCAGCTCTATGACGTCTTTATCGTCGGGGCTCTTATCCTCCCTCTCAGCCTTATCAATCTTTTCAGTGGAATCCGTATCTCTGTCTTCCAGTTCTTCCATTGTTAATATTTGACTTCTTCTACGTCTTGCTTTCTTCTCGTGCCTACTTTGTCCTGTCTCTTCGGAATCTTCCGAGTCCTCGTCAGACTCGGAAATCTCAGTACCATTTTCCTCCAACTGTTTACGCAGCTGTTCGATCTCCACTTGAAACTGACGAAGTAAAGCGTCCTTCGGATCTTCATTAATTCTCGCTCTGTTTTTAATGTTTTTCGCGCGATTCGCGTAACGAAGCGTGCTTATAGTTTCGTCGTAGTTTATGTCCGCCGGGCTTGCGTTCGCGCACTAAATTCAAGTAAACAATTACAGCACGCTATTTAACCGTCTGTATCCCTTTAAAAACAGCTGAAATATAATACCATCAATGTCTTCGAGTTACCACCCAAAGAGTCTTGAAGCAATCTCGTCAGTTTGGAATTCCTGTAAGGCACGTGTGAACTTTGACCGTCTACCAAAGCGGATATTACATTACCCAATGTCGAAAGTGACAAATTGATTTTCGTTGCTTCTCTTAAACGGACACCAGACGCTTTCGTTTTGCTTTGTCTCTCCGAGCCCTGCAGTAACACAGTAATGTAATAAATACGATCCGGGGGGGGGGGAGGCGTAAAATATTAATCGTAAGAGTTGCATACAGCTAAATCAACTAAATGCAGTTTGCCCATTTTAACATGTTGTTCTCCATCCTCCCCGAGTTGACTAGACTCGACTGTAATTGTAAATATCGCATGGGATCTAGAACTCGATACATTCATCGCCGTAGCCCCGACAACACCTAAACATAAGAATATCGTGCGATACAGCATTACTGGAAATATATTATCGCCACAAGCTGATACGTAGTACGGAAACTTCGAACAAGACACTTACGGTTCTTATTACCGAGAGACATTATTCGATCTAAATCATCGGCATTATTTACGACGTAACCGCTAAGATCTTTTACGAACACTCCGATGTCAGGTCTCTCCTTCACCTCTAGTCTCGTATTCTGATCTTTGCCTAATAGATCTCTGACTTCTTCATTATAGATCTCTAAATAAGTTGCGCGCACTAGGAATCTGCAATGAAACATCACTTACTTGAAAAATCTATTAAGCGAGAAACTCCGCGCTGTAACTAGGGAATTCAATCCTGGGATCCTGGCTGTTTTTTGGATTCTAAAACTCCCGGGATTTGATATATCAAGTTACAACTAATCCCGAGAATTTCGAGAATTTTTAAAAACGTAAATTACTTTACGAACAACTGAAAAATATAAAAATGGAATCCAAAAAACAACCGGGATCCTGGGATCCTGGGATTGGATTCCCTAGTAGTAACGTTCCTTTACATCCCTTACGCATACTCACTTCTGGTTCTCGTGAGCCTTAGCTATGTGCCCGAAGATATGGGCGAAGCTGTTAGGAATAATACCTCTAAGCTGCGGGGATGTTTTTGCCCCTGACATGGTGTAAGTTTTACCAGTGCCAGTTTGTCCGTACGCGAATATGGTTCCATTGTACCCCTGCAGAACTTTGTCCACGATAGGTCTTGCAGTTTCATTGTACACGTCGACCTGCGTCGAGTCTGTGTCGAAGACAGCATCGAAGGAGTATACTTTCGGCGGTTCTCCTTGCGCAGCATTAGGATTCTCAACGGTTATTTCGCTGTTTATAGTATCCACGCGTACTATATTTTTACAATGCCCGTCCAATTCTTTTCCATTTAACGGCCGTACGCGGACCACGACCCTAACGTTTTCTATTTCACCGAGCTCCGTTGTACTGTCCTAAAAGAATAATATAATTGTAAGAATTATCAAAAGGATACGTAGTTAAGATTATCGAGTAGCTGAAATTTCAAAGCATTAGTTAAAATAATACGATCGCGATAGCACGTCAGAATTTTGACAGCGAGAACTGTCAAACGCGTATTTGACAACATCCTTCGCTTATAGTACGTGCTTCTACGACGTAGAAGAATACTAACTACAGTCCCCGGCATTGCAGCTCTGGTTCCGTTTAAAGTCACATAAAAAACACGGTTTACAGCATAATACTATTTGATCCGAAAACACTGGTAAAACCCGATGGAATAGCAGACGACCTCCGTAAACAAATGGATCGATTTGTATAGTTGCAATTACACAGAGATTGGGGGGTGCAAGCAACTAGCGCCATCTGTATACCTGCATAGTTGGCAACTCGAGTGGTAAATCTCCGACACTTTCGGAAATTCTGTAAAATAAAGACTATAAATTAATTTGATCTAATCACTATTAAGTATCTAATAATATTTTGCTGCTGAAGATAAAGTAGATAAGGTTGAATTTTCCTAAATACATTATATGTACTTATAAGATGAATCCTAGCGATACAGCTGAACGTTAAATATTTGAAAATATAATATCAATTAAACACATTCGATTAAAACTGAATGAAATAATTTTTAAGTAACGTTAATGATACTTTATAAACTATTTCCATAAGTTATAATAAAAAAGTTCAATGTTTTAATTATCTTAGGAGGCGTAGTACAATTGTCTCCGCAGTACTGCCGTCACACTTTCGTATACATGCGACCATGACAGGATCCTAAACTTTTTTCCATCTTCTTATTCCCTTCAAATGCGAGAACTGCTCATACATATAGTTAGTGGGAATTAGATCTCTAGAAGCGTTTGCGCACATTGTGGCCACATTTTAATTCGACTCGTTTAATAACATACAAACTTGGCTTCCACGAAGCTAAATTTCACTTCCGCAAGAGTACATGTCGCAGCAGTGACTCACGTATTCATAAGTCTTCTACGTTACATCGATAACGCAGCGGGGCTCGGGGTACGAAGCGAACAAACAAATAGTAATTACAATGTGAAAAGTATTCTTCATTTACCAAATCAATAATACACATGCCACATAAACTGTACGATGTTCCAAACAATTGAAAACGGTAAGAAAGGAGGAGAATTGCCACGCGTTAAACCCCCGCAGCTTAAGGCTTGAGGAAAGCAGATTAACATCGTTAACAAGTATTCCCTCGTTTAGGGGTGCTGACGTTAGGAAGTTTCGTAGGCGATCAGGCGATGAACGCCCAATTTACGGAGACAATCGTCGGGTGGAAATCGCATGCATATGCGCCACGGACAATGGGGGAACGAATTCCCCCTCTGTGGGCCATGGTGGCCCCCCCTCCATGTATCTGGTACCCTGGAACCCCCGAAGCATCCGTCTCCCCACCTAGAAAGAGTACTCGTTTGAAGCGAAGGAGCAGCTGACGACCGTAACAATACATTCCCTGCGCACGCGAGAGCAATATGCTCTACGCAGGGTTACGGGAGACGACGGCGAACTTGGTTGCGCGCACGCTACTAGCGGCTAGATTGCCAGTGTTACAGCGATGTAAAGCCACCGGGACGCGTAGGCAGCAGGTAAGGACCTATCGACATCGATCTTGCTACTTTTTAACGTGCATGTACTAGGGTGATCGGGGGCTTTCAATTATGAAACTGCGGGGGCAACCGGACGTGATGCGTATTCATACGATCGTTGCTTGAATTTATTTCGGCATTAAAAACAGTGATATCGACTGTTTAAAATTAATGAACAGAAGGGTAATGTGATTTGGAAACACTTCGAAGGCATTGCCGAGCCTTAATTCCGGATAGAATGATGTTCGCTTAACGTTATTTGGCATGCTATTCAACGCGACTTTACGCTATATACATTGAACATTATTGCTAAATTATTAGATTGAATAAAGAGTTCGAATATATCGCAATTTTCGCGTTTTTAATAAGGTATTCATAGAACTGAATTCATATATTGTATATTCGTTCAAATATGAACAGAAATAATTCTGTTCATAGGTAATAATATACACTAAGTGATCAGATTATTAGAGCCACCTGCATAAATTTACGATTTCACATTAAAACAATTAATTTTTTAATGTAAGCCTGTAGTTACGCTGAATTCTTAGTATTTTTAAGCGATTTTTTATTAAGTATTCGTCTTTGCAAATTGTAAACATACACTTGGCAGCAATGTAGGCAACATTATCTGTCACGTGGATGATTTTATTTCTACACAAACAGAAAGTCATACTTTTCGTACTGTGGCTCAAATAATTTGATCACCCACTGTTGTAAGGCAATAAAATAACAAATAAGGAATTAATGTTTAACGATGATATTTTCTCGGAAGATTCTTTCATTAACAAATTCTTACAAGTAATAATTTCACGAGGCTGTCGATCAGTATCTAATTTATTTTTGCTAATTATTTACTATTTGTACAGTAGTATAAGTGCACGCTTTTAACTCGCCTGTTAAACCTTTTCGTCGCCGTGGAAGTGGAACGTTTTATCAACGAACCTGTTATTTCAAGTTAGATACCGCTCGGTAATATTCACTGTAGTTGTAGCATCGATAATTTTATTATTCTTCCGGAAGTTAGGTAGGTAGGGTGGATACACCATTTGTGGCCACTTTAAGATATTGTACCAGTTTTGGCCACTTCTTAAAAAATATAATATTTTTCCGTGTAAGCAATAAATGTAACCTTATATTTCTGGTGGTATACTAAACAAAATATTTATGATGTGAAATTCTCCACATAATAATGATAGCAATTTAAAAATAAGATAATTAAGCACATGACCATAAACAGTGCAATGGCCACAAACGGTACATCTACCCTATTGAGAGGGTCAATTGCATCTATAAATAATTATGAAGATAGAAATTATAATCCCTTAATAGAAATTACCGTCCCACGTCGTTTCCATGTGTATGTGATACTAGGGTGGCTCTTATTTAGTCTTGGTGAAATTTTTTTTCAAGATTTTCTTCACAGCACCTACCAGAATAGTTCCAAATAATAAAAAAAAAATCTGTGTAAAGTTTGAGCCCGATCGGATAACAGGAAAGGGTGCCCCTGGGCCCTTGAACATCTAAATAATTATTGAACAGCTGCACACAAGTCAAAAAGTATTTGTTGCATATAAAAACTCAAATTTCACAAAAAGTGGACATACAATATTTGTGCACTAAGCCATCGATATGTTCAGTAACTCAGAGATTTGTTGATACAAATACAGCAGAATATCTAACTCGCTACATACCTTGCTTTTGCTTTTTGATGCCTAGGTTGACACCACTTGATTCATAATTTTAATAACAAAAGTATTTATAATATTTCAAACATAGGTACCTACCTTTGAATTTTATGAAAAATCATAGATAATATAAATCGAAAGTGTAGAATAAAATTTTTTCATTCAAGGCTTAGTTTTTGAGAAAATCGATTTTCAAAAATCGCTAAATACGCATGCACCTCACTATATAGAGAAGAGCAGAATTTACAAGTGAGTATGGTACAACTGCGAATGGAATGATTCCTCCTGTACAAATTGTCGAAATTGTAGAATAACTTTTTTCAAATGGGATTTGATCTCGAAACAATATTGCAGATTTGATCAGTTTTGAAAGCAAAGCCTTATTCGAAAAAAGCTATTCTCCAATTTCGACTTATTTCTGCCCAAGGATTCATTTCACCAACCATTGTGCAATATTTACTGTTGCATCCTACCAATTCTTACAAGGGAAGATCCCGAACCCGAAAATTCAAAAAATTCTGAAACTGTGCGAGTATGTAGGGAATGTCCTCCTGACTACAACGCAATTTTCGTTTGCTCCCCAAATTTACTCGAAGGGGGTGAAATGAACCCCTGAAAATTCGCCTATTTTCCGATTTTGTGTTATAACTCGCAAACTGTAAGAGATAGAAAACAAGTTTCAAGACAAAAGTTACTTCTCATAATTAGATCTACCATTTGGTAAAAAAAATATTTCGCAGTTATAACACAAAATCGGAAAATGTCCGGATTTTTAGGGGTCAAATATACCCCCTTAGAGCGAATTTGGGCAGCAAACAAAAATTGTGTTGTAATCAGGAGGAAATTCCCAACATATTCACAAAGTTTCAGATTTTTTTGAATTTCCGGGATCGGAATCTTCCCCTGTTAGTCAGGTGAATGCGAAGTCAACAAGCTTTCAAAATCGATATTCTCGAAACCTAGACCTTATATGGAAAAATATTATTCTACGCTTTTGATTTATTTTTGTACAAGGAATCACCTCCCGCCCGCTTGCACCATCCTGTATAAACACACCGCGGCACAAATAAGATTCTAAGCAAATTCACCGAGTCTTCCAACGTTTCCAAGCAATCCGTCATAGCGCTGCGCGACTTTTTCTCACCGGAAAAGGATACGTCTAAACTGTACCGTCCTCTCTGCACGCATAAACGCCGACCATCATAAACCCACTAAAGCACGCGTCGTTATTCGACCACGAAGCTTTGACGCATAGACTGTCTTGCCCGGGGCGGTCGCCGCCAATGATATTTCCTTTCGTAGCAAGAAAACGTCCGCAACCTGTGATGCTAAAGAAACGGCGAAGTAAAATGCTTCGAATACTTCCTGTTTTCCCAGCGACAATTACCGGTATTACACCCACGACGCGCGAGTCCGAACTGCTACGAAAAGGAGGCGAAGGAAAGACAAGAAAAAACAGTGTCATAGAAGCTGGGATATTACGGCAGAAGCGGGGGAACGGGGTGTTACGATAGAATGAAGCAAAAGAGGAGCAATAAAAGGCGAACCATGGTGGCGGGGAGGGGGAAAGTTGAAGTAAGAATATAAAGGAGGGAAAGAAGGGTAAGAGGACACGGAAGAAACGGAGGATGGAGAAGGTGAAAAGAAAGGGGAGGAGGCTGATGGGGCGAGAAGGAAAGAGGGTGGGGTAGGAAGAGAGGTGATGAAGAAAGAGGACAACGCGAGAAGAAGGGAACAGTCGAGTGGTTCTGTTACCTGGTCCGTTCTCCTCTCCCACTGTGACGGCAGGTCAGTGTTGCTGTACTCGTGGACGAGGACGGATGCCTGATTATGCGTGAGCAATTCCACGCAACAATCGCTCGGTCTCGTTCCCCCCTCCCTGCCCCCGTGGTCCCGTCGCTCTCGGTGAAAATACTGGGCATGGAGATGCGATGTACCTTGCGTGGAAACTCGCCTCGATCGTGAAGTGAAATTACAGTGAAAGGGTACGTATCAACTGATATCTCCTTCGTACTATACGCGGTATAGTATACGGCACCACGCGTCCGCCGACTGGAACGTGTTATCTCGTCGCGAGTGCCCTACAAAACATTCGACCGTGGAGTTGCGAGGAAGCATGTCCCTCTCGGAACGATACGGCTTAAATCGTGTTATAAACTGTCAAGGCCGGCGTATCGGCCGCGAAGAAAAAGTAAGACACCAGTTAATAGGTTAAACGCTCTTGTTCGCGCGGCGAAAAGCGTCGCGTGTGTCACGCGCGCTGAACCCCTGGAATCGTCTATGCATGCAGGCGCGTTCGCCGTTGGCAGACGCGGGTAGAACGTACTATTTTACGGCGCACGTGCTGCTGCCGCATGAATTCGGGGGCATAATCAATCGCCGCGTTTCGTTTACGTTAGTCGAAAGATCGATACGCTCGGGAGTCGCTTAGTTTATGAAACTGGCGTAATTGAAGCTGGGTTCGGCCGCGAAAGTAGTATTTGTCGTATCGGAAGGAACGTCTCTGCACCATTGTTTGCCAGCAGGAAAAGGAAGATAGCAGGGATTTGTGTTGCGACCAGTTGCTACGGTTTAAAAGCCTTTAGATTGATTTTGATTCGGTGTGGGTACTTGGGTCTGAAACTCATCTCTGTTTCTAGCTTCGTGTAATTAGCCAGAGTTTTCTCGATTAATTAACATTAAAACGACACTGTGGGGACCGCGGAAAAATTTAACCCTTAACTGGTATACTGTATTTGGCAAACGTGACTGGTATACTGGGGTCGTGGCAGACCCCAAATAAAAAAGGGCACAGAAATTTGTAAAGTCGACACTAGAGCAACCACTAGGAATATTTTCTTCATAGGTAATGTATAAAATAATAGAAGCTTAGAAAGTTAAACTATTATTATAAAATTAATTGGAAATTCAGTTTACCAACTTAAACAACCGAAAATTGTACATCGAACTTTGGGTGCTTGGGGTCACGAGCGACCCCAGGATACCAGTTAAGGGTTAATATTCATTAGGAATATAAAAAAAATTTATATATATATATATATATATATATATTATTTATATATAATATATATATAATTTTTTTTATATTTTTTAAAATTATTTTATATATAAATAATATATATATAATATATTATATATATATATTATATTCTATTATGTTTATATATTCCAATAGACGATAGAATATTAAGCTTCCTTACCGCAAACGAAAACCGTACAAATATCTTCTGTAAATATGCCTAAAGGGAAATACAAAAGAATTCTTGGGAAACGTTAACGGTCGACCATACGCTCTAAAAGTGTCAGTGTCGTTCTAGAGTTAAATCAATCGCATGCTTTTGTGTTCCTTTCACTCGTTTAATTTATCCAATAAATAAAAGTAAGAACTGGGGATCTTTGTACATATAATTTTATGATGTGCGTTCTTGTTTCTTTCTTCTTTGAGTGTGAATAATATTTGTCCCAGTTATTCAGTAAGATTTTGTTAATAGTAAATGTGCATTCTACGGCGACTTTAAGATAAAAGACGAAAGCAGACAAATAGTACCTATACGGGTTATTTTAGAAACTGAGTCCGCTAACATTCGCCGGGGAAAGCAAACTGGTGCATACCACTCGCGAGCCACGTGCACGTTTGTGTAAATATGTAAATAAGTTCGGAATAGGAAGCTAGTCAAGGCGTCGATTCCTTCGACAAAACAAGAACAGGTTTCAGAAACTGAACTTCAAGCAACCCTGTGAAAGGTGTTGTCTCTTAACCTAAGATACCTGCATATATGGGAACAGACTGGAGAAGAGACATACTTTTCCCCGAAAGGACGCGTTTTACGAAGCTCGCGAGACAGAGAAATCAGCCTCAGCAAAGATAAATTAAATTAGTTAACCAACGCTTTAACTTAACTACATACGTCACATAAATATGATACATATTTTGATTAACTGCTTAGTGAATTAGCTCTCTGTATGCTCAGAGAAATGTGAACCGAGTGATTAAAATTTCGTCCGTTCGAATTTCAAACGCTTCGAGCGTTTCGAGTGCAATAATAAACCTAAAAGCTTTCGAAGTGAAATGAAGGCGAGAGAGAGAGAGCTTACGTTTGTGAGTGATTTCCAAAAGAAAGTCGATGAATAGCAACGTTGCCGGTGCGTTTTTCAAGGCAGGGCGACAAGCGATGCTTGGTGCGCCCCTGGCGGAACTTTTTCTCCGAGAAATTCGCTGAAATTCTCTCGAGGCAGACGGTGCACCTTGCACCATAAAGTCGGGCTCGCCGGATCGGCATGTTATGTACGGGTTGTGGCAATGTAATGCGGCATAGTAAGGTATGGCGCGTAAGACAGATGTTGGCCGAGAAACAAATAAAAGAGAGGGGAAAGAAAGGTCGACGACGAACTGGTAGCCTGAAAGCAGTGCCACGATCTGACGAGCAACGCGTTACCGCCATTAGTCATTTCGCGATACCATTTACAAAGGGCTTTCAATGATTTAGCTCCCTTAATTTTAAGCCGATTTATGATCGCGGTGAAATCGGCTTCGTCTATTTTTTTTTCCTGGGGGGACACGAGGGAATTAATACGCGTATCCCCGAGTCGTTCGTTTCGTCGATTTATCGAGGCTTCGTTTTCTGATATTTGCGCGGAACGCACGAGCACGGAGGCGAGGTACATATCGTCGATGTAATTACTATTCTATCGCGGACGGTGTGGTTTTAAGAGATTAACGACATCTGGCGACACAAACAGCAATGCGTCCTCTGTGTACAATTCAGAATTATTTTGGGAAGCGGTGTCAGTCGACTTATGCAGTGCAAGGGACATCGAGCGTCCTCCTTTTGTTTGGTTTTACGCGGATGTATGGAAAGAGATCGTAGTTTCAATGACAGCCAAGAGATGTGATAATTTAACGTCGACGCATTTTTTCAGTTTCACGAGCGAGATAATCGTACAATTAATACTTCGAGGAATAGCTCATAGAAAAATAAATAAATAATTGAATCAAACCACCATCCATATTATTGTATGATTCGAACTGCAATTGATCAGTGACGGATGATCTTAAAAATCTCGCGAATATTTAACTCGTGAAATCCGAAATGATTGTAACAATAGTAATTTAATCTATGTATTCGGTACGATATAACAGCACGAAAGGATTAAATTTTCTGCTGCTTTCAAATTGTCGATGGCTTATTGAAAGCTTCTGTTGATACTACGGTGCACTTGCAATGCAGGGGTGCAGTTTGAAACACGCTATTAGCTATTTCAGGGTGTAAATGTGGAAGGAGCGAAAACTCTATCCGATAACATTACACGCACAGTGCCGTTAAACAACGGTGCATCGGGTCACTCTTTGCGGACATTAGTGTCGAAGGTCTATGGGTCTTTACGTGCTGTTACCCAGGCCGTTGAGCTATGCGTGTGATATTTATCTAAGATAATTCTTCGTAACGTTTTCGTGCATCTTTATAGGTTTTCACGTTTGCGTCTCATTTCAGCTGAATTGTTTCGTGCACGCATGAATGATAATGAAGTAAAGTGACAGCAATTAACCCTTCGTTGACACTATGGGTGTGAGCCACCCGTAAGCAGATTTTGACGCTCTGTACCTTCTACATGCAAAATAAATACTTTTTCTCTAAAGTCGACTTATAAACTATTTTCTTTCTCAAAATATTATATCTGAACAACAACTCTGTAGATTTTTAGCTTCTAATATCGAAATTTGTGTAAGTTACAATTTTTTAACGATTTTTTTCGTTTTTTTTTATACATAGTAATCTAGATTTTTTCTCACAAAAACTGTAATAAAACTTCAATAAAAAACTATTAAAATACATTGTAGAAACCTTGAAAATGACCCACGATTTTTTTTCATAACGTTTGAACTCTTTAGACGAGAATGGCAGTCATTTAAAAATTACTCTGGGTGTGAGCCCAATATTTATTACTATCTCCAGTCTAATTACGTGCTATGTATTATTATTCATTGCACCAGTGCGTTATCTGCTTCAGAGTACATTTAGTCATTGTAATTGCAACTTATCTATGAAAGCATGAGTAAATTCTAGTAATTGTAAGTTCGTCAGCGTACAGTGCTATGGGAACACACTGTTCTAATGTCTGTACCGCAGTAAAATAATATGTGACTCCTCGTTTATAGTTGCAATTGTATAAACATTAGTTATCTATGTTTTAATAGTTCGCGAGAATTATTCAATTACACAGTGGATTTGCTGGAACCCTGGACTATCAGGCCCCGATGCTGACTTTCTCCTCAAATGTACGCACGTGCCTCTGATTTATTTGCGAAAACTTGACTGTCTTGAGAAAACTCAGTCACTATAATACGGAGGTTCTGGGTTCTCAAATCGGGTTAATTGGAATCGCGTTACCAAGAGACTTGACTTGGATTTTGAAAGTTCATAATATGTACATACATATGACGGCCAGTGGCAGATTCAACAGGGCGGCTGATTCCAGTTGCCGCCTGGGCCCCATCTCCAAAAAAAAATTACGATTAGATATCCAAACACTATATTTTTTCTGTACTACTACACTTGGCCCGTTTTTAGTAAACTACCTCTTCATTTTCCCGAAAAACTGGGCCCCTCAGCAGTTGTCTGATAACTAGATGTTTTTTTCACGATTTTGCCCTAATTGTGAAAAAACCGAAGATCGGACCGATTAGAAATTTTTACAGCATGTTCGAAATATATTCCTTTGTGCAGTGTAGCGCAGCGCAAAGTGTATAAGCCCTAGTTTCCGAGATAAAAAATAAACAGCCATCTGTGTACCCCAAAAATCGACATTTAAAATCGTAAAAATCGCCTTCTCCTAGTGGCTATTTTAATAATTTTAGTTAAATTATTCTTTCGGAGGTCTCCTTCAAAATTACAGGTTTTGGAAGAAACATATTCCCAGGAACCGTTGTATCTTCATTTTTAAGCTCAATATCAGGGCAAAACCAAAGACACTTTTTCTAAATCCACCTCGTATGGCGACATTTATAAAATAGATATATAGGCAAAAGAAATACTTTTCTACTCTACGCGATAGTAATAAACATTGTGCAAAAGGAAATGTCTATGCTTGCGTTCATCTCCTGGTAATTAATTCGCAAAAACTACGTCAGCGCGATTTGGCTCCCTCAAGCTGTAACGGACGTCCACTAGCATAAATAAGTGGTTAAATATTCAGAAATATAATTTAAAGCATTTTAGTAACACCTCCCCCGCCCCGCTGGAGAGATCAGCTTTACTCGACCGCACAAGTTTTACCCAGGAAATGAAATCCTAAGGCCTAGAAACCCGGATCAATCGTGTTTATGACGAGAGCTCGTGAATTATTAACGTAAACATTTCTTTTCGCGCTTTCTGAGGTTCGTACCGGGGGTCCTGCGGTACCTGTGCCCGCGTTAGGGGTGGCGCAAGCGCGGATGTAGCCAGTGGTTTGCGAGAAAAACAGATGGTCGGTGGCATTCGCGGTACCAACAATTTGTTCGTATTCAGTCAGAGCCCGTGTGCCGGCAGAGAAACATCCGTGTGTTCCTGCCGGCGACCGAGAACATGAAACCGAGCCCCCGTCGCGAATCAGTCGCTCCGGCCGTGCGTTTCTGTGCCGTGAAAAATGGGAAACCGTTTACCCATTAGGACCGTCGGTCGTTTCGAACGGAATATCCACAGTGGTCCGGCGACGTAATTGTT
The DNA here is from genome assembly GCF_050908995.1 of Andrena cerasifolii. NCBI lineage: Eukaryota > Metazoa > Arthropoda > Insecta > Hymenoptera > Andrenidae > Andrena > Andrena cerasifolii. The sequence goes on along the minus strand of NC_135126.1, from coordinate 5,013,885 downwards.
TCCCCCGTTAAGAAATTAGCGTAATTATTTCTCACGTGTCGACTGGTTCTCCTTTCGACGTGATCTGCTCTTGAAATCTTCCTAGACAGAAAAAAGAAATTGTTTAACGTCCAGCTATGCGTTTCGATTTCAATGTGACGGACGATTGATTTCTGTTTTCCAATTTCGTGACGAAAAAATTAATATTTGTTATGCTCGCTGGTCTGGAACGTGTGTAGTGCGTGTGTCTTAAGTAGTACGCTAGGATCGGAAATGTTTGGAATGTAATTTTGTCTGGTTAATACAGTGGGAGCTTGATGAGAGTTGTAGAGATTTGAATGGTACAGAGTAATCCTAAAATTGTAATTTGTGGAGTTTTATTTGAATTATAAGAAGCGTAGGGGGATGTTTTAGCTTATGGAATATCTTGTTAGCACCTGTGTCTATTTTTATTGGTAATAAACGGTGCAAATTATTCCTCTGTGTTTCTTTAATTCGTGAATGAGGGGTTTGAAGCGACAAACTTTCTGTTTTTTTTTTTAAAGCTTCTTATCAAAAGTCTATAATAGTTTCATGATGAAACTTTTTGAACTTTTTCGGCTTGTTGGAAACTTTTCGCTTACGCATACAATGATCGTCGGAAATTAGAAGTAAATCGGACTAGCTCATGAATAAAGGGTACCCTTCTCGAAACCAGATTTATGCTGACAAACAGAATTATACTTGGATCAGTATGAATACCGGTCGCGATTTGAATTAAATTTTCGTACACGTACCTAATTCCCGCAATATCCTAGATGTTTATGGGGACTAGGCAGTCAGATCGCTCGAAAAATCAAGTATTTTTTGCGAATTAATTACAAAGAGACGAATACAAATTGTGACTAGTACTTTTGGGTAATGTTTGTTAATACAATAAACAGTAAACAAAAAATTATTTGAATAATATATACATGTGTATGACAGCGCTACAGTTACCTGATATATAGGTGTTTTTTTCTGGAGCCGCTGTAATTTTGTAGTGATTCTGGCCGTAAGAAATTGAATTGTGAAATTTCCTCTGAAATTGATACTTTGCCCTGGTCCCCATTCTGCCCTGAACCTATTAAAAAATAAATAAATAAATCAAAATTATGAGTATAGCGGTTGTAAAACAGCAAATTTTAAAGAAATGTGATTTTTCGCCAGGGAGAAGAGCCATTTTATTTTTTTTTGTCAAAATAGGAGATTTCACAGACTTAAGGCGGCATCTCCTAGCTGCGACAGGTCGCAGTGACCGGCTGCGACCCCACTAGTGTAAGGGAGAAACAGATGTATACCTGTCGCAGTTAGGAGATCCCGGCTTTATGCTTAAGTTCAGGTCGTAACTAGACGTGTTTTTTCAAATCGATTTGTACCTCTGTTTTTTCACAAAAACACCCCATTGCGACTTAAATCCACACATTTCTAATTATATTTCGAAAACATTAAAAATACAATTCCACACAGCAAGGAATAATAAATATTTATAAAAAGAACATTAAAATCCATACAACAGTTCCTGAAAAAAATTCATAAAAATAGGCCTCTTCGTGTATATAAGCTTCTTCGAAGACCACAAAAATTACCACTAATTCTTTTAAACAGAGCAAGATTTAATCCAACAGCTTTCAACCCCCAGCAAAAATGTTCTCATTTACATAACTGGAATAGGGCGAATGTAATACCTCAGCAGTTACAAGCTTGAAAAAGTAGCTGAAAACTCCAAAGAGTCTCCACAAAAGAAACTTCTGTGCCAGTAAATTTTCTCTCACCTCTTCTCAAAAGCCTCCGCTAAGAGACTACCATACTGCATCGTGAATTGCTGCATCCGTCCAGAAACATTTCCCCGAACGTGCACGGATTTTTTTAAACCGATAGGGACGCTGTTAAGTTGCCCCTTGCGATCGTTGCGGTTCGCTAAAAACAGTATACATAACGAGGTCGTCCCAGTGTACAACGTTTTCATTGAGGATCGCTGAATCGTTTCGCGCGTGGTCAGGGAGGGAATCGCGGCCAGGGTGGCGTGTTCTCGAAGTCATTGATCGATAATTCCATCGGGATAAGAGTGACCGCAGTGAGAGTGTCCTGGCGAGGGGGCAAGAAATCGCTCGGAAGAAAAGTATGCAGCTACTTTCCAGTTTCATGGCGAGGCACCTGAAGCGAGGAGCATCCTTGAAAAAAGGTACGCCACTGCGTACCAGCCCCGGCGAACACTCATTTAGAACAATGCTACCGTAATTACTGCAGCAGAAGTACGAGCTCCTCGAGCCGCCTTCCCTTTTCCTTGGACGCGACGCGGCAATTCTATGTTTTTCCTGCTGGAGGCTTCGGCCAATTAATAACGATCTTCTCACGATCCACTGGATTTATCGGCGACCGAGAGTGTCTCGCGGCAGCTGTGCGTTTAGCTAAAAGAGCGATTTACACCTTTCCCTTCTTCTTTCATTTATCACTTTAATAATCTCTTCTTTGGAACTTGGAACTTCGTCACTGGTGCTTTCTAGATTTTTCGCTGGTTCATTTGGCGAGGTGGTGCGCGAGCTTTTCCTCGTGGAACGTTAGTTAGCTGCGAATAGGTACTTCGGGAGTTTCAAATTTTGATAAGATAATTATTTCCTTGCAGTAAATAATTAGGCTTCGTAGCAATTCTGTACAAAACAACTTATTTATCACCACAGTTTTCATTTCAGTGTTGAAATTCGTATACAGTAGAAATTACTTATTTTCTTGCTAAAAGTTGTGGTCATCCTCTCCACAACGAACAGATATACTCTGTCTAACAAGGAGAGTATTTTAGGTGTCCGCCTCCGATCATTTTGATTTTTGGATATGTTATAGAGGACCGAAAAATAAGAAATACGTGTTTTTTTATTTTTCCCCGTTTTCGTATTTGGGGGGTGAAAACTGCGTTCAAAGTTAGGGTTGAAAAATCATTTTTGTGGATTTTTGAAAATCTGGTGAGTCAGTCATATTTCGCATTCAAAGACACAAAATTTGTCCATTGACACTATTCCCCTATCTCTAATAGTTCTCGAGATATTCCACAAAAATGATTTTTCAACCCTAACTTTGAACGCAGCTTTCACCCCCCAAATATGAAAACAGGGACAAATAAAAAAACACGTATTTCTTATTTTCCGGTCCTCTATAACATATCCCAAAATCAAAATGATCGGAGGCGGACACCTAAAATACTCTCCTTGTAAGACCTAGACACCCTATCTTCATAATTCACAGGGTGGTGGTTATTTGACCCCAAAAAATTATTTTTGTATTTTTTCACGGAGTACCCTATCACCTTTATGAGTAAACAATGTTGTATTAATTTTATTTCTTTCAGTTACATAATAGGGGTGGCTACCAGGCATTGAATGTTGTGCTTTTTAATAATAAAAATGCAATTTTCTTTTAAACACATTTCCTTCACGTTGGAATATTATTAGCCAGTAAATTTGTGAACCAACAACTTTTAAAAATAGCCAATTTATATTTATAAAAGTCTCGTAGTACTGTTTACTAGCCACAGTGGGGGTGGGCTGGCAAGGAAAATATAAACTCTTAGGTTTGCAGAGTGGCTGGTGTATGAATTCTTCTCAAGTAAAAAATACAATTTTATTTCAAATATTAATAAACGAGTAGCAACCTCTGAAACATTATGAAATGTAATACAATTTTAACGAGGTCGAGCAATGTTTTAAAAAGTTGATTTTTAAGCACCACCTTAATACTTCAGTTGCATACTTCCGCGAAACTTTTCCTTCTGCTCGCTTTAAAAGCTACTTTCGACATGCTGCTAATTAGAAATGCGCCGTAGAAGTGTAAATTGTAGAAAACTATATGGTAAATATTACCTATATTCCCGTGTAATTCTCGGACGTAATGAATTGCAATTAACCGCGTTGCTAATCACCAAGAAGCGCAAGAAAAGTGTATCGAAACAAATATGTAAGTGTATCGTACGAAATTGAAATGTAAAGGAACATATCCAGGTCGTTAGGCATGTGGTTCGTATACAATTAGTATTAACAAAAAGAGAAGAACATTAATTGGTCAGTATTGTCGAACCGACAGAGATAGAAATCGTGCAATCCCCAGGAATTCGAACTATTCCACAATAAAGTCCTTGATGCGATTCAACTTGAATTCTTCAATCACCATGTATACCACGTAATATTTAAACATTTCATTATGTAACGCCCAGTTATCGTTTCATTAAAAGTGAGCTATCACTTTTAATAGCTGGAAAAAAAGCATGAAACTGTGCCAATTACATACGAACACTTGTGTATAATTCATTACAGCATTTCATTTAAATTCAACTCCTTTAGTTGCAAGCTATGTTAATGTGTTTTACGTGCCTCGTGTAATTACACAATGATATTTTATACAGTACGCCTGGTTCGTTCTTATGCACGCTATTATTTTCCTGACTATTGAAAAAGCGAAGAAATATCTCATATGAAAGTTGTCTGATTTGATGGATGAAACTTAATGGAATATTAGGATTTGTGTTTAAGCTATTATTTACAGAGATTTCAATATCGGTGTAATTTTTTTTAAATGGAACTGTGTATCTTTATTATTGCCACTTTATGATGCATTTCAAGACGCGTTCGACGATGTACATGAAGAGTATGTTTGAACAATAATAAATTCACCGGATATCTTTATGAATATCGGTGGCAAATTTTATTGTTTAAACATACGCTTAATACGCATCGTTAAATGCGTCTTGAAATGCGTAGTAAAGTGGAGATAACAAAAATGTATAGTTCCATTTAAAAAAATTACATTGACATTGAAATCTCTGTAAATAATAGCTTAAATCCTAATATTCTCTTTTAAGTTTCCTCTACCAAATCAAACAACTTTCATATGTAATATTTCTTCGATTTGCCACTACTTAGAAAAATAATAGCGTGTATACGAATGAACCAGACATACTGTGAAAATGGAACTTTCAGAACGAAATTTGTTTTGTCACTCATGAAGTACGCGATTAATATTCGGATTTTTTTGTGAGCTAATAATAAAAATTTAAAAAAAAAACCGTTTGTAGATTGCGATCTTTAAACGTTTGTAGCTCGGAGCAACGTTAACCGTTTTTGATGAAATTTTAGGCACGTATACAACTTACTGCAATCTACAAACAGTTTTTTTTTTGAATTTTCATTACAAGCTCGCAAAAAAAAAGTTTAAAAATCGACCTTTACTATTCTTCTCGCTATTCCAACCAAATACATTTTTTTTCAAAACGGCGAAACGCATCAGTTAGCAAACTAATCCTTCTAGCTTCTGAAAAAAACTCAAGTTGTTTGGACCAATTCTAAAAAAGTTATGCGATTTTAAAATGTGTCCGAATATTAATACGAGCCACTGTAGTTAATGCTCGTTTATCGCGCGCTCTCGGGCACACGTGGTGACGACAAGTAAACCGATGCCGTCGCTGAAAGATTCAATTTTCGACTTTACACGGCACATTGTGTTTATAAACAATGCACACCATTCCGAAGGTAGAAAGCGCATGATCTAGCGACTTATTTGATCGATACAACCCGAAATATCCACGTGGAGTTTGAAGGAACTAGTTATAATCACGCGATGTTTCAGTACGGCGATGCTCGTTGCGGGTGGCACAAGGTTTGTTAACTGAAACATCGTTTTAAAATTATACCTACACTCAAAGTGTACGAAACTCTGCATTCTCACCTATATAAATATGTTTTCATCGAGTTACGTTATTTATCAATTTTTTTGTGACATAAAACACGTATAAAAAGGATCGTACGATCCTTCAAGCATATCGATACGAGCGCCCAAGTTTAGGATATCCTCAAAAACAAATTTCGTGTTCTTCCATTTAATTTCATCTAATTTTACTAATTTAACGTTCCCTTCTAATTTCTGCTTATTTTCTCGTTCGACCAATATTGTTCAATCGACAGAGCGATATTTCTCCATCCCTTTTCTGTCCTCGAGGAAAGTGCAAACTTAAAGTTCTGCAACCGGAGTAGGAGGCGTAGTAACACCTGGAAAGGTTGCAGTATCAATTCCTATGCAAGGGTTGCTTGTAATGCCAAGGTCTTGTCCTCGATCGTTCCTGCTTCTTCTCTTAAGCGTATAGGGTGGGGTGCATGTCTACTGACATTTCAATCCTGAAATTGAATCCTGCAGGCACGCTTGGACAAAGCTACGATGATCTCTGGATAGGATTTCTTTTAAGGACAAAATGTTTGTACCCTCCGAGACGTATCGTGTATCAGACGGTATTCCAATACTGCGTAGGTACATTAATGATTATTTATCACGCACGTGCCCCGTGTCTTATTTTTTCTTGCGTGATGAATTTTTCCAGCAGCAGGTCACTTTACTTCGGATTTAAAAATTTAGAGTCGTACTCGATGTTTAATTTTATACGTTTCACTTAACAAGCAGCGTTTGCTGCGTTGGTTAATCGTTGCAATTTAGACAGCTTAGCAGGTACCTACTACCTGCAGCAAGTTTTTAAATGTTCGTAATTTGCAAAACAAATTCATGGTGGATTGTACGGCTGTTATTGTTATAATACAGTGTGTCGTTAAAACTCATTAAACTCGTACTCTACTTTTACTTCGGTATAAATGAGGCACAAAGATTTGCATGTTTCTAGATGCTTCAAGAATTTTAAACAAACTACAAGCACGTGTCAAGTTCGTAGAATCATGCAGTTGTAATAGGCTGCAAATTCAACAGCGAAGTAGATTGAAATAAATTCATGTAAACCGCAATGAATTCAGTGAACAGCATTATATTCAAACTTACTATCGAATGTTATATGTTCAGTTTACAGATGTACCAACGAATTAATTCATTTTGACACTATTCTTGCCCCTTCTATTTACCATAGAATACTGCCAGCAAAGCAGGCATATTTTGCTTGCAAGAAATTAAGAAAATCAGGTATTCAAATATTTTCATTTCCAACTGTATAATCTTTATTCGAGGGGTACCCTGCTGAAGCCTGAAGAAATATTAAAATAACATAAAGCAATTAATATTTATATTGCTTACTTGTTCCCCGATGCCTAATTACGGTATTAAAAACGGATTTTAAAAACTAAAGATTTAGCGAAAGTAAAAGTTTGCCGAGCAAAATTGAATTCTATTTGTTCCCATTCTTCTATCTGTTTCGGCGAAATTTCGAAGACAAAGAGAGACGTTAATTTTCACGGTCATGCCGTAACAACTGGGGAAGACGTTAATTTCCTGGCTGCCGGTGTCGTGGACGTCTCGGCTTCCTGGATCGATTTCGATCTAAAAGTCGCGTTGGAAATTCAGGCGACGTTCGCGGGGGCGGGGTGGCGGGTGAGGGTGCGGGCATAAATCCAGTCGGGCGACTTAACAAATGGATCAAGTAAACGCGACACTCGGCTAAGACCGTCCTCCAGTTATCGGCTATGAAACGTTGCGGTATCGTTAATTGCGTTCGTACGACGTTCGTCCTTGCGCCCCTAGTTGCATTGTAAGCGATATGCGCATCAGTTAAGGCTAAAGGGGACATTATGCGCCGAAGAATGCAAAGATCGTGCGATAGGTACCACGGCTGTTGTGCGGACGCTGGGAGAAAAAGCGCGAGCTATTTCCACAAGAAAAGCATTTGTTTCGTTCATGCGGAAACTTTCATCGACGGTGACTGATGTTTCTCATACGTCATTTTTTAATCCATTCTTCGGATTATGCCTCTTCAATTCGTCGATATGTATTGCTGTTTTAAAATTATAACAATGGGGGTGTTAAATACGTAGGTTAATATAAATTAATTGGGTTAAAACATTTAAGGGGGTACTCTCTCTGGTGTAATTTCTCGTTTTTTCAACGCCATCTTCGGGAATTTATTTAACAAAAACTATAAGTTTATAGTATCCGACGTTTTGACTGCATATTAAGGTATGTTTGAAGTAATGCTCAGAATTTTTTTGAACTTTTTTATCGCACGTATACATAGATACAGTCGGCTGCCGCAAGCTTCTTCAAAAAAATTATTTTCCAACTTGCGTTGGTGTTGGGAACTGTTCTAGTCAGCCAAAATGGAAAAACTAAGGTTTATTTTCTTTATTATGTTTGTCCTTATGGTTGGAATCAAAGAGGCCCCCTAACAATAGAAATTCGCAGAATGACAGCATTTTGAAAAAATGTTCGATTTTTGTTGATAAATTTAGAGGTTTTCGTTCTGTAGAAACTCGCCCGAGGTTCCAACCATAGCGACAAACATAATAAAGAAAATGAACCTTAGTTTTTCCATTTTTAATGGCTAGAACAGTTCCCACACCAACGTCCGTCGGAAAAGAATTTTTTTGAAAAAGCTTGTGCCACCGACTATATGTGCGATAAAGAAGTTTAAAAAATTCTGAATATTACTTCAAACATACATTAATATGCAGGCAAAACGCCAGATAGTATAAAATTATAATTTTTGTTAAATAAATTCCCGAAGATGGCGTTGAAAAACGGGAAGTTACACTAGAGTATCCCCTTAAATGGTGACGTCAGTTTTTTACTATCACTACTATCAGTAATGGTGACGTGACGCCAATTTGAAATAGAGGTCCATTTCATTTACATAATTATTGTATTTTAATGTAATTATTTCTTTTATTTATTGTGCAATTTTATTACATTCAAATACGTTCCAAACGTAATGTAATTTTTAGAATATAGATGTTCAATAAAAAGAAGGATAGCTCAGTCCTCCTATTTACTGTTACTGGGTCCATTTTCTCCCACCCTAAATATTAAACTATGTCTGTTAGATACTTATTATTTATCAGTATCACTTCTTAAAGAGGATAAGGATTCTAAATTCTACCGAGCCAAAGTATAATACAATGTTATTCCGAGCTGTGCACCAATGAAATTAATGGCTATATAATTTTCGAATTATTCATCGAGTTTTGAAAACCATCGAAATTGTATGTCGCAAATGGAAGGAGGATCTTTCAATGATACCTGCAGCTTTATAGATATGAAATAAAGGTGGAGGTAAAGAGTGTTAACGCGTGTTTCCTTTTATCGTGTTTCAGGGAAACGCGAAGGTGCAGGAGGCGGTAATCCAGTTGGCAATTATACACCTGCGACAGGGTGTCCACCCAGGGTCGTCAACAGTACCGCTGGTTACGGTGCTGCGCCTGGGGGTGCCAACATGAGCCCCGAAGACCCTGCTCCCGATGAAGAGTTCGCCTTGGCTATTACGCAGAAAACTCAGGTGCCACAGATCTTTCTATTCCACTCGAATACACAGGGGCGGATTTGGAGATTTAGCGCCCCTAGGCCAGGGCTTGAAACGGTTCCGAAAATAACTGTTTAAAACTGTTATATAAAGGTTCTGATTAAAACGGTTATGGAGAACCTTTATTCCAAATAACTGTTATAAAAAAACCGAAATTTCCAACTATTATCTGTTTCGGTTACGGTTCCCATTTCCCTCCTCGTATCGGTTTCATAACCGTTATATCTTTTCGGTTCTATATCAGCACCGAAACGGTTCCAGATTCGATTCTTGTATCGAATTTTCTCTAATTGATATCATTAATTATTGTAGCTGCAGATTACTGTGTATGTGCATATTTTTTTTACAAAATCCTTATAGAAACAGGAGAAACTTTTAACTTACTGTTCTGGATAATATAGTGTGTGTGAATGTAAAAAAATTGTAGCTGATTTGTTTATTTCAACGCTTTATTAGAAATCAATGATATGTATAAATGTTTCTCTTTTTTTCTATAAGGATTTTATAAAAAAAAATATGCACATGTACAGTAATCTGCAAGTACAATAATTAATTAATGATATTTAGAGAAAAGTAGACACAAGAATTGATTCTTGAACAGGTCTGTGAAGATAGCACCCCCAAATTCGATTTTTTAAAAAAACTCAACGGCATTCGTTTGATATTCGTATGCCCACGTTTGTCCATAAACAATTTTTTTTGCCCACCCTCCAAAAAAAAGTTACGAACAAAATAAAAAATTTGTCTTCATCACCCACCATGAATGCATTTCAATTTTTTAAAAGAAGGATACGAATGTACCCGACCTGGCCACGTTTGCCCACTCTCAGATTTCATTTGCCCACCCTCCAGAATTTAAATAAAAAATAAAAACCGCGAAAGAATGAGTATAGATGAAGCGATCGCGTTAAAGTTTGATTATTCTCGAAAATATTATCAAAATCGTTCTTTCAACGGTGCAGTTCGTTAGTTTACATGTAGAAGAGATTTGCCCATCCATTAATTTCGTATGCCCACCCTTCAGAATCGAATTATTAATGAAGATAACCAAGAAGTGCGGTACCCGTTGAACCGAATACCTTTCTGTTCGTTTTTTTCCGAATGAATTATCAAAATGGATTGTTCTTACCTTAAAGGTTAAAGGTGTTTGGTGACATGTTGTCCAAAAAATGTTGTACTCACTTCTTTCTCGCTTTATTCGAACGACACTTCAAAAATTATTCACAGAAAAAGATATAATCTCACTTGTATATATGGTATGAGGTACTATCCACCATTTTGAATTATCTTTTGCCCACAAGTGACGTCACTTTTGACCGTTATTTTTTGCTTCACTATGACTCGTGGCTTCACGTAGAGCAGGCCGTGTCTATAGGTATATATGGTCTAAGTGCAGAATAACATCAGAGTGGTTTTCTAGTCATTTTTCACTAATTACCGCAATGATATCGCACAACGGAAAATAATATAATCTCACAGTTACTTCACGAACCGTAAATGAACGCACTCTGTAGACCGACTGACTTCCGTGCGTCGTTGGAAGGAATTCGAGACTATCGCAGGTATTTGTTTACGTTTCGACAGTGGCACTCGGCGCTGCGTGTCGTCATCGAACGTGCCGAAACGTAAACAGATGTCTGCGACACTCTCGATTGTTTCCAACGACGCACGAAAGTCAGTCGATCTACAGAGTTCGGACATAACTCTTGCAAGATCGTGCATTAATTTACGGTTTGTGAAGTAACTGTGAGATTATATTATTTTCCGTTGTGCGATATCATTGCGGTAATTAGTGAAAAATGACTAGAAAACCACTCTGTTGTTATTCTGCACATGCTGCAGATGTGTGAAAAGTGTCAAGTATTCGATGAGCGATACAAATTGAAGTGGATAACATGTCACCAAACACCATTAACCTTTACGGTAAGAACAATCGATTTTGATAATTCATTCGGAATAAAACGAACAGAAAGGTATTCGCTTCAACGGGCACCGCACTTCTTGGCTATCTTTATTAATAATTCGATTCTGGAGGGTGGGCATACGAAAATTTTTTATGGGCAAACGTGGGCATACGATGGACAAACGAATGTCGCTGAGTTTTTTTAAAAAATCGAATTTGGGGGTGCTGTCTTCACAGACCTTTCTTGAACCGTTTCGGTGCCGATATAGAACCGAAAAGACAACGGTTATGGAACCGATATGAGGAGGGAAATAGGAACCGTAACCGAAACACATAATAGTTAGAAATTTCGGTTCTTCATAACAGTTACTCGGAATAAAGGTTCTTCGTAACCGTTTGGAGAATCGAAATCGATATTATAACAGTTTTCAAGCCCAGGCTGACAAACCTTTGCCATCCTTCTCGCGAAATGTCATCAAATATTTTACTTTACAAGAGTTGAGACAATTCTAAAATTAATTCAATACAACAACTCACATACGAGTTATCGCTAACTTGCTACGCGAAAAAATAGTGAGTTGTTTTTAAAATTGTCCGAAGCCTCCGCGTTTAAAGATCACTCGGTCGAAGCAGCCAAAACAAATAAGTGGTCCTTTCCGTTAAATTACGTTTAATATTTTATTCGCATATTAAGGCTGCAGCCTGCTTAGCGTATACTCAAATCCGCCCCTGCTATACGCCGTGGTAGATGACGTAGGACTCTATGGCTCAACGTAAATCGAAACGACAGAATAACTTTTTATCGCACGAAGCTTCACTTCGCAGAGAAAAGACTTTGAAAATAAATCCAGTATACGCGCGCCTGACCGGTAGATACTTGGCGCAACAGCTTCCTCCACCCCACGTACACCAGGAATTACGACCCATCCTGTTTTGATGCATCGATGCATAGTAAATTTATCTACAAAATAAATTGAAACCGTAGAAGATTAATCGAAGATTAGTTTTTAACTGAAGATTTCTGTTTTTTTTGTTTCTTAACCGTTATTCCTTGGTATCGCTACTAAATTCCTAAGGAATCCAAAGGACGAAGGAGATAATTAGGTATTCTATTTCCAGAAGATTACATTATATACCTCGTTGTTATTCAGCAAAAGATTATTAAAACGAAGGCCACCTAGATTTCACGCGCTGAAAACGAACGTAAGAATACATTAGCGTAACATTCCTGCACTGCTTTTAATAAATGAGTTATTACCGCACGGTAATATTAATTACTCGGCGATGTTACTGGCTTATCGAATGGACCGATCCCAAATATGAAGCTACACGTGTTTTCCTGTTATTAGTGTTGCCTGTTGTAAACGATTAGAATTTTAGATTGGAAGGTATTTTTTATGTGTAAACGAGGCAATAAGCCGCAGTCAAACTTGGCGATAAACGAATGTTAATATTCAGTTAATTTACGAGGATTATATTGCGTGCTGGAGAGAGACAAGCTCTGCTGTTCCTCCATAAGATCCACGCTGCTGTGTTGTGCTACGCGCTTCGTACAGCGCGTACTACGTCGCAATAGAAATAAATACAGTCCCTTTTACATTTAATGTGAGAAGCATCGCACGCAGGCACATAGTTTCGGCGATTCGTGTTCCCTGGTAACGGTAGGAATATTTCGACGGCGTTTTACGTGATTCGAATCGCCAAGCTCGTAAAAGGAACGGGCACAATAGTGTTCCCTGGGATATGTTCTTTCAGCGTTCCCCCGTGGATGCAGCTGAAACGTCGGTTGAGTCGCTGCTGGAAAACACGGCGCGATGTTTCCTTACTGCCACGACCCCGGGATTAAATTACACGATTTCCATAAAACAATTACAGGTCATTAAAAAAATGCTACGTACGTGACTAACGGTAAGCAGAGGTAGCAAGGTAATTCGCGTAACACGATTGAACGAAACGGTGAATTCCAACGGAACGTCGCTATTGGAATCATACAGTAGCAAATGTCTTTTATTATTCTGCTAATTCATTAGGGGCAGTGAGTGTACGACCCATGGAACTTTGGGGGCGTATCAATTGTTTTAAGACTGATGAGAAATCTCTGGTGTGTATGATGCCTTTAAATCAGGGCTTGGAAACTGTTCTAATATCGATTTCGGTTCTCCAAACGGCTGTGAAGAATCGTTCTTCCAAATAACTGTTATGGAGAACCGAAATTTCCAACTATTCCCTCCTCGTATCGGTTTCATAACCGTTATATCTTTTCGGTTCTATATCAGCACCGAAACGGTTCAAGAATCAATTCTTGTGTCGACTTTTCTCTAAATATCATTAATTAATTATTGTAGTTGCAGATTACTGTACATGTGCATTTTTTTTTTATAAAATCCTTATAGAAAAAGGGAAACATTTATACATAGACTGATTTCTAATAAAGCGTTGAAATAAACAAATCAGCTGCATATTTTTTACATTCACACACACTGTTATTCAGAATAGTAAGTTAAAAGTTTCTCCTGTTTCTATAAGGATTTTGTAAAAAATATGAACATATACAGTAATCTGCAGCGACAATAATTAATGATATCAATTAGAGAAAAGTCGATACAAGAATTGATTCTGGAACCGTTTCGGAACCGAAAAAATTACGGTTATGGAACCGATATGAGGAGGGAAATCCTAGGAACCGTAACCGCAACAGATAATAGTTGGAAATTTCGGTTCTTCATAACAGTTATTTGGAATAAAGGTTCTCCATAACCGTTTTAATCAGAACCTTTATATAACAGTTTTAAACAGTTATTTTCGGAACCGTTTCAAGCCCTGCTTTGAATCGAGGAATTAAAAGTTCGGAATCACATTACTGGTCGACGTTTATTTATTTATTTATGGGGAGTGGGCGGTGCGGCTCTTATAAATTACATTAAAATACAAGCACAAATGCGAGGCTTCAAATTAAGAGAATTTGAAGTAGTGCAGTGACGGTGTAGGGTATCCAAGTGTTGGATCTATGGATGCATAGGAGAAATTATTGTCTACGTGGGAAATGCTCGGAGTAATGCTTTCCGGTGTGGAACTCGTGAGACTTCTCGAGTGATTTTTATCGTCGCATTCCTTCCCTGGCCGACGCTAAAGGAAGAAGAATAGGTCTTCCCATTTAAGTAGCAGATTCCACAAAGAAATCCACTCCTGGCGAAGAAAGTTTTTGTTCGGTACCTTACAATGTCATTAGCGCAAAAAACCTTGGTTTTTTTATTTAATCGACGACGTTGTAAATTGCGGTCCCTATTCGTGGGAAACGGATAGCAAAAAATAGTAGACTAATTTATACAAAGTGCGGTGAAAGTTTAATTTCTGCTCGTTCCATAATTATCGCCCCTTAGAAAACGTGGGCCCCCCCTGCAAAATTATAATCGGCCTTTATTATTTCGATTTTCGTATTGTACGAATATTTCCACCTTCCACCATGAAGGAATCCAAATTCTCAATTTGCACAAAGTGCCCGATAGTGGTGAAAACTATAATCTATACTACAGATTATATACTATAGTTTATTTATTCGTTATTTTAACTAAAATAGCTTAAGGTGACAGTAATTGGTTAGGTGTCAGTAATTGGGTCCTTTACCCTAGTACGTATAAGGGACGCTGTGGTTTGGAAAGTAATGCAGCGTGCTCGTGACGTCCAGCAGACTTTGAAAAAATTCCGAATTTCAGAGAAGAACAATTGTCAAAGCGACACGCGTATGTCCTCTTATTACCTCGAGAACGGTAAAAATATCGTTGACTCAAGGTTCCATCCCGTAGCATCGGATGCTTTACGATCGAGCTCGCTCCCTTAGCATTGGACAACTTTCTAATTAATGAAATGTTACGTTCTTGACAGGGCAGGTAGTATTGCCGTTGCGTAAGTGTACTATATGAGACAAGGGACAGCGATGGGTTTTTCTTTATGGTGCTGATTGTCAACTTTATCGAGCGGAATCGAAGGATACGCGTGGCGAATGCGTTCATGTCAGTGCCGATTTATTTCAGTTTGATTGCTTCTGGGGGATATTAATTCGTAATTACCAATCCGTATCGTATCTCAGCTCCTCATCTATCGGACCTTATTATCATCTTCCATTACACATGTACTGCTCAACACTGGCGGCTCCAACTTTTCGAGCGAACTTAAGTTTGCTGCCTCTCTTTTTGAAGCACCCAAACTATTCATTGATTTCTGAAAATCATTAGAACAGCATATTGGGAGTAGAATATAAATCTTTGAGCGTTATAGTTCTCTTCATTGACGCATTCAAAATTTAATCTCTAGGGGCGCTCCCCTCGCTAGTTGAACGCATAAAAATATTTTTAAAATATATTTATTTAGTGCAAATTTATTAAAATTCATTAGGTGATCATAGAAAATTATTTAAAGTATAAAATCCTCTGCGTGCGCCACTGGTTTGGTCGCTAATAAATATTTGGTGGGCAGGTAAACAAGTACCTATAAGTCAAATTTTACCTCAAGCTTAAACAGTTTCTCTTTTGCTCCTTTTTGTGAATCGAAGTTGGAAATAAAAGTTTCTTTGTCGTATCCTTACTAATATATAAAAGTGAAACGTTGTCCGTTTGCTGAACGGATTTCAATTAAATTTTGAATATACATTACATACGTCCTGGATTAGATTATACGCTATTTATTTCTTTTGTTTAGGCTTTTTTATTTTCCAAATATAATAAATGATTCCCGGCTGAGAGCGGGTAACGAGTCAGCTCGTATGTTATAAATTTTCACGCCCACAATTTAACACCTGATCTTACGTAGCAGTTTAAATATTCTAAGTGCTTTCCCGCCTTATTCTTCTGACGTGTTCTCGTTTGCCCGCCCACCAAAGGATTATCACGTAAAATTGATTTCTTAGGCTCGCGGAAAGTGATGGATTGATTTCCTGGCATCACGCATACGTGACAGCGACCGTCAGTGTTAACGTTAAGTAAAGCAGAAAATATATGACGTGTCTACGCTTGACTTTGAATCACCTGAATACAAAAGCGAATATTACATTGCGATTAAATGAATTTCAGACTGCTTTATCGGTTAACATGTATTATACAGATATACAGTGGCTCGCGTTAATATTCGGACACTTTTTAAAATCGCATAACTTTTTTAGAATTGGTCCAAACAACTTGAGTTTTTTTGAGAAGCTAGAAGGATTAGTTTGCTAACTGACGCGTTTCGTCGTTTTGAAAAAAAATGTATTTGGTTGGAATAGCGAAAAGAATAGTAAAGGTCGATTTTTAAACTTTTTTTGTGAGCTTCTAATAAAAATTAAAAAAAAATCCGTTTGTAGATTGCGATCTTTAAACGTTTGTAGCTCGGAGCAACGTTAACCAATTTTTATGAAATTTTAGGCACGTATACAACTTACTGCAATCTACAAACGGTTTTTTTTTAATTTTCATTACAAGCTCACCAAAAAAAGTTTAAAAATCGACCTTTACTATTCTTTTCGCTATTCCAACCAAACACATTTTTTTTCAAAACGACGAAACGCGTCAGTTAGCAAACTAATCCTTCTAGCTTCTCAAAAAAACTCAAGTTGTTTGGACCAATTCTAAAAAAGTTATGCGATTTTAAAAAGTGTCCGAATATTAATGCGAGCCACTGTGCTCTCAGGGAAAACAAAGCCAAAGTGTTTAGGCAGGGTAGATTTCGCGTTAGACTTTCTATTCGCCATTTAATCAATTGTAATTTTCCTGCCGCGTATTTATACAGAAATTTATCCGTCTATTATTGACCCGCGTTGTATGCACGCACCACTGTTGAATATTACGTACGTTCGTTTATTCCCTTCTTCGAGGAAATCTATTAATCAAGGTCTTTTATTATCACGAGCCAGTGACTCGTGTTATCGCTGGGAATCGCAAAATCCGTGGGCTTTTTGATCCGAATCAATTGCGTCTATTCGTGCGACTTAATCTGATCATTCGGGGGTTAATGACGTTTTTCATGACGCCAGAGAAACTTCTTGCCGATGTACATGCACGCGATGTTGCGTGAGCACACGCTGATCATGTCCTATATCCCCGCAAGATTAAGGAATAACGATTCTTTTATAATGTTCTACTTTCGCTTTATTTTCTTTCTTTTTCCACTGGGACGTTTGTAGCTCTATTTTGAAAAATGTCGGCAACATTTATTTCTCTATTTCACAAAGCGAGAAAAATAATAAGAAATACACAATTATACATAAAACAGTAGTTCCTCCACTAACTTACAGAAGTTTCCAAAAGACGAAGTTCTTCTTCCGAAAAATGATTTCCCACGTACGAATAATATTAATCTCCTCCGCAAAATCCCCCAATAAAACGGAATGTTCCCCGATAACTTAATAACTTTTATTCCGATATTCCTAACAGAAACAATTGCGTTTTTCTTGCAGAGGGACGCAGAAGCCATTCGCGGCGCACTGTATCTGAGCGTGGCCCTTGCAATCGCATGGATCATAGGCGCAGCGGGGCTATCACTAGCATGGCTAGTGCTCGTTTTGGCACTGGCGGGGACAATATTCAAAGCAAGGATATCGCGTCTTCTTCAGTCGACGCTTCAACAAGAATTAGCCAGGCTGCGTCGTAGAAGGGCTTTGTACAAGGACGAGACTGCCGAATGGTTAAGTTTGCTCCTCAACAAATGGTAAGTACTAATATAGGTACTCACAATGGTCCGCGTTTATCTATTGAATGTTTCTTTCTATTCGGCGCGAGATGAATGACAGATTTCATAAGATTTAGATGCAATTAATTCAGCGCAAATGCCCCATTTGAAATTGATGCCTCGAGTTCAGGTTCAAATGTAACATTCAGGAGAAGTTATCGACGAATAATGATTACGCGGTACAGTGCATACTCCACTATCACGTTTATAAACGGCCTTTGAGAGTCAGATAGATCAGAAAAGTCGCGAGGAGATAAAATGTAACATTCGGGATCTTTCTAGGTATTGAAGGGACACATATATAGATATATGAAAAAGCAGGGAAAACCTTACATGTTCAGTTATAATGGAATGAGCATGGTAGAAAAAATTGGGAAATCAAACATAAATTCAGAAAAGAAACTGGCAACAAAATACGAGGCATTGAGAACAAAAAAGTTGAGTTAGTAGCAATAACGTATTCCAATAGGCTCTACTAAGGGGTCGTCCTTAAATTACGTAAGGCTTTTTTTTGGGGGGGTCGCGAATTTCTTACGTTTTCTTACAAGGTGGGAGGGGACAGTCAGGTAGCGTCTTACGTAATATTTTTTAATCTAATTTTCAATAAATACAAATTCTATCATTAATGTTCCAGAAAAGTAGTTTTAGTTTAAATTTCCCGAAACCGAGTTAAATGAATTGTATAAACCTTTAAAGGAATTTGAATAACTGAAAAAATTAAATGTAAAAAATATTACGTAAGAAGGGGGTTGCAATATCAAATCATACGAATTCTTATACTGGGGGACGGAGAGGGTAAGAAATCGCGAAATTACCCTTACGTAATTTAAGGGCAGCCCCTAATCATATAAACTAGGAAAATTTTTTTTTTTTCAATGTGGGTTAGTCCGTTTTTGCTCTCAATGCCTTATATATGTACTAGACAAACACCATACAAATTTATTAAATAGAAATTCAAGGAATGGGGTGAGATATTCTACTGCAGTTAATTGTCATTTTACTTTCCTTATCAATACTTTTATTATTTCCAACATATTAAAGCCTTTAAAATATTTCACACCTTATTGAACGAGGAATTCATAGGTGGATCGCAATTATAAAATCTGAATGATTACGAAATCTCTGAATTCTACCCTTCGTTTCGAGCACGATGTTTAGGTCACTAGCTGGACTTGCTTTCAATCCTGATCGTAATCGTGTTCGATTTTACGCTATCAGCGATAGATTCGTCCCGACGATAAGAGGCTTAGGAGTGAATCAGATCTATCCATATCTCTGTCGGAGTATCGCGTGATCGTTAATACCTCGAATATCCTCCGTAGATGAACGAACGTTGTTCGAGAACGAACACTACGTAGGCCTTTGTAAACATTCCACATTCCTCGTGTGTATAACCGTTGCCTTTCACATTTCCCCGATACTTCCACTGCTCGTACGCGTACACTGCTACCGCTGATGCACGATTGACAAAACCACGGTGCTGAAAGTCGACCCCCGTTCGCTACCTGACATCCTGACTTTCAAAGAAATGCTCGAGAGTAGGTTGAAAAAATAGGTGGCAAACTAAAGCAGCGCAATAATGGAAGAGTCCTTGCGGAAAAGGCTGTAAGTGCCAAAAATCAAAGTTTTCAGAAGAGAGAAAGAACTTCCTTGATTTTAAATTATTTACGAAAGATTTGTTTTGATTGCTAAATATGCGTAACTACACAGCAGGGGCACGGGACGGAAACGATAAACGAAAAGGACGAAATATTTTGCCGGCACAGAAACAGAAACGAAATTCTTAATCCTATAACAGGAGTGAAATCGATATAACTGAAATGAAAATTCCAGTTAACAACGTTGTTATTTATTTTTCAATGCACACTTTATGTTAACAAATTTTTAAATTTATTTAGCGCGAGCTTTATTTTGATCGTGAATTTATTTGTGCCTTAATATGAACAGTAGATACATTCTGTGATTTCGGATTATTATTTTGTGTAATCTACTTTTTTTATACAGTTTTCATTGTTCGAAGCTCTCAGGTGTAAGCCTCAAAACTTTATTTTTTATAATACACAATATATATATAATTATAGTGTATAATATTTTACGATACAATCACAAAATGCAATAAAATTGTTAAAAATAAGTTTATATTAGTTTCTTTATAAATACGAAATAACCGGTTCGAAACAAAATTTGTTTTTCGTTGGAGACGAAATATTTTTCAGCAAGAACGATATTAACTGAATCGAAATTTTTATTATCGGAGCTGAACCGAAACGAAACAGAAAAACATTCCGTCCAGGTCCCTGGTATACGATAACCCAAATGTATCACAAATTTTATTATTTTGTGCATTAATACAGTCCAAATTCGTGACAAAGAGAATTGTATTTGTAGAGAACCCTGTAGGTGGCACCTCTTAGTTGCAGAGAAAACTGAACGTACTATTCATTTAAATTTGCAAGCATTGTAAATGCCAATCCTGTTTAACTATCGCTTAATTAGCTCTTGCATTGTTCTCTACTGAAGTGGCGTTGGACGTACATACCATCGGTACAATCTTCTAGCACTATTGGTAACTTATTTACAAAGGGAAATTGCTTTAAAATTCTATACTATAGTATTGCAATTAGCACGTAAAACATTTTCCGATAAATTTTTTTTTTTTAATTTTTGCACTTACAGTTTTTTCTACATGGACTTCTCAATTATTTAACAACGCAATGCTTGGCTGTTTTCTACAGATAAATTCAATTGTCATATTAAATTCTTTATCCTTCATTTTCCTTCGGTTTAGTAATGCAATTACTTCAACGTTCGACGAGGTTTATTAGGAAGCAGATGCGTTATAAGAGAATAAATTTTTTCTTTGGCCTCCACCACTTCGAAGCAGCCTGTGTTCGAGAATAAGAATTGCATTGAAAGTAATATACAACGTTGCTGTGCATCGTTCTTGCAGTCGGTTGCACCTGCTGCCCATACATCGCGGTTTGGCGAAACGATCCCAACGTCACCGACGTTTTCTCGTTTGTCAGGGTCTCGAGCACGCTAAAACGACACGTGAGAATTCGCCTGGAAAGAGTATTACTTATTTGGATGGTTGATAGACCTGTTCGAGCACTCCTGAACACTAGAGCGATCCTTTTCGGTCTTCTGCTTTGAAATCTCCTACGAACGACCAGCCAAAGTCATTCGTTCGTATTTAGCTGAAGGATGTGCTGTATCTTCGATAGAATACATTTGTCAATCTTCTATTATTATTATATATGTGTATAAAATCGTTGGGTCACTCACTGATTCATCAAGGCCCAGTCCAAACCGCTGAACCTAGAAGCATGAAATTCGGAGAGTATAATCCTTTTACGACGTAGCTGCTCGATAAGAAGGGGTTCGTTTAAACTCCATCCCCTATTTTCTTGGACTCCTTAACACATTCCGCACGGCTGATGTCATAAGACACAAACCGACACTACCTGTCCTGTACCTTCAGAAATGGAGGTGGAGAACGTGTTAATATTTTATCTGCTATTGCTATATTTAGATAGCTGTGAGGCTGTGATTACCCTGGTAATCCAAAAAAAGTTCCACATCTGCTCAGAGAATTGTCTGAAGTAAACAAACCACGAAAATTTTTTAAGGTTTATAAGATTGTTCATGGAATAATCTACGATCATAACTTTTAAAACAACTCTTCGTTTTCTTTTTATAAACATTTTCACGCGTAAAGTTACTGATTTTTTCGACGATTGTGGTTCAAACGTCTGCTAAAACATGAGATTACAATATTTTACTATGACCTTAGATGATTCCATGACCAATCTTATAAACCTTAAGAATTTTCCTGGTTTGATGATTTTCTTATTACCTTCAAGGGTGTCCAAATACAGCCTGAAAAGTTTTTTAACTCTGTGACGTTTACTTCTTTTTCAATAAAATCCTAAAAATGACCTATTTCTTAAGTGATTTGATGGGAGGGCACCTTTAATTATCTATTCTTGTTAGGCCCGATTAGATATCAATTTGCGTTTTACTCACAAAGGTTACCCACACGAATGCCAAAAAACCAATTTCAGGATGTTGCCCTAATCAACCCCTAAGTGGATGAGAAGCGGTAAAAAGTGTTTTCACGGATTCCTCAAAGTGTCCGGCCCAATTCGATGCCGATACTTGTTTAAGCCTAACAATGCAAATGCTTAAAAATCAACATATATAAATGTTCGTTAAGCAAAGGTTACTTTATAAAAATTACATAAAAAAATGTCTTCAGAAAAAGCAAATATAAAAGTAATTCCTTTTAATTATTCTACCGCGTAGAGAAGCACGAGTATTTTGCTAGTGTAAATATAAGATGGAAACAAATAAGCTGGTTAAATAATTATTTTCCTTACACTCAAAGGTGCCATTTTAAGTACAAAGAGTATTATTAACGCGCCCTTATTTATAATACCTGTAATGCTTGAGGAATCATCTTACCTGTCTTTATTTCCCATCTATTTCGGCATTAGATTAGAATTTATTTCATGAAAATGTCAAGTTCCCCACGCGTTATAGGTAATAACTGCTACGATTTCAATACTTTCGCGGAAAGCTATGCTCTTCCCATTCAAGCCTCCATCGGTCTCTTCCGCGAGCGTGGTACACGAACAGGAAGAAACCACCCGCAAAGGTCCTGTACCGCAACGTTATAACCTGGAGCAGTTTGTACAAGCTAACCGTGGCTTAACGATAATGGCACGAATTCATTACCGTGCCGCGGCGAAAGGCGCATAAACCGGACAACTACACCCATACGTTTCAGTATCATCGTGTGTCGGATTACTAGCTTTACATAGAGGACGCTCTAAAATCATAGAACAAGTGGAAATCTCCAGGATATCTTGATAAGAGAGGGAATTAGAAGGTCCGTTATCATTTTATGATTCGAGATTTCGTCATTAAAATTGTACAAAGAGATTAACTAGAAATTGTTGACCGCCACGGGGGTTCATTAAAACGCGCAGCAATTTTGAATCCTTTGTTTTTACTAATGAGAATTTTTAAAAAGTTTTCAATTATTCCTCTGGGAATTTTTCTCTGCAGTCAATGTGTTTCTTATTCTCGTTCCTAGATTGCTGAATCCAGGGAATATGAAATTTCAAAGAGGTCTCCAGTAACGTACATTATTTAATTGAAATCACTTTGGTCATTCATATTTTTCGAAATTATAATTAAAAAGCAGCAGGTGAATTTCAATTTAAAATGAATTTCGAGCGAGCTCTACGAATTCTTTTAATTTAGAATAAAGCACTTCCGCGATTAATATTGCAAAAGCTTGCAAATGGCCCACTGCCATCCGAAAATAGAATGTTGTTAGCAGTGTATTAAATATTAAGCTGATTTAAGATCGATGTTGCTGGCGCAAGGATTCCGACAGATATAATCTGAGCACTCGGAAAATTAAATTGCATTTTTAATCGAGGCAGTAAAAGCAAGGACCTAAAAACGAATTACAAGGGTTTACATGAATATACATTTCTGGATACTAATTAAGGAAATTAAAATGATATTTACTAAGCAAAATAACGAGCACCTTAATTAGTTATAAAAGTTAGTTAATTAGATATAAAAAATTTCTCATTTTAATGTTTATTCCATTAATATCAAATATGTTACAACGTTTTTATATTACACCCTATTCCGACTAATATCAAGCCTTTCTAGATATTAATCGGTGTATCTACAGATCTACAGTGGTTTTTACTAAAGTGTAATATCGTTATGGACTAGCAATAAGTTCCTACTTTTCACTGTACACAGACTTCCTTTATTTTCCCGCGCATATCTGTAACTTTAACATCTCATCCATAATGCAGGTGGAGATTTAGCGCTGCGAGTATATTTTCCTTAGCGAAGGAGAGACTGGAGCCCCTCTTGAACGAAGCTAAACCCGGAATACTTGGTAAGAGAAATCTCAATCGGGGAAGAGGATCGTTTTAAAACTACCGAACGTGAAACTTTCCAAGATACAGATGCGCTTTTACGAATTACTAACATAAATTAGCGGTCGTCTTTTGAACGCTTGAGTCAGGGAAAATGCCACAACAACTTTCTCCCTTCGCTATTTATTTTCCTACGTAGTGGCGGGAAGGTTTTTCAAAAGGAAAGCATCGTTTTAGGTCCGCTGGAGCTGAGGGAGCTCACTTTCGGGGAGCAAACCCCCTGCGTCACCCGTGTAAGAACTTTAGATTATACCAACGACGACGACGCGTCCGATGGCCAACCTGGACAAGCAAAATTGTCCATCGAAGCTGACTTGCGCCTCGACTGCGAGCAATTCCGTATGCTCATCACAACGAGGCTGTTTGGAAAAGGGTTAGCGTATATTCGTAGCTGTAAATCGATCGTTAGCGATGGGACGAAGTAATCGACGAATCCTGTACGAATACTTTGAAAAGAAAAAGTGGTATTTATAAATTCAATCGAACCGCGTACACTCGAGATTTAATACGCTTTACTGCGTCCGAACGAACACGTGGGGATATATGTATCAGTTGCCAGAATTGAAGTGGGATTCTCGTGTAACAGCCCTCGAAATTTATGAATTTTTTTCTCAAAAACTTTTGGTCATATTGCATTAAACTCTTTTGGGATATAAGGAGGCATCTTTAAACCTGTAGAATTTTCCACAATATTTCGCAATAATTAATAAATAATAAGAAGGATCAATGTAAAAAAAAATATTTTCTGTAAGTTTAAAGTTGCCTCCTTATATCCCAAAAGAGTTTAATTCAATATAATTAACGGTATTTTTAAAAAAAATCTTAAATATGAGTTACTTTTGGGGCTGTTAAACGAGAACCCCCTTAAGGGGTCTTTCCACAGTAACGCCCTAAAAAAGTACAATTTTTATAACTTTTTTTGTCCCAAATGAATGTGTTTACTAAATTGAAGTTTTTTTGTATTTATTAATACGTGTTTTGAGAATACAATTTTATTTTGCATATTTTTTTAATGCTTGCTTTCGCCAAAATAGGTGGGTATAATATCCGCTGTAAAAAAAAGACCCCCCTATTGCGCGTTCTATTTTGGAGGAATCATGTATCTGACAAATAAAAAAAAAACAAAACGATTTGTAATCAGCATAACTATTTGCATCGGCATAAGGTTTGTAATTAGCATAGCTACATCCCGAATTAGATTTGATTGGATTGATGAAGAATTAACAAAATAGCGGACGTCCAAATTTGACATATCGAAAGTAGCTAAATTTTTTAATCGTTTTGCGGCGCAGAAGGTGAGAGAAACGTGGAAAATGTGTGATTCTTCTCAAGACACTTATCAATAAATAGAAGAAAAAAAACCTTAAGATGAGTTCTCCATTTCTTTGGCCTGTTTCTTAGCTCAGTGAGTGGAAGCATAGAAATAAGTTTTATTAAATGAATAAAACAATAGGAGAAATAAATAAAATTTCTCCGTCCTGATCACTGTTCTTAAGTTACCAGTATAAAGTAAAGAGTATAGAATATTATGGTGTGGATTAAATAAATAGATAAACTTATACGTTAAAGTGTCAAATCCTTTTTATTAACAAATCAACTGTGTCGATTTGGTTGATAGTTAAATAAGTACGTATTGAACTTGGCCCCATCACTGCAAATCACGTACTCGTTTTACGATTACATAACTGGAACGGTGCATTTCTTGAACAGCGATGAAAGGGCGAAGATTACTTAAAATTCGAAACAGATTTTCTGGAAATTTTTTATTACATAATGCATTACTCACACTCCGCAATGTACTCTAGCCTATAGGCATTTGTGTTTTAAAGAAAATTTAGCACACGAAAGAAAATGTAGAAAGCAGTAAAAGCTCGCACATAATAATTACATCGTTCTACATATATCGATTTAATGAAATTCGTAGTAAAAATTTCGAAATAACACAGCCTTGCGCTCACGCGAGTGTAATTAATTCGGGGGATACTTCTCGCGTCGATCGTTTATGAATTATTAATGTAAGCCATGAATAATTTATCATACTCCATAAGATATCCGCGATAATTGAGCGAAAACTAACGAATCAAAAGATTCTCGTTGACTCTTCTTCTCCCGGTTATTCCAGTCGACAAACTCATTATCAGAACAGCGAATTTAGAAGTAAACTGGTTGCAGAATCTGTCGACGCGTTTTTCGTAGAAGAAAAGCGCAGCTATAAATGATCTACCGAAAAAAATTCTAATTCACAGACGAAGCAACCAACTGCTTTCCACGATGGATTATTGTTGCTCGAGATTATTTTAAAAAAATTACGTCGCCTTGTATTACTCACATCCTCGAGAACTATTCGTCGAGCCACCCATCTCGTCCCATCGCGAACGCCGATCAATACTTTCGTTATTTATTCATTACCAATATCTGCGATATTATAAAAAAAATTTCATCCGGAATTAAAGGGTCGGCATGGACGTCGATTTGGCCGTGGAGAAACTGTCCCTCTCGGGAACTATCCTCGCCACCCTGACCCTTAACTCCATGGCACCGTTTCCTCACGCAACCTCTTTAAGCGTCAGCTTCTTGGAGAAACCGGACCTCTGGTTCAGCGTGAGAATCCTGCGAGCGGTGCAAATGATGGAGATGCCTTTGATTAAGACCTGGATCCACGCGGTGGTCACGGACGCTTTGGCCAGCTGGATCGTTGATCCAGGTCACTTAGAGATGGATCTGAGAGCCCGCGAACGGCCGGGACCCCGATTCGATTCCGCCGCAAACTCCATACCCCAAGGAGTGCTCACCGTTGTTCTATCTCAGAACGGTTGCCCAGGTAAATATCACAGATAATCAACCCTTCTACTAGCATCTCCTCCCTACAAAATAATTTCCACTTGATGGATTTAAAATTCCAATAAGAGAATGATGAAACAAGGTAGGGTGGATGTACCAGTAAATGAACACGTACCAGTGAATGGACATTTTAAATTAAAATGAGTAAAATAAGTTATTAAAATAAGCAACTAATTAATTAGAGACTTCTTTTAATTTCTTGCTTCATATCCAAACAATTTTTGCAGCACGTGGAATCAATCGCGCTGCAAACATTATTTTATAAAAGTCAGTTCATCCATTAGCCTTAAGCGTTCATTTATTGGTGCGTTTACCTTAGGTATTTTTTTTATATAAGTTCCGCGTTTATAAATGAACCTAAATGAAAATAATTTCGCGAATGGAATGGGAGGGTAAGATTCTACAGAAGAAGTTTATTTAGCAAATGTGTATAAGTAGCTACTGCGATATCGCGCGTCTCGCATTGGAAGCTTACTGTCGTGTGATTTATTCAACTTTTATCGCAGCTTCTGTAGGAGACGAAGCGAGGTGGCTGGTGGTGACGCTAGGAGATCAAAGGCGTGTTACAGCTCCTTTAAACTCCACGTGGAACGAGGACATCTCGTTCCTGGTCGGTGCCTTGGATAACGAGAAAGTCTCCATCAAATTAAAAGCAAAACGACTCGTCAGTACGATCACACTGGCGCAGTTCGAGCTGGCGTTGGGCGTTTATAACTGGGACAACTCGCAGGTGTAAGTTGACGAGGAAGATCGACACTGTGCCGACCACGTAAACAAGAGTTCTGCGCGCTCTACTTTTCCCGAGCTTTTCAGATCTCATTTTCAAACTCCGTAGAACTGGAGCAGATCGCAGTAACTGTACGGTGTCCAGCGTTGAGACGGATTTAAGGGTTGATTTCACTTTTCGGTGATGGTTTTTATAATGAAAGAAACACTTAACGTTTTCGAATTTTTGGAGGTGTATTCTTACCACTCTTGAAGTACAAGGAAAAATCTCTGTTTGTTTATTTCATTTGTTTATACAAATATTTCGCAGCGAATTTGGCGCGCTTCAGAACTTCACCCCTTGCTGGCGGTCGCGATTTCGGACGACTGGATCATGGGAAATAAAGAAACCAAACATATTTCTAACTCGCAGGAGTGTGTTTATCCGGTGTACCGCGAAATAACGATTTTGGACAGAAGTTATTAAAGTGGCGGTCGATCAAAGTTGAAAGTACCGAAAATGGCATTTCTTTTCTATTTAATCGACATAAAAAAATGGGAAAATATTAAAAAAGCTAACGTATTCGCGGTAAGCCGGATAGCCATACCCCTGCAAATTAAAAATATGTTTGGTTTTTTTATTTCCTGTGATCCAGTCGGCCGAAATTTCAACCGCCAGCAGGGGGTGAAGTTCCGAAGGCGCCAACTTCACTGCGAAATATTTCTGTAAACAAATGAAATAAACAAAGATTTCTTCTTGTATTTCAAGAGTGGTAGAAAAACCGTCGCCGAAAAGCGGCCGAATTTCTCGGTCGAGATTGTAGGGTGCCCCCTTAACTTGGTCGCTCGACAAACTGTTGACGTTTCTAAAGAAAATTGCACGAAGCGAACATGTCACGTTTTCCTTATCTTTGCACCACAGAATTGACACCGTGTTGCAACAAAAGAAACCATCCCGCAACAGTGCGAGCATTCCAAATATCAACGCCCGATTGGAGTACACGGCGCTTCCGAAGTTGGATCCGGATCTGCCTCAACCAGATTTACTGGAGGATAATTCGTATCTCTCAGGTAATTTTCTTCATTGGATTTTCTATCGATTATCAGCGCCGAATTGCTACCCACCTACGTATCTCGGCGAGTGTAACCTGAGAATCCTCTACAAAGTTCACTGACCGTGATTACGGTGTTACACTATCTGGTATTTTCAGTGTCGCGAAAATATCCCAATCGGGGGCAAAGATCAGGTAAAATGCAGCAAATACTGTGGATAGACTTTGCTTTCGAGCATGAACTCTGAATACTTTCGTTTCTTTAATTAAAGCACAGCGCAGTTTTGTCATGCCCACTAACGCATACGTCGACGTGCAATAACGTTATGATACATTGAATTATATCTTTTATGCGGTGGGGTGATTTCGAACCCTGTACAATGAATTCCAATTTCCAGGAGTGCTTGTGGTTTACATTCATTCAGCGGAGAATCTAAATAGCGACAGCTCTCAGTGCAATCCTTATTGCATGCTATTTAACAATCGGAAAAAGGTGGGTACCCTTAATCGCTAAATAGCAATTCGATTGTAATAGCCATAGCTCTCTTGGCAAGCTTAGAAATACTGGTAACGTTAACCGTGGTTTAATCCTCAGGTAAAAACGACGCATTACATTAGAAACACTACGTCGCCGTGCTGGGAATCCAGAGCACAATTTCTTGTTCAAGATTACACTCAAGTGTCTCTAAGCTTCGTCGTATATTCCTGGAATATATCGAAATCGACTGACAGCGACATGCTTGGACTCGCTATATTGTCTTTGTCTCAAGTAAGATCACATAACTCATTGATTTAAAGGGTGTTTGTAATTATGCAGTATTATTATTGCAGGTGTATGTAATTATGCAAAATTTAGAACTACATAGGAATGTGGGTATTTAGGCCGCGCACAATTTTGCACAGCAATTTTTTCAACATCATGCCATTTTCATAAACTATCGCAAGTTCAAATTTCGCGTAGCCAATGCTTAAACGTTACTCAACGTTAATATACGCTAAACTTCAGTTTCTCATCTCTTTTTATCTGTCAATTTTTTTTAACTACATATTTCGAAATGACCAGAAACTGTTATCATGTATCTCCTACAAGCCAGATATATTATATACACGTTAAAAATCGATGCCTTCCGACCTAAGATTTATAAGCGCTTTTATTTTAGGAGAGCACCTGGATAGTCAGGAAAGAGTTGACGCTCAGTGGCTCGAACAATATGTCAGCGATGACGGTTTCCGTGCTGTTCTACCCGGTTAGAAGCGTGCAGCAAGTGGTCACCAGCCGAAGAAGTAGCTTGACCCTTCCCATGTCAGACGACGAGCCAAAATCTAAAAGGAACAGCCTGCCGTGGATGCAACAGGCGGTCAGTGGGAATCGATAGACACGATCGTTTATTCATACCGCTGTAATCGAGTTTTATTTTTGCCATCTCATAGTTAATGTATTCCTAATCACTTTTAGAAGCTATTATTAACACACAAGGATATAGACCCCGCCTCATCAGACGTCTCAAGCCTACTTTCCACTGGTAGCGGATTAATGGAGGTGACGCTGATACGCGCGAAGGATCTTGTGGCTAAGGACCTGAACGGATTCAGCGATCCTTTCTGCGAATTGAAATTAAGCAACGAGACGAAGTACAAGAGCAGCATAAAGAAGAAGACTCTGAACCCTTGCTGGGATGAGAGCTCCATCATGGGTTTACCTAGGACGGGCGAGACCTTGGATGTCGTAAGATCTTTAGTAGCTCATTTCACTGTAATATGCACGGAGAAACAATGGGGCCATTTTTAACGATGCCTTCGTGCAGGTTCTATGGGATCATGATACTTTTGGTATGAAAGATTATCTCGGAAAAGTATCATTGACTCTCGATGACATCAGGAAGCTTTCTAACAACGATCAGTCCCATTGGTTCACATTAAGAGGAACCAAAACTGGATCTGTGGAATTAAAGATCAAGGTTTTGTCCGAGGAATGCGAGGTATCGAGTATAACGTTTTCTCCTGGCAAGACAGACACCTCAGCTTCTTCCCTTCCTAAACCGTGTTAAATTTTTTATCGTTTTAAGACTCAGAGCACGTACGCAGCCAGTAATATCAGCGAGAGCTCGACGCAATTAAATATCGAAAGCTCCGAAACGGGATCGAACGTTATCAGAAGACCTTCGATGGAAAAATCGAAGATGAGATTGCATTTGGACGTTATACCACCCCCGCCACCTCCGCGCACAGTGACGTTGTTGAAACCAGCTATTTCTAGTCAATCTGGTAAATCACTTTTCGAGTTTTTGATTTCTATGTAATTGCTCCCTGCTGCTATAGAATTTATTTCAAGCATTCAAAACATTTGGAACAGACAAAGCTAGTATTGGAAGCAAAGATTCTGCTGAGTTGAATGGAAACCAAAACTCTTGGATACCTAGAGTTATTACAGAAACTATAGCAGATACGGTCGATGATACTGACTCGACAAAGTTAAAAGAACGACGATCTTCTCATAACAGTTTGACACCAAGCCCTGAACAAAGCTTTGGCAAAAAACTACCGCAATATAACAGCTTTCGTGTTATGAAACAAAAGGTAATCAGAATTTTAACGGAAACAAGTGGTCGTTTTTTTTTGGAATCGTGCATACTCGTGCGATATTTTAATATAATCCAGAACTTTGTAAACTGTTAGCAAAGACATAGCATAACATTAAGAATTTGCGAAATTAAATCTTATAATGTATTAGATCGATGCATATAAAGTGTCGTTTTTTCGTCGTTTTTCAACAAACTGGTACTTAAGCGTTAATCAACTTATATTAGTTTACTAAAATGGTTATTTCGTGAAAACATTTTGTACGCGCCAGCTTAATACATATATGATTATTACGAAAGCAAGTCACTTAATAACACCATCGGTATTATTATAAATAACTTTAGGTAAAGAGAGGACTGAAACTTCGTAGATTTCGTTCAGAAGTAAATATAGAAGAAAAGAATGATGCAAAGGGTATAACATTGAGTCTAGAACCTAGAGGCGGAGGAGAAGCTGATGCGACAGAGCTTCTACAAGGGTCTGGTTTAGCCCATGCTGTTTCGCAACCTGATATGCTCGGCAGAATCAGACAGCCTAGTCCACGTTTAAGACTGAGACCAAATGGTTAGTAAGCTGCATTCTTTTAAGATGACGAGACAGTGGAATAATTTGTATATTACTGTCTTCAACATTCCCTTGTATTTCAATCAAACTTAGCTAGAATTAATAAGTAATTTTAAAATGTTTTTATTCCATAAGAATTGAAAGTCGTGAATGGTACCAGGGAGAAATATTCTGGAATCGAAGGTAAAGTTCTTCAGGCTCAAGGTCTCCATGTTGCGCACATTGCTCAGTTATATTGCAGGATCAAGCTTCAAACGTGAGTGCACATTAAAATAGAGTAGTGTATAATAATTCACGAGTCAATAGCTTTAATAATGGCATATGTTATTTATTAGATGTACCAGCCCAGATAAAATTGCATCCTCCGCAAATAGTGGTAAAACATTAGCGAAATCTCGACTTTTACCCGCTATGCCTAATCCTCAATTCAGCATAGACTTTCATATCGATGGTGACAATGTTCCAAGACAATCCTTGTTAATATTCGAAATTAGAAGCGCCAGTAAAGAATTATTGGCTAGTCGACGTATCACCCTTCATGAATTATTAGGTATAAATTTAATTAAATCTAATTTGCACTTTAACTTATGTGTCTTTAAACGTGGCTGCTGCACTTTTCAATATAAAAATGATTTATTACAAAGTAAACTTTATACGCCACTCGTTATAAATTAATTTCCGATGTATCAGTAGCCACTGCTATTTTCAGGTGTTTCTGCAGCGACTGATGAAATTCATACATGGTTAGCGTTAAATAACGGAGCGTCATTAGAAGTACAAATTGCTCATGGAAAAGAATTGAAAAGCAAGACCTCGAAAAAATTATTTCGATCTTGGTCGGTGCACAGAATAGGTAAGGTGTAAGGTACTTTTAAAATTGTATATCTTTAATCACTCTTTCATAAACTTGTTATGCATTTTAATTCGTCCGATACACAACTGTACAAATGGAAGAAAAATTCTCTGCAAAAGCATAATATTACAGTCAAAATTTGTCTGTACTCATTTCAACTTTCGAATATTTTATTACGTGTAAATATTTACATATATATTTATATAAATATAAAATTCTTAACGTTATTTCGCACAAAAGAACAATTGTAATATTTATATTTTGTATTATAAAATGTGTATAAGGATATATATCTTCTTGTCATCACGAAACGACTTATATAAGTGAAACTATAAAGACAAATAAATTCCTTCTGCCATTCTTTGAACTATCAACTGGATAACACATCCAATAAAACTGATGTATCTGCGTAATATTTTCTAAGTACTGCAAGTAGTCTATAGCGGAATTTCAATTATTTATTTGTTAATGCGTAAAACATATTCGAAATAAACTGTATACGTAAAAGCATTTATTTATTGTCACCCATTATGTGGCTGATTACAATTGCAATTAAAAAACTTTATGTATAAATTGATTTTGTAAATGCAACTCTCTTAACAATATACTTTCTCAGTTTCATTTCAAACAATTTATTTATGCAATACTTTGCACTTTGCAATTACAATATCGCGATTACCATTCATACATTGTAGAACGTAAATATATAAATTAAATTCACTTTACCTATATGTTCTCTGGTTATAAACACTTATCGATATTAGTATAACAATTTCGCAGAGCAATAATACTTCGCATAAATTAATATCTTTTACTAACAATGTATTCAACAGTAATAACAAAGAAATGAATAACAAATCGAGACGTGTACTTTATAATTTTCATTTCTTAAACAGCCTTAAATAAATACTGTTATCACATATAAGTTTAAAGCATTCAGTTATACCATACGTTAAAGTCATCTTTAGTATTAAAATATAGCACAACTCCTGAACAATCATACTTATAATAAAAATATATCTTTGTTATAATAGTGGTAATATGTAGCAGATACAGCATAAGAACAGTAGCGATATTTAAGCAAAAATCATGTGCATGTAAGGACAGTTATTAAATTTCTATATTTGCAACACGTTTCATTATGCTGCAAATTGCACTCTTCTCTACTTCGTATGCCATATAAAACACGTATATAATCAATACAAATAGTTACAGGACCATAGAAAACAATATATGTATGTAGAAACATATACATGCGTAGATCGTTTAAACATTATCCTTTAAACATTAAAATTTCGAAAAATACAAACCTGCAAATCTTCAATTTCAAATCAAACGATATTGTACGGTGCATACCTTTCATGTAATGTACAAATGTGATTAATAACCCTGACATACAATGGTTGTGTGCTTTCGAAGTGAATTTGTAGACAGTGCATATATTTACTTCTGTTTTTCAATGACCGACTTGCCACTGTAAAAACATAAAATTTATTGCAATATAGTATAATCAGCATTGGAAGTTATTACTTTCAAGTATTATAAATTGATTTTATTTTTTCCTGTAATAATGAATAAATACTAGCAGTCTGTCCAATTATACAGCAACTATTTAGAATTATTTCAGACGAAATAAATTAGTATACGATTATAGGTTTACGATTATAAATTATTACATTAATCTCCCTACCTTCAGTGCATTTTGTGGATTTACATTACCAGCTTCTTCCATACGTTTCTCACGTAGTTCATCCAACCTCTGTTGCCTTTTTACAGACTCTATATCTTTAATACCTCGTCCTTGCTGCTCGGCGATCCTTCTCTCCGCAGCTTCCATTTGTTTCCTCCTCCTAGTTTCCTAAAGAAAAAGATATATATTTCTAAGTATGACAATGTCTATATCATTTTTCAAACCAATCAATTATATTTTATCCAATTATATCAGTGATGAGCAACCCATGGGCCGCATTTGGCCCTCCAGCCATTGACCTGCGGCCCGCCATTGGTTCAATTGTAAATCTATGTCAGAAATAACAAATTCACCCCATACATTAAAATTTCTTGATTAGTACATTCAACCGTTTAACATTGTGGCCCGCGTGGAGTATTAGGTTTCCACTTTTGACCTACTACGGGCCAAAGTTTGCTCATCAATGAATTATATAGTACTCGTTACAATAATTTCCAGAGCGTTGGAGCGATGCTCGGAGCCGGAGCGCGGAGCAGTGGAGCAACGGAGTTTTGCCCGGAGCAAGAGCGGAGCCGGAGCACGGAAAATTTTTATTGCTCCACTGCTCTAGCCTTTTTTTAGGCTGTACTTCCAAAAGCGACCGGTGGCGGATCGTGATGAAACTTGGTGGGTATTACGAGGGGTGTGGAAAGACTCCAAATATAAAATTTTAGCTTCGGCAATTAACGCGTTCAAAAGATTCAGGGGTAATTATGCATAAAAGGGTAGACCTTACCGATTTTTTGTAATCGCTTTACCACGGTCCCTCCTCTTAACAATATATCTTTTGACTTATACCGACACAACGCATTCCACTTTGCAAATTGTCCCGGGTATTAGTATTGGTTGGGGCTAGACCAGAACGGGGGGCGCGCGCCCGCTCGCGGGCGCGTAAAGCATGGTAGCGGACCGATGTGAGTTTGCTGATGCTGAAAATGAGACTGTGGCTACAAAATTTCAAAATTAAAAAATGGGGGACAGGAGGGTTCCCGGACAGGGAACCCTCCACCAACGTCCAAACAAATTTCCCTCAAAAAATTAACAATATTTTTTATTAATATTTCGGAAACTAATAAATATCCGAAGCTACAATTTTAGATTTAGGATCCACACCCCCTCCCCCAAATCTCATCTCGTTCGGCCACCGGTCCCTTTCGAAATAATATCCTTTTTTTATTATTTGAATTTTATTTTTCTTATCAAAGCAGATGAATGAAATTTTTTCAAATACTAATTTTCAATTTTTCATCATTGAAAAAATATTATATTGTAGGGACACGAAGCCCGGTGCTAATACAGGCACGCGCGGCGAAAAGGCATTGCCTAAAAACTACGAAATTGATTGCCAGCGTTGCCACGTGCAAATGTTTATTCGGAGCTTGGAGCGCAGCTGGAGCAAGTATTTTGATGTTGGAGCGGAGCAATTAAGAAATTGGTCTGCTCCAATCCCTTGATACTTTCATAGTTTCCGATTTCTATCTTAGTGTTTTAAGTAAACTAATTTCTTTATTATCGTAAATACTCTGTACAAATAGTCTTTTGACAATATTCAGTGTAATAATGAAAAGAAGATGAAATAATACAACTGAAATGAAGTATGTAACATGATAATTAAAGAATAGTAAATACAATGTGATTGTATGACATTGCATGTACGTAAAAAAATATACAGGACGTTATGTACAATATACAAAAACGTTACGGGTTTACATATTCAAACATAGTGTTTATGTTCCTTTGCATAACTCGATGGATCTGGTTCCGAATTCGCTCTACTATTACTATTAATTATTTACAGTAATATCTTTCTACGTGAATTACATTTTGGTGTACTGTATTATAAATAAATAACTTTCGATTCATAGTTTTCGCAAAATATAAAAACAACGTTGTCTTCACATAACCTTAATATCTTGGTCTTACCACATCTGGCGTTAAATCTTCACACGAAGCTGATTCCTTGCAACAGGACATGCAAATATTTCCCATGGTGAATACAATAAACCTTCCGCGCTACTGACTGATTCAATTATTTGTACAAC
The DNA here is from genome assembly GCF_050908995.1 of Andrena cerasifolii. Taxonomy (NCBI): domain Eukaryota; kingdom Metazoa; phylum Arthropoda; class Insecta; order Hymenoptera; family Andrenidae; genus Andrena; species Andrena cerasifolii. The sequence continues at coordinate 4,977,683 of NC_135126.1, read as the reverse complement.
AACAATTCTTTCGGTAAAATATAAATATGCGCAATACGTGTCACCATCTAAGTACTCATCTTGTCACATTTCACTCAATAATCTTGATTGTACTTGAGACATGCATCTGATAAATTACATATGTACATTACTATAGTAGTAATCATTGATTTCACTCTTTCTTTTATTAATTCGTATTTGCCTACGTTAACTGAAATAACATAACTTTCGTGTTTCGTAAAATGTCGATGGAAAACAAAAACCGTTTAAAGGGCAACCGGTTGACAGGCGCGCTCGTCGGTTGGCTTAATATACTATATTTTCATTTTTATCATTTCCTTCGCGCCTTTAAAAAAACAAAGGCGGAATGATAATATATTGATCCGCGGAAACACAGCTGGGCTTCGTAAAATGCCACTTGATTAGGCTTTTCGAGCCCGTGTTTTATGAAATATAAAATGCTTACAATTGCAAAACTAATAAACATTAGGTATTAGGCGTATATCAACTTTTTTTATTTTTTTTTATGAGTTTAACCGATCATGAGAAAATTAGTAAAAAGTATAATAAGTTTTTTTTCAATAAAGTCATATTTGTAGATATTCGCAATAGGTAATAGTTATATTTTGAAAGATTTTGTAATCTAAAAAAGAATAATGAGAATTGCTGATATAAATTCGTGCATACATAAACACAATTTAATATGTGTAAGTAATTGCATAGTAAAATAGAGATATAAATATTGTAAAAATAAAGATATATTTAGCGAAAAGAATAAATACAAGACACGTACTGTATATAGTATATACATATATCTTTTTATTGGCCTTTAAATAATATTATTTTATTTAATTTATGTCGATCACTTATATTAACATTTTGTATATCAGGTGTTAATCTTATTTTAGTATATAATTGTATAATAATGCATAATAAATTATTTATATGATTATGTACTGTTAAAGATGTTTGTAACATCCCGCGCTCGTTAACGACCAATCGGGAACCGGTCATTATGTCGAGCACCGCCGCAGGGTCGCCGGACTGGTAATGCGTGTAGCGACGCCAGCATTTTAATGCGCATTCGATTCGATTCGATTCAAATACTTTTCTTTCGATTCCTCACAAGTATCGCACGGCAAATATCGATACCAAAAAATCTCGGTATCGAATCGAAAGAATCGATACTTTACTTATATTTACTAGTATCGAACAACCCTACATACAGATACATACATGGTATATTCTTGTGACGCCGTTGTGTAAAAGCATTAGAAACAATTAGAAAGCAACTCACGTGCATTGTACTGTGTTTTTGATCGCGTAATTATTTTATTATTTGGATAATTTCGAAATTACGTAATATTAAAATGTCAAGTAAAGTAGCGAAAGTATTATATTTGGAGCTTAAAAATTGGTATAGAAATGGAAATTATTAGTATATAGGTGGTAATCGACCCCGAAAATGCCGAACTGCATTGTAAAAAATTGTGGGAATCGAACTTCCTGTAAGTCTTCTAAGCAGGAAGCATTAGAAGAACAAATAAAAATTAGTTTCCATAGGTAAGCATGAAGAAAGTAATACCCGCATATAAAAATATTCTTCAATGAAAAATCAAAGTCTCTCGTAATCGATTTCTTAGGGTTCCCAAAAACGTTACTAACCGCAGATTGTGGCTAAAGAATTTGGGGTTAGAGGAATCTTACATCCCCAATGATGCAGTAGTATGCTCACTTCACTTTAACAGCGAAGATTATGATAGGACTTCCTTATCACGCTTAAGGCTGAAAGCACATGCTATACCTTATGTATGTAATATTTCGTCATACGTGAGTTACATGATATTTTTATCCTGGGAATTTTTTTTTATGCTGGTTGTTTATATTTAAATATTAGGTATTGAAGGAAGAGTTGAATGATGATTTCATTGTATTTGCCGAACCATTGGAGGAAATACAGAGATGCGAATCTCCAATGAAAAGTGAATGCGTAAGCCTCTGTTTTGTGTTATATAATATACAGACCCGGCTGGTTGCGTGTGCAAAGCGCGCGATGCACACAGGGGCCACAAGAGAAAAAGCGCTTAAAGATCTCCAAAAATATGAGATAAATTTTTAAATTATAAATGAATAATGGCATGCTCTGATGCTACAAATATGATTTATACAGTCTTCTCTCGATATATTGAGAATAAAACACGATTCTTCGTTTAATTTATACTTTATTCGAAAAAAATTTTCTTGGAAAGGCCAAACATTTAACACACATAGGAAAAACACCACGCACTGGGCCTTCATATATATATATATGAAGTATCGTATGATAAGCGTTGTTTGACAAATATTCGTTATTACATTACAATTATAGACATTACCCACAAGTGATAAAGGCGTGCAGGCTACACGGTCATCTGAAAATAAAGCGACATGTATGTCACCATCGAGGCAGTTTCATGCACCCGGGAAAGAAGAGTTGCGGGAACATGCAGCAAGAATGAAGAAGAGCTATCAATATGAAATAAAAATACTGAAACAGAAATACAGAAGGAGTACCAACAAAATCCAAACCTTAGAAGCAATGGTACAAACACTTCGGCAGAAGATTTTATTACAAGGTGAGCACATTGAAACATTGGAAAGTATATCAAGTTTTAATAGCGAGCTTTATCAATGCATGAGAAATACTGCGATGGTTTCTGTAGTATAAAATAATTAGAGGTGTGCGAGAACCCGAAAATTCCGGGATTCCCGAGAATGTCTAGGATTCTCGAGAGAGTCGGGACTCCCGAAAGTGTCGGTATTCCCAAAAATTCCAAGGACCCGTTTAATGAATACGATATCACACATTTAACGCATCGTGAAGAAAAAGTGTAGAGACATTGTTGATCTTCCGAAGTACAAACATCAGTCAGTTCTAATAATACGAATCCCGACACTATTGGGAATCCCAAAACCCTCGGGAATCTGTCCCGATGCCGAGAAAAATTCTCGACCCGACCCAATATTTTCAGGTTCCCGCACACCTCTAAAAATAATACTTTCATGACATGATCATGCTATTTCAAATAAAATATGTAATATGAAAATCTGTTTTACCTATACAAATTTACAAGCCCTATTGACGAAATGCTTGTGCATACTCAATACTACTTTTTTCCCTTGTATGTTCTAAAAATTATTCCTTCAACACGTTGAATGCCGCGCGATTTTTCGACGCTGTTCCTTCGTTTATTTAAATATCTCTTGCTACAAACAAAACAATTTCATAGTTCACTTATACATTTAGTATTTTACATTATTCTTCTTGACATTTATAGAGTTTTAAGAAAATAATGTAAATCCAAAGTGCCTGTCAAAATGACTTTCACGACGTTCAACGTGTTAATAATCAAATTAAAATATTTTCTACAAGAAAATTCTCACATGGCGGCGGAACGGTCCTCTCCACGTCCATGTCATAACCGAATGCCGAAGAGATTCGATCACACTTACGTCCGAACGTGTGACGTCGGAAACGTTCAAAATTCCCCTGGATAAGACAACGCCGCACCGAAATGGACCAACCATCCAATGTACATACTATGTGTTTTTGTAAAAATAGTTTATAGCAGTTTCTACTTTCTTACATATGTAAATAAGATCTTCCGACGGATATAATAATAAGCCCCTATTTTTATATTAATCAGATTGCAGCCTCTTTCTTTGCATTTTTCCCGATAAAGCACCAATGCATTCACTGCAATGTACAAGTTTTTTAAAAAAAAATTTTAATACACAACCTGCAATATAAATAATAATTTCATGTGTGTATTCTGGAATTGTAATAAGCATCCTGGCGTATAGCGACTTCATCAAACACCAATCTACCAAGTAATTTATACAATACGGAATTTACACGTCGTTTTATGGCCTTTAAAGCTCCAATAATAATTAGAGATATGTATCTGTTGAAATATAGGTTTATTGCAACAAGAAGTGAGGCAACAGTACTGTACTGTTCCCTTGCTTACTTCGGAACGATATTGCCCTGTTCCGTTTCTATATATGACTCCACGTAAGAAGCCTTGCCTGTTCATTCCAAGTTATACCTTTCCGACGTTATAAGTGTTAATAAAACTTCCCTGATATCAAACGTAACTTCTTAATTCAGTCAAAGTATCAATTATAATCTAACAGCATCGACTAGGGTTTTGGCTGACTAACCGATCGGCCCCCAAGAAGCCGACTGGCCGGCCGTTCGTTTTCGTTGTACCACATATTAAAATTTTAATCTTAAGATATTACAATTATAGTTTTGACAATAAACAAAGATCATTGTAGTTTTATTACTATGCCCTACAAATTATTAGTGATACTAAAAATTCAAGGCCGATCAATCGGCCTTTTTGCCGACTAATTATTCGCCGACTACAGAAGTGTCCGGTAGTTCATTAGTCGGTACATCTGTAGTAATAATTCCAGGTTCCTCGTCTACTGATTGATACCATTGTGAAATTGTTTTTGGATGCGGTAGTGAATTATAAAATTTATGACGCACGTAATTATACGCTTTTGGCGACTGAAAGTGTAACGACAGTGCAAATTCCCGTAACGCATCCTTATATTTCCTATTAACGGGCAATTTTTTCTTTTTTCTTATCTCGCGCTTAATCAATTCTTTTGTACCTTGATCTAGATGTTTAAGTATATCACTATCTTGCGATGTTACCGAATTACGCCTCTCCAAATCTTTAACAATACTTCGTAACGATTTCACTGTTTCTTGCGCTCTCTTTAGTTTATAAGAACTAGCGTATAACTGTTTTTTTAATCTTCTTATTTCGTCTCTGTGGAGTTTCCGCAATTCAACCTCTCTTGGTGAATTAAAAAGCCTTTCTGGAGACACACTTGTAGAACGGTGTCGATAATTCACTTCAATTTTCATGTCAGTATTTTCGTTTGCGCTAGTATCTACTGAAGTCAAGTTAAGTATTACTTATCCTTAAATAATTTTTTAACATAATACATAGGGTGTTACTCTACTGATAGTCGAAAGACAAGACGAAAATCAAGAGTGACAAAATTGCGGTAAAGGCTTCATTTTCAAGAAAATTGTTCCCCGTACCTCCGCGTGCCTCTCAGGCGCCAACGACGCACGCGTATTTAGCTGAAATTCAAAGTCAATTTTCTCGAAAATGAAGCCTTTACCGCAATTTTGTCACGTTTGATTTTCGTCCTATTTTCGCCTTATAATCACCCCCTAGAATATTGACTATCAGTAGAGTAACACCCTGTATATTTGTAAACACAATGTAAGTGAATAATACCATTAATACTTCTTATTTCATCATTCAAGATATTTTCCTCAATTTTTATATCATGATGTTGTATCATGATTTCTGTATCATCTATATTACTATTATTGTTTTGATTATTTACAGCGTTTTCTTCACTTAACTAAAAAAGAAAATTAGCCAATATAAATAAATCTAGACCTATATGCGAGTGATATAAATAATAATCAACACCAATAGGATCAATGCTTTGTGCCTAATAAATTGTGATACGGTTTTAAAACGTAGTCTTAAGCTAAAGGTTGAGAAGTACAGTCACATAAGAATTCCAATATACTAGTACTAATATGTAGCGATTGAACATCCACACCAGGATAAAACTATTATCTACTAAACTATTATGCAACAAATGGACTAACAAGGGAAGATCCCGAACCCGAAAATTCAAAAAATTCTGAAACTTTGTGAATATGTAGAGGATTTCCTCCTGATTGCAACACAGTTTTTGTATGCTGCCCAAATTCACTCGAGGGCGGTGAAATTAACCACCGAAAATTCGGCTAGTTTCCGATTTTGTGTTATAACTCGTGAACTGTGAGAGATAGAGAAGGTTTCCAAACAAAAGTTACTTCTTTTAATTAGATCTATTATTTGCTAAAAAAATTATTTTACAATTCACGAGTTATAACACAAAATCGGAAAATAACGGGATTTTCAGGGGTCAATTACACTCCCTTAGAGTGAATTTGGGCAGCAAACATAAATTGCATCGTAATCAAGAGGGAATTCCCTACATATTTAAAAAGTTTCAAAATTTTGTTGAATTTCCGGGTTCAGGATGTTCCCTTGTAAGTTCATGATTTTATTGTACGTACACATGGAAGAGCATCTTTTTTCAACTTTCGAAGAGTATGTTGGGAATCATAGTTCTGTTCCTTAAAATGTTCGGAACAAACAGCTCCTGTTTTTGGTGGACAATAGTTTTGTAAGTTCAGTGCCTCAAGCCACTTTTTTTTCCTCTCAATATCTCTAGGAAAACTAAAAAAATATATATTATCTTTTTAGTATAAACATATTATCTATTCGGTAACAAAGCAACGCATTTGAATTTCTAAGATTATATAAACGTGATATTATATATCTATGATATTTACTTACATGTGAAATGAAATAATATTATTATCTCTACTTTCTTTTTCTAACTGTACGTAGTTTTTGTTTTTTTTGCGATTCGTGCAACCGGGTACAATGCAAAAACTCATTGTTTCACTCGGTTTTAGTCTTACTAATCATGAAACAGAGTATTCACAAAACAGCAACAAACAACAATCGGCAGTAGTGATTATGTTCGGAACACAGCTTTGACACATCTATTAATAACATGCCGTCACGAGCCGAATGCATCCGAAGCTAACCGACATGTCACTACTAAACCTCTGCCTTTTCCCCTCAAATTCTACGGCACCCCTCGCCAAAGTGGCAGCTTATTTATGGTTGGATCGGTATAACCGCAGCCACTTTAGAGCAAAACCGGAAATAACATAACCTAAACGTTTATCTATCTCTTTCTATCAGTATTGCTCTCTCTCTCTTTCTGTCACTATTTCTTTTAGTCCAATAGTTTTTTGTCTGTCATTTCTCTCTGACCTAGGCCACGTATATTGAAAATCATCAATCGACCTCTAGACTCATTCCATAAAATTTCAAATTCAGATAGCACACGTCGTCTATAAACCGTCTTGAAAGTCTGAAAGACGTCTTAAAGACGGCTTACAAACAACGTGTGCTATCTGGGTAATATAATAAATGTCTCAACTACGCAACTGATCTTTCTGAAATTTTGTGTACACGTAGTCTCGGACCAGGAATAACATACAGGATACTTTTTATCCCGTTTGATTCGGTAGTTCCTTGACAAAATACAAATGTGAAGTATGTGATAGAGATAAGGTTAACTTAAAAGGAAAGAAAGGACCCGCAGCCCTGTGATTTGTTCGTTTCCGACGAACTAACCATTGTGAAGGTGCGATTTCATGCTGACGCTCGACCACGCTCGACGCTTGTTTTGAGCGTCAAAACCAATCACGTGACCGATGCTCAACCAACGAACGAGCAAGTCAGAGCAAGTCAGAGTGAACGAGCATTAATGCTGAAAGTCACGTGGACCGATCATGTGACTGGTGTTGATGCTTAAACAAGCGTCGAGCGTAGCATGAAATTGCACCTGGATGCATGCAAATATATGTTAAGTTTCTTTGATCGGCGAGCTTAAGCTACACTGATGGAGGGGGAAACAACTAGAGGAGCAGAGGTAATGTGTGCGTGAACTGACGCCAGCGCCAGGCCAGCCAAGTGGCGCCAACGCGACCGACACCACGGCCAACCAGCGTCACCGGGAAATATGTTGTCGACGCTGGTTGGCCGCGGCGTCACTCGCTTGGCGCTGGCGTCGTTTCGTCTCCAATCGTGGCGTCTGACGCACACATTACCACCGCTTCTGTAGGTGTTTCTCCTTCTATCATCGTAGTTTAAGCCCGCCGATCCCTGCTGATCCGGCAGATTATCGTGCGCGAACTGTTCTTAATTCAAATACCCGGGACGTACGCATGTCATAGTTACGGGACGCGGAAATATGGTATCATCATGGTGTTACTTCATTTTGCCAGTAGTATTACTCATTGGATTACTCCGAAAATGTCGAGAACGTACGTGGGGAAGATGCAAGAATACGGACAGTCTGCAGGGTTGTGTATTCATCGTGACAGGTGGCAATTCCGGCATTGGTAAAGAGACAGTGAAGGAATTGGCGCAACGAAAAGCTACGGTTATTGTGGCCTGCAGGAACTTGCAAAGTGCTCGGGACGCTATATCCGAGATACGCTCTCGAGTATCCACTGGAGAATTGGTACACATAACTTAATAATTGCCTGCTCCTCTAACGAGAAATAATGGGATCAGTAGTGTGTAATATTACGAATACAAGAGTGCAAGGGTTTTATTGCATTCGCAGGTACCGATGCAGCTGAACCTGGCATCGTTCTTATCGATCAGAGAATTTGTTGCGGAGGTGATGAGAAATTTTCCACAAATTCATGTATTAATTAATAACGCTGGAGTATATGTTCCTCTTAAGGAACGCGCATCGACGGAAGACGGATATGAGATTCATTTCGGTGTGAATCATTTAGGTCATTTTCTGCTTACAAACTTACTCTTGGATCGCTTAAAACAGAATGCGCCAAGCAGGTTGGTCTTAAAAGAAGATTATTAAGAAAGGAATGTACGATTTATTTACTGAGATTTATTCACAACAGGATTGTTATTGTAACGTCTAAGCTTTTCGAATCCGGGGTAATAGATTTCTCGAACTTAAACGGGGAGAAAGGATTGGTAGTTAAAGGACGCATGAATCCTGCGTACTGTAATTCCAAATTAGCCAATACCTATTTCGGTATCGAGCTCGCCAAACGAACTGAAAACAGTGGCGTTAACATTTACATGGTTTGCCCTGGATTCACTTATACAGGATTGTTCAGAAATGTTAAAAGAAGTTGGTTCCACTACATCATATTCTCACCCGTCGCCCTATTGTTTTTACGTACTGCGAATCAGGTAACTATTTCTGTATACTGTGTACACTTTAGCGAAGAGCATTACTATATTTGATATTTTTATTCTTTTGTTAGGGTGCGCAAACTGTGCTACACTGTGCTACAGAACCTTCGTTATCCAACGAGAGCGGTAATATTTACCGCGACTGTAAACCGTATGTTTCGAAAAAGGAACTAGATCCTGACGTAGCGCTTCGCTTGTGGGATGTAAGTGAAAAACTGACTGGTATTAATGAGACAACGAAGTGAATATTTATGTGTATGTATTATATACATATTTTATTTTCAATCTATTCAGTGGCCATTTGATATTTATTTTTGCATATAAATACTATAGCGTAACACTATACTAAGTCTGAGAGATTATTGCAATAGATCTCACGAGAAACAGTGACTATTTTTATTCGCACTGTTGCAAATAAAATGCCACTCTGTATAGTCTTTTAAAATACTAAAATCATGAGAACCCCATAAATTCTAATAATTACCCTAAAAGATGCAATGAAAGTAAAAGGATTTTAATGATTACGATCGATGACAGATTTCTTTTTATTTACGTGCATTCCTATGATATATGGTATGATATATATATTACATAAAAATATACTATCGCACTAAATAATAACAAGTAAATAACTTGATGATCTAAATAAGAGAAAGAAAGGGTAACTTCTATATACATACACTGTTCTTAGGATAATTAGTGCATATTGATGTACGAAGTTATATACATCTCCTAACGTAGCATTCTTACTTATGGTAAATAATAGTAATACATTATAAACAATATTTTATAACTCAGCGAGAAGCATGTACTTACACTGATACGATAGATTATGATATCACATTATATAAACAGATATAAATATTGTATTTCGTGATTAAAGATATTATACGCTTCTCTGTTTTTTATACAGGAATATTTTGTTGTGAATATTTGCACAAATGATATTCATGTTTCTACGTCCTATCGAGTGTCAATATCCTCAATTTACCATGAATAATTACATATTTAGTACAGCATTATTTTCTCACGCATTAGCTACATTAGTACTTTGGTTGGTCCTCATACATATAGTTTACATAGATATTAGTATATTTTTCAATTCTGAGAATATGAGAAATCTATAAAAAAAAAAGATCGAAACTTTGCATTCTGCAATTACCAAATTATCCTTTCAAGTACATTGAAATACGTTTTCGAAGTGTATGCAAGTATTATTTAAAGTTACATGTGTAATAAATCATCTTAATAATATGCCTGTACACAGGGATACTAAAAACCAAACTGTACATAACTATGAACATCGCAATTAAAAGAATTCAACGTATGCTGATCTTAATATTGCATGTAATAATTGTTACGAAATTCTCACTTACAATTAGTAGTTCAATCAATAGCCTTATGATATTGTTTGATTAATATTTGATAAGAAGAGCACAGTTACTAATAATTGCACGACCCACCATACATTGCACGCGCGCCCGCGCGCACGCATGCATAAGTAAATTCAAATTTATGTACAAGCACGCATACTTAAATTTATTACACAGATAATAGTACTTGAAATATACATCTATCGCGTTATATTTCATAGAATCTGAAAATTAATAAAATATAACATGAACTTATAGTAAATATTTGTAACGCATAGTAATCACAAAGATACACATCACCTTCCTGGTTTTCTTCATCATTTCATATTTGTTTAAATCGATAGAAATTATACAAAAGATAAAGGTAGGCTCTCACTGCCTAGTCACTACGCCTCGCCTCATTTTATTTTTCCTATGCTTTTCTTATGTATTTTGACAATTTGACTCACACTGCGCCTCGCCTCGGCGCTACTCCGAGCCGCGGATTCATCCTCGAGAATATTTTGAGGAAGAGAGGTGAGGCGTAGTGTGAGTGGGTGGCATTGGAGGTGCAATGCCACCGCTTTCGGTGACCGCTAAAAGAGGAAGGAAGAGGTTCTCTGAGCAACTGACCAAACACATGAACCGAGGCAAACTCAGATAAAACTTCAGGTACGGAAAAACCGAGGTGAGGCGTAGCGAGAGCCTAGCTTAAGACTCGTCATTAGCTACATACCTACTAAATACGCGAAGAATTCCGCATTTCGATAATTACGGAGAATTGTATGAGATTTTTATTTTGGACGTTCACATGTTAACGCAACGAATATCAATTGTAATTTTTTTTTACGCAATGCATTGATTTTTTCTTTCTTTTTTAAGTCCACTCGGATATCTACCATTATAGTAACAACAGTGCGGTGTGGCATTCTAGAATGTGAATATTACAGTCGTGGCTTCATAACTTTAAAACTGGTTTTCTTATTGGCTAACGCTTCGGTACGGGCATATACGTTTTCTGAACTGCGTCTGATAATGTCTATGTATTCGCTCGACGTTTGATAGTCACGTTTGCTTGTTTCGTCGTACGAATAACACTCTGATTTCTGTGCTTTTTGTATTAACCCTGTTTCCAACTAAAACAACGAGAAGAATACTGAATTAGTAACATTAAAGTAACATCTAAGTTTGTTAATTTACTCACTGCTGGTTCTCTGTTCGCATCATTATGGCACCAATTTTTGGAATGTAAAGGGTCTACCCTATCATTTCTGTAGCATAGAAAATCGACTATCTTACAACTCTTATATACATGGTATCATGATTACGATTGATTTGAATCGGATGCTCGAGATATCCAGGAAAATAGAAATTCCCCAGGCACTCGAGAATCCAAATTCCTAAATATTCTAAGTGAATTCGTTTCAGTACATACTTCGGCTCGGAATTAAATCGCTTCCGCATTATAGCATCTTTCGAGGAAAGATATTCTTCTGGATAACTACAGATAGAGCTTGTCCTTTGTTTCCTTTCGGTTTCTTCGTAGGTACACGACATTATATCGTCTAAAGATAAACACGACTTAGCAAAATGTTCCTTATTGTACGTCGAGGCTTCCGTGGCAGCTGCACTAGGTTCATGAATATTGTAACTTGTTTCACTAGCTGCCATTCTAGGATTATCACAATTTCGTGGAATTTCGTTTTCTGAACTATAATCTTCCGTGTGCCTACCATTTTTTAGAGCGTTATCTATGACGTCGTCGACGTTCCTTAAAATTTCATTGGCAACTGAAATAGATTCTCCAGTTTCGTCTTTTTTAACAACATTATTATCGTTCGAACTGTCTTCTCCATTTTGGCTACTATTGAGTGCCATTTCGCAACTGCTTATAGAATTCGAGCTTCTGTCTCTTGCGCTCACCGAACTTTCTAAACTATCTGCAGCATTAGTTGACTTTGATACTGACGTAGGTACCATAATTTCAATATTACTCTCTATTCCAATCTCATTGCTCGCTCGAGTGGTATCTTCGACATTCACACTGCTCATGTTACTTAAAATTGCGTTATTTAAAGTTTCATTGCTACTGTTACTCGACCTATCTTTCACTAGTACTAATGTTTTATTGTCAATGGCACTTTCTTCCGACTTACAAATTCGTTTTGATTGACTGCCCAAAACGAGGGGCTGCACAGGCTTATCTAAGCCTTGATCCAGCGAGGAACTGAGAGATGATTTCAAGCTTTTCAATTGGCTCATGGATCGCGAAGGTCGATGGCATTTTTCAAAAATTAGCTTCTGCACAGGCGGTGTTAGGGGCAAATTTTGTTTACCATTTCCAACTTCGATGTCCAATGATGAAGTGGAATACGTTCGTTTTGAATTATCCAAACTAGAGATAAGACAGTATGACGATTACAAAATATCGTACGAAATGATTCTGTTGAATTACCAACAATAACATAATTACATACTGCGATTGATTTTGCCTAATACTTATCAAGGTAGCTAAGTTTGGAAGTGTCGCCCTTAAGTCTGTTGTTGGAAGGCCGCAGTACCACCTTAATTGAGCTATATTTTTATTTAGTAAATACACAGCGTAACGAAACTGTAATTTAACTTTGCTTCGAGCAAACAATGGAAACCTGGAAATGCAACACGTTTCATTAATTGCAGTATCCTTTAGATGAAAATTTAAACGAGGCATAAAGACAGAATACTCACTGTCTGTCATTGTCGGGTAGGTTTTCCGTGATATGATCTATAACTTTACTACGCGATCCATAATGTATAAGAGGGTATCTAGTGGGTATATTAAGAAAACTAGCAATCATTTGCGTGGTATGTGCAACAAATCCCAGTGCTACAGCTACCTCGGTATCATTTGATAATTCTAAATCCTCGCTGTCAGGTAAATGTACATGGTGTATTCTAAACTTCCCGTTTTCGTCCTGCGTAATAAAAATATCTTCAGAACTTAATTATGATCATATCTCGACAATTGAAACTATAAATATATGTTTCTGTACCCCATAATTTATTCCACATTGCTTTTTAAAAAAATTTCGTCTCGTTAAGTACTATATACACACCTGTGTAATAGGATATATTAAACTTAGTTCTGAAATTAATTGTCGTCTTCTTTGAGCAAGTTGACTACTCAACTGAACGTACGTTTCTCTTGTATCTATTTGATTTTGCCGCCGAACGTGCAATCGTTCTATGTCTCTATTTAGCTCTCTGTATCTTTCCATCAAGTCTGAACCTGTAATAGAAACAAATATTCATCTTAAATTTGTTTCCCTCGAATCGTAATAGATAGCGCAAAATAATTAATACCGTAATCTTGATTCTCTTCCATGATACTAGAATGCGATTGAGCCAACACTCTAACTTCTCCCATTTTCCTTGTTCTTTCCTGTTCTAATAACTTCGTTCTAAACCTGGCCATCTCTAATTCCATGCGTATTTTTATTATCTCCGCTTTCTTCTCCCTATTTACCTTACGAGGCTGAAGTAATCTGTTTAACGAGGATTGCGGGTATTTCGGTGTATGGAAATTATCTCCGGACGCGATTCGTGCCCGGAGCGACTGCACTGATTCTGTCTGCTGCTTTAGTGCCTGCATTTTATTTCTTAAACTGCTTAGCTTACTCACGGCATAGCTATCTTTTATCTCGGATGTATTGACCTTTATCTGCAAATATCTTTTCAATTCAGGAACTTCGATAAAACAATACACCGGTGTAAAAAAGCCACCGTGAAATTGAAAAATTAGAGAATTCTCTTTCAAAACAGTGTCTAAGTTATTCGGTAGTTTAGGGCCAATGTATGCCAAGCCAGTGAAAGATATGCCCCATGTGAAAATCGTCACATCGGACGTTACGTCAGCCATAGTCGCCCTTTTCCATAGCCTTACAATAATCTCTGTTAAAGAATTCATAACATCCTTCTTACATATTCCATAGAAGACACATTTGTACGGGGCAACGGGTAACAGTTATATTTCATTCCCGTCGACGTATGATTACGTTCGAGGTGCTAACGGATTATGAAACTCACCACTGGCAGTAGAGTAGCCGGTGGCGTGTATAGTTGGTAGTTCGAGGCTTGACCACCTTGGATTCCCATGGTCGATTACTTCGCTTGTGTACAAAGGAGAAGACATATTTGTTCTATGTAGAGTGTAATAAAACCAACCAGCTTCGTTATTCACATTTGCCTTCAAATTACATCCTATTATTTGTACAAGGTTTCTGAGCCGTAACTGAAAATTATATATTCCCATAAAGTGAGTTAGTACATAAATGAAATCCGAGAAAGTACAGGATGTCCTATACCCGATAATACAATTATGAAGTCGATGATTCTGTTTGAAAGAAAAGAAAAAGAACAGGGAATACAATTTTCTACGCTTCATTTTCAGGAAAAAGTACACTTCAGTAGGATCTCGGAAAAATTAAAACTTTTGTGTCTTAAAACTACCGAGTACAATAGAATATTAAAAATCCATTTCATGAGAAATGAGACCTTTTATATGAGAAAACTTTTGTTCTGGAATGCTAGCTTATTTTTCACATGGATTCATCAACCTTCCGATTGAACTATCATTTATAGAACACCTCGTTTAAATATCATTTCTTTTCAAAATGACATTTTATTGCTGACTTGACACTGTACTTAAAAAAGAAATTATACTATTACAAACAATTATACTCTATGTACGAATAATTATACATTTTTCTGTCAATTAAACGCAAGACGATAATTTCATAAAGATACGTAAATACCTGTTGTGTGGCAAGTGGAAGCCAAGTTTTATATCGCGGAACGATACGAGGTTGTAGGGTTAAATCCAAATCTCTAACAAGGTTTCTTGTCTCCGAAACCTCCATTGTATAACTTCATAATACCGCGCAAGTAATATCATTCAAAGATTAAATAAGACGACGATGGGGCAGGATAACGTAACGAAATGTAATTAATATTCGGGATATGTAACGTGCCTTCAGGTTATATACTTTGCCTCAAAATTTAAGTAAACAATGAGAAAAATTGTGCGATGCGATCTCGCTCCCCCGTAAAATACAGATCCTCTCAGTTATATCTCTGAGCGACAATCAGTTTTCATAATTGTACGTGAATTCGTTACAAGACACTGTCATTTCCTAAGTTTTGACAGTTCTTCGTATTGACACCTCCTATCCTATGTGTGTATTTCGATGCAGCGAGTTCCTTGACCAGATCCCCATGCAGTACGGCCAAATGTTTAAATTCGAAGTTACTTTCATGCTCCCAATAATTCCTAACAAATGCACCAGCACAGTTTAAGGCGATACATTTAAATACATTGGACGTATCGTTTAATGTACATACTTTAAACAAAAATTAAATCGGGCTTAAGATATAAAAAGAAATTGGATATTCCATACGAGAATTTACAGAGACTGTGTGCATAAAAGGAATTGGTTTAAATTAGATCGAATATACAAAGAACTCTGAGTGTAATAACTCCATACGGAATTTATTATTTTTGTATTTTATAGCCATCAAAACGCGCCTGTGTTTGGTTAATTTAACGTTAGTTTAAAATCGGACTTGAACTTTATTGCGTACATAAATGCATCTATAAGTGTATAATATACCAAACAAGTGGTTGTTTATCAAGATCGAACACTTTATCGATTCAATTTTCCAGAATAATACGATATTTGTTAACTGAGCTCTCTACACGTGAGCAATACTAAAACAAGAAACCAATAAAGAAGAAACTTTGCCTTATAGGGAAAAAAATAAAAATTTTACTCGTAATTGCGAGGATTTTGATTTTTGTCAGTTTTGGATCATATTCTTTGATATACATTATTCAAAATACAAGTCTAATGCAGACTTAATTCGTTCCTGCTTTTCACAAAACAGATGAAGAATTCGTATTGAGCGTGCTTGACGAAATTAACATGTATTTAGGAATGTTGCATAAAATACAAGAGACAGTAATTTTTGTCCTCGTCAAACTTCCTTTTATTTTCAAAGTAATTCCTGTATCGTTACATATGCATTCGTTAGATTTCAAGTACGCCTTGGACGGCATACTGTTATTTGCTGTTATTCCCACCAAGCAGTTGACGAGTTACCACATCTCTACGATTTCTCACCGTCTATCCCTCGGCAGGTACAAAATGGTCGACGTGCCTTGATTGCATGTTACAGATTGGTAGATGCAACGCTTTCGTTTACCTATGAAGGAGCTAGATATAATAAACGGCGTGTAATATTAATGGATTTCTAGACATTTTTCCGCTTAGGTACGTATCTTCTTCGACGTTGAATAAGAAGTATCGCTTTAATAAACGCGAAAGAATAGAGTCGAGCGTTCACCTGTCAATACGGCTTCCTCTGGCAACAAAGTGTGTACGCCGCCCTAATCAAACTGCGAAATACTGCACGCATAACGATGTTTCTCTTCGCAGCAACGAATTTCCCTGCTCCTTTACGCGAGATTCCCTCCGTTTGCGAACCTCCTCGTCGAATTTTCTATATCAAAGTTGGTCCAGCTTCCGAGCTTTCGTGAAATACTTTTGCGTTACAGTGGACTCGATTTGTCGCTATTTACAGTGTTTACGAATATTTCAGTATCCGCTCTTGGAGAAATTAAACGTTCATCCGATCGTCGGAATAAAAAAAACGATGGAGAAACGGCAGGAAGTACTGGCTCCGTTTTCGTCTGGTAAGTTGATATTAATATACAAGAAGCATTTAAGTACTTGACTTTTACTTGTGAGTTACATATTATGATTAACCCTTCGTGGCATCAGTTGTCTCCGGCATTTTAGTCGATCCACGCGAAGCTAGTTGCTTTTGGACAGTATGTGCTATTTGTATTCGATTTGAAATTTCTTCCTTGGCTGTTCACTAAATTATTTATACAAATTAAATGATTGACAGCACTAATAACTATGACCATACATTCAGATGTTACGTCATTGTGCGTTTCTGCTCAAGCGGCGGGACCTTCCCTTGCACTTTAGAAATATTATAAACACTGTTGTAGCTTATCTTATCTTACCGTCAAGGACCCAGTTCTTGATCAGAACCCAAATCTTGATCAGTTTAGGAAAATAAACCAAATAATAAGCTTATTATGATAGAAATTTATTACTAAATAATTATGAAGTATTTTGAAATTTACACGCAAAATTTGATAGCATTTTTCACTTTCAAAGTTAAATTATAAAATAATTATTATTATTGGTGCACTTTTTTAATACCAAATTAAAGATGATACATAGATTTACTGAAATAACAGAAAATCTTTTAAATTTGGTTGCTTTCCTTTTACACGTTTAAAAACCCGTAGTAGTTACTCTTAAGTGATCAGGAACTAGGTCCTTGACGGTAATTCTTGTTATAATATATAGCCTGCACAGAAGGAGGATACAGGTCTGCGCAAAGATCTTGTAATTGCTAACGTATAGAAAAAATTACTATGATTTCCTATGCCTAGTTAGCACTTACAGAATTGTGAAAGAAAATATGGTATCGAGTTAGACTGTAGATAGGACCGCAAAGGGTTGACTGATATCGTAATTCTATATAATAAAATATTGCAAAAAGAACATAACAGTCCATAGAATTAATATCCTGCCTGTATTTCATTTATCAACATCCTATTTTATATATACTTCCATGTTGCGTTATGCTTTTGTTTGTACTTCGGATATATTAAAGTGTTATTACATAGCAAGGAGTGGTATGTTTATAAATAATATAAATTGTTTAGCGTATGGAAAATATATTACACATATTTTTTACATAATAGAAACATAAATTTTTTGTCACATAATGGTAATAATCAGGATATAATCTAAAGTATTGTAATAAAAATTAACTTATTACTGTTGTAATAAAAATTAATAATAATAGTAATTAACTCTATTCAAAGAAGAAAATAACAGTGTTGCAGTCTTAGAAGAATATATTAGGAAGACTTTCGTAGTTAAAATCTAAAATATTAAGAAAATATTCAATTAATTACAGGTTGTTTATATTTTAAATGAATAATTGAAAAAACATTTGTTTAATAACATAATAGAATAATGGTTGTTATAAAGATTTAAGAGGGATTAGACTTACATTTAAATATTTATGTGAAACATTTTGAAAACCATTCATTCTTAAAACTAAGTTTTTTAAAAAACATTTTACTGTTTGTGTGAATAGCATTGACATAATGTTATTTATTAAACAGAACAAAAAAGGTGTGCGAGTTAAAGTAATCCTGACCTCTATATGGGTCAGGAACTTTGAACATGTTGACACACTATTAATTAAATTAGAACCCCATAACCTTGTTGCTCATTTTTGTGGTTTTTTAGAAAGTTAAACTGTTATTATTACCTCACTGTAAAGTCGTTAATTCTTCAGGTTCCTTTGCAATCTTAAATAGAAGAGTTGTTATGCTACGCGCAAGTAGTTTTTCCCAATAATTTAACATAACTTAGTATTCTTTTGTTTTTGAGTTATAGTCAGGAAAATATATAGACTATACTTGATGTTAACTCGCCACTGCTCTTTAATTAGTCTTCCAATGCTACTAGATGCCTAAAACTCTATCCTTCAGTTCCCTAAAGACAACTTATTTCCATTTGCCAAATTCATGGAACACACACTGAGATCGTGTCTTTATTCTCTGCCTCAGTAGATGCAATGCTGGTATGAATATAAAACTAATAAAAAGGGTGCATCAGTTTTCTAAAATTATACGTTTTATCAATACTCTGAGGCATTAGAAGTCGTACTCAGTATACTATAAAATCCTCAATTACTAAGCATCAACTAAACAATAGTACTGCAAACTTATAAAATGAAATAAACAAATATAAGCACATAAAATATGGCTCCATTGTAATTTCTTAAAACAATACTTTCAATGTTTGAACACAATAAAAAGAAAAATATATAATCTATCACGACAAATCTTTATAAAATTCAAACGTAACAAAGTAAGCAATTCTACGTTATCTAGATCGAATAATCGATAAATTATAGTTTCGTGGGAGTACAATTTGAATTTGAATACGATTCGATTAGAATTCAAAAATTTATTTAAGTAACATTTAATCGAAACAGCGAGAGGGAGATAGATAGATAGAGAGAGAGAGAGAGAGAAAAATTACGCATACGGAAGTAGGGGATGAATTTGTCAAAAGGAATGGTAGTAAAGGCATTAGATTGAAGGTTGGAGGTCGGTTAAGGATCGGGGGTGCATGGAAGTGGGGTGGCACGCGCGGACCAACGGATCAATTCGCGCTCGGGAGCTACGGGGAAAAGCAACAGTGTGTCTACCCCCTGCTTCCCGGAAAAGTACTCACCACGATTCGTACGCGTATACTTATCCCTGATACGGGGATGACAATAAACGGCTCGTCGAGTCAACGTGTAGGTAAAATATAATATGATCGTTGGCACGGCACTCCCATCAGGCGCGACTGTTAAAACCGTGGTGTTTCGACGATTGACAAATCTCATCGGCGTCCACTACTATTTCACCTCTGCGAACTAAATCGTTGTGCTCGATTAAGTAGGAAAGAAGGTTTGCACGATTAACCAAAGTGATAAGATTAGAAAGTCGATCTTACCTTTATCTGTTGCCAGTTAACGTTAGATCGATCCGGACATCCTTACGCCCGAATTCGCGACGTCCAACGTACGACCTTGGATTATCCCTGACCGATATGAACGCGGCAAGATAAAGCGATCGTGTTTTAATTCGTCCTTTCCTCGTCGGCAGGAGAGGCCGAGGAACAATTTGCTTCGCGTTGATGTTAGCGTGCCGAGAACACGGGGACGTGCAGATACGGGGCGTAGAACAATGTGACCTGATTTTCATTGAATATGTCTTTATACGTTACTATGACACGAGAGCGGAAGGCTGCTGCGATTGTCGGGAGCAGGTCCTATTTGTTCCCTGTGCAGTCAATAGACGCGAGGACATTTGGATATCGGTTTCCCCGTATCTCTATGCAGTTTACTCGCGAATTCCGACATTCCTTGTTGCACGCTAGTCTGGCCTTTTTCGTGGAGCATTAAACCATAGTTATAATTTTCTTCCCTTCACCTTCAATAACTTTAGTTTGTAACGTATAAGTTTTCACTTGTTATTAATCTTTTTACAGATAAATAATTTAAAATAACAGTTGATTATCACTTAGTTATAGTGAGAATTTATTTATTTGTTTTAAATCTATTTACAGATGAGTGTCCAAACAGTGGGGAGGATAGCGAGGAAGATGTAATAACTGATTATTTGGGATCATCGCATTCTGACTGCGATCGTATACCTATTATTAATGGAGATCTCGGCAGTCTGAATCTACGTGGGAATATAATCACTGAGTCTGGATACACCAAAGACAATATAGAGAAAACAGCTATCGCTATGTCTGAAGTGAGCGACGAACAGCAGCAGCAGCACCCGCTGCTCACACTTGGCTCTAACATTCAAGCTCAGCCTAATCCTTTGGTGCCAATTATTAGCGTCACACCTCATTCGCCTGGTCTCGCTAAGAACTACCCTGTCCTGGGTAAATTTCTTTGATTCTTGATCTGTGTAATTCCATGCATTACGGTGAATCGAACTCGACGCGAGTCCACGTTAGAGAATTTTATGTGCTTTTGTGGCTAACAATCGGTTCACCTCCTTGCAGAGGACAACCTACAGCATTTGCATGAAATCCATGATTGCATTCAGCGTATGAGAGATCTGACGCTGAGCAACTGGGGATATAATCATCGCACGTCCCACAACGACGTACCACAACGGTTAACTTCGTCGTGTCCTTCTCTGTGCCCTTTAATTTCACCCGAGATCGCACCACGTTCGAGTAATAACGACACAGGATCTGATCCGGATCTCCTTGCTAACTGTTCTACCAATAGCTCCCCCACGCATTTCCCGTCTGTAGGGCCTCGTTCACAGAATGCACAGGGTATCGACAGAAGACGCAGCTGGACTGATTTGGAAGACACTCGATGCGGGCGTCGCAGATATTCTGGGCAAAATCATCTACAAGCGCAAAACATGGTTAATATCGCCTGTTACATATTTTACAATTCGTTGTACATTTGTGGCATGAATATGACTGGCTTCACTGCTTTCTTTCATTTCGCTTCTGTGAAAACTTTTAGCACCTTATTTTACTATGGTACTCAATGTTTATGTGTTACACTTTCAGCGACAACGCAGTATTAGTTTAAGTAGCCTAGACAGTGAAATGGAAATAGAATTACACGGAAAATCTGGTACCAGACCTGCAGGGATCGGTAATCGCACATGCAGGTCACAGGCAAGCACTCACTCTCTCAATGAAGCTGATCTTGTACAGGTAATTTAAACAATGCTCGCATCGACAAATTCTTTGTGCCTGTTTTGCGATCGAATACACTGAATATTGTTCTTTAACAGAGTGAATATCAGAAGATAGTCCCGAAACGATTCAAAGGTAGTCAAAGATTAGTGGAAAGTAGTGGTTTAATGCCTGGCGTAACAGGCTCTCGTTTACCTCTTCAGAAATCTATTTCAACGCCTTCAATCGTTACACCTCAAGTTAACGCTCATTTACCAGAGTCTGCAACTAGGACAACACCATCACTTACAGCGTAAGTTGCGTAAAATATTTCCAGATCGTAGAGCTAGATCAGTAATCGGTACAATAGTAACACGAATATATTTAGCAAGTAACAAATCGGATGATTTTTCATTAAAAATTTGTACGTATTATGTGGATTTACTTTAACTTATATGTATTCGCATCATTTGTAATTTATAAAATAAGAATAATTGTAACCTTCGTGATCTAGCCTGCGATCTTTGCATTTGTACCATATACAAGTAGCATACAAGATGATGCACATATTTTTTGTACATATTGTAACATTTGAACATTAATTTTTAAATTAACTCTAAAAGAAATTGATGCATGATTTATTAGTATGTTAGGAACAAGTTTTGAAATTTGCCTATATCTAAGAATGCTTGCATTAATCCGTATCATGTAGATAAAAGTATTTAAGCATGGTTGCACTATTTAGTACTATATTTAAGATTAATTCATTTTAAATTTCTAACAATTGCATTTATACGAAAATCAGAATGTTAATTTGAAATTCTGGTCTGTTTAAAATATTTAAACTTCACATTAAGTCTGTTTGATGATACAATTTTTACTCCCATCTTGATGGGAATCTAAACTTCTCTATCCAGCTAAGTGGTTTCCTATATATTCTGATTAACTTACACCTTTACATCTTTATGACGCTTTTACATCTCGGTGGTATACCACGCGAGAATATCTGATTTGCAATATCTTTCACACAATAGTCGCATACTTTGTGTTTGTACTTGACAATTTCCTACCATCCTGCATGGTACAGCCGTCACGAAAGAAACGAAAAGGGTAGTGGAAGTGAGACTGAAACCGAGGATCTTCACACACCGCACAGCAATGAGTTCCACGAAGATAGAGAAGGCACACCAAATACTCAGATATCCCTTGACGAATTACTGACAGAGTAAGTATCCTATACTTTCAGTTTATCACTTATGCGCAATATATTCTGTTAACGACGTACAAGGGAAAATGACTGGTTTGTATTAACTTAAGGCTTAATCACTAACAATCTTCGCGAACTCAACGCACATAATAATAATACTGCAGTACTCTTTAAATTCTTCTGTGTGTATTATATTCCTTCGTAAAATGCTTAGCGATGTATGTATTTAGCTACCATTCAGTCATACATCAAGCACTTTGTGTGAATACACTACAGGGGTTTATGAGCCCCTGCTTTCATTTATAATTACAATTGAAACGTGCGATTTCAATTTTCAGTGGAGCAGCGTACGACGATCAACATTCAGAGAAAACTAGAAGAAAACGAGGTTCTATTTTCTTTCGTAAGAAAAAGGTAGTAAAATGATTGTCATTTAAAATATTTACGCGTATTGAATGTATCGATAATAATTTAACGAAATTGCAATGGTGCGCAGGACAAGAGTGGTAAAAAGACTAATCTACAGCAGCATTTATGGGCGACAATAATGGCAGGATCTCAGGGAAGTTTAATATGTGATGTTTGTACGAAACAATCAACCAATAAACCACTTCTACATTGCGACAGTAAGAAGAATTTATACACTAATTGCGGTACGTGTAAATTGTATAAACTGGTCGTAAAGTATGATTCTTATGTTATATCAGATTGCGGAGTATCTGTACATCAAAGTCAAGGCTGTAAGGATCAACTAGTGCTAGAGTGTATTAAGTCGAAACATCAATCTAGCAAAGCTGACACCAAACCTGCGTCGAGCATATCCACTATGTCGAGTAGCTCTAACGTTAAGAGAGGCTCCACAGCATCATTGCCACCAACATCGTCTGGAAGTGGAAGGTAAATAACTTTTACTATGAATATTATAGATTTCCTGCATTGAATCTGCGTATCTGTGGTTCACGATTCGCACGCAATTGGCATGGCTAGGCCTATACTCGGAGTTTGTAATAAACTTCTTACTCGCAATACAAGTATTGTATAAGTTTGAAAATGCGTACACATATTTGCGCTCAGCAAGGAATCTCGATTTCTTTTCCTTTCCTTTGCTTATTAGATTTCTTTTATAAGAACGGATCACCTGACAGATTTAACAAAATTTACTAATTTCCTATTATTCACTGATAATATGATACAGTCAACTATTAAGCAAACAAGTCAATCTGCCAGTACTTAATATATCTGTGAATCATATTTTACTCTACAAAGTGTTATTGAACTTTTATACACGGTATGAAACGCAAATAATTAGAAGGGGTATCCGCTTATTATTCAGAAGCTTTGGCTGGCTCGGAAGCTTATTATTTCTCATTAATTTTGCAGTTTAGCCGATAGTATGGCAAGGTTCAGCTTGTTTATCCTCGCGTCTCTAACATCAACTAATAGAAACTTTTGCATAACACATGGTAATTGACATACAAAGTATCACGCCCAAACTTCGTAAAACATTCAAGTAACAACTCTACATATTTAACATGAACTATAGGTATAATACTACCAGAAAACGATATCCATTATCAATTAGTAACGATCAATTAACTTATTTCCCCAAGGCATGTATACATAAAATTTTAAAAAACACGACACATTAATTCACAACATGTGCCTATTATGGCAAAGTCTCTGCCACTTCTGAGAAAATAAGATAATTGCGTATAAAGAGGTGTATTATCAATTGATACGTGAAAGTTGAAAAGATGATAGAATAAGAGAAATGAAGAAGGAGGGGAAACAAAAGGCAAAATGAAGTTTCCCTAATGCAGTGTGTGCTTTTTCCTTCCCCCGTGCATTCCCTCTTGTGCAACTACGACAAACCGATCGATTGTTCGGCGATTAAAGGGAAATTATCAGCAAGAAAGCCGTGGCAAGCTACAGCCCTTGGCGGCGAGTTGCTACTAAACTCGGAGTCAAGTAAGTCTCAGATATCTGATGTGTTCCTCCTATTCTGTCGAAGCGTTCGTACGTTTCTGTTCGTGTATTAATCCTACACAGTAGTAGGATGGCCGCGTCTGTCGTTCCTCGATTCTTTTCTCGCACACATTTTTCAGAAGGCAATCGAGTTGCCTGTTTGTGTTGTATTGGAAGAGACATCACCTTGCCCCTGCCTATGCTTCTGATATGCTTGCTTCTATATAATTTCTATTTACTCGATGATATATTTTGTGTATACATCTCGTTGTAACTGTACACGAAAATTACAGACTATAAGATTCATCACAGATCAGCCTCCTCATCAACTGTTATCAGGAATGAATGTGCGGAATTCTCTACTATCATTCCTTACGACTGTATCTTCACAATAACAACCTGTAGATTTGTTTACAATATTCTCCGTGTGTTTCAGTGTATTTCAAAACTCACATTCAGCTGTTTCCACTCATGTAAAATATCATCTTCTGGTGACACGTTGGCGATAAAATTTTGGGTCGGGTTGGGAGAAAAAGAGACTTAAACCCTGTGTTGTGATAGAATGTAAGACTACTTTTCTTGCTACGAGAGTAATTTAGGAACAGGAACTCGAAAGTTTAGGATTCTTACATTCGGGATATATTCCCTACCCGACCTGAATACAAGCATCTCTTTCGATTTTTCATCTATCATCAGTGACTCTCCTCTTTACTTTGTAACTTCAAATCTCATTTACACTTTACATCACTGGCATATTTAAACATTCCATGAAACTGGTACAGAAAACTGTAATTTTTATAATCAACATTTTTCTTTATATGTAGCCTTCATTAACTTATATACGAGACAAACAATTCCATATACGTAGCTACGTACAATATGTATGCCCACAGAACAAAACTTAGGTGCTACTTGCAGAAATAATAGTAAGAATGCTATAATCTGTCATGTTTATACAAGCAACTGGTACGTTATAATAATGTAAGCCAAGAAAGTGCATTGAAGCACCGCAGGTAAAATCAGTTTTAATATTGCGGATTTCAGCGGAAAATAATATTTCTTTTCATGAAAACAGTGTTCTAACATATAAAATTGCATTCTTCTTTCAGCCAAACAATAAACGAAGAAAAGGATGGGGATGGCCAGCATCGCGATATATCTAGGTCTGTACAAAACTTTTTATTAATAGTTTTTACTTACTGCAATTAAATTACTAACAAATAAAGGTATTGAATCTAACCTTCTAGTGGGTTGGAAGAGTTCGATTTCGGAGATGATGCCCATCAGTTCACAGTAGGTGATTTGGAGGGTCTAGATCCTGAGTTAGGCCTAGCTAAAGAAGAACTTGATTCTTGGAGTGCCGCCATCGGACATAACGTCGCGCTGCGACTCGTTGATAATTGCGAGCGGAAAGTAAAGAGGCAGGAGCATATTTACGAGTTTGTCCTGACGGAGAAGCATCATTGCCTGGTACTCCTCGCTATGGAGCGCATCTTCGCGGAAGGTCTTCGACGTCATTTTCGCCTGGGTCAGCAGCACCTGGAACGTATGTTTCCTAGATTACGGGACCTGATCGACATTCATCTGCGGTTTCTCCAAAAATTGCGCAAGCGTCAGAGCGCGAACCCCGTTGTTCCTACAATCGTTGATATACTCGTCGATCAGTTCTCTGGCGAAAACGCGCAGCGTATGAAGAGTGCCTACGGAGAATTCTGTAGTCGTCACAGAGACGCCGTGGAAGCGTACAAGTATTACTTGCGTCATGATCCTCGATTCGCCCGGTTCGTGCTTCAATGCCAGGTAGCTATAGTATGACACTAGCATGCGTTTATATAGTACGTATAATACATATTTTTTCGTGTTACTTTTATTTTTATTGGACGATAATGGATTACATGTATGGCTGGTGTCTTTATAGTCGCATCCTTTGCTAAAGAAGAAGGGAATCCCGGAGTGCATCCTATTTGTTACACAGCGGTTAACAAAGTATCCGCTGTTAGTCGAGCCGCTTATAAAAACGGGTGACGCACAGGAAGAAGGCGAAGATTTACGTAAGGCTTTGAGTCTTGTTAAAGAAATTTTAGCCGATGTAGATACCTGTGTGGCTGACAAAGAAAGACAAGATAGAAAACTAGAGATCTATCATAAGTAAGGGAATTATATATTGAATATCGAATATCCTTCAACGTTCATCAATTAATATTAATTTCATTCTTTTTTTTTTATTATTATTATTATTTAGAATTGATGCAAAATCTTATGTGATATATCGTGGTGCCAAATTCAAGAAGTCAGATATCCTGGCGGTTAAAAGAATTTTGAAATTCGAAGGGACTGCGTATTTGATGCAAGGTCGCGGAAAAATGACTGCCATCGTAGTGGTTGTTCTTTCTGATGTATTATTTTTCTTGGTCGAGAAAGATCAGAAGTATACATTCTTTGTGCCTGACAATAAGGCTGGTATAGTGTCGCTTCAGAAATTACTTGTGCGCGAGAAAGCTGGGCAGGAGTCTAGAGGGATCTATTTAATAAGTAGCAATCCAGCGGAGCCGGAAATGTTCGAGTTGAAGGTACAGAAGCCCAAAGACAAGCAGCTGTGGATTCAAGCAATTAGAGCGACAGTCGAAGCTTGCCCGCAAGAGCCTGAAAATGAAACTGACATGTTAACCGAGAATAATAGCAGTAATGAATTGAGAGATACACGCTCGTCTTCTATATCGTTGCTCTCTGTCGAAGAGAGACAGCGCCTAGTTAAAACTAAAGAATCACATATCCTAAAAATAGTTGGTGCGTACGAGTGTTTTATTATTAACCATACGCTTCAATGAAAAAATCAAATGCATTATTAATAACAGCCTTGCATTGTCGCAATTAGGCGAGCTACGAAAGAAGGATGCTGAGCAGGCTCTGTTGCTCGAAGAGAAAATCAACATACAGATGCGACTTTTGCACGCAGCGAATATTTGTAGTGGGAATGAAAGCAGCGATAATGAAAGAATAGAAAAATCTGAGAAGGATATTCCAGATTATACCAGGCTGGTTCACAACGAGGGAACTGATACCATTCAATTGTGGCAGGAGGTTACGACGTTTTTTCTAATCTGTTCAAGTTACTTGCTGGCGTTGAATTTAAGAATGAATTTTCAAGCAAAATTACAGTTTTATGAATAATACAGAAACTAAAGGAAGAATCTATCATTGTAGGTGGTTGTGGCTGTGCAAGAGGCAACGAGACTCGCTAGCTCATTATCTTTTAGCGCAGGTGGTGCTACTCTTTCTAGAAGTCTAAGCTCTGCGGGAGAACGACACAGTGAGGCCTACGTCCCAGCTGCTCTTTGTGTTCCTCGAAGAGCCGAAACATTCGCGGGCTTCGATCACAATAAAGTAAATATGCAATTTGCGTATAGTTAAAATTAATATGCTAATCGGTGTGTTTTCAGGAGAAATATCCATTGCGAGATTCCGCAGGAATCCATTCTGTGATTTCTCTTCCGAAAGTGACGGAGTTCATGAAAGAAAGCGGCGACGAAAATGTGTGCCAGGATTCAGAAACGAATAAGGATCAACAGTTGGCAGCGATTCGATTGTCTCATCACGTTTATACGTTGCTCTGTATAATTAGTAATCAGATGACGACAATCGACAGCCTGCATGCTCAGTTGGCCGCGTGCAAAGAAGGAAGCATTGGTAAATCGAATAATAGACCTAATCCGAATCGTCAATTAGAAGAGCTACGTAATTTGCAAGATCAATTGAGCCGGGAGAAAGCTGCGTTTCGGGCCGCGTCTCAGCAAGAACAGAAGCAGTTGGAAGAGGAGCGAGCTGACTTGGCAAAGCAACGAGAACAGTTGGCGGCGGAACAGCGAGATGTAACGCAGCAGCGCGATCAGTTATATCGACGGCTTGAGGCATTTGAGCGACAAGGAGTGACATTAGTCGCAGGATCCACGTCTGGCTCCGCCACGATTCATCTGTCTCATCTGACGCAGGGAACTGATACAGTGCAATCACGAAAATCACAGCCGGACGCTAAACGAATACCATTAAATTTAATTAGCGCCACTAATCAGCAAAAAGTGCAGAGTAATCTTCCAGTAAAACAGCAATTGCCGTTGAAGCTAGCTAGCGGGAGCAACAATAATACTAGGTATAAATAATACGCATGCTACATTCCCTTTAAGTATATTACACTCGCAATTATTTTTCAGATTAGTGAAAATGTAAGAATCGTTTCATTTTGGGGGGAAATATGATATTCAACTTGAACGTTTTCTGAGATTATTATTTGTAGAGGATTCAATGTCTCCTTAATTATTGGCTTTTAGATGGAACCATGCATAAGATGATCACAGTTAAAGTTTAGGTTGTTTGTCTCTTCGGTAATTTCAGGAATAATAACCAGTCAGTTTTTTCACTAATCTATCGATGTGTTCTTATTCCATCTAAGTTGTTTAAATAAACTTTTATTCAAGTAAATGTGCACTAATAGATTAGCCAGTAACAGTGGCGGATTTAAGAAAAAAGGCCCAGGTGGCAAACGTTCTGAGGGGCCCATTTTTCGGGAAAATAAAGCGGTAGTTTACTAACACCGGGTTCAGTGTAATAATGCAGACACAAATATAGTATGGATAAAATCATAATTTTTTTAAGGGTGGGGCCCTGGAGGGTTCTTCTGGGTAGGAGTCCAGGTGGCAACTGCTCATTGGCCGTCCTGTTAAATCCGCCACTGGCCAGTAATAAGTATTAATATATAATCTAATCTTTGTATTGTTTGAACAATAGGAGTGGAGGCGCGAGTAATAACAGCCCAGATCGACACTCGCGGACGGGAAGCAGCCCTGCGATCGTTACTGGATCCGCGTACTCCTCGCCGGAATTGGGCAATAATCATGCCAGTACGAGTCAAACTCATTCCTCGAATCGTTCGCTGCGAATTACACGATCTCCCCCAGAGTATTCGCATCAGCAGCAACATCAGAAAGCCGAACAGCAGCAACCTTTGGAAGAGGAGGTAATCTTTTTCTGACGTCTCTTTCGTTTCGGTCGAAAGCATTCTCGATCCTCTCGCCCTGCAACCGGCGAGTCAACCCCGACTTCTACGCTAACTCCTCGAAACCAATCAAAAGATGCTCAACCTAGAAGTCGCGTAAAGTCATTTTGACTTTCAACATTTTCTCGGTAAGAGACTTAAGTTATCATTTCTTCAATTCACTTTTTAATATCCCCTGCTCATTTTCTGTTTACACAGACTTCCCTCTTTTTTACTCACATTCTCTCTCCCTATCTCCAATTCTTTTTTTTCTGTCTTCCTTTCTCGGTGATACTTTTGTGTTGTACATTGAATTGCAACATAGTACATAAGCGATGCATTTAACGTGTCCACAACACGCTGACGTGACTGTCAATAAAAACGTATAGATTATTCTCGAGGAACCGATAAGAAAAAAGGAGATGACGGTTACTTTCCAACTGCTATTAAGGGCAATAATATACTTTTTATGCAAAGTCTCGCGAAACCTACCGTGAAAGAGAAATAAGTATTAACTACGTGAACGTGTAAGAGACGAAAAAAAGTATTTAAAAAGAAGGAGAAGAGTGAAGTATTAAATGGGCCCGCTCAGTGGGAGACAGATCAGCCGATCTTGTTGAATCCTTGCTCGTTGTGTTACGAAGACGACTGACAGTTTTAGAGACATGATTTTAGACGAATCTTTTAAGCAAATCTGTTGCTGCTTGCTGAGAATGCAAGGTAGAGGAATAACATTATATATTGGGAGTACATATACATGAATGTGTATATATACTTTTTCATGACATATGTATGGTGTTACGTGTGTTGAGGAGGGAATGAGAGAAGAGATGCGAGAAAGCGTGCGTGCGTATGAATGGAATTGTAATGTGTATAGGCACGTACGCGACCAGCTTCGTTTTACCAAGCCTGTGTACGCGTACGCGCTTGATATTGTGCACGCATGTGCGTCGTGTGTGCACGGTGCGTGAGTGACCGCGGTAGATATTCTTATACCATATAACTTTAAAAGTATTTTAATACGTGCTAAAACGACGGGTAAGATCTATTATTAACAATAATGAATCGCTATTACGTGTGCCAAGCCACCGGGTCGAAGTCGTTAATTTCTCATTATGATTATGTGTCATTCCTTCCACGAGAACGGTCGTTTCAACATTACTTGAATTGGACCTGAACGGCGATCCAACTATGTAGCATATTCTTTTTTTCATTCCTTTTTTATATTTGATATTTTTGCTTCGAGATTCTTCACTGCCAATTATTGTTATACCGTGTCCTTCTATCCCTTCCTAATTGTCCACAACTTATTTTATTTATTGCATTACGTAAGATTTGTGACAATTTTTCGATCATTTTAAATATTTCACCTTTACGTATTTTTAAAGAACTTTATTTATATATGCGAAGTTTTTCAATGATGGAAGTTCTCAAAATATTTTGTGGGACTGGAAATGGAGCCCGTTTCAGAGAAAGTAATACAAAAAATATGATCATACTGCACGTTTGAAATGTTAATTCTATTATTTCGTTCGTTAATCGTTAAGGGGAGGATTATATTTAAAATTGAAGTACATTAGGATAAACAAGGATGAGAGAAGTTTACCTTGGAAACATTGTTCTAGAAAATATGTAGTTCGTCGATATAAAGACAGAATTTTTATTTTCATCTGTATATAGATTCGCAAGTATTTGTCTCACAAGATGCTGTAGCGTGCAATATGATCGAATATAAGAACAGCGTCGTCGAGGCACGATGATAAGACATGTGACTAATTAATTTATCTTCGTAAGGAAATGCAAGTAACATTATCAATTCGTCTCAATCAATCGTGGTGACAATAGTTCTTAAAAGTATTTCCGTAAGATGCAAAGCGTGATGGGGAAAAAAGAGGAAACATAATTAATGAGTTCTAACAAATCTATTCCTAAAATGCCGAGCCATGTATCGGCTCGCAAATGATATTGTATTAACCTGTTTAGTAGCCTTCACGGATGAGTGTTCGACTTCATTTCAAGAACACTTAGTATAAACGATTAAACTGTTCTTAATGTTATAATGCTCACTATAAGGAAAACATGAAACATATGCAGAAAAGTAAGTTTTAGCACTGAGACGTAATTCCAAAAAAAAAAAAGAAATCATTCCAAATAGGATACTTAAAATATGCATATACAATTATATACATATTAAAGAATGTATTCTTTATATATATTAAGAACGTTCCACTATGTCAAACGTAGCTCGATACAATTAAAAGTTCGTTGTTATTAAATATTTTCCCTGTGCAATGAAGTCGCACACCATCTTCAGGGTAGCGCGAGGAATCAAATTGGGAATAACAACTAAGGAGTAGTGTGGCGGCCTAGGTGCGTCTCGTGGCATCCGAGGAACGTTTGATGTCACCTGACAGCATAAATTTAAGGAAAAAGGATATAAAGAATTATTAGCAACGCGGTTTTCCACGTTTTAGTGAATCTTTACGTCCCTGATATGCTCACGGGAAGTATTTTTGTACGTTTACTCTGTACCTACTATTTTACTCTAAAGCTATATCTACTGTTATCATTGTGATACTCGCTACTGCGATCGTCTTTGGAAACGTTAATGTAAAATTATAATATCTAAATAAGTGGACGCGTGTGTTTGTTTTAAGGCGCGCTCACACACGATGCATCCAGCATTAATTCTCCGTAGAGTTGGACAATTTTAAACTAAGAACCGATAATATATCGGTTACACGCTAATATTGTTATCATTGTTATTTGCTTGATTACTTTATCAAGATTGCTATTTTATTCACAGCTGCTCTAAATACGTCTATTTTATGACAAATACAAGTACTCCTATTTCAATGAATCTTTACATTGCGAGATGAAATCATTTTTCCGTAAGGCGATCTATCAAAGTGAATCTGTTACTTGGCAAGAGTAAACAAATATATACAGTAATTTTTCTTCCTCTTTCAATTCTATACATATATATATACACATATGTATACATACACACAAACACACACACACTGATATGTGATTTACATTCCTTAGCGTTTATATACACATGTTTTGCTGCATTTTTCGATTAATACGTGAATCGCCGTTAAATCATTAGCCGCATAAAGAAATAATATCTATTTATTATAAATGTACATACAACCGTTATTGTAATAAAGAAGAACATGAAGGAACCGTGCGATTGTGTTAATGTTACATGATATTTCCTTTCTGTTTATTATATTTACAAGCAACTCTTTTCGCATTTACAAACATTTCTTTCTATCGCATTCATCTCAATATGGCTTGCTCCTGTGCTGGCGATCACGTCCTTTCCCAGTACCAATTTTTGCAATCAACTTGTGGCTAGAATTTTGTTCTACGGGCGACGTTTCTGCTTCTCTCCAAATGTTTATACGCCCACCTTCGCCTACTGTTATCAAGGAACCACTCTGTAAATCATATTAAAGCATTACTCTTGTAAGTTTCCGTACAAATCGAATGATTTAATTTTCCGTCAAATGTATCGAAGATTATACCTTCTCGTGTAACCAACTATCCCGTACTATTTGCTTATTTCCCGCCATGTTATAACACGCTTCTAGCCTGCCATTTACGACGTTTAAGCATCTTAAATTTTCCCTAGAATATTATAATGGTGGAAAACATGTGAGAACAATTATGAATACGCACGAAGATGGTTGTTCACAATCGCTACTAATAATATATTTGATTTCAACGACACATTGTTAAGTTATATAGTAATTTACCCTTTAACACTGCTAGAACCTGTTAGGAGGAATGGTTGCTCAAGTGTATTTGAAGCATGTACCCTGACTGTGTAACAGCTGTTCGGGTCATCGTTCTAACAAAGATAAATTATGCAAAGTTTCTGAACAGTTTTTATACGCAGTCGCGGAAATTATTTGTAAATATTTTAAGTTGCATTTGTAATTGAAAACCTTGCAGCAAGAGGGGTGCAGCTGCGTCTTTACCAACTTCAAGTAAATTAGAATTTTATAAAATTATTACTTTGGTTTATTCAAAATTTGCAATAAATCGCTCATTTGTTATCGGAATTGCATCAACAAACGATGTAGAATTCTTTTTACATATATTACACCTAATAACTCGAAAACTATCAAAAATGGAGCTGCACTCCTCTGTCTGCAAGGTCCTCAATTTACCTTTAAGTAAATTACTCTACGAACCTGAGGCATCGATAACAACTGCAACTAAACGTATACCAACCTGAAAGAGAGCTAAACTACTCCGCTCGAACTTGGCGTATGGAGTTGCACCGTCACAGTTCCAAAGTTGTAACGAATGCATGTGAGTTGTGCACCATAGATTATCATCGTTCAGCCAGCCTATCCTATCCTTTTATTTGAAAGGCATGTTTAGCGAGAACAGCTTGACTCTACTTCGCAGTACCGGCAGAATTAAAAGTACATTACAAATTATAACTTACTACGGATGATTCGGTGTTCAAGGAGTATGTTAACGCAGAATCTTCTGACGGTTGCGTAAGGTCGAAGACGTTAATCAATCCATCAGTACTACCGGATGCCAAGACATCCTGCTTACTAGTATGAAATGCCAAACTAGTGACATCTTCCATGTGAGATTCCCAATACCCACCAAGAAGATTATTTTTGTCATCCAATTTCGAATTACTGTATCTTATATCCCAAAATAAAATAAACGCATCCCCTCCGACATGCTCGGTGCCGCCTGCTATGAGCCTGTCATCGCAACTTATGTCAAAACTAGAAAGAGGCTTCAGTTTTCCACCTTCAGTGCTATCTGAGAGCAAACATATATGGAGCACTTAATACATGCATGCTACAAGTACTGTGCTCCGACGAGAAGAGGTCGGCGAGAAACTCTAGAGTCGACGAATACAAAGTAAGCAAACAGGACACAGGCGGAGAGAGCCAATGCGAACGCAGTACTCCTTTGCCCGTTGTACCTTTCAGCCGACTTCTTTTCGTCGGAGCACAGTAGACTCGTGGTTAATACAGTAGCCTGAAGTACCTTTAAATTCCGCGACCACTTTTCCTCTAGCTCGTAAATCGCATGCCGTGATCAAGCCGTTACTCGTCGCTGTGTATAAAATATTTCTAGAAGTAGGACTAAACCTGATACCAACAACAGGTGCTTGATTGTGAGTCAGCTTAATGGTCTCGGTTAAACTCTCTCCAACAGAATATATTACGCACGTATAATCAGACAAAGCTGTACCGATCCTAAATTCTGGCTCACTGTTGGTGAAAATTAATTCGTGAAATATTTCAAAAACATTAAACGAATCCACTTAGCACAGGATTCATATAAAATATAAGTTCGACAACATTGCTTAAAATTACAGTGATTGAGACTGCTTTCTTCAATTTTGTTACACTCAAAATCATTTCAATCAATCCTTTTTAGAAAAGAACAGTTATAAACAACAAATATTGAGGTTCATAAAAATCAGCTGAATGTAACTGTACTTATTAGATAAGGATTTCAAATTATTCTATATTACGAGTATCAAGTTATTATATAGACAAGTATTATTGTATACAATGTCTATGGTATATATTTGAAATAAAATGGAGGGAAAATTGCAAAACATCGCTTAAATAGCATTCAGTTCTGCTTCAGTTAAATAATAGAGATTAATGAGTACAATCTTCTTCTTTACAGATTTGATATAAAGTACTATGTAAGTGAATGCAAAATATACCTTTGCGTCCCACAGATGCAAAGAATATAATTATGATCGGGGGCCACCACCTTTTCCACTGATAATGTTAATTCGCCTTTTCTCCTGGCGGTTCGATTGTTATCGTGGTTCCGCGATTCATGTTCAACGCTCAATCTTTTTAACGATTCGACAATTTTAGCCATGCTGCTCGCTTCTAAGATTTCGAGCAGGTTTTACGAAATTAAGGTTAATATCACATTTGTCACTTCGAGGTGGACTTGAGTCGTTGGAACCTTTATTTTGAATTTCCTCCTCGATATATATATACAAAACTATTCAACGGACGTGTTTTTTTTTTCAATTATAAATATTATCAGGTTACGATGCGCAGTATACAGTTCAAAAAGAATTCAAACAGTCGGTGTAGTAAAAACCATGGACATATTTAGGAATATAGGGACGGACTGCGGAGAAATAGTTGCGACTTTAGGCGTGGGGAGTGGTATGTGTTTGAGTGGAGGGAGGGAGCACCTGCATCTGCCTGGATTTGATTGATTGCATTCTACGCATGCTCCGTACCGCTAATTATGAAAAAGTGTTGCTACAGATTAGTACTTACAGACATCTAATTGTAAGTACATACTAACAAAGTGATTATTCACGAATATAAATTGTAAAAATAATGAAAATTGATGAGAAATATGCATCTGTAATTATTATAATATATGAGGTGAATACGCACTGCATACCACACTACGAGAAACGCTTCAAATATGGCTGCCACTATCCCTACTTGCGACGCGACAAATGTTCATCATTACAAAGAAGACGTATGTACCTCGTCGCCCTTCCCGCAAGGATATCATCCCCCGCAACTGTTCCTCCGTCCTTATATTCCTATGTCCACGGTAAAAGCTGTAGCGAGCATAGTGACCACGAATACATACTTATTGTTGGTATTCGTGAATAGTAACAGTTAATGCGTGTGTTTCCAAATGTTTAATACACGTAGAAAAATACAATGAATAAATTTTAAATTCGCGACAGGAGTTTCAAACGTCTTCCACATATTGCGTTTCAAACGTCTTCCACAAATAATGTTGTTGTTTATATAAATTTTTATGTTAAATAAATTTGTTTTGCGTTAAATAATCCTGAATAAGACAGCAAGGTTAAAAGGCGCATGTGTTCTTGTTTTGTTGTGACCCTTTTTTCTCGGTCGTTGCACGGAATACGTTTATAAAATGATGTTTAAATTGTTACGCTAGCAGAATCATTTGTAAATCGCGGGCTTCGAATGACCTAATTTTACACTTCTTGAATTCTAATTCCTACCACGCGTAGCGTCACAATTTGTTTCGAGGCTTCATCGGTAACGTTGCATGCGACACAAAAATGGTAAGGGGGTTCTAGGACCCCCCAAACCGGTGACAGAAAAATGCATTGGTTGATAGGTCTATCCTATACCTCGTCTGTGGTGTAACAAAATTGCCATTACATTACAGCTCTATCCTGTATGTCCTCCTCTGCGTCTGTGGGGATGCGATCCTTTTTATCGACCGTGAATTGCTATATTTCCCTTGATTCACCGGCCTGCAGAGGTCAGTATCGAACAGTCACAAATTGCACCTATTTTCTATGAAATAGTCCCAGTATTCAACTTGGAAGTAAAAAGTTTGATTCTAATACACAGTATGTAGATATTGTTGTTATCGAATCTTTCTAAATCACCACTCCTTTCGTTCCTTTTGATAAAAATGACAACGATGCGCATGCAACTTTGACCACCGCTTATTGGCTTTTAGCGCATACGAAACTCGGAGTAAGGTTCGTACTTAGTAATGATAACGGTCTAAAGGTCAAATGTTTCCATTATTTCAGCGTTAAATGTGCGGTGAGAATTGAAGAATGCGTTTTATGGAGGGACAAAGGTCGCGAGGTGCGGTCGATGAGCGATTTGAGTCCTTCATACAGACCGAAGCTAAAAAACAACAGTTTCAGGTTAGCTTCGCGGATTGCTATCGGTATCTATTTTCCGTTTCTTCTTTTCGACTCTGTAAAAACATTTTTATCACACTCGTGAAACTATCAATATGGAATGTCACATCCGGTACCATGAACAGGCCATGACCGACATAGAACATATTAATCGGCTTTAATTTCCCATGTAACAACTATTAAGTTTTTATTTATGAATGTGAAATTATATTCGAAATTATATAAAAAAAAATGTTGAGACGAACATTAACATGATATATTACCACGAACAATCGCATTCTATGTTAATTATTAAATGACAATTCTTGGCTTCTAGGGATTGGTATACAATTTAACTGACATTTGTTGGGAAACCTGTGTCGACAGCCCTTCCTCTCGCTTGGGCCCGAAGATCGAGAAGTGTCTCGTGAATTGCGTGGAAAGATTTATCGACACCACAAATTTCATTACGAACAGACTGGAACGCGTAGTATTGAACAACCATACGGAAGTGGATGTGCAGTAAAGTACTTTATGATCAAAGAATCTCTGCGATTAAATTCCATATAGCGCTTAGCTGCTGTTTATGATATGGAGTACGTAGCGTTTTCTACCTAACCTGTGCATTTTATATAACTTATTGTAAAGAAAATGTTATCGAGAATCCGTGGATTTGTAAGCCGTCATAGGCGAAAGTTTATACTGGGGAGTATTGTCTTCGGTAGCGTTATCTTCATAAGGTACACGCAGCGTAAACTTCGAGAATGGCAAGAGAAGGAGATAAAGGAGATGTTTGAGAGGTCGAAGCGGCGGCAGTACTTTGAATGTACAGAAAGAACGTGCAGTCAGATGATAATGTCTGTAGCGTTGACTTTAAGAGACTCTGTAATAAAGGTTCTAGACACCGAAGCTATTGTAAATAAACTCAGGACTGGCTGTAACGATAAAATAACATGTTGGAACGAATTGAAGGTTTTAGCGATCGCCAGATCGACTGTAATAATATATTCGTACGCCATGTTAGCTACGTTAATAAGGATTCAATTTAACGTGATGGGTGGTCACGTATACAAGGACATTCAGAATTCCAATGGTGCAACTACGGAGAACGTTGTGCAGACAAAGTATATGTCGCTATCGAGTCACTTCATGAGCGACGGAGTGAGGAAACTGAGTTCACTCGTTAAGGACAAGGTTGCGGAGATAACTGCTTCGATATCTTTAAAAGACGAATTAACCCTGAGAGATTTAGAAGAGATATATTGGGCTATAACATCTATTATATCTCGGGATAGTTCAAAGGATCCTGTAAAGAATCTTGTGGAATATATGTTGCAAGTGGACTACGAAGAAGGGCAGGGAACAATGCTGCCGAAATTGATCAATGAAACCTTGGATCTTCTGGAGAGCGAAGAAGTACAAAATTTGACGCAGAGCAATATCAGAAATGGATTTAGCTTGTTAGTGGATCACATTTCTGCTTTTTTCACTGGCCCTCCTACCATCATAGAGAATGGTAAAAGTCAGAATGGTATTTCGGTGCCCGGAACATCCAGTCAAAACCATATGAGTTGGAGGGAGAAAAATAGTACAGAGATGAATCACGCGAGTTCGTTTGTCAATATCAATAAAGTGGCAATGCCCATGGCGAAAATAATACCGATCATAAACGGGCAAGTACCGGACAAACCAATGCCAAAAGATTTCCAGACAGAGTTACTGCAGCGTCTTGTAACAAGTAACGAGCTTAAAACGCTCGGGGCAAATATTTACGAAGCATTTAGCTTTTAAGTTGGAGACACGAAACTGTTGAATGGTACGCGAAACACCACACGGCATCACGCAAGATTATCGCATAAGAGGGTCGAGCTACCGATTGTTTCAAGTATAAACACATTGTTTCACACTTAAACAGAATATATGTAAACGTATCTTTTATTATAAAAGATGTATTGTACATCGTACTCAAAATTTTGTTACACGTATTTACGTACAGTGTGTTTAAGCTCTGAAAAGATGAGTTCCATCACTTTTTTATCCAACCGAATATTTACAACGGCCCAATGACCAGGGCTACTACAGTTATATATGACGCAAAAATAGAATTGTAAAAATATGTCTCAATCCTCTTGCTACGGCATGTGATACCCTCAAGGAATTATAATATATTTTTACTTTTCTAAAATGCTTTTTTTTCTATTTTGTTTTTCTCTCTTTTCCAACGATTACTTCATAAATATAAGCAACGAATATTTATAATCATCCTAATTTTCTAATAATAAAGATAATATAATTTAACATTTACTTCGGCACTATTTACTTGATACTTAAGGGGGTAGCCTGGTGTAGTGGGTTGAAAAAATCGTTCTTTTTTTTGCATAAATCAATAGTTCAGACATCGCAAAAATTTGTTTCCAAAGCCACAGAACGAAATTCGAAAAATTAAAGCGGCTATAACTGGTTCTGCTACGGAACAACAGGTGACGTAGATTTACCAGATAACTTTTAATGCGTTTTTCACGAAACGACAGTTTTACAGAGGACAATGTAACTCCAAAAATATTCAACCGATCGATTTGGCCTTGTACGTAGATATTTGTGAACATTTTCTTCATAGAAATCATGTATTGGTATAATGATACTGTTTAAATAAATAGCTTTTTATACACATTTAAGGGGTCATTCTACTTTGGTCGGCTGCAAAATGAAGCTATATTTAAAGATTTTTTTCTCAATAAATACAATATATACTGAAATAAATCTTTTTGGAATTTATTAAGCTACTCTTATATTATACAAAAAAAAATTAAAAAGATTGTTTTTAATTTGTTTCATATGTTTTTTTTATAGCTTCAATGTGACACCTACAAAAATGAGGTATGTTCGTGGCGTAGGTGATTTCCCGGCTCCGACTTATCTGAAATAAAAAATTCGAAAAGATTCTTAATCTGTGTGGCTATCGCCCGTAGCTCAATTAACAATTTCTTTTGAAGAATAACAAAATGGCACCGATTTGAAAGAAAAAGTTCCCCCAAAGAGTTTTCTCGAATGTTCCTCGAAAAAAATCTCGGTTATGTTTCGACAAAAATTGTTAATTGAGCTACGGACGATAGCGACACTCACACCAAATCTTTTATATTTTTTTTGTATAATATAAGAGTAGCTTAATAAATTCCAAAAAGATTTTTTTCATTATATGTTGTATTTATTGAGAAAAAAATTTTTAAAAATAGTTTCATTTTTCGGCCGATCAAAGTAGAATGACCCGGTAAAATTTCGTTTGAAAAAGTGAACTTCTTTTTCAAGAAGCCGCCATTTGATCAATTTCGCATCTTTTAACTTACGAATATATGGCTTTTATGCGTGCACTCATAAATTAAACAAAATTTTTTGATGAATTCAGTAGACGCTACGTTGTCCGCGGCGGAATAATTGCGTCGTTAACGGACTGGGCATAAGCCCTTATAAATCTGTTTGCCACTCTTTTTTAATATTTTTTTTTTATTTACCCTAATCTGACAATACAATATCCTGAATGTTTCAGAAAGATGGATTAAATACTTTCTTTAAAAAAAATCCCGAAAATGCCTCGATTTTCAGCTAGTTACACCAGGCTCCCCCTTTAACATTTGAATTAATAATTAGAATGATTCTGCGAAATGAACAGAATCGAATGGATAATAAACTAACTATTTACAAGGGAAATGTGAAATTTACGACTTATGTGTAGAGCGCTTGCGCGTGGCCCGGTAGACAAAATTCTAGTATTTGGCAATTGTTGGCTCAGTTGGGCTCACAATCAGTGCGCCGCTCATCCTCATGGGGTGCATGCGCGTGTAGCTGATAGTCGGACAAAATTTTAATCCTTTTATGTTCTCTATCTCGTTGTAACAGTCGGACAAAATGTGGAAATATGTGACTCGCGGTATTCGCGAAACTCTAGAACGTCGTGCATGTCGTACAAATGTCTATTCTCAAACATCCCAGGACAGTAGCGCGAAAAACGAGGTTAAAACCAGTTTGACGTGCAATCACAAGTTGCTCGCGCCGAGTTTCTCGGTCTGTAACAAGGAATTCTGTGGATCAACGAAAGCAGGAGGCGCCAGAGACAAGGATTACGATTCCAAATGGAATACAAAGTACACCTGGTCAGAAGCTGTGGGATGGGTAAATTGCGCCGTTTATGTTTATCGTCCATATCTTTCAATCCGCCACTAATATTAATCTATATTCGTGGTTCCAATTTCGCGGTCGTAACATCGCGAAAAAATCGTGTGCAGTATTTAGTTTATCGCGTGTCTTGCTTTTAATTGATTTCTATCGGTACAATGTTGCCTGTCGTCGATAACGCGCAGAGCGTTCGGTCTGTGCATCAAATTTTCTTGTTGTAAATAAACGGTGTAAGGTGTCAGAGATAAGCGTAACAAAATAAGATTGTATTTATTTTGTTTTATCTTCTTTAGCGAGCGATGCAGCGGCTGAATTTAATTTTCGATATTAGTAGTCAACTTTCATCCGGAAATGTAATATCTTTTCTCTTTCTCACACAGCCGTTAATACGTATTGAAAATAGAATTCAAACAGAGCTTTGGGATCTTAGTTGTTCCTTGATCTGAATTTTAATATCTGCGATATTTCCTCTATCATTTTTCCGTAATATTATGTTGTCAGACAAATTCGAACGAGAAAGTATCTTATCGTTTATTGTTTAAAGAGATTAAAATCATTTTTATAATTCAGAATGCGCAGTAAACTTTTTAAATTTACTAACAAAGCGAATAATTAATTCTTTAACAGAGCAGCGTACTGGCCGTTGGATGGGTGGTGTGCCAAACATTGTGTCTTCGCAGGAGGCTTTTCGAGAAGGAAAAGAATGACTCCTTAAAAAGCAAGCTATCTCGATTACCAGAAGCTCGTATTTCTCATACGCTTGGTCAGGTATTGAACCTTAGACCGAAACATATTCTGCCCGTTACTAACTGCGTTGGAAACAACAATAAGAGATATGCCCAAGAAGATGCGGAGGTAGAATGGAAAGCGGACAGACCGTTCGGGCCTATCACCATTGAAGAGGTGAGAATGTTGGTCTGCAGGCATTACAATTTATAACGAGAAGAACTTGGCAATAGATAGTGCTTGATTGCTTGATTGCTTGATCGTACTTGAACTCGAATAATAGACAATATTCCTCCATAATTCAAGGAATACACGTGCCTACCTGTTGTACCATACTCTGTAATTTCCAATATCCTTTCTAAATTCTGGTTAAATTTTTTGATATCCTTAAATAGCTATTACAATTTTCATTTTATTTATTTGTAGCTTGTAACGTGTAATATAATCTTTCCCCTAGCTCTCACTTTACGAGTAATTATAATCACTGTCTCGAGCAAAATATTTACGTAATCTCTAGTACTTCGTTGTAAATGCTCGTTAC
The DNA here is from genome assembly GCF_050908995.1 of Andrena cerasifolii. Taxonomy (NCBI): domain Eukaryota; kingdom Metazoa; phylum Arthropoda; class Insecta; order Hymenoptera; family Andrenidae; genus Andrena; species Andrena cerasifolii. The sequence continues at coordinate 4,934,815 of NC_135126.1, read as the reverse complement.
ATAATATATTATGTAAAATTACTAAGAAATTAGTTTCAGAACATTTCCTATTTTCGTCTCCTTCCCAAAACACACTTTTAGTTATTCAGTCTTAATATGAGATTATGCCAGCAATCCTTCCTTCGAATTTTCTTGTAACATGTAATAACAAAATTGTGACGAGGAAAGGTGCTGTTTTGGCCAATTAAAATTTAGTGATCTGCAGTCTATTAATTGCTTTTTCTTTATTCTCCTCGATGCAACGAGTGCGTCTCCTTTCGCGGTATTTGTCGGTGGAAATATATTTCAGTTATAGAAGAATGACTTTCGTTAATATTAATTTGTTTAATACTTGTGCTTCCACTCATTCCTAGGCTCTCAAAGAAGCTACAGAAGAATTTGCTAATACTCACAGATTTGCTATGGGCGAATACGAACTTCGTTATGGTCTGAAAGCTTTAGATGAGAAACGTTACAAAGATGCTATAAAACACTTTAGTACTGGTGCAAAGCTATCGTCAACTGCTAGTATGTTTAACTTAGGTTTGTGTTACGAGTTAGGCCTTGGAACGTTAGTCGATCAAGCAAAGGTACGGCATCGCTTTAATGTTATACATAAGCTGGCGTGAGAATGTGATTAGAACATTTCATAAAATTTGAGAAACCTTGCAGATTATTGAAAGTATTGCATTTGTTTCCATAGGCTGCGAAACATTACAATGATGCGGCAGAACGGGGTCACGCAGATGCTACGTATAATTTAGGAGTTTTCCATGCCCAAGGCAGAGGCGGTTTTTCCATAGATGTCGATAGAGCACGTAATTATTTTACTGAGGCAGCCAAATTAGGCCAGAGCCAGGCGCAACATGCGTTAGACTTAGAAAGACGGTATTACCAATCGCAAGGCAGGAAAGATATAATCTATTCTGATAAACATGATAATACTGCGAAATATATGCAGAAGAAGAATGTGAATCACATTCTTCAGAAGCTAATCAATTACAATAGCGTGTTAAACACACATCTGTGCGTAGAGTCCTTAGAAAATCCGGATTATAAGCAACCTGGAGTAGAAGCTAAGAATCCGACAGAGATATTTTTAGATATACTTCACTTAAACGAGTCGAATGACCGTAGTGTGCCATGTTGAAGTGTAGGAAGCGATTAAAAGTGAAAATACGATGTTCATTAACTACATAAAAACTGATGTAGGGTGGAATTTTCTTTTATAACATTCATGTCAATTATACAACTATGAATTATGGATTATGAATGAAGGGTTCGGGAATAAAAACTACATTTCGTATTCTCACTTCCATTATTGTTCGTGTGACAAGATCTATTTAGCATGTAACAGTATTTTTACAAAAATATTTATTGTTTACCATACTTTGTCTGTAAATATTTGCTTTTAAAAGTATTCGCGAAACGAACGATTGCGATGTCTAGGAAGGTAACGTAGATGTAAAAGTATTTTGATTTCGCAGTCCATAAAAATAGATCTTGTTGCCATTCATATGACTTACACAGATTTGTTATTCGTAGAAGCGAATATATCATAGTTTTGACTTATCATGAATAAGATGTATAATTCGGAGCAAAGGCACCAAGTTTTTAATAGACGTGGATTGTTATCTGTGATGAATACATAGATTATATATGTATATGTGACGTAGCATAGATTATAAATTACTGTTATTTTATGTAAAATAAGCAAGATTTACGTGATATTTCAAACGTATCAGATTTCTTTAGAAGTTATATTATTCATTCTTTTTTTACAACATACAACCTCACTTTCTAGAAAGCATGTAATGCTTTGGTTCAAATGACTTGTATATCCATTTGTTACATTCATAGTATACGTCTTTTGTGTGTGTGTAAATGTTTTGATTAATCTTTTGTACAGAGTATAAAAATAAAGTTTTATTCGGCTACCTTACGAAGGTAGTAATTCTCACGTTTTATTTACGACAGTGAGGTTTCTCTTATGTTTTACCAATGTGCGTTACGTTTTCGCACTGTTCTCTGTATAAACTCGTTATGACTGGCGTATAAATTCAGTCTTCTATCAATATCCATCCATTTTACATTTCGTGCGTCATCTCCAGCAGTTAATTTTGCTTGTTCAACGGTTTTGCCATCTTCGTCGTGGAAGTTTAGAGCTACAGTTTCGATCCAAGCATTGTCTGTATTTCTAGGATCGTCCACGTATCCTTTATAAATTTCCTCTCCTTTCTCAAAAAATTCCTTCATGGATGTTTCTAGCTCCTCCCTTTCTGCCTTGTCTTTCTGCAGAGAATTCATAGCTTCTTCCATGAACTCTCTTCTTAAAGTTGTAGAGATAGTTTCACCTGGATCCACCATCCCACCAGGTATAGCCCATTCTCCAGAGTCGCGTCTTTGTATCGCAACAAATTGTAGAATCGGTTTATCGGTGTTCTTGTCTATGTCCAACGCTCCTGTAGTATTTCGTTTCCAACGAGTGACAATTGGGTCCGCTGCATGATTTGGTCCCCATCGTCCCAAAAGACCATGTCCAATAATACCAGTGCGGCCAATGGGGTTTAACGGATAGCCGTCTTCATTTATAATATAATCGCCCATGAAACTTTTACGATTCACATTCTCTGTTGGAAATGAATTTGTACGTAACGGTATTATGACCCTTGAAAACCAAATTTTTATTAACGAAGCTATTACTAATTTCATTTTATCACTTTTGCAATTACTACGTTATCCATTTTATAGTTGGTTTTTGAAAGAGCAGGGGTGAAATAAAGGTAGCCCTGATATAGAGGCACTAATATATTTAAATCTATTTCAATTCTACAGAAGGATATAATAAGTACAGATTATCAATTTGAATATATATGATGTGTGTAATGTATTTATTTTACTGTGGCTTTGGAAGCAGTAAATTTTTTTAATGCTTCAGTGTGAAATGATAAATGTAGCTTCTTACCATCGACAGTATTCCAGTTTGGTTTAAACGAATCTTCGCCGATTTCTGGATCTGCCCAAGGTTTACCTTTCAGATCCGGAGCGGTGTATTTGACTGGTTTGTATTCGGAATACTCAATGTCCCAGGATACTTTGTTTTCTGGAACCTCGAATCGTTGTACACTGCTGGAGGGATAAAGACCCTGTCTGCATTTCTGGTGCATCATTCTAGCGAGTAGAATACGCATGAAACCGTGTCAGAATGTTATTAAAATGTATGTGACATCAATGTAACATTAAATACTTATGTATACAAGATGTGTTACGAATGTTACGCTCTTTCTCTTAAAGAACGGTGAGTCGGGGAACTAACATACGACTGAATTATCGAAGCTAGGAAAATCCGTAAAGGGGCCCCGGGGGCCCTCAACCGATCAATATATATTGTCAAAATAATATAATTGTCACTTTCAAATTTTCACGTGACAATACGTCAATGCGTCAATCTGTCGCCTCACGCGTTCAATAATATTAACAATACTGAAATATTGACAATATATGTACTTATGGGGGTAGCCATGAGTAATGTAGCGCGTTGTATACCGACACAGTCTGGCCTGAAACATGGGTTTGAGAAATTACGTTTTTCGTCCTTATATGAGCAGATTTTGGGCTGGGTGAGGTCTCATTCGAAAGAGGAAGGTTTAATGCAGCCCGCTATGGGCATGGTTCAACGAGATTGTGTTGATATCTAATAATACGAGTGTCTAAAGTAGAACAAAAATCGAGAAAATACACTGGCACATTCCAAGCATTTTTAGGTCACTAAAAGAGTTTTGTGACTAAAACGGTGAGCAGAGCGCTCCGCATTGAATCTTCTTCTTTCGAATGAGACCTCTCCCAGGCCAAAATCTGCTCATATAAGAACGAAAAACGAAAAATCGTGACTACATTCCCAAATCAGAGTTCCGCCATATTGTCGATAATACATAGCAAGTCACGTGACAAATTTAGTTGAGGTAGTAGATACGAGATGGCGCCTACTCGGGAGGACTGCCAACGTGGATTCATAGCAAAACTGAAGCGATAGCTGGATATACGAGCCACAATAAAAGCATGATGGAGTCAATGTATGCATTTTCGGACGATTGTAGCTTAGGTTATATTCATTTTAGGCATACATTGACATAGGAACTGCTGGGAATTGTATACATTTACTAAATTAACGCTTTTATCGTTACATATACATCACTTGAAATCGCTGTCGTATTTATGGCATAGTAATTCAGGCAGTTAGAACAACAACGGACTAACCTACATTAAAAAAAAATTTCCTATTGTACAAAGATGGCTTACAATTAGTGCACACATATTGTATGTTCACTTTTAGCGTTTTTGAGAAAAACAGGTTCAAACATTCAATGGTACTTTATAATTACATAAATACTTTTTGCATTATTGTAATATAGGTATCACTGAAAGTATGTAATTAGTAGTATAAGTTAGAATCTGCAAAATTATAATAATAACTCGACAATAATGCTTGGAAGTTGGACATGCTATTGTAACCAAGTACAGAGGAGGACATACTATACTGAATGATATTATATAAAAATGAATGAAAGGAATAATACTGGAAATAATCTCACTTCAATATTATATTTATTTTTAAAGTAACAGGAATAAAAAAGTAATTCGTGGTAGATATAGGAACACTTTAAATTTTTTTTATTTATTGTTACATTTTTCCAAGACTATTTTCATCCAGTAACGTCTCCGGAGGGCAAATCAAAGAGCGAGAAGTGGCGCAGATGTTTCGAGACAGTGACTGTTTAACGAAGAGACGCAGAATTTTGGAGCGCATTATTCCCTTTACTAATATATTTTCATACGTGACAAACTGTTGTAACGTTTCTCCCATGTTCAATAATAGACAAGTCAAGTTACTAAAAATATTTTTCAAGTTACTAATATATTATACATTTCCTATGTACTTTACTGATATGTTAGTAGAATTGTACAGCGTTGAGATGTATTTTACATGAAATAAAGGGGAATTGTCTTAAATTAGGAAGATAATTATATTCTTTATATGTTTTGCCTGAAATTAGTTGTATTTTCTATAATAGACAAATCAGATTGCTAAAAATATTTTCTTCTTGTTACAGATTAACCTTGGGAACATTTCTCGGTAGACAGGATTGAGGAACTTTAAGTGAGACAAATGATGGAAAGCTGATAGTGATTTTATACATAAAATGAAGTGAAATTATATATTTTATACTTAATAATAATACAATATTAATCAGCATTCATTTCTACATACTTATATTAATTTATTGTAACACTGTAAAAGCCTTTTCTGCAAATAAAGTGGGAAAAACTTGAAAAGAACTGTATTATTATTTAGAAATACCTTTTACATATTCCTATCCAAATTCCAAACCTTTGCAGCTTCGATTCGCAACTTTAAAGGTGACGCCTTTGAAACTGAAATTCAGAATACCTCTTTTCGCTTCATGTTCTCCTGATACCTGGGCCAATATCTGGCCAAAAATTTCAGAACGCACAAAATTTGGCTTTGTAACAGGAGAACATGATGTCGAAAGAGGTGGCACTAAGTAACGTCTTCGGAGAGAGAGTCGAGGATGCCTTCGAAGCTGAAATTCAGAATACCTCTTTTCGCTTCATGTTCTCCTGATACCTGGGCCAAAATCTGGCAAAAATTTTCAGAATGCACAAAATTGGGCTTTGTAACAGGAGAACATGCCGTCGAAAGAGGTGGCACTAAATAACGTCTTCGGAGAGAGAGTCGAGGATGCCTTCGAAGCTGAAATTCAGAATACCTCTCTTCGCTTCATGTTCTCCTGATACCTGGGCCAAAATCTGGCAAAAATTTTCAGAATGCACAAAATTGGGCTTTGTAACAGGAGAACATGCCGTCGAAAGAGGTGGCACTAAGTAACGTCTTCGGAGAGAGAATCGAGGATGCCTTCGCAGCTGAAATTCAGAATACCTCTTTTCGCTTCATGTTCTCCTGATACGTGGGCCAAAATCTGGCAAAAATTTTCAGAATGCACAAAATTGGGCTTCGTAACAGGAGAACATGATGTCGAAAGAGGTGGCACTACGTAACGTCTTCGGAGAGAGAATCGAGGATGCCTTCGAAGCTGAAATTCAGAATACCTCTCTTCGCATCATGTTCTCCTGATACCTGGGCCAAAATCTGGCAAAAATTTTCAGAATGCACAAAATTGGGCTTTGTAACAGGAGAACATGCCGTCGAAAGAGGTGGCACTAAGTAACGTCTTCGGAGAGAGAATCGAGGATGCCTTCGCAGCTGAAATTCAGAATACCTCTTTTCGCTTCATGTTCTCCTGATACCTGGGCCAAAATCTGGCAAAAATTTTCAGAATGCACAAAATTGGGCTTCGTAACAGGAGAACATGATGTCGAAAGAGGTGGCACTACGTAACGTCTTCGGAGAGAGAATCGAGGATGCCTTCGAAGCTGAAATTCAGAATACCTCTCTTCGCTTCATGTTCTCCTGATACCTGGGCCAAAATCTGGCAAAAATTTTCAGAATGCACAAAATTGGGCTTCGTAACAGGAGAACATGATGTCGAAAGAGGTGGCACTACGTAACGTCTTCGGAGAGAGAATCGAGGATGCCTTCGAAACTGAAATTCAGAATACCTCTTTTCGCTTCATGTTCTCCTGATACGTGGGCCAAAATCTGGCAAAAATTTTCAGAATGCACAAAATTGGGCTTCGTAACAGGAGAACATGATGTCGAAAGAGGTGGCACTACGTAACGTCTTCGGAGAGAGAATCGAGGATGCCTTCGAAGCTGAAATTCAGAATACCTCTCTTCGCTTCATGTTCTCCTGATACCTGGGCCAAAATCTGGCAAAAATTTTCAGAATGCACAAAATTGGGCTTCGTAACAGGAGAACATGATGTCGAAAGAGGTGGCACTACGTAACGTCTTCGGAGAGAGAATCGAGGATGCCTTCGAAGCTGAAATTCAGAATACCTCTCTTCGCTTCATGTTCTCCTGATACCTGGGCCAAAATCTGGCAAAAATTTTCAGAATGCACAAAATTGGGCTTTGTAACAGGAGAACATGCCGTCGAAAGAGGTGGCACTAAGTAACGTCTTCGGAGAGAGAATCGAGGATGCCTTCGCAGCTGAAATTCAGAATACCTCTTTTCGCTTCATGTTCTCCTGATACCTGGGCCAAAATCTGGCAAAAATTTTCAGAATGCACAAAATTGGGCTTCGTAACAGGAGAACATGATGTCGAAAGAGGTGGCACTACGTAACGTCTTCGGAGAGAGAATCGAGGATGCCTTCGAAGCTGAAATTCAGAATACCTCTCTTCGCTTCATGTTCTCCTGATACCTGGGCCAAAATCTGGCAAAAATTTTCAGAATGCACAAAATTGGGCTTCGTAACAGGAGAACATGATGTCGAAAGAGGTGGCACTACGTAACGTCTTCGGAGAGAGAATCGAGGATGCCTTCGAAACTGAAATTCAGAATACCTCTTTTCGCTTCATGTTCTCCTGATACGTGGGCCAAAATCTGGCAAAAATTTTCAGAATGCACAAAATTGGGCTTCGTAACAGGAGAACATGATGTCGAAAGAGGTGGCACTAAGTAACGTCTTCGGAGAGAGAATCGAGGATGCCTTCGAAGCTAAAATTCAGAATACCTCTCTTCGCTTCATGTTCTCCTGATACCTGGGCCAAAATCTGGCAAAAATTTTCAGAATGCACAAAATTGGGCTTCGTAACAGGAGAACATGATGTCGAAAGAGGTGGCACTAAGTAACGTCTTCGGAGAGAGAATCGAGGATGCCTTCGAAGCTGAAATTCAGAATACCTCTTTTCGCTTCATGTTCTCCTGATACCTGGGCCAAAATCTGGCAAAAATTTTCAGATATCTCTAAAATCAGGCTTCGTAACAGGATAACATGACGTGGAAAGAGGTAGCGCAAAGTAATGTCTCTGAAGAGAAGTAGAAGCCTTGAACGAAAGTCGATAGAGTTTGAGAGTAGTGAATGGCATATTTAAAGTAGTGCTTTAATGCGAAGATTTTTAAAACCACTCTGCGTGGACGGATCTTTTTAGGTGTTCTTTTTAGCATGTCTTTTATATGTGATTTGGAATAGGAAGGAGTAAGTAGTGCTCGTTAAATAAAAAAACTCTTTTACCACTTAGCTCCAATTTATTCAAATAAGTGAAATGCAATACAATGAAATGTTACAAGTGTAACTGGGTAATTCGGCTGAAGCAGTATCTTGTGCAAATTTCATATCAATGAACACAGTCGAAAATGCAGCCGGTTTAACGTCTTTTATGTAAAAATTCCTTACCTGTAAAGCAGAAATATACACGATTAATAATCGCTCTATATAGTTACAGTATGTGAAATTAGTTACATCGCATCCACACACTCTAAACTCTAAACATGTCACACATATACAAGCACGCACCCACGCACAGCATTTCAACAGATTTCAGAGTAGGTAGTTGCTGAATTGGCCGCTGCTCGTGTCGCCCCAACGTTACCGACTGATTCTAAAATAAGATTACAGTGCTACGAGTGGTAGGAATTAATATTAAATCTTACCGGAAACATATAAAATCTAAAACGACTAATTTCAATCAACATGTTGCATAATAAAATTATTCCATTTACTAATATATTTTCATACGTGACAAAATGTTGTAACGTTTCTCCCATTTTCAATAATAGACAAGTCAAGTTACTAAAAATATTTTTCTTCTTACAGGTTTTAACTTCGGAATATTTCGACGGAATGATGGAAACCTTGATAGTAATCACAAGAAAATAGTGACTTTATATACCTTATACTTTATTGTAACACTGTAAAGGCCTTTTATGCAAATATATAGAAAGAAACTTGAAACAAACTGTATTATTATTCAGAAATACCTTTTACATATTCCTATCCAAATTTCAAATATCTATGGTATTTCCTTAAGAATACCATAGATTTCCTTTGTTAACAAGTCGATATTGAAGAAAATTTTGCAACTAGTGCCCATGGAATACTATTCAGAAATTACAAGCTTCGAGTCTTTCAAAAGCATCACATTAACCGAGAACTGTTTAAAGGCCCATGAAAGGCGTAGCTCTTGTTTGCTACTTTAAGGCGATGCCTTCGAAGCTGAAATTCAGAATACCTCTTTTCGCTTCATGTTCTCCTAATATATTGGCCAAAATCTGGCAAAAATTTTCAGAATGCACAAAATTGGGCTTTGTAACAGGAGAACATGATGTCGAAAGAGGTGGGACTAAGTAACGTCTTCGGAGAGCAAATTAAAGAGCGAGAAGTGGCGCAGATGTTTCGAACGCCTTTTGAAAGGCCTGCGCCTCTTATTTGCAACTTTAAGGCGATGCCTTTGAAGCTGAAATAGCCACTAAACATTTGTTGTCATATAGCATATATTTAGGTTATATTTTCTGTCACTTCGAGGAGCCGACCACATAATAATCACGCGTATCCAGTCTGCGCATTTTCACTAGCCCAATTCAACATTCAATACAATTTTGTATATATAATGTTTGTTGATAACTGCTTTCTGCAGAGGACGTGTAATAAGTGTATTTCACGTTCTGTTTCGGTGCTTTACTAGTAAAAAAATGTCTAACCTAACAAATTTCATTTTCTGGGGACATTCTCTCATCTATTTTCCCTTTTCACTTAGAATTCCTTACTGCTAACGTAGAATATTGTAGCATAAGCACATTTCAAGTAATTAAAATGTACAATGAATTTTTTAAGTTTACAGTACCAGCCGACTTTCCGTTTAAATTTTTATAAGTATAACGGAACAGCTGAGAATTTCTTTCCTTATTCAGAATAGAATACAGATATAGCAAACAGCTCCCTCTCGCGTTCACCGGGTAATCGTCGATCTATCGGTATTACCATTTCTGTGCAGAAAAAATGCTGTAATACCGACCTGTCGAATCGGCCAGGTCACGTGACGTGTCTACCCCCTTAAATTGAAAGCAACAAGTGTTGGCACATATGTGTAATATCGAGTGTATTTTCACCTAAAATTAATTATATTTCATACAAATCAATACACAATGACAAGAACCTTATATAAATGAAGTACAAACTTATGCTTCTCAACACGAAAATGCACTTCCTTTAATAAAATAATTTCAGGTTAATAAATTAGCTTGTAACAATCGTAACTTAAAACCGATCTACAAATCCTCTTTTGTTTTTTACGTGGGAAATTATCAGAATGTATCAAGCCTCCCTATGCATCAATCCTACCCAGTTTCCCCTACCTGTTTACTCCAAAATTAACTGGTAACCAAATGAATAAATTTTTCCAGAAAATTTTAGACAGAAAAAAATATTTTTTATGAATAAATACGAATAATCGTGTATATCGTAATGTGAAAATTATCGAGTTTTAAAAACGGTTAGTAATAAGATAAAGACAATAAATATTTAGATAAGTTTATTGAATTTTTATAATAACGTTGTAACGCGCCGCAGATTTTATTAGAGAGGTAGTTATTGATAATACAATGTTAACTTAGACACCTGGTGTATTAACGTGAGAATGTGGAAGTTGGACGGAGTGATGCGAAGTAGGCAGTGACAGCAAATGACCGCGTTCCATTTCATTTACTTCTTGTTGTTCAGTTCCTCCCACAGAACCAGTTGAGCGTGCGAGACTGTTGCGTTGTCTACACATATATGGCGTTTCAACTGGCGAAGGAGTTTCACGACCCTGCGTACAAATATAAATTGATTATAGTCAAACTTGTTCGGTAAAAATACATACAAAAATATTTAATTTAATGCTATGCACGGTATCCCGTTTTTCTCACCAACAAACTGCGGAAGTACATTCTACTAGCTTAAAGTACTCAGCGTTGCCCGGGCTTGGTACATGTACATATGTACCTCTGCATAGTATAAAATAAAGTTCCCGGTACGCGTCTATCTGTTCGTTCGGATTAATAGTCTAGAATTGCTGGACGGACTGCGATGCGGCCCTCACCACCCCATAGAGCATTCTGGAAGAATGCTTCACTAAAATCGCCACTGCTCGGCATCCTTTTGCCGTAGGTTAAATAGTGTTTCATACATCTAAACTGTCATCGAGAAATACTCTATAAGGCCTGGTGCAGACGAGCGGTTTGCGGCAGTTTGCCGCCGCGTCAGTATCGATAATGTGATAGATAAAATACACGTATATTGTGCGACATGTTGTATTGTGAAATTGCCGTGGCGGGAAACTGCTGCAAACCGCTCATTTGCACCGGGTCTAAAACAGTGAAAACTGCATCACAACCCGCCCAGTGGTTCTCGAGATTAGCCCGAACAAATAGACAGATGCTTACCGAGGGCTTTATTTTATTAATTTTATACTATGTAGAGACGGCTTTTTGTATATGGAAAACTTTTATAGCAGTGGCCTGCTCATCATTTTCAGAAGATCGCAGAATAAGGTCGCAAATTGATTTCGTGAATTTCGTTGATATCGGGAATTTCGCTTTTGATGAAATTTTAGGCATGTATACAACTTACTTTCGAAGAGTTCCGGTAGGAGAGTGGTAGGAGAGAGATGTAGTGGCAGGCAGTGGAGAAAAGGAAGAAGTGAGGGATAAGGGAAAGGAAGGTGAGGGCTGATAAAGGGAGAAGGGCGCGGAAAGAGGAGATATAAGAAGCGGCGACTAGGGAGAGAAGGAGGTACTGAGGAGGATAGGCGAAGGCGTGAAATTTGAAGGAGATATAAGGAGCGAGTGGGGAAGGCCGCAATGGATTTGAATAAAGAGAACGTGTGCAAGGAAAGAGGAGCGAGTAAGGAAGGCGGCATGGGGATAGAGGAATATTTCAAAAGGGGGAGGGAAGAGGAGAAGGGGAGGAAGTGGAAGAAGAGATGGCTTTAAGAAAAAGTAGGAAGGTAGGTAGATCGCCGCCGGTAGGGAATAGAATGGGAGGTATTGAGGAGTTGCTAATGAAGATAAGAGAGGAGATGAATAAGGGATTGGAAGAGGTGAACAAAAGAGGGAAGAAAATCAGAGAGGAGATGGAGGAGAGATAGAAAAAGGAATGGGAAAGAATGGATAGAAAGATGGGGGAGGTGGAAAAGCAGGCGGGGTAATTGGAGAAAATGAAAGAAGGGTTGAGGGGGTAGAGCAGAGGTTAGAAAAGCTGGAGCGGAGAGAGGAGGCGAAGGAAGCAAAGAAGGAAGAGGACGGGGAAGGAAGGGGAGGAGCATTGGAGAAAAGGCTGAGAGGATTAGAAAGGAGAGGAAGGAAAAGGAGGAGAGAAGGAAGAATGTAGTGATAAAGGGGATTAAAGTGGAGGAAAAGGAGGTGGAGGAGATAGTACTGCTGATAGTAGGGCTGCTGAGCGAGATAGGAGTAAAGGGAGATGTGGAATTGGTGAAAGAGGTGGGAAGGAGGAAAGAAAACAAGGAAGGGGAGGGGAGGGGAGGAAAGGAGTTCGAAAGACAAGGTAACAAACAGGGAGGGAAAGAAGCTGATTGAGGTGTTGGGGAGCGAAGGATGGGACATTGAGGAGCTTGCGGGGCCGCTCAGCGTCACAGAATCGCGTAACGCACGTGACTACCACTGTCCGCGCCGCACGTTTTGCCAAACTCTTTCGTTACTGTATTGAAAACAAAAGGTGCTTTACCACTTCTGCTGATGGTTTCCGGAGGAAAAATGTCTGCTGCATCGCGTGAAGTAGTTAGATTTTCTCCTAAACCCTTAGTTTTTGATATATTTAGAAAGATATCTGCAAAAATTGGTGCATTTCGGGTGTCCTTTTCCATTTGATCGTTGTTTAAACATATTTAAATGTTTATAATTCAATAATAACTTATATCGTTGTGTTCGCGTGGGTTCACAGAATAATTTGACGGAACAAGCAACCGAATAACTATTACTGTTTGAACACAAAAGATGTTCAAAGTTGAAAATTTGCATCTTCTTTTTCAAAATCGAATTTCTCGAAAACTGAGGGTGATGGCGACAAACGACAGTAGAGCGAATGTCAGAAAGCTCCGTTTTAAAGCCCGAGAGTATATCACGGCGAAAATTGTTGAATTTAACCCTTATTAAATCTCCTATTAAATGTCGTAGCTCATCCACCGTGGGAAAGGAAATTTATGACAGTACCGGCGAGGTAATGTGACGTCAGCGACAGCAGCTGACGCGGACGAAGACGGCCCACATTTTAAAAGCTTGCCGTTATGCCAGGGGTGACCCGAACGGCTAAGACAGGTAGGACCCTTGTGGGATGCAATGCCACAATCGGCACAGGTGACCGGGTTGACCACTGGGGACCCACTGCCCTTGCACTTCTTACATGGAAGCGACACAATATGCTTAGATGACACTTAGTTCAGAAGTACTTAGAGACTGGCCGCACAGAAATGGCAGGTTGGTTGACTACCGGTTACACCCGAAAAACGAGAGCACCGATTGAATATGTCACAGTCCTAAGGGCGAACTCACTTGTTCCACGATAGCTATTGACCATCAAGCGAAATGCAACACAGAAACCGATCATTAGTCACAATAAAACCGAGAGACTTCAACGTACACCGAAGCACAACAAACAACGTGTAGCGTCGACGGAGGTCGGAGACAGACTGATTATCTTTGTTTCCTACCAACTCCCGTGCTCGAGAGCCGAGTGCTCGGTCGGGAAGGTTCCTAGGCAAGAAATGGTAGTGAGGATGATTTTGTATCAGCCTAACTGAGGTAAATTTATCAAGTTAACCGGGAACTACTGTATTTGATAACACGTTCCCCACTTTCTTCGGAAAATAAGATATATCTAATGAAAAATATAAATTTGTGTTATTAAATGAGTAGGTGGAAGTTTCCTTAAATGTTGCCTTATTTCGTTCAATCTGTTCATCGAGCGATTTAATCGAGAAGTTAGCCAAACATAAAATGGGTTACCTTCACGCCGATTGGATCAGTTCGTGTGCCTATAGAGGGGAGACACTGTAGATCGGTCTCCGGATGCAATGAGGGGATCTATTTACAGCAACCGGTTTCTTTGTTTAGCTTTTACGCATCGAACTCTCGTAAATTATTAACCTTTTTTCGGATCATTAGTCAACTGCACTGCGAAATTGTGCTGCCCCATATGTCTCCTTGTTTCAAGATACTAACTAATAGACTTTTTTCGATAGACAACATTTTCTTCGAACAAAAACAGTATCTTCAATATTGTAGTTTAATTTCAGAACGTGAATCGTGTTGTAACATTTATGCAGTAAAATATAAGCAACTGTTACCTATAACTGTATTTGAATCTGATTTAATAGCTTCTAAGCATCGTCCAAGACATTTTGATTTAGGGCAGGTAGAGCGGGAATTTGTATCTCTCTTCGAGTTATACTGTAGAAGAGGAGGGGCATAATTTAAGTCACACAGAACTAAGTTACCAAAGGATAAAATACATACCTGTTTGGAGGCACCACAACATGTTGCATGATTACAAGGCTTATCAGTCTTTGGGCAATCCAATACACAATCCTCGGTAGGTGGTTCCTTAATTTCGCTGTTAGAATGGTACTAGAATAATAGTAAAAATATCTTATTACTCATTTTAAGAAAATAATAACATATTGAAGTGGTTGGTCTTGAAATCTCGGAAAACATGATTTAAAAAAAAAATCTGTCATTATTTGCACTTTAGGAATCAACGCTTTAGGTCTAAAATACTGTCATCGGATCGTGAAAAACAACGGAAATATTTAAAGCGGTCATATTAAATGAGATTCTCTGTACACACACCTGGCAGCTTTCACCATTATTTTATATTTGTTCAGTAACATTTCTTACCGCCATATCTGTGTAACGATGTAGGAATAATAAAAAGTGTATCAAATATGTGAGAAAAAAAGCTTATAAAGTTCAGCTAACAATACAATTATTGACATATCGATCCGTGATGTAGTTAAGGATAATACATATGTCTACGTGTTTTACTGTTCGTTCTACAAATTACAATGGTCCATGTGCCGCACGTAGAATTTTTGTTAACGAGAATATACGAAACTAAATTCCTTCTTTCTCGTTAGTAGTTTAAAAAACAAAATTTATATGATAGATTGTGTTAGAAATTTATATGATACATTTTTTTAAAAAGTACATATCTTACGCATAATGTATAATGTACTTTACTTACGTCAATAAATTCGGGTTGTATCGTAGTAGAATGTATGCCTTCATTATGAAAAAATTCTTTCACTCGTTCGGCAATTTTCATATATTCCGACAAGTTCCTGCATCTTATATGTGCTGAAGCAATTATACGGTCACCAGCCAATTGCCACACATGAAATTCGTGTACAGCCAATACACCATCAACATTTTCTAACAAACGTTGTTGAATAGCATCCACCTAAAGTAAAAAGAAGAGAATGGTATGAAATTAACAATTTTTTACTATTAGATGTACAAATTAATGCGTGTCCCTCGCGATCAATCAGCTATAACTTTACTCAAACCCGGGGAAACAGTCAAATCTGAGCGTTACCAACAACAGCAGCTGATGTCTTTAACCCTTTCATCTGTGGAACAATGCGTACCACATATGTGCGTTGTTTTATGGTTTTTTAGTTAATCTGATTATATACTACTATCTTTGATTAGCAATCATAAGAATAAGCAACGTAGTAACGTGCTGGATAAGTTTCATTTTGGGTGGGTGTCTGACTCTAGAGTCGCAATGACAGAAATTTCGTGTTTTACACGCGTAATTGAACAATTATTTGATATTTTTATCGTAGCCTTTCAATTTATAGTACCTATGATATAACTGTTTTGCTTAAATAGTTTTTAAATTATTGTTTTTATTTATCTCAGTGAGCATAGAGAAGTGATTATGCCTTTTCGGGACACATATGTCCCATAAGGTATTATAATTTTTCTTCCTGAATACGGTGAAAATCATTTTTCCTAGTGACGCTGCGAAGGTCATTGCAAGCCTTAAGGCTCCCCCAGACTAACGCGATTTGTCCGCAAGCGGAGCTTGCAAGCGGTAAAAATTTTACAGAGGGTTAAAAAATTAAAAAAAAAAAACGTTTTTCGCGAATACCTCGTTATCTAGCAGTTTTACAACAAAAACAGTTATTATGAAATTTATAGCTTAGGGAATTCTCTATAAAAAAAGGTGCTATGTCAATAAATATTGATTGTCTGAGAGCTATTATTAACAATGCGCGTGTAACGTTCCTTTGTCGGAAGACAACTGACCGTCGCAGGTTCTCGAGAGCAGAGCGGTGTCCCCTCGAGTGTAGGATAGGTGGGGGTTTGTTGGCAAGGAGTAAAGGATTAAAATCCAAGCTGTTAAACTTAACAATGGCTATTCAATAATACTTAATCCTAATAAGTTAATATTTCTTACGACTATGAGTAATATATTCTATGTTTTTGTGTCTTTATGTATTTTTTTTGTATCTATGTTAATTTATGCTACGTGGGCATATATATAGGTATATTGTGTGCGCCTCTGCAGTGCGTTCGGCCGCTGCCGTCTCCGGAGCGGTTCCCAACACTCATGGCAGAGTACTCTACGGTTCTATAGACCTTGCCTGCGCTAAGCGGATAAGCTGCTGCCTACTACTAGGATCGACGCTTGAAACCTTCGTGAAGACAAAATTCTCAACCTTACAAATGTTAGACCCAAAGAGGAGCATCCGTACCTTTGTACGCTGAGAATTTTATTCTCTTTTCCTGCCCCGTCCCCCCCCCCCCCGACGGAAGGGAGCTTGCTTGGCTACACCTATGTCTCAGAATTAGAATATTATAAATTCGCTAAGTTAAGTTTCAGTGTAAGCGATTACATAAGTGACAAATATTGACGTAACTATGTTCATAAAATTGAATAACTTTATTATTATTTACTATTTATTATAATAAACTTACCTGAATATGTGTTGGTACAGTTTGTAAAAGAATCAACGCAGATTCTTGCAGCAATGGCCACACTGATCGCAGAATGAGAATAACCAACAAAAGTGAAAGAGCAGGATCAATATAAAATCTGTAACAATGAATTATGCATATAAACATTAAATGAAATTCGCAACGCAAGATTGAGCAACATACATACATTTATAATTTTAAAAATCCAGATCTAACGTACATATTACTATTTAATAAGCAGTTAATAGTTTCGATAAAACGGAGTACAATCCTTCAAGATTTCATAAGTAGTAACATTTTGCTAATGTCTAATTACTAATCAAGATAAAAAAAAATGTGAAATAGTTGTATGTACTTTTTTATGTCTCATTCACGTTGTAATTATGCACACAGTATACAAAACTGTTCACATAACGTTTACAGCGGGATATGTTTTTATGGAAGTCGCGCACGCAAAGTGTTCCATCTCGCTCCTCCCCTTCGGCCAGAAAGAAGCGAGAAACGATCGCTCGGAATTAGAGCTCTGTTCACGATACGGGCTCATCGCCGGTCCCGACCAGCGAGACCTCAACGAGGAAATACTGTAGTATCCTACTAATATAATAAATGCGAAAGTGGTGTTTGGATTTTTGTTACTCAATCACGCCGCAACTACGCAACGGATCTTTCTGAAATTTGGTATACATGTAGTCTAGGACCGGGAATAACACATAGGATACTTTTTATCCCGATTTTTTTAACCGATCTGGACAAAAAAATGCGTAATTACTCTTTAAACCCTGTGGAACATATAGGCTACCATGAAATTTGGACATCCCTCCCCTTCCTCCTATTTCACCCCCTTGATACTATGTGGTAATCAAAGTTTTACTGAGGCAACGCTGGGTGGTACTTCAAGCTAGTAATGTATAAAGGTTGAAACTTTTAAAACACATAATTACCGAACTCACCGTGTATCGTGCTTTAAGCGCTAGCAAGTGGGCGCCCCCCCCCCCGCACTAATTTAGCCCCAACCAATACTAATATTCGGAACAAGTAGGAAAGTGGAATGCGTTGTGTCGGAATATGTCTGGTTCATTCGGAAGTACAACCTAACTCTGGTTTTCATTGGGTAGGAATGGCAAAATAAAATATAAAACATCCCCCAGGCGGCACGAAATACAGAGACAAAATTTACAGTCTTGGATTAGGTGTTTAGAATGGTTTTATTAATCGGCAGGATATATATATAAAATAAATTTATATGATTAATTTTTACCCCAAGATCTAGACTTACTAACAACGACAAACCACAACGAACTAAACCACGTGTTACATTGTAATCTCAATATTCCCGATACCTTTTAAAAACAATTGAAAACAGCAGGTTCTGTGAAGGGTTCCAGGTCTTACTTAACACGGTTAGGCACGCGTGTAACGTCTCACGGGGACTCAAACTCAGCGATGCCGACCATCCGTAAAACAGAACCATCCTGTATTAACGCGCAGATCCATTGTACACATTTTTATACATAATTTTTAATTTAAGCGAATATTAGAAAAATGTTAGGAATAATTAATTACACTGTCCAACAAAATTGCACTTTTTTTCTGTTCTGTAACCGTTTCTAACAGATTTTTGTGCGCTGAAAACGAATCCGCAAACCGTTTATCGTCACCACCCTTAGTTTTCGAGAAATTCGATTTAAAAAAAATGCAAATTTTCAACTTTGAACATCTTTTGTGTTCAAACAGTAATAGTTATTCGGTTGCTTGTTGCGTCAAATTATTCTATAACCCCCCCCCCCCCCCGAATACAAGGATATAAGGTATAAAAGGTGTTCAAAGTTGAATATTTGCAGTTTTTTTCAAAATCGAATTTCTCAAAAACTGAGGGTGATGACGATAAACGGTTTGCGGATTTGTTTTCAGCGCACAAAAATCTATAAAAAAAACGGCTATTGAATGTTACAGACCAAAATGACTGTTGGGCAGTGTTATTTATAAGTGTTAGCAAAAGCGCAAAACAAAATATCATATAATAAGCGAGTAAAATACGAAATAACGACTCGCGACTCACTGCGTATGCGCCAGCCCGCCAATTTTCTGGTATAAAAGGAGGCGTGCGCAGCACAGCGGCACATTCAATTCAAATACATTCTTGAGACCAAACTAATGCTAGAACCTAGAAGTAGCTTAAGTACCAACCAGATGAATTGCAGCACGCTCCGAAGACGGTAGCGACTGGTTCTCAATGTACAAAGGTACTGGTGTACTCTTTGGACCTAGCAATTGTAAGGTTGAGAACTTTATCTTCACGGAGGTTTCAAGCGTTGCTCCTATTAGTAGGTAGCAGCTTAATCGCTTAGCGAAGGCAAGATCTAAGAGAACCATAGAATACAAACTCTGCCAAGAGCATCAGGAACCGCTCCGGAAACGGTAGCGGCCGAACTCACTGCAGAAGCGCGTATATATAACCATATATCATATCGATATATATATAGACACATAACATAGATCCAAAAAAGTACAAAAACATAAAACTTATATAATCGTAGCTGTAAGAAATATTAACTTATCATTGTAATTAGGATTAGAGTGTTGTTAAATAAATAGCCATTGTTTAGTTTAAAGTCTGGATCCTAATCCTTTGCTCCAAGCCAACGAACCCCCAGCTATCCTATACTCGAGGGGACGCCGCTCTCCTCTCGAGAACCTGCGACAGTCAGTTGTCCCCCGGCAACTAGACGTTACACGCGTGTCAACACTTTCAACTGCAATATTAACAATACCGTCGATTCTAGGGCTTAGAATATTAGCTCCATATTGCGATTTTCTTAACCAGAGTTTCGCATCAATCAATTGAAAAGTAAATGGATTGGTCAATTACTTAGTTACAATTAATGAGTTGTGCATGATTTTAATGATGCATGTCAGAAACGACTATATAAGGGTCGTAAAGAAGCTCGTTCCAGGACAGTTCTGGGGTAAGGACTGAGCGGTCTATCACAGTTCTCTTACCAAAAGGCATAGCCTCCAGAAACAGAGTCCCTATTCTTTGGCAATACGGCGCCAGGCCGCTTGCCATATCTAAACTCTCTCTTCATTCTAACAAGCAATCCTTCGACATCCGATACTTGGATGACCCAAAGCAGTCGCCAGCCACCGCCTGACGCCAGGACTGCTTAATCTCATGCACCCCCAATCAGGAACACACGCAGCCTGATGTTAAAATAATTTTAAATTCATTCGTTGACGTACCACATTGAAACACATATATAAAGAAATGAATGTGTTTCCAAAACACGGTTTGTTATAATTGGCAAATTTACCAGTTCATCTAGTTGATCTTTTACCAGAAAAGTGGCAAGAAATAATAAATATTGAAGGAAAATGTTTTCGTTACAAAAGTATGAAATATATTCATATTTTTAATAAACATTTTGTATCAATAAAGCGAACGAACGTCTGCACCGACCTAATAATGTCTATTTTATATGATTAGTAGAGCCTATTGGCGGGAACGATTCGCGAGGCGACGCAACAATACCGATACCGTCAGCGCTGCTGGTGGTCCTATCCATGCTTGTTCGATTCTCAATTCTTCGCGAAATCATCAGTTGATCGCCGTCGCGGGTGCCGGTAGTTTTACGTCGGTCGTCTCGGTGATTCGATTCCTAACCTTTATATGTCGATCGAAATTTCTGAACGCGTCGCGAACCTCTACGTGATCATCGTCTAAACATCTTATCAATGGGTGGCTATTCTGCATCAAGCTGAATAGTGTTAAGTGTTACAGATGACACTACAGTGCGTCAAAATATTCTATGCTTTTCTACTTCCCGTATTAGCTGTAAATAATCAGCATTATAGTTTCATCGATGCGGTTTTAAATACTATTCCCTGTATAAAATTCATTTCTCGAGTAGATATAATATTAAACAACGTATTCATATTTATAAGTGAAGTTTCATTACCTGTATTCCCACTTTGTCAACCAAACAATTAAAGCAGACACTATTACAATAACAGATCCTAATGCGTCAGAGAGCACATGAAGAAACACACCGCGCATGTTCATCTGACTTGCATCATGCGAATGACCGTGTGTCCTCTTCACCTGAGGTGTTGATGGTCTATAAGCTTCATCATTTTCGTTATCATCTGTTCCAACTAAAGTGCTAAGTCTATTGTGGCTTCGAGATATGCCATGTGTATGTGTATGAGAGTTTCCATGTTCTGCAATAAAAATTAAAAAACGTTTTATTGTGAAAAAAAAACATTACTTTGTATACATTAGTCTTTTGCGCTCTTAAGCCTCTGTTACGACACGAGTGAAAGATTTTTACAAAACTTCAATTCCTCCGCTACGGAGCCTAGGTTCTTTCCTCGGGAAATTGTTTCAAGTTGACGATAGCTCCACTAAAAAGATGTATCGAATGCAAACAATTGGGCAAACAGATACCCTTCAATTTTGGATAAAGTGTGGCAGAATCGTGTGGCTATGTCGAGTGTTATAAATTTCGTCGCAGCTTCTCTGAGGTGAGTAACCCCGTGCGACAGTGGCTCTAACTACCACTGCTCGAACCCTCGTCTCGCTTGTCTCGCGTGTACGGCTGCGGGCCATTTTTGCATACTAGCGATGTTTCCTCGAAGTTTATGACCAAACGCTTAGTGACATTCATGTTCTGATATAACGTATGGAAAGAGCATGAAAATTTGTGTCTTGTACGCTCATAACCTGGAGTCTAGATGCAAGCTCAATCTAATCTAGAGCGAAAAGGAAATGGCCGGTAACGTGCGGACGCAGCGGACATGCAATGCGCAACGTCAAGACTCTTCCTCATAGTTTGAGTTAGTTTGATAAAAATTATTTTTTACTTTTTAGTGCATTTTTATTATTTTGAAGTCGGTTTTAATTTATTTTATACATGGCACTCTAAATCACGTCGGGGCATTGATCGTACTTTATCTAACTAGAAATAATCACACCACTCATCTACGCCGAAAGCTACACCACAATATAAACACAGACGGCAAAGCCGCACCGCGGTTATATTTTTATTAATTATAATTAAAAATAATTTCTTCATACAAATTTATATTAATGTGATTAATTATCTAATAAATATTTTATTTTGACTTGAATTATTATTTTACTACGTTTCCGTCTGTAGATTGGCAGATGATAGACAGGCCTACCGGCCGGCACTTTCGCGGTGTCCGCACGTTACCACATAAGATCGCGCTGTAGTCATGAGCTGCAGTTCCGCTGTATTTACACATGTCCACAGAGCCCACGAGACATTGAATCGGCGTTGATGAGCATTTTAATCCGCAAGTTTGGACTGGGTGATAATAACTTCACGACGAGCGATAACGTGCGGACACTAAAGTTATGGATTTTCGCTACTGCTTTCCACATCAGCCCAAAAGGATTAATTGTTTTGCACGCACGTCTTTTTGTACCTCGAACAGTGTACAAGACACGCGATTAGTTTTAGCGATGTAAATCATCGTTTGGGTCACAAAATACTCTTAGTGACCTACAAATACTTGGAATTTTTTGTTCTACTTTGGACACTCATATTATTAGATAACAACAGAATCTCGTTGAACCATAACCAAAGCGCTCTGCATTGAACCTTCCTCTTTCGAATGAGTCCTAACACTACCCAAAATCTGCTCATATAAGGACGAGAAACGAAAAATCACAATCCCATGTTTCGGGCCAGATTGTATCGGTATACAGATCGCTGCATTACTCATGTCTACACCCTTAAAGTGCGA
The DNA here is from genome assembly GCF_050908995.1 of Andrena cerasifolii. NCBI lineage: Eukaryota > Metazoa > Arthropoda > Insecta > Hymenoptera > Andrenidae > Andrena > Andrena cerasifolii. The sequence continues at coordinate 4,912,163 of NC_135126.1, read as the reverse complement.
AGACGGCTTTATTTCTCAGATTAACTAGTTAGTCTACAGATATCCTAGGTAAACTTAATACTTCAGGTATTTTCAGGTCTTCATCGGGAATTGGATGTTTAGCATCAGATAGAACTACCATCTTCTTTGCTTGTTTCACCACAAATTACGCGCACAAACATCTTGCATTCAGAGCAAGTATGAGCACCTGATATTTGTTTGGAGCAAACAATACAAGTAAAAAATTCACTTTCCTGTGATAGTGATTCCTTAGAAGTCGAAAGAAGTTCTTGGATCTGTGGCGGTTCTGTAGCAGTTGATGGTAATAATTCAACGTATTTTAAGACAACTTCTTGATGCAGTGAAAGCGATTCTTCTTGTGTTTCAAGGTCCTATCCATTATTTATTGAATGAATTATATTCTGTGGTATTACAGATGACGTCGGACTGACTCTTACTGGGCAACCAAACATGGCCTCGTACGGACTTCTTTTGATTCCGGAGTGATAGGCACGATAATAATTCATAAATTGTACGAACTCCATCCCCTCGCTGCACTGATCACTTTTCTTTTCTGTCCTCCAAGTAGTTCACATATTTTCAACATCTTGGTTCCCTCGTTCTACACTACCTTGGCTTTGGCTGTGGCCAGGTGTGCCATGAACAATTTTTAGTTCAGGCCACATTTAAGAAAAATATCAAGCAATAAGCTTCATCCGCCCGTTTTGAAGTGCGTGGGTTCAAACACAATAAATTTTGTCAAGATATACAAGAAGGAATTTAAACTTGCCATCGGGCTGAATGATGAGATCGACTTGGCATCTGCTATTGAATTGAGATGAAATATTCGGCTTTATATAACAATTGCTTTCTTCTCACTTTTTTGTTTCGGTTTATAAGGTTCACATAAATTTAAAAACATTTTTATCTGGACTTGGGGTATATTTTTATAACGCGTATTTAATTCTTTGGTCATTCTGTGTCTGCCACCATGGCCGATTAATATTTTCGATCCAAAACGTTTTTGATCCCTACTTAAAACACTATTTCGACCAACACAAGCACAAGCCACCAAAACTGTTTCAAAATTGTTTCAAATTTGATCAAAAGTCAAGTATATCGAATAATGGTTAAACTAAATATACTTACCATGAAATAAACACAATCCAATTACATTCACTAGTACTTCAAAATTGTTTCAAATTTGATCAAGAGTCAAGTATATCGAGTAATGATTAATCTAAATATACTTACCATGAAATAAACACAATCCAATTACATTCACTAGTAACCCAAGTGCTCCCACTGCTACAAGTAATTTAGCTTCATGTATTTCTTCTACTTCAATAAATCTTTTACATGCTTCCACGGTAATACTAAAACACAATGCGACTAAAAAAACAGCATTTACCAATGCACCTAAAACTTCTGCTCTGGCCCAACCAAATGTATTCTTAGACCATTTCTTTGGTGACATCTGCAAAATTCATAAAAATACAAATATAATTATAAAGTGTGTAAAGGAATAATTAAAAATGCATTTCCGTAAATTAACTACAAAAATAATTTAGTTTTCTTTTATCTGATTCAAACAAGTGGGGGTTCGAGGAATTAAAAACGAGCGAGAAACGGTACGAGACAAACAAAGTATTATACTTTGTCTTACTCCATCTTTCGTGTACTTTGGACATGGTTGCTACAATGTTCTGGCGCAGCTGAGCGCAGGGATACTATGCGATGCTAAAGAGGCGACCATGACAGACCAGCCACTAGCCTGGCTAGCCTGTTGTGGGAGCTTTCGTAGCGTCGCGCGATCTCTTTGACAACGGAAGTCACGCTGCGAAAAAGAAAGATTGGAAGGGGAAGCAGGCGCATGAGGGGCCCCTGCGTTAGACAGCGCTGTTCTAGCGCAACGTGTTTACTTCACCTTCGTGGTTATTAATCGCTAGCCTCCCATGCGAAGCGAATAACGGCGTATAAATTGCCAAATAGAGCCTTTTTTATACAGAATTGCACAAAATATCAGGCATGCGAAAGACGGGTTAAGACAAAGTGGTATACTTCGTTGGTCTCGTACCGTTTCTCACTTGCTTTCAGTCTTTTTAACTTACGCACATTTCCTCTCGATCTCAAATCTGCAACGCAGAAGCAAAAAGCTTCTAGAGCAGGCCTGCCCTTTACGGTGCAAATACCTCCTGAAGTTCTGGGACCCGGGCAACAGCCAAACGCGGGACTGTTACGTTGCTAGCCACAGCATGGGCTGCGGGAGAACTGCATGAGTGTGCGGCCGTCCATGCAGGCTCGTACATGGACGCACACTCATGCAGTTCTCTCACAGCTCTCGCAACGGGTATCATTGGAACAGTTACGCGCCCGGCTGTTGCCCGGGTCCCAGAACTTCAGGAGGTATTTGCACCGTAAAGGGCAGGCGTGTTCTAGAGTATCAATTTGATATACAGGGTGTTAGACTACAAATGGACATCCTTTTAAGGGGTTGATTCAGTGGTGGATCCAGAGGAAAGCGATAAGAGCGACCCCCCTCCCCACCCGCCGCACAGTGTTTCGGCACGTGTTCAAAAAGAAAAAATTTGAGTTTTGAAATTTTGTATTTCATTTCATGGAATTGATAGTAAACAGTTCTCCAATATAAGAACATCATAACTTAGTAACATAAATAACGGATTTAAGGTTAGTAATTACATTCAAAGTCGAATAACAAACGCAAGCTGTCACAGACTACACATAGAAAATATTTACCTACTGCATTTTTGTTGTATTTATAAGTATCCGAATTTTATGGCAGAGGCATTTATAAGCTATCAGTTACATGATATGTCATTGGCAGTATTTGTAAGTACACCTTACATTAAAGTGTGTTGCTATTTTTATGAGCATATCAAGTTAAAAAAAAACGAAAATTACTTATAAACCGTCCAAATACTTGATCGTATAATTAGCATTTAATATACAAAAGATTTATGTAGGACCTTACCTTTACAGACAGGAATGCAACAACCAATGCTGCGACATCAGATAACATGTGAAAACTGTCAGCTATTAAAGCCATAGAGTTAGTTACATAACCCACTACTATTTCTACCAAGAAAAATAGAGCAGTGAGCCATAACATTGTCATGAGTCGGCACTTCTTTCCTGTATAACGACCCATAGTGTTTCTCTGTACCTAAAAGTAATGGTAAAATTACTTTTTAAATAAAAAGAAGCAAACAATACAAAGTAATACAGAGACAATTTGGAAAAATATCTTATTTGTAATACCCTGACATTGACATTTAGGTAATTATGCGGTATAGAGGAGGCAGCTCCGATGACCTTGACCTTGACATATGTTGTCAAGGACATGACCATGAATAACTTTTCCTTATAACTTGTGACCCGCTTATGGCGGGCCTCAGGTGACCTACAGGAGGGGTTCTTGGCCGACTCAGTCGAGTAGTCCAGGGGATTGCCGAATGTTACCCGTAAGGCCTATAGTGCGGTGGGCCAGCTATCACTGACCTGGGTGGTCACGTAGATTCCAAAAAGCTTCTGCACTAACGATCTACCACCGAAGCGATGCCAGGAAATAGTCTACCGTAGTGGAGGAGGAATACGCCACGCACGCGCATGATGACGCCGTGACGTTAAACCAATCGATGCCAAGCTGGGTGTTGGCTCCCAACCAATTGACGCTATGGTTGGTTCCACCTTCACTACGGTAGACTATTTCCTGACATCCCTGCTCGCGGTGCCGCTTTTATGGTGAGCCGCGCCAATCGTGGCTGCGGGAGCGCTTATCAGTGCCGCGGCCGCCTAACGTTAACTCTAGGGGTGTCGCCTTGGTGACTTCGACAGAAACTTATTTGACAATGTCTTACTGTTTTGAGATATACTTATACAGGGTGATTCTCTCGGGGCGCTCTTCAAAGAGATGCCGTTCGGCACGCCGTGGCGGAAAGGACAACCCGCGATGCCTCACCGAGGTTTTCGACCCTCGAAGGGGCTGGAATACACATTGAGAAGTAAGAAATCTCAAACTCCACATTTCTCATCAGATCTTCGCAAAAATGACGCCAATTGATTCCTCATGTTTTTTCGAAGAAAATCTCTTTGAGGAGCATCGCCAGAGAATCATCCTGTATTGAAGGTGACGTGACAACAAATATAGGGTGATTCACCAGCGACGCCTGTCAAGGAGATGCCGCCTGGTACCCCGTCACGAGAACAACCCCCCGCAGTGCCTCATCGAATTTTATGGCTTTCGACACTCGAAAGGTTTGGAATACCATTTAACAAGTCAGAAATGTCCAGGATTTCCGCATTTCTCATCAGATCTTTGCGAAAGCGACGCCAATCGATGTAATTCGGACTATAATGAAGGAAATTCCATGAAAAATTGATTTAGAAATTGTTAGTATCTGCACAAAGTACCACGAGTGCAAAGAAGAACAAGGAAAGACAAAGGTCTGTAAAATTACAGACGACCACGACCGATGTGCTATGGTACAAATACATGTGTTGATGCGGACCATTGAAGATGTTTGCGCTGTCGCAAGGAGCGACGCGAAGAGTCGAAAATGGTACCTGGACTCGGGGGCGACCAGCCACATGGCATGCGTCAAGGATTTTTTCGTATCGCTAGACTTAAACAGAAAGGTCACATGAGTCTAGCTGACAAAGAGGTAGTCGTAGAGATACAGGGTGTAGAATAAAGAAGAAATAAAGGAAATCATCATCAAGAACGTTGTTTTGCTAGGAAGAGGGTGTGTGGGGACTCCCGTCAACACCCCGACTCACATCGGTTCGCTACCATGCTTTACGCGCCCGCGAGGGGGCGCGCGTCCCCCGCCTAACCTAACCCCAAAATCGGCGAGGTGGACCCTTTTATGCATAATTACCGATAAAAATTCAGAGTAAGGTCATCAAGAAGTTCAAATAAATGTATTATAATAACTGGCGGATTTTGGCAAGTTCGCCTAGGGTGCAAAAAAGGCTCGGGCCGGGCCTTGCTGTCTGGTCGTGCGTGCCTGCGTCGAGCATTCACGATGCATGCGATGCGGAACCGTCTTCGTCTAAATGCTCACGTCCGTCGCGCACGCCCGTGGCGCATGCGGAGCGTTCCATCTCACTCCCCCCTACGGCAAGAAAGAAGCGAGGAACGATCATTCAGAATTAGCGTTCCCTTAAGGATGAATGCTCAACGCTGGTCCCGAGCCGCGAGCATTCAGCGAGGAAATACTGTATTCATACATTCGAGCAAACCTTAATTTTTTAAATTACACTACGTTTCAAATTCGAATTTAATGAGAACAGTATTATGTCTTTGAATAATACACTCCTCACATTATTTAAAGGATCACCTCTAGAAACCCGAAAAAATAGGGACAAGTTCACATAGTCATAACTCCGGCAAAAATATTCTGAAGAATTTCTACTTTCAGTTGCTTTTTCAGATTTTCGAAGAGCGATATAAATAGCTCTTGGTCAATTTTAAAAAAATTTCTTCAACTTGCAATGCACCACGGGGCGAATGAAATTTTTACACAGATTCTATTTGCACCAGTCGAAAGCAACTACTTTCTTGTGTAAAAACAGAGTAATAAATTTCTTGTGCGATTTTTTTGGCCGAGTCAACTTTGAAGCAGAAGTCTTTTTCATACTTTAGTTGCTTCTAGCAAGCGATGCGATCATCGTAGAATATTCATGAAAAAAAGCTACAGAATGATCAGTCATTCCTGTTTAAGACGCATCATTTTTTACACCAATTTGATAATAGTTTGAATTAATTTCATTTTTCAACACATTTTAAAAGGTCAAGATAACCTTAATTTTGTTAAGTCAAATGCTATAAAAACTTTTTGTATCAGATGAAAGTAACTGACTTCATAAATGTACAGGATAGAAATATCAAGGGCCCCACATGATCGAAAATTAAAGGATTAATGTAAACATTTTATAATACTGTGTTTAATGTTTCTCGTAACGATAAGTCTATATAGCGTACTTTTCATTTACTAAACAAAAATAGCAATGAATGATATCACTGCCCCGCTTAAGAAACCAGAGTATTTTCTGTTTTCGTTACAACGTAAACTTAAAAATTTGTTTCTCACTCTCTAGCTATCTTCGACTTAAGGTGCAAATCCACGATGGGACAAAAATATCATGTCTTACATCGAGACTCTAATCGCCATTATGATTATTCATTTATTTCCATTATTTACATTTTGTTGTCGCTGAGATTTGTGTGATGATAGAAAAATCTCATATAAGATCTCATCATGGATTTGCAGCTTCAGAGTTTTTTCTCTGAAGATAGACAGATATATATTTTCTCTTGCTCTATAACAACAATGTTTTAAAAAAGAGAATAATACTAAATAGTTATGTCAAGTGTTTATAAATCAATAGTAGGGCTAAAGGTATATAAGATGACCGGCACAGAATTAAGATTATTTAACTAAATTCATTAATACTTTTTTAACTATTTTAAATATTAATTCTGCTACTTGTATTTATTAGTTAATATACTGTAACTTCAACAAGCGACAAAGAAAAAAGAGTATTAGCGAGTTAACATAGCCTTTTTTGCTCTATTACAAGTGTGATTAGATCCAAAAATATATTACCCAAAATTTAATGTTTCTAATCGTAACAGTTTTTAATATTTCAAAATAATATACATTAAATACAATTATACAAATTTCAGAATAGGTTTTATGCATTTTTAGCATAATGGTATATTTAATTTTGATAATAATAACCAACTTTCTAAAATATATGCTTTAAATATAAGAGCTTTTAAAATTGACTATCTCACTTATGTTTTAATACACAAAGCAATCTATAGAAAAGTTTGGTCGTTTATAAAAAGTACAATTACAGAAACTACATAAAAAAAATTGACAAAAGAAATGTTCGGAATTGGTTGATGAATCATATCTAAGCTATTTATTTTCCTTCCTTATTGACTTCGTTGAATTACCACGAACATAATTACATGTACTTACGTTTACAATAAAATATTGTAATTCTTCGTACAATTTATCAAAGCTGCATCAAGTGACACCAATACGAATTGTTTATAAACATGTTACACAATATTGATGTGCATTTACGAACAGAAATAATAATCACAAATGGCATTAAATTCTTTTCATACACTTCGAAACAGAAACGTATCAATGCATTACTGAAGAACCACGTGGAAAAATAAAATACATTGGACTCACAATTAATTCCACAGTTTAATAAAACTCTTGAACAGCATTACGTTACAAACGCCACTGAGAAAGTAATGATAAAGGTACTGGTCAAACACCATTACACTTTTTTTAACTACCAACATTTGCTCTAATAATACATTATGCCCCGAAATTGACTACAAAGTCGAAGAGAGTTTTTCTCTCTCTAACCTAAGTCTACATACTGACGTAGAAAGGTAAACTCGTCTCACACAGCTTAAACGCGCATATTTTCGAACACGTAAAATATTGTTTAGTGTTATTATAAGAGCAAGGTCCTTCCTAAACGAAACATATACATTGGGACTTTGTCACATTGTGTAAATAGATGAATTTTATAAACCATATAAACTTTTAACGTGCGACGTTCTCAGCCACAATTATGTAAACAGTTATTTGATTCGCTTCAGTAGGCGCATGGTTATTTTTATACCAATGATTGAATGCTGATTAGGAGCATTTAAAAGAAGTTTGTATATTATGTTATCTCATTAATAGGTTATTAATTATTTCTCATGTTAATAAAAATTAACATATCAAGCATAATAATAACTGTGATGTTAGATTTGGATAATAATGATCATAAAGTAATAATATTAAGATATGTACAATATTTCATTATATTTTTATATTAGAGAAGATATTATTTGCATATGAATTTTTTTACCAGAAAACCACTTATTGTTACATGTACTAAAATACATTATTATATATATATATATCATTATCACTTCAGCGGATTGTTTGCATATTATTTTTTTTTATTGATTTATCAGGTGGATGGAGTATATCTATAATACAAAATTGTACATAAACCGGATTTGAATATTTTTATTTATAATGAATACTAAACATTATTGTAATAGTGTTAAGACTTATTGCTCAACCCCTACAGCATCGGAACATTGCCGGAACGTTGCAACTATGTCGAGGTGCAAGGTTGCAACGTTACAGGTAATATTACTGAGAAAATATTCGTGCAACGTTTCGGAGATTTTACAGCAATGATCCCGCAATGTTTCGGAGATTTTATAGCAATGATGTTTCGGCAAAAGATGTATATTACAGAAAGGATAAAAATGTAAGGGAAATTAATTAAATTACAATAAATATTGACAATTAAATATTCATATATTTTTTCTGTACAAAACGACAACAACAACAAGAATAATAATAACAATACAAATAATAATAGTATTGGCTCTGGTGGAACTTCCCAAGCCCGCGTGTGTGAAGCTCCAGGCTCTTCTGCCCTCTTTACTTAAAATGTCGTATCTAGCGCGGAACTTGAAATATTTCTTCAAAAATGGAAAATGCTAGATAAGACAGCGCTTGGGACTCAGTTTGTCTTCTTTTGGCCTGACTCCCCCTGCCGTAAGTCACCTTGATGGGCTGCACCAGAGACTCACGAGGGAAGGTCACGATATCTGTGCAGAGATATCGCCGCCTCCCCTTATCAGTTTATTATCGGGCGTGACTCCCCCACCTTTGGGGACTTGCAAATCGCCTCGTTTACAGCTGTTCCGTCATGGCTCTTATTAAGTTTTATCTGTGCGCATATAACCGGCGTTTTTGTCTAGGGTATTATTCCCACATCTGTGCATTTCACCCTCTTCTCGCTGCATGCAGCGTGTAATGAACCTGGAACAATACATGCATTTATTTTACTATGTTAAATGCTGAAATGAGATAAATAATAAATTTACTTACACATTACTAATTTCACTATATGTTTTAATGTACTGAATGATGTTTTTTGCTTCTTTCCATACCAACTATGTATTTCTCCGCCACAGAATCCTCTCTTAATTTATTTAATATCATCAACCCCATTATCGCAATATTGCTTCTACCACTCCTCTTCAGTAAATAAATCTATAAAAGTTCATTAAGAAATTATTTCAGTAATGAAAAATGGCTTCATTAAAAACAGCATTTATGTAACACCAATCACAGCGTGCATTGAAGCAATGAAAAATAACGATCACCCTTACTTTAAATAATTGAACGGAAAGTGAAATGAAAGTTACATAGTATATGCATGTTTACAAGGAAACTGTATGAAAAGTAAAAGCTTGTAGTGCAGAAAGCAAAGAAATACATGTATTTTAAATATTTAAACAATTGCATTTGGTTAATAAGCATCAAAAACATTATATTAGTTACTTTAACTTAAAAATAAGCTCCTTAATTTGAATAATTCATATATTACTTACGAAATGATCTGTTTTTATCTTGTCCTTATATAACGTGACCGAAAGCACAAGAACATTTATATTGTCAAAATATAGTAGGAATATTTGCAGGGTGAAGACAGTCTTTAGAAGTGCCATCTTGAAAACAGTTTTTTCAAAATTATTAGAACACTAACCCAGACCTAACCCAGGCCTTCTTTGAAGGTACGAAATTCGGGCCTAGACCCATGTTAAGTAACCAACGATGTAGGTACTCTGCATCCTTCAACGGAAACATTTTTAATTTTCTTAAGAATAATTATTACGAGAAAGAAGTTCCACTTAACCTACAAGTAGCATATAAATGTTATTTCTACCTACCCGTGATACATATGTTAAACCTTCACCTAATTCACTTAGGTTTCCTGCGCCACAAAACACACACGTTCTAACCATTTTTATTACTTAAAAGCAATTAATAAGTTTAGACGGTAGTATTCGTTGGTCAATATAGGAAATTAATATTAACGTCCCTGAAGCGCCTTCTCCCACATAGCACGGACGTCTGAAAGACGTCAAATGTACGTCCGTTTTAGGTCTGGAAGGCATTAGGACGTCTCTTGGGCGTTTTTAGACGTCTGTGAGCTTCCTGGGCTCGGACGCGAACAGGCGTGAAAGCACGTGAAAGCGATATCAAGGGTGCCTTCAGCTTCGCGCATCATCGCGCATTGAGAGCTGGAAACCAGAGTTCGGAGGGATTCGGCTGCACTGATGGAGAGGGAAACACCTACAGGAGCGGTGGTAATGGTGCATGAGACAGAAATACTGACGGAAATAGAGAGAGAAATACTGATAGAAAGAGATAGATATGTTTATTTCCGGTTTTGCTACAAGATGGCTGCGGTTATACCGATCACTCCCTAGAGGATCACTAGTAACAATGGTGTAGGGATTCTCTACCCTACAACGGCGTAGCCTGTGACTTATAGATGGTGTGATATTGTTTACTGAGTGTATATACTATAGTAATTATATGATATATGTCAAGATTAGCGTTGTGTGTTCTAAGTTGATATACATATGTGCATTAACTTAATGTAATTTGTAAAATTTGATTGATTGGAGCCATAAATAATATGAAATTAATAATATACAACTATTAGTTACAAAAAGTTCAAAGTGTCAGTTAAATATGAATTTGTTTGTTGCTTTAAAATTTTATATCAGGAGAATGACAGAAGAAAGTGGCCCTGGCATGAAAGTTCTTTTAATGGATAAGCAGACGGTAAATACTTTATAATTTATATATTCAAATGAAACAAGTAAGTTTACAAGAAATTGCGAAAGTATTCGTCCATCCTGTATATATAAAAGACTAAATATATGTCATTAACATTTTATAAAAATCGTTAATAGCGCGTCTTTATTAATATTCTTTAAACAAGTACACATGTATTGTTGCACGTTCTAAAATAAAAGTTATATGTAATACAATACACATTTATTAAATTAAAAAGGTAATATATTTTTATGATACAGTTAGTCAAAAACGTCTTCGTACACCTTATTTGAACTTATTAAGCATTGTATAATTTCAACAGAGAGTGTAGTAAGTAAATAATATTTATGGTATTTTATTTATAAACATTACAACTATTAGTAGTACAAACAAAAATGATATGTTACTAATTGAATCAAAGAAAAGGAATAATGTAATAGGAATGAAACCATTCCTTAACCCTCTGCCGTATGCTTTGGGTCGTGTATCTTCCAACAAGATTTAATTCTTTCCACTATGGTCTAAATTCTTTTTTACAAAATTAAGGTAAACATTTTGATCCATACTTTCATTAATAGATTCCAAATATCACTCTGCCAACGTACTCATAGACTCCCAAACCATAATGATGCCACCTCTATGCTTAATTGTTGAACATCATGTTGTGGTCCTACCAAATAATGATTCTTCGAATTTGCTTTAATGCTGGTTTATTGTATAAAAGTAAATCAACGTATATAATATCGAGGTGATGCCTTCGCTTGGATGTCAGAAATGAAAGTGACGCTCTCGCTATGGCTGGGGAAAGTCCTAACTATAGGGGTGTGGGAAAACTAAGATCCTTGAGGACCTTGATTACCTTGACTAAAATTGGCCGTACTTTTGTACATCGCGTAGGTACGAAAATAAAGCGGTAAAAGTTACCTTAGAGTGTCTAGCATCAATTTTAAAAATTCATTAGTGTGTCTGGTTTTTTCATCTGGATTAGTCAGGCATAATGGGCTGAGGCACATTTCAAGATACCAGAGTTTATCGTTGAAAAGGTTTTAGGCGACAGATAAACGCACAAACATATAGAAGCTAATGAGGTGTATGAAGATTTTCTTAATTGACTGTACTTATTGTTAATTGAAATACCTGTTGTTAACTCTACACCGACACAGCGGAGTCCCTGGCCAGTACAAAAATTTAAAAATTTTAATGTTCTTTACAAACGTCAATAGGCACTAAAATATCATACTTTTACTTATCCTCCTAATTTATCTGATAGTTTATAAAATGACAGGAAAAAAAGATTTTTGTCATGTTTTAATTAATTTTATAGCCCTTGCGTCACTGGCACATAGTGGGAGAAAATGACATAGTCGCGTTCAAATCGATTCCCACGCTAAATCGAAATGAAAATCATCGAAACTTGGTATATTGAGGTATTAGGTATCGCTGAGATGACGGATCCAATATGGCCGCCCAAACTCGGCAAATTCTAGTAAAATATGAATCATACGGACGAAAAACGTTTTTTCTTGAAGTCCTGAAGCTATAGCTATTGTACTGTATATAATGCAATACTAAGGAATAGTTGCTAAAAAATGGCGCATAACAGTAAGAAACCATTATTATTTACTAATTTATTACAATCCACGGCACATGCTGCAAATACTTAAATAAACTAACCATTGCATATCTGTCGGAGACGAAAATAAAGATTATTGGCATAAAAAAATGTTAGTTGAATTGTTTATCAAAAAATTTGTTTAAACAATTTTTTTTAAAAAAGTGGCAGTAAAATCCGCTTCATACAATCAAATTAATTATATTTTGTTGTAAAATTGCTATAAGCAATTGATTGTTATTAAACAATTTGTTAACATAATAGATTTCAGTAATATTTAATAACGATAAGTGAAATTTGGAAGGTACATGGCAGTGGCGGATTTAAGAAGAAAGGCCGAGGTGGTAAACCTGAGGGGCCCATTTTTCGGGGCAAAATGAAGAGGTAGTTTACTAAAAACGAGCCAAGTGTAGTATGTAGCACGAAAAAGATGTAGTGTTTGGATACTTATACCTTATACCTAATCATAATTTTTTCTTAAAAAAATCCTTTCGAATCCAGCTTATAGACCACTTTGAACAACTTTTCACACCTACATCAATATTATATGTGAAAAAAATATATTTTCGCTCCATCCTAACGTACTTTCTTGCTTGAATAATTGAAAGCTGTCTAAACTTTATATTAATAATAATTTAAATATTGTTTTAAGAAACCGTTTTATTAATGGAAACTGCTAAAATATTCAGAGGTATTTCAGTATATATTTACAAAATACAAAACCTTAATTTTAAGGGTTGGTGGTGGGGGTAACTTGAAAAATATGGATTTTTCGAGAATTATTTATACGCAACTTCCCCGGCTACGTAAAAGGCTTATTAGCTATAGTAGGTACCCAGATTAAGTCATTTTTTGTTAAAATACAGTTTATTCATCAAAACTAAAAACGTATGCAGTCTTCATTATCCGAAAACTGTGCAACAGGTTATGGGCCCAGAGCGCAAATAAAGTGAGGTTATGTCTATCTTCTTCGCTGTTTAGATTAGTCCAGACCAGCTATCGATTACAGTTTTTGGCGAATGTCTCGAAAACTAAAGCCGAGCGACGGCAACATGTATAGGAAAAAGTAGATTAGAATGTTAACCTTGACAACATATTGCGAGGTCATCGAAATCGGTGAAGAGTGTGTTTTTATAAATAAGTACCCAAATAAATTACATTGAACTTAATATTTTCGTAGAAAGTGATAAACATCTTGATAATTTTCAAATTGTATTTATCCGTTCTATTTGATTTTTAAAACGTAATGTTCAACTGTAAGAGTGGAACAATTTGCTAGAAATATACAGTATTTATTTGCTAGGAGCTCGCGGCTCGGGACCGGCGGTGAGCATTTAACGTAGAAGGGACACGATTCCGAGCAATCGTTTCTCGCTACTTTCTTATCGAAGGCGAGAACGAGATGCAACGAGAGCGAGTCAGAGGGACGGAACGCGAGCGAGGGACGGCAGGAGACAGATGACACGTTGATACTGTGTCTCACTCCGTCTTTCGGACTTCTTGTATTCCGTCCTTTGCGTGGCCGTGCGAGCAGCTATGATTGGCGGTGGCACGAGGCCCGCATAGAACTCCTGCGACATGTGCGGATTCGTTTTCGTCTAATTGTAAGTGCTCATGCCCGTCGCGCACATGGGTATAGTTCCCTCGGTTGCGAAGGTATATAATTTGTGACCTCAAAGCCTACTCCATAGCAAGATTCCTTATGGTGATCCCATCGAGTCAAGAGTGGTCATCAAATTTCCTCAACTGCTTTCCGCCCTTCCCGTGGTTCTTTGCTAGGAGTCAGCTCACACCATCTTGCTTGGTTTAAATTTCTGCTATAGAGGAAACTCTGAGGGGCAGTGCGTCAGTTGGACCTGTATAAACCAACACTACCTCCCCGTCACGCATGCGAAGGAGGATCAAGCGTCCGAAAGACGAAGCGAGACAAAGTATCAACGCATCGTCTATCTCGTACTGTTCCTCGTTCGCTTTCAGTCCGTCTGACTGGCTCTCGACTTCGCAGAACAGGTGTGAGCCATAAGTGGTGGGGATAGCGCCGAGCTTCTAACGCGTAGGCCAAACGGAGCTCTAAGCGAAGAAATACTGTACAGGGTGTTCCAAATAATAAAAAAAGTTCATATAAATATATATCTTATTTGACTTTGTTTTCGAATTATAGCGAATTGAAAAAGGTTCCCAGCATATCTGAGCAACAGCTGGACATATGGGGAGTGTAAGACAGCGGTAAGTTATTGGTAAGACGACTGCAGGCTTTTACTCAGATGCAAGGTCATTTCGAACATATCTTACGAAAGTAAACAGATACAGTTTGTGAAAATCAAATTCGCTATAACTCGAAAAGAAAACCAAATAGGACATATGTTTATATGAATTATTTTTTATTATTTACATGAGTTGAAGTCACCCTTCAAATATTTCCCACTTATTCTGGGACATCCTGTATATATGAAACAGGTATCATTGCAAATTTATATATTTGCAGACAAGTATCGTGAGTTTATTGTATAGTCAATCAGAAATATTCATGAAGGAAGTCTACCTTTTTGAGAGAATTGACGCAAATGTTCGTAACGAAGGATTAAAACATTTGAAGTGTATAGTTTTCGTAAGACCAACGAAAGAGAATGTTGAACATCTTTGTAACGAGTTACGATGTCCCAAATATGGTACATATTACGTTTGTAAGTAATAATTACAAAAATATTTATATTAATCCGATGTTAAGATTTATAATCACTATCGCTAAATTACACCTAGTGGGGACAACAGGGACGAGGATTGATGTATATGGAGTAAATCCTCGCATAGTGTGTGCACAAGTTATGTAATATGTACAGGGTCATTAGTTAATCATGCAACCCGCGCTCGCGCGAACAGGTAAACCGGCAACAGCGCCTGACGCACGCATTCCACTACAACCATGCGCTGTACCGTGGGGTATTTGGCTTCAAAAGCTGGCCATAATTCTAGATGTTTTACAATTTGTTCAAACTTGGTATATAAGGGTTTTTGGGGCCGCTGATTTTGAATCTCATGTCAAAACTACAAAATTCAAAATGACAGCTCCAATATGGCGTCAATAATTGCAGAAAATTGGCCAAAATTATTTTTTGTTGTTTAATGAAAAACAAAAATACTTTATTGATCTTGAAAAATATATTTGTGTCACAATAAAATAAATAAATTTTTGACCCGTGCATACGTTCAAACTAGGCAAAGAAAATTTAAACTTCGTTTTCTGTGCTTCATCTCGATAAAACAGTATCATAATGGATGAAAAAAAATTTGAGTCCTTGATTCAAAAACTAAAACTTCAAGCGTTCAAATGCTGTTATTTAAATATTTTTTGCGACCATTATTCGCGGAGACACAGCTATTTAAAATTTTGAAAATAACCACCCTTTTCGGGAAATTTATAATGTTCCTTTAATTTTTATCAGCAGTGTATATTCTGCACCGGTAGAGTGAAATCTACATGTGAACAAAATTGCATTAACATCTAGAACTAATAGAAATAGAGAGTGTATGGCCAGAAAATCAACTGCCATTTCATTTGTCTTTAGACTAAGAGGAATAAAGCGCAGATTCGCTTTAATCGGAATTAGAATACTATCAATAAATAGGAAAGATCATTCCGATGAAAATGATAGCCCTCATTCGGGCTATTTTTAATTATACATAATTAAAATCTAGACATTTTTAGCGAGATTTTATCGTTAATATTAGAAAGCTGTAAAGTGTTAATAATGATAGTATATTACAAAAATTCTATAATTAAACATCATGACCTTACTTAGATTTCAGTAATATTATTGCGAAGTCTGATATTAAACTGTTGGCTGAAAGCGACGAACAAGAAGTTGTGAAAGAAGTTCATGAGTACTATGCAGACTACTTAGCAATTAGTCCACATTTATTTTCACTTGGAATTATTGGATGTTCACAAGGTAATACATTTTCTTTACCTGATACGGTGATTACAAATTTTGTACTATGACATACAATAATAAGTAATTGTAAATAAGTAACTATATGTATTTAATAATTACCAATTGGCACATATAATATTTGAAAGACAATTGTCGGTCTGCCTATATGGCTGGGCGCATATGCACGTGTATGTGTCATTTATGTGTTTGCGCGTCATGTACCATAGCTAAAATATTCTTAAAAAGCATTCATCATGTAAAACAAGTTTAATTCTTATATAGGTACAAAAATCATTACAAAATAATGTGTTACAAGCTACCAGAGACGGGCATTATTTAAATAAAAAAATATTGAAATAACGTATGAAATAAAAGAGATTTTAGCTTTCTCTCGAATAAAAATAACCCGAGTCAATTTTAATTTGAAGCGCCACGGATGAATCAATTTATTCGACGGGAATTCATCCGACGGCCACAAATAATTTTTTTATTTGTAGGCCTTTCATTCTGAACTTCAAATAATTTTCTCGTATATAGGGTGAAATAATCATGCACCGGATATTTAGTGATAACATGAAAGCTATTTAGGAAGTTCAACATAATTTTTCATATATTCTGGGAATTTTTTGCATTGAACTGATTATTAAGAATTTTCATAGCTTCAGGACTTTTTAATTTAAATAAATAATGAAATTGTGAAGAATGTAAAACAAAATTTTGTCATAATTACCGGGTACTTAGTAAGTTTTCTTAGTAAGTTTGAAAGGAATATTTAGTACGTATTAGTGTAACATTATTTTTCCTCATTTCTTTTATTAAGGTTTGCTATGGAATCCAATACACTTGCATCGAACTCTTCTAGGCATAATTTCTGTCTTATTATCAGTTAAAAAGTGTCCCTATATACGTTACCAAAGCAGCTCTGAAATGACAAAGAGATTGGCAGAAAAGATACGAGAAGTTTTAAGTAAAGAATCAAGTTCCTTCGAATTCAGACAGGAGTCAAGTCCACTTCTACTTATACTTGACAGAAGAGATGATCCCGTTACACCTTTATTAAATCAGTGGACGTATCAGGCAATGGTTCATGAACTATTGACTATTAACAATAATCGTGTTAATTTGTCACACGTAAAAAGTATTTCAAAAGAATTAAAGGAAGTTGTTCTCAGTGCAGAACATGATGAATTTTATGCAACTGTAAGTACATATTATATTCTATGCTATTTGGTTACTGGCATGTGCATAAGTTTTCATCATATTTTTAATGGAAACTGATTTTTGACAGAATTTATATCACAATTTTGGTGAAATTGGGCAAACAATAAAAGAATTGATGGATGAATTTCAAAGAAAAGCTAAGAAAAATCAAAAGGTAGAAAGTATAGCTGATATGAAAACTTTTGTAGAAACTTATCCTCTGTTTAAAAAACTTTCTGGAACTGTATCCAAACATGTAACAGTAGTTGGAGAACTTTCTTCACTGGTGGAGAATCATAACTTATTACAAGTATCAGAATTGGAGCAAGAACTAAGTTGTCAAAGCGATCATTCAATTCAGGTACAACAAATATAACAATATGTTCGGTTAATACAGTAGTCCTTGATTATATGCGTGCTTGTCGTCGATTATATGTTTACGCGAGCGAATATAACGCATGAGGATAGAGTTCTTATTTAAAAAAATGTCATAAAGCATTCTATAATTTTGTCCACCTTCGTACAAACCGTTTAACGAGAAGAATGACTGGGATCTACAACGACGCGGCAGACTCTTCGTATACAGAGTATTTATAAAACTGTGGGAAATTTTTTCAGGATCGGTTAAATTATCAAAATAATAAAACAGGTAGGAATACCATATGTCGAATAATGCGTAGTTTTGCAGTTATACGCGTTTTTATATGCCGTAAAACATAGGTCCGAAACACCTATTTAACGAAACCCAGCTGTATTTCCACGGACCGATATATTGATTATCATTTCACTTTTGCTTTTTTAAAGGCGAGAAAGAAAGGATATGAATGAAAAAATAGTATATTAGGCCAACTGACAAACGCGCATGTTAGACGGTAGCCCTTTAAGAAGAAAGATGTAAAAATTATAATTTTCATTAATATATGATTCATTTACTTCGCAAATCTTATTATTCTCAGATACGCGGTGGGTAAAGCATCCCCCTTATACGGAATAATCAGAAGTGATAGAAATGGCTTTGCACGCATATAGCAGCGGACTGCTATATTTCGTTACAATAATTAATTACATTTTTTTTATTTTTATTGTAGCTGCAAAAGATAAAAGAACTTATTAATAATCAACACATTCGAGAAATGGATAGTGTGAGATTGGTAATGTTGTATGCACTTCATTATGAAAAACACGCAAATAATGATATTAGCGGTTTATTGAGCTTATTGAAAAACAAAGGAGTTTCAGAAAAATATATTAAGGTATGTTAGAATTAACACACTTGTAGTTATAATGTTTACATCGGAATATGTATTATTAATAACTTGAAAATAATGTTTTAGCTTGTGTACAGCATACTACAATATAGTGGAATTAATACACGGCAAAGCAATTTATTTGATCGTGAATCAGTAGCCAAGATTACTAAAAAATTATTCAAAGGTTTAAGTGGAGTGGATAATATATATACTCAACACACACCTTTATTGAATGAAACGCTTGAAGATTTAATAAAAGGAAAGCTCAGTTCACAAACATTTCCCTATCTCGGAAATACGATAATATCGAAAAGGTTAATTTCATTTTCTAAATTACTTTCCCTACTTTCTCTTACGATCCCTAGAACGGCACAGAGGCAGGAGGGGCAGCTTCGCTTGCATCGCTTGTGTCCCGTTTGCTCTCTTGGTATTCGTTGATGTTGTCGCGTCGGCCCCAAACACGGGGCCTACAAACTCGTCCCCATAATCGCTATTGGTTAACGAACATCAAAGTCGTCACTGCTCTGCTTTTGTAGTCTCACTTTATTTCATCCACGCAACATGCAAAATGTATACATTATATAGGTACTATTTATTTTTTTAGGCCCCAAGATGTAATTGTTTTTATGATTGGAGGAACAACTTATGAAGAAAGCCTGAACGTATATAATTTAAATAAACAAAATTCAGGAATAAAAATTATCTTGGGGGGTACTACTATTCACAATTCTCACAGTTTTTTGGAAGAAGTTCAGTATGCTACAGCGGGTATTTTATCAAAATATAAAAATAATAATTAAAACATTGTATCTACATATATTTAATCAAGAGTTTTATTCATACAAATTTATGCTCGTGTACAATTGGCAAATTATAATATATTCCTTCCTAGTAAAGAATGCCTTATCGTTTAATAATTTTAATAAAGAATAATAACAATGAAAATAAAGCGTTTTCAGGTTAAAGTGTTAACTTCAAATTATTCCGTTAACATCACAGTTGCATTTTCTTCCTCAAGATTATTATTCAGTGTTTTCATCCTCCAACATATAATCTGCATGTGCATCGGAAACTCCATTCTCCTTCAGGGGCACCTATAACATACATATTATCCTTTTGATATTAATGTCGGAGTAATTTACAGCAATTACATATAATTACTAGATATTTTCCTCACAGAGAATATCTCTAAACTTTAATACATTAGTCCCAGAGTGCAGCTAATAAATGAAGCCTACCAAATTGTGCCATTAATGTAGGAAACGTTACTTCATTTCATGTTATTTTTATTATTGTACATAAGTATGTATAAGTTTTATTGGCATAAACACAGTTTTATAGACAGATATGAGAAAATCATTGATCCTTTCTCTCCCATTTTATAATTGTACAGTATTCCATAATTCGTGGTACAACTCGAAAGGTGATGATATGATATGAATAAATAATAAAAAGAAATCGAAAATACGTAATAGAACTTTTTTCTACGGAGTTTCATTTTCTAAAAAATACGTCAGAATATTTTAAAGGGTACAGTTTCACTTTGAGACAGAAAGACTACAGATTTGATACAGGATTGCAAAGCAGACTGATAACAGAAAGCCAACAGATTGTGCTGCATTAACCTGCGAGCAGATTGGCGGCAGGGTCTGCTGAACGCTTTAATGGCAGAAATCGATCATATTCTGTTGACATGGCCTGCGAGCAGTTTAGCGGCAGAAAATGAGAAGAGCCTGTATGGAGGAGAGTGTTTATGTTTTTATGACACCCCCAACAGCTAAGTGATCACTTGGCCACGACTGACATACACAGCTCCGTCACTGTATGCGTTAGCAATCTCAAGCGGTGGGTCAAAATTGACTCAGGCACAGGATACGGAGAGTTAATCGATATTTATGTTTATCCGTTATATTATCAATATTGTATATTTATCCGTTATTCGAAGCTTCGAATAACACGATTTATCTTTATTCCAAACACCACGGATGAATAAATTTATTTGAAGTGAATTTATTCGACGGCGGAAGATAATTTTTTTATACGAAGAACGTTTATTCGAACCGTCGAATAAGGTTTTCATCTTTATCCGTAGTTTATTCGACTTTTATTCGAAGGCTTCGAACAACTTTCGGCAACGCGTTTATCCGAATCGGCGCGATCTCTCTTCCAGGCACTTGTTCCCTTACATTTTTTATCCTTTCTGTAATATTATAACTGCTGTAGAGTTAATTATATTGTATGAAAAACATTTACCTCTACTATTCCAGTTGAAAATGCGTAACCTGCCATTACCGAGGCAGCAAATAGTCCAGCAAAAACTTGATTTCTTCTTTTATTAGGAAATTCAGTCTCTGAGTCTCTTCTTATTTTCTGAGCATGTTCTTTAGCTTTCTGTTGTTTATACTCAACATATTCATTTGCAAAGTACTTTTGCGATATACGTGATATATATTTCACTAAATTCGTACAAGCCTTTAAATGATTTTGCAAAGCTGGGTTTGGTAAAGGAGCTTTCAGTAGTGGGGCCAAATA
Organism: Andrena cerasifolii; assembly: GCF_050908995.1. Classification (NCBI taxonomy): domain Eukaryota; kingdom Metazoa; phylum Arthropoda; class Insecta; order Hymenoptera; family Andrenidae; genus Andrena; species Andrena cerasifolii. The sequence continues at coordinate 4,890,961 of NC_135126.1, read as the reverse complement.
AGAATATATAATGGCATCTAGTACACTAGGTTTTAGGCCAAAGAAATACTTTGAATTATCCAGTCTTGTAGATAATAGAGTCAAACATTTCTGTGCTTCAGAATATACCTGCAATGTGTGCATTTAGTATTATTGGTCGGTTTTTTATAGAAGTAAAAAGTTACATTGATAAAGCAAGTACAAAATATACTGATGTCACGATGATGTGTGAATGAGCATATAATTAATATTTCATTAAAAATTTACACGATAGTATTTTTTTAATTAGTTATACGTAGAAGGTATTTTCTTGAATAAACACTGTTAAGCAGAATTCTGGTTCATGAAATTCATTTCTTTATTGCGCGCCACTCGACATATAAAAAATCCTGTCACTTGCGTCAACGCCACGCCTACAAACGTTACACCCTGCAGGCCGAAACAACATCCGGGAGCGGCACAGTGTGTGCAGGGAGAGTACTTTGAGTGCAGGGAGAGTATCAGCGAGTTCTTTTGAACAAAGGGTGTGCCCCATGAAAGTGTTAGAATCCTACTAGCATCATTAACGCAGTCCACGCTTATGCTATTAAGCGCTTGCGACCATAGACATATATAAACGGAGCAGAAGCTGGGACTATCGGCGAGGGGAACAACGGTAGACTTGGAGGGGAAAAGGCAGAGGTCAGATACAGGCACGTCGGGTTAGCTTCGGAAGCATTCGGCATGCATAACCATTGCGTTACCCGATTTGCCTGTATCGCTCCCCTTACCGCGAATCTTACACCCACCTCAGCTTACGCTGTCTATATACAGTGAGTAAAAAAAGTATTTGGACGGTTTTTAAAATCGCATAACTTTTTTAGAATTGGTCCAAACGACATGAGTTTTTTTTTAGAAGCCAGAAGGATTAGTTTGTTAAGTGACGTGTTTTGCCGTTTTGAAAAAAAAATGCATTTGGTCGGAATAGAAAAAAAAAATTGTAAAGGTCGTTTGTTTAACTTTTTTTTGTGAGCCTGTAATGAAAATTCAACAAACCCGTTTGTAGATTGAAGTAAGTTACATATGTACCTAAAATTGCATCAAAATCGGTTAACGTTGCTCTGAGCTATAAACGCTTAAAGATCGCAGAATAAGGTCGAAAGTCGCTGATTTCGGGAATTTCGCGAAAGCTTAATAACACAATAAACTGCAGCGTGAGAGGGAATGCGTTTTTCTCGACTACTCATTTCGAAATTTCACTTCTAACTAAACCACTGTCCGTATATGTTCCGGCTCGACGAGTTTGCATGGATCGGGGAACGGCGAGCCTAACGTGTCATAGGAATGCCCATGGCTCGGGGATTTGCGTTTGTCAAACAAATTTAACGAGCCTGCGCACTCGACGAGCTACGCGCCGTGGGAAAGCGTCCTAAAACTTTTCTTACAAACAAAGAGTACTTATTTTAACATCAATTTATGAACTGAAACAAAAGGAAAATGGTGTATGCAACACACATATCTACCACAGGCCTATCGAACTTTTGGTCTTGCCTTCGAAGAGCAACCGCGAGTGGTTGCGAACGGTTATGCCCCACCATGGGGACCTTTTGCTCTCGAGGGACGCGAGGGGCCTGGCTTGATGCCTTCAAGAGCGAAGAGCTCATCTACGAGTTTCATACTCTTCATTATACACCCGTATAGGGTTCAGAGAATTACGAATAATAGAATAATGTTAAAACTAAAACAAGTAAATTTTGCAATAGAATAAGCTACTTATGCAGTAGACGAAGTATCGTTATTACCTGGTTTTCTACGACAGCTATAGTATCTGCTGTACTATACAAAGTTTCAAATATACTACGCGCTTGTTGTTCAAATTTTCCTGGATAATATAAATTGAATGGGAACGGGAGTGCTTTACAATACCATGGTCTTACTAATTCATCTACATTTTTCTTATCTATCCACCTAAAAGTATGAATATTTCACAATCGGGATCATATTATCTCGGTTAAAATTATAAAGAAAAATATACCTACCAAATGAATTGTAACGCAGGATACAGTTTTTCTTTTAACAGTGTCTCATAAGCCACAACTTTCGCGCACTCTTTCCGAGTTAAATTATACTCAGTATTGTAACCATTTTCCCTAAAATATTCGATAATATCTTTCACTGCATCCAATGTACGGCTATGACTCCTTAGTACAGGTAATCGACCATTCGGCGTTCTAAATGGATTGCCGGAAGTATTTACTTTCAAAGGTATGTCATTAAATTTAGCATAAACCTGAATAGTGAATACATTTGTATTAATGTTCCATGAAATGCTAATCAACGTTCAAGTTTCATTTTCTTTTCTGACAACTAGAATAACCTATTGGCGAAAAAATTGTCACATATCAACGTATAATATAATTTTGTTATATTTACACTCAATTTTGTGACAGCAAATTACCACATCTTTTTATTTCTACCAATAAAATGGCATAAAAGTATCATTCTTTTATTACATAATTAATCCTTCGATAAATATAAGTATCGCATCTACGATAAATTTAATAAATTCAAAATTGTTTGTTTTCTGTTTGCTGTTTCGTGAACAAATAACATTTCTTTATTGTCTGAATGTTCAATTTTGTGAGTAACTTTAACAAATTTATACCATGTTTACTTCATTGATTCAAAACCACTTTTATAATAGTGTAGCTACAGTAATGAATTGTGCTAGAAAATTAGTCTTCATTCCATCTACCAAGATCTATATTTCAAGAAAAAGCAAAATCAATATGACAACTTTAAAATTTTAATTATTATTGTAGGATTTATTCTAGGGAACGTATCGTTCCCTAAATGCGCGTGTACCAATCGTGACCTCACTTTTTCCTAAAGAAAGTGTATACTGCAATGAATTTATATCATAACCTCTATTAAATTACATACCAGAACTTGTAAACATTCCGTGTCAACTGATGGCAGACCCCAATCACCTTTCCATATATCTAATTCAAATATCTCCATCTTGCCAAAGGTTAAAAATATGTAATACTTATATATATCATAAGTTAAATCGGCAATAACTTCACATGCTGTTTTACACTATATATGTATGATATGCCGGTGATTTGGCCCAAATTTAAACCAGATATAGCATTTGTAGTCTACAAAGATCGTAGTCGCTTTATAATTTCTTGTGACAATCTACTTTCACTTTGAAAAATAAGATACAATCTTTAAAAGTAATTATTCACTTTATTTTCTCTAAATGCATCACGTTCACTCATGCTCAGCTAAAAATTAATGTCACTCCGGCTACCATTGATACATGTACATAGATAACTAATAATATAAAGTAAGGTATCTCTCCTAGTTTTGGTGGGTCATATCGTACCGCCACAAGTGCCGATGTTAAACAACCAAAAGAAAAGCGGGAAATATTTGACATATTTCAATTTCTGAACGGCATATTAGACATTACATAACCTATTTATACCTTATATAATACTTTTGATTGTAACAATATATTGAATTGATTTGTTTTGAATTTTTCGCCTCTATTTATTTCCCCTATTCTTTTACTTTTCCTTCTATATGATTAACTCTCAAAGGTCACACAATCATTTCGTTCCGCTACAGTCACACATGGGTTAGCGTAACCCGGAGCGTTCTTTCGCCTATATTGTTGGATGTGCCTCACCGTTTTTAATGTTTTTTCTTTTGATCGATTCGTAAGGCAATAAGGAAAAAGTGTGTGTGACAATCTATTTCCCGGTGACGCTGGTTGGCCGTGGCTGGCTTCGTGATTCTGATCACTGGTCACATGGCCTACGCACCAACTGGACCAACAGAAATGTACAATTATTGCTGTAGGTGTATCCCCTACCCTTACATAACCAGCAAGCAGATTCTACAGTTTATTAAATAATTAATTCTACTTATTTAAAAAAGTATTTATTCTTTCTTTAATAATATACAGGATTGGTGATTACAATTTTTACAAATAATAGAACTTTCAATATTTACATTTACAAATCCATATACAGTACATTCCGCAACCAATGATACCTATTAGGGGCAATATCAGAAAATTTTATTCAATATTTTCGACTTCTTTTTTGTGTAGAATCATCGTATTCTCTGTTGTGTTAGCGCTGAAAACAAATACAATATTAGTATAAAATTAAACGTAATGTATGAATAAACAGGATTCATGCGATACTTCAGCTCCATCTCCACAACAGTACACATCCTAAGCGACCATACATGCTCCTGCGAACATTAACATTTATAAGAAAACATTTGTTAATTTTATTATCTATATACGAAACAAGCCGCTAAACATTTGCACTTCGCGCATAACCCTACTTTTCTGTCTTGCAGATAACGTGAATCTCGATTTCCGCGACGCAGATATCTGTATATCAGACAAATCATCTCGAAGTATCCAGAAGGCAAACATAGGTAATTATGGAATTGCAGGCAGGTTGTTATCAGGGCTGTCTATTGTAAGTGTAAAATGAATGTACATACTACAGTGACTTATTATTTATTGATAACACGAATTCCATAATAAATTGAGTTGTCACCATAAAATCTCTTAACTTTTTACTTTCTTAATTCTAAATTACTCCTCAAGTCATACATTTTTTTTTCTTAGCTTAGACTTTCCAAGTTTTTTATATCGTATTTGATTCATGCGGGTCATTAACATGTATATAAGAGGTAAACAAAATATAAGCAAGTATATTTTTAAGAAAGATGGAAAATGGAATGCAAAATTCCAAGAATTTGGTAACGAATAAGTAAATTTTTGGGTCTCCTCAAAATATGGAATATTTCTTAATATTATGATTCCTTCACAGAGAAATCCTAAAGGATATAGGGGCATCCATATTGTATACCTTAACCATGTTAAGATTGAAACTTCCACTTTCAGTAATTGTGTTAGATAATATGGATATCTAACTATTTCCACTATACTCCAAACAAGAAAAAGATAAAAAATAACAGGTTTAGTTTGCATACGTGGTTCAGCTTCAATCATACCAAATAAAATAAATGCTCTGCCTCCTACTTGTAAAAGTGATACTAGCGTACTACTCCTAGTATAACCAAATAATGAATGCATAACTTCTAAAAACTGCAAAAGTTGTATAAATTTCATGGGATTGCCAACAGCTATATACGTTTCTTTCATGGAAGCTAAAATTAAAATATTAGTATTTAAATATATCATTTTAGTTTTCATTGCAGATAATTATTTTTAAACAATTTAAATATTTACTAACCTGGCCCATCTCGCGAGTACATTATTCCCATTACGATAAGAATATAAATAAAACCAACGAATTGACAAAGGTTATAAATAATTAAATAGACTTTCTTGAAATCCTCTGTGTAACAAGTATGAATAAATTAATATTACAAAAAGGTTTCAGTATAATGTGAATAATAATATATTTTGATAGAATATACCTTTTTTATAACCAAATTCTTCTTTATGTAGTTTATCGTACATGCCAGGATAATCACTACATATATCACGTTTTTCATCTTCATTGTCTTCTAAATCCTCACTTGTCCATTTATCAAAGTCAATCTTCAACCATGATGGCTTTTGTGGTTGACTGATTAATCTTGGCCACCAAGCAACGCATTTTTTCTTCAATATAAACTCAACCTGACGATCTATCACTTTATAATTACTTTGCTGTAACATTAAAATTGATAACAATTATTAATATTCTTAAAGAATTCGAGCATCTCAATCTTTTACAACTTGTACCAAATTTGACTCGATATTACATTTTGGTCAAGGTATGCCGAATCCAGTTTGACATAGGAATATACAGAGTGTAACAAAAACGTTTCCGTTCCTTGAAAGGGGTGGTTCGTGCGGTGATTTGAAACAACTTTTTCCTTAGCGAAAATATTGTCCGAAGCATCGTTAAGGCTTCTTTAAGATTTTACCAGACGCCTGTGTGCTATCTTATTTTCTTTCTAGTTGTTCTTCTATTGCATATCTTATTACTGTCAATGAAATATATTTCAAAAGATTCTCCTATGTGAAGATATATTTTCCAGAAATATATAACAGAAACATAAATGCATCAATAATATTAGTAATCATAAGAATTTCACAATATGAATTGCTTGAAAAAAGTAGCACAAGAAAATTGCTTTATTCATTTGAAAAACAAAAACTATCCACAAATACCATCACAAATGATCTTTGAAAATACTATTGGTTACTTATCAATATTAAGGTGGACATTAGCTACTCTTGACGAAAATTATTTTGCGAGACTTTTTTGGTCCCACTCCCCAGAATTGACACTTGTTGGGGAAATGATCTGGAAAAAATTTCATGCCGATTGGACCACGGGAAAAGGAAGCGCATCGAATTTGAAAATTGTTAATCTTTGAAAACTTGACATAAATATACATTATTATATATCATTGAACTTGTATTTTGTCTCTGTTTAAGAATACATACACAGCATATACGATTGTTAACAAAAAACCATCTGTGACCTTGAAAAATCGAAAGAGTAACCTGAAAGAGTTTTTTCATATATCCATAATCGATGGAGGTATTAAACATTTTTTATTTTCATTAAAACGCTCCATTGTACAGAAGAAAAGCAGTTCTAAGACTGAAAATAAGTTATTATAGCTATTATGTAAATTACGAATACATTTGTCCCAGATCTGCTCATGGACTCGTCAGTAAGGCCCAGCAGATCCTGGTTCAATTCCGGATACAACGTCTTAATACACTCACTTTGAGTTTAAGCTGTCATGTAAATTTCTAAATTATGGAAAACCTAAGCCTAAGCGTTTCGTCCCCCGACCTGATCGTGGACGTTCGGTAAGACCGAGCAGATCCTGCCCCAGACGCGACTGTGTTAAAAATTCTCAAAAACTCAAATAGCCACGGAGGCATTGATCAGGGGTTTCTATATATTAAAAATACTCTCAAAATCCTTTGATAATCCTTTAATGAAAAAACTCTTCAGAGAAAAGTTGTAGTATATAAAGAGGCGAATATAATAGCAGGAAATTTTTTTTTCAAGGTTACTCTTTCGACTTTTCAAGGTCACAGATTTTTTCTGTTAACAATCGTATACACTGTGTATGTATTCTTAAACAGAAACAAAATACAAGTTCAACGATAAATAATAATGTATATTTATGTCAAGTTTTAAAGATTCAAAATTTTCAAATTCGATGCGCTTCCTTTTCCCGTGATCCAATCGGCCTGAAATTTTTTCCAGATCATTTTCCCAACAAATTGTTACATTTCTGGGGGTGGGTCCAAAAAAATCTGATTGTCGAAAAATAAGGTCCATTCTAATCAATATATATATATTTTTTTATTTATTTATTACGGGTAATAACCCTTTGGTACATTACAATCACATGGAACGACATGAGTAGAGGACGGACAAATAGGATAACATTAAGATAAAGATTAAATTATACCAATAGCAAATAACACAACAGAAAGAGATGAAATAACAAGTATAAATATTGCAACTTAATCATCCAGCATGCGCAGAACTGAATTTCTGAAAATAAATAAGGAAGTAGGAAAAAAGTCAATATTATGGCAGTATCTATTAGCAAGCATACACATTCTGTCAATGCAATTGTATTTACCGTACAGAGTGTGATGTCTAGTAATATAAAAGAAAGGGCAATGCCTCGTATCTCTACTGAGGAAATAGAATTTGAATTGCACCAAGATTTACGAGGTTACGAGATTATAAAAAAAAAGAATCTAAAATATACCCTTACTTTCATAAGATACCATATACATTTCTGAGTTTAATGCCTAGGTTTAAAAAATCACTGGTTGAAAGCGTATTTAAATATTACCAATGTGAGGCATGGCATGCACATTTGAGACCATTGGTATACACATGTAAGACACAGACTCCTATGTTAAGAAGTTAACCATAGAAATATTACCTCAGTGTTGATAGATGAATGCAAATCAAGATTAAATCCATAATTATTCAGACCTCTGGCACCTTGTCCGTGAGCAGCAACTCGTAACTTTCTTTCTTCCATATCGACACTAAGACCCTGCAAAATATAGTTAAGATTTGAATAATTTTATAAACAATAAGAATAAATATGAGGTCACATAATTTGTGGTACAATAAAAAGGGAATGAACAATATTGAACACTTAATTTCTGAAAAAACTGGTTTTAAAAAAATAGGCTTTATACAACAGAAATTACTTTACTTTGTCCATTTATTCTCAAACAAGAAATAATCGCCCTTGCCTGTTGTATCATAAATTATATTGCACCCTCCATGGTATATCTTACATTACATACCTTAACATCAGTCAAATCTACCTTCAAGGTAATTTGACTTTCTGTTTGAGCCCAATATACAAATGGAGTTAATATATCTGCCATTTTTTTATTTCATAGATTAGGAAATATTAAAATTGTATATGATTTCTGTTTATTACAAATTAAAATTCGTCAAATTTCGTCCGTTTCATAAATTTATTATCAGCATATTTTACCTGCAATGTTATTAATTAAACAGTGTTACCAAAAATGTTTTGATCAAGACGTACTTATGTGGTATTTGGATGCCAGTTAATAATAGTTAACTTATTCTGTTACACTCTAAAAATGTAGCAAACACTTAAGAACAGCTAACTACACATAATACACGAATAAATACCATATATAGATACGCTTAAGAGAATACCGCAAAGCGGATTTTCTCATATGATATACTACTATAAAATAGATTTAGTCGATTTATAACAGTTTTTTCAACTCAAGCTCCGCAGCAAACATCATCCCCTATTCAACCCACGGACATAAGAATATAGGGACGAAGGAATAGTTGCGACTTTAGGCAAGGGGTATGATACGTATTTGAGGGTGGGGGGCGAGAGCACCTACATCTGCCTAGATTTGATTGGTTGCATTCTACGCATGTTCCGTACCGCTAATTATGAAAAAGTGTTTGCTACAGATTAGTACATACAGACGTCTAATTGTAAGTATATCCTAACGAAGTGATTATTCACGAATATAAATTGTAAAAATAATGAATTTTGTAAAAACTAGCGTTTAACAACATTGCGCTAAATTTACACACCTAGGAGAAGGGATAAAAGTGGAGTTCATTTATTCAAACATCCGTCTCCAAGTAGGTATTGATTAATTTATAATCCTGAAGTTTATTCATTAAAAGAATCTCTCATTATTTTCAAACCTCTCAGGTTTGTGTGAACTTTGTCTCCCTTTCCTATTACATTCTTAGAGCATAAATATATGCTATATGTAATCACATTCGTGTGTTCCAATTCAAACTTTGCGCCTCTAGAGTTTATGCTACACGCCGCTGGGCGGGAGTCGCAACAACAGTAATTAGAGCACTAGGTTAGGTTAGGTTTACACTTTCTTTGGCATGGTTACAAAAATATTTTTGTCCTGAAATGCCACTTTTGGTATAGGGTATGTATATACACTATACCAAAAGTGGCATTTCAAGACATTTCTTATATAGCCCAACGAACTTTAGTCCCTCAATTAGAACACTAAAGAGGTGAGTATGCGCATCCACCATATTGGGTCCTCCGGAGAGAGAAGATTATTGAGTACCCGCCTCTTTGGGTATTGTCAGATTCACTTTATAAACAAAATATGCATTGTTGATATTGATGCATAGTAGCACGATATATTATTAGAGTATTTTATTACATTTAAGTTTATATTTGGTTTATAAAGCGATTTTGACAATACTCAAAAAGGCGGGTACTCAATAATCTTCTTTTTGCAAAGGACCCAATATGGTGGATGCGCATATTCACCTCTTTAGTGCTCTACAGTAATGTAGCGACAGCGAATCAAATAGCACGACATCGCGACATTTCAGTTTCCAAGAAGACAAAAATCATGACACTAACTGACATGACCGTAAATGTCACGGTTTATAGATGTCACGATGTTGTAACATTTGATTCACGCTGTAATACAGTGCCACGACAGCGAATATCGTGACTTTAGTGTCACATCAAAACGCACCTTCAGGAGTAGGGTTGATAGGATTTGTGTTCGGCAGTATATGTATGTAGTCATAGTCCCACACGCTGGCATGTACGTACATATGATTTATGTATGTATGTATGTCGTATTTAATACGGAAAGGTTACAGTCACGTAGGGGAATTTATTTTAAGTGATATTACCCAAATACGGGAATGTATTCGTATCTTTCGCTACCTAAGATAAGTAATGATTAGGCATTTTTGCATACGTGGATTTTCGCGCATTTGTATGTAACGTATTTCAGAAGAGCTGTGAGTATAGACATGAATGTACACATACGTTATTGCCCAGCTGACAGTTTAATTAATTTAAGTAAAGGCATTTACTTTTTCAGTGCACATGCTAGCTGTGGATCATTTAAGATACTTCAAAGTAACTGATTTGTTGTCAAATCACTGAAATGTTCATTTCATGATGATTTGAAAAAAAATCATTTTATATTCACTCAACGCTTAGTCACACTCGTATTTTAAGGTTAAGAGGTAATCCAATTATATTTGATTATGTTGTACCGTGTTGTGCTGTATTATATTTGATAGTTCATTAAAAATCCAAACGTATGCATTCTGAAAATATATTTAATTAAAGTATGCTCTGTGTATGTATTTTTTGCAATGAACATATAAGTGTGTTCTCATGGCTCAAAGTTTTACGTGCAAATGTAAGTAAGAGTATAAATTCAAAGGGTGATAGATAACATAAATAAGAATATTATTAATGTAGAACGAAAGTTTCTGGTTGCTTAAAATTTACATTAGTTAATAAACAGGTTCAAATTTCATAAGGCCTGTTAAATAATTTGAACTACTATTTAACAAGAATTTAAAAAGTTTGTAAACAAGTAGATTACACGAAGTCGTAAAGATTGCTGCATAATGTTTTGTTACTGTAATTTTTTCTATGGTAAATAAGTTTAGATATATTCGAAGATTTATAAAATTTTATTTTTGTGGTTACGATAGATTCGGTGAGAGTATACGAATAGCATAGTATTTGATAAGAATGAATTGTGCTAAGATAGTTCAGTCCCTTAAACATTTTAGAACATTTTCACTGTTTGAAATTAATTAATAATACAAGAAGTTCCATCAAAATTTATGGCCAATGGATTTATAAACATAATGTAATGCATTCTTCATTCCATTAATGTTGCAAATGAACATCTGCATTTTATAGGTACATTATATAAAAGTTTTGTAGTAATATATCAAAACTTGATATTATTTTAATTAAAAGATCACATAAATTTCAATGTGTTTGTAGTATGAAACAAAATGTATATCTTTTAATTTATGCATATTTTCTTTACTTCAAAATATTACATGAATTCTTGAATTAAATACTCTTAATTATAATAAAGATAAAAGCAAGCTATATTAGATCATTGAAATGCATGGATATCATAATCTATATATATATATATATATACATATACAGTTCTATTTATATTAGTCCTTTTTCAAATATATAAACCATATACTTCATTAATTAAATAAAGGTTTGCAATTAATACCTTTTTAAAAAGGATGAAAGTTCAAATAATGCAAAAAGGTCATCAGGTACGATTTATGGGAATGATATTTGAATATGATACATTGAGTTTATACGGCTATCTTTATTTGACCACTTTACTCGACATTTAATCTGTGACCTCATAGGTTATAGCATCTATTTCAGCTTAAAGTGAGTGACAGATTTAAATGTAAATAATGTTCTACAATGCATGCAAGGATTTCTTACATATTGAATTATGTATTTGATATGTATTGGGGATGTAATCAAAAGTTTAAGGCAATGTGATGGCATTCTTAGGCAACAGTGGATTGCACACTTGGGTGATGTTATGTAAATCTAATCGGTTAGAACATTGCCCGATATCAAAATAATTCCATATGAATATTTATAAGCATTATTAAATGTATAATTCTGAATTGTAGTATTGTTACTAATTATGCAATACTCATATTGATTTAGAGCACCATAAATAATCACTTATAGTTACAGTTTTTCATGAAAAGCTAACTTTTACGAAGTTCACTTTCTAAATTTAGATTTAAGGAATATTTAAATATGTGTATATTACTTAATACCATGGAATTACTAAGCGGTACGATATCATTAGCTTAAAGAAGGAATCTAATTTCACATCTATTCTCTTATCTTTGCATTTTATGTTCAATTTTAGTGATGTCATTTTCTCAGAAAATATTTTCATAAATATTTTATGATGAACTTTTTCAAATAGCTACTACTAAAGTGAGGTACAATTTAAACTTGGTTAGTACAATTAAAATTTCGTGTTTGTAGAAAGTGTGATGCGTGTTTCATAGAATGCTATATTTGCACAACAGTTTATATCAAATATATGCCATATTTTTGCTAACATTTGCAATAATATCGTAACATTATTAGTAATGAATGACAGAAACAAAACAGTTAGTAGCATACTTTTATGTACATACAATAGTGTTAGTAATTAGTTCATGGTACAGATTGACTAGGGCTTGATAATGGTGAGAAGAAAAATAGATGGGAAGAGGAGCACTGCCTCCAGTGAAGGTGTTGCCACTGTCATAAAGAATCCTGACGGTATCTTTGTTCACATGGACAGGAGAGATTCAATGAGTACTACAACAGTGATGCCTTCCTCACAATTTACACATAAACCACTTAAAGGCTTGCTAAAAGAACGTCACTCACCCATTGCAGGGAACAGGACAAATATGGTATACTATGTATCCATCCTGCATATATTTTATGCCGTTTTTTTAGTCTCATAAATTTAGATCACATACAATTACATGTATTTAAAAATTTAATATTTTATTAATTCCATTCATAGAATTAATTTTATTAATGAAGTAACAAAGATATGCATGATGTTTATTTAATATTCTGCACTATATACAAAAGACTGAATGACTTTAGAAGCTTATTGTGTATACAACATTACAAACTTATTGTGTAACAATACAAATTGTAATACTTCTATTTTGATACTTCTTTATTACACAAAAGAAAAATAAAAATTTAGTACGTGAATACCATCAACTATTACAGTATTTTCAATATCTTTAATAAAAAAGAATTAAGATAATTATGTTACAAAATGAATAATTGTCATAAATATAGTATTTTTAACATTTACAATTTGTATGATACAGGCACAATACTCACCATTTTTAATGTTTCTATTCTACATAGCAGTATCAATATATTTTTATATTTATGATTTTTTTTCTAAATTTTGCTAAGATTTCTTCACTATTTACATTGTACGTGAAACTTTCAGCCACAATCATCTAAACACTAATCTAATATTCATCAGTAATTATTATTTCATATGTTTCATACATCTAATTTGTTCTTTTTATTCATAATAATTTCATTATTCATGTTCTAAGTTTATTTGTATGTAATGTATATTTTCCTTCTCACGTTTAATTATTACTTTTAGCATTCCGTACAATAATAAATAAATTGTTTATAGTATTATATCGCATGTTGCATCCACTAAAATTTATGAAAAGTTAGTACAGTAAGTAGTAATAAATTGTTTGCTGTAAAATTTTCTAGAAAGGCTATACCTTTGAACTAAGTCAGGTCTAAATTTTAGTATAAAATTGGGAAAACTATAGTATAAATGTAATGTTACAAATAAGAAAATCTTGTGCTACTGAGTAGTATAAATAGCATTTGTGTACAGTTTGTCTGACAAGTACTTGTTTCTGTTTAATGTTATTATCAGTGTAGTTAAATGATTTAAAATAAATTATGTAGAATATTGGAGCAATATGTTAGCCAGAAGAAGGCTTATCTAATAAATGATTATACAGGGTATCCCACCAGCTCTGTTCACCTGAAATATCTCAACTAATTCAAGTAATAAGCGAAAACATTACTTACAAATGTTGTATGGTTGCAAGATAGACATAACATGGTGGCAATAGTTTTTCTTTGCAGATAGAGGCATCAAGGAGATCTGGAGGTCAATTTTGTTATTTTAAATGGAGTTTTGTGATTATAAAAGTACTAAGATGGGTTTATTCTAAAACTTACCATTCCTGAGACATGCGATTTCCCAGACTGTTTTATAATAAAAGTAATAGGATGGACAAAGTCGAATATCTCAGGAACAGTGAGAACAGAGTTTTAGCATAAATGTGCCTCAGTACTTTTATACTTAGAATTCGCTATTATACCGAATTTGACAATAAAAAAACTATTGCTACCATGTTATGTTTTTCTTACAACCATATAACGTTTGTAAATAATGGTTTTACTTATAACTTGAAAAAGCGAACATATTTCCGATGGATAAAGTTGCTTGGACACCTTGTATGTTCAGAGTATTTTAAAATCTAATATAGCAATCCAGTAATGTATAGTTAATAAAAACGGAAACATAAAAGTTACAATTTATATTTGCATGCAGATATTTTACTTATATTTTATGTAACTTCACTGTAGTCCACATTTAGATTTTAATTTATTGTATAATTTCCTACATGCTTTTTTAATTCAGTATGTTGAACGTTTTATTATTTATTTCCAGGTTAATCAGTTGGGAGATATGTTGGAAAATACCACTGCCATTCAACGTGTGAAGGATTCCACTCCTGTTAATGGCGCTCAACAAAACATAAGAGAAAAAAAATCAGCTAAAGCATTTACAGAAGATCTGAATACTTCGAATGAATTTTGTATAGATTCTGAATACTTAACACTATGGCAGCATCCGATTACTACATTGAATTACTTCTTCCATGAACTCTTTATTAATATATTGAGCTTAGGAAAAAAGACATTACATTATAGAAAAACAGTGTGGAGCATAGTATCAATAATTATATTGTTTCTGATATTGAGCAGAGTTGTCGGCCCACATCAACAGGTGCATTTTTATTATATCTAAAGTATTAATTAACACGTTGTTCGCCCAGCTTGAATCGGTGGAGTTTCTCCCGGGGCCCAAATCCGAACTCTGAGTGTAAACAGCGCGATGAGCTGGAAGAGCGATACGATGCAATTTAATTGGACAAAGAAGAACGTCACCCGTAAACGGGTGACGGGGCCCCCGTGGGGAAACATAGCCGTCACCCAGATATGGGTGGCATGCCGACCAATGTGTTAATTTTGAAATAGCATAAATATAATTAGCATCTATCTGCTATAATTCAGTAAAAATTTTATGAGCCTCTTAATGGTAAAAGTAAATGAAAATAATATTCAATTTTATAATACTAAGGGAAAATTATGACATTAATTATTAAATTTGATTATTTTGGCATTTACATATTTGGCAAGTACTAGTGTATTGTATTATATTATCTTCCACAAGGAGAATAATCTATCAATAATTTTGATTAACACTATTTATTTTCTGTATTTTCATCCATCTTTTATCCAATGTCAAAGCTACAAACATAAAATAATTGATTTAGATTTGACATAGTTTGTTATTTATTATATGTAAAAGTTTAAATTAAAATTATATAATGTTTTCAGATTTTAAGAGCATGGGAAACAAAAGTGATATGGTGGTTATATTGGATAGGTTTAGGCGTTCTTTCAAGTGTAGGTCTGGGTACCGGCTTACATACTTTTGTACTTTATTTAGGACCACATATAGCAGCTGTTACAATGGCCGCATATGAATGCGGTGCTCTTAACTTTCCTGAACCACCATATCCTGATCAAATAATATGTCCAACAACAATTGACACAATGTGGACTGCTGGTATATTAAATATTATGAGAAAAGTGCGTATAGAAGCTATGCTTTGGGGTGCAGGTACTGCCCTCGGTGAATTACCACCATATTTTATGGCTAGAGCTGCTCGTACTAGCCGGCAAAATAATAAAAATGAGAAATTTGATCAAGAAGATTTGAAAGAGTTGGAAGCTTTAGAAGCTTTAGAAAATGGAGAAAACGTATCGTTACTCATACGTATAAAATTAAGTATGAAACATTTTGTGCAGAAAGCAGGTTTTTGGGGAATTCTCGCTTGTGCTTCGGTAAGTAAAATACATTTTAAAAAAAATACTGACTTTTAAGGTATAATTTGTCTTTACGTGAATATACAATTTTTTCCAATAAGTGTACATTAATTGATTATTTTTTTGTTTAAGTAATTCTGTATATTTTAAGCTTAGTAATATAAAAAGTATATATTACATATATACTACGCAAAATTAATAATTTTTTTTAAAAAAAAATTTTTAGATTCCCAATCCATTATTTGATCTTGCTGGTTTAACGTGTGGTCATTATTTAATTCCCTTTTGGACATTCTTTGGCGCAACACTTATAGGGAAAGCTGTTGTAAAAATGCACATTCAACAACTTGCAGTAATTATAGCTTTTAATGAGGAACTTTTAGATAAATTTATCAAGTTATTGGCAATTGTACCATACATCGGTTCAAAATTTCAAGAACCATTGAAAAAGTATCTTATTCAACAAAAACAGAAATTACACGACAAAACATCTGCGGTACGCTTTCTTTAACTTGGATTAATTACATTTGGTGTGATGTATTTGCAAATTATTCAATGTATAATATATTTTCAGGATAGTGCCACAACAATTTCATGGTTATTTGATAAGTTTGTAATGTTGATGGTATGTTACTTTTTAGTAACAATTATTCATGCATTGGCAAGGAATTATCATCGTAAGCGAACTAAGCAATCTACAGATTAAAGTTTACTGAATATAGGAAATAAATGTGAAATCAATTATTAAGCAAATTACAGGTAAAATTGCTATTATTATAGCGCGATATAATTAAGGTATTAAATATAATAACAATGTCGTCGAATTTTTAAGTGCACAATGCCACCTCTGCAATATAAATAAACCGTGAAGTATGAAGTATGAGAATTTTAATTTTTCTTAAAGTTCGAATTTTCTAGTATGCTTCATAAACGTTGAAAATACCTACAGAATTATAGATAAGTATGTGCATAAACATACATATGCTAGGGAAAATTGTTATGCATGGTATACCATAGTGTATGCATTTTAGTTTTACAGAACCTTTTTAAAGATACTACATCTTACAACTTCAGAATTGTTTGTAAAGTTTATAATGTCCATAATTTTATTTTGAATACACTTGTTAAAAGTTGTATACCTAAAACACATCCCACTGGTCTACGTCTATGGTTGATAACAATCATATAAATGATTATTTAAGATATTTATAATGTTTATTGAATATATTTCTCAGTATTTCATATGAATAAAGTGAAGAAATGTTTCTATGATGTACATGAGGAAGTTTCCAACTATTATTCTTAAACTTTAACGACGTTTCACATAGTGATTGATAGAGGTTGAAATACTAAAGCTAATAATGTATGGTTGTAGGTGCAGACAGCTAATAAGTGAGGATTACCAGATATTTAATATTAAAGTTTTCAAAGGGCGTATCTTCTGTAGCATCAGCAACATTCACGGCTAAAAATGTGGCCTAATCATGAGAATGTTTATTCAGTGGAGTGCTAATTTTTTCATACTTGAATTCTTATCCCTTTGGAACTCTTTCCTCAATGCATATTTTTTATCAGTCAATTTATTGTCTTTACCGCGCGTACCTTATAACCTGTATTTAATCTTTAAACAATGAACTTATTGGAAGTATAAATTATATTTAATTCCTATTTTTATTATTATTTTTATTATTACTCTTATACAAATATGGATTACATTTACCATAGAAATATGCAGTGTGCGTGTCACGAAATGACTATATTTACAATCCCTTTCCGAATTCCTGGTTACAATGCTGCCTGATTAACATTTATAACATCTATGTTTATAGAACATATTTTGTAAAATATTTGCTATTCAAACATATACTCAAGCACAAAAATGTCCATATAATATAAAAAGAATGAGCGGTTTTTACCGTTCATTGTACATAAAATCGTGCTGTACATAGTCGGAAGACGCTTGTTTTGCACGGAAATTTCAAGCGTCTTCCGACTATGTACAGCACGATTTTATGTATAATAAATATTATTTGTGTTACAGAAGATAAATCTTCTCAAAACATTAATATTAAATATCATATCCTAAAATATTAACCATGCCTGAACCCGTGTATAATTATCCTCAGTGTTTTAGTCTCTATGACTGGAAAGGGATTATTGGTTAGTATACCGGAAGTTGAAATCACTTTTAAGTGTTCATCGAAAACTTTATTATTTACATACATAATACGTCTTAGTTTTATACGGACAAATCTAAAGACATACTTATTTTATAAGTTATAGTCTTTAAATGTGAAACCAGGGGCATGAATAACGATCGTTATATAGTATTATTAACTTTGAAAATTATAGCGATTTCGGTACCTCGCACTGACTCTGCACTGGCGCCAGAAAATTATTTGGATTGGTTGTTTCTGATAGAAACGAAGAGAGCTCTATAAGAATCAACCAATCAAAGTCATTTTCTGGCACCAGTGCAGTGTCAGTGCGAGGTACCGAATTCGCTATTATTTAGGGATCAAAATTAGAAGTATTTGTTTTGTATAAAGCGAGGAACTTAACATGATCACCTCAAAAAATCCCTATTGCCTTTGACAATTAAAAAGAATATCCGAGGTAGAAATTGCCTCATTTGGAAGGGCAAATACTACGATTGATAGACCAATTTTTTTACGAGGTTTGGAAATTATAGATGTTTTTTTAAGCGAGGTTAAATATTTTTTTATGTGCAGTATAGTGACTGACATCGAAATTACTGCAACGACCTATAACAACACGATTTTCATATTACTATATCTACAAAATTTGTATTCGTGGAATGTAACGTTCTAAACAGATATGTATGCCAACGTGCGTTATCACACCTATAGGTAAAAGTGCCCAGTAAATTGCGGTACAGCTGAGTAGGAGATGAATCCTTATGAAGAACCAAATAAAAAAAGTCAAATAGGCTCAATTTTGAGCGTAGGACTACAACTTGTTTACATGAAAATAATTTTTAACAATTTTACAATTAGTTTAAACCACTGCGTGATATAATGAGTTGCCGAGATATAGTGGGTGCGTTAAGCAGACAGAACCGGTGATCAACCGGTGAGTAATCTCACTAGATTTTACTCTGAACTACGGATAGTGATCCTCTACTTAGGTAGTGATCGGAAAATGTGTCCGCGTTTTCTATTGGTCAACGCCATTGCTCTCCTAAACCGGAAATAGAGAGAGCGAGTAAATAAGATCTACCAATTGGATTCCACAACATTGAGCGAAAAGTGGGATGTTTCGAGACAGTGACTGTTTAACGAAGAGACGCAGAATTTTGGAGCGCCTCTTCAAAGGCCTGCGCCTCTTATTTGCAACTTTAAGGCGATGCCTTTGAAGCTGAAATAGCCACTAAACATTTGTTGTCATATAGCATATATTTAGGTTATATTTTCTGTCACTTCGAGGAGCCGACCACATAATAATCACGCGTATCCAGTCTGCGCATTTTCATTAGCCCAATTCAACATTCAATACAATTTTGTATATATAATGTTTGTTGATAATTGCTTTCTGCAGAGGATGTGTAATAAGTGTATTTCATGTTCTGTTTCGGTGCTTTGCTAGTAAAAACTTAACAAATTTCATTTTCTGGGGACATTCCCTCATCTATTTTCCCTTTTCATTTAGAATTCCTTACTGCTAACGTAGAATATTGTAGCATAAGCACATTTCAAGTAATTAAAATGTACAATGAATTTTCTACGTTTACAGTACCAGCCGACTTTCCGTTTAAATTTTTATAAGTATAACGGAACAGCTGAGAATTTCTTTCCTTATTCAGAATAGAATACAGAACTCTCGCGTTCACCGGGTAATCGTCGATCTATCGGTATTACCATTTCTGTGCAGAAAAAAAATGCTGTAATACCGACCTGCCGAATCGGCCAGGTCACGTGACGTGTCTACCCCCTTAACAATTGTACTACTTATACATACTTTCTGAAACATATGCTTACGTCCACTTTCAAATTTCGCTCCTAGTTTGTATATCGATTATATACAATTCCCCAGCTACGTTCACGCGATAGCGTAACAGTATCGGAAAAAAGTTACGTTGTCTGCCGTGCATTTGGTAGTCGTTCTGAGACAGGAATTACGTTTGGTTTGGTTAGAAAGGAAAGATTATTGTTAGTTCATACTCATGCGATTGCGTTTTTGAAGTTGGAAATTGTCTCTTAAAAATTCGAAAGAAACTGTTTCTGCCATTTCAATATGACATCTCTCAAAATTATGCAACCAGGTAAATTTAATATTAACTATTTTTATTCCTTGATAAGTTACTGTTAATTATTTCTATTTAAGAAGTGTCTTTATTAATATACGTTCATTAATATATGTAACCTCTGAAAACTATTAGTATAATTCTACATAAGTGCCAATGATGCTACAAATAAATATTTTGTATAACTATTCTATTTTTATGATTTTGAGGCTTAAAACTATTTCAAACTTTGCCCAAAGTTTTAAATATGCCTTTATGTCGAAATAAATATTACTCCGTTCATGGAGAACAAGATGCAAAAAGTGAAACCTGGAATGACGTAGCAGACAAAGCAATACACAAAGCATTTATGCTAGAAATTGCGCGTGGAATGGGTATTGCATTGTCACACGTTTTTAGAGAACCAGCAACAATAAATTATCCATTTGAAAAAGGTCCTTTGAGTCCACGATTTAGAGGAGAACATGCATTAAGAAGGTATTAATACATTTATTTATTTATTATCCCTGTCTGTTGGCTTTGGATGGCCTCCGCTTACATCTTCACTTACATCCACAGTTACATTTTACCTTTTCTCGTCCCCCTCATATTTGATTATGTCTAGCAGTCATACAAAACCTATAATCTTACATTGACTTACTTTATTTCTGAATAGAACCCTGTAATCCGTTTTCTGTTCCCTCCCCTCCGCAATCTCCTCCAGCCCTTCCCCGCATCTGAAACTTATCAACAGGCTCCTGACCCTATTGTCCTTCCTCCGTTCCAAGTATCGAGGTAACTGCTGTGTCACAATTTCCGTGTATGCTTCGTTGTACCTCAATGCGCTTATTTTTTCCCCCTTTCTCTTATCCTCTTACTGATCCTGCTAACTATCCTCGCTATGCTTGCCTCTGTTTCTTCAAATCTAAAGTGTCTCACAAAAATGTTTTCTTTTTGTCTTTAATATTTCAACTAGCACCTTGAATAAGTAAATGAATATATACAATAAATATCTAAAGGATACCTTTATACCTAAAATTGTAATGTAAGCAAATTATGATTACAGAGTAAAACTTTATTTAATTTGTATACATAATTGCTTCCTGAATATAAATATAAAACATATTTGATATTTTAAGTACTTCAAGTATGACTAATTCGTTCTAATAGATATCCTTCAGGGGAGGAGCGGTGTATTGCATGTAAGCTGTGTGAAGCAATCTGCCCAGCACAAGCTATTACTATCGAGGCAGAAGAGAGAGCTGATGGATCTCGCCGCACAACAAGATATGATATAGATATGTCCAAATGTATTTACTGTGGATTTTGTCAGGAAGCTTGTCCAGTTGATGCAATTGTTGAGGTATTTAAAATGTACACCTAAAAAATAGTTTGGTTTTATATGGAAAGAGGTAGACGTAAATTTAGTTTAAGATAAACTAGAAACAGATATCAATTTTTTAAATCGTTTTAGGGTCCCAACTTCGAATTTTCTACAGAAACACACGAAGAAATGTTATATAATAAGGAAAAACTTTTGAACAATGGAGACAAGTGGGAATCGGAAATTGCCAATAACATTCATGCTGATCACTTATATCGTTAAAAAAAAAATATAAAATGTAGTCTTATATTATGTACACTAAATAAATAATTAAGCGTAATTAATGTATAACAAAAGCAAAAACGACAACAAGTAGGATTACCTTTTAATTCAATATGTTTTTGCAACTCGAGCGTATTACAATGAAGATTATCTACAGCACTCCTGAACGGCTGAATAGCCGTCGGGCAAAATTTTCGAGAGCACTGTTCTGATGCTGCCCTTGTTGTGCGATCTCGTGGGAAATTTTATTGGAACGCCAATTTTTTTTAACTTCTCTTTATTAAGCCATTTTTTCTGGTAAAAAATGTTAGCTTTTCATATTTTTTTAATTGAAATGAAAGTACATGTTTTTGTCCCAAATACAGTGCCCCTTTTTAATAGTGTTCCCTAAAATCCCTAGCGTTTCGTTTCTTTCCGAGAAAGGAAAGTAAGGTTAGATTTAGCAGGTACAGAGGGGGCACAAAAGCGTTACAACCCCGTCCCTTTTAGAGGCTCCACTTTAAAAAATACGAAAACGTTTCAAAAGTGCTCACTTTGCTATTTTTTCATAAAATTAGAATTATGATATAATTAACGATAATTATCAATTTATTCATTTCTGTAAAGTACGTACATATTAATTAATTTAAATATGCTTTGGCTAACTTAAAAGTAAGTTTTCCGTGTCGTCATTGCTACTACTCGTTTTCAATAATTGCAGTGACTGCACTCGTGCAGTTCAATCCGTTGATCGGAATGCGAAGTTTGCACTACACCAAGTTAGTTCTTGATCGCCGAATACGATACAGGGTGGAGTCGTATCATACGACTCATATGCATTGAGCTCTAAACAAACCTGGAGAGTGAACAGAGCAATGGCCGCCGGTCCGAGAAAGAGGGTAGATAACGGGTGAACCTATCTCTGTTTTACAACAGGCTATGGATGAATAGTGCATGTGAATAAAGTTACCCGCGCACAACATACATACATAACATAGTACAGAGTGAGAGGGATAATAGGAAGAAGGATAGATTCACTGCTTATCTTCTATTTCCCGCGGACCGCTGTCGCCTCTACTTCTTCCCACTGCTGTTCACTCTCCAGGTATGTTTAGAGCTCAATGGTCGTATGTAATCCAACATATCTGTTTTTGTTCAGCAGACTCAACTGTTGATTGATTTCGCTAGATTTTACTCGCGTCGACCAGTGAACATGCAACTTCAAGAGTAAAATCTAGTGAGACCACTCAACAGTTGAGTCTGCTGAACGCGCCCAATGTAATCGATGCTAGGGACTCTGCACTGGCATCGTTCTGGTGCTGCACTTGCATGGTGCTGGAGCTGCACAAGTGCAGTGCCACTTGCCAGTGCGTGTCTGCCGAACTTGCTATCAGAGCGGAGCAAGCGAGCTATGCATTTTGGGCAATGAAACAATGAACTCTATATAACATATCGATGGCTTAGTGCACAAATATTGTATGTCCACTTTTTGTGAAATTTGAGTTTTTATATGCAACAAACAGTTCTTGGCTGTTTCTTTATGCTGTACAGAAATGACATTTATATCTATTTCATAAATTTGTCAAAAAATATATTTTTGTTCATTGTATGTCCCTGAATCTTATGTACCATTGCATTTTGAAACCTGTTTTCCTCGAACACACTAAAAGTGGACAAAAAATATTTGTGCACTAAGCCATCGATATGTATCACATATATTTGTAAAATTTATACTTACTGTAAGCTATATTATATAGCTAATACTAAATGAGGTAATAATCAAAACAATTTGTGGTAATAAGATGTGTGGAGATGTGTTTTGAAGTATGAGATTAAAATCTGAAAATTTTAAAAATATGTATTATTTTAAAGATAAACTGCAAGTAATTATTTTCGACAAGAAAATAATTATTACTTTTATCATTTGGATCTTGACTTCCACATTGACGATAACCCAATGTCACCTTCCGTTTTATAGGAACATATCCCGGAATGTATAAACTAGGTGTATCTAGCCGTCCAGTAGAAATGAGTTTGTTGAAATCTAGTTCTAAGTTATTAGCAATTGGACCTGCACGAAAAATATGCTATAAATGTTTAACCTTTCTGTGAATTTAAGTAAATGGCAAATATTCTTAATTACCTTTAAAATGTAATAAAAATTGGATACATGCACCATTATGTAAAATTCTAGTTTTCCGATTGTCTATAGATAACATCCATTCAGGAATACCCATAACTTTTCTTACATCTTCTAAAAATTGTGCCCTACAGCAGAAAGAAGCAAATGTATACTTAATTTTAAAATTATTTTATGAAAGTCATAGTAAGTTTTGCTTGCTGAAGTTCTGGTAAACATAATATTATATATACTTACATTACAAAACGTGGTGGTTTTCTTATATTCGCATACTTTACGATATCAGTGTCTGGTTCAATATTAGCACAAGCAAATCGGTTTCTCCCAAAGTCTTTGTCAAAAATAATAATAGATTTTCCCATTGCGGATATTCTTCCGTCCAAAGGAAAATTTGAATCTGTAAAAATCTGTCTTTCCAGCCCTATATTAATAGGGCCTATTCGGCCTGATACATCTCCTACATAACATCTTAATGGTAGATCAGATCCACATTCTTGTTTATATAAATCATCCTGCAAAATAAAAGTATTTTACTGAATCAAAATATATGCTGAAGAAAATGACGTTAATTCCTAATTCTAATTAATATTACATTTAAAGGATCAGCCAGTTGGGTAAAGTAAGGATTCCACATATATCCCCCAGCTACACATCTAGTATCTTTGACTTGTACAGCTGCATCCACACCAACTGGGTTTACATATATTGCCCAATTGTGGTTTTTAGTCTACAGTAAAACATTCTGTATAATTTAAATTTTATTATTAAATATTTGATGTCACAAATGTAATTTACTTACAACATTACGATTATGTTTACCAGGATGTCGCAGTTTTACTTCAATTAATGTTTCGCTTTGACTACCATCTTGATGCACTAGCTGCGTCTGAAATTATTAATAATTATTAGTTTCGAAAGTAATCAAAAAGGAAATGAATTTTCATATCTAAGAATTTTTCCAATTTGCATTACCATTCTTATGTAACCATATGCAAAACCCTGTGGATGATGAAAAGAGGCAATTGCCCGCAGCTCTGTAGCTTCAGATGGTGCATATCCTCTTTCAATAGTTGAACATGCCCATCTAAAAGACAAGAGTATTATATTTTAAGTAATACTAATAAATATTGCATTTAAGAGCATTATACCTAAATTATTACAATTAATAAAATATGTAAAATAATACTGATGATAATAAATAAATTACACTAATAACTAATAATATAAAACGTAATTGCCTTAAATTTTTCTCTCTTTTGTGAATTACTATGCTTCTACCCAATATACTCTTTAATCCAAATAGGGGAAGCATTGTGTCATTAAAAGTTGATGTAAATCTTTTTTTGTTTTCCAAAGTACCAAATTTTCCACTGATATCACCCATTTCATATTGATCAGTCGTTCCTTCACCAGAGTGTGGTATACCACTTATATTAATATTCCATGGATTCCAATGCCCATATAAAGATGTGCTTTCACAGGGAAATTCTAAATCATGTTCTACTGAAGTCTAAAACATGTAAACTATTGCAACAAATACAAAAAAACTTATGTTACTATGTAGCGTTTTTCTTACCATGTGTACGTGATATCCACTCATTTTTCCACTTAGGCCATCAAGATTGATTTCTATATTTGTAACATCGTATTCAGTTTGCTGCATGAATTCCAGTTTTCCTCTTAATGAAATGATTTCCCCATTACCAAACCAATCTTTTGCTACAGCTTTGCGACGATATTCTCCATTAATTCTAAATGTAAATATGAATATCCGATTTATGTTAATGCTATCAGTATAATTATTTCATAAATATAATTTTTTTACTAAAACGCATATTTTCTATTAAAATTACATAGAGCATGCTAATCGTTCTCCTCTTGCGCGTGGTCCATTGTCATCATATATAACTAGACTTTTTCCTAATATACTATTAGGTCCAGATAAAGATAATACTGTATCCGTAAAGAGTTTTCGAGTTAAAAGAGAGCCATATAGTTTTCTGCCAGCTATATTAATTCTACCATGTCTTGTTAGATCACCTACACGGCATAATGTTATTTCAGTTATTGAACAATGTTCAGAATAATCTGAATTCCATTCTACCTAATAAATTTAAATGTAGAATATCAGAAGCCAAATATTAGTAGTTTACACTTAAGTAGTTTTATTTTATTAATTACTGTACTTTATAAGGGTTGTGGGGTTCCCCAGCACTCAAACATCTACCTGTCCAGTTATAATAATCTGTTCCTGGTGGATTGTCATGAATCATCCATCTAAACATTTATGATAAAGTTTATGATTGTTGTATAGAATTTAAAAAAAAAAATTATTTTGAATAAATGTACTCGACACTATACCTATGATCTGCCGAATTGTTTAAAGCATTACCATCTGCATGAATTAAGTTTTCAATTATAATAGTAGTATCCAATTGAGGGTCGTTCTTTGGTTGGCGGAAAATTATTCGTCCAACAATAGGATATCTGTACACTACTTGCGCAGTTAACATTGGCATTTGTCCAGTATTGTCCGGTAAATAAAGCGTCAAAGTACCACAAATCCATGGAATGGCACTCATATTATCAGTTTCGTTGTACCTATGGAATATGAATAAGGAGTAAATATGGATTACATTAATATAAGGATTATATATATAAGATTACTATTTTTATGACCCTGTTAATGAAAAATGAAACAAAACTTGTTGAACTTATTATTATTACTTGTGAAGAACAAGACTTCGATGAACCACACTATGAATTCCTGAAAGTGGAAGATATGTGTCCCAATAAATTCCACTAAGTTTGGCACTTCCTGCTAGAATATCATTATGATACGACCCTTCCTTGCGACCTTGAAGTTTTCCGGAAAGATCGCCAATAGCATACTGATCTTGTGTTCCCAATCCTGATAAATAAAGTTATTTAAATGTTTTATTCTTTACCTGTACAAAATAAATGAAAAAGTACTAATTCAATCAACTGTTTACCTGCTGGTGGTGTAGTTATAATATCAATATTACTTGGATTATATATTCCGCTCGTTGTTTTACATATATCATCAATTTTACTTAAAATCTGTATTGGTTCTGAAGGTAACTCGTGAATTCTATATGACTTTATTTTAGTAGAGTAGCGCAACCTTGTTTCCAAGTTATTGACAGGTACTAAGGATATATTAACCCATGTTGGATCAAATGGAATCACTTGAGTCAATGTGATCTCTCCTTTTATGCCGTGAGAATTAATTACACTTCTAAATAATCGAAAAGCAAATAAAATTTTAGCAAAAATAAAATCAACTTCAAAATAGCTAAGAAAAGCATAACAAAATAATTTTTCCTATTACTTTCTTAACAATTTTGAAGTCGGTATAATTTTTTAAAAATTTTAATTGTAGTGAGTTTATACAGATTAAGAAAATAAATGACTAAGATAGTTCTTATGAAATCTTACTTGGCAATAATGGGTTTTCGGTGAATAATCTTGGTACATACTAAAAAGGAATCATCATGTGTTGGATGGAATATCACTAAATATAACAAGCGATGAGGACCAAGTAAATCTGCAGGTAGTAGAGATAATTCTGAATCTCTGTATAAGGTTTTATACCTTCTCTGGTAATTCGTAGCCACTTTGATTTTACCTAAACGCATATCAACATCACCAATACCTTTTCCATTGCCACCATTATCAGGATCAAAGACAGTTTGTAGAATGTTGCAACTCGATTTGTCTAAATTATAAATATTAAATAAAGATTAAATTTCCTAACATTAAATTGCTATAGAGTTATAAAGCAAATATATTTTGTAAAGAACTGAACCTTTACTGATATCAAAAATATCAGTTACATAAATTTTCCAATAGTGTTCCGTGTAGTCTACACTTTGCAATTTTTGTTTTTTAACATGATATAAATCAACATATATTATTGTATCACTAGTGTCGTCACCAGCATGACCACCTAGCCATCGAAACCAAATAGTTCCTGCTATAGGCCCATAAAACCGTGCTTCTGCAAATTTTTCTATATTTTTTTCAAGCACCTAAAAAGTTTTATGTAAATTTTATTTAGGTATTAAGAGCTATAAAAAACTAGAAAAATGATTAATATAACGAGAATAATATCATATTTGATAGAATTAACAATGTTTAGTTTTTAGATAGCACTCTCGGAGAAGACGGTTCATTTTGTGTATATCAAAAATTACCGTGATGGATGCACAAATGGTCCTATCCGAATATGTATCCTTAAGCATCAAACCTTTACCCCATAAACCCAATTCTCCTGTTAAACTTATGCCCAAAATTTCTGCAGATCCTGTTTCATTTCCAGGCATATCGAGTGGTCCAACAAGTTCCGTTAAATCAATAATACTATGCAGTTTAAAATAATATCGAAGTAGTTTGAATAATTCTAAATTATTTAAAATTAATCATTATTAAAAACATGGACGCTAGGTACCTTTCTCCAAGGTATTGTTTGTCGCATCTATTGTCTACAATTCTGTAATCAACTGGAAATTGAGTAACCGACCAAAACCATTGTTGATCTGGATATTGAAGTGTAGCTTGAAGTGAAAATCGAATCCTCACAGAGGTTTCGCTGGCTTTTTCAAATCGAATTTCTCCATGAAGTCCGCCAGAAGAAATATATACTGCTAAACGTAATGAATGTCCAACAACAACTGCAAAGGAGTAAATATACACATCCATATATCATTATAAAAAAGAACAGTGTAATCTAAAGTACCATATTGTAGGATTGATATATCTATAATGATATTATAAAACTGAAATACAAAATCGGTATGAATATGTAAAAATATATTTTATGCAACACATTTTGAACAGCTGATTTTACACAATTTTGTTTATATAAAAAATTTCGGAATATAAATAATAGCTATAATAACACCACACTTGGCAATAATATGTGAAAGCATGAGCTAAAATATATTTGTTTATAAATTAACATTCAGATGAATGTTTGCATACATAAAGCGGCAGATAAACTTTTTTTATAAATATTATAATTTTTATAGGTGATTGTCAAATGTTCGTGCAGCACTGAAAAAAATGTTTTCTGTACGCAATTCAACTTACTGGAACTAAGTAAAATAAGCCACCACATCTTTCCGTATTATAGAATAGCACTTAAGACATTTTTCTAATTGCATACCAAATATTTAACTGGTATTCTAACCCGTGCAATGTAAGGCAGCTACTTCTACAATGAAACCCAGTCAAGGTAACGCTACTTCATACTTTCGTATTTCTTCGGCGGCATAGTGAAAGTCCCGTGAATGACCGATCGCCGCACAGTGGGTTGAAACATCAAGAAATGCAACAAACCATCGAAACTTTAATAGCTTTCATAAAAAAAGTATTGCAAATGATAGGTTTTACAAAATAAAGTAATATTTTGTCGTATTTTTGCATAGTTCTTTTGCAATTCTCATTTTCTGAGAGTGAAAACATACACCTATTTTACTTTAAATTTTTCCGTACAATTTTTACAACTTTCATTTTTATGAAACTTTCTCTTAAATATATGCATATATTTAAGGGGGTAGACACGTCACGTGACAGAAAATATAACCTAAATATATGCTATATGAGAACAAATGTTTAGTGGCTATTTCAGCTTCAAAGGCATCGCCTTAAAGTTGCAAATAAGAGGCGCAGGCCTTTCAAGAGGCGTTCGAAAATTCTGCGTCTCTTCGTTAAACAGTCACTGTCTCGAAACATCTGCGCCACTTCTCGCTCTTTAATTTGCTCTCCGGAGACGTTACTTAGTGCTACCTCTTTCGACATCATGTTCTCCTAGTACATAGCCCAATTTTGTGCATTCTGAAAATTTTTGCCAGATTTTGGCTCAGGTATCAGGAGAACATGAAGCGAAAAGAGGTATTCTGAATTTCAGCTTCGAAGGCATCCTCGATTCTCTCTCCGAAGACGTTACTTAGTGCCACCTCTTTCGACATCATGTTATCCTGTTACGAAGCCCAATTTTGTGCATTCTGAAAATTTTCCTCAGATTTTGGCCAATATATCAGGAGAACATGAAGCGAAAAGAGGTATTCTGAATTTCAGCATCGAAAGCATCCTCGATTCTCTCTCCGAAGACGTTACTTAGTGCCACCTCTTTCGACATCATGTTATCCTGTTACGAAGCCCAATTTTGTGCATTCTGAAAATTTTTGCCAGATTTTGGCCCAGGTATCAGGAGAACATGAAGCGAAGAGAGGTATTCTGAATTTCAGCTTCGAAGGCATCCTCGATTCTCTCTCCGAAGACGTTACTTAGTGCCACCTCTTTTGACATCATGTTATCCTGTTACGAAGCCCAATTTTGTGCATTCTGAAAATTTTTGCCAGATTTTGGCCCAGGTATCAGGAGAACATGAAGCGAAGAGAGGTATTCTGAATTTCAGCTTCGAAGGCATCCTCGATTCTCTCTCCGAAGACGTTACTTAGTGCCACCTCTTTCGACATCATGTTCTCCTGTTACGAAGCCCAATTTTGTGCATTCTGAAAATTTTTGCCAGATTTTGGCCCAGGTATCAGGAGAACATGAAGCGAAGAGAGGTATTCTGAATTTCAGCTTCGAAGGCATCCTCGATTCTCTCTCCGAAGACGTTACTTAGTGCCACCTCTTTCGACATCATGTTATCCTGTTACGAAGCCCAATTTTGTGCATTCTGAAAATTTTTGCCAGATTTTGGCCCAGGTATCAGGAGAACATGAAGCGAAAAGAGGTATTCTGAATTTCAGCTTCGAAGGCATCCTCGATTCTCTCTCCGAAGACGTTACTTAGTGCCACCTCTTTCGACATCATGTTATCCTGTTACGAAGCCCAATTTTGTGCATTCTGAAAATTTTCCTCAGATTTTGGCCAATATATCAGGAGAACATGAAGCGAAAAGAGGTATTCTGAATTTCAGCATCGAAAGCATCCTCGATTCTCTCTCCGAAGACGTTACTTAGTGCCACCTCTTTTGACATCATGTTATCCTGTTACGAAGCCCAATTTTGTGCATTCTGAAAATTTTTGCCAGATTTTGGCCCAGGTATCAGGAGAACATGAAGCGAAAAGAGGTATTCTGAATTTCAGCTTCGAAGGCATCCTCGATTCTCTCTCCGAAGACGTTACTTAGTGCCACCTCTTTCGACATCATGTTATCCTGTTACGAAGCCCAATTTTGTGCATTCTGAAAATTTTCCTCAGATTTTGGCCAATATATCAGGAGAACATGAAGCGAAAAGAGGTATTCTGAATTTCAGCATCGAAAGCATCCTCGATTCTCTCTCCGAAGACGTTACTTAGTGCCACCTCTTTTGACATCATGTTATCCTGTTACGAAGCCCAATTTTGTGCATTCTGAAAATTTTCCTCAGATTTTGGCCAATATATCAGGAGAACATGAAGCGAAAAGAGGTATTCTGAATTTCAGCATCGAAAGCATCCTCGATTCTCTCTCCGAAGACGTTACTTAGTGCCACCTCTTTCGACATCATGTTATCCTGTTACGAAGCCCAATTTTGTGCATTCTGAAAATTTTTGCCAGATTTTGGCCCAGGTATCAGGAGAACATGAAGCGAAGAGAGGTATTCTGAATTTCAGCTTCGAAGGCATCCTCGATTCTCTCTCCGAAGACGTTACTTAGTGCCACCTCTTTCGACATCATGTTATCCTGTTACGAAGCCCAATTTTGTGCATTCTGAAAATTTTTGCCAGATTTTGGCCCAGGTATCAGGAGAACATGAAGCGAAGAGAGGTATTCTGAATTTCAGCTTCGAAGGCATCCTCGATTCTCTCTCCAAAGACGTTACTTAGTGCCACCTCTTTCGACATCATGTTCTCCTGTTACGAAGCCCAATTTTGTGCATTCTGAAAATTTTTGCCAGATTTTGGCCCAGGTATCAGGAGAACATGAAGCGAAAAGAGGTATTCTGAATTTCAGCTTCGAAGGCATCCTCGATTCTCTCTCCGAAGACGTTACTTAGTGCCACCTCTTTCGACATCATGTTATCCTGTTACGAAGCCCAATTTTGTGCATTCTAAAAATTTTTGCCAGATTTTGGCCCATGTATCAGGAGAACATGAAGCGAAGAGAGGTCTTCTGAATTTCAGCTTCGAAGGCATCGCCTTAAAGTAGCAAACAAGAGCTACGCCTTTCATGGGCCTTTAAACAGTTCGCGGTTAATGTGATGCTTTTGAAAGACTCGAAGCTTGTAATTTCTGAATAGTATTCCATGGGCACTAGTTGCAAAATTTTCTTCAATATCGACTTATTAACAAAGGAAATCTATGGTATTCTTAAGGAAATACCATAGATATTTGAAATTTGGATAGGAATATGTAAAAGGTATTTCTGAATAATAATACAGTTTGTTTCAAGTTTCTTTCAATATATTTGCATAAAAGGCCTTTACAGTGTTACAATAAAGTATAAGGTATATAAAGTCACTATTTTCTTGTGATGACTATCAAGGTTTCCATCATTCCGTCGAAATATTCCGAAGTTAAAACCTGTAAGAAGAAAAATATTTTTAGTAATTTGACTTGTCTATTATGGAAAATGGGAGAAACGTTACAACATTTTGTCACGTATGAAAATATATTAGTAAATGGAATAATTTTATTATGCAACATGTTGATTGAAATTAGTCGTTTTAGATTTTATATGTTTCTGGTAAGATTTAATATTAATTCCTACCACTCGTAGCACTGTAATCTTATTTTAGAATCAGTCGGTAACGTTGGGGCGACACGAGCAGCGGCCAATTCAGCAACTACCTACTCTGAAATCTGTTGAAATGCTGTGCGGGTGCGTGCTTGTACACGTGTGACATGTTTAGAGTTTAGAGTGTGCCGATGCGATGTAACTAATCTCACATACTGTAACTAGAACGATTATTAATCGTGTATATTTCTGCTTTACAGGTAAGGAATTTTTACATAAAAGACGTTAAACCGGCTGCATTTTCGACTGTGTTCATTGATATGAAATTTGCACAAGATACTGCTTCAGCCGAATTACCCAGTTACACTTGTAACATTTCATTGTATTGCATTTCACTTATTTGAATAAATTGGAGCTAAGTGGTAAAAGAGTTTTTTTATTTAACGAGCACTACTTACTCCTTCCTATTCCAAATCACATATAAAAGACATGCTAAAAAGAACACCTAAAAAGATCCTTCCACGCAGAGTGGTTTTAAAAATCTTCGCATTAAAGCACTACTTTAAATATGCCATTCACTACTCTCAAACTCTATCGACTTTCGTTCAAGGCATCCTCGATTCTCTCTCCGAAGACGTTACTTAGTGCCACCTCTTTCGACATCATGTTATCCTGTTACGAAGCCCAATTTTGTGCATTCTGAAAATTTTTGCCAGATTTTGGCCCAGGTATCAGGAGAACATGAAGCGAAGAGAGGTATTCTGAATTTCAGCTTCGAAGGCATCCTCGATTCTCTCTCCGAAGACGTTACTTAGTGCCACCTCTTTCGACATCATGTTATCCTGTTACGAAGCCCAATTTTGTGCATTCTGAAAATTTTCCTCAGATTTTGGCCAATATATCAGGAGAACATGAAGCGAAGAGAGGTATTCTGAATTTCAGCTTCGAAGGCATCCTCGATTCTCTCTCCGAAGACGTTACTTAGTGCCACCTCTTTCGACATCATGTTATCCTGTTACGAAGCCCAATTTTGTGCATTCTGAAAATTTTTGCCAGATTTTGGCCCAGGTATCAGGAGAACATGAAGCGAAGAGAGGTATTCTGAATTTCAGCTTCGAAGGCATCCTCGATTCTCTCTCCGAAGACGTTACTTAGTGCCACCTCTTTCGACATCATGTTATCCTGTTACGAAGCCCAATTTTGTGCATTCTGAAAATTTTCCTCAGATTTTGGCCAATATATCAGGAGAACATGAAGCGAAGAGAGGTATTCTGAATTTCAGCTTCGAAGGCATCCTCGATTCTCTCTCCGAAGACGTTACTTAGTGCCACCTCTTTCGACATCATGTTCTCCTGTTACGAAGCCCAATTTTGTGCATGCTGAAAATTTTTGCCAGATTTTGGCCCAGGTATCAGGAGAACATGAAGCGAAAAGAGGTATTCTGAATTTCAGCTTCGAAGGCATCCTCGATTCTCTCTCCGAAGACGTTACTTAGTGCCACCTCTTTCGACATCATGTTCTCCTGTTACGAAGCCCAATTTTGTGCATTCTGAAAATTTTTGCCAGATTTTGGCCCAGGTATCAGGAGAACATGAAGCGAAGAGAGGTATTCTGAATTTCAGCTTCGAAGGCATCCTCGATTCTCTCTCCAAAGACGTTACTTAGTGCCACCTCTTTCGACATCATGTTCTCCTGTTACGAAGCCCAATTTTGTGCATTCTAAAAATTTTTGCCAGATTTTGGCCCAGGTATCAGGAGAACATGAAGCGAAGAGAGGTATTCGGAATTTCAGCTTCGAAGGCATCCTCGATTCTCTCTCCGAAGACGTTACTTAGTGCCACCTCTTTCGACATCATGTTATCCTGTTACGAAGCCCAATTTTGTGCATTCTGAAAATTTTCCTCAGATTTTGGCCAATATATCAGGAGAACATGAAGCGAAGAGAGGTATTCTGAATTTCAGCTTCGAAGGCATCCTCGATTCTCTCTCCGAAGACGTTACTTAGTGCCACCTCTTTCGACATCATGTTCTCCTGTTACGAAGCCCAATTTTGTGCATGCTGAAAATTTTTGCCAGATTTTGGCCCAGGTATCAGGAGAACATGAAGCGAAAAGAGGTATTCTGAATTTCAGCTTCGAAGGCATCCTCGATTCTCTCTCCGAAGACGTTACTTAGTGCCACCTCTTTCGACATCATGTTCTCCTAGTACATAGCCCAATTTTGTGCATTCTGAAAATTTTTGACAGATTTTGGCCAATATATCAGGAGAACATGAAGTGGAAAGAGGTATACTAAAGGGTATAGCCGGTTAAGATGGTCAAATTGCCCTTGAACCGAATTCGACTCACGATGAATCATTCGAAAGCATATTAAAAAAGAAACATTTGTGGCAATTTTCAACTTCGTATCTCCACCCGGTGGGTAGTAAAGGGCAAAAATAGGAAATCAGGTTTTTGCCGAATTTCTTCTATACTAGGGGATGAAAAATTTTGAAAAAAATCAGAGGCATTTCTGTTATCAGGGCACATATTAGAGAATTGTTTCAGATTTTTAAATTGAAAAACCTAGCTGTGAAAAATAAAAAACGCCAAAAAATGCTGAAAAATGCCGATTGTGTATCGAAGCAGGCTTGGCACTATAATTATATTTTTACTGTAAGTACGCATGATTGTTACTATTGTCCTGAATTTTTTTCAGATTTTTAAATTGAAAAACCTAGCTGTGAAAAATAAAAAACGCCAAAAAATGCTGAAAAATGCCGCTTGTGTATCGAAGCAGGCTTGGCACTATAATTATATTTTTACTGTAAGTACGCATGATTGTTACTATTGTCCTGAATTTTTTTCAGATTTTTAAATTGAAAAACCAAGCTGTGAAAAATAAAAAACGCCAAAAAATGCTGAAAAATGCCGATTATGTATCGAAGCAAGCTTGGCACTATAATTATATTTTTACTGTAAGTACGTATGATTGTTACTATTGTCCTGAATTTTTTTCAGATTTTTAAATTGAAAAACCAAGCTGTGAAAAATAAAAAACGCCAAAAAATGCTGAAAAATGCCGATTATGTATCGAAGCAAGCTTGGCACTATAATTATATTTTTACTGTAAGTACGTATGATTGTTACTGTTGTCCTGATTTTTTTTCAGATTTTTAAATTGAAAAACCTAGCTGTGAAAAATAAAAAACGCCAAAAAATGCTGAAAAATGCCGATTGTGTATCGAAGCAGGCTTGGCACTATAATTATATTTTTACTGTAAGTACGTATGATTGTTACTGTTGTCCTGATTTTTTTTCAGATTTTTAAATTGAAAAACCTAGCTGTGAAAAATAAAAAACGCCAAAAAATGCTGAAAAATGCCGATTGTGTATCGAAGCAGGCTTGGCACTATAATTATATTTTTACTGTAAGTACGTATGATTGTTACTATTGTCCTGAATTTTTTTCAGATTTTTAAATTGAAAAACCAAGCTGTGAAAAATAAAAAACGCCAAAAAATGCTGAAAAATGCCGATTGTGTATCGAAGCAAGCTTGGCACTATAATTATATTTTTACTGTAAGTACGTATGATTGTTATTGTTGTCCTGATTTTCTTTCAGATTTTTAAATTGAAAAACCAAGCTGTGAAAAATAAAAAACGCTGAACAAATGCCGATTGTGTATCGAAGCAGGCTTGGCACTATAATTCTACAATTCTGAAATTCTACACAAAAAAATAAATTTTAGATTAATTCATCTTTATTAAAATCTCTTTCTATTTGGAATGTATGTACAATGTTCTATCAAAACATTAAATAGTTTAATATGTACAAGTACAAGATAAATTTATTATAATATTATAGTGGCAGAAAGTACGTATATCAAATTCACGTACTTTTTTTCGTTCGTCTGCGCGCGCGCGTATACTTGGCACACTTTTTTTTTAAAAAAGGTAATTTTGCGGAGATCAAATTCACGTAACTATCTTTTTTGGTCTTTCTCCAAAAATTGCACTGCCCACTCTGATGTTTGTGCTGCCTAACTCCACCTACATAAAGTTTATTGCATTTCTGTGTCATATTTTGTATGTCTGAATATATTTTAATATAGTTTTAATAATAATTACCGCATGCTCATAATCGTTTGACATTCCCATGGATAGTTCTATAGTTGTCAAATCAATTTGTAATTCTTTGGAAACATTTTCTCTACATTTCTTTAAACACAAAAAATCAGGATTTTGTTCTTTGGTCACATCATATCCGGACATGCCTATTGTCATAAGTCCCATAAATTCCAAGTTTTTACAATTATCAATAATATGTTTTACAAGGGAAGAAACTTGTGTAACTTCACAACCATTCTTTTCTGAAAATATATTATTTTTTTTTAAGAATTTCTTAATGCAATGTCTTTAAAAATTATGAAAACTAAGTTATCATTGTGCTAATATGTTATTTAGTACCTTTCTCTTCACTAGTATTGACTTGTACCATTACTTTTAATTTTAAATCATCACATTTTCTAAATTTAGGCCAGGATGTATTCAATGCAGATGAGAGTTTTTCATTGTCTACTGTTTCTATAACATATAAGTTTGGCACACTTAATATCTTGTTCACCTTATTTCGTTGTAAGTGACCAATAAAGTGCCATTGTATCTCTTCACATTTCTCCAAAATGCTTGGATGGTTTCCCTTTTCTATTAGCTCATTTACATAATTCTCACCAAACTGTCTTTGGCCTGCTTCATATGCATCTATAACTGATGCAGAAGGTTGTAATTTACTTACAGCAACTAGACGTGGTTCAAAATATTTATATTCCTGTAAAAAAAGGTTAATAATGCTCCCATTACTGTTTTGAATATGTTGTGATGTTTTTATAAATATAACATGCAAATATATGTTAGCATCAAAGTGGTTTGAATGGAATTGAGGGCAGATAGCTTCATGCTGTTCTACCATTGAGGGTTTTATAACTGGGACTTCGGCTGTGTGGCTTAGAAGAGCGGTGCATGAGACTAAACAGTTGTGGCAGCAGACGATGACTGATGACAACATTGGGTCTCTCAGTTATCGGATGGTATAGGATTGATGGTTTGAATGAAGGGAGAGTGTTTAGAGATGGCAAGTAGCCTGACACTCTATTGCTAAAGACTAAGGACTCTGTTACTCTGACTCTGATACTTTAGAGAAAGGTTTAGTGCAGGTATTACTTATATTTGTTTTTTATTTAATATGGTTATTGAGGGTTTCTTAATTATACAAAAATGATTGAAAAAATACATGCCGTATGTATTGAAGTGTCTTCCTATGGATTGGCAGTGAATGTGTAAAGAATCAGGCCAAGGACTGGGAAGGCAAAGCTGCCTTCTGGTAAAAGGACTGTGATGAACCATATAGCACTTATCACAGAAGCTTGGAATTGAGCATTCTTTCAGAACAGTTCCGACATATATTATGTATAATCACATATCCATTGAACTATAATAGAATATCTACAATGCGAACATAGTACGTAAAACCCTAGACGGGCCTGACCGAGAGATATAGTTGCAATGGGTGGGTGACTATTCTTTATTATACTACTATTCTGTGGTAAATATATTATATCCTGTAATAAAGTTGGGTATAGACAGATATAGACACATGTGTAAGAGTGAAACAGAATCACCCTTAATGTAACTACCTTTTTTCAACAGGGCAGCCTGGCTTCTACTACTCACAGTTCACATTCCAGATATTCTATAGTTCAATGCTCTAATATCGTTATATAAGACTTAAAATATATGGTTATATCAGACTTGCATATGTGATAATACATAATAAGAGTTTAGAAATGAATCATTATCATGTTAAGTTAGAAAGTATTAATAACATACCAACGATCTTCTAGCCGAAGCAGTAAGAATTTTATCGCGCACTACTTTTAAATTCATTGCGATTTCTGTCATCCTGACTGTGTTATTTATATACTTGTCAATATTATTTACTGATCTCATGCGTTCCCTCTCCCTACGATCGGAGTCCGAACTCCGGTAGGGTATTTTCCGTGAACACTGGACGGAGGAATAGTTGCGACTTTAGGCAAGGGGAGAGATATATATTTGAGGGAGGGGGGGACCTACATTTGCCTGGATTTGATTAGTTGCATTCTACGCATGCTCTGTACCGCTAATTATGAAAAAGTGTTTGCTACAGATTAGTACATACAGACATCTAATTGTAAGTATATACTAACGAAATGATTATTCACGAAAATAAATTGTAAAAATAATGAAAATTGAAGAGAAATATGCATCTATAATTATTAAAATATATGAGGCGAATACGCACTGTGTACCATACTACAAGAAACGCTTCAAATATGGCTGCCACTATCCCTGCTTGCGACGCGACAAACGTTCATCATTACACATCACTGCGCTTCTACGAAGCAGCAGCCAAAAGAAAGAAGGCGTATGTTACCTCGTCGCCCTTCCCGCAAGAATATCACCCCCCGCAACTATTCCTCCGGCCCTATATTCCTATGTCCATGGTATGGACGCACACAAAACCTTGCAGTTCTCCCGCAGCCTATGCTGTGGTTAGCAACGTAACAGTTCCGCGATCTACTGTTGCCCGGGTCACAGAACTTGAGGAGGTATTTGCACCCTAAAGAGCAGGCCTGGTCTATGTATTACTATACCGTATACCCATTTAAAATAAATCGGTACAACATTAACTTTAAAATGTTAATATCGTGTCATAGCATAACATCATTAGAAGAAAGGAGGAATCCATATACGTAAGCCATTAACACTAGTATACTGAATTCCACTTAAGAGTATACTCGTTCCGCGCAACGATGACTCTGAGGAGGCTGTTGATTGGTAGCAAACCGTCAGAGAAAGCGCTACGACCAATCGCGTGCCAGGCACACGGAAAAAGGTTCCCAACGGTGCATACCTTTTTCCATGCAGTAGTGGGAGCTGCGCAGATCGGTTGCAAATCGGTGGGGGCGTAGGTCTACTCTTATATGGAATGGAATATAGTTGTGTAGTCAAAGGGAAACCCGTTGTATATTTTGTTATGTACTTCATTATAAATAGACTAAATTTAAGTTATCTTACAAAGTTATCGTACACAAATCCCGACAGACTTACAATCAAAATTCAGTTGCATTTTAATATATTAACTGTGACCGATCGAGGGGGCCGGTATATTATCGAGGACCACGTATTTTTGTTCACTGCAAGGTCCCGTGTAAGCCAAGACAGTAAATAACCGTTAATGAATCCGTCGAATTGTTAACTTACTTACGGACGGTTTTGCAAAGTCGCCAATGACGGACTTGTAAAAATGTCGTAATGAAAGCGATTCCGCTGAATCGTAAATACATACATACATACTATGAACCAAATGAACATGGGAAAAGGGTAGTGCACTATGACCAGGCATAACACTCTAAACGGTATCGCTTCGTTTGAGGGGAGAACTTTAAGTAGTCCACTGTGTTTGATCAATCAACAATGCATCTAGTTTTTTTTAGTACATGGAATGAATTCCTATTAAACGTAAAGTGTGAGGTTTACCTTACAATGGTCTTGAAGAAACAACTAATTTAGTGTTAAGTATAGTATCTAAAACATATTTTGAATGTGCCTCTGAGCACTTGACACGCAACGCCTGAGTATGCTACTATCTTCACAACCTACTGCCTTTACGACCACCTTAGATGTTTTTCGCTTACTGGACTACCCATTTAATCAAGTAAAACATTAACAAGCTCATCACTACCTTACAAATACTTCATGATATATTAATTTGTTATTATCTAAAACAAATTTTATTCTTCTGCAATTTGTACAGTTTAGTAGATAAACCATAACACATATGTAAGTAGCACAGTTTACCCAATTATACCTGCATAAAATTTGATGATATGTCAATGTTAAAAGTTTATTCAAAATTAATTCTCGTTCATATACTTACAGAATATAGTTTTTATACATATTTGTATTCCTTCCTATATTTATATCGATTATACCTTGAAAATTGGTATAACAAAGAAATTTTGAAATTTGTAATACCTTGTCTGTAACACTTCAAACTTAACAAGAAATGTAAAGTTTCATGCCTAATAAGATAGTTGATTATATTTCTTGTAACATATAATGCTAATGAATGCTTTTTATTCCATAATACGTTAGGACTTCTTGACCTGCTTCTAAATATATGAAACACAATGATGCATTACCTAGTCTGTATTTATAGAACAAATGTATAGGTTTTGTCTTCCACATATTATTAATTCCCTAAGAACTCTCTAAAACTTCTCGTTTATTATTTTCTGCAATTTATAAAATTTTCTTTTTCTAAAAGTTTATCTAAATTTTTCTATTAATAATTGCCCACAAATAGAGTAACATTTTATAAAAATGCATTTTATTTTGCATCACCGATAATGTTCATGATGGGTTAAAATTGGAGTTATTATCGTGAAGTTTTAAAGTACTTTTATTATATGAACAATAATATGGACATTCGAAGCCTCGTTTATCGACAGGTACGCTGTTTTACCCCCAAGAATATATTCTTAGACTTCTTGATGTTCACTAACGGACTTCTATTACTGAAGACATTTCCCTTAGAATAAAAACAACTTCTACCACTGAAGAACAAAGAAAAGGGAATGATTATGGTTGCTTTTCCGCTGTTTTTCGTCTTCTGGAAGCAGACCAGGCGAGCCTGATGCTAATACGAGACTTCGTTTTCAATGAACAGAGGTTTAACAGAAATTTTTTCATGTTAAAGATTACTTAAAATTATTCCTCGTCTTCTGCTTCACCACCAGTCAGCATTGCAATAAGACTTTGTGTATCAATGAAACCTTTGTCGTCAATATACATATTGTCGTATGCCTCGTCGACTTCCTTTGAAGTAAATTTGTCACCATAAGTCATTAAGGCATGCCTTAATCTGTAGCAAAAAATAGAAATTCTTATATCAGTAAATGAGTGTTTTCAACTGCCCACTGCATAAAGTTAAAACAATCAAAATCTAACATTGTCAAGTCAACGCTAGTATAGGCCAGCGTTGTCCAAGCCAGGGCTCGCGAGCCCTCCGAGGTTTTCCCATTCCCGCCCGCATCGTCAGGGATATCGCTTGACGCTAAAGAGACGAGTATGACGCTACACATGTTGTGTGCATTAGTGACACACGTCGCCAGTGATGCCAGAATTGTGGGTCGCGGGACCAAATTGTGATGCCAGATCGGGGACGGGTTCCCTCGAGAATTTCTAGTGTGCGCGAGGTGGGGGAAATTCTCCAGGGAACCCCGTCCCTGATCTGGCATCACAGGGATCAAATACTTACCCCCACTTTCTTCCCATCGCACTGCACCCAACATATCCCTACCCCGTCCGTGTACTCGACAGCCCAACAGGCAACGCACACGTACAGGGGTAGGGATATGTTGGGTGCAGTGCGATGGGAAGAAAGTGGGGGACGACGGTAGAGCACAGTGGAGGTAAGCATTTGGTCCCGCATCCCACGATTCTGGCATCACTGCACGTCGCCACTGTAAGCCAATGCTATTATTACATATTCCTCGCGAATATTGTGGGGACCGAGCGATTGGAAGGGGAAGCAGACGTGTGAGGGGCACTACCGCTGGACAGCGCTGGTATAGACGGAATCAACTGATAACTACATATACGAAGATCGCGAGTTTGAATCCCCACGTTTGCCCCGTTTTCCTGCAACTCTTAGATTATGAAATTGTCTTCTGAATATTATATGAGGCCATTCAAGGGTTAAATTAATGTTAATATTATCACAGAATAGACTGCAAATAGCTGCTTCTGCTGCTCACCTTTCACCATCGATTTTACCGTTGTCATCAAAGGTATTAAAGGCAGCAACTACGGTTTCGTCGTCATCCGTGCCTAAAATAACAACAATAAATGAAACTTGCTACGCTACATGAAAGTGTTATTTAAAAATATTTAAATCCATAGCTTTAATCTCATTTTTTTTAAAATTTTTATTAAAGAATATTGTCTTAAATTTAAATAACTAAATTTACGTTTTTCATTTTATTATACTATATAAACTTACTTAAGCCTTGCTGTATCACTACATAAAGTCAAATTGCAACAAAACGGACACGGGGACATTTGAAATTAAATTTTCTATTAAAATTTAATATTCTTTATAGACAACTTCTGCAAACAATACGTTGGCTATGCTAGAGGTCACGGATATTGGTCATCATACACGAGTCGCGATACACGTGTATTGTAGTGCGAAAGAGGTCTGAGGCTGAGATGAAGAGAAACCGCCCACACCGGCCAGTATTCGTGAACTCAACCATAGTAAAAAAAAGTTTTTACTGGTGCAATAAGTACCTGATCCCGACATACGAGTTGCAAACAGATTTAGCAACTGTGTAAAGTTGATTGGTCCAGGTGCTTCATTTAGCATATCATCAAGTTCTTTATCAGTGATAAGTTTACCAACAGAATCAAAGGTCGCTCGAAGATCGTTCTTTCCGATGATACCGTCCTTGTCCGCATCCATAAGCTGGAATGCCTAGAAAGAAGATTCAGCCAAAATAAAATCCATACGTTTATTTTTTTACAATATAGATTGATAAGTAAATCTTTATCTTGTGTGATGTGCATTTCAAGTTTCAGTTCTTTATATTCATTGTTCATTGGTGTAATTATAATTAAAATTATTAAATTCGTGTATAAAAGTTCAATAATACTTCAATAATATTTGACTAATTTAGTTAAATGTATAATATTTTTTAAACAATTATTTGTACAGTTAAAGTTTCATTTTGTACACACCTCTTTAAATTCAGCAACCTGTTTTTGAGTAAACATAGAAAACACACTAGACCCAGTGCGTTTCGCCTTACGGCTACCACGACTACTTGCTCTGGTCGAACCAGAGTCCTTAGGTGTACCACTAGGAGTCGCTGGCTTTTCTTCTACCGGAGGAGCTGGCTCCGGTTCAGGGGGAGGAGGAGCTGGTGCTGCCTCCTCCTTCTTTTTGGTCTTCTTCTTCTTTTCTTTGTCCGCCTAAAATTGAATATTACACGAATAAACTTTACGTGTAATGTACAATACTAAAGTTATTACAATTTAGTAATATATATATATATATACTGTAATTTATATTTCATTGTGTAAATTAATACCCGCTTCACTTGTTAATCTATTTTCCCCAATACCAAAATTAAAAGATTATCGCGAAATATCACTTTCTAAGCATATTTTGTTAAAGAACAGACATACATGTTCACGTAATACTTTTGAGCATGGCTAACAATGTATATAGAATGTTTGAAAAGAATAGATACTTTAAGTAGGTAATACCTAGAGCTTATAAGAAGAAACAAAGCCAGAATTATTGAAATTCTATAAAGTACAAACTATTTAAATTTGAAACTACACAACTTTACATCCTTATTTACAATTTACAGTCCGGGTGCACATATTTGTGCATGTCATTTAATTTATGACAAAGTCCGTGTACACAAAATTGTGTGTTCCACTTAACTTATGGCAAAGATTGTGTATACAGATTTGTTTAAAATTCGTTTAGAATTCTCAAAAATGGTAAGCAAAATAAGACCTCATGCCGAGTCATCACTTTCGAATTGTCTTTACAACTAGCTGTTATAAACCGCGGTGCGCTTTGTTTCAGGTACACGGC
Organism: Andrena cerasifolii; assembly: GCF_050908995.1. Taxonomy (NCBI): domain Eukaryota; kingdom Metazoa; phylum Arthropoda; class Insecta; order Hymenoptera; family Andrenidae; genus Andrena; species Andrena cerasifolii. The sequence goes on along the minus strand of NC_135126.1, from coordinate 4,846,557 downwards.
TCATGCGCTCGGTTGCTACGGGCGGCTAATTATACAGCTCGGATAATGTATTATTTAATAGTATCTATAAATGTAATCAGCAAGTTTCATAGCCGTTTCAATAGTGTCATTTATACGTCCAGAACAGTATCGCAAAGTTTCGATCACGATGCAGCGAGCGTCACTATTTTAAAAACGATTCGTGAATTATCACATATTCCAGGACGATCTAGAGTAGTACTGCAGTATTCTGACGAAGCAGTTGCATAATATTGAAATAAAAAAAGGTTTATAAATTTTACACACCACCCTAGTGACAAGTGTTGTTGCTGAATAGCACTTTTTACACGCGATTTGCAACGCGCTTAAGCTTAGGGAGTCTGTTAAAAAACCGAATTATATAGGTAGCACCCGATGTCTATTAAACGGGTCATCATCATCTGTTATCAATATTACGTTAGTAAAAAAAATTAGACAGAGCACGCTGCTAGGTTACAAACTCCCTTTATAGTAACTTTACCAATCACTGGCACTAGGAGTATACATAGCTTTACGTCAAGATCCGATGGGTTCCTTATGTTTTTCCGATGAAAGTCATATCAAATTTCATGTAAATCGGACTATTTTTAACGAAGTCAGCTTTAAATGATATAAATCAATTTTTCATGGAATTTCCTTTATTATGGTCCGAATTGCGTCGTTCTTGGTGTTAGCTTCATTGGCGAAACATAAGGAATCGATTGGCATCGTTTTCGCAAAGATCTGATGAGAAATGCGGAAATCCTGGACATTTCTCACTTTTTAATGGTATGCAAACCCCTTCGAGGGTGGAAAGGCATAAAATTCGGCGAGGCACTGCGGGGGGGTTGTCCTCGCCACAGGGTACCAGGCATCGCTGGAGGAGACTTCGAAGCAAGAGTTTCAAGACTTCCAAGACTTTCAAGAGTTTTAAGCTTCGAATGATATTCGACGTGCTTCGAAGTAGTCGCCTGATATTTAAGACAGATTCGAAGCGGTTCCAAGCGCTTCGAATCCCATCACTACCCATTAGCTCCTTATAATTTCCATCGAGCAATAATACGCTGACATTTATTAATTTAATTGTTACGGAGGAAGTGTCAGTGTCCACTATAGACCAAGGAAGTTATTCTGGAGGTATAAATGAACTCGCCGACTTGCAACGGACGTGTTTGCACGCCCAGACCATTTCTGTGCCAGAATCTGTTGCCTGGTATTGGCGTGTTTTCACGCCAAGGCTATATCGGGAAACATAGAAAGTATTGCCTGGCATCTTTAAATATTTCCTTTGTAACTTAATCCTTTTAAGGCTAAGTGATTACTTTGTGCCCCGATTTGCAAGTAAAATGTATCACCCACCAACAAAAATTATAACTGCTTTTCATTTGAATTTCAGGAGAGTATTATCAATAGATTGACGAGATTTTCGCGTTGGAAATGAGGTCAAACGCATCCCCATTCGGACTATTTTTAATTATGCGTCAAACGGCTTGTCGACTGTGCTAACGCGTACTCGTGCGGATAGACATCCTCTCAAAATGTATATATATATAGCATTATTAAATGCTTAAAATTTCAAATTCTATAATATCGAATGTTAAATCGTATGTGCACAAACATTCGAATAAATGCAAACTTATATTCGATGCTGATTTGCTATGTAAAAGTCTGTGAAAATTAGCTGTATCTTCTTTTTCTCAGAGTCAATATTACTACGACTAAAACAGCAAATGGAATTAATCCATAATAAGACATAATCATTCCAAGATATACATAGTTTCCAACGACCTCCATTACCCACATAATCTGGAAGAGAATAGAATAGAATGAGATACTATTGGCTTATGGCTTAAAAAACTAAATGAGTCAGAAATTACTAATTTGCAGATCCACATTTATTAAAACGTTTTTGCTTCCTTTCATGTCTGCTATTAACCAGTTAAGATTATGTTTATAATTCTACAGCATTCTGATTAAAGAAAAGAATATTGGACAAAGGTTTGGCGCTTGACACGAAGCCTTCCTATACAGTCGTAATCCAGGGAAGATTATTCAGTATAATTCCACCAGAGTACGCATTTATCCAATTATCGCCGATGAAATGCAGGAGTTTAGAAAGTAGCATTTCAGAAACTTCTATAAACGTTTGCAATAAATTAGTTAATTGTTTATGTAAGAATCTTTTCACATTTCGGTATATGCGACTGTGAGAAATTGAGCCAGACGAATAAAAGTAAGTCGACCAAAAAATAAAAATTTTAATTTGTTTACCCTATATCAGTACGAACATACGTACGCTACTACGCTAATAATCAAATAAGTTGCAGAATGTAACCATTAGCGATAAAATCATCATATACCAGTAATAATAGGTATTATATTTAATTATAAAGTTAAATTAAAGTCTGTATGTGATTAAAGGTTAACGGCACGCGAAGAAAGTTATAGCTGGAATAGTTAAACAATAAAAGTATGACGTAATAGTTATTATCTAATATTTAGCTAATAGTAGGTTAGTTTTAAGTGCCGTCGAGGAAAATTCGGAAGGCGTAACTCATAGGAGCTAAAAATAAGGTCATTTTATCGTCCATGGTATGACTGAAAAGAAGCCAAGACATATATAGACCATTTCTTCCGTGCGGCCTCTCGAGTTACTATAGTTACGTAATTTTCTTATTTTAGTAATACAACAGCCAGACTTATAAATGTTATCTGTGACTCTAAGGGGATATACATTGAAATAATTTTGGGAAGTACTGCGAAACTTGAGGAAGTTGCAATTAACCAAATGATTTACAAGAAATACATTTTTCCTCAACTGCGAAATAAATAGTTGCTATAACGTATTTTTGTATTATAATTTATCATTTTTTTTTAAATTGCCTATGAAGCTAGATTACAACATTTCTATGCTGAAAGGGTATGTACGCGTGACAAAAAAATATGAGTCCCATATATCAGCTTCGAATATACGTTCAAGTTTTAATGTTACCTAATTATGGTAGTTCAAGCTGACTTCGTACTGACGAAAAGACTATAAAAATCCATTAGTTCGTGCAAGAATTTGAATACACCGTCCAGAACAGAATAAATAATAGTATCCATCTACGGAGTGGCTAACAGCCAAAAATCTAAGGAAAGCCACTGTTTACACTATATTAACACCATCCGTGATGTCTTTAGCGCTAATTAACACTCTGATGGATTCGTCACTTAGCGTACAATTCCAACACAATTTACGCAATCCGCAAACTTCTCTGAAATTTACCCTCGTACAACTGGTCGAGTATCCTTTCACCACTAATCACATATATTGTGTATAACATTCTACGTTTCCCTTGCGATATTTCACTTTTTACGCGGAATTCGACGGAGAAGATTTCACGCGTGTGTCCTGATCGCCTGAAGCCCAAATCACAATGGTAGCGTGGTGTACTCGGCATCTACTTACCATGTCTACAGTTGGTCTGTGAGAGGATGGTGCGAGATGGTCACAACGAACCAACTGTCCAAGTCATAGAGGTGAACTTGTCTAAGTAACTTTGGTGGATCTCCCCCACTATGTGCGTGGTGCTTGAGCAGGGGTGCCTTGCCCGGGTATAACGCCAACGCCTATCTGACCATATTTAGTGCGAGCCACCTCAAAATAGCAACCCTTTCGATGTTTCGACTAAAACAGTGTGCCGAGGATTGTGCGAACGGCGGTGTCTTACAGCCCTTTTTCGCGGTAGTGGTTTGCTTTTCAGAACGAAAATATGAGATCAAGGGTACACCTAAAGGAAGATAGTCGCTTATCGTGATTTTGGTCTGATGTGCATTTTGCAGTTTGATACGTGTAGTGGCAGGGAAGGAAGTGGTTACGTTTAGTTGGCGTCTTGTCTGACACGTTATAATTTCTCTATGAATGTAATGCAAATAACTTTTCTAGTGTTTTACACAACAATTGGACAAATCTGTTTGATAACATTTAAAATATCCGTGGCAAAGGTTGCATACAAATTTTAATAACTAAAATTATATATATGATCATATGAAGTGGTTGAATCGAAATTCTTTCAAACATGTACGTCGATTTGACGACAAATATGTCAGATTATACAATGAAAAAATGTAATATTGATATTAATGATTGTAGGAACAAATGATGGTGTAACATGGAATTTTCAATACTAATTCATTATATCCTGTATAGATTTCCGGATGGCGCGCCAATGCCCAAAGCACGTGGTTGCCACAAATAACCGTCCGACATTTGAGAGCAGAAAACATCAGTTTAATTTAGACACATCATCCAATTTTTGGTATATTTTACCGTTCCTTTTCTTACACGTTGCATACTTAAGTAGGCAATAGTATATGCACTACGTTTCATTAATAAACAATTTGTGGCTGTTCAATATAACTGTACAAACATATCGAAATATATAGAATATATGTGATAAGTGTTATAATTTATATTATAACATATTACGATACTTTTTCAAGGTTTAGTATAAATTGATGTCATTCATCTATACAAATTAATTTATAAATAGGAAAGTAGTATTCTACGTCACAAAATGCGGCGGTCCCATATCCAAGATTGTGTAAAAAGTATATTAGAATCTTTTGCAAACCTACGATACATGTTTCAAATTTACGCGCAATCGTCTCTTTAACAATCGCGCAGATTTTAGGATTTTAGGATCAGCCAGTATGTCGTTTGGCTCAGAATTAATCACATTGGCAGTGTACTTAATTTTTTGCATTGTGACTAATAATATCTGGATGAATTGTTAACATTTTTTCGCTAAATGTTTAATCTATACAATTCTTTTGATAACTTAATTTGTCGATGTCGACAATCCTCTTCCGTCTATAAATTCAATTAGTGACGTCTAATGCAATACAACATGCACAGAATTGATGAATAGATCGTTAATATGTATGAAGTTCAAATGTATCTAATAAAATAGTACTGTTTCTAACTGCTTTCGTGTTGTTATTATTATTATACAGCGATTAGCCGTTTCGCTGCAAAGAGTCTATACATAAGCCTTCTCTAAGTTGATGCTCATTTGCCAAGAGCGAGGACAGGATGAGTCACAAGAAACGAAACACGCGACTATTTTCGTCAGGTCTGAAGATTCAAAAAAATGTGTAAGATATAATTTAGATAGTTCCGAAAGATGAAAATGATATACATGATTTTCTCTTTCCAACGCCTCTTTTTTCCACAGTGATCAAGGTCATTAACGGTTCCTTAATTAGCATCATAATTCTGTTCCAAATATACAGTGGTGTCCCGTCGTAAGCACGGGGCTCGAGGGACAAGACTGTCCCCGTGCCCTCTCACTCACTTCAGGGCCCGACTAGGGCAACTACCCACAGCGGCAAATTTGAGGGCGGCCGAATTGGTTAATTGGTGATTTATGAATACAAACGAAAGGTTTTTGTTATTCAAAAAATACCTACAAAAAATTTCACTCACTGTGAAACATGATATTTCAAAATAATTATTTATAATTAAATATAAAGGGCGGCAAAAATCACTTTTGCCCAGAGCGGCGGAAGAGCTAGATCGGGCTCTGGCTCATTCTTAGTCTCTCGCACTCGCCGCGACGACTACAGAAGAAGTACCGGGGATAGAATTTGTCTGTTAACATATGGCTGTTCAGCTGTAGACCACATTTGGGCCACGAATAAATTTTTATTCGAATAATCTCGAATAAGTATTGCGAATAAAATGAAGTTATTCGAGAATAAAGAATAATTTTTACGATTTATACAAAACCAACAATATTTTGGTATAAAAACCATGGACCTAAGAATTAAATGGACGGAGTACAAAGTCTCAACATGGACGAGGGAGTCGAGCCAGTCGATCGGGAGGAGAAAAGTCGTCACACCCGAACAGGACAAGAGCTACGATTCGAATGAAGTCAAGAGAAAATAGAAGTGTGTACACGTCTGATGACGACTCTCCTATTCCTCTCGTTATCGCAACCGGCTTATCTTCCTCCTCGGCCTATTTCACTTACGGGAATCCTGTCAGCGGCCGAAGCGTTGTGGGGAAACCGCTCTGGCTTGTTTTCAGTTACCCACGTCCACGCATGCGCGTAATGACGCCGCAACACCGAACCAATCAACGCCAAGATGGAAAACGATGAGAAAGGAAACGGCGCCACCGTCAAGCCAAATCAACTAGCCAAGGGAATCGGTTGTCGACGTTGGTTGGCTGCTGCCTCACTTGACTTGACTAGTTGGCTTGGCTTGGCGCTGGCATCGTTTCATTTCCCATCGTTTTCCGAGGCGTTGATTGGTTCGACATCGCGGCGTCATCACGGGCATGCGGGGACGTGCGTAACTCCCCCCACTGAAAACAAGCCAGAGGGGTTTCCCCTCAACGTTGGTCGCGTGTGGGTTGCCGTACTTTAGATGTGGCTGGCCGTGCCCCTACACTTTGAATATAATTATTAATTGTATCAGAAATAGCAATCTAATACGATTATTAATTATGTAACAAATAGTACGAGCAAATGGCTGCGATTTTTTGCAGTATTATTATAAACTGCATGTATGTACACGTCTGCTGTGAAATATTTCCAAAGTTGTGGAAAAATGAATTTTTGTTTCATTCATAAGTATATTAAACATTTATAAATTAATCAAACAATCACAGTCTTTTAGAACTTAATTTCACGACGGCTATACTTTTAGATATTTATATTTCATTTTATGTTATATAAAGTATAAAATAAGAAATTAGATCCTACGCAAAACAGTAAATTGCAGTATTTATTGATATTACATTTTCATCGTCGTACTGTCGCCTCTAAACACGAGTAAAGGCAGTGTTTCTTGTTTATGCAATCTATAATTGCGGTTATTTACTAGAAACGCGACAATTTCTAACATCTCTAAGTTAAATTCTGTCATTTCCGGTGTATATATTGTTATTCGTTTGCAAAACTACGTTTATTTAAAGTTACCTACAATACTATAAATGTACAGGCGAAATCACAACATTTGTTTTAGATACACATTATTCCTTTTTCCCTTACCGGTTAGAAAAATATTGTATCGATTGTTTATCAAAAACTTGAATCGTCACGTCTTGTTAGTGTTTTCTAATTACATTTTCACGAGTTGTATGCTCAATTTTAACATATTGTATCATACGTAAGACTATTTTTTATCGTGACCACTGCACTAATTACCATTGCTTCAAAGCAAAAAACACGAGGATTAACAGGAAAGCTTTTTGAACATCTTGATAGCCACACGTTTCAAAGGTAAAGCTTGCGACATTGATACGAATGTGTGCATCGTCTACCTATATGTATGAAGTTAACCGCTTCGCAACCACGGACAAGATATTTCGCGACAGCTCGTCCGCGCATCGTACGAACGATACTAAATAAGCATGTCGCGGAATAACTCGTCCGTGGCATTGTACGAACAACACTGTATTACTAAATCTCTCGTCTGTGGTTGCGAAGCGGTTAACATACGATGTACGATAGAGTGGCGAAGGCATTCATTCATTTGTCATCTCGAAAAATATTTAAAAACTTTTCAATAAATACGTTCATAATGAATACACACGTGGCAGTTGTTGTTTGCAAGCTATTCCTCGTATTATATAATTGGCTTGAAGTACCTATATATCGAAAGTTCGAAACACGATCAAATGCGATATCTGTGTTCAGAATCATTCGAAAGTCATGTCAGAATGTAATAAATCGTTTGATGATTTGAAATTTTAGTTATAACACTGTTGAATTTCTAGAAAATAAACATCATTTATATCTTTAAAATAAATAATTTTCTAGTGGAACTTTTCCTTATTATAAAGAACAATAGAAATATTTAGTGTGGTCACGATACGAGGGAAATTTTATGAACTATGGGAATTATAAATTCGTTAAATATGTAATAATTAAATACATATAATACCTACTCAATTACATAAGGTGGAAAAGAACACTGAAAAAGTTATGATATAACTATTTATATCAACGAAATAACAACAGTTTTTATACGCATAGCTTTTTTCAGTATCCTCAGTGCATAATGCTGTATATTCTGTATACTATACCACAGGGTGCGACGAAATTCGTGATAGAATAAATCTTACATTTCGTAATTGTTTTATTCTCAACAATTATGATTGTATAATTTAAGAGGCATTATAAAATTCTCCAGTACAGTGATGATTTTATATTACCTTTACACATTTGCATGCGATTTTCATATTCTTTCGTCGTACAATTATAAATTTTTGTTTCGCAGGACTATATCATTTTCGAGTCTTGTATACTTCTAAAAACATGAAATACATATTAGAAAATATTCTTGCCTAGAGAAAATAAAATTGGTTTTACTATTCTCATGTGATATAGGTTTCTTAAATATCCTACAATTATTTTTAGAGCGCTAAATATATAATAAATTACAATAACAATATGTCATCATTCATTTTGGTATTTACTTCTCTTAATATGTAAAAGATTACTTGGTCATTGAAGTTTTTAACCCATTATTTTCTAAATATTCTTTGTTTAATCAGACATTTTCAGAAGTCAATATTTAATGTTGTATCGGTTAAAAATTGAATTTAGTAATGACTAGACAAGAGTCTTAATAAAATTGGAAAGATTATGTAAATATCTACGAACATAATGTTTCAAAGTTATAATGAATCGTTTTATATAATAAGCTCAAATTGGTATATCAAAGGTATTAACTCAATAGAAAATAATTTTTTTCTGCTCAAATATATAATTTTGAAAAATCAATTATTTCATAAAAGATACTTTGCTTTCATAGAAGAAGATAAATCTTATACTAATAATAGTATATGATTTGCCTTATACACGTTTTAAACGTAGGCTAATAGATTAATGCGAAAATTTTATTCAGTATTTTTAATTGTAAGATTGCCTCTAAAAGTATGTCATGAAACATTGTTACCTAAAAAACATACATACTTTAGGCAATGTTATAAAATTAAAGTAGTTGATAAATATATTGCAGTTATTGTTAATCGACTGTACTGAACACATGCACGTCTCGTTAGAATAATATCTGTTACCAGTTTATCTACATGAATGCTGTGTTCAAAATGTTAACAGATTTCTTAACATGCCTACAAACGTACTTTTCTCTTAACACATATAATTATCTTGTGATCTAGTATCTTTGCGTATTAAATGTCCTAGAAAAATGCTATTACTGTAAACAAACAGTTCTGATGATTTTATCAAATATATTTTTTGTTTAGAGTTTTAGATGAAAAAGAACCCTATATTGCAATTTAAATTGAGGGCAGCACAAAATTTTATAATACACGTGGAAAATTCCGAGCAATAAATAATGACTACATTCCGCAGAATTGTATACATCACTTTTAACTCGTATTATAAATATGTATAATTTATCATGTAATATTTTATTTCGATATTAAATGACAGATGCCTGTTTTAATACGTTAATAAATATTTCGTGAACTCCTAACGTAGATCATAATTTTTACGCAGCACACGGGACGAAAAACTAAAATAGCTAATATATTGTATTTCTGTAAATAGTACTGAAAGTAAATATAAAAGATAAATTTTATTATTGAAGTAGATTAGAAAATCAGGAGAAGAAGAACATATCAAAAAGAATTTTCATCTGTACTGTACCAAAGTATCTAAAATTTAAACTGGAATTATTGAGCAGTATCAATTTTTTTATATTTTTTTCGACATTTCTAAAAATTATCGTCGTCATGCGAATTGGCTTTATTTTTAAACATTAATTTTTACGGTTCCGCCTATAACGCAATCGAGTAACAAATAACCATAATATTTTCTATAATAAAATATTTAAATATTTAACACTGTTTATATATTATATTTAAATATTTTACTAATATATTTAAATATTTTAAAAACGTTTTGTTGCTCCCGTTCGCAGTATAATCGCCTACTATTAAAAATTCTGGTCTCAATTTTTGCATGGTCATAATCGAGTCGATGGGACATTTGTATGAAGTAACAAGGGTGCAATTGAACCAAGTATTCATTATGTTATATAAAATCATCCAAACCAATTTGTAACGAAGGAGTTAAATCCGTTACTGAGGGACGAGAAAATTCCATTGTTTGAGTCAGAAGCTGTGTTGGTTCCAGGATGTGGTCGAAAATGTATCACGTGATCTCGATGTACGTGGTCCCTGTTTCCGTTGTAGAAGCTCGATCCGTTCTCGTCTTCGCTTGGGTGTCTCTATTATTGACACAAACGAACGAAAGGCTTCATAAACCGAACAATATCATATGATGTTGCATCGATACTTATTAAACTAAATATGACAACCCTTACTGCGCGTAGGACTGTAACAGATATGTCCTTTCTATTTAAGATCATTAACAGCGAAATTAATTGTTCTGCACTACTGGAACTCGTTGATCTATATGCTCCTACCAGATACGTCAGAAAAAGGTCACCTTTCGTATCCCGCAATTTCAAATCAAAATATGGGTCACTTGACCTAATGAATCGCGTAATTATTGGTTTTAGTTCGTACGTAGACTATGTCGACTTTTTCTGGTAGCACTTTCTTTTTTAAGGGGGAGCTATTCCGACGATTGTGCCAGGAAAATCCGATCACGTCGATGTAACTATGCTTTTTATTGGGCTATGCCCGTTTATTTTCAATAATAATAATAATAATGATAATAATAATATCGGTGTTTTGTGAAAGATTGACAATAATGTTGCTTCTAATGTTAACACCCGTATTTAACACATTTTTCATCGGTCACATTAAAATATGTTTTTTTCCCATTATCACATACCTAATTGCCAGTCACGAGACATTATGTTTTTTGTTAGACCCCCATGTTAACTCATGTAGCATGCAAATACCGTTTCGGCTTTTTGCAAAATGGGCCTTCATTTTGGAGATATTGTAATTTAAATTTTTTAACGTATCTAGTAACCCAGATACAACGATAGCGTGTCAGCTTATTAGTGTATAATGGATATTAAAGGTTGACATAAAATCATGAAACAAAATAGGGTTGCTTGAAGACGAAAATAATATTTAAACTATGTTTCATATTGTACTTACGTTCGCTCTATGTAATGTTACGTTGAAAGAGGTTGGATGTTGCTCCACTACTTTAAATTCTACATCTCGTGGGAGGTATCCATTTGCATATACCTGTAAAATACGATACACCGTTCAGTTGTGCACGAATCATTACTAAAAACATTTCGGGAATGCAAGTCATCGATGCCAATTTTTGTTAGATGAATAACATATTTTATTTCATCTCAGAATAACGTTCTCCAATTTGTTTATCGGAATATGGGAAATATTGTACATGTGTACACTGCATTCCATGCTTTGATTTTTACCAAATGTCCTATATAGATGTTTTTAAAGATAAGATACGAAAAGTACTTATTCTGATTTATCTGTATAGAAATTTTTATTATAATAGACTTAGCCGAGTGAGAAATATGAATTTTATGTTACAATATACACAGTACGAAAATATTAATTTATAAAGTTATTGAACTACTCAGTAGATAAATGTAGCGTTACCTCTAATTTGTATATTCCTGGCAATAAAATTCTCCAAAATTCGCCATATTTTGTAGTGAGAAAGTTAACATCTCGCGATTTCACTTTAATGGATGCTCTCTCAATCGGATTTCCGTTTTCGTCGATAACGAATCCACGTACTCCCCTATGAGCTTCTGCTAAAAATTTAATGAGGGCCTGAAAATTTCAAAACGTACATTCAGGAGTTGCGTCGCAAATAAGCGATTGTAAATTAAAATTTCTAAGTAATACAATGATAATAACTATACTACGGGTAGTATACTAGTAAACTACTAAATATACTAGACAAGGCAATTATTGTTAGTATAAATAAAAAAAAACTGATATGTCACATGAGTGGCACAACTCAGAATGGAGTGATTCTACATGAAACAGGAATCGTGAATGTAGAATGAAAATTAATATGAGGTACTGTTTTTAAATACAATTGAATTTGAATTAAATTTTTTAAATTCTTTTGGTACGTGTCTGTTCGTCCGTTGAGAACTCCATGTAATCGGAATCTAGGTGCACGCGTACTCACAGATTTTTCAAAATTAATTTTCTTGAAATCGAAGGTTCATATTAATAAAATTTATTTTACATTTTCGATTCGTTCCTGCACATAGAATCACTGTATTCCCGGTTTTTCCGCTCATCGTAGGAGACTCCGCATATTTATTAATTTTAGGGAATGGACTATTTAAAAGATTGGTAACAATCACAAGTTAAACAAAATACGATAAATATGAATACCAAGAATATTCTAAGTCGTGCAACTAGCGAAGTATTTTTCTAAAACGACTATTTCAATTTTATAACTTGCCGCGCGATTTTCATCCCAGTAGAATTGCAAATCAGAAGCCGGCGGATATTTACAGCACGAAAGTTCTAACGTGATTTCCATGCATCCATTCCACACGTAGTTGAAATCCTGCATTCCTCCAGTAAGCGGATACCATTGAGCACCATTGGTGATACCATTTTTAAATCCTGGTTGAGACGGTGAACACGGCATCCCTTGGTACATGGAGCCATGGTTTCGTGAATATACAAGCGACAGGTGTTGGAACACGTCGTCATCCGGTGAAATACTTGGCGCCGAAGTGTAACTCTGAAACACTAAATTGCTTGTATAGACCGTGGCGGGGATCTAATGTTTTCGAATTTTCTTAAATTGTACGAAAAGAAATTCACACTTTGGGTGGCGTCGGCGTGTTTTCACGCCGAGGAATTTGTGCCCCGTACGTACAGTGTACGAGGTTTTGGTACGTTTTCACGTTTATATTTTTTGGAAAGCATCGAAAATACTGTCCAAGTGTCCCTGTATGTTTGCTTTTGAACAGCAACGACAGACATGCCGAATAAATATTATTCCTCAATACTTACAAGTGTTAATAGTGTTTGTGTATTTATGAAATAAATGAGTTATTCAAAATAATATAGTTAAATAATTGTAACGTGAGCTATCTGTATATAATTTCCACAGAAATCAAATCACACAATTGCACAGAACAGAAAACTTCTGGTTTAAAGTACTTATAAAAGTTTTGAATCTATTTAATTAGGGTTCGATTATTCTTGAAAGTGCCGCTTACATTTTTCAAAGTACTTTTAAAGAGCTCTGACCTGTATCGTTTATGTCGAGTCTACTTAAAAGTATTGCTTTCTTTTTCGAAGTACTTAAAACTATCCAGTCAGATTCGAACCTACTTGCAATATAAGTACTTCACTCTATCTCCAATAACCAACGTGAAGGGGCATTTTTTAAAACCTTGTGCCACTCAAAGTGTTATATAATATCAGCATATGTTCGATCGACGAGTGCAAATTACACGAACTTTATGACAAAAGCCCTAGGGGATGCTCAAGTATTTTAATCACGAACTATTAAGCATGCTGAATAATGGAAGCGCAAACCCACTTTTTGAAAGAGTGGGATTTTGAAAAGTGTTTGGTAAGAAAATCCAAGTCCAATTAACTAATAAGTACAAAAGCTTTTAATATATCACTCATCGTCAGATGGCAAATACGCTATATACCTGCACATAATGGCGCTGACCGACATATTCCTGACAGCATGAAAAGTTACACAAAACGATGAGATTGATTTTAACGACATTAGTTACCTAAACTAATTTGCCTTGTAGCAAACAAAAATTAAAATGAATTCGTTTAAGATATTACAACTATTAGTTTATTAATTTAATAAACCAACTATTAATTTAATAAGTGCTTTGAAAAACAGATACTACTATACCTGTTTCAATGTATTATCGTTAGTTGTGAATGTTTTTTGTAAATTTCTGGTTGGTTAGTGCATGTAAAGTTTTGTTAATGCGAAAGGAAACTTACGTGAATTTGGCGTATTATCGAAAGGGTAACTAGCAACTAAGGCACCTCCATGTAGGCTCCCAGACAAAACAAATTGGATTTTAGATACCCATTCTTTAACAGCTTCCGTTTCCGGTTGGCTCATTTTATTGTTCTGTTTAAAATAGTCTGGGAAATTGCGGTTCAAGTCGAAACCACGCGCATTGTACCTATGAAAAACATATAACGCACACCATTTTTAACTTTAAAGTACCCTATTTATTAAGGATTGAAAGAAAATTATGTAGCAATTTTACATTATACATGGTGTTGGACTACTGTTGGGTAGTCGGACCGATACCAAATCAATAAGTGTGAATCATTTTTTATTAAATCGTTACCAATATTGTGGAAAATAAAAATATACTTAACATGCTTTTTATTTTTAAAATAGTAAAAAATTGTATATTTGAAAGTCTTACCTGCCTTGTCCACCTTCACAGTACCCTTCCTTTGAAACTTCAAATCCATCAGGATTCATTGAAGGAAGAATGTGAATTCTAGTGCTATCTAGAAGCCACGTGATATATGGATCTGATCCATAATTCGTTACAAAGTACTGAAAAGAGAAAAGGGTATTTAGAGTTTTAACAAGAATTAATATGGAAAAATAATGGTGTAACGTGTATTGACACTAAACAGGGTGTCCAAAAAATCGCTTTCTAGAAGCAATTAAAGTCAAAGGACGAGTTTAAAACAAAGATACTCATGGGCCACGTGTAAAATTAAAGTTTTACTCATTGCGCCCTAGTTAAACCATCGGTTTATCAGCGACCACTATCCCCACGCGCCTCTGTACAGTAATCGTGTCTACGTTTGTGGAGTGCATTGTGACGTCCGTTAGTTAGCTTGTGACCACAGAAATGAAGAGTGCTGTCCCCACCCCTGTGTTGTGTTCTATACCCCTGCTCGCCTTCCCTCCAAGTTACGATCAGCACTCAAGATTCCACACCGCTTTTCGCGGAAACACAATCGAAAAAGTAGTTTTCAATATGGACGACATGTTTATTACTCGTCAGTGTAAAACTTGATAAACTTAATTGGTCAAGTAACATTAACATTCTCTCGTTAAAAATATATAACGTACATTATATTGCTTAGTAATTTTCAAGAGACTAGAGTAGACACTTATGTAACTAGGACAGCACCTCCTCTACTTGGAGAACGGGGAAGTCCCGCTAGTAGTCTCTCAATATCTTTGCATAAACTGGGGGTTTCACTACATGTGGTAAACTTTTAGGGCAGCGCTACCCAGCGCAGGGGCCCCTCACGCGCCTACTTCCCCTTCCAATCTTGCTTTCCGCGCAACGCAAAAAAGGCTGCCATAACGGGCTAGCCGGGCTAGCGTCTTCGCGATTAGCGTCGCACGGTATCCCTGACAACGCAGAGAAGAGTGGGAGAACCCCGAGAGCACGCGTGCTCGACCATGGACAGCACTGTTTTAAGGTAATGCTGTTCAAGCCAGAGCATGCCTGCTCTGTGGAATTCTTCCACTCTCGCCCGCGTTGCCAGGGATACCGCGCGACGCTAAAGAAGCGACTATGACGCTGCACGTGACGTGTGTAGTGATACATGTCGCCACAACGAGTCAATGCTACTACTACATATTCCTTGCCAATATTATGTGGGTAGAGAACGGATAGAAGGGGGGACAGACATAGGACAGCATCTTAATTAAGGGGGCACGCGGAAATAAGTGGAATGCGTCGCGCTTTCCGTAGCCATAGGCTGTTATAGATATAGGAACCTCGTAAACGGAACAGAGGCTCGGGTGCTTAACGCCTCCGAGTATTTCGGTGGCAAGTCAAACGCCCAGGGACGTGTTCAGTGTACTTTTTGGGCATTAGTTGCTTGAGATTAGTACAAGAAAGCACATGTAACCAAATAAGTAGAATAAGTACAGCCCTGTAACAAACAGCAAAGAACACATTTGGCGGCTTGTAACCTCAATGGCATCCATTGCACTCCACTTGAGTGGGCCCCTTAGTCGCTATATCTCGGGTAGGCATTATACCTCCGCGTGCACCTCAGGCACCAAAAACTATACTCTAGTGCACGTGTACTCGGTTAAAATTCCATGTCAATTTTCTCGAAAACGAAGCGCGATATTAACAAAATTGATTGTATATTTTCGTCTCATTTTGGCCTGCAGAATTAACCCCAAAAGGTTTACCAACTGTAGTGAAACACCCTGTATAGTGTTGCCTTGTCTACCGTATATGAATTTGAGGTTAATGACGGTGTGAGATATATCAGACTACTACTACTTACGTGAATTAAATGTAGCATTAACTCACGACCCACGGCTTCGTTTCCGTGTATATTGGCCACATATTTTACATCAGGCTTACCAATCATATGTTCGTAAGGCGAGGAAGAGACAACCATCACCCATAAGTCGCGACCTGAAAAATAGATCTTTTAAGTTTCATTTGTCCTCTGTTAGCAACTGATGAGGAAGCTGGACATACTTAAATTTTGTACACCTTATAAGACATTACTTTTTATTAACAGGGTGTCCCATAACTGCTGGTGCAAACGGAGGGATGGCGTTTCTACGTGAAGAAATAAGAAAGTTTTCTAGAAAATTGACTTTAAATTTCGGCCAGGTACGCATGCATCGAAGTGCAGATGTAGACGCTCGGGGGGCACGCTGAGAAAAGGGGAATGTTTCTCACCGCAGTACTTAAGGCTTAAGCGCCCAGAACTGTATTTCGGTGCACGCGTACCCGGCTAAAATTCAAAGTTAATTTTCTCGAAAACGAAGCGCGATATCAAAATACATTATTCAATTTTTGAACTTATTTATTCATGCATGTGAAATCACCACCGTTCCGCTTGTAGCGCTGGTTATGGGACACCATATCAAGGATGTATTTTTACAGATACTATGTATAATAGTAATGAACAGTCAACTACATAGTACTGGCGTAAAAGCAATTATAAAGTAACAATAGATAATAGTTAACGAATAAAATATAAAGTTACAAACAATTAATAAAGAAGTATTTAAGGGGCACACCTTTTATAGATTTTCCTATAGAGTATAAGGCAGTTAAGTTTTGAAAATGAAGAGATGTTGTTCGCAGAAAACGACTCATTTGCTCGTAATTGTGATATGTGAAGTCGATACTGTACGGCTCTTCGTATACGTGAAAGCGAGCATTGTAGTGATTGGAGAGTTCTTTGTTAATGTGTTGCGAGGCAGCTGCAGTGTCACGAAATGCCCCGAAAATGGAGGCAGCGAGGAAAACCAGTCGATACATTCTGTGGACCAGGAACAAAGTAATTAAATCGCGGAAGTCGAATAATATTAATTAAAGTAAATTACGTAACTGTTTGAAGTCTGTATTTTTATCTTAGAGCTTTTGTCAGATTACCAAAAGCAACAGAAACATTTCAGAGATTGTACTCTTTGGCAATTCGCCCTGTTTGCTTTAGATACTTGCATTTTCTATAGGTACATGTATATTATATTAGGTGTATTAATTATTTTCGTGTTAAGATTTACTTGAACAACGTTATGGTCGATTTGGCACGAAAGGAATTTAAGGGGGTATTCTGGTAATCCGGGTCCGCAAAACTCAATGTTTGGGCATTTTTCAAAAGTATTTAGTTGTTAGAATATACTGTTAAAATTTAGGAGTAGCATTCGAAGTATTTCGACATTTATAGACCTATGGAGTGAGCTCGTTGCAACGCGTTTTTCTCAGTCACGCCACCAAGGTGTCCGATTTTCAAGGCGTCATATTGCAGCACAATTTTTGCATAAAAAAAACAATTAAAAAATTACGAAGAAGTTTGTTTCGTCTACTCTTGAAGTAGATGAATATTATGTAAAAAGCTTTGTACCAGTGCCGTCTTATCGTTTTCGGTGACCCTGAGGCGAGCCCCATGTGTGGCCCCCTAAATTATTCTGAATTAAATAAAATAAGATTAAATGTGGGGTCCATTCCACAAAAAGGCTCTCATTTTAAAATCTAAATTTTGGTGTATCCGTTATTTTCTTTCCGTCACAGTTGGATGGCCCATTTCAATTTTTTTCTGGCTTTCACGACCCCATTTTTTTTAATTTCCCAATTTTTCGGAACCTCTTTCGCCTTCAGATTAAGACGGCACTGCTTTGTACGATTATATTTGTTATTCATTAAGTAAGAAATTCATAAGGGGTGCTGAATTTTTCGGCCGGATTGCCAGAATACCCCTTTAATAATTACGTGTTAAATGAATCTGACGACCGCCTAAAAATACGGGACCTCGCTAAAAAAAATTGGGTTACAATTATTGGGCTGGGACGAAATTAGTCGTCGATCAATCGGCGCATACTTCTCTAAAATCTGTGTAAAGGTTGGAGGTATTCGTGACAGGGAATGTAAAAATACAGTTTAAATGCACTGAAATAGAGCGGAAAAAAAAATTTGTCATCCTACGTTACTTGAGTATATTTTTAATTAAAAAGTGGGTATATTTAAAAGTTATAATTCTTTAACGTAATGCATCGAAATACATTTGTTTCAGCTGTTTCACATTTTTCTTAATACAAAGTTTCTAATGATACACTACATATACTATTTATAACACCCAACGATTTTGAATTAAATTTAAATCCATTTTTGACAACAACATACTTGTTCATTCTTAACCGCGATTTCATTTACAAACGATTTTCATTATAATCAGCGTTAGCATATTTTCATGGTTGCTAGAAATTAATAAATTTTATCAATTGGAGAGCTGATATAAATTCCTATCTTGCGCGCGCGTACGTTAAAAAAAGTTTATAGCAAAACAATGCTTTATTGAATTGCAGGCGTATAAAAATTGATTATAAAATGAAATATGCTTCTGAGCACTTTCCTCTTCCGCAGAATCCTACGATTAAAACAATATATTTACTACATTAACTCATAGTGGATACAAAAGCGCGTAAGTTAAAACGGTATACCTCGCAGCGCTATCGTCGCTCTTCAACTTGACCATGCACTTTCTCCTATATTTTTAAAACCCACTTACTACGTATTTGGGACGTACCTTGCTGTCTGAACTCGATTCTTCGTTTCCCACTAGAGCAAACGCAATCTGCCGTTTTTTGCTTGCCTATTTTCTCACAAAGCGAATCGGTCCTCGCAGAGCCAACGAACAGAGAGATCAACGATCGATTACTGGTCCGCGTCCTCTTTTGCCCGTCACTTTAAAATTTCATTGCGCGCGAAACTAGCAATCAAGTCGTACGAAACGAGTAACCATCCACTTCCACGGGATCCTATTTACTTATCAAACTCTCCCGTCAACTTGCAAAGTATTTGTTCCGGTTGGCGTAGGGAGGAGGACGTTACCTGGCGTGCTGAGTGCGGGCGTAGAAACGAAGCACTGGAAGAGCGGGATAAGCCGGACGGTATATAGGTGGCGGCGCTAGAGAAACGTTCAAACTGGATGCGAAGCACGTGGCGAACACAAGCCTCGAGGATTCCTCGTTCAGGGAGATCCTCTCATCGACGCGACACACTGGCAACAGTAGCAAGGCCGAGGCCGTCGCACGCGGTTGGGCACATTGGATTGCTCGATTCTCCGTAAACACGGTTACAGAATGCCCGTAGAAATGGAGAAATATATCGGAGGGCAGTGGGGAAGTAGAAGGGCGGTAGACGGCGGCGGAACAGTGGAACGATTTGTTTCACCTGCGAGAGTAACCCCGAGGTGCGTGATACTCCGAGGAACTCACAAAGAGAAGCGCGAAGTGTGCCGCCGCGCTAACTACCACCACCTCCACCACTACTAATGAAAGCCACTTCCTTCGTCACTAGCATCTGACGTTCTAGAACGACCACCACTACACGCTCGCCGTTCAGTAAATACGCAGTTAACACCATTGCGCCCTACTACCACCACCTTCAGCAAAACAATGAGCAACACACGAACGGTGTCATTCTGGCCCCTTCTCTTCTTTTCTCTTCTCTCTCTCTCTCTCTCGCTCTCTCTCCTCTTCACTTCTCTCCGCTCTTTCGGTCCGCCACCTCATCAACTACTCTTTCTGGCCTCCCACTCCTGCCTGCTCTCCACGAGAGCCAAAAATTTCACGTGGACGGTTCCTGGATATTCCGGGACTCTTTCCACCTCCCGAGGGACGTCGCGGACGACGCTCGTGCCCGATACGATAACGCTTAATGAAAAACCAGCTGGCCACCTTTCAGGAAATCCATACCAGGAGGTCTCTGATCACCTACATACCGAAAACTGTACCTTGGGTCTATTCCCCTTCCTGTTCCTGTGTCGCGCAGACAGCTTACGTATTTCACTGGAATGTTACGGTTCCCATTGGCTTCGATGACGCAAGCGGCGAACAAGTTTTATTGGGTTTGTTTACACAAGTTTAATTCACTTATACGCGGCTACTTGTGCAGCAAAGTGTTTTAATGTACGAGAGGGGGGTAATGCAGGTGGTTGCCTGCTATACGGGATGTTTCACTTAATTTTAACAGCTGACATGTTTCTGCTGTATTTAAAATTTCATAAAAATATGTCCTACAACAGTTGCATAGTTTTGCGAGAGCCGGCGTATAGTGACAATAGTGTAAACGGTAGGGATCCACGACAATCATCTCCGCGGATAAACTAGGGAACCTCTTTTCACTAGTTCCCCCGTGTCTGCTCGTTTAAATCTACCTTTCGTTGAACCGAAGTATTATTTTCCTGCGGAAAGTACAAATAAATATTTCCTGCTCTGCCTTTGTCTTTTTCCCTCCCTTTTCTCCTTACGTAATTTCTCGTGATTTGTAAAAACGGAACGTGGCGTTTCTTTCCGTGTATGTTCATACCCAAGTTTTTTTAAGCGTTCGGAGTTTTATCCTTGTGAATACAAGGTACTTACCTTCCGTCGAAAGCCAGCTCCATACCTGAATCTTGAACTGAAAATCTTTTTTTGCATGCGCGAGAGGAGCCCCGGCGTAAGAAGAGAAACCTACTTTACAAAATATGAAAATAGAACGCAACACGCGAAAAATGTTCGTTGCTTTAAGTAGAGGGTGCTGTACGAATACGGGAGAGAAAGTGAATGGAAGAAAATAATCGGCATTTTGTATCACTATTGTTGTAAATTGACAAATTGAAATGAAATGGAGCATCCCAAAAATATATGCCTACGTTTGATTTAAATGGTTGAATGAATTTTACTAGACATGAAAAAGTCTAGTAATCACTGTGCGCTGTGTCGTTTCTTTATTGGCATTCATCTTTGTTATGCAAAAATGAATATGATACAGTTATTGGTTCGCCCGCAAGGTACTGTGATATAAAAATTATATACTTTTTTAGGTGCAGGCTACGTCCATAATAATTAACAGACTGTATTAAAATGTACTAACCATAATTTATATTTATGAATAACGGTATAAAGGATGTGTGCTTGCGAAATGTACTGCGAACAAGATGTAAAATATTAATATACATTACGCGTCGTATTGATAAATATGCTATGCAGGGTGTATTTTAACATACCCACTTCAACAGTGGACGGGAGACACAAAAACGATCAAATAAGTTCATGTGCCTTATTCGACCTTGTTCCCGAGTTATAACCATTTTTGTACTCCAGCACTGTGCAACTCCTTACCTTTATAAGAAGTGTTCGAAGTAGCCACCTTCGCCCTGAGTGCAAGTCTGCAGTTTTCGTGTTGCAGATTTCCTCAAAAACTTTAATTAATCTGACTAAAATGTGGTGGTGTACCGTCATGCATAAATCACATTCGATGTACGACATCAAGTGGAACTTCTGTCAATACTTCACTGAATTGATGGCTTAAAAAATTTAAAGAAAGTTAACCTGTTAATTTTCCCTTGCGAAAAACAAGTCTGATTGCAAAAAGTTATATGGAAAAAATTAGTAGAATCAGTTACACTATGTCTGTTTGCCATTAAGAATTATTGGAGTACAAAAATGATTATAACTCGAGAACAAGGTCAAATAGGGCACATGTTTATATGAATTTTTTTCATCCTTTTGGTGTCCCCCGTTCACCGTTGAAGTGGGTCCCACATGTTAAAATACGCCCTCTATACAGTTTTTTGACATTAAACTATTTTTTAAGGGGAATAATTTTTCATTGAAGGTGTAAGTTTTTATACGTTCTTTTGTACATAACTTTTATATTAATTTTTACAGACAGTGTTTAGAATTTGTTTTCAATTCAAAACCAGAGTTTATGGAGATTTATGATTTGAGAAAAAGATAACGAAATATATATAATTTCAATTTTTTAAATTTGTAAATTGTTTGGGAACCTGCAAGTTAAAAAAAAATTAAACAGTAAAAAAATGTAAAGAGTTTTCCGCCTTAAACTAATTTTAATCATTGAAAATCGAACACCTATGAATTTTCAAATTTCTTTTTGTCTGTACGCACGTGACATTGACAAGTCCATCATTAATAAGAATCCTAAAACTTAATTCTTATTATATAATGTGGAGACCATTTCAGCAGAGTATATAAGCATATTTGTGGTGACATATTCAATACAAATGTCAAGGAGCGCATTTTACGTGTTAACTAAATGCGGCAGTCCAATGATATGGCTACAACGATGAAATTGTCTTGCCGTCACAATCTGTCCCCGAGCGGGTAGCCTAAAAATTGGTGGTCTGATGCGCGAGGCATTATATACCTTCGAAGCAGCCCTTGTGCACGTTCCAAGTGCTACCGAGACCAGTGTCCTACTACCAGTGCTCGCCGAGTAACAGATCATTCTCTTGGATGGATCGTTGAACCCTGGCGGTATGGAACGCGTTTAAAAAAAAATTCCAGTCAGAAGTGTGTCACAGCGGTGTATGACACTAGCTGTAGAGAGTGGAGCTGGGGGAAAATGGGGGTGATGGCAAAGGGAGAGAGAGTGGGGCGACTGGAGAGGAGAACTTCTCACGGTCGATGATCTACCTTGAGATGACCACGGAACCTCATTCTTAAAGGTCACTGGATATTTTCAGCTTCTAATTTTAACATACTTAGCAATGCACTGCCTATTTTACTTTCCCGAGTGCAATTACAGGACATTACAAGAGATTGGAGTCAAACGTTCTATGCTTCTCTTGAAGATTTCATCGTTCGGCTGGGATCTAGAACGCGTGGGAGAAACGAAGAGCTTACTTTCGAAGCAACGTGCTACTTTACATTACTTGGAACACATATTTGTACTGTGAAGTATGATATTGTTAATAAAGGACCTCGTTAATTATATTTAATTACAGAAATCTGGGATGTGCATGTACAAGGGATTCACGCGAACAGTTATAGATGTAAAACGTTTTAAATATCTCGGGAGGAGATAAGAGACACTGAAGAGACGATTGAAACGTAATAGACGATAATAATTCTGTTTTAACCCTACTACGTCCCTTGGGTCTTTTGTTTACCCACTCGCGTTTTCATATCATTAATAATTCCTATGACTTTGAGAAAAGTATAAAGAATACTAATACGTGTGCTTTCCGTTCTTTGAAATTATGTTAAAATGTCTAGCCCAGACATGCACAACTAGATATCATACAAGCGCACGCCAGATCAGGGTTGCCAGGAATTCCCCTACCGTAGTGTGTGTGATGATGCCATAACCCACATGTACCGCTCCTGCTGTAGGTGTTCCCCCTCCACTACGGTAGGGAAATTCCTGGCAACCCTGCGTCAGATACCCGCGGGCACAGAGGTGTGGGGAAATACTGACGTCACGAGCAGTAGATGAGGAGCAGGGCTGCCAGAAAAGCACCTCATATGATGTAGTAGGGAGTAGTAGAGGCACATTGCGAGGATTCCCCCCTCTACTGCTCCCTAATACGTCATATGAGGCGCTTTTCTGGTAATCCTTATGAGGAGTGGGAAACATTTCAAGTACCGGAAGCGCAGTGCCGCGTAACTACCGCATTGAAAGTAGGTGCAAAATTGACACGTGGCTCTGCTCGCTGCGGTGCCCGCGGGCATCGGCGCGCCCGCCGAGCCGATAGTTGGATAAGCCTGGTTAGTACATACGTGGACGCTCTCCCAATCAGTGCTCGACCTGTGCCCCACTCCTCGTCCACTGCTTGTGACGTCAATATTCACACGTGGTTCTGGTCGCCGGTACGCTGGTGAGCAACGGCGATCGCTAGCATGTCGTAGCTATATCAATACCTTAGTAAACAGTACCTGTCTGTATATATAGGCTATATCTATGTACATATGTAAACGCGATAAAAACGTAATAATAATAATAATAAATGCAAATAAAATACTATTCGAAATGTGGCGCGGTGAGAAGACTAAATTAAAATTTTGAAGATTTTCGGTTCGACCGTTTATGTGCAGAATAAAGTTAGAAAGACTAAATTCGATGAAAAGTCATGGAAAGGTATAGTAATAGGCTATACACCGAATGGTTACAAAGTGTGGGATGTGAGAAACGAAAAATTTATTGTAGTTAGAGATGTCGTAGATGAGATTTATCGTAGATGAAACAAATTACTTGGAAACTTGACCAGTAATGAAACTTGAAAGGGTTGATAAAAACACTTATAATGAAACTGATGCATCTGCATTCTGACACAGAGTCCAAATCAGTAGAAGTAGGTGAAGAGTTTCGTAAATCTGACAATAATAAATTAGATGTAAAATTAGACGACGAATCTAATAGTTCTGTGACAGAAACAGATATGCAAAAAACTTTCATCTCAAAACGATAATTATAATGTACAAAAGAATTCTGAGCCTAGAAGGAGTGATAGGAATAAGCAACGTCTTCCTATATCATATAATGAGAATGATACACAATATGACTTTCCAATGTGTGCACAATCTTTGTTAGCAAAATTCATACGAAGAAATTAAAACTAGGGAAGATAAAATTCATTGGGAACAATCCATTAACAGTGAAATAAACTCATTGTTAATAAATAAAACTTGGAATTTGGTAGAGAGGCCTAAAGATACAAATATCGTCGACTGTAAATGGATAAAATATTAAGAATAGGTGATGATTATTATTTATTGCAACCAACTAAATAACTATCAACGAAAACGAACGGCCGATTATTCGCTTTTGGGGGGCCGATTAATCCGTTACTCGGTCAAAACTCTAGTCGATGTATCTCTACACACAATGTTATGTTGCGGCGATGCGATCCTAAACGTTAGCAAATAACAGCGTGGGAATATTAAAATGGGACACCCTATATATGGCAGAGGGTGGTTGGAATAATTTGATAGAACTAAGGGGGCGGTAGCCTGAAAGAGTTTGAAAAATCTTGTTCTACACTATTAAACTTTTCTCCTAGGAAACTGTGTACAGTAAAAACTCTGCAAGAATGACTTCGTAGATGGAGTTGTTTCATAACGAATCAGCGTATCAACTTTCATCGTATTTAACAAGAAAGTCCAAGCTTTGCTACCTCTTGTGTAATACCATGGTGAAAGGTTTATTTTCACATATAACGCCAGACCCGCGCGGTTTCAGCTCAGTTTTTCGCTTCACTTCGTTTTAAGGCTGAGCAAACTTATGTGTACGTCTCTTATAAGCACTGTTCCCAGTGAAGCCAAACTAGCCACGAATCGCTTATACTCCGATAAAAGACGTATTCTTTAAAAATTCAGTGAAAAAAGTGCAAAATGCGAGCTATCGAGTTGTTCTTTTAATTCAAGAGCGAGTAGAGCGCGTATACGGGTGAGATGACCAATTTCCGCTTTCGCAAAGTGAAATTTTGGTTAAATATTTCAATGAAAAATAATTAGAAGTGCATTACAGTATTCTGTTAGTCAGTTAGCGCTTACCCTTGATTTCGTTAGCAGTTTTATCCGGGCGTTTAATTGCGCAAAAGTTACGGTTATTTAAACAACTGTGCATATAAAAATCAGTGGCTTCAAGTATACTCATTAAATCAACAATGTGGTTTGGTATTCTGTGTCTTGTGAGTATACTGATATTCAAAATACTGCTTGGTTATAGACGGCCACACAAATTTCCTCCAGGTAATTCGAGTTTTGACATTTTCGAAACCATTATACAGGGTGTCTCAATAATCGTAGCACAACGCGCGATTCTTTGTTCAAAAACAAATCGATAATGTAATACAAATATTTTTCTGTAACTTGCGATTTAGAAAAACTCGAAAATACATGAATGTGAGTGTCTTATAAAGATTTTTCTGCACGTTAATATAAAAATTTTGTTATAAAATTTTCTCTGCGGGTTGAAATACAAATCTTAGTATACAATTGTTTCTGCGCACAAAAGTCACATAATAATTTACTTTACAGACCACAGCTGTAAACCCTGCAGCGTGTGTCATATTTTTTACAAAAAAAAAAAATTAAAAAACATTGTAATTGCATATAAAAATTCGTTAGATTGAGACTTACAATCGTGCTATGTAGTGTACTGCTGATACGATTACTGCGGAGACCCTGCATAAACAATCGTAGTATTAAGAACAACCCATTTACATATTTGCACGTTTAAGGCCCACGTGGTTTGCCTGTTATTGGAAATACACTCGACATTGCAAAACTAGTGAAAGAGACGAAATATTACAACGATGCTTTGTGCCGACTAGCTGACAAGTACGGGCCAATTGTTGGCCTCAGATTAGGCTTTACTGAGCCGTTGCTTATTGTTTCCGGGAAAGAAGCTGTCACGGAAATGTTAAATCGACCGGAATTCGACGGCAGATCCGATGGATTTTTATTTAAATTTAGATGTGGTGGCTCGCGACGGGGATTATTGTTCGCGGACGCCGATGTTTGGCACAGTCAGAAAAGGTATATATATTCGCAGGAGTGTTAGGGCCTTTTTCCACGAGACACTTCCGTGGCTCGTGTCTGATGATACGGGTGCATTGAGTTGGTAAAAGCAGCGATCTGAAACAACATACAAAAATATAAGAAATGTCTGAGTAGATCTCAAAAGACCCAAAATACCAGTCGACGGTCATAAATGGGTATCGTGTGAAAATGTCCTTAACTTTTGTTTAGTGAGGCTTTACACTAATAAATAACAATAAGATAACACTAATATATGGCGCAAATTTCAGTGCATTAATTGTTCCGTTGTTTTCATTATTTTATAAATCTGTATTTTTGTATTTTTGTTTTTCCTGCGCTTTTAAACAGGATGGCGTTTCAAGCATTTTTGCTTATATTGCCCAACGAACATTAGTCATTCATTTTTCCCTCCTTTTTCCTTCGGGTCCCAGCAGCGGCAGCGCACCGGGAGGAAGGTGGTCTCCCATCTTTCCCCAGTACACCGCCCCGTGATGCTTAACTTCGGTGATCTAACGAGAACCGTCGTTTTCCATCACGGCTACGGCCGCTGGTTTTTTATAAATCTGTTTTAAACAATATAAAATATATATTTACGTTATATTATGATGTTTGTTAGACGACCGCGATAATGCAATAAAAACGTGATGTAGATGTTCATCTGTTTTGGACGATTATTAAATTACAGTAAGAAACTTTGAAAATCCTGTTTTTCTTCAGTAAAAGAAAAGTTTAAATTACTTTGAATTTTTTCGGATAGAATCGTATGATTTTCTTTCTATACTATTGTGAGGAACAACAAAGCAAATTCAAGGGGTTTAAACCAGCAATAGTTCCGTGAAATTAAAATTTATTCAACTGCTTCGAATAAAAGATAAATGCTACGAGTGAAAAACTTATTCTACGCTACGAATAAAACCTTCGAATGAATAAATTATCTTTTGTTCGTCGGACAAATTCTCACCGATTAAACTTATTCATTCGATTATTCGAGCCTCGAATAATGAATAAAGATGAAGACTTTTTTTTCGGTTCTTATTTAAATGATTTTTTTACCTAAATAATGCCCAACTCTGCCTGACCATTATTTTCTAATACTAATAATTCAGTTTATGTATTATTAGGTTTTCGCTGAAAACTCTGATACAACTTGGTTTCGGAAAGTACACAATGGAACAAGTAATTCAACAGGATGCAATTAGATTAACCGATATTATTACTAATTTGACGATAGATGGGAAACCTGCAAATGTTTCTACTCCCATTGCCGTAGCTGTTTTGAGCAATTTATGGTTGATAATAGATGGAACGAAGTATGCGCACGGAATTAAAAAGAATGTTCATTAATTCCTAATACTGTGTGTCACTGAAGTACGTGCTTTGATGTTCAGATTCGATGTGGGAGCAGAAACTCCAGAATTAAAAGAAGTTGTACTCATGCTTAAAGCGTGCGTTATGAGTATGAATATTATGGGTGGCATTTTAACTCTGTTTCCTTTCTTAAGGTATATATTCCCAAAATTATTAGGATTTTCAACATTCAAAAACCGACATGAATACATAGACAAATTCATTATGGTAAGTCGTTTGTGTGATATAAACCTAATAAGGTTTTGTTTTAAATATAAAATATGTACTTAAAATTAGAATTTTAAAATTAACTTGTATGTCAGTTCGTTCTCTATTGCAACCTCTTAATAAATAATTGAGCAAATTAAAAAGCTATTTTTATCGGTCGATTTGTTGGTATACCTATATGTACTTGATTCTTATCTACCTTTCCTGTACCTACTGAATATTTTAAAAGACTTATACTTAAAGCGTCTAAATATTAATAATATTTATATATTCCTATAGTCAATAACTATATTCTGTTTGATTTGCACTTAAACATTTTTCGCATTGGGACCATGCAATAGTTGCCTAATTACCTATGTTTTCAATATGTTAATTTTAAAAAAATAATTTAAATTTCCTATAAACAGTTTCTTAAAAAATACTATTTTTTTCGCAGAAGGACTTGTTCATGTTATTATTTACTTATTAATTTACTTTCCTTCTATATTACTAGTAACTTAATTATCACAAAAATCATTAATTAACTCCTTAATTTTAGCTAATATCATTATTTTTGCAGGACACGATCACGAAACATAAAAATAAAGCAGCAGGGCAGTGTACAAGTTTTATCGACGCTTATTTAAAGGAAATTGAAGTACAAGAAGCAAAGTCACCGTTTACTTCCTTCAATGGTAATTTTTTTTACTAAAATTCATAATATGCAATTAGTAAAAAAATGTTTCACTCTTAAAAATCCGATTGGACGTAACTGTACTCTCTTCGGTGTTATAAAATCAATATTCAAGCTGAAGAATGATTCAGCAATTGAAACACAAGTGACCTTGGCTCGTGCTGATCATAATCTCTTGTCAGCTGCTCTTTACGGTTAAGCTGTCCTATAAAATAGCTCAGGATAGTTATCGGGAAAGTGAGCACGGAACCAAGCTCTTCATTTTGTCTGTATCCAGTTGTTAATCTCGGCTTCATGGCTAATGTATCATCCAGAGCAGAGTTTCCTAAACTATAATCCGCGAAATACTCTTATTCCATAAGAAAATCATGTCACGGAGGAGATTATTTGAAGCAGAATTATATTTTTGTATTTATGCTTAGATATTACCTACTGAAATGGTAGCAATTTTGCGCTAGGAATATTCAGTTATGATCCGTTGTAACTTTCAATAAATAACGTGGTTCAAAAGGATTCTACATGAAAAAAATAAGTTAGAAAAACGCGTCGTTTCCGAGAAAATTTTGAGCATGAATATTTGCTGGATACTGACAGAAAATAAGGAAAAATGATTTCTCAAAGTTTATCGGACTTTTTTCGAAAACCGTTTGTCGCACGAGGAAAAGTAATAGAACATAAAAGATGCTCCTTGTCTGGATCTACAACTTTTGTTTGATATATTTTTTTATGTAATCAATAACTTAGAGGATATTATATAAAATCGACTTTGTGAGCTGTTAAATAATTATTTAAAAGTTCAAGGGCCCACGGACACCTTTTCCCGTTACTCGATCGGGCTCAAACTTTACACAGATTTTTTTTTATCATTTGGAACTATTCTGAGGGGGAGGGGGTGCGAGGAAAATCTTGAAAAAATATTTTACCAAAAGTAAATAAGAGCCACCCTAGTATAGGCGTTACGTTTTTCGTCACTTTTATT
The DNA here is from genome assembly GCF_050908995.1 of Andrena cerasifolii. Classification (NCBI taxonomy): domain Eukaryota; kingdom Metazoa; phylum Arthropoda; class Insecta; order Hymenoptera; family Andrenidae; genus Andrena; species Andrena cerasifolii. The sequence goes on along the minus strand of NC_135126.1, from coordinate 4,816,604 downwards.
ATTGCCTACGCTCCGGCTCGGTCAAACGTGGCACGCACTTGGGTGAAATAAATCTTTCTCCAGTTCGACAACCCATTACAACAAGAAGATTGAGTAGAATTGGGCTCGTTAAAGACTATATGGAAAATTTGGAATGAACGTTCGCATTGAAATTCTGAAATTTGTTACCCTTTTTAAAGTTCACCTGTATAAAATGTATAATGTGAATCATTATGTTGTAGAAACGCAGCTAATATATGTAGTAAAGGATCTAATTGCCGCTGGTGTGGACACAACAGATAATACAATTGGATTTACATTGGCTTACCTCGTAGAGAATCAGTGTGTACAACTTAAATTACACGATGAAATTGATAGAGTCATTGGGAAGGATATTTGTCCCTCTCTTAGCGATAAAAGGCGGTAAGACGCACTTCGTATAATTTACTAGTTCTTTAAAATATAAAAACATTTATGGGTGTACCAAACATTTAGTTTTTCTGCACTGTTGGAGATTGTTTATTAAGAATTGAAACAGACATTTAATATGCCCATAACGACACGGTAGCTTATATTTTTCTGGTTTTGCGTGTGTAATTGTTTTTTAGGTATACATTTCTATAATGTTTATTATTCACTAAATTCAGTTGCAAAGAAAACTGTCGAATTGAAAGGAATTTTTGGAACATTGATTATATTTTTAAAAATAAGACTACAAACTGATTTACTCTTCCTCTTTACAACATACATAAGTATTATAATATGCTAAAGTTAATAGGTACTCGCAAAACCATTAAATTATTAATTGTATTTCTGCTTGTTCATTTCTTGCCATTTTTGTTTATAGATTACCGTATTTAATCGCCATTATATCAGAAGTATGGAGAATGGCGAACATTACTGGAACGAGTCTTATCCATCGAGCAATGACAGATTCTACACTACTAGGTTTCAAAGTGAAAAAGAACTATGGTTTAATAGCTAATTTTAAAAGTCTTCACATGGATAAAGAACATTGGGGTGATCCGGAAGTGTTTCGCCCAGAACGGTTCATCAACGAAGATGGAAAATTCATCGATGATCCGTGGCTCATGCCTTTCGGATATGGTAATTTTCTTTTTTATTCTGCTATATTGATATATCGGTTAGGTCACTGGCAAATAGTTGATTATTAACAAAAGAGATGATAAATAGTTGCTTTGAAATGAATTGTAAGTGTGAAGATAACATACTCCCCGAAAATGTAATTAATCAAGTTACAGGGGCATTTTTGTTTAGAGGGGGCAGTTTTAAAGTGATCTTTCGAAATTTGTAATGGAAAAATTTGCCATTTGTAAGGGTGCATGCACCATTTGTGGCCACTTTAAGATATTGTACCAGTTTTGGCCACCTCAAGAAGACATCACACAGTCTATTACCATTTTGGGATCCGAGGCTTCGTTCTTGAGATATTAACAATTGAATAATAGCGATGGAAGTTCCGGGCCACGAGGTTTAAAGCCGATGCAGCTGACGCGGAGCAGTGCTCCCTAGTACGCACACGCATGAGACATGCGTAGATACAGACTGTGTGTTCAAACTGTGAAAATGAACTGTGTGCCCGCTCTCAGCTGTTTCGGCTTTAAACTGCGCAGCCCGGAAATTTGGCCGCTAATGTTCAACTGTTAATATCCCGAGAACGAAACTTCGGATCCCAAAATGGTAAAGGACTTTCCGATGTCTTCTTGCATTATGATATTCCATGTTCCAGGATGTCCCTGAATTTTTGGACACCCTGTATTACGTGCTGTATGGGAATACGAATCTTGTCGTTTCCTATTTTCCTTAACTTTTCTGTTGATATGCTTGCAAAACTAGTTTCAGTATATCAGTTGCTTTTGAGTTTTCAAAAGCATGATTGTATTTTATGTCGATCCTGGTCATTTTCACATTTGCAAAAGATGTTTCTAATCACACCTCGTTCGTTAATTATTTGTTTTCAGGTCGCAGAAAGTGTTTGGGCGAATCTGTAGCTAAAAACACAGCTTTCATCTTTCTGGCGTGCTTATTTCAAAAATTTCATTTCACGCTGCCCGAAAACCACCCGGAGCTTTGCCTTAAAGGGATCGATGGCGTCGTTGTTTCACCACCTGAGATGGACGTTATCGTTACTCAAAGACATTGAATCTAATAATAGATGACATTTGAAGTGTTTTATGTTACTTCAATTATTCGAAAAAACAATTAAGCTGTGTTTAATTGTATGAAATAGCCAATTTTTCTATAAGCTGCGGCTTTAAATATTTCACTTAATTTTCAATATTTAGAAAGATCATCCTAAAACCGCATGTTCAGACGCCATCTTGAACACTACGATCAGAGCGCCACCTCGACCGAGTTTCACTGCGATACATCCTAAAGTCGACGCTTGCCGTGATTTCTTTGGTGGTGGAGCATTTACCGGGGGAATTCCGCGCAATAGAAACCATTGTACGAAGGAAAACAAATTCCGCTTTTTTAATCAATTACAAACTAAAAATTTATCAAATCAAACTTTACAAGCAATATTCTTTTCGTATAATAATTAATTTACACATATCTACAAAATAAAATGTAAAAGAAATTTTACTCTCAACTTTTTAAAGAAAACAACAGCAACGTTTAGAGAACTGAACCGTTTTGGGACCCAAAATTATTTACTATCGATTTTCTTTTATACGTCTGAAAATGATGTGATGTAAATATCACATTGGACGTTAAAGGGTTAAATGAATAATGTTCTTTAATGTTCATTTAATCTTTTATTTTGTGCAACACGTATAAGTGAATAGTACTCACAATGAGATATAATCACTTTCTTTCCACTATTTACTTTTGATTCAATACAAACTTTACTTACAATCTATTGTGCTTTTGCTATCTGTACTCTTATGTATTACTTTCTCCTTCTTTTAGACAATATTTAAACTCATTTAGTAATTACGTGTTTTGAATTCAGCGCTAAAAAGTTTTAAAAGTTGTCAGATTAGCATGGCAGATTGCGCTGTATATAATTTTTTTTTATAGAAGCTACGCTTCTATTGCATATTCTGGTTTGTCTATGACATTGTATGACACTGAGAATTGCTAAGAATTCAAATTGTGTGTATTTGATAAGAAGTATCTAAATACTTCTTTGATTTCTGTTAAGACAAGTGATCACATGAAAATAATGTGATCGATATGTTAACAGGCATTAGTAACTTTCGATGATAGTTAACCACGTGTATAAGATGTTATTAATATAACGCCGGAAAATTTATAGGGGAACATTTGTACATACCAGTACGGTAGCATTCACTCAAATACAGAAAATTGCTGTTGTTAAAAGACCCTTAAAATGTAAGTATATAATGATTAGTTCTTTGTAAATATATACATTTTTAACTTTCAACTCACATTTCATTGAATAAAAACTATTGCAAAGTAAAAATTTTAGAGTGCATTTATTAATACCATATTACTATTATGGATAATTTTAAGTAGCTTTTCTTGATTTAATTTATATACTTGTGATAACTCTAATTCATTTCGTATACAGCTAGCGTTTAGGTTCTAAGGAATTCATCATCATTAACTTCTGGTGTTGGACAACATGGCGAAGGATCGCCAATCAGACAAAATTGTTTTGAGTTACTATGACTGTTTACTGAGAGCAAGTGATGTAGCGTTACTTCAAAAACCAAATTGGTTAAATGATGTTATAATAGGATTTTATTTTGAATATCTCGATAAACGGTTTAACAAAAATGGGCAAACGGAACTATATTTTATCAGTCCTGAATTAACTCAATTGTTGAAGATGACAGATCCGTCTCAATATGGTGCATTCTTTGATACTGTCAGTGTGTCAGAGTGCAAGTGTATAATTTTCCCATTGAACAATTGTGATAGCAAAGATGCAGCGGGGGGATCACATTGGAGTTTATTGGTATACTGTAAAAGGGATAAAACTTGTTACCATTTCGATTCGTCTCCAGGTTACAATGATAGTGTTGCTTCCGAATTTGCGAATAATGTAATGAGCTATTTGCTTGATAAAGATGAAGCTACTAAGAAATTCATTGAACCAAACTGTCCACAACAAGATAACGGATATGATTGTGGAATTTTTGTTTTGTGTCTAACAGATGTAATTACAAAATATGTTATGGAAACTGGCAAAGTGAATGGATGTGATTATAGTGAAGCTAAAAAGTTAGTGTTTACAAAACGTACAAAATTATTGGATTTAATACATGAATTAAAACACGAATCAAATGCTGATAAATGATGAATAGTTTCTTATCGATTAAATTTAAAACTATTATATTTTTGTATAAATTTGTTTGAAGCTCTGTGCTTGTGGGTATGATAAATATAATTTATCACATTATGTGATCCAATAGTAATTCTGTATTGTAGTTATGTACATATAAGTTAGATGAATGAATAAATATATGAAACTTCATTTTAGTGACTTATTTTTAATACAACTTTGGAGAGAAATGAGTAATTATGCAGCATAGGAGAGGCAGCTCCCATTACCTTGATCTTCACACTGACATGTATTCTCAAGGACATGACCCCGAGTAACTTTTCCTTTTACACCCTAGACGCTCGTTTTTGCAGGAGATATTTGGAAATTAATTCTGAAAAACCTATTACCCCTACAGGGCCGGGGTTTTGCACACATATTTAGTAGTGTCTGAACTATCAACACAAATTTTTGCAATGCATTATATTGAAAATTGTACAAGTTACACGTCGAAGCGTAGGTTATGTCATCAAACACCGGGTATCATTTTTGATACGGCGCGTAATTTTAAAAATATAAATTACTCCGATTAGAATAATTAAAAGCTACGTGATGGACATTTAATTACAGATACATTCGCAGTTAATACATATACACGCCGAATATAACATACAAGTTAGCACGATAAGCCATATGTACATTTTGTCAACAGCTGTTGGCATACTTTCGCTTATCTAGAGATTCCACATTTTTCAAAGCTAAATACACATAATATAAAGTCAAACGCAATAAATTTATGAATGAATTGAGACGATTTTATTTGCTATGGCAGGGCTTTTAAAACAGAAATACTTAAATAAAATTTATAAAAGTAATAAGTGCTTCTCGTTATTTCTTGATATTGTAATACGCAACATTATTTATTTTGGTTTAACAAAATACATTCTACCAACATTCCATGTGTATTATTTCATTGTGCAAATAGTTCCATTTTTTTAATTTCCTCTTGGAATCCAATATCGCTTTATCTTTCGAATATTACATCTCAGGCAACACCCTTTCATTATCCACAAATAATTGTACTTAATTATACATTGAACGTGTAATGCGCTTGGCGAATTAAAACTATAACAATTCAGATTCATATTTATATTTTTATTCCTTTTAAGATTCCGTTTTTTTCCACTTCGGAGCTCCAACACGGAGCCAGCGAATCTCGAATGCAGAATACATAAATATTGTGCGAGTGTATTATTCTGTGGCATCACTTCTGACGTAGCCGAAATGTTGGGAAATTCCTTCGAAAGTCCTTAACCAGAAAACCTTGAATTAATGTTCTACTTATCATATCCGCGATACTTTCTGTGCGACAGATTACAAATAAATCATTCCAGCCAGGGCCGACGCGAGGCGGGTTCAGCGCATTCCCCGGGACCCGGCCCGCCGCGCCGCTTTAAAAGGCCCCACAGTCCATGAAAGCTTCATCGTAAATTTTGCGGGGCACTATGCGAAGATATTTATTATCATAAAATTTAGAAATACAATGTAAAGGCGGTTTTTAGCCCCGCACAATTTTGGAACCCGGATACGCAAATGTTCACACCGGCCCTGACTTCGACCTATTTCGAATTATGTAAAACTTGGAACTGTATTGAAGTAATTTGCGACGAATAAATTGCGTTACATTGCTGACATTGAAGCTGTCAATCGTTTCTAAATAACGAACATTACCTACTATTTGAAACTAAGATTGACACAATTTTTCTTACTTCCAAATATCTCTAAATCAGTTGGGTTTACACATAATAAAATATTGCTTGCTTTCTACTTTCTGCTTGTCTAATTTTCATTCGTAAACATCTGAAAAAATCATCGTCCTTTTCAACATTTTTTTAAAAGAAACAGAGTTGAAAATTTATCATAACATTTTCGTCGTGATTTTATTTCCATTTCTAATATATTTGAATTGTTGAAAACAAAACAAATAATGTAGTTCAGAATGAATATGTTTAAAGTTCATTGAGTGGCTTGAAAACCTTAAAAGTTTTGCAGCTAAAAAATAAATTCAGATACAAAAAGCGTTTCGTTTACGATTAAGACACTTATTCCTTGATTAAATCACATTCCATGAAATATTTGTACTTGTACTTATTTTGAGTGAAACTATGCAGCCTGTGCAAACACTACATATTATGGAACTGTACCTTTTTGTTTATCACACAACTAAAATATCATACAAATAAAAAAGTTTCTGAAATTCAAACAAACTGTGTTTCAACGAAACTGTCGCTTTTTGATAATATGTCTAAAATATTTGATGCTTTGATCGATGGCCATGTAACCGCAAAGTTTAATCAGGCCTGATAAGACGAAGGCGCTTGGGAATGACAGCATTGGTGTTTTTAACCGATTTGAAAAAGAAAGAGCCCAGATAGCACACGTCGTCTAGAAGCCGTCTTTAAGACGTCTTTCAGACTTTCAGGACGTTTGACGACGTCTTAAAGACGGCTTATAGACGAGAGCGCTGATGTAGGTGCCCAATAAAGGATTTTTTAAATTTCATCCTCAAGCGGGTGAACAGGGGTAAGTGTGTTTTCACGGACTCCTTAATATCTCTTAGGCCCGATTAGATATTAATTTGTTTTTGACTTACAAAGGTTACCCACACAAATGCCTAAAAGCAAATTTCAGGATTTTGTCCTAATCAACCCCTACAGGGGTGAAATGGGGTAAAATGTATTTTCTCGGATTCCTTAATATCTGTTAGGCCTGATTAGATATCAACTTGGTTTTTACTTACAAAAGTTAACGACACAAATGCCTTAAAATCAACATACATATTACTTTATAGAGGTTACTTCACAAGAATTGCATACAAAATTACTTAGAAAAAGAAACAAATATAAAAGTAATTCCTTTGAACTATTCTACCGTAATGAAGCACGAGTATTTTGCTAGAATTTTGACTTTACGTACGTAGTTATGAATCAATGTAACCAGGCTCGTGTAATATGGAATCACGTCACAATCTAATTTATTTTTATTTACTACTAAATTAATTTAATTTTGGGCGGACGATTAATATATTATTTTTTCCCTGTGCCGGGAGGGGGGGGGGGGGGCAAACGCCCACCCCCGCCCCTCCTTGGCTACGCCCATGCATGCAGATCTGGCTGGTTGCCTGTGCAAAGTGCGCGATGCACACAGGCGCCGCAAGAGATAACGCGCTTAAAAGACCTAAACAAAATATGAGATAAACTTTTAGATAAAAAATAAATGTCATGCTATGATGCTACAAATATGATTTATATAGTCTTCTCTCGATATATTGCCGCGACTCGGGACCGGCAACAACAATATATCGAAAATGGGGCACGATTCTTCCTTTTATTCGCAATTAATTAGGAAAATTTTTTTTTGGAAAAGCGCCATTTGTCTCACACACCTAATAATATATAGTCATAAACTAATAATTTTTCATCGCATAAATACCAGATTCCCCGTTGAACGGTCAAAATACTGTCATAATTTTAAGAATCATGAGATTTATAAAAAAAAGTTACATTTAAGTACTGGACGAGCTGCGGACAGAAGATTTCTTCGATAATATGGAGAACAAAGGGAAGTTATTTGATGTTCTAAGCTACAGTGGCTCGCCCTGTCTATAGAAGGTGGAAAATATTCGGCTCTGATGGGGTCATTGAATAGAATCACATCTACGATGCGTAAGAAAGGTAAGAAATGTTGCCAAATCGCAATCTCAGCCATCGACGAGCACGCGTCAATGTATTCGCGAGGCCTGTAACACCTTTGGCCGCGACGTTGGACACGTCAGTTTATCACTTGGTCTGGTCACTGTTAACACTGTTCGACGAGGATTGTCCGTCAATCGCAAGGAATTAACGTTTCACGATACTCACGTGTATGCGTATCTTTTTTTCATTAGCAAGTGAAAACGCGACGTCTTTCTAATGTAACGCGACGTATTACGACTATTCAAGTCACCCCGTGCACGTTTTAACGCTTATAAGTTCTTCCTATAGAAGTTTGAAAAATCATCGGCCTTTTGTTACAGTAAATTGTATCAAATACTAGTGAGAGTGTTATTCGACGAGTTCACGTTAAAGTGAATACGTTGATTTCGTGTAACTCTGTTTTTTCATTTCGTGTTAATAAAATACATCCTAACATATAATTGGAACCATAAAAAAGCCAATTATGTATACTTAAAAGTTGAAATGAAATGAAGAATGTGTTTGTATAGTGGTTTTCGTCAAAACGATGTTTAATTTTTTTCAGATACTATTTGTTACCCGTGTAAAATTATAATCGTTAGGAGTAATTTTATTGACGAATAAAGTGACGTACAGTTTTATCGAAAACTTTTAAATGACATTCAGTCATGAGTATCAAGCGAAACGATTCAGTGGCCGGCGAGAAGAGAAAGCAAACGAGAGAGAAAACAGAAAAGGCACAGAATTTCAGTGAAAATTTTGAACCGCCTGATGGCGGCTGGGGTTGGATTATTGTGATGGCTGCTGGATTTTCCAACGTAAGTTTAGCCAGTATTTTTTATCTACATAAAATCTACTGAATGACGGAAGGATTTTCTTTTCAATGTAGAATTTTCATTCAGTAGATTTTTATATAAAAAATAAGCCCACAAAATTTCAGAAAGATTGGTGCAGTAGTTTTTGAGATATGTTGCTCACCATTTTTAAAAAGGCTTCTTGGATGTCGGTGTATTTCTATTATGAACGTAAATATTTCTCTACAAAACAATGTAGATTTAATGAGGAAATTCGAATAATTACGGAAATTATGGCACTGAACGTAACTACGGCCTCGCAGAACGGTATTGGCGTAGGGGACTTAAATATGAAGCCGTTAATCTCGAAACTACATTTTTAAACACCGTACATACACCGTGTACATCAGCGCTGTCCAAGGTCGCTTACGCGTACGCTAGGGGTTCCCCCACTCTCGTCCGCGTTGTCAGGGATACCGCGCGACGCTAGAGAGGCGATCATGACAGACAAGCGCTAGCCCGGCTAGCCCGTCATGAGAGCCTTCGTAGCGTCACGCGGTCTCCTTGACAACGGAAGGCACGCTGCGGGAAAGAAAGATTGGAAGGGGAAGCAGGCGCGTGAGGGGCCCCTACGCTGGACAGCTCTGGTGTGCGTCATAACTTTTGAACGAACGAATATTTGCACTTGAAATTTTAACTGGAGGTGTAGAATTCCTTTCTCTATAACATGGAATTTTCGCATCAACATTGGATGTTTGCACAATTTTTTATAAACGATTAAAGACGATTCTCTTCCACAAATATGTGGAAAAAATTGATTCGTGCGTAACTTTCACAATTTGTGTTTAAATTCACCAGTCAAGTTCCATGCTGTAGATTTTGGTGTAGCACAAATAAACTTCAGTATTTGTAAAATTCTTTCAGTTCTGCATATTCCCAATGATGCTATGCTTCGGGCTAATATTCAAAGACAGATTCGCAGAACTGGGAATTACCTCGTCTCAAACGACAACTATAATAAACATAAACTCAGCAGTGACTTCATGCGTTGGTAGGTAATTTCTTGATTATTCATAATCTCGATATTCTTATCACATTCGCATTTTTTTTTTGCACACCTCATGTTTGATTACGTCTACGCCCGTTATCGTCAAAAGCAACGGCCAGATAACAGCTGATAATGCAATGCGCCACATGCTCGCCGAAAGAAGTACGATTTTATCACAATTTTGTATTTCACCCTTATCGTACGCGGACACAATACATAGTTGTTATTTCGCGATATCAATCTAATATCAAAAACTATTGTACGCTTCCAGTGTTTTTAACTGGACGCCGCGATTCTCGTGGCTTCACTATTTTAAGCGGCGCTATGTGTTTTCAGATACAATGGAATCTGGATTATCTGACTTAATCGATAATATGGTGAATCGTTGAATAATTACTTTCAGGGCCGTATTTACCACACCCATTTAGGCACTGTATGAAGGGAAACTCGCGAGGTATCTAACACCTCCCTCCTAAAACAGTAATTTACACAACAGGAAAACTTCTAAATAATTACCAAAATTTTTGTATTTTCACCCGCAACTTAATTAATTATTTCTGTACCTACCTACCGCAAAATTATTTAAGTAAAATCTAAACATTCGGATATTTAGTTAGAAAATAAAATATGGATACGTTAATACACGTGAAACCGTATTTTTCGATATACACGTGTACCCGTGTGTTAAGATGTACACGGACTAAAACACGGATATATTAATTACACGTGTACACGTCGCACACGTGAAATCTGCATCTCTACTCGGGACCAAATAATCCCTAAAAGACCAAGATTTTATATCAGCTTTCAATTTAAGATTAATAGCTTGGAAAAACCTTAAATTTGCATCTTAAACAGTGCTAAAAATGCACTTCGTCAGGTTTCTTACATTGTTTCATACCTTGATACAAATCAGGGAAACTCTGTATGAAATAAAAGTTTATAAAAATTTTGTATGTTACAGGATTAGCTAATGGTCCATTATTTCGAAGGTTCAGCTTTAGGCAGGTAGGTTTCACAGGCGCTCTTATTTGCGCTACATCGATCGTGATATTGTCAACCATGAAAACTTTTACAGGAGTGTTAATTTTCTTCTCGATTTTATATGGTAAGTTGAAAGAATCTAGGTGCACCTAACGAGGTGTAATCAACAAAACATAAAGAAAGATATCGAAAGTTTCGGAATTATTAGCATTAAGGAAGTATTTAATTTTTATGCTTCCAATTTCAGGTGTGGGGATTGGTATTACAATGTCATCCAATGCTTTAGCCTTAAACACTTACTTCAAGAAGAAAAGGAGAGTTGCGACGGGGCTTAGTTGGACTTGCACAGGGATGGGGGCTATTGTCATGCCACAGGTAATTTTACGTAAATTGAAACAAAGTAATTAATCATTCTTTTAATTAGCGGTATGTAAAAAATAATACTAATAATGTACCACATCGAAAGGTTTTGATAGAATTTTAGTTTTCGGTATAGCTTTGTTGGCGTAATACCGGTATGAAGATTATACCGGTTAGAAGTCCCTGCTTATAAGTACGAAACGAAAGTTTAATAACTACACTAATTTCTAGATAATCACACTGCTTATGCCCGTATATGGTGTAGAAGGTACACTTCTCATTTTCGGTAGTTTTACATTTAACGCTGTCGCCTGTGCCCTTCTGTTACAACCCGTTTCTCGACACGCAAAGAAGAAACAAGATATAAAGAAACCCAGTGGCAATAACGATGCAGAATTGCAACAATTGTCACCGAACAATAAGGTACAGTTTAACTGTAAATTACGCTGCAATATACATAGTAATATAATATTGTAGATAACAATAGTAATAAATTATGTTTATTACACACTCCCATGCAAAGAAAAATAAAAGAAAAAAGAAAATACAAAATGTGAGAAGTTACATGCAATATGAATGTGTAAGAAACGAGGTTTCGCGACTCTAAATTGCGCTACAATTTTCACTAACTCAGAAATGATGACACGAATAGTGAAACTGAACTGAATTAAAAATTATTAAAGTCTCTTACAGCAGTTTTTTCAATTCTTACCATGCAAAATAATTACTTAAATTCGTTTGTATACTTAATGAACAAAATGTTACGTACTTCCCTTAAATCGCAGAGCGATTCGATATTTTGGGACGGCAATGTGTCAGTAGTACTGTACAGTAAATATTGATGTGTGAATTGTAACGTCACGATGTAGCGAGATAATTTGAAATGATCCTGGTATACATCACGTAGCATGCATTATATTTCTCCTAGTGTCCGACAGAGAAAGCTAATGAAAATCAGAATAGTTATCTTGAAAACAGGCCAATGGAAAATGTCGATGAAAATAATCAGAGCAATTACAGTGCTTTGAGTCTTGCTAAAGGAAAATTCGGGAGCCAGTATCTATATTACGACGACGATGAAGACGGTGCTTCTGGCATAGATGTGATGGGTCCTACTTCCGTGATGATGTCACGGGCCAATGATGGGTGGTAAGTGTCGAGACATCAACTTACGATAATATTTTACAACACGACATAACATGGTGTACATATAATGGTATTAAAAACAATAGTTTCGACATAGATACATAAAGTAAACACAAAACCACGGTTTTTAACCGCTTAAGTACGATGAATGCATACAGTCGGGGGAAAAATTAAGTGGACAGGTAGTGGAGATGGTTGTCGGTGAAGCTTAATCAAAATAATACTATCAAAGTGTGAGAAGTGAGTCAAAGAAGTGAGAATTCATTAACGCAACAGCCGATACTGCTCGATGTACGGACTTCTATGTCAGTCCAATAATTTAAAAATTTGTTCCCAGGGGTTTTGCTGACTGCAGGCCTGATTTTTTGGTCACTCTTTAAGTGAGTGATTCTAGACACCAGACTAAGACGAAAATCAAGAGTAACGATACTGCGGTTGAGGCTTCAGTTGTTAATTATAAGCGTTTAAAGATATCCCTAACAGCAGGCAATTCCTGTGCAGCGGTGCACGCGAAGCAACACAGCCGAGGGGACGATCAGTGGTATTCAAAGCCACTGTCGCGCGGGGTCACTCACCTCAGAGAAGCTGCGACGAAATTTATCTCTGTTTCTTTATCACTTCATCCAAAATTGGAGGGTATCGTTGAATCACACCAGACTTGCCTAATCCCTAAAATCCATTGTTTACATTATGTCCACTGTAGTCACATTGTCTCGATAGCACAATAGATTACAGTGGATATAATGGAAACAATGCTTTTTAGCGAGTAGATAAGTAACATTTAATTTTGGATTAAGTGTCGCAGAATCGCGTGGCCGTGCCGATTGTCGGTAAATTCTCGTCGTAACTTCTCTGAGTTCCGTGCGACGTTCCTTCTTCTGTCCCGTGGGCAAGTGGTTTTGAATACCAGTGCTCGACCCCTCGCCCCATTTGCAGTGCGTGCACCGCTGCACGCGGATTGCCTGCTTTTAGGGATATCTTTAAACGCTTATAATTAACAACTGAAGTCCTCAACTGCAATATCGTTATTCTTGGTTTTTGCCTTAGTATAGTGTCGAAATGGCCCCTTAAATTTATTTCCACGTGTAGTCGAACACCCTGTATAACTGTTGCGGAACCGATATAATATCGGTATAGTCAGAAATTTCGGTTCCTTATAACAGTTGTTCATAATTTCGCTTCTCCATAGCTGTTTCAGTGAAAATCGATATACCTATAACAGTATGAATTTGAAAGTTATTTTCAGAACCGTTTCAACTCCTGTCCAAAACCCACAGATTCGAGCGTCCATGTAAACAGGCCTTTACTTGAAATTACAAGAATAAAGATATTTGTATTGTTCTTTTTTTTTAACTATAATGCTTTAAAAGATACTACGGAGTACGGAGTTTACCGTTCTTAAGTGTTAGCTAATTTAACATACCAAATTACTGAAGCGTTTGATAGATTGAAGGTGGCAAAAATGTAAAATAGGTTTTCCAGAAGAAATACCTCCACTGCATCTATAACATCTAAAACATCAAGGAAGGAGAATTTTCCAAGAAATTGTAGCCGACGGCCATCAGTGACTTTAAGTAGACAGTCCAGTCTCAATACAGGACCGTCGGTAAGAAATCTTAATAGGTAAATATATGTAGTAGTAAATAGGTTTACTTTTTGCCCTTCGGCCTCAAAATGGGGCTACGTGCGTTGTGTGTGTAAGTGTTTCTGGGACTGTTAACTCAAGATTGTGCTTTCGTTTTGACTTCTTCCTTCATCTTGGGCTTCTTTTCTTCTCCTTTTTTCCAGAACCATACGCATCCATTCCGCTCCTTCTTCTTCTCCCTTTAGTATCCCTCTTATCGTTGAATTTTCTCTTTTCAACTCCTTACAGCCTCGTAGCATATGACCCAGCGTCTCTCTAGTCCCTTTACGTAGTCTGCATACTGTCTCTTTTTCTTCCTGCTCGTACTTGCGTCCCCGCTCTTCGTTCCCGCATCTGAAGTTCAGATTCTGAACCTTGCGATCATGCTTTGATCTCTGCCTCTGTAATTTCGCTTTCTTTCATCGATGGATTCTGTAGCATTCACACGTTTTCTACTATAATAGTTATTGCAAAGTCTATTTGCATCTATGTATCTGCAGACAGAACAGTGAAACAGAGAGTCAGCGAAGAAAAGAAGTCTCTAAAATTGCATTAATTATCTTGAATGAATCTTGCGAGCATACTGAAGATTGTGAAAATTGCAAAGATCCTGATTGTTGTAAAAAAGTAAAACAAAAAGTAGCGATGCCAGACGAGGTTGAAACTGACGAATTGATAAAAGGGGTAAGTTTTACGACAACAGTGACGAAAATCGATTGAAATTCGTCAAAATATTTTGACACTTGCGTATGTATATACACCGGACTCTTAATTTGCGCAGAGTATAAATTCCACGTGATTTTTTTACGCGATGGAGAATCGCATAAATGAAGTCTGACAATATGTAAATGAATGTATATTGTAAAAAGTATTATTTTACATTAGGATGAACACAAAAATTATCTACATTATAATAGCATTTAATTGGCTGTTCATTGATTAACCAAAACGAGGTCAGAATAATGTAAGAAAAATAATCAAGTAAGAATTTTTCACTCATCGATATAAAATTGTCTCCGTAAATACAATATAAAGAAACATTTATTAACCGTAAAAAATGATATCGCGTAAAACAGAACTTGCCTACGAAAAATATAAATCGAGGGATGAGAGTATACATACGCAAGTTGCAATGAATAATATGTAAAACACAAGTAGGTGTAACAATTTCCGTCATGTTAATTCAGCAAAGACATGCAAATTTTAGGAATTCACCGAAGAAGCCCCGAAGAAATCATTCCTGGAAGCTGTGATTATTTTCTTTGACATGGATCTGCTTTATGACCCGGTTTACGTAAACATGATGTTCGGTATTACGTTTGCCACGTTCGCGGAACTGAATTTTTCGCTCATGACTCCGTTCATTTTGGGTGAATACGGATTTTCGAAAATTCAAGTGGCTACTGTAATGTCGACTCTAGCTAGCGTCGACGTAGTCATTAGATTGTTGATTCCATTTATTGCTGACTTTCTCGGATGGGAGAACAGGATTTTCTTCCTTGTGGGAATTTGTGGATTAGCAACTGGTCGTATTGGTAAGGAATTAATAGATTTTATCGTATAGTAGATGTTACACAAGCTGTATATCCAAATAGTCATGTGCCTCTTAATGTGAGGGGACTGCCTCTTGTGTGAGTGGTTCTACATACACTAATTCTGGCGTACACTTTAACTATTTTTCGCGTCGAAACTCAAAACGGTACGTTGGCGACGCATGGTTTCTTTTGAACATTTATTCTCATCGAGCAGAGCACGTTGAGGTAAAAACAAAATTAACATTGATTTCAATCCCTGATAACCAAATCTGGCAGCAGATCCGCAGCAGACCCTGCTGCCCGTATGACACATCCAACAGCGCCATCTGAAGGCCACAGTTGCCAAACAATTCCCTACGCGTCAATCCCTACCCTTACATAACCAGCAAGCAGATTCTGCAGTTTAGTAAATAATTAATTTTACTTATTTCAAAATATAATTATTCTTTCTTCAATAATATACAGGATTGGTGATTACAATTATTACAAAATAATATAAATAGCCCATATAAATCCGAAGAGGAACTTTCAATATTTACATTTACAAATCCATATACAGTACGTCGTAACCAGTGGTACCTATTAGGGACGATATCAGAAAATTTTATTCAAAACTTTCGACTACTTTTCTGTGTAGAATCATCATATTCCCTGTTGTGTTAGCGTCGAAAACAAATAACGTATGAATAAATAGGATACATGCGACACTTACTTCAGCTCCATCTCCACACAGTACACACTCTAGGCGATCATGCATGCTTCTGCGAACATTAACATTTATAAGAAAACATGTGTTAAATTATTATATACGAAACAAGACGCTAAACATTCGGAATTTGCGCATAACCCTACCGGCAGATCAGGGTAGGTATCAAATGTGGACCCGGCTTAATAGTGTAACGCTAATCTAATTACCGAATTGAGATATTATCTTAATGTGTGAGACGTATGTGTTGACATATTGTCATCCTATGAACATGCACTGTAGAATGTACTCGTAAAGTGTTTATATTTCCCCTTGGATTACCCAGTATAGTTGATAGTACGACTTCCAAGTCGTAAATTTTAATTCAATTAATCAGTGTTGTCTTTAAAAATATTGTAACTTATTATTTTCAGTACTTGCACATGTAGGAGACTTTCGAGTTACTTTGGCAGTTTCAGTATTAATTGGTATGGGGAAAGCTCTGCGAACAATTTTTATGGCACTCGTAATTCCTAGTCATGTCCCCTTATCGAGGCTTCCAGGTGCCACTGGACTGCAACTATTAACAGCTGGCATAGTTTCCTTGACGCTAGGACCTGTCGTAGGCTGGATAAGAGATTCTGCAGCCAATTATTCGGCCATGCTACATTTTTTAAATATTTTTACATTTTCAACCGTAATTTCATGGTCGCTGGAGATTTACTTTACAAAACGGAAATCAAGAAGAGTAATAGAAAAAAAAGAAACGCCAAACAAATGTTGAGCTTATATATAGATCGTGAAATTTGTATTGAAACAGATAAATAAATACACGTTTTATATTTATTTGTAATAAAAAGTTTACCCATAAAAGTATACATGGTGTTATTTATTACCACTTATTTAAATTAGTGTGTAATTATTGATGTACAATTAAGTATTGAGTTGAACCATATATTCTAGGTGTTTTCTTAGGATAATCGAATTTACATGTTATTTATTGTTTAAAACGCTTTATTTTTATCGATCTGCCTCGCAACTCTTAATTAAAGTTTGATCAACTCGAGCAGTAAAGTTGCAACGGCGGGTATGTGCTACTAATATTACAAGAATTGCTGGGTAAAAGATGGGTTTAACGAATCTACTCGATTTGCACGCGAACACTTTCTGTATATTGAATAATCAATTATAGTATAATTGTAAGTGTCGCGATTAATTAAATAAGTGTGTAGTTACCAATATTTGCACGGTGTTCGCGCACTGGCGATACGGGGCGTAAGAGTGGCTATTTGATTATGCCAAATAGAATATTAACCGACCTCGCGGATTCTATAAGGCTAACTTATGATTCGAAAGGAACTCGAGCCCGATCTCACTGGATATAATCAACGAGCGTAACACGACGTGAATCTGTGTGTGACTGTACAGTCTTGAATCGAAGAGGGTTGAGACCAAAGGGTTTATGTAGTCCCAAAATGTGTGGGGGTTCGCTAGAAATCTCCATTTAAGGAAATCATGAGGAGTCGTCGTCGAAAATTTCCGCCAGATTTTAGCTGCACTTTTCAAGAAGAGGAGTGACCTTCCTTCTGTGATTTCGTCGGTGGAGGAGGAACCCTGAACATCTTGACGAGGTGGAGGAAAAGCGCAACCCGCTGGTCCCAAAAACTAGCCGGGGTGATCAGATAGCTGATAGCAGATAGAGCGTCTCGCGGTTTATGACCGTGTTGTACCGCGAGTCGGCGCAGCGATAGGCAACGGTTACCAACGGGTACGAATGGTTACCAAATGTTCCACCCACCGATACAGCAATATACAGATTAACTCGGAGCCGAAGACTATCTAAATTTTTCAAGCCGGCGCGTTCTTGATTGTCCCCTGGCGATTGCTAGATTAGGCAAGCAGATGTCGAAACGTTCTTCGAAAATACTAAACTGCCGGTCGTAAAGGACTAAAATTTCGCTTTACTCCGAGCCCGCTTTTGTCTCGTAAGACCGAACAGTTTTCGAGAAAATTGAGTTCGGATTACGACTAGTCACCGAAATACACTTTTCGAAAACAAAGTGAGTTATGATAGAATTTTATTCTGCATCTTTTACTTAATTTTCATTTAAAATCATACTGTATAATACATATCTACAAGGGAATGTCAGTAATTAAGGTACCCTGATATTAGATTTTTGATACAACCGCGTTAAAATGAAATGTTTATTCAAATATTGCAGACACGTGTTTAGCCTATTATTGATTACGACTATATTTAATCGTGTCTTTGAATGACTGTCCCTCACAAATTCTAAATACGATATGTTATTAATCTCTCGTATCTATATTGCGAACTAAACAAATCTGTAAATATATTAATAAATAGCAATCATGGAAAAAGAAATCGTCTAATATTGTAGAATACATTTATGAACGATGTGCAAATATAAAAGCGCCCCTTACTTCGTTTAAATTAACAAACAATTTTTTTTTTATACGTTTGTGAATATGAGAATGTGTACTTTACTTTCTGTTTTAAATGAAAATCTGTAGGTATTTATTGTACACTGTCGGCGTTATTA
This sequence comes from Andrena cerasifolii, assembly GCF_050908995.1. Classification (NCBI taxonomy): domain Eukaryota; kingdom Metazoa; phylum Arthropoda; class Insecta; order Hymenoptera; family Andrenidae; genus Andrena; species Andrena cerasifolii. The sequence goes on along the minus strand of NC_135126.1, from coordinate 4,797,896 downwards.
CGTTTATAAGGAAGCGATAAGTTGCAGTTATCAGATAATGAAAGTTATATATATATATATTAATTTTTTAAATTAACTTGGGCGCCAATGTTATTAAATACACATTTTGTAATCCCCTTTCGCACGCAAGAAAAACTATATGTACACATATTAATACCTCCCGATTAAAATAGCACATGCTATAGTTTCAATTTAATTAAAATTATAGCTTCGTCACGAACCCGATTAAAGACGATTTCATAACAATTATTGCAATTTGCCTTATATTGTATGATGCTGATAGGGCATGCCGGAAAATAAAAGTTTAGATTAGATTAAACCACATGTTAAAGCTGCTCGCTATCTTTATAAAACGTAATGAGTACCTAATCGTTTTATGTGGACACTACGGTGCTTGTCATACGTGAGAGCAGACGACTGGCACGTTATTTCCGTGATAATGTAATTCAGCAATTTATCTATAATCTGCATTAACTTGCTATGAAGACATAAAATCGTAAACGGTGTACAGTATTTGCGGTATTCAATCAATAAAGCGTAAACAATGACGACAACGCGATTCCCACCTACGGAGCAAGTTCTGTGCGTAACGGTGTGATAGTGTGAGAAACATCTATTAAGAGAAGTGAAGCAAATTCAGTGATATTTTCGTTTGCCGAATTAATTCTACACAAAGAAAGACACTTGCGACACGCGACTGCACGGCAACGGACAGTTTAATTACGGCAGGCATATAAAATTGTGACTACACTCAAAACAGTATCACTTAAATAATATTCAGTTTTCCTTCTTCGGCTTTGAATCGAAACAAAAAGGTAATGTAACGCGAAGAGAATATTGGAGTGATACCTTATCGTTAGCATGGCGTAATACCTATGCAGAAGGAAGTAATAGAAATCATTAATTATTTATTAGACGTTAATAAAAGAAGAGAGAAGAAATGAATACACAAGAAGCTACTAAAGTACCTCCAGATGGGAAATGGGGTTGGATGATTGTTTTAGCGTATGGTTTAAACGGGGTACGTTAAATACAATGACAAGTAGGGGAGGCCGGGGCTAAAAGTTCCGATTTCGATAAAACATAAAAAATGACTGGAAAATAATGTAGTTATTCTCTTCACTATTGACTAATTTCTTGTTAAATTTATTATATCTTCTGATTTTAAGCTTGTGTTTAATATATTGTAATAGGTTTCCCATAGAAAGTAATTTATTTGTGGCTGATCGAAGCGGAACTTCTTACCCCTATATGGGGCAAGTTGTTATCGCATTGGGGTAAGTTGTTACTATGATATAAGAGTTGCCTTTTAATGAAATATTTCATTTTCTAATGAAATAAAGCAGAATTTTATTAATAATGGTAATTTATGAAGGTTCGGACCAACAAAAATGTATTATCTTTAAAAGAAAACCAAAAGCGACAGTTTTTATTTATCTTTACGCATATCTTCGATCGAAGTCATGTCCCTTTCCGCCTTTCATTCATATTGTTCGCATCTTAAAGCACAGCGGAAACAATTTATACATTTGCGGCAGGTCTGTGAAGATAGCACCCCCAAATTCGAATTTTTGGAAAAACTCAACGGCATTCGTTTGTCCATCGTTTGCCCACGTTTGCCCATCAAAAATTTTCGTTTGACCACCCTCCAAAAAAGAGTTATGAACAAAATAAAAAAATTGTCTCCATCACCCATCATGAATGCATTTCAATTTTTTAATAGAAGGATACGAATGTACCCGACCTGACCACGTTTGCTCACTCTCAGATTTCATTTGCCTACCCTCCAGAATTTAAATAAAAAATAAAAACCGCGAAAAAATGGGTATAGATGAAGCGATAGCGTTAAAGTTCGATTATTCTCGAAAATATTATCAAAATCGTTCTTTCAACGGTCCAGTTCGTTAGTTTAGATGTAGAAGAGATTTGCCCATCCATTAATTTCGTATGCCCACCCTTCAGAATCGAATTATTAATGAAGATAGCCAAGAAGTGCGGTACCCGTTGAAGCGATCGCGATAAAGTCCGATTTTTCTGGAAAATATTATCGAAATCGTTCTTTCAACGATGCAGTCCGTTAGTTTAGATGTAGAAGAGATTTGCCTATGCATTAATTTCATATGCCCACCCTCCAGAATCGAATTATTAATAAAGATAGCCAAGAAGTGCGGTACCCGTTGAACCGAATACCTTTCCGTTAGTTTTTTTTCCGAATGAATTATCAAAATCGATTGTTCTTACCGTAAAGGTTAAAGGTGTTTGGTGACATGTTATCCACTTCAATTTGTATCGCTCATCGAATACTTCACACTTTTCACACATCTGCAGCATGTGCAGAATAATACCAGAGTGGTTTTCTAGTCATTTTTCACTAATTACCGCAATGATATCGCACAACGGAAAATAATATAATGTCACAGTTACTTCACAAACCGTAAATGAACGCACGATCTCGCAAGAGTTGCGCCCGAACTCTGTAGACCGACTGACTTTCGTGCGTCGTTGGAAACAATTCGAGAGTGTCGCAGACATCTGTTTACGTTTCGGCACGTTCGATGACGACACGCAGCGCTGCTACCCTAACTAAAGGGGCGCAGCGCCGAGTGCCACTGCCGAAACGTAAACAGATGTCTGGCGATACTCTCGAATTATTTCCAACGACGCACTTCTTGGCTATCTTTGTTAATAATTCGATTCTGGAGGGTGGGCATACGAAATTAATGCATGGGCAAATCTCTTCTATATCTAAACTAACGGACTGCATCGTTGAAAGAACGATTTTGATAATATTTTCCAGAAAAATCGAACTTTAACGCGATCGCTTCAACGGGCACCGCACTTCTTGGCTATCTTTATTAATAATTCGATTCTGGAGGGTGGGCATACGAAATTAATGCATGGGCAAATCTCTTCTACATCTAAACTAACGGACTGCATCGTTGAAAGAACGATTTTGATAATATTTTCTAGAAAAATCGAACTTTAACGCGATCGCTTCACCTGTACCCTTCTTTTCGAGGTTTTTATTTTTTATTTAAATTCTGAAGGGTGAGCAAATGAAATCTGAGAGTGGGCAAACGTGGCCAGGTCGGGTATATTCGTATCCTTCTTTTAAAAAATTGAAATGCATTCATCGTGGGTGATGAAGACAAATTTTTTATTTTGTTCATAACTTTTTTTGGAGGGTGGGCAAAAAAAAATTTTTTATGGGCAAACATGGGCATACGATGAACAAACGAATGCTGTTGAGTTTTTTTAAAAAATCGAATTTGGGGGTGCTATCTTCACAGACCTATTTGCGGCGGGGCAAGTTTTTACGGTACCAACGTGCCCCAAGTCACGGTAACAACTAGCCCCTACCGACACATGTAGCAATTTCAAAGATTATTCTGCTTATACATGTATTCAAACGACAAACACTATTACACCATGTTCTTAAATGTCATTTGATCCATAAGGACGATTCAATCTATAATATCTACGTTAAATAATTGAAATAGACCAAAAAGTAATGATAGAAAAATTTTTACTTATCTGGTACGCGACTAATAGGTCCTTGCTTACAACCACACAATTCGCTGTCGCGGACGCTATTAAAGTGGGGGACAGAGTGGCGTGATCAACTCACACGGAAAAAATAATTTAAAGTACAACGCTCTTTTTATTTTGAAAATAGAGCCGTCGGAACAACTTACCCCCGGAACTTTTAGCCCCGGTCTCCCCTACATGTGTCGTTGTTTATCGATTGATATTGCTGCAACCATGGTGCTATAATAATTGACGAACAGTAAATTAAAATTCAGCTATTCTTATAATTTACATCGATTCCAAGATCACTGTTTGCATATTGAGACTTCATCTTCTCGATTGCAAAGTGATATTTTAAAAAATAGTTTTTTTTTCATCGAACCAACGTGTATCGTTGCAGTTCTCCTTCACTTTGGCCGAACTGCTTAACAGTAATTTATGGAATGGCATCAGTAACAATAACTAATTCTTCTATCTCAAATATATTGAAAAGACCCTATTCAGAATCGACCGAAATTACTCGAAATGATTTTTCTTCAAATTTTGTACATTAATGGGTCCATTAGCGAGACGTCCATTTCAAGTGTTAATTTAGCTACAGGATTTCAGGGATAAGGGGAGGGGGGGATAGGAGATAGAGGGGCAATAGATAGTGAAACCGAATTTATTCAGGGAGTTAGGAATCAGATAACCGGGGTCGGGTATTGCGAAATTACTTCACAATTTAATTTATTTTTATTTTGTAATAAATTAATTTAATTTTGGACAAACGACTAATTTATTATTTTGTTCTTGTGCCAGAGGAGGGGGGGAAGCGCGCACCCTTGCCCCACCTCGCATTCACCCATCGGAAGGGGGAGGATTTTTCTGTTCATTTCTCTGCAAGACGCGGCCCGTAAAATTAACAAAAAAAAACCGCTATTTTGTAATCTATTATTTAAACAAATGAAGTTTTCTGGGAACTATTCGCGCACTTTAATTCTTCATTAAAAAATCATAATTGTGCCATGTTTACCGACGTCTCACCTATTAACCTATTAATGTGCACAATTTGAAAAACAATCCATTTCGGCTAATTTCGTTTAATTCTGAATAGGGTCTTTTCTATTTCTGTTTCATTTTATAATTCTAAAATTTCGATGCTAAAACTAGCGGTGTAACAGAAAAGTGAAATACATGCTGCGAAGTAAATCCTTTGAGACGGTTATATTACAGTACCTGATGAAGATAATTAATTGCTTTGCATGTACTGTAGTTTTGTCATTTACTTGGCACAACCTCGCTTTAACGCATATAAATGGAAATGATCTCAGATGGCGACCGTGTCCCTCCTGCAAGGATTTGGCTTAATATTCAAGGATACCTTCCCCCTTTACGGGTTTAACGCAACCGAGGGAACAATTATTATTAATACGAATATAGCCTTCGGTATGATTCTTGGATTGATTAACGGACCGCTGTTACGAATTTTCGGCTATAGAAAAATGGCTATAGTCGGCAGCTTGCTGTATACCATTGGAGTAACTATGACAGCATTCGCCAGAACCTTCCCTCTCATGATGTTATCCTACGGCATATGTGCTTGTAAGTATAACGCGTGTTATAACAAACGCGACGTGTATTTATATATCGCGTAAATCTCTACAGGATGTCCCAAAATTGCGGGAAAATCCGGGACATGCAATATCCCGATGCAAAAAGACGTCGAATATTCCTTTACCGTTTTGGGGTGGGGGTTAATGTCTCGGGAACGAAGATACCATGGTCCAGATAAACGAAAAATCTAGAATACTAAAGTTGCTACTGTAATTTGGAAAATTATAACTTTTTCTGTACAGCACTGGGCATATCAATAACAACGGCTGCGTTTTCGTATGCACTGAACTCATATTTTACAACGAAACGGGGTCGCGCATTGTCCGTGGCGTTAACTATCATTGGGCTCGGCCCAATACTTGTACCACAAATAACAACGTTCTTGATCTCCTTTTACGGTTTTCAGGTAGGTATTTTCTTTTTTATCTATCGTAATCAACCCTATTTTAAGCTCAAATTATATTACATCTTATGATTACCTTTTAAGAGGTGATTCTACAGGCCAAAATAAGAAGAAAATATACAGTAAAATTTTTTATTACCGCGCTTTCTTTTCGAGAAAATTGTTCAAAACACATTGCCAAAAACTATACCTTCGGTGCACGCGTACTTGGCTATAATTTAAAGTTAATTTCTCGAAAACGAAGCGCGATATTAAAAAATTTGATTCTATGTTTTCATCTTATTTTGACTTGTAGAATGATCTCCGGAAAGGTTAACCACTTGTAGCGACACACCCCGTATATTAACCTTTATAAATTCAATACCACACTGTACAATGAGTTTGGCAACAATATTCAACATTTGACGTAGTACTGAAAATGATATTGCAAAATTATCAATTTACTGAATTGCATCATTGTTATAAAGCTATTTGAAGATTATAATTTTATTGATTGTTTGAAATTTTCATTGCAAGTGAATACATTTCTTTAAAACTACTAATGGTGTTGAAGGAAAAAATGGAAGTTAATAGTCAATTAATTTTATATTCCTTGTATGTTTTAAAGTTAATAGATAAATGTTGCGTTGTTAGGGTACAATTTTGTTGTATGGAGCTTTCAGTTTGCACTCACTAGTAGGAAGTATGTTACTTCATCCACTCAAATGGCATACAATGAGTGTGCAAAATCAATCAAAAATTGCGATTGAGGAGACAGAAAAGAATGGGAAAGAAAAAACTTTAGGTAAGAATTCCAACAAACACCAAGAACTTACTGATGAGAAGATGGTAATTTTTGTATAGAGTTTGCAATAAATTAATGCAACCGAACAACGTAGTTCATTATATGAATAAAGTAATAATACCTACAATATTTTGCTAATGCAATAAAGTAATAAAACCTATTTTCGCAATAGGTTTGTCATTTAAATGTACAAGTAACGTCTTTCAAATATATTTGTATACACATATCATTAAGATGTTACATACACCTAGAATGATCGAACCAATCGATTTTTCCAATAATAAATTCACAGAAGCTACAACATCGTTCAAACTTACATAAAAATATATATAACCAATTTGACGGGCCAATCAATTCTTAAGTTATAAATTTTCGCATCAATAATTTTAGCAGCGAATTGAATATTCTACTACCATTTGTTATATAATGATATCCTTTCTAGATGAGAAAAATATCAGCATTCAAGACGATGAACGTTCGACAAATTCAGTACTGGACTTAAACAACATAACAAGGAGGAGAAAAATTACTATTTCGAGTATTGAGCACGATTCTGAAATTGGAAGTATATATGGATTTGATATACCTTTCGCTCGACAATTCTCAGAGACTTTAAATGGTAACCATAAAATGTATAATAAATTAAAATCGTTAAATCCAATGCTATTCTCTGTAACTCATTATTTACTTCAAATTTTTACATTAATAGTTAAAGTTTTCTCAGAACTTTTGTCTTGAAACTTTTTTTCTATCTCTTACAGTTCCCGAGTTATAGCACAAAATCGGAAAATAGCCGAATTTTCAAGGGTTAATATCGCCCTCTTCACAAAGTTTCAGAATTTTTTTAATTTTCGGGTTCGGGATCTTCCCTTGTGAGACGAAAATTAAGAATAACGATTTTGCGGTTGTGGCTTAACTAAACGTTAAACTAAACGTTATGTAATTTTATAAGTATTGGTAAAATTACAAAAATACTATCATGTTCTGCAAACTAATGTTACTATAATATGGCAGGGAGAATATTCGTTTCGAAAAACGCAATTAATAAAACGTAATACTTATAATTCTTATTTCAGTTAAATGTGTGGATACAGTAAATCTCGGCAGCAGTATGAAGATTTTCGAGGAGAATCGTGATTCTCTCGTTAAATACAGTAGTTTGGGTATTTCTCAGGAGAATAATCGTGAATGGCGAAATACAATGGAGAATGAGCCGATGTTACAACAAAATGGTGCAAAAACAACGGCGAACGTTAAAATGGATAGCGACAAAAAGTAGGTATATGTATGTAGAGTATAAAAATAAGTTAGTGGAGAAACTGTCTGCTCGTAGCTTAGTAGCGAAATAAAATTGCTTGTAATTTTAGTGAGTATATTCCTAGTATTCGAAGTCTGAAACCCCAACTGAGTAGCTTTAATTCATAGAGCGATATTTAAACCGATATTCTTTCCGTAAATCTGTTGTTCCATATGTCGGCGCAATGCAAGCATATGAAAAGGTGATAGTAAAATAAAAAGGGACGTTTGCTTGAAAAAAAAAAATTTCTGAAACATGTCATTTCCAAGGTATCAACATGATTCATGTTTTTTTTGGTAAATGTTTACTTTAGGAGACTTTGGTTTATACCTCACAATAGCTCATAATTTAAATCTGATTAGAATGAACTCACTTTTATTTCAGGTCCAAAAAGAAGTTCGCCACGTCGCAGATATTTATGAAAATATCGCAAACTTTCGATCTGGACTTACTACGAGATCCAGTCTATGTGAACATTATGTTGGGAATGTCGATCGCTATCTTTTCTGAGATAAACTTCTCTCAGTTAACACCATTCATTCTAACAGACATGAACTTGTCGACCAAGGAAATTGCGACTGTTATGAGCCTCATTGCTTCGGTGGATCTCGTCTTTAGAAGTCTCGCCCCATTCCTTGGAGAATGGCTTGATCAACCTCCTCGAATAATGTATCTGCTAGGTTTAGTCCTGTTGATCATTAGCAGGTCAAGTATGTATCGAATACTGTGTTAGCTATCAAATAAGAAGTAGTTATTTCTTTGACAATATTTTCACCCCTTAGGCTCCAAGTATGTCCCTCAGGCACACCAACGTTTAAATTAACATTGCATATTGCTATCATTAAACCTAGTAGGGTAATTCCGGGGGAGATGACCATAGTTTCGTTGGGAGTCTCCTATAGCCAACGTATTTGTAGTAAAGCAACGAGCATGGCATAGAACAAAACTTTGATCTTTTGTCTACATATCCCTTAACAACAGTAAACGAAAAATTATTATTCAATAGACAAATTTCACAAATAGAAAAGAAGTGTCATTGGCCATCTCTCCCGCAGTCCCCGGGAAAGATGGCCATATGTAGCTCTCAGGCTAACCAGTCGACGGCGTGACCTGGTTATCACCGATTTTGACCAGTTTGTGTTTCCGTATTCGACCGCTCATGTCGTCTTTGGACTCTTGCTGTAAGTCCTTTAATTCACGCGTACGACAATCAGCGTGAAACTCCGTGAAATTTTCGTGGATCCAATAAGAACACGCACTAGCTTAAATTTTAAAGTGGAATTCTTTTTTCCACTTAAATCTTTTCAGAAACTATGAAAACTATTCTAATTTGACGTGCCGAATGATGGATCATAACAGTATCCAGTTTGATATTTTTTTAAGAATATTTTACAACGTAAGTACTTTTGTGTGTCTTTAATTTTGATTTTTTTTTTGGATTTTGCAGCTTTACTATTTGCTAATGGATTTACTTCTGTGCTGATTGTCGCCGTTGGATTGGGAGCTGCCAAAGGGATTCGTTCGGTATACATGTCTCTAGTAATACCTCACTACGTGCCAATTGAAAAGTTACCTAATGCATCGGGAATTCAAATGATTGTAAATGGAGTAATGCTCTTGACTGCTGGCCCAATGCTCGGTACGTACAAGCATATTAGGCTCTGACAATGTAACGATTCTTCAAGCCAAGAAACGTTACTGTTGAAGGGAATGACATTTGTAAAGAACCACGAAGGGATCTTGCATTTTTAAAAAGGTGTAATACAGAAAATGATGCGGGGAAAGTAAAAAAAAAAAATGATATAGTAACATGTGGAAGGGTTTAAATCAGGGCCTCGGAACAAAATGTTTTTTTGTTTCGTTTCAGTTCCAATAATAATAATTTCGTTTCGTTCATGCCTATCGTTTAATTCGCTTTTTTTTCTCGTTAATCCAGCAACGTCCAATTTTTCTTTATTTACGTCTGTTGCAGGTGTAATGCGCGACAGCATTGGAAATTACACGCCCGCTATAATTATGATAAATTGCGTAACTGCTCTTACAGTTATAATGTGGTTGGTAGAATTAGTGATCGTTCGTAGGAGAAAAGCACAGATGGAAAATCAACAACAAGGCAACTCTTGATTGTAAATACTGTACTTAAATTATTACGACGGGGTGATTTTTAATGACTTACCAAAAGGTATCTGAGAATCACCTTATATTTGTACATTTACGCGAGTAAATTATTGTTTGATAAAAATGTGTTCAGTATACCAGTGCTCCACAACCGGTGTGCCGCATTTAATTTTTGAACAAAGGTTTTCAATTCTAATTTTCGTAAAAAATCGAACTCCGAGATATTCTGTCAAACATCGAGCCGAATATAAAACTATTGTGTTCATTAAAACAAGCACAGGTATCGCATTAGTTATAGTCAAATGTTGAGATTGATTACAGTCACAAGTTAATATAGTTAATATTAGTTATAACTTATAAGTGTAAAAAACTGTCGTTAGTTCCTTAGTTGTGATGTTAAATTTATTAAATAAAAGAGAATAAAGAAATAAATGTAATTTTTGTATATACACTTTGTAATTTCTACATGTTTTCTATATTTTTGCTTGTGCTGTACCGCGAAAGTCTGGGAAGGGCTTACATAAGTGTGCCGAGGATGAGAAAGGGTTGCGAATTACCGCGTTCTACCTATAGGAGAACGAAATTAGAATTTAAGATAATGAAATGAAAGAACGATTCAGAGGCTATGCTTTGTCGTTTACTATTTCGAAATATTTGGACACTTTTACATTACTGTGTATCAAAAAGCAAGTCTGGTAAAATATGGCATGACTTTCATCAATTCACGACTCATTTATCAATTAAAATCAAACGATTCTCCCACATAGGAATATAGAAGTAGGCACACGAAGAAATAAGTAGAAAGTATAGAGTAGGTAAGTAACATTTTGTCTTACGAGTTTTGACTTTCGTGAAAATCGATTCTAAACACTCGGGCATAAGTGCATCTGACATAATTCTCGGACAAAAATAAGGCGAACTTGTACAATAAATTTTTTTCGAATGGGGCTTTGTTTCCTAGAAAATCAACTTTGAAAATCCTTCGAGAATACGTACAATTTATTAACAAAAGAATTAAAATTGACCTTCTCAAAAACAATGCTTCAATCGCGAAAAACTTATTGTACATTTATTTTTACCGCAATGATTCATTTAATTTGCAGTTCATTTTCCTTTACTATTACATATTTAATATTTTTCTTGGATACAAAATTCCAATAAAAAAGAAATTTCCTATATTTTCGACTTACATTTTTATATAAAATCACATCCTTTCGGGTTTTACCGCCAGTTTAGTTACACTCTGTATAAGCATTTATTCGAAACGTATATACATACGTATGTCGACTATGAGTATGTATTTTGTGAGGGGGCATGTACGCGTGTCTCGGATAGATTTTTACCAACACTGTATTTTCTCTCTCTCTTTAAGAAAGCAACGCATTGTCTTCTTCGTACTTTCTGTCTACGAGGTAAAAACTTGAGCAACACTTTCTACACGGACCGGTAACAGCTGTATCATCTGAACTTTAATTAAGGTCGTGTGCTTGTTCAATGTCGTTCGCCGCAGGAACAGACTTAATGACGTGAAGTGTTTCGTTACCGCAACTTCAGTCTCTTAACGACCACGATCTTTCGTGGTAAACAATAGATCGTTTTTTTCCCAGAATCTTCCGGTATAGGTTCGCACACGCTGTTAAGGGAACAACGCGGAGCCGTATGCCTATTTTCCCATGCCTGTGGACCATCTTCTGCGACAGCAGATGAAGACATTCCATTCCCACACTTGCAAAATCCCGGCACCGATGACCACCCAGATAAGGGAAATTTGAAAATCTCCGATAACGTATCAACAGATAATTTAATTTAATTTACCAATGCAACTAAACATAGAATTGATACAACAGAGGAAATACCTATTGACGTTAAGCAATTCCATTACCCGGCGACTCGTAAAAATGAAATTGACACACAAGTTTCTGAAATGTTATCTAAAGGCATAATTCGGAATAGTAACTGTCCATACAATTCACCATTAAGGGTGGCACTTAGAAGGTGGATGCCTCAGGTAAAAAAAATAGGAAGAGTGGTGGTATATTTTAGGAAACTAAATACGAAAACACCTCAAGATAGTTATATCCACTGTCGAATATTGAAGAGATTCTCGATTCATTAGGAGAAGCCAAATATTTTTCAGCCTCCGATTTAGCAAACGGATTTCACAGAAATCCCCATAGAAGAAGAGAATTGCGAGAAATGGTCATTTCGAGTTTTTAGTAAAAACTTTTTACGCATGCACTTTGGTCTTAAGAATGCGCCAGCAACTTTTCAAAGTTTGATTGGGACCACCTGTTTTGTCTGCCTCGATGGTATTGCGATTTTCGGTAAGACCCTTCAAAATCAGAACAAAATACTAAATACGATTGCGTGGAAAGGAACTCAAACTTTAACCAGCCAAATGCGAATATCTAAAACTGGAATTAACATATTTGGGACACATTACAACTGAAGATGGAGATAAACCGAATCCTGATAAATTAAAAGCGGTAGAAGACTTCCTAGTGTAGTGGACCTTGTATTAACTGAACTCTTATTAGAATTAGAATAGATATATATATATATATATATTTGAAACTTCGGTGCTGAACAAAATATAACTAATGTCGTAATGCATAACGTCTTAACGATCCGGCAGCACACTCAAGACTGCTCGCTTGCCGCCGGCAGTGATGCCAGAATCGTGGGTTTTCACCCACGGGCGCTACCCCTACTCCACGACCAAGCGTACCCCCTCCATACGCCTGTACCGCATTACGCTCATACCCGTTCCTCTATCCGTGTGTCGTACGCGCTGTCTGTTTTACCGACATCGAAGCGCTTGGGTCACAAGCAAAAAGTCCAGAGTTCAAATCCCAGTGTGAATATTCTACTTTTTTTCTTGAATTATTTTCTAATTTCTCTTTTTCAACTGCGAAAATACTTTGTAAATTAATAATATATATAATAAAAACTTGAGAATCTATATTCTCAGTAGAATAAAAACTTGAAAACTATTAATTTACAAAGTATTTTCGCAGTTGGCTAATGTACGATGTTGGTCTTCTGCGCTTTGTATACATAATCAGAAATAATTCCTTCAAATGCCACTTACACAATAAGCTCCTTTCTAGGATGGACTCTTTAAAATTCACGTCACAATGAACAGTTACAGAATCGATGATATAGAAGTTAGAGAATAATTAATGAAAAAAGTAGACCCTTCGCACCCGGATTTGAACCTCTGACTTTCTGTTTGCGACCCAAGCTCTAGGATCTCGGTGAAATGAAGTCTTAGTGGAAGAGCGCCGGCTAGGCAGCGCGTACGGCACACGAGCAGAAGGTAGGGTACGCTTGAAGTGGTGCGGTACAGGCGCTAGGAGGAGGTACGCTTGGTCATGGAGTGGGAGTAGCGCCCGTGGGCAAAAACCCATGATTCTGGCATCACTGCATGGAACTTTACCTTAAGACGCTTTCGACGAAGTTGCCTATTTCTTAATGGCTGGTTTGTATGAGCAACGCGTGGCAGTCAAGTTTTATTTCCTGTTGAGGAAAAATGCAGCGTCAAAGATTGATATGCTACGGGCAGCTTACAAAAAAGGCGCTCTAAGCAAAACCCAAGTTTACGAATGGTTTTCCCCGTTTTAAAAGTGGCGAAATGTCGATCGGCGTTGTGATCAATCTCGTTTCGGGTGTCCTTCGACAAGCCGAACGGAAGGAACTGTTGCAAAAATTCATGAATCCACGTGAAACTTGTGGAATTAATTGGGATGTCGTGGAGTACTTATCAGCGAATTTTATCTGAAGATTTGGCTATGAAACGCTTTGCAGTAAAATTCGTGAATATAAATACACGATTTATAAAAAATAAATTCCGCGAGGCCTAAAAAACCGACGTCCTTTTAGATTTTTTTTAAGAAAAACTATTAACATTATTGCACCAGCAATTTTGTATTAGTCATGTCATTAATACTTAATTTTTGTATGTAAAAGAGTCTTAAATACTTACTCCAATTTTTAAGGAAATATATGTTTGTACCTCAAGTAACTCATTGGAATAATATTGGTTGTAATACAAAAATTGTTCTGCAAAAATTCTTCAGACTAACCTCAAACTCGTACCACCTACACTTTACTTGGATCAAAGAAATGCTGATTTGCTGGCGTTTAAACGTCAAAGTGAGGTGTTCTGTAACGTTTTGTCGTGTCATCCTACGGAATTCTAAACAACAACGAAATTAGAGAGCACTGTCGGCGTCGCGTCGTCTTAGATTTCAGTCACGAAGCGCATGGTGAGGCGCATTCGCAGTTTTGAATCGGTGAGACAACGTGAACCGGAATACGGTCCCCTTTCACCGTATAATCGGGAAAGTCTTAAACATTGTCAACCTATATACATAGTGGCACACAGAATACGTACGAATGTGCATTGGTTGAAGCATCTGAATACAAATGGGTAAATAGCCGCTTTTGGCTGACTTCCAAATATGTAAAATAATCGAAAGTGACGATAAAGGAAAGCGTTACACATGCAATTGTGTGTTCAGGAAGCGAAATCTTACGAGGCAATTGAAGTATAGTAGAATTAAATTCCAAGCGTATTTTTAACATAACTCGCATTTAAGTAAATAGAAAATTTGGTAAGACATTTATTATTAAATAGTTTGTATTGAAATAATTCACAAATTCCTGGAAATACATTTAGTCTCGATGAATCATACTAAAAATTGATAATCGATACTTAACTATTTTCTATTCTCAGTTTGCGTAATTCCCAGTGTTTCGTTAACTTAACATTTCGCTGTTGTGGAGAATAGATCGTTGCCGACGAATTGTCTGCTATTATATAGCGCTGATTATAAAATTTACACGAAAATAATACTTACAACTTGTTTAATTCTAATTTATCGTACTAATCGCGCCTTACCTTTTACGTATATGTATATTTACAAGACGATATAAATCAAACTGTATATAATATTAGTTTGTAATAACTACAGTTTTCTTCCTTATTAAGAACGAAAATAAGGTAATTATGCGTGTTAAAGTCTCGATGTTCTAATCTTTTTACGAAGATTAGCTACTTAATTTACATAAGATTCACTAAGTAGATGCCTCGTTCTCGATACAACTATACCTATTAGTATTCACTGGCCATTTTGATGGTGTACAGTTCGCATTCAAACGAATGAAGTCATTTCATTTCATGGTCCACGACGAAGAACACAACCGAAAAGATATCAGAAGGAAAACCATCAGAATTTAAAAGACACTAAGTACAACAACCAACCATCGTTCACGGTGAAGGGTACTGTTCTTGAGCCATCATATTCGAAATGCATCTACTTACATGTCATCGTTTGGCTCGCGATACCTACAAATAATATTTGGATAAAATTTTAACAAACCCCCGCCTTGTTGCCACGCTGAACAGCCCGCCTCCATACCGACCAGACTCTGACGATCGCAGTCGATACCTCCTTCTTTTCTTCTATTTTTGACTGCAATCAGTGTTGGCTAGAACCGTGATTTGTGAATCACTAGTGATTCGATCACGTTCATTCCCAATCACGGTAATTTTTCACAGTGATCCGTGATTTTCGTGATCGCTTCTGATTGGTGCAGGCAGAACAGTGATTCACGATTTTCGTGATCCGATTGGTGGAAAGCATAACTGCTCTTTGCACGGCCACATAACCCCAATTTCTAGTTTCTCTTGAAACATTCTCAAGTCCTCACTGTGCTTATAGAATTTCATTTGTATATATTGAACCAATGGAATCGTTCTGGATCTATTTAAATTAACGAATATTTCTTCAGTTTAGTTAAAAAGTGTAATGTATATGTGAAGACTTTAGCCAATCAAATCAGTGCGTGCACACATTGGCTATTTACGAATGTAAATACTAGGTATATATTCGCTGAATTAACACGCTTTGTCTGCAACACAAACTATATTTAATTTTTTTAAAAAAATAATTCACTCAAGATCAAGAATTACGATGACGGTAAACAATTCGCTCAAGTTAAAAAAATCACGATCACTGTGATAAATCACTGTTAGTGATTTTGCACTCCATCCCTAACTTCAATCGTCAGAGTCTGGAAGGTATGGAGAGGGGCCGTTCAGCGTGGCAGCAAGGCGAAGGTGTCCCCGGCGGCTCGCGAGCCACCAGTTAGTCAACCCTGGTCTATATATTTCTATTATATACGGTAATTCACAAAGTTCACGGAGTACTGTTTTACATTGCAATTGGAAAAATTATACCTTATAACCGTTTACCTATTAACACTGTGAGTGTAGCAAGGTTGTGAAAAATATGATGCTTTCCAGAAAGTATGACTGCAACAGCAGGCCGAAACTGCGTGCACTGTACAGAATGCGAATCCCTCCGCGCGAAAGCACGCCGATGCCAGTAAGAGTGATAAAATTATTATTTTGCATTTGCATGAAAGAGCTTAAAAGGGAGCACCGCGAACGCGCACTCACCAATTGGAACGCAATTTTGTGGGCTTATAGAGTGACTCTAGAGAAGAACAACGATATGTTTCATACGTGGCCAATCGCCCTTTAAGCATATGAAAACTAACTTCAAAGTCAAATAGGCACTCTCACTTTTTCGCGTATAATTCCTAAAGTACAAGAGACAGGAAAAAAAGTAAGCGCTGCAACATTTGCGTTAACAAAATTTTGAAAGGAGGTTAAAAAAAATATCTGAAGAAAAAACTTTTTTCAAAATTATATTAACGCAGGTTTGCAGCGCTTAGTGCACCGAACAAAGTGGGAGCGTCTATTTGACTTTGCGATTAGTTTTCAACCCATAAATGGCGATTGGGCACGATGAAATATACAGTTGTCCTTGGCTCGAGTCACTCTATATATAAACCCACAAAGTTGCGTTCCTTGTCAGTTTTCTATTAGTTTCCAGATAGGTAGGTACTTGAAAGTTTAGTGTTCATGAGGAATTGATATCGCTATTGAAATCTCGAATATCCTTACTGTTTTCAATATATAATTACCTTTGAATGTCCAGAATAAAGGACTGGTCCATCTACTACGTCTTCAGACGCTTCATCCTCAGTGTCGTCTAAGTTCAACGAGGCGAATTCCTCGTGCTCCATAATTCCCCACAAAGGAATATCCTCCTTCCCCGTTGACGCGACAGCCAGATTATTCACTGCCTGTGGAAGCACTTGATAAGCCTTCTCGATCGCCTCGAATTCGCTCAAACTGCTGTCGCCTTTTTGCTCGTCCATCGCGGGCGATTGTTGCGATTTTTCTCGTTTTTGCTTTTCAAAATCGATCTTCGGCGAAGTGGCTGTTATCGGCTGCGGCGTTACCACGTAAACCCGCTCCTTATTCACGGGTGATATCGACACAGAGTATCCATCCCACGTCGACTTTTCTTTTGTCGCGGGTATACTCGTGCTCTCTAAGGCGCTGGAGATCGATTTGGAGCTTTCTACGCGTGCAACTTCGATAGACTGGAAGCGAAAATCTATTACTTAATTGCCTATTGTTTAATGGTAGCTAATTTTATCTTACATGTCTACTGTAATATAGACTGCCTAATTAAAACGATTCTAGGCTTAAACAGATTGGTGGAAACACGCGGTGAAGTAATATCGCCACGTTGAATAATGATCATCAAATTAAATTCTATTACTTGTTCGATGCTATCGTGGTAGCAGCTACACTTTGTTCCACATTAGAGCGTACTCGTTTCGCGCAGGGATATACTGTTGATGGGTAGCAAACCGGCAGGGAAAGTGCTACGACCAATCGCGTGTGTTAGATCCGTGGGAGCTGCGCAAACCGGTCGCAAATCGGTAGGGGCGTTGGTACGCTCTTATATGGAACGCAGTATATATAACGATACGAATTAATTAGCGGTGGATTTTAGAGAATTAACGAGCAAATTACCGCCTGAGTCGCTTCTATGTCATTGCTCGCAGAACCCTCGTGTTCCACTTCGTTGAAACTAAAGCCAGCTAAAGAATACGTCTTAACGCTTTCAATGTTATCGTTCGACTCATTTGCATGGTCGCCAGGCTCTGTCGTTGTTAAGTACTCGGTTGGTATTTTCTTCGATGGCATCAGATAAGGGTGCGGAGAACTAGGCTGAATGGTACTGGACATTGTAGGTTTCGAGTATTCCTAAATAAAAATTTATACTTTTACTATCTTATGTTCCATTATTTTCTGTCCCTGTTGCTGAAAGTGTTGGAATTAACGTAGTTTTTATTTATAAATATCAGAAATATTTCGCGAATGAAACCGTTCAGTCGCAGATGCGACGAGAGATGAGAATATTTGGAACTAAAAATGATAGACGCTATGCTCAACACATTTTGCATCGGTCATATAAAACCAGCGATCATATAAAAGTACATATTTTTTTGCATACTTCTACTAATGAAAATAGGACAAATATTAATATCCAGGGCTTGCGATATTATAATTTTTCAACTGAAATTTCATGGAAAAATATTGAGTAAATTTTCAGTTACAGCATTTTCTGTGAAATGTAATTTTAAATTGAATTACCACGATTTTTCACCGGCAATTAACCAAATTTAGTAAGTGATAAATTTGCGCGAAATGAGTTAAAAACGTCAGATATGTGTTTTTAATTCTCTGAATGATTTTTTCTGTTATTCGATTTTCAAGTCCAATAATTATGCAAAAATATGTTCAACATCTTTCTCAGTAAGAAAATACAAATAGCCATAGTTTATGAAAAAGAAGACAATTCATGGATCACGTAATATATCGATAATAAAGTGTTTCACATTGGGAAAAAAAATTGCGGCGTAACGTCGCAAAATAAAAGCACGGCTAAGCAGCTTACCTGTATCGTCCAGTTGTCGATATTCTTTTGTAGCCTCCGCACATCTATGGAGTTATTTGCTTTAATCGTACTTTGCTTAATCGAATCATTCTCTGTTGCTACTAAGGACAGTCTCACGGATTCGCCATTCGTCCTCTTCGAAGCATTAAAATTGAATTGCGATTGCAATTGATTAATTAGTCGAATCTCATTTCTCGATTCCTGCTGAAGATAATTATCAATGTTCGTATTACTGGGGTGTGGAACTTTCCTTGCTTCTGATCGTTCAACGTTGTTTCTGACACTCCAATCTCCGTAGGATTGTTGAAACGGTATCGGTGTGTAATCGGATGTGTACGGTATTATAACTTGCACCTAAAATAGTATTAATATAATAAACTGCTATTAATCCTAATAATTATGTTTCCAATCAATATTAAACTGAACTCTTTAAATTTTGTTAAAGTATCCTGGTTTGGAATATAAAGTATTCTATTATTATATAATTAAAAAATAAGTAGATGTGTATTTTAATTAGTATTATTAAATCTACTCATACTGTTGTTCGTAATTAATGTACTGAATACATTTTTTTATTGTTTCAAATGGACACTGTATAATGAAATAAAAACACTGCATTAGCATCGAAAAGTGATAAAACATCTGCAAATTTATTGTCAGATATTTAGAAAAATGTTTATTTTTAAACAGTGGTGATGCAGAACTGTGGTGGGAAATGTTTGAAACCCCTTAACGCGTATTAGTTGCATATAAAATGGCATGAATAGAATGCAGGAACTAGGAAACGAAAGTTAAGAAGATATTCATCAAATGTGTAAGGAGAAAACGTTGTTAATTGCCCGAGATATTACAGTTTAATTAATTGTATTGTCTTAATTTTATTAATTAACTGCAGCATACAACGAGATTCATACCCGTGTTTGTATTTAATTGCACGAATGAAACTATATAAGATACGTATATTAACAGGATTTGCATCCCGCGCACGGTTTTGACGTGTTTTTATGTCAATATGTTCTGGAAAGCATGGAAAGTATCGTTCCAGTATATATCGCGTTGAGTAAAGCAAAATTTTCTCGGCAGGAACAATCACTCCGAAAGGTCTACCTACTTTGAAGGAGTACTTCTCAAAACCACACTTCACTCAAAGCGTTTACGCAATGCTAAAAACATCTACATTAAAAAATACCTTGCACTTTATGAATATTTACTTTTGTCGGATATCTACACCCACTTCGATTTCGTTATCCAATAGTTTAAAATTAGAGTAAAAAAAATTGTAATAACACTACTGTGTTTTGATTAACATAGAATGAAGTACGGTCCAAAAATGGTATAGATTCTGTCCTTGATCATTTTTTTTTCTTCAACATAGTTTTTAAAAATCGATTGTTTTAGAATATCTTGCATATGGTAGTAGTAACGTTTAACTTTTAATCTTAACCTTTTGTTCTTAACTTTCTAATCTGTTTTGATTTCTAATTTTATTTTTCTTGACCGTTAGAGTATGAATTTTATTTTCGATTTATTGGAATATGAATTTTATTTTCGATTTATTAAAATATGAATTTTATGTTAGTACATAAAGTAAAAGTAAAATACAGACATACGCTCAAAACTTTTTTTACAGGGTTTTTTTTTTTACAAAGGAAATTATTATTGTACTATTTATTGGAACCTATTCCTCATAAATTATTATTTGTTTCTTATTAGACGGTTTTTGAAAGCAATGAACCTCGACTTTACTATACCTAGTTCATATCTTCTTTACACGGTTTTCTTAATAATGTATTTACCGTGTAAAAAACAGAATTGAGCGTATGTACTTAAGTGCCAATAAATCATTCAGCTTACTTGTTTATTTCGCTTCACATTCTGCTGCCTCTCGAGCTTGTTGCTTGCATTCATTGGATTTCTAGTACCTTGCTGGTCAGAATTCTTAATATCCTTAGAAGAATTATTCCACCCCGCAAGAGAATCCAAGAATGCACCATTGCTCCGAGACTCATTCTTCGAATTTCGCGTGTTCAACAAACTTGGCCACAAAAATCCAAGTTGCCCCGATGGTGGGATGTACGAAACACCTTGCTGATTTGTATATTGCGTGCTAATCGTCGACGTTTCAACGTACCGATTGTCGTTATTTAAAACGTCCACAGTCGAAGGTGTCGACGATCCAAAAATATTATTCTGTACATTGGACGACGAGTAAGACTCAGTCGGCCCGTTAAAACCCGACGTATCCTCAAAAAGCGGGTCATCGGTTTGTAAATTGTAATTCGTAGTCGTTTTCAAGGTACTATCAAACGTTGTGTCTGCATCAACGAAAGTAGTAGTAGGCGGTGACCACTGTGCGTCTGTGCGACTTTCGCTTTTCTTCGTGAGATCCAACAGCGGCGACTCTTCGAAGTGTATCGAGTCGTCTTTAGTGGGGGAATCAATCGCAGGGGGTGTCTGTGCTGTTGCGTGAGAATTTTTGACGATACTGCTGCTGGGGGACAAATCTTCGGAATATTGGTAATTCGAGCTTTCAGCATCCTGATTGTTAAAAGCGGAGCTCCCAAAACTGGCTGAGGGGTTCAAATCCGGGGGCAAGTAATTTAGTCCGCCATTGTTTCCTGAATTCGGCACGAACGATTCGTGGTATCCATCGGCACCCTGGCTCGTAAAACCGTGATTGTCGATACTCGACGATCCGAAGCTAGCGACAGTGTTCTGATTACTCTGAACCGGCTGGTTCAAACCTCCGCCGTGTTCTTGCTTCGGAACGGAGGGATCGTGGTACTTTTGTTCATGAGATGGTCCTGAGAGCGGAGTTTGCTCGTCCAAGATGGAAGTACCAAACGATCCTTTGTGGTCTGCGAGTCCTTCGTCGATGTCCGCTCCTTGATTCTGGGGTAGGACGTTTACGTGTCCTTGATTAATTTGCGTTCCGCTAGACGTCAGATCGTGATTATCGCGGATACTAAACTGTCCCGAGATCTCAGGATCTTTGTGTCCCTGATCGATGGACGGCGCGGCAGGCAAAGACGGCGGTTCTAGATGCTCCGCGATATCTGTATGAAAATTTTGAGGTGGCCGATCGAAGGATATCGGTTTGTACAACGGAGGTATAGGACCAGGATACAGCAGTGGATCTGGCAATGGACTGACCAGACCTTGCCCGTTCTGTTCAACTTTCAGCTGAGAATAATCTGGGATTCTGATTTCGTGGGAAGCTGCGTGTTGGGCGTCGTGGTTTCCTTGATTGCTAGGAGGAAGGTAACCGTTCTGTGGCTGCGGGGAGAGGGGATACGGAACATCCGAATGAACTCCACCGCCCTGCATCGGAATCCAAGGGACCTTGTTGCAAGGATTGCATGGTTTCCCTTTGTTCGACGGCGGGTGCGGATCACGATTGTTTTTAGCAGGTGGAAGAAACTGTTGGTGCGAAGAAGGGGCTGGAGGTGGGCTATAAATTGGGAACGCCGGGTTAGGTGGCGCATTGAGCGGTGGAATAGGGTGCGGAGGAACTGGAGGAGTAAGGAGAAAACTAGAATGTTGACCGGGAGGTGGGGCAAGGGGAGGGTACAGAGGTAGACCAGGTTGTGGTCCAAGCGGAGAATGCAAAGATGCGCCTGGTTCCGCGGGGGGATGTGCGTTAAACGGTAGGACGTGAGTTTGTTGCGTCGGGGGAAAAGGTGTTTCGAGGTACGGTGGCGATTTCAAGAGTGGATGGGACGGGGCGGCAAAACCGAAGGGATTCAACCAGTTCATGAATTTTGAAAAGTATCCTGGGCCTTCCGTCGATTGAGGATTAGCTACCCTTCCAGATCTCACTGGTTGGTGTCGCGGTGGCGGAGGTGGGACGAGATATTCGTTCAGCGCGATCCTCCGACTACGTTGGGTAAAATTTGGCCCACTTCTGAAGGACGATCCTCCTCGATCATTTTTCAGAGCTGACGCCGCGCTGCATAGAAATATCAGCAGCAATAATATCGACAAAACCTGAAACCATATAAGTTGACGATTGGATTGAAATTCGATGCCGCAGTCGTCTTGTGAAGCCAGAGTGTTAGCTCACGATCAGTTTAGTTTGCAAAATCAGAGAGTAACTAGTCGTTCGAATGTGGTAACAATTAATATTAACGATAAGATTCGTCTTTCTAACGAGTTATGTAAATCTACGATGGTATACCTGTACTTAGAAAATATATACTTCTCACGGTAGTCAATAACCATGGAAAATAAACACAGAGTAAACTGAAGTGGGTCAGCTCCTGAGAAACATTCAGAAGCGCTTTGAATTATTCCAGAACCATGTTACAATTCCGCTGGAACTAAACGATTACGCTAATTCCATGTTTCCGCAGAATTGTTCGAAATTGTTTTTAACTTTTTATTTAGCAGCCTGCTAACCAGTTATTTACACCAGCCTCGATTAAACAAACAGTTTGAATACAAACGCAAGTCACACCAATACTTTTCAATGCACATTAAATGCATTTCTCTTATTCGAAATGAATACGATATTACTTTTCTGGAAATTGTAACAACAAGTTCGGCAAGAATATATAGAGGAAAATATTGATACCTAGATATAAAGAAAAATAAGAAAATGTTGTATTATTTAAGAACATGCACGTAGATGGATATAATAATAATAACGCGACTTATGTCCGTTCGATTATGAGATTTTCGAATTAATATTTAATGAAACTTTTCGGAGAGAGGTCAGAAGTGAAAGGGGCACAAGTGTGGCATAAAATCAAGTGCAGTGAAGATTTGAGCGACCAACTATTGCCTTCGAGTTTCTCACGAGCCACGGATTCAATGGCGTTCCCGTGGAACCCCACGTGCCATTTTACGTCTGCTGTGAAATATGCGGATGTGTGAGAGAGAACGAGAGTACTCGCGGATGACCGTACTTGCCGCAAAAGAACCGGAACTGCATAAGAAAGTGAAGAAACGAAAAAATTGTAGTACCGTCGCTTCATATCACTTTTAAACCTGGTGGAGTTACTTGCTTTTATATTTCTAGCAATAAATGTTCGATTCAGTCAATCGGAAAGAGGCGCGACGTTTCGCATTCAACGTGGCAAAATTTCAGAGTAAGTAACGCACTGAGAATTTAAGAATAAGTAGTAAGTAAAAGAATGAATGATTCGTTCAGTTTAAGTATTTGAAATAGACATCAATTTTGCGTAGTTGAAACAAATGGGTTTGAAAATTGTAAGGAGCAAAACAACTTATTTCTTGTTTTTAACAAGTAACGTTTTATGCACGTAGGATTTTTGTAAAATGAATAACGTTGCGTAAGGTTTGTGGGAAATGTTATTTTGAATTTTATTATTCGCTTGGAAAATAAAAATCAGTATTCGACGAAATTAGTAATTATGTGAAAATTGAAGTTGCTTGTGCAATGTTTTAAATTATAGTTTAAGAGAATGGGTAACGTGGACGAACTCTCTGAATTGTTATTAAATATTTAAATTTATAGTAAGATACGCAGTTCAAGGTTGAACGATTTAATGTATTAACATCTTTTTACTAGTTTAATTAATTATGTTTATTCTGTACTTCAAACCAAGTTTCAAAAGATATCCCCCAATTTTATTAATTACTCTATGTTTCATAGCTCTCGTTATAATTCTTTTGTTACATACTCAGAATTATAATAAATATTATTATTTCTCTCATGCCGAAGAAATATGTACATTACCACAATAAAATACATATATTTCTGTGCCCTTTTAGTATACTTTATAAAACAGTGATGATAACAATATTCTGCTTGGTTAATGATTGTGAAACACTAAATAGCGAAGGATGATTGTAAATGTTACTTTCAAGTAAGAAGTGTTTATATGAAGTAAACACAACTCGACTTATGTAAGAATTTTCATGAATTTAAATTCCATCGTAAAATTTCTATCAGTAACTGAGGTATTGAATAAATAACAAAATCATCCAGATACTATTTATTTGTAGAAATTTTCGTAAAAACGTGTAAAAAAAAGTAAGCATAATCAGAGAAAAGTCCTGTGTACCATTTGTTTCTTAATGATATATCACATTTCAACTTTTTCAATAAAAATCATCCACATTCGAACATTCTTGAAGTAAACGCAACCTCTATTCTTACCTTAAACTTCTAATCAATGAAAACGAATCAAAGGAAAAATATAACTTCACGTAGAGTTATCACACTCAGTTTCAATACGACAGTTTGAAGAGCAGAGAATTCTCCAACGACTTGTTTAAAGATATTATCGTCGAGTCAATATTCTTTTCTAACTACAAACTAAGTTTACATATTTGTTCTCACAAGGAAACGTTCCCAACCCGAAAATTCTGATTTTAAAGAAACTTCGCGTGAATATGTAGAAAAATAAAGTTATATTAAAGAAAAATAAAGTTATATTAAAGAAAAATAAAGTTATATTAAAAAGCGAAAAAGCGCGACAATTTTAAGGGGTGGTTCGCCCCTTCGGAGTGAATTTGCGCAGAAATAAAATTGCTCCTCGCATAGCCCAATAAATTCGGAATTTCATGGTTGGGAACGTTTTCTTGTTAATTGAGCAAATAATCCAGCTGTTCGAGTGACATTATCGTCTAACCCTCGTTACCGAGAACTGGCATGTAGATAATCACAAAAAATCTCGAGATGATTCATTGAAGAGTAGGTGGTTCACATAGGGGGGCACCACGAGTGTATAGAAGAGACAGTAGCAGGGGTAATGTAGGTAAGTGGGCTGTGGGTATTACGAGAGTCGACCTATAGTGAGGAGATGTAATATGCGGTTGCATGTAATCTGTATAATGCGCGTTGGCTGAGGTGTTGCACGCGTGCGTTTGCGGAGGGCCACATACATCTATATACGGGAACGAATGCCGATGCTAATCGGGGCTAACCAATGCCAATAACGCGCCTGCAATTTTGTTTCGCACAGGTCACTTGAAATAATATCGAATTCAAGTAATATCGTCAGGTACGAAATACATTTTCTGCCAGCTACTAGAAACCCGTCTCCAATGGCGAGATAATAAAAAAAAAGTTCATACGTTCATTGCGCGCTGTTTTGCATTACTCAAAACACCGAAGACAACGCACTTGTATAATATTATGGAAGGGTAGTTGCCCAATAGTGACGTTATCACCTTTAAAAATCAGGCATTGAGAGCAACAACGGACTAACACACATTTTTTTTTCGAAATTGAGTTAGTAGCAATAAGATATTCCAGTAGGCTCTACTAATCATATGTATAAAATAGGAAAAATTAATTTGTTTTCAATGTGGGTTAGTCCGTTGTTGCTCTCAGTGCCTCGAATAATATTGAAATCAGTTTTAAACCTGCACTGCATTAAATACGTGTAGAATGTTACTGTAATATTGATATGTTAAAATTATGGAAAATAATACAAAAGTTCCGGTACACATACGTTCGATAGACAAGTTTTTTCAGTAATAAACAAATTTTTTAAATACAAGCAAAGGCGCAGTTTTGTATTACTGGACCTCCTCCATATATCCAAATTCTTATTATTAGTAGAAATCTGGAGAATTTTAATATCGTTTTTAAAGGTAGTTGCACTGTGCGTAAGGATATTGGAACAACTAGTGCAGAATATTGCAGAGTGGAGTTTTTATTGCCTTTTGTTTCCCTTGTAGAACATTTCTTCCAAATACTCTGTACCATTGTCCTAGAATATCGAACACTACACATCGTAATGTCTTATCTGTTAAGAGTTCCGTGTAGTTAAAATCTTAACTGTCTAGAAGAAACGAGCCCTAACGGTTTCAACGCAGCAACTAAAGTAGAAGAGAAAATGACAGAGACGAGGAAAGTCAACTATCGTATTTAAAACCTCCCCCACTATGAATTCGACGTACTATACGTCAGAAAATTATGGACGTGAAGCGCATATTTGACTCCCCAGTTGCTGTTAGAAGAATGGAAAGTATTCAAGAAAAAGTCTTTTACCGAACACGTTAAATAATTAATATCATTTTCAATTCTATTTCTTGATTTCCTTTCCCCTATTTAAGAAGAAGATTAAAACCCGACTAAGTAGTACCCCTAACAAATTACAAGTTCTTCTATTCTGTCTCAAATCTTTCACGCTCACAATAATGGACTAAAATAAATAAATGAAATAATAAAAATTTCTGAAAGTAGGGTGTTTCATATAAGGAAAAATATTTTAAAAAAAAGCCACGTTATTGTCCATGCTGTGGAATAATCATTTAGGTAGATTTAATTAAACATACACCTATTGTTAAACACTTGTTTCTTAGTTGCCCGATGCGCGTTCGACGAATTGCACCGGTGCTTAATAAATAAGGACATAAGGACGTAAGCCTGTTCGAAGAAAATCTGTATTGACACTGTGATAAGGTGAAGAAACGTGCAAACGGAAAGCGACAGATTTAGGTCGTGGACGGAAGAGTTTCGCTCCTCTGTTGGCACTATGCCGAACGACGAGGATTATTCGAAAGCGCTGGGCACGTATGTATTTTCCTCGCATCATTCACGTCGTCCTTGTTGGATCATGCGCGATTGGCAATTCACGATGGGTACGAGTCAGCTCTAACTTTCGACCATTTTTGCAAACGGGCATGTGTCAATTTTAATTGCCACTTTCGTGGAACTCCGCCGTAACTCTATCGTAACAATCTGCGATTCCTTCGAACAGACGTTTGGACGCTGCAATATAAATATTTGAAGCGGTGCACGGCTCAAGAATGCCACACGGTGCGCGTACTGTACGATCAGCGGATTATGAAAACTGTGACGAAGTTGTTTACCCTTTTTTTTCTTTTGTTTTTGTTTATGTTCCTGAGAACGCACAGGTGTTATAAATATATTAGGCTGTCAAAGTTTTCTCGCATTTTTTAAAGGAACTCAACACACACGTTTTATATGGAAACTAGAATTTTTGGTATGTTTACCTGGACTTTGGTGTATTGACTATCAAATATTTGTGTGTATGAAACTGAAAGAAACTGCACTCGCATGTGGCAAACTTTTGGTTGGAAAAACGTGACACTGAAAGAGGCGAGAGAACTTTTTAGGCAAACCAATACTTTGCTCATTAAGTATTAGAGATGCAAGTTATGATAATTTTGAGAAAGTAATTATAATTACGTTGATGGTAGATCATAGTAATGATGATTTCATATTTTCATAGTTTTAACTACTATAACAAATTTCACTATTTTAGTACTACTACTTTACCATTTGTTGCCCACATCGTGTGAAGTTACGATACGTGTTTGCAATAATATTTATTCTACAAATCTGACTGTAGTATACTAAATAATTTATTTTTCTTGCGAGTTGTAGTCATTATACAGTAGAATTATCCGGAACTCGTTTAACCGAACCGTCGATTATCCGAAGCAGTGCTGCATCACCGCTATCCCCACCACTTCTGCGAGCCAATGCAGCGGTACCGACTGATTGATTGATTTTTGCGTAAAATACATTACAATTTCAAGTTACAGCAGTAGTACTCTTGTATTTGATAAATAATTTTAGGTGTAATTCCTATAGTTATAAACTGGGTAAGTACATGCGTGATTCATTCTGTTTGATTATTCGAACATTTCGGATTTCCGAACCACCTCGGTTCCACACAGTTCGGATAATTGACGCTCTACTGTATTCTCTTCTCTTCATTTTGTACGTAAAATTAAGGAAGAGTTCGGTTTATACATTTGTACTATTAACTAAAATACATTCCTCAAGTTATCCCCTGCTGATGGTTTCACTCATGCTACTTCTTCATACAGGGTGTTTCGCTACAGATGGTAAATCTCTTAGGTGGTAATTCTACAGGCCAAAATAACACGAAAATATAGAATACAATTTTTCAATATCGCGCTTCGTTTTCGAGAAAATTGACTTTGAATTCCAGCTAAACACGCGTTCACCAAATGTAGTTTCAGGCGCCTGAGGAGTGGGGGGCTCGCGGAAGTAATGGGCCGTTCCGCTTACTTCCGCGTGCCCCTCAGGCGCCTAAAACTATACTTTGGTGCGCGCGTATTTGGCTGAAATTCAAAATCAATTTTCCGGGAAACGAAGCGCGATATTGACAAATTGTATTTTATATTTTCATTCTATTTTGACCTGTAGAATCACCACCTAACAAGGGGAGGACACTATATGGTAGACACGGATTTTGATGAGCCTTGACAGGATGGATCTATGTCGAAAATAAGTAAATAGGTGTCCGAGCGTTTCAGCCAATATTTACTTATTTTTAACATAGATCTATCGTGCCAAGACTCATCAAAGTCGATGTCTACCGCATGGTGTCCTCCCCTTGTAAGATGTTTACCACCTGCAGCGCAACACCCTGTATATCTCATCGAGCTTCTGAGTAATTAACTCATGCGTGAAGCTGTACAAGTGTATGCTAGGTAGTCCCGAGAAACAAAAGCACCGTTTTATATCATGTTATGACTCTTGAAAATTTCTGTTAAAGCAATTTGGATAAACACTTGTTACTCGTATTGCAATACAATGGAAATGACTTGGAAATTTAATAGAAATTAATCTGGATTTAATTTAAAAATTTATTCTATACCAGGCGACCATCAAATTTTTTAATGCTTTGCAACTACTTTCATTCACATATTTGTGAATATTACATATTGTAAACATAGGTACACATGTTTAATATTTTTGCCTGATAATATACAAGAAGTTAATAATCTTTGTTACTTCAATCAAATATGGACTATTTCATATAATTCAATTTAAGTAGATTAAGTGAATTTCATGAAGTAGTTAAATTTGGGTACGTCGTCGGATTGTCATGATGCCAGACTTTGAATTTGTAACATTTAACTTTCGTCTCACGCGTTCTGCATGATAAATCACGGGCTTGCTTTTATATTGAATTCTACGTAAAAAAAAAAATATATACCTATAGAATGCATAGTTTAATCTAGCGCTATTATAAAACCATACATTATATCATTAACGTGTCCATCAAATTTGTAGAATTTAATCGTTTATCTTATTAATTGTTTCCACGCATTTGCGATGTAGATCAGCAAACACCAAATAAACAAGTGTGTGTTTTTCATCTTATGATAATATGATTACAAACTAACTATATCATAATTTACTGACGCGTTATTTACACGACATTCACACTGGAGTAGAGAAGAATGTTTTCACGAAGATATAACGAAGGTTTATAGTGAAAACAATGAGAACATACACGTATATTCTCATGTGAAGTAAAGTAGGTTCTGCTAGCATTTAATGGTATAATTGTTATCTTACATTTGTTGGGTTGAGTTCAATGTGTACGTTCTACAAACATTCTCACTAAAATTGAAATGAACTTCGAATGAAGAATTTAGAGAAGTAGTTGCGAATGAAAATTAAAACTACTAGTACGCATGGAAAGTTTTTATATAGTTTAATACTAATAAATAATTTTGAAAACAGCTGTTCATCTTCGTGAATTTAGCTTTCGCCTCGTAAGATCTGTGGTAGAAAAGTCGGACATCTATTCCAACGCGTGCAATGAACAGTCGATGAGGCACATAGATATGGAATTTTAAACTATCCACAAAACAATGAATACAGTGCCACACTTGCCTAATTATGAGTAAAAGAGAATGAAATTACTCGTTATTCACTTCGCTTTATACTCGTTTTAGCAATAACTTTTTCAACAAAATAATACCGGTGTCAAGATGAATTTGTTTAAATACAACAGAACAGAGCGAATAAAACTTGACGAGCGATTTTTAATAACTAAAAGAATATGTTAAAGAAGAGTCACTCGTAAAAAATGTAAAACGAACGTTTTACAGTGTTTGTTAAAAAATCCACAAGATTACCTTCTAACTTTTTTTTTGCTTTCAAAGAGAATGAGTATTCCACACTCGTTTTTGAGTAACCAACTCTACGATACATACGTAGGCCATTTCTCATTCCGTGCAATTTCGCATTCTACGCGTTACGCACTTTTTTTTAAAAAAATTAAAACATGATTTCGGCACACAGTTTCGGTCAATTAAAAGAATAAAATTCTGTGTACTGTTTGCCTCAGTCATTGTTCAACCGACTCGTACGTCGCACGCTTCTATCAAGCATGTTACATATAAGCGTACGCAGTATTTAGTTATTCAAACTTTCCTTGATAAAGGTCTAAATATTGGCCGAAACGTCGGAAGACGATACTTCTTATATTTGCAAATTAGCTTTTATTCTTTTAATTGGCCGAAACTGTGCGCCGAAATCGTACGTTTTAATTTTTAAAAAAAAAATTTACGGTCGAAATTCCAACTTCGTTGCGCACTTTTGTTTATACTTACTCGAGGAACATCCATCTTTCGCCGGCTTTGTCAGATTGTTTCCCTTAAGAGCATATCACAAGGGCAACGTCGACGCGAGTATCACACTTTTTTTTCGATTGCCGGAAACTATTTACGAATAATCACGGGATCGGTGTTTTCTGAGAAACGGTGCGGAGAAGAAGAGCAGTAAATAGAGCAAGCATACAGTCAATGTTCCATTTTAGTGACACACGATCGAAGTCAGCGCGAAACGGAGGAGATGTGGCGTTTGCACGGTAGGATGAAGGCTATGGAACAAGGACGCCGCTCAAGGAGGGAACTTCAATGAGGAAGGAGAACGAAGAAAAAACGGAAAGAAAGGTGCACACTTCACTAGGGTCAAAGAGAGAGTCCATTGGAGCGTCTTCCATGCAGGTCGCTTATATACATTTGCTCCTTCCTTCCTTCCTTCTCGCTTTCCCTCTTTCTCTGCCCCTTTATCCTTTCTCTTACTCTCGAAGGATCGAACTCCTTTTCTGCCTACCGATCTCTCCCACGATGCATACCTGTACGAGACATCTCTTCTTACCTACCGGACCGCCAGCTGGAGAACGTTGGGATGACGAGGGAAACCTACCAGGCGCTTGGGGTTGCTGTAAGAGACCACTTAACTGACCTACCGGACAGCGATTTCACGTAACCCCAACTGGAGGGTATATTTTCAATTTTTGTTATGTTATTATTACCACTTTATTATGCAAAGCTGAGAGTGCAATATGGATTATACGTTATGGACGTAAAAGCAAGGTATAACCACGAGCTATTGTTAAATCTAAACATTATGCGTCGTACAGGGTGTCCCTCAGATTTTCGTACAAACTTTGTCAGTGTGTTCTACGACTAAACGCAAAACGAAAATGGCACACGAATATAGGCCTGTAAAGGTTTTATTGAAAAGTTGCGACACAAAATGAATTGCTAGGGAAGCAATAATTGTATGCCTGTCACAACGGTTACTCCCAAAATGATAGTCACTGATTTTTATGAAACTGGAGTATTTAGTCATTCTTGAATAAATATTTCACATGTATTTTCTTCCTTTACCAATATCCATATGTAAAGGATCGGAAGGAGCGATCAAAATTGGCGTGAAATATATATTTGGCCTAATATGTCTATAATTAATACGGGTACAGCAAACTTTTAAACGTGAAAATTATTTGCGTCTGAACCCCGAATCCGGTTGCTTAAACAGCTTTCAGAAAAATTAATTTATTTACGGAAGGTAAAAAAAGTATGTGCCTACCTAACAAATATTTTTTTTAAGAACTATTAAATACTCAAAGTTCATCAAGTTTGATGATTATCACTTCGGAGGTATCCCTTAATGGTGTGAGTCAAGGCAGGAAGGGGTGAATGTTGTTTATAGGGAAACAGATTTAAATCTCACATATTAAAAATGTAAAAATTGCGTAAACAAAAGGTGAAAATGGTGGCTCATAAATCTGACAATGAGGTAATTTATCAATAGCTTTTTAGCGTAAAAATTCAACTATTTTGAAGCTCCCCCATTTCTACAAAATTTTGTCAGAAACATGGTTTCAGAAATTAGAGCAGTAATATGGACCAGAGTTGAAAAGATAAAAAACACGTAAGGAATAGTTTTTTTTTACAAATTTTGTATTTTAACATTAAAACGTTTTTTTTTTCATGTTTGTAGTAATTATATGCAAAATTTAAAAATTATTCAACCCCTAAAAAATTAAAAAATTTCAAAATAGAAAAAAATCAAATGTAAATTTGACATTCAACGAAAGTTTCGTAGAACAAAAATCACAAATAAAAACATCACTCACATCCAGTGCATAAGGAGTGACATAGTGGAATACTTATTGTTAGAAATGAAAAGAGAAAGAATTACTTAATGAAATAAGAGAGGTTGTAATATGGACCACCGCAGTCTATATTGTTACATCCCGCCTCTTTTCAGAATAACCTAAAAACCTTGGCTTGGGAAAGATATTTCCAAATAATTAAATATAGCATTTTAAAGCTCAACCAATTAGTATGAGAAGAAAATTAATTAATCTTACCATGAAAAACTTTTTGCACGAACAAAAACGGACACTTTACTATCCCAGTCGCGATTCCTCAAGTCGTGATTAAAATTATTTAGTAGATTATTTGAAACATTTTTTATAGTATTTTTCATAGTATACGATTTAATGCAACTTACTTTTCATCAATTACTTTCTGATTAGAGGTTTTCATTCATCTTATTTTTTTATTTTATTTCTATAATGGTTTTTAGAATAATAATTTTCTGTGTTGTCCTTTACGTTCTAATCGAGCTTCTCCTTTATCACTCATCATCAGTTTAACTGTTCATGAAGAGAGATAACATATCATTCGTACTTGGAAGATTGACACGATATAATAAATCAGCCCAATACAATCATAACTAAAACCCAGCTTTATGTTCTTTGGAATTTATTCCTGATTTTAATTTGCAAATACGTGACAAATATTAATAAAAAGCGTTAAGTGGAATTGATGCCACAATTCCTAAAATAGTCCTACAAATCTGTAGACTATAGTAACCCATTTTAGTTTTGATATTCATAAAGCTGAAATGCGTATGCCGTGTGCCATTAAATGGTGTGCAGAAAGTAATAACAATTTATGAACGCATATCTCTTATCTTAGATCTTGTATTTGCTTGTAGATCTAACGCTTCCTGTAACACTCCTCTATAAAAGACTGATCTCCAGAGAAGGAATATATTCGCCAGAATCTTTCAATCGGCGGTTATACCTCTAGACTCCGTAGTTCAGTGCGCTGTACAAAATGCACGTTTTATTCGTTGCACTCCAGATATTTCTTATTTCCAATTTTGTTTCTACGGAAATATTGATAACCGAAGCAGCAGAAGTGTTGCCACCAACGTCATCGGAACAGTCTCCATCGACACAATCTAGACCCACGTCAGCAACTCCATCAACAACGGCATCACCATCAGGTCCGCCATCACCAACACCATCGTCAGCAACGCCATCGTCATCAGGACCTCCGTCATCAACACCATCGCCATCGAGTTCCCCATCAACAACGCCATTACCATCTGGACCGCCATCTACAACTCCATCAGTAACACCAACATCAACAATATCAAGTACAACATTAGTAGATACGAATCCTTGCACTACCACTGGTAGGTTTCCAATCAAAGATCCCAATTGCCAGAAATATTATTACTGTTACGTGGATGGTACAAACATCGTAATGTATAATCTTCAATGTCCAAACTCTTTACGATTCAATCCAACACTACAGAAATGCGTGCTGCCGGCATCTTATCCGTGCCCAGCAACTTAAATAACTTAAGTTAAAGATCACCATTTAGGGCAAACATGTAACAAATATTCTTCAACATAAGTTATAATAAATTTCCACCAAAGCTATTGTTGCACAAAAAGTAATGTTATACATAAGAAACATTACTCGAAATAATTAGAGAACAATATGTTCAAGTTACTGCACCGTTTAGAGAAGAAAGTCTCAATCTCGAGAAACCCTTTTTGGGTAAGGTGTGGTATAATAACTTGCCAGTTTTACCATTGCTCGTAAAATGTTCAACATTTGTGTAGATGCATCGACATCTACATTTTAAATCATGCTTTTGGGAGAACAAGTTGCCTTGAACTCTCTATTTAATAGTGGCGTAGAGTAAAAAGATATCTCATTATTTTAGTCAGGTTATTAAAAAATGACAAAATAACTCAGTTTTATTATACTGAATCAATACAGCTCTTGAAAATAGTTTCATTATTCACTATGTAACGAAACTGAATAAATATTTAAAATATAAGAAGTAACTTAGTTGCTAGCTGTCACGTAAAAATTGGTTTATGAGTGAACAAAATTTTGAAATATTGTAAGACGACATTCGATATTTCGAATAACAGTTTGATTATCAAATTATCGACACAATGAATAAAACCAAATAATGTCCTCAGCCGAGTAGAATATAATGTTATAAATTTACGTGCAAAATGTAACAAATTTGAAAAAAAATGTTATCTAAACAACCCACGAAGAATGGAACAAAACTAGGTACCTACACATGTACCTACATACATCTTATCCATTATTAAGAGTTGCATCGGGATAAATATCGCTAGGAATATCCTCGTTAAAGTAATATCAGAATTTTGTATGGAACCGTTTTGAATTCATGATTTGGGTAATTACACTATGGCATACGGCGCTAAGTTGTCCCCTGAATAGCGATAAGTATACCAGGCCTAAATGTGACGCGTAATAATCTCCGCAATAACGGGTATAGAAGGCATATGTATATTGCGTTCGACGGCGGCCTACCCGGGACCTTAGGTCGAAGCTTTCGAGCCACGAGTTTCGAGGATCCTAAACACTAAAGGCATAAAAATAAAGTCAACAGTAGGCCATTCGGTAATGAAATATGTCAATTTCTATATTAGATCTTCATAGAAATATCACGAATGGATTGCTAGTGCTTTTCTGATGAAAATGACACCAAACGTGATATACTTCTGATTATTTTTAATCACTGTAATGGAAAGAGTACTTGAATTCTGCGGAGACTGACACGGAACTGATATGTGTGCTCGGACCTTAACGCAAGCGATACGCTCGGGTACTTACATGGTAGATGTTTTTTACAATTTTTAAATCCATTCAATAATTACTAAGGAAAGAGCCAATCAATTTTTAACAAAACGTAGAGTTTGAACTACTAATCTACCATTCACAAGTAAACAAACAAACTATTGCGAAATCTCCTCGGGTCCCGAAAACCTACGAAACAAAATTTTACAAAAACGTTTCGATTCATTGTTTCTAATAATTATTATGCGTCGTAGGATGGGCATCGTCTAGATATGAGGGAAGTGCATTTCAACACATTTCAGAGTAGTTCCTGAGTTGGACGCTGTTCATGAGCAGATGCCACTACATTCAGACCTCAAATTATGGGTCGGTAATACAGTTTATCTGGCGACACAAACATCCATAAGGTGATAGGTCTATCCTATACCTCGTCTGTGATACGACCTTAGGACTTCAACGAAAAGTTTGAGACAAGCGGACATAGATAACAGCACTACTTGACCGGCCCAAGATGGCTGAGAGTATACCGTCCCTAGTTCAAAAGTCTAGTTTATGCATCGTCCTTCCATGATTATGGCCTTGACCGCATATTAAAGGTCTGCGCACACATATCCGTTCCGTGTCAGTTCCGTATCCGTCCTGCCAGTGGTAAGAAGAAGAGGGACGTAGAGGGTCTCTTCTTCTTACCACCGGCACGATGGATACGGAATATATATGAATTGAGGCACTGAGAAGGAAAACGGACTAACCCCCATTTTTTGCGAAAATGAGTTAATAGCAATAATGTATTCCAATAGGCTCTACCAATCATATAAAATAGGAAAAAATTCAGTTTTTTTCAATGTAGGTTAGTCCGTTTTGCATTCTTATCCAATCACCGCCATTTCAATCGCGCATTTACCCCATACTTGCAGGGATGAAGCGATAAATACGAGAAAATACTCGATACTTTAGTTTCGATACTGAGTAATTTTAGTATCGATACCTACGGACTCTATGGTTGCGATACCTAAGTACTTGGTACCACAAAAAAATACTATTTTTCCTTTCTCTTTTCAGCATTCTTTTAGTATGTTACACATACTACATCTGTATATCTCATTTTACGTCCCCCTACTCTTGTTTCCATGCCGCGAGACGACTACAATATACTTCTTTTTTCTCTTCCGTTATATAGATTAATTATTACTGCCTCTTACTCACATGCTTCGTTGTAACTAAATGCTCCCCGTTAAATAAAAGTAAAATAAAATACGTTTTCGTTAATGAAATATATTAATCAAAAGAACTCTATACTAATTTTCGTTCGATACAAGTACTTATTTAGGTATCGATACTCGTGATTCAAAACGGAGTAGATATCGATACCTCCTTCCAAAACAAGTGAGTAAAAGTATCGATACCTTGCCGGTATCGGTTCATCCCTTGATACTTGCCCGCGAACTTTTAACAAGCATACACTACAGACCTCTTTCGTTTTCTTTCGTGTGCTTTTCATGTTAGTAGAACGAGATTGGCTACGTTTTGACAAAATTGTTGGCCCTGAAAAGGGCCAAATAAAATGACACGCCGCTGGATTTATTTCGAGCTGGTGTATTTGGTAACAGCTTTGGTGCCTTCAGAGACTGCGTGCTTGGCTAATTCACCAGGCAACAAAAGCCTCACGGCTGTTTGAATCTCCCGAGATGTGATGGTCGATCTCTTATTATAGTGAGCCAAACGAGAGGCTTCGGCAGCAATCCGCTCGAACACATCGTTGACGAAGCTGTTCATGATGCTCATCGCCTTGCTGGATATTCCAGTGTCGGGATGGACTTGCTTCAGCACTTTGTAGATGTAGATGGCATAGCTCTCCTTCCTCCTCCTCTTCTTCTTCTTGTCGGTCTTGCTGATGTTCTTCTGGGCCTTACCAGCCTTCTTCACAGCTTTTCCGCTCGCTTTTGGTGGCATCTTTGCGAATTCTTGGTAGACTTGAAATACGTTTCACCTCGGTGAGAAATCGAGACTGAATGATTTTGCACAGATAGCAGCCGCCTTATATGCTACGGAACCTATCAGTAGTGCGCGCCACTGGCGTGCGGCTCACTACGTATTGACCGGAGTTAGGTCCCGGTTAGGTGTGACTGGCACGCCATTGGTCGCGCACAGGCAGCCAGGCTTCACATATAAAGAGGTTGCTTCCTCCGAAAGACTCAAATTCCCCTAGGCTTTCGTCGAGTACACTTGTAGTTTGTGAATCCATTTCTTAGAAAATGTCTGGACGTGGCAAAGGTGGAAAAGCGAAGGGAAAGACGAAGTCTCGTTCTAACAGAGCAGGTCTTCAATTCCCTGTTGGACGTATCCATAGACTTCTTCGCAAAGGGAACTATGCAGAACGCGTTGGTGCAGGAGCACCAGTGTATCTCGCTGCAGTTATGGAATATTTGGCAGCTGAAGTTCTGGAGTTGGCTGGTAACGCAGCCAGAGACAACAAGAAGACCAGAATTATTCCTCGTCATCTGCAACTCGCCATCCGTAATGACGAGGAATTGAATAAATTGCTGTCTGGTGTAACCATCGCTCAAGGTGGTGTTCTACCAAACATCCAAGCAGTTTTGCTGCCGAAGAAGACCGAGAAGAAAGCTTAACTACCACCTCAGCAACAAATGGCCCTTTTCAGGGCCAAAAAATAATTCATAACGAAGGAA
Organism: Andrena cerasifolii; assembly: GCF_050908995.1. Classification (NCBI taxonomy): domain Eukaryota; kingdom Metazoa; phylum Arthropoda; class Insecta; order Hymenoptera; family Andrenidae; genus Andrena; species Andrena cerasifolii. The sequence continues at coordinate 4,759,723 of NC_135126.1, read as the reverse complement.
TCTCTAATTCAAACTATAACCTTATCGCCTTATCCAATCATTACTTTAAGGGACCATTCTACTTTGCCGGTCCAACAAGAGGCCTATGTTCATGAATTTTTTTCAGGAACTATTGTACGAATTTTAATGTTGTTCTTTTTGTTTAAATATTTATTATTCCTTGCTGTATAAAACTGTAATTCTCAATTACCCTTTACACAACTTTAAACTAACAACCTAATTAATCTTATACTTAACTAATTATCGTGACCAATTAATATCTTTACACGTGCCTCTTTTAAGGTACCTCTCTATCTCCGCCAAGCACGGCAGTCTACCTTACTGACGCGTTGGGGCGCGGTAAAATTTGAATTAAAGAATTACATTTTTCTTTATATGAAAAATGGAAAAAAATATAGAATGCAATCGAAAAATTCATGGTAGTGATTCGAGCAGATGTATCATTCCATGATCCCGCTGGGAAAATACGTTTGCAATAGAAAGCTGGTTCTCTGCGACATTTTCTTTCACTACTTAATGATAATCGACAAAGCATAATTTGAAGTCATACGGAATCCTAATTTAGATTTTGGTTTTCCGCGGACATGATCCCTATTTAGTTTTCTCCTTATCCATTTGTACAGCCCGTATGTTTAAAGGAGCAAATATGCAGATACAGTATCAGTGAATTTTGAGTTCCATGAATAGATACAGTGTCCGAATACTTTTGTGGCCCACTGTACATGTAATAGTACATAGCTGAAATAACTTTGTTCGATGATTTGAGCGACACAACTGGATTAGGGTCCGTTAAAGAATTTTGACATGTAAGGAACCTGTTGTATTCAGGGTTCGACTCCGTTGGGTAGAAAGATTATCCTCCACCTGACAGAAATTCCGACCCTTCGAATGGCCTGTGAAGTTATAAAGTTACTTTCCTTGGGAATGCATCCATGCCATAGGGACATGTACTTTAAATCCCTAGGATGGGATGACGCCAACCAGGCTTCGAATTTCCGAAAATGATATGTTGTTGAAACCTCAGGTTAATACATTCGGAATTATTTTTGGCCCTGAACAGGGCCGGTTGTTACTAGAGTAGGGAAAATTTAAGCTCTCTCTCCACGAATGCGACGTGCCAGTTGGATGTCTTTAGGCATGATGGTGAGCTTAGCGCGAGTTGCGCACAAGTTGGTGTCTTCGAATAATCCAACAAGGTAAGCTTCACTAGCTTCCTGCAAAGCCATCACAGCGGAGCTTTGGAAACGAAGATCAGTCTTGAAGTCCTCAGCGATTTCACGAACCAGACGTTGGAACGGAAGTTTCCGGATCAGCAGTTCAGTGCTCTTCTGGTAACTTCTGATTTCGCGAAGGGCTACAGTTCCTGGCCTGTAGTGATGAGGTTTCTTCGCGCCAGCAGTTGCAGGAGCACTTTTACGTGCTGCCTTTGTACGAGCCATTATTCTTGACACGATACGAACGCTTTTGTTTTCCAATCGAATTTGCTTCACGCCGACAACTGCGTCACTTATATGCACTTTCAACCAAGACCTGATTGGTCGACACAGAAGTGGAAGGGATTATCCCCTTGGTGCTGTATGATTGGATCGTAAAAGATGGTGGGAGGTCAAGTTTCGTAGTACTATATAAACCACCGTTTTTCGACTAAAGCAGCATACTTCACAAGTAACCGTGAACCCGAGCACTTGTATCGATCAAAATGACTGGCCGTGGAAAGGGAGGAAAGGGTTTGGGAAAGGGAGGAGCGAAGCGTCACAGGAAGGTTCTTCGTGATAACATCCAAGGTATCACGAAGCCAGCCATTCGTCGTCTCGCTCGTCGTGGTGGTGTGAAGCGTATTTCCGGATTGATCTACGAAGAAACCAGAGGCGTGTTGAAGGTTTTCCTTGAGAACGTCATCCGCGATGCTGTGACCTACACTGAACATGCCAAGAGGAAGACTGTGACTGCCATGGATGTCGTCTACGCTTTGAAGCGACAAGGAAGAACCTTGTACGGTTTTGGCGGTTAATTGTCCCATCATATACCACTACGCAGCAAAAATCGGCCCTTTTCAGGGCCACCAAATACTCGAACGAGGTTAACATTGGTTTAAACTATAAAAATGTACCTAACGACAATCCCACTACAGCTCATAAAAGCAGCAGCTTTACTGAATACCCAGATATTTTAGAGCAGTGTGTTTCAATGGCTACGGAGGTAGAAAATACTTTATCCTACCATAACCAATAACATAATTCCCTAAAGAGCAGTGCATTCAATGAATATTAGGATAGCTCGTTCGAACCATGCTACTCTTTCTAAATACAGCACATCCATTCCATATAAGAGCGGACCTACGCCCCCACCGATCTGTGCAGCTCCCACGTATCTGACGCGCGATTGGTCGTAGCACTTTTACGATTGGTCAGCACTTTCCCCTGCCGGTTTCCTACCAATCAACGGTATATCCCTGCGCGGAACGAGTCCGCTCTAAAATGGAATGCAGTGTAGTAATTCCCATTCAGAAATCCCCAGGAACAAGTTGGAAATATCCAGTGCATTACTACTTGTTGATTGAACTTTTATATAAGTACGCGAAAGAAACATGTTTTATAGTTCTTAACATGGTAACACTGAGATTTAGGGTGCAAGTAGAATAGGCGTACCTATACTTACAGAACAATGATTCGACGCATCCGATAAGCAATGGAGGGTAACATGCACATCCACTTTGCTATTAAAACCATGAACATAATTGTTTTTAGCAAGGATTCTACCGTTGTATATTTTTAGAATACTGTAGTTTAAACTTTTGTGCATTATTCCTGTCGATACACTGTTCAACACTTATAAGAGTATTAAAGTTAAAAACATGATCTGCATGGTTATTATCTTATTATTAGTCAAAACTGGAAGGTACGTTTAAGTTACCATTTCACTCCATTCATATTTTAAGCGGTTGATAAAGGATCTCGTCTTAAATAATGTGAGTCATGTCTACATTACTCAGAGTTTCCTTCAAACGGGACATGGTCCGTAAAAGACCATGTCGACGCGCGTTAAAAAAAGTAGCACGTTTCATTTTTTCTACATGCAGTTGTCCGTAAGAAAAAAAAATGAAACGTGCTACTCTTCGTAACGCGCGTCGATTTGTTCTATTATTAGGTATTCTGAATATCCAACATTCCTTATGACACTTTGTTTTACTTGAAATACGATCTGTGGTATTTCAAAAGTTATTCTAATTAATTCTCATGTAGAAGGAAACATACGTACAAGCTCGTAAACACGTGTCCATATATATAGTAGACTTATTGCGTCGTCGATTATAACGAGTTGTTCTTTATATATCATGTTATACCATCGCATTTCGTAATTTAATCAATAGTAATGGAGCCATTCATTAAAACATACATTATTTCGTACCAAATTCAAATTGCATAATTCACGTTTGCGCCGGTGAGTATGAAAGTGGCGTAAGTCAGGTATTTTTTGTTTCGAGATATATTAAGACTGTTGCGTTTTGGTGTATTAGAAAATATTTTTACGTTATTGAACAAACTATTTCACAGCATATAAAATGTCGAGTAACTTATACGAAAATGTGTTTTTTAAATGTCTCGCAAATTCCAAAACTGCTGAAACGCAATTTTTCGATCTTCACAACTTAATAAATTCAAATATTTTGGCCCACGAAAGCAATTTTTATTTTCAAACATGATACTTTGCCACTAACAACGTCGCCATTTTTGGTAATGAATGCTTTACCACTACTTCTCCGAACATTTCTCATATTTTCAGCATAATTAAGTATATTTCTCGTTTTCTTTCTTTTTTCTTTTCTTGCCCCCATCTAAGGTTAATACATAATACAAAAATATGTAATTATTTCCTTTCTTAAAAAATTACTTACGGAGAACAAATGATTTACACCACTATGGAAATGAACGTGAAACTGTCGCGGCTCATTACGAAAGTGGCACCATCATGTAATTGCTTACTTGACGGCTATTTTGCAACAGTTATTTCATAATATTGAAATATAAATCAATATAACGTAATAAAAGAGAACTCTCAATTTTGGGAGGTTTTTCTCCTTACATTACTTTCATAATCACCGGCACATTTGTGCATAAACTTTCGTTTTTGAAGAAGAAACATCGATTTCAACGCAACGGCGTAGTTTCCACGGAATGACCCCGTAAAGGAGCTATATTTCCCATTTGCAAACGAGTAATTTTCCGAATAAATCAATGTTCGAAGTGTTGCTCATATTTCCACTCCACTATAATTTCACCAGTTTCAATAAACATTTTGTTCGAGCGAATATCACGTCGTTCATTCCTGTTGCGTCTTCCCGATCTTTGTATTTCCCACCGTGCGGAACTCTTCGAATTCCCGCCAACAACCGTTACCTGGCGCGGATTATAGCATATCAATTATTAGCCCTAACATCAGGACACTCGATTGCAAAAAATAAGCCATGCTTATTTATACGTTTTCCTGTTTTTTAATTAATTTTCCGCGTCGGTCTACCCTGTCCCAGAGAACGACCATGTCTCTGCGTGAGTTCGTCGAGATGAAATGGTTGAAACTGAGGCCGAAGAAGGGGCACAACGACAGTGCGAGACACTGCCGACAATAATTAATTATTCTGGCAGATGATAAATGCTTTTAAAAGGACGAATCTTGGTTTAAATCGGCAGGATGCACCAAGGAGTCTCTGATTCCCGGCAACGTGATATCAGAAACATAGGTGGGGGTTTCCTCCGTGGTCCGTGCTGCCGCAGCAAGTATGAGAGTCTAAGCAGCGATCGTCGTTTAATTCTGATAGATCGAAGCGGAATCTGTGAACGGTTTACTACAAAACTTATCTGGAATTCTCTTTTTTTTTTATACGATCGTCGTATAATTTCTAAGAATGGAGGATAAAAGTAGCTCCGGGAACGCAACGGCGGCGGATAATCAGTCGACGAATGCGACTCCGTCAAAGAAAGCCGCCAAATCAAAGGCGGCAAAGTCTCAACGGCCAAAGTCCTCGCATCCACCAACTTCGGAGATGGTGAACTCTGCCATCAAAGAGCTGAAGGACCGCAAGGGATCGTCGTTGCAGGCCATCAAGAAGTACATAGCATCTACGTACAAGGTGGACGGCGAGAAGCTGGCTCCATTTATCAAGAGGTATTTGAAAACCGCCGTGATTTCCGGCGCAGTTATGCAGACGAAGGGGAAGGGCGCCTCCGGCTCGTTCAAGCTATCCGGCACCCCTCCAAAGGGTCCAGAGACCAAGAGTAAGTCGAGACGAGAAGTGAGGAAGACCACCACGGAAAAGAAGCCAGCTGGGGCGAAACAGGTGACCCCGAAAAAGGCCGCAGTGCCGAAGAAACGGGCTGCTGTTAAGAAAACAGCCGCGGTGCAACCCAAGAAGTCACCCTCCCCGAAGAAAGCAAAGACCGTTGCTGCAAAGAAGGCGGAAGCAGCCGCAAAACAGACGGCCGTAGCACAGACAAAAAATCTGTCGAAGACAAAGAAGGCTACGAAAGCGCCAGCGGCCAAGACAAAAATTCCAAAGCCGAAGACCGCCAAATCACCGAAAGCTGCAAAGGCTTCGGCGAAGAAATAATCATTCCACGATCACAATAACATTGGTCCTTTTCAGGGCCACAAACTTTTTAAAACGAAACAACTATCTGGGTTTTCACAAACATTCCTCAATATGATCATCCTTCCACTTTCTTTAGCGAAGAACAACAAATAAGATCGATCAGACATCGCGATTAAAAGATTCTTACTCATTGATATGAAGTTTTCCGAAATTCTAGGCTTTCAACATTCATTGTGACAATCTGGGCCTACATTCGAAACCGTTTTTGAAAATTTTACACATAGTTTCATTTTGCATAGAAATAATGTTTGCGAGAAAGATTTTCGGCGATTCAGAAAATATGTGATATTTTACTATTTTAATGTCATCACCTACTTTAGCGACATAAGGTAGAAGAATGTACGACAGGCAGCGATTTGTATACCGACATAATCTAGCCAGAAACATGGGTTTGGGAAACTACATTTTTTGTTCTTATATGAGTAGCTTTTAGGCTGGATGCGGGCTCATTTGAAAGAGGAAGATTGGATATCTAATAATATGAGTGTGGATATCTAATAATATAAGTATCCAAAGTAGAGCTAAAATCGACAAAAGTGCACCCGCAGAAGCCAAGTAGTTTTAGGTCGCTAAAAGAGTTTTGTGACTCCAACGATAACCAGAACGCGCTGTATTGAACCTTTCTCTTTCGAATGAGCCCTCATTCAGCCCAAAATCTTCTCATATAAGCACGAAAAACATAATTTCGTGAATGCATACCCAAATACGAGTTCCGCCATATTGACGATAATACAAAGTCATGGGAGAAAGTTAGTTCACGTAGTGGATACGAGATAACGCCTACTCAGGAAGACTGCCATCGTGAAATCATAGCAAAACTGAAGCATCAGCTGGATACATGTGCCACAGTAAACGCGTGTCGTAAAATCATCCAGACCTACAACGGACGTACAATTGACGTCTTTAAGACGTCTGTGCCATGAGGGTAATAGTCCCATAAAAAAGAATCCCATTTAAAAATAATGTCGTAAATTAATATCTTTACAAGACTAATGATATACTATATATATAAACGAAGAAGATAATAATATTAAGCAGATATATTTTTATAAAAATAAATATTTCATTACCAATAAATATTTTATTCAATATACTTGGCGCTGTGCTCCGAATTGGTGTTGCTAAACTGAATAAATATCTATAAATTGCATTAATCTGTTTCTTTCTTTCTTGTCTCAGTGGTGACTTGTGTTGTTTTATTTATACCAAGCCAATTTCAACATTTTTTTGGTTTCGCAACATTTCTTTACGCGCGTATACTTAGAGCTGTTTTTTGTACCTTTTCTTCAAAAAGGTAATTTTGTGATGATTTCACACATTTTGTAGTGTTTATTGATGAGTATATAATTTGTTCACCCCCTCGGGTTATTTTCTTTTTAAATATATTGTATTGTCATCCACACTACACACGCCTGTAAAGCTTCAAGACAATTGGATTGGTGGAATTGGTTTAAATTTGACTATTCCAATATGAACCAAACATACTAGAAATAGAGGATCGAAGCTAAATAAAATCATTTAATAATTCGTTTAATGAATATAATACTATTTCCCATTAAATTTTTTTCTCCGACATAGATCACACTGCATCAGCTTCTGCTTTGATTATCTGTAAATATATAAAATCCACGTTTTAGTTATAACTTATCATAGAACTTATATAGAAATAGGGTGGCCTTTTGCTGTAGTAAGTGTAGAGACTACAAAATGTGTCCGAAGAAGGTGAGAGCGTATAGCAGAAAGTCCTGTTGCAGGAAATTTAAATGCCAATGGTAATTCAGCGAAAGTGAACGAAGAGATCCAATATTTTTAACGCACAATTTATTGATGTTGGAATAAATTTAATTTAGTATGTTTATTGGTGAAGTGAAGTATTGTTAATGGGAAACTAATAAGATTAATGAATAGCGTGGCAACTACTGTGGATTTTAAAGTATTACGAATGTCTTTCACAAAAGATTGAAAAGTGTGAAGGGAGTTGTGTTTTCAGCATACTTTCTCCAGTAATGTGTCTTGCTCTACATTGCAAGCAGTCCGCCATAATTTTCTTAATTCTTAATGCTATCTTAATGCTAGTCTTTTGACAAATTTCGTCGATTTACCTTATTCAACAAATTTACAGAAACTTGTGCGAAAGAAGATGTTACTCTGTCAAACTTTCACCCGACAACTTCCAAGTCTGTGCGTCCCCTTCGTTTTTATGAACTCTTTATAAAAAGTCTATTAAATCATTTTGGCGAGCTACCTTGTTAATTGAGACAATAATTCAGTGTCCTATATCGTGTAAAAACTTGTGACACTTCAAAAATTTTGACCACTTACCTTACTTGACATTTGGCAGGTTAGGATTGATTAACACTACCTATAGCTGGCCTGCCCTTTAGGGTTCAAATACCTTCTCAAGTTATGGGACCCGGGCAACAGCCGAAACTGTTACGTCGCTAACCACAGCATGGGTTGCGGGAGAACTGCGAGACTGTCCATTCTGGCTCGTAACACGAGTTTATTGGCAGTTTCTTATTTCCGCTACGCCATCTGGTGGGGAAAATTAAAGCAGTCTAATCGGGTTAGTTGTCACCTGTTATTGGCAGTATTGGGAATTTCGACTGTTTGATGATCGATTTTGTAAAATTTGACAGCTAATTTAATGACAAAAACATTATTGCACTATTTCAATACTTGTGTGACACCAGTCCTGTAACGCGATTGACCCGATTACCGAGCTTACTTTAGTAGATGACGCTCTCACAGTATTTCCCAATATCGGTACTTCAGAACGAAGACTCTGAAGACAATAGGATGAGAGGTCTATTCTATACTTGATCTGTGGTAACGGTAAGTAACATTCTGTTTCACACAGTCCACCACCGGATGGCGCGAGCAAGTCGAAATCACGACATTGTCAATGATCTGTGCTTACGGTACGACATCTCGTGATGTCTATTGCTAGCACGTAACGCTATTTGTTTCCACGAGTCGCGTTACGATCGTGGGTGACAGAAGTTCGCGTAGCGGCCACGTTTTTCCGTAGCTGTACAGAAAGTGTTAGAAGTTCCACGATGTAAAGTAAACGGTGTATGGTGCTGTGCATGATACCGCATGCCTCGAAATATTTCTCGAACGGATCGGGGATCATGGTTCGCCTATCATGAACGTGTCCCCTACAGTTTACATCGTACATACATACGAAAGATCTATGACCGCTGGATTAGTACTCGCAGCTATGTTCAACTCCTACAAACGATAAGCCCGCGTGGCACGAATTGACAGTGAAACCGAATGTTTCTTTTCCGAAACTTTTCCGCATTTTCGTTTTCACTTGGATACTCGTGACCGTGATAATTATTGACGCACGCGTACGTGAATTAATGTTAGAACCCCCTCGGAGAAGATCCATGCAAAAACAGGGGGCGAAGGAACTGTTACCATTTCAAATTCACATTACGAAGGTAAGATACTGTTCCATACCCGATTTAATCGCCACTTTCTAATTGGTACCTATTTCCTGTTCGCACGATACATAATAAAATGCTTGCAAATTCGCCACTTTCCGCCAGGCAACCGTAGATTTCATTTCTATGACTTGCTTGATTCTAATCGCCGCTTCACGTATCAGTAAAAATTCTTTTTACACTAAATTCTTTATCTGTGTTCAAAAACTTGTAACTAACGACATTAAAATACTAACGCGTGTTTACTTGAAGATCCACTATGCGGAACTGTCATCGAAGAAATTTAATTCGTAATATGTAACAGTGGGAGAATGAGGATACTGAAAGTCTGGTACTCTGATCGTGTGCATTTAGGTACCCATCGGTACGTGATGTAATGGTTATAAAATGAAAAACAAAAGGAACAGAATCACGTTTGTTTTGTAGCATCACGGGGATGATGTGAACGCTGCATAATATCGCAGCATGTTCTTGAAATAGGACACCAAATGATCGATTATTTCATTCCGATAGACCTTCCCTGCTCTAATTCGTCAGTTCGAGTGCAATACGATGACACGGGGCGGCATGAATTTATACTGTAATCCAGAAAATATATAAGTGTAGCAGTTCTGGAAACGATCGCGTTGGTACATACATCGCCAATCGCCCGAAATCCGCGTTCTTTCGTAACTGCCGTGCAGCTATGTTGCGTAAAACTATTCGTCGAAGTTGGTTTGCCTTTCACCAGGCTGACGTTAATCCAGCAAGTACTACGTGATAACGGACTGAGTCCCGTATCTTGTACATTATAAACAAGAGATAAGCAGAAACGGGTGTCATTGGCGACGAATACTAATATGATTTAAAACGATTGAAAAACATTGCGATAACGCAGCGATTGTTTATTGTTTGTCTTACTTGCCGAATGTTTTGCAACATGTTGGTCTATAAGTGATTCTTTCGACATGACTTTTATGATTTCGAATTTCACACTTACAATTGGATGGTTTTAAACACTTTATATTTTACATTCAGTGCTGCCACCTTGAGTCATGGTGTATGTATATTACTGAGTTGGTAGTGGCGGATAGCGAACATGTATACCTATGGGTGCGAGAGTTATTAAAATTCATCGCAAAATGAATTTTTAACGTACAGTGTGTGGATTTATGAAATAATAAATTCAGAAGAAGTTTTAAATCTGACTACTAATGTGTGTGAGTCTATTTGCAAATTAAATATGTTTAAATGGGAATTATTTTCAAATCCAAACGTGGACCGTGATGAACCTGAAGTTCGAGATTCGGTACATCGGGAGGAAAATTGAAGTGGTGATAGCGCCTGTATTCGTTATTCTTTTTTCTTGGAAAAGAATGTAATGAAATTGTTAAGAATGTAACATAAGGTTCTTATAACATGTATGAAAAAGAACAAAAAAAACATTTTTTTGAGTATTTTCCATTTGAATCATTCCGCGGTGGAAGTTTTCACGTCCACACTTTTGGAGCTAGAACAAAAAGGCAAAAAGTTTTGTAATTTACACACTAAATACTAGAGAAGTACCCAAAATTTCTAAAAATATTGACTTGAAAGAACGGAATTTGAATTTTCTCATCACCTTGAGTTTTCTACCAAAAAAAGGATTGTTTTCAAATATTCGCCATTCCTTGAAAAATCAATATTGTTCGAAATCTTGGGTACTTCTCTAGTATTTAGTGTGTAGATTACAAAACTTTTTGCCTTTTTGTTCTAGCCCCAAAAGTGTGGACGTGAAAATTTCCACCGCGAAATGATTCAAATGGAAAATACGTATCGGCTGTGCGGCTATTGGACCGCGATTTTTTATTAAAAAAATCCGGAAAAATGTTTTTTTTTGTTCGTTTTTATACATATCCTAAGAACCTTATGTTACATTTTTAATAAAGTTCATAAATTTCTTTAAAATCACCTCCAAATTTATCCTACCATTTTTGGCCCTATCACCGTGGCTTTACCCTTTAAAACAAATTCCCCTAGCATCTATTATATAACAGGTATTATTCTTAGACAAAAGGCCTGGAGAACTTTAATTGTCTACTTCAAGATGCAGTTTGCCTGGGAATAATAGGTATGTACCTGTTATGCAGTAGTGAGTAGATGCTAGTGGAATTTGTTGTAAAATCTAATTTTGTGGTCAAAATTACTCCAGTGGTCAGAGGTGGCCCATTTGCGGGTAGTTTCTCATCAGAAGAAATAAATTACATATTCAAGAGAAAAATAATACGTTCAAGGCTACATGTTTGATAAAATCTATTTTAAGAATTCCGTAGATATCCGTGCACTTCACCAAACCGTTGATTTAACGTATCTCTGCGTACACTTTTCTTTTCTCTCGCATATATACCTATCTATTAACAGTATTAACACTGATTCTATCGTTACTACTATCTTATCCTCGATCTGAGCTAAAACAGATTTATGTTGTTAACTTAGAAAGTGCTGAAGGCATTATCCACATTAAATTAATATTTGCGAGGGTTTAAAAGTCTAAAGACAGTTAAGACAGAGCTTGTAGCAATTTAATTCGAGAGGCACAGCTTTACATTCATAGATGTACCTACAGAATAGATGGCACACTTAATAATTTCTGAGAAGTAAACATGATAAAAAAGTAAATATGTTATTATTTGTTAGGGTCACCGAATTTAAGGGTAAGATCGAGGGCGGATGGCCCCATGCTGGCCTGCCTTCAAGGATTTTATGGCAGGGACTTAGACTCTGTGATACATATGTATAGTAGGGCGGTGCGATACTATATAGGCGAAAATTTAAATTTGAATTTTCAGTTGGCCTGGGTGCGGGATAGTTGTCTTTTGATTAACCAAGCACAACTGTAAAACAATTTTGGAAAAATATTCATTTCTGTAGGTTCTTTTTTCTCTTAAAAATGTAAAAATTCACAATGTGAATCTTATTTTTTTATAATTTTTAAAAATGTAAAAATGATGTATACGGTACGCGAGACTAAACAGCTTTGTGACGGGCGAAGGCTGGTGACCACGTTGGGTCTCCCAGGTATCGGGTGTCGAAGGGTTGATTGTTTAGACGGTGTCGCGTTTCGGAACTGTTCTCTCATGTTTTTGGGGTCCTATTATGTGTACCCCCTTTTTGATGGTGGAGTAGAGATTGCGCAATATAACTTCGCCTCCGAGCGGCCACTAAATAGGCCGTGAGTCAGCCGTTCGATTCGAAAAACATAGGATCACACACGGACGAGTATCATGCAAAGTAAGTAACAGGTAGCGTGATACTCGTAACGTTTTACTCAGTGGCCGCTCGGAGGCAAAGTTATATTGCGCGATCTGTACAGGGTAGGGTGATGCGTCCATGGTGGCGCATTCACGGTGATGTGTCTGCCGTGACACGAACCTTGTAAGTACCCTTTTGATAAGGTGTCGGAGTCATGAATGAGTCCAAGTAATTCGTCACCGAGCAACTAATAGTAAACACAAATGTATATCGAAACAGCCGTCTAATTGTAAACACAAATGTATATCGAAACAGCCGTCTAACAGTAAACACAAATGTATTTATTACTAGACGGCTGTTTCGATATACGTATTTTTTTAGGAAATTCATAACAGGACTGTGAACCACACGGCACCTACCCTAGAACTGTCCTGAAGCGAGCTTCTAACAACCCTTTATAAAGTCGTTTCTAACCTATTATTTTACCACATCTCAATCTTGTCTATGTTTTTACATGGGAAAAACAAATATATACCTAAATCGTCCCGTTCATAAGTCATAGGAGAGTCGGAATGTGCTTTGAATATAAAAAAAATGGGTACAGTGCCCCCCCCCCCAAACAAAAAGAGAAAAAAGAAAAAAGGAACGAAGTTGTATCAAGCGCCTGAAAGACAGAGCGAGACAAAGTATCAACGCGTCATCTCTCTCGCCCCCCCCCCCAAAATAAAATCCTGAGGGCGCCACTGATTGGGTAACCGTTGAAAAACATTAAACACTTTTATCTTATTAGATACTTTTACGATAAAGAAATCTTATCGAAAAGAAAAAAAAATTATATTTTTTCCATTGGTATTTTCCACGATTGATGTTTACGTTCCCCATTCTTTCTGCTATAGACTAATTTTTTTTTATAAATTTTACATTTTCTTATTCTTGTTCGGAATGCTCCACAGTCCCATTACTAACTTGGGCAATTTTTTTAATTTCCCTATTCTAGTTTATTCTACAGTTTTTCAATGGGATTGAGGTTCGATGACTTGAGGGAGGGGAAGAGGCCATGTCATGATTTCTATTGCTTTATTGACTTCAGTATACTTATATTCTGCAGTAAATATAGTTCAAAGTTAATAATTTCCATATCAAATACTAGAATTTGTGAAAAACAACGATTGTCGTACGACTTTTGGGTGGAATTGTAATGTATATACCAAAATGCATAAAATAAAAGTTTCGTAAAGCGCACGCGTAGCTGACAAGATTTCAAAAGTGATTTTCTCTATAATAGAGCCTTGTATGAGAACCTTTTGTTTAATATTTTCGTTTTATTTTTGTATAAAAAATCATGACCTACCCACTAGTATCACATATTACTTGACACTCTGTATAGTATTATTAACTTCAATGAAAGTAACTTTCACTTGTAGTTAATTAATCAATGCTCTCATTTGATTTATTCACACTGATTTATCCACTAGTTTATGTATGTATACAGGTTTGAGGGGCACGTCGATACAACTTTCACTGACACAAGAAACCATAAGGAAATAAAAGTTATTTCATGTCACTCTGCTCACTTGACACCAGAGTTGGGCAAAATGTAATCTAATTACCAATTACAAATTACGATTAAACTATACTTGTGTAATTGATTACACATTATTTTCTGTAATTGTTAATTTAGGTAGTCAACCATTTGGTTTTGTCAACTATCTAGTCATTTAAAAATATATAATTCTCAAAAATTGTAAAAGTTTCAATAGATATAGGTTTAAACAATAAAATTTTAAAATAAAAACATAAAATTGGAAGTTGCAGAACTCATAGACAATTTATTTGATACAACATTTCCAATGAAGACAGAGTGAGCTAATGGCTTAGAACTGAAGGTTTAGAACGGGGGCCCCCGTAGCCCTCCTTTAATCCGGGCCTGCCCGTTCCTTTTCACTTTGCACAAACTGATCATGTCCGGGTAGTCTCCAGACTCTCCCAGCAAGAGCAGGCCCATTCAACTGGATTGTGACGGGAGAGAGCGTTCTCGGCAGTAATGCCAAAATTATGTAACGGGGGGCCAAAATTTTACCCATTCCACTATAATATCGGAATCGAAATACATAATACTATCTGTTTTATGTCTTTGGTTTTTATATACACTATCAAAATGGTATCGGTAAAACATCGAACCGTCTCCGTTTATAACTACGCACGTTAATATTTGTTAGTCTACTTTCTCGCGTATTCATTTCGATGTTCACCTTACTTAATCCTACGGGAATGTTAATCAAGATATGCATGCCATCTCTCATGGTCGTTCTGATTTAGTCAATGGCGTTGATTATGGTAACAGACACCGTGTCATTATTTGTTAAGCCAAGGCCAGATTCAGCGTAGCAAAGAGGGCTTTGCAAAAAATGAACGAATTAGCCATTGAACGTTTAACCAACTGCCCAACTGCCCGTTTTCACCGTGTAACGCTTTCATTGAATGTTAAGATTATGTTTTGAAACTGTACGAATTTTATTGCTTCCAAAAAATGACTATTTAGCAGCCACAACAATGCTGACCTTTGCCGTTTCATCCTTGCAAATGATGTAATGAAGTGACGATTATTATGATATTTATGCTGCATTTAGTGCACTTATATCACGGCCATGATGATGCATCAAATCAAGTGGCATTTATTTTCATTATAAATCTTCATTCTTTACCAGAGTCATTTGTATTTCACCTAGAAGTTCAAATGAAGATAGAATTAATTTATCAGTCTAATAAAGTTCGTTTTCTTTATTAGAATTTATTTAACGATACATTTCCTTCGTTATGAAATAATTTATGTCTTTACTTACTTAATTGACTGTGCTGAAATCGATTGCTAGTAGTAATATTAATTTTGTTGAGCAACCTTTCTCTTAAATTTCATTGTACATTCCAAATTTCTGTAACTTTAATTGTAACTTGTTAAATCAGAGTTTTGAGTTCTGAAATGTGAGGTAAAATGTATGTTAAACAGTTTTTCACTTTCTATTAAAATTTTATTGTTAGTACGATATTTCACTTTTGTATAAGGTGAGTTGTAAACGAGCCATTTTCTTGTGAGCTGTTAGAGGAAGCAATATAATTCTTTATTATATTTAGGACTCATTTGTGCCCTTTATCTTTGGAGTATAACAGCATTGGTGATCGATTCTAGAGAATTAAATACGATTTCAAATAATTCATTGAAAAAGAAGTATCGGTTACTTAAACCTGAAGACTCGTTAGCTCTTGTTGCATACACAAAACGTGTAATTAAAATGTAAGCGACAATAAATTATTTTCTGAAATGTAAAGAAAATTATTATAATTCGAACTATTTCCTTACTTTTGAATTGAAGAAAAAGTTTCTTTACCTTTTCATTGTCATTCCAAAGCATTTCTTTTCAAAGAAATATGTCGAAGGTCTTAGATACTGTCTCAATTTTCCCTAATGAACAGTTGAAATATGTTTTGTTCGTCTTCGAAAAAGATTGAGGCATTGTTCGTACATATTTTGAAACGTGAGATGATAGAACTGATACATACATTACTATTATAAAAACAAAACAGTAAATCCTCGTTATAGCCTCGATTTTACCATGCGTAGTACGCCCGGTGACTGTCCCTACCATTTCTTGGAATCCTTCGGTGGAGAGTGAGAGAACCCAAGAACGAGCGAGAGGGAACGAAAGAGTCGGCGGCCATATTGTGTCAACTGTTACGTTCCCTCTCGCTCGCTCTTGAGTTTTCTTACTCGCGGCATTGTCCGCGCAGAATAGTGTCGGCAACGCGTCGTGCGTCCGCTGCCAGCCCTGTTCGTCGGGTTTAAAACGAATGTTTACTGTTTATAACCGTTATGGAACCGATATAATATCGGTTCTGCAGAGCCGGAACCGAAACCGATATCCGTAAGACAAAACCTTTTTTCTCAAAACTGTTATAATACCATTTCGGTTCTTTAAAACTGTTTCAGACAGAATCTTTATATAACAGTTATTAACAGTTATATCCGGAACCGTTTTAACGCCTGGTTCAAAATTTCAATTACGTACTCTCATTTAACTAAATGTTTACATTACATTACGTTGCACATTCATTTCCAAATCAAATACATACTTCTGTGTTACACACGTCCAATACGTAAAAGCATTACTTCAATGATCGTAACTGCAACTACTTAGTACTAACAATAGGAATTTCGAGAAATACGAATAAGTTTGTGTAATGTGTATTATATACGAAAGCATTAAAGTTACATGACACGTGGTCGCGGTCACATTGATTTTATGGCACAGTCTAGCAACTCAAGTCACTTTTATTTCATTTTTCGTCCCTTCTTACTGGATGTGAAATGAAATAAAGTGGACGTATTTGCATTAAAAAAGCAGATATTAAACACGTCCTTCGCTTTGTGATCGGAAACATGAAAAGTCGCGTTCGTATACGAACTACACGGTATAAGAATGCTGCTTTATGTATGCATTGCCGTTAGATTCTTACTCTTAATGAATACACTCGGTTCGCTGACTCGTGTCGTGCGTATATGTACTTACTGCGCTTATACTTATCTACCGTAAAATTATAGCGAACTTCCGGTTGCTAAATAGGGATTTCGAAATGGGTATAGGCTGTGTATTACTGCGTTTAATAAACGGAATAGGGCATTGCATTCATTGCATAGTTAAATAACCCTATTCTAAATGGTAGAAATGAAACGTTAAAAGTAAACAGTACCGTGAAGATGTGATCAGCCCGCGATTAGTGTATATCAATAAACTAGTCGACTGTAAGTAATAAAGGTACAATGTACAATATAATATGTATCTATATAGAGCAGGCTTGGGAATTAAGTGCTCTTTTAGGCCGATTTTCAAAAGCAACATCCTCTTTCTCCCACCGCGCGTCTTGGCCCCCGCGGCTGCCATAATGCTCAGAGCTCCTCAGGCTCGTAGCACGTGAACCGCGCGTGGCGTATTAGGGCGACATTGTATCAATAGGTTCCCACAGCGTCCCAGAGAGCACGATTGTCGATGCGTTTTTGTTTAGTCAACGCGCCACGCGCGGTTCACGTGGTACGTGTCTGCATTGGCTCCAGCATTACAGCCGTCGCGGGGGCACTTTATCGTATCATTAAAAACAACGAAAATATTTCAGGTTTAAATGTTCGGTGACTCATCCTGTATAGTATAGTATCCGGAGAATACTCACAAGGGAAGATTCCGAACCCGAAAATTAAAAAAATTCTGAAACTGTCAATATGTAGGGGATTTCCTCCTGATTACAACGCAATTTTTGTTTGCCGCCCAAATTCACTCTAAGGGGGTGAAATTAACCCCTGAAAATTCAGCTATTTTCTGATTTTGTGCTATAACTCGCGAACTGTGAGAGATAGAAAAAAAAATTCAAGACAAAAGTTACTTCTTTTAATTAGATCTATCATTTGGTAAAAAAAATTATTTTACAGTTCACGAATTATAACAGAAAATCGGAAAATAACTGGATTTTCAGGGGTCAATTACACCCCCTTAGAGTGAATTTGGGCAGCAAACAAAAATTGTGTCGTAATTAGGAGGAAATTCCCTACATATTCACATAGGTTCAGAATTTTTTGAATTTCCGGGTTCGGAATGTTCCCTTGTCAGTAAAGTTATAAGACGAAATTCGTAACGGTATAAGTATAGATATAGATGTTACAACGATAGAAGCGACTCGACCTCCGAACGATCGCGGCCGCACATACAAGCAAAACTTTAAACGCGTTTATCTCGAAATCTGATTTTTCTTTTTTCTTAACGAAAGAACTTATGAACCGATTCCAAAAATCGTGTTGGCATTTTCTTTGTAATTGAATTTACTATCGTATCAGTCTTCGATCATAAATAATTGTAGAGGCCATAGTTTTTCGTTTTAACATTTTTTAGCGGAAACTTACCCATTTTAATATCGTCACTTTGCTTTCCTTGCCTTCTTAAAGGCTGAGACGATAGCGGTTGATATAACATGTAAGAATATCTTTGGTTTTTTATTTGAGACATTTCTACGTCGAGTTATATTGGCTATCGCCAACGCCGCTTTTTTTTAGAAATCGAACCACTACAAGAAAATAATTTTTTTTTCATATTCTTGAATAACAAATAAATGAAGGCCAGACAGTTTTTTTTACTGCAAGTTGTATACTTTTTGGTTAAAAAAATTCTAAAGATCACCTATTTTTTTAGCGATTTGATGAGAATTTTCCCTTAAGACCAAGAATACGACATTTTCACGGTACATTTCCAGTATTTTATTTCTCTTCTATAGGGCACTCAATTTGATTTCTAGTTGTACATACATACAGGGCTATCTTCGTATGACATTGCATTATTTTGAACAGTTGGTACGAAATACGCATTATGTTCATTCTTTTACATGCAAAAAACTGTTAACTTACAAACTAAATATCTGAATATCTTTGAAATTAAATATTTTCTCGACAAGCCTTTTTGAAGCTGTTTCGATTTTTTTTTACATGAATTCTATCATCCTGGAGAGACAGTATTATCGACAAAAATATCGGAGACACGTTCGACCGAACAAAGAACCTCAAAGTCTTGACTTTAACAACGTGCGGACCGACGGACTAGTGTCGAGTCCTTAATAAAATTCTAAGTCTTTTAATTTGGACTTCCCAACTTTATTCCCTGTGGAAAAATCCTTAAAATTGTTTCTAAAGTTCATGAATGCGATGTTTGTCGGCGAAGGCTACCACGAAAATTCTACAAGTGTGGTACCTAGAATTGCTATATTTTATAGCGTGTTTTAATTAATCTCTCATTAATCCGATAAATATATTTTCCACCGCTCATTACATGCTCGCTCAAGTGCAAAGCGTTTACCCACTTTGGGGTACACAGACCCTTCATCTTCTGGTGCCTAAAAAATTCTGAAGCCTTCTTAGCCTGCTGAGTCTCTACACTCAAGTGCATTACCGTTTCCACCCCTAGTTCACGGTTGCCTTCATTAGCAAGTATCAAAATTACCAGCATTAAAATTTTTTTCAAGGGCGCTTCTAGCTTGAAAAGGCCTTTCCTTGTACAAGATTCACAACGCAGTCGTAGGTTCAGAATGCTCCTAGGTACGATACTGCCTTTTGTGTAGTAGTTGGAAGAAGTATAGCGAGGTTATAAAATAGGTGTTGCTTTAAGGGGTTAGGCCACCTTGGACGGAGCAAAATTGCAGTCATTTTTTTTTTTAGGAAGGTAATGAAACAAACAGAAAATTCCATATGAAGCCTGTTATTGTACAACTCTCGCCGGAGAAAATCGTATTTTTGTATCCTACAAAATGGCGGCGGTAGAGCCGTGATACGCAAGATCTTGAGGAGCGACGTTTTCCACGGTGTTCCATCTCACGGCTATACCGTTTGACCTAGAACAAAAAACCAAAAACTTTTATTTTCTACGTGCCTAAAACTAGAGAAGTACATATGGAAATCCATAAACGCTCATCTGTCTCGAAATGGTGAACATGCGGAGAAAAAGTGTATTCTTTTATAAAAAGTGTCAATTGCAAAGAATATGTTCAAGATATCGCGAAACCCATATGTACTTCTCTAGTTTTAGTCATGTAGAAAATAACATTTTTTGGTTTTTTGTTCTAGGTCAAACGGTATAGCGGTGAGATTGAACACCGTGGAAAACGTCCGTCCTCAAGATCTTGCGTATCACGGCTCTATCGCCGCCATTTTCTAGGAAAAAAAATACGATTTTTTCCGGGGAGAGTTGCACACTAACAAACTTCATTTTGAATTTTCTGTTTATTTAATTATCTTCCTAAAAAAAAATGCCGACAATGACTGTAATTTCGCTCCGTCCAAGACGGCCTAACCCCTTAAAGTAAACATGTTTTGAACATCAGCACAAGCGAATTGACAGAAACAGGGCCGTTCCTGGCGGGGGTGCAGAAGGCGCCCATTTATTATATGTAAAATTTTGATTAATAAGAATAATAATCGAAAGTCTTTTGCATAACTGTTTAAAACTATGTATATATAAATATAAAAGTAAACACTGCATATCAAATTCCTAATTAAAAAATATTAAATTAATAAGGGCGGCAATATTGTTTTTACACCTGGGCGGCCAAAACCCAGGAACGGCCCTGGACAGAAATATGAGGAAATAATAGATACATACGTAACGACTTGAAGCCTCAAGTTCGATGATTTACTGTACAACCTCGCTACACCTCTTCCAGCTACCCTATGCCTATAGACTATACTGTTTACCCCCTGTGCACCACCGTAGATTACAAAACCGTACCGCCACTTTGCAACGACCAGAACTTAACAGAATTCGCTCTTCTCGTTCAGTTATCCAGGACAGCGATGAGATAAGCTGAGCCGACGGGATGGCACGTCACGGTAGCGAGAGACCCTCGCAATCGACATATCCCGACTCCTCGTCCCGTGTAAACAGCACCAGCGAGGTGTCGCCGACTGAATTGGCATCCTCGCCGTTAGCAACATGTACTGCCAGCAGCACGATCAAGGTCAATGTCGATGGCAACGTGGCCTGCACGGCAGGAAGTGCAACGGGTACCTTTCCGTCACCCTCGGTATCCTCGATATCCTCTTCGTGGGATTCCCGTATACCACGTCCCTCGCCTACAGGTCTGCGTCGCTCGGCGAGCATGCGCGTGCGCGGTGAACGGATCTCACCACATCAACCACCACCACCACCCAGTGCCGCGGCCACCGCGGCTCTGACCAGGCACCAGTATCAGCAGCATCGCCGCCTCAACTCCCTGCAACACCAGCAGCACCACCATCCGGACTATCGCACTTTTCCAGTCATCACGGAGAATGGAACCGAATCACCGCGACAACGGTCCCTCGTGAGTACTCACCGCCACCCCTGAACTATATGCCATTGGTCACTAGTCATTACGATTGTTTACATGGCGCCGCGGAAAGGGACTCGAGTCAGATGTCCTACATCCTTACGTGATACTACGACGTATCCTTCGTTCGATGGAGATCGCAGATGCGTGCTGACGATCGCGTCTTATCGACTTCTCGTACGTGGTCCGGTGTGTTTTTGTACTTGCCTACGGTAACGGTGACCGTAAGCGTGAAAAGTATTGAGATTTATGGAACGTCATGGGGGATTATACGGAAGTTGAAATGGACATGTATCGAAACTGCGCATAAGGTGTGCATATTTTTTCATCCTAAAACTTGGGAATTCCCTTGATGGCGTACGTTTGAGTGGTTTACTCTCTGGTTTCATGAGACATAACAAACATTATGACGCAGAATATGTTCGGTCGTTTAGTGTTTATTTTGATGGCTGTAAGACTGCCATTGCTACGAGGGAATTGAAAAAAGACGTTCAGCTACTACACTGGCACAGTCAATCAGTGGTAGAAATTGCCTAGTTGTTCGGGGATAGATGGATATGCTACTGTTACAGATGAGACAAGGGTATCTTTTAAACTTTTATCTTATAAAAAGATCCATCTTCTAGGGTTCATGTCGATAAGTTGCTACAAAGATGCAGGAAATAGTAAATAATATCGTAGAAGACGTTAATCAACTCTCAAGTGGTGAATCATTCGCTCATGTTGACCCGTGGTGTAATTTCGTTTGTAGACCTAGAAAAGAAGCTTTTGTATTAGTTTTTCACTTCGTTATATTTGTAGTTCCTTGTTTGCTGAACGAGTAGTATTCATAAGTAATAATTGAAAAGGAAACTTAACAAAGCACGTATTAGTAAGATATAATACAAATAAGTAATATTTATTTTGATTATGAGTAAAGTAGGCACGATATTGGATATTCTTCTCATAAAAATGTTACACATGTCTCAAGTATCTGCCACATATATTTAATTTATTTTGTCACATTATGACATTCGCAATAATTGCAGTATGATTGGTTTTCCAAAATACGAGTAGATTGAAGTCCACTCATTACGGCATTCGGAAACTAAAATATGTAAAAGAATTTTTCATAAGAGAATAAAACTGAAGCTTCAGTTTATATTATCATTTGCAGTAATCATTTGTTAGTTGTAAAAATAGAAGTATTTAACTACAGAAGTGGGAAGAAAATGTTACTTTAAATGGTCGTAGATTGATGCAGAAAAAATACATTTTCAGTATAAAATATACATATGCCAAAGCACATACTTTGTTCGTAACATTAAAATAAAAATATGTAGATTTACAGTAATAATAACGTGTTTCTTTTTATATCATTAACATTTTTATTGATATTTACATATTACGTTTCTCTGTTTATAACGTTTAACGAAGTGTATCAAACCTCCCTTGAATGCATGTATCGTACCTCCCCAGATGTAGAATTTTTAAACAATAATTCTAACAACACTTAACTTCAAACTGAAAGCAACAAGTGTTGGCACATATGTGTAATATTGAATCTATTTTCACGTGAAATTAATGATATTTCATACAAATCAATACACAGTGACAAAAGCCTTGTATAGATGAAGTACCAACTTACGTTTCTCAACACGAAAATTTTAATAAATTAGCTTGAATCAATCGTAACTTAACGCGGCCTACAAATCGTCCGCTATGCTGTTGTGTACGCTTCTCTTTTGTTTTTTTACGTGGGAAATATAAGAATGTATCAAGCCTCCCTATACATCAATCCTACATACATTTTTTTTACTTAAAATAATACATATCTAGTTATAATAATACTGGCATCGGCGTGAAGCGAGTTATCTTTTGGTAAATTAATTACTAAAATAAAATAGATAATGAAATAAGATAAAATTGATAGTAATACCTAGATACACTTAAAAAATGGGTACATATTGTGCAATAGTGTATTCAGAATAAAGGATTAGATACAAGTTAGGAACATTGACGTATGTACATATTGGCAAAATATATCAATATGCAATACAATAAAATATCAAGACAAAACTATATTATGAACGTTTAAAATAATGTCAAACCGCTGACTTTGAAATGTGTTGTCAGAGACTGAACGAATTAAGCACTACGCTTAAGGGGGAGAAGCCACTATGACGGTCCAAAATAAAGACTTTTTTCAAGGCATTCTTTTATAACGAAATGTAACTTTCTACGAACAATGTTTACTATCAACTGAAAATACATATTTTTAACTAATATTGTATGGCCACAGCATACGATTAGGCTCTGCAAAAAACAAAACGGGCGGTCGTGTAACTTTCCAACGTTTGCCTCGAATTGAAAAATTTGAACGTTTTCTTAAAGTATATTACAATAGCTTCAGTTAACCGTACAGATTAAAAAAAATATTAATTTTTGAAGAAATTGGGGGCTTTGGAAGAAAAGGTATTAAAAATCAACATGTGTTTTCAATGTTACGATTAGATGAATTATTCGATCAAAATACTTACGCTTAACTGCAGATAATTTTATTACGAATATTCCCTGAAAATTTCAAATGAATCCAATAAAAGTTGACTGAGTTAGGCATTAATCCGCTCAGTTGGAAAAATTACGAATGCACTGCACACAAAATCGACTCCATCTTCCATACCGATTTTCTCAAAAAACGATGTTTTGCCCGGCGAAAAATATTCTACAGCTACATTACGTTTCCTCTTGCATTCTGTTACCTGGTTTTGCTAGAGTCCGCTACATCAGTACTGAACACTTTTCTAAGTAAGTTTGGAAACGAAAATCCCAAATCAATAAATGATACTCTACATCTTCGACTCATATTTATATGATGAACAATCCCCTTCGCGGTTGTTGTAATATTTCTAATAATAGACCACCCTTTGCGTAAGAGCGATGGGAACGTACTTACGTAAAAGAGAAACACAATATATATGTATAGAGAATCATCCAATGCAGTGTGAATCTGTGAATTAATGAAATCCATAAATGGTGATATAATATGATATAAAAATAGCACAGCCCTGTTAGACAATGGATTAAAATACAGACATTTATTTTACTTACGTATTTAATAAACACATTATTTATTGGAATCGTAAACTTAACACGGTTTACTTACCTACCGCTCGTGGCTCGTGGAAACCGATTAATAGATAGGTAAAGTGTTAAAAATCTGTGCACAAGTCACGTGCTAGGCCAGCGAGGGCCAGTTGGGCCAGTAAACTGGCCCTCACTGTGCTAGGCCAACCACACGACGCGGTAACACGCATATCCGAACAAAACAAAAACTAAAATGAAACGTCCGCGCGAACATCGATCACGCAATCTAATCGATAGACACAGCAATGTACATAAAGTTACCATACTTCTGCACCAGCAAACCGGAGCATGCAAAAAAAAGCGACAGCACGTAAAGTCTTAAAAAAGAGTACTTTCATTGTAGTGCATAAAAAATGACATACAATGAAAAACACAATAGTAATTACAAGTACTATGGCGACAATCTATTTGGAAGCCAAGTCATATTTTTCTGTATACAAAGCTTTCTTCAGAAGTGTTTCATTATTTTTAATTTCTTCGTAGAATTCGGTCAAAAATCAAGAAATAAGAAAACCGGAACTTATTTCTAAACCGACCGGAACACCCGGGACAAGGGATGAAAAGCGCGACGTATGGTAACCCTAGATATATAAAAACTACAATAATTTAATTGCTAAACACGGCTCAATTTTATATCAATGCACTCCCCCAAAATTCTAGTAAAGAATCAATGCTGCCATTATTTTTCACTTTTCTTTATTATAGGTACAACCTGAAAAAGTTACCTACCAATACGTTTATCGGTATTAAAATAATCTATTACACATCATCTGCAATTGTTTAGTAAATGTTTGTCAGTTTCTTAATAGAATGTCTTCGACAGAATGATTTTAGTCGAGTTTTTTACACGCTTCTGCTTGAAAACTGTCCCCGTATAGATTGCAGCGAGCTCCTCGGCTTTAAAGAAGCGTCTCATCTCTCTGTCGTGTCTTTCCACTGAATGGACCTTTTGACTTTACCTTACTTTCAAGGCATACGTCGCATTGAAGGTGCAAGAAAGCTACTGCTTAAACCTGAGGCGAATCACCCCTAGGTCAGCCAGGTATAAAAATGTCTAACAATTTGTCTGTGCTTACTTCTTTGAATGTCAGCCTTAATGCACGCCTGGCAGTGTACACAGTTACATAATGGTTTGAATGAATTTGTGAAGTGAATAATATTTGTCACTTTTAACAGTAACCTAACTATCAGGAGTAAAACGGAAACTCATAGAAGCAGTGTAAATTAAAAATCACTCTCATAAAAACTACTCTCAATACTTGTCTTTGTTTATCTTTCTTATTAACACAAGTAACACAGTTAACTGATGTTTTTAAACTTCAAAACTATTTGAAATCTATCTTTACTCAATTAATTATGCGCAATGTGAAATAATTTTCTAATGCTCTCTATTGGTACACACTACACATGAAGCATAATAATATTCAATAGGAATAGTGCGAAAACTTTTTGCTCGTGACAATCCAGGGTTTCCCACTCGCAAAGTTGGCTCGAGAATGCTCTTGCATCCCCTTCCGTAAGGGGATAACTCTTCCAGGATAACTCTGCTTCCCGCCGAAATGCCAGGAGAGAGTTTTATCTTCCCGTGGCTTCTTCAAGTGTCCACATATGTGTGCCATTTGTGAAGAAGGCGACAAAGCTGCTGAGGAATCGTCGCTGTGGCCTTTGTTCTTGCCAGCTCGGCCACCCTTAAGGTCTGCGCACATATCAGTTCCGTGTCAGTTCCGTGTTAGTTCTGAGTCAGTTCCGTGTTAGTTCCGTGTTAGTTCCGTGTTAGTTCTGAGTCAGTTCCGTGTTAGTTCCGAGTCAGTTCCGTGTTAGTTCCGTGTTAGTTCCGAGTCAGTTCCGTGTTAGTTCCGTGTTAGTTCCGTGTTAGTTCCGTGTTAGTTCCGTGTTAGTTCCGAGTCAGTTCCATGTTAGTTCCGAGTCAGTTCCGTGTCAGTTACGTATCCGTACGGTGTCCGTTCCGTTATTCCTAATGTCACTGACAACTGTGTAGGAGAACCTTTCACCATCATAAAAAAGGTCGTCCCTTTCAAGTGATTTCAGGACTCCGTCAGTGCAAATGCTCAAATATTGATGGTAACCAAATTTTAGTTTCACTGAACGGATACGGGTTCCACACTGACATCTGCTGACATCCCTGATACGGACAAGTGTGCGCTGCTCCATTGTAAAGCATGCAAACGATATTTTTTTTTCTTTTTCTTTTTTTTTTTTTAACACTAATACTGGCGGCCCGGAACTGACGTGTACGGAGAAACAGTCGAATTTCACGGAACGGATATGTGTGCGCAGACCTTTAAGGGGTTACATACGTTCTCGGCGCCAAATAATTTTTAGGAATTTTCCTCTGGAAAGGAGTGAAATTAACCGAAGTGTAGGATTCACTAACAAAAATCGACCAAATCCAAACTCAAGCCACCTAAGCCGAGAAATAGTCGTGCGTCGTTGATGGCGCGCATGATGTTTGAAGATGTCTTAAGGTGTGCGTATCGACGTTGCTAGGCTTGCTCCCGAGGCGCGCCTCGCGGAGAGGATTCCCCGTTCCTTTTCACCTTGCACAAAGTGATCATGATCGAGGTAGTCTTCCGACTCTCCATTCCGCGAGGCGTGCCTCGCTAGCAAGCCTCGCCAAGTCGGTACGCACCTTTAATCTTCACTCTGCGTAGGTACTAATAGTTTAACATTAACCGTGTACGGGGCTGTAATTACATCCCACGCATTTTCAGTCCCAATTGTACAGAACAAACTTTGGGTATTTCAGAAAAGGGGTCACAAAGACGTTTTACAGCTCATACCACCCATAGAAATAAGTAAAGCAGTCTTGATAAATTAAGAATAAAATAAAAAATAAAAAGATTACAATAGAGGTAGGTATACGTGACATCCAATTAGTATCCAGGTATACGAAATGATATAAATAGGACTAATCATTACACGGCCTCTCGTTACACTATCAGTACGTTCACGAACAGCGATACCGTAGGTAGGGCCTCGTATAACGTAGTAGGGAATAGTGGCGAGGAAATCGTCATATAGTGTGCACAAGTCGTATTAGATACTAACTGCATTTGCATTTTTTTTATACAGTATTATAATTTTCCTTCATATCGGGAGGGGGGGGGCGGGGATCATATAAAACACGTAAGTAGTGTCGAAATTACACAGAATATCTTCCATAATTCGACAAGTGTCATCATTGGAACATATGTTTACGAAAACATTTGGTAATTATTTACAAAAACACAGTCCTCCCCGATTTCGATTCCCTTGAAATATGTTGTGGGGGTGATCAAAATCATATTGTTCAGAATCATCTGAACAACTTTTTTCTTATACATGTTGCCGTCGCTGGGCTTTAGTTTTCGAGATATTTGCAAAAAAGTGTGATTGGTAGTTAGTTTGGGTCAGATGGTTCAACTTTTGAGAGATTTAAGATTAAAAAATGTGTAGACCTCGCCGGAGGCCGCTAAACCATCTGACCCAAACTAACTACCGATCACAGTTTGTTGCGAATATCTCGAAAACTAAAGCCGAGCGACAGCAACATGTATAAGAAAAAGTTGTTCAGATGATTCTGAACAATATGATTACCCCTCGCCCGCACAACATATTTCAAAGGCATCGAAATCGGGGAGGACTGTAGACTTTTTTAAATAATTACCAAAACTTTTTACTCATATATATGTGATTTCCGAGTACTAAGAATTTGTAACCCCTTTTTCAAATTACCTTGTATAATAATATATTGAACGCATGACAATATAACACATGCAAAAATAAGTCGAAATTGTAGAATAACTTTTCTTTAAATATGACTTTGCTTTTGGGAGAGCCGGTTCAAAAGTGGAATTGATTCTTCAGTGAAGCACACGCCTACCTACTCGAAGGAATTTTCAAAACTGATTTCCTTGAAAACACAGCCTCCTTCAGCAATAAGTATTTACGTAGTTCTACACATTTTTGTTACAAGAATTCTTCTTTTCGACTTATTTATAAGAGTGCAACTCCATTTTTGACAGTTTCTGAGTCATGACGCGTAATATACGTAAAAAAATTCTACATCCTTTGCCGCGCGTTCCATGCAAATCCGATAACAAATTAGCGACTTATTGCAAGTTTTGAACCTGCACCCATTACTGTTCTGGGTAGCTCCAGATTTGAAAGATTCGCCAAAAATCGAAAGAAAAACTTATCAACTCAATAACTATTAAACAATTGTGTGAAAATAATATATTTTTCAATTGGTGTTCCCTTTTTAATGTTAAATCGAAGCAACAATTTTATAAACTGGTTTATTCCAATTTACCCGAAGTTGATAAAGATAGAGCTGCACCCGTCTTGCTGCAAGGTCCTCAATTGGAAGTGAATAACTGAATTATCAGAGATCGATAGAGTTGTGTTTTATTTTTTAGAGCCTATCATTGACACCGGTGAGGCCGCGGGCTGGACACGCGGCCTCTGGAGGCTCGAGCATAGGAATCGCCGATGACAGCGATGCGGAAAGTGTAAAAAGTTACGGAAGTGCCTGCAGTACCGCAAGCGCCTGTGATCATGCTACATTCGCCTACAACGGTACCACATGGTCTGGTAGATCGCGGAAATACGTTGTTCATTGTTCGAATCATAACGGTGACAACGAGCAGTATCTCACGCCTACCCAAAGAGCAGCTAGACAAGTTAGAAAGTTTCAGGTGAGAAACAAATTGCTTCCGCCTTTTCTTTGTATCCACGGTGTCTTTATTAGTGGAAAGAATGGATCTTTAATTAGCAACTCTACTAAACACTGTAATTTATTTCATTTATACATATATACGCGGTAGGTCAAGCTAATTTCTTGCGTATAAATAAATTGAAAATATAGAATAAATTGCCTTGCTACGGATCTTCGTTTTCGACAACATCAATTTCGAAAATTCGTCGGACATGCGCGCATCTAACAAAAAGACAACCGAACTTGTCAGTGAATAATTAAATATGGCCCAATCGCGAATGAAATGAATTATTCTGCAGAAATAAGTCGCAAGTGTCGAATAATTTTTTTTTTTTTAATAACTGTTGGTTTTGGAAAATTGAATATGAGAATCCTTATGGTACGTACGTCTTGGCCGACTGCCGTCGACGAGTTCACGTGGTCGAGTACATGTATATTACTGTAAAAGCTCAACTCTGTATCGGTAAATCTTAAGTAGTGCCGGCAAAACGATTTATCAACCAGCGTTGATAAAAGCCCGAATAATGTTTCTCACTGGAGAGTATGGTACACCGTTGGAATACTTATGAGTAGGGGAGACAAACAAGGGTGGTCACGGCTTCCGTAAACGTCGGATTCATAAATTCTAATTTATCTATAGATTCAAAAATATAGACCCCGCATTGACGCACTCTTATCTAACCCAGGCAAATCCAGAACGAGTGGATTTTCCTAGAGTTTTCCGAATTTTCCTCTGCGTCGACTTTCGGAGTTGCTTGGGGTTAGATAAGAGGTTTTAACTCCCCAGTGGAAACATTATTTCGGCATTATTTTTTATCAACGTTGATTGCTAAATCTTAGGTTTTACAGGTAATTCTGAACATTCACCGTATTCGGGCTTTCACAGTAACAACATACGTAGGGGAGACCGGGGCTAAAAGTTCCGGGGGTAAGTTGCTCCGACGGCTCTATCTTCAAAATAAAAAGAGCGTTGTACTTTAAATTATTTTTTCCGTGTGAGTTGATCACGCCACTCTGTCGCCCACTATAATAGCGTCCGCGACAGCGAATTGTGTGGTTGTAAGCAAGGAGCTATTAGTCGCGTACCAGATAAGTAAAAAATTTTCTATCATTACTTTTTGGTCTATTTCAATTATTTAACGTCGATATTATAGATTGAATCGTTCTTATGGATCAAATGACATTTAAGAACATGGTGTAATAGTGTTTATCGTTTGAATACATGTATAAGCAGAATAGTCTTTGAAATTGCTACATGTGTCGGTAGGGGCTAGTTGTTACCGTGACTTGGGGCACGTTGTTACCGTAAAAACTTGCCCCGCCGCAAATAGGTCTGTGAAGATAGCACCCCCAAATTCGATTTTTTAAAAAAACTCAACTGCATTCGTTTGTTCATCGTATGCCCATGTTTGCCCATAACAAAATTTTTTTTGCCCACCCTCCAAAAAAAGTTATGAACAAAATAAAAAATTTGTCTTCATCACCCACGATGAATGCATTTCAATTTTTTAAAAGAAGGATACGAATATACCCGACCTGGCCACGTTTGCCCACTCTCAGATTTCATTTGCCCACCCTCCAGAATTTAAATAAAAAATAAAAACCTCGAAAAGAAGGGTACAGGTGAAGCGATCGCGTTAAAGTTCGATTTTTCTAGAAAATATTATCAAAATCGGTCTTTCAACGATGCAGTCCGTTAGTTTAGATGTAGAAGAGATTTGCCCATGCATTAATTTCGTATGCCCACCCTCCAGAATCGAATTATTAATAAAGATAGCCAAGAAGTGCGGTACCCGTTGAAGCGATCGCGTTAAAGTTCGATTTTTCTGGAAAATATTATCGAAATCGTTCTTTCAACGATGCAGTTCATTAGTTTAGATGTAAAAGAGATTTGCCCATGCATTAATTTCGTATGCCCACCCTCCAGAATCGAATTATTAATAAAGGTAGCCAAGAAGTGCGTCGTTGGAAAGAATTCGAGTGTATCGCAGACATCTGTTTACGTTTCGGCAGTGGAACTCGGCGCTGCTACCCTTTAGGGTATCAACGTTGCGTGTCGTCATCGAACGTGCCGAAACGTAAACAGATGTCTGCGATACCCTCGAATTCCTTCCAACGACGCACGAAAGTCAGTCGGCTACAGAGTTCGGACGCAACTCTTGCAAGACCGTGCATTCATTTACGGTTTGTGAAGTAACTGTGAGATTATATTATTTTCCGTTGTGCGATATCATTGCGGTAATTAGTGAAAAATGACTAGAAAACCACTCTGGTGATATTCTGCACATGCTGCAGATGTGTGAAAAGTGTGAAGTGTTCGATGAGCGATACAAATTTAAGTGTCGTTCCAATAAAGTGAGAAAGAAGTGTGTGCAACATTTTTTGGATAACATGTCACCAAACACCTTCAACCTTTACGGTGAGTACAATTGATTTTGATAATTCATTCGGGAAAAAACGAACGGAAAGGTATTCGGTTCAACGGGTACCGCACTTCTTGGCTATCTTTATTAATAATTCGATTCTGAAGGGTGGGCATACGAAATTAATGGATGGGCAAATCTCTTCTACATCTGGACAAACGATATGCATCGTTGAAAGAACGATTTTGATAATATTTTCCAGAAAAATCGAACTTTAACGCGATCGCTTTAACGGGTACCGCACTTCTTGGCTATCTTCATTAATAATTCGATTCTGAAGGGTGGGCATACGAAATTAATGGATGGGCAAATCTCTTCTACATCTGGACAAACGATATGCATCGTTGAAAGAACGATTTTGATAATATTTTCCAGAAAAATCGAACTTTAACGCGATCGCTTTAACGGGTACCGCACTTCTTGGCTATCTTCATTAATAATTCGATTCTGAAGGGTGGGCATACGAAATTAATGGATGGGCAAATCTCTTCTACATCTAAACTAACGAATTGCACTGTTGAAAGAACGATTTTGATAATATTTTCGAGAATAATCGAACTTTAACGCGATCGCTTCATCTATACCCATGTTTTCGCGGTTTTTATTTTTTATTTAAATTCTGGAGGGTGGGCAAATGAAATCTGAGAGTGGGCAAACGTGGCCAGATCGGGTATATTCGTATCCTTCTTTTAAAAAATTGAAATGAATTCATCGTGAGTGATGAAGACAAATTTTTTATTTTGTTCATAACTTTTTTTGGAGGGTGGGCAAAAAAAAAATTTTTATGGGCAAACGTGGGCAAACGATGGACAAACGAATGCCGTTGAGTTTTTCCAAAAATTCGAATTTGGGGGTGCTATCGTCACAGACCTACCGCAAATGTATAAATTGTTTCCGCTGTCCTTTAAGATGCGAACATATGAATGAAAGCCGGAAAGGGACACGACTTCGATCGAAGTTATGCGTAAATATAAATAAAAACTGTCGCTTTTGGTTTTCTTTTAAAGATATTACATTTTTGTTGGTCCGAACCTTCATAAATAACCATTATTAATAAAATTCTGCTTTATTTCATTAGAAAATGAAATATTTCATTAAAAGGCAACTCTTATATCATAGTAACAACTTACCCCAATGCGATAACAACTTGCCCCATGTAGGGGTAAGAAGTTCCGCTTCGATCAGCCACAAATAAATTACTTTCTATGGGAAACCTATTACAATATATTAAACACAAGCGTAAAATCAGAAGATATAATAAATTTAACAAGAAATTAGTCAATAGTGAAGAGAATAACTACATTATTTTCCAGTCATTTTTATGGTTTATCGAAATCGGAACTTTTAGCCCCGGCCTCCCCTACCTATGTACTACACCTGCCGATCATTTCGCGAATCGATAATTCAGATTACTATAAGGCTTATATAAATAAATTTTATTCCACTTGCAAAGTTTAATCCAAAGTTTTGTGGTTTTTGATATCTTACAATACGGTGATGTTTTTTTTTAAAAAAATGATGGGAATAAATTTAAAAAAAATTAATTTTTTCGAGAATTCTTCTATCGCCAAATTGCAAGATCTCAAAATCCATAAAACTTTGAATTAAACATTTTTTTGACATCTTTTATGGGTTTGCAGATATTCACGATAATATGAAAACTCACAATTTCTTTGAGGGGATGTTTTCACCCCCGGCACCGTTTCATTGCCAAAAGAAAAAATTACTTACGTTATTAGCAGTTTCAAATTCTTTCTGAATATTCGAGATGCCACACATCCCGTGTCAGTAGTTATTAAAACTTAAACTATGTAAAAACGAGTGTGACTTTACACATTCCCAGTAATATTCCTTATCATTCATATGAATCCATACTGTAAACCGATGTTTAAAAATTAGAAATTGATACATAGTTTTAGCATCATTAAATTAAGTATATTACACCTTCGAAATAAAAGACACAACATTTAAATATAATCGACATTTAATTGGAAACTAAAATTTTCTTTACAAACATAGGTGTCCAAAGAGAAGAAAAATAAATGTTGTTTTGTTTAGGCTTTACTGAAAGAAGCGCGAAAGGAGATCGAGGAGAAAGATCAGGAAATCTTTCGGTTAACGAAGGAGGTGGTGGAACTAAGATTGTACAAAGCATCTCTGAACAGTCCGGACGAGAGGACGGATAGCAGCGATGCCCTCACCGTACGAGAAAATAATCCTTTTTCGCCAGAATCGCCGAGCAAGGATTTGCCAGACGAAGGTGCGCTACAAAAGGTCGCAAGCCCAGACACGCCGGAGAAACGAGTCCACTCTGATTTACCTTCCTCTCTGGCGGACTCGGGTCACTTTGAAGACGGATCCGTTCACTCGAAGGATTCCGTTTATCTGCCAGAGGTGCAGCCAGAAACCATTCATATCGCCACTACGCCTAACAAAGTTCCTGAGGACAGTACTTCCGATACGTACGTCAGATCGACTGCGGAAACACCAGATAAAGATGAAGAGAGACGTAAATTGGTGAATTTGTACGAGAGCAGGATCGAGGAGATGCATCGTAGGCACGTTGATGAACTTCAGGAACTCAAACAGAAACACAATGACAAGGTATGCCCACCGAATTGCAAATCCTGGCAGACAATTCTAAATACTGTAAGAATCGTTGGAGTTCTTATGCTGTATTTGTAGGAATTAAAAGTATTTTTCAATCAAGTATTTAGTAGTTGTTCAATTGCAAGATGCAACGAGTTAGAAAATCATTACTATAAGTAGAAACTTAGAAAAGGGCATTTGAACCTAAGTTCACACAACTATTTTCAATAGGTATTCTGTTATTTTAGAATATAAAATTTAAGCACTGTGTTAACTCTTTTTGCCCTGCGCATGTATAATTTTCTGATCTCCCAAGATTATTGGTATACATTTTATTAAATATCAGTATGCTGCAGCAATACGTTCTATGAAAACAAATGAATTTAGAGATTTTTACAGAATGCTCTTAGACCGATTAAAATAAGTTCAATACTTAATCGCAGGTAATAGTAGCAAAACGACGTACTTTCCTTGATTACAGGTGGAAAGCTTATTGAACCAATTGGCAGAAGTAAACACGCGTTATTGTGAAGTAAGACCGTGTGTTGACGCCGCGGA
This sequence comes from Andrena cerasifolii, assembly GCF_050908995.1. Taxonomy (NCBI): domain Eukaryota; kingdom Metazoa; phylum Arthropoda; class Insecta; order Hymenoptera; family Andrenidae; genus Andrena; species Andrena cerasifolii. The sequence goes on along the minus strand of NC_135126.1, from coordinate 4,725,109 downwards.
AGCTCGAGCTCGGGAATTAGAAACGGAACTAGAGGCTGTGAAAGCGGAACTCGCTGAGGAAAAGACTTTGTTAAGTGAACAAGAGGAGAGGAATAAACAAATGTACCTGAAAATGTATGCCAAAGGTCAAGAAGCGGCGCGTATGGAGCAGGCTGATCAAGTAAGATACATTTCAGTAATGAAATGTTGAATGTATAACATTTTGAAGCTTGCATAAAGCTTATAGTTTTATTCCCAAAGTATTTTTAACTGTGTTATTTAATAGAAAATAATAGAAGCAATTAATGAAATAATTTTAACTGTGCAAATACAAGTTTTTCACATTATCTTCTTATCAAAATTTATAACTGAAAACTAATGTACATACTCGTCTGTTATATGTAATTCTAGATACTTGTGCATGCACATCAAACACCACCAAAGGTCACTGTTGCAGAACTACTTCGGCAATTAACAGTTACACAAGCGGAATTAGAAAATATCAAGGTAAATGTCTTTATTTCAGTTGGTATTTTTACATTTCTACCTTGCCACTATTACATTGATATTACACGTGTTGCACATTAAAAATGCAACTATCATACCATTCTCTTTACCTCACATTATTTCCGACTGAACCCTTTATCATTATGAACGTCAAAAATAACATGAACTACGTAGCATACTAAAATTTATTATAGCGAATGTAATAATGCTAAAATGCATTATTAATAAGAGCAAAATGTACGTAATCATATGCAGCAGCAAAATATATCAAATAGCTACTACCTGCGAAGGTAATTTTATTTGACTAATATTTCAAGATGTCTTTTTCAATGACAAACAATGAAATATTTTGTATGCCGTCTCTAGATGTTGTCTATTTATCACGTTGCTTCTTTGTTTAACCCGTTGCACTCTGTTCATTTATGCGCGATATGTTGTTGTACCAACTCAGAATCAGTTAACCAGTAGAAGCACAAAGGGTTTGTATTTCTCCTTTTCCTTATCCCATCACTGTTATTCAATTATACATGGTAACACTATTTTCCATTTTTAGTGGCATTATAGATGCACACGTCCTATACCTCCTTTTTTTTAAATTTTATTCCAATATTTTTTATTTGTTTCTGTTTTAACTATATTACATTTTGGATATTATAACATTCATATGAGAAATGCTGATATTATCAAAAACATGTAACATATGGTAATACCGTAACATTTTATTAATAGCTTATAAATATTTGATTTTCCGAGTACAGTGTAGTTTCATTATATAAATTCAGAATTCTCCACCATGAGAAGTTAGGAATTTTTTCGTACGCTTTTTTCAAGTGCAACTGAAAGATGCGTGTAAAAATAACTACAGCAAATAAAGATTCAAATACGGAAAAGCGAAAGAGATACAATTTGGCAATCACTGTCGTGCATCACTCTCTTGTACTAATGATGTGCCACTTTTTTTGGTCGCCGCTCACACTCCAGGACACAAGCTACTCGCCTGAACCTCACATTTCAGCCGATCGTAGCCAAAGTTTATTAAGTGCTCAGGAGGCTGTTTCTCTCTGGGTCCTTGGCACACGTAAGGTCTGTATTTCTGCTGAAATGCCACGCGATGCAATTCTTATCCACTGTTTATTATGCATCTGCGTTGTGTTGGTTCACATACAGGATGCACAAGCAATCTTTGTACTTCTTCCTCTTCTTTCTTTCTTTCTACTTCTGCCTTTTTGAGGTTCTTTTGCAGAATAGTTGTATGTACCTTCATCGTTTCAAGAATAATGTTTATTGAACAGAATGTCTGTGTTTATGTACCCTACGAAAAAAAAACAAAGAGATAGTTGCCAATTTTGCAAGATTATTCTTTAAATGATCCTCTGTGCTATTGTATAGTTACATGTTACTATCCTATATGTATATTCGATTATATTGTCAGTGTTAGTGTTATTCCCATATTATAATTCTTACCTTTTTCTAATTTTTGTCATTATTAACTTCCTTAAACAACATATGTTTCTAAAACATTCATGTACGCTATCTTTGCAACCTAAATTTACAAATAATTATTATTCAATTCAATGTTAAAAAGATCGTTTAGTACTATACACGGTGTCCCAGCTGTACGAGGCCAGCTAAATATCTCCTTTCTTCTTAGTGATACGAGAAATATTTAAAGCATAATTTGAATGTTTCCGGAGGAGGAACACCGTGAAAGAAAATTTGTTTTTGAAGTTTATTTTTTCCGAGTTTTGTTTTAGAGGTCACCGATATTTTTTCTGCAGGAAAGAATTTACTTTTTTTATTGCAACTTGTAGCGGATGAAATAAAATGCATTCGAACATGCCTGAGTTATGACCTTGAAAAAAAAACTGGAAAAATGACCTTTATAAACAATTTTTCTTCCTCGGTATTCCTCCTTCGGAACCATTCAAATTATGCTTTAAACATTACTTCTCGTGTCATTAAGAAGAAAGGTGGGCTCCTTTAGCTGAGATACCCTGTATATGTATATGTACATATGTGTCTTTCAAGCATGAATATAAATATCCAATATGTAAATATAGTGGTAAATGGCCTGTATGAAATATGAACGTTTTAGTCTCGATAAAAAATGACACATTAACTCGTATTATTAAAAATCTAAATGCTGAGAAAAAGATATTACAAAATAAATTTAATGATGTAGTTTTGTATTCTATCTTTCTAAAATCTATTCTTCTAAACATTATTACAATTTTTATATTCGAGGTATTATCTCGTGAACCTATTTTTTGTTGCCTACAGATGTGGATTTACATATTTTTTTAGAATTTATTTCATGACGCCACATCATTAGTTTCAACATACATAGCTTAATTATAGTGTCGATATTGATAATAAATCTTAACATAATCTTTTCAAATAAATATATTGATATTTCAAACTTTTGAATGATAAAAAGTAAATTAACATCATGCATATAGTAAATGTTAAATAACAAAACTTTGTCATTTTGGCATAATTGACAAATTATAATATCTCGTAGGTATTAAGCACACATCAATTATAGTGGCAAGAATTGGATCTACGTGCTACCATTTATACATTCTCTGGCAAAGGCATTTTTTATAAGATAATATGTTTATTATTAAATGCTTCGCCACAGCGATTGCATGCCAATTATCAAGCATACATGTAGTTGGTTTGTATTATTATGCATTACTATTAGATTTGAGGAAAATGTCCTGTGCACTTGGAAGAAACAGCCTCTTATTACCTTTTAGTTGATGTAAGTTTGCACGTGCTTAAGCATCACATGCTTGCACTATCACATACAAAATAAACATTAGAGTAGTATTGGATCTAGAAAAGGATAAAAAAAAACGTCTGACATTAGTATATACAATCCTTCATTTACAATCAATTTATAAATTTTGCTTTTTAAATTGCATCTATTGATACGATTATAAAAGTAAACCTTTCAGTTTCCATGATGTTTTAAGGGGGTATTCTCGTCTAGAAGGTCAATTTTTTGCCTTTCTTTAGGGGCGATGCACAAAAAACTACACACTTTTCACCGATGAACATCATCCACACGTATTTATTAACATTTCGCTTAGTTGTAAAAAAATTGCAGCCATATATAATAATAATTAATGGAGATATGGGTCATCTCGTAAAGCGTGGGCAAAAAAAAAGTTGCCTCATGGTACACACTTTCCGACTGTTCCGCTGAAAACGAAAAAACCAAAAGGACTCTTAATCAGTAAGAGTGTGGCTATAGCCGGTAGCAGATTTATGAAAATAAATTAAAAATTCCTAAAATGGCGAAACTTTGAATTTAAAACTCATTTTATCCGTGCCTTTTTCGTCTTTAGACGGCCTTAAACTTGAGGAAAAAAAACTATTTCGCATTGATTCTGCTACTGGCTAGAATTATATGTTTTCTGAAGGTGTACGAAAAATATCGACCAGATTAGCCCACTAGAAGTTGAGATATCGTGTGTACCGTCATGAAAAACTGCGTTTTGAGAAAAACCCATATCTCCATTAATTATTATTACATATGACTGAAATTTTTTCACAAGTTACTGAAATGTTAGTAAATACACGTGGATAATGCCTAACGGTAAAAAATTGCGTAATTTTGTCGTGGGTCGTCCTTAAAGAGAATAGAGGATCTCGTCCCTCTAGACGAGAATACCCCCTTAAGTGTCATATCTGGATCTAATTTTTGCAAAAATTCACTGCTGAAAAATGTATATACAGTGGGTAAAAAGGGCTGCGCACAAACATTCTCAACTTCGAGCAGAATGTGAAAAATGTTGAAAAATGAAAAATGGCGGTTTATTTATAATAAAGTAGACAATACAAACTTTATCATATACCTACCTACATATGTTAAACTACAACAAGTTAAATTATTGTTCGCAAAAGTTATACAACTTAACAGCACGTGACAGAAATTCACTCCAAAAAATTCTACTGTCTCTTATACAATGTTAGGGACAACTAAATTAATAGCCCGTTGCACACCCGTTGCTTTTAATAACATCCCGCAAACAGTTGCGCATGGAATTTAGTAATATTTTTATATCCCCCACTGATATTTTATTCCACTCTTCTTGTGATATTTTTTGCTACTTTGGATGTTACCTATAGTATGTTTTCTTATGCGTCGTTCTAATAAGTCTCATAAATGTTCAATCGAATTGAAGTCCGGTGATTGGGGAGGTGTGCGCAGTTGTTTAGGAGGTATGCAAACAATATTTAGAGTCGTTATACTGTTGGAACGCGTAATTATCATCCGACCCAAAATGTGCCGCACTGTGGTGTAAATTATTTTGTAAAATATTCAATTACGCACGCTTATCCATGGTTCCATCGATAAATAAATTTCCAACACCGTTAGCCGTCGTACAACCCCAAGTCATTAAACTTCCACCTCCATGTTTGACGGTAGGGGGGGTGTTCTTGGGATGAAATTGTTTGTTCGGTTTCCTCCAAACCTTGTTCGCCCGTCCGATCTGAATATGTAAATTAAATTTGCTTCCATGGCTGAAGGTGACTTTGGCCCAAAATTTTTGTGGTTTCTCGACATATTCTTTTGCGAATGCTATCCGTTTTTTTTCTTCTCATTAGTTGCTGACATTTCGCACAGTTTGTGCAGTAACCATTTTGTTGTGGATACTCTTCCGAATGGCCCCAGTGGCCGATCGACACGAGGGTAGGGTAGCTTCGGGCACTTGTTAGTTTACGAAATATTAATAAAAAATTATTGTTAAATTTTTAGTAGAAATTTTTTTGGACGTAGCTGCGAGCCGCCTAACGGGGGGCACCCGTAATCTGTTCTACGGACAGCTGGACACGTTCCCGTTACCTCCACCGGCGCCTAAAAGGCTAAATTCTATTCAATATTTTCGTCTTATTTTGGCCTGTAGAATCATCCCCTAGAGTATTAACTATCAGTAGGATAACATCCTGTATAACAGGATGGGTCGCATCCGCAAGTTGCTGGTTCAAATCTTCAAACTCACATCGGTTCGCTACCATGCTTTACGCGCCCCCTCACTAACCTACCCCCAACCAACGCTAATACTCTGGGCAAGTTGAAAATGGAATGCGTTGTGTCGGAATAAGTCAACAGAAATACTAAAAGTTCTTTGTTAATATCTCGGAAACTAACAAATACCCGAAGCTTCAATTTTAGATGTAGGGTCCACACACCCTCTCCACCCCTTCCCTCAAATCTCGTGTCAATCGGCCACTGGGGCCATTCGGAAATAGGTACAGCCTTTGTTGTTAACTTGTTGCAATTTAAGATAGACGAATCATTAATATCGTAGTTTATATTTCTTTACAAATAAACCGCCATTATTTATTCACTTTTCACATTCTTCTTGGAATTGTGCGTGTTTGTACGCAAGGTTTTTCTTTACCCACTGATAGCTGATAACACAGCACGGGGTAATACACAAAGAAAATTATTTATATAATTAGTTGCAAATGCAATTTGTTCAACAGGCAATGTATCGACGTATCATAGAAGCAAGAAGTAATCAGGGTGCTCTTGATCCAGAGATCACTTTGCAGTTCCTAAAATCGGCGATCTACTATTTCCTAACCGACAAAGAAAATCATCAAGGTCATTTGAACGCTATTGAGAGCATATTGGGATTCACAGATGCTGAAAAGCACAATATTGACAGAATATATCGTTCGACAAGAAAGTAACACATTGTTGTAAAGCTTTTTAAATAATAAATTTCATTGCTAGTATATATAATGGCCCTTCACATGGCCCACTCTTTGTTCTTAATGAGAGTTTGGCGTCAAAATATATTTAATTGGATCCTATTTCAAAACACTTTTAAAATCAAATTGCAAGTTTCATGTTCATTTTAGTGCAGCAGTGTTATACGATGCTGTGTTCGTTTTCCTATCTCAGATTTCAAATCTTTGCATGGAATAATTTCATGAGCTACTATATTGATACAAACAATGATGTACGTTAACAATATATTTCTTTCGTTTAATTAAAACCGTATACATATAAAGCGTTTTGTGATCGCGTATTTCATTAATTTAATTGCAAACTTTATCCATCAAGCAGTAATATTTTATTTATATGAGAACACTATGTTACATTTAGTACAATCCTGTCCTGTGTCTCTACGCATTATCATTATTTAATAAATATTTTGTATCTTGTGTATTGTATCATATATTATGTGAGCTTAGAAAATCAAAGGTGTGCTACATATTGCTACTAAAATTCATTCCTTTTACTATAAAATATTTTTAATATGTTTGCTTAAAAAAAAGCATACACGGTGCTCTAAAATTATAAGAGAAATCAAAACTGAATTTTCGCAAAATAAAAAGAGGAATAAAACTCTTTATTCTTTTGCAATCTAAGGCTTAGTTTTCAGAATATTTACGTTAAAATTTTTAGTATGCGCTGTTTAAATGTTAGACGACTCGACGAAATCTACAATGAATCTTGTTATTAATGTATCAGTAAGGAGCCATGAATTATATTCCAACAATGTATTCGAGGAGAAAGGGGCATCAATTTTTTTTTTATAGTATAACATTCACATTGAACAATGCCTAAGTACTGTCAATTGTGCATTCGTAATATTTACTGATTTACTGGAAATTATAATGGTTGACATACTTAGTTAAATCATAAGATCTGGAATTCAATGTTATACATTTATTAAATTTAAAAAAAATCTGATTTATGTATTTCTACTGCCAGCATTTTTTTCTTATACCTACAATTTAAAGTGTTTCTGTTTCAAATACACTTACAAAGACAGAATTACTCAGTTTTCATCCAACAATTTTAATATTTCAAGTTTTTAACGTAGGTTTTAAAAATTTCGACAAATACTTTACTGGTTGTATTAATTTTAATAATATTGTTTTATTATGTTTAATATAATTTATGTAATTGAATTTAAAGTTTAAGGAACAACGCATGAAACAAAAAGAAAAATTAAGGAAAGTCTGGACAAAGATGATATTGTACTATAAAATTATAGAATATTGAAAGTAATTAATGTATATAATTTATTTATGCAAGTGTTTCACACCGGTTATACTAATTGCATACGTGCAAGTTGCGTAACACTATTTCCTTTTTAAATCAATTACAATCTTTTTACTACATTTCGTTTCGTTATTTACGAGCGGAATTTTTTCAAAAGTTTGCACTGTTACACTATTTTTAAAACGGGCTTTATGAAGTAGTAGTTACTAATTGTGGAAATATTTATCACTATGAGTGTAATAATAAATTTTATTTTCTTAATATGGATAACATAAAAAATATGTTAACGTAGATTTAAAAACGTAATATAAAATGCTCCTTATTAGATGTAAATGAATACACTATTTATTATCTTAAAAGTGCGACTTTGATTGGACATTATAAACAGCTGTAAAAATAGCGCAACTCTTTACATATTGCACTTTTGAAGACAAAATAGAATATTTAAAAAATTAAACTCTAATGAAATATATGTAAGACGAAATCACTTGCCTCAGTGAATTTTGTTTCTCTTTATATAATTTCGTAGGTTTATTGTTCAATTAAGCATCAAAATTGTGAAAAAGTGATATATGTATAATAATGAACTACAGAATGTAATTTAATCCTTTGCATTCGAATTCAAATCATTGATTAGCTGTATGTCGATTAGTATATTACAAATGTACAGAAACAATTTTTATTATATAAAATACTTCGTAAAATATTCAGTTTATGTACATAATGATTGACGTACATATATACCATACATAATATATTAAACATTAAGAAGGAAGCATATGACCACACGAAGTAAATATGATTTATTATGTATTCCAATGCAAAAGATTAAATACATAGAATTATATTTGCATGGTAATAGGAAAAAAAAACTTCTCTGACCATGTGGTAAAGGGTAGAGTGTAAAATGTCTATGTATAACTTAATTTCCCAATAGCATAAGTCGTCTATTTATTTAATTATATTTGCTTAATCATACAAAACAATTTGAACGCCTGCACATAAATTATATAATTTAAGTGTATGTATGTATGTGTATTATATATACATATATAAATTATATCAGTCTGGTAATGTGGCGTCCAAGTAAGGAAACAATTTGGAGACTGAAGGAAATATCTTGCCTTTTTATTCGCCTGTTGTGTGAAGTAAGATAAATATTATGGAAGAGTATTATAGTGCAACTATTTGTGGACGTCAAAAGATAAAGAATTTGAAGCACGTGTCTCACACGGAATGGTTAAAAAACGGTGTTTGAAAATTTACAGACCTTTCTGTATACTTCAGAAGTAAGGAACAATAAAATTGCTGGTAAACATGGCCTCACACCTTTTGTTTCTAAAATATATGTATCACATATTATTACACTATTTTATGAGTATTCAAACACTGGCAGGTGCTCCTTAATTGGTAGGTATTAACAATTGTCCATGAGCTTTTACAATTCTCCAAAAGTTTCCACTAGAACTATAGTCATAGTACTTTATGCTACAAATTAATGTTACTGTATATAAGAAACAAAAGTTCTGTAGACCTATGTTTATTAGATGTTTTTTTCTTCGGTCTGTCGTGTAACATATGTCTGTAAATTTTGGGATACCACTTTTGAATCGCTCTTGTACCTATTATAAGTCTATTTCACATGTTCTGAAGTGATTTACTACATTAGCTTAAAACCAAAGATAAACTAAACAAACAAAAACTATTGAAGGTAAATAACAGACTGCAAATAGGTAATATTATGCTTCGCTTCGTCCAATTGTTATTAAAAACTGTCTGTATATCAATTACGGAATTAGACATGAAATTTTCAGTACCTATGAGAATTAACTTCATGTTCAAAATTTCATTAGAATTATATTTTCATAATATCCGAGGCACCGGAAGAATGATCTTATAGTAGTACTCTTACGTACTATGTACATTAACACCTTTATTCAATAATACCATATATTTTTGTGTTTTTAACCCGGCGGAAGGCGCATCCCATATTGTAACACAGGTTGTCGTTACCGGGTCAAAAATACCCAAAATTGAAACGTAGAAAACCACGGTTTCAGAATATTTTTTTAACTTTGTAATTTTTATGTTAAAGTACAGTGTTTTAAGAATCAAACAAAATTTATGAAATATCTTAAAATCTTTATTAAAGTTCTTTAAAAAATTGCAACTAAAACTCAGTCTTCATATTTTGGCAACTAGTGCCTGCCTCTGTGGTAAATTTTACCCAGTAGCGCCTCCCGCCGAGTTAAACAATTATATTTGACGTTCAATGGTAACACTTACACAGTTGATTGCTGTATTCTAAATTGACACATATTTTTATTTTCAACTTCCGAATAATTGAAGATGAATATAAATGAAAATACTTCAAATTCACTTTATTTGTTACTTCAGGTGTATGATATTGATTATATAGTCAAAATTGAACCTCAATCAATATGAAGTTGTTCAGTTTGCTTGTGATACTAATAAATTAATATAAATATCAACATTAGAAATTCTTAAGCTGTGTAGTTATAAGATATGAAAGTGATGCTTGAATGAATGTTATATGAGGCTGCCAGTTATTTTTCCGATGCACTTAGTAACTTCGTCATAAAAACTTACCGAAAATCGAATACGATTGAATGAAATGCAGCGCCAAGGTGAATATGTAATTTCGAGTTTTTATTTTCTATGAATGTATCTAGAATTTGTCCATAACAGAAACGCGAACTTTCTCTGCAAATATTTTTCTTAGATAATATTTTAATTTAAAGCATTATCTTTCCGAATAAAATAGAATGTTTACATCTCTACTACAGAATCGTTAATACAAAACATGCAACTATATTATTGAAAAGTTCCTTTGCGTACCTTAGGCAGCTAGGCCTAAATATCTAAATTTACATACCCATCAATGCCTACAACAATTTGTTTATACCTGACATTTCGAGCACGGGTTACCCTAAGGAACAAGTAAGATACAGAAAGTAATAGTTATGAATATTGACGAAACAGGGCCCTTCGCATTTTCACCTAATGTACCAGTACTACTACGACTGTTTCTTTTAAGCTAAGCAATTCTACTCCGTGAAAAACTGTGTATCGAATTATAAACCAGTGTGTTGTTTTCTCAATGTATGATACCACATTGTAAAATAATTCTCCAATATTATCTTCTTTGTGACACATGGCTGTTTTTAATATTGCATTCTTACGTTAAATAACACTGATAATTATAAAATATGATGGTTATAAATAAAAACTATAAAATTCTAATACACTGTCGAACGAATATTTCTAATTTTATTTTTTATAAATTCTAGGTATCCAGAACTACGCGCAAATTAAAAAATCACAAGTTATTTGATATAAACACGATAGTTCGCGTAATAGACAATGGTATTTTAAATGTAATAATAAAGGACATGATAAGGCGTTACGAAAAATTTATTATACAACAATGACTTGGTTTTCAGAATTTTTATGGAGGTGTTGTAAAATACAAAATATGTATATTACTTCTTTCCAGCTATAATAATACCGTCATATTTCTGCTGGAACCATTTCATTGCATCTTCTTTGGTCAGTCTGTGTTGGAAACCGACTTTTCCAGTTTTCCTTCTCCTATGAGCTACGTTAAAACCTACGCATAAGAGAAATGATACACGATATAAGTTACATATAAAACAAGGTGTATTTCATGCTTGAATATTGTTATTCTTCTAATATTTGCTAACATAAAAAAGATACTAAGCTTATAAAAAAATTATGTTTATTTTTGTAACATATTTAAGTAGCTTTACTACTTGGCTTCGCCCGAAATTTACATTCCGATTTTATAAGACAAATTTTTTTTTGTTTTTTTTTTTAAATGGTCACATTCATCTAGATTAGTCAGACATAATAAGCTGAGGCACATTTCGTGACCCCAGAGTTTATCGTAAAGGTACCCCTAGTTGACCATGCATCAGTGGTTGACAACTTTTCAGAAAAACGTTAAAGTACGGTTTTTAGAAGTGCAACTATATCTTTTCAACAGCGCGCCGCGGCTCTTAATGCCCACAGTTCGTCACTTTTAAAAACCTTATTTTTCACGTTTTTCTGAAAAGTTGTCAACTACTGATACATGGTCAACCACTGGTACCTTTACCCAAAATAATTCCAGGGTGAAACCGGGTCAGCTAGTTATTAAATAAAAAGGCAAGATCTAAATAGCAATAATAGAAGAATAACGTTTTATATTGTGTTGCATCAATTAAGTAACACGCCCAGTAAAAGAAGTGAGCATGGGTTGCAAATATGAAGCATTTTCTTTAGCACACGTTTTACAAAACAATAGACACAACATAATGCAGGAGTATCTACGATGCTATACAAATGTGCATATTAAGTTGTTAGTATTTCATCGAAATATAATATGAAAATGAACTCACCTGGACGTCCAAGTACAACGTAAAAGTCCAAACCGTAAATACCAATGCTAGGATCGTACTTAATTCCTAAGTCAATGTGTTCTTGAATACCAAAACCGAAGTTTCCAGTACCAGAGAAATTCTCTTTCCTCAACTCGTATTCCCGTACCTTGTATAAAAATGAATTATTAACAAATGTATAAAAGTGAAAATCTATAAATGATACATACGAAATAAGTATTCAAAATTACCTTTAAACCACGTTCCAAAATTTCTTCGGCTTTAGCACCACGAACTGTACAGTGCACTGCAATTTTTTCATTACGGCGAATTCCAAAGGAACGAACAGTGTATCTTGCTTTAGAAAACACAGGTTGTTGTCCAGTTAATTGTTCCAATACCTATATAATATGAAGAATAAAGCTTAAAACGCCATAAAACTTAAACTAAGAAAAGTTGAGTGTCTTTGCTTCTAAAATCGTATTAAAAGAGTATGATAAAGTATAAATTAATTCATCAGAAAATTTCTTTTAAATTATTCACACATAATAAGGTCGAAAATCGCTCATTCCCAAAATGCATTAAACCAACTGTGAAAGAAGGTGGTGGGTCAGTGCTTGTTTGGGGTAATATGGTACAGGTCCCATACATCACATTCGAGGAACAATGGATCGTGTTGTTTATTTAGACATTATTAAAAATGTTCTTCTGCCATTTGCTGAAGAAAAATTGTCAGCAGATTGGATTTATCAGGCTGATAACGATCCAAAGCATACGGCGAAAATCATTAAACAATTTCTGAGCGAGAAAAAAGTAATATGCAAAGTAACATATATATATGTATATGCCTTAGAAAATCATAGTGAAAACTAAGTTACATCCTTCCTGAATAACATTGCCAACAATAGAAACGCATCTACAGGGAGAGATCGTTAAAAATACATCTGCCACTTGTATATGCACAAAATGGTATGATACATATAGAAAAATATAAAGATAGGATAACATTAACTACAAATACAAGTAAATAATGACTAAATGTGTATAATATTCAGAAAACATACCTTTGCAGCACGAGTGAGCCTATCACCAGATTCACCCACACAAATGTTCAAACAAAGTTTGCGAATGCGAACTTCGCGCATCACATTCTTGGATGCATCCTTGGGCTCCTTTCTCACTTTCTTTATGGGCTTTTCGCCCTTCTCAACTTTTTTCTCGGCTTTCTTCGTATCCTGTAATAAAAGTCATGCTTTATTTAATAGTTGCAGCTTATACTTTCATTACTATGCACAACAGCAAACAAAATCAAAAACATCTGCTTTATCTTACATCAGTAAATTATAAAATAAACATGCTTCAATGCTTTTTCTTTTAAGGATTCTCCTATTTACCCATAAGAAAGTGATTTCTAAATCGCATAAACATTAGAGTATCTACGTAGGTTATACTCGCGGTACACGCTGATCACAAAGCTGATCTACCTGTCAGATGAACAATTATAAATGCCAATGTATTAAAGAAAAAGAAATGTGTCGATGTTAAATCCAGGGTGACGGTTTCCTTATAGCGTATAGAAAATTCTCTGTACAAGTCTGATGCCTCTGATATTTAAAGATTTAGAAAACTGTTTCCAAAGTAACGATAGCACACTCACCGCCATGATGAAGAGAAAAGAACGTGATCGTCATGTACCCTGGCGACTAATAGTAGTATACACTCAAAGGCTAGGCAATCTTAGTAAAATTCGTGATCGAAGATAAGCTTTTGAGTCAAGTCGCGAGCGGCGCTGATGTCGCACTTGTCAATGTTTAACGCATAAGTACTTCTACATGTAGTGCGATCATGATTCGCAACCATGGACGTAGGACGGACATGGACATAGGATTATAGTGACGGAGGTCAGGGAATAGTTGCGGGGGGGAATCCTTGCGGGAGAGGCGACGAGGTAACATACGCCTTCTTTCTATTGGCTGCTGCTTCGCCAAGCGCAGTGATGTGTAATGTTGAACATTTGCCGCGTCGCAAGCAGGGATAGGGGCAGCCATATTTGAAGCGTTTCTCGTACTGTGGTATGCAGTGCGTATTCACCTCATATATTTTAATAATTAGAGATGCATATTTCTCTTCAATTTTCATTATTTTTACAATTTATATTCGTGAATAATCACTTCGTTAGTATATACTTACAATTAGACGTCTGTATGTACTAATCTGTAGCAAACACTTTTTCATAATTAGCGGTACAGAGCATGTGTAGAATGCAACCAATCAAATTCAGGCAGATGTAGGTGCTCCCCCCCCCGCCTCAAAAAACACATCATTCCCCTTGCCTAAAGTCACAACTATTCCTCCGTCCCTATATTCCTATGTCCATGTTACATCCAAATCTTGCATTTTTAAAAGAGAATATATTTTTACGTGCGTATACGAATCGCTTTCTGTTGACTGACTGTTCGGTGCCACCGTCTGACGAACATATAATATGAAAATTAGTTCTGTGTCGAAACAGTGCCGATACGGAACTGTTCCGTGTCGGATACGGATAATATAAATCGACCTTCAGGCGGCAAAATCTGTTCGCTTTCTGCTGTCAGTCTGCCAGCATCATTGAATATTACAAATCTTGTATCAAATCTGTAGCCTTTCTGTCGACGAATATTTGTACTCGTGCGTTGAGTAAAATCTGCAGAACAGACGTGGCTGACTAGGTGTGACCAGAGAGACACCAGTTAGGTAGGATCTTCCATTCACCCTACTAATCCTACTAATATAATAAATGCGAAAGTGCGTTTGGATGTTTGGTACTCAATCACGTTGCAACTACGGAACGGATCTTTCTGAAATTTTGTATACACGTACCTAGTCTAGGACCTGGAATAACGTATAGGATACTTTTTATCCCGGTTTTTTAACCGATCTGCACCAAATTTTGTCTAATTACTCACTATATAGAACCCTGCGGAAAATATAGACTACCATGAAATCGGGACATCCCACCCCTTCCCCCTTATTTCACCCCCTTGACACTCTGTGACAATCAGTTTTACCCGGGCAACGCCGGGTGCTTAAGCTAGTTTACAATAAAATTGAGTGAGTAAATTACACCATCCAAAAGTACGAAGATATGTACGTAATATTATGGGCAAATTCCACTTATGCCCAAATTTTATGAAAATCTCCTAAAATAAGGAAGCGAAATCTGTGAAAGAGCCATTATCGGAAAACGCAGGTATTTAACTATATATACAAAAGCGGAAAATTCCTACGGTCGTGGGCGCGGGCGATTTGGACTTAAGTGGAATTCGCCGCACGTGCTCCATTGAGTGTAATCAAATATTACTATGCCAGTCTACTTGTTATAGTATGGTACAGTGATAAATGTTATCTTAAGATATCAATGCCAACTACTTCCACATTGCACCTTAAAGTATGAATACTGGCTCGTTCATTTATTTTTAAGTTTCATAGTCCTTGAGTGCAAAAAATACAAGATACAATTATGTATAAATAGCGTATTTATTTCCGTGATATATGTGTATCTCTTACGACGAGTATTTTATATTTTGTGAGACGCGATTAATTTTTTTTACCAATATCGATAAAAACACTATTATACTTGCAACCGATGGTAATTCAACTTTTAGAGAATTTCATAAAACAATATTTTAATGTCTTTTCATCGCTCTATTAAACTTTTGAACTTCCGCACTAAAAGTATTCAACGGGTAAAAGAAAACAAAGGATTTATGAATTCTATAAAACCAGGAGTTACATGGAAAGTTTCAGAACACATTTTTCTTTTAATCTAGTTTTACATTATTTTAGAGGGAAAGGAATGCAAATAACCAGTCGTTAAATGTTGCAGACATGTTGATGAAACTGATTATGTAAATTTTGTTAGAATAAAAGAGTTTACAAGAAATCACAGTGTCTTTGAATTTAGTGAGAGCAAGCGGTTTCCTCTTGACTGTAAAATTTTCTTTCCCCAATGTCACATTTAAAGAATTTAAAAGAGTATTTTTCTTGTGTATTTTTAAACTGACTTTTGCTATTTATTTTTAAACTTGACGATTTAGACATGGGGTTCATTCAATACTTCAGTTTATCACTGATACATGATGTTTGAAAAATATTCATGAAAAATAATCAATATTGTTTATACTCAAGGAAATGCTACCACCAACATACGTTGAAGGTTTTCACGATTTGGAGGCCGTGAAAGCTATGGAATACAGGCCTCTCGGTAAAACTGGATTATTGATCAGTAAATTGTCTTTTGGTGGTGGACCATTGGGTAGTCACTATGGGTTAGTAATTATAATTTTAATAAACAACTGTCGTGTATTAAACATCCAGCAGTATTTTATCTGTCCACATAAAATATGTAAATAATGAATAAATAATGTAAAAAATAAAATTATAACGCTTTCTTCTTACCATTTCTTCGTTTATCTGCCCTTAATTTTGAACCATTGTAGATTTTTAACAGAAAGCGGTAGATTAGAATTTTCTACATTATCGTGTCAATATTTTCTATGGAATATTTTAAGTTTCTTAAAACCAAGGAACCTTATAAAATTATCACGATAAATGGGTGTTTAATATTCTGGTCCTTTGGTAGCACGTACGATGAGGAAGAAGCTATCGAAGCGGTTCGTCAAGGAATTAAACAGGGCATTAATTATATTGATACTGCACCATGGTACGGACAAGGTCGATCCGAGACTGTAATTGGAAAAGTAAATGAATACTTCTTCAGTAATGTACAACAAAGTGTATATATACAAAGCTAATCTAATACATTGATCATTATTTGATTTTTGCATTAACTTTAGGCTCTGAAAGGCGTACCACGAAAAGCATATTACATCGCAACGAAGGTAGGAAGATATGAATTAGATTTCGAACATATGTTTGACTTTTCTAAAGAGAAGATTCGTAAGAGCTTCAGAAAGAGTTTGGAACTTTTGAATCTGGATTACGTCGACGTCATACAGGTAATTATAATTGCATTCTTCTTTTCTGTTTAAGTTCTCAAGCCCATGATTTCTTTTGCTATATTGCAGGTCCACGATATTGAATTTGCTCCAAGTCTGGATATAATTCTTACGCAAACTTTACCAGAACTGTCGATTCAAGTTAGGGACGGAAAAGCCAAATACATTGGTATCACCGGATATCCGGTGTCCATTTTGAAGGAGTGCATTGAAGAAAGTAATATCAATATATCCTGTATACTAAGCTATGCGAGGTATACATTAATAGACCATACTTTAATCGAATATATTCCGTTCTTTAAGGTAAGATATCGTAACGATTTAAGGGGTCAGTCTGGTAATCACCCCGCAAAATTCGGCAACATTCAGGCTTTTTTTTCCCAGTGAATACAATGAATAACAACGTCAAACTTTTTTTTCATTTATTAAGCTACTTGTAATGTATACGTAACAATTTTTTAAATACACTTTTAATTGTGTTTTTTCAATGTTATCTGGAGTTCAAAGTCGCGCCTTCGAAAAGAAATACCTCCCTGGCGGGAGTGATTTAAGCTCACAGACTCATCGGAAACAAAAAACCCAAGCTGATTCTTAATCATTATGAGTACCGCTATCGCAGGTGCCAGAATTAGCCGCGTAAGTCAAAATTTAACAAAATTGCGCGCATTCAAACTTCAAGTAAAGATAGAAAATTTCGAAACTTGAAGTTTGAATGCGCGCAATTTTGTTAAATTTTGACTTACGCGGCTAATTCTGGCACCTGCGATAGCGGTACTCATAATGATTAAGAATCAGCTTGGGTTTTTTGTTTCCGATGAGTCTGTGAGCTTAAATCACTCCCGCCAGGGAGGTATTTCTTTTCGAAGGCGCGACTTTGAACTCCAGATAACATTGAAAAAACACAATAAAAAGTGTATTTAAAAAATTGTTCCGTATAAATTACAAGTACCTTAATAAATGAAAAAAAAAGTTTGACATTGTTATTCGTTGTATTCACTGAGAAAAAAAGCCTGAATGTTGCCGAATTTTGGCGGCGTGATTACCAGAATGACCCCTTAGTGTACACTGTCTTTAAATTACGGATAAGCGACCGATTCCGATATGTTTAGAGTCGCGATATTGGTATAATTAATGCCGCGGCACCATGTATGGGGCTCTTGACAAATAATGGTCCCCCAGCTTGGCACCCTGCTTCGGAACAGACGAAGACGATATGTGGAGATGCAGCAAAATGTTGCAAGGTATAGCAACTACGTACAAATTAATATTAATAATATTCCCTTCATTTTTCCACACCACATAATTACTATAAAAAGATATGTTAACTATACTGTATCGTAAAATATTATATTAATAGGATCATGACACAGAATTAGCTAAGCTAGCATTGTGGCATTCCGTGCAATGTGAAGATATAGCTACGTATCTGGTCGGAATTCAAAATTTAAAGCAATTGTATATGAATCTCGAAATACTGAAAAATGGTATTACAGAGAAAGAAAAACGTCTGCTGCAAGAAATTCAAGAGAAGTAAGTATTAAAGTTAGACGATATATATTTAGTTTTGCTGAATTTGTTAGTAAATAAAAGGCATGGATACCAATCCTTAGCATTTTAACGATGAAATTATAGAAGGACAAAGCCCTGTCTTGCCCTGTACCCCTGCCAATCTCTATGTACACCAACTACTGATGAATTAATATACTTTTATGAGACCTAGTAAATGAAATTTGCCGAGCTTTTAAAGTAAACAGTGCCCTCTTCTATGTGTCGATAGTTCCCGATATCAGGGACTTTTAAAGTGTCTGATGTGACATAGGATTACGCTCTATCTACCCATTTTTGTGATACATAAGCCCACAGATTTCCCTATCACGCCTCGGCCTGATATCACGCTGGTGAGTTACCAGATGTTAAAATAAGAGCTTCTACTTAACAAAACGTCTGCACCCCACAAAAACAATAGGACGTCTAATTGAAAACACAGAAAGATGTCATCCTACATCCTTGTACATAAAATATACTAATGAAAATATAAGATTTTTGTAATGCGACTGTATGTAAGTAGAGTAACTTTATTTTTCATTTCAGATACTTGTGTAAGGTAACGGATAAGCATTGGGAGAACAAAGAGGTTCAAATATATTGGAAAAATATGAAAAAGTGAGAAAAATATATTTTTGTCATTCTTCCATATTTGTTACACATACGTATTACAATTACACCTTAGGCTATGGAACTTGTAATATATATATATACATATAAAATAAACTTTTTCGATAAAACTGTGTCATCGATATCCGAGTAACATTACAACATATAAAATTGTCATATATACCAATAAGTTATAAATGCAACTTACAGATATTCTCCTTGGAAGATGTAAAGTCAGACTTAAGCCTGTCGCTCATTACGCTGAAGCGAAGCGCGGCGACCAAAGCGAAATGTTCGTCAGCGCTGTTCTGTCATATGAGCGATGCGTGGTCTCCGCGCTTCGCTTTGGCGTAATGGGCGACGACCTTAATGGGTGTCTCAAGACATTGCTCAGAGTATTCGAATACATATTGGACTTAACTCTCACTTGTTAAGCATCGCTTTGCTGTAAACAGTTGGCACGTAATCGTCTTCGCCAGGCTTAATTTGGTATGTCAACTCGTACATCAATATTGTTATAAATGAACCCAACAGAGGTGTATGATACATTTGTTGCAATTCAAAACCTTTCTTAAGACATAATTCTCTTCCGCCTTCTGTATATTCTGAGGCAACAGTATTAGCGCAACTATACCCTTGGACAATAGCAAATTGTATAGCAACATTAACAAGGCACGAAGCTATCCCTTTCCTCCTATATCGTTCATGAACGTACAGTCTTTTGATCCATGCCCCTTTGTCCAATCTATGACTTTTACATAAAGCGACAGTACCAACGATTCTCTTAACCTGAGACGAGATATCGATGTTTGAATCGCGGAATTGTTGTTCCGTCATAATGGTATATTGTACATTTGTTGGATGATGCGTCATTATGTAAGGTTCAAATGCTTCAGCAACCCAAAAACATGAAAAGGCATTGGACATGTATATCCTGTTGTAATAAACGAAGCTTTTATAATATTTTCCAATTACTTTGCTTTCTTTAACCGCCTTAGCGTCTCTCGTAATGTCTCGGAAAAATAAAGAAAAACAATGGAGAAGCAAGAATTTAATATCCAGTTTCCCAGTGCGATTTAAAA
This sequence comes from Andrena cerasifolii, assembly GCF_050908995.1. NCBI lineage: Eukaryota > Metazoa > Arthropoda > Insecta > Hymenoptera > Andrenidae > Andrena > Andrena cerasifolii. Next base: position 4,704,954 of record NC_135126.1, on the reverse strand, counting down.
GAATTATAAGCGCAAAGAACTTTTACCTTGGTATATTTGAAACTTCTTCATTGACTTCCATAGCTTTCGCAGTGAAACCAATGTAAGTTCCAACGTACACAAAAAAAATAACAAGCGGAACAACTAAAAGGCAGACTGTGAAGGGTAGTCCAAAGAAAATGAACATTATAGCGGCAAACAGTATCATCATTTCGAAAGTTAATTCTTTAAATACAACTCCGAGAAATGTTGAACTTAAAGATGACATCACGCCAGTCTTTATTAATTCTTTGCAATTAATTTCATCGCCGGGCTTGTAGCTTCGTATTACTATAATGTGACTCATCTTTGCAAACAGTTATTCACACAATTTTATAACTTTTATACATATTTAACGAATCAAATAGAAACGAGGTGCAAACATATTGTGCGGTTAAGTATAACAATTTAAATAGCTACAATCCTGAACTCGATATTCTTTTTATCTGCAACAAACTTGTATAACCGTCAATTTAATGGATATCTTTTACAATAAAGAAAGTTAAATGTCTGTTTTTCAAAAAATTATAGCAATTATTTAATCTCACGTTTATAATAGCGAATTCGGTATCTCGCACTGACTCTGTTCTGGTGCCAGAAAATGAATTGGATTGGTTGTTTCTGATAGAGACGCAAAAAATCAACCAATCCAAGTAATTTTCTGACACCAGCGCAGTCAGTGCGAGATACCGAATTCGCTATAAGAATAATTTCGAAAACACTGATCTTGCATTGGAAACGCATCGTAATTTAAGAACTCTTGAATCATGCATTGAGCTCTTAGGGCGGTATTCTTAGTCGCTACTTATTCTTAAGCACAGCTTAAGCATTCGGCATCCTTTACTAGCTACTAGGTTAGTAGAGGATGCCGCATGCTTAAGCATTTGCCTAAGAATAAGTAGCGACTGAGAATACTGCCCATAAACATGGAGGAAGAAGAGAAGACCATGGTGGTTTCTACCATGGCGGTAGAAAGAGAGAGGGTGTCCCCAATTATATCTTTCTCTTTCTACCATAGACATATATAGACAGATCGTAAGTTGAAAGGGGTGTAAGATTCGCGGTAAGGGGAGCGATACAGGCAAATCGGGTAACGCAGTGGTTATGTATGCCGAATGCTTCCGAAGCTAACCCGACGTGCCTGTGTCTGACCTCTGCCTTTTCCCCTCCAAGCCTACCGTTCCCCTCGCCGATAGTCCAAGCTTCTGCTCCGTCTATATATGTCTATGCTTTCTACCGCTGTCTACATTTTCGCCCATTGCATGCTTCCTCCATGTTTATATGCTCTAAGATTGAGCTCAATGGAATCATGATGCATGAAAGCATGGAACACGTAAATATACATGGATATCTGCCTTGAAGTTAAGTAGGAGTAGATTGTAGAAGACTCGGCGGTCGGCCATTGTAACTTTCCTCCAAAGACGCGTCGCGCGTGAATAATCTCTTTCGATACTTACGATCGTCTGGTTATTGAAATTATTATTTCTTCGTTTTCATAGTTTTCTAAAGTATCCGCTAAAACGGTGTTAATCATGAGTGATAGACCAAGCAATGGTGAATACAAGTATCAGAGGGATGACAATGTTGATGTCAAGCCGAGGCTATCATCGGAAAAGGAACGTGATGAGAAGGAGCACCAAGCTGACAAAGCCGGAGAATATGTCCGCGAGCTTTTGCAAGAAAAAGTTGAATTGGATTCTCAGAAATGGCCTAACGCAACCAGGTTAATCGATCAAGGTACCTGATACTGTTCTTACCCTCACTCTTTCTTTTTTTTTCGCAACACGTCTCCACTGTTTTTTTATATCTACGTTAATGTTCTTCGCGATGAGCAGTGTTCATTATTCGGGTTCATTGTTAGATTCATTTTTAAAAGAACTTTTACGCACTGCTTCGTATTGTTAAGTCGATTTGGAGAATGTAAAAAGCTAGATATTTAAGGTTACGGTTCAGAAGAAAGAAAAAAAAATATGAAACCTATCTTTCACTTATTTCGCGTTTAAGTGAGCAATTATGGATGTGAGGTCCATGATTTTACATGAAACCGTATATTTCAGTACTACTTAAGTCAAAGTGAAATTAATGGCAAGTTGAATGGTATACATTTATGTGTTACTTAATTGTTTGCGCTATTAAATGTTTCACATGAAACGGAGGACATTGACTGGGATAGAAGTGAGATACAGTGGCTCGCATTAATATTCGGACACTTTTTAAAATCGCATAACTTTTTTAGAATTGGTCCAAACAACTTGAGTTTTTTTGAGAAGCTAGAAGGATTAGTTTGCTAACTGACGGGTTTCGTCGTTTTGAAAAAAAATGTATTTGGTTGGAATAGCGAAAAGAATAGTAAAGGTCGATTTTTAAACTTTTTTTGTGAGCTTGTAATGAAAATTCAAAAAACCCGTTTGTAGATTGCAGTAAGTTGTATACGTGCCTAAAATTTCATCAAAATCGGTTAACGTTGCTCCGAGCTACAAACGTTTAAAGATCGCAGAATAAGGTCGAGAATCGTAACGTTCTGTAATAGTAATGCAGAATTTACAATGCTAATTAAACTAGTATGTGTGTTTCTTATCACATTATCCCCTTTGAAGAATAAGAAATTACCACTACATGTTATTATTCAAGAATAATCTTGTATTTTGAGTTATAAATAATTTCGTAAGATAGAAAGCAGCAGTTTTAATCCCTTTTTACGTTAATATTTTATTAGTGTGACATACAATCAAGAATGATTACTTTGTTCGATAGAGATTCAAAAAACTCAGGCTATGGGAAAACCAATAAGGGATCCAAAATATGTAGATATTTACCGTGAAAAACCGATTCGTGTTTCGGTGAAAGTATTGGTACCTGTTCGGGAACATCCCAAGGTAAACATAGTCTTTAATCATTGTTCTCTACGTTATTTACGTTAAATACGAATCACGAAATTATATCACGAAATTATTTATAGTTTAACTTTGTTGGAAAATTGTTGGGTCCAAAAGGCAATTCTATGAAACGTTTGCAAGAAGAAACTATGTGTAAGATGGCAGTATTAGGAAGAGGATCAATGAAAGATCGTCAGAAGGTATATAATAAATCTAATTTCTTTCTTTGTGCACACATTTCGTACCAACCATTTCCACTTTTCATAACTCACTCAACAATGTTTGAGATCTTACTATTACATATATCATTTACAATTTATACGAATAAATTTATGAAGATGTACTGGATATTCACTATATGCTATAGTTACTTATAGTATTGTAAATTGTAATACTACTCGTTTACACTGAAAACGCGTAAAGTGGGAGAGAAATCAAATTCTGTTCTATGAAACGGATCCAGGCAAAGATTCTGCATGCTATTAAACAAAGTGTCGAAACATCATTTCAAACTTCATAAGAGTGACTGTGATACATATGTTGCTAACTCAACTTAGGAAGAAGAATGCCGCATGTCTCTGGACCCAAAGTACGCGCATCTTTCGGACGACCTGCACGTGGAAATAACTGCTCTGGCACCTCCAGCAGAGGCCTATGCCCGCATTGCGTTTGCGTTAGCCGAAGTTCGGAAGTACCTGATCCCGGATAACAATGATAATATACGCCAAGAGCAAATGCGAGAAATGGAGATGAGTATGGCTGACGATCCGTCAAACTCTGACGACAGACGGCCCTCTGTAAGAGGTGTCCCAGCTGGTGGTGGAATACTGAGACCATCCACGAGACCCAGTTTGCCACGATCGTCGAGAGGTCCGTAGATTTCACAAAAGTTCAAATGAACGACGAATGTCGCGCCTATCCCGTCCACCGATTCTTTCCCTCCTTATGCTATAAATCACTTTGCGTAAGAATCTTTAGAAACTCCTTCTGTCTCACGAGTGGTGCAAAGTGTGCGACACTTTTGGCAGGTCAGAAATGTTCATTTTCATTCTAGCTGCAATACTTCCACCTCCTTCGAGCCGAGGACCAATCTCTCGTCCCGTATCGGGGAAGAGCAAAGTGTTCTCTATCTTAGACCGCGCGAGAGTCGCTATGGACCAAAGTTACGGGTAAGTGTTCCTATTTATCCGTGGATTTGGAGACATTGCTCGAAATTTATCAATGTTGCTCTGCTCTGTACGTAGCTATGAGACTGCTACTCCTCCACCAAGCACTCGCGCTGGATCGCATCATGATTATGACTATCACGCGTCAACGGGTAGCAGTAGTCGCTACGGGGATCGACATTATTCATCGACTTCAGGGTAAGTATAATTAACATTTCTATCATTTCATCACTATTGGACGTTTGGATATATTATGTATTATAAATGATACACCTTAACCCTTTGTGGACGAGACAACAGCATACTACTACAGAAGTCGACACTTTTTGCTCTTGTCACAGGCTGTTTTAATTTATAACAGCTTATTGCACATATTGTTATTCTCGGAAGAATAATTTTCTCCATCATTTTGTGAATATCTCATGAAACAGCACGTTCGCGAATAATAATTTACTTTATCCACTTTCCTCATGCGTTTATTATAAGTACCATTTAATAAGCAGGTTATATTGTTGAGTTTTCAACGGTAATAAGTTTTAGATGTGTAGGTCTGGGTTAGTGGGCATATAGCTACTTTTGCAAACAACTTGATTTTTTAATAGTATTGTTTCGATATTAATTTGGTTTCAATAATGTATCAGCTAACAGTGTCTTTGATAATTACTTATTTAGAACGCCCATGTTTTGGAACGGTTACATGTTATCATTCGTTTGCAAAGGGTTAACAATCCCAATGCAACAAATTGCATTACTTTACTTCTTCCTGGTGTCGAGATATCGCCCTTTAAAGTGAAGCATAGTTTCGAGTGTTTACTATCTGTTTCTCATTCGCACAATCGGACCTCTGACTTGCACACCTCACTGACCTACCCTATGTTTATTATCCCAGCGGTGGTCAGTGCTGCAAGCTGAATCATCGACAAAATATAGGGTAGACCTATCATCCAATGTAATTCTGTGTCACACGCAACGTTATCAATTCAGAGTGGAATGCAAACGCAATCTTACTAGTGGTTAGAATTGAAATTAAATTTTATGAAAACTGCTACGAAAAATGTAAATGTGAATCGATTTTCATCCACACTATGAACTACTTAATTACGAATTTGTTTAAAAAATACAATACGTCTGGAACTAAGTAGGAATATCTCGCCAAGGAATTAGAACTTGGTATATTTGACTAAGATGGGATTTTCAAAATTTTCGTACCATTTAAGTATCACGCTTTAACAAAATGCATTTTCAAGGGCACATTTTCTTCTATTTTCTCGTAGTAAAATTACGTTTAAACAATTTCACGTTTCATCAGCAAACTAAATTAATTAGTGTACTTTGTGAAAGAAATTAATCATTCCAACGAAATTAAGGGTAGTAAAATATCGACACATATGTACGTACGAATATCGAGGGATGTAATTTTCTAATGCTCATTGTACTTTTATATATCATTCAGAGATGACATGTATCCTTCCTCGAGGTACACAACTTACGAGTATGATGAAGACGCTGTTCCTCACTCTTCGCATGAGTACTATGAAACATCCGAGTATCCAGGTAACATATTTCTCATTTGCTATTGTTACATCACTATTTTTTTTTGCGAAAAAATTTAACACCTAATTAATAGAGAGCATCGAATTTATAAATGCTTCAAAGTTTGCACATAAATTTCCGGTGCATAGAGAATTCACTAAATTCTTATAGCACTTACAGTTCCATTGACTTATTTAAATATCTTAATACATCAATTGTACACACATGAAGTTTCACCTCTATTCTTAAAAATTAACTAAATAGTTTAGTGTGCATCAAGACGAACGAAGAATCTGATAATACCTATAATACTCACGAAGTACGAAATGCTAAATATTCAAAGTTCTAAATAGAAACTTAAATATGCCAGAATACACCTGCTCCTTTTAAAACCATTAATAAGGTGACTTGTAGTTGATAATAATTAGTTACTCGAGACTTGTGTCACACAGTTAAATCTCTCAGAATTAAATCGATTGTGAGACTCAATTGTTGTTCGATAAACTTGCATAAAAAATCTAGATGCTTTATATTTCACGCACGAAATAACAGGCACGTAAAACGAAGGATGAAAGTATTAACAAGAGAAGCATATATTCTATATTGACTTATTAAAATTATCAAGTTAGAATCTTTCATCTGTGGAAAATGGACCGTTTAAAGAAATGTTGTATAATATCAAGTGCTAAAGTGTCACGAATGGCTTCACATAACAAACCCAATAATCTTAACTCGAGCGATCCTTCAGCCCATTCACGGCGGTCTTTTTAAAAATTCTTTTAAAGAAAATGATACATAACGCACGCTTCGCGTAGTAGTTATGGGCCGACCGATTAATATATCGTGGTGGTGTTCTGAATTGATTGTGAAATAATGCAAATGATTCACTCCATGAAATTCACAGAGGAATCATCGAGCCGCGCATGGAAATCGTACAAGACGACAACAACATCGGGCTCAAGCTCGCGCTACCGCAACGCTCCGTACTCACGACCTTCTAAGTAATAATCCAACAAAAAATCATGCTTAATTTTCTTTTAAAACAGAAATCTTTTTTTAAATTTTTTTTCCTTTTCTTTTTAAATATCCGCAACGACCAGCGAGAGGGCAAGATCTTGTGTCTGACTTTATTATTTCATATAGCCCTAAACCGTTGACGCGTAATCTTCCTAACGCACGACGATCTATGGTGCCTGCGTTGCCAAAACATATGAACGACCGAGATCGTTTTTAAACCGCTATAGGAGGCACGATGGGAGACTAATACACGGTAAACAACCACGCAGGCATTATTACAATTTTTCATCGTATTGCGATGATATACATATATACATGCGTAAATTTGAACGTGATATCAGAAGAATCACATTTGATTTACATACTTCTCGTGTCCCTTGATATATCTCTTCTATCTTTCTCTATTCTGAATAGCCACTTTCTGATGCGTAACAAAATCGACATGCTTTTCAGATGAATATTTCGTGGCCGCTGGATAATCCCGAACACGTAATACAATGAAAATTGTAATCAAAGTGTCGCAGCGACTTCGATAGATTTCTATCAGGAACGATATTATTCGTCGTGCTTACTCGTCCCCTCTTTTGAAAGGTCCGAATGAAATTTTGTGTCGTAGCGTTGATCCCGTACCTCGGAGTATCTGTAAAGAGTAGAAACCCTGTTCCTTCGAATCCCTTCCTGAAAATGTTCACGCCAGAGCGGAGGGCTAGAGGACCAACAGGATCAGTGGAATGATATCAAGTAAAATTGTTAAACAAGCGTTGTATTATAACGCGACTTAGTGCAAGAGCGTGTCACGAGCTGTGTCACAGTTTTCTATGGAGATCGATGACTAGTATCCCCTTTTACTATTCCATTTTGTACGTGTACTTAAGGCTTTTCGTCCCCGAATTGGCAGCATTTCGTAAATTTGAATTCGTACCAACTGATTTCCCGGTAAAGTCTGTGAATGATTACGGAGGACTTCACCTTCTATACGCATATTTTATTCCGAGAGGGAATAAAATAAGGGGAACGACAGTTTTTAGTTTAAATATATGGCACATTCTAAACGTTGACTTTTAAACACAGATTGCTCGGACAGTCGGCCTGTGTGTTAATAAATTAGCAATACATGTCTAAAATGGAACGAAGTAAATATTGTAAATGATACTCAGTGACAAGTGAACGTATAAATTAATATTAAATAAGACAGCATACGATTATGCAAATTATATCGTTAATTCGTATGATAATAATATGTATAGTCACGTTAATGTGTCACGTTCAAAAACAATTAAACTAACTTAGAGGAAATATTAAAAAAAAAGGATACATAAACAAATGTTAATGAACCGCTCTATGTAATTACATGTGCAAAATATACGAAGCGACGATTTGTGTGGTTTGTTCTAAAGATATAGCAGTTACATTATTATAAAAAAAAAAACACTGTAACCTTATAATCATTTTGTATAAGTCTACAAAAATGATCATAAAACAACGTATGTGTAACTTATAAATATTTTCTCCTCTCTAAAGTAATTATCTGTTTTCTCCTATATGTATGTAATTTCCCTAAAATGAAATAAATGAGCAGTATAATAACGTTACTGTAAGATTCGTTTCAAAAAGTTCAGAATAAAATCCTAATTAATCAATGCCGTTCTAATCTAGAGAAAATATACACAGAGATATATTTAACAAGTAATATTAATACTTTTCAGTAATCAAAACAAAATTTCGTTTGTCAATATATTAATAACATCCTAATTATAACGAAAATTCCGTACTTGATGTTCTTAAGTTCTAAAAACGCCCAAAAATGTTAATTAATATTAAGATGGTGATGTAAGGAAGGTATAATAAATTTCACCTAACTCGAATCGTCGGAGCTATGCATCTTTTCTCTAATCAGAGTACTACTCTGCTGACGTACACATTCTTAATTCGATTCTGATCGAAGTTTTGTCCAAAACTATTCGAGACATTTACTTCTAACAATTCTTTTCGTGTATCCTTCTTAGGTGTATAGAAGCACGTGGAAAATCGCGTGGGAACGCGTTTTCATGGATTGAAATATTTTAATCTCCTTCTGTCTCTCTGATCAGCAGAATTCAAAGTGCCTTGATATCACGTGAGTATGTTCCATTCATATAAATTAATTTCTCCATTCGTGTCTAAAAGTACTTTCATTAAAATGATACAGCTGATTTTTACATTCGCGGAGAAATCGCATTGTTACTATCAGTTTCTTAAATAACATTTAATTACAGCATTTTCGTATTTCTAACATTCCTCTGTTCTTTCTCATATTTGACAATTTTAGCAGTCGTGTACTTTACGATCAATGTTCCTTCGCTTCACTGCAGTACGGATACATTGTTAATAGATTTAGTTTACTTTAACTTTTCTAAAGTGATTGCTATTTTTGGAGTTTGTCTCGCAATCAGTGCCATGATTACAACGAACGGCAATTCTATGTATGAAATTAAGGGGTGTCTGTATTTTTTTATACTATCTCATGCGTAAAAAGTTGGTGCTTTTTAAACGCCTTTCGTCACATCGAAGGAGCTTACCACTGATTTATTGTGATACAAAAAAGGAAGAAGGCTTCTTTGCATGCATGAACATCTCCATCTGCTTTGATTGTTAGTTACGTGCAAAAATCTATGAGATAGTAAGACTTTATTTCAGGCAAGGGAGTGTGCAGATTACGCACAACATTGCGATCACGTCAACCGACGAAGAAATAATAATACTTAATCGTGAAGCAGTGACCGGTATAATAAAAATGAATGCGAGTGTTCTAAATGTCTTTAAAATTCAACATCGAAGTTAGTAATTACTTGAATGCAATAGGAATTAAATTCAGCGATTCTAATCTTAATTCGGTGTACTTGTGTGTTATCGTATATTTTTAAACGCTATCATTCAATGTGGAAATAGTTCGTAGGACGTAAAATAGTTTCTGAAATGTTCGTAGGAAATTCATTAGACATTTCGGTTCTCTCCCCCTCAGAAATCGTCAGTGTTAATAGGTGTCCAAATATATCCAGTTTCTTGAGATACATAATTTCTCAATATATACACAATTCGGAACTTGTCTATTAATATTTAATTAATAATTCGAGCGTCTCAAAGTGATTTCTCCCTGTCTGTGGTTACTTAGCTGTGTAAAGTAAAGAAAAATCATTTCCAAACCGGTCAAGCTTTCCAGGTGGTAAACAGAATGGTTATAAATTCTATTTCTATAAAATCGTAAGAATGTAAATATAATTTCATGATCTTATAGCGAGTATATGTGAGTGTTGTACAAATAAATGCGTCAATGTCTACGATGGAATTAATTCAATGGAAAATAAATAAATCGAAAGTACACGCACAAAACAGATGTTTAACCCTCACTTCATAACAGATATCTGTGGAATAATGCACTATTACTCAATTCTGTGTGAAAAATTTCAACGAAGTATTTTCACCTATTGCGATATTTAAATGCGTCGCGTAGGTCGCGTGGCTATATTTCCAAGCGTTGCGCTGATTGCATTTCTGTAATTGCTCAGCGCGCATTGGTCGCAGCAGAGTGTACCAAGTGTATTAAAGTATTTCTTTGTTTTTTTTTATTGGGAAAAAGTTATTGTAAAATGTGTGAAACAAGTGTCTACACATCCAAGGGAGAGGCACAAGTTATACTTGAACATTCATAAAGGGAGGAAGTTGCAATAAAAGCAATTTGCATCATACCAGTATGGAGAAATTAGGTAGGTATTGTTTTTATCGTTGATGTACAAATTATTGTCTATTTGTCTTTTGATATTAATTGGCATTAATTACTAATTACCATTAGCTGTTGACCAACAGCTTTTGGTGGTTTCCAATCCACCAATTTGCTAACAGCGCACAATAAATTCTCAGATGACCGTTCATCTAAGAGTTAATTGAACCCAACGCTGTTTAAGGGGTAGACACGTCACGTGACCTGGCCGATTCGGCAGGTCGGTATTACAGCATTTTTTTCTGCACAGAAATGGTAATACCGATAGATCGACGATTACCCGGTGAACGCGAGAAGGAGCTGTTTGCTATTTCTGTATTCTATTCTGAATAAGGAAAGAAATTCTCAGGTGTTCCGTTATACTTATAAAAATTTAAACGGAAAGTCGGCTGGTACTGTAAATTTAAAAAATTCATTGTACATTTTAATTACTTGAAATGTGCTTATGCTACAATATTCTACGTTAGCAGTAAGGAATTCTAAGTGAAAAGGGAAAATAGATGAGGGAATGTCCCCAGAAAATGAAATTTGTTAGGTTAGTCATTTTTTTACTAGCAAAGCACCGAAACAGAACATGAAATACACTTATTACACGTCCTCTGCAGAAAGCAGTTAGCAACAAACATTATGTATACAAAATTGTATTGAATGTTGAATTGGACTAGTGAAAATGCGCAGACTGGATGCGCGTGATTATTATGTGGTCGGCTCCTCGAAGTGACAGAAAATATAACCTAAATATATGCTATATGACAACAAATGTTTAGTGGCTATTTCAGCTTCAAAGGCATCGCCTTAAAGTTGCAAATAAGAGGCGCAGGCCTTTCAAGAGGCGTTCGAAAATTCTGCGTCTCTTCGTTAAACCGTCACTGTCTCGAAACATCTGCGCCACTTCTCGCTCTTTGATTTGCTCTCCGGAGACGTTACTTTGTGCCATCTCTTTCGACGGCATGTTCTCCTGTTACAAAGCCCAATTTTGTGCTTTCTGAAAATTTTTGCCAGATTTTGGCTCAGGTATCAGGAGAACATGAAGCGAAAAGAGGTATTCTGAATTTCAGCTTCGAAGGCATCTTCGATTCTCTCTCCGAAGGCATCTTCGATTCTCTCTCCGAAGGCATCTTCGATTCTCTCTCCGAAGGCGTTACTTAGTGCCACCTCTTTCGACATCATGTTATCCTGTTACGAAGCCCAATTTTGTGCTTTCTGAAAATTTTTGCCAGATTTTGGCTCAGGTATCAGGAGAACATGAAGCGAAAAGAGGTATTCTGAATTTCAGCTTCGAAGGCATCTTCGATTCTCTCTCCGAAGGCATCTTCGATTCTCTCTCCGAAGGCATCTTCGATTCTCTCTCCGAAGGCGTTACTTAGTGCCACCTCTTTCGACATCATGTTATCCTGTTACGAAGCCCAATTTTGTGCATTCTGAAAATTTTTGCCAGATTTTGGCTCAGGTATCAGGAGAACATGAAGCGAAAAGAGGTATTCTGAATTTCAGCTTCGAAGGCATCCTCGATTCTCTCTCCGAAGACATTACTTAGTGCCACCTCTTTCGACATCATGTTATCCTGTTACGAAGCCCAATTTTGTGCTTTCTGAAAATTTTTGCCAGATTTTGGCTCAGGTATCAGGAGAACATGAAGCGAAAAGAGGTATTCTGAATTTCAGCTTCGAAGGCATCTTCGATTCTCTCTCCGAAGGCGTTACTTAATGCCACCTCTTTCGACATCATGTTATCCTGGTACGAAGCCCAATTTTGTGCATTCTGAATATTTTTGCCAGATTTTGGCCCAGGTATCAGGAGAACATGAAGCGAAAAGAGGTATTCTGAATTTCAGCTTCGAAGGCATCCTCGATTCTCTCTCCGAAGACATTACTTAGTGCCACCTCTTTCGACATCATGTTATCCTGTTACGAAGCCCAATTTTGTGCTTTCTGAAAATTTTTGCCAGATTTTGGCTCAGGTATCAGGAGAACATGAAGCGAAAAGAGGTATTCTGAATTTCAGCTTCGAAGGCATCTTCGATTCTCTCTCCGAAGGCATCTTCGATTCTCTCTCCGAAGGCGTTACTTAGTGCCACCTCTTTCGACATCATGTTATCCTGTTACGAAGCCCAATTTTGTGCTTTCTGAAAATTTTCGCCAGATTTTGGCCCAGGTATCAGGAGAACATGAAGCGAAAAGAGGTATTCTGAATTTCAGCTTCGAAGGCATCCTCGATTCTCTCTCCGAAGACGTTACTTAGTGCCACCTCTTTCGACATCATGTTATCCTGTTACGAAGCCCAATTTTGTGCATTCTGAAAAGTTTTGCCAGATTTTGGCTCAGGTATCAGGAGAACATGAAGCGAAAAGAGGTATTCTGAATTTCAGCTTCGAAGGCATCCTCGATTCTCTCTCCGAAGACGTTACTTAATGCCACCTCTTTCGACATCATGTTATCCTGTTACGAAGCCCAATTTTGTGCATTCTGAAAAGTTTTGCCAGATTTTGGCTCAGGTATCAGGAGAACATGAAGCGAAAAGAGGTATTCTGAATTTCAGCTTCGAAGGCATCCTCGATTCTCTCTCCGAAGACGTTACTTAGTGCCACCTCTTTCGACATCATGTTATCCTGTTACGAAGCCCAATTTTGTGCATTCTGAAAATTTTTGCCAGATTTTGGCTCAGGTATCAGGAGAACATGAAGCGAAAAGAGGTATTCTGAATTTCAGCTTCGAAGGCATCCTCGATTCTCTCTCCGAAGACATTACTTAGTGCCACCTCTTTCGACATCATGTTATCCTGTTACGAAGCCCAATTTTGTGCTTTCTGAAAATTTTTGCCAGATTTTGGCTCAGGTATCAGGAGAACATGAAGCGAAAAGAGGTATTCTGAATTTCAGCTTCGAAGGCATCTTCGATTCTCTCTCCGAAGACGTTACTTAGTGCCACCTCTTTCGACATCATGTTATCCTGGTACGAAGCCCAATTTTGTGCATTCTGAAAATTTTTGCCAGATTTTGGCCCAGGTATCAGGAGAACATGAAGCGAAAGGAGGTATTCTGAATTTCAGCTTCGAAGGCGTCCTCGATTCTCTCTCCGAAGACGTTACTTAGTGCCACCTCTTTCGACATCATGTTATCCTGTTACGAAGCCCAATTTTGTGCATTCTGAAAATTTTTGCCAGATTTTGGCTCAGGTATCAGGAGAACATGAAGCGAAAAGAGGTATTCTGAATTTCAGCTTCGAAGGCATCCTCGATTCTCTCTCCGAAGACATTACTTAGTGCCACCTCTTTCGACATCATGTTATCCTGTTACGAAGCCCAATTTTTTGCTTTCTGAAAATTTTTGCCAGATTTTGGCTCAGGTATCAGGAGAACATGAAGCGAAAAGAGGTATTCTGAATTTCAGCTTCGAAGGCATCTTCGATTCTCTCTCCGAAGACGTTACTTAGTGCCACCTCTTTCGACATCATGTTATCCTGTTACGAAGTCCAATTTTGTGCTTTCTGAAAATTTTTGCCAGATTTTGGCTCAGGTATCAGGAGAACATGAAGCGAAAAGAGGTATTCTGAATTTCAGCTTCGAAGGCATCTTCGATTCTCTCTCCGAAGACGTTACTTAGTGCCACCTCTTTCGACATCATGTTCTCCTGTTACAAAGCCCAATTTTGTGCATTCTGAAAATTTTCCTCAGATTTTGGCCAATATATCAGGAGAACATGAAGTGGAAAGAGGTATACTAAATTTCAGCTTCAAAGGCATCGCCTTAAAGTAGCAAACAAGAGCTACGCCTTTCATGGGCCTTTAAACAGTTCTCGGTTAATGTGATGCTTTTGAAAGACTCGAAGCTTGTAATTTCTGAATAGTATTTCATGGGCACTAGTTGCAAAATTTTCTTCAATATCGACTTATTAACAAAGTAAATCTATGGTATTCTTAAGGAAATACCATAGATATTTGAAATTTGGATAGGAATATGTAAAAGGTATTTCTGAATAATAATACAGTTTGTTTTAAGTTTCTTTCTATATATTTGCATAAAAGGTCTTTACAGTGTTACAATAAAGTATAAGGTATATAATGTCACTATTTTCTTGTGATTACTATCAAGGTTTCCATCATTCCGTCGAAATATTCCGAAGTTAAAACCTGTAAGAAGAAAAATATTTTTAGTAACTTGACTTGTCTATTATTGAAAATGGGAGAAACGTTACAACATTCTGTCACGTATGAAAATATATTAGTAAAGGGAATAATTTTATTATGCAACATGTTGATTAAAATTAGTCGTTTTAGATTTTATATGTTTCCGGTAAGATTTAATATTAATTCCTACCACTCGTAGCACTGTAATCTTATTTTAGAATCAGTCGGTAACGTTGGGTGCGACACGAGCAGCGGCCAATTCAGCAACTACTTACTCTGAAACCTGTTAAAATGCTGTGCGTGTTTCGTGCTTGTATATGTGTGACATGTTTAGAGTTTAGAGTGTGCCGATGCGATGTAACTAATCTTACATACTGTAACTAGAGCGATTATTAATCGTGTATATTTCTGTTTTACAGGTAAGGAATTTTTACATAAAAGACGTTAAACCGGCTGCATTTTCGACTGTGTTCATTGATATGAGATTTGCACAAGATACTGCTTCAGCCGAATTACCCAGTTACACTTGTAACATTTCATTGTATTGCATTTCACTTATTTGAATAAATTGGAGCTAAGTGGTAAAAGAGTTTTTTTATTTAACGAGCACTACTTACTCCTTCCTATTCCAAATCACATATAAAAGACATGCTAAAAAGAACACCTAAAAAGATCCTTCCACGCAGAGTGGTTTTAAAAATCTTCGCATTAAAGCACTACTTTAAATATGCCATTCCCTACTCTCAAACTCTATCGACTTTCGTTCAAGGCTTCTAATTCTCTTCAGAGACATTACTTTGCGCTACCTCTTTCCACGTCATGTTATCCTGTTACGAAGCTTGATTTTAGAGATATCTAAAAATTTTCGCCAGATTTTGGCCCAGGTATCAGGAGAACATGGAGCGAAAAGAGGTATTCTGAATTTCAGCTTCGAAGGCATCCTCGATTCTCTCTCCGAAGACGTTACTTAGTGCCACCTCTTTCGACATCATGTTATCCTGTTACGAAGCCCAATTTTGCGCATTCTGAAAATTTTTGCCAGATTTTGGCTCGGGTATCAGGAGAACATGAAGCGAAAAGAGGTATTCTGAATTTCAGCTTCGAAGGCATCTTCGATTCTCCCTCCGAAGACGTTACTTAGTGCCACCTCTTTCGACATCATGTTATCCTGTTACGAAGCCCACTTTTGTGCTTTCTGAAAATTTTCGCCAGATTTTGGCACAGGTATCAGGAGAACATGAAGCGAAAAGAGGTATTCTGAATTTCAGCTTCGAAGGCATCCTCGATTCTCTCTCCGAAGACATTACTTAGTGCCACCTCTTTCGACATCATGTTATCCTGTTACGAAGCCCAATTTTGTGCATTCTGAAAATTTTTGCCAGATTTTGGCTCAGGTATCAGGAGAACATGAAGCGAAAAGAGGTATTCTGAATTTCAGCTTCGAAGGCATCTTCGATTCTCTCTCCGAAGACGTTACTTAGTGCCACCTCTTTCGACATCATGTCATCCTGTTACGAAGCCCAATTTTGTGCATTCTGAAAATTTTTGCCAGATTTTGGCTGAGGTATCAGGAGAACATGAAGCGAAAAGAGGTATTCTGAATTTCAGCTTCGAAGGCATCCTCGATTCTCTCTCCGAAGACGTTACTTAGTGCCACCTCTTTCGACATCATGTTATCCTGTTACGAAGCCCAATTTTGTGCATTCTGAAAATTTTTGCCAGATTTTGGCTCAGGTATCAGGAGAACATGAAGCGAAAAGAGGTATTCTGAATTTCAGCTTCGAAGGCATCTTCGATTCTCTCTCCGAAGACGTTACTTAGTGCCACCTCTTTCGACATCATGTCATCCTGTTACGAAGCCCAATTTTGTGCATTCTGAAAATTTTTGCCAGATTTTGGCTGAGGTATCAGGAGAACATGAAGCGAAAAGAGGTATTCTGAATTTCAGCTTCGAAGGCATCCTCGATTCTCTCTCCGAAGACGTTACTTAGTGCCACCTCTTTCGACATCATGTTATCCTGTTACGAAGCCCAATTTTGTGCATTCTGAAAATTTTTGCCAGATTTTGGCTCAGGTATCAGGAGAACATGAAGCGAAAAGAGGTATTCTGAATTTCAGCTTCGAAGGCATCTTCGATTCTCTCTCCGAAGACGTTACTTAGTGCCACCTCTTTCGACATCATGTTATCCTGTTACGAAGCCCAATTTTGTGCATTCTGAAAATTTTTGCCAGATTTTGGCTCAGGTATCAGGAGAACATGAAGCGAAAAGAGGTATTCTGAATTTCAGCTTCGAAGGCATCTTCGATTCTCTTTCCGAAGGCATCTTCGATTCTCTCTCCGAAGGCGTTACTTAGTGCCACCTCTTTCGACATCATGTTATCCTGTTACGAAGCCCAATTTTGTGCTTTCTGAAAATTTTCGCCAGATTTTGGCTCAGGTATCAGGAGAACATGAAGCGAAAAGAGGTATTCTGAATTTCAGCTTCGAAGGCATCTTCGATTCTCTCTCCGAAGGCATCTTCGATTCTCTCTCTGAAGGCGTTACTTAGTGCCACCTCTTTCGACATCATGTTATCCTGTTACGAAGCCCAATTTTGTGCTTTCTGAAAATTTTCGCCAGATTTTGGCCCAGGTATCAGGAGAACATGAAGCGAAAAGAGGTATTCTGAATTTCAGCTTCGAAGGCATCCTCGATTCTCTCTCCGAAGACGTTACTTAGTGCCACCTCTTTCGACATCATGTTATCCTGTTACGAAGCCCAATTTTGTGCATTCTGAAAATTTTTGCCAGATTTTGGCTCAGGTATCAGGAGAACATGAAGCGAAAAGAGGTATTTTGAATTTCAGCTTCGAAGGCATCCTCGATTCTCTCTCCGAAGACGTTACTTAGTGCCACCTCTTTCGACATCATGTTATCCTGTTATGAAGCCCAATTTTGTGCATTCTGAAAATTTTTGCCAGATTTTGGCTCAGGTATCAGGAGAACATGAAGCGAAAAGAGGTATTCTGAATTTCAGCTTCGAAGGCATCCTCGATTCTCTCTCCGAAGACGTTACTTAGTGCCACCTCTTTCGACATGATGTTATCCTGTTACGAAGCCCAATTTTGTGCATTCTGAAAATTTTTGCCAGATTTTGGCTCAGGTATCAGGAGAACATGAAGCGAAAAGAGGTATTCTGAATTTCAGCTTCGAAGGCATCTTCGATTCTCTCTCCGAAGACGTTACTTAGTGCCACCTCTTTCGACATCATGTTATCCTGTTACGAAGCCCAATTTTGTGCATTCTGAAAATTTTTGCCAGATTTTGGCTCAGGTATCAGGAGAACATGAAGCGAAAAGAGGTATTCTGAATTTCAGCTTCGAAGGCATCTTCGATTCTCTTTCCGAAGGCATCTTCGATTCTCTCTCCGAAGGCGTTACTTAGTGCCACCTCTTTCGACATCATGTTATCCTGTTACGAAGCCCAATTTTGTGCTTTCTGAAAATTTTCGCCAGATTTTGGCTCAGGTATCAGGAGAACATGAAGCGAAAAGAGGTATTCTGAATTTCAGCTTCGAAGGCATCTTCGATTCTCTCTCCGAAGGCATCTTCGATTCTCTCTCTGAAGGCGTTACTTAGTGCCACCTCTTTCGACATCATGTTATCCTGTTACGAAGCCCAATTTTGTGCTTTCTGAAAATTTTCGCCAGATTTTGGCCCAGGTATCAGGAGAACATGAAGCGAAAAGAGGTATTCTGAATTTCAGCTTCGAAGGCATCCTCGATTCTCTCTCCGAAGACGTTACTTAGTGCCACCTCTTTCGACATCATGTTATCCTGTTACGAAGCCCAATTTTGTGCATTCTGAAAAGTTTTGCCAGATTTTGGCTCAGGTATCAGGAGAACATGAAGCGAAAAGAGGTATTCTGAATTTCAGCTTCGAAGGTATCCTCGATTCTCTCTCCAAAGACGTTACTTAATGCCACCTCTTTCGACATCATGTTATCCTGTTACGAAGCCCAATTTTGTGCATTCTGAAAATTTTTGCCAGATTTTGGCTCAGGTATCAGGAGAACATGAAGCGAAAAGAGGTATTTTGAATTTCAGCTTCGAAGGCATCCTCGATTCTCTCTCCGAAGACGTTACTTAGTGCCACCTCTTTCGACATCATGTTATCCTGTTATGAAGCCCAATTTTGTGCATTCTGAAAATTTTTGCCAGATTTTGGCTCAGGTATCAGGAGAACATGAAGCGAAAAGAGGTATTCTGAATTTCAGCTTCGAAGGCATCCTCGATTCTCTCTCCGAAGACGTTACTTAGTGCCACCTCTTTCGACATCATGTTATCCTGTTACGAAGCCCAATTTTGTGCATTCTAAAAATTTTTGCCAGATTTTGGCCAATATATCAGGAGAACATGAAGTGGAAAGAGGTATACTAAAGGGTATAGCCGGTTAAGATGGTCAAATGTGCCCTTGAATCGAATTCGATTCACGATGAATCATTCGAAAGCTTATTAAAAAAGAAACATTTGTGGCAATTTTCCACTTCGTACCTCCACCCAGAGGGTAGTAAAGGGTAAAAATAGGATATCAGGTTTTTGCCGAATTTCTCCTATACTAGGGGATGAAAAATTTTGAAAAAAATCAGAGGCATTTCTGTTGTCAGTGCACATATTTTAGAATTGTTTCAGATTTTTTAATTGAAAAACCAAGCTGTGAAAAATATAAAACGCCAAAAAATGCTGAAAAATGCCGATTGTGTATCGAAGCCGGCTTGGCACTATAATTATATTTTTATTGTAAGTACGTATGATTGTTACTATTGTCCTGAATTTTTTTCAGATTTTTAAATTGAAAAACCAAGCTGTGAAAAATAAAAAACGCCAAAAAATGCTGAAAAATGCCGATTGTGTATCGAAGCAGGCTTGGCACTATAATTATATTTTTACTGTAAGCACGTATGATTGTTACTATTGTCCTGAATTTTTTTCAGATTTTTAAATTGAAAAACCAAGCTGTGAAAAATAAAAAACGCCAAAAAATGCTGAAAAATGCCGATTGTGTATCGAAGCAGGCTTGGCACTATAATTATATTTTTACTGTAAGTACGTATGATTGTTACTATTGTCCTGAATTTTTTTCAGATTTTTCAATTCGGTGCGCCGCAGTTAAAAAAATTAAAAACCGATTTTTTCGTCGTTTTTTTCGTGTCAGAGTAACTTATACGTCGAATTGCTTCATGAAATAAGTGTTTTATGCGATCTTCAATGTTTATGCGTACAGCAAAACATCATAGGAATTGAAGAAACTGAAAAAACCGAATCATTTGCCTTAAAGTTGCAAATAAGAGGCGCAGGCCTTTCAAAAGGCGTTCAAAAATTCTGCGTCTCTTTGTTAAACAGTCACTGTCTCGAAACATCTGCGCCACTTCTCGCTCTTTGATTTGCTCTCTGGAAACGTTACTGGATGAAAATAGTCTTGGAAAAATATAACAATAAATTAAAAAATTTTAAAGTCTTCCTATATCTACCGCGAATTACTTTTTTATTCCTGTTACTTTAAAAATAAATATAATATTGAAGTGAGATTATTTCCAGTATTATTCCTTTCATTCATTTTTATATAATATCATTCAGTATAGTATGTCCTTCTCTGTACTTGGTTACAATAGCATGTCCAACTTCCAAGCATTATTGTCGAGTTATTATTATAATTTTGCAGATTCTAACTTATACTACTAATTACATACTTTCAGTGATACCTATATTACAATAATGCAAAAAGTATTTATGTAATTATAAAGTACCATTGAATATTTGAACCTGTTTTTCTCAAAAACGCTAAAAGTGGACATACAATATGTGTGCACTAATTGTAAGCCATGTACAATAGGAAATTTTTTTTTAATGTAGGTTAGTCCGTTGTTCTAACTGCCTGAATTACTATGACATAAATACGACAGCGATTTCAAGTGATGTATATGTAACGATAAAAGCGTTAATTTAGTAAATGTATACAATTCCCAGCAGTTCCTATGTCAATGTATGCCTAAAATGAATATAACCTAACCTACAATCGTCCGAAAATGCATACATTGACTCCATCATGCTTTTATTGTGGCTCGTATATTCAGCTATCGCTCCAGTTTTGCTATGAATCCACGTTGGCAGTCCTCCCGAGTAGGCGCCATCTCGTATCTACTACCTCAACTAAATTTGTCACGTGACTTGCTATGTATTATCGCTAATATGGCGGAACTCTGATTTGGGAATGTAGTCACGATTTTTCGTTTTTCGTTCTTATATGAGCAGATTTTGGCCTAGGAGAGGTTCCATTCGAAAGAAGAAGATTCAATGCGGAGCGCTCTGCTCACCGTTTTAGTCACAAAACTCTTTTAGTGACCTAAAAATGCTTGGATTCTGCGGGTATATTTTGTCGACTTTTGCTTTACTTTAGACACTGATATTATTACATATCAACACAATCTCGTTGAACCATGAGCAGAGCGCTCCGCATTGAACCTTCCTCTTTCGGATGAGACCTTGCCCAGCCCCAAATCTGCTCATATAAGGACGAAAAACGAAAAATCCCGAACCCATGTTTCGGGCCAGATTGTGTCGGTATACAGCACGCTGCAGTACCCGTGTCTACCCCCTTAACATCGGTGATCTAACGAGAACTAGAGCATCTTACGTGGTATAGCCGTTAGCAAATTATTTCTTCCTAAATTTTTCAAATTCTCTGGCATTGGTACAAGCGGGAAATTGAAATGGGATTCAATTCAAATGCTAGATGGCGCGCCACGCAGCGCCACACTCTCCAGCGGCGCGCATTTTAAAGGGACATCAGGATCGTACCGAGCATAAGTTTCTAAATTGCTTAGAAACAATATTCTTATTTATTTATCACACACCAATATACAAAAATGAACTGTATAATCAATATCAGAATATAATATACTACGAAAATTCAAATATATTTAATAAAGATATATCTGAGTATCTTACAAGATTAGAATGATGCTTCAACGTGGAACAGAAAAAATTCTCTACAACATTCTTTGCAGTTGGCACAGAAATTCTGGTAGAAAACGTACTTTTCTACGGCCGCTCTAAGGGTTATAAATAAGTATTAATTTACGGGACCTTACGTCTAACGAGTCGCCTAAGTAGTCGTGAGTGAAAATAAGGGATCCAAGGTTCTGTCTCTTCATTTCTTTTGTCCCGCCTGCCTAACTGTTTCTCGCCTTTGTCTTTTGCCTAACTAATCTGACGGCGTTGGTCTGAAACTCGGTAACTCGGCGATCTACGCACCCCCGATTCCTCGTCCTCCGTTCGCCTCGTTCTTCGACAATAGCCGCGATTCGAGCGCAAGCAACGTCGCGAAGGAGAGGATCTCGGTGTTCGTCGCTGGGAGTAGAAGGTTTTTCGCCGCGATAATGTTCCGGTGACTAACGATAAGTCGCGGCTAGCACGGATTCTTTCGAACTTCGATTAGCGGTGTTCTATTTTAAAAAACGGAGCGTTATCCGGCGTCATCCACGACCACGCTCTAATACCTCGTTTCCTATGAAAAAACATGGAATGATAATAGTAATTTTTTTTTTTCCTTGTTATCGGTTTATATCCTTAGTAATATGTACGATTATATCACAAGAAAGATTCAAATACTCTGTACATAATATCCCGGAACGCGAGACGTTCGATCAGGTTTCTTAATCTTACATTTACATATGCCTAAGATTTAATTACAAAGTTAGATATGTCTCAGGTTCACCTGGTATTGTACTTCAACGCAATTTCCCATTAATCTCCGCTCTGCTTTCTCTCGCCCCCCCCCCCTCCGCCCGAACGGAGTGATCGAACACACTCGAGGACCCGAGACGTTCCTTTTCTCGCCCGATTCCTCGTTGCCTATAGTCCTATACGAGGTCCACGCGAGAAGAGCTCGTTACGCGCGCCTTTAAACCCTAACGCGACTACCCGATGCCCGTTCGATCCCGTTCCGTCGAGACACTCGCTTCTAATCGTTCGTTCTTACGTTTCTAACTCGATATCGTTTAATTGGCACATCTCAAATGGCAACTTTCGCATTGGCACGATTAAGTGATCCTCGGGAAATGATCCCTCCAGGCCTCACACCAGGGTTCGTCGACGCCGAAAGGCGCGGAACCATAGCTCCGGCTCTCCCCTCCTTCCGTCTCGAAAACGAAAACTCCGCGAACAGTTAAGATAACAACAAGGAAGAAAATATAGTCCCGCTGCGGTTAATCGCCCGACGGTGGTTCAATTAACGCGTTGGCTAATAGGAATCGCTAAGTTTCGCTTTTGTTCGTTGAGCGACGTTGACAAGTAGTTAACGCGACAGCCATAATGGTAATCATTACGATAGACGCGTGAAATTGGAGACAAACAGCCGATTAAAGTGTGCGTTTCATTTGTTCACGCGCCGTTTAAATGCGCGCCTGCCTCTTGCTCGTTCGCGATGCATGCCGAATTTGCGTAGGGCATATTCCGAAGCTACGAATCTATAAGATATGCTATTAGTTGACGAGAGTGTGAAGCAGATAAGACGCGTAATAAATCATTGAACGGCTTGAAAATTGCAATGTTGGGTAATAATGATCGCGTTCAGAATCTTAACACACATTCGTAAGCTGCGAGTAAATTATTGTTCAGGTGAAAAGAAACTGGAGTCTTCCTCTACGAAACACGTATTTCTAAAAGGTGGAGTAGCTGCGACAATGTTCGAGGAGAAATGAGATTTTTCCAGGCTGCATTCTGCTTCGATACTTTACAATATTGAACCACTTAACAAAAGGTCGTGCATGATTCGTAGAAGCGAGTACTTTTACGTGGCTGGTACGAAATGTTTTAAGATTCCGAAAGAAAATCCTGTATCCTTGCCAAATCACTAATTTCAAACGCCTGTTGCTCTTCTATATAGAAACATTTAGAACGTGGCATACATACTTCCAAGCAGCTATTCAACGAGAAAATGCAACATTTTTATTACGTAGATGAATCGTGAATATTAAAGTTTTCCGTGGAATAAAGTATCTCTTAATACGTATATAGAAAGCTGTACCTCGTATCATTAATCCTAATTGACTATACAAAATCATTGCAAAATCAGTGTCATGCTGAATTCGATTGCTTGCTCCGTTCTAAAAGCTGCGATGAATGGACATACCTCTGCAATGATGATAATTCGGCTATTCGTATCCACGTTTCGGTTTAAATAAAAAAAAGAAAACTTCGTCGGGTCCTAACGCAATAGATTACGATTCTAAATTAGTATTTTTTTAGCCTCGGACGGCTGCTGCGCGTTCTCACCGCGTGAATGTCACCGTTCCATTCGTTTTTCTTCGCGTGACATTGCTTAGCCTCGAATGAGATAGTAAAAGTCGGTATCTTAATGTAAAATTGCCGTAGAGATTCTTAGATGACGAAAGTCGTAGCAAAAGTAAAGTGTACAGTGATGGAATCCTCGACTGAGCCCGCATTGCAGTTAATATTACTAAATAAATCGTGTGTCTAAATAAATACTATACTCAGTAGTGCAAGCTCGAGCGTAACTCGTGATTCAATTGAAGGAAGAGCAATTAATTCCTCGTGCAAAACTCGGTAGGAAAGCACGAAATCGAAAGTTGAAAATATGTGAAAATATGCTGAGAAGAACGATACCGATTTCGATTATAAATCGGTATTCTGATCGGCCCGGCGGCGAATTATAGGAACCCAAATCCGATCTAAAGATTCTAAAGCATCGTGTCATCCCGACGAGTCGGTAAAAAGTGAGTTAAATTTGACAGTAGACCGGGAAGGCAAGTCAGTGCAAAACTGTACAAAGAATAAAACGATGAGAAAAATCACAGTTCTCCGACACCGTCGACTGAATTTTGTACGAGGGATCTGCCATTAAATCGTGCCACGGAGCACATGGTTACCTTCCATAACGTATCATGGATTGTACTGTTCAAGGACAAAAAACCGAGAAAAATAAATAACTAAGGTCGAAGCCAGATATATTAGCTGGTGAGTTTCGTGAGGGGTATTCTGCCACCGCACAGTTTGCCCGCCTCGGTGCTCCTTTCCTCAACGTTTTCTGACTCGCTCTCGCCTTCGCAGAACAAGAGTGAGCCAGAAGTGGCGGGGATAGTGCCAAGCTTTTGGCGTGTAGGCCAAACCGAGTTCTTAACGTAGAAATGCACACATCAGAATAGGTGTGCGTTAGCCCCGAAAAAAATTCAGGATCTTTATTGGTCAGAACATTGATTCTTTCTCGATAGCTTCATCTCGTATCGGTCTACGTATAACTGCGTAACGCAGCAACTATTACGTTAAGAATAAACAACAGCCACACAGTTACGTTCACGTTACCCCACCACACCCTTCGGGGGCCACGCAACTCCAACTGACAAATCCACGATCGTCAGGTGGTGGTGGTTGATTTCTCCTCGATCGCTGCCCGCGAAAACGAATTCACCGGCCTTTATATCTGGCTTCGACCTTAAGAAGCGTGATAAAAGCGTCCCAACAAACACTTGGAACGTGCAATTAAACGCGTTTACAGAGAAATCTGCAACTTCCAAAGCTGCGACGCCCATAAATATTCAGCGACTTGTTGCATACCGAATGCGCGCACGTAAATGGCAGTCGAGTTGTTCTACGCAGCGGACTCAGTCGACTGATAAACGTTGTTCGTTAAACGCTACCGAGCGGATTACATTTGCGGACGTTAAATTATAAGTTGCGCGCGGTACAGAGAGCAATATATCACTATGCTGACAATATTAATGCTTACGTAACGGCGTCATAATCGATGCTGCGCGTATATGCCGGGCGCTCAGTAATGAGCAAAGAATAACGATGCTTGAGCAATATAAATAGTCGACCCAAAAATTATACGGTGAAACAAGGCTGCCGTAAATTGCTTCTTCATTGTCGTACCGCGTGTACGCGTGTTCGCCAATTACATCGATCGATTCGCGATTTATAAGGGCACGAACTACCGAGAAACTCGAGTCCACTTTAGTCCATCCAATTCAATTTTACCACACTCTCAATTGATTTTCTACTCGAGGCTGGGGACGAACCTCTAAATTCTATCACTTACGTAAGACACCGAACTTAAGACCCGCGATTTTCACATACTTCCCACCCGTGCTCCATTCAGCTTCAAACGAAAACTCTCATCTCCGATTGCAGAAGTGCGATTACAGGGTTCGGTGGTCGGAATAAATTGCAAGCATTAATCGTAACAATTGCACAAACGTTTCGACCATCGTTGCCCCTGTCACAAACGGCGGTACACACGCGTACACATCCCCGCTTCGAGCGCACGCTCTGTTAACGTGCACGGGAGCCTACGAAAGGAAGCCGCGCAACGAAACCTTGCACTCTATACCGGTTCTACGACCGAGAATTCGTTAGAACGATCCCGTCGAATCGATCGATATAGTTCTTTCTTTCATCAGCCGCGGGTCGCGTTTCAAATGAACAGGCAGTGAGAGAACAAAGTTATTCCTATGTAAGTATGTATATCGTTACACGAGCACGCGTGTTTCATCGAGAAGTACGTAACAGGCGGATCGCTCTGTGAGCCAAGCGCGCCGAAGTCTCTTGGCGTTTCTCCGCTAAGCAGACGGGGGAATTAACTCCCGGCTGACGGGCACGGGGTCCATTTTGACCCATCTGGAAATACCTGCGCTGCTTACCAGAATTACTGTCTTAAGCAAATAAAAATCGTTGATCGTAGTCAGATGAGAATCTAATGTAAAATCGTACCCCAAGAATTGTACGAATGGAATTATATTTTGTGTCGAAATGGACTCCGTGCGCGTCATCGGCTGCTGAGCTATCCGCCGTCTAGGGGTTAAGTATCTCGGTGTCCCACTGCCAGCCGGTTTCGATTCGGCCAGGCGATTACCGAGGCCCTCGATGACTCTCGCTCGATTTCATCGACGACTGACGGCGATTGCACATTGTCTCGTTACTTGGTGTCATTTCATTTACCTAAAAAAAAAAACACTGTCGACCAGCCAACCTCGGCGAACACGGGACGCCCGCGCGTTGCTGTGCCGCACCAGTTCCCCATTGCTCCTCCGACGAGTGTGCGCCCGTTTCGTGGCTGCGCGGACGTGCGTGTCGTTTTCAGTGGTCCACCAGAAGCTGTCCGCGAGCGGGTATGCTCGCGGCTAAGCTCAGTTGTACGGCCACGAGTGCCTGATTGAAGTGACCACGTTCGAGGTAGGCGGGTCGTCCGGGCGTCACTTCTTCATGTCGTTCATCAACGTGCCGTCCTTGCTCTTGTTCGTGTCGAGGCTCGACTGCTGACTACTTGTCACGCCGCTCCCGTTGCCTGGGTACATCTTCTCCAGGTGGTTTAGGGACTCGCTTAGGAACTTCTGGAATGGACAAACCGGGATTTGCTTTTACATTGTTCATCTGGTGTGGTTATTCGCTCGAAGGGACTGCAGATGGTTCCGCGATTAGCCTACTCGTTAATTTGTTTAAGATAATAGCTATTAACACTATGGAAGTATAGTTCCAGTTAACTTTGGTTCAGCAGTTTCGGGGGCAGGGCCGGGTAAGAATCGGGAGGGTCTATATGCTTTCTGAAGTTTCTTCAACTCTAAAAGCTATCGGAATTACGTAAATTGTTCGAGGACTGACTAAAAGATACGTTTTAGCTGTGCGTTGCTCTCAAGGGGGTATTCGTTCGAAACTCTCGCTAAAGAATGCAACGCACACTGGTTTTTAAAAAAGCTCCCACTTGCACAATACCGTACCTGTATTGCCGTAAGAGCGGCTACAATCGCAGGACTTCCGAAACCATGTGATATGAGAGAGAAGTGCGTTAAATGTCTCTGTATGCTTGGGTCGAGGATGTGTTGCGGCCGTGTGTTGCACAGTGGTGATCTGTCTTGATTCAGCAGATCCATCAGCTCTTTGGTGATTTGTCTGAAATTACAACAGCCACTTTGAGTATTCTTCTCCTACGCTATAAGCTCAGGTTCTTAAAAGTCCCGATTCTTACGCTTCCAATTCCATGACTCTAGTTCGATAATTAATCCCCGCTCGATAAATACAGGAACGGGTGATTCGTCGAATCGTTTACCGTCCCGTTAACGTTGGAGCCCAACCATTAACCCGTATCGACCAGCGCGATCACGATTACCCGGATAAATTTCTTTCGCCATTGTTCGCGGCACGGAAATAAATTCTTACTTGGTGGCATGGAGAAGTTCTTTCCTCCTGTAGGAATCTTGCGGTTCACAATGCTGCCGGCTGAGGTATTCGGCAACTTGCTTCGCCGGGAATTCGGTTTCGCAAACATAGCCGAAGTCTCTGGCAAGGTGAATGGCTTCTCCTGAAACGAGAAATAAAAATACTTCGGTATAGGAACGGGGTTACGCAATCCTCGCTTGGAGATGCATGAATTTTTTGCAGGCCTATCTACGACCTAACGGAACTGGCCAAACGTCTTCCTCGCTTTGAAACCATACAAATTTAATTACCAATCGTACTCTAAACACGATCCTCTAACTTCTCCAATCCTTACGCCCGTTTCAATATATTCCGCGTACTCTGCAGCGAAGCAAGTCGATGTTTAGCAGTTAAAGGAGACGGGAAAGCAGCGTTTCTCTTCCAATCATCCTCCTGCCCGTAATTTTCACCCCACGGAGCTGACGCCAGCAGTCAGAGAATTCCTCCCCGTTTAAAATGAACGCGATGAACCCATTTCGCGCGTGCCAGTTACAAGATTGTTCTCTACCGGAGGAACGAACTAATTTACGATAATGAAACGGCATACGTGCTTTCTCTTCAGCGCGTGGTCTGTTTCTCCCCTTTCGGGACGGTTCCCTCCCTGCGTCACCTACGTTTCTCCGTTGCTCCCTGCTCGCCTCTCCTCGCCCAACCGCCGTCTCTCTTTCTCGCGATGATGATGATGGCAGGTAATTAGGTACCTACAAGCACGGTCTCGTGCAAGATGGAAGCAGACCCGCTGGGCGCTATTATCGACAACCGAGCAAAACCCACCCGCAGGCCGCCGGGTTTCGCCTACGAGACCGGGAACGGAGGCCCGAGCCACCTGCAGCTAACGAATTATCCAATTTCGCGGGCTGGCTCTACTGTTTCTTCCTTTCCGCGACAGGGGAAAGGCATGCAAAACGTCTGATAATTGTGGACACGGGCATCCCTTTTATTTCCCTTCGACAGTCGACTTCGAATGCTTCCAACCGTTTCAGTAGAATGAGTCGACGCCGTCAGACGTGGTAGGCGTGTGTGAAAGGGTGACGACCCTTACGCAGTCAAAGAAGGGCAAAATTTTAATAAAAATGTTGAATAACGAATAAAAGCTACGAAAATTATTCGGCGTCAAATACTCGATGGCAAATAAAGTTAAGGTTGTCTACAGTGAAAGTTAAAGTTGAGGAATTTATTCAACGCCCAAGTTGAAGCGCTCGAACAATAAAAAAAATTAACTTTGTTCATCGAATAATCTAGAGGTGAAGGGACTTTTATTCGATCCGTTATTTAAATAGTTTTTTATTAAGTTAATGCCCAAATCTGTGTATAGTACAGACATGGGAAAAAGTTACATATTTGACTATGATTTTTTGGCAGATATTTGATATCCAATAAGCTGTTAATAGATTTAACGAAGGCAGAGAGAAATTGCCACCCCTTCATTGGCTGGGGTAATCGATGGGACTCTTACTTTATCAGGAGGATAAAGAAGAATGAAAAAGTGTCTGATTATGGAAGAATAGTATGGCAAGAAGTAGCCCAAAATTTCGTTTCTTTCTTCAGTTTTATTATGTGGCAAAGCGATGCCTGCTGTACAGATGATCGAGTGTTTCTTCTCGCGGTTTGCACTGCGCGTACTTCACAACGTGCTTTCTTACCGCTACACACGTAATATCTGTTGTCTACGATGCGCCGCATAAATCGTATTCACCAGGCGTAATTATTGTTTAATGGTCGTCTTGTTAATATCCTTGCCGCCTAGGAATATTTTGCAACGAACGTTTCCATTCTAGTGTCTATTAAAAATGACGTAGCTTCATTTGTATGAAAGTCTTGTAGTCGATAATCACTTGCATAATTTAATAAATGCGCCGTTCTATCCGCGCCTTTCCCAGAAGTTTATTCGCAACGCAAAATTATTTGTGTGATAATGTTTATTTTCTTAGATACAAATTGCGTTCAAAGAGAAAATGCAATCATATGTTACAAGACATCGCTAATGCAAAGCAGTTTGAAACAATACGAAGTATGGAAAGATGGTAGAAAGGTTCTCTTGCCGTTTGAAGTGTTCCCTATATAGTTTATTAATCTATATATTATTAATCTTACCATAAATCAAAAAAATTATTTTGTAAAATAAGTCTTTCTGTGAAGAATGTACTAAATAATTATACATAAAAATCGATCTGGCTCACGCCAGTCTGAACTCAAATCATGTAAGATTTTAAAAGTCGAACAGACTGAAAATTTAAACTCTTGCATTTCAATTATACCTATCCTAATTCAACATCGAGGTCGCAATCATCTGTATAAATATAATCTCTTTAAAGATATTAGGCTGTTATTTCTGAGGTAATTTTATCTAACAATTCTTAACAAACTATCTAATTTAATCAATATTATTTATTAATAATTTGTGAAAAATGTAGAATTTGTGGCTCGTCTTACATCACACACATGAATGTTGCGTAGTCATTTAGCGTAAATGAATACGCCGAATAAGAAATAAGTATAAATAAAAATAATCAGTTTTCTCCAAACGATCGCTACCCAATAAAACCAATAAAATCTCTTCCTTCCGTCGTCGTGTTTTCTGCCATAACAAAATAGCGGTTTGTAAGCATGTGTATGTTGGAAAAGCAGAAGACGGGCTTGAATTAAACACCTGTCATCAGGAATCTATCAACGATCTAATCATTAACATAATTCGTGCAAGTTTCTGCAAAGTGCAGGTAGCAAAGTGCAACAGGTCGTTTCGATTACGTTTTAATACCGAGCACGGAACTCGTCTACGGGATTTGCATATTACTCCTTGAATCGCGCGTTATCAAACTTCTTTTAATTACCCCCAACGAAACTCGTATTTTCGTCACGTTTCCCGTCGAAATGCACACGAGTGCTGTGCATACAAGTTACAGCGTAATTAGTTTATCAGTGTAACATCGTGCAACATTAAAGCTACTCGTCTTTAGGAGATGCAGCAGTAGGGTTTCTACGAAGATGATGAAAATCTTCATCAAACACTGTCTAGCTTCTCCACCCACAATGTTCACAAGAATACAATATCTGACGTGTAATTGGGACCAAATTATTGAAGCATACTCGAGCTGTGGCATACAATATTTCTAGAGCTAACAAGGGATGTTCGGCAACCCGGAAATTCAGAAAATTATGAAACTTGGTGTGCAAGTGAAGTAGTTCATCCGTAACCCAACTCTATTTAACGCAAACATATTTTTACAATAAACAATCATCACCATATCCGTTATAAGTGGTTAGAAGTAATTCGGCTAGAAATACAAATTTTCATAAAAAAGGGAAATTGCCACAGAAATTGTATACTTTGGTGCCAATGCGCAGCCAGAAAATAAACTCTGAGAAAAAAATCCTTTCGAACCCAGATTATGGACCACTTTGGGCAACTTTTGACACCTACATTAATATGTCAGAAGAAAAATATTTTCGCTCCACCCTAACGTACCGTCTTGCTTGAATAATTGAATAATAATTCAAATATTGATTTACGAAACCATTATCTTAATGGAAAAATGAACTTCAAATTCGATAATAGAAGTTTTATTTGTTAAAAAGAAAAAATGTAACATAAACTATTTATATGTATGTAAAGAGATTATCCAGAGGTATCTCAACATATATTTACAAAATACAAAAACTTAATTTTAAGAGTTGGTGATGGGGGTAACTTGAAAAATATGGATTTTTCGGGGATTATTTTTACGCAATTCTGTAGATATAAAAAAGGGATGCAACTTTTGTTTAAAATTTATTGCGATATCTCTCACCGTTCTGGAGATATTCCACGGAAAAGATAATTCTACATTTTTTCAAGGGGTGATTTTCACCCCCAAAAACTGCACTATGGCACCAAGAAAAAATAGGGTTGAGTTACGGATGAACTACTCTGCTTGCACGCCAAATTTCATAATTTTCTGAATTTCCGGGTTAGCGAAAGTAATTATAAGTATGATTAAGCTTCCCCTGAAGGGGTTACCACTGTGACGGCCGGAGAAGTAAGCCAATTTTAAGAATTTTATTGGGAATAATTTACAGTTTTCATAGAAAATTTGTATTACCTACTTTTAGTATGCTGTCTTAAGAGGCTATACAAAAAAATAGAAAAACATCCATAAATTGTAATATATTAATTAATCTTCTAGACCCCCCCACGCGAGCTGGTCGAATGTGTAACTATGAAACAGCAGGTCCGAAATCAAATTTCTTTTTTTTATAAACTATATGAGTGTATCTTCCCTCGTACGTACCGATTTCTTAAAAAAATTATTTTTGTAAAAATGGTGCGTTGTAGAAGAAAAATTTCGAAAACCGTGAATAAGATGGACAGTTTTTCGAGCGTATTTCAAAAAAATTGTTTTCAATCAAAGAATCCGTACGTACAACGGAAACTACACTCATATAGTTTATAAAAAAAAAAGAAATTTGATTTCGGACCTGCTGTTCCATAGTTACACATTCAACCAGCTCGCGTGGGGGTGTCCAGTAGAATAATTAATACATTCAAACTTATGGATGTTTTTCTATTTATTTTTTTGCATAGTCTCCTAAGACAGCGTACTAAAAGTAGGTGATAAAAATTTCCTATGAAAACTATAAATTATTCCTGAAAAAAATTCTTAGAAATGGCTTACTTTTCCGGCCGTCACAGTGGCGTTCCCCCTTAATCGCGTGTTCAATTCAGCAACACCCCCAGACAACGTAGGTACTCTATACCTTTTGTTTGATTGAGCAGGTACAGTAGAACTGAAAGCAGTCGCGCATTAACAGTGTATTGCCATTTAATACTCGTTTCATTGAAGTCCCACGGACGTGTCCCACTTCCGCTGGATTGAACGATCGACAGCAGTGTTCGATTTCTAATTCCGCTTGCAACATTGCAGGGAAGATCCCATCAGCGTAACGTTTTCACGAATCTATTAATGGACCGCAACGTCGAGGCGGCTTTAACGCTCAGCCACAGTGGATCAACTGTGCCCGTTTCGCGCGAGGAAATTGAATTGGCCGTTGAAAGTGTTTACGCGGACGCCCGGCGATCACTTGGCAGGCTACGAAAGCGTTGTTTCGATGCGAAAGAAGGCTACCGATCCGAATGATAAACTATGATACAGACGCGAAGCGAGACGACTCAATGCAACCGGCAGAATGCTCGATGCAGATGAGGGCTGCAGATTGGTCGAATGTGATTGCAGATGCGAGCTACAGATTGCCGCGCGCAGCTATGCGAGAACGAATCAGCAACGTGACTCGCGAATTAATGATTAGCCTTTTTTACTTGACGACTTCAGTGCGGCCATCGTTGGCCGCTGGACATTCGATCGACAAAACCGATGCAACCGCCATAAAGCGGGCCGCGGGAGATCGATTAAAAAGAAAGCTACTTGCCTCGTTGTTTTCGCGTCGTGCGCTTGGCGTTAATTACCTTCAGTTTAGCGGCTTCGACAGCAAATCACTGTGACTAATGCGGTGGTGCAGGCTGACGCACCGTATTCTCAGGAAGGTACAAAGTAATATGGAAGAAATTAAGTTAAGAGAACGTCAGTAGGGATTTAATAACAGAACAATGTGTCACAATTCGAGGGAAATTATTCGAAATATTTAAATACTTTGGATTAAATAGTTTAAAATGTTCGAGTGATATTATTCAGCTCTGCATCTATTTTCTTCTTCCTACATAAATAATAATGCCCCCTTTTAATTTATATGGTGTTTTGTTTTAGATGATTGTTTCTAAACTTCTGTAACCATTTCATGGATGAACGGGAAACAGTATCTACAGTACCTTTTGGAGAGGGCTCGTAGAAGCGATAGGGAACACGGGATGATCAACCTTTGCAACTGACCACAAATTATTCTCGACTGTATGTCCCTGTAATCGAAGTCTGGAGAGGAATTTTCGGAGGGATCCTCTTCCGCGTACAACGAGACAACTGTGTCCAGATTATAGCCATGCGTGTAGTTGCGGTTTCTCTGCTGTTGAAACCCCCTCGATTACGATCGATACGTAGAAAGTATGTAGATTGTAGGCGATACTTATACTTATGCTCGCAATCGTGCACAGTGAAACAGTTGGCAAGAGTGTTTTAAATAAATATTAGGTAGGTAGAATCTGCATGGACCTTCGTCTTGTACTGTGGTTAGGGATCTGTGTGAAATACTTAAGTAGGTATATGACGAGGCATAGAAAACTATTGAGAGATATAAAGAAGATGTTAGTCATCAGAAGAAAATATGCATCTAATTGCATGGCACTTGAACTACCAATGCACGAAAGTTTATTCTTCAACTTAGCTTCAAGACCTAATCAAACAGTAAATTCTTCGATTCCCCTAAGAATTTTTATTCACTGACGAATATCCCCAATAATTAATCCTAGAATATCCAGAAACACCTTAGGGTAAAGGCAGGTAATATGGAACGGCACGTGACATGGAACTTCGTAAAATTTCGATAAAGAAATAACGAACTCTTCAGGCAATCGTGTATACTAGACCCCCCCCCCCCATAAACATGACTCATGTATGAAAGAAGCTAATTCCCTTTAATTCACGAAAAAAGTTCTCACGCAAAGATTGTGAAATCATCTTTGCTAATTCCAATTGTATTCTCGTTCTCCGTTCGAGCACTGATTCCTCTGTCACTTTTTATACTTGACATTCCTTTATTGGCCACAAATCAATTCAGTGCTCAGATTTTCAGCTTCGGTTTTAAGGAATTAGCGGCCGAGGCCTGTAGTTGACACAGAAACTTTTATAAGAGGGACATCTTCTGTTAAAAATGTCGTATGAAAATCGTTTTACGATGGAAAATAATAAAAACTTGGTAGAGACTAATTTAAACGAATGAAAGTCGGTAATAGATTAATAGCACATTCGCCAACCTGCACTAGTGATATGAAACATTTTGTTTTAAGTCAACTTCATAGTTTTTTCTTATACAACGCCCGCTAATTCCTTAAAACCGAAGCTGAAAACACAATGAGAATAAAAGAGAAATCATTCGGCGTAGAAAATCATTTGCAAATCCAAGAGCAAATGTTACTAATTGCTCGATATCTCGAGTTCTATCGATCATAATTAATAATAAATTATACTGGGCGGTCAGTGTAAATGTTGTTAACATTATTTGTCATTGCAATAGCCACTGGAATGGATATTTTAGCAGAAAATCCATTTTTGCCAAAGAATTCGGTGGATTTCGCAATTGTAATTAACCGTCGACCTTGTTTTGATCGGGGGACATCGTTTCCCAAAGCCTAGATAAGGAGCTCACCGAGCTCCATGTACTCAGTCGCGCGTCGGTCCTCCGAGCCTGGAGGACCTCCGGGGACCCTGGAGCTGCCGAGCCACCTGGACCTTCTCGACTTCCTGGACTTCCTGGACTTCCTGGACTGGCTGGGGACCTGGTCAGGGTTTCAACCCTGGTGCTCCCTCCACCCCCGGAGCTCCCGAGCCCCCTGGACCATTGGGACCTACTGGACTTGCTGGACATGCTGGAGACCTGGTCAGGGTTTCAACCCTGGTGCTTCCTCCACCCCCGGAGATCCCGTGCCCCCTGGACCATTGGGACCTACTGGACTTGCTGGACATGCTGGGGACCTGGTCAGGGTTTCAACCTTGGTTCTTCCTGCGGCCCCTCGCCCCCCTGGCCTGGGTTACCTTATTCGGTTGGTGCCGATGAAATTTTGGGGTTCGTTAAGCCATTTAAAATTTTATTATTCTGCCAAAGTCAAAACTGACTTCCCTCTCTATCTAATTGTTTTCTTCGATTGATTTTCATCATCTGTCCGATTTCATGCATTCCTTCCAGGATTTTTGAACGAGTCGTTTTATTTCGTGTATTTCTTCGATGGGTTTGCATGATCTGTCCTATTTCATGCATTTCTTCGATGGATTTACATGATTTATTTTATTTCATGCATATCTTCGATGGGTTTTCATGATTTCTGTTACTCTTTCATGCATCTCTTCGGGGGGTCTACATTCCCTGCTCTCCTTCATGTATCTCAACGATGGTTTTGCATGGTTTATTCTATTTCCTGCATTTCTTCGATGGTTTGGCATGATTTATTTTATTTCATGGATCTCTTCGATGATTTTGCAAGACTTCTTCCCTGGCACGTATATCACTGATGTGTTTCCTTTCCCTGCTCTCTTTGATGTACGTATCTCTACGATGGGTTTACATGATTTATTCTATTTCATGGATTACTTCGATGGGTTTTCATGATTTATTTCTTTTCGTGGATTTCTTCGATGGCTTTGTATGACTTTTGTCACTCTATCGCGCGTCTCGTCGATGTGTCGTCATTCCATGCTCTTCTTCGTGTATCTCTACGATGGTTTTGCATGCTCGTGCCTGCTCTGCTATTAGTCGAAATTATCTCGATCGGCACCAACTAATTAAATTTTTTCTTAGTTTGCTTCCAGGCTGACCACACCATTGATAACACAACGTACTTGATTGTTCCGGTTCCCAGGTTCATCCGTTCGCGGGGAAGAGAAAAGTGGTAGTGAAAAGTGTTGGTGCAAAGTGATAGTGGAAGAAGACATCTAAGGAAGCCTAGGTTAATTTATTATAGCATGAAGTATTTAAGGCACCATGTAAAATTGCGAAGTAGTCACTAAAGTTGCCCTTTTGTTGGCTCCTCATCTCCGATGAGGAGGTCGCCGCTGGTTCCGTTTTCGGGAGCAAGCGACTGAGCATGGAATCGGTATGGGTGGATCAGTTTCATCCCCTGGTGTTCTTGTCCAAAGGGAAAAGTTTCGGGCGTAGGGGGTGTACTTTTTGGTACACTGCCTGCGTAAGTCACCCGGTTCGATTACCCAATCTCCGTGTTGGACGGCTTGAGTCAGGTCAAGTGTTTGCTCCTGACGAGTCGCATCGGAGCAACAGGAATCGTCTGGGAGACGCCGAATGCTTTTCCCTTTCGACTCGGAGAGCAGGGTGGTAGGAACTGCGCCACCCTATACTCCTTTCATGCTCACCGGTAGTCTTTCCTTCTTTCCTGAATTTCTTTTAATCGCGTGATCGCTTGGCAGTTCCCTAGATTCTACATCTAAACCAAAGAGACCGATGGAACTTTGTTTCCATCCATCTCTTTGGTTTAGTTGGCTTAATGTACAGGGAGATCGATGGAACTTTGATTCCATCTATCTCCCTACGGGTCTCGAAACGCAGCAACCTCCTCGCGGTGAGACCTGGTAATCGGTGAGAACCGAGCCGATAGCTGCGATTGTCAAATATTCTAGTCGGATATAAGAATTTCTGTAACTTGCAATCCCCCCCATAAACGTGCTAATTCCTTAAAACCGAAGCTGAAAATCTGAGCACTGAGTTGATTTGTGGCCGATAAAGGAATGTCAAGTATAAAAAGTGACAGAGGAATCAGTGTTCGAACGGAGAACGAGAGTACAATTGGAATTAGCAAAGCTACAAAGTATTATTTTGATATAATTTATCATTAAATATGCGTGTTCTTGATTCTCCAACAATAGTTCACCAATAAAGTTACTGTCTTCTTAGTATAATTCTTAATTTCTTGTCGGAACACTGTACGTAATATGGAACACACCGAGTAACATAGATGAAGTTGATAATGACGACGACGCGAAATGCTTATTTTGCGATGGTAATTATAAAAATAATGACACTGAAAAGTAGACCCAATGTATTCGCTGCTTTCAGTGGGCACACGAGGAATGCGGGGCTTCCGACGTATTATTCACGTGCCCAACGTGCAGGAGACGCAGAAAGCAGGAATAAATTCCAAAAATGATGTATATTTATTTATTTGTACCTTCTACTTAATAAATCTTCATTTTTAATAAAAAAAAAGTAAAGATCTTTTTAAGTTTTCTTTACAAATTTCCTAGGTGTTCCATATTAGGCCCCATTTTTTCAGTTTTTTTTTACAAATAATTGCAAAACAATTGATTTTTTTTACATTTGACGATGTAAATATGATTATGCATTAGTTCCTTCGTTCCCTCGTGTTAGTTTTATTTAAAAAAAACAAATTCCCTCACTTTTGACAAGCTTTTCAAATCAGATGTTCCATGTTACCTGCCTTTACCCTACCAGTTTCGATCAAGCCATCAATTTAATTAAGATTAAGTATATTGCCAGAGAATTTAAAAACCTCCCTCTGCTACGCAACCCTACGTTAATTAACACTTATCATTCCATTCCCAACTATTATCATCGGTTCATTTTAATGCAGATTGCTGTTCTTGGCCACATTACGATGCGCGCGCAAAGATGATGAAAGATGTTGGTTTTTCATCCGGAGAAAATGACTTCGCGGCAGGTGGAGTTGAGCGCGAAACGAGCTTTTGTCGTGCGTAGAGTCGGCGTTGCGTCACTTTGCGGCAGCCAGACACGAATTTACGCATGAATCACGCACCAGGTATACGTTAATCGTACGCGACCAAAGGTATACCTACACACCTGGTGCGTTCGCGTCCTCCGTTCGAGAGGAGGTTCCCACACTTTCGCTGCACACTCCACACAACTCCTTCGACGGCTATCACGCGCGGCTGCTAGACGCGCGTGGATATTTCGACATGCCATATCGCTCGATTAATTCGGCTTTCGTATTGGGCTTCAGTATCACTAAGCTCGGTACACCTCGGGGTACAGAACTGATGCACCCACCTGAGCTCATTTACAGATCAATTAAATCCTTCCGCCCTTACCGTCCCCATCCATGCTTTCCGAAGGAATTCCCTAACATTAGAACGCGATTTTTTTTAATTTTGTATCCTTATTCCGTGTTTTACTATTTGTCTGCTCGAAATAAAACTGCCCCACAGACATCACCATGGGAAGCAATGAAGGCACATTAGGTTCCACTATTAGGCGACCCAACCTGCACTTAGCGGTTCAGAAAAGTTTAACGATGCATCTACATGAAATATTAAAATTAATCAGTTGATGCGGACACTGCCAAGGCGGCGCAATAAGTTTTCCCTCGGGGAGTAATCTGTGGACCAGAGGAACTGAAGATGCGAAATCCAATTAACGAGCAGTATGTGATCCCTTGGCGTCACAAATCTACACGGCTGTAGGTTACGCGCGTCGCGCACCGTATAATTAGATTTTATCCAACGACATCGCCTGCACGTATTTATTCCAGTTATTCAAATAAGCGCCGATAATGACAAATACGACGGGGCATACTGTATCCGTTATATTTGCTCTTTGTAGGTGTACGTATTATAGACGCGTCGTCTCCGTTAGACGGGGGGGGGGGGGAAAAAATGAATTGAAATATACAACGCAGCGGTTGTTCGCTTAGGATACCTCCGAGATTAACTTCCGTCTTCGAAATGAGGATTCTGAGCGCCCAATGAAACGAGTTTCGAAACCTGTATGTTGCGAGACAGTTAATTAGAACGCTGAACGGAATGGTCCAAGAATACGTACAGCTAACTTAATAGAATTCATTTTATCGCTTATGCATTATTAAGGGGCGACGTGATTTTCCCCGGCGATGCTTAAGAAAATTGGATGCCGCGACAGTGCATTAAAACGAATTGAAAATTTACTATCCGACCGCGGAGCCTGCTGGCTCTTTATAATTTTTAATCGATCGCGCTCAAACTACATTATGCTTCATTACGTTTACGTTACTCGCTAATTATTAGATGCAGCGAACACTCCTCGCGCGGGGAATTGAATATCGGACGAATTAAGATTTTAATTCTGGTTGAATATGTAAATTTTACCGATGGATAAATATCGCCATCGTAATTGCAGAAGCGCTGTAATTTTAATCACGATCA
The DNA here is from genome assembly GCF_050908995.1 of Andrena cerasifolii. NCBI lineage: Eukaryota > Metazoa > Arthropoda > Insecta > Hymenoptera > Andrenidae > Andrena > Andrena cerasifolii. The sequence continues at coordinate 4,665,410 of NC_135126.1, read as the reverse complement.
GAGTTTTTTAAATGTTCCCGATTATTCCGATCGAAATTCGGTTAGTTAACACGGAAATAGTGTAGCAGCAATTGCTTGTGGTGTTCGCGGTGTGTTCCGTGCGTGTAATTATTATTTCGCGCAGTTTTAAGTGAGTTTTATCGCAGGCATCATTGGCATTGATATCAAATCGTTAATAAATTTGCCGTGACATTATTTACGTAAATGCAAATGCTTCCCTAGTTTCTGGTAGGTACACTAACCAGTTTTATAAATTATCGAGATTATATAGTCAAGCTTACACGTTGGTATTATTAATTTCGTAATTAATTAATTCCCACCAGAGAGTGTGAAATATCTGTTTTAGACCGAGTTAGAAACACGAGTGACTAAAGGTCAACCGAATCGAGCTTGACAGTCCCCACTTTTGCAATCCGTCTCCATTTCAATCATGTGGTAACGTTTCGAACAGCTTCAAACATCGTCTTTGAAAATTACATTGGCTTCCACATTTAATTCGACATGCAGAGTTTTATTAAACGGAGGTTGCGGAGTCTATTAATTGACGAGGACATTAAAACTCACCTTCCACTAATGACGTTAAGAGCGTGACATTGGCTGCCTTCCTTCTACCGGCTGGCAGGTTCAACCCAATTTTTTCCAGCTTTTCCCTCAGCAGGCGTCCGCCATTTTTTGACTTTGCTCTGAAAATGAAAACAGAAGGACGATGTAGTTAGTCGGTATTGCAATTGTCTTGGCACCGCTGCTCGCTGGAAAGTCGCGCGAATTCTCGTCTCTGATAATCCCGTGGCAAAAGCTACTGATTATTCTGCATAGAGTAGGGCAACTTGTAAACTGAGAACATTCAAATCTCACAAGGGAACATTCCGAACCTGGAAATTCAAAAAATTCTGAAACTTTGCGAATATATAGTGAATTTCCTCCTGATTACAACGCAATTTTTGTTTGCCGCCTAAATTCACTCTAAGGGGGTGTAATTAACCCATGAAAATCCAGTTATTTTCAGATTTTGCGTTATAACTCGTGAACTGTAAAATATTTTTTTTACCAAATAACAGATCTAATTAAAAGAAGTAACTTTTGTCATGAAACTTTTTTTCTGTCTCTTACAGATTGCGAGTTACAAAATAAAATCGGAAAATAGCCGAATTTTCAGGGGCTAATTGCACCCCCTTCGAGTGAATTTGGGCAGCAAACAAAAATTGCGTTGTAACCAGGAGGAAATTCCCTACATGTTCACAAGGTTTCAGAATTTTTTGAATTTTCGGATTCGGGATCATCCCTTGTTAGTCCATTTGTTGCATAATAGTTTAGTAGATAATAGTTTTATCCTGGTGGAGGTAATCATCCCTTGTTAGTTACTATAAAGGTTGCCCCCAGAAATTAAACTCATCGTACCCTCTTTTTCACCTCAAGCTGTGTTGCAGGTGGATCGGTGCATTTTTTAAAAGAAAAATGCTCACAGAGACATAGACAAAACAATTATTTCTATTCTTCCTCAGAAAAAAAGAAGGCCACAGCCTGCCACTCTGCCTACTTCCTTAGCAAACATTATTCCAAACACCTGCGCGACAACAGCGGAGCGCGAGGATCACTGCGTATCTTTTATACATAGCAGTGCCTTGCACCGAGTTGCGTAATCAAGTTATTCACCCGTCTCGTCTTGTCAATTCATTGAAATAAATCTTTTTGTCTCCGGGCCCGCTTAAGCGCGCGCTCGTTAAACTAAGGCTCGTTCCAGAGCACAAGAATTTCGAAACGGAACTGCTCCATTAATCATTTTCGCCGTGTTCTTTGAAGGAAGCAGAGAAAAAGAAATCAACGAGCAGGGCGGAGGGGGAACGACGAAGCGAGCGAGGAGGCCGGGGGGGGGGAGGCAACGACAGAGAAACGAGAAAATTAGCATAATCCGTAGCTACGCGTGTCATCCATCGACTATTGAGCAACTCGACTTGTGGGTAAGTCGATTGCGGAGCAGGATACTTTCGAAGACGTCGAACGTGTTCGCAAAGAGCTAACTGTTACACGCAGGTGCTATTTACATTGAAACCTATCTTGAACAGTCTTTCCGAATCTACTTTAAAAACGGCCCTTCTCAACTGCCCGTGGTCTCCTGGCACCATAAATACTCGGATCACGGAAAACCACCCATCTTTCTTCGCCAGATCGTTCCCCACGTCGCTTCCGAGTCGTTCTCTTCCACCGGTCTCACGACTAGTCAAAGTCACGAGGCCCCACCGGGCCCGAAATCGTCGGCAATGGTAAAGCCCCAGCAGCTTGATCACCAAGATGTATGGCGGACGTAAAGGAGTCAACAATCTTGACACAGGGAACGGGCCGGCAACGCGAACAGGTTCTCGAGAGTACATCTTTTCGCGGAACACCGTCGAGAGTTCGATAGTGCTCCATCTTAACACACCCTATTCATCCATCATTCGAGGACCGGGATAACGGTAACGCACGTGTATCGCCCACCTTTGTTCGATTCGACCAGCCGGTCCGGCCGGTAATCTTTCGCTTGGCTCGGCAATTAATACACTTTACCGCTACAACATTTTAATATATCTGCCCCGGGGATCTACGCTCCCGATGCTCCCCGTGTCTGCTTCCTCGTAACGTGCCAACGCATCTCGTGCCTGGGACACGCCGGTTTTATTTATACTCGTTGTAATCCCCTTCGATGCCGAGATACCGCGATACCGGCCGCTTGATTTAGAAGTGTACCCAGCTTCGGGAATTCCTGCGGTAATTTGCGAACGTTCACGGCCCCGGGATCAGTTTCACCCGGGGAACGAATAAACCTGTTGTGCCTGTCTCCCGGCGAACGAGACTCGCGCGTCGTCCCTTTATAATCGATCACGACTTCGTTCACTTGCAGATGCAAAGCAGAAGGTTGAATTTGAAAGATCAGTGAGTTAAGGGGACCTTCCGGTCTGGAGCCCAAAGAATTAGGTGATCTTTAGGAATTAATTGAAGGAAAAATACTGTATACAATTTAATGGGATTTCTTGCATTGTATTAAGGGTGTTTTAAGTTATAGAAATATATTTTTTGTTTTATAATTAATCATTGCAGACGGCACTGGGGAGTCGTTAAAGTCAAGGCGTCAAAAAATTGATCCAAATCAGTGGGACCTGTATCTCCAGAAGTTATTATCCGATTCGACTGAAACCTTTTTTATTTCGAAGAATATATTTCTGGCTAGGGGGGAAATCAGAAAAATTGCAAAAATGACATTTCTTAGAAAATAACGACACTTGAAGTTTGAAATCACCTTTTCACTATATTTTTCGTCCTTTCAACGCCTTTAAAAATTATAAATCTTCAACTTCTTTCAATTTTTTCTGGTTCCCCCCTAGCCAGAAGTATATTCTTCAAAATAAAAAAGGTTTCAGTCGAATCGGATAATAACTTTTGGAGATACAGGTCCCACCGTTTTGAGAACACTGTTTCGAGAAAAACGCGTTTAACCGCATTTGCCGCTACTCAAATGCCTATAATTTCGGGAATTTTACATATTTCAATAAATCCTTTTAAACACGTATTCCTAAAAGGTTGAAAATTCGAAGAATGAAATAAAAAAAAAATCGACTTTTAGACCGGAACCTCCCCTTAAGGTGTCGAACATTAAAATTCTTTCCAGCAAAGTTATCCTGTCGGGGTTACTGCGGGGGTTAAGCAGGGTTACTGTGACTGTGCACGCATATTTTTCAGTTCTTCGCAGGGTATAGCTTCGAAGATATACAGGAAAGTAGGAAATCACACATTAACCTTTAAGGGGTGTTTTCACACAGAAGAATCGGGAATGGGCACAAACGAAAAATTGTCTGATACTTCTATCGAGGCCCTCTACAAACCTGCACAGTTTCAAGAAAAAAATCATAATGCTCGGGTAACCGAAGTTCCCTTGTTAGTTACTTGACTTACAATTAGTATTTCAATGGGGGCAGGTGCCTACAGTGTTTGTTCGTGTATGTGCGCTTGCAGATATTCGATTCGAACGAAAAGTATTACAAGGGAAGGAATCTCACGTCAGATGGGAGCATCCCCATATATTTATTATCGACGTCGTCACAGCGAGTCCTTTGAACGTGACGAGAGCAATCCTCCACTCATTACGGAGTCTTGTCCCGAGAAGGATTCCTGTCTTCTTACAGCTCGCAGCTCGCTCATTCGCAGGATTTCTACGGCCTTCTTCGCGCCCTTCGACTCGCTTCCCCCCCGTGGCGCGAATTCTAGGACACCCCGCACCCCTGATTACTCGAGACGTCCTCGGATACTGGCATCGTTAATCGCCGACGACTGCCGCGTGATATTAGTGAATCAGAGGACCCTCCGTGATCGAACGTATTCTAGACCCCGTTGTAACGATCGGCGATGGAATGCCGATAATGCAAGTTAAGAATAAAGTGCAGGGTGCGGTTTGCTTAATTAAAAAGAGGGTGGTTTCCCCTGTAAAAATGAACAGAGCATGTGCTCTACTCGACAGACATGGATTCACTTCAAAATTAATCGGTTGATTAGTTGTACCATGTACCACCCTGCGATTCTGTACGAAAGATGATCAACTTTCACCTTCGCCCTAGCTACATCTGCGTGAGTTTAACGTAAAAAGTGTATTTATGTTTTAAGTGTTTATATAAAAAGTGTATTTATGTTTGATTAAAGATTGCATATTATGCTCGAATAGAATTTCTCTTTTTCCAATCAGCGCTTATTCAATTTTGCCCATTTACATCACCTCGCTTCTCGAGGTAGTAATAAATTCAGAAGTTACGGTATAGGAGAAGGCATTAAGATCTATAATACGGCCGACGGGCGGACATCAATCTTTTTTCGAATAATTGATGACGCTTCAATTATCTTGCATCCCACTAGAAACAATCGCATTTTCGAGATCCTTTGCAATGTAATACTACTGTCGATCGTAAACTGTTTGGTCTGGCTATAAAGCTAGAGCGCCACGAATCCAAGGGAAAGTGGAAGAAATAGATGAACGAGGGAGAATATGGGCAGAAATTTACGATGTCATCAAATCACCGTCTGCGAATAAAGCTGCAACGCTGCAGCTATCGTTTGCATCGTCTACGATTTACGACGAATTGTGATTTACATTAACTTTTAATGTTGCAAAAGTGTTTACGTGTACGTACATTTTTTTTTTGCATATTTATTAGTCAATGGATTACTTCTCCAATTTGCTACTTCGAGATTCGTTGCTTGTAAAATAATAATCGAAATATAGTATTCCCATGTTGTATTATGGAAAACGCTTCGCGTTAAACAGCCAGATATTACAATGCAAAATTACCTCGCACTCAAAGGTAATTGTCAAAGTCGTTAACCGATTGCGAGAATGGGCTGGAACGAAAATGAAGCGGGAAATTATGAATAAAACATACGTTCGAATTACCTTTTTACGATTGCCACATGAAAAACGAGCATTTACGTTTCCACGCTGCACTGTGTAAATTTTTTTGCGCCGTTTCGAACAAACGTTTGCGCGATCGTTATACAGTATACAGCGTGGAATCTCAATAGCTTTTCAGGCGTAATCGTCTGTGATTTACGCGCAAGAAATTATGCTATTTTAAAGGACTGTTGGAAAGGCAATAATACTTTCAACGCACAGCACGAAGATAAAAGTAACTTCGACAAATCAATCTTTCCTCCATCCTGTTAGTCCGAAGCTTCAATACATTTATTGTTGTTAATTTGATCTAACACGTATTAAGGTGAATGTCCCAATTTCTGCTCGTGTCCCCATTTCTGCTGATTTCGTATTTTTCTTATTATTATACGCGTTACGTTTGTACTATACTTGCAACAAAATAATTATAAATTATTTAAATATTTACGCGAGTGTTGCACGAGCTTGAAATTTTTCATGAGCAGAAATACGGACATTTAGAGCATTATATATTTAATTACAAATTAATAATAGTTAAACATCTTGCAATATTTTTCTTAAATAGTTTTTGAATTGGTTGATTTGTTATTAAAGAATTAATCAATTACTCTGCAAATTTTGATCACAAACAAATTTTTTTACACCTTCTTTATGACGAGTTACCTCTTAAATGAGCAGAAATTGGGACATTCACCTTATTAGATGGTTTTCATAGGCAACTTTCTGGTTTCTCGATTGCAGTAGGAAAACTCAGAAGGAACAAAACTTATGCAAGCCACTTTTAACTATCTACAATTTTTGTAAGTATTACAGGTAAAGATAACTTTCTAATCGGCAGAAGAAATATAGATCTGCACCATGGACGTAATTGAATTTCAACAAACGTTCGTTTGCAAGAAACGATATCTCATCTTGCGTTTCATATGACTGGACCATTTTCACCAAGTCCACAGAAAAACTGCATTAAATCTATCAGACTATATCTATCACACCTAATCACGCAAAATATTCCATGAAGTCCCAGTGAAAAATTCCCACGAAACTTACAGAAACTATTCGACACAGTTCATTCACAATCTCAACCAACCGCACGATTCCATCCGTGCCTGCCTCGATGAATGGACACTCGGAAACGTCGGATTCCAGGATCGTCGAACGGGCAATAAAATATCAATTGCCCGTCAGCGTTCGAGGAGTCGATAAACCACGCTGCAGTTTTAATTTCGCCGGTCGCAACCGGCAATCGGGAGGGATCGCGCGTCGTGGGCCCTCGGAACGACGAACGGGGAGATCGTTGCCAGTACTGTAAAGCCGTCGCTCGTAAACCTTAATTCACCGCGAAGGTAGAACAACGCGGCGGAAAGGGAAGAGTGGGTGGGGGCGAGGCGGGCAGCGAGAGACAAAAGAAAGGCAGATGGGCACGGTAGAATCTATGGTGGCAAGAGAGCCGAGCGCGTGTAATTATCAGCCAGATCGCTATTCGAATGGATGAATTATATCGTCGCGGTCTGCGTTGCGCGTCGGACGCGAGCTCGCTGCCCGAGGGCGACTCGTACCGCAGGAATTGACACTCCGAGCCATGCAATTATTAATGTCTCATTTGCATCGGGGATAGATCGGGTCCGTTTATTGGCAGTTTAGCCTCCGCTCCCTTCTTCTGCCGCCTCCTGTTCTCTCCAGCGTGGAATTTGCCCCAGTTCACGGGACAACCCCGATGCCGCTCTGGGGTACGTTTTGCGGGTAGTCGGACAGCATCGATACCTGGGCGTGCTAACGATTTGGTAAACACTGTCATTTCTGGGGAGGTCGAGCAGGAATAAGAAGAGAATAGGGCTAGATTTGTGAAACGATACAGTGGGCAGTGGTGGACTAGCCAGAGTGTCAACTTGCCGGACGGCAAATGGGCCCTGCGGGGCTCCTTAAATATCAGGGAATATGTTGAGAATATAATAGAAGTTTCAATATAATTTCCTTATGCAACGAAAATTTATGTTATATTACTCGTTTAATAAAATCATTTTTCTCTTTTGCCTCCTGGCAACCAATGGTTTTAGACCCACTCCGCCACAGTAAGGTGGGCATTAATTTTGGTTATTACGAAACTGGAGAACAGTTTAGTGTTTGATGTCTTGGAGAAGTCTGTTCATCATCTGACCAAAGTGGCAGCAGAGATGCCACGTTTGATAAGACACTTAGAAGACCATACAAACGAAACTAATCGAGGAACGTATCTTTCCATTACCACCCCTTAAGCGCAATGGTAATACGCCACGAGATTTAAGGGGGGATTGCGCCTTGTCGGGCCGAAAAACAGGTAATTCTTTGTGAATTTTTTGCACAAAAACGGTCCGACGAATTAATTTTTAGGTTTGGTAGGCTGTTCTATTGTATCTAGAACTATTGTCCTGAATGTTTGTGTGACAGTGAAAGGAAAATACGGCAGATACAGAGAGAGCGTTGAAAAATAATCGGGTGACCATGGCATTGACGAAAAGTACTGTAAGGGTTATCCGAAACACAAAAAGGAAAAGAGATTCTTAAACTATATGAATGTGGCTATCGGTGGTAGTAAATTTATTAATAAATATAAAAAAATGTTAAAATGGCAGCCTTTTGAAGAAAGCGAAGCAAACATCACAAGAAACTTTTTTTTAACTCTAATCGAGCATTATATATGCAAGTGATAGTAGATTTATTGCGGTATCTGTTACCGTTCCTTATTTATTTAAAGAAGTTTTCCCGATGTTGAGACCAAACCTTTCTCAGACTCAAATCAGGGCGTTTCATCTTCTTCAAAAGGCTGCTATTTTAACATTTTTTTATTTTTCTTAACGCATCTACTACCACACATAGCCACATTCATATAGTTTAAGAATCTCTTTTCCATTTTGTGTTTCGGATAACCCTTACACTACTTTCCGTCACCGCCAGGGCCACCCGATTATTTTTCAACGCTCTCCCTGTATCTGCCGTGTTTTCCGTTTCACTGTCACGCAAAAATTCAGAGCAATAGTTCAAGACACAATAGAACAGCCTGCCAAACCGCAAATTAATTTGTCGAACCGTTTTTATACAAAAAATTCACAAAGATTCCTATCCGAGCTACGAAAACGTCGGCCTATACCACTGATTTTCTCACGGGCTCGTTAACATCTCGCGCATCGGAGGCTGGAAAAGATGAAGGACTCCTATTACTCGCTATAACTGCGCCTTAAAGCACACGCAATCCCCCCCTCCCGTATCACTCCTCATCCGCGCTATGATCCGCGAAAAAATCGAGCCGCGCGAGGCGTTTGTACCAACACGCGCGTACCAGTTTGCGTTACGTCCCGCGTGCGTGAGATATATCCGCCCGTTGCCGCGGTGATTTATCCATGCCTTTGGTGATAAAGCATTGCGCAACGGATAGTGTTCTGGCCGAGTAAAATGGTGAATCAGATAAAGAAGAGCGCTTCCCGCTTCCAAGAGGGAAACGTCATAAATCAGCCGGCCGCCCGTGTTCGAGTGCGAGGTGGCCCCCCCCCGAACCAGCGCGAACGCACGTTTATTAATTAAACCGCGTAGATAGAGTCGCGTAACGGTTAAAGATATCGGTATCGTAGTTCTTCCGCGGTATCCGCCTATCTCGTTCATTGTTCCGCCCGATCGCGCGGCTTTTTCATCGCGACGGACAAATGTCCGGAAGTGTACGCGTTATCCACGATAATGCGCTATCTGCCATCCCTTATCGCCCCCTGCCCGTGCGAGCTAGTTTTCCGATGAAGCATCGTGCACGATCACACGGATACCGTTAAATACTTGTCCGATCTGGACGAGCAGGTACGGGTGGCTCACGGGGCGTAAGATGTATCATTCTTCAACTGAAAACACGTTTCACGCATGAAACGTAACGCGTTCATAGTTTCTCGGTGTACGTTCCCTCTAAGCTTCGCTTGGGAAAATTTGTTGAGTGCCTTGAGGCTTCCGAGCGACTTCTCGCAGCTTATTCCGTTGCCAGTCCTCGAAGTTACGCCTGATACTGTATCAGTCTTTTTATTCTGCACTTTTATCGTTAATACTGTGGTAGATTTATTTGTTTGCTAATGAATTTACTTTGCATTTCTTAGAATTAAATACTGTGTGATAAACGAATCTTTTCCGCCGTCGGCAAAGCGCGCAAGTATCTCGCGGAACGGGGTAAAGACGTCGTTGAATATTCAAAGGGAGAAGCATCGATTGTGCTGGCAACGATATTTCGTTGTTTCGCGCGCGTGGAGGCATCAAACAGCGGCCGTATCATTGTCTGACTACGAAGGGGCTAATCCACTTATAAAATTGTATTATGGAAACGAAGTTCGCGGGAGCAGCAGAGGCGGAGGAAAGTTTCGAGGGGATATCGTACCTTCGTAAGACACCGCCAAGGAGACTCGCGTTCAGGCATTCCGGCGGCGATAGTCGTCTTTGTACCTCGGCTACCGTGACTTTGTACTTGCTGGTGCTGCTTAGTAACGATAATCGTCCTGGAACCGAACAGAACACGTCCGATGGCTGCGCGTTCCCACTCAGCATCGCCTTCTCGCTCCTGTCCGATGGCTTCATGTCTGCAACAGTAGAGTACGTCGGCACGTGTAGTGAGTGAACACTCCCTCGATCGATTAGAAATTAATTAGCGAGTGTCAAGTGTACGAGGTGGGGGATAAATGCTTTCGCGTACTGTAGAGATCGAGCACACGTGTGCTTTCTATCGATATCTAGTAGTGACTATATAATAATGGGTTACAGAATGCTATGGAGATTTGGAGATGCTATTTAATGTTGGAGACAGATTCGGGCAATAACTACATACAGAATTATTTAAATAATGGATCGAAGGTAATTTACTTTAACTAGCGAAGTTTATTGTAACGATGAACAGCGGAGCGTATACAAAAAAATGTACCTGGGGCCGTACATCTTTTATTAGACGTGCATGGTGTCGTGATTTTTATTGTTTCATTTGTTTTTACGATAAATGTCATATTTTAGAATGTAAAAAATAGCACTTCATCTTTTCAGGAATAAAACAATACAAAATACATTTATAGAAAAAAAATAATCACAGTGAGAATCGGAACCGGTGAAAGTTCCGGTGCGAGACCTGCCCTTTACACGCGCCGCTATTAATCATTACAATCAACTTCGCTATCGCTTCTGTTCGTCAACGCATAAACATCTTTTTTTTATTAATATTACGGAAACTCTGGGGTAGTGGGCCCAACATGTGAGACATATATTGGTCTACTACACCTACGCTACAACATATATGAGATTCATCCAAATCCGTGTCCCAGATGTCGCGGCCTCCCCTTGTTAATTAATATTCATTCCTTCATTCAAACATTCCTATCAATTCCCAACGAAAATTCCTTGCAACTGGCTCAAATTTCTCAGCAGCTACCCACACTGCGTAAGAGGGGAATTTATAAAATCGTTTCGGTCGCACACTTTCCATCTTAAAATACCGAAGTCTGAGAATTTCCTCGCAAGAAAGTGTCGCGTCGAGTTCCCAAACGATTTTCATTCTTTGCCGATGAAAACTTCATGAAACCTTAGATATATCCCGTGCATTATGCATACGGCTTTGTTTCTTTCCGCGTGAAGATCGATCGCGATTATCGCGCGCAGTCGAATATACACCGCGAAGTATAGATTTCGCTTACGCATTCGTATTCATGAAAACGCGCGACAGGGACGCGAAGGGGTGCAAGCGAGGGGAAGAGGAGGAGAGTGCAAACAAGTTGTCAAGCAGAATCAATCCGCATCGATGTCTCGATCGGACGGGTTAGGTCAAACGGGTAATAAATTTCTGCGCGAACCAAATAGGTCGACGGTGTGTTTGTTGCCCGCTTAGAAATTGTAATCTCGAGAGCGAAACGGTGGGAAATCATGTAACGGTAACCCGGCTGTCGATAGCATTGATCGAACAATTTGGCGGTATCGAAAACCTTATATCCCGCTGCGGGACCGCTGATTTATTAGTGGTTCTTGTGACATACGTGGCAATAAAGTCACGTGTTTCATATACCAGGGCGCTGTCGTAGAAAGAGCAAGGATTTTTCTTTATCTGCCATGAAAACTCAATTCCTGACGTTCGCATTAGGGGCTGCATTAGTTGCTATTTAATGTTGGAGACAGATTTGGGCATTAACTACATAAAGAATTATTTAAATAATGGATCGAAGGAAATTTACTTTAACTGTAGATTATTCGACGAATAAAGTTAATTTTTTTATTCACTAAGTGTTTCAACTTCAGCGTCGAATAAATTCCTCAACTTTAACTTAAACTTTAATTTTAATCGACACATGAATAATTTTTTTTTTTAACTTTCATGCGTTATTCGAAATTTTTATTTAAATAAAAATAAAGAAGAATAGCAGAAAAGTAATCCTCTTAGATTTAAGACAACGAAGATATAAATTATAATTATTACACTTTCCCGTGAAATATTCCGCTATTAATCTCGCCTCCTTGATAAAAGGAATGCAATAATCTTCTTACGATCACTGTATTCTATTCCTGTGAGAGGTCAAAGAGAGGTTTCAGCGATTCCTCGACGGGAAGGAATACCAAAACCGAAGGTTCTTCTGAAATTACGTTATCCCAGGTCGCTGTGTGTGGGTGCATAACCATGATCAGAGCAATATCCTCGCGAAATATTTTAAATTCACCGTGCTGGCCTGTTTTCATTTCTATGCACCGATAGTCCGGCATTATTGCATCGTTCCTCTGGAATGCTTAATATAAGGGCCGCGGGGATCGTACAAAGCCGTGTTATTACAAGGCAAATCGATGGTCAACTTATAACTTGAGACTCTTCATCGTCGGTTAGCTCGATCATGAGGTACACCTATGGTTTGTGGTAGCGTCAGTTTTCCACCAACAAGCTCGAAATTCTTTGGCAAAAATGCGGCAATACGACGCCGCAGTCTTCGCTCTTCCCTCCTCAACTTAATATTCATTCCTCCATTCAGACATTCCAATCAATTTCCAACGAAAATTTCTTGCAACTCACTCAAATTTCTAAGCAGCTACCGACACCGCGTAAGAAGGGAATTTATAAAATCGTTTCGCTCGCACACTTTCCATCTTAGGCCCGGTGCAGACGAGTGATTTCACCGCCGCAGCAATCTGTTTTAGCGGAACATAAATTTATATGAAGCAGTTCACAAGGGACGCAAAGTTTCGCGGCCACTAAGCGGTACGTTCGCGTTCGTTTTGACGAACGCAGGCGTTGCTTCACCGCGAATGAACGCAGCGGCAAACTGCCGCAAACCGCTCGTCCGCATCGGGCCTTAAAATACCGAGGACTGAGAATTTCCGCGCAAGAAAGTGTCGCGTCGAGTTCCCAAACGATTTTCATTCTTTGCCGATGAAAACTTCATGAAACCTTAGATATATCCCGTGCATTATGCATACGGCTTCGTTTCTTTCCGCGTGCAGATCGATCGCGATTACCGCGCGCAGTCGAATATACACCGCGAAGTATAGATTTCGCTTACGCATTCGTATTCATGAAAACGCGCGACAGGGACGCGAAGGGGTGCAAGCGAGGGGAAGAGGAGGAGAGTGCAAACAAGTTGTTAAGCAGAATCAATCCGCATCGAAGTCTCGATCGGACGGGTTAGGTCAAACGGGTAATAAATTTCTGCGCGAATCAAATAGGTCGACGGTGTGTTTGTTCCCCGCTTAGAAATTGTAATCTCGTGAGCGAAACGGTGGAAAGTCATGCAAAGGTAACCCGGCTGTCGATAGCATTGATCGAACAATTTGGCGGTATCGAGAACCTTAAATCCCGCTGGGGGGCTGCCGATTTATTAGTGGTTCTTGTGACAATAAAGTCACGTGTTTCGTATACTAGGACGCTGTCGCAGAAAGAGCAAGGAGTTTTCTTTATCTGCCGTGAAAACTCAATTCCTAACGTTCGCAACATTGGGGGCCGTCCTTAAATTACGTAAGGGTAAACTTAGCGATTTCTTACGCCCTCCCTCCCCCAGTTTATACTTAATTAGTAAGGTTTTATATTCCAACCCCTACCCCGTCCTTAATTAATACTTTTTACATTCCATTTTTTCAGTAATTAAATTTCCTTTAAAGCTGTATATAATTCATTGAACTCGGCTTCGGGAAATTTAAACTAAAATTACTTTTCTGGAATAATGATAGAATTTGTATTTATTGAAAATTAGGTTAAAAATATTACGCAAGAATTAGTGTAAATATTGAAATAATTTCTTAATCAGAAAAGCTCTCGAAGAAGAAAATAATTGTAAAATGAGTTGAATATTTGTAGCTCACCGTCGTGACGCGTCAGTTGAAACGAAGTGTACCAATTGCGTAATCTAAAATCGTCAAGATATCGATGCAAGTAATAGGAAATGCTAGAAGGTGTCACTTTAGAAAAGCGAAGGAGGAATGTATAAGCTGCCTCGAGAGTTATCTCGCTTCGTTATCTTCACCTCGGTAACGGCACTGGATCGTGTATTAACTTATTTAATGGGAATAACAGATGCTTTTGCTCACGTTAACCATAGCGGCGTGGAACGTGTAATTACCCAGGTTCGTTTTAACCTTTCGCCGTGCGAATTGTGAAACCGTCTCACTCATCGATGAGCCCGCTATTGGTCAATCGATCCTGAGTTAATTACAAAGGCATGTATCCGTTAATTCAGCGAGACTGCTGCCAGCGATAAACGAGTCTCGTGACATTTTCAGCAAAAGTCTCTTGATATTATGGTAGCCGTACACATATACCTATCTCAGCCGGTGCAAGCGTCGCATTATGACGAGTGTTCTCCTGGGCTGAAGCGGTGCTACTTCAAGTCATTGTTAAATTATATCAGCGTGTGCTATCTACTGCAATTACTCAGTGTGTTAAGACTGAGTGGAGGCAAATCCAACATTCATCCTCAGGTGGTACCGTGCTTTCTGACACTTCAATGGGCAACGGTAACATTTTCTAACATTTCCACGATCAATCACTCGAGCGGTAAATTATTTCGCGCGCACAAGTACCCAATAAAGATACCGTCGAAGTCTCAAAGTGAAGACAAATCATTAAACGATACATTCTAACAGTTACACCTCGAGGTGCACCACTAACAGCCAGTCGCATCGTATAAAGTCATCCCCACATTTTCCCTGAACCTTCGTTAGAAAAAACAGAGGGTACAGCGTTCTGTCAAGAAGATATACAGCGACAAACGAAAGGCGTTGGAACCTCAAGTAGAATAAGTCGCGCATAGACGGCCAGAGAAGCGAACGAGCGTTGCTACGATATTTATCGAGCGCGATTAGAATCCAGTCTCGTAAATTCATCCGTATGAATTTCGTAGTCCGCTGGCTAATGAGATTTTCAGTCATCTTTCACCTTCGCTTTAACGGCGCCGTGTGGAAGCAGCCCGCGCGTGTTTCACGGGCAACATCCTCTCGCCACGGCATCTCGGGATTGCCGCCGTCTTGTTCCAGCGGAGATAACGTCTAGGAAGTCGCCACTAGATAATTTGTCACTGGGGAAACGTGGATATATTACCAGCAGGCCGTTGAAACAAAAGTGCCAAAGGGGGGCTTGGTCACGACTGCCTAGAACCGTGAAATCGTCGCCCTCTCGGCCAGCATGTGTATCTACGCCCACGTTAATCGCCGTGTTGCGCTGTTGCACCGCGATAATTAGACCCAGCGAATTTGTAGTAATAGCGATTTCAATTACGGCCACTGATACCGATCGCCATTATCCCTGGAAGGACTGTCGGTTTCACGACTGGCTGCACGTGTTTGCAGGCTGCTCGCAATTTGTTAGGGTTCCTTTGATTATTTGTTAGTGATTAAGTGGGAGCATTAAAGGGGGGATTTTTTTTAAATATCCACTTCAGGGATGGGTAATAAAATGGTACAAAGATTTGTGCAAATAGGGTAACGGTACCTAATATTGTCTAGCAGAAGTTAAGTCGCTGTGAAATTTTTAGTTAGGACTCGAGAAACGTGAGGCATGCAAAAATCGGGGGCTGAAAAAAGTGTGGGCCTAATATCGGCTACTCGCGAAATATTGATTAATTCCTGTATGTACTATATGAGTTTTTAAACTTTTTTGTTACATGTGTTTTTATTATTTCTTGCCATATAAATCTATAATTCTATAATAAATATAAAAATAGGTTTTTGATCAATTTTTTCTCCAAATGTGATGTAAAATTGTCGCAGGCCTATAAATTTTTACCCCGTTAAGATTCACTAAACTACTTCCCTTTCTATAATTGTTGATCACATGACGCTGCAATTACAGTATGTTTTCCTACATATGTTTAAGTACTAATTCAGTTCACTACCGATAAATTTTAGTGGTTGCTTGGGAAGATATAACGAGTGGTAATGTTTGGAACCTGGGCGGTATTAGGTAGGGGAAGGGGGGTGGGTGGGCAAGATGGGGTATCGTAAAAAAACGATAATAGAAAAATGCTAGACATTTGATGAAAGTACCAGAAGGAAGGCATTGTATTGTAACAGTTAGGTTGTTGATCGAAATGAGTGGGGGAGCACGCGTCTTTGGTGTAGAGCTGTGAAATTTTCCACGTGCTGCGTTTTATTTTGTGTACTAAAAAGACTTACAATAAATATATATTTAAAAACGGTAAGTCAATTATTTGTGTTACATTATAATCTCCATTCTATTTACTTTAATGTGCACTTTTAAAAATTGGAATATTTTTATTTTTGTTGTATAAATAATATCAGTCTCTGGAAAACGATGGTTTGAGGCAAGATGGGGTCGGTGATACGGGGAACGGATGGGGTACCCCAGTTTTAAGCAACAAAGTGGGATACAAGAAAGCGGCTCGAGAATATTGCCTTCCACAAACAACATTGGAACGTTATGTCCGAAAATTGAAGCAGGGAAACGAAGTGATCATGGGTTTATCATTAGGCCCAATTAAGAGTGCATTTTCGCAAACAGAAGAGGAAAAGCTTGTCGAATATATAAAAGATATGGTCCCACAACTCCTTCGCGAGGATAGGAAGAAAATAATTTAGAAGGAATTCATATTTGCATCAATTGTAAAAATATTTAGAGGAACTGTCTCGCCCAATTTTTGGTACCCCGACATACCCCGTGGCAGGGGCAAGATGGTTTCCCTTTACTTTTTTTTTTAAAAGCTTAATAACTTCAAATTTTTATTTAAACGTTGCTCAAACTATGTACCAAAGGTTAAAGTATTAACTTATACTTATATATTGATTCATAAAAACTTAAATGAAAGCTATAATTATCAATTTTCTTGCATGCTTGCTTAGCTACCCCATCATGCCCCCTTCCCCTTCCCCTACATCCACCCTACGTGTCTTGTTTCGCTAATCTATCGGCTCGTGTTATTGCTGCAGGTTTCTTCGTGGTAGGTAGAAATGAGAATTTTGTTTGAGTTCGGGTATTTAGGTCATTTACTTGTCACTGAATTTCTACGGTGCGTCATATCTATGGCTGAGTGTGTGTTTTTATGAATTCCTTTGACGACAGTCCCATTTCCAAAGTGGGCTGCGGTTGAAAGGGCAGGTACACGCCGCGCGAGTATCTGTCGCGATTTAAATCTTGAAATCCTGTCACGCCGCTGAAGCAACAATGAGTTTTTCACCTAATATATCATAGCGTCGAGCCGAGCGTCGATCGACGATCGTTTGTCAGAGGCATCGATCGAAACGATGCCGCAAAAGCGTGGGCAGTCAATTAAACTCTCGGGCAGCGATAAATCGACGCTGCCGTTCGAACGTTAGGCTGAATAAAACTCCTTTTTATTGACATCAATGGATCTCGAGACCGAGGCGGCCGCTTGACGGGAGCAGGCACTGGCAAAAGGTAAAACGTGGGCGAGTTTGCTTTCCACGATGGCAGAACGTTACAATGTCGGGAAAGTTGCAAACGGTGTAATATCGCCGAGTGGACGGCTTAACGATAACAAGCCAGCGTGGCTCCCAGTCACGGAAGTTCGTTGGCGGAGATTTTGTAATGTTTTCTGTTATTCAAACTATCCGCAGCAGGGAAGGAATGTCTGAGACAAGATCTTGTAATTAGGGAATTCCAGTCCGGGGTCCCGGCTGTTTTCTTGGGTTCTAAAACCCCCGGGATTCGATATATCAAGTTGTAACTTATCCCGAGAATTTCGAGAATTTTTAAAAACGTAAATTACTTTACGAACAACTGAAAAATATAAAAATGCAATCCAAAAAACAGCCGGGATCCCGGGATTGAATTCCCTACTTGTAACAGAGCATTAACCTTTGCGCTTTCTGAAACTATTTTTCTGCACTCGGAGTGTTTAAATGCAGAACATTAGTAGCTGCGGCTACTGAATTATTTATCCAGGAAGCTGTGGAATAGTTGAGCTACGAAAGGGATGAATCTGCAGTGAATGTTTTGATCGGAATAACGCTTTTGAAACTGTTACTAATTCCTACTTGCATCCGCAGAAGAAGCGTGTAATAGACAAACATTACTGTACTTAATGTGGGAATTAACGAGCGCAATCCACTATTTTCACGAGCGGCTGGTCTAGCAGCGATTAACTCATTGATTATCAGTGATCAAGCTTCCCCCATAATTTGAACAGTCCTCGACTTTAGAAGCCGATGGTTATTTGAGCGAGTGGTTGTTCTATGATATTAGCAGAATTATCCCGCATTATCATACGCTGCTTCTATCATTAACGATACTATCGGCAACGCGCGTTTCGGACTTCGCGTACGCACGTGGACCTTCACACGCGGTTGAACGCTGGAATCAATAAAGCGCGGGGCACGCGCGATCAATCATGGTTTGACTGCATGATTTATCCGCCTGACGTTTCACAAATTAGCATTTATCTTGTTAATTAGATATCAAAGCGAGGACCAATAAGATCTGAAAGGTCTCGTGGCGCGCGGTTCAGGTAAAACGATCGCAAATGAATGTCACGCAAGCTGGGAAATCGAAGTGCTCATACACCTTTGAGTCCTACAATTTGCTTCGGTGTCTAGTAACTAGTAACTCCGTTACACGCGCCGAGTGATACAGCAGCAAAGAAGAACTTGATCGCGTTTTTCATACGATGCTTTCTCCAGAAATGGAATATCTAATTACACACTGTGTACGAGGGAGAATAAGCTTGGTGGAGATTAAATACAGAGTAGATTAATGCTAGTTTTCCAGCGCTGTTTGGCGCTGGACTTACTCTCTTTCATCACTGAATCAATTATCGCAGAATTACTACTTCGTTTATCTTTAAGAAAAAGTGGCATGGGAGGGGAAACGACTCGATAACGTGAATCATTTCGGAGCTTTCACTTCGTCCATTGAAAATAAGATACCTAATACATTCTACAAACGGGGCCAGTAGATACAGAGCAAGAAGTGCTCCTAAACTTTACATCTGAAAGTAGCCATCGGCTTAAGCTTTTCATAATCGACGATTCAAGGTAACTTTAAGATTTATTAGATTGGCAAGGATGAAATTTGTAGATAAGAATATTGCCAAATTTAACAGCTTATTACTTGACATTGGCTTAATATTTCACCGTTCTGTTTTTTTTGTTAGAAAGTTACATATCTCGCCTGTTTAAAGAAATCATTGTAAGCACTACAAAATATTAGAAACTTTTTTTAAAAATTAATTTTGTTGAAAATGGACCGGTCGGAAATTCGCACTGTTATGAAGTGTGAGTTCTTACGTGGAACTAAGGCATCGCAGACTATTTGGCTCTAGTGTTACTACAGAGCAGACTATCAAATTGGTTCGCCAAATTTCGTACAGGTAACTTTGACCTCACAAATGAGCCACGCGGTCGCCCAGAATCAAAGGTCAATAATGACGAACTAAAGCTCACCGTTAAGTCTGACCCATCTCAGATTGCCTATGAATTGTCGTTGAAGTTTAGTGTTAGCAAACAAACGATATTAACGTATTTAGCTCAAATCGGTAAAGCGAAAAAGTTGAATAAGTGGGTTCCACATGAACTGAGTGAAAAGCAGAAACAAAAGCGTTTGGAAGCTTGCTTGATGTTGCTTTCTCGTCACAAATCTGATCCATTCTTTAATCGAATTGTCACTTGTGATGAGAAATGGATCCAATATGACAATCGCAAACGTTCAGCACAGTGGTTGGACAAGGATGAATTACCAAAACACACTCCGAAGCGAAATATTCATCAAAAGAAGCTGATGGTGACTGTTTGGTGGTCTAGCGCAGAATCCATTATGATTTCATGAAACCCGGCTCAACGATCATAGCAGAAACATACTGCAACCAACTGGACGAAATAATGCAAAAACTGAAAGAAAAACAGCCTGGATTGGTCAACAGATCGACTCCTATCTTATTGCACGATAACGCTAGACCACACACTGCAAAAATGACTGTGGCAAAACTACAGGGATTGGAGTTGGAACTTCTTCATCATCCTCCATACTCACCAGACCTAGCCCCCACTGACTACCACTTCTTCGGCAATTTAGACAACTTTTTAATAGGAAAACAATTTAATTCCGACAATGCTGTAAAACTGGCCTTCCAGGAATTCATTGACTTTCGTCCGCCAGGGTTTTATACCACCGACCTGAACACCCTGCCGCTTAAATGGCAAAAGGGTATAGACAATATGGGTGCATACTTTGATGAATAAAATAATTCCTTACATTTGTAAGTTATCGACCAACTTTGCCTGTTTTTCTACAAATTTCATCCTTGACGACCTGATAACTTTACTTTACTCAGCCTAAATTCTCCCCTAGCAAATGTACAAAAATATTACCCCCTAGATCTTCCAATACCAAATCTACCGAACATTTAAACTCAGGTGCCTGACAAAGCCGAATTTCCCTCGTGTGCTACTGTACAGAACCACTGCCAAGGCGTTCACAAAAGAGGCAGAATGCAAAATCAATAGAGAAAGGAAGGGATCGGCATCGAGCACGTACGATACAACTGATTGCCAGCTCGGTAGCAGCTTTGCACGCGTATTCGCGGTGGCTAATAACGCTCGTGGCTGGAGCAAGGGGTGCAATTTTCATTCCAACGGAAACGGTGGCGCAGCCGACGGGAGCAGGACGACTGGAACACGTTGGCCGTCAATGAAGCGACTTTACCAGTCAGACGGCATACAGAAGTCTGCTAACACCGCAGGTATACAGGTACGCGTATCCCATCAACGGGGGACAGAAGGCGAATCCTCGGTAATTTACCGGGAATGCACGTACACATCTCCGAGCCCGTTTCGCAGAACTTATTAGCAGGAAGTTCGCGATAATGGGACTTAATTTGAATGTCGCGCTGGGACGAAGAAGCACGGCCGTGTTCAGCTCTGGCTGGTGACTGCAACATAAGACCATCGCGGAATAGCCTCTGTAATTCCCAGATTCCTTCTGCTCGAGTGCTAGCAGACGTGAACGACAGATTCCACTTTCGCAGTGCGAGGAATCTTTTATAATAATTTCTGGCTATAATGGAAGTACAATAAGAATTTTACTCGTGACATTAGGGGTAATGCTTTGAGGTGACGATGCTTTCGCAGGCTTTATGTATTAAGGGGTCATGCTCAGTCAGGAGGCCGAAAAAAGGGTGGTCTTTGGAAATTTTTTACTCAAAAGCTATAACACATTTCTCAAAAAATCTTTTTTCCTTTTAAGGATTGCAATCTAGTACTGTGCATTGTAATTTTTTTATTTAAAAATATTTATCAATGACTAAGTTATTGTCTATCACTCGAAGGCTCTCTAAATAAAAAGGCTTCTGGGGCGACCACTGCTGCTCGAAAGTCGATCGTCTAAAATAAAAAATTCAAAAGAATTTACTTATTATATTATATTATCTAGTATTTGAACGAAGGATTTGTCGAAATTTTGATTTGGGACAAAATGGCTGATGTTTAAAGTAAAAGTTTCAATTTTTATCATAAATCGTGCCTGATTTTCGTCAATTAAAAGAAAATTAAGCATCGGATGAAAAAATCCTTCGTTCGAATACTGGATAATATAATATAATAAGTAAATTCTTTTAAATTTTTTATTTCAGATGGTCGACTTTCAAGCAGCAGTGGTCACCGCAGAAGCCTTTTTTTAGAGAACCTTCGAGTGATGGATAATAACTTAGTTATTGATAAATATTTTTAACTAAAAAAATTACGATGCACGGTACTAGATGCAATCCTTAAACGGAAAAAAGATTTTTCGAGAAATGTGTTATAGCTTTTGAGTAAAAAATTTCCAAAGACGACCCTTTCTTTCGGCCTCCCGACTGAGCATGACCCCTTAAAGTGTTTAGTGAGGAGAGTAATTATTGGCGGGAAGACTTGTCGAGCTTGCACGAATTTAGACTGCGAAATGGAAAGCAAACACAGGCGCGTAAAATAGCCACGTTGTTCTAATGACCGAACGGAGCTGTTGAGGATCAGATAATCTTCGTGAGCAGTGCTCGTAATGGGCGAGGTTTCAAAATCGCTCAGGAGCCGAGAAAAAGCGGTGAAACGAAACCTTTCGTAGACGTCTGTAATTATCATTTTAACGGCTAATGACCGGAAGCGGCAGGCATACTGTGGCCGATTACAAAATCACGTTAGAGAAAAAGAGAGTACATCTGTGAATCCGGTTACTTTCACGTCTAGGCTGTTCCCAATTACACCTTTCTTATCTCAGCAGCATCTAGCTCGCCCCGAATGAAACGCTACTCTGATTTGTGTCACGCTGGTACGTACACGTCTTCCGAGACAATATCGCCGTGTAAGATAGCAGGGGAAGGGGCGCCGGCTGTACTTAAGGGCAGGCAGGGAATTCTCGTGCCGCCAAGGTGACCAAGGTGTCTTTTAGTCTGACACCATCTCGACGCAAAACTACAAACCCTTCTCGAAGTACCTTCCATTCAAACTAATACTTTCGCGCTACACTTAGGGCACGTTTATGTTGGAGCTGCGATTATTATTATTATTATTATTAACGGGTATAACCCTTTAAATACAATTATTACAAACCTAAGAAGAAATAAGAAAAACTTACTACTAGATTACAAGTCGTTGCAATTAACGTTGATTACGATTACAAATATATACATATATACAAAGTGTACAAAGTAGTGTCACCCCCGACCGCCTTCAAGATACCTAAACACTGATGTTCCGAAGGATGCCAGGGATCCAGAGAAAAGGTCAAGAGAGTGAGAGTCGCTATTAAGATTGTCGAAGCAATTACAACTCCGAGTAACTGGATCCAGATGACTAATATTGGTCCTGTACCGTCTTCCATAGAATAGAGGGCTCTGACGAAGAGCCCTCCCTGCGATATAAAAATTCGCGCTTCCTAGCAGGCTCGGACACTTTATGCGGCCATTAATTAAATCGTACGGGAATACAAGATCGCTGGTTGTCCTGCGAACTTCCAGTGTCGTCATGTGCAACTGAGTTGCTATATCGATTATAGTCGTGAGACAAAGAATTCAGAGGCTTCCCTAACTGGTAAGATAATAGCGAGGAAAGAGAAATATTTCTTTCTCGACGGTTTTATCGTTGCTCATCTATATAGTCATCTCGCTCTTATCGTCGCTCTGATCGTTTATCGCGACTCCAGTATAATCGTACCCTTAGACGAGCCGGGAACTTTGTACATAGGTGCACACGTGCATGCATCACTGTTGCCATCCGATTAAATTATATTGCGTATTTCAATGATCCCGGCGAGTTACTAAATAACAAGTTACAAGCGAGCCTGTTATCGACAGAACGCCCGCCGAGATTAATGAGGGGCAAAGCTGTTAAGGGGAAAAATCTGGTAAAAACTCGCGGGAAAGAATGACGAAGGTAATCTCTCTATAAGATGTATACAGCAGTGTCAGTGAAAAGTCAGTTAAGACAAGACGATCACTCCGCAGTGATCCTCGATTTATCAATCGCCGGCCCACGGGAAGAAACTCGCGCTCCGCGATCGCGGGCCCAGCGACGATTCACTATTATCTATAGCCCGGGGCTGTTTAGAGAAATCATTTCGAGGGCCGATGCAACACCGTGTCCATGATTTTAATGAGTCGGCCGGCCGCGGTTGCGAGCGTGTACTTATGATTTATGGCGCGGTTGCGTAACGCGATTATTACACAGGTGTATTGATAAATTAATACATCGGCGGTGGAGCGCGGCGATACCGAGCGGCCGGCGTGAATCGCAAATTAATCGAGCCGCGGTTTCGTTACTTTGTAATTAAGACACTGCCGTGAGCTGTTAATACGAATCCCGTAGATCCGAATTACGATAACAGGTGCAATCCTGCTTTCTGAATATGCCCAGCCACCCCGGATCACCTGTTCGGTGAAATTTTACCGTCCCATGAAACCAGTTTGGCGGTGCCCCGATGAAAGTAGCCGGGAATGATAAAAGGAAATGTTCTGTTAAGAAGAAATATTGATACCGCCGTGTAAAGCGTAAGGTATCGATACTCGGCTGGTGCGTACCAGTGCGAGACGAACTTGTGCGAATATGGATTCGTGAAGGGAAACGAGTAGCTTTTCAAAGGAGCACATTTTCACATGGAACATATTTTTAATAACCGAAAGAATCTGTGGTAGGGTAGATGCACTGTTTGTGGCGGCCACTTTAAGGTATCGTACCAGTTTTGGCCACTTCTTAAAAAATATAATATTTTTCTTAATAAATATATTTTTCTTAAAAAATATAATATTATTCTTAAAAAATATAATATTATTCTTAAAAAATATAATATTTTTCTTAAAAAATATAATATTTTTCTGTGTAAGCAATAAATGTAACCTTATATTTCTGGCGGTATACTAAAGAAAATATTTATCATGTGAAATTCTCCGCATAATAATGATCTGCAAGCAGTTTAAAAATAAGATAATTATGCACATGACCAAAAACAGTGCAATGGCCACAAACGGTACACCTACCCTACCTACGAATATTAAAAAATTCTCTTCTTTTTATTAGTACACGTGCATTTTATTCTTCCATCTGATAGCGGAAATGTTTTAAATTTAGCGACATTATTTTAATAGTTACTTAAAAAAAGAAAGTTTCAAAATAAGCCATTTAGTACGAAACCACTTGAAAATAAGCCTTATAAAATAAGCCACTATTAAGAACTTGCACAATCTTCTCAGCCATTTTCAAAATATAATATAATGTTTATGGTTACTTTGTTTTGCCACGTATAATTGTAAAGATTTTAATTTAGTACATGTTCGGGTAATTCTACGGAATTAAGTTTCTTTTATTCCGAATTCATAACAATTTCATAGATGAGTATAGAAAATATGTCCATTCGGTTTCAGACTGAAAAATTGATTTCGCTATGTCATCAGACAAACTTGGAAATAAGACGTATTAAATAAGATGTATTTTCACTTCAATTTTTCAAAAAGGAATTAAACCTATTCTGTAGTGTTTCGTTCCACAGGGAGGGGCGGGTGTAACTTAACATTATTAAAAA
Source organism: Andrena cerasifolii (assembly GCF_050908995.1). Classification (NCBI taxonomy): domain Eukaryota; kingdom Metazoa; phylum Arthropoda; class Insecta; order Hymenoptera; family Andrenidae; genus Andrena; species Andrena cerasifolii. The sequence goes on along the minus strand of NC_135126.1, from coordinate 4,640,535 downwards.
TGGACATATGCCCTTTTGAAAAATCACTGCTCAAATGATGCCTACGTGAAATGCAGTGAGGGCAATAGCAACGGCATAAACAGAATTGAAATTCTTGTCCGAAGAACGAGTAAAACAGGATTGCCAACGCATTGTAGCCAATCAAATGTAAACGTGTTAACATTTTACTGTGTCAAATTGCAAGGCATATTTGTACACGGCGAACTTTTTGAGCCAATACATCAATTGATTCTCGCGTGTCGGAGATCGCTCACTCCTCAAGGCTGAATCTTGGCGTTATGTAAATAGACGTCAAACTTTCATTGCACTCCATCGACAGATATGTACTTCGCGATTCTTCAATTCGCTCCTGCAGGCTCGATTTTAGATAATCCTTCATGAGTCACGTATATACTCGCGGGCTCCTCAGCGGGGTGATATGATGTTTTAATTGCTTTCGCAAGGCAGTCATTTATTTTACCGTGTTTTTATCGCACGCCGTTACGGGGTCGATTATTAATCAAAATCTGAGGGAACGAATGTTTGAATGAGTATTGCAATGCCAGTTTTTATCGCGGACGTTAGTTTTATCTTTATTGTTTTATCGTAGCAGTTACCCGCGGCTTGTTTGCTAGCTATCCTTGTGCCTGTATCGTGTGAGAAAGCAGAATAATGTTGTTGTTACGTTCTCTTACTTTTATCTAAAATGAAGTGATAATCGTAAGAATGTCTCTATAAGTACGTTTCTGTTTCTCAATAGTCGTTTCCACACGAAACACGTGTTGAAACGTTTAACGACATTCAGTCGAGATTAATCATTTTCAAATTACCTCAAATGACTCGCTAGTCAAATATCTCAGTTAAGAAGCAGACAAATCTGATTACCAATGTTCCTCGATTCTAAAATAGCCCACAGAAATAGTGAAAAGGTGATTTCAAACTTCGAGTGTCGTTATTTTCTAAGATATGTCATTTTTGTAATTTTTTCTGGTTTCCCCCCTAGCCAGAAGTATATCCTTCAAAATAAAAAAGGTTTCAGTCGAATCGGATAATAACTTTTGAAGATACAGGTCCCACTGATTTGGATTAATTTTTTGACGCCTTGTCTTTAACGCCTTGTCTTTAACGACTCCCCAGTGCCGTCTGCAATGATTAATTATAAAACAAAAAATATATTTCTATAACTTAAAACATCCTTAATACAATGCAAAACGTCCCATTAAATTATATATAGTAGTTTTCCTTTAATTAATTCCTAAAGATCACCTATTTTGATGGGCTCTAGACCGGAACCTCCCCTTAAAGTTCACGAAAAAGCCCCCAAATGGCGCGCATGATCTTTTCAATTCGCGTAACGCGGGTGTTACACCGTGATACTAATTGTTAACGCGTTTTGTACGTATACAACCTGAAACATCCAACCAACTCATCTGCCCGATCCACAAACGACTCCTACATCGATTTCAACAAACCCCTAATTCTATAAACCCTCCTCTCACAAAACCACCACCCATGTCCCCCAAGGTGCGTTCATTTCGTAACGCGCAAATCTACGTTCTCGCTTAACTGTATATCGAAAGACCATCTTAAATGAATTTCTTTCTCTCTGTCTATCATTAAAAAAAAAAAAAGAAGCACGGTGTCCGTACAGAAAAAGGAATACAGAGTCTTCTACTTTTTTGCAGAGTCACACTCGAAGCCAGCCGACACGAAGAAAGAGAACGCCATGGCCAGCCAGTGTTTAGTGTCCCGTGTGAAACGCGCGTGTAGCACACGCGTAAAGGCATTCAATTTGCAGAAGCGAATAGCCTTGAGGTGGCTTTGCTGAAGTTCGCGCGTGCAGAGAGGCCCCGGCGCACGCACAATTTCCTGGGCAATCAACCTCCCGGAAACTTAACCAATCGCCGAGCAGCGACGAATTCACTTATTTCTCGACCTTGATTGGTTACCACCGGTGACTGGGGTGTGACTTTTCGACCCTGCGACCGAGGGGGGGCGCTCACCAGGGGCTTCCACGAGGCAGGGATCCACCTGGCCCGAGGGCAACGTAGCAGTGGTCCTCGTTAATTTCATTAGGGCTTGATTCCGGGAGGTTAGCTGCCCCTTGCACAAAGATGGTGGCCCACCCTACAGCCGTCCGTCCTGCGCCAACAATTCCACTCCATTCGAACGGAACAATGTAAAAAGGCACTTACTACTTCGCCGTTTCATTCGATTGGAATCGATTTGCCGGGCGGCGGAGCGAGCCAGAAGGATGCCCTCGATCGTTCCGAGGCTGCCAGGCCCGCTCGAGTTTGTCTTCGAGCCTCCCTTAACGTTAGAACGATCTCAGTTGACATTTCGAGCGGCGACTGGGTGAAATATTGATTGCGTGAGTTGCGGAGCTAATCGAGGGGTTCGATCGACTTCTCCTGTATTTATGATTGACATTCCGACCGGAATTAGCGAAGTAACAGGCTTCTAAAGGGGTGAGGATGTTACTTTGCTTCGTCAGCATTTTGCTGCATATAGATTTGCTATTCGCCGCGTTTGCAATAATTCAGCGAAGCTTCAGGAACACGCCGATGCCTGAGGACCAGAGTCGCCGAAAAAGGAAAGAGGTGCCAACGTTAATTTCGCCTGCAGAGCTGGCAACACCCAGCGGCAAGCTCCTCTGCTAATTTAGGGGCACAATGCGTAATATGCCCGACAGGGCTCCCTAACGAACGAAAGTTAATCGACCAGCCATTGACCCGGTAAAGTAGAAAAATCATTAACGAAGCAAAAGCGTGTCCATTGGCCTCATTTGAATGATTAATTGTTTCTAATACATGCCAGGTCCCGATAATCGGCCGCGAGGGCTCCCGTTGCCCGAGGAGGACTGATTTAACCGCAAAAACTCGTTTGCTTTGCTTACGTGTAGCCGGGGCCCGTTCTCTCTTTCTCTTTACACGTGTCCGCTAAATAAGAAATTACCCGCTCCTTAAATTCACGGGCCATTTTCGCGTTTAGGCGTGTCGCAAGTGCATCGTAACATGTATCGCCGTTGATTAATACTTCGGGGGTTAAGACAGTGAAACCTCGATATTGTTAATTGGCATAATTAAATGCTATCGCAACTGTATTCTTAAACGATGATCTCTTTGACACCTAAAGTGATGGCAGAGTGAATTTTTTCCTGGTGTAAGGTAATTAGAGGGAAGATGCCAAGATACTATAACTCAGAGTTTATCCAGTATTTATTAGCAAAATCGTATCTACGAGTCCTTTTGTTGTGTTCCTGTGTTTTGATACGTATTACATTTTTTATAAATTTAATAAGAAACCTTAGGCATCTTTCCCCCAATTACCTTCTCGGTACACTTTTCATTTACAATGTTTATGGAATATGATAGATCATTATTGTTTCTCCGTCGTGGAAAATGCAGCGGGGATGTTGTAATAATTAATGGAAGTATGCTTGGGTAAGGTTCTCCGCATGGGTTTTTAAAAGCTTTCATTTGTAGTTACTATTTGTATTTTTCGCTATTCTTTCTTCTTGGATCTGTGGTTCTAATCAATTTATTTCTGCTGTTATTACTCGCGTCTATTTTATTTGTTACCTGATGGTGTTTAATAGACATGTAGGAATAAGTATGAAGATGCCTACACGAGTTCTGCGTGCCTGAATACTGAGTAGATGTGAACAGATGTTGAATTATACGTTGTAATGCGAACTAATATTCCCAATGATTTTCAGGTAAGTTATTTGGAACCTGCAGTTACCTAACGAATGTTAGTGTACTAGAAATTGAACACTGCATTTACTAATTCCGACAGAACTATGCGTATTTTATAAAAATCACACTTTCACTCGAATGTCTGTGCGTATGACGTCGCGCTGTATCAATGTCAAACCTGAATTCATTAAAATTAAATTGATTTCCCAGAAAGATCCTGCTCCAAAGTCAGAAATGGGGGATATTTGATTGATACGAAGGATTGATAATGAATCGATATTAACGTAACTCTGACGATCGAATGATAGCTTTTGAAAATTGTTAATTTTTCGAGCTTCAAGTCTGAGGAAAAATCGGACCGTTCCTATACCTTTGAGCAGCGTTAAACTGCTAAACTGGAGCACGCCGAGGATTGACGAAGGAGCCAAGGTAAGCTGCAAGTAATTGTATAACCGGCTTCCGAGAAGCGGAACGCGTATGTTGTGTCGACGGTGTATGGTATTTGTCGTTGCTGTTGCCAATCGACTGAATATTCCAAGAGTGACGAGGTGATTTTAGTGGAAAGTGGGTGGCGAACCCAGATTTTCGAATCGTACGTCAGAACCCTAAGTATCGAGGCGTTATGGCAAATATGGAAATACACTTTTAGGAAATTAAATTTCATATGAAATTAAGGAGGAGGTGAAATACTGTAAATAGTATCGCATAAAATGCAAGGCATCCCTTTCTGATATTCTATTTTCATTTTTCGCAATCATCCAGTGGTAGAGTTCATCAATTGCTCTGAATATCTTCAAAGCTTCTATTAAAATCAATGCAATCGCAGAAATGCTATAAAAAGAACGATACTTCGCAACACTACCCTTGACTGCGATAGCCCCCGCTTTCATGACAAATGTTTCGCTAGTCTTTTTCCCACCAAAGTACCTCCAGCTTCTTTTCGTTCGTTTATCACTGGAGTTCGACCAGTGGAATGTTGACGCAAGGAGAAAGACACATCAGAAGCTGAACGTCATTAGACAGGCAGGGCGCGTTAAAGTGAACACGGATCGGACACAGCCATTCTGAATTCGACGGCGCAATGTCGCGTACGCTCGCGGAAACAAAGGGACAAAGGGAGGAACCGTAGAAACGTATAGAATGGAAAGGAAAAACTGGCCAAATAAGCCGTCAGAGGGCAAGTAACGAGGCATATAATAACCCACAGTGACATTCGAACAAACAGCCATCTGTAGGTAATACCCCTGTGGTGTGTAACGCCCCGAAAACTGCGCCCCGCCAAGAAATTACAATGACAATGCGCGAAATCCGATCCGCCGGAGGGCATCCACTCTAGCTTTATTTCTCCTTCGCACCTCGAGCACTCGCCGAACGTATTTAGCCGCGTATCGCGACCGGTACCTTTTCTGCCATTGTGTCGCCTATTCAGGGAAGCCAGGAATTACAGCGAGCGTCGAGGGTTGGTCCGTTACTATAATTGAAAAACTTGATAAACACGACTGACAAAACTCTCGGCAACGTCCCCACTCCCTCGTGCTCCTTTAAAAAAAGAAAACAGCATCTAGTGACATCTAGCATCCTCAGGTACGCAACCAACCCTCTACTTTGCGCTGGCAAAAATTGCACGCGAGACGTTGCCACCTAACGAAGTATCTACCCCCATCACGAGCCTCTAAACGAAAGCCTCGGTTCAGCTCCTCAGGGATTAGTGGCGTTGCACCTTGTAGCAGAGCCTAATGTAATCCTCGTCGCCAACAATTCGCGAGATTCGTCCTGGAAAGAGTCACGATCGAGATTCCTTCGTTTCTTTGTGCCCGCGTTTACGAGTGTAGATGGAAACCACCTGGGGGTAGAATCCGTCTGTCGGGGCTCTTGTCGGGCCAACTAAGCGCGCGTGTGACACTTTCGCAACGCGTCCAGTTGGCCGCGATACCTTGTCGCGCATTGACGGGCCACCATCCCATATGTACAGCCGCGAGAGAGGATCGAGCGAAGCCCAAGTTTCCTTATAACCGACCATCGCCGCGATCCACGACACATCCTCCTACCAGAACCATTGGACACAACTGGTTCAACGTTACGCAACCGCACGCATTGGGCAGTGGCTACCACCTGTGCGTCTCTATTCCCTCTATTCACTGCTCGCCGACCATTTCCACGCGCACCTACACGATCACACAGGCTTGCTAAATGAACGCCGCCACTCCACAATTATAGCCGACCCTGTCTGTGTACACCGTGGCTAGTCTATATGCTTATGGTTCCGACTTCCGAGAATCTGGAGCGAGATTGGCGTGAAAGTGCGACCCACTATCCGTTGTGATTTTCAATCGGTCCGGGAGATAAAGCTTTAATTAGACGGACGTCGTATCGGCTTTTAATCGTGCCCCACGGTGCCTGGTTTCTTTGCCGATTGCCAGGGAATGGGAAATCTATTTTCTGTCGCGGTGGATGGTAGTGCTTCCAGATTGACGGGTTTCAAATATTACGGGGTACTGAATAGGGTAGCACGGGTCGCGAGGTGGTGATTTATTGCGAAAAGCAAGTGGGAGGTAGGGTAGAGCTTAAAAGCTAAGGATACTTTGTTTTCATAAGTCTTATCATCCTGATTTGTCTCTTTAGATATACAAACATTATAGAAAAACTTTGGATAATATGTTCTTATGTTTAGGTCGTTTAGGGGTAGCTCTAGTCAGTCAAAGATTATAGGAATTATAAAAATTCATCTATTCAATCATATTTTAATTTATGTATTTTCATTTATATTTGAGGATTTGTTAAATTTATTGTTAACAGAGGCAGGCAGTGTTTGTTTCCTGCTGTCAGGGCACAATCTACTAATTGTTTTACTTAATTATACGTCAGATGGGGCACAATGATATCTTTTCTCAGTTTCTATTTTTCTTAACCCTTAGTATCATGATTTTTTTACCACTCAGAAAAATTCTTATCGGTCCATTTTTGTCCATACTTCATCGTGAAAATAAGTAAAAAAATTCTAGTGTAACAATTTTTTATATAAATGAAAAAATATGGATATAACACCCATGTTAAACCATGCATAAAGGTGCCTATGCATTATAATGTGAAGCCAATGCTCGGTTTTTCTGAATATTGCACTAGTGTTGCATACATTATTATGTTCGACATCAAATTTATTCACAAGGGAAATCCGAAATAATTGAGAGAAAAATTAGCATTTACCTGGTGTTTTCAGTGGTCCTGGCTAGGGATTGCAAACCGGTAAATCGGTAAATCGGTTTGAAGTTTTTTTGCACTGATAACGTAGTAGATGTCGACGGAATTATGCGCTGTATATACGCGCTACATTGCTATACATCCAATTTTTACCGGTGAATCGCCAAATTTTTACCGGTAATTTGATAAATTACGTATTTCTCGATATTTACCGGTAAATTACGTGTTTCTCAATATTTGCCGGTAGATCGCGAGAAATACGTATTTCTTGATATTTGCATAATTCCGTCGATATCTACTACGTTATCAGTGAAAAAAAGCTTCAAACCGATTTACCGATTTACCGGTTTGCAATCCCTAGTCCTGGCGAAATTAAGAGTTGTAATCAACAATACGAGACAGTGTATCACAGTAGAATTTCTACGGATGTACTTCTGCCCTAAGGACACTTGTTACACACGGTAATAGTAAAGTAACCCTTTAAAGTTCATGAAAAAGCCTCCACACAGCGCGTATGATTTTTTCAATTAGTGTAACACGGGTGTTACACTATGATACTAAGGGTTAATGAACGAATGAATGCATCTGAAAAAATTTCTAGTGTTCCATGCCCTTTCTATACTTATTACGTACATTGGAAATTCCATCATCATTGAGCTACCCCTAAATATAGATGAATTGCGCTAATATTCTGCTGGATTTTATTTCTTATAAAAAGGAACAAATTGCGATGGTAAGATAATATTTTCATGGTTGAAAATTAAGCTCCACCCTAGTGGGAAGTGTAAACAAATGTTTCCTCTCGGATATAAAATCTGTTCTGTCACAAAAAAGACATCCTCCTCGACTAGAGAACTAACAGAACCGAACTTCCGTCGCGCCGATTCGCATAATATCTGTGTTTGATTGATACAAACATTTCAGCGATCCCCATCTTTGATTCGCCTTTTCCACGACGGCAATTACGGCCGTTAAACTGGCGTTAAAAGCGCACGAAGGCCACGCGCCTTTTTACCATTCCACCGCGGTTAAAATTCAAGCCCCGTCCACGGAGGAGTAGCCGATACGACACAGAGGCAGATAAATTCTAATTAAGAGCGACAAGTTGCCCGGCTGGCTACTTTATATTTCCGGTTGCGCGGCGGGCATTTTATAACAGCCGGATTATAGTCGCCACTTCGCGCGTGTTTATCCCTCGAGAGTTTCGCAGCTCCGCGCTCTCGGGCGGCGTAAATCCGCCCCGACGGGATAAATTTCGATTCGAGGGGATCCCGACGGCCGGCCGGTAACTCGGAGTTACGAATCGGGGAAAGTCGAGTCGAATTGAGACGCGATGGCGCGGGAGCCTCGGTAACGCTGTCCCCTGGCAAGACGAAGCGCTGATAAAGTGTCGAGTTTAAGTGGCGTTTCCGATAATGACCGCTGGATTGCGGTAAACAGGTGGGCTATGAGTGAAACCGTGATCGGGATGCTTGGGAATATGTTTCGTCTTCTGACGGGGCGCGGTGCCAGATGATAAATAGTACATTGCGTGACAAGGGAGAGAAGAAAGCGATTTCGACGAGCGTGAAATTTGCGAAGCAAAATCGCGTCTCTCCCTTGTCACGCACAATAATTTTTTCCAACATCTGTACGAAAGGTGTGTTCTCTATAGCCTGCTGAGCGATTGGCAAAAAAATTACCACGGGGTAACGCCAAACTCCAGTTTCCTTGGGAGCAAAGTAAAGAATTGTGTGTGCTTTTCCCTTGGAAAAAAGTAAAGTAGAAAACGCGAATACGCCTGAAGTTGGTGACTTTGCTCCCGCTCAGCAGGCGTAAAGAAACACCTATTTTCATGCATGCGTCGAAGAAAGTCACTTACTTTTCAGGAGAGGCAGATCGTTCATGAACCCTCCATCGTCCACGTTCGTGTTCTGTAAGGGAGAACAGAGATAAGGGGTGTTAATAACAAGCATCCAGGCTAAATTGTGATACAGTTTGCGTTAGAAAGAGAAGCTCGCAGAAATATCTTCTGTTATCATCTTGAGCTAATATACAATACTAGCTCCTCGAGATTAAAACATCCCTCTAGTTATCTTTCAGACAGGAATCTCTTACCCAACCTCCAAGATTTAGCGATTTCACAGAAAGTGGGTTACAAGCTATTTGAGAAGCTGATCGTTTACGGAGAGGAATGACTTCTTTCCAGCCGAAAAATCTGTTTGGTTCGTCGGGATAGAATTCTCCTTCGCGACTGGATTCGAATAGCGAAACGACGACGGTAGAATGATAATAGAGAAAATGCTTTGCGATTACGTACATCGTCGCTCACCTGGGGGTCGTCCACGAGGCTGCTGTGGAGAACGAGGTCGGTTTGGTCGAGGCCCGGGGGTGGCAGGAGGGCGTCGGGACGACGAACGGCGCCGTACTCGACGCCCCTTCCGCCGCTGCCTCCACCGCCTCCACCGCCGCCGCCTCCGCCACTACTGCGTCCACCGTCGTATGGAAACGACGCGTGCATATTCGTCTGAAAGTCATAGAAAAGAAATGGTTAGTCGTCGTGTCTACCCTATTTTCGTTAAGAAGATACGGAACACCCTTCGAATTCATTTTTTGAACATTCAGCTACTTCTATTCAAAGTACACAGCATTTCTGAACAGTTTCACACAAGATGTGTTTAAGAATTCGAAAATATATGATACTATATATTTTTATCAATGATTTAAATCTAAAATAATTATTATATAGTTAGATATACTAAAATATTTTCTGACTTCATTCTTATGAAATTCTACATTGATTTTTGAGCTTGTCTCGATAAAATTCTGCAATGATTGATTTTCTATTAATTCTTCCCCTATTTAAAACTGCGCGGCACGTCAGCAATTTGATGAATATTATTTATACAGTTTTTACACGCGCAGATAAAAACGTTCGCCACCGCTGCCCCAGGTGACAGTAATGGAGATAGATGTTAGGCATTCCTTGATTCGGTTTGGTTGTGGTTACGAAATCTCTGTATCATTCACTGAATTCTCACTAAAGCATCGCTCAATGAGCGCATTTACGCATCTGAAATAACCGCGGTAAAATCACTTTCCCGGTAAATCCGAGCACGTTGCTGCCACCGTGCTGGACCTTTTATGGTCACGCGAAGACCACGTTGCTCTTCGCGTAAGTAGTTAGCATGACGGTGATCGAGGCCTTAGTGCATCAAGAACCTAGTTCCATCATTTTATCCGGCATCTAATCCAATGTGAATAAGAAGCACGCATTAGTTTAACGTCAGCGGGAGTTTGCGATCTGCGATGGATGGTAAGCAGGTAAAGGTCGCGGGTCAGAGTAGTGGTCGAAGGCTGCCGTCGAATAAAACAGAAATATCTTCTCGATTATAAGTTTAACGGAGGCCTGACGTAGATTATAATTAATATCTACCGCGAGAAATCCTCCACGATGTTTGTGTCAGCTTAGCAACTCTTTTCAAAGTAATCTTCGTATCGACGGCTTAGCGCACAAACATCGCGCGTCCACCTTCTGTGCAAATTCAGTTTTTATATGGAACAAACAGTTGTTGACTGTATCTTTATGATTCACAATAATCAGATTCATATCTATTTCATAAATTTGTAAAAAATAATATTTTTACATCTTGCATTTGACTCTTGAACCTGCCATTTTGCATACTTTCGTATTCCAAATAATCTACGAAGCTTCCGACCTTTTCATACGCCCGGCAGGAAGATAAACATCGTTAGAAAAGGAAAGAAATTCGCGAATCGTAAGAGCTCGGAAGGAGACCCAGTTCTCACGTGGACTACGATGACTCGATGACTCGACGATAGCTCGAATCGTTGATACAATCGCACGGGAGGCACGTAATGCAATAATACCGTGAATAGAAAGACAGAAGGTTCTGTCATCTGGCTGTTACGTTAGATTCCCGGGGATTTTTAAGGCTCCTTAAATGCATTACGCGCGCCCTGTGCCCGCGTGCAATTTTCGCGCGGCAAAGCTCCACCCAGCTTGAAACGGTTCCAGCCATTAACCATAAATTCGTCCAGTGACATCGGCTTAATTCGGCCCAAGTATAAATACAGCATCGGCGCCGAACTCGCCGGGCGAGCTTTAGCGTCGGAAATTAAAAGCAATTACCTAAAGACCCGATAAATCCGGTATCATCCGGTGATTACGTAAATCATTTTACGCACACCGTCGGGAAATATCATTCGCGGGTGCAGGGAAAAATTGATTTTACAATTCACGCTTTACACGTGCACGTAAATTGCACCACGCGGCAATACTGCGAACCATCGCTACATCGTTCATAAATGATTAGTTATTAACACGGATCACATTTATTTTTTGTCGTTCGCAGTTGTATCATTGCTGTGTAAATTACTCTGATACGTTTTAGGCGTTGTAGACGCGATCGAATTCGAAGCGATTTCGTGTTGTGGGTTAAGAATATTTTGACAAATGCAGTATGGCAATTGGAAAAGTCTGACAAGGCAAGATCACGAACCCGAAAATTAAAAAAAAATCCCGAAACTTTGTGAATATGCAGGGAATTTCCTGCAGATTACAACGCAATTTTTGTTTTCTGCTCAAATTCATTCTAAGGGGTTGTAATTGACCCCTTAAAATCCGGTTATTTTTCGATTTTGTGTTATAACTCGTGAACTGTAAAATAATTTTTTTTTACCAAATGCTAGATCTAATTGAAAGAAATAACTTTTGCCTTGAAACTCTTCTTCTATCTCTCACAGTTCGCGAGTTATAACGCAAAATCGGAAAATAGCCGAATTTTCAGGGGTTAATTTCACCTCCTTTGAGTGAATTTGGGCAGCAAAGAAAAATTGCGTTGTAATCAGGAGGAAATCCCCTACATATTCACAAAGTTTCAGAATTTTTTGAATTTTCGGGCTCGGGATCTTCCCTTGTGAGATCGTTTCCCTAGTAGCATTTACTGTTGGCATCTTGATGGCCAACTGATTCCCAACTTGGGGCTACTGTGGGCCAACCAGAAATGCTACTAGGGTTAATATTATTACTGAAACTTGTGGATTTTTTACTTGTGATGAGATTTGAGAGACTTCTAATATCCCCGTACACATGCAGAAGAAGGGATAGAAATAAGAGGAACTATGACTCTGCTCGAGGAATACTCTTGCCTCATATTTTGCAGAATTTTAGTGGTGTATATCTCGGTTTTCACACGCCGTCAGTGGACACATAATTCTAGAATCTTTAGAAAGCTGCTACAGATGATCTTTCAAGCGCAATTACTTAAAGCTATTATCTGCTGTTAGAGATAGCAACAGCAGCGTGTAAAACATTTGAATAATCGCAATACATTTAGAAGCTGATTAAAAGGGCCATATTCTATTCAGAATTATTATATCATGGAATGTAAGAGGTAGAAGTGATCCCAGACGTTTTGGGCGTTAGTAGAGTACGAGATGGAGAGTTTCGTCATATTAAATTAACATAAAAGCATATTAATCATTCTGGACGCCAATGATATGATTAACAGGAGGATTTATAGGCATGCAAGTTGTCTACACCGATCTTATGTAAGAGACCGCACACGCAGATAAAAAAAGAGCCAGGACAGTGTTCTAAGAATTGAAACACAAGGTAGACATACGTTTGGAATCTTAATCACTATCCGCGGGGAAAAACTGGTGATTTTATCCCGTGTGCAAGTCGACCGTGCCACAAATACGGTTATATTACGAGCCCTTGCCATTATTGTCATATATCTTTCCTATGCGATCCACGAGGTTCCCCCCATCGAGAAGAAATCTCGCCGCACGTTTCTCCGATTTCCATGCCAGATTGTTCGCTCTATTGTAATCGTTTTCTCCGTTACGACTATTCTAGATCGCCCTGATACCTCCTCTCCTGGGAGACCAAGGAAGCCACGAAAATATCAAGCTTTAAAAGAGAGACTGTCTCACCTAGTTGTAGAGCGAACTTTTAAAGAAATCTAGAGTAAACGAGAGGAAGCAAAGCTACGATACTGTTAAACGCGAGATCGCGAGTCATTACTCCCTTCTGATTTACCACAATCTATATCCCAACTATCTTCTTAATTTCTCTAACAAGGGGAGATCCCGAACGCGAAAAATTCAAAAAATTCTGAAACTACTCTGTGAATATGTAGGGGATTTCCTCCTGATTACAACGCAATTTTTGTTTGCTGCACAAATTCACTCAAAGGAGGTGAAATTAACCCTTGAAAATTCTGTAAGAGATAGAAGAAAAGTTTCAAGGCAAAAGTTACTTCTTTCAATTTGGTAAAAAAATTATTTTACAGTTCACGAGTTATAACACAAAATTGGAAAATAACCAGATTTTCAGGGGTCAATTCCACCCCCTTGCAGTAAATTTGGGCAGCAAACAAAAATCGCGTTGTAATCAGGAGGAAATTCTCTACATATTCACAAAGTTTCAGATCTTTTCGAATTTCCCGGTTCGGGATGTTACCTTGTAAGTTCTCTAGCATGAATTCTGAATATGTATGTGGCACTTGCCGCAGTATTCCTCGAAGCCTGCGTCGGATGGTCACTTAACAGTGGCATCGATAGCAGCAGAGAATTATTTTCCCAGTCGTAGCTGGCCAGTAAAAAGCAAAGTAGAAAACATGTCGTTTGGCGCGGAAAGAGATACACATATTCCCCCTTGGATTCTGTTTTTACGTGGCGGAGGTTACCTTGTCCATTTATCATCGCGATAGGACTCGCGCATCCCGATTAGCAAAATATGCCTAATGAGTTCGATATGATCGATAGCGCGCTCGGTTCCGCGTTCACGCTTCGCCAATGGAGAATTATACGGTCGGATTAGGGTCGCGCGATTCGTCAGATTCAACCGATCCGCGCGTCGAAAATTACACGGCCCATCGTATGTAACGTCGCCTACCATGCCAGCGCCGACTTTCACGCGGCGAAAGAAATGGAAACGGCGCTAATTAACGGCGTGGCGGCTACTAGAATCTATCAATCCTCGGTGGCCCCGTGTTAGTTATAAATTGATGTAACCATGCCACCCGACTAATGAGATGAAATGTGATCGCCTTTCTCTCGTTAAACGCCGCGCCGAAGTAAAGTCACGTCGATCGGCCCCGCCGGTATATATCGATACTGATAAATGGCTTATGGGAGCAGCTCCGGATATCGCGGCGGGTCCTCTAGATCGACAATAACGAGTCCCGCCGTGTTTCCTCTTACGCAACCATCCCCCTTGTGTTGTAATGTTAATCGGCTGGGAGTTGTGCAACTTTTTGCGGGGAACGCGTTACGTGCCGCTCGAGAAATGTCTGCGTCTCTGGCTGTCGAAAATCTCGAGCTCCGAGGGGACGCGGCCTGGAAATATTCCAGGTGGAATTTGCGATCTACGGGGGCGAAGAATGCTACTCTGTGATACAGTAGAAGATCGATCGATCTAAACGTGGGAGGCAGAATTATTCAGTGTAGAGAATTGATGAGCTGTTGTTGAAAACACTGTAAGTGCCAAAAATCAAATTCTACATGTACTAGGTATAGTATTACCATTGGCAAGTATCTAGAGCATTTTCCAACGAAATTTTTTTCTTTCAATTTTCACTCTTCAATTTTTCGGGAATAGAATCCATTTTGAAGTAATGTTTATCGTGCTATGTTTTGGATAAAGTGACGTATGTACAGTCGCATCGAAATGTAAGTTGACACTCTTTAAAATCGCATAACTTTTTTAAAAGTGGTCCAAAGGACTTGAGTTTTTTTTTAGAAGCTAGCGGAATTAGTTTTCCAGGTAATGAAAATTCAAAAAACCCGTTTGTAAATTGAAGTAAGTTGTATACATGCTGAAAATTTCATCTAAATCGGTTAACATTGCTCTGAGCTACGCACGTTTAAAGAATAAGGACGAAAATTGCGAAATTCCCGAAATCAGCGATTTTCGCCCTTATTCTGCGATCTTTAAGCGTTTATAGCTCCGAGCAAAGTTAACCGATTTAAATGAAATTTTCAGCATGTATACAACTTACTTCAATCTACAAACGGGTTTTTTTGAATTTTCATTACAGGCTCAGAAAACAATTTGAGAAAAAAAACGACCTTCACTATTTTCATCGCTATTCCGACCAGTTGCATTTTTTTTCAAAACCACGAAACACGTCACCTAGAAAACTAATTCCGCTAGCTTCTAAAAAAAACTCAAGTCGTTTGGACGAATTTTAAAAAAGTTATGCGATTTTAAAGTGTCAACCTACTTTCCGTTGCGACTGTAAATATGAGTGGCATTAATTTTCTACGAGTATCAAGTTAATTTAAATTTTTAAAACAGGCTATTCGAGTACAAATTCATCATCATTGTCCCTCGAGTGGTCGGGGTTTAACTCTTTCCCGCAAAAAAGTCCCGCGACAATGAGGCAGATTTTGCGAATCTAAGATCCCTTACCCCCAAGAGGCTGTCGCAAATTGTACTCTCTCGAGCATAAACGTGGGATCGTGAAGGGACGCAGACAAGATACTATAATTCGGTATAAAACGCGTGTGGGTTAGGGTACGAGGAAGTACCCAGCCGCCTCGTTTTCAAGGATAAAGCTATTGGAATCGGTCGATCCACTTGGCTGATTATTGGCATTGTCGTCTCTTTTTCAGAAGCCTATCATCGTTTCGTCTTTCTTCGTAGGATGCTTCATACGATCGGCGAGATTCGTCACTGCGCGCTACTCTGTGCATCGATACTTTGATTGCGAACACTGATTTCCATTTACATTGAATACAGAATCTAATAATACAAGAGTGAAGAAATAACTTACTTAAAAAATAAGTTTAATAATTAATAATTTCTATCAGATCTAAAGCTTAAAAGTTCTATGGAGACATTCTACCCTAATTTTTTTATGTTACTTAAGTAATCAGAAATTCGATGTTTTTCAATTTCACATCGATACTAGAATCGCTGTCCACTGTCGATTTTAGATACGATTTTATTGTTCCCCTTAATTTTCCTGGCTTTATTAAGTATTTTACTGCAACCCGCTGTACTCTTTTCGTTCAGTTCAGCATGATGCAACATTAGTCACCAGCAGTCGGAAGAACGTTTATTAATCGTTTCACCGCCAGACCTATGATTACCGATTACACGCCGATCAAATATCACCTTGTCTAAATGGCCGGACACGTTCATCCAGTAGTTTCACCGTTGCATTTTCCCGTGGTTTCACGTCGAAGCTTTTCGCCGTCACGCAGAAAGAGCAACTGACGAGGCTGCGAGGAGAAACCGTTTACCCCTTTTACGTATCTCTAACACCGTCTTAAGGATTGCAGTGCTTAGCATATTTCCGTCAAAGTAAACGTCCCAGGCATCCTCCCCGAGGGAATGCCAAAGGTCAGCCGAAAATTTAATAAGTAAATTACTTGCGGAGGGTAGCGAACGAGGCTCTAAGAGGGTAGTTTATCTCCAAGCTATCAGATCGAATCGAACGAGCAAAGTACCGTATCGATACAATCGTAATTGATAGTTAAATTTCAATACTTTCACCTTTACCAAAAAATCCCCATTCAAATAAGACTAAGATCTTTTAAATAGAAGACTCATCAATGAATTTTGAACAGACATATTCCAAAGTTACAGGTGCTTCATAAACCATGCAATGAAACATGCTTCATTTATATTTCAACAATATTGGGTTGGTGTATATGAAATCGCCGATTGTGGATAGCGTAAATTTCCTTTCTTTATAGTGTGGAGATACAATAATAATTACTAAGGTTGGCTCACGACTAGAAAAGTGTCGAAGAAGCTCAGAGAAATAAAATAAAGAAAATTGTTAAAGAGCAAAGTATATATTTTCATTGAAACTTCCCTACGCGAAACGAAAATTTCATGTGCACCAACTTAATATCCAAATATGTAATTTGAGACGCAATTGGCGGTTCATGTATTTTAATTTAACGTTTCCGTGACGATCTACCTGGATATTGCTTAATAGAGCTAATATCTCGAAGTGGCTCGAAACGATCTGTCCCCTTCGAATTACCAGAGTGTGTCTTGCATCGTTGTCGTTCTTGTTATTGATGGCGGAGATACCGAACCGAAAACTCTAAGGGTGGTAAGAGTGGTAAGGGTAGCAACAGACGCATAGCCGTAGCGCCAAGTTTCCTAACTATGATCAACTATGCAAGACGCCATTACTACGTATAGTTCGGGAATGGAGCTCAAGACTTCGTGTCCCGCGTATAACTATTTTGTCTTCTGGCAGACCGAAAGTCTCGTCGAACCTCGGTAATGACGCGGCTGTGTAGAAATTTCGCTACGCCTCTCTTAATGCCGTGTGATTCGCGAAACGAAAATTAGAAAGGCTTGACGTTTTCTGCGATTCTTAGCCTATGCAGGACAATTGTTTTTGTATAGCACTCACTGTATATTACTCACTGTCGCTCGCATACATCATCGATAATCGCGTTGTAGCCAAGACTCGGTTCTTATGGAGCAAAACTGGACTGCAGAAGTATTCGAAGGATTTGTTCGATATTTCATAAACCGAGAGATTGCATCAGTATAAGATTTCATTGAGAACGAGGTCGGCCACCCTCCGTCGAAGAATGTGCTTTAGGCAGACCGAGATAGGGTACGAGGGGTTGGTACCGCTTGAAATAATCGATATCGCAATCTCATAAGATGGCAAAGTATTTTAAAGCCAAGTCTCTATCATAACTCTCTATTTATATCTATAATTGTACCTACACCTTGAGCACTGTAAATTATCTTTTCCTTTTAACATTCATTTATCTGCTTTCTTCAAAACTTTATCATCTGCACGAAAGAATTTAGATGAAATTTTTTTAACCCTCGGTTGTCACACTGGGTCAAATTAACCCTGCAATTTTTTAAGCAAAAATCTTCTTGGAAGTCTTATTGCTTCAAATTTATTTTTTAAGCATGATGACACTTTAAATGTCAACTTTTCACGATGGTCATATATTCTACAATGTTGAAACTTTATCTCAGAATTTTTCAGACTTAACTTAACAAATAGTTTTTAAATAACAACTGATTGAAAATTGGCAGGGTCGAATTGACCCAGTGTGACAAAGACGTTCGAGAAAGTAGGTGTGACAACCGAGGGTTAACTGAAATTCATTTCATAATCTCAAAATTCCACTTCTACATCTAAAAAATATGAATAAAGGATTCTATGTAAAATAAATTGCAATAAATACTCTGCCAACTTGTCATGTTACGTTACCTTTCAGAGTACAAAGCTGCAGTTACTACGAATCGATATTTATTTATTTATTTATTTAACATAAACAGTAGTTATTTATTTATTTATTTAATATGAATTATATTACGAAGCGAAGCAGCGTTAAAGTACATCCGACTGCTTTTTAAAGTAGCCGTATTCTGTAAAACATACCGGAACCTCTCGTACCCATTTTACAGGGCAAATCTCGGAATAAACAATTATCGCTACAGGGACGGCTCGCAACACGAGCCTGCATATGGCGTGGACAGATGCTTTAAAGCGAACCCGCTTTTCTCTTCTGCCCAGTTTCGGTCTATACTAAACGCATTCTCCGTGCTCGTGTCGAATTTCGTCGAGCCCAGTCTTTTTTGCCGAACGTCACACGACACCTCTGGAAACCGCCCAAAACATAATCCACAAGAGCGGCGTACGCGTGTCACGTCCGTGTAATTAGGGTGATATTCTGATAAAAGCTACGGGAGCAAGGTGGACCGCAAATACTATTACTGTCACCGTTATTAGAGGTCTAAAGTTGTCCCTAAAATGACACGGTGCCAGGGTGTTGCGTAACCGTAACGGGAACCGTGCACGAATGAAACTCAGCGGGCGTTTATTTGCGATGCAAAGTCCCCCCAGAGCTACACATTCTTCACAGCCATCAGCCCCCGATCGGATCGACCATTCTCCCGCTAAAAACGGCTATAACAAACTATTCCATCCTCAGCAACACCTCCGACCACCATCCCAAAATCTCCATTTAAATGCGAAGCACAGCGTGGCCTAACGTCACCTCTGTTAGTCCACTCCCAGTCAAATATCTTTCTCCAAACACGGCGATCCGACGTCGCCTCGCCGAGCGCGCCATGCTCGTGGCGCTTTCGCGCGCTATGCTTCCTAGATCAAACAATTACCTCGCGGCTCAAACAAAAACCCGCTCGGGGTACTTAAAACCGAGGGGCACCCGGTCGTATTTGAACGCGTACGTACACGCCGGGGCGACCCGTGAGTAATTCCAGAACGGAAAGGAGCGCGGGACGAGCAAGAAACCGCGATCCGTCCTCGAGCCAGGAAAAATCGATCCGATATAGGGGAACAAAACGTTCCGTTCATCCACGACTTCCTGCTGGCCGGTTCTTCTGCCGGTCCCGAGGAGAGCCGGCCCCGGTTTCTTTCCGACCTGTACGCTAATATCTGCGCCGGGCCAGCCCTTCTATTACACGGGGACAGGCACGCATGACCGTGGCAAATGCAAATGTCGCGCGCATCGCCGCCATGGCGGTTCTCGCGTGCACCATCCAGGGATCAACGATCGCAATCACCGATGTCACGGGCCGACTTATTGGCCGCGATACGTCTAATAGATCGATACCACCCGTTATTACGTACCCCCTCCCCCCTCCCCCCCCCGCTCTGCCGTTCAGGGTTGCGAGCCGCCAGCCTGCTCGTCCTACAAATAACACGCCGCGCACTTTTCTAATGAGGTAGCCGGACGTGCACGTGACCGGATCTCCGCGCGCTTCGATTTTACGCGCAAAGGCACCACGACCTGGGACAGTGACTGCGCGAGACGCGCGCACTGTATCTCCGCGACTGTGTTCCTTACTGAATGACATCTCCGAGCTGAAGGACCCTATCGTTTTTGTTTCTACGATTCTTTCTACCGATTCACCCCCTTGCAAAGTTTTAGCCTAACTGATGGGGCGCTCTCTGGCTGATACAATTTTATGTAAATTAGGGGTCGTTCTTAAATTACGTAAGAGTTCCTGAGGGGGTCGCGAATTTCTTGCGTTTCCTTAGAAGGGGGAGAGGGAGTTAGCTAGCGTATTACGTAATATTTTTTAACACAATTTTCAATATGAGTAACCTAAAAAACTACATTTCATCGCACACGAAGTGCGAAGAATAGGATTTTGATATCTGAAGAAATGCAATGTAAAATATATTACGTAAGGAAGGGAGCTTGAATATGAAAGCTTATGAATTATTGTGCTGGGGTGGTGGGGAGAAATCGCCAAAATCACCCTTACGTAGTTCAAAGGTGGGAATAACCCCTATGGAAATAACGACTTACCACGTGAATTCCCTCTGCATCCCTCCTGAGATCTCCACTCCTCTGGCCCGCCGTGACAGCGGCGCTCAGGTGATTGTAGTGATGCTGATGCAACGTGTTGAGCGTCTGCGTGTACGGATCGCCGACGAGGTAATCGAGATGCTGCGGCTGGCCGAGGCCCGGATGCTGAGGACTCGCCGGCGCGTGGTGGTGCGAGGGGAACGGGGGCGGAAAGTACGGGGGTTGAAAGTCGGAGGCGGTGGGCAACGAGGCGCCCCCGTGATGGGGCATCCCGCTACCGTTCCCATTGCCTCTGTGACCGTGGTGATGGGCGCCGGAATACGGCGAGGAATTTCCGCCGCCCAGCGAGGAAATGCCCCCGTGACCAGTTAAACGGTCCTGTTAACAGAAAGCACATCTTTATAAGTATCGCCGTCGCAACGGACCGCCTGCTACGCTCGCTCGAGGAGTCTACTACGGAATCGACGAGCTCGGCCGCGAGCATCGGCAGTTTGTGGAAACGTTCCGCGCAATTGTTTGTTAGTTTCGGGACGGTGAACGGATCTTTTTTGTAAGGGCGAAGAAATGAAAATATTTGGCAGCGCACAGCCGATCTTTGTTTACTTGCTCAGCGTTATTTGTTGCCTGAAATGTTTTTAGGCTGCGAATATTGATTGCAAATATTTGGAGGGGGTGCGATAACACATGGATTTTCGCAATAGTTGCCTTTCGATGTTGTCGATCAGATTATCCCCGTAGAATGTGCTTCGATATTGCGAGCGACTGAATCTTTCGATGCATAACACGCGATACATATGCATAACTCTTCATCGTCGGACGAAAAGTTTTGCCATGGAAATTCAGAGGTGTTTGACCTATTTCCATGAAATGTGGAACAATTTTATGTTAAGGGGACTAGGCAGTCGAAGAATCGATTTTTTTATTGCATTTTTCGAAAGTACTATCTTTTCTCAATAAAATGCCGGTTGGTTTATAGTAAAAATCGCAAAATTGTAGATTTGACAGCTGAAAGCGTCAAGCGGCAACATATAGCGTCGCCGTTGCCCAGAAACTGTAAACGCGTTTTTCTCGAATATTTTTTTCTCTTCACTTTTTTCGTGATTGGGAACGAATTGAGGTTCAGATCGACTTGGAAAAATTACAGGATGTGTAGAACATGTGTCATTTCCGCGCAAACCTCTGATATGGTCTGTAAAAATTCGAGACTTTCATAAAAAAAATTAAGAAGTCGCCGGATTTTGGTAGCTCACAAACAATGATGGTGCGCTACTAAAATCCGGTGAGTTCTTAATTTTTTTATGAAAATCTCGAATTTCTACAGGCCATATCAGAGGTTTGTGCGGAAATGACACATATTCTACACATCCTGTAATTTTTTCCAAGTCGATTTGAAAATATGAAGAGAAAAAAAAATTCGAGAAAAACGCGTTTAAAGTTTCTGGGCAAAGGCGACGCTGTAGGTTGCCGCTTGACGTTCTTAGCTGCCAAATCTACAATTTTGCAAATTTTACTATAAACCAAGCGGCATTTTATTGAGAAAAGATAGCGCTTTCAGAAAATGCAATAAAAAATCGATTTTTCGACTGCCTAGTCCCCTTAAGCGAGAAGGGAAAAGAGGAGTTGAAACAGTGTTTGGGAAAACTGTTACATATTTGCGGATTCCTTGCATGCACTTGAAACTATTTGTGATACTGTAATATGCGCCGTTCGAAACAATTGGAGGATTACTTATTTAATTGCCCTGAGCAATGTTATAAAACTTACACACCACCGTGGTGTATTTGCTTCGTCCCCAAACAAGAGTTCCTGTAATTATTTTGAACAGCGCGGGGTGCGTGAGCAAAGATAGGTCACTGCAGTAGTACAGGTCAACCATTACGACACCTTTTGAAACCGAAGCAGATTTCAAAGCGTAGAACCTTGCCAACCAATTTTACAACTAAAGCCGTATCAGGCACGACTGTAACAGATGCAAGACAATGAAACAACATAGCAAACTCATTTACTCAAGGCTGTTCACCGAAGGTACTTCAAAGGTTTACCATCCTGTGTTCAAGTTACTCTGTGCGCTCCCCAGTCTCGTAGATCCTTTTCACAACTGATCCTTCCACAAATACATTCTAGATTTTTAACTTTCCACGTTCTTTTTAAGCTACTTTTATCCTTCTCAAGCTACTAATACCAATATATCGCATCTAAACAAAAGCTTTATTCCAATAGTAAACCGTTCCCATTCAGGTTCTATAAACCTCGCAGAATTTCAATACTGGACACCCCCAAAAACTTCATTCTTCACCTCACACATCTATAAACGAACCAACGTACAAGAAGAAACAAATACAAGATTACCTTCCATCTATACTTTACAATTAAAGACATACTAAGATTCGTTTTAATTTTTTTTATTAATTTTTTAATCATTTTCTATTCGAACACCGGCGAAGCCCTTCTTCGTATCTCCCAAACTCTCCCGCCGAACGGTTCTCCGCCTCACCTGATCTGGTACCAAGATCGCGCTGCCCCAGAATCTATTTCCACCGTAATTGAACGTAATCGTATCCGGCGAGCGGGGCCTCACGCATCGGTAATGCCGTAAAAATAAAAAGTAATAACCATAATAAATGCGCGCGGCGATACGCACGCACCGATGTACGCAACGGCGGGACGGGCGTTGAACGCAACTTTCGCCGCTATTAAAAAATTACTGGCCGGGCGTAATTGCGGTGACTAATGTACGCCGTTCAGCGGGGAAGGGGGGAGGAGGAGGAGGAAAAAATCGTGCCGGCCGTGCTGGAGGTCCGCCATTACTATAAACGACGAGTATATGGGACGGAGTCGCTTATCCGTCGACGGTGGCGAACCATAAATGCGGATAAATACTATGCAAATCTTATGGCGACCAGTGCAACGTAAACAGCTTACGGGCAGAATGTAGGTGTGCCGCGTGATCTTTTCGCGGGAAAATCGTATTAAAGCTAACTGCGCCGACACGTAACTCGCGCCGCGTCGGAGGCAGTCGATAACGCGATAAGATGTTATTAGGAATGATAAGCGACCGCGAGGAAAATCGCTGCCAAGTGACAGCGGCCGTTCCGTCGCGAGACGTGTCATAAATCCATCACGGTTTTCATCGTTTTATAGCGATCCATAATCATCCGTCATCAGACGGTAAACGCTATAAGTAGAAAACAAAAAGTAGATACGTGGGTCGCCAGCGGAGGATGTTTGTTAGAAAGTGAACGTGGGATGCCTGAAACGTTTCAGCTGGGAAATATAATTGAACCACTGTCAGCGTTCGACTTCACCGAATGTGGCAGTTAAATTCAGCACGAAATTAGGAGCATGTGCTCCAAAATCGAAAGGCAATCAGTGCCGGAGATTCCAATATTAACCCTTCGTTGACGCAACCCCTTCTTCGATCAACTTTGACACACCTGGGTGGCTCGCACCCAGAGCAATTTTTGAATAGCTGCCATTATCAGCTAAAGAATCCAATCGTCGTGAAAAAAATCGTGGATCGGTTTTAAGGTCTCTAGAATATATGCCAATAGTTTTTTTTATCGAAATTTAATCACAGTTTTTGTAAAAAAATCCTAGAGTACCACATGTCGAGGAAAAACGAAGAAAATCTTTAAATAGTTGTAACTTCTACAGATTTCAATATTAGAAGCTGAAAATCTACAGAGTTGTTGCTCGGGCATCGTATTTTCAGAGAGAAAAATAGTTTGTAAGTCAGCTTTGGGGAAAAGGTATTCATTTTGCATGTAGAAAGTACAGAGCGTGAAAATCAGCTTATGGGTGGCTCACACCGAGTGTCAACGAAGGGTTAAAGAGAGGGTATAACGTTTCAATGGGGACGCTTTTAAAGATTAGAATAAAGAGACTTGTACCGTGTAATATCTGTCTAATCGAGACCACTTTGTAACTGGAAAGAGAAGTTAATGAATTTTTTCGGTTACCACAGGTGATTCTGTACTTTTGACCAGTAACGTTCCCACACTCCAGTCACCTCTGGTCTTCGATTTCACTCGGCCAAATTGCGGTATAATTTTAAGAGGGCGTCTAATGATACGATTAAGTAGAACTTCGTTTAGAAATCCATTTAGGTAATTATGTAGAGCAGGCTCTCTACTTTACATTCGCGGGCAAATGTGGCCTTAATTCCGCTCCGAAACTTCTGTTAGAATTTTTTACATTCGTCGGACGTATCGAAAAAGGTATGCCTCTGTTAGACCCAGTGCGCCTGAAATTCATAGGCGACTTCAAGATTAGGATCTTAGAAAGATACAAGCTTCCGGCGTGTACTCCATGAAGGGGACGAAATTATAGCGTTCGGAGGTTATTACAGACAACCCATAAGTCTTGGTATAGTCGCTTTGCATCGTCATTAAGGAGACCGAGAATTTTTATGGGAGAATAACTAGCGCTCTGTATTTAACTATTAATTCACAGCTGTTTTAGGTACTGCGCCTCGCATTGTTCTCCAGTTCAGTCAGAAAGCTCTTGTTTCTCGTTGCACAACAGCGCGGCAAAGTATAGATGAGAATCTCCGCGCAAAGTGCTGATTATATCGAAGTCTACGCCAACTATCGATTGTACGGAATATCGGTCACGAATCGCAAAATCATCAAAGCAAATTGCCCGAGTGTGATGAAGCATATTTTAGCTTGGAAATGTAGTGAATCGTCAGTGGGCATTGGCGTTTAGCTTGCAATAGGAACAACGGTGACTACGAGCGTTCTCCAAAATTGACAGAAACGAATAGGGAAGAAGAATGTGTTAATGATGGAAAAGTAATCGGAGCTGGTTAGAAGAGCGGTGATTCAATTCACTTTTAATAAAGTCAGAACACCGAAGACTTTGAAACACGAGGATGCATCGTTTCCCAGATCTGCGACGGTCTTATTGGAGTATCAGAATTTTTCGCACGATTAAAGGGGGATGCAATCTGGCCCACGCGATCTCTCGATGAACCGATTACGCGGTATCACTCAGCCAGATAGTATCAGCTGTGATTTATCTGAATAAGGGTGGCAAGGCTTTGTATCGACGCTATGCCGGCGCGAGCCATTAGGTTTCCGTTCCTCTGATACGATCTCGAACATCTCTATAAGCCGCAAAAGGGCCAACACACATCTTTTTATCCATTCACTAGACTTTCCACGCGTGAATACCTCTTGTCCATTCTAATTACACAGCTTAAAACCGAGTGCCGTTTCGAAATAAAACGCTCCTGTTATTCACACATTTCCTATAAAATTATTCCCCCCCCCCTCAGAATTAAATAATCTAACTCCTAAATAATTAATCAAACCAATTCGCCGTTCTCACAAAAATCTGCATTTCATTAACCCCCCTCCATTGAGAGTCCTCCAGCTCGGTTCCCGTTTGAATTTCCGCGAAAAGTGAAGTAGAAATTACGAGGTCAAGTGCAGGACGATTACCATACGGGCGGAGCGCGAACTCGTGATCTCGCAGGAAGAAGAATTTCGGTATTGAACGGGCGTCCCGTAACGGCATTTAACGACGTAGCCCCGAAATTGAACGGGAAGGTCCGTTATAGAAGGGAACTCTCGTTTGCTCAAACTCGTGGCCGCCTAATCTCTGCTCGATACTATCGCGTAACGAGAGAGAATTTATCGTGCCTACACCGAATCGTCTTTCCAAATCGGTGTTTCGAAAGAGGCGCGCAGCCCACGTTGCACGATGCCATTGTGCACCTCGTAGCGTATAAAATATTCGTCGCTTAACGACGCGCGCGTCGTTATCGGGACGGGAACGAGTACCGTTCCATTCGATTCTACGGGAAGACACATTAAGACGTATTCAATTTGTAGTAATATTCATTATTCGACGATTATGTAGCGCCGACTTTCACGTGTCCGAGCCGTCCTCCAAGAGGCACGATTCGCTGCCTCTTCCTCTCTCCATCTCCCCACCGGCTCGTAGTTAAATTTCTGATTCAAATTTATCGCGCCGTTAAATCTCAGACTTTAAACGCACGCGGACAGTTAAGTTCGTAGTCTCTTTCCCTGGTTATCGCGATCGCTCTTTCGCGTTTATTAAAAATTCATTGCCCTGTCGTTTTCGAGAATTCGCAGACATTGGTGGCTTCATAGGTGATTGTGCTATCGAGGAAGGAGTTAGCATATATAGGGTACATGTTCCAATTACTGCCACTTAATTTATTTTACTTAATAAACTTGCAACGTATAAAGAATGCTGTAAAAAATTATTTATCATAAAATTGGGACTGTTCTTCTTATTATTGTAGTACATTCTTTATACGTCTATTCTTTATACCTTACGTTTTTTTTTTAAGTGAAATAAATAAAGTGGCAGTAATAGGGACACTGACAGTAAATGGGACATATACCCTAGACGCTATTGGGGCACCTGCTTTGGGAAATATGAAAACTATACTTGAATGATAGGGTGGATGCACCGTTTGTGGCCACTTTAAGGTATCGTATCAGTTTTGGCCACTCTTAAAAAATATAATCTCTTTGTTTTTTAATTGGCCCACAACTTCTTCAGCAGGTTAATTTAAATGCACCTGAAAGACCAGTTAGGAGCTTTCCTCTGTTTAAAGCCAAATTCTATTCTTGCCCCTTTGGCTATGCAAGTTCGCTAATACCTGTGCTTGCGGACTGAACTTTTTTGGATTCCCATTTACTTCCTTCAAATTGCAAGCGCGACGAGTCACCGCCACCAACATAGCGTCCCATTCAATTATTCTCTGACAACACTTTGTAAACCTTTGTATATAAAAGGAGTTATCCGTATAAATAAAATAAAATAAAAATAGAATAAAATAATATTTTTCCGTGTAAGCAATAAATGTAACCTTATATTTCTGACGGTATACTAAACGAAATATTTATCACGTGAGATTCTCCACGTAATAATGATCCGCAAGCGATTTAAAAATTAGCTAATTAAGCACATGGCCAAAAACAGTGCAATAGCCACAAAAGGTACATCTACCCTACATTGAATTTCGAACAACAATCTTCTGCAAGTTGGAAGAGATGTAAGTCTGTAAAATAAAGTAACGATGGCTACGCAAATTATACAGTAATCTGAATGTCTTCTAAGTAAACTCTAACTTGTGGGGAACCGTGTCTCGTTTACTTGGTCCTTAGTTACAAATTGAAATGCCAGGCATTCCCTGAATCGTGTCCTTCGAGAGTATTCAAAATGTCCGAGTGTATCGATTCCTCTGGAACGTGGCGATCGCAGATTAATCATAGCGAAGAATATAATCCCGGGAGGCAGGGGTTATATAGACTACACGGCGACGGGAGAAAATCGACGATCGTTTAATGGCTCGATCAAAATCTGACACTGTACACGCATAAAATTTCGAGCGGGCAGCAACCTGCAAGCGGTCGGTTCGTTTCACAAGAACCGCATAGCCGAACTTTCCAGTCGAGATCGCTATTGATAACGCGCGAGAGAAATCGTCTCTCTTACCACATATGACGAGTAGACAATTAATAACCAATAAAGCGGATCGTTTCGAAATCGACAGATCCTAGATTAAGGACAAATGGCTAGGAAAGAAAGCAACCGAGCTGCTTCGGTTCGCGAGATATGTAAATATTCCTTCTTTAACGGCTCGCGGCGGGGCTAATGGTTTGGGAAGATAGGTACAAAGAACTTTTGCAATGAACTTGATATAAGAAATGGATGATACTCTGTGCAGGATTATTGTTCGATAGGTTTCAGGCTGAAGTGAGATAGCTTTCAGCGAAAATTGCCCTGGCTTTTGATACAGGTAACGTACTTTTTGCGTTATTGCGGCTAAAGCTGTTTCTTCACTTGCGGCACAGTTGATCTGTGGAATACGATCCAACGAGTTTGTTGTAAATACAATTAAGGCTACCTTATTTAAGATTATACGTTAAGAAAATATCGCGGCAGGACTTTTTTTGTGAGTTAGCCTCGTGTTGAATTACATCTCCATACATTATTGACAAGTAGAAACTCCAACGTAATCGTCCTATGAGTAATGTCTCAGAGAAATGTAGTTCAAGGATCCTCTCTAGCTTCGGAAATGAAATTTGGCATAAGTTTCATTATTAAATACGTCGATGCGAAGGCGGCTTAGGCACACGGGAGAGGCCTGTGCCTGAGCAAATAAGTGATTAATTGTAAATTCAGTAATCTTAAAGATGTTCCACTGTGTGCACATACACGACTCTTCGCGTCTGAAAAATTTCACTTCTGAAGATACACGAGTGTCTGTTTAGAGAAACCTTGTGATATTTTGTATAAAGTTAACTTTACCCGTCAACGAGAGGTATTAACCGCGAGGAATATTCTTTTCTAAAGCTATTCTTGGTGGAACTTCGCTAAAACCGAAATAGCAAAGACGAAGTGGAAGAGGTAAATGATAAACGTGACTTCGTCGTAAACGTTTAGATCTTTCCGTTACTGGAATTTCGCTGATCAGGGTGTATCCATTAAAGCATACGAGGATAAAAACCAAACTTGAAATTCTTTTATCCAGAATGCTGATTTGCATGCGTGACTTTAATTACGTAACATTAAGCTATTTCGAAACTTAATTACCACAGGAGAATCTTGTAGGTTAATTTATAGAATTTAAAGATAAAGGATTCTCACTGTACAAATCAGAATTCCATAAAATATTTATCCTTATCTAGGTATTTAATCGCAGATAATCCACGCTGTTTGCAATGTACACTCATTACGTGGTAAAATCATGTAGACTTTAAAAAGCAAATAAATACGCATGCGAAACGAATTTGTTTCAATATCAACTGATTTGAATTCAGATTTTAGGGGCTACTAGAATAATCCAGCTAATATCGGTTCAAACGATCAGCTGTC
Source organism: Andrena cerasifolii (assembly GCF_050908995.1). Lineage (NCBI taxonomy): Eukaryota > Metazoa > Arthropoda > Insecta > Hymenoptera > Andrenidae > Andrena > Andrena cerasifolii. Next base: position 4,611,511 of record NC_135126.1, on the reverse strand, counting down.
ACTTTAGAAATCTTACAATAGAACCTGGAGTAATCGACGTTGACTTGAATTACAGTGACTCGCATTAATATTCGGACACTTTTTAAAATCGCATAACTGTTTTAGAATTGGTCCAAACAACTTGATTTTCTTTGAGAAGCTAGAAGGATTAGTTTGCTAACTGACGCGTTTCGTCGTTTTGCAAAAAAATGTATTTAGTTGGAATAGCGAAAAGAATAGAAAATCGTTGATTTCGTGAATTTTCGCGATTCTCGACTTTATTCTGCGATCTTTAAACGTTTGTAGCTCGGAGCAACGTTAACCAATTTTGATGAAATTTTAGGCACGTATACAACTTACTGCAATCTACAAACGGGTTTTTTGAATTTTCATTACAAGCTCACAAAAAAAAGTTTAAAAATCGACCTTTACTATTTTTTTCGCTATTCCAACCAAATACATTTTTTTTTAAAACGACCAAATACGTCATTTAGCAAACTAATCCTTCTAGCTTCTCAAAAAAACTCAAGTCGTTTGGACCAATTCTAAAAAAGTTATGCGATTTTAAAAAGTGTCCGAATATTAATGCGAGCCACTGTATTCACTAGCAACAGGACTTTATCAGGACAGAACGAACTAGATCAGATTCTACGTTACCACAAATCTCTCAAGCTGTTTAATCTGAAATTTCTGGGTGGAGAACAGAGCCCTCGTATTGCCAACACCACGGTGAAAATTCTGAAGCGAATAACACACCTCGACCTCGATCACGGTGGTCATGTCAACATGGGGCGCGTAACAGAGCGCCAGCTTGTCCGCTGTCGGCGCTTCCGTGCGCGGCGGAAACATCCCCAGGATCTCCAGTTTGTCGGTTTCCGGTTCTAGATCCTCGTGACAGCCACTCGGCGCACTAGCGTTTCCCGCACATCACACAAACCACGGCTCGGTGTCAATGCCGCACCACTTCGCGGCAATACTCAATAATCCTTTTCCACGGATCAACAGAAACACACTGGGCACTTTAATCGATCACTCGCCGGCCTCCCGGGGAAACAACCGACAGTCCGGACCCGTACGTCCCGCGAAATAGCCAGCCACCCGTGAGTACACAGGGAAGACTAACGAAATCGAGCCTTCCTCATATCACTTGGAAATCGTCTGTCAAGGAGCAAGCAACGGTGCTCTCGATGAAGAACTAGACACCGAAGGAAGGACGAGACTTCGAAGGAGCACGTCGCGGGTTCACCAGACACCAGGCGGTGTCGGAGGAGCGTGGCCACGCGGATTCGGTGGCCGTCGCGCGCGATTGGACACGCGTCGATTCGAGCATAGCCTTAAACCTACCCCGGAGGGGTTGCATCGATGCGTTCGGCGATTACCACCGTCCGTAGCACGGGGATGCTCTCTGCTCGGACGTCCGACTGCGATAGGAGCGCGAAAGGAGGATTCGCAGGAGTGCGACGGCTTGTGCGCCCGTCGAGTCGAGGGGAGCCGGTGCTCAGGAGGAGAACAGCTGATCGGCTGATTGAGCGGTGTGTTGCGACCGACCGACTGAACCGCGGGGACGACGGTGAACCGTACGAAAGTATAGCTAACAGCCGTGTGCCAGCACGAGGACGAAATGGGAGGTGGCACGGTGTGTGCTCTTACCGAGAGCTACTACTACTACTACCACTACTACAACTACCACCACTGGCGTCCACCACCACCACCATCACCACCACCACTGGCGACCGTCACCACTACCACCACCACCGACGTCGTCTCGTCCTGTGCCAGCAGCTGCACCACCACCACCACTGCCTTAAGAATTCTACCCTACCATCGTGGCGCGAGTGGTGGATAGGAGAGCAGAGAGGTCTCCTTTCTGCACGCGTACGGACGACCGAAATTCCGCCCGAGGATACGCGCCACCACGTGCAACTCTACTCCTAGGGCTGCCCCACCAGCAGACCCAGCGGCCACGATCCACCAGGGGACGTCCCACGACCGAACGAATAGGAGAGATAGCCCGCGGATTCTCGCACGACGCCCGCCGACGCTTCCCGATCGCGATGCAAACCCGCACCCCCTCGAACGCTTCCAGGCTCCGAGCTTTGTCGACGAGCCTCGGCGGGGGTGGCGGATCCTCGACTCTTCCTTTCAGCGCGCGACAGGCGGCGTACGCTTTTCCCCAGCGGCTTCTCCTTCGATGGATACTGGGGAAAACTGTACCGATAATGCAGTAATACGTTCGCAGACCCTTGGCGAAGCCAGCCGCAGCCGCCTCGCTGGGATTCGTTCGAAAAATTACCAGGAATGTGGATATAATGATGCTTAAGTATGCTGGATGTAATATACTTACAAGACTCGAGTGCACATAGTTAATTCTATGCATTATGGTGTAATTAAGTTTGATTACAAAAATTTTCCCAACCTCCATGTACCGTACTTATGGTTTTATTAAATATACTTATTGACGGTAGAAAAAGGCGAAGATGTTATTGAGTTACACGGTCAAGTCACAGTTTTAGCATAGGTAGGATGTCGTTGTAAGAAAAATGATGTTATAATTCATAAGCTACAGCAGAGTGCGATGACGAAGAATTAGGAAATCGTTGGAACGACGGAGGGAATTTATCGATTGCTATTGTAAAATTGCAAACGCCTGCAAATGTGCCGTAACAGGAGCTAATCGTGATAGAAACAGATGCGCTGTCGTACCTTGTAATCTTGCGCAATATAGCCCGTTAGCGACTAGATGCGTTTGAAATATCTGATTATACCTATTGCCCAGTTAATGAAATATGTTGATACCTATAACGAGTTCTATAACGAGCGACTGAAATTTCAAATTTTCCCTTTATGGCTAAGGAGGTGTGTTAGAACCGATAACTCTCACAGCATAATCAGTAGCTTACACGAGCCCGAGCCCAGGTCCGCGCAATCTTTTTACTATTTCCATTAATTAAAAATGTAGCGAGGCCATTTATTCGTTATCTGATAGCGGAGTATTCCAACGTATCCCCTTGGTTTCGACTATTTCCACGCTACCTCTTAATTTACCGTCGCTTCCCACGATTTACGATAGCCGCGCTCCAACCTTTCTTATTACAAGTCATCTTTCATAAACCAGATTACAAAGTCCCGGATTAAAGCCGTACTAAGAACTAATTCCGATCTACTCCCAATATATTCAATTCCATGAAAGAAACGATCCTAAGCATACCTTACAGTCTCTCATTGCCTCCTCCAACACCAACCACGACAAGTTACGCGGGATCTAATGCCACCGCGCGACGAAACGGACTTCATCACCTTAACCTTTCAGCGCGACGAAAAGTCCTATAAATCTATACGTTACCAAAGCCGTTCCATCGAGTTCGTACCTTTCAATGCCTCCGTGTGCTAGGGCATCGTCTCCCAACCCTCCCCTGCAAAACCAGCGTGCGCTTCTCCGATCACGTTGAACGGCGACGCTTAAATCCTAATGGGAGTCTTATCTGTTGCGTCAGCCGTTTGAACCGCGACATGTTAATAATATTTATCGCCGCTCCGCGGGATAAGGATTAGATCGTGGCATCCGATAGCATCTGGCCTCGTTATCGGATTCGAGATTCCCCCAGCAGGGGGCGGGCGTATTAATTAAAAGCGCGCCAGCGGAATCGGGCACCGCGCGTTTCCAGCCGCTTTTCCGTCAACGTTCATTCATACCAGCGGCCGCTATTAATTCGCGCGGTGAAAACGGCCGGCGAGGCGGCGTTATAGGTCGTCGACTCGCGAGGGCCGTGTAATTTATGCCGGTGTAAATTCTGCCGCGTAATTACGCCACGGTGCGCCATTCACGGTTCCAACCAGACATCGTCGGTCGGTGCGAAGAGACGCGGGCGACAGTGCAACATGTTCGACGAGCCGGACGCCCGGGGAGCAGTGGTTTGATAGCGCGAGTCTTAATTAAATGCCCGCGACACGCATGGTCCTGGATTTTTTAGAATGGGACTCGGATAAACCGACGGGAGAAATGAGAAAAGATTTAAGGACTTGGGGAGCACGTGTAGCAGGAGGAGAATGGACGGTACAGCTGTCTGGGCAGGGAAGAAGCAGAGATGGGCAAATAATTATTTGAAATAAAAATTTCGTACACATATTTTTAATTCGAATAATTCTTTGCCCAACTCTGGGAAGAAGTAGGTTCGAATCACTGATTTAACTCGAAGTTGGAATATTTTAGTGTTTTCTCGATTTTTTTGACTCGCGGTCCCTTTTATAATATTTTAATAACCTGCCCCTCCCCCATATATAAGGTGAGGTAAATTTAATAAGGTAAAGAAAACAGATTAAAAATAGGTATTTCAGAATGTAACTCCAACTTAATAATATTGAGAAAAAAATCCACAAGACCGTGGCGACCCCGCAGAAAACACTTCGCGATCTACTCGGGGATCGCGGCCCACAGGTTGGGAATCAAGGGAATATGTGTACGCAGTAATGTGTGATGGCATTTACCTACCTACTCTCGAAAATATATGTACACGCCTAGAAAAACTTGATCATAATGAGACTCTGGGAAGGAGACTTGGAATTCAATTTTCTTGTGAAACTCGGATAATCGTGCGTGTTGCCTATTCGTTTTCTCCGTTATTATATCGCGGGGCGAGCTGCTTGAGAAGCTGCTACGTCTGTATTCACGGAATCAGTACGCGGCTAATCGAGTGCCAGAGCCATTAATTAAGCGGCCCGACCATTTGAATAGCTCTCATATTAGGATTCATTCATTTTCATATCCAATTATAAGTGGTCAACCTTCCGTTAATCGAAACTAAGTTGAACGATTGGACTTTCACGTGGCTCCTCCGCGAGTCATACTTCGGCTGTGCGTCGAATTCGTCCGCGTCAGTCCCACGAAAACCGAGTTCCACGGGCTTCTTGATTAATGATCCGGGCGATCCAGTGCGCGAGAAAGGTGATAATCACTCGACACGATTCCTCCTTGTACCGAGCGCCACTCAAAGGCTGGAGATTCGGTTCCATTTCGGCGCTCGATCAATGACCAAATCGACGATGATCGTCTTAGCTTTCGAGCGCCGCTGATTAATCGTGCCTTTCGTTTCCGTGCCGATCAAAAGCTGCGCGAACGTCGATGTGGCAGAAGAGGGAAAAAAACGGGGTGGCGGCTGAGAGAAAGAGAGAAGAAGGAGAAAAAGTATGGATATCGTGCTGGCGGGGCATTGAAACGGAATAATGTTGAGCCTCCTGGCGCGAGGGAGCCGCAGGCTACCGATCGCGCATCGTGTTGTCATCCGATGCAACAAGAATTTACTGGGGCACCGGGAACTAGTCCGTCCACCGAGTTTCTATCTGATATTTTTCAGTTTCCGCGCGGCGCCGTCCGTCGGTGTAAACTGCGGTCTGCGGTCGAGAAATCGGTAAACCGAACTGAATCGTAAAGACCGCGCGTCGCCGAGGAATTAGCTCCTACGCCACAAAGCGCGGCAATTACCCCATCGCTGTGCGGATCACGGACTCACGCCACAGAAGCGAACACTCTTACTCTTAAGGGACGAGAATTTTCATGCCAAGCTTCTTCCTCGAGAATCTGATCTTTGCTTCTTTGAAACTGGGAGAGGTGACATTTGTTGGAGAAAAGAATTTACGAAAAGGTTAATAAGTCATTTGCTACTCCACTCCGTTTCTTGCATTCGCGTTTCCTCGTTATTTCTGTAATTCATTTTCCTAGATCCCATTTGGTAATACTCGGTAGCAACCGGAACGTTTCACTCGTGCCTACTGTGCTTTGTGATCTTTCGATTCAGCCCGAGGCTGTGATCCCACACCTAGGCCACCGAGAAAATTTCTCGATAGGTGTGCTCTCGTGCGTCTCTAATCACAACACCAGGTGCATTTAACAGCTGTTTTCAGCGTGCAATTTACGTGACTCCAGCTTCTGTCAGTGGCAGTCCTAATTGTCGAGCGTAGGGATAGAGTTGATCTTAAAAGTCGCGTGGGTATTAAGCTAGGCAGTCGAAAAATCGATTTTTTTATTGCGTTTTCCGAAAGTACTATCTTTTCTCGATAAAATGCCGCTTGGTTTATAGTAAAATTTGCAAAATTGTAGATTTGGCAGCTACAAACGTCAAGCGGCAACCTTTAAACGCGTTTTCCTCGAATATTTGTTACTCTTCATTTTTTTCCTGATTGTGAACGATTTGAGGTTCAGATCGACTTGGAAAAAATTACGGGATGTGCAAAACATGTGCCATTTCGGGGCAAACCTATTATAGTGTCGGTAAAAATGCGAGATTTTCATAAAAAAATTAAGAAGTCGCCGGGTTTTTGTAGCGCACAAACAATGATGGTCTGGGTTAAAAAAATTCGGTGACTTCTTAATTTTTTTATGAAAATCTCGAATTTTTACGGACCCTATAAGAGGTTTGCCCCGAAATGGCACTTGTTTTATACATCCTGTAATTTTTTCCAAGTCGATCTGAACCTCAATTCGTTCGCAATCAGGAACAAAATGAAGAGTAACAAATATTCGAGGAAAACGCGTTTAAAGGTTGCCGCTTGACGTTTTTAGCTGCCAAAACTACAATTTTGCGAATTTTACTATAAACCAAGCGGCATTTTATTCAGAAAGGATAGTACTTTCGGAAAATGCAATACAAAAAATCGATTTTTCGACTGCCTAGTCCCCGTAAGCCGAGCAATCAGATTTATAAGGCACAGTATCGTAGACGCGGAGACCTTACGTTCAATAAATAATGAGACCGCGTTCTCTCGAAAAATCTGTCAGAATTTTGGCAAGCATTTCACAAATCCGGTCTAGACACGTGTAATTTCTACGACTCGTTTCTCATCGACTAAGAATAGGTTCCTAGACATCATGGACTCCATGACGTTTGAAAAAAAAAACCACCGGGCAGTTCGCGTAATTTCAATATACCGATTATCAATTCGTCAGGCTCTGGACATCTGTTTCTATTGCAGATTAGAAAGTGATTTAATGCTGTCCACTCTGTTCCCCCGAACCGGCCAGCGAGAGGTGGTCATTTGAAATTTAGAAAGTAGTCAAATTCGACGCAGTTGACTTTCAAAATTATACTCCTCGCGATACTTGAATTTTTAAATAGTTCCAGGCAGGCCCAAGTACCTTTCCTCTACCAACACTTCTACATATTGTCTCGTGCTACTTATCGCTATTACTACCTGTCGGTTAAATCGTAATTTATGTCACCGTTTGATCAAGAATTATTTATCGATTCAGGGAAGCCTGTGGCATTCCCCACGTCCCAATATTTTTCTAAACCCTCCTAAATCGTAGATTCTGCATTAGCGCCAAAGTGGCTCCCGCTTCTTTTCTTTTTTTTTGCGAACGATTCCAATCTCCTAATAAATTTATCACCGATGAATCAATTTATAACCGTGCCCACATTAAGCCACGGTAGAACGTTCATCCCATCTTTGCAAATATATTTCGCCGTTATTTATTAGCGTTCGCCCGTAGATGTGCGCGAAGGCGCCTGTTCGAAATCCTAAAAAATATCATCTCCGACACGCTGCCTGCCGGGTATGTGTGTCGCGGGAAGCAGCGGCGTGAGAGTGAACTGTCGATAAAGGAATAGCTGAGGTGGTAATCATCGGTAATCTCCAGTCCGTTACTTGCGTAAAAGCAGTAATTGCCACTGTTACGCCGCGGATTAGTTTGAAATGGTTACAGCTGTTCGACTCGGGGAGCTTGTTATTTAGTCGTTCATTTAGGATCCGATGCCTGATGATCCACCACCCTGTGGAACGATCGACCCGACTAAATCGCTCGGTCCTACCTTCGAACTCTGTGTACTCGGTGTTCCTCTTTTACCTAGACAGTTATGCAATGCGTGTCTTCTGTTAGCTCCTAATAAAGAAGAGTGGCACTTAACAGGATTGCCGCGAATAAGTTTTAAATTACGTACTCTGTAAAAACTGCCCGCGTCATTGTCGATTGCGTGAGCATGCATCATAGGTGTACAGCACAGTGACGATCGCGTAACGCGGCGTTACTCTCTTGCATAGAATTGTACGCAAATTTAGCACAGCTGTTCGTGCTAAAGAATGTGAGATTAAAATTTAATTTCAAATAACAGAGCGTGTGCAAGGACTTCTGATTAACACGTGACCATTACTGTTGCCGTTAAAAGCTGAACCTCTCCCAGAAAGCCCTACCGCGAACCTCGAGTTGCTCGATACTGAGAGGATAGCGACCATCTATTCACGATTACAATCGGTCAGCAACGAAGATACGCACCGGTGTACGGGCACGAAAGGCACGTACGAGTCGAACGAGGAGAAGACGAAGCTGCAGAGAAGCCGAAGAAAGAGCTCTGGATGAAGATAGTGGGAGAGGGAAGTCGCTAAACGGCATTCCAAGCGGACCATCCAGCGCCACCCAACGGTAACCAACGCATGACGCCCTTATCTTGCCTCCTGTTACCGCACCTTTCCTTACGTTACCTTAACGGATCGGCCACGGTCAAGGAGACCGCCGATTTCGCGTCACATCGCTCAACGAAGGCTCACAATTTTCTCCAACTGCGCTGCTCAGCGACAGTGGACTTTGGTGAGCCCCCCGAGCTCCCACCTCAAGTGCTCCCCGAGGAGTCGGATGCAACAGGTCGAAATCATCAGGAATAGTAATTTGCAATACTGTTATTCGGTGTAAGACCACTTGGAGGATTAGTGTATGGATAATTGAAGGGTAGTGTGTGCAGTGAAATAAAGGGAGAGGGGTAAAGTGGGACAGGTGATTTTTAAAAGGTCCTGCTCTTAGTCTCCCAGTGGTATCAAAAGAGTGACATTGATTGTTGGAATTCTCTGGTGGGATATATTTGTTTAAGGTGATAAGGAGATTTGGGGAATGTTAGAGAGGTGGAAGAATTACAATTACGCAATGCTACTTGATTTTTTAAACGTTCTTTTACGACTTGGCGTAAGTTTGATAGCAGAGACTGATTAAAGAGAAGCTTCAGGATTAGTTAATTAAATTTCTGTGTAAAATGGTAATTACCAGCGGAGGTACACTTAAACTTAGGTATCCGAGTGCGGTTGGGAAGTAGGTGCCGACGTTCGTGGGAAGAAGGTCAATCCTTCAAATACATTCTAGTTAAAATTACTTCTTTGTAGACCAACTGCACACGGCGCGGTTGATCGAATCAGCTTTTTGCCTCGCGATGGATGATTTGTAGAAATGCTTCTTCTGTCAAGAATTGGTTTTCAGTTCTATCAGGCATCTATCTATCCTTTTCGCCGATAACTGTATTACGCGCGAGGAGACTGACAGAGTAACTGCTTATTGCGACCGCAGATATTGAGTTTCGTGTTATCATCGGTGATCAAATTTGCTACTTTTCATAGCGGAAATACAAGTGCGTACTTTACAACAAAGGATCTTAATGCAACACGCAATGTAACTTATACGAAACACAGAGCCCTTCAAGTACATCATAAAATTCAACACACTGAATCTTAATTTTCCAAATTCGAAGCTTGCAAAGTGTGCTTTTAACTTAAGGCTCCATTCGACTTTGCCGGATGAAAAAGAGGCGTATTTTCATGAATTTACTTTCAAGAACTCATATACGAATTTTAATGCCTTTTTGGTTAAATGTTTATTATTCCTTGCCGTATAGAATCGTATCTTTCATGTTTCCAATATACAATTGCAAACAAAACCAAGGATTTTCTTATTTCTAGTATAATTAAATTGTGGGTGGACCTAAAACTTTAATAAATGAATTTAATTGAACAACTCTTTTTCCGTAAATAGTACGAAATATCTTCGGGCAGAATCGTAACTATTTCTTTCAAGTCCCACCAATTTGCTAACTTCTAATTTGTTTCGTTTATTAGGCTCATCGACAATGTAATTATACTAGAAATAAGAAAATCCTTGGTTTTTTATTTCAGGGAAGAATTGGGGCCACCGATACAATCGCAAATTTGCAACTCCGCCGCGCGAGGCCTAACGAACGTGTCCATGTATCTCCATTTCTACCGAACACTTTGTAACGAAAAAATTAATTTTGATTCTTTGAATGTGAACTAAAATACCCTGAAAGTTTGGAAAAGATCCGATCAACAGTTTCTTAGAAAAAAATTCCCAAGAATCACCTTAATCCTAGCGTCCTAAATAGGCCTCCCCTTTAAAGTGGTCCTAAAATCATAATAATAGAATTATTATGTCCTATAGGGGTGTACACATAAAGTGGAGTAGAATCATCCAGGTATCAAAAATAAAATTTTTACACGACATAATCATTCTATTTTTATCATTTTAGAACCACTTTGACGCAAAGAAGGACTTCCGCAGTGTTCTCGCTGCGGCACAAACATTGCGACTTAAATCCACACATTTCTATTTATATTTTAGGAATTTAAAAAATACAGTTCTATACAGCAAGGAAGAATAAATATTTAACAAAAAAAAGCATTAAAATCTGTACAGTCGTTACTGAAAAAAAAATTCATGAAAACATGCCTCCTATTCTACCAGCAAAGTAGAATGGACCCTTAAGCTGTTGTCTCTACAAATACATTCATTTTATGACACAGATCTCAGTGTACATATTCTAACATATTCATCGCGTCTTGTTTCAGCCTTGTATCCCACATACGCAAGAAATATCGAAGCTTTTTACAATAAAAACTGCAGCGTACCGACGCTTTTACTTCGCCACCTGTTAACATCCCTGCTACGATTGTTCGTACGTCCACGGTGAATGCAGGTTCGGTGCAAGCCGATTGTTTACACGTTCGTCTATGAATGCTGAACCGATTGGCGTACACCATATTCCCATTTCTTCGTTGCATTCCCGCGAATCATTTTTTATCGCATCGACACGCTGCGCGCAATTCCCCCCCGATCTGGCCGAATGCAAATCACAAGGAATTGTAACGTCGCGTTAGAATGGGCGTTTTTATGCCGCGAATAATGGAGCAAGTTGCAGCAAGGAAGTGCATGCGAGCCTTTGAGAGCGCACCGTTGCTAATCGATAATAAAGAAGCGCGAGCAACAGTAAGTAACAACTTTGCGCGTTTCGCGAAAGCTGCCTGCGTTGCTCGAACGACGAGTGCCCTTAAACGTACTCTCCCTGTCCCTGTTTCGAGCTACGAAACAAGATATGTTAGTTGGAATATCTTGGCGATGTTTCGAGGGAAGATAAACTTACGTTTTTATATCGAGAAGCATCGTGGAAGGAATCCTCAAGATATTCAGGTTAACGAATGCATTAATTCGTAAGCGAAGATGCCTGAACGAAACAAGAGCAGTGTCGCTTTAGCAAACTACGTTGCTTATTAGGGGTGGTTTGAAAAGAAGCAACCGCGGATCGAGTGGTTTGTTTTATAGGAGCTAAATAACGCGACGTGACATCGTAGCCTGAATCACTGTAATCTCGCGAGTCGTCTGCGTTCCAGCATTCCCAACCTACTTCAATTAATAATTTTCCACGAGCCGTTACGCAACGATTTGTGCACCGTCGCCGACGTGTAGGTTAAACCAATTACGTTAATTGGAGCACGCGGCACGACGGAAATTTCGAACCGTTTAAAGGGCAGGCGGAGTGTTCGAACTGTTCACCGTGTCTGTATCACTTTCGAGGATTTATGACGGTGTCTGAGTGAGCTCCGGAATCTAATGATACAACCACGAAGCTCTCCTGCGAGTTTTAGGCGTGAAAGTATTCTTTCCCCGAGGACGCTTCGTTAGTACCTTCTTCGTTAATAGCGTCGGATTAATCATCGCAACGTTTACGAGGTTTTGATGTCATCTAATCAACTGAAACTCCACTCCCCAGCTTCTCCATCCTTCAGAATCTCATTTCGCGTTGACCGCATTTCCCGTTTTGCAGTCTCATCTTATTGCGCTCGTACCTTTTCCACGAAACCCTCGATTCCTTCACTGTCCCTTCTCATTCTACTCGAATCCTTTGTAACAACAAGTGAGAAAGATAGAATAAAGAAGATTATCGATCCCATCGATTTTGAAGCTACCAAAACAGATTTTCAGTAGAGATACCGCCATACTGAACAGACAGCATTTCCTTCGTCATTCCTTCTCCGAAACCCTGACCCTCCACTCACAAGATCCTGCACCTATCTCGAAGCAGTATAAAGCAGGTCACAACTGTCCTACTAATAACGCACTCATTCTCCTGAATCAACCGAAGTCCTGGATTCTACTGTCCCCTTACCCAATTCCAACTACCAATTAACCCTTAACCGGTATACTGTTTTTGGCAAACGTGACTGGTATACTGGGGTCGTGGCAGACCCCAAATAAAAAAGGACACAGAAATTTGTAAATTCGACACTAGAGCAACCACTATGAATATTTTCATCTTAGGTGATGTATAAAATAATAGAAGCGTAGAAAGTTAAACTATTATTATAAAATTAATTAGAAATTCAGTTTACCAACTTAGACAACCGAAAATTGTACATCGAACTTTGGGTGCATGGGGTCACGAACGACCCCAGGATACCAGTTAAGGGTTAAAGTACAGCATCCTCGAACTAGCAACCTGACAAACCTTTCCAAACCTCCCAGAACTCTGAACTCACGCGGCGACCGTCTTTTCAAATCGACTGAGAATTCGCGAAGGGACTTCGTCGGTATCGTGCTTCTCTAATTACGACCCTCCTCGAAGATAAACGAGCTGCTGCTCGGTCCCGCGTCGCTAATGGCTCGGGATCCTCGGCAAATAAAGGCGACGATGAAAAAGCGATGGACGCAGAGGAGGCGAGGGCGGCTGGATCGTTCGGCAACAATGATGTTCACCGTTAATTTGAGTGGACGAGCGAATCGGCCGTTTATCGTTCCGCCGGCGTGAAGGCCGTGGACACGGCGGTGCGCACGCGTGTGTACACGCCGCGTACCTGTGCACAGTGCACACGGCCGGCAGGCGAGAGTCCGGTCCAGAGGGTTCAAGCTAACGGGACCGAAAAGCCGATCGTAAGCGCGGCTGTGTGACCAGCACGTTTCGCACACCCGCGCGAAACACGCACGTGCACGGGCGTGTGTGCACGCCGCGCCGGGAGGAAAAAGGTTTTTACAGTCCTAGAACGTGTCCGCGGCGAGCGTCACGCGGGTAGACGATACACGTCGACTACTGTACACACGCCGAGAGTTCGACGTCGCGTCGCTCCTCGGCGCGTAATCGCCGGTGATTTCAATGCCCGCCGCGGGTCCTTCGCGAGATAATTGGCCCTGTAATTGGGCTGGGACGAGGCAAGTCGCTGTATAGAAGCTTGCGAGAGGTGAACAGTCTTCGCGTGGGCAGTTGGAATTTTTTCATTCCTTCGAACGTGTCCCCTTGATTGGTAATTTTTGATTGGTAAAGTTTTGGGTGGAGATTCTACGGAAAAGTAGGGAATTTCCCTGCTTTTTTATTTGCCATCCGCATCTCCCGCTGTCTAACTTTTGGCGAGACACCGCGGTCTCTTGCAGGGACCTTCTGCTTCTGTTCCGGAAAAATATTTCGTTCTTTTCGTTTATCGTTTTCGTTTCTGTTCCGTTCCGGGTCCCTGGTCTTTTGTCTACAAATACTCTGCTTTCTCGTCTCCGGCATGACGAATCGAGCTTACCGTTACATGTATTTTTACTTCAGCTTCGTTCACTTTATGTTCAATGAACTATTATACATAGACATTCAATTTTGTCACAGTTATCCACCCGGTTTCCTGTGGCTAGGGCTGCCATTAGTCCGGGTTTTCCCGGATTTGTCCTCTTTTTTTAGGACGTCCGGCGACGTGCGGGGGGATTTCAGCTTTTTCTTACATTACAGTCTGTGCATAATTTACAGAAATTTTTGTCTTAGGATATCGTACCTAATATGAGAAACAGTTAAAGGTGTCCGGGGTTCAAGTGGAAATGTCCGGGGTTTTAATGCTCTCTGTTCTAGATTACTGGTTCTCGCCAAAGAGATCGGTAGCGCTATATAATTCGGCTATGAGAGTTCGTAGAGAGGGTCGTGTTTGAAGATTCGGCGCACCTAGGCTAGTCTGCCGCTCTTTCCGTGAAATATCGTCAATTTAACGTCGTCTTTTAATTTACCAATTGACACAATTTTAAATTTAACTTCATATGACAACTCACATACGAGTTATTGCTAATTTGCTACACGAAAAGAAAGCGAACTGCCTTTAAAGTTGCCTGAAGCCTCTGTATTTTTTTTTTCAAAGTTTTTCTAATTTTTTCGCCGAAATTCACCGTCCCCCAAAAATCGCCGCCCTAAGCTGCAGACGGATCTGTTAGGCTGGAGTTCGTAAGACGACTTCTGGTGTATATAATTAAGATCGAAGGTTCCCCAAAAATCTGAATAACCGTTATTGCGAATCGAAATGTCGCGCAGGGTTAAAGGGGCTTTATGGAGATTCGCCGGCGCGTCCGTTACTGTTAAAGATCCAATCGCTATTAGTCAGAGGAAATGTCAGTTGGAACGTTTTCATAGCGCTGCTGCGCACGTGTGCGAGCGATCTATTGCGCAACGGAGCGGTCCGGGCCGCTTTACAATGTTAAACGGCAAGTGTGACTCGGGTTTAGTCTCGAATTTATCAATCGGACGTCTCGTAATGCAATACAAATGGGGAGTCGCCGATTCTTCGCGGTTAGACGCCATAATTAACGTCTCACGACCGTCAGAGCGGGCATTAATTATACGCCAGAGACGGTATTGCTTCATTATTCCCTCCTCTGGATGGTAACGCGTACGATCGCGGCGATGATTTCTTTCAAATGAAAGCGGACAGATACGCGAAACCCTTACATCTTGGGCGGCAAGTATTTAATTATAGCCCGCGCGTGGACGCCTAACAGGTTCGCTTGAAATTATCACTGAAACGTGCGCAAACTTCGCTGCGACAAAACTAAGTCTACCATAATCACATCTTACGGCAAACCTTGGAATATTGATAGAGAAAATGAAATAATACCCCACTATGGCCGGTATTCATAGTCGCTACTTACTCTTAAGCGAATGTTTAAGCATGCGGCATCCTCTACTGACTTAGTAGCTAATAAAGGATGCCGAATGCTTAAGCATTTGCTTAAGAATAAGTAACGGCTATGAATACCGGCCTATAAATGTTTTCGAATATACCCTACATAGTTCATTAGCTTTTTCTCTCGATGGAATTTTTGTTAAATAGAAGACCACTCTCTTTATTTGGTGGTTGTTTTTAACTCCCATTTCATTTCATCGGCGAGTTATTGCAAAAGTAAAACTTCGTTTCAAATTTAACTTGTATTTCTTTTAATTATCAGCCACTCCTTGGGAAACAGGTTTTAGCACTCAATACCATCCGGTAATAATATCCAGAAAGCATATTTCGACTGTTAATACTCAAACTCGTCCACTATCGTTCGAATAAAATGGGGAACTGCTCCGATAAAGCAGTGCTCCCTACTGGTTCCATTTAACAAGGGGAGATCCCGAACCCGAAAATTAAAAAAATTCTGAAACTTTGGAAGTATGTAGGGGATTTCCTCCTGATTACAACGCAATTTTTATTCGATCCCCAAATTCACTCGAAGGCGGTGAAATTAACCCCCGAAAATTCGGCTATTTTCCGATTTTGTGTTATAACTCGCGAAATGTAAGAGATGGAAAACAAGTTTCCAGACAAAAGTTACTTCTTTTAATTAGATCTATCATTTGACAAGAAAATTATTTTACAGTTCACGAGTTACAACGGAAAATCGGAAATTGACTCCTGAAAATCCGGTGATTTTCCGATTTTGTGTTATAACTCGTGAACAGTAAAATATTTTCTTCTACCAAATGCTAGATCTATTTTTTTTCTATCTCTTACAGTTCACGAGTTATAACACAAAATCGGAAAATAACTGGATTTTCAGGGGTCAATTACACCCCCTTAGAGTGGATTTAGGCAGCAAACAAAAATTGCGTTGTAATCAGGGGGAAATTCCCTACATATTCACAAAGTTTCAGAATTTTTTGAACTTGCGGGTTCGGAATGTTCCCTTGTAAGAAACGTCAGAAGCGGGTGTGTTTTCGGCTACGGGTCAATGTCCAGGCGACGGGATTGTTTCCGTTCATTAAAATACAGCTATACGGGATGATAATTCGAAGCCGAAAGGCACCGTTTATGCGCATAATAATTATTAAACGAGGCTCGATGAAATATACGCGCTCGCGTTGGATCAACTTGATTTGCAGTCACCACGAGAACGCGGTCGCAAATTTATTCCACGCTCGATGGCAAAGTGTCTACATCCTAGGGCCAATCTACCCCAACAATTCCCTATTTACAATTTCGATTAGTCACAGATTAGGAAGTGCTTGCTCGCGTGTGCGTGCCTGCCTTCGATCGGCAACGTCTCGAAGGCATCGATCTCCTCTGTCGACAATTTTAATAATCAATTCGGTAACTCTCATGGATTTTAGTTATATAATCGGGGTTTTAAAAATACACGCGAACTAGTTATTTTAATTTCTAACAACGCGTGGACGTTTATGTTGCGTTTCAAAGGTTTTGAATGAAAATTCGACTGGATATAGAGAGCAAAGCAGAATACAGAGTTGGGAATAAATTAGGGAGAGATTCCTCGCAGATACTCGGTGGAAGCAAGACTTCCTCGTTTCGCAACATCTCAAATCTGTCAAATTCGAAATTATGGTCAGCCGCGGGAACACAAGCGTTCCCTTCTTTTCCGCGAAAGCACGGTTTCACGATTTCTTTCGTCGCTTAAACGAACCGCATTCCAGGAACAAAAACGCCGTATCTCGCGCCTATTTACTTCGATCTACCTCGCTGGCTCTGGACGGTGCAAAAACGAAATGTATCGCTTGTCTCTCCCCGTTTGATACGGAAAATAATTTTCAGTATCCGCAATAAAGGCACCGTTATTTATAGTCGCCCCGACAGATCCTGCCCAGCTTTCACCATTCGCTTCGTTCCTAAAGGAAAAATGATTCACGCGCTTTTTTGCTGGCCTCCGCTGATTATCAAATCGACACACGTTACACCCGATATCCAATCGGAATTGGACGCTGCCAATCTGCCGAGCGCGGAAACACTAAATCACTGGATCCCTCTAAGTCGTCGTTGGCTCTTTCATTTCCTCCGTAACTTTTGCCACGCTCAACCTTTTGTTAGCGACGATCGACCGACGTCAACGTGCAAGCCGACGCGATCGAAATAAATATCCACGCGTACATACGTTACCAGCTAGACGCATAAATCTATCTTTTTGATCGCCGCGCTCCAAGAGATTGAACCAGGATGGTGCAATGCGCGTGGTCATTAATTGGATTGATTTATTGGCTCTCGGTTGCACGCTTCTGTCAAAAGGATAATATTTTACGGTGTCTCTAAAGCTTCGGTACGAAGCGAAATATGGATGCTGGTGAAAATGAATTTGGGTGAACACTAATCACCCATTAGTTTACCCGTCCTTCTTCTTCGATTCTAATAGTTTTTCTTTTCTTTATCAAATATTCGGTTGGAACGAATGTTCGTAGTGTTCTTCAATAGACAGCGTTGGGACCAATGAAAAGTAGGGGAGGCCGGGGCTAAAAGTTCCGATTTCGATAAAGCATAAAAAATGACTGGAAAATAATGTAGGTATTCTCTTCACTATTGACTAATTTCTTGTTAAATTTATTGTATCTTCTGATTTTAAGCTTGTGTTTAATATATTGTAATAGGTTTTCCATAGAAAGTAATTGATTTGTGGATGATCGAAGCGGAACTTCTTACCCCTATATGGGGCAAGTTGTTATCGCATTGGGGTAAGTTGTTACTATGATATAAGAGTTGCCTTTTAATGAAATAAAGCAGAATTTTATTAATAATGGTTATTTATGAAGGTTCGGACCAACAAAAATGTATTATCTTTAAAAGAAAACCAAAAGCGACAGTTTTTATTTATCTTTACGCATAACTTCGATCGAAGTCGTGTCCCTTTCCGCCTTTCATTCATATGTTCGCATCTTAAAGCACAGCGGAAACAATTTATACATTTGCGGCAGGTCTGTGAAGATAGCACCCCCAAATTCGAAATTTTGGAAAAACTCAACGGCATTCGTTTGTCCATCCTTTGCCCACGTTTGCCCATAAAAAATTTTTTTTGCCCACCCTCCAAAAAAAGTTATGAGCAAAATAAAAAATTTGTCTTCATCACCCATCATGAACGCATTTCAATTTTTTAATAGAAGGATACGAATGTACCCGACCTGGCCACGTTTGCCCACTCTCAGATTTCATTTGCCCACCCTCCAGAATTTAAATAAAAAATAAAAACCGCGAAAAAATGGGTACAGATGAAGCGATCGCGTTAAAGTTCGATTATTCTCGAAAATATTATCAAAATCGTTCTTTCAACGATGCAGTCCGTTAGTTTAGACGTAGAAGAGATTTACCCATGCATTAATTTCGTATGCCCACCGTTCAGAATCGAATTATTAATGAAGATAGCCAAGAAGTGCGGTACCCGTTGAAGCGATCGCGTTAAAGTTCGATTTTTCTGGAAAATATTATCAAAATCGTTCTTTCAACGATGCAGTCCGTTAGTTTAGATGTAGAAGAGATTTGCCCATGCATTAATTTCGTATGCCCACCGTTCAGAATCGAATTATTAATGAAGATAGCCAAGAAGTGCGGTACCCGTTGAAGCGATCGCGTTAAAGTTCGATTTTTCTGGAAAATATTATCAAAATCGTTCTTTCAACGATGCAGTCCGTTAGTTTAGACGTAGAAGAGATTTGCCCATGTATTAATTTCGTATGCCCACCCTCCAGAATCGAATTATTAATAAAGATAGCCAAGAAGTGCGGTACCCGTTGAACCGAATACCTTTCCGTTCGTTTTTTTTCCGAATGAATTATCAAAATCTATTGTTCTTACCGTAAAGGTTGAAGGTGTTTGGTGACATGTTATCCAAGAAATGTTGCACACACTTATTTCTCACTTTATTCGAACGACACTTCAATTTGTATCGCTCATCGAATACTTCACACTTTTCACACATCTGCAGCACGTGCAGAATAACACCAGAGTGGTTTTCTAGTCATCTTTCACTAATTACCGCAATGATATCGCACAACGGAAAATAATATAATATCACAGTTACTTCACAAACCGTAAATGAATGCACGGTCTCGCAAGAGTTACGTCCGAACTCTGTAGACCGACTGACTTTCGTGCGTCGTTGGAAACAATTCGAGGGTATCGCAGGACATCTGTTTACGTTTCGGCACGTTCGATGACGACACGCAGCGCTGATACCCTCAAGGGTCGCAGCGCCGAGTTCCACTGCCTAAACGTAAACAGAGGTCTGCGATAGTCTCGAATTCTCTCCAACGACGCACTTCTTGGCTACCTTTATTAATAATTCGATTCTGGAGGGTGGGCATACGAAATTAATGCATGGGCAAATCTCTTCTACGTCTAAACTAACGGACTGCATCGTTGAAAGAACGATTTCGATAATATTTTCCAGAAAAATCGAACTTTAACGCGATCGCTTCACCTGTACCCTTCTTTTCGAGGTTTTTTATTTTTTATTTAAATTCTGGAGGGTGGGCAAATGAAATCTGAGAGTGTCCGACCCTCTGAAGGTTAACATGGAACGAAAAAGCGCCTGGTATGTGTTGCGCTGGAGGGGAAATGAATGTCCCAAATTTTCCGAAATAATATGAAGAAAGTAAGCTTTCTTTCAAAATACTTAATTTCCTTAAAAGATATTAATTCTAATAAACATGAATACCTTTTAAACATCTAATAACATTTATATAAGTTGTGACAGGTAAATTTACACGAAGTCACTGCCTATGGAATAATAAAGAATAGTACTTGCCCCACAATACTCTACATATGTATTCTGAAAGTTAGGACCCAGAGAGGGGTGGGGGGCAAGAGGCCCTGGCACCCCCCGCCCCCAAAAAAGGAAAAAGGAAATTAATGTAACCACGACTGAAGTAATTCAAGAGCTTATTGTTAGTAAAAACAAAAGAAAACTAGATTTTATTCCATAAATAAATTTGTATAATCACCTAATGAATCTTACTAAATTTGCATTAAAAATGTTTTTACCCGGTAAACTCGCCTCCCCCTAGACTAAATCCTGAGTGTACTGGGTGAGACAAAATGGCACATATCACGCGGCTGAATAGCTCTATGTACAAAAATCTAGATATTGTCTTAGAATTTCATTTAAAAAACGCTACGGACTTTCGTTTCAACCCAGTACATCAACGAAAAATTGTTTGCCATTATTTAGAGCATGCACAAAGTGACTCGTCGCGGGGCAACGGACTAATCTGTCAGCATCGTGCTTCCTACGATTCATAATCTCTCCTCGAAGCAATATCCCTTAATCTGTCACTTGAACGACGCGTTCCCACCGCTCGCTATCCTCGCGCGGCTGAATAACGCGCGCTTCATCTAGGTGCACGCGTCCATGCACGCGCGGTGCATCTACAACGAATGAACGCGGTCCGCGGCGAGAGGCGAACGCGCATAATACGGCCAGCATCAATTAGATCGTGTTATGCTAATGCTGACCGCGTGTATGGATCGGAATATACACGGAGCGGAGCACCAATCATCTCGCAAGCTGCAGCAACGGATCCTCGTAGGCGGCCGCCAACTATAACCCGCCGTGGACACAGGTTCAAAGCGGACCGGGCAGGTGCAGCGCGTTAAGTGAACTTGTTAGGGCGGAAGAACGAGAACTGGCCGTGAACATAATTGGAACGTCGGATCCGTGCTTTGTTCCAATCACGCGACGTTTGCTTCGATCAGGCGGAAGATACGCTGCAGAACGACGAATACCTATCACTGGATAGCTGGTGAACGAGATTTATAAAGTCCGGATACCAACGTGGAATGTTTGATGTTACTTTCGTTAATTTGATGCATTTATGCGAAATAGATTTGATGACGTAGGAGAACGACAAACGAGGATTTACACGCATACTTTCTACGTACAGGTCTGGGTTAGGGCGCATTGTATCCCCAGGGAAGTCCCCGAGTCCTCGGGGAATAGGTGCGGAGTATGCACCAACATCATGCGCGTGAGGGGGGGGCAAGCGGACGAATCGCTAGTTTGCCCCCGCATCAAGTCCTCCTCCTCAGGCGCGCTACTCCGCACCCGAGGACGACCACCGTGGAGTTTTAGTGGGTGCGAGCCCCACATAACCCCTGACCCTCCCCCGAGGGTTAGGGGTATCCGTTAGGGATTTCTCCACGTCAAAAAAAAAAAAAAAAAAAAAAAAAAAAAAAAAAAAAAAAAAAAAAAAAAAGGGCGCATTGTACTTGTAGGTACATTAGGGTGTTTCGTATTATAAGGTTAAAATTAAAATATTACATTTTTTGTTTTTTACTTCGCTCGTGTTCTAATTCATATTAATATAGAAAGAGTATCTGACAATTTTTAGGAAGATTGAGTAATATTTAGGGGTTGCACACTTTGCACACTAAATAATATGTAGTAGGCTAAGGAAACACGATTTCCAATGATAATTATTTGTATTCCCAAGTCCTTAAAAAAGAAACTAAACTTCAAAGAAGACTTAATTACAAGGGGAGGACACCATGTCGTAGACACCGATTTTTATGAGCCTTGGCACGATGGATCTATGTCGAAAATAAGTAAATAGGTGTTCGAGCGTTTCTGCCAATGAGCCTTAATAATAGAGATATTTACATGGAAATTATTAAAAATTGCATAGTGGCCGTGGGGTTTTAGTGGGTAAAAATCCCACACTACCCTGTCGCCCCGGGGAATTCACCTCTGAAGGAGTCAGGGTGCATTTTGAAGATTTCCCGAAGTTAAAAAAAGTTTATAAAAGAAATAAATTATAAAAAAAAATTATAATTTTTTTTTAACTTGGAAGGGAATCTCCCTCGGGCGCCAGGGTAGTGTAGGATTTTTACTCACTAAAACCCCACGGCCACTATGAAATTTTTAATAATTCCATGTAAATATCTCTATTATTAAGGCCTATTGGCTGAAACGCTCGGACACCTATTTACTTATTTTCGGCATAGATCCAGCGTGCCAAGGCTCATCAAAATCGGTGTCTACCACATGGTGTCCTCCCCTTGTTAGATAAATTTATATTTTATTATTATTGTTCACGTCTATAACCCTCCGCTTCTAATTTTTTATTAATAACTTGGATATTACTTGATACACAGTGTGGGTGACGGGAAAGTGAATGACTCCTGTAGTTCAGTCGTGATGGCTTTTATTGCTCGACGTTGAACAGGCACGGTGTCGTCCGTACTGTTCTCTGGTTTGGTCCTGACTGTTGCTGTGTGGGCTCTCGGCGCGGATCTTTCGGGGACCGTCGTCTCTCGCGTCGCACAGGATGTTTATCCCATAACTTATCGACGACGGTCCTCGTCGCTTTCCGAGAACCCCCAAGATGCTATTGAAACGCTACGCATCGACGCCGAAATTCGAAACGTCGCCGATAACGTTACTGTCGCCGACGACCAAACTAACAGCCTGGTCGAATTGAGGCGGCGTGCTCGTTGCACGGGCCGCCACACACAGAGAAACTGTTGTGCTTCAACGATGTCAGATAAGTAAGTAACATTTCCGTATAAAAGTTTCTGTTGTAAATGTAACAGTTTCTGCGTAATCGTAATCCAAATTCAAAGTATTACTACCGCCCCAGGTCTATCCTAATGATAAAACTGTGCAACCCCTAAATATCATTAAATTCGTCTAAAATTTGGCATACAGATCACTTAGACGAATAGGACCAAGAGGGGCCGAGCAAAGTTACATGAAAATAGCAAAATTCGGAAAATTGAAACACCCTAAGGTACATGCATATAATGGAATAGTAATGGTTTGTAGGAAGTGGTAGCTTGAAGGAGACTTCGAAAAGAAATTAGCTTAATAACAACGATACACAGGCACTTTATAATCGTACTATGTTTTACCAGTTGTCTCAAGAGTGATATGCTGATTCAATGAGCAGCTACGCGACAACCGCGTACCGAGTCGAGCAAAAAGGTTATCTCGTACTGGATGGTTGACTTTATTAGCTCGATTCCTGAACTATCGCCATCAGAATCGACGCGGGAGCGGCGCGTTCACGAACGTCATGGATGAATATCGAAGGAGGAGTGGGACAAGCAAAAGTTCATGGCTGCCACTTTTTCTTTTAATCGTGATAACGCGCGGGTATGCGCGTGATTAGCGTTGCAAAATGCCAATAACAGCCGTTAATAAGGATCCCTGTTACCGTATTAGGCGGCCATCGATTGAACGCGTGAAATTAATGGTAATGATGAATTTATCGGCGCTTATTCATTTCCACGCGCTGGCATTTTACTAATTAATCATATACCGAACGTTCCCTGCGTCTTCTCAATTCGAATGGCGATCGTGCTGATTTGTCGAAAGGGGGCGCTTATTATTTCGTGACGTCAGTAATTATTTAAGCAATCTTACAAGAAATCGCCTGCATAATTACTCAAGCTTACTAGGATAGCATCTATCCTTTTAATCGAGACCAAACTGACTGTACTCTAATCAGTGGTGAATATTTTTCAAAAGCACCGGCTTCGCATATTTTATTCGCGATAACAATAACCACGAGAACGAAGCCTTCGTGACCAAGAAATCTCTCTTTAAAAAATACACCGGGCCGCGCGTTGGTAAGAAATAGTCGCGTGACAACGAATCCCTGACTTGTACCAATAAGTCAGTCGGTCCACCTTGTTGCACCGATAGAAAAATATCGCGGCCAATAAATACGGTTAACGTATCGCTGTATGATTTATAGATCGCATTTACACGACACTACACGACGCGTGCGTGCTGTTCGATCGTGTATTAACGCCTCTCGTCCTTCTTTTTCGCCAGCCTTCATAGAACTAAAGCTCTGCGTGACCGGGATGATAAAGAACGTTTTAATAATTTTTCCTTACGTGTCGAACCCACCCGGGGATCTATCTGTTGCCGTTTCAACGTCGCGCGATTACGTACTTTGCAACAAACTCGCGAAGGGATCGCATGCTCGTTATTAGAGTGTCCTGCAAATATGAAACCGTGCGTCTGACGCGAAACTTCGTTTTTTGAAAACACCTCCGCTTCCTCTGCGATACGCGCTTCGAAGGGAAGGAACAGTTTACCCCCTAAAATCCGTACTGTTCACGAGTAATTAAGATATTTCCCTCGAAACCAATCGCCTAATCGCTTCACCAACTTTCACTGCATTTCTGCAGAATCATCCACTGAAACGGACAAAGAATTTTGAAGCATACAGTGTTCCCCAAACGAGACAAAATACGTCAGACACCACAACTCAGCAGAAAACCTTGTTAACGATATAAGCTATCCATTTCTACAAACAAATTGCACACAGATTGATATAGGGTAAATCCGGGGATGTCGGCGGGGGAGTTAAAAAAATAAATAATAAATAATTTTGCTCTCTGCTTTGTTATTTTTTTGTGAATAGTTATCTGGGCCATCTCTCCCAAAGACGAGAGCCATTTCTCCCGGTACCTCGGCAGAAGTGGTCGGATGTCATGAATTCAGTTTTCAACCCGATTTTCGGCAAATATTGTCTTAAAGCAAATATCGACCAGCTTTTCTGAATCGGCATAAAATTCTGAGCATATTAGGCTCATTCTGATAAAATAAATAATACCAGTGTTAGTTTTAATAGCCACTGTATTTTACGCGATACGGCTTAATGTGCACTTTGATCTGTAATATTTAATTTCCCTTATCATATTCCTGTCTCCCTTTCTCAGTCCTATCCCTGAAATTCACCGACTCCCATTTCCCACCCACTGTCGCACCGCGATCCACAGAGTCCCCGAATTCTGTTCTGTTTACAGAGACAAGTGGGATCGCCACTCGCCAGCCTTCCGACACCAGTGCCACGGACACATTCCGCCCACGCGGTACTGAACAATTTCTCAAAGTGTCCGCGGAGGAAAGGGCCGGTGGATCGATCGGTGGGCCCAGGCCGAATCCGCCTACTTGAACCGGTAACAGGCTCCACGCCCTGCCGTGTAGCGGCAATATTTAAACGTTCACAGGCCGACATGCGTGCACGTACACCGGGGCGGCGCGTGTGGACGTGCACGCGGGCCGAATCGACGGGACGGATAGAGTCCGTGTTTAAATAAACGCGGTGAAACCGTAGGCAGGCACTTTGCGTAACATGCCGACGGGTATAGGCCGATCACGCGCAGGTGCCTTTGGGCCGCTCCGAGCCGAGCATTAAATTCACCAGCAGGACACCATTGGATGCTGGCAAGGAAGCTTTTAATCGGCTAGCTTCCCATCTCCCCCGCGTTTACTTGCCGCGAATATTCGGCATCCTACCGATCGCAATCTGGGCGTCACAGCTCCTAGACTCTTTGGCGCTCCTAATGGCAGTATTAGCCTCTTCAAATTTATATCATCGCGATACCTAGGAGTCTCTACGAATCCAGGGGAAAAACGGGAGACAGTGCACGCAGGTTTCCAATGGCGCGGCCGAGAGCGAAATGCCTCGCGCCGAACGCCGCGGCGCGATTTACCTGCTGCGCTCCGAGGCTCACCTCCAGCAAACCGTACGATTCATATTTCATATTTCTCGCGTGAATCTATGAGTCATATCCGAGCGTACACATCTCCCGTACAACCCAGCGGGATCGAAGTAGGACGGCAAAAGGTTAACGGTTGTATCCGCGTGTAGAAGCTGCGGCGTGTCGATATGTACACGAATCGCGGGGCCTGAAACAATGGCCGGCATTCAAGGCTAATCGAAAATAATCGGGCCGAAGTGAGACGAGCGCCGTCCGCGCGGCTGGCACAATGGTTAATAACGAGCCGAAAGGTGAGATCGCGCTTAGGCTTGCGGTCGTTAGAAAGCCAGATGCGCGAAGTTTGTCCGGCAGCGAACCGTTCGTGACCACTTGCCGGGCGAAGGGGCAAGTTCCTAGGGTCGTTAGAGGGCCTGGTTAAATGCGCGTCGTAGATCTGGCGATCGTGTGATAACCGGGCTCTCCGAACGATGCATGGAATTTCGTGATAATGCCCGGCCGATCGAGCGTCGCGGCTTCTGCCTGCAGGCGTTCGCGTGGAACGGTTTCGACGGAGGCACGGGGGTAGAATATTTTGCATTCCTCGAACGGTGATCGCGTTTTTAACGGTGCATCCACGCCGGAATTCGGTTGACGTGTTTTACGACCGATCTGCGGCCATTCGACGCGAAAGTGTTCGAGTTTTGCTCGCTCCACTCCTTCTGATTTTATTCTCAGTGGATCTCTTTGATTCGAGTCGCTTTCCACTCATTTCTGTTCGACGATGAGGCGTGTGATTTAAGGGCACCTGCTCTGCCCTCCTTAGTTAAACTGTACTATCTAGCATTTTTTCATTTTTTGAGATATGTTGAAATACTTGATGTTTCGCGCGCCTTTTACCTTTTAATTAAAGGTAGAAAACTCTACGTGCTTCGTAAAGATTTATAAATAGTATAATGTATTTAACCTAGCTTCTTTCCAAATGGTTATAATATCCTGTCTAAAACAATTAATCAGTTGGTACGGTAATAATACATCACCTACCGGTACACCTATTACAAAAAATGATATTAGGCTGTTAGGGAATAGTGACAACATGTTTTAATTTGAATGAAGGAAAATAAGGACGGTACAAAGTAAATGATAAAACTTCAGTTTTCTCGGTTGTTTCAAAATGTTAGATAGGACATTTTAACTAAAGACAGCAGTACTGTTTAAGTTTTAAGTGAATGGTTTAGGAAATTTCTGTGATTCCTTGAAGCATGGTTAGATCGGTTACATAAATGCGAAGCTGCAAGTTGGTGTATAATTTAGTTGCATCGTGGGTAATGTTTGCCTCATTTTAATTATTTTTCGAGAAATCTGATTTTCTACTTGACTTGAACAATATTATTTTTACCGCGCACTAGTTATCGACAAATTCACCGTTGAATTTATATTTTAAGACGACTCTAGTATCGTCCACCTCGGAGTCTGATTACAGATGCACCAATTCTACTTGCCGCGTGAGAAGAAGCTCCGCATTAAGATTAATATCACCAGAAATATTAAACTGATAATAACAATATTTCCAACTTTAATCACGCTCCTCACTATTTACATTCACAAATACCTGTCAAACGCGTACGTACTTAAGTTTGACTGAAAAATTGGGGAAGATGACTGCAACTTTTTCCCACCCGTGCCATTTATCATCGGTGCGGTATAAAACATTAATATGTAACTACCAACTTCGTGCATTCCACAAATGAAAAATTCGCGCGCAAACCACGAGCACTCATGCCAAAATCGCAGTACATTGCGCCATCTGCGCCGAGCTTTGCGTCATCTTCCCCATTCCTTGCAGACATTCCTACATTCTTCACCCCTCAAAACACTGAGCACTGCCCTCAATGTTTACCGCACGTTGTTGAATACCTAAAGCTCGAACCACTGAATCCCTCAAGAAGCTACAAAACTCCCGAGACCTAGCCCCAACGAAATTAGGCGTACATTCTCCTCGAAGAACCGATTACCACCAGCGAGCCCTTAACGTTTCAAGCATGCACCCCCATTCGCTGGTAAACAACGAATGCTCTGCATTCCTGTAAACGACCGATTCTCCGCGGCGTTCCTTTCGTACCATTTGCATGCTTATTATTCGGACGCGTTGTCGGGCTACTCGTCGACTCTTTGACGGCTCGCCTGAGAGGTAATTTGGGACCAGAAAACTTAGTAATTACTATGTAAATCGACTACGGATTATTAAGGTCATAATGTATGCGTCTTATTTCGTGCTCGTTACCATGTACCACGGCTAAAGCAGGCGCGGCCGCCAAATTGTTTCCAACGCACCGCTGCAATTTTCAAGTTATCGAGGGGGTGGGGGAGGGGAGAGCCCACTCCGCGGCAACCATAATACACAGATGCCAAGATAAGGCACAGCGTTCATCGTGCCCGATTAACCGCGTACCGCTAATTCGACGCTGCTTGCCCGTTTCTTTCACGTCGCCCCAGTCACCTGTTCCAGGGTGACACGCTAATGTAGGCGCGATGCAAATTTCGGGACGCGTAGGTGCGAATTTTCAGCCACGTTAGCGGCACCAAATTAGCCCCCCCGTCCGCGCTTGTCGTGTCGGTCGTCCTCAAACTACAGTCGGTCACAGAAGTCTGCGGTGATGGAATGCGAATATGGAATAGACAGGACGAGTGTGCCTGTAGATAATTTTTTTTAGGTATTTAATTGTTGGTCCGTTGAAGTGCCAATTATTTTGGAAGAGAGGTTTGCAAGGAAGCGAGAATAAATTCAGACGCACAGCACCGAAAATATTAAATGCATGAATATATTAAATGTTCCTTTCAGGGTCCGAAAGAGTTCTGGAACTTTTCAATAGGTTCTATCTGAAATATGGACCGTGGAACTTTTTTTGAAATGTTCTCACATGTAAAAGTTCTAGTTGGAATGGAACTTATAAAATATAAAAATAAAAATTTCTCTATAACAGGAACAGATATTTTGTTCGTCAATATTAAAAGAGTTCTCTTAATCGATGTAACAAATACTGAATAATATTCAATGAATAGTACTATAACAATAATAAATAAATATTACAGATAAATTGTTTTTCTGAATTTGTTATTTATTTGTAATATTTACCTACGTAGCTAATTTCTACGCAGATATTGTAATAGATATTAAAGATATTAAAAATTGTATAGAATTTTTGTGTATATGGTTCGTGTAAGTTATAAAAAAATGTTATTTAAATATTACTCTTGACAAGTTCCCTTATCTGTTCAATACTTCTTATGAAACTATTAATTACTTATGCAATGATTTTCATACCTTTTATTAAATAAACACGAAGCATATGATATTATATTGTTAAATAAAACTATTACCTAATAGTTTAGTACTTTTCTTTATCTTATGAAACCCTTTTTAATAAATCTTCTAATAACTGTTTCCACGGAACTTTTATTATATAGGTCCCAAAATATCTGTTCCACGAGAACACTTTCAAAAGAAGTTCCTAAGTGTAACATTTCTTTCAATAAAAATTCCACAGGAACAGATATTTTCTTAAATGGAACATATAAGTCCCAACAGAATTTTTGTTGAAAATAAGAATTTCAGCACTTTTTCGATCCCTGACTCCTTTGTGACTGTCTGTACATACTTCTAGCAATTTTAACTTTACACTTGACATTTGCACGAGTGTGATGTAGTTCTCGTGAAGCTATTATCCATCGATGTTAATAATGAGATGTAGGAGATTTTGCGGTTGTTGTAATAACTGTGCGATGCCGGGAAAAAGAATTATGAAATCCATGTGACTCAGGTGTCGATACGGAACGAGAGAAAGATGAATAGTAAAATGCGTTACGAACAACTTGTGATTGATAAAAGATAGGGATTCCCTGATAAGGGAATGTGCAGTAATGTGCAAAGAGTAAGCAAATTGAGCAGTTTGCATTTTATTTCTGCCATTTAATTTCGAAGAAATTTACATGACTCGTATTAGTATTTGGAAAGTCCTGCTTTCGATATCACCACTATCTCGTTTTGTTCACTGGGCAGAGTTTCGCTTTGAGTTTAAAATTAAACTCTTACTGCCGCCCGATTTGCATGCATTTACTATTTGCATATCGATACTCGGGAGCGGAGAAGTAAAATACAGGGGAACGTTAACGCATCGTACGATTCGAGTTTAAATGTATTCGGGCCACGATTCCTACGATAAGCGAATGCTCCTGGTTGCGATCTTGTTCTTGCTCGTGAACCGAAGGTGTTACCGAAGGTCGTGTCGCGTTTAATAGTTGTAAAGTGCGCGGTGCACGATAAACGCCCGGCGAAATTAATGCGAAAGGTATCGTCGATCGTATCGGAAATTTAATGATCGAACACTGGATTCGATAGAGTGTTACGATAATTCGGTAATTGCTTCGGTTTAAAGTGTTCGAACCTGCAGGAAGCTTGCGCAAACTTGGAACAAAGTAGAGATTAGAACATACTGTATATATTGTCTTTCAATGCATGTTGCCTTTTAGTATGTAAAAGAGTTGCGTGTCTCATTTTTACAATGGGTGGGGTTCGGGAATTTGAGCAATCATCGTAATAAATTGTAGTTTTATGTGCAAAGTTATTGAAGTTCTGAAATATTCTGAATTATTTTGAGTTTAATGACTGAAGAGACAAGTAGATGATACGCAATAAATAAGACCAAATTTTGATGACCGACAACGATATTTTTTGCCAAATATATGCTCATGTATATATTAATTGAAACGTAAATGCCCAAGAAAAGGCATATAGAATCTGCTTAAAAATCATGAAAGAAGTAAATAAGACAGAGAAAACAATTTGAATACACGAAATATACATACAGCTTTAGAAAA
This sequence comes from Andrena cerasifolii, assembly GCF_050908995.1. Lineage (NCBI taxonomy): Eukaryota > Metazoa > Arthropoda > Insecta > Hymenoptera > Andrenidae > Andrena > Andrena cerasifolii. The sequence goes on along the minus strand of NC_135126.1, from coordinate 4,581,133 downwards.
CTTATAACGGAGGGCTAATTTATTGCGATACATTTTTTGAACGATAAATTTCAAACAATACACCATCTTCTTTTAACCAATAATTGATTGTTTAATGTATTTAATATATTTAATGTATTTAATATATTTAATGTATTTAATACATTTAATATATTTAATATATTTAATATATTTAATATATTTCATATATTTAATATATTTCATATATTTAATATAATACCTCTATGTTTCAGATGATACACTTTAGATGAATTTCGTTTAACTTCTGGCGTGATCGATCGGTAAAGAATAGTGTATTTAAATATTTATTTCTATAAAAATATATCTGCTTAATATTATTATCTTCTTTGTTTCTCCCAATGATGAATCTTTTATTCAATTTAAATCCGATTGTTTGTACAAACAGTCGTTGTTAAAATTGGCGCAATTTTTGTATATCATTAATTTTGAAACCTAAATATAGCGCATTAATAAATTTACGACAGTTCTTTTTGTTCGTCTGCGCGCGCGCGTATACTTAGCGCACTTTTTTGTAGGGGATACTACATACCTAAGTAACAAGGAAACTGTTGTTAAGAACAACGCTTTAATTCCACTGAAATCCTTCCATGCACCAATGGGAGACCACATAAATAAATTCCGAATTGCCATCTAAAATCCAAATGAACACAGAGAAACACAGAGGCAGATACAAAACAATAACAAATCAAACCGCACGAACAAACCACCAACAAACAAACATCCCCTTGGAAGCATGCCTCGGAAAAGGAACGATTCAATTTTCACTCGCGCACGTGCTGCGATTTTGAAATTCATAGCACCGTCGGGAACAAACGCCCACTCTGAATGGGTGAACGCCAAGATCCGTCGGTGCGAGCAAGTGTTTCGCCATTCATAGCGCGCGATTCTAAGCTAGCCGCGCCGAAGCGACGAAATACGAGGCTCGAACCTGTTTCTAATCGAAACGGAACACCACCCCGTTCGCCTCCCTTATCTGCCGTTGTCAGCTTCCGCGGCCGGGAAGCGGAGTAGCGGATAAGGCGAAGGTAACAGAGGGACGGCGAGAGCCAGCGACTAGGCGAGCCCCGCGCCGTCGATTCTGATAATATACTAGCGGCTGAGTAAAACGGCTGTTACACGGATAAATTCGCCGGCCCCGGGGCCGTTTATTGAGTTCCTTCGAGGCAGCCCACTCGCGTATGTTTATGCGTTTACACGGTGCACGGCTGTAGCCAGCTTTAATCCAGATCTTTATTGCCCCCCACAAAGCCTGCCGTGGGACAGTACGAGTGCGCGGGGCGTGGAGCCTCGTTAAACGATCCAGTGAACATCCTCCAGTAAAGATACGCAAAAATACCAGGCAAAGCTCGTCGGCTTTCGTCCGCGGCGGAAGGATTTGCGAACAGCTAGCAAAGGCGAAGCTTTCTTTACGGGGGACTTGGCTTCCTCTGCCGGAGCCTTCCAGCTGCTGCTGGATCACTGTAAGGGAACTGAATTTATCGAGAGGATAGCTCGTACGCACCCCTCGGGAATCATTTGAATTGTGTATCCGCGGTTGAGTTTCTCCGTGAATCGATTGTCCTTTTATTAGGGTGTCGAATTACGGGAGAAATAAGTGGGAAATTGGGGTTGAAGTTTGATTATACGAAGCCTTGTTTCTGAGGGAAATCGGTTCCAGGGTTTGTATAAATTACAGTAGCCTAGGGTGTTTCGGTGAGACTGTCACTTTCGGTAACGAATTCTGTGTGTCATGCTAGTCTTTAGAATTCTCCGTACTGTTTACATAATTTACCGATTAACCAGTCAACTGAGCAAAATGAGTGAGCTAGTCGCGGAAATTGAATAGTTACACTTGAGCAATAGTAGGCGGAATTAGTTAATTCGTTTCTAATCATTTTGAAATGTACAGGGGTTGTTTCTGGGCGAAGTTAGAGATTAACCAGTTGATAATATTCTTCTGTAGCTTGAAGAAACGAAGCACAGAATTTGGAAGGGTTCTAAGATACTTGGGCAGCCTCGAAAATTTCGAGGCTCCTCGAGGACTTGCAATATTCGGGATATTGGAACGCGGCGATTATCGAGTCCATTAACAAGTCGTTTTGTCACCTATGCGTTTATTATTAGTATAAAATGAGGAATAAAAATCTCCTCATTTCCGACAAATTGGACGTCAGCTCGGAGGATGGTTACGGCACCTGTAATCTTCATAATCGCTCGTAATTTACACGCCAACGAACGATCGCTCAGCACAATTTGCGTACGATCCACGGGAATAGTTTAACGCGGTTGCCTTCGACTTCATTGTTGCGATATTCCTACAGGGAGAACGCGTAAACTACCTCAGCGAAAGATCTTTTAATGACTCAATTCTCTATTTGCAGCTCAATAACATAGCAGCATAAAACGTTCATCAAGCTGAATTAAATTTTCTGCCTTCAGAAAATTCCTCGTCAAATTAAAAATATCCTTGCGGTATGTAAATTCTGCCGAGACGTTAACTCTCAGCTCACGTACCCCAGGATCACCTGTGTCCGTTCTAAGGACATGCTTCTGGGACGTGAAACGCCCATGAACCAAGTCCCAGAGCCCCGAGGGAATTTTCATAGTTTTATATCTCAAAAATTCACTGTTCTTCTTCCACGAACATCAATGCAGCTCAAACCCTGTTAGTGTAATTTAGTTTCTTACGATCGCCAAATTCAAAATTCTCTTTCTCTCGGGACGATTATTCGCGACAACATAAAGGAACCCACCCAAAATTACCGTTTCACGGTTTAATGAAAGGATGTTTGGAAAGTATGTACCTACGCGTTGCTCCTCGTGTTTAAGGCACTTCGTTCTGCAACAATGTACAGCAGCAACGAGGATTGCCGAGGAGTAAAAAAACAGGCGGAAGCGTGCAAGTTCTCTGATCGATGATTACTTAGCCAAACGTTACGGTAAAACGATACCCAGTCCATCTCGATAGCCCGGAAATCGTGCACGCATCGAGTGGATTATTATTCACCAGGAATTTTAACTGCTACCTTCGGGAGCCACCAAACAATATATCAGCCCCCGTTGGCTGGCGCATATGAGCATGCCTATCATTATCTAAGATGCCACGCGCTTGATTTATATCTACCCCGTCGACTACTGTGCTTCACAGTTGGAATCTTCCTCGCGAAAATCTGTTATCCTAGATGAGAAAAACGACCAGGTCGATCGTTGCTGAAACCGTATGCGTGTCCACCGTCTTAAACGGTGATAAATCGCAGACCCGAGAGTTCAGGCTTGGTAGCAGCTGAACACTTTCCTGGACGCTTCGTGGGCACAGGAGCGAAGAGGAGTAGAAGGAGAAGCCGAAGTCGCGGCGGAAGATAGCGTTGGGTACGTGGAAGGTTAATGAATCTAGAAAGGATTGTAGAAACTACTACTTAGAATCCAAGTACTCGGAATCAGTTTGTACCCCTACTACGAGCTGTTGATCATAAAACCTTGCGATCTTTCAACAAGAGTCTCCGCTACGCAGCATCGTTTTAGGACGGACGGTGCGGGTAACTGCGAACGGCGCACCGAGTCAACCGGCGTTTGACGTACGAGCCTGTACAGCACGTGATCCCCCCTGACAGGAACACAGCTTTCTTAGGGAAACATAATTAAAACTAATCAGCCGCGTATCTACTCTGAGCCGAGAAGATCGAGCGATGAGACGGTCAGGAATGGAAAGCACGTGTTTCCACCTAAGTACTTACTTGTACTTGGATGCCGCGTGAAAGGCACGTTACGCTCACCTTTAACCGTTCGTGTAACTTTATAACGGCGATTACCGAGCAGTGCTAAGGCTGTCAGCCAGGCAACTCCTCGATGATCAAACCTCGGGTTTACAGGCCCCTAAACATCGGGACGTTGCTCTTAGAAATCCACCGAAAACTCTTAAAGCTGATAACAAGCTGGTCGATGGATTCGAATCGGCGCGCGGAAGAACAGTGATACGGACGAATATAAAAGCGGAGGCGCGTCTGATGTTGAGAATTTACGACGTTGCACGGGATGCATCAACATCGCGCCATGATGCGCCACGTAGATCGAACCTCTCGAACCCTTCGCCTTATCGTACGAACGTGGATCCTTAAAACGTTCCCGGATTTTACGTCCCGTAAACTGCTTCGATTACTTACGCTTAGTCGTGCGTTTGCCTTTGGCCGTGACGTTTTATTGCGATGCGCGGGATGATTTGAAAGAAGGATCGAAGAATTTGGATATATAGTATTGGCAAAGATGAGTGGAGGCTGATGGTTCCCGCCGTAACGTTGGGTGCCATTTAATTTTATGTTAACGAGGAAATCACTTGTATCTAGAAAAGCTCTAAAGTAGTTTTGATTCTTCCAGTATTGCAGGGTACTTACAGTTAATGCTAGCAAACTACCCCCGCGCCTCGCTTCGGACCTAACATAAGAGATATTAAGGACTCCGTGAAAACACATTTCATTCATTTTCACCACCCCCTAGGGGTTGATTAGGGCAAAATCCTGAAATTGGTTTTTAGGCATTTATGTGGGTAACCTTTGTAAGTGAAGACCAAGCTAATAGCTAATCGGACCTAAGAAATAATAAGGAATCCGAGAAAACATATTACACCCCTTTTTACCCTCTTCTCAAAAGGAGTATACTCTCAGAATTTCATGTTTCTAGGGTCAGCGGTTTTCGCTGGACGGGGATGAGTCAGTGACACAACGATTATATAAGTAAATAGTTGGCTAGGCCGGTTCTAGCCCAAATTTGAGTTTTGAGGGAGGGGAAAATCCAACTTTATATTTGTAAATTTTCGAAATTATCTGTCAAACATCTATCGTACAACATCTGTTCAATACACGTTCAGAGTGGTACGATAGACGTTTGATAGATAATTTCGAAAATTTTCAAATCTAAATTTGGATTTCCCCCTCCCTCAAAACTCAAATTTGGGCTAGAACCGGCCTAGCTATACTACTTAAGTATGCACAGATAAATCTTCATCTACACTTCCAAAATGCATACAGAATAAAAAAATGATTTCATTTCTCATAGAAAAGAAAACACATAAGCTGTCTTCTGCGGTGCAAAGATTATTCTTTCCATTAAGACATTAAACTTCGAGCACGCGATGTATCCTCCGCTGTTGCATGAAATCGAGGTTCGCGTATGCAGACAGCAAACGGTAAATTCGAAGATATAATTGTGTGCAAAGAATTCTAGCTAAGAGCGGTCGCGGATAAATTTTACGCGCGCGTCGACTGGAAATACGGCTAAATGGAATCCCCGGTGCTATTCCATGGATCCTGGAACTTGCATCGGGGTAGGCATGTCCCAGCAGTCTGCCGTGCACATCGAACGCGACATCGACACATCTTGCAATTGTGTGTAAATAAATCGCCAGTAACCTTACGCTACAATCCTCGACATCGGACGATATTCACCTATTACCTATTCCGGTGTTTCCACGAAGGCCTTTCTCCATTCTGAATGAGTAGACCTTACACGAAGAAATTCTTTACAGCCAATACAGGGGCATTAACATTCTATAGTAGGAATTTTCTGCATATTGTTGGAAAATAGCTTTGCGAAGCTCGTACTTGAACGCGAAATAAAAAGTAATTTACGAGTGAAAAATGTTTCTCGCATAATTGATATTCCGTTTGCATCTTGAGCAATATTATGCACAGACTTCACTAGGGAATTCCAATTGTACGTAAAAAAATAAAAAATTAATTCATCTTCATTTAACATCGTCGGCTGACATTACCCACCCCTTATGCTACAAACAACCACCTTAAGAATACAATTGCCTTCGCCATGAAAAACGTTACACCAACCAAAAGTCCCCCCCTCGAGCTGGCGTTCGATTGAGCCAAGCTCCGTCCCACCCACAGTTCACCGAACATTCCATCAGCTGCGCTGAAACTCGCTTGGAGCCGCTCGGCTCGCCCGGCGACCATCGTGGAACAAAACGAAGCGAAGGCATCAGCGAGAGGCGACTTTTCCACGCGGGACGTGTATCAGCAGGAAACGCGGTTAATGGAATCCCTGATGGTGTTCGACGGATCGTGGAGATCGGCGTATCGAGGCAGGCATCCGCGACTCGCGGCCAGCAGGAGATGCAGGGATAGCGCGTCGCCGCGTCTCAGGATCGCGCGTAGATTTTTCCTGGAACCCGTTCCGTGACCTCGTGCACGGGCTCTCGTATCCTACGACAATCCTGCCTACGCTGCCCGCCTGCCGTAGTGTCCCCGTTTTCCCGGCCGACCTGACGATCGTAAAAGCCGAGCGCGAGAGGAGGAGCACCCGGACGAGCGCGTATCGCGAGCGGGAACGCGCGCGCCCGCGGAAGTCTCTCGCGGCAATTAGGCCGTTCGTAACAGCGAGTGGCTATCGTCCGGCCGCGATCAAGATAATATGAATTCTCGATCATCGTTTCGGGGCGACGCGCCGCGCTCGATCCCGCGGCTGATTAAGTAGTCGCGTCACCGCTGTATTCCGCGGAGCTACGCCAGGATCCACAGCCAGCCACGTCTGCAGGGGATCGATCGAGGCCGCGGCTCGGATAATATTCGACTCGGCCGATCGGGAGCCGGGTTAAGCAGTTTCGAGAGGATCGACGACTTTACGAGCGGCGTGAAATTCGCGTGGGAAAGTTACGCCGCTGTGGAGTGGCAGCCTGTAGGTAAAAATGGAATTTTAGAGGAGCCGAGATTTACTGCCCTGTCTCGCTCGATGACCGTCCCTTCGGTTGTCGTGGGGTGGAAATAGTCGTTGGTTGGAAAGGGGATCTAATAAACGAGAGGAAATTATTCTTTACTTTTCCTGGGTGGTGTTGTTTTGCGGGGAGCGAAGCACTACATTCCCCCGCCAGGGGATTAATAGCTTTAAATGAAACGAGTATTTTATGTATTAATTTACTCATAGTGTGGTTTGTTTAAGCTGCTTGATTTTTAAATAACTATATCCTTATGCGTCCAGCAATGGGGTCATTTGCCTCGTTTAATGGATACTTGAGAGGAAGGTTCGTATTGGTTTTATGACAGCCACAGTAGGGTCACAACCTGGCAACAACGATAGCTTTGATAGCGGATCTAAGTTATGACTGAAGAGCATCATTTGAATATGTAAGAATTGCAGAATTTACGGATATTTCATAGTCGCTCGCAGACTGGGACACGATTTATCCAGGATTCAGAGTTTGAACTTTGGATGGACCCCTGACGAATTGCGAAGCGAAGTAAGAGCCGCGTGGAATCGATAAAGGATCACGACTACCCTCCATAATTCGACAGTGAGCGCGGTGAAAACGAGATTTCGAAATACGGAGATCGCTATCGGCGTGACGATCGCGGCTGGTTCGTATTGACGGAGTTAACGGAAAGGCGCAAACTAAATAAGGTGGCTCGAAGCTTCCTGGACCGTAAAGATGACGCGCTAATAGCTACGTTTTATTATAGCCCTGAATCCAAGCACCTGATTTGTTGTCGTGTGTCAGAGTTGAATACCTACGTTCAGGACAGCGAAACAGGTATAACCGTGCGTAGGCGGACACTTCGACCGACAGCTGCTCTTTCACTCGCCACGTGAGAATTTAGTTTCTACGCAATGTAGTTTGAGACCCGTCCTACCAACAGGGTTATGGAGTACGCTTTAAAAGAGGATAAATGTCACCGAAACGCTGGGCACAGTGGTGTCTTCTCGAGTTTCGTGACGGCTATTCGACACATATTCGACTTTCGCACCATTCGAATGGGAATAATGGATGCCTCGGTCGTGTTACCTTGGCCCCAGCTTCGTTGTTCCACAGGGCACGTTAGCAAATCTTTGACAATTTAAATAGAATTCGAAAGCGTGTCTACGTGAAAATTATAATCACCAATAAGGTAGATTTATGCTTATCCACCTTGATGAATATCTTTTGATACCGTGATTATTCCAGGTGTTGCTAAGAACTTCCAGTGAAGTCTTCAATTTCCACTGCTTACATTATGTTTCAAATTTTAACCATAAAATTTCATAATGTAATTCAATTTTCAAGAAGTACTCCATTCTTAACTGCTACGTAAAAGTTACTCAAAACAATAAACTCAGCGTACTCATTCAGCACCTAATAACATCCCTCAATTTCTCCGGTATTATACCATAATAATGGCATTCCATACCAAATAGATTATTATTAAATTGTAACATGGGATAGTCCACGGCAAATCAAGGGGGGTTTAAGTCATCATTTCTCTGGTTTCAAAATGATTAAACAACAAAATCTTTTCCAAGGTAGAGAAGCGACAACTTACGTCATCCCTGTCGTCGTGAAGATCGTCTTCGGCGCCCTCCTCGAGGACGAAACCCACGTCGTTGTTGTTCCTCGTCAGTGAGGGCAGCTTCCTGGGTGTCAGCTCCTCGCCGTCCGTGTCTCTCTTGCGCTTGCCGTCCCTGTGCTCGTTCAGCGTGGTCTCGTGCTCGTCCAACATGTCGGTGACCATCAGTTCCGACTCGACGCTCGTCGGGGACACGACTTCGTCCAGCGGTGACATCGTCGCCCTGTCGGCTTCACCAGCTTCGAGCACGGACATGGTGAGCCACTTTTGCCGGCAAAGCCTCTGGCTCCTCCTTGGTCACGATCACCAGAATTCGCGGACGATCGAATCTCGTCGTCGACGGGACACCGTGCGCCCACTGCCCAGAGGTGGCGACCAGACACCTCCACTGTTCGAGTGAGTACGGATCCAGGTTCATAGAGCCTTCCTTTCGTTTCGTATCACCAGCGACAGTCTTCTCAGACAATCCACTACCGCGGGTGAACGTGTACGCCTGTCGGGTAAATCCTCCTACTTTTCTTTTTAAAATTCCCAAGTACCGTTCCTATTAATCACTTTCTCCTCAAGCTTCTCCGCATTCTCGATGAGCACAATATCACTGCTGAGTTGTATACGTTCGTTAAGGGATTTCGGTCATCAGCGTACCACTTATTTCCGTGACGAAATCAAAGGATCATCGAGTACACATGGACAGTTCCAAGATAATGGACTCTCGCTTTCGATAACGGTCCCGTCCACCGCTAAACAGTGCCACAGAAACACCTCAAATTTCCCAAACGAACGTCTCCCTTGCAGCCCTCAGACCCAGTCGACCTAAGGAACGTCAAAGGACCGTTCGGGAAAATTTTAATCGTAGTGATCTCTCAAGTCATCGACTCGATCCTACGGAGCCGATGCTTTCAGGTTGGTCGGGCAGATTCGCTTCAACAAGTTGTTTAACAGCTGCCACCAAGCGCGATGCGAGTACCATGGCACGAGTGCACGCCGAGGATGTACTTTTCCAGTCTAGTATTATGCAATTATGAAGATTCGAACGTCACACGAGTATTTACGCAGACATCAGTTTGCGCTCTGAGTGGCTTTCGCCCATGCCTTCGAACTCGAATATTCTCGAGGCACTCGTGTGTCGAGTACCTTCGAAGCAGTGTATTCTCGCTCATCAAACAATTGATTTTCAGCAGCCTGGGAAACCAGCACCGTCCACGCGCAGCTTCGAAACAAGACGTAAAACGATCCCGCGGCTGGCGCTCTGCGGGCGTTGAAGTCTCCGAGTCTCCAGCGGCTCCGTTGTCCGATGACGCAGGAGGCCTGAATTCTTCCTGGGCGATCGATTTGATAACACAAGCTCTCCGCGCGTAATTAAATCCCACCGAATTACACAGATCGCGAAAATTCACGCTGAACGACGCGATCAACGGGATCTCGCCGTGTCACGTTATTTAAATCAATCTCCTCGATGCTCGACAAATTACACCGACCGTTGCTATCGATACTATCCATAATCGTTCGCGGTGCAGGCATAGAAATGCAGTTTCCGCACTGGGGCAATGTTTGTTGTCTACACTGCGAACATCAGCGCGAGCACACTCGAGATCGATGCAGAAGTAATCTTGCGTTATCGCTGAGCTTTTTACGTCAGAAGCGAATCAGCTCGCGAGATCTGAACGCGTTCTGAAAACGAGGCAAAAAGTCAGGCAGTCGCGAACAGTCACGTGGCGAGCTCGTTTGTACGTTCCTTGCCGGCTACCATTCTCACATTCAGCTTAAGCGCTTGACTTGGCCCGATTTCACCGTGGAATCGAGTCCCGCACGGCTACCGGTAACGAGATCGCACCGATCGGTTCGCGTACACTTCCTGCCTGCATGACGACTCGTGGTACTGTTGCTGCCAAGGCCTGTGTACGCGGCGGTCCGCGTTCGTTCATTCTACCTTGCGTTTGAATAATCAAGAACGAGGATTCCCCTCATCTCGCCTATTAAAAGCATCCTTGGTACTTTCCCTGTTGGCGATTCAATGCATCCCGCAAGTTATCCATCAAACTTCCAAACTGTCACTACCGTTTTCCTCTCGATGGTCGATCCCCTGTCCTCCGTCACGATGCACATTCACCGTCTCCCATTCATTCATACACCCCGCTGGATGATTACCTATCCTCTCTCAGGCTCCTCGTTAGTAGCTCCAGCTCTCCTCTCGTTTCTATCGTTCCCAGTCACCGCTAGGATTCCTTCTCTCGCCAGCCACGCCGCAGCACACAGTTACGCCTCCCGACACCCAGCACGGAACGTCTCCGGACGGAAATCTGATCAGCTGGCCCGTGGTTACGTAACAGGCCGCGATCAGCGTCCGCGCTGAGACGTCCCCGGGCGAGAACGTCGAACGGCACCGGAACTACTTGCCCCTGGGGGCCCTTCCGACGGATGTTGACGTTCCACACAACCGAAGATCCCCCGCGGTCGATCCCAGTCACGTGGCCCGGCCGTGGTGTCGCGCGTGCGGGCGGAGGGGAAGGTCGAGGCAAGGTCGTGCGGCTGGGACAGGTGGGGAACACGGCAGGGCACCACTGGAGCGCGTCCGTTTCGGAAAAGCCAGCACGGGAAAAGCTGCTCCAAGGCACGTAGAAGCGCAGGTATTGGTCGAAGGTCGGCGAGGACCGATCGTGCGACACCGCGTTGCCGCGCGCGCCTCTCGAGAATGGCCTAGAGGCGAAAAGAGGAAAGGATCTCCACGAGTGGCGCCGCCCGCGGCAGGAGGGGGCAAATCTCTCCTGCGTGGAGAGCAAGTGTTGGGGCCAGCGCGATATGCCCGCTGGACCACCACCACCACTGCCATCCTCTCGACCACCACCACGGCCATCATCGGCCACCACCACCGGCGCTACCACGGCCGATGGCATCGCTGGTATCACCATCGCCGCAACTTCGTCCACCTTCACGAGCACCGTCGCCGATACCAGCTGTCCTCTCCACTGTCCCTTTCCCTCCTAACCGCTTCCTCAGATATAACCTCTTCCTCTCTGACGACTGTCCACTCCAAGGCCCCCCTTCTCCTCGCGGCTGGTATAACGTCGTCTCTGTTCGACCACTGCCCGCAGACTGGACCGTTTTGCCCCCTCCTTGTCCCGGCATCGAGATGCTGTCTCACTGTATTGTTCGATACGTGTCCATGATACTTGGCTAGGAGGAACAAGAGGAACTACGATTCACTACCCCACTGGTGCAGGCGCGGGCCATCTTTCTTCTCCTTTTTTTCTCGTCAGTTAGGGGTGCCATTCTCGGTCATCCTGGTTCAGGAGTAAAGGACCTTTTGTTGCGCCTCTTCTTGGCGATCTCGGTACCCCCCTCTCCAGGGGTACATCTTCAAGTGGAAGTAAATGTAACTTGAGGGTAGGAACTGCTTGTGCAAATCGACATCATTCCTTTTGGCGTATGGGTTTCAACGTTGGACGTGGAGTGTGCTTGCCATTAGTAAACTGTGGACTATTGGGTTTCCAATTGGAAACATCCAACATTCTCCCACAGACTCTTCTATTCGCTACGATTTTCCCAGTTCCCGTGTTATCACGATCGCAGGCGATCAGATTGTCACTTCAGCGACATCATCGCCTGTTATAGGCGTTCGCGTCAATCGCTAGCTCCTCGGGTTGCGTGTGGACGGTTTACGCGAGCGCATAGGCATGACGGTAGGCATCGACACCTCGATCGTCAGCTTGAAGCGCATGCAACGACGTAGGATCGACGGTGTTCTCTCACCGTTAGCGACGATTCGATCGACTGGATAGATCGTGCTGGACCGGTCTCCCATTCTCTCTTCCTCGCCCACCCTCGCGTCCTCTATCCGCTTCCATGGATACCTTCGTTTAATGGCTACTCTTCCAATTAGCATCCTGCAAGTAGAGCTACCCATACGAGTTTAAACTCAGCTTTAGTTGGGATCGCAGAGTGTCTTCCACGTAGACTGCGTGAACCAAGCAAAAGGCGAGGCGACTTTGCTTTTTCCTTTGCAACCCTCTGATTTTACACAGTTTCGTTTTGTGCGTGTAACAATTTCCAAGCTAGCTTGATGGAAATTGGCAGATAATCTTCAAGAAGAATTGAGTAGCTACTTGCTCTTCCAAATTCTCTCGTAAAGGGAGGACCATAAGTACAAACGTGTTTTTTTTTAATAATATGGTTTAAGAAGTAGGTAGGTATAGGTGAATTGATCAAGAACCACTTAAAGTCTGCAATTTAATATCTCATGTATTTTTGTGCGTTGCATGAGAGGGAGGCGGTTAAAGATAAAAATTTATCGGTTCAGGACTTCTACTATCTGGCGGTGGGACATGACTTGGAACTAATTAAACCCCGACTTTCACATCATCCTTGTCGCAGTCAGGATCGCGGTATCGCCAACATTCGATACTTTTATGAATAACGTGTGCAGGGTGAGAAAAAATGCCGGCATCCTGTGACAAGATCGTATACAGAGGAACATTCCTCCATACGTTAACCCAAATATGAGCAACGGCGAACGCGAAATAAGTCGCTCATTAAGAAGGAATGTTTTGCTGGAACGGTTCGCGGCGGTATATAATTTAAGCTGCAATAAACTCGCTTAGAACGCACACTGTTGCGTTGCTTCATGTTCATAGCTGTAGCCGCGATTAATATTCGCGCAAAAACTAACAAACGAAACGGCCGGTAAACGTTTCAACCGGGGATTTATGGTAGAATAATTGATCTGTAATCGATAGGTAGATTATATGTCATTCGAAAAGATTACATCTGTACATGGCTCGAGCCTCTTTAAAAGGATTCGCGCGAAAACGTGTGAGAATAATTATTTCTAAACATTCCACTAAAAATTGATAATTTTTTTATATATTAACCCCCACCACAAATGCTATTTCTTTTGTTGCAAATCATCAAGGGTTAATAGACTAATGCTGATATTGTATTAAAATTCTGTACGCTCTTCTAACTATTTGCCACGTCTGCCAATCTGCCTACCTTAAGCTGTTTCATTTTAATTACAGCATCGCGAAACAATAGGCGTTTCCGTGGAACGGTGTTTTCGTTATCGCAGCGATCGATATCAGCTTTCAACGAGTAAAAATATTCGGGTCAGATGAATAGCAACTGGCAACAGCGGACCTTGGATCTGAAGCTTCCAAAGGAGGCTGGTCCCTCCGGCATACCAAGACAGATCACCTCTTTTTTCCCCTTCCTCCCTCCACTTTACGCGCACCTGTCCAGCCTGGACGGATGGTATTCTGATCTCGCTTCCTACAAAGTCAACTGCCGTTCTTTTTTCTCAAATCGAACGCCTAAGAGTCTAAGCGAATCTACTGCATCCAATAGTGGCCTCGATAAACGTTTTCCCCAGCAATTTTTTCTTACCCTTTATTTCTACAAAATTCCGATAAAAATCAAATTATCGGTATTTTATTCTCTAAAAAGTTGAAAAGTTCCAGTTACCGTAGATGGTAACTGGAACTTTTGGTTGAATTAGCAGTGACTTCCCCCTTGTACTAGGCAGTAGGTAGCTACTATTCAGTATTTCTAATATTTCATCGTACTGTTCATTATTTCTAATATTTTAATAACTCCGCGTGTAATCAAGTTGCAACAAATTTTTGTAGCAATTTTGTTCCAAGTCGTCATCCAACTGTAGCCGGGTATAAAGTATCTCCAGTATTTTGCGAATCGACAATAATAATTCTGTTGAAAAAGAACCTGGCGGAACGGCATCGTGAAGGATTTTTGGGGCGAGAGAAGCGTTCGCGTGCGTAATTATGAGATCACTGCCGAAAACAGCGCGGATCCGTGACCAATAGAAAAGAAAGAGGAGCAGAATGAGCAAAAAGGAAAAATGGTTAACGAACTGGTTCGACGCATTCCCGTGACAAGATACAAGGGGAGATACGTCACGCGTGTTACAAGAACGCTGCTCGATGTCGTGACGTAAGAGAGAGAATTTCGAGAACGAACGACGCCCGTTTGAGAGTTCTATGAAAGTGGAACGCCGCGCGTTCGTGATTTACTATCAGTTGTTGTCCGAATAAAAATGGACGTAGAATGAATCGAGGCCTGTAAAGGAGGTAGACGTAAATTGCATGGCGCGCAAGTATTTGAGAAATGCAAACGAGAGTATACAGGTGGAATTTAAAAATTCAAAGCCAGTGAAATAGTTCCTTATTCACCTATCTGACATTTTATTGTGCCTTAAAAGATTGAAAGTTATTTCTTGGGCGGATAAGGTGGGATTTGTAGTTTCAGTGAAATGTGGCTAATTGGGCAGACAAGATGCTGAAAGCTTAGATAAGAGGCAGGTTGAGGCAGGTGATGTACGAGAAACTACTTGGATAATTTTGAATATCCAATTTTAGAACTCTTGTCATATGCTCTCTTAACGAGGAATGTTTATGCGGAACATTTTAGTCGCAGTAAGATTGTATGAAGATAATTCTCAACCCTTCCACTTACGATTATTATATAGGTACTATACAATACCGCAGTGCTTTTAAAATCGAATATATCAATAACCCCCTGCCAAGAAGATAATAAAATTGTAACTTCATCCCCTTCCACACACCTACAGTACCTACTGGCAATATTTATCGCATCGCTCTCAGATTTATGTCAGATTATGTCAATATTTCCAAGTTTAATAAAATAAAATCTCCAATATTTCATACTGTATTTCACACATGTTTCCAAGTCGACGTAAAAATCACCACTATATCGATTATATCACGACCAGTGTCTGCGAAGTGAGTGCATCCAAGAACAAGCCATACAGTCACCGCAGGCAGTGTGAAAGAGAACAAAAGCAACGGAGAAGGAAGCAAGGTGTAGAAGTTGTCTCTGAATGAGCCAATGTATCCACGTGCTGAGGCGCCCGCTAAACGCGAGGAAGATACATTTTTCAGATTAGAGGAGGATTGCTCGATAATACGGGGATGGAGGGGCATCCGTGAATACGTGGACGGGGAGGGGGAGGGGGCGAGATGCATTGACGTCTCCCCGGAGAAATCTTTGAGCATATTTTCACGTCTCTTGTAAGGGTGTCTCTGCCGGATGCAGATAGCGGCGGCCGTGTCGCACAATATGTGGCCACGTATGGGTGCCGTACAATGTCCCTGATGGTAAAGGCCATCCAACCTGCACGATACGACGCAATACTGCCTCGGATAATATATTGTTGTACAAATGGCAGCGTCCCCTCTGCCCTGGTGTACCTGTATCCGCTTATCTCCGCTCGGTTTTCTCGCGACCGTTCTCGTCGTTTACGTCGACGTCGTTGCTGCTCGTCTTCCAACTGGGGTCTACGGCATGGAATCATTGCTATCCAAGGAACTCGGCTCTCCGCTGTATTAATGCGTCCTTTTCGCGGGACAGTGGCATTTCGTGTATGCAGGGAGAATAATTGATTTCAGATCGGGGAGTGTCAGGATCGACAGATGCAGGAATGAAGAGATTGTTCCACGGTGGACGTAATGGAATGCTTCGATATGGGAACTTCGGAGGATTATAGTTTTGTGCAATTTTTTTTTAGTAATTTTCAGTTATTATATTCTGCTATTTTCTGTAACTACTGTACCTACCTAATGAAGGCTATGTATAAAAATAATTTTTGGTACAATAAACACCTTTCAAACTCACACCGTCAGAGTTTCCTTTCATCCCTTCTCCTCTCGTTTCGAACTTAAGATAACGATGTATAGACTCGGATAGTATCCTCTCAAATTGTTCTTTTTCCACTGGAATTTTTAAAGGCCCACGTCCACAGACGATTGCGAACGAGAGCGTTCAGTTGACAGGAAACAATTTGAGCAGGAAAAGCAACGAACGCCGGCACCGATTACCAGATATTACGTAGCCAATTGCGTGTCGGTGGATTCAACGTTACGATTGCAATCACGGGAGTCTTGCCCCGACCATTTCTATTTCGCTCCTTATCCGTAGCCTGACCAATGATAATGGCAAACAGGCGTGGCTTGTTGAGATTTGTTATTACAATCACGTCCTCGACCGCGCGATTAGACTGGAATTGCTCGAGTCGCTTCTGAGGCAGCCACGATTCTTACGGAATCGAGCCTATGGCGATTCGATTTTCTAATAACAGGCCGTTATCACATTGATTCTAAAACAAGCAACTACAGACTCCCACCATTCCTGTGACACCGTTGATTCATCGGGGTTCGATTGCCTCTCGATCGTAAAACTCACAGACACTCGTCGTTCCTGGAGAAAGAGGAACCTCAATGGGCTTTTAATTCTTCTCGTGAAAGCACTGATTTTTTTTAATAATTTTTTCTATGATACTCTGCCTTAATATCGTAAACTTCAAAAGGTGGAGTACTGCAAATATTTCCCTGCTCGAAATATGATGTGAAATATACTTTACTAAATATGCTATCTTTATTCTAAATCCTATTCTTATGATTTAATTAAAGCATCACTGCAAGTAGAGTAGACGTAGGTAAAAGTCCGCACCATGCGAATTTCATTGTTGAGTTGTGGCAGTTGCGAATGCTGATTGACAGTAAATTGTCAATCAAGATAGAGTGTCGAATTGTGTAGCTGTGCTTCGTTTTTTTATCGTACAATGCGGTAAGTACTGAATTCGCTAGTTCTGATGTAATATTCTCATTTTTAGGAATCAATATTATTCCTATAAATTCCTATAAATTATTCCTAAAAAAGTTCGCATTTGACACTTTTTGGAAATATTTATTTTATATAAGTTGCGACAGGTAAATTTACACGAAGTCACTGCCTATCGAACAATAAGGGATAGTATTTATTTCTTACACAATGATATGCGCTATCAGTGTAATACCAAGGATTTTAGGGAAGTCTAAATTTTAACTGCGCACTCTTTCCCCAAAATGCTCTACAGATATTAACGTGGACTCGCGTCGTCTTCGACAAGCAGTTCCACGGGAATTCATAATAATTTGTCACCTACAGCAATCAGCAGCGCAAGCATTATGCGTCTATCATCGTCACAGAGCTCGGAAGCATCAAACAATGCGCGTCACTCGTGGGTGTCATTCGTCGTTACGTCTGTTCGTCGCAACGCATTGTCAAGCGATCAATGATATATAGCGAGATGCACTTACCAGCCGGTGCCTTTTGATATCAAAAACGAAACAATGCTGGTTCGCGGAGGATAATCCCCTATAAAATTCACCGTTCCTATGACCGCCGTCACAGTACCCGATTTATAAGCCATAAACCGTATCCCATTATAACCACGCAACAAGCAAGAAAAAAAAGAAAGAATAGATCTAACGGAACACACCTCGAACCAATACCTGTTCCATTCCCATCTACGTCGGCTCTACCTCTCTATCGATATTATCAGAATGGCGAAGATCGAATCTTTCCAGTCATTAAGGCGATTCGGTAGAATCCAGCGCCGCGAAAGACCGAGCATGGCCACTAAACCGAAGTGTGACGATCGTAAAATCGACAGAGTCATAGCAATTAAACGCAGAGTCACGTCTCGGGGAGGAAAGAGAAGCCGACATTGATTTCCTCTAACTTGACCCTCTACCCGCCACGATCATCGTACCCGCAAAGATCGATACCCGGAGGATCGTACTGCAGTATTATCAAAAAATCGAACGAGGGAGCGTGGTAGTTCCCCGCTGCTCCCTTTCACCGTGCAGCTCGCGGATCGAACAACGCATTCCTTTATAAAACCGTAAATACATATACTCCACGCGAACGAACGTCCACCTTTTGTTCGCCGCGCGCAATAAGAGAAACGATCTTCTCGATAGGGGAACAAAACGACACCGGGCGGAAGGGGGGAAAAAAAAGGAAAACGAGGGACGGCGCATCGGATTCTACTCGGCCATTAGGGCACACCGGCATCCTTGCGGGCCCACTCCGTGAGCAGGCTCAGCTGCGGTTTCGCGATCGAGAAGCGGTCGCGAGCTAGGTGGATACCACCGACGTGGATGAGAATCTCGTTGCCGTGATATCGATATTCACCGGGCCAGGCCGCTTACGTATCCTACGTTCTCGTTGTTATAACTTATTCTGCCCGCGATCCGGCTGGCAATCTCCCGTCCCTGGGACGAGGCGCGTCCGTTCCATCGGCCGCGAACTTCCACAACGATAGATCACGCTGCGGACGCTGGATCGCCGCTCCGCGATCCCATCCAACGAGGATGACGAGCGTCCGCGCCGTTACAGACGTCCCCTGTTCGATTTACAGCGAGATTTAAAGACGCGCGCCGGTGTTTTTAATGGAGAACGGGCTTGTTACTCGGCGGAGTTATGGGGTCGCGGTGTTACGCGGGAGAAATTCAAGGTACCGTCATGGGAACGGGTTACGCCGATGCTTCAAGTGCCGGGATCATCGGCGAATTCCAGGACAAGGTATTAGAGTGCGGAGTTGTAAAACTTTGAGCGATTGGAAGTTGATGATCGAAGGGCTTTAAGTGTCTATCGAAAACTAGAAATTGTGGAGGTTTGAATGTATGGAAGGAGTATTTCACTAGTTTCATTGGGAACCTTATTGTTTGCTTTCTCTACGTTAGTAGCTACTAATTGTAAGTCAGTACCATTTCTATTAATTAATGTATAATACGAGCTTCTGCTACTCAAGTATTTTCTATCGCAATAAAGAAACTCTCACTAAGCTTAAGGGGAGGTTCCGGTCTAGAGCCCCCCAAAATAGGTGATCTTCAGGAATTAATTAAAGGAAAACTACTGTATATAATTTAATGGGACGTTTTGCATTGTATTAAGGATGTCTTAGATTATAGAAATATATTTTTTTGTTTTATAATTAATCATTACAGACGGCACTGGGGAGTCGTTAAAGTCAAGGTGTCAAAAAATTGATCAAAATCGGTGGGACCTGTATCCCCTAAAGTTATTATTCGATTCGACTGAAACTTTTTTTATTTTGAAGAATATACTTCTGGCTAGGGGGAAACCAGAAAAAAATAAAAAATGACAATTTTTAGAAAATAACGACACTTGAAGATTGAAATCATTTTCCCCCTATAGTTTTCGTCTTTTCAACGCCCTTAAAAATTATAAATTTTCAATTTTTGTATTTTTTTCTGGTCTCCCTGCTAACCAGAAGTATATTCTTCAAAGTAAAAAAAGTTTCAGTCGAATCGGATAATAAATTTTGGAGATACAGGTCCCACCGTTTTGAGAACACTGTTTCGAGAAAAACGCGTTTAAAGTTTTACGTGGGTGCCGAGTGGCCGGGTGTTACCCATGTATTTGCCGCTACTCAAATGCCTATGACTTCGGGAGTGTTACGAATTTCAATAAATCCTTTTAAACACTCATTCCTAAAAGATTGAACATGCGAAAAATGAAATAAAAAAAAATCAACTTTTAGACCGGAACCTCCCCTTAAACCTAAACTCTTAAGACTCATTCTCAGAGTTTGCATGGCCAATGAGCAGAATGAACTGAACGATTTCGTGGCTCAACATTCCCCAACGTTCTCGAGAGCGCGTTCAATGGAACGGATCGCCGAGTGGACGAAACGCGCGGTTGAAAACCGCGAATCCGCGGATGAAACCGCGAGCAATAAACAAGGATACCGCGTGTCCCTGCGCCCGGCACGCTCCAGTTCGCGCGCACCCATCGAAAGTGAACAGCCCCAAGTATGTAATACGAGTTACTTATCTTACGGGAACGGTCAGCTGGATATTGTCACGACCTCGCGGCCCAGAAACGCGCGGCGCGAGACCGCGAGGAAACAAGGTAACAGGGCCATTTTCTTTACACGGGCCAGCGATAATTTACTTGGCCGTAAAACGTGATAATGCCAGCCGCGATATCCCCCTTCAACGATGTTTTTCCACTGGTGGGCCGTTTAACTGCCGTTTCTTTATTAACAAGCGCTGTTACCACGTCGTACGAGAGTTAATGAAATGCGATGGAAGAACACGCACTGCTGTAAGAATGACTGTGGGAATGACGCGAGACTTCTGAATAATACAGGGTCGAGATTTCAGAGTCCGATTGCAGGTTTAAGGGGATGATCGAAGCAGATGCGTGGGACTGCTTGCTGCGAGTTATTCGAACGGCTCCCAACTGTGGTAGATTGGTAGATTATAATTTCGGACATAGGGTGAATGATTATCAGCAAATTCAGAGTATTAGATATCTGGCAAATGAATGATTGCTAAGTGTTCTAGCAAACCGTGGGGTTTTGATGGGTAAAAATCCCACACTACCCTGGCGCGCCCGGGGGATTCCCTTCTGAAGGAGTTCGGGTGTCTTTTGAAGATTTCCCCAAGTTAAAAAGAAATTTATTAAAAAAAATAATTTATAAAAAAATATTTATAAAGTTTCCTTTAACGTGGAGACATCTTCAAAAGGCACCCCGACGCCTCCAGAAGGGAATCTCCCGCGGGCGCCAGGGTAGTGTGGGATTTTTACCCACTAACACCCCACGGCCACTATGAAATTTTGAATAATCTACATGTAAATATATCTATTATTAAGGCCTATTGGCTGAAACGCTCGGACACCTATTTACTTATTTTCGATATAGATCCATCGTGCCAAGGCTCATCAAACTCGGTGCCTACTACACGGTGTCCTCCCCTTGTAAGTAATAAAAGAGCACATTCACACACTGAACTAATCGACCAAAAATTTTATTACCATGCCCAGCAACGGTCTAAGAATTGGTACGTTCATACAAACATTGTACTTAGATACGCATAGCCTATTGACAAGTTCAACGATCATCCCCGTCGGTATCGTTCGGTCATCTTCAGCCACGAAACGGGGACGCTGACGCATCACAGGACGAGGGAGCTGCATTGATCGTTCATAACGTAATCCTTCATGAATAACCGTACCCGGGAAAAGAATAAGAGGAGAAACAGCCGCGTGGCGGTCGCGGCGCTTTCACGATAATGTAATTCCACGAGGCGGTATTGTTACGTCGCGGTCATTAAATAAAATGAGACGACCCTGCGGTCGAGGGAATTAATTCTGGAAAAAAAGAAAACGACGAAGGAACGGGTCAATTCAGCAGGTGCAATGGCCCTCTCAGAATCTTCCAACTGCATCGGGATCGCGTTGTTGTTGCGTCCTGCTGCGAGCCGTCTAATTAATCGATAAGAGCCGTCTCCTTCGGGGAAACTTCATCGAGAAAGGTCAAAAGAATCGTTCGAAGATTGAACGGCGAGGAGCAAAAATGCAGGGTAAACGATGAACTCTTCTTTGTCTCTCTCTCTCTCTCTGCCTTACTTTTTGGAAGATCGTTGAAAAGTTTTTCGACTCACTCGTGACCCGAAGAGTCTGGGCCAGCTTTCAGCCTGGTAACGTTACCGGAACGTTATAATCGTTATCGAGGCAGGCCCGGATGACGTAATTACTACCCTCGATCGAATCGAAAAAGCGTTAAGCGCACGGAACCGATGCCTTGATTACAGTGGAACGTAATAGACGGCTTTTAAAAGTTTATTAAGTGGCCGATTGTGCGAGTGGAAATTGTCCGCGTGAAATTGGGTCAGCACGCGGAAGAAACGAAGAGATTTTTCAAAGGGCCCGCGCTGAACCACGTTAATCACGCGTACGGAACCGTCGGATGTCTTCAACCTGTTAACCGGGTCAATTCGCTGCCAGAAATGCTCCTCGTGCTCCACGCGACGTGCATTTAAAAGCGATTAAAGACGAATTAACTCGACAGTGAGTGCCGTAATATTAGATTTCTTCTTTTTTGGGGGGAGTGTGACTATTAAATTCCCGCGATGAGGTCATTTCGACCACTGCTCTGGCTACTTCCTCGCTGATTTTACAAATTGCATTACGACACTTTTTCGTGGACGGTGCACCAAAGTGCCATTATCACTGTGCAAGAATAAATCGAAATTCCATAGTAAAAAGGAACTTGGTAGCACATTGCAGTTTAATTTTCAGGGAAGAGAAGCTGATTTAAAGAGAGGAGAAATTCCATTTGAAAAGGAATACTCTGCATCTGCGAGCTTTTCAAAAAACGACAGCAGTTTCCAGCCACGCCGCGAGTCTCGCAGCAGCTTGAAACCCATCGAACTTTGAAGGAGAAGCCGCAGGTCTGGGTGACACGCACAAGAGGAGCCAGAAGAACAATTCGAAAAAAAAAACGGGCTCTTTCACCTCTCATCCTCTCGGAGGCGAGATTCCGCTTGGCTCGCGCTCCTTTGGTCCAGCCAGGTCAACGCCCTAGTGACCAACGCACCTTGTTCCTCCGTTCATAACGCGTACGCGTTCTCGCGCGTGTCTACGTGAGCGCGCGGGCACCCCGCGCGAGCCTGCCGTCTGCGTGTCAGCGCGCAAAGCGCCCGGGATCTAGGGCAAACGGGTTCCAGCGTTAGACTTTTTCCCCGTCTGCTCCATCCAGATCATCGTAATTGATAAAAAAAAAAAAAAATCGCGGGGAGAAGAACCGGACTCGCCTCGACGCGAGTGTGTGGCGGAAGCGAAGGGATCTTGAGGAAGGTGGTCGTTTGGCGTTTGCTGGCCCTTAAGCTTGGAGACCGAGGTGGTTAGAAATTGTGGAATTTTTGGGAACGATGTGGAAACGGGGATGTACGTGGAGGGCATGATGGATTGGTTATTTTTTGTGTCGAAGCAGTGGGGTGAGCCGAAGGGAGGCGAAAGTGTTGGCGAAATCTAACGGGGGGTGATAATGGTACACCTTCTGAAATGTTTGATGTTCCATCGTGTGAGATTTTTTCTGCTACTTTGTTTTTTCTTTTAAATTTCAGATATATTCTTGTCCAGCGATTAAATCGATCGCTGTTGATTATTATAGTAGAAATTGAGTACAGGTGGAAGAAATTTCTCGGAATGGAATCTGAGGCTGATAATTTAGAGCAGAGGCATCGAGTTTTCTCTAATGTTCAGCCTAGAATTGTGACATGCAAGCGCACGCTCCAGCATCCCCTCATTTTCACCCCTATCATTTCACTTTGCGGCTACGTCCAGCTCTTCGTGCTGCTTCGGATTGCAACGTCTGCTTGAAGAAATCGTGCCTGGACGGTGGAAAAAATTAGTAAATCGGTAATTGTCGGCACGATCGTGCGAGACGATCATCGACGGAACGCGCCTACACGCGATGGAATCGTTTCTTCGGATTACCAGTCTCTGCCTTCGGAGATTATTGACGTATTAGCGAGGTCGCGTTGCACTAACACCTAAGACACACACAGTCCTGCAAAGTTCACTTTTCCCTGCACTTCCTACGAGGGTTTCGTGTTGATAGAATTTCAAAGTACATGCCTCATCAAAATAGGTTATTTACAGGGCGAATTATTCCCTCCTCCTTCCTTTTTAAGCTTCTGGTTTCGACGGAATAAATTCTTTGATCAACATCGCAGGCAGATGTATTTTCTATACATGGCTAGGTATTATTTCAATGTATTATTATTATTCGTGAAGGGTAATGTACATTTTTGTAATCGAAGGTAAGTAATTTGATTAACCCTCGTCTAATATTGTTCCCACATTAAACACTAGACATTGATATTCGTGCTGCCTTTCCATACATTCCTAAATTATTGCCGAGATCGGTGAGTTTATGTGCATCCACGGCGCAGCTTCAAGCAGAGTCGCGAGACCGACGCTTCTTGTCCATTCGACAATTTTAAGATCGGTCAGACACGTAGATAATCGTTCAGAATTTACCGTGCACTACTCGGGACTGCGGTGACCAGGGTTCGCCGTCAATGATACAGGACACGTGAGCAAATTACGTCGTCTCGTGACCCATGCGAATCTCATTCCACCAAGGCTTTTAATTTCAACCGCTTGCCGCGATTTCGCGCCATTTCCCTTGGCCCCTATTATTCCCTCGTGGTTTAACGATATTTTAACCACACTGCGTTCCATATAAGAGCGTACCAACGTCCCTACCGATTTGCGAGCGATCTGCGCAGCTCCCACGGATCTGACGCGCGCGATTGGTCGTAGCACTTTCCCTGCCGGTTTACTGCCAATCAACGGTGGAACCCTGCGCGAAACGAGTATGCTCTAATGTGGAACGCAGTGTATGACATCGTGTCGAACAAAAGAACATAGGTAATGTAAAACTAATCTGCAATCTTCGATACTAATGTTTCCACGCCGATTTTGAAGTTCCACTGTCGAATTCTCACGTATGAAATGAAACTAGGGTAGATGTCCCATTTACTGTCAGTCTCCCTATTACTGCCACTTTATTTATTTCACTTAAAAAAAAACGTAATGTATAAAAAATAGACATATAAAGAATGTACTATAATAATAAGATGAAGAGTTCGAATTTTATGATAAATTCTTTTTTACACTATTCTTTATACATTGCGTGTTTATTAAGTGAAATCAATGAAGTGGCAGTAATAGAGACACTGGCAGTAATTGGGACATTTACCCTACGATCTAATCTTTCTAAATTTTAATCCTCCTTTAACATCTTGGAATAAACTACAGTCTTTGGCGGCTGAATATTCCAAATGCACGTGTTATGAATTACACGTTTCAAATTCTTGCGGACAGCGAATTTGACGTATGAAGTCGGAGGAATGATGAAAGATGAATTCAGTATGCGACACAGATACTTTGAGTAACGATGAAATGAATTATTGGGATAAATAGTGCGAGCCCATTCATGAGATCCTTACGTATTCTCGTGAAAGTAGAGGCTCCATCATTGATGACGAATGAGACCTCGCTCGCTATTCTTGCTCGCGTTGTTTGTCATCCGTATAAAACCGTGCACTCATTGAAATCGAACAGCGTCGTTAGAGAATCGCGCGAGCAGAGAATGATTAATGCATGAGAGACATTTTCGAGGATCGAGCTAGCAGACTTTCTAACCAGCTGACACGACACGTGAGAGTTGAGACATTTGATCGCCCGTGTTCCTTTTGAGATCGTCGCGCGACGACAGTGGTGGCAACGCAAAAACGGATCAGGATCGCATTAACAAGACAGAATTGATCTATCCAGCCTTGGTTTCCCTCGTCTTCCCTTGAAAGACGTTTTACGTTTGTCAAGATTTATTTAGATATAAAAAAATCAGCAGTTATAATTATGAAAAAACAATATACTTCATAACTGTACAATTTGCAAGAACATCTGCATCTGAGAGTGATTTTGCAGTCCGAAATTAGAGGATGCAGTGAAAGTTGTCTCATAAACGAAAGCAAGGTTGTTCGCGGTACAAGAATAAATTGATAATGTAAGATAAATTTTCTCAATTAGAAGCCTTTTTGAGAACAATCGCGTCGAAGTTTAATTCAAAATAACATGGATACAAAAGATAGTTATATTCGTCTTATACGAATCGGTACACAGGGAGAGATCGTAAATCTTGAATCATGAATCAAGACACATTAATTAACAGGCCGAAAGGACCAGGCGTCTGAGATCGTTAAGGATCATCAATGGCGGAGCCATTAATTGCAAATCAAGACTCTTTGATCGCGACTAGTGCGAGCTTGAAGGATGCACGTCCGCGATATTGTACGCCAAGCTGTTTCGCCTTGCACTTGCGTCTCCATTTATGCTTCCATCCAAGTAAGTATAAAGATCATTAGATTATAGCTTTCTACGTCGTCTGTCTTATTTAAATAATCTGTTCTTTAATTCTTCTGAAAAAAATCTAGGAAGAATTTAAGGAGATAAGAAGTGCTTTAAAATATGCATTTCGTTTAGTTAGAAATTATTTCTTGTGTTATTTAAAGTCATTTAAGTGAAACAGATTATTCATTTTCTGTTGCTTGAGACTTTATTTGATATTTTAAGGTTACTTCTTAATTACGACTTTGATCTTCACCGATAGGTAGTCATAGGATTTCCATTAGTGTAAGAAGCTTTTAAATATAACTTTAATACACTGTATTATATCATCTTGAAATAATAAAGTCGAGAAAAGTCGCCGTTAGGGACTGATAAAAATTAGTGTGACTCGAACGAAGCAACGCCGTTCTCAACGAACTTACATCTTTTATCGTTCAATCGAGCACACTTTCACACTAATGAACACAGTACAATAGAAAACTAAAATCGTTCTTGCACTTATGTAAAACATAATTATCTGGGCAAGCCCTAAGTGAAAGTAATTGATACGGTGGCGATTAATTAAGGCAAAATCCCTGAATTCTCTAAGAAATATTTTGAAACAACAAAGATAGGTATGCGAACATCACTGAATTGTCAGCCATACACAGAAATTCCTGTAGAAAATTTCCCGATTGCCATGCACACGTGTCCAGAAACCCCATCGGAAGCTGCGATAGTAGAAGCACAGTGCCTCGAATAATCGACGCAATTACAAAAGCGCGCAAGTACCTATCTACTTTGCGGTTCGCGACGCCTGCTGATAATTACTCGACAAGATTTAATCGACACGCTGCTGCGGGCTAATTAAAAATTCCTCGCCCCTCGCGGTCTCTATCAATAAGGAGATAGCATCGAGCCTAACGGTAAGAAAATGTCTTCGGCCCGTTTCTTCGCCCCGCGAGGGAAAAAGGGCCGGCCGGGTATCTTCGCGTAAATCTCAAAAGCTATCCGTCACGATATCGCCGGCCGACAATTGGCCGCTCTACGGTGAGCTTGCATATTCGCGCGATTCGACGCGATTCGCTGGACAATCCATGACGCGGATCGCCGTGGCCCGCGTAATTACATCCTTTTGTGTTTGCTGGACGGCGGGAGTGCACCCCGAGAAAAATCCGCGCCGATGAAAAGGGGAACGTCCAGATCGAGATTGAGCAATAATTCGGTGCGTGTGGATTAATTGGATGCGTCGTTGGGATGCAGTGGAGGCTGGCTGGCCAAGGTACACAATAGGAAACAAACGTTTCCTTCGACGTTGAGGAACAGGGGGATTTCAATATCGAAATTGTGAAGCCAACCACCTTCGAGCGGGAAGGATAGGCTTTACAAAGAAACGTTAAGGAGGTGCAGAATTCAGCACGTGCATTTTGTTGCATCGGTGTTGTTTCTAAGTGAAAATGTTAAAGTCTGGTTAAAATGGTTCTTTCTAAGTGTGGTATTGAATTTGTGGAACTTGTTGGTGGGAATACAATTAAGATTGATTAGTAAATCGTTAAGTACGTTGCGAAATATAGTGCATTGAATTATTTCAATCATTAACGTTTAGGGTTTTTGAAAAACTTATATTAACACACATGTGTGGTGTTTTTAAAGTCCCTTAAATTTTTCATTTAACGAGTAAGGAGGCTTGAAATTTTTCATAAAAATGGGCTATTTTCACAGAACCTCCAGACGGTAGTAGCTTACGCGTAAAAACCACGAGTGCGTTTGTAAGCGATAAAGCGGATTTCATAGTTGGCGCTCATGGATGCAGTAATACATGCCAGGACCATCTGCTGAGAGAATGCAGTATAAAATCTCTCTTCATCTCTTCAACTTCCTGCAGATAACTTGCTTACCGACTCCAGTACCGACTTCTATACGATTGTATCCGGAGAGCTTCTGTTACAGACCTTCTTATAGAGCTCTACAGGTACCAACGTTTCCTGAATTATCTAGGGAGCATAGTAAAAAATCACAACGCGCATCGTACCAACATACGAGTGGCAAAAATTACTATACTCGTCTTGTCGAAATATACATCGCTAGAATAAATACGCGCGAAGTTAACGAACAAAATGAATAGAAATATTTGACATTATAACAGTGAAACAAGTAATTTTCATAAAAAAACTAAAAAATATACTAATATCCGTTCCGCTACAGTAGAAATTCAATAATTTGGGGTAACTTAAAAAACAGAAAACGAGCTGGCTCGAGAGTCAATTATACCATATTCTAAACGAACAATCCTGTCTAACTTCTCTTTCTTAGATTCCTGCATTACTACCCATCGAACTTTAACTCAGAGTACTGGTGATGCAGCTCAGGTACCCCGGGATCGCCAGTTCCCGTCTCGAGGACACGCTTCTGGGGAATAATCACCAAGCCCCAAGCCCTGGGGGACAAATCGAGCTACAATCGAAACAGCTTTTTCAAGAATGCAAGCCAAGTCGATTTTCCTACTCGTATCGGCGTCGGCTGGGTTCCATGTATACTCCTTGTCCCTGGACTCCCCTTTGCACCCCGTTCACGCGTCCTCCGTCAAGGAGAGGCGGAAAATAATTAGCTCCTAAACGAAAATTCATATACAGCGGGGAAACCGGTTTTAGGATGCCGTCATATGTTTAGCCGACTAATTGACCGGTCAAAAGGGGGTGGTCGGGGAGGGAGGGGGGGTCTGCGCGCATCCACCTAGCTGACGGTAATAAATATGCCCCCCTACCCCGTTAAAACCTAACTGATTCAGGACATTCCGTAATGATCGGTTTAAGTGTATGATTTAAGACCGTTCCCGTTAAGTTCCATGGAAAAACTGGCCGCGTCCCTATCGATACCGCGCGTGCATACTCGCCTTAATGCGCGATCGTTTCTCGATCGCAAACAACTTCCACTCTGGACGGTGTTTACGGCATTAAACGCGCAAGAGGCCACTTAGCGTGATTACAAGCCGACGTATTGCCTTAGAAAAATCCTGCGCCACCCCTCGGCGTCCGACGACGGGACGCTGTCTGTGTCCATTGGCCGCGGCGATTTAATCGCGGGCATTAGAGAGGCATGGTTACACGGGGGTGCCGCGTTCCCTTGCTTAAACCCACACAACTTACTGGCCACGAACCTACCAGATAGCCCGCAACACTTAGCCATCAAGCGGAACGATTGAATCGACAAAAGATATTCGTCAACAACTGCAGGGCGCCGTTGTTACCCTGTCGATACACTGGGAAGACAAAGGAAAACCGGTAATGAGATCCTCCGTATTCTAAAACTGATCGGGGTACACTCTCTAGCTTCCAAGTACCAGGCATCAAGCGCCATGAATTGAAAGGAACTGATAGTCCCCGCGACACGACCAGGGTCCAAATGAAACGAAGCAAAGGCGGAAGGGAAAAAGGGAGAGAAATGACGAATCGGCGGAGGATGGTCGGCGAAAGGAGCCCCATAAAATCCGGCCAGCCTGTCCCGATTCGAGGCACGCTCGGAATTTGCGAGCACCTTTAATGAGGCTGTTTTATACCGGCCACGGCATCGTCGAGGGTAGGTTGAGAACCCGAAGGTGGCTCGTGCTCGATGATGACCTCTGACCGCGAAGACTGAAGAGTGGAGACGAGGCCATGCCTGGGCACGCGAGGCCCAAGACTTCGCCCCGAGGCACGCGCACCAGTCTCTTTCTCCTCTTTTTCGCCTCTACCTTTCTCTCTTCCTGCCCACCACCACCCCCTCTTTCGCCCTCTCTCGTTCTTTCTCTCCTTCCCTCGATTCCTTCGCTCCCTCTCCCCCATGCTCGCTCCGCGCTCCTTTTTCCCTCTTTTCCCTCGGCCTCTCCACGTAATTTTGCGCGATTGGCCGGTGTCATGCCGTGCAGAACACTGCCCATAGAAACTCCATGATGCGGCTCGCCAAGTGATCGGGACAAGGGGAGAGGTGAAACGGTGGTTGCTTTGCATGTACCTCCCCCACCACCCCGCCCGATCGAGATCCATTTGCGACCCTTTGGTCGGAGGCTGGGCGGTGATCCGAGTTCAGATCCGCGGGACTTCAGACGCAGCTATCTCTGGATCGGAATATTTTGATAGGCCCCGTTGGGATGGGATCTTGGTTTCGTAGGCAAAGTTCTGCGGGGTCGTTAGTGGAGTTGGTCGTGCTGATGGCTGCTTGTAAGGCGTTAGTCAGGACTTAACGACGATGGAAGATCTACATAAGGGTTGGTAATCGAATAGGAACAGCCGAATTTCTAAAGGGATCGAAAGGAATTTTCAGAATCTACGTGGTAATTAGTTCAAATCAACCCCATCGACTACAGTCCCGACGAATGGCCAACATCTCAAGCCCGAGCGTAGAACCGAGCACAGATGAGTCTCGCAAGCGTGACACCTGAATCGGGACGGGTATACCCACCGAACAGATATACAGTCTAGAGGATCACGAGTGTCCGGGGTCCCAGGGGAACCGCCTCGATGCAAAAGCGAGCATCGGGGCCGTCGTAGCCGGTCGGTCCTCCGGATATCAAGGTGAAGGATACACGCGGCAGGTATCCACACGGCAAAGTTCCGAAGGGGGCGGCGTGAAGGGCGTAGCCCGCTAATTATAATTATACCACGGCGGTATTAGCAGCGTGAAATGCAACGTAAATTCTGGTGAAATACTCGCCGCCCCTCGGGGTCCCGAACCGCGCGCAGCTCGTTTGCCAAAGCAGCCCGCGCGCGCTTTGTTTCGCGGCCGCGCGAGTCGTAGATCGACCTCCGCATTGTCGTACATTACCGCGTGGAAATAAATGAGTTCGTTACGCGAGAAAAACGAGAGACACGGCTAACGACACACGGCCGGACCGACTGGTTTGCTGGCTGGATGGTATGGCGGGCTAACCGCGCGCGTCACTGCTCCACGGCGATTCGCCCGCCATTTGTCCCCGTCGTTCTGCCGTTTTAATTACGGCGCATTAATTACGTGGCAATAATTAGAAGTGAAACGTCGATGCCGCTTCCCTTCCGTCGTTTTCTAAATACCAACGTCACGAGAGGGTAGATTCATGCCGTCGTTTCCAACCTGTCGTCGAAAATTGACTGCGCTTTCTGAACGCTGCTAACGATCAAGCGTACCCTCCTCGATGGTTCGAAGGACAGTGTATTGTAATTTCATGCTAGACGTCCATATGTTTTGTTTTAGAAAGATATGCAATGAAGCGAAATCTGTTCAGAGTTGATTGGGATATGTAGGGTAAACTTGCCTAAATCGTACCCCCTAAGAACAAATGCCTATTACATGAAAAATAACAGGGAAATTGAAATAAAATTAGTGGCAATCCACTCTTGACTAATAGAACAAACAAGTCTATAAACTCAAGCAACAAAAAGTAATCAACTTCTATTCATAAAAACGATTTATTTTTAATATCGTACCAGTACGATTTAAGCTTACACACGGTGGTACGAAATAGACACATATTTGTTCGTTGATGCCAAAACAAGAAATGAACTTGAAAATAGACGTAGTTTCACATAGAAATTTCTTTCACTGATTCTCACAAATAGCAATTGTACAAAATCCTTAAGGATCGCGGCAAAATTTTAGTGAAGAATACCCGAAAAACTTACACGCTTTATATTTTTTTGTGGAGTGACGGCATGGTGACTCGGCTTGTTAATGACGTATGGCTATCTGTTGTTTACAATTTCTACCCCTAGGGGCGATTGTGACGGTCTTAGGTTAAAAGAAACAGCGGGGGTACGAGTTAGGCACAGGCACGAATTAGGCAAGTTTATATGGAGAAAAATTCAATTCAAACTGCTCGATATCTGTAGAGAATCGTAGGGAGCATCCCTTATTTCGCTGTCGTCGGCTCGACGATGTACGTTGATCATTAACGTGACTTACAACCTCGGAAGAAGACCAACTAATTTGAATATGATAATTGTGTCCCGCGCAGCACTAAAAGGCTTAACGCGGGATTACGACTCGGGATGCTCCTCGTTGTAAATCTCGGGATTGTTTTTCCCCGCGGCGGTAAACTTCGTGCTTCTTCACTGAGGACTTTTCTCTTTGCGCGCATTAGTCTCGCGTAGGATGCAGTAACAAGTGCGAGTTAGTATTGAATGGCGACTCTTTCGCTTGTCCAGGGAATCATTGGTGCTTCTGAGACCGCAATATCTTTTAAAGATAATCCTCGTACGTCATTTAAGTCATGAACATCTCCAAAGGTTTGAGATAGGTCTGGGTTAGTTAGAATAGCCAAGAAGATGGATTCCCTATCTCCAGTGAATCCACTCGTCCGCAAATGCAGGGATATTATATAAAACACTTTGTACTCTTTCCTCTGTTCAATGTCTATGTAGTCACTCGCTACAAAGACACACACTTAGCCCCTGCAATTCCTACAAAAGGACCATTATCAAAGTGTCCCTGAGCCTCACCGTTGCAAAAGTCCTACCTCCACATTCACAGTCAACGTACTCGATCCTCGAACCAATTCGCGATAAAACCAAAGAAGACTGCAGAAATACGACGCAAGCGAGTATCGAGCGGCCATTAAACACCTGCACGGGCGTATAGAAAAAGATGAACGGTGATTGATAGATCGACGTACGCAATCCGACAGACTTTACCGCGAAACACTAAGAAGAAGAGAAAGGGAGGCCCTTTCAGCGACGGATAGAAACCGAGGCCTAGTAACTGGCGGCAGCCTGCATTCCCAATTCATAAATCTCCCCTCCCCTTCGCTAATTGATAATAGTAATTACACCTGCGTGTCGCTCAAACGGCTATGGCAGCAGATTATACGTGCGCGTGTAACCGCCACGTCGTTATTTATCATCGTCGACTTAAGCTTCGCTCCGCTCGCAGGATTGAGTCCCTGGGCCCGGGCGCCGTTCACCGGGCAGGAAAGGCGGGCGGTTTCTCCTAGTGCACTAATAACATAGTGGCGACCTGATAATTAATAATGAAACTGCACGGGGGCAGGGAGGGAGAGCGTGCCAGCCCTGTTACGCTCCACTCGCGGAGTGGGTGGACCGCCTTTCCGCGTAATTGCAAGGTGCGGACCTCTCTACGTGCGATTCGTCGACGGAATCGAACAACTAGGAGCACGGATGGGACGACACGACTTGGTGCACCGTTGGATCGCGGTGGGGAGCGATGCTCGAAAAACGGGGGTGGAAGGGTGCAACAAATCGAGCAGCGCGATTCCTGCTAATGTGGCAAATCGAAGCTTGGAATCAATGGTAAAATAAATTTAGAATAAATATTTTGAAAACGAACTAGACCCAAAGAATTGGAGTATTTAATTCGCGATGGCTCTTAAGATTCTCCCCGTTATTCCCTCGCGAATCACCCTATTTTCTCGTTCTTCCTGATGATCCAAATGCCTCCCTCTCGCTCCCTGCGGTTCTTCCACCGTGAACTCGGACTTTGCTGTTTCGCGAGGTAAAACGAGTCTCAACTCAAATAAGATAATCTCCATTATAAACTCGGGGGTAGGGCGAGTAAACGGCGAGGAGTTATTTACTCGGCTCGGAAAGAGGGGAGAAAGGAAACAAAGTAATAACAACGGAATGAGAATAAGAAGGCAGGTTTGAATCCTTAGGCCGTGCTGCAGAATCCACTGTCGTGCGCAGCCGCGTGAAAAAGGCAGCTTTCCATCGCGCTTATTATCCATGGCAAAGTGCCTCCTTCCAACCTCGTTTCCCCATCTAATTCCATAGATGCCCGCTTCACTGACCACTGTTAAACATTCAACACTGCATTCTAATCGACGGCTTAATTGTCCCTCAAACCGCTCCGTTTCTGGTGGAGCACGATTTACATAGTTCGCAGGCAAGCGTAATCGACTATACAGTGAGAATTTATAGCAAAAATTAGAAGACAGCTGTTTGAAAGAGCAATGATTTTCTCGCGTGATTTCTTGCGCAGCAGAATTCGTATCTATTTTAAGGGTGCAAAAATTTTTTGCGTCGCTCTGCGGCCAAGTTAATGGAGAATAGTTAAATCACTTGATTTCCATTGCACGCGCAGCAATCGCGAGCGTTTCGTTTTTCAATTTCCTGGGTTTCACATTCGAGGGGGCGAAGAATTCCCACGACCAAGGAAAATTAACAGAAACAATGGTTGGGCAAACCGTAAAAGCAATTGGAGCGAGGAGATGATTTATGCATCAACGTACGGCTGCTTAGTAAATTTCATCATCGGCTGCAACGCTGGTTTTGTAACCAGGCCTGGTACGCGTAAAAAGTAAATAACGACACTCACAAAAGGAGCGATGTATCTTTAATTTCGACCTTTCTCTCGCGCTACGGCTTCCAACGCCGGTCAAATTTGTTGAATTAATAATCTAGCATGCTGGCAAATAATGGAGGGCAGGTCTTGCTCCCGCGCGAAGAATCGCCCCCGTGGTTTTAATTCCGTTTAATATTCTCTATTTAACGCGCACGCAACTGTATATTTTAATCAGTTTTGTTGGCTCTTTGTGTAGACCTGCTCGTTTACACATATTTAGGTGCAGCGACTGTTTTATTGCTACGCGATTTAATTGTTACGGAAATAAATCGCGTTTACCTCTTTAACTAATCACATTTTCGCGAATCGAAACTTATTTTTCTGCTGAAGAGAGTTTCACATCTGTACCTATTTAACGACAGACGCTGGAAATATTCTTTTGAAGACGTGACGAAGACGTTTATGTTATTATCGTAAGAGAGGTATAGGGTAAATGTCCCAATTACTGCCAGCGTCCCTATCACTGCCACTTCATTTATTTTACTTAATAAACACGCAACGTATAAAGAATAGCGTAAAAAAGAATTTATCACAAAATTGGGGCTGCTTTTCTTATTATTATAGTACACTCTTTATACGTCTATTCTTTATACGTTACATTTTTTTAAAGTGAAATAAATAAAGTGGCAGTAATAGGGACACTGACAGTAAATGGGACATCTACCCTAGGTGCTGAGATAATTATCAGATAGATGTTAGAGTGGAAAGTTCTAAGTGGCAGGAATTCTGAATTTCTTTTGTTCCTTGCAAGACAGAGCGACGTAGCGAGATTGATAATCGGAAGTAAAGATTATATCCTCCTTTCAATTAATAGGATTTATGCGTTCCTTGAATATTTCAAGAGTTTGTAAGCACATGGCTTTCCTAATATTCAGATAATGAAGTCAAGGAAGCCAGACAAACTTAACGTGGCGTATCGAACGATGTACTCGGGAGATAAGTAAACGAATGGGTGGGCGTAGAGAAGATGAAATAAATTTTTCCCTGATCCCTCGAAAGATACGACGAGGACAATTGTTAATTCAGGTCGTTGAGAGAGCAATCGATTTAAATACCGTAATTTAATCACGAGGAGAATCAAACCGATAAAATAAGTTCATCGCTATCTAATTCTACGAGTAAAACGTTAAATATTTAATCTACCTGTACCCTATAACAAATTCACTTTCCTTTGCAAAAGGAATAGTAGTAATGAACAAAGAGGACGAGTAGATGTATTTAAAAGATACTTTTTCACGTGCAAAACCTGTTGTTTGTGAACTTTAAAGGCTGAAAGTTACAGTGTTACAAACAGAGCACGCGAAATTCCATAAATTTCATTTGTACTTCGGATTCTAAATGAAATCCTTATCTCGAAATTTGTTTAAGTACATGGGACTAAAACGTGCAATGATAGCTGTGGATTCTTTCGCCAAAGAATGGCAAAAAAAGGAAAATTGAAAAGCGTAGATTCGCGTAAAGGTGCGTTTACACCAAAGGAACGAATGCTCGGTTGCCCCCACTTCGACAAAATTCAAGTCTGAAGACAGGCTCTCACTACCCTCGCCCTGCCTCGTCTCCACTCGGCTCATTTTATTCTCCCTATGCTTTTATTAAGGTAGGCTCTCACTAAGCTTCGCCTCACCTCGACTCATTTTATTCTTCCTATGCTTTTCTTATGTATTTTGACAATTTGACTCACACTGCGCCTCGCCTCGGTGCGACTCCCAGCCGCGGATCCTTCCTCGGGAATATTTTGAGGAAGAGAGGCGAGGCGTAGTGTGAGCCTACTGAATTGGCGACTGCACAGGAAGAGGTTCTCTGAGCAACTGACTAAATACACGAACCGAGGCAAACTCAGATAACTTCAGGTACGAAAAACCCGAGGCGACGCGAGCCCAGATGTAAATGCGAAAAGAAGTTGCGACGAGACGAAGCGACGCGAGGCGTAGCGAGAGCCTACCTTAAAGAAGCATTGGTTTATGCTCGATGAAAAATTAGCCGAACGTTTTGGAATGCTCGTTTCATTTTATAAACTAATGCTGAATGTATGAAGAACGTTCAACAAATGTCCGGCTCGTATAAGCTATACGAACATTCGCTCGCATTCGACGCGAACATTGTTCGATTGCAAACGAGCATTCGTTCCTTTGGTCTAAACGCACCTTAACGTATCATTCTGTCGGATTCGTGATTGCAGCAACTTGGTTACATAAAGGCAACAGACTTACCCAAGATGCAGCACAGTCGTTGCTTCCAAGAGTCTGAAAGGCTGGCATGCATCTGAACGTCATTCTGAGCTCTACCGCCGAAATACTATCCAAAACGTGGTCACGGCAGTGTTCTGGTCACAACTTACCTACAACAAAGCGAAACACTTACTTAGCAATAAAATGAGCACTGTGAAGAACATAAAACAGAGAACACTTGGGGTCGCCTGAACTTTGCTCCTCATCTCTGATTAGTTCAGGGCACAAAGTTTACAAACTTTCGCCCGTAAAGGATGTGCTAAAAGGCGCACTTTTTTTTTACTGAGACACCATGGTGGTAGAAGCTTTTCAGTATGCCAACATAATCTCTGTTTCATTCACGATAAATTTCAACCTTCCTGAAATATCTGAAGTTCTAGTTCCTTAGTGAGGTATTCCAAGTGTTACCTGGCATTAAAGTATCAGAATAAGTGTAACTTAGAAATTTCTACTGAAATATAAGATCAGATGGAACTTGGAATATTTCACTAAGGTGCTGGAACAGATAGAACTTGGAATATTTTTATACAGCTTACAATTAATAAACTCAGAAGGACTGTTTATTTTATAGTCCTTTCCTCTCAAGTTAATTACAAAATATCCATTAAATTATGTAACTTAAAAGCAAGCACAATGATCTTTCTGGGACATATTCTGTCCTGAAATTCCGCAGCAAAATGATCGAACACCTGCTTCTCGCAAATGCTGGTCCAGCAGCGCATTAATGTAGATATAAGTAGATCACCGCGGGTGTTCCTTCGGAGCTACCTCCTTCGCTCGACTTTTATTTGTCTTCTGCGCATTCTATCTCTCCCTTTATCTTCCACGTCCGTGTATAATGAACGTAATTTCATGTAAAACGCGGTGCAACAACAATATCGCACATGTCGAGCAATTAGTAAAACGCGGATTTCGGTAATGTATTATATGTGCTTTAGAAGATAAATGGAAAGTTCAAACTGCAGGTAAGTGATGGTAAAATGACACTTTAACAAGTCTTACTCTTGAAATTATCATACAATAAGGCATCAGTGTTATTTTTGCTTATGAAAAGTGACTAAATCCTTATTTTTCGTGTGCCTGAAACTGCGTTTCTGATTGCGCTGTTTCAGAAATTTGGATGGTCAATATCAGAAACAATGTTCCTTACGTCTCAGACATCTAACGATCATGAAACGATTGATTATGCACAAAATAACAATAATATAAAATAATATGAAATAATATAAAATAATATTAAATAATGTAAAATAATGTAAAATAATATAAAATAATGTAAAATAATGTAAAATAATGTAAAATAATGTAAAATAATGTAAAATAATGTAAAATAATGTAAAATAATGTAAAATAATGTAAAATAATGTAAAATAATGTAAAATAATGTAAAATAATGTAAAATAATGTAAAATAATGTAAAAAAGTAGCTGATGGCCATATCACGGGCTAGCGAGAACTATCACAGAGTTACCAGAGTACTATCACGGAGTAACTAGAGTCATGACAACTTAATTTTGTATATTTTCAATTAAACATACTTACAAGTATAACATCCCCAACCCGGAAATTCAAAAAATTCTGGACCTTTGTGAATATGTAGGGAATTTCCCTCTGATTACGACGCAATTTTTGTTTGCTGTCCAAATGCACTCTAATGGGGTGTAAATGACCCCTGAAAATCCGGTTATTTTCCAATTTTGTGTGACAACTCGTGAACTGTAAAATAATTTTTTTACCAAATGATAGTTCTAATTAAAAGAAGTAACTTTTGTCTTGAACCTTTTTTCCCATCTCTTACAGTTCGCGAGTTATAACAGAAAATCGGGAAATAGCCGAATTTTTAGGGGTTAATTTCACCCCTTTCGAGTGAATTTGGCAGCAAACAAAAATTGCATTATAATCAGCAGGAAATCCCCTACATATTGACAAAGTTACAGAATTTTTTGAATTTTCTGGTTCGGGATCTTCCCTTGTTAGTAGATTTCTGTTAACCTATTATTCGTTTCTCTGATGTCTGACCTATTATATCCTACACTCACTTTCAGAATATGTAAATATTAGCAACTAATAGACAAATTCTAAAACTACCACGAACTTACCCGAGCTTACCCTACATAATTGAAAGATACTTTGCAATCAGAAAGAAAGGCGCACACAAAAGCTAGATGCTTCCGAAGTTCCGCAAGATTGAATTCTAGGCCCGAGACCCTGCGCGTTGAGGAATCCAAAAAATTCGACCACGGGGTTCTCTGTTGCGTAAGCGATCCTCCCTCCACTGGCCATTTCAAGCTGATTACTAGGCCGAGCGAAACGCATTCTTTCAGCCGGTGAATAAAACCACGTGAAAAAAAGGGGCCCAGAGGAACCGGAGAGAGTTGAGGCGCGGAGGATACCAGCGAAGATGGTGACTACCCAAAAAGAGCGCGCGAAGAGCATCGAGAAGAGGACGCTGGTGCCAGAGAAGGGACGAGTGGACAAGCGGAGCTACGAAATGGAGAAGCAGAGTTTCCCTTTTTCATCTCTTGATCCCTTTTCCATAATTTCCTAACCATCTCTTCCCACCGATTCTCCTCCCACTTCCTCTTT
This sequence comes from Andrena cerasifolii, assembly GCF_050908995.1. NCBI lineage: Eukaryota > Metazoa > Arthropoda > Insecta > Hymenoptera > Andrenidae > Andrena > Andrena cerasifolii. The sequence goes on along the minus strand of NC_135126.1, from coordinate 4,542,189 downwards.
CGTATTCGCATCTTCCTCCCCGCTTTTTCGATCTCCCTATTTCCACTCGCTCTCTGCTCTCCCAATCTCCCTATCTCCACTCGCTCTCTGCTCTCCCAATCTCCGTATCTCCACTCGCTCTTTGCTCTCCCAATCTCCCTATCTCCACTTGATCTCAGCTTACTCCCCCTTTTTCACTCTTCCTTCTCCGCGTACCCTGCACCCCCCCCCCTCTGTTCCCGTTTCCTTGCTACAGCTCGCGCTCCTCTCATCCCCCGTGCCATCGGCTCCTTGCAAGTCCTCCTCCCTCTCTCAACCCTGTCCTCCTCTGCTCACCGGCGTCGCTCGACGTCCTCGCCTGGCGGAAAACGCGACCCGCGCTCCGATGCCGCCGCGCGAATGAATAATGGATCCGAACGCAGCCATGCCGGGCTACCCGGTTGAATATTCATAATGCGTTTCTACGCCATGTGCCGCTGATACAGGCGAGGATCGTTCCTCCTGCTCGCCGGGCAGTGCGTGTTCCACGGGACGAGCACGCGTGAGCTTTGCTCGCCACCGACGTTTACGCGGCCACACGAACATACGTTCCGTATAATCGGCTGAAACGAGAGGCACTGGACCAGCAACGTGTGGAAAGGCTGTCGACGGTCCGGCAATGCTAATCGAACCGCCTGTGTATACGTCCAGCAACGGCAGTGGCCTGATCTGGTCGGTGGACAAGCTTCGACCTCCTAAACAACGTCCTCTTCCTGGCTACAGCCATGCTACTCGCGTTGGTGCTTGCTAATCACGGTGGAGAACTCGTGTAAGGGGATGAATCGATAAGATTTCCGGTTTTTCATGGTTTATAAAACCATACAGTGTATAAACTTTACACCGTGCGATGATGTGGCGTTTGGAGGAACATTGGAATGGTTAAAGTTAGAATCGTTGAAGTGGAATGTGATGAGTATTGCTGCAAGCGTGGTGTAAGTTGAAAGCGAAGGCAAATCTTATTCGGGGAAAGCCGAATTTTCGGTGTTCGACAAACTGTTCGTCAAAGTAATCGCGTATAGCTCCACGCTACACGCTTATTCGGCAAATGACGCGCGTTTCGACTCGTGATCAGGAGCTGCGAACATTCGTGCAGCAGCTCGGGCAAACATTTGATAATCGGCGAGTAGTGAACATTTGCCTACGTCGCTAGCTGCACATAATGACGAACATTCGTTATTCGGCATTCGCGGTTAGGTGAATCGCTAATTTATTTGTACCCGAAACTAGGGTCAATTCGAGATGAGGAACGATGAAGAACGTGGACCTTGCCGAAACCTTTCACCATTACATCAATCAAGAAGATTACAACCACATCTACAACTATCCCCCTTGTTCCCCCTGATACTCTCAAGTCTCATCTTCCTCAAACTATTTTACATACACTTTCCCAAAACACGTCTCTGCAAATGAACCTGCATAATCCAACCCATCGTATCAAATCTAGCCAAGTGAACGAAGATTGCCAATTAAGCTACGATCAACCAAAAGAAAAATTTCATCATCATCTTTTGTACGAACGTAAAAAGTCAGACCCAAGTGAACCAGTGAGCCACAATAACGATACGCTTCTGCCCCGTCCCGTTTCTCTATCTCACCCTCTGTCACGAACCTCGACGATTCGGCGTAACCCGAATTCTGAGTGCGCCGTGTTTTTTTTTATGATCACTAAGCAGACTTGTCGGGTATACGATTGCTAACGACGTGCCATTAAATCGAGTTAACGAGGGGAAACGTGCTATTTACCGAGCTATTTCCTAGCCGACCGATCGTTTCGCTCAGCCATCGGTAAACCGCAAAACGGCGATGACTTTCGTGGAAACTCGACCCAGCAACAATTTCAGTGGACACACTTTGCGACAGAGATGTCAATTTACTCCTCCACCGTTCTGCGGCGAGATCTCTGTAATTCTCATAATTTTTTAGCGGCCTGGTTGCCTCAACGGCACCGATCCTCGCGCTATCGGTGATCTTTTTTCCCCTGAATGGCTATTCTTTGCTTTTTTCCTGTTGTAAAACTAAGCCTGCGACGATTAAGCCTCGGGTGACTGGATGAAGCTAAAGTTTCACACACTGGTTTTTATTATTAATGATCCTTTGTCTCATAAGGGACTATGTTTTGCGATTTTTACGGAGTCGAGTCTGCAAATGATTACCCTTTAATTGGGAGGGTGAGATGAAGAATTTGTTAAAAATTTGTTGCGCTCATTTTACAGTTTATAGTTTCATAACAAACTGAGTTTAAAGTTGAAGCTACGCGACTGTGTCGAAAGCTACTGACATTACACGATTATTAGGGAGATATAACTTGGTGGTCTGTTAATAGAAAGTTGTATTACCTAACAGCGAACGTGTCGGTTGATTTAATATGATAAAAAGATTTCCCCTGATTTTATCCTAAACCGTGTCGCTGTTTTACCAAGCCTGGGCGATATCGACTCTTGAATTATGGTATTTTTTTAACCGTGGATCGCGCGACAGAGATTACTGCGCTGTATTATTAACATCCGTTACTACTAATCTGAATGTAAATTCGACCGTGTAAATTGTTTGGTTGCTGTTAGGATCGCGGTTGTTCGCGTAATGTTTGCTCGCGGCAGGCCAGTTTAATTTATTTACGCGCCCGGAACGCGTTACTCCAAAAGTATCGCTGTACATGGTGAACTAAAGACGCAAGTACATAGTTCAGCTACCTTGTTAACTCAATGACTGTAATAAAATTCATGGTTGTATGCAGCCTTCCAACGCTTTTCCAAGCTCGGGTTGCTTGAATGGCCGAGTGTTTATCCCCGTTTAATGTTCATGGCGGCACACAGTAATCGCCAAATTAATTGGAAAGTAATGCTTCTTTAAAGTCACCTACGAAAGACACGTACTTGCAGTAGCTTCTGCTATAAGTCCCTTTAAGCGCAACTACCACTTGTGGTAATTTGCTAAGTAAAATTCAGATTTCCAATTGAATATACCGAAGAGAGAAAAATTAAAAACATTATAAGTACCAATAAAAATTCCCCCCCGTGCCATAAATGCAAGACTTCAGCGCAGGCGTAACTGAAAAATTATAATCGTACCTCCTTCCTCGGCAGTGCTAAAGAAATTGAATACAATAATTTAGCTTATTCCATCCACCATGTAACTTATTCCACCTTAAATTCCATTTTAATTGAAGCAACGCAATAAAGAGCCAGTCGGCGACCAGCAATTTAAAAAATTATTATCATTTTATACGTCAGAAACATTTAATACGTCTGAACGTGTGTACTTCGCGGCTGCTATTGAAACACTTCTATACAGGTGACTATAAAATACAGTAATCACGAGTCTCCTTTGCCAGTCAAAGATGTATCGCGGGGAGCAATAAAACATTCAACTTATTCCGTCTCGGATATCATTTTAATTGCTAGCGTGTAATAAAACGTCATTAGTCGGTCGACAGTCGGCAATTTAAAAAAACTTATTATCGCCTTATATCCGGCCCGTACACACTGCCACTCGGACGCGTGCATATTAAAGCCGCAAAAAGCTTCGCAGCGCGTACGCTGTTGCACTTTCTTGCTTACACGGAGACTCTTTATGGTCACAATTTGATGCTATTAGCCACGTTAATCTTCCTCCTCTACATGCATCCTATGCGCCCGCCGTTGCTCTTACTTTGTTGCACGGCCCGCGTTTTCCATCTTGCGGTAAGTAACTTCGAATCTGCAATCAGCTCAGCTGTTGTATAAAACGCCGATTTAATTACAAAAGGAAACTGTGGAGAGCACCTATGCGTCGAAGCTCGCGGATACTTTTATCCGCCGATGTTCCATTAATAGGAACACGCTATCCCCGGAGTTTATAGGCAAACTTCAAATCGAATTTAACGACCCCATTTACGATATTTATAGAAGCGTTGGACAAACTGTTTTCCACTCAAGCACGCATCCTGATCGCGTAAGTAGGATCCCTTTAGTGGCAAGGTCTTACGAAAGCACTAAACTTCTACAACCCCCCTCCCCTTCGTTCTTAATGACACGAAGAAGCGTGGACCTCATAAATCGTTACAATAAAAATTTGCGCAATTAGTCCGAAGCGCAGTCCATCCAGGGTCTGCTTAATCGCCACCAAACTCAGGAAACGTAGCGCGCAACCGCCTATCTCGCGCATTGCAAAACGCAGAGCCCGGCGAGCAGCGCAGGGGAACCTAACAATTTAATCGGAACGCATGAAACGCTCGCTCGCCAAAGAGAAATAATCGAGCACGGGGAAAAACGTGAATCACCTTTTTCTTCGGAACATCGCGTTTCTACGACTCCCCGTTGCGCGCGTAGCGTAAGCAAAAACAGCATCTCGGGCCGTTTTGATCGATAACGCGGTGCAATTGCTTTTAATTGACGTGAGATTTGAGTTCTTGCTGCTTTCTGGATCGCCGGTGGCCTTGTGTTTAAGGCGCCGCGATTTTCTCGCTTGATTATTTCGCGGCGCGACTGCAAACGACCAACTATTCCGTTTTTAGATCGAATATCGATATAGCTGAAAGAGATTTCCCTTCGAGGGCGTGGAATTGACAACTTTCAACCTCTGGGAAAAAGTTTATGATTGGATGTATTGGCACGATACCATCTGAAAGTGACGGTGTGCCAGGAATACAGAAGTGTCGCGTACATGCGAGAAAGGCGAATCGGGGAAGATCAATCTGATTTCGAGTGAACATAACATTCAAACAATTTAGCGGAAAAATGCAATGGAAAATCGTTGTGTTGAAGCAAATGGTTTAATTAAGAGTAATGAACCATATCTGAAGGGTAAGGGGAAAAACAGGGAATGCCACAAAACGGTTTTATCGAGAAAATTGTTTTAATAGTTTATTCCACCAGCAAAGAAAGAAGGTTGAATGAATTTAATTTTCTTATGTAACTTTCTTTTTAAATAATTTCTTCTTTTACCTTGACGACAGAAGCTTATGCGAAAGTGGAACCATTCCGTATTTTGTTCCAGTGCAGAGTGGACATTTCCTGTTTTTAACCAGCACACCAAATTTTTAACGTCATCTTACGGGGGTAGGGGAGGCCGGGGCCAAAAGTTCCGATTTCGATAAAACATAAAAAATGACTGGAAAATAATGTAGGTATTCTCTTCACTATTGACTAATTTCTTGTTAAATTTATTATATCTTCTGATTTTAAGCTTGTGTTTAATATATTGTAATAGGTTTCCCATAGAAAGTAATTTATTTGTGGCTGATCGAAGCGGAACTTCTTACCCCTATGTGGGGCAAGTTGTTACTATGATATAAGAGTTGCCTTTTAATGAAATATTTCATTTTCTAATGAAATAAAGCAGAATTTTATTAATAATGGTTATTTATGAAGGTTCGGACCAACAAAAATGTATTATCTTTAAAAGAAAACCAAAAGCGACAGTTTTTATTTATCTTTACGCATAACTTCGATCGAAGTCGTGTCCCTTTCCGCCTTTCATTCATATGTTCGCATCTTAAAGCACAGCGGAAACAATTTATACATTTGCGGCAGGTCTGTGAAGATAGCACCCCCAAATTCGAATTTTTGGAAAAACTCAACGGCATTTGTTTGTCCATCGTTTGCCCACGTTTGCCCATAAAAAATTTTTTTTTCCCACCCTCCAAAAAAAAGTTATGAACAAAATAAAAAATTTGTCTTGATCACCCATTATGAATGCATTTCAAATTTTTAATAGAAGGATACGAATGTACCCGACCTGGCCACGTTTGCCCACTCTCAGATTTCATTTGCCCACCCTCCAGAATTTAAATAAAAAATAAAAACCGCGAAAAATGGGTATAGACGAAGCGATCGCGTTAAAGTTCGATTATTCTCGAAAATATTATCAAAACCGTTCTTTCAACGATGCAGTCCGTTAGTTTAGACGTAGAAGAGATTTGCCCATCCCTTAATTTCGTATGCCCACCCTTCAGAGTCGAATTATTAATGAAGATAGCCAAGAAGTGCGGTACCCGTTGAAGCGATCGCGTTAAAGTTCGATTTTTCTGGAAAATATTATCGAAATCGTTCTTTCAACGATGCAGTCCGTTAGTTTAGATGTAGAAGAGATTTGCCCATGCATTAATTTCGTATGCCCACCCTCTAGAATCGAATTATTAATAAAGATAGCCAAGAAGTGCGGTACCCGTTGAACCGAATACCTTTCCGTTCGTTTTTTCTCCGAATGAATTATCAAAATCGATTGTTCTTACCGTAAAGGTTGAAGGTGTTTGGTGACATGCTATCCAACAAATGTTGCACACACTTCTTTCTCACTTTATTCGAACGACACTTCAATTTGTATCGCTCATCGAATACTTCACACTTTTCACACATCTGCAGCACGTGCAGAATAACACCAGAGTGGTTTTCTAGTCATTTTTCACTAATTACCGCAATGATATCGCACAACGGAAATTAATATAATCTCACAGTTACTTCACAAACCGTAAATGAATGCACGGTCTCGCAAGAGTTGCGTCCGAACTCTGGAGACCGACTGACTTTCGTGCGTCGTTGGAAACAATTCGAGGGTATCGCAGACATATGTTTACGTTTCGGCACGTTCGATGACGACACGCAGTGTTGATACCCTAAAGGGTAGCAGCGCCGAGTGCCACTGCCGAAACGTAAACAGATGTCTGCGATACTCTAGAATTCTTTCCAACGACGCACTTCTTGGCTATCTTTATTAATAATTCGATTCTGGAGGGTGGGCATACGAAATTAATGCATGGGCAAATCTCTTCTACGTCTAAACTAACGGACTGCATCGTTGAAAGAACGATTTTGATAATATTTTCCAGAAAAATCGAACTTTAACGCGATCGCTTCGATTAATAGATGATACACGTACCAACCAATTAATTAATTTTATACTCTGAATATAATATATTTCCAAGATTGCTACGACCCCTAACAACTTTCCTTGTAGACACTACCAATTCAACCAATTCAAATGTTATTAAGGTGAATGTCCCAATTCCTGCTGATTTAAGAGGTAACTCGTCATAATGAAGGTGTAAAAAATTTGCAGAGTAATTGATTAATTCGTTAATAATAAATCGACCAATTCAAAAGCTATTTAAGAAAGATATTTCAAGATGTTTAACTATTAGTAATTTGTAATTAAATATATAATGCTCTAAATGTCCGTATTTCAGCTCATGAAAAATAGCGATGCATGTATTTCCCCAAGCTCGTGCAACACTCGCGTAAATGTTTAAATAATTTAGAATTATTTTCTTGCAACTGCAGTACAAACGTAACGCATATGATAATAAGAAAAATACGAAACGAGCAGAAATGGGGACATGAGCAGAAATTGAGACATCCTCCTTAAGTGTTTTTTTAATACGAGTCTCCTAGGAGATATATTCGTATCAGACGTCAACTGATTCAAAGAAAACGAACAATGTATACATACACAAAAATACCAGTCGTCGCGAAAGAAAATAAATATTTATTCAAACAATGAAACCAATCCAACCGATCAAGTTGCTCATAATTCCTCCCCAATCTAGTCCAGCACCCTTCATTAATTCTACACGGCAAAAAATAGAAATCCGCCATCCACGACCTGTAATTTAAAGGAGCCCACGTAGCACGTTCGAGAGGAAGCCCGTACATACGAATCCTGCTGCGATTCGGGACAAGTATAATTCGAGCAACTGGCTCGAACGACAGACCGTGTGTATTTCTCGCCAGGATCGCTTTCATAAGAATTCCAGCCACGATGGAACAGCAACTAGCGGGATGATCGTGGCCGGCCAGCAGAAGCAAGATCGGATAATCACTCGAGGGTGGGCCGGGAATGAAATCTATATACATTGGCCCACGATAATGGCGGTGGCGGTGAGAAGCAACGAGCAAAAGGAGCGCATAAGACCCAAAGAAATTGGCCGGGACGGTTGCCCTCTCCTAGCCCCTAAAGAGCGAACGCGCAACATTCCGATCCGTTACAATTACCGAATAATTCCAATGCTGGCCCACATTGGGCCAAAGGAACCCGAAATTAGGTTGATTAGAGGCTACCGTTCGTAAGGATCGCCACTACCGGAATTTAACCAGTTATTATATGGATACTGAGAGCTACGAGGCTCGCCAGCGTTACGGTCGAATAAAAACGCTGAGCTTCCATCGATTCACCAACGGCCACGAGGTTGCTCGCGAGACTTCGTTACTGTCTCGATAATTCCGATATTTCAGAACAATATTACCTTTTCTTGCAAAAATTTCCCGCCCGTGTTATGGGAGTGATCTCCACCGCGAGCAACGAGTTACTTTGATTCTTTTTACGATTGGAAATTGTGGTGGAGGGTGTTTTTTCTGTAATCAAGGATGGAGACTTTGATATAGATCTGTCTGTGTTTTTTTATTATTATGTAGACGGATGTTTGAGGCTATCAGCGCAATAGTGGCGCAAACCCAAAACCTTTGTGTTCAGATTACGGCTAATGAAATTGTTAACGTTCTAAAGTCGTTGCTTTAATTTGTATTTCTGGGTACATCCGTATGATCTTTTAAAAAATATAAATGCTTATATTTAAAAAATATAAATGCTTATATTTAAAAAATATAAATGCTTATATTTAAAAAATATAAATGCTTATATTTAAAAAATATAAATGCTTATATTTAAAAAATATAAATGCTTATATTTAAAAAAATATAAATACTTATATCTTTATACTTAAAAAAATATAATACACACCTTAGCAATTATATTTTTTAAAAGATCATGCGGTGTACCTAAAAATGTAAACGGATGAATACATATATATGGTTCAGGCTGAAATGTCAATCGCCCAGTGGGTCTGAGACACAACGAGAGTTTAAAGTTTAAAGTATCATTAAAGCCAAACAACGTTAAGATAGTGCCTACGTTTGAAATTAATAAAAGTGTTAAGGAATTTGATTTTGTAGAACGGAAGTGCAGAGGAAACGGGTAATATTTCTGTAAAATGTATGCTAAAAGATACAGCTACCTATAGATCGACAGTAAACGTCACTGCTTCCTGAAAAGTTATCCAATTAAAAGATTTTTGAAGTAAAAAAAAATTGCTATCCGTTTAAATCTGCTTCTCGGCGCTCGTTTCCCAAGGCACCACCTTAGAACGATTATTTGCATTGCATAATATATTAGGAGGTTTACTCTACGAATTCACGAAAGAGGAGACTATTTGCGTATGCACGCGCTTAGGTCCATAAAAGCGGACAAAGTTTCGCGCCGGGGAAAAAAATTAATTTTACGGCTGGCAGTTCCTGCGATCAGATAGCTCGCGAGCTCACCACTTAATTATTACTATGAATACGTGCGGGCCTTTCCTACTCGACTAATCGCATGGTCGATCATGTGCGCACCGATCCGTGCACCCACAATTTTGGCAAAATTACGTAATCTATCATTTACCTCTGCAAACAGGCTAATTGCTTACTAACTCGTAGGAAACGCGTGATTACCATACCTCCGGTGCCTTGTAACTTGGATTTTTCAACGAAAATTAGTAGGCTTCCTAAAGTATCGATGAACCTGACTTATCGAATAGCATTTGCCCCTTAAAAGAATCTTGAATTCTTTATTTCTTCAACGCCCTGTCTATCTTACGTTCGTGAATCAAGATAAAGATCGAGCATCGCTCGCGTCCTGACGTATCCTCTGATATTTCGCGAGTTATTAATACCCCCGTGATATAATTTAATTAAGACTAATACATTTATTGCGCGTTCGCTTGAATTACGATTCACGGGGTGATAAATCGTTCGTTTTAATGGCTACCATCTCCGAGCAATTATTATTGCACAAGACCCGCTGCCTTCGAGTCGCTCGTCTCTGCCCACGCAGATGACAACGCGCGATCGGAAACACGTTCGCGCAGGGTAAGCCCAGCCATTAAGTTGGTATGAAAAGTATTCGTGTCGTAATAGCGTGCTTCGTTAGATGAATCGATAGTACTTCCCCGCAAGATTTTAATAAGACTTTTCCGTGAGCACTGAGAAACAATAGAGTAGGTTTAGGTACAACTTATATCACTTAAACAAAGACTATACATAAATCTACATCAGCCTCTCCGACTACTTTAAAACTCAAAGAAACTAACTTCCGCGTGAAACGAACAAACAGTAGACCGAAATAATGTTTGTCTATAATCTCCGCCACACAAAGCAGAGGCTGTAATCTCTATTTCACAAGGGATCATGGTACACACTTCTTCATCATTTGGAAAGTGGCCCAATCCCGACGGTTTACATCGGTGCGCGCCAAACTTTTCATTAGAAGACGTCGGGGGCTCGTTAAAGGGTCCAGATGAGTGGGAATGATGGGCGATGCAACGTTCCAGCGACGCGCATCGTCGGAGCAGGGTGTTCCTTTCCACCCACGCTGTTATAACGTTGCCCGCGAATTCTTCAATACCGAAATAGGCTTGAAACCGTTTCGTTTCAGAGGTTAACCAGGGTCCCTCGAGTACTTGTCTGGCGGTTCTGCCGTTTGAATGGCTAGTTAGCGCGAAGATTGGTTTTCTTCGCATTATTGGTCCCTTCTTCGGCCGGCGTTATTGGGATCACCCAAACACACGGCAGTAAAATCAGCTAAGCTGACGGTTATTTATTGCTCGCGGTGGCACAGGTGAAAGAAACGGGCCTCGCTCACTCTCTTGCCAACTTCTTTTCCTCTCATCCGCCTCATTCTCTTATTCTTTTTAATTGCTTTCTCGCCGTGTTATCAAGGCAACACTAATTGTACAAAATCCTCGTGCCAAGTTGAATAACACCTGCTAGCGACTCCTTTATGGACAGCTTTTCGTACTGACTATTTAAGGATTAAAATTAGACGGTACATTGCTGCAAGGGACAGCAGAAGTTCGTGTTACTTAAATATTATATGCCCAAAACATTTATTGCACCACTCTCAAACTCACATACGCAGTATACGCACAATCTTCATAGGAATATGTCTGATAAAATAATTCGTATCCAAGTTGTTTTGGCCAAAATAGTGACCTACACATTTTTGCAATAATATTCTTCTAATACTAATAATAAGAGAGGTATAAATGATAACCTGTCTATTCGAGTGATGCAATGAATATTTCCAGTACCATATGTATACTTATCTGATCAGAGGTATATAAACTAATTCTTTTTTTTTATTTTAGCCAGTAACTAGTAACCACCAGCTTGTCACTAACGCAACAGTACCAAAGCACCTTCAGTTGCGTTACGAAACAAACCAGTGGCATCCTTATTTTCAACAAAAAGCAAAACAGAGGGGCGACTCGAAAAATTCCATCCCAGGAGAGACTTGAAAGCTCCCGCACCTAACAAAAGTCGATAAACAACGAAGGTGAAGAACGGTTGATTGAAACGTCAGCCAGCAGGAGTTATGTGCCGAGCGATATGTTTCAGTATACCTTACACCCTCAACCCTTGCGCAGCACGTGCTATATATTCTGCTTCGATTGCAGCGTCGCCTTTGCAACAAACTTCTGACGAGACACTGCACTCCTGATTGCAAAGTACGCGCAGTGAAATCGAGATTTATTGGCGCGAATGAAGGATACGATTACACAGACTTCGGTGTATCATACAATCAACTTTTTGCCACTGGACTATCGAGTTCCCTGAGCACGAGCTGATACACGGTCTCTGCTGTGAAATATATTATAAACTATCGGGTGCCCATGCAAACGGTGGGACACGAATAAAATAATTCTTAATCCTCCGTCTATCCACGAAGTCTCGTTAAAATCGGCGCGTCCCGTGGTCCCCCCGCGAGCGACGCCGGCGCGTGCAGCTTTCTGCCGCGCGAACGAAAGTAATTGGCGATCGTAAAGCATCAAAGGCGTTAACAGCAACAACGGAATTGTTACAACGACGCCCGCCTCTCAGCCGCGCGACGATTAACAACCTAATAGCCGTTCGCTCTCTGTTTCAAGCGGTTAATTTCGCGGCGGTGATCGACGATTTTTCCACGCGTCACGTTCCGTTTCCCCCGACACTGCGATTTACGGTGCAATTAGCGCTATCTACGATTAGAGTTATCATTACCGGCCACCATTATTGTAATTACTTTTCCTCGCCTTGCGAATTATCAGCATTAGCATAATCGTCGCTCTCTGCCCCGCCAGGGTGTCCCAAGCACGTCAATTATGCTTCTTGTGCAGCGCGAAACTCCTCGATCTTTGTGTAACGTTAAACGCGGGACCGCGACGTCAGATATCAATTTAGGAGCGGCTAATTGTACTTTGTGTCAACGTGCGGGACATGGGTACGAAACATTCAATACCCATCGCCGTCCCAAACCAAACGGCTTATAAGAAATTCGCGCCTAACCCGCTAGCGTTTGGCGAAAGCACGAACTTCGCAACCGCAGCCGCCCCGCGAGTCACGCACACGGCCGAGTCACGGACGGTTGGAGTCGCCCGATAGAGGCACCCCCCGTCCGAGAATCATTCCATTGTGGCAAGATTTTACGAGTCGCTGTTAAAGCCTGTCATTACCTGAGAAAAGACGGCGAGGTCTGCGGCCGGCCAGGCACCGAGCGCGTGTCCGCGCCGTCGCCAAGGGATTCCCGATGATTTACCGCTCAATTTTATGAACTTATATTCCGCAACACTGACGTATCTATTTCACTTAAGCGCGTCCCCGGGGCGCGTGACGAATTGCGAGTCGTAACGGCATCGCAACGGTTTATTACTCGCGGCCAGGTGTACGTTTTCAGATACCAGATAGCCGGGAATGAATGGAGACGCGCCTGGGGATTCCACCTAGGCCCTGCCGGAGCGGCGTAATCGTTTTTCGAGTCACGAATTTGTTTATGGGACACGAGCAACCGAACTCCCCCGCCGGCTCTTAAAGGCCAGCGGGTCGAAGTTGACGATGATTGCCGCTCGCCTTGCGAAATCCCTGTGTCAGGTAGAGAAATTCCTTGTTCCCAGGTAGACGGGATGGGGAGTGATTCGCGATCGAATAAACAGAGACGTCGTTCCTCCGGTTCGAGCGAATGAAACGCGGGGAATGGCGCGTTGTTGGGAGGCTTTATGTTTTTGGGGAAAGGGGGTTTGGGAATTTCTGAGGTATGTCGAGGTGATTTGATAAACGTCTCTGCTTACAGGTAATTGGTTGTTTCGTGCCTGTCGCTGATTGGGAGATAAGTATATGTCGTTATACTTGGAAACTCGTTAGAATTGTTATCAATGCAGAATTTAAGGCGTGTTATTGAAAAGAGAAATCCTGTGTCACGACTAACGAGCACATACTTCTATGGCAACTGAGTGTTTCCACTATTTCGAAACTAACTTATGTTCCTTGTAGCTTGAACGTAGTTTACCGTTGAATGGAAACGATAGAAATGGATGGGTACATGTTGTTGCAAAGTATCTTTAGCTAGTATGTATGAGAAATACACCTATTCGATAAACGTTTCTGTTTGCCGTGAAACGTATTAAAGACGTCTGGGGTATTTATTTATTTTCTAATGGTAGAAAGTTCAGTCACGTTCTAAGGTGTGCCCTTGCAGGACTCGCAAGGATTTAGCTTTTGCCGTCACTCAATTCTCAGGGGATTGAGAAAGTACCGCAGCAGACAAGCGCTGATGAAAAGAAAACTCCTTCCGCGTCATTCAAAGCGTGTTTAGATTTACGACAACCTACAAACGCGAATACCCCTCGACGCTAAGTCTCTTTTTTCATCCAGCACTGCCGTTTTCAGTGTCTTAAAATCCTAATAAAATAAATCCTCGGAGAACCAAGTATGCTCCTACCTCTAACAGTATGTTCAAAACACTGTTCCCTGCTTTTACGAACCTTACTTACCACAAAATCTAAGAAAATCTGTCAAATGAAAAAAAAACTGCTTCCCCTCGAAACGACAGATCGGAGGCAAAGAAAGCTATCTTGAAAAGAGTTTACCATTTGATGCATCCTGGCGGTGTTATAGTAGTCTAGATTCGGCATCCGGCCTCCCGATGAAGTAACCCCGGCGAACGAGCAAATACTTCCAAACGTCCAACTGAACGTCGACCCTGGCTGTACAGTCTCAACCGACTTACGCCCGCTCGGCCATCGCGTGCCGCGCAGAAACCTTTTGCAATATCCTTAACACTAGCCACTGTTCGCGCACCACTGAAACGAACAATCCGGGTAGCCGAGGCGGCAGCGTTCTCGGCGGGGTCGGTTTCGTTCACTGTTCACCCCGCGACGCGTCACAAGGAAGCCCGCTCTCGCCCGAGGTCCGCGCGGCTCGACCACTCACGGCGTTCTAATCAGCACCTAACCGTGAGCACTTGGCGCGACACGTGTGCACGGGCACTGTGGCGAAATGTGGCCGTAAATTTCGCGTGTTTGCTCGCCGGCTACCTGTCTCTGCGGGCCCCGTTTCCGGGCGAAAGGGTGGCCGGGGCGGGCTAGGGCCCTGGGTGCCGGGACAGAAGCAACGGGGGAGGAAAGAAGACGGGGAGAGAGGGAGAGAATGGGAGCCGAGGGAAGCTGAGATATGTATCGAGTTACCGGGACGCGCGCGAAGGATATTGTTTTCCGATATCGCGAGCTCCGTGTATGGGTATTCGCCTTAAACCGTCGTACACGCAGGAAGACTCGAGGGTTACTGCGCCCGCGGGGCCTTAGCTACCAGATAGACGCGGCGTCGGGCCCGGCCTGGGGTGGGAACGGGGACGGCCCTTGATACCTGAAATCGTTTCCAAACGCGCGACCATTGGTCGACGGCGGTTGGAACGGGCCCAATCCACGGTTTCTACCTGGGGATCGGCACGTGAACGCGGGACGCCCAGCTCGTATCGGATTGGCTGTCCTGCCTGATGCCAGGCGAGCTGGCTTCCCAGGTATTCTCTCCGCCGCGGATAAACCCCTGGATAATGTCGTGGGGATTTTATTTCCTGAATAAAGGATGAGCCTTTATCTCTTACTCCCCCTCTGCCCACCTCGCCCCTTTCGCGCGGGGCCCACGATACCGCAGCCCGATATCGGGCATGCCTGAAAGATGCAGCTTGAGTCCAGGCCGAGCTGCGATTCCGCTCCGAGGCAATGGGATGCTCGCCGAGGTGCTGCTTGTGTTGCTACCTTCGCGGTTTTGTTTCGCTGCTGCCTTTCTTGTTTTACGGACACTGTCCGGGTGACACTTCTGTGGCTTGCCATTGATGGTTTACGGGGTACATATATTGTATTTGCTTCGCTGAGACGGATTGGCTTTAAAAGGGAATAGAGTGTATGAGTTTATGAATGCGCTCGAGATTTCAATTGCAAGGTGGGAAAGTGTCTGGATTAAATTGATCCTAACTTGCTATATGTCTGCGTAAGTAGCTGAATATGAATTGAATATGCCCGGGGTCTTTATTTGTCTACGAAGTATTGTGAAAATCGATGTGTAATGCTGTTTTGGTCCCTTTGGCAGTGGTCTGGTATCAGGGAATATTCAGTCAGGGAATGTAGATACTAGTTAAAAGCCGCCGTAGTGTTTCATTTGCAAAGGCTTAAATACCCATACGAGACAAAATGACGTCACGAAGGGGTATATTACCGACAAACAGCTCTGCAGACACACTGTTCAAAAGCGCCCTATGAGTGCTAGAAAATCGCATTGTATTGCGTTGCACGGATATAAGCATGGGATTAACGCAGCTGTGCTTACAACGCAAGCTATGACGATATTCTAGGTCAAAAGGGGTGGGTAGCCCGAGACACCATAAAGACACATGAAATTTAATTGTTCTTAGTGAAATTGAGATTGAAAAGTGAAAACTTAGGATTTAATAACAGTTTGCTTTATGATACCTCCACGATTTGAGGCGGATTTGTTGAAGTCATGGAACTTGAGATGATTCTAGGTGGTAACAGTCAAGTCCACTGTATTTTAAATTCACATTTTGGACTTTTGTATCAAGTCAGGAGAAACATCAGCCGAATCTAAAATCCCTGAATAAGTAGTTCAACCTTATCATTTCGGATGCAGCTGGCGAAGGTTCCAGTTTCAAACCTTTCTATTTTAATATCTGTTACGTCAAGAAGTTTTTTTATCCAGCAGTAATCCATTGAAATATCATGTCTGTGATCTATAGGCACACCTTCTTCAATAATCTATATTCCTTCAACAACGTCATATTGCCTATTCCACATTAATTATTCGATCATCCTCTACAGCCTTGAATTAGTGTTTATTAAATTGTACGCGTTCCCTTGCCAGCCTTCCTGCACAATTCCTTCCCTTATCGGGAAGGGCGGGCCACTGATAATAGTGTTATTTTCACGGAGTGCGGTTGATTGTACGGCTAGACAGTTCCGATCTTTGCTGACCACGCGAGCTCGTTCAATGCGACTATAGTTCCATCGTTCTGGTCGACGACCCTATTTAACCTGGGGGCAGTCCAGAGGGTAGATTTCTGATCAGCTACCTGAGCAATGAACGAATGAATGAAATTCCTTCGACCGTTTCGTAGAACGTACCTGTCCCGTTGGTCTTTATTACTTTATTACCACTACAACCTATAACTTCTTGTATCGTTGATCACGCCGTCTTCATTGATGAGAGACAAACAACCTGTAATTTATAGCCCTTGGTGACGTCCACGCGTAACATAGTCGACACTGGTCAACTGAAATACAGCGAATATCACTCCGCTCTGATATTTAAACATATAGCTATCTACATATCCCTATGATTGTTGATTTAATAACCTCTAACTTATTAACATTGATCATCGAATGCGTAGAGAACATAAGTGACGCGACTCAATAACAGGGTCCACATACAAGTCAATATCAAACAAAGTGAATTTCTAATAATCTTCTACATAAATCTGAACATAAACGAGCAAGAGCTGAAAGTGTTTTAATTCAATAAAAACCGTATCCGGACTTTCGGAATCGGCCAAAGGTAGGTAATGATGGTTGGTCATCCAAGTCGTGCGTGTCGAGTCTCAGCCTATCCCCGCGAATCTACGGACACCTAGTCGGAATTAAGACGCTGCTGCAAACGAGCAGTCCTCGGTTTACGGGTTGGTATGCGTACAGGGCCGAAGCAGGAATTCCAAAGATGAAATTACCTTACGAGGAATTCCTGAATCGGTTGTACGAACGCGGCAGTTAGGTCCGAATCGTGACAGCCCAGGGCGTGCACGCGAGCTTACAAGAAAATTTCAGATCGAGCTGGCGAAATTGGAAGGGAGGCCTTTTAACGAGATGCGGTCATCACTGTGGCCCAAACCTACGCTCATCTTTTTACGGTCATCTCTTCTACGCGCGCATCTCATTCTAACCCTTCCCTCCACTACTTTCTCCCAACGAAATAACGATAATTACATTCGCGAGATTTTGCACACAACCGTTATCGCGCTTTGAAGTAGCGCCATCGATTTGTTGCGTTACCTACTGCATCGCGGGTATTCTTCTTATTTTGCGGTGGCGATTGCATTGGCGGTCAATAACAGTTGAATTTACCTAGGAGAATCTTAAAACAGCGAAACGAAATCGAGTAAGTAACAGAATGTTTTTTGAGAAACAGGAATCTTAAATAGGAAGAATTCCTCGAATCTGCACTTTAATCTCTTGCACCTTGCACTGAAACAAACTCAAGTAGCAGACCCGTGCATTTCACCGAACATAGATCAAACTATCCACGAACACACACGAAAGAATCGTGCCTCCTTCAAAAAAAGAATCCAGCATATCAAAACTCTGCCTTGAAGTGTCAGGAAATATTAAAGAGCTCTTTGCCACGCCAATACTCTGGCTATCAGCGCTGACGTAGAAGAGGAGCTCGATTACCCACCCCCACAACCCCAGCACCGTCCGTTTTCGAATCTATTGCCAGAAGCCAGGCTGCGTCTTAGCCAGCGAGGGCCATTTACAATATTTTCTAACACCTCGTCTCCCAGGGAAGTTTCATCGCGGCCCATCGAGACACACTCGAGAAGATGGTTTCCCCTTGAGTCTTACGGACCCACAAAAGGATGCTGCGCTCAATACACGCTCCGTACGTATTGCAAATTTAAACCGGCGTATATCTCAGGGCGTAACCAAAGAGGTAGGTAGGTATAAGGGATCTTATTGATCTGGTAGCCCGGGGCGTGTCATCCTGGGCTGTTGGCCGCAGGGAGGACCGCGGCTAACCCTAAAGCAAAGGGGGATCCCCGTGGTTGGCGCATGCGCCCGCCGCACCGTTTTCTCTGCCCAGAGGGCTAACTTACACCAATCACCAGGAGCTAGAAACCCTTTTCGCCGAGGGGTTCGCGCCAAGAACTTCCCTCTCGGAGGGAGAGAAGAACCCTATATATTGCTGGCTGATCGTCCGTCTGCTCTGCCCTCTGCACGACGAAATCGCCTCTATTCGACCCGAAATGTTTCCCTGGTGGCGTCAGGGAAAAGACATCGTTCAACCAACGAACATCATTATTACCGACATTATGATCATGGCCGTTGTTAACGGGCAGCTTTCACGGAAGCACCCGCTGCGTTGGTAGGCGAGGTACATCAGGGGGTGAGAAACATCAGATCGGTGATGTTGAGGATTTCTCTACTGAAACGATGCTGTCGACCATTGTCTGGGGAGATTTGTATCGATGTTTGGTTAGATTTTGTTGAACCACTGATGTGGGTTGATAAAAGTGGAAACTATGGGTGATTTGCTTCACAAAGTTCTGTTAGTGGAGTCTTCTTTATTCGAAGATGTCTGAAGAGTGAATCACGTATAGTTTCGTGGAATTGGGCAGTGGTATTGCTAAATGATTTCTTCGACTGCTCATTTTATACGTCTGGCACTAGGGTTATTAATCATATTTATAACTTGCTGCTATTTACTTTACACTGGCTTTTGTGTTTGTACCATTATGCGTTTTATGCTACCACTATATTTCGCATTACGTATATAATTACTTTTCCAATCTGCGCTTCATTGCTCCATGCGTATACTATTGTTTATTGTTTTATCAAAGGGCTTCCGTTTAAATAAATAAATAAATGGGTGGATGCCAATTTTCAATCAGTTGTTATTTAAAAACTATTTGTTAAATTAAGCCTAAAAAATTCTGAGATAAAGTTTCAACATTGTAGAATATATGCCCATCGTTGAAAGTTGACATTTAAGGTGTCATCATGCTTAAAAAAAAATTTGAAGCAATAAGAGTTCCGACAAAAAGTTTTTTGCTTAAAAAATTGCAGGGTCAATTTGACCCAGTGTGACAGCCGAGGGTTAATGCTAGTTCTGCACGCCCTTGCACAGATTGGAAGTTCTTCGAACGTGATCCAACTTTAAGTTACCACTAGTTTTGATGGAGAATGTTCCACACCTCGTAAGCTCGCAAACTCGTTCGTTCTTCGAAGAGCTTGGAACTGTCGATAGAGAGTAGATAACGAGCATTCCTCCATCACTGCGACATAGAAAATGCGCCACGATCTGCTATTAGTTTTGCAGCCATAAAGGAGCTAAGCGCGTTTAACATATGGCACTGTGATCTGTGTACACGCTTCTAAACCAGTTCCTGGCACCGCATGAGTTATAAAGACATTACACACTTGTAATGCTGTAATTACAACAGTCCACTGGCCATAATATTCCCGAACGCATTCGTCATCAAGAGCCATGGCGGTTTTATTCTACTAATTACAGCTGCGAGTAATCGATATCGATAAATCTGCACCTGGGGATGGCAACCACCAGTACTATCATTTCATCAAAAGTTACGATAGCAACATTGAGGAAACTACCAAAAAATTGCATCCAGATGCAAGCAACCTCCTCGCCTCAAATAACAACCAGAGATTCTACACCTCGAAACCCTTAATAAATTCTTAGCACCCCACAATCTGCAATGAAGGGGAGGGCCGTCAACCATTTCAGCAACGATCTACAATTTTTTACACGAACTGAAATCACGCGCTACCTCCGCAGAACGTTTATTCACATTCCCCAAAAAATAAACCACGGGAACTACCGCCTGTCTCTTTTAGTCGACCGCAAACGCGTCAAAGGAACTCATTGCGCGCTAAAAGTGACCAACTACTTCGGTCCACGTTTGTCTTTGCGTAGTAACGTGGAACTTGCACATGGCGAAACGACGCTCTACGCTTGTTTCGTGACAATGAAATTCGACGTGGTGCTGGAAGCTGCTCGGCGAGGGGTTAAGGGATGGTGGCGTTGGGGAAGGGAACGAGGCGGGGGCGTAAGTACCGATCTTTAACGAGCACGCTAACTATTGGTACTTATCTGCTGCGGTGTTTACACGCACCGTGTTATGGACTTCTTTCGAGGACTGTTCTTGTCGCTGAGCCTCCGAGCAACTTTACTCGGTCTGCTCGCGCGGCAGTCGTAAATCACCGAGAAAGTCAGCGTCGCGCTTCTACGGCCTCGAAGGCGGCGCAAGCTGACTTGGAGGACGAGTAGGATGTCGAAGAAAATCGGGAGACCAGATTTCCGAACAGCCGTCGATATTTGAATCGTTGGAAGACGATTCGAATACTCTTTGAGCTTTCTAAATTCTTTTGCTTTTGCACGGAGAAAGCTTCTAATCCTTTGGACTGTGATGTTCTTGCGTGAACTATGCTTTAAGTCATGATCGTGATGTTTAGAAGAATTAGGGAATTAGAACTCAATTATAAACCTAACATTAATATTCTTCACTACAGGATTATCAATCTATTTATTTATAATCTTTATTTCTATTATTGGGGGAATAATAATCATATTCCTTTATTTTACCAGAATAATTAATAATCATCCTTCAAAAATTAAAATAAATGAACTTATTATAGTCATATATTTACTCCTTGGAATATTAATCATTATATTAATTACATATATTTTTTTAATCAATTTAAATAAAATCTTTATTTATAAGATTTATATTTTTCCTCCAAGAATACTAACCCCTATTGAAGTTGGAGACGATCAGGAGATTGTAAGGTTGACACCCTTGCTTACTTTTTATTGTGGAGAGTGAAGTGGATTTTTGGATGAATTCAACAAGTTGTCACATGTGACATATGGAGTGATAAGTGTGTTATAGATAATTGCGGTTTATAAAGATTAAAGGTACAGATTTCCTTGAGATCATCAGCTAAATAAGCTCTCGTTATCCTCTTAATAATTCGTTCGTTTTGTATTGTACACAGTAGAGAATTGTGTGCACTCAAATTAAACAAGTTATATAGTAGAGTCTCTGCTACGTCTGACGATTAAGATTTAAGCCTCAAAGACTAAGGTTGTTGACACAGCTACGATCTCTTGGAAACTTTCTGCCCTTTCTCCAGAAGGACTTCCTTGTTATACCCGTCCTCCACGATTAAGATGTAAAGAAGCATTGTTGAAAATATTTCAATAACTGCTTACAGAAAATTTATAAAGAAATTGCACGTATAAGTCCATTGGTTAAAAAATCATAGCTCCGTCGAAGTAACACTCCATTTTTCTGAGGCTCCAATTCGCAGTGTTTCAGAATAACAACCATTTTTTACCGGTCTTTGGAAACGCGCAATCGAAGGCAAAAGGAAAGCAGCGACGTGTAAATGGAACATGGCAAGAAAAAAAAATTTCACCGTCGATGGTGTTATCGAAAACCTCTCCTATCCGAGTATTTTGATTCGCATTTTAGATTGCACGGCACATATACGCTTTAAAAGTCCAATTAACCGATCCACCGCGTTCGCCGCGTTTAATATTGATTTTTAAATATTTGTTCATAACGCCTGCGATGTATTTTCAATTAAACGTTACAAATATGTTAATGAGGATTCGTACGCGGTGTAATTTGATCGAAACGTCGCGCACCGCCCGCGTATTCTGTGTAACCATCGCGGAACCAGTTTCGACGTAAACTCGTCGAATACGATTTCGGTAAATACCAGCCACGCCGCCGATAGTTGCACTATGTGTGCGGAACTAGTTTCCGGTAAACACGCGGCGGTTGATTAATCGAAAATTGCCGATATCAATGTCTATTGTCAGTATCGGAATTCTTGCGCGGAAGACGTGCACACAGTAAGTGTTTATTACGATGCTTCGATCATCGTGCAACCTGTCGTTGGATCGACGGATGAAGGCATCGAATTGAAGTGCTTTAATGTGAAAATTAAAACGAATTTAATCGAATAAAACATATGCTCCTCATTTGAAGGCAACTTTTGGTAAACTTGGAAATATCAATATATATACTGTTTTGGATCGATTCTCATAAGTTTTGACCAAATTACGCGTGCAGATTTTATACGTTGCTTCGAGTGGTGTAGTCCTGAAATATTTTGCAACAGTTTTCGACGTCTGTCAACTTCAAACGCAATACAAGCTGTATGTGCATAGGTAGACCGTCGAGAGTTGTTTTGCAGTGGAAAAGGAATTGGAAGAACGTTAAAGGAATGAATTCGTCTATGAGCTTTCCTTCGAAATACGCGTGTACGATGAGAAATCCGTAATCTTGCCAGCGGCGTTTCAAACTCTACTCCGTGATAGTTATCGTGCTCCGATAAATCGAGCGCATGTTACCTTCAGACGCTGGTGAGACACGGGATAGCGAGAAACGTCATGCTCGAACATCCTAACAAAAGAGCCGATGGAATTTCACTGACATAAAAAAAAATGATACCGGACGCCCTCGGTTGGTCCTTCGAGCATTTCCGTTCAACGTCGTGACCGCTTAATCGCGGAATTCAATTCGGAGCATGAAATTGAGGGGGTGCGCGATTCCCGAACACAGTGCGCATCCCGCCGCACAATATCCTTAAGAAAATACGTCCTATCGCCCGTACTACCTAACAGAATGACCGATCAATCATCCGGAACTGTTATCTATAAACAGAAATCAAATTGAGAACGCATATTCCCGCTCCCTATTATTTCACCGACGATTCCCCGACATTCCTTGGAAGCAGCCAACGCGAAATTCCCTCCAACCCCTGCTCGGCCAGTGGTATCCAGAGATCCGTCGCGGCCTCTCGTTAGATCTCGCGTAATCTGCGGCTTGCAATCTGGCCCTGGTCCACCGAGGAACCATCGAAACCCAGCGAGAAAGGATGAACCCGACGAGCGGGGCACCTATCCGAAAATTCGCCACGGGCCTTAGCGGACACCCTGATCGGGAAGACCGAAAAGGGGGAGGGGGCGAGGCCGACGTTCATCGGCCCCCCTTCGGCGTAATCCGCTCGGTGTATCCTCTAGCCGAAGATAATGCGTGCTCGCGGCCGACGGAGACGGAAACACCAGCGAGACGGGCTTGCTGGCGCGAGCAAAAGAATAGGAAGGGCACGGGGGGAGGAGGAGAGGGAGGGGGCGAGGAGAAGGCAAAACAGGACGCGTAGGGCTGAGGGGAGGAGGAGGTGGGGGACGGGGGAGGGTGGACGTCGGTGCATAATCGATGATCACAGTCATAATAAATGAAGTATGTCTTGGTAGGAGGTGGGCAGGGTGTAGGTACCTGACGACGGCCCCGGGCGTCCACAGGAAGATCATCTTCTCCTGGCCGTAATCCGAGGTGTGCGTCGCGTATCGCGTATCCGATCGGAATCTCCAGCACTCCCCTGGACCGGACCGAAAGTAGCTAATCATAATAACGTGCCGGTACCCTAGTACCCAGGTGCGTGCACGCCCTGCTACGATTACCCGGCATTATAAATTTCAGTTGCCCTCAGACGCGTATAAGCTCTCGCTCTCCTCGCTCGCTTTCCTCCAGAGAGACGGGTCGCCGACGCTTCCTCGCGGCCGGCCACGGAAAAAAGTCCCCGCCGACCGAGATGGCGGCGGGCGCACTCGGGACCAGGGTACCGCACCCCGGCGCTCCCTCTGCGCTCGCGGTCATCCCTTCGCCGCTCGGAGTCCTGACAATCATTCGCTGTTGCGTGCCGCGCGTACCCGTGACCGTCCTCCGACGCCTGCTCGCGTATTACGAAAGCAGAATACCGTTGCGTACGACGGGAGTTTTTGTTAAGCTCGGTCCTTGGCCATCGATTTTTCGGCGTACGCAACGGTGGAACGACGTCTGTCGACGCGTCCGCAACGGATAGGATTGGATGTGGCGCGTGGATCCCGAGGACGCTGTGGTTCTCGCAGCGGTACCGAGTTTTGCGATTGCGGAAGCCGCTGCTTAGTCGGAGGATAATACAGAGAGTCGACTGGCGCGGCGAATACGGAGGCTTGGGAGAATACCCGTGCAAATAATAATACGCAGAATGAACCTCAGGTCTCCCGCACGAGTTTCCTCCACCTTTCCCCAGCGATAGCTCCCGATCGAAAAGCAACCCCCGGCTCTCTTGCAGTTTCTCCCGCAGCTGCTAATAAACGTATCCGCTGCGTAATAGCGTCGCCGTGGATTTCCCCGTACGCAGGCAGCGCCTTAAATCCTCGATAAATCTGCCCGGCTATGCATTTGCATCGTTTAATGCTTTTTCACGCGACGCGGAATAGGCGAGGGAGAGGGGTGGTCGCGCGCGAAATGTACACGAACGACGGCTAAAGGGAGGAAGAGGGAAACGGGAGCGTGGAAAACGGGAGAAGGAAAGCTTCTGGCGAGAAAGGGAGAAGAAAGATCGCGGAAGGAGGGGGATGAAGAGAACGGGGAAAAAGAGAGAAAGAGAGACAGGGTGAAAGAGAGAGAGAGAGAGAGAGAGGGAGAGGGAGAGAGAGGGGGGAGCACTGAGAGGGACAGAGAGATAGGCACCGAAGTTGGAATTGATCGGAGGAGGAAGGATTGGAGGGATGGAACGGAGGGTTGCCCGCAGCGCAAGCGCCCCTCAGGCGACGTCACATTGATTCCTCCGGGAAGAGCTTACAAAATGGCCGCCGGCGTTCCATTCCTTCCACGCTATTCGTACGGGGTAGGCTTCCGTCTATCTAGGTCTCTTTGTCTGAGGTATATGCGAATATGGGCGGCTGCCGTGGCGCTCGGGCCGCGGCGCGGCGCCGCGCGGGTGTGAGGAAATCGATGCACCTTAGAGAGAGGAATCGCGTAGCTCCACGCTCCGCGTATAATCTCGCTAGAGCTTACCGGCTCGATGCCGCTGGATGCCTGTGTGTTTGCTTGGATGGATAGAGAACGAAGGAGAGTTGCCAGCGCGGAAGGAATTGAATTATCAGGCGAGGCGGAAGGTGCAACCTCTAAAGATAAACTGGCTTCCTAAAGTGAATCTTAATCTGATACACCGGGGGGACGTAACCGTCTATCGGATGCCATCCCTGGCGAGTAAGCTCGTTTTCGGCGGTCCAAAGCCGAGCGGCTCGCTGGCTCCGCGACTTTGGCCCAGCCACCATTGCGGATGCAACCACGGGAAGCCGCTCTTTCCGTGGCCCAGGACACTCGGCCGGTCTGCTCGGCCCTTTGGTCCGGCTACGGGGTTTCAATGCGCTAGCCAGATCGAATGCCTGCGTTTTAATGATATGCTTGGGTGGAACGACACGGTGATTATGGTAATTACGTACGAGGATGAGCAATTATAGTGTTTAAGGGAAACGGATGCGTTTATTTACACGGACATGATGTAGGCTTCGAGCAAAGTGCCCCCGTAACGCGGCATAAGTAAAATGGTGGCCACTTTAGATTCGGAGTTGTTGCGGTTTTTTTGTGCAATATGATTGCTACGATTGCTATTATAGGTTTCAAGAGGCAGAAATGAAAAGCTTCCTTTATTTCTGGCACCGCTTCTTCGTGGAGATGCATCACGAAGGTGTCAGTCTTCTGGTGTTTGCGAATCTCTACAGTTACACCCTCTTATTTGGTTTGCAACCCCTTTATTTTCATGCACCCCTCAGCACGATGAAATTCTTTAAACATTATCATACGTTGCAGTCGAAATAAATACATTCCTGTTAAAATCGTTCAATGAAAAAGGCAGGAACGACAGAGTCAGCGCGCCACAGGCGGGGAGAGGGACTCCATTCGAGGCTACGCAGTGGAATTTCAATTATAATCGAGCTTTATTTCCAACATTCATGTAATCGTGTATATGCAGCAATTAAGCGTGTTTATCTAGGGGAATTACAACGTTAGCAGCGGACCACGATTATTTTCATCGGAATAAACTGTCGCGCAAATCTGCAGGTATTCCGCTACTACAAAATGTTCGACAGAATATGATCAGTCTGAACGAATACAGAATTTCATTAGCTTAAATACCGAGGGGAAATCTATCAGAAACGTGTGTAACGAATCTACTAATTGAACCAACAGCAATAACAGTGCCTTGGGCTATTTAAACATCTGCAGGGAAATATAATACTCATCGTTCTACCTCAGTTCGTGATATAAAAGAAGCAAATCTCTGTTTCTAATAACTTTTATAAATGTCCTTCAAACCGAATTTGAAGATGTACTTTCGCAACTTTTACCTGTTTCCAGCTGATTGCCACGTGCAAAATTCGAAGTGTCCTATTCGAACCCGATACATCGACTCGCCACTCGCCGCTGAACGCGAAACTGCGCTGCATAGATTATCCCCCCAAACAATCGAATTACTTATTGTACGATGCACAAACCGGATAAATTATGATCGCACGGAGTATCTGCGTTCTTTTATCATCAGGAGCTCTAATCCCTGCGTTCGATTTAATCCAAAGACTTGTAATTGTGCTGTGAGCGCGCAGTATCGCGGTTTCGTGCATGCACACTGTGCATCTGCCTGGTTGCATTGTTGCAGCGTCGTTAAAGTGACAGGACAGGATAGGCGCTGCATTCGAATCGCAAAACTTCAAGGAAAGAAAAACAACGGGGTGGAATTAATGATGTCACGCAGCTGGTAATGAGCCTTCGGACAAGTTCATCGGAATTTGCATAATTGAGGCCAGTTGGCGTGTAAAAGGATGCGTGGGTGTTTAAATTTAAATTTCTGAGCTGCATAGGGGCAAGCGCTACCCTCGAACTTCCGTCGAGAATATTTGGAGAAATAAGGTTTGAACTTCGTGTGGATATAATAACCATAGGTAAGTACATTTAATTTGCGAGCTATTCGTTTTAAAGTTTCTCTGTATAATTCGACGTACCCTTTACTGTCTTTCCGATTACAAACGGCTATCGCACTAAGCTGCAAGCCAACGTTCTACATTAATTAATATTACAATTTTACAAATGCTAATTAACGTCAGAATTCGATCCAACAATGCGTGGCAACTTAATATCGCCTTCTGTTAATGCAAAATGACCACAGCAATCTGCGCAATTACACAAGCCTGGACTTCGAATGCGTTAATTGCACAATCACCGATTCAGCGGATAGTCAAATAATCTATCGTCCGCCTGTTTCGCTCGGATCGCCGTTTTAAAACCAACTGCACGGCAATCATTTGCCCCTATTAATGACATGCTTCTCTGCGTGGCGTGCGGATACCGGACAACATTTTACGGCCGTTTAATGCACGATACACTTTTCTTCGAAGTGCACGCGTATATCGGGCCGAGCAATGCGTTTATGCAAATTTGCACGGGTACTTGTTCACGTGCGTAAGTACACACGGAGCGCGGCGGCGGTATCGAATGTTACCGTTTTGCCTCGAGTTCTGCTGTGCAAATGGGGAAGCCTCGGTCTCTGCGGTGACCATGAAATGCCCCGTGAATATATTACGTTGCCCGGTATGTTCCCGCCCGATTTTGACCAATGGCAGCTAAACCACTGCATTGAACGAGAATCAAAGAGACTGGGGAACGAGAATGAAGAGGAGACAGCCTCGGCGAATTGAGTGACAGGAATGGCACCTCCCTTCAGCTATCAAAAAAAACCAAGGATTATCCAAAGATTCACCGACTAAGATCTTACAAAACCATCAAGGACTAGAGACAACCCTAATTCACTCTTATCCCCGATAGTTGCCATCGTTCGACTCCATTCGAAACACGAGCTCCAGCTTCGTGGAATAGCTACACCTCGGCGGAATATGCATAAATATCCATCAAGCGGTATGACTCCTCGAGTACATTTAATCGAACGACCTCTCCGTTCGCTGTTGCCGGCACACCGTACGTCCCCGTGCCTAAACGGGGAGCTTCAGTCTGCGGTGACCATGAAATGACGCTTCAATATGCATGCGGTACACCGCTCTCTCACCCTTTCTATGGCCCGCCGCTGCATCCACCATCCACCTACGTGTACGCGATAGCTCTTCCACCCCTCTTCACTCCGTCCTTCCCTGTGCGTGCTCGCCTCTCTGTCACTCCTTGCCGCTCTCTCGTCAGACACATTCTCCATGGGGTGGTTGCTGGTAGTGCTAGCTGGATCATTATCCTGCTCTCTTTCCCTCCCCCTCCCCCCCCCGCCCCGTTCCAGGCTGCATCTCCCTCGCTCCCTCCCTCCCGACCTCGCCGCCCACCCTCCGAGCACCATGTTATATTCGCGACTCTGTGCCCCCATCTTCGTCGCGCTCGCCGCTGCCACCGTCCCCCCGTCTCTTTCCCGCGGCCTATCCCGCGATTCCTCTCAGTCGCTTCCCGGCAATCGTGATTTTCCGTCCCCGCACCGACGACGGACCAACGTAAACCGAGAACTGCCGCCGCATGAGACCAGGCCAGATGTGACTACACACATTCCGCTTTGTGTCCCGCGGGTTATTGAAATTCCCGCGCGCAGACGAACCCGCCTCGAACGCCCCTGCCACCACCGATCGCCCTGTATTTTCTTCTTTCGTCCTTTTTCCACCGCCTCTCGCTCTTCCCACCTTACCCCCTTCTTCGCTCCTGCTTCCACGTTTATCACATCGCCCCTTCTGCCCGCTCCGTTTGTCCGTCTCTCCGCTCTTTAATATTTTCCCCCGTTGATTCCGTCGCTGATTTCTTCCTTCGTCTACCACGCGCCACCCCTTCTTATGGTTCCTCCATCGTTATTATTATTAAATGACTTTATTGCACCGTTGCAATTCAAATTTAAAAATTAAAATTACAATGGCGAGGAGGCGAGGTTCAGCGTTAACTGCTGCTCTACAAGCTAACCCATTTTTGTCCATCTTTAACATCGCACGCAGAGCTTCAGCGGATCGGGGGACCGTTTCTCGAGTTCGAGGAATGCTGGTGGCCCGAGATAATAGGTGAATTATAATTTTAAATCTGGCTGATCGCGGCACCTCCCACACCAGAAGAGCTTGCAGGCGAATTTGTTTATGTGAGTTTCTTGTTCAGCCATGGATCTCGACGTGTGGATCGGTGGAACTCTACCGACGAGTGTCCTTGTGTCTGAGACAGGATCTGCTGGGTAACCTTGCTGACAAATCCATTAACGAACACGGGAAGAAACGCACTCCTCTCGACCTGCTTCCTTTCTTCCTCCCCCCTTTCGTCTTATCACATTAGAGCCGCCGAAGATCTCTGGAGGCGGAATTTCTGATGTCACGGAATAGGGGAAGATTGTAGGTTGCTCGGCCGTTGGAAACGATTTTTGCTACTTTTCCTCGGTTTCGGGGCAAGCTAATCAATTATTCGCTCTGTCTGTGGAATCAGCCTCTCGCGCGAATTTCTACGAGCGTCGATATTAGGATTTACATAATTCTACTGTATTATGTGCTACGTTTACGTAAGTTCTTCGCTGAATTTTCACTCGCTGAGTGTTTTATCAATATTTTACTGTACCGAAATGAATTACGAGGGACGGTTTAATTACATTCATCGATTAATTCGATTCGTCGCCCGGATACACATTATATGTACCAACGAAATCGCGTTTAGATATTCACAGCTGCGAGTTCGAATGCTCATCCGCGATACTATTTGAGCAAGCTGTAATACATAAACGGGTTAGCAAAATACACTCTGGTTCCCCGAACTGTGAGAATCGACGCGCAACTCCCACCACAGCTGTCACACCTATAAATTTCAAAGCGATAATAATCTATGTAATAAGTCTAGTAATTACCGAAATTAGATACTATATCGATCTTTGTGTTCGGAAATGTCGCTACAAAATTTTACGTAGTGGGGGAAAGGTGTCTAAAACGATCCCCTTAAGGCGTAATTCGTATAAAAAATACAAATGCACATTATTTCAATAAAAGTAAAGTAATTCTTGTAAGTTAGTTTATCTACCTTATTACTGGCTTAGATCAAATCTAGCTACCTGACCGATTATATTTATTATTCGAATTTTTGCGAAGGCATACTAAAGGATCATTCTGTACACCTATGTGTATAAAATGATCCCGACAAGGGATCCCTAGAAAAATGACCCCTAGAATCATTTTATACCTACTGATAGTAAATAAGACGAACATTAAGAAGCTTTGATTTATTTAAATAAAAACAGAAATTAAACTCAATCAGAAAATATGAGAACCTAAAACATTTTTTAAAAAAATCAAATATTAGATAATTTTTGGTTCATAATCAATGAATAGAAATACTTAAAATCGACTAACAAACATAAGAAAATGAGATCAGCTTCACAGACTCAATTTTTTTCGTACACCCCCTGGGATTACTGAAATCATTTTACCCTACTATAGAAGGATCACATGACACCAAACATCCAACTCATATTCAGTGGTTGAATATAACGTCAAATTATTACCTTCGGTAACGAAACACACATTAAATTATTGTTGAATTGTCATTAAATTCGCGAAAAAACAGCTGTCACACTAAGTCGTTTATGCCAATAGTTACGCAACATTGAAAAACACCTTACCTTAGATAAAAATCAGTAATTTTGATACGTACAGGCTGAACTTCCTTACATCGATATTAAGAAATAGCAGCAATAATAGCCGCAGAACAGCCAGGAATCATTTTACCTCGAGGGGTCGTTTTAGACACCTTTCCCCTACCTGTAGCAATACTTGCCAAAAATTCACACATTCACAGAATTCATTCCCACAAGTGAGATAATAGCTTCTACCTCCCATC
This sequence comes from Andrena cerasifolii, assembly GCF_050908995.1. Classification (NCBI taxonomy): domain Eukaryota; kingdom Metazoa; phylum Arthropoda; class Insecta; order Hymenoptera; family Andrenidae; genus Andrena; species Andrena cerasifolii. Next base: position 4,511,367 of record NC_135126.1, on the reverse strand, counting down.
TAACTAAAACACCCTTAACACTTCAAGATACCCCAAGAACCTGTTCTAAGCGTCGATCAATCAGCAACTAAGCGACGATGGAATTCCAAGTACCATATAAACTCAGATTCAAAGTTCCCTCTTGGACGCGTTTAGGATGCACAAAACACCCCTTGATGGGGGTCTGTAATGTAAACGGTTCCCTCGAAGCGCCTTGCGCTCTCGTGTACGCGTCTCAGTGTCCCTGGAACAAGGCGCTGGCCAAGTAAACGTATTTACCGGGGCAAATTGCACGTCCCTAGTCACGTATGCATATTAACGGCCACGCGCCGAAAGGCAGACTGGGCCCCGTCCACTTCCGCCGCGCGTCGGTGCATCCATCGAAATCCCGCGTGTTAGCGCCGGCCCAGTAAGATTGATGTGGCCGGTGTCAGCAACATAATTGAATGAGTAGCCTGGTGCCCTGTGTCGGCGCTCATAGTGAACGCCGCCGCTGTCCTCGCTCTTAATTTTGCCGCTCGCGGGTACGCGCGCGCGCGGAGGGGCCCGGGACCTAAACCTTCGATTAATTACACGGCGAACACCTGGGATGTACAACTGGCCTCGGTGCTGGAATTGGCCTTCAGCATTCCAGCATCGATTCGATGCTGCACCCTTCCTGCGGCCTCCTGCTCTTCGCCATGTCGGGGATCGTGGCTCCGTCGTTTGAGCTCGCCTCGACAATGATCGAGAATGAGGGACATTTTTTATGAATATCAGGAAACGTGCTTATCCGTTGTCTGGGGGAGTGAATGTCAAGATAGTGGATGAATGGGAACGAAGCAGTTGGACAGTCGGATTTCTTGATAAATCTTCAAGTCATAACGCGAGTCTAATTTCTGGAGGACAGATTTATATCGTTCACGATTTTGTTTGATTGCCTCCTATGTTCTAAGAGTAACAAAATAGTGTCTTAAAGCTGGACGAAATGCTAATCCCCTTTTTTAACAATTTCAGACTGTTGGCAAAGTGGTGAGCAACCTGTAATTCTTTCAGTTGTAAATCTATGTCAGAAATAACAAATTCGCCCCATAAATGAAAATTCTTTGATTATTAAGTATTTAATATTGCGGCCTGCTTAGGGTATTAGGATCCCACTTTCGGCCCACAACTGGCCACAGGTTGCTCATCACTGCTGTGGCACATCTCAAACACCAAAGATTAATATGAAGAATTCCATCATTGATATACCGTCGAGCATAATGAAACCCTGCTTTGTGGTACCTACCACCTTAAAGGTAGCATGAAAAGTGGTTTCCACGAAGCAGGAAGCCAATAAACTATTCTGATGACTCGAAGGTTTCGCGGACACCTTGAGCACAGCAGTTTGCCGCTTGAAAAGAGGGGAGGGAAAAAGATCGTTTAGGAAGTGTACACGTTCTTTGCATTTTAGGAGCGTCCGTGATGCGAGCGTCGCGCGATGCACAGTAGAAGACAGGCTCCTTTGACGCGGCTCGTGACCTACAATCTTAGAAGGGACACTATTTTTAGTACCCTTAAAAAGGCGCGGTCGCGTTTGAAACGCAGCGTCGTTCGCGGCTCATTTCACACGCCCTTTAACATTTTTCTCTTTTTAATGAGCTGCCCACATTCAGGGGAGCGAGGCGGCCAGAAGCGCTTCTGCCCGGTTAACGCTGACAAACACCTGGGACGCGCGTTTCTTCCTCTCCGCGCGATGGCGGGCCGATCGATGGCATTTACGTCAAATTTACAACTAGCGCGGGGACAATTATCGCCACGTTTGTTTAGCAAACACGATGGCAGCCACTGTTGCCTGCTGTAGGCAGAAGCATTAGTTCCGCGTCCGCATTTAGTTAGGCTGCCCCCATTCGTGCGGAAGGGGCGCGGAACCTTCCCAATAGGCAAACTAACGAAAACACACCCTACCACCAACACCGTGTAAAATAATGATGTCAGTCGAATTTCTAACTAGGTCTAATGATCGAGTGCGCCGCTGGCTTGGTATTGGCAACCTGCTGCGCTCGCAGTATTCGTTCTAAAGCCTGGGTCCAAGAATCGTTAATAAAGACACGCCGCTGATAACTACGGAAATATTGCGCTTGGAATGTAAGAAATAAAAGACACCGACCTGCTGGATGAGCAATGCCATGTGTTTAAGGGGGAAAAATACTAAAAATTCGAAAATATCGATTGTACTTTTTTTTTATATTTTCTGAAAGACAAGAATGGCCCTTCCAAATTTTATGAAGAAATTCGTAAAATTGAGTGTTACAGTAATATAATATTTTCCGTGAAGGTGTGTCAAGCGCGCGACCGAACCGAGCGGCATTGCGCTCTGAACGCGTTTTTCTCAGAATGACATTTTTCAACCGCGTTGACAGTAAATAAACAAAACTATACACCCAATTGCACGAGTAAGGCCATTTGCTGTACGAAAAACCCGTCTCTATTACGTGACGTCCAAGTTTTTTTAATTAACGGCCTCCTATTTTTTTTATCAACATTTTTTCCTAAAATATGATATTTTTTTCAGTGGGCTGCCATTTTGTTATTTTTCACGATATAGACTTTTGTTTACGTCCTGTAATAGGCGTAGGCTTCTAGTTTCTAAATATTGTTGGGTTTTCGTCAACGCCAGAGGGGACGATTTTGCCGCAGCGCACATTCTGACGAAGAGTATACCGTAAACGGATTCATGATTTTGCTTGAAAAGAATTTTTTTTCCCTTCAGTATATACATATTAACTATACTATTTAAGCAAGACATCGATTTACTTGCGCTGTATTGTTAAAAAAATTCCCGAGAATACCCTTACTTTTCAGACCGTTACAGTGTTTATGTAAATATTGTGGTAGTTCTGAATGCTCTAATTACGATGTCACAGCAAACTAATTGAGAGTGTTAGCACTGCGGACAATTTCTAAATAGATTTCGACACTTGCCTCCGCGGCAATCCGATATTTAGTAGAAGCATTTAAATACCCGCGAATCCGCTCACCTGGCTCTGCACTCGCCAGGGGAAGGAAGTTTAAAGAGATATGTAGTGTGGGAATCTCACGTACGCCGCGGTGGAATGCGCGGAATGGAGGGCACGAGTGGGCTAACCACCCATTAAGGGCAGCCCTAATCTCTAATTATTTAATAAAAATATGTTTACGACGTGGCGCACCGTACGCCCCCTTCGATGCTCTCTTTGTACCTTTTTACATCGCTCCGAAAAGAAACGGGAGAAGAAGAGGGCTTTAAAGGGTCGAAGGTCGATCCGACTCGCCGACGTAGGTACGGCCAGCTCGAGAGGTAAGGAACACATGCACGTGTTCACCGGTACGTGCTGAATTCGTGATTTATCACTGGTCAAATTATAGTCGTCGGTGCTTGCAAACAGTTCGATATCAAACACATCAAACTTGATCTTCAGCTTGTGAAGTAATACTCCAGTTCCTTCCTCCTCTATTTCAATCTTCATCGACGCGCAATTTTATGATTGATAATGATATGTTACGAATAAAATAGGAACCAGGAATCAGAATACAATCACACCTAATTTAGAAGCGAATAGATTCAATAGCACATAGAAACCACAAAATGCCCTGTAGGTTCTATTCTAAGTAGTCATCTAGACTGTGCTGTGGTCTGCAGACTCCCCTTCCTTTCATGCGTTTTCACGAAAAGCTGAAGGAAAGCGACGAATACCAATACGTTCGTCACGGACCGCCGCGTACCCGGATTGGATCGACCTGTGCTCTTCTCTTCAAACAGACGAAGGTGCCGTGTGTACACCGATTCCGTGTGTAGGCTGTTCCTCAGCCTCCGTGTGCTTACGCTTGATCGTGGAGCGGTCTAATATGGGCCCAGGCTTTGTGCCGTTTGTTTGCCTTTGCCCGGTCTTGTCGGTATCGATCTCGTCCGCGGATAGTCTTCAAGATTCGCTCGAGAGCCTCTTGGTGTGGCACGAATCAGAGTCTGCAACCTACGCGGCTCGAGCAAACATCGGACGACGAATTGGTCCGACGCGGCGATCTTGACCCGAAATTCGACAGGGGTGAGGATTTTCCATGGGATGTACTGTCACGAACGAAGTGGGAGGTTCGCGAGTTCGGGGTGAGAGGTTTGCAGTTCGGTTAAATGATTAATGAGGATGGAGGTTGAAAAGATGAGGGGGAGGGTGAAAGTAGTACAACCAGTGGATTTGGTATTTTGCGAAGATACTTGGGAAGGGATTGTTTTTGTTGTGATTCAAGTTGAATGGTTTCGAGCTGCTCTGTACCATTTCGAGGTTTAATTTCTGATTTCTTCTGTAAAGGAAATCGTCTGCGGTAAGTGGAACCTTGAGAATGAGAGTAATAAAGGAGAATTAAAAGATATGCTGCGAATAAATTCACTAGTTGGCGATAACTCGCCATATTTCGATTCTAACGTAGAAATGTTAAATGTCAGAAATTCTGGACACCGCAGCTCCACGCGAGAATTAATACTAATTCTCCGTTTTGAACAACTCCGTGCACACAATCTTATTCCACACTCCGCCAGTGATATATCCCCGCATTAAAGAGACACGGAACTTTTAAGTGGCTCGTTTCCAAAGACCTCGCCATAATACCTCACAGACATAATATTCAAACTTTCACCTTCGCTTACACTTTTTTCGACGCCTCCCCCCAGCCCCATTCGTTCCTCGGTTTCGTTTTCTCCCACAGTGGAAGTATAGAGCAGAATCCGAGAGAATCGCGGTACGAAAAAGCGAGGGAGGGAATACGGCACAGAGAAAGAGCGGTTGCCTAGCCATGGAGAAGAACCGAAAACTGTGGTTATGCTCTTCAAGAGCCACTAAAAGGGCGCCTACCTGCCAGAACCATTGATTACCGAAACGCTTCCCACACAGTCTCACAGTCGAAACAAGTCAAACTCGGCTAAAAAGCGCTAACGGAGTTCACGAGGCACGGTAAGTATATCCTCACGCCACTTAGAGACCACTGTAATTTCCATTAGGGATTTTGTGTAATCGCTTAGGATTCTATACGCCGCTCGGGGAGCAGTCCGCCGATTTCTGACCCACGGAATTCGCCTTTATGACGAATCGCAGACTCACAACCAAAGGATGCCCGTTGCCACGGCGTTAAGATTTTTCGAATTTTTACACCTCCGGTGTAAAAAGATTACGACCATGATTCACTTTCCTCGAAACACTTAACCTCGGAGACTTATCTTACGCAAGGGTCAATGCGTTCGATTTGTGGTACCCTTCACTGGTCGAAGGAAATTCTTGTTTGCAGATCGCAAGGATACTCGAGAAAATAGGATGCACTTCTATAAATAACGATTATACGCCGTGGTTGCAACGTAGTTGGAAAATCCATTGACGACTCGTTGAAACGCGATTGATGTCCAGTAACGTGGATGACGTAGGTATCAGGAAGTTTCCGTGTGTATTATGCAAACAAGAATTACCGTGCTGTGACTATGTATTTCTGGGAAAATTTGCAGTCTAGAGCTTCCAATTGTGATACATTGTAAATGACGTGAATTATGTTTGTGCCGAGCTTCCTTATTTCTTGATTAATGGGAAATCAAAGCTTGCTAACGCTGGAATTTGTAGAAAATTCAATGCGTTCTTCTCGGAATCCCCTTTACAAGCTGATGATCCGCGGAGCACAGCAGGATTACACCGAAAGTTGTCTATAACTAAGGCATCCCCATAGAGTCCCCATGTGATTGACCATAATACTTATATATGCCTGCTACACAGCAGGATCTTGAGTGACAAGGGTCGATCGTTATTTTACGAAAATGATCGGCCTCATTATTTACCCGCTATCCACGCTGATCGTTTATCAGAGCATTCCTCAGACGATTTTATCGAGATTTTAATGTACCTACATAATGGTATCTTTCTCGATAACAGTACCTAACTCCCTGTTATTAACCACCATAGCGTCTACACTCTGGATTCATTATTATGAGGCTGCATGGAAAGTTTAACTTGTTCGTCATAAATTAATGACAAAAAACTGTACACAGAATTCCTGCGAAACAATTCTGAGCCAGGGATCTTTTAACGTACACGTGACCCTTCATTACGAACACCTCAAAGGTGCATTGAAACAGCCTGTAGGCACACCAAATTTTCTATAGAAAACTGAAATAAGTATTCAGCAAGAGAGAAGCACGTATCTTTATCCACCTATCTTATTCCTCGTTCCTTACAAACACCATAAGCTGATAAATCTTTCGACCTCCGTTTTAGATCACCCTGTACATCTTCGCCACTCGAAGCCCGATCGCGAGCGACCCAGACACGCAAGGAACCGTCCGAATTTCAAAGGTTCGGCCGCAGCTCGTCCGAAGAACCACGTTCCCGGAGGAACTGCAGAGCTCAAGGGGTTAGGGTCACCGTTTGGCGGGTTGGTTCCAGCGAAACCCGAGTTTTGCCAGAAATTCGGTGCCCCGTCTACGTGGGAGGTGTCGAGACGCCGTCGTTTCCTTCGCCGAAAAGGGGAGGATTTCGCGGAAACACGCGGACTCGAGGGAAAGGATTCTCATGAACCAGATCGCATCCTCCTTGGTTCCCCAGTCCCTTTCCTTCTCGCCTCGGACGGTGTGTCCAGGACGAAGGAGAGGACGGGACTCCTAGCTAGAGAGGAGGAGGCGCCAGGGCGTTCTGGACGGGGTCAACTAACCTTTTCATTAGGTAACCCCGTGTGTAGACCGCATCAACCGCGGCCTATAAAGTCCTAAAGCATTGACGCAACCAGCATCGTGCCCCTACGGAACCAGCGCGCAGCCACGCTCGACTATATAATTATCAGTGTGCCGCAGATAAGCCTAATAATTTCGTGGCGCCACGGAACACTTCGCTGCTTTGGAGACACGCGAACGGTAATTATCACCCGCACCAGATGGACGTCCCGGGCCTCGTTTCGGACCCTCGTTCTTCATTGTGTCCCTGATATCTGCCTGCGGATCTTTAATCGAACCAAGATCGATTCGGGGCGATCCATGGCGCGTGGGCGGATCCCCTCGTCGTTTTGGCTACGGCTGGATATCTATCGGTGCCTGGTCTTTTGCTAGCGCGGATTCTCGCCGTTTCCCTTTAGAAATTTTCATGTCCCGACGGGAGTCCGCGTGTAGCATTTATCTGGGAATCCGATAGTAACTTAATCCATCTTCCGCGCAAAGATTCCCATGGTAATGCTCATCGGGGCCAAGCGTTTCGAGAGCTTCCTTTTAACCGGGCAATCGATCGCTTCTATTCATCGCGGCTGGTTGGATGCGTCCTGGAACGAGCGACCGCGCGTACACAGAGTAATAAGTTTCCGCTGAGTTACTGTCCCGCGTTAACAGGACACTATATTATAATAACGAATTGGATTCCTATATCATAGCGCGTGGTCAACGGGCCCGCCGATTATTTCCGAGCTTGTTCCGCACCGGCCACGGATTCATTACGATTTTATCGTGGCCAAGATATACGACCGCTCGATATGCTTAACAATTTGCTAGCCGCTGTTTAAACGCTCGGGAAACACGCGAAAGGTAATTATCACCCGCGCCAGATGGACGAGTTTCGCGCTCTGGATAACACTTTTTGTTTTTCCACCGTCGAACGTATCTCATTTCCACCCACGCGGCCGACCCTCGTTACAGGAGGCTTGTCTTAGAAAGATTTCTATCTGTTCCCGCGCCATTATGCGCATCCGGTTAATCGCAACAATGCCCGTTATGAATATTAAGCGTCCATCCTGCGCAGCTGGAGCCGCGTATCACTGAATTCCGCGCGCATTTGCCCCCCCCGATAGTGACGTCGCGTTGATAATTTCATGCAGCGAACGGCGAGCATGTAATCCAACCATCGCTAAACATGCGAGATCGTCGATAATATACATCGGCTCTCTCTAATTATGATGAAACTCGATCGACAGACCAAGAAGTCTAACTGTAATCAGAGCATGGTATGTAACTCTGTATAAGACACCCGCGCTGTAATAAAATAGAAGAATTTGGGCGACGACGCGAGGACCTTGATGGTGATTTTCTACGTCCCCTACAGCACAATATTGCTGCAACGTTTCAGGAACGTTGCCGTGTAATATTACACAGGGGCGAGCATAGGGATGTTGCTGCAACGTTGCTGCAACAGAAGTGTGCTGTAGGCGGTACCTCGTCTACAGACATTCATTTTTAGGGAAAACTTACTAACAATAAGTAGGTCAGTGATACCCAACCTGTGGCTCACCACGATTTTTTTTTTTAATATTATTTAGTTAGAATGGTATTCTGAAATAAATATTTTTAATGTGTTTTCTTGTGGGGGAGGGTCGCAGGTTACATGTTTGAGTATTATAAAAGGTGGATCACGGCTCAAAAAAGGTTGGGAAGCACCGAAGTATGTGGAGACAAATTGAAACAGGAAACAAATCACATTTCATTTCCATCACAGCTAACAGAGTGCAACTACGTTCGTGGTATTTCTTACAGAAAAATATCCTTCGATGCACGTCACATGTCTCCTCCACAGCGAACTGACTCCATCCCCCCCCCCAAAAAGTTGACGAGAGGGAGAGAAAAATCTGCACTTCGCGAGCAAAGCTGGTCGAAGCAATATCAGCGATCTAGCAGCAGAATATGAAAACCGCGTCGACAGGCGGTGGTGCTGGACGTGAAATTGCCACACAGCCGTTTCACAAAGTTGCGTTTGAAAGGCTAAACTGGTGCGTACGTCGCGGCCCGATCGCAACAAACAATTATTATCAAGCCGTTCGTGTGACATGGAACGCGAGTAGACAGACAGGCAGACAGACACCGACAAGCCCTCAGCCCGAGGGAATCCGACGCAGAGAAATCGACTATCTACTAGGATTCAATGGCCCTGCCGCTGTTCGCTACGTCACGCAGACATTTGTACTGAAATTCGATTTACATAAGAGATGCCTGCTTGTAATACCTGCCGCGATTTTACTTTCAACCGGGGAATTGGTTTTCCGTATTTTCCTGGGAATCGGGGGGATTCGATTTCATCTCCCGTGGCAACGCGCAAGAACCAGCCACTAGGATGCTTCTGCCCTATCATCCTGTCAAGGGAGAACTGTGTCACGCTCCGGGTACCAACGATCCAAACAATTCCTCCTATAAATCCGGAATGCCGTTTAATCGTAACGATACCATCCTCGAAACTCGTGCCCGATACAAAAATCGTAGCCCGCTCTAATTTCACAGTAAGCCCTTCACCGAAGTCGAGACGCGACGAATCCAAGAAACATCACTTCTTGCGGCGGAACTATACTTAAGCCAGCTTCGCTAAGGATACTCATTACTCGGTCTCGCCGAAAACTTGGTCGTCATCACGATCATCGGTATCGCCCATCACTATCATCATCGTCGTCATCATCATCATCGTTATACCTCTAACCGTATCTAAGAATCAAGATACTTATCGGCACTGTCCGTCGCGCTCGGGCGAGTATTCTAGCAGCGGAGGGAGCGAGAGGGTCCCGCGTTAAAATTCCTTCTAATTTTCTTGAAACGTAGCAAAACCACGCGCGGTTGATTTGAATATAACGCCGCGCGTTTAACTGCTGCTACGTGGATGCACGGGGATCCGTACAAATTGCCGGATCCTGCACCGCCAGGCCCTAGGGATATGCATAAGGAATGCACGTTCCGGGGTTCTTGCGGGAGAGAGTAGCGCCGAAGGACGGGGAGCAGATAGATGGACGGATGGACGAGCGGAGGAACGAATGGGCAGAATATGCGCGTGCGTGGGCGGAACTCCGGCGTACACGTGTTTCCACGTACAACTCCAAGGCTGGAGAACCAAAACTGTGGCCGGCCGTCGAAAAGGAACGGGGAGGCTGCGGGGATTGTCTCGCGTTAACAGATTCTTAGAAACTGAATTCTCCCTGGCGTCCAGATTCAGCGCCGTTGGGTTCGAGATCGTCGTCACTTGAATTTCAATAAAATGGACTATTTAAATTTATTTAATCGTTGAAAGACTTTTAGAGCACGTAGGTTGAGTTTCCTTTGTTTGCGTTGAGAGATTTCTGTTGAAGCTAGTTGTATTTGTATGCAAAGGTATCGCTGTTCTCCACCACTGTATTTGGATGGTATCACTTGTTTATTATAATCGTCGTTAATGGGGATTGTGCGCGAGAGGGAATGTTTGAACGTCGATCAGCCGAAAATCAGTGCTCGTTCGAAACATCTCTTTGCCTGCTAGAAAATATTCCGCGCGTTTACTCGAACGAGTTACCATTCTGGGTGATTTATGTGCTGCTCAAAACCGAGGAGGGGGAAGAAGTAGAAGAGGTAATGCCTAACAAAAAGGCCAAAGTGGAAGATTAGAGGCGATTATCGTGGATCAGGTGCGCGCACATTCGGCCGTAACTCAGCCGGCCGGACGCGTGGGTGGCTTACCTGTGCCAGAACGATGAAAGAGGGACTTCCTTGTACGTGCAACAGCAACGAATACACGTCTAGGCTTCAACACTTTCCCGTAATCGACCTTGGGATTGTTACACGCGAGCAGATCGATCGGAAAGCTACAAGGAACCGAGACGGTTGCCTGGAAAGGGCAATTTTAATTGGCCTGGGACCATCGGTCGTGGTTTTGGAAAGGACGGACGGTTCGCATCAGTGAAGAATGATACATCGAATTACTGTCTATGGGAATAAACCTCCAGCCACGAGAAACGAGCATGCAGTACGCGTAATAAAATCATTTGAATCGAACAGTTCATAAGTTTCTCATCTTTCTTAATGTTTTACTTATTGCGAAAGGAAGATGTGTTCATTTGTTATCCGGACAATCTCTAATTAAAGCCTAGAAGTATCTTGAACGCGCACGCTACTTTGTTGCGTAAAAACTTTTCTCAAACGTGTTATTACAAACACATCGCCGCAGTCCGTGAAACTAACACCGTGGTAATTATAACAGTACAATCGCGATAAATTCCGAAGGTGCGCGCAAGTGAGCACCCAGGGGTACGAACCGAAGTGTAGCCTAATCATCACCGGGCAGACGTTCGTTACAATGATCGTTCGCGGTAAAGAGAAATAAGAAAGCGGCTCGGAAACTAAGCATTAACGAAAAGGACATAATCGCTACAGGCCTCGGAGCAGGTATAACCCTGGGAACCGTAAGCGCCCCGCGATGATATCACGGTGGAACTAAGGCAATCGGATTAGAATTACGAAATTACGCGGCGGCCGCGAGGATCGCCGTGAAAAAAGGGGCGCCCCGTTTCGAAAGTTCGTGGCAGGCCAGCGCGGAGGATCCAAATCTCTCGCCGAATCTCTCCCCCGTTCCAAACGGGGGTGCGGCGACTGTATCATTTGCCGGATTAGCATAATCACCGGGAACTTTTATTGCGCCGCGGCTTCGCGAAAAACGCCAGCCGCTGGTAGCAAATGCGCCGAATGAAATAATGAATAGCACAGTTTCTGGTATTCGATGATTATACGCATCGCGACGGGCAAATTATAGATTTGCGGTTTCGCTTGTCCGTCTCTGCTGCTCGTATCGAGGGTCGAACCAGCGAGGGAAGGACAAAAGGAGAGCGGAGGCGGTGGACCAGCGTTGGAAAGACGTGGAACGGGGGGGGCGAAGATGGGCTTGTAAAAAGGATGAACGAGAAAACGGCGCGGGATGAAATGTATACTTGTGGGGTGTAACGAAACGTTTTTGTCTGGGGACTGGGGGTCGATGGGAGCACCATCCTGGAGAGAACTTTATGGATCCAAAGTCCTCCCGATGGTGATTCTCCATGCTGGAGATTATACACACAGTATTTTAGGGATTGTATTCTTTTTAACTAGATTCTGTTGCATATTAAGTTTGCGGGGGTGTGATAGCTAGCTGTTACTTTCGGGATTCTATTCTGATATGAACTCCCTTGGTGTGGAGACTCTGGTACGAGTGTATTTCTTTGTTCCTATGGTAAAGTTCTTCTGGCGACGAACGAAGGCAGAATTGTGTTCGCACAATGGAAAAGTTAACACCTAATCACTCAATCCTGAAGAGGTTTCTAAGGAACATTCATCTCTCTGCTTCAGATGTTTCAAACTACACTGCGTTCCACATTAGAGCGTACTTGTTTCGCGCAGGGATACGCTGTTGATTGGTAGTAAACCGGCAGGAGAAGTGCTACGACCAATCGCGTGTGTCAGATCCGTGGGAGCTGCGCAGATCGGTCGCAACTCGGTAGGGGCGTTGGTACGCTCTTATATGGAACGCAGTGTATCTAGTAATACCCCGTGACTAAATCAAAGAGATCACAGTCGTGCCAAATGCCTGAAACGAGATTTTACACATTATGATTTTGCAGACAATCTTCGAAACGAATATTTCTTCGTGTTTATGCCCTTACTTGTTACCTATACAGCTTTGCAAACGTTTGGCGATGTACGCTTTGAGCCGTTCCCACAGATACAATGTCTATAAAAGTTTCGCTGGGACGTTTCACGTCTCATAATTCCAGAATTAGATTGGAGAGGGCAGATAAAAGGGCGGAAAGGGGAAAATACGCACGACTTTGCACGGAAAGGAAATAAAAGGTGGAAATCTGCCGACAAAGGACTGTCACTGCAGGAGGTTGATGTACAAGCATCGCAACCACCGGGAACTATCCAAGAATAAAGGAAATTACACGAGATATGCATATGTATATCGCCAGTCGCACGAGACCTTCGTACGAGTTGATAATTACCTATTTACAGTTTCCATGAAGTTATTGCACGGTTTTCGTGTTATGCTACAGTTCATTGCGAGATTCACAGCTAAGAAATCTGCTTGCTTCAACTTCGAAATATCTTATTACCCTCGACATTATTAAAACTCTTTTTGAGACATCGGAAAAGCCAAATTGCACGGTTTTTATACAACGACCATGGGACACAGTGGAAACCAAGCTTGCTGAGGGATGTCTGCCTTATAAGGAACAGCTAGAAATTATCAGCAACTCATTTGTGCCGAAGGATGTAGTGCTAACAGTTAGCACGTGATGAGTCACGAGAAGACAAAAAAAAGTTATGAAACAGTGGGCGTCAGAGATGCCGAAGGAGATTCCGAAATGACAAAACGAGGCAAGGATACAGAAATACCATGTATTAAGAAAGAGCCTCCGAAAATGAGTGTTTATGGTCCTTACGCCGCAATTATTATCGAATAAAGAGTCGTTTATGAGGTCTGCCTGCAAATGACACTCGAGGCTCCGTAACCTGTAATTCTGAAGTCGTTGCGATCGTACAACCTTCAAAATCGGAATTTCTTTTCGTTTCTGCGAGACTTTATTGTTATCCTAATAAAACAATGCGAGAAACATCTTGGCATTAATATTTCTTACGAAAGACTCCGATTCCATTTATTGCCCACGAATGGAATTAGAATCTTAATTCGAAGTGATGAGAAATGCGACATGTCAAAGTTGCAACACTGAAATTCTGATAATTATTAAAGCTACCCTTGCAGCTAGCCGCAGAAATGAAAAGGACAACCTAATTTGGAAGAAAATAATTATACTTTTGCAGCATTCCCATGGAGCAATAGTTAAAGGATCTTATAACAGATTTTTAAAAAAGAACGCCACTGATTGCACGTTAAGTCTGATCAACCACGCGAACGCCACACGAAATGCTCAGGTGTCAGCTCGACGGCGGAAGACGAGGGTGAACTGTCAAGGGAATTATATCGGCAAGACGAAATTGGAAAATTACACTCGCGACCGAGGCTGGGAAATTATTTCCTCGGACGACGTCTGGCGCGGTTTCGTAACAGTTCGGAACTTGGACGATACGGCACGATTTCAGGTGCCGTGACTAACTCCTGAGAACAGGTGGGTTTAGTCTAGGCCAATTATACGCCCAGTCATTATTAACTTCGAGGAAAAGCATCGTTCTCGCTAGCTTTACCGTCGAATTTATTTTTAACGGGATTTCTCGATCGTTGGTAGCTGAGAAATTAACTACACAGAATGGGAATTGATTCGTGTTACAGTCGAGACGAAGATAATTTCTCGTAAGAATAAAACGTTTTCGTACAGTCTTGCAAAAAGGATCCACACCCCTTCCGGTTGCTACCATACATCACACTCTACCCCTGTAAACCATGAAAAGAATACGAACGATGCCCGCATACTTGGTGGAACGCAATATCAATTATCATTGACCACTGTTAAACTGCTGCGATTAGCTGTTACACTGTAAAGTGGTGGTTTGTTAAATTATATAAGCGAAAGAATGAACGAGAAGCAGTGCGTGGTGTTTGTGGAAAGGATAAATAAGATTCGTTGCGATATGGCGACTATGTTATTAAGATTGATATCTTTATTCGTCTACGAAGGGGAATTATGTGAGTCTGAATTGCATACGCGATAGAAATAATCGCTAATAGGAACCCCGGGGTATCTAATCTGAATGTTGAGTGGGATAATTTAAAGACTCGGAAGCAACTATGTGTACCAGGAGGCTTCGTACTTTGCTAAATGCCGCGTTGACATGTGCGTGATGGTTGAACGCTTAATATTCGCAGGTTCGCCATTTCTATAAGCGATGATTGCAAGAATGCCGATTTGCTGTAGCAAGTAGAGGGATATTCTGAACGTTACGAGAGTGGAATGGTTACGTTCGAGGTTCCATTACGACGGGACGAGATCTTTCGCTGAGATTCAATTGGCGGATACCGAAGATCATGAGCGACCATTTTCTCCAGAGGAGCGGAATGTTTTTGCGCCGACGTCCGCCATACTGTTGCTTGTTGCGTGATCGGCTGGATGCGGAAAAATGATCGCCTTTATGGCTTAATTATCCTAACTAACCTTGGCGATACCGAGAAACAATCGTTACGTACGTCTACACCACGTTTACCGAGCACTTTGTGGCTGATCATTGCGGTTCAATAGGTCTGCCAAGTGGTGCTGGCAGCCATTTGAAGTCTCTTCGGTGGAATAGATTCTGCACGTCGTCATTCTGAAGAGGATTACTATTATGACTAGGCATACAGACCATTATATGCTACATGTATTTATCCCTGGGTGTGAGCAGTATTTACTAATAATTACGGAATGTACAAATTTATCTTTAATTTGAATATTTCTACCTATACCATTTAAGAGTACGGCATATCGTGCGACCCGACAGCAAACTCATCATCGAACATTGTAGCAGCATAGGAAGTTCGAAAAGCCCTTTCGTTTAATTACATTTTAGCAAGCGGGGTGGGTGCACGACACGGCTGCAGACCAGAGCAGCATAAATCCAGCGAGGGGATGGTGTACCCTGGGCAAAGAGGCCGAGCGGGCGCAGCAGTCGTGGAGAAGTTGACTGCGCGGGCGGCGCGGCGGTGTGCATCGCAGCCGAAAAAAGCGCGTGGTGGCCGGAGTAGAGGGAGCGCGAGCGGCTGAAAAAGAGTAGAGGGAGCACACAGAGGGGCCCGATCGAGCGCCAGGCCGTGAAGGGAAGAGTAGCGGGGCCGGAGGGGTAGTGTGTAAGAGGGGCCTGACACGCGATGCCTGCCCCAGGGAAGCAATCACGCGGCGGGCGGCGGGGGCGGGCCACGAGAGGGGCCCAGGAACCACGTTGCCTCTTCCTCTCGTTCTCCCCGGGCCTCCTACACCGCCGTGGGTCCCCTGTCCCCGCTGCTGTGCCCCCACCTCCTTCATTCGTGCACCAAAGTCCCCCTCCGGCAGCGTCGAGCCGCCTCGACGACTCAACCTGCCAGCCAGCGCCTCGAACCTCGGTCCCCGTATCCCTCCTCCGCCACCCTGGGCCCCTCTTCCTCCCCCACGAATCTCCTCCTCTCGCTGCTCCCCTTCCGTTTCACCGAGAGGGGCCCAGGAAAAAAAATAGTCCCCCTCTGTGCGCGGCGTAGCAACCCCAAGAACAGTCTACTCTTTCCCTCCCTTCTGCCCTTCTGCCCCCATGCCAACCTTCCTTAGCCTCCTCTCCGGCTGCCCTGCCCTCGTGGATTGCTCTTCGGGCTCGACGCGCACCGCTACGGGGCACTGTGATTACGCCGCATAGAGGTACGACCACCGCCGACAAAACGAAACGCGATCGGAGCGCGAAACAGCCGGTAAGGCTCGTCCGTTCTCGTAATGAGTATCGCCTAGGTGTTCTTTCCACCGTCCACCACGGAGGATTTGTTGCGCGGGCCCCGTGGGGATCCAATGCCCCGTCCCTCGATCGACGAAGGCCTGCGGTTCGATTCCGTTCGTGCCGCTCGCCAAACGGCGTTTCAACCCTTCGTCATCCTGTAGTTCAAAATACCGATACACGAGTTTCCAGATCGACGAGCGTCTCTCAGTCGAGCAGAGTGCATCCTCTGTCACGCATTAGCGTTGTACAGGACAAAACGTTTTTACGTCTTGGTACACGCAGATCCTTAGCGCACTGGTATCAGAAACCGAACAGAACACATCCCCGGGCTCTTAACTCGCGACACTCCAGCGTGCCAAGAGAAGCATCGATTAAAACAGTAATCAAAGGGATAGGATCGTTTGCAGAATGCGCGCCAGACGTTTCCGTCTTCCAAGCAATTGGTTGCTTGTCTCCGGTGCCCGATTGGAATACGCCAGTGGAAATAATAAATAGCGCAATCGGTTATCGGCGCGCTTTCGTTACACGTCTTGCACCGGGAGATACGAGCGCGGCGAGCAGAGCGCAGAACAGGATTAGAGCGGCTCGTACAATCGGAGTAGCTCGTGTAATGAGCATCGGGCCGGGCAGCCTGCGGGGGCGCACTGTATCTCGCGTGATTCTTTGCTGAACTCTTGTCATCCGGGCTAGTTCCTGCGATCGATTAAAACATTCGATTTGGTCGGAATATTTATCGTCGCGTTATTAAGCCGTTTCAACGAGCCGCTGTACATATCCTATGGGGTTGGAGGGAGCTTTCTTCCTGGCGATAAATCACCGGCAACGTAATTACAGAAATAGGCATCGCGATGATAAAACGAGAAGCAGGCGGAACACGAGGCGGTCGATGGGTTCTCATAAGTGTGATTCACAAGTTTTCCACATCGGTATACCGTTAAACTTCGCTCCTCCTTATCTCCCCATCGCCTCTATTGATTTAACGTTTCCTCGGCCATTACCCGGCGACTTGGCAATTAAGTGGCAACAAAACCTTAGCAACGGATCTTGTATCGATCGCGAATCGGTACCGAGAGAACCATCGGCGACCGCATCGGGGGTGGCGTTTCAAGGAAGCCGACATGCTAGTTTGATCGCGCGGTCCAACGAGATTGTCGTTGTACACCGATTGTCGGCAGAGAGCAGGGGGGGGATCAAGGCTGGCGAGGAAGAGAAAAGGATGAAGAAGAAGGCATCTGCAGCTCCGGGGCTAACTATGTAAATGAGAACGGAGAACGGATCGTCTCGGTTCAATAGACCTTCGACCCTTGGGTCCGGATAATTTGTTTATGAGCAACGCACGCGGCTATCCTCCGTATACGCCGCGGGGTAAGAAGCTGCACGGTCCATCTCGCTGCAGATTCTATACGGGGCCTCCTTCATCCAGGCGGTCGCGCGACCAGGACGGGAGAGATCTGCTATACGATTTACATACGATTACCGGGCAAAGTGAAGGCACGCACACCCACGCCACGCAAACGAAAAGAAGGGAGCAGAGGATCGTACCGGCAGTCCGAAGAAGGGTATACACCGAAGGGGGAAGCGTCGTAAGGAGGACGGGACCAGAAGAACGAGGAAGACAGAGTAGCCGAGAGTGGAGCCAGGAGGAGGGAAGTCGCGAACGAGGATGGAGCAGAGGAGGCGAGGAAGGTGGAGAATGGAGAGGAAGAGGCAGAAGAAGAAGACGACGAGGAAGGTGAGGCACGGAGAACGGGCCCGTGCACGGGCTGGATCGCGGAGAGCTGTTCTGGATTTGAGTCCCGGGGCTGTCGGGATGTCGATGAGCGGCAGTCGGCGTGGGCCGCTCAGTAGGACGCCAGCAACCTGAAGAAGCCCGCACCCTTCGGGCGAACTCACTCGGAAACAATGCCTACAACCTGCGGGACACTGCGCGCCTCCCTCCGACGTCTACTTTTACTTCCGTTGCGAAAGGAGGAAGGCCGCCCCGAGGACCGGGTCGAAGGTGACGAACGTTTCGAACCAATTGAATAATACGGCTCGATGTATGTACACTGACGGGCAGAGGCACAAACATGTGTAGAATCGTGTGTCCAGCTTTGCAGCCGTTTGTTCGACAGGTTAATGGGAATCGAATTGAGGGAAACGAATGTGTGAGAATAGATATAAGATGTGGAAACTTGTAGAGCATAACGCGAAGATAGATAGTAGCACATGGTTTTGTTGAGTTTGCTTCGGGAATACTGATCCTTCTTTCCTGGTAGAAGAGAATGTTGATTGAATTTTATTCACGTAGGAATCCCGTATTGTCGGTTTCATTATTATTGCTCCTGTGGTTATTGATACAGCGATTGGATTTGAAAGATAATATACCAGAGTAAGTGGTTTAGAAAGGTTACATAATTTATATCGTAAGTGGCATGTGACTCGACTAAATTAATTTTGAATTTTAGAAATATTATCTTTCGATTATCACACGTGCGACGAATAAATTTCCCTGCGCATTTGCCTCCTCTCATTTCATACGAAATTTTCCGAATATGCATTCATACATATGCATGCACGCGTATACATATTAGGGTACTCCTGTCTCATCACTATTCATCTGAACGCGTATATGGCTGTTCCCATATAAAAGCACTGTTCTGTATTTTCAGCCTCGTCAAAACATGATCCAACGTCAACGTTTAGATGTGAACGTTGTTCGATTGCTAATGTAGGAAATTTATTATAAAGTATAAATCATAATTGTCAAAACAGACATTCAATCTAAACAACTTACACGTCTCGTTTCAGCAATGTATTATAATTATTCCACAATATATTGCACATCAACAGTGCGTTCTGCCTTCAAGGTAAATTCTAGATATATCCTCTCAGATTATGTTCATTAAAAGGGGTCTCCCTGCCTTAATGGAGAAAAAATGATGCGATCTTTGGGAATTTTTTAAAACAAGACCATGAAATATATTTACTTCCAGCTTTGTGGCTTTATTTGTCAATCTTCAGAAACTATGAAAAAAAATTGTATGCAAAAATCATATGTGCATGGTTAGCATAAAATCAGCCGTTGCAGTTGTCTAAAATAGAAAATTTAAAAATTTGTGTAATCTGTATGAGTGTGGTTATCGTCTGAAGTATATTGAAGGAGAAATACTGAAAAGTAAACAAAAATGACAGCGTCTAAAACAGAGATCGATTTTTGCATAAAATTCGCTGATTTTTTAAGTCGCAAAAGTCTAATTTTGCAAAAACCGACTTACTTTTAGTACCAACGAGAATGGAACATCTACTGAAGATATATACCAAGTTTGAAGTAAATCGGGTGATTGGTTTTTGAGATATCATGCTAACCAATTCGAAAAACATCGTTTTGAGAAAGACGTGTTTAAAATTTTAGAAATAGTGTTTTTTTCAATTAAATTTTTTTTAAATGTTGTCTAAACATGTACAAATATAGGCATAAAGTTTCTAATTAATATAATTTGAGGGTTTCTCTTAAAAAAAAACCCAAGTGTGGCATTCTTTTCGGGCCGTTAAGGTAGGGAGACCTCTTAAGCAACTTTAAAGGAATTTCATATAGATGATTAGATGCTCGTGCCATCACCAAACAGTTACAGCACTTGTGTATTTAGTCCAAATTTAGAACTTAACAATTGTCTAACAGTATAAATTGCTCTGAAGCTTATACCAAAATGTATGGTAAATGAAAGAAGTAAAAACTGGCATCCGACAAAGAACTTTTAACAAAAGCACTGAGGGAGTTTCCTGCTTTCTAATGAAATCGTGAGAAATTAGTGGACCCTTCGTTTGAAGTTTGTTCCAGTATTGCCAAAGCAAGACCGCGGGAGTCCTTAGAATACTTAAGCGACTGTATACTTTCACTCGACAGTTCAGAAAAGTTCAAATGTCAGGAACAGGACGGTAACATTTAGAGCCTATCGCTCGGACCATTACTTTCCATGCTTTCTTGCTCAATTACGTCTGCACACGTTGCGAAGACTTTATTTGCTGTTAAATAACCGGTAAATTTATGTGCCACTTGCACCGTTCCAAGTGAGCAAAATCAACTTGTAAGATTATGTCCAATGAAGCCAGGGTCTTTGGAACAAACGACTCGTCGTCAGAATTTAGAACTTGAGTTAAACTACAGAGCTATAGACCGGAATAATATTCTGCAATTACATAAAACATACATGAACTTAGTTACAGTTTACTGTATCGCACATACAAATTGTATAATCCAAGAATGCCCTACTCTTGCTATTACAACTTTTCAATTAGGGTAAAACTATACAATACGCCCCATCTGACAAAACGCCCCCCCCCCCCATTGTTTTACGCGCACAAATAAGAATACATCGACGCTATCGTCAGATTCGAAGTTGCCTCAGTCGCCCACAACTGGCGTAATAATAATACGAGGAAATACCACGGCTTTTACAAAAATATACCAGAATTTATATTTTCTGTTTTCGGACAATTTTCTAAGTCGCTATTGTTTTTGCGATAAATTCATACATATGTTTCGAAAGTAGACAAACTACCCTCTAAATTTGAAAATCGTTATTGCCCAAACCTTTTTTAACTACGTTGTTGCTAAATTTAAGCCGGGGCGTTTTGTACCCCAGAATTTACAATACGCCCCACTTCAAAATCATATTGTTAAAAATCAAATAACGTATTTTTTTTTCGTTGATAACAGAAATGTCACGTAAATATGTAAGGAGTACGTTAAGGGCATCATGGTCGAAAGAAGCAGAATTTAGCGTTCAAGGACGCTATGAAGGCACCTACGAACAAGGAAGGCTAAGAAGAAAAGAAAATTGATGCTTGAAAAAAAAAGGAAAATTTTTCAGAATTTTATTCAACGTTGTTCAATTTTTGAAAATTTTATTATATACTGTTCTATTTTTGTTAATGATATCGTGTATAATATATGTTCTATAACATTTTGTTAAAAATAATCAAAAGTAATTACTTATTTATGTCGGGGCGTTTTGTTACATAGGTGGGGCGTTTTACCTGACGACTGTGTTTCAAAACGACCCACGTAAGGTTCAGGAATATTATTATTTGCGGTTATTTCCTGTTATGTTTTATTTCCCAATTCCGGCGTACCTAGTTGTGAAGAGTAATGAACACTGAGTGTATTTGTACAACAAATTTAAAGAATTATTAAACAATATAAGTTTTATAGATTATTCTTTAAAAGTGGAGCGCATTGTATAGTTTTACCCTAAGAAATTCAAGTTACTCCAAATGTGAACATTGGAACTTCCTGATTAACAATCGCGCACCTTTCATATAATGCATCGATCGCCATTTCGAAGACAAAGTCTCAACTAACTACTATACTTGGCACAATCGCAGCATACAACACACTACTTCTTTTGCACCCCTATTGTTCCTGTCATATTCTCGTGCACCACGTTTTCACGAGAATGGCTCCGATGCAAAGGGCAGGCTGTTGCATTTTCCCTTGCACTCCCCCGCAGAAAGGGGCGAGTGACGCGAAGAGCAAGGGAGGCACGGGTGCCGGTCGCCGCGCAAGTTCTTGAGACGCCATGTAGACGCGGCCGCCATCTTGTAATTAGGGGATCAAGAAGGCATCGCTTTAATGAGCTGCGTGACTCGAGCAATACAGCAGAAAAAGAGAGAGGCAACAGCGGACGGGGCAACAAGAAACGAGAGAGAGAGGGAGTGGGGCACGGCCAATGAGTAAGAGCAAAACTCGTAATATAAAAGCGCCTAGTCAAGCGGCGGTGCAAGAGCAAAACGGCACCGTCCAGGAAAATATTTCATACGAGGCGTCGGGGACGGGGGAGGTGGGCAGGCTGAAAGGGGGAGGGAAGATGGGACGAAGCGGAGACGAGCAGTTTAGAGAGCAGAAGGAGCGACGTTCAGCGCTCAGAGGTTTGGAACGCTGGTGCAGCGAAGCGGACGGGGGAGAAGAGGAAAATGAAAGGCTTGAAAAAGGGAGCAAAAGGGGAAACGGTAGTAGTAGTAGTAGTAGACGTAGTGGTAGTGTAAGAAGATTACAGAGGAGGGAGAGGAGGGGCGAAGATGGTCCAGGAGGAAGAAGAGGAAACGGAGGAATCGGTGAGGTGCGGATGAAGGCGAGGATGATGTAGCAACGAGTCGAGCACGCGAAAAGGATGTGGGAGATCGAGCGAGCAGGAGGAGAGGAAAAAACGAGCAAACACGCCGAGGAGGAAGTAAGATAAAGAAAGATGGAGCCGGTAAAGCGGCCAGGGTTGGGGGATTCAATTGCAATAAAAGCACCGTGGCCGTAATCTTAGACGGTGAAGGCGTAGGAGAAGGAGAAAGAGGTCTGGTAGGTCGAGCCACCGCACGAGTTACGTATGAGGAATCCGCCACGGGCGTGGCCACATCAGCGAGTGCGCCAGCAAAAGCTTCTTCGCGCGATTTTTTCGCCGTGCAAGAGTTACGTGCACCCGCAGTGGTGTGCAGGTATACACATAGAGAGGACCTGCTGGAGCTGCATAGCACCCTGGCATTGAGACCTGCGCGTAATGAAAGGTCCAACCTGCAGGTCTTAGCTGCATACCTCGCAGCCTGATGTATTCACGATTCGGGCAATCTCGTACTCTGATGTGCTCTATCGAATCGATTTCGCCCCGAGTTCCGTCACTTTCAGCTCAACTCGGGGTTGTGCTACCTGGACGCTGCTCGAAGAAACCTCGGTATCTTAGCAGACCTTTGAGGAGTGGAGACGAATTTCGTCTGTTGCAGAGGGTAACCATGCATATGGTACCGTCTGACGGAGGAGATTTGTCGATTACTCGTGTGGTAGGCTAGAGACTAAATCGAAAGCTATTAAAACCCAGATCTCCCTTGCTAACCACTTGATGTGAATGCTCTTAAGTTTGCTGACCAATTGCATCTGAAAGGTTGTTTCATCAGCATCAGTCGGCTAACCTACGAGCTCAGCTCTTTTATGCCAACTCTATCGCAGTCCAAGGAATGGCAAAGTGCGAATCGATGTTTCCACACTGATCACCGCTGAAGAATACGAAACACCGAATTAGCGCCTACACGCTCCCCCTCGAGAGACTGCATTGTTCCAGCCAAGAGACAAGGTACGCGGAATCGCCTGCAATTTACTTGGCACAAGGTGAAACTTATGCGAACGGTGCTCGCATGACTTCCAACTAAACACACCTTGTATCGGGGTAACAGTTATATCCTATCGCAATCGTTCTCGCTATAAAATACAGCCTAACGTAACGTATCCGCCAATCAGGCGGCAGCACGGATAGCACGATCGTTCCGAGCGCGAGCACCGGTAAAATATAACCAATAAACGACAAAGGGTACGTGTGTAGAGGGCACGGGCACCTTTCAGCGAGACGTTTCACGTGGGAGCAGCTACTCGTGTACCGGGGCCCCCAAGGTTTTTTACTTCGGCGGCTTCGTGCTGACAATGTTGTTAAAATACACGATGATCCGTGTTGGATACAAGGACGAGCGAAGGAGGACACCGATACGTGTAATTACAAGTAACTTCGTTCATTATTCCTCCGTTCCAACTTCGCAATAACGCGGAAACGGTTATCGCGCTACCGAATCGGCAAGCGAGTGCCCCGAAGTGCTGAATTTATTAAAGACGATTAACATACCCTTGAGGGGCTAGCGGGTCGCGCGGCTCGTTTTTACGCGAACGCCATTGTTCCACTTCCAATAATCAATTCGTGTGCCCTGGGAGAACGCGAGGCGCACGCACAGAGAATTTTGCAATTTCTGTGGCATATAACAAAGGGAACCTTGGCGTAAGTGGGCGCCGCGCAGCTGACTCAAGTCCCCTTTCTACGTCGCTCTTGCGAGACTAAGCTACGACGAGGTAGCGCACTGGATACGATCCGTGTAATTGTTACTGTTATTCCCCGGCGTATCTTTATCGTTCTTGCGAATTTCCACAGTTGAATTTCAAGGCCTCTCGCTGTTACGCTACCTGTGCGAGCAAACCCGCGAGGCACTGTAGCTCCAAAAATGAGTACAACTTGGAACCAAGACCCCCAGACCCCCAATTCAAACTATTATTTCCTTCCTAATGGATCCAAAGCAATTGGGTAACTTGTTAATAAGAAGCTAGTGAGTTGGTCCACTTGGTCCAATTACTTAAGGCAAACAGACATCAAAGGAGCAACGCGAACGTTCATCGCCGCTTTGCCAGCGATCCAGAAGCCCAGGAATAATGAAATGATCCTCCCACCGCAAAGTGGACACCGTGTCGACCTCTGGTCCCAGGTTATTTAAATGAAGTCACCGGCGATGTGTTATTTGCTAGTCTATGATAGGCTGTTGCATCGCCGGACGGCAACGTGCTCTTAGCACCGACCGAAAAAGTTACTCCGTTTACGCCGGCTTCACCTCGTGAATCAGATACAGGTATCTGCAGCATAATATATCACACAAGAACGTTTGGCTCTGGGCCCTCAGGACATGCGGGTGTATAATCTTTGGCCGGTCGAGCGGAGCTAAGAGTTTGGGCCCAATTACAGGGCCAGTACCACCGAACGAACGAACGAACCAACGGATGGATGGACGGACGGACGGACGAAAGGAAGAACGAACGCACGCCTCCACCTTCCAGAGACTTTCGAGCATCGCGATCACCGCGGCACCGTGTGCGTGCTCTTGTGCTTGTGTCTTGCACGTTTCGTGATCCTGGAGCCAAGGACGTACAGGAATTTGTAAAGACTCGCCACGCCGGAAGGGGATAAATGATAATGGCCTCGAACGAAACTCGACGATTCCGCTAATTTCTCTCTCGTTCTCGTTCCCCTATTCTCGTTCGGTCTCGCCCCATGCTTCATCGTTACTGATGATGCCGTGTGTGGTTCAAGGGTCACTCTTTGTGACACGCTCTTTCTAAATCGAAGGTAAAACGA
Source organism: Andrena cerasifolii (assembly GCF_050908995.1). Lineage (NCBI taxonomy): Eukaryota > Metazoa > Arthropoda > Insecta > Hymenoptera > Andrenidae > Andrena > Andrena cerasifolii. The sequence goes on along the minus strand of NC_135126.1, from coordinate 4,486,392 downwards.
AGGTAAAAGTTTTGGTTGGATTAGCAATGACAGGACGACTTATTTTTTAATGGTGGGTTCCAATGAAGATGGTGGTCTCAGAGTGCCACTGATTGTGAGAGGCGCACATGGAATATTCGGAAGAATTTATATTTCTCTTGGGGTTAGCGTAGCTTCGAATTCTTAAGAAGTGTTTCCTTAGATCCTGATCTCAAGCCGCTTCAGTTAGGCCATTGGGGATAAAATTTGAGTGAATCACGAAATGAACTATTCTGTATTTGATATCAAATTTTCGCACTTGTTATTATAATAATTCCGTTTTACAGCGATGCCTCCTTTAAATGTAGGAATTAAATATAGGAAACCCGTAGAGCTTTCGTTAGTTAGAAAATTAATTTCGTTACCGCGACGAAGTGAACGATAATCGTACAATTCACGGAGGGCAATCAGGCAATCATTCGTGATGCGACATCTTAAGTAACACGAAGATTCTATTGTCAATGGGTGGTCGCTCGCGACGCCGAGGTCGAAGAAAGAATGCAAGCAAAGGGCTCTCTTCCTGGCCGGACGCAGCCAGGACTTCTCGGCCACGTAATTAGCCGACATCTATCAGCCTGGAGCTATCAGCCCTGTATCCAGCCTGGAACTACCCTCGAATCCACATTCTATATGGCATTTTTTGCCACCGCATGGGACAAAATTATTAATCAGCCGCGACTGGGAATGCACTTGAAGCTATTCAAACTTCTGCAAGCAACTCAATGTTTAAGGATGCCTTTTTCTCTCGAATAAAATTTCAGCTATCGGTGTTCACTAATTAATGACGAACGAGGCCAACGACGTCTGTAAGTTTCTGTAATGTACCATCTACCACCGTCGTGACAAATTATTCCCATCTTTTTTCTGAAAGCTGTTATCCCGGCACATTACTGTCAACGGAAGGGGTTTTAAAATGCGAGCTCCATGTAAGTCGACGAATAAAACGTTTACACGCATGAAACGAAATTAAGGGGGCAACGTGTAAAATTAAAACGCCAAGCCCCAGTTATCAGTCACGATCTGACTGACACTTGCCGCCTGACAATGTCGTTTTTTTTTTTTTTTAAAAAAACCTGCTGTCCTGGTCGCTTTCAATCACCCGTGACATTTTAAAAGCAATATTCCTATCTGCTTTGCGTCTACGGTGTTAATGTGATCCCGCGTTAGTGCCCGATGCGTGATCGAAACGGCGATAATACACGAATCAGTATGCCCATTATGCTTTAATGCTGCATAATTGATCTTCAGGTTACCCACTTTCAGATTAATCGTTCAGATTGCATAATTAATGGTGAAATTGCCTTCGATACTGAATCTATGTTACGTGCAGAAAATTCCACAACCCCGTGCAACTTGAATTTCTCGATTATATCGTAGCTATTCGACGCTAAATTAGTTTCTGCGAGAAACAATCGCGGTTCGTCAGGGAATAGATAGAGAGCCTGGTGCCGGTCCGACATAATTCTCCGGGCGTGTTTCACTTTCACTTTCGATAAATCGATGCAGGCCACTTTTCTTGATTTATGAGGAGCAATAGATTTGGCAACGTCACCAGAGAGGCCGAAAAATAAAACTAAACCGTCTAATTTCCCGACAGAAGGGGCTCGGGCTCCGGGGCTAGAGGGAAAATTCATAACGCATTCGTTGACAGGTGGATAGACCGCAATTTTTTTCAGCAATTCCGATACACGCGATTTCGGCCACAGCGGATATTCTTCCATTCGCGGGCGAGCCTTGGAAACTAATTATTTTGTCAGCTGCGTTTCGACAAGCCGAAGCTCGGAATCGACAGGTGAACGGCCGAGCAGCTTCCTCGTATGTCAAACGATTTGTCTCGCGAAATATTGAATTCAGCCGTTCCCCCAGCTCTTATCACGCGTTATGGGCAGCGGTGCAGGGGCACGTGCGAGGCAGGCAAGCTTTTGCGCAAACGGAGAGAAAATGAACAACTAACAAACCTGGGACTTTAAATTTCGCCTACGAATCTCGCATTACAAACTTACAAGTGAACACTTGTTGAACCGAAGCTCCCGCGGTTGCTGCAATTTCAAATCTACGTATATGCCAAGAAATCGTTGCGATTGAAACAGTGGATGGAATAATTTGTCGTCGAGAAACATCGGAATCGTTACGATACACGTTTCCATTACGAACGTTTATCTGCCAATGGGGTTTTTCAAATTAAACTTTCCCTTCTCCCACGATACACGATAATTTCGCCCGAGTTCAGAGATTGATTTTAAAAGTTGGATAAAGCTCCCTCGCCGACTCTCTTCAGTGGTCATAAACCGATATTAAAAACCAGGCTACGAGCAGGCAGCGATTTTCACATTGGGTAAAGGTTTCCGTACGAACCTCGTGGCATTGATTTCCGTGTTAGGAAACGTGTCGCGCGTTTCGTCAGCTGGCTGATAATGGGACGTTCGTTCGACCAGCAACCGACAGAGTTCCAGGGCTTTCCGCGGCTTTGTCGGCTATAATAATCGATGTGTTTGCTCGGGCTAACTCGATCATTATATTTACTCGGCTTCGTGCGAGACGCCGTAGCACCCGCGAGCCCATGGTCGTACGAAAATTATTGCCGCATAATAACGAGTAGAAGGCGCTATCTGCGCGGCGGATCTAAGGGCGATATCGTCGTACTAAATGGCTCCTCTTTGTCCCGGAATCGTAATGCCGGTGCATCGGTAACGCGACGGATAATCAAGGGAGCAACATTGTCCGCTATCTGGCCATCGAGCGTCACGATAACTTCCTCGGAGCGGCTCGACTTTCACGTCGGTGCCACCTGCGCCGCTGCAGCGACGATCCGCGAAGGAGCGGGTAAAGAAGCGAGGCGTTCGTGCCGCATGCAACGGGCCGCGTCGATGCTCGGAATCGATGTACCGATTTCTAGAGCAATCACGAGAAGCGCGTGTGCAATTACGCCGATCGGAGCCTCGTGTTTTTAGGCGCGCCCCGCGAATTACCGCCACGCGCGGACGCGCGAAAATTGCGCCCGCGATGCCTGCAGTCACGCACGCGTGGCCCCGGATCCAGATTACAATTCTCGCGATTAGAACGAAATTGCGACGGCTAATAAGTCCCGCGTGCAATTTCGCGGGCGTGCGCGCGGAAGGACGATAACATGACAAACAGTCCGTGATTGAAGCGTTCCAGCGGATTTAACGGCGCGTCGTAGCGGTGGATTTGGAGCGATTTTCATCCGGTCGGTCTAATTACACCGTTATGGAATACGCACGCCAGCTATTGTAGATTTAATGGGGTGATTGGGTGACGCGAGGAGAGAATTTAGGGGGACGTTGCACCACTTGCACGTGAAATTTCATAGACGCGTATATTATTCTGGTTTGTTGCTGTCTTTCAGTAGAAATTAATACTATTGGCAATTTTCTTAGATAGGGCGAGACCGGGACTAGTTGATACGGGGGGCAAGTTGATACGGACGAATTATCTCGACACCGTATATGTGTAGCTCCATTTGAGCGAGGTATGCGAAGATTGTTGTACAATTCTTTCCTACGATCCAGCGTACGTACATTGACGTTAACAATCGTTTTTTAACTGCTTTCGTTTATATAGAGAAAAAGTAAATAGTTTTGATACATCCAAATTGATCGTGTAAATAACATTTTTTCATTCATTTTGTACGTATTTTCTCGACTTTTCATTTACTATGTATTAAAGAAGAAGGATCAAAGTATATTTTAGCATATTTGTTATGCAGTAATTAATTCAAAGAAAAATGAGAAACATTGAAAACTGAAAAACGTAGCAACTAGCTTAAGTTTTCGCTTACTATATATTAAAGAGGAAGGACCAAAGTATATTTTGGCATATTTGCTATTAAGTAATTAATTCAAATAAAAATGAAAAACGTAGCAACTAGCCTCGGTCTCCCCTACATGAAGAAGTTCTAAGAGAGCAGTGAAACTATGATTCTGCATTTAGGTTGCTGTCTTATTTGCTGCACCTTCCAGGGAATGAAAACTATGATAAAGTATTGGAAAGTAGCAGTTACAGCTCGATCAGAAAACGAGGCAGCCTATGCCGCGCTACGTGCACACATGGATCTATTTGAATGGTATGTATTTGTAATTGTAAGTAGAATAAGTCGATACTGTCTGTCCAGACTAGAACCCGCGGCCCGAACCGACCACGCCTAAAGTCTGTTTTCTCCGTCACGAGACTCTGTCTAAACTGGCGAAAGTCGGTAGCAATGTGCGCTTCCCACGTAGGGACGCGGCATTATGTGGGGTCTGAAATGGTGTTCGGCTCGAGGCTTGGCCCCAGTCGGTTTCCTTTCTCGTCGGCGTTCTACTGGTCACGGGCAAAAGGTGTGAACAAGTCGCAACAGAAAAAACACGGGGATAATCCTACTATCCCTATAGCCCTAACGAGTGCGAAAAGGACAAGCGAAGTTCCACTCGCGTCCAAGAAAGACGAGGAAAGTCGCAACTCGAGACGCAGAAAAAAAGGAAAGCCCGGCGACCGAGTTTTTATCGTTGTTCGGCAAAAAAGTGCGAACTAGTTTCAGAAAAAAGGGGGCCGAGGCCGCAGACGTGTGCAGGGGAAAAACAAGGTCGTGCGTGCGTGGAAAAGGAAAGGACACAGTTGTAACGCGCGAGGAAGAAGGATAGATGAGGCGAAGCGAGACTCGCGCTGTGGCAGCTCTTCTTTCATCGATGCCCGATGGAGCGAAGGCAAAAAAGTGTGAACAGCTAGTTCTAGAAAAAAGGCGGCGACGCGCTGTACGCTTCGGTAAAGGATCGACGACGTCTTTGAGGCATCAAGGACAGACTGGCGAAGTCATACGTTCGCGAGAAAGGAACGTACGAAGTTCGACGCGCGAAGAGATGCGAGGCTAGAGCCACTGCGGCGGGTCCCCTGTGGGTGCTCGATGGATCTAGGGTAGAATAGGGTGTATTAATTATGGAAAGAAGGGTGACGAAGTGTTACGCAGGCAACATTATTGGTGATCAAGGAGAGAAGTCAGAAAAAGGTTGTTGCTTTTGGAAATAGAAATTGTTTAACCACTTGTGATATGGGACTGGTTTTTAAGAAGTTTGAAGTTTCTATATAGTCCTGTTTGACCTAGTTTGTAACTTCACGCAAACTGTAATTAATCACTCATAATTTCATTCTTGAATAACCTTTCCCTAACGATTTGAAGAGATGAAAGTTGTTTCGTGGACATTTCCGAATCTGGGGCTGGAAATTGAAGTGATTACATTGGAAGCTATCCAATAAATTGCTGTTACATAGATACAAGCTGATCCATTTGACATTTACAGGGCAGAGAAACACCTGCGGGCTGATTGCGTGTAAAAACGCATGCTGAAACGCTTGTGCCACGGGGCGAATGGAAATAGGCACTAATCTTCAATGAACAGATAAGCGTTTGCATGCAAATTCCAAGACCTGATTTCTTCAACTTTATGGAAATCTCGATATAACAGATCACAAGTATATTTCCTTAATTCAATATCGCTTTAACTCCGGCACTATATTTCCTCAAACATCCCAGTGTACTAGCATCGAAATCAGACACAAAATTTAGCACTACTAGGTACTCGAGAGTCGGTACGTAGTTAATACTTGACACAAACCAAACACCACTCGCACACTGGTGCATCAGAACAGGTATATCTACGTACACGCAACTTGAACATCCCAATTTTGCTGCATCCTCAGCTGCAACCCCCCAAATTTCATATCACAATATCCAAGATCTTTAGAATCAGATTTCTTTCACAAAACAGAAGACATTCAATTGCCACTGCAATCGAACCCAATTCCAAAAGCACCTCACGAAAGCCAACCAAAGATCAAGCTACGAGGAAACTACTATATCAATCAAATGGAGGCAACGCTGCACCGCCCCTGAACGCCTCGATCCTGCGAGAATAGCGAACTAAACACCTGCGAGGTCGTGTTGCGAAAAATGTGCGGAGAAATATTCGCGCCCCGGGCCGATGTTCGGGGCTCTATGCTCGGCTGCCTCCGAATACGTGACTCCCACGGATGATCCCTTTTCGGCGGGTCCACTGGTGTTTACCATAATTCATATTAATTGTCCACACGCGCAGCTGTCCCAAATCCCACGCGCCACGAACGAGCCGCATTTCGCTGCGGGACAAGCCCTGTCCGAATAGTTTCGCGGGCCTCTACTTAGGGACATTTCGGCCGCACAAAGCAGCCACGAACGGGCGCATTTATCGTTTCCGTAACGTACAGCCGACCCCTTTAGTTCCAGCACGGCCACTGTTTCACGCGGGACACGAAACAGCGGCGTTTTCGGCGCACCGAGGACAGGGACGAATATAATTCTCGAGGTGGGGTACCGTTACGAATTTACGTCGCCCCGAGAAATCCAACGGCGGAATCGTGCGTGTAATGTCGTGACTGATAATGCCATAGGACAGAGGACCCGGAGCCCCGTGGTCGTGTAATTTCTGAACCGAAAAGATGCGGTAAATAGCGCGCATCATTGTATCACATTGCAAGGAACACGTCCAATTCTGCCCGGCCGTATTTTGAAATGCAAAACGACCGACCCGTAAGCTTTTATACCCACGGACCATTAGGCTGATCTTCGACGGTGGCTTTCCCCAATACACGGGCCAGATTTTTTTCGAAGTTAACTGTGGGGTTCGAAGAAGCTGATCAGTACAATCAGTAGGTACGAGGTAAAAGTCGATGATATTTAAAATTACTGATGATGTGTTTATTTCTCTGCGGTTCCAAGGTTCGGAATGTATACCGAGGTGTTTTTTTTTCGTGGGAATGGAGTCTGATTAGCGGCCTTGGCCTCTGATAATTACGAAGACTCAATCACCCTGGAAACTGGTTCAAGTTTCCTCGTCTCTTTCCCTTGCTCCTTGTGAAGCGAAGGTGAGAGTTATTACGGAGCCTTGGTATTCCTTTGCTGACGATCACGCGCCAATGGTACAATAAAACAGCGCGGAATTTCACAATTTGCGAATGTGCGAATATTTTCGCAGTATGCAACGGATATATACACACGTGGGGAATTGTTTGATTACGAAATAGACGGAGTAAAATAAACATAATTCCACAAGAATTTTTCTAAAGTGTATATCTCCTGCCACCCACGATCCCGGGTACGCGTTCATTTCATTGATCCCAATTTATTTGAGGCAAACGTTTTCAGAGGCTTTTTTTTTCGCGAATTGCGCGGGAATCGAATCAGCGACACGGCTCCGTGTCATTGTTCCCGATCTCTCGCGGGGTGATAACGAACGGGCGACTGTTCACACAGCACCGTGCATGCGTCTTTTACGTTCGCACGAGAGGCTTTCAGGTACTTGCTTGTGTATATCGGTAACACTAACTCGACCAGGCATGAGCAGAACACGCTGGTTGCTCGTTTCCTCTTCGTGGGTCCGCGCGGCAGTGGCACGTGGCGGCGCGTGCCACAAACTAAAAAAGACCCACCCCGTGCTCTCGAGTCCAAGTTCAGTTGCGGGACGAATATAATTAACCATCAGTTTTGGGTTTCTTCGGAGGAACGACACCCTGCCGCGTGTTCCCTTTCCCTCCTGCCCTGTTGGGGCGCCGACGGAGGGAAAAAGTAAGAGACTGCAGAAACAAGAGAAACAGGGGATCGATGAGCATAAGGTCCGAGGAGTTGGAATGAACACCAGCTGGCTCAAAAGCGAAATATATTGAAAACTGCGTTAGAATAATTCATCGAATGTGATTGATTACTGATCAGTAGTTGAAGAATGCTTGAGATTTCTCTAGTTTCCGCCAATCTCTTTACCGCTTAACCAAATTGAGATAGATGGCGTAGCCAAGAAAGCAGAGTTGGGCAAAATGTAATGTAATTACAACTTACAAATTAGGATTAAAATGTAATTGTGCAATTGATTACACATTATTTTCTGTAATCGTTCATTTAGGTAGTTGACGAAACCAAATGGTCAACTACCTAAATGAACGATTACAGAAAATAATGTGTAATCAACTACACAATTACATTTTAATCCTAATTTGTAAGTTGTAATTAGATTACATTTTTCCCAACTCTGCAAGAAAGGAAGATTATTATTAGCTTCGTAAAATGACTCGTGTCTATCGCGACGAAGCGTGAAAGCGTCTGCTTGCAGCGGTGTATGAAAAATGTGAACAAAGTCCCAGTGAAAAATGATGGGGGAAGTATTTCAGCAGGAATCGCGAGAATATTTTGAACGAAATTTTCAGTGCATCTCGTTGATCGAAAGAACATCTGCCACGGAAGCGATCGTGATTTAATTAGCAAAGTAATTGCAGGGTCGAATCGTTCGATATAGCTGAAGGGGACGTTGACGGGCCTGATTGAAATGTTGCTGGGAAAAAATAATCCAATTTGACCAAGGCGGTCGTTATAGCGTTAATTGCGTATAATCTTAAACCTCGGAGCTGCGGACCTCGAACCGGATAATAGTTGCAAAACCGTGCAAGCTTCGATCGCACCGAGGTTTCGGTGGCGTTTCTAAAAGGTGTTTGATGATAGAAAATTAGAAATCATGCTACTTCAACGATAAACATCTCGAAAATTTAATATTTGTGATGGTATCTGAATCTTGCCTGGCACGAGTCAGCCTGTACTACTTGAAAAATGAAAGCATCTCACCCGAACTGATAGATACACAAATATTCTACATCCATCTCATCAAGTTGCTGAACGCCGAAACACTGAATATTTTAACAAGGCAGCCGTCGAGCCGAGGCCGTTTCAGCTGATTAATTAATGAAAAGGCCAGGCTCGCTGACAGTGGGCGATACTCTTCTGAGTTTAAAATCGACGAGCACGTGGTGAGAGCACTCGAAACCGAACGGCTCGCGAAGTGTGCTTAATAGTGCCGTCTAATAAACAACGGGTCCTCTAGTACACTTCGCTTAGCAAACAAAACAGGCTCGCTGGGCACGTGCGAAGCTAAAATCATGATACTGTAAGCTTCACTTTTGTTACGCGGACCCTCCACCCCGAGCACAGTGCCTCGAGTACTTAGGCAGGCTAACACTGCACCGAGACGGTGATCCAATTTATGTTAGGCGATTTTGTTCCGCGCATAGATAATGGATTTTATTAGCGGGAGCTTCGTCTCGTCTGTATCTGTTGGAAATTACTTCACAGAGATAGAAAATTAATGTCACGCTATAAACACAACTATGCTTTATTATATGAACAATGCACAGTGTATCCACGTACTAGTGTTATTTTATAAAGTATAAAGGTACACAAGAAATAAAAACTTAATTTTACGAGTCAGAACACGATATGCACGGCTTGGTCACATTTCTTAGACTGACTAAGGTCGTCACTTCACGGTTTGGCCAAGACCCTTCGCCCTCCCCCTTTTTCCTAGTTTAGGGAAACGCAGCCCCTTAAGACTAAAAACCCTTACGGTGAGAATCGTCGAACTCCAACAGTATCGATCGCTTATCGGTCCTCCAGAACGAGGAGAACACTGAAGGCTCGACTGAATGTACGGAGAAACTAACTCGCGAAACGCGAATGCAACGTGCGACCAATGTGAAAACAAACATTTCCAATTACTTAATCAGTTAGCAACGTCCCCGTAAAAATCTACATTCACTGCAAACGTTACAGCTCGCGGAGCAACGAGTTGCTTGAATCGAATTGTCGCGGAATGAGGAACAATAACCGCGAAATGAATGGAACTGTTCGCGAACGGTCCATGCGCATTTACATCGGAGATTTGCCTGGTTTAATTAAACGTAAACACGAAGTAAACGGTGAATGTGATTTTTCGAAATAATGACAACAAAAGAAGTGGCAAGGGCACGCGGGGCAAGGTTGACGGTAATCGTCGGGGGCGAATTAACCGCGCCGGCGAGGCATTAATTCGCGGCCCGTAATCACCGCCGAATTCGATACCCGAGCGGGCACGAGCCGCGCTGGTCAGCTGGAAGTGTCAGCGCAACGATACTTTCCATTATCCGTGTTGGATCTTCTCTCCGCTTCCGGCTTCCGGTTACATGGCAGGCTGTCTGGCCAGAGGCGGTCGGCGCCTCGGGCCACCGAGGCCCAAAAATAACCAATAAGCGGCCAATAAAAGTAGACCGTTAAACGGGTAGCAGTACGCTCTCTCTCGCGAGTAAAGGAGCTACCGGTTAATTACAGGTCTAACCCCGGTACCGCGGCCCAACAGCCTGGGCCCTTAATAGATCCGTCTTCCGACGAGCGGGCCTTGTACGTTTGCTCGCTGATTTCTCGCTTTCATCGCACGCTAGGTGGGAACGCAGGGAATATAGTCAGGCTTCGCGATGAGAACGCGAAGGTTGAAGAAGTTACTGTTTGTCAGATGGTGCGGGGTGCACCAAGGTTTCCAAGATTTTGCGAAGTTCTGGGACTGAGACTCTGGTGGTTTTGAAATACAAAGATTCTTGCGGAGGGGGAAGAAAAGAGGAAGAAAGCAGCCTTTGCTGAGAGTTGGAATATTGATTATAGTATGGACTTTACGGCGAATAAGTGGACGTTGAGGAGATCGGTATTAATCAGACGGCATCTTTGAACATCGAATAGGGTCACTTTTGAAAATACATGTTACTAACACTCGCTGAGTGTTAATCAAAGTCCAGGTGTAACGTTCTTATATGAATCCCGCGAGTGTACGCGTGTTTAACCAGTTTGCACGGGTTAATGCAAACATAAATCAGTCAGCCCAGTAATTGCAATTATTTACACTAGACAATAATTACCGATCGCTATGATTTATCGCTATCAGCCCGCGTTATCTTCGATCTTAACGGTTCGATTTCGCTCCGATCGTAATAGCGAACGAAGAAATTTCATCGTCGATACCTGTTAGGTAAATCCATGAGTTATTTTCAAAGAGAAACGCGTCCGCAATGCATGTCTACCCATCCTACTAGATATCAAACACAATAAAACTGTAAATACTTAATCAAATGATAAATTTGTTTGGATTTTGAAAAACAAAATTCTGACACCAAGATCAACAAGTGATTCGAAAGATAACTGCTGAAATAAAAGACAGAATTACCCACCGGTCACTGGTCACGCTACTCGGATAAACGCGGTACAAGCGACCGTTTTGTTAACATTCCAACAGAGTTGTTTATTAATCAACCCAATGTTCGTCGGTGACAGGCGAGCCGGAGACTCCGGCGGAAGTGATGTATCGGTGGCTAATAATGGTGGTAATCTATAATCTCGTTCCGAGGGGCATTCTTCATCAATTTCGGCCACCGACTCCACCGAGAGGAAACGGTCGACAGGTTGACTTCGTTGGACGAGCAGCCGCGATTCCCAAACGGAGGCTCTTTCGGGAGTCGTGTGCTCACCACGGGGGTCGTATCCCGCAGGGCTTCAGCACCGACACCTTCTTCAGCTTCTCTTTCTCCCCTTCTACCCCGTTCCAGCCGCCAGTCTCTTACTTCCTCGTATTTCTGACCGTAACGCGCATGAAACTATGGCTCCACCGTGCGCCTCGTTACGAATTTCCTCGCCGCCCTCCCACTGTTTTATCCGCTTCTTAATCACCCCCCACCCCTTGTAGCCTGTTTGCAACGCACGAGCGTAGCACAGATATTAAATAATATTAATACAGAAGCGGGTAACATTTGCCGCCGCGGTATTTGGCGCATTAATATTTGACTGTTTGCAGAACGCAGTCGTTAGCAGACCCTTTTCTCGCCACTTTGAATTCCAGAATTCCCCGTGTCTTGCGGGACGCCCTTTGTTTCGTACAATACGTCCGCGGCGTGTGTACAAGTCTCGGCTCTTTGAAACCGGCTGCTACATTTCTCCCTGTTTCGATTTCTGCCGGGTATTCCACTTTTGTTAACTGCCGCGATACGCGGTTTACCGTTTTACACGTGGCACGGCTTTACACGGCAGCGCTTTTCAGGGTGTGCATTTACAAGCATGTGCGTAATAACCTAAAGCGTCGGATGAATAATTACATCCTCCCTATTCTACGCGATAAAACATTCTGCGAAACGCATTCTTCCTTAACTGCTACAGGGGTGCAGTTTTTCTATATATTCCTTTAAATCTACGAAACCATGAATTTATCGCGTGCTCCTTTCTGTAGAATTATCACAAAGAAATCAGGCTGAATTATGTGCACGTATGATCGCATTATAAAAAACATCCCGGCAGTAATCCAAGTTATTGGTAAACATTCGTTTGCAGCGTCCGCGTCGCGATTAAATCCATTAACGTTGACAATGAAAATACCTACGCGCACGCGGGACAAAAATCGCGAAAGAACATTATGGGGAAATATTACGATCGTTTAATTCCCGATTAATTTCGTTGGACGGCGAATCACGATCGGCGCAATTCCTGCCCGTGATTGCCTCTTTTTACGCCCGTCGACGTCTGGTAAATAAACATCAGTGGGTACAGAATGAATTGCTTTTCTAACTTTGCCATTGTTGATTACGTTCCGCATCGCCGAGGAAATACTGTAACGACGATAAACCGGCTGGCCATTATTGAAGGCATCAGAATTAATTGAAAGCATCGAAATTACTCGGGAGAGGGGCAGGTAGGTGGGGGCTTGCTTTGATGAAAATGTAAGTCGGTCGAATATTGGAACGGATTCGAGAGCGGTAGCGGACCGAGTCGAAAGGTTATCCGAGCGCAGCGTTAATGAATTGATTAAAAAACAAAATGAATCACGGGACGATGAAACCCGCCACTAAAAACTCATTAAGCCACGGATTCTCTACGTGATTTATCGTGGATTATATTCACTGGCTGGACTACGGGCACAATATTAAACTAAGCGAGCCGTAATTTACTGGGGGGGATGTTGTCATTGAAGAAATTACTCGCGAACGATCGTGTTCAATTTCTACAAATTTCCTTTGATTAGAATCTAGGTCCGAATGCTCCGCCTCGATTTCTTGAGAAATTCATTGACACAGATATTGAAGATCACTGGGCACTCGTATTTCACTTCCCAAAATTTTCACATTCAATTGTTACAGGAAAACAAAGGGAGTGATAAAATTTTGGTAATTTACTTAACATTCAATTTCAATGAATACCTTTTGAACACTTGTTACTGAAAGAAGCATACTACTGTGCTCTTAGGTGTCTTACAAAGAGTATCAAAGGGAAATCAGCATCGATCGGTTTGCATCGTTGCTGACCCATCTTCGGGAATAGCGAGCTACACCAGGTATATCCGCTAAACGACTCGTTAATTGTATTTTTAGGGGCTTCCTGCGAGAGGTCCCAGTTCCTAATTTACAGACTCGCCCGTTTGGTTTATAGGCGCTCCGATGTACCGTTTATAGTATAACCGACACCACACCTCGTTAAATCAAAGGACCGGAGTATGCTTATAGCTACACGTCCTCTAAGAATTATAACCAAACCAGAGGAGCATCTTCTGACTCGATCGAGCCGCCACGGCCAGAACGACCGTTCGCGGCTGCGTGTGCAATTTCTATTTCCGTTTCCTTCGCTGCTGACCAGCCTATCTGGAAGAAAGCTTGCTCGGCCATCCGACTACGAAGAGATTGCATAATTCACCTTGGATATTTGTTTCTCTTATCATCGGCGCCGATGCAACGCAACTCTATTACAAATACGAAATAAAGAATAGATACTTCTCTTAGATCATAGAAAACAATAGTCCAGTTACATGAATTTTTCTAATAAGTTAGAACGCATAATTTGAAGATGCGAAGACAATAATCTCGTACGAATAAGCCTCTGAAGAAGTCTGTTTTCGTTTCTCCCATCGGATCATTACGAAGAAGAATAATTAGCCTAGGAATTCACTTGCTCTATCCGAGCAATCGTAAATAATGTTGGCGCTAAACTAGCTAGAATTTATGGCAGGTTGAACTGTGCTCCGCCTCGTGAAATACATCGGTGCGACGAAGAGCGCCCGTCCGTCGCTCTGCTATACTTGTCCGCTCAACTACCGAGATATAATCCTGAAAGAGACCTGAAATCGCTTAAGATCGTCATCTCTGGGGGCCATTAATCCCGAAACTTTCATTTACAAGAAGCCACGGAATTCAACGAGTACTCTCCTCGGTTCCACCAATTTAAACTTTCCCCCTCCCGGATCGATTGTTCGCCGGCGAGCCAGCTCTTCGCCGGCACCTCGTGCTCGGCCAGGAGGATATCGCCGCGACGCCCCGGAAAGGGGCCTCTGGAGGCTGCGTCGCGCTTTATTAGGTCACCCTGTACAGAAGTTCGCGAACCGGCCGGTCCACCCGGCGGTGCGGAGACGGGAGAAAAAAAAGAGCCGGGGCAAAAACGACAAAGTCTCCGATGGCCGTTGGACGGAAGAGGATAGGTGAAGGGAGGGGTGGCAAGAGAGACCGTCAGCCATATGGACTTATCCAGCAACGTAGCCCGAAAATAATAAATCTCTGAACGTGCTGCGGGATTATTAAAAGAGTCCCTAGCTCGTTCCCCTTCGGGAGAGGAGAGCGTCAAAAGAGAAACAAAACGCATTACCGTTTCTTAATGAAGCTGAGGGATACGAACGAGCCGAGGCAACGAACCAGAGGAACGCAGAAACGCGCGGCGCAAACGGCATGCACCACGGACAGACGGACGGGACGGACCGACGAATGGATGGACAGACACGGGGATAGACTGGACGGACAATCGGACGGTCCGACGTTCAGAACTAATTGGAGCCACGAGATATTAAGAGAGCCAAAAGGAGAGGAGAGGGGAACGGGAGAGAGGAAGTGGACGCAGCCGATGCCACGGAAAAAACGGCCAAGGACCGGGGTGCTTCGGGGGAGGGAGAGGTGTTTGTAGGCGTCGTTAGATGGGTGTGCACCCATCGAATCGAGCGTGATCGCGTTAACAGCTAGTTCGTCCGTGTTACGGGGTTGTTTAACGATATTTCGCCGGGCTATTCCAGATGGGAATTTCGTAGGGATTTGGTACATGCTTTGGGGAGCAAGCGGTGATCAAGTTTTTATAATTGCCTGGGATGGTGAGTGACATGGAGTACTTTAAAATTGCAGTAGGTGTGGTTGTTAGATGAAAAGGTGATAGGGTTTAAGAGAATTTGATTAAGGATATTGCAACGCGCATAAACGTGGCGAACTTTAGCGAAATGATTTGCATTAGCTCTTCGTGCAGATGCATCTTAACGAATCGCAGCTCACATCAAGGAAGAACATGGTAGCGCAGAGTGAGATAACAATTAACTCTAAACAATCTGTTTGAATACATACGGCGACCTGTTACCATTTTTGCTGTCTTTTTCCGTAATTTATTCAGAACTGCAAGCCTGCACTCGCGAAAGAAACCCTCATTATAATCCGACGATAATTACCAAAGGAGTGGTGAGAAAATTTAAGCGATGTATCATTACATGGTGTTAGTTGACAAACGAAAACTAGAGACTCGGTTCACGATAATAAAAGAGATCTATGATGATATTTTAATCTCTATTTTTACGTTCCCACAGATTATAGGCATCTCGGGGTACAACAAAAGCGAAATTAGCATGCTTTTATGATAAAATCTGTGCCCTCGTATCATTATCGAATTATGCCCCGCTGAAGATCGTAATCAAACCGAGATGATTCACCTAGAAAAACGCCTACGTCGTGACGGCCTCCTTCTTTTTCATTCTCGTATCAGACGTGTATAAAATAAAACACTTTGAATATCAAATCAGGCAACGGAACTGGAAGAACCACCGAGAATGGGCTAACGTTACTATAATTAACGTGACGAGAGAAACTGTTATTTACATAATGATGTCTCGCACAGCGTACGAAAACGTATCGACCCCTTCGACAATAAATATACAGCAAGTTATTGTCTCTTTTATTTCCACCTAGTGGTGATTGAAAATGACTGAAGCTCCAAGATTTTTTTAGGATAAACACTCTTCCCTGCCCGATCACGCGATCAAAAACGATTTCGTCGATTGAAAGGAGCACAGTTTTCCCTTTTAGGCGTAAGCTCCATTCGGTCAGGAGGTCCTCAAGTTCAGCACTTTAAAAGTGTATTCCTTCAATTTTCCAGTCGAGTAAGCGTCGGTTGAAGGGCTCTTGTGCGTCTGGCAAAGCGTGCACTATCCTGTTACGCGATCTCTCCCATCCCGCAATCAAAATTCAAATCACACTTTTACAGCCGAACATAAAATCAATATTCGCCCTTTGGACACGTCCCTAAATTCCTTCGAAAACAAATCAATGTACGGTTCTGCCGTTTAAATGATGAGGCACTCGCGAGCTAACGCTTCCAACTTCTTCCACAAAGACAATACATAGTATATGTACCAACAATCATTTCAAAGCTAGGCTCGAATATTAAATTCACACTGAAAAATGCCAAAGCAGACCCCAGAACCGAAGAACTACTAAAATTCATCTTTAAGATTTCCGATGTTGTATTAAAGTTTGTATCAACACAAAGTCCCTTCAGCATACTAAGATGTTTCACAATTTCTCGATCTATGTATACTTACCGTAGCAACATGAATGATTTACCCGAGATCCCAAGATAATTTAAAGAAGCTGCAGATAAACGGAACATCTTCAATAATTTCTCAATCTACCGTAAGATACAAACATGTTAAAAAGCCCACTGGGGTTCCAGGACTTCCATATGTATCGTGCGCAATATAATTAGCACATTCATTAAGATTTTATCGTCTGCAGGATAATTAAGACATGCCGAAGTAATCGCTCTATCCTCGATCATCTCGGAATACATTAAAGCGAAATACCAATAACATCCGAGAACACAGCCAAAGAAATGTCGGAACAGTAGATGCTCCACACGCGGTACAATTCATCCGTTAAAGATTGAACTGTGTCGAAGACCATTAGGGTCGTTTTAATGCAAGTGAAACTGCTGCTAAGATCGTCGGGTGCAAAGCCGAACTGAACAGGGGCCGCGTTGCACACGGTGTTGCGTACCTGTCGACACGAAAAAATAGATCGCCTGATGGCTGCGAAGTCGAAACTGTAGCAAAACGAAAAGCAGCGAGCACCGTCTTAGGCATCCGGAATAGTGCCCTTATAAATGGTTTTTCTATATTGCCTCGTGTCTGGCTCACGTTGGACATGGACATGGGTTACCGGTTCATTTAAATAAGTTAAGGGTCTCGCTTAGTGCCTTAGCGGGTCCATTACAGCTGGGCAAAAGCGGCTAATTACCTGCCTGACGTGAGTTATAAACCCCTCTCTACGGCCATCGCTCCCACCTTTGAATATTTTTAACCGGATCTCGATTTTTACAATGAAAACGTCCACCTCCTCTCCGCGGGCCCACTTTTACAGGGACCCCTCTGGCCTGACTTTGGTATCGCTACGGGGATTACTCGATGCCTGTACGCGGGTCTTCTCTGGGCGTACACGCGCCTATGTTACAGTTACGTCGAAGTGTCGACGAGGACCCCCGAAGTTAATTAAAGTTATTGGGAGCACAGGCACAAAGGGCTGAAACACCTGTGCGACCAAATGATTTAAAACGTGTCGCGGCGAATGGAGATATCCTGAAAGTATTATTACTCCCTCGCACGTGTGGCAAATGTCGATACGTAGGTAGGTACTTTTGTATCAGCTATGGAAGCGAGATCCACGATACCAGAGCTTCGAAGAATGTCTCGGCGCGGTTAATCTGATATCCTAAGAGACAATCCATACCACGTATGTTGCAATTATCTTCTATTGGGTGACTTCTAAAACACAGGACTTGTATTTAATAGAGATTGAGTTGTAAATGTTGACTTTCGGCTGAAGCGCGTAATTTGAGGATGAAAATTGTGGACGGCAAACATTCGCAGAGAATTTATGGTCAGGTTTTCATCCGCGCACCGTGTTGAGTTAAAACAATCAGGATCGTCGACAAAAAAACTCGACTCTGTTCTCGTAAAAATCGGGCCGCAGAAAAAAAAAGGGGTCGAATCGCTGTAAATCGTGCGAACAATTTTGTTAGGGATGAAGCGATTTCTGACAGTTGAAATTTCGTAACAAACGATCAAGAAGGCGGTCCCTTTTGGACAGAAAATTAATCTAGTTTGTCATAACGTGGGCGGGTTAGTTCAAAGTGCCGCTAATGAGAAAAAGGCCGACCCGCGTCCTTCTTATTTGTCAATGGGATCATCGTGCCCATGAATCAAGCCAGAGAGATGCTCGCGTGGGTTATTGAACTACATAGGTTGGACTTTGTTAATGGGGGGTCGAAGACATAAAATAGTTAAGATTTAACTAACGTCTAATTAATGTTTGCGAAAATAATTAAGCAAGGTTTGAAGATTCCTTTGGGGGCAACAGAACACTACTAATGAAAGTAGTCTGCGATTCTAGACCCTGTACTGAATTATTACAGCCAAAGAAGTACTTTGATCTACAATTATTTTTATAAACTTTGAGCTGTTCTACTGAGGCTCTTTATTAAAATTGAACTTTTATCTACAAATTGTGGTCATATAGTACAGTTAATATATTCTACCAAAAGTCTCCATTAAAGGATAAAATAATGACAGATAAAAATAAACATTGTAAAAAGTAGACCTACTGGCTAAGAGATTATAGGATTTTCTACTAACAAATGCAATAGTTATCCTATTTAGGTACCAATTGCACGGAGAAAAAATTCTACTAAACTCAGCACACCAAAAATACATAATTAAATATATTTTGTTGTTGAATCCTAATGATCTGTCATCAACAGACACGCTGATAATCTAAGGCAGCGACGTACGCTAGGTGGAACTTTGCCTACGTTTCCTTTAGTCCCGATACTTCAATTTTGCGTGCAGTGGCCCTAAAAAGCCCTGCGGGACTGGTTAGCTTTGGTTAGTGGTCGTGGAACGATGCGAACGACACGAACGGCTGACGAGATAGACAGACACTAGGGCGGAGGGAGTCTATTTCATGGTTAATTTGGCTAACTCGATTTCACCACCACCATCGCGACCAGCAACTACCACCCTCGAAAAACCAGGACCACTAAACTAGATATAGGGTGGATTCGATGGTCACCCTTCTGCTAACGCATAGTTTGCGAGCTCGTGCTTGCGAGAGACGCAAAAAGGTCACTGCACATAGCGAAAAATGTTCCCCGCGATGCCAGGCGAAAGGATAAATAATATTCCGTTCCCTTTCGAACTTCTGAGAATCTGGAAAAAAAACCTTCCTCGTCCCAAACTACCCTTAAATCTGAAGTTCCTTTAAAACGTTTCAAAGCTGTTTGGAATGAAAGAAATTAGCACTGGAAAGAATAAGGAACGAATTGCGACGAATCCTCATAGAGGGGGGGGGGGGAGGGTGCGATGTTTCTTTAGTCCTGAGAGCAGAAAGGCAGAAGACGAATGAAGCGGAGGCGAATGTAAACGAAAGAGTCGTGTGTAGTACGTGACGTCTCTCAGATATGCAAAAGAAAGACAGAGCACTGGGCCAACCTACGGCTAGCAAAGGTACGATCCTTTGTTCCGTCGCGCATAAGACGACAACAGACGGTGACACCAGCCATCTTAAGCCTGACTCCTCTGCGACGATGTGGATACCACCCTTCTACGAGCCCGAGCACTTTTCTGACAAGTCGAACCGGGCCAACGTCGTCAACGTCGTGTCTACCGGCTCTCACGGATGACAAAGGGAAGCATCCTCGGAGAAAAAATCTCGGGAAAAGTTGGAAGCAAATATTAGTTGAACACTGGACTAGTCATTACTTCTCTTTGTGCTTGCAAATGCTACTCGCTACGGTGTCTTCCGCAAAAGGGCAGAACAAAGGAGCATGTCATCGTACAGCCAACCTACCCTCCCTCCTTGCTGCCTCGACGTTCACCTTCTCCCTTTCTATCTCTCCTTCTTTCTCTTCGATGCCCCACCTTTATCCCCAACCACCCTATACACCACCTACAACCCACCCGCTCTTCTATTTCTGCTCTTCTCCCCCCGTCGTTACGTTCCGCTCCCTCCTCCTCCCCCTCTCTCTCTCTCTCTCGCCCCGGTCCCCTCCGCGTTCCCTCTTTTTCTCTCCTTTTTTCATGCTCCAGTCTTAATTACTGGAAGCAGAACGGGTTAAAGACTAAAACACAAGCCGACGTCGCTTGACTGATCACGGCGCGTCGCGTCTGACGTCCGTGCCAAATGAAAACGGTCTAGAAAAATTATTATTGCGGAAGGTACGTGACACCTGCCGGCTTCTTTCTCTTTTTTTGAATTTCCTTCGACGCTTTAATCGACCGTGAAATTCCTTTCGTGCCTCGTCGACTGCAAGTTTTTTTTTTCAGCCGCAGCTCCGCTCATTTGTCTTATCTATCAGTTGAAAAGTTTCCGCCCTGAGAGCCGCGGAAGGTGCTTTACGAGCAAGCCTCGATTTAAACCTTGTGCTAGATCGTTCCACCTCGTAAACAGGATTGAAAATTTTCAACTAATTCCCGCGGTTCTCGCGCTTCTTTCCTGATCCACATTTTAATTCGGTCTCATCCTTCGTTTATTCACGTTTACTGGGTTTCTTCGTGCCTCGCGCCTCAAACCGAAAGTCGCGAAAGTTTTCCCTTACGGGGACAGAACTGCAACGCCGTGAGACACGCAGAACTGAATTTGCCTTCTGCATTATACAGGAATGTGTCTCGTGACATGCCCGCTGCATATAAGCGCGCAGGGACAAAGTGCCACAACCCTTTGTGCCCGATGGGGGTGACAATGGACCTCGCTCTCCGCATTGTCACTGGGTTAACCAACGTTTTCAAGGGGGAGGGTATCGCGGATGTTTGGCATCGCCGCGGCTCGGCCAACATCAGCTCATCATCTTTTATTCAACCCTTTGCGTGCGGCATGCTGCGTACGTGACTCGCCCGTGGAACTGTAATTACTGAACATCAGCCACCTATGTTTTAGAGAAATCCTGTTTCGCTCTGCGCCGAAGTTTGAAACGCTAACAAAGCGAGCTTAGCGTACACCGTGTCTCTCTGGTCGCGCTACATTCGCGGGGGATAAAGAATAATTATTTCAATGGCGTTCCGGCCGATTGTTGACAGGCAAATCCGTTCCGATTTTTCAGTTTCGACCATGAATCCAACGTAGCATTTACACAACGTTACGGAGGTCGAAGAAAAAAGTGGCAATCAGCTTGAAAATCGTATGACAGTGTATCTGGGTAGGAAGGGTGTTTCTAATTTCAATCCTACATATTTCTCAAATTTTAGAAGCAACGAAGGAAGAATGTTCGTAGAGATATTAACGCCGATGCTTCTTTGCTTCAGGCAGAAACTACAATCCTCTATTCAATGTCGCAGAGATTTCTCGCATCTGAATGCATCGCAGATGGCATAAGCTTTCTCGCCGAAAGTTTTGGCAATTGCACAATCTACGAATCTCCGAACGAGCGCGCGGCGGCGAACGTCAAACGCCAGAATGAAATCGAAATTCAATTTCTTGCCCCCCTCCCCCCCGCGTGATACCCCTTCGATGCGAGAGGATCTCCCTCGTGAAACCATCACACGATTACGCTAATTCGGGTATCATTTATTTTTCGTTCACCCTTCCTCTTCTTTCTTACCCTCCATTACTTCGCTTGCCCGCGCAAACGAACCTCCCTGCCCGCCACCGCCGACCCTCCACGCGGTACCTTACGAGCTGCTCCACAGATCGAGCAACTTTGAAGTGCGCCGGGTTTTTGATGTAGCCACCAACTGTTCCTGCCTCGTTCACCATGCAAAGCAGTGAATCACGCATTAGGCTAAGGTGGAGCGACAAATAATCGAAGTAATCGACCGTCGAACCCCAAAGACAAACCGGTATAATTACACTTCCGTTAAGGGTGCTTGTGGTGCGAACAGTTCCCCGAAAGTCGAATACTCGTTATCTCGCGTATTAAAACTCCGAATTCTTTCCAGCGCACGATGACAAAAGTACGCATCCCTGAAAACTTGACACACCCCCGCTGCGCCTCAGCCATCCTATCCTATCAGCTGCACATTTACGAAAAAGGAGGCAAACAGTAAAGGAATTAAAACGACACCGCGGATAATTCAAGCTTTATCAATGCCGAGCCACGATTTATATGGAAGCTGCGACACCGTCGAAGGGTTTCTAAGGAAATCGTAAAACTCGAGCGGCCGTTGTTCACTTAATCGAACCCCAAGCACGCATCTCTGCCCCCCCGCGACACGATTCGGCGACTTAACGCGCGAACACGAGCGCGAAAGTCGAGTGGATGGCGAAGACAAATATGCGGGGAACACGAAAGCGTGGTCGAGAGAGTCTTAACTCTTCGGGGCCCGAGCGAGAGCACATGCGTGTACGAATGCACGTGCGTGCACGCGTGCACCACCCCGTCGATGAAATATTACGGGCGCCCGTTATTCAGGGGACAGTGCGCGGTTTCGTGGCTTTCCTATCGTTTACGTCCATTCAGCCAGGAAGTACGGAGCAAGGACGAGCAGCAGAGAACGGGCAAACAGAACGAGGAGAGGAATAGGCGGTGAGAAGCTCGAAAGACGGAGAGAGCGAGCAACAAATCCGACACGTGGTAGCGAAGTATTAATTCTACGTACGGTGCAACCCCCTGTTATTTCAAGCAAAGACACAACCCGCCACTCGCCTTTGCCACGCGCCCGCACAGTACTTTATTGGAAAATGTGCAAATACACTCTTTCTCCCTCTCGTACTCGATCTCGATCTCTATCGATTCTTGCCTCCCTTCTCTCTGTTTTTGTACCTTTTTTTCATAGCTTTTCATGTCCGATCGCTGTCCCAGTTATTTGCATGTGATCTCAAAGCTGAACGGACTTTGCCGCGCCTTCAAAAATTCATTACATAATGCGAAAATATGGTAACTGCATAAAGCGCAATAAATTTAATTACTGCATTTCGCAGTGGGTACTCTTTTGAGTTACTACTATGGGGGACTACGAACGTACTGTCCATTATCAATTTATCCTCGATGAGAATCGGATTTTCTTCCGATTTATTGGATACATTGCGGGAAATAATTTATTTATTTCTGCAATGGAACGGTTCAAACGATTGGTACAGCCAACTGTACGGTACTCTTGTTTCGATTTAAAAAATTTCGAAGCGCCGTTGTTTGCAAACAATCCGGGAGTGTAAAAATTCTGAATATATTGCAGCCAGATTCTGGACTGCAGGAGGAAATGGAATGAGATATCGCTGCCCGTGTGAATTGAAGCGTAACATCAAAAGACGAATTCTAACTTCGCGTATCCCATGGACCCGGAAGGGATGCTTACACCGCCCAAAACTACTGTCTTTTAGGTAACCTGGGCAAAGCTAGTTGAAGTTCTCTAACAGTATAATTCGATATGGGCCGAGTCTGCCTAAGCTTGTTTCCGTTACCGGCTATGGTTGAGGTCTTACATTTCCTGCCGCCACTATGTGATTTCCGTGGCCACCGTAGGGGAATCCTGATACGCGCCATACTGTGTCGAATATGTCTCGGCGACCGCCAATGTTTCTCGCCATACGAACGACCGCTTTTTAGACATCCCCCGTAGCCTTATTAAGTTTTTGCCGCGACAGGAAGTGTGAAATGTGACGTGTGCGATAAATTTCTATGGGGACACCTCGATATCTAGGGATCTGCAGCTGGAGGTGTTTGAAAAGCGGGGAATGTCGATGACCTTTCTTAAGGAAGCTATCAATTGTGACTTCGCATTAAGTAGTTTACTAACACGAACTTTTCTTATCAAGAGACGAGTCTTGATGAGAAGCAGTTACTGACCAAGCAGTGAGTCGCGCTCCCCGTCGCTGAGAGGCTAAAGAAACGCGACTCCTGTTCTCGTTTCGCGGCGAGCTTGAATCTGCTACCCCTAAAAGACAATCCCCCGAGCCTCGCGATTTCGCGCCGAGCATTACCTAGCCCACGCTCGCCAGGCCCCGAGGCGTCGTTTTTTAACGTTACGCAGGCGTAATCGCGTTTCCCCTTCGTTGCATACGAAACGTCTGGGCGCGAATCGAGCGTCGCTAATTTGCCGGGGTAATGACTGCAACCACGCCGGAGAATTAAGGGGCAAAGAGGCATGTCAGGCTGCCGTGGCCTGATACGTATCTGAAACGCCTGATCGGCCGTTTCATGAATGAGGAGGAAACCGGCGGCGATCGTCGCGCGATCGCAGAAGGAAGATTGATCTGTCCCCGATGATCTACGACGTATATTAGGAATGCCCGAGGTGAGAGGCTGCACCGGTCTGTTTCGTTCGGCTAAGAGATCTCTATGGTAATCGCGCGAAATTGGGGCACGCGAGTGACGATCCTGGAAATTTCGCTCTGAGCGATGCTCGAAATAAAGCCGAACGAATTTTATTTCCTTTCGACCGAG
This sequence comes from Andrena cerasifolii, assembly GCF_050908995.1. Lineage (NCBI taxonomy): Eukaryota > Metazoa > Arthropoda > Insecta > Hymenoptera > Andrenidae > Andrena > Andrena cerasifolii. Next base: position 4,462,076 of record NC_135126.1, on the reverse strand, counting down.
CGTGTTTTTACTTTGGCCTAGTTCTACTTTATTCCTGTACTATTCAGTGCAAACACTTGGAACTTTCGTAGCTTAACGGCGTATGAGGAGATTTCTATAAATCGATGACAAGGATTTCTGTCTCGAAGAAAGGCAGCTTTGATTGCTCCGATAATTAATCATGATTTCACCGATATCCCGGATACTATGAAGACTCCCATAACGAAGAACCGCAGCACTGGAATGCCGAATCGCAACTTCTACGAGTTTATGATAGAACTTACGCGCAATTTAATCATAATTACTCGTATTTAATGTACAGTAAAAGCTGATGTTTTTGATCGATATCACGACTATACGTATACATTACGCGCTGATGGAAGGCGATTTAATAACGGCAATGCGCGTAGTTAATGTAATATCTCGTGAACAGCTTCAGATTGAAATCTGACCGTATTGCAGCTCATTGGATAGTTTATACCTGCATTGTCTGAGAAAATTACGTGTATTACCAGTTCTATCGAATTCTATCGCACAACAATAGCGTATTATATGAACCTCTTTTAGTCTGCTTATCTGTGCTATTTAACGTTCTATCTCAATCGCGCCACGCAGAGACTGGGCAATATTTTCAGAGGGTAGTCTCAAAACAGACATCTCGTACTACTACTTGAAAATCCTTTAAGGATGTATTGGACCTATGTTCAAAATGCTCCAAGTTGATGAAAATTTGTGAGATTGTTCTTTCTAACCTTCCTCATGTGCTCCAAAAAATTTAACCGAATTCACTAAATAATTGCTGAGTTATAACGATTTTAATTCTCACTGATTTTACACATACTCTTATAGAAAGAGACGACTTTGACAGATAAAACAGCTGGAAAAATGTTGAAGAAATAGTACCAATGTTTTCATTTTTTTTTTGCATGTAGCATACGGGTAGGTGAAAATATTTGCCAAATTTCAATTGTTTTCGCTACACCGTTTTAAAGAAATAAATTATAACTTGAGAAAATTGCAAATTCAGGGCATTTTCTCTGCTAAAAGTATAACAAATAATACTTGAGAAAGCATTTGTAAAGTGAAAAATACCTTCCTGGGAGTAAAAATAAGACCCCAACTGTCGTTCGAGGTCTTTACATCTAGATTTACTATGCCTAAGACGTAAATATTCATGTATTTCAAGTTTCATATACTTTTCTCTAGTATTGTACGTCCGATACATCCTTAAACTCGTGAAGATTCAATAGAATGCGAAAACTGTTAGCCAACAAGCATTTACATACTCTGTAAATTATCATCCCTTACAGAAACGGCTAGTCACGGGTTCATACGTGACTCTTTTTCTCGCCATAAAAATTATGCCTTTCTGTATCTCTGATCGCATTCGCGTATCATTTCAATGAACTTTTATCCAAACCGCTTGCGAAACATTGCCCTGCGCACGTATTTTGCAACGCGAGCGGAGAGAGTGAAATTAATTCAGATGTTCAAACACGCCGTACACTCTCCGCTGTAAACATACAATATACAAAATGTTCAGAAGTAATAGAGCAATTATGGAGTGGCTGCAATTGTGCGAACGCGAATTACTCTTTCATTTATATCTGAATGCGCGTTATTCCGCGGTAAAAACGCTACCGAGCGGCTGAATATGAACGAACAATACATTACGTGATTATCGTGATTATTCTCTTTATTAGTAAATTATACCTTTTCAAGTCTCAATCCGTTCAAAGCATTTTCCAGCTAAAACTCTGTTACCTCTGGGTTACCACGTAGCGTCCCGATACCCTTCTCGAGGAGAAGGCAGAGAAAAGTGAATTTAACACTTACCTGCCAGGCGTTGGAGTCCAGGGCGAGGTAAGACATGTTGTTGTCACTGTCCTCCGTGGCTGTGAAAGTGTTGCGGACCCTCGGAACCCGTCGCCGGTCGGTACTTTATCAATATCCGACTTCTCACTCACGTCCCAAGACGATCGGCTGGCGGCATTTTCCGTCGGTCACTTTGACAGCGTGGAAAACCTTCTGTAACATTTGAAGCCAGCTTTCAGACGGAGCGGAGCAACGAAATCCTTTAATACGATGCACAGCCCATTAACCTTTCCGCAATGTGAACCAGTAATACTCTCAGCAGTTTGCCTGATAACTTAGATATTTTCTACGGTTCGATCATCATACTCGGACGCTCTGTCTGGCTACGATCGCTACGGGTTTTGAGAGATCGCCGTGAGTATTTTTATATAATTGGCCAGCAAAACAGAAGTCATTATATTATTTGAATAAAATAATGATTCCGCCGCGTGGCCACTCTCTAACCAAATATTGCCTCGGCTCTCCTCAATTGTGCATGAAAATTGATTTTACAGAAATCAATTTCCACAGCATCGAAAACAATTTCTAAATATCGGTCGGTGGTTCTACAATCACTCCAAATGAAACGTTTCAATAGTATGTACCATTGATTCGCGGAGGGGGGCAAATGTTTTTCCATGCGCGCGTCCGAGCGATCCAAACAAAACTTTTGAACGTTCAACGTGGGGCAAGGGTGACGAAGGAAAATCTATACGGAACGGGGATCGTCGCCAATGGTCAAGAGAGGCACAGAGCACGGCAAGCACGAGAACCGAAGGTCGGAGAAAAAAGAAATATGAATTACACTCTGTCGTCGTTTCGAGCGTCCCTCGGGCGTTCCGTCAACGGATCGAGAACTTAGTTAAGCAAAGTTAAATACGGCTCCCCGAGGTGGCACGGCCGCTTTTTAATTGTACTTTCACAAAACGAAAAGATATTCGGAGCTGTCCAGTGCGCGGCGCCCGTCGTCATCGCGATGCTTTTCATCATTAAACTGTTTCAGCGTTAGAGTAGAACCGCCCTTATTCCAACTAACGAGGCATAATTATTCGGATAAGGGAACTTTTAGATAACACGACACTCGCGAAATAACGAAAAGCTGCATAAGCTTTGGACACATCTGACTGAGCGAAATTACTCAAGTTTCCAGAAGTAATTTTGCTAGTTGCAAGAAGACACGCTCTGTTAGGATAATAGAATGTTTAAATACTAAGAAGTTTCAGGAATGAAGCTTACACTTATACTCGTATCGCAATACCCAATGTAACAGGGATAATTGACGTTGTTGCTTCTTCTCGATTGCTACTCCAATTTGTCAATAACATCTAGCATAGATAATGTATTAAACGTTTCTATCGTTTCTTCTCTGATTTAGGATGATAAACGCAAGAAGCTCGAGAAGTTACGACGAAGACAGAACGCAATATCGACGCTGATACATTGCAAGAATTAATACCTAGCGTTACAAAAATAGTACAGCATAAAAAGCATACGTACCTAGATAAGCATTGCGAGTGGCAAGTTAAGATCGGTAATTTTCCTCGTGAAAGGGAGTTAACTATTGAGATAACTTGAAAATCTAGTTGACTCTATCACGTCTCGACACGCTTCCATCACTGCTTCAAAGCGGACTACGAGCGTTTCAAAATACGACGCGCGGAAAAGGCGCGAAGTCTGTCGATGCATTGACATAACCTCTACATGTCACTGGTCGCGTAACATAACTCGCGGGGAATGCGAAGGTACCCGGCAGGAACGCATGTTACTCACCACAAGCGTCTTCGAAGCGATGTTGATCCTTTTAGGCGCGAGCACTAGAAGATTCGCGAGCGAAAGGATGCAAAGTCCACAGAGTCACAGCGGCGTCGGTGCTCCGGAGACGTCCGTCTCTTGAACGCGAAAACAAAACGAACGGCACACGGGAATGACTGGGCGAACGGGTACGATAGAATGTCACCCGATACGTTCTCGCGGCGAGCACGTAGTTGGGCTTAAAACCGCGTAAACACGACTACGGAATCGCGAGCCATGGTCCCTCACTCGTGTTCGTGGCCTCGCGACCATCCACCGCGTCTCGACTGCTTGCGGAACACACAAGGGGAAGCGCGCGCGCCGCGACGCGTCGCGACACGTTCCGTGGTCACCGCGATTGGTAGCGCTCGCGTTGCAATAAGTCGCGGCGATTTTGAAATATTTCGAGCCGGGCTTCGCGCGTAACTATGATCGCGGGGAGCGAAAACGAGCCGGCACGGGATCCGTCAGGCTGACGCTTCAGGGGGAAACGATGCTGCCCTCCGTTGCCCTCTTGTCCTCGCGAGCACTGGCACGCGCGCGCGCGCGCCTTTACTCACGTACGCGAAACCCGGCGAACCTGGTAACCCAATCTTCCTGGTAGATTAGCGGCGGCTAATTCGAAATGCAACCCGCGTCCTCCTCTCTTTCTCCTCGACTTCCCGATCCCCTTCTTGCCCTTTCTTTTACACGCCTCCCCTCTCGCCGACTAACGCCTTTCCTCCTGCGATATAATGCCCCCCCGTCCTTCGGCGGTGCCTCTTCCCTTCCCTCCTTCGTCCCCACCCCCCTCCCTCCCCCCGCTTCCCTCTCTCCCTGACACAAGCACACACACTTGGAAGGTGACCGGTGGCAAGACGCGGAATCTTTGAAAAGTGCCAGGAGTGAGCCTCGGAGCACGACGACGGGGACGCCGGCCACGAGGACGAGGATGAAAACGGCGACCAGCGCCACGGGTAGCGCGATGAAGGAAGGAAGAAAGTGATTTTTGTAGGTTGTACCTCCCCTGATGTGTGTTACCACCGCACGTGGCGCGTCGCGACGTCGCACTGCGCTCGAGGCGAGAGAGGCGCCGCGGCGCCCCCCTGCCCTTCTCGACAACCACCCTCCGCGAACCATGCTCCCTACCTCCTCATCCTCCCTTTCGCCCCCCCCCCCGCCGCCCCGTCACTACGCCCGCCCGCACCTGCGGTGCGTCCACCACCGACCTCCCTCTGCTCGCTGCACCCCACGGGGGTGTGGTGCCTCCGCCTCCAGTCACATGACGGACCCTGCGCGACCTCCCTGCTGTACGCGCCCGCCGGCGGGGATAACCTAGCCTAACCCAAGCACGCGGATGCGATATAACCTACACGAGCGCGCTTCGTTTAAGGGGACCCGGAACCCTCGTCGCCCACGAAAAAGTGGTTCCACGCTAGTGCTCCGCGCGGGATAACATGGCCCGCTTGCGAGACAAATTAATTGGCATTTGTTCGCTATACCGATCCGCTATAATTTGCCGCTGAGCGGGGATTAAAATGTTTCGCGCATAGCCAGCGAGGTCGATTCGATGCTACCCCTCGCGCAGAGTGTAATGGGCCCACGATGGGTGCTCTCTGAGCTGAGCGGTTCGTAGCAGCCAAAATACCTTTGGGAAGAGTTACATGTGCCTCTGCGAACTTGCGTTGCCTCTAGCAAACACAAAGTGGCCACAGAAACTTATTACGTGCCGATGTTGTCGCAATTAAAATTCTCCTTCATAGCTTATTCAGTTTTTTGAATTTTTAGTCACTATTTGTTGTAAATTGTTTAGGAAGGATGAGGCCTTCAAGGGCAAAATGTCGAAATAATTTTCTTGGGGATTTCAAATCCATTTGACCAAGCAGTAGCTCTGTTCAAAAAGAGCATTCTCCCACTGTGCGTTAGGGTTTTTCGACAAACATGATACTGTATCTAGAGTAACCGAGGGGAATGTACGCAAAAGTAGAAATGACACGCACTGTATCGGCTACTACCACCGATGCAAGTATATCGAGGTTTCACGCCGGTGGTGATTGTGCGGTAGAGAAGATGGAAAAGAGATCGAAAGTCAGCGAAAGTGGAAGATCGAGTACGTGATCAGCGGGTGTACGTGCGTCTGAGGAGGACAGAGGGTTGAATTTCGCGCACCACACCCCTCCACACCCCCAAAAGCGAGCGCGAGCCGTGTAACCGTGTGCCGCCAATACATTTATACAGAGTAACACGAAAAGAACGAGTGCTTAGCACTGTCTGCGCATGACCAATCGATGCCCCTTCCTTCACCGCCATCACCCCTCCCGTCGAGCGACTACTACACCACTACTGTACGTACCCTGACTCCGTACAACCCACCACCACCCCATTTCCCAGCGAACTAGGGCTACCACGCTGCAGCCCCTTACTTCGTACACCACTGCTGCCAGTCCCACCCTTACTTTTACCCCCAAGAAGGAGAGAAAGATCTCGGCAAGGGTGAATGGCTGAAGGAGGAGAGACCGCTGGAGGTGGAGTGAAGAAGAGGCTTCCACCAGCACGCCAAGAAACGGCTTCTGTTTCCCCTCTGGAGATTTCGGCAGCTTTTCACGCCGCCGCTGTTCGCTTTCTTCTGGTTTCCTCCATCCCCGGTCTCCTGGCCCTACCCCCTTCTCCCGACATTTTTCCCGTTTCATACGCGCTCTCAGTCTAGTCTACTACCTATGACCCTCCTTTTCTCTTCACCGTCACAATGAATCTCGAATTCGATAGTCCTGAAGAATGGTGCCCTTCTTATTCCTCGATGGAAGATCTGTGTTCCTCGTCCTCGGAGCAACGCTTTTCTGCTTAAGACACTTATTAGCTGACCTTCAGCGTTTCAGAGCGCTATGAATGGCCACTCCGTTTCTCACAACTATATCTCACGCTGTACGGGAAAAAATCGACGCGGTCAAAATTTACCGACTTCTTCTTTGCATACTTCATTCTTTACGCGCGTGCACGGCACAGGCATTGTCCGTGGCACGCAATCTTCTGTTATACTTTCCCCGGCTCGATATCGAAACAGTTATTTTCACGAGGGAGCAGCGATACACCGTCACAGCCTGGCCAGCTTCCGTGATCGAACTCTAAACTCGCGGGAGAGGTCAAACCGTCCATCTTCTTGCTGGAGAGCGCCGTACCACGCCTATGTTAAGTCGTGACTCGATCGAGGAGGAAGGAGTACCAGCGTTATATTAGCGCCCAGGAACAACCTGATGCGAACCTCCGGGCTATGCACGGTGGTTCGTGAATCGCCCATGGAGAAAGAAGCGAGAAATGCAAGATCGACAAACAACGGGGCCGACGTTGCACAATTAACGAGACCCACCGATTGGACTCGAACGCGACTAGGGTCGGATGCATCGAACGGGTCAAATCGAGTCCGCGCTGGGTTGCTGCGATACCAGAGATATCCGATATCTCGAGCACAGTCGCGCGACGCTAACAATGGACAACGCAACTCGATGCGTAAACTCTTCCTCGAGGATGCTACTTAAAGGTGTGGGATTCAACTCTTCATCGTCGCCCGGTATCTACCTATCATTGAACGCCTGTTGGCCAGCCTGTTACTCGTTTTAAACCATCAATTAACGCCCAACGCAAACTGAATGTCGTTATTACAGCGTACACGTCCTTCTGTCGAATCGATAAACCAGCTTCCGGGAAATCGACACCAGAAGTAAGGAAATAGGGTTCTCGCTTATAAAATTGAATGGAAAGGGGCATCATAGAATTGAATAATTGACAAACTTTCTTTCCCAATTTAATTTTCTCCCGTAAGCATTTACTATTCACGAGGGGCTATTTATTAAGGAGTTAGTCTGCCTCGTTGAACGGTTGCGTACGATCAAAGACAGAATCCTTCCTGTAACGAAGCTTCAGCAGCTAACCGAGAAGTTACTCGCTAAGAAATCTACTATAATCCACTTTGTTCCCGGAGCACATCACATTATAACGCCATAACTCGCTCGTGTAATGCAATTTAACTACCACATCATTACGCCCAAAGTTAAGCCGGTGTAAGTTGGAAATTACTAGTTAAATTGCATATATCCATGCAAGAGCCGAGAGCGCTGTGTAATCTGCCCATGTGTTTATCTATCGGTAGGTAGTCCCGTGCATATACCGTGGCCCTTCCATCATCCAGAGATGGTCACGGAGACCATCTTACCCTAATTACCTAATAATCCGAAGCGATGACCTAACTTCGCTCCTCTCTAAGTGGTTTCCGCGTCGCAGCAACTTGAATGATGTGTCTATAACTCCGCTAAATTCTAATAGACATGCCCAAAACGTGCGCCAACTTGATTACCTCGTAATACCCTTCCTTCGTCCCAAATAAATTCACGGCCCGATGCTCTCGCATTGATTTGCCGAAACGATTAACAAATTAAATGTCACTCGCTGCCTATCTACATCGACAGTAAGTGAAAAAGGCTTAATCAATTTTAAACGACTGTTAAAAAATGATGTCTGACCGCAATGGGCAAGCCAAGGTAACGTATAATAAAATTGTGTAACAGGACACCGTTCGTACCTACTTTTGTATACACAGTATTACGCCCACCACTGTAACAAATTCAATTTGACGTGATTCCCTTTTCACCCGAGACTCTTGCCCGATTCGATAGCAATTTTTTTACGTAAGCATCTTTATACGTGAAAGGAGAACCCGATCGACGGGACGACAGAATCAATAGATCCCCGGATCATCCCTCCGCTTGGTATAAACAGATACTCTAAGATCGATACTGATCCCCTATTGATCACGAGGACCGCAAAAGCGACGCGTCCTCCGCTTATCCTTTCACGTTTCACGAACAGCTCGGGGCTGTCAGGTGCTACCAGCGGCCCACGATCAGTAAAAATGTGCGTATCTGGAGCTGATTTCTCTAAAAACATTCGTGCATCTTGAAAGCCCGTTGAATAGCCTCCCCTACCTTTTTTTCCTTCCTCGTCCGCGGGCGGTGAAGAGCTTGTTGACTTAAGCGCGTGGCAAATTTGGTCCTTTCAAACGTTCTTCCCTGCGAATACGTACCACTCTAGACTGCTGCGAGGATTACGCCCACGAATAGGTTCTGGGTACACTGCATCGTATTGTTACACGGGGCCGATTCTGTAAGCCTTCCTCTTTTCACTCGTGAGATGTCTTTTTCGTTCAAGGGAAAGTGAACGAGAATCAATCCTGTCTTGGAACAACTCTACGGGAAGTGCAAGGGTACTCTATTATCAACGCGCACGTTTTGTTAAAATGTACACCAGCAGCGAAATGTTTTAACATAACCTGTTCGCGGCTGAGTAAGTCCTGATGCAGCGATAACAGTAAGTTATAATGTGCTAGGCATAAATTATGCATTGGTTTAAAAATTTATTTGAACAGCAATGTCCACCAGCGTCTCGCGAACTACAACTGTAGAGCTTGTCTTAATTTTCTGCGCGTTGTTTATATTTATACGGGCAAATACGACAGCAACGGGATAAATGGAGCCGAGTAATTTCAATTTATTCCATCAAATATCCGCAACTTTTTTCTGGCCACCGTTCGTTGAGGTTTCGCGGTAGACAAAGACCGGGGGTAGGAGCTGGAAGCCAAACTTTCGTAATTACAATAAACAAGTCCCTGTTGCCGCGGTAAAACGCCCCGGCTACGAGCCACAAACGCCTCACGGTAATAGCATGCAAATTGTCGGCTTACCTAACGTCTGGACTCCGTGGGTTCTTTTGAAATGCGATTTCTTACTTCTACTTTGAATCCGAACGGGGTTTACCGCCCTTTGAAGCTCCGCAATATTTCTGAGCGAGGGGGGTCGCTGCACCCGCGGAATATCGAACGCGATATTACTGCAGATTTGTTTCACCGACGAACAAATTGGAGGATACTTTACCGTAGCGTTTGCACCCAATACAATTTATTCAGAGCAGAATGAAGCACTTAAATGTACGCATCCGTATACCTTCCATGGGTTTAAGAGGTTGCATACGTTTAATCGCGGCGGATTACTAAATCATGTGTAATAAGTATTTTGTTTTATTTTTTTTTTAATAAAACCCCTAAAAAAAATCCTAAAATTATGCATTTCCGCCGCGGCGAAACGTAGGGTAGGGTCAGTCTGAAAGTCCCGTTTTTTATATAAACGAACGTAGAATTTAGTAATAACAATCTAGAGATATGCAGTGTTATATCTACACTGTATACTACGCTTCTACTTTGTATAAGCTACAACTATTATGCTTTACTTTTACAAAGTTGTTGGTTAATAGTGTTATTTTTTGTTGTGAGATTTTGCATCGAGGACTAAAAACGCCGGACTTTTAGCCCCACTCCACCCTATGTATCCCCTTAAGTTCAAGTTTACGGAAAGATGACAGGAATGAATGTTGCTCAGTTTAAAAGAGATCGCCGCTATTACATATCCCACTATTAGCAACCACATCTTGAATATGAATAAAGCCTTCGCAAATTTGCATGGAATTAAATCTGACGGAACTGGCGTCCAAGCAGTACCACTCTAAATTATCCTGCACCGTTTCACCGTAATAATCCCGCCCGAGTCCAAACGGGAACTTTCTCGCAGCGTCTGGATCCTCGGTTGACCGAGGCGTTTCGGAATTAGCGTCCATCTTGCAAAGTGGAGCACGGAAAGACGTGCAACTAGGTACCTACGCCCCGCTATCGGTATATCGCGATTCTAATAACAGTATGCCAAGCCTTTCGTCCCACTATGAGCGACGTTCTACCTGCTCTACGTGGCCCCGCCGAATTGCCCGCAGCGTGGCGTGATCCAGTAGCGTTTGAAAACGGCACACGACCGTTGCACCCTGCTCTTTACACCACGCAGAAAAGGAACCTGGCCCTTCCTTCTTCTGCGCACGTTCGCGTCATTACCGTGATTCTAATAAGCGCGTGTCAATTCCTCTCCAATTTCAGGGCAGAATCCGGTGGCGTGGCGTACCCGTTGCGCCCCGGCCGAGCCGCGTTCAGCCCGTGGCGTGTAGCGTGATCGAGTAGCGTTCGAGCGTGAGCTCGGTGGCCGGTGGACCCATCCTGTTGCACGAATTCCAGCGACGACGAAACGATCGCTGGATGCACCGGCAGCAGCTCTTAATTCGCGATAAAACATTGGTTCCGTCCTTATTGAGCCTTCGCCGGTGCACCCACAGCGCGAACACGATCCGGACATCCCGCCCTCCCTCCTCTGGATTGGAATTTCTATGGGACATACGCGAGGTGCATGCTAAAAGCTTGTTCCGTTTCGTACGGTGCCTAAGGAACCAGAAGGCGGGTGCGCTCGTCGTCCAGACCCGAAGAGAAGAAAAACGAAGCCCGTGTACGAAATACCGACTATCGCGGGCACCGTGTCTCGGGTATCGCACGCTCTGTATTCAACCAACGCCCCGGCCGAGAGGCTGCACGACTAAGTGACGCATTAGCATAATTGCCCGTACAAGGAAGCGATTTTTCCACCGACAGGCGCTCCGCTGCGAGACGAGAGAGGATAGCCAGGCAGCGCTAGTTCTCGCCTCGAGGAACGCTTTAATGTCCGCGTTATTCCCCGACGTCGCGCGTTCATTCCGCTTCCGATACAATTAACCGGGAAGGCGCTGGGCGGAATCCGCCCATCGATAACGCGCCGTTCAGCTGCGGTTCCGCTCGTCGGCTGGGCGCGTCTCGCCTGGTGTGTGCCAGCTGCGAGGAGCAGGATCCTCGGAAACGCGGTCCACGTCGACAAAGGGGGGAGGAGGAAAGCTTATGCTTGAACCGTGCACGAGGAGAAAAGATTCGGTCGTACTGGTACGGAGAGAGCCCGAGAACCGGAGACTTTATCATCGCGGTCGCTCGCCTCTCTCATTAGCTGGCTGGCACGCCGCCCCCGGGGCCGGCCTGTGCGTGAGTTTAATCTACGTTGGTGCAGACGGCCGCGTGTATGCGTGAACTCACCCGCTTGTCCTCGGTAACGCGTGTTTCCCCGTCGTCGTGGCCGTTCGTTGCTCGCGCGTACGCTGTTGTGCGCACGATGCCTCAATTTTTCGCCGCGCACGACGGGCGAAAGAAATCTAGTGAGCTCGTAAAAACAGTGGGGGATGAAGGCGGTAGCAGGCCAGGGTGGAGTGATTCGAGGACTCGGAGACTCGTTCTGCCCGGGTCTTTAATGACGGGACATTGCAGGTCGACACAGTTGAGCAATCGTTTTGGGACTATGCAACCCTGTGATGAGTAGCGGGAAACATATTTCAAGACTTCTATCCTCGGCACTTGACTCTGTCCCGCGCGTTGCGCTATAATTCTCTCGACTATTATGTCCGAGCAATTTGTAGCTTTGCGTGTGTATGAGCTACAACCTCTAACAATAGGCCAGCAGGAGGTTGAAGAGGGTGACACTGATAACGGATGGAACGAACGATTTGCTGATCGTCTTCTAACGCCAGCACACTGGTGCCGATATTCAGCGATTATTCCACCCAAGGATAAGCGAGTATCATCGCGCGGAGGATACATCCTCTGGGCGTGTGCGTGAGCGCGCGAGACGATGATGCAGCGTGGGCGGCGCGCACGCTACGGCATTCCGGAGCGGGGCCAGCACGAAACCGCGTAATATGGGAATGCGAGGAGGCTTGATCTTAAGTGGAGAGAACAAATATCCCTCCTTGTGCGCCGGCTAGACCTCAATTATCATGGAATCCCGGCGGAGGGCGGCGAATAAATTCGGGGTTAGAGCCGGGGACCTGCCAGAAACTCGTCCGATCGGACACTGGGAAAGGATCCGTGGAGAAAGATCTACCAAAGGGATTCCATGAGACGCGCGAATTGGTTTATTCATCACCCCCACGATCGTGAAATATTTTCCTAAAATGTATGTACTGTTCTAAGAACAGTTTCAGACTTGGACGTTCGATGCAATCCAGTATCCTCGACTGATCGAAGCAAAACACTACGGAAGCGTTGCCCCGCCGAATCGCAATCGAGCGGCAAACGATAGCGTTAGGGGGTGTCTCGTGACTACTTAAGAAGGGAAATCGCCCCCGCACTCGTCCCCGTGCGCCGTTCGTCGAGCACGATTCATCGCGATTCTATCGCGCTAGGGATTCCCCTGCCGGTGGGCCGAGAAGAATGCACTCGTCATTACGCGGCTACGTGACGATCAAAAGGAGGCCTGCGGTATTTACCACGAGCGGGCACGATCGCGGCCTACCCCGATCGATCGCGTTCCGCTCTGTCGCAGGGACCCCAACAGCGCCGAGCAATTCTCGTTCTTCAAACAACGCCAATATGTTGGTTCGTGGGTCACTGCTTTGGCACGAAACTCGTACACACACGGTCGGCGGCGGCGTTGAGGGAAGAAACGGAGGGAAAGTGGAATGGGTCAGGGGCGGCGAGGGGCGACGGGGGTAGCGTCGTCTGCTGGGTATAGGGTGAAATTTAGTGCGGAATATAAGGGACCCTCCCGAGCTTGGCCTAAGGCGGGGTTTACAGCCCTCCTTGTGAATCTGGCCGTGTGCGCATACATTTTCAAAACTCACTTCGATCCACCAGGTTGGAAGGGATCGCATTGTCGGAGACAATTCTCTATCTCTCCCTTCCCCCCCCCCTTGCTGCCCCCGTCTCCTGGCTGCCTCTTCCTTTTCACACGGGGCAGGGCCACGCGTCCGACCAACGGCTACGTCCACCAGCCGTGCTTTCTCCAGAACTTGCCCCCTTTTTCCGTTAGACACCGTCTACAACGAAAGGGACGCACCAACTCCTCCCAATTTTCAACCCTTTACGACTCGGCGACGCGTCCGTCGGCCCAATTAAACTTTTAGTGCGCGTTTAACGCGTCGCTCGCGAACCACACCCGCCCGAGGAGTCCGCGACACCGCGTCGACTAGGCGAAAGTAAAATTACTGCTCAAGCTACGGTTTGCGAGTTTGCGGGACGGCGGAGTAGTATGACCGCTCATTTATCAGACGACTAATGCGGCGGTTAGCTCCATGGGAAAACAGCAAAGTTTTGCTGGTGACTTGGGTAACAGGCAAACTTTAACTGTGTGACGTACTGTTGTTCAAAAATTCTGCGAGTGTCGGTGCGAAATCGGAAATTCGTGTCATTGGAGCTGTTTACGAAGATCGTGTTGTTTATTTGCCTTAGCTTATCTGCACAGGAACAATATTTGTCAGAACATTTAACAACGCAACGATATAAATAACAGAAACCGCAACACGGTTAAACAAAAACAGAATATTAAAGCCAACGTCACCGGAAGTTATTTAACGCGCCGATGGCTGCGCCGCGTTATTTTATAGAGAAATCGCCGAAAATATAGATTCAGTAGTTACCGTATCGAATTTCCGTTGATTTCGAGCGAATAAATGAAAATTCATAAGTAATCGCCGCTGCGGGGCGTGTACTTTTTATCACTGCTAACAATCCAAACTTCGCTCTTCAATTGTAGTATTGAAATTTTCTGCGAGTGTCTGCAGCCATGTTCAACGTCGTTCACGGATTGATACAATTCAGTGAACGCGAAGGGTTTCAGAATTCTTTCGGAAAGACCCGAAGTTCTGCGTGTACGAAATCGAAATAATACATCGATTCATCGTATTGACTGCTTTGCAATCTGGTATAGTTGAAGGAAGGAAGACGAAATGAGAGAAACCATAAGAGTAATGTATACGACCTCCCCAAAGACGTTCGCAGCACCGACGGGTCCGCGTTCAGGATGCGTGCAAGCTTTCGGTACCTTAGATATCGAAGCATTCAGCGGCACCGCGTTCACCAGTTGTCGCACTCGGCGTGACGTCGTTCCCACTAGGCCCCGCGAAAGGAGGAATTACGGGTCGCATGAAAAATTACGGTAGGTGCGGAGCTCACCCAGCGCGATCACGCGCGCACGTGGACATGTACGCGCGAGTTAAATCCTCCTCCTTCCACTCGATTTTCTGCCTCCTTTTCCATCTTCCCGGAAAGCATATTTCACCCTCCTCTTCTGCCGTTCGTGGAGCGCGTTAGCTGTGCGTGCCGCGGATCCGCGAGCATCCCTCTCCCGCCGCTTGATCTTTGCTTGTACGCAAAATACATATATATATTTTAGCGACGCTCGAGGGCCCCGCGGGCGGTCCCCGAAAGTTTGCCGATTTAAGGATCGGCAGGAACATAAATTGAAAGTAATGGCACGGTGTGTACGTGTCAGGTCGGATGTCGACGTGCATCGTTGACCGGGCCGCCTCTCGCAGCGGCGGCTCTAACCCGACGGCGCAAACGTTGCCCTATCACGAAAGCCGGGGCCTTTTTCTTTCACGTCCGCCACGGTATGTCGCTGGCCCAGGCATCTGCGGCTAATCCAACTTCCCGTGCTACGATCGCTACGCACGGCAGCTTGTAAAACAACGTGGTACCTCGGCCGGTGGGTCCAGCGGAGCGCTACGAAGAACGAGGACGAAGACCGGGGAAGCGAGAGAGGACGAAAAAACGAGACCATCCCCGTGCACGAGATATGAAAAGGGACAGGGAGAGGAAGGGAGGGCGGGAGAGAGAGAGAGGGAGAGAGGAGAGAGAAACGTCCGTAGCCGTGGGCGCGATAAGGTGTCTCGAGCCCCAGGTGATGGCCAACCACCTACTGGGAGTTAAGAACTCTAAATTACGCGTGGACATGGGTTTATGTCTTCATCGGTTACAACCAACGACCGGTCTCCGTGGAACTGACGTTCCGGTTATTCCCGGAGCTTTATTATTATATATTTCTCGCATTACCCCGTCGCCCCGCGAATAAATTGTCGGCGCGTACGAGAGAAAAAAAAAAACGTGGAAAAGACCGGGGGAGGAAAAAAGAAGCAGACGGCTCTCATAGTTACCGCCGGTGAACGAGTCGACCGAACGTTCAACGAGAAATTAACCGAGGCCTCTTCTGTACGCCGCTTTTTATCCCGTTGCTAATTAACAAGCATCGCGCGGCACGGGTTAATTAATTATTTTCGAACTCGTTCGGGCATACATTCGCAGGTTCCCTGGATTTGTTTTCGTTCCGCGCGATGCGTAATCGATGAATTACGCCCGATGAAAATCGTGACGAAATTTCTCTTTCATTTTTTTTTTCGATTGCTGATGTACCACCAGCTATGTGTTGCGTCGCGTTAGTTTGCGTTGCGGTAAAAAAAAAATAAGAAATCAGCCATTGTTAATATCGGAAGTAATAATGTTTGGGATAATTATGCAATTATTGTTTGGGATAATGAAGTAATTATTATTTGGGATAATGAAGTATTGTTCGGGATATGTTACATTGATCATTACGGAACCGTTCCGACGACGATACTCGAAAAAACAACGAACCTACCGATTTTTCGGTGGATACCGATCCATCATACGCGTACATGTATCGCCGCGTCAAACAGGGCTAATGAACACTTGGCTTGTAACAAGTTTTTCTCTTGATAGAGGAAATAACATTTTCATTAAATTTATCGTGTCTTCAGTAGCATACTTCGTGGTTTTCAGCGCTGACTTTTCGCACAATTTTAACGCGTGACAAGTGCTGTGTAGTACCATCGTAAACGTTAAACGAAGGCGTTACATAAAGTGAAGGAATACAGAAGGCTGCGCAAGTCGTCGGTCGACGAAAACTACCTAACTTTCTTACCAGGGAAACGCCTTTAACATAACGTAATATCCTAACGCGGTTCAGTCATTTCCTGGTGGCCATATAGCCGTCCCTAAAGCGAGTCCCTGGGGAGAATTTTGTCAAAGGATCTTTATTCTACGTGGACGTATAATACACTATTGCGCCTCGAGCGAAAGGGAAACGTGATACGGTGAGTGTCACACCGCAAAAATTTCGATTACGCACCAACGCGTTCAGAAAGATCGTCATCGACCCATTTCCTCCCAGTGTTATTTCACGACATCCAGGATCGTAGCAGAAAATTAAAAGGAAGTAAATAGTCAGCCGTTAAACATTTATCACTGAACTCAGTTCTGGGACCAGCTCGATAAATGTAAACAAATCTAATGTACAGGGTCATCCGTTAAAACTGCAACCTACGCGCGCGCGCAAGCAGACGAAAATGGCAACACCGCCTCACGGACGCATTCCACTACAACCATTCACCGGCCCGGCGTTCGGAGGGTTGCCAGCGACCGCTGGACAGCGGTGATGCCCGAGCATCGAAAATTTTGAGGATGGTCTCTTTCAAATTAATGTCGCAAAGAGTTATTTGAAATTTCCCGGTCCGGGTGGAAGAATTTTGGGCCTTTTTCGTATAACTTCTGAACTATAAAAGGCATCGGATTGCAATTTGCGCCGAAAATGAGGGAAAATTATTCCCTCTTAATGATGGATGATTTAAAATATTTTACGTTTACTTAATTTTTCTTTTATCAATTTTTTAACCATAATTGTTGTGAAAAGCTTTTGCAAACTGTTTATTAGACACTGTATTTAATGCTCTTTTTAAAATTCATGCTATTGGTAAACAGTAGGCTAGTTGTTTCTGTATCATTACTTTCATAAATGGAGAAATTAAATTTTTATTCAATTATTTGTTTGTTCTGTAAACCTCAGAATCTATTGTTCTAGTTTTCTTTTTTATAATTTTATCCTTAATGCAGTGCCTGCATAGATCGGACGTAACGAGTAACTAATGGGACGTGTCTGTGATTGTAGCGGTGTTTGAATTTTTTTCTACAATTTTTGTGTCTGAATGTTTTAACAGGGCTTCCGTTAATGCCATTTTTTGGAACGATGCGCCATTATTGTGGCTTTGACGCGCAGGTGGCGAAAAATTTCTCCATACAGGGGTATAGCGCCGCGGTGAACCCTGTCGTAGCTAAAATTTTTCAAATTAAAACTGGCACGAAACCAGTCGACATTATTTTCAAACCTCATTACAGTAATCTGTGGTGCGAGTGGTAAACCGATCACAAAAGCGGAGCGCGCGGCTCGCTTACCCGGGCCGGGAAAATCCGCACAGCTCTTTGCGACGTTAATTTGAAAGAGATCATCCTAAAATGTTCGCAGCTCGGGCATCACTGTTGTTCAGCGATCGCTGGCAGCCCTCCGAACGCCGGGCCGGTGAATGGTTGCAGACTGTAGTGGAATGCGTCTGTGAGGCGGTGTTGCCATTTTCGTCTGTTCGCGCACGCGTAGGTTGCAGTTTTAATGGATGACCCTTTACAGTACTCTCAAACCTGCAATACGCTTCATAAATTAGGCACTAAGTAAAAAAATTACTATTCCCAGTAGATTGTATTTCTTGCATCCTCAATATTATTAGAAATGGGTTGCTGAATAAACCACAAAATACTTATTCTTTTGAAACTCTCGTTTAATAAACTAAGCTTGGAAGGACGTCGTACTGCACTGAAGGCAAGACTCGAAGTGAAGAGAAAACGCAAAGGCAATATGAAAAGTCCGTTGCCACTTGAGATAAAGGAACAGGCCTGCGTTCTGCCTTTTACCCTGTTTTACTCACAGACTCATGGATCCGTTGACAGTTAGTTTACTGCTTTCGTCAGCGGTTGTCACACTTAACAAAATTCATTTTTGTTTTCTTGCTGACGCAATTGTTACCAACAATCCAATAAATATATGATCCATTCTCCCTAAACATTCGCTATCGAAAAGTCTCGATTCTAAAATATTTAAAAGTACAAAGGCAATAAAGTAACTAATACATCAAATAAAATCCTGACAAAGTAATATTTTATCGTTACTTTGCTCACTCGCTCGATACCGTAGCCGAGATACAGCGACGTTGCGTCTCGCGCTCCTTAATCACTCACAGTTTTTCGCGATTCGCAATTTTATGAATGAGACCGCGTTGCACGTCGCTCCGACGGATACTCTTTCGCCTATGTATGATTGGTTGATCGCTCATACGAGAACGAGCGCAGTTGGACTTGCAGTTTTAAATATTGAAAACGTCAGGGGCTTTGAAGCGGCGGCGGACTGACTGCAGCGGACAGAAGGCTCGCGTTTTGTTTGACGTTCAGCGTATTTTCAGAAATTTCAACATCGTACATCGCCCGAAAATCCGTTCTGCCGCCGATCGATGGAATCACAGCCAGAAACATAGAACCGCCCGGAAAATTGTATTTCCGCGGCCCGCAACGACTTCAAAACGATCGGATGTCATTTTAATAACGACGCACATAAAAAGTTCGACGCCCGTGTCACCGTCGTATCGATAATACGTCCGATACACTCGTTACAGCGCAGCGATTCATGTAAAAGGGAAGAATCGTGCGATTCCGCGAAACGTTAGCTCTGGTCACTGTTACTCTTCCACATTTAATTAACGATTCTGAGTGGACGACCGATAATTGAAGAATCCTTGTGGAAACCACTATAAGTTTCAAAAATCAAATTCTATAATTATTATAGTATTACCATTGGCACGTAAAACATTTTCCGATAAAAATATACCTTTTCTTCTTTTTCAATTTTGGTACTTACAGTGTTTTCTACAAGGGCTCTGCAATTACGTTTGCGAAGTAAGACTGTTACCTTTAAACAGGAATTACTGAAGAGGCCAAACAGTAAGAGGCATTTGAAGTAGCAATGTAATAACATTTTTTTCCATGCCACAATTAAATTAAATTTCGTGTGGTATAGTTGTTGTGGTGGTCGATCCAAAGTTCGCGGCACGCTTGCACGATCCTTTCGGGTCTCTTTCTCTGATAATTACAAGAAGGAAAAACAATGGGTTCAATCACGCTGCGGAACAATGACGAAATACAACAATTGCGTGTAGGACCCCCCATGAAGATACGCGCCCAGCTGGTAATTGGACGTTGGCTTGAAGGGAGCCCTACGTGCCAAGTGCTGAAACCCCTTCGCCGCTAGATACTTGCATTGTTTATGCCTCTCGTCCGTTCTACGTGCATCTTGTACTGTTATACCGGGGGTAACGGCGTGATACTCAGTTAAGGACAAGCGATTCTGGCAGCGCTTACTCATTGTTCGAGAAAAGGACCACTGGCCGCTGCTGAGATGCGGCGTCTCATTAACGAATCAAGATTATGTCATCGCGGAAAGCTTAGAGGATAAATAAGTGTGCTTGGAAACGATATTTTTAGGCTACGTGTGGAGTAGTTGTGGAAAGAAGTAGGAACTCAACTAATTAACGTGGAACGATATAGGAAAAGTTTATAGAATTTTTACTATCTAAATTTTTAGCAGGCACACATATTCTTCTCTATTCTTCTAATATATTGATCTTTCAAAGTGTGAATTCACGATGGGATTTTACATGAGTCTTCTATCATGAGACAAAAATCTAAGCAACACCTATACATGTAAATTTTGGAAATAGTTGTTATGTAAATAATGAAAATAGTCGCAGGAGAGATGAGCTTCTTGAAAATATATCGTGAAACTTGTGTCATGAGAGTCTACTTTCATGAAACTCATGACAAAATAATTAAATACTTGTCTCACGAAATTAAAGTCTCATGTGAGACGCGATATTTTTGTCTCATCGTGGATTTTCACGTTTATAGTTTCTTTGAATTCTACTTCAGTAGTTTCATTTGCGTGGAGACTATACTGTTAGTCGGACAGCAAGCAGTAGAATTGATGAGTATTGGACAGACATGTGAGTCAAGTCGGACTCCATCGCGCGTATACCTTATTAATCTTCAAAATCGATCTTTTTGAACACGAATTGTTAATAGGTACTCTGTATTTTGAAGATGCTACAAGTTCTCCCCTTTTCAAATTCCAAGTTACAGTAGAAGGGGGTAAAAGGAGAAACTCGTCAAAATAGAATCATTTATTCAACAGATTGGTAATTACAACTTAATGAAATATTTGTAAGTGATCTTTGAATAATGGGCGCACATTAATCACCGTGTTAGATCGAAATTCCATATTTATATAACACTACATCCAGTGTCAAACAATGAATATGTACCCGATAACGCTCGTGTCAGTTCTCACTTCTTATTCGATTCTAGGCTAAAACCATGAATTTAGTTTTCTACACCGCCCAGGGCTGTGCGAGGAATAATAGGAATGCAGCGCTCATAGTCAATAGCAATCGAAATGAACGGTTCGGTTCGCCACATGCGCCACTATGCGGGATCATGTCAATTTTCGTCGTGATTTGAATCCAATCGACAAGCCCCCCTGCAGACCCTCAAATTCTCCGTATCTCCTAAACAGCAGGCCATTCTTAAACAGGGTGTGACGATGCAGTGAATTTAAAGGAGGGAAAAGAAAGAAAGAAACGAACCCCTGTAGTTCTGATGCATGAATTGTTCAACACGGTCTTTCAGTGTATATATCCGACAGTTCAAGTATTTCTTATCCGTTAACTAAACGTACAATTGACCATACACAAAGGGGATGTAACTCCATCTTTCCAACCTCGAATAAATTGAAATAAACTGTTTATAAAATTATTGCATTGACTTAACATTAAAAAGGAAACTCTAATTGAAGAAATATATATTTTCACGCAATAAGTAGCAGTTATTGAGTTGATAAGTTTTTATTTCTATTTTGGACGAGAAAATATTCTATAATATTTTTATTTATTTCCAATAAATCGCTCATTTTTTATCGGATGCAGAATTATTTTTTACATATATTACCTACACGTTATTACTCAAAAACTGTAAAAAAAAGAGCTGCACTCCTCTTGTTGCGAGGTCCTCAATCGATGATCTTTGTTTATAATCAGGATGTCTGGGACGGCACGCATCATCTGCAATTCATTGGACGTTTATCGCAACGTGCGCATAAATTCAAGGGGAACACCTGTATTATTGGCTGCGTTATTGACTCCCATGGAACCATTTCGTATAATGACGCGTTACAGTTTACAGGCACACGCGGGACGCAATCTAAATATTGGCGCCGTAATCTAATGGATGGTAAGAACACCATTAATAAATAATTGGATTCACTGACCGCCACGCGACCGGTATGCTGAAAGTAAATATATTGTTGCGTCCCGATTGCTTTCGATTCGATGTTCCGTCCACGGCGAATCCACGAAATTTATAAATTCCTTCTTGCGAGTCGCGCCTCGCAGATCCGATTCTAGCAATTAGAATATAAAAACATTATTCCCCCGTCGTTTGAATCGCGAAGTTCTTTGAAAGCTTGGATAACCAGTATCTTTCTCTTTCTCCGCGACGACGACGACGACGACGAGGACCGGTGGTCTTTTATTTCTTAGGGAACTCGGGATGAGCGTAAGGGGCTTGGAAAGGAGAACTTTTTAAACTGCGGCAGCGTAAGGAAAATGCTTTTCTTTTAATTTTAGATAAATACGGCGAGGAGGAGCGCGGAGGGCCGAGTGCCCTCTTTTGTATTCACCGGGGGGTGGAGCTGTAAAACTTTCCCGGTAATTGACGGCCTCCTTCTCTGGATTAATTCAACGAAAATTTGTGGCCGATCGTAAAGGTAAACGGGGCAGAAAATTGATAGCGTTATCAGAAAGACCTTTCAATTATTTTATATCGTTCAGTGCTTCGTCCTTTCTCTGCCTTCTGTTTACTTTTAACAACAGAATTCGTTTAACTTTCCACCATCATCTTACTCAATTTTCTCTCTACGTATTTCTTCGGTTCTTCAATAATATAGTAGCTATGAATAATATTAGACGCGATACATTTATCGATCTAAATATTCCGCATGCAACAGAGACACTTGTGATTAAAGAAAGGAAAACTTTTGCCAATGTAAAACATCTTCAACTTCCCTTTCTGTTATTAGGTGATGCATTGTATTACCGATTCAGAGCCCTAAACGCTACCGAGCCGTCTTACTTTCGACGCGATTTCCTATTTAACTAGGGAAGCGAAGCCAACGCGCGGGAAACGAGGTACGGTAGACAAAACGTTTCGACGGGAATGTTTCGAAAATTTCGAGCTGGTAGGAACGTCTCAGAGCAAAAAAGCAAGCGGAAGCACTCAGAGCGCAACTTTTCCATCGGCGGTCCGCCCGGGGGCTTAAAATCGTGAGGTCTGGGGCTCCCTTTACTATCCGCGCGTATTCAAGGCCCGAGGTCTGAGATTCCGGCCATCTGTCGAAAATCCTGATTTTACATTTTCCTTCTCCTTGTTGTAAGTAAATCGCAAATCACGCCGCTACGCGGACGTACCTACGCTCTTTCTCGAATTCGAAAGCGTTATCCTGTTCGTCGTGCAAAAAGTCAGAAGCCACCCTGCTCGATCCTCGAATTATCAAATTTCGATGTCAATAATTCCTCATGGTTTTGTTTCTTTATTTTCCCATAATTCGTCATAAATAAAACTGTGTTGCAACATATCTCTTGCCTAAATCGTACTATTAGTCCAATTATGTAATATTATATTACGTAGTAAACAATTAGTAATGCGGTACACATATCGTTCAAATATCATTTGTTTGTACTGTGTATATAGAATTATGGGTAGAGTGCAAATAATATTGTTAAATATAATAAGCGTTGATCATGTGGAAACAATGTTGTGCATAAATATCGTTTACGAATTAAACTCATGTGACTCTCAAAATGGAATCACATCTTTTTGCAAGGAACACTTGCATCATGGAAGCTTTATACATTCAGACATTCAGCATTTCTTTCTTTGGCGAAAGGGTGTACGAACGATTAATTAATTAAAGGAAAACTACTGTATATATTTTAATGGGACTTTTTGCATTGTATTAAAGATGTCTTAAATTATAGAAATATATTTTTTGTTTCATTCAAATCGGTGGGACTTGTATCTTCAAAAGTTATTATCCGATTCGACTGAAACTTTTTTATTTTGAAGAATATACATCTGGCTAGGGGGAAACCAGAAAAAAATTAAAAAATTACATTTTTTTAGAAAATAACGACACTTTAAGTTTGAAATCACTTCCCCCCTATATTTTTCGTCCTTTCAACGCCATAAAAAATTATAAATTTTCAAATTTTTGTAATTTGTTCTGGTTTCCCCCCTAGCCAGAAGTATATTCTTCAAAATAAAAAAGTTTCAGTCGAATCGGATAATAACTTTTGGAGATACAGGTCCCACCGTTATGAGAACTCTGTTTCGAGAAAAACGCGTTGAAAGTTTTAGATGGGCGCCGAGTGGCCGGGTGTTACCCATGCATTTGCCGCTACTCAAATGTCTATAACTTCGAGAATTTTACGAATTTCAACAAATCCTTTTAAACACGTATGCCTAAAAGGTTGAACATTCGAAAAATGAAATAAAAAAAATCGACTTTTAGACCGAAAGGTCCCCTTAAATGACTTACCTCCACACGATTCAAATTCGTAAAACAAATTATCAACACGGATGAATTTAAAATGATTTCCTAAGTAATCAGTGACAATCGAGTTAACTTAACTTGAGTTCCCTAGCAGCAACAGTGAGGATTCTCGGGAATCCTTTGCCTGCACAATTTTCATGAAAACTGTGAACAGTAACAGGCACCGACATGGCTCGAAGCTTTGTCCGCTGAAGTGGATAGTACTCACGAAATGTCTGAGGCACTATAACCTCCGAACTTCGGTAATCACATAGTCCGATGCACCGCAAAGCAAATCCACGCACCGGAATCTCCTTCGCATGGAAGACTATCATTTGATAATTTCGAGCCAGCGGATTATTAGCTTATCAAAGCGCGCCTCGCCGTGCAACTGAAGTCACCGAGCGTTCCGTTCGTCATTAAGGATTCCGAAAAATAATCCAGCACACCTTCGCACTTCAAGTAAAACCAAAGTCAAAGCACAGGTTCAAGTTACCTCTAATCAAGCAAACATACTTTCCTGCTTTCATACTTTTGCTAAACTATTCGTAATATCCCGTTACCATTGCTTTACTTTTAAGCTTCATTAACGTCGAAAATTAGTGGACGTATAATAAGTTTGAGACACGTTATTAATCGGCAAAACACGCGCTGGTACATAGCGTGCAAGTTTGAAACTAAAGTCGAAAAGCCGACTTTTAGAGCCGGCTGATATCAATAGGATACGTAGGACAAATCTCTTCTTCTTAAACAAATGTAGATGAGAAACGGGCCGGATTTCCAGAAGATGTCAAGATCGCCGCAACCACAATCACTCAGACTGTCTTCCTCGGTTACAGCATTCATACGTCCCATGAGAAACCCCTTTTTCTCTCACCCCCGTGGGTAGATTATTGGTACGACGACGGAGCACAATTGATTGATACTTCAATTTCGGTAGGCGTGCACGTGATGCCAGAAATCGGGGAAACGAATGACATGTTTATTACCACGCTTTAATAAACTTCGCGAACGTACCCCTTCCTCTCCAATAACGGCTTGCTAGACTTTGATTCTTCATCTCAATATATCGTTACCCTCGTTCCATTTCCAGCACTGCAATCTCTTTTAAAATACTCTCCCAAATTCGCTGTGCCTCTTTAAAGCAAGCATACCTAAATATATGTCCGACGAATCCAACGCATTATGCTTGAATTAAATCTAAATATGACCATTCGCGTACTCCAAAGAACACGCCTTGTTTCGATAAGAAAAATAAATCCAGCATTGTCGTGGGAATACATTGTTAGTGAATCGTCTCTTCTTATCTAACGAACCGTGTACTTGTCACGGAATCATCGTGCTGCTCCATTCTTTGCCGTTTATCGAGGCACGGTGACTGGCGCGTACGCTTTCGTCATAGCCCGTCAAGTGCCGATACGGTCTTTATCGCGGGATTAGTGGGACAGATTCGCGCGGAGCGTATCGTTACGGTCGAAAGATCCATTCGTCGGTGGTTCGTTCGCGGGGCCGGACGGTTAATATCAGCGCAGCGTTTAACGAGAAACGAACGTTAAATACGTCAAAATATCATGGACTCCGGCTGGCACACGGAGGTCGCACGGTTTAGCTAGCTTTGATCTTTATACGTAACCGGTGCACAGAGTCGGTTACAACGGTGAGTACGTATACCCTCCAACTGCTGTCGCTTAACAACAAAGCGACCTGTTTCGTTTCGGTGTACGTTTCCTCTCTCGGTTCTCTTCGTGGCTCCCGCGTCCTGCGGGTTTCTATCGTCCCTTTACGTTCTCCCGGGAAAAAGATGAAAAACGAGTTAATGTCTAGCTGGATCCAAAGCGTTCTCGTGCTTTATGCCATTTACCCCGGATGGGTGGACAGCACAAAGCTATCAGGGAATTAACCAGCCGTTTCGCGTCGAATTTAAGAATCAAGGGTCCTTCGGTTAACGAGACTCTTCCTTTCCACTGCGCTGAAATTCGAATTCTCAGAGGGAAATCAACAGAGCGACATGTAACAGGTAAAAAATGTGGCTGAATTTGTGCGAGCTCCTTTAGACAAGATTTCTCATGGGCTTGCTAAGCTCGTCGACTTGAGCCACTGGTGCTGCATTGCTGCGCTAAGGAACGCGTGATTTCGAATGCATTGCACACTGAACGTCTGCGGCGGGGCTAGCAGGGGCCGTCGAAAGGCGGCGCAAATTCGCGAGGGCTCGCAGGAACGGTTCAACGAAATTCTAGAGCCAGACGTCGCCCGCCATAGGTCCACCCTCGCTTCTAACCGCGCATAAACGGCAAGGATAACCTAGCATTTTATACGCAAGATCTATAGAGCCTAGGCAATAACGTTTAGCGATAATTCTAGGGTAGCCCGGCCGCGAGCCCTCGGGCCTTACGGATGACTTATGCTCGCTCAAGTTATTTGAACTCCCCGGTGCATCGGGTGGCACCGTGGATCGTCCTCGACGTCTTTGTCGACCCGCTGTGTAAATGTTAGCACATAAGACGTACGCGAATTCCGTCCTGTTGTCTCGCGGATAGAGCGGGGAGATCTTGCCGGGCGAAATTGAATGCGAACCTGTGCAATCTCACCGTGAAAGGGATACGCTTAACCCGCTATCCTCTGGCGTGGCTTATCCACCATTCTTCTTCATCCCGATCTCGCTAACTTTGCAATTAACAACCGACGGAGCTTCATTTTTAATCCTCCTGCAATCCCTCTTCGTAAATTATCTCGCCCCCTCCCCCCGTTAAAACGCGCTTCCCCTGATTCCTTATGCAAACTGTAGAATTTCCTTTCTCGATCTCATGCCTAAATTGATAAACGTTGCGGTTTTAAGGTAGGGACATGGTACTCGATCTGTGCTTACTTTTTTTTAACCCTCGTCAGACGGTACAGGTACAATTGTAACCTTTGCGTTTTTAAATTACGATAACTTTTTCTCGAGAAGTCGCGGGGGGCTGAAGTTTCGTGACATCTCTAAATTTTTGGTCTAGATTATATACATCAAATTTCAGACAAATATCTCAACCCCCTTCCGAGATAAGGGGTCGAGTTGCAGGTTGCATCGATAACAGCGGCATAGGCACAATGGCGCCCCTATATATTTTGTATGAAGACCGTGCAAGAAAAAAAGAATGCGATTTTTTTTAAGGATAATGTTATTTTATTATAATAAAGTAAAAAATAGATAATTTATAATATAGAAGAAAATTGGGGATTTTTTTTTGTTTTTATTGATTTTCATCGAGTCTAAATGTTATCAATTTATCCTACAATTTATACCCACAGTGAGAATATTCATATAAAATATGCGAGGGTGCAATTGTGCCTCTGCCGTCTGTCGGGGTTAACTAAAATGTAGAGGAACGTACCTACGCTTGAATTGCATTTATTCCTTCGAAATGCTTGAAATTAGAGTTTCCACTCCCGGCATCCTCAGCCTCCATTAACTGCGAGCACCACACCATAAACAAGGGCGCGCGATCGCAACTAACGTGACACGTGAGCGAAAACGCGAGCACGCGCAAGTGCCCTGCGAACTGCGGGCAGAGCTTTCGCAATAAAGATAATTGTATTTTAATCCAGGCAGCGTCGGCCGAGGGGCACAGTGTATGACGAAGGAGGACACTCCCTCGCGTTCGGAGAGTCTGATCGAACCGCGGGTCCGTGCAGACAGAGGAGCCGGTAGGGAGGGCGGAGTTAATAGTGCAGTTGTGGCGACTTTCGGGGACGAAAATCGGAGAAAAGTCGGGAAAGAGGAAGGACAAAGAGGCATGGATATGGCGATGATAATAGAAATACAGAGAAAGGGGAAGAAAAGTTTCGCGCAGGTGAGGGTTTGAAGCGCAACGAGATAGAGAAAGGGGGAGATACAGAGGAGAGAGAAGCGTGGGCAGGGAAAGAGAGAATCCGTTGGGATCCCCCCAGCCTCCTGGCGTAATTCTGCTGGATGACAAGACGGGGGTTAGAGGACAGGTGCTACTGACGCCTTTGATCTCTTTCGCATTACACGCTGCGGAGTATCGCGCACAAAAAAAAAAGGGAATTATCAAAATATCCTGGCTGGTTGCGCCCGCTCCTGCGGAAAGAAACTACGATCGATACCCGCTTAGGGTCATATCAGCTATGACGTTCTCTTTGTTCTCTGTCTGCCCGCCATTTCGAATCGTTCCTCTGTATTCTTTTTAAATATTCCACCTGTACCACCCGTATATACCTGGCCCGCGAAGCTACCGAGGAACCCTCTCAGATTCGATCGCTGTCGCCTTCTGTTCCCGGAATAATACCGGTACATTGAGACGTTGACTGTCGAGCGAGCTCTGTATGCCCCGCTATCTATGCCGCGAGACCGGGCGAAATCGGTAATTTCCCCTCGAAAAATGCCACCTTAAAGGCGCCTTTCAATGCACGGGACGGGTATGTGCAGGTAACTCGATTATCCGGCCGTTTTTTACACGCACCAGTTTGACGCCCGATTGCATGCTTAGTCGCGAAACGACGCAGTAAAAGGGTGCCCGGGAATACCGCGGTGCCGTGCGAAACGGGGAACCGAAGATTTACAACGCGTGGCCATGGGACCGTAATCGGTACTATTTATTGAATATCATTTATCATTGACGGGACGCGTCTCGAGACGTCGCGTACGAGCGGGGCACCGATGGTGGCACGGTCGGACGTTAAAACGGCCGAAAATACCGGCTATTAAGCGTAACGTTACGGCTATCGATACGCGCGCTTGCCAATTACGAATACACGAAGCACGGCGCGCAGACCGTAAGAGACGAATTATCGTTAACTCGGAAGATCCGAGGTGTCCGGGTCCCCGCGCCGCGCCGCGGGTATGGAACGTCTACCGATGATAATCAGCACATGTCGTTCCCGTGGCTGGCGGGCAAAAACTAGGCAGTGGGATTCCCAATGGACTCCGAAAGCTGTTGACGACAAATCGAGGGTTAAAATACTATCGGTAAATAGTGACTGGAGCGAAGGGGACGGCGCGTATCAGATGGCAGCAGGGGATTATAGCCCTAATTTCGGCTATCCGCGTGACACTCTAAATGAAGTAGCCACGCACCGCTCCCATGGCTGGGAATAATCAATCCGGGGTCTCGTAGACGCGCACGGACTGCTCCGTGCTGCTTGAATTCCTTTGATTGCTCGATCGCGGTTTTGAAATCGAGCCAATCAAACGTGTCCGTCAGGGTGCGAATCCACGGTGAGATTTTACTTGAGACTTCTCTGTCATCAGACAAAAATCTCAGTAACAACTGAATGTAAATAATGGAAATAGTCGCGGGGGATGAGTTTTTTGAAAATACAGTCGAACCTCGATAACTCAAAAACCTCTGTAAGACGAAAGTTTTCTTCATTCATTTTCGCTCCGCTGTAAATACCTCTGCAACTCGAAATAAACTTCCTCAACTCGAACTATATTTTGCACGTTAAATTATGCGTTTCACCTCTACAACTCGAGTTTAGGAAAACTCCGACCTCTACAAGTCGAAGTTTATTTCTATATATACGTATATTACGAAATTTCGTAGAAAGATCTCAAGATATCGAGGAAAATGTTTTCTCTGCATTATTCACGATTAAAAATGCTATTAATTTGCAATACACTAAAAGACTAAAAGTCTTATAATTATTTTTATACATATATGTACATATATGTAGTAGCTACATAAGTTGTAGGTATATTTATATATTATCGAGGTTCGACTGTATAGCCTGTAACTTGTCTCATGAGAGGCTAGTTTCATAAAAGGAATGATAAAATATTTGAATAATAAGAAACTAATTAAATAATTGTCTCGTGAGATTAGAGTCTCACGTGAGACACGATATTTTTGTCTCTTCGAAGGAAGAGGATTTGTCGCTGTGAAATATACTGTACTATGATGAAACATCGATGATCATGATGCTCGGATAGCCGAACGATTACTATTTCACGTGAAATAATATCATTTATTACTGAACATGTACTGATATAGTTTCACAGTTGGTTCGGAATCAGTGCAAGAGCAGTTTGTCACTTATATCGTTGTTTCTCTTACTAACTATTTTTTAAGGACACCTGCACTCGAATTAAAAAAAAAAAATTTCAATGATTCGTTGATACTGACGGATCATATTGGGTATAATTCTGATTTGCGACGTGTGTTTATATTATGTCTTATATGATTGATTGCATTATCGTATCAGCAGAACATTGATGGATACTCAAGTTTAATACGCTCAGCGTGAATAACGAAAGTACCAAATCCAGCAGACGTCGATAGATATAAATACCTCAGGTATAAATGCAGTGATTTATTGGCCCCTCTTCTGATATCTCATTTGAATGTATACGTTCAGAAATCTCTTTTATCTTGATTCATTCTGGGATTCGGTCTGGCCGCAGGATTAAGACAGCAATCGTCATGTGAAACGCAAAAGTCTGTCGCTTCGTGATTAAACGACTTCCTTTCCCAACGTGCTCGATAATTCACGCAATTTTCGTTAATCCGTGGTAATAACGCGGCGCCGCTGATTAGATAAAATCACCGTGGCCATGATCGCGGGCAAGACAGCGGTTAAAGTTATTTCCACCTCGACCGAAAGTCCTTCATAAATCACGTCTCGTAGACGTCCACAATTCTTCTGCAATCTCGCAAAGCGTTTTCAGAGGAACCAGCCCTTCTAGTTGCAACCCTTCCCCCCTTAACGCTGCATTCCTCCAAGATGACCCCTTTACGTCTAGGCTACGGGTAAAAAGATTGCTTTTGCTAGATCCCTCTGATCTGAACATTGCAGGCAAGAGAAGGGCCAGCTCTCATTCAAGCAATATCAAGTAATAATTAATTAAGGGGGGAACCTGATTTAGGACGCTGAAAACACGGTGATTTTTAAGAATTATTTTCTCAACAAATATAAAGCGAATCTATCTGAAACTTTAAGGGTGTTCTACTGTACTTTCAGACAACAAGAAATTATTTTTTTTATTCAAGAATAATTTATTTAACATTGATTATTGCTAGCGGATCCAATTTTTGTCTGCAATAAAAAAGCCGAAGTTTTTCATAATTGACACGAATTTGTATCGTCAACGAATTAAAAAAAATAAGAAAAAGGTCTAAAATTGACAAAGTTATGAGACTTTGCAGAAAAGGTAACGATTTTGACGGACAAACTTCGACGTTTTTATGCAAAAAAGTGGTTTAATTTAATTTCTGCGTAAATGTTTTTCATTGATCGACGACGGTTGGTCAGTGTGTAACTAAAAAGCCCCGGGTGAAGTGAATCGGCCAATTAAATTTGTCTCTATAGTGTACACAAGTTTAGAAAACGTGGTTTCGAGAAAAACGCGTTGAAACTTTTCGACCGTAGCTATATCTGCGCGACACGCATCTGTTACATCGGCTGTATCTACGAAGCTACTTCGAATTTCTGACTGTAACTTTAGGAATACATTCTCCAGGAGTATTCCTATCAATTAAAAAAAAAAACTATTTTTTCAGCGTCCTAAATCAGGTTCCCCCCGTTAATAACGAATAAAACTGAAGAATAATGATATCTTCTTATTAGACACTAGTCAAAGCTGAAAGTTTCGCTCCCATTCTGTTCGTAATATAATTCTTAACGCCCTTGATTAGAAAATAATTAGAGCAACGGTAGAAATAAAAAAAGGACCTTAATTACTTTTGAATCAGCCTTGACCGTCGCTTCTGGAGGCCACGGTCGCGAAGTCATTATCCCTCGCTAGCAGCGATTCTTCTCCGAAGCAACAGAGTTTCGCGGCCCGTATCGTGTTTACCGGTAAGCCCAGCCAAAATAAGAAGAACAATTTCTCGCCTCCTCCGCACGGGGTACCTTCCGTGACCAAGTCCGCGGCGACAGACACGCTTTATCGTGGGAGAGAAAGAAAATAGGCGATGCGTCGGCGTTCGGCCGAGTTTTTTCTCGCGCACCGACTCACTGCATACCGCATAGCCCAGAAAGATAATTATAGTTTCTCGATCGACGTAAAAATTTCCGAGATTTCTGCGCCGGGGCTAGCCAAACGCTTCTCCCCTCCCCCCACCTATCGCGCCGCAGAAAAGTATCGTTATGGGGCCCGGCGAGTGTGGGTGAGGGCCCCGAAGGTGAGGAAGGCACGGAGGGGATGCTCGGGGGCCAAAGTGAAGGGTTCGCCGAACAGAGATTAGCCGGGCCGGCCGAGACTTTCGTGTTTCTCGGATCCACGAACCCGTAGATCATGATAATTGTGAGAACAATTCATCAGGTAAATTTCACGCTAAGCGGTCGCCCGATTCGTCGGCGCGTACCGACGATCCGCCGGGCAGTCCATTAATCACGATCTCCGATTGTCGGCCTGGATCCATCCGGGGCGACTCGACGTGTGCGGACTGTAGCCTCCTCGATCGACGAGATCGATTCTGCAACGCGTCGTTGCGTAATATCGCTCGCCCCATGTGAAACGCACATCTTTCTTCTTATTCTTTGCTCGAAGCCTCGGAGACCCCGCATCGTTCGCTAGCAGAAAGGACGCGGGAGAAGGTGTTAAACGCTGGATCCAGAGGATGCGAGCTGCGCGTGCTAGGAAACTGTGAGAGACTGTGGCAGCCCAGCGATGCAATCGATGAAAGATTCAAAACTTTCTGATTTCAACGAGTTAGGGGTGCGCTCATCCCCTGCGTTGAAAGAGTTGATCGATGGTATGGGAATTCTAAGCGAAGAATGCGCTTGCAAACTAGCTTTCCGACATCAAAGCGCAAATGGATGGCAATCCCTGGTTTAATAGCATCGATAAATATGATGAATGACGTAAACAATTGATGTCTAATTCAGATAGTGACGTTACGTAAGCGTGTCTAGCAATAATCCGTGACGGGAACGTTAGATAGGAACTGTCTCGTGTTAGCAGGAAGCAGATACTGTTGCGTGACAGGTGAAATGAAACTTCATTTGTCAAAATCGTAAAGCACTGGCTGAACAAAATCGAGGGATATTAAATCAGCAGGCAGAGGATCTCTGCCATAATTCATAATTCGCAGCCTGCCGGCGGAGCCGAGTCGTAAACGTAAACGAATTGACCGTTGTTGCTCGAATGGCCGTTGAGCAAACTAATATACGGCAAAGTGATGTTTGAATTCTTGTAACGCGAGAGGCTGTTCGCGCGTTGTTGACGTCTTCTTTGCGTTCAAGTGCTCAATTTGCCGGCACTTTCTACGGGTGTCCGTGGTTGAAATCACTTACCAGCCATAAACGGAGAACAACCGGACGGTAATACGTGTTTGCACTAATAATAGGTCCTCCGTAAACACAGGGTAGCTTCTACGCTAGTAATTATTATCGTATTCCGCGTAAGTATACTTGAGCACGCTGTACACGAGCGCTCATCGATGAAGTTGCATCACCGCCGACCCGAGCATCACAGCGGCCCGATTCATCGTCCTGTTATCATTGATAACTGTGATCTCGTGACTCTGCCCACTCGATGATCCTTTCTTTTTCCAATCCATATTATATCGGTTTTCCCAACCTCAACAATAAAACGAGGAACGTGACGCCGAAGCGGTATCGCGTGGCACTGCGCTCCAATTTCCCAGAACTTTATTTAATTATAATTAAAAAAGCATATTTCCCTTTACTGTACAAAGTATACATTATAATTGAATACAGCCACGCGAACTTCCCCGTGTCTTTCGTCGAATGTCACACACGATCTTCCAGTGCGATGATATTTAAAATCTCCAATCGAATTGCTAAAGGTATTCTAAAATTACCTGTAACACGAACAAAATATTTCCCACACTTTCCTTCATTATGTTTATGTGCAAGCTGTACTATTAATCATTCTTCAAAAACAACAAGAAAGTGTCCGAACCTCGGGGAAAAAGCTGCAGAGAGAACATGCTGCCGGACTCCCACGAGAAAGGTGAAAAAGTAAGAGCGTCCGTCGCTGTAAGAACAATACGACGCGACGGCGATTTCTCGCGCGGTTTTCTCACTGCGGCCAGGACTCGTCGGTCTCGCAGAGATCGTGGGAGAAACACGCGCGAAAACGCGGCCGGCCGATTTGGTCCGGTCTAAATGTGACCCTTAAAGTTGCAGCCAACAGCCAGAAAAATGTATAATTACGAGGCATAAAAATAACCATCGCCCACTCGACGGCGCTGGTTCCGTGGCCTGTGTGCAACAACCGTTCCCCCCGCGCTTTCGGGTCGTCGCACCCACGACTCGCAGAGATTCCCATCGATCTCCCGTTTCCAACCCTCTACCGGGAGGATGCTCGGCAAATTTTTCGACAGTGATTACCAGGAGCCAGCCTCGCCTGACCCTGCCGCGCGCTGTAAAAATGTTGCGTCGTAAGTATAAGGCTGCGAGCGAAAGGGCCCGGCTCGGTGGACACCGTGGAAGTCGAAGAAACTCCATCGCCGTCCATTTCTTTCGAGGAATTTCACCGCGAGTCGGGGGTGGAGAGAGGGATCGACCACTTTCGAGCCGGCAATCTTCGACGCGGCTCTCTTCTGCGTGACGCTCGCGGGCGTCCTTTGCACCTTTTTTCTGCGGGATAAGCGGGAATACACTTTTCCAGAGGGGAGGGTAATTCCCTTCCGCGAAGTGTGGAAATACGGTGGAAGCTCCATTATCTGGATATCGTGTTGCCTGAATGTTGCATTGTCCGAGCAGCAGGGAGTATCCTTTCTCTTCTTCGGTCAACGCTAATGCTAATCGTTTGGTATTGTTTGATATTTGATATGAAACAGACAATGTACCTACGGGTTTTTATGTAATAATGACGTTAAAGTTTAAAGACACGTAGGGTATTGTGGGGCAAGAGTGAGCGCTTAAAGTTTAGACTTCCCTAAAGTCTTTGGTATCACACTGATAGCACAATATAATTGTGTAAGAAATAACTACTATCCCTTATTATTCGATAGGCAGTGACTTCGTGTAAATTTACCTGTCGCAACTTATAGAAAATAAATATTTCCAAAAAGTGTCAAATGCGAACTTTAGTGCACAAATATTGTATGCCTACTTTTAGCATTTTCGAGAAAAACGAGTTTAAATATGCAATGGTACATAAGATTCAGGGGCATTTTTGACAAATTTATGAAGTAGATATAACTGTGATATTTATACAGCACAAAGAAACAGTCGAGAACTATTTTTGCATATAAAAACTCAAACTTCGCAAAAAAGTGGATATACAATATTTGTACACTAATCCATCGATATCTTCTTTCATTAATAAGGAATATTCTAGTGCCTTTTCTTACACAATCTTTGGTATTTTTTTATGAAGCATCTATACAATCTTTTCCGTCACAATTTGGTTGATATATTCATCCGTGTTTCAGTAACGTTTACAGATTTTATTAGAGAGTACAGACGCTTCATAAAAAAATACCAAATATTGTGTAGGAAACGGCGCACCTCGCTCTAGAATACCCCTTAAAAGTTGACATTTGAAAGTGAAAGCATAGAGATACGTATCTTGAAAGAAACGTGCGTTGCATCGAGTTGCATTCGTTCACAAATTCGCCCTGCTAATTGCCGTTTCACGAGGACTGGATTGCTGGTATCGATGGAAACGCGATGCAGTGCCTGAAAATCGTCCGGATCACCATCTGTCATAACGGATTGTTAACTCGGTTATAGCGCACGCATATCAAATCGTCCACGACGTACCTTAGCACGAAATAGGCAGCGTAGTAATGCGATTTGGATATATAGAGAGTCCTGTGGGATATTACCAGCACATAGCTTTCTCCCCTGTGATACGACAAATGATATGCATATGTAAATACGGTGACCGAGCATTACGAATCGGCCTAACGCTGGGAAATCTGATTTGCAAACCGTTCTACGAGTATTCTCCTACTCGTGCTAGTATAGGTGCTCGTAATAGCATCCGTTTTCGGCTCTTCGACATGTGCATAGCTGTGAAAAAGAGTTCTCTTTCCAACGATACACGAGAAACTCACAAATATTTGCTTATTGTGAACAATTCTATTCTCGTCTGAAATGATATTCTCCTTATTCCCTCATTTTGATTTTATAGTCCACTGAACGTGTTAAAGACAAGGGTGTGCAAATGTATCTCTTATTTATGCAAAGGAAGTGCAGTATATTTTGAATGCCAGTTTGTTTAAGAGGAATAAAATATTACCGCAGAGGAAACTAATAAACTCTTATATCTCAAATTTGGGTCTAAATGAAGAATAACTGGAAGTATCCATTTCGTCAAGGTGCACGTAATTCGGAATGCCGGTATTCCAATTTACCTTCACTTTATAAACGTAAAAAAACCCTGTAAATTATTGTAGATAATGAAATTATTTTCTTTTATGATCTAATAAGGCTAAAAAATCGCAATATAGAAACAATCTTAGGTAAATATAAATTCAAAGTCTTAAAATTAATTGCCAAGGTGCCGAATTATTGCACCAGCCCAAGCTCCAAACCAACGCGGGCGGTAGCCGTTACGCGCGAAACAAAAGTATCGCTAAGCTTCGGAATATTCCAAATTACCTTCACCACTGGTATTCCGAATTAGCAACATGACATTGAAACCCTAAATTGCACGTCACACTTTATATTCTCGAAATAACCATGGAAGGAGCATGCAAATGAGTAGATTAAGTGTTTAACTTTAAAGTTTTTATATATTTTAACCACGATTGAAAGGATTATAAAATTATCATTACTTTCGTTTACTTCATTCTTGGAATATCGTAAATTGAATCGTAAGATACTCAGCGCTAATTATTCAGCAAGTGAATATTTAGATCACGTTTGATTATTATTAAAGAAGATCGAAAGGGGTGTGAGACTGGGTGGACAAATACGGCCTCCTTTGGATTGATCCAGTGACCTCGAAACAACAGCCAGAGAGTGGTCCGAGGGAGTTTAGTTTTATCTCACGGTCCTTGGCTCTATCGACGGTACTCGGATGATCCCGTTAACAGGATCAAGGCTCGTGGCAGACGAAGGGTTCTTGTTATTCGCGATCGCCTTCTCCTCTGATCCTTAGGGACGAAATCCCCCTGGATACCCGGAGAATTACCAGGAACGCCGGGATATATTCATTTGCAGAATACACAATGAACGAAATTACTTGCCACCGCAATTCTTATTAGCCCCTCGCGGACCTGGCCGTCTGTTGACGTTCTATATTATGTCCCTTACAGCTACATACCGCTTCTTGCTTCTTGAATACGTGAATAAAATAATCACTCCAGTACCATCAGTTGTACTTCACTCGATTGTAAATCGTTACTGATATACATACCCGGACTGCGCAATAACCGATTTCTTATCTAATTCCACTCAAGTCTGGAGCCACTTCCCGTACTCTAATTGATGTCTACGGAGTTCTTAATCAAAGATAACGAAATTGTATCGGGGAACATTTGGTAACACGAGACATCAACATTGCCGCAATCAATGGAACGAAGCTTGTGAAATGCACCTCGAACCCTCCTACGCACCTGCACAATTCTTTAGACTTAAAACCCTACTCTGAAACAGGATTGTCACGGTAAGTACTAATGATTTGCAAACTTGTCTCCCGACTTCTCCTGTCCATTACAAAGTTTTTGTCGAGAGACATCTTTACGTTTAGGGACATCTGCAAGGATTTCGATTACTACAAAGGATGACGATACTCGTGGCTGCAGTATGCCTTAGGGGGTAATTGCACCTTGTTGGGCCGAAAAATAGGTAATTCATTGTGAATTTTTTCTACAAAAACGGCGCGACGAATTAATTTGAGGTTTGGCAGACTGTTTTATTGTATCTTGAGCTATTGTTATGAATTTTTGTGTGGCAGTGTAAAAAAAAAGATGGCAGATACAGAGGGCTGACTGTGAGCCTTGAAAAAAAATCGGGTGGTCCTGGCGGTGACGGAAAGTACTGTAAGGATTATCTGAGACACAAAAAGGAAAAGAGATTCTTAATCTATATGAACGTGGCTATCTTTCATTGGAGATATGTTCATTAGTTCTTCAACTAATGTATCTATTATATTACAGTCCCAATCATTTAATCGTTAACGTCATGATTAAACCACCTCTGAGAGGCATTCTACAAGAGCTTATAATTAAAAGATAGTGCTCTGTCGATTACAATTTGATCAATTGACGTCTATCGTCAATCGAAATTCTCACAGATAGTGACCATTAGAGAACCACGACGCATCGCGTTCAATTTCGTTATCAGATTAATTATCGCCGCTTTCTCGAAAAAGAATCCGATAGCCGACGTTATCGGATTCTGCCTTGATCTCACAATCAAAGCTGCTGAATTTTCAAATATTAAGAGCGTCAATCTTATATTAGTGTGATTCTTCACGTCGCAGATAAAAATCTAATATTTTTGTTTATCCTTATCAAGGCGGCGTATGCTCTCGGCGTGTGTATAAATTGGTCAGTAGAGCTTCTGTCAGGTACAGTATTGCACTTTCTGCCATCATGTACAGCTTGAGTATTGCCCTCGTTCTCTGCCTGGCAGTCGTTGCGCACGGTAAGTAAAAGCAATTACAGGCAATACCTGTCAAACATTTCGATTTCGCGAAGGTACAACGTTTTATAAATATTTTATTACGGTCCAATTTGTCAACATACAATGTAAACATACCACGAAGATTATTCAAGTGAGAAGGATCAGACGGAAAGGAAATAGAACTTTGAGTAGCCAGTGTTCATTATGTCTACCAGATTCAGCCATCTATTTTAAAAACATCTTGATTTTCCATCACATTTTCATTATACTCTCTATTTTCTCTGAATACGTAGTGTTAAAGTGGCAGTAAGTCGACAGTATTTGCACCCTCCTAGTGACTAAGTAGAACCAAAATTGAATACCGAGTGCAGAAGTGGTAACATTTATGTGATCTCGCTAACATAGGCCTGCCTGGACCTCAGATTGTCGGTGGCAAAGATGCACCCTTGGGAAAATTCAAGTACCAAGTATCCCTGAGGAAAAATGGAAGACACTTCTGCGGTGGATCTATCCTAGGTCCGCGTCACGTCCTCACTGCAGCTCATTGCGTCGCAGGGTATGTTTCATGGACGTTGTTGGTCAGAGGGTCGATAGTCGTTGATCTCTAAACTTAATACGTATCCAAAGATTTAAGCTCTCCATGGTTATTCGTGGACGGTTTAAAACAGTGTTCATTAGAACAGCAAATTTTTCAACAATTTTAAAACCTGCAAGATTGAATCGCTGCTTCTTCATTAGAGCATTATATCTGTCGGCAGTGTGTCCAACCCAGGAACCGTGACTGTCCATGCCGGAACGAACAAATTGGACAGCGACGGGGACGCTTATCAAGCGGAAAAGATTGTTTCCCACCCCAAGTACAACTCTTTCCTGATCATTAACGATGTGGCATTGATTCGCGTCAATAAAAACATTGTCATGTCAGCCAATGTACAACCGATCACACTGGCATCAGGTAGTAACGCCTACGAAGGATCACCCTGCATTCTGTCTGGATGGGGAACGACTAAGGTCAGTGATAGATGCTGTTTTAAAACGATAGTAATATTAGACGACGTGTGCACCGTGACCGAAAGTGATTTTTCTGATTGCAACTCGGGCAATATCGAATCTCGGGGAACCAAGGGTAGTGAGTGACACGCGATGAGAAGAGTATGACGAAATTGGAATTATTCTGTTTTGGTGTGCAGCTCGAGCACAGAGAAACTCATTAAATATTAATTTTGTTTGCAGGCCGGCGGAACTCTTCCCAACATTCTGCAATACATAAACTTGGTCATCGAGACTAAGACGAAGTGCAAACAGACCCACTGGAACGTGCGAGACTCTCACATCTGCACATTCACCAAATACGGCGAGGGTGCGTGCAACGTAAGTTGAATTAATGGTTCTAACTAATATCAGACACTTTGTTATGAGAATAATATTGAATCCACAAGCAACGTGTGAGTGGAACGTAAAGCGCACTGGAGGAAACTGAATTATCAAGCATCCATAACGCATAGCGCTAAGATAGTGCTGTTTAACGTATCAAATTTTTGAAACGTTCCTTCCGTAATTTACGACCACCTTTCTTCTTGTATCTTCAGGGTGACTCTGGTGGCCCTCTGGTTGTCAATGATGTACAGGTCGGTATCGTTTCCTTCGGAATACCGTGCGGCGTTGGAAAACCCGACGTATACACCAGGGTATCCTCCTTCGCATCCTGGATCAAGGAACAGCAAACTTTCCTTAGCGAAGAAGAGACCCAGGCTAATGTCGATATGGTCTAACTTGTGATATTTTACGTTTAACGCTCCTCCAGTAAATTCGAAATTATGTATGAATATTGTAGGAGATAAGTTATGACCTCTTGCTGGATTTTCTTAATGATACAATCGAGAGAATATGACCGAGACACTATTGAGACTTCTGCTTACAAAATTACTTATCTGAAATAAAATATACATTCCTTTATAGTAACTTGAGTATCAGTGCCTACCCTCCTCACATTTACAAGCCATTGTATAGTTATAGAAATACTGACAGGCGTAATTGAAGAAAGTGTGATAAAAATATTCAAAGCACTGCGCACCTTACCATGGCATCTACCAGATGGACGTAGAATTAATCGATACTGTTGCTCCTCTGCGAACACGTCGGACATTTAGCGAGGTATGATAAGAACTACGCGCGGGAAAATCATTTCAGATAAGCTCTGTGCTTGATAACACTACCGTATCGATAGATAACTTGATCCGAAATTCAGGTCACTTGACATCTTATGAGAATCGTGTCACGCGAACTGAAGTACCGACTTTCACGAAAGGTCAGTGGTTTTGACGGGCACTTTGCATTTAAGGGCAGTCACTGTAGAAAGTAATTTGGGCAGACGAGGTATAGAATAGGTGCAATGCATTCACGAGTGCTGGTCCTTTTTCATAGATGTAATTTGGAATACATAGGTGCATCACCAAGAAAGTTTGAAAATTTTCAAAATCCCATCAGTTGCAGCACCTCCCTGAAACATTCCAAGTTCCATTTATTCTATTATCTGAACACTATACTCGTCTTTTGTGGTAGGAATAATCGAACAACATTTCATAATTTCACGTATCTTTATTTCATATACACGTGTATATAGGAGGAAGAGAAGGGACGATTTATTTAAACATTTCGAGTTATATTTCAAGTTATATTTATTCTAACATTCTGTCAAAATATTCCAAATTAAAGAAATTCGTATGTCTAACTAGAATATTTGACAATCGCAGCCATCAGTTCGGTTCTCATTTGTAATTTATACAATAGGATAAAGCTAATCGCAAATGCCACAGATTTATATCTTGTTATATTTTTTAAATTAACATTTTAATTCGTGGCACTTTTTTTTAACTGCAGGAAATCTTCAAAAGACACCCTGGAGCCTCTCGAGGAGTAGTGTGAGACTTTTACTCGCTAAAACCCCACGACTACCTTCGCGCTTTAAGGGATGAGGGGGGCACGTAGCCTTAAAAAGGAAACGTCTCCCTCCCCCCCAGAATTTATGGCACCTACGTAAACCATCGTATTACTACACATTTTCTTATGCATAGAACAATGTCAGAACGTAGCGGCAAAATAGTAGAAGTAATTCCAATACTGTTGATATATTCTCATACTGTTAATATATTCTAATAAATATATACTTCGCTGAGAGTTTCAGCGTCCATTATATAATTATTATATACATTATACATTCATGCTAAAATGACGTATTATTAGGTGTGATCAGTGAGAAGTCGAACCAAGAGTAAGGGAGAGGGTGTAGTGGAACCATTGTTTATAAACTTAACCATATAAATCTACAAACTAAACTAAGAACAAATCCGGTGAAATACGATTACACACATGCACACTAGGTGATTCAAGTAATGGATGGCATACTAAGGATAGTATTAATAGATAATGCTTTCTAAAAGACATCTACGCGAACACATGCCGAAGCCGTTCATAGGACGGAAATCCCGGGACGTGGAAACACGCTGAGGTCCCTCGAACTGTTATTGAACCAGTTTTAGGTTCATTTGCAGGATGCGCAATTATTTTTACCTTCATTGGGTGTTCGAAATATTGCTGGTTTGAATCTTCGGCTTAAAATCACCGCACTTGGGGAAATTTGGTGGCACCGGCGGCAAATCCGACAATTCTCCAACCTGCACAACGAGTTGCATACCATCCACTTGATGTACAAGGATGTGGCAATGGTTTAACCAAAATCCTTGATAATGGAAAAATGTTAATTAACATACTTTTCATACGTATTCGGTATCTTGCGTAACTACGCAGTCCCATTACTTTTAAAATTCAACTGCAGAGCTTTGCGAACTCGGGCTAATCAAATTTTCTTTTAACATCTACTAGTAGCAACTCCACTTTCTGGTTTAAGGAGGCGGCAAGCTAGAATATGGAGACGTATTACCCACCTGCGTTATTTGCATAGAATCGGTATATGGCGTATCCATTGTTCGGCATGGTAAGAGTATCCTTGCCAGGGGGCGTATTGACATTCATTTTGATTTCATGGTTAGCCACGAGATACAGAAAGTACTCAACACTCATGTCACCAATGGAGTGGCCGGATGGGCCGAGTGGTTGGCCCATGCTTGTCACGCGAAATGAATGCCCGTGTAAATGGAAAGGATGCTGCATCGTCGGTTTGTGAACTGCAATTACAGTAAAATACGTGCTGAATTATAGACAGTATGAATATCTGGCGAAAAACATAAGCACGACCGAAACGTTTACTTTACTACCCGCTTACAGGCATCCGTGCCAATATCGGCTTAAATATCTCACGCTTACGTAGTACGATCGATTACTTACAGCCATCGATAAGTGCAACTTCAACAAGTGCATCCTTCTTGATCTTTCTCAGATGAATGCATGAGATAGGTATCGTGTTATTCCAGGGTGGCATATTTTCAGCATTGCAGAATTCGCCTGGAGGAGTATCATAGAACTGAGAAATCAGTGGAGAAGCTGGAGTTTGAAAACTGATATTGTTCACTGTGTCAATCATCATTATATCCGTCAGTGGAACTGTCGTCAAAGCCGGAAACGAAAGATTAATATTATAATTTAACGTGCAAATAACTTGGACGGTAATTACTAGCAACATGAACAAAATTTAACAGTGCTAAAATGAACATTGATGAACGAATGGTTTCGTGTTGTACCTGAAAACTCATTGTAAGTGTTAGGCTGCCATAACTCTTGAGGGGTATAATGGTATACGCCAGCACTCACGTAGAATCTTTCGTCTGGTTCTCCCGAGACATTTCGATCATTAGGAATCGCAGATTCGAGATTACTGATACAGAGTTCATTAGGATTCGAGCCGTCGCAATTACTGTCTATCGGCTGCAGAACCTGCGTTTTAATTTGTCATTAATAAGATTACTGTTACGCCGCAACAATATGCTGCGAACATTTCTGAAAATCCCGCACTGCCGGATTTTTTTCAGGCAATTATCATCTCACGTAGGATATTGATTCTTGGCGTACAATGCAGACCACGAGAAAACTTACAATTCCTTCGGGAAGTGGATTACTCTCGGTTGGTGGCAGCGTGTCTGGTATCGCAGGCGCACCAAGATA
The DNA here is from genome assembly GCF_050908995.1 of Andrena cerasifolii. Lineage (NCBI taxonomy): Eukaryota > Metazoa > Arthropoda > Insecta > Hymenoptera > Andrenidae > Andrena > Andrena cerasifolii. Next base: position 4,418,619 of record NC_135126.1, on the reverse strand, counting down.
TTGTAGTATAGCTAATTGTTGGATATTGTATAACTCGCAAAGACCCAGCGCACGGAGTTGCACCCAATATGCACCAGGAGTTGCATTAGTAGTTATTACGAAATCGAATCGCTCCCCTACAAGGTGACAAAATATAACGAATTTATTCACGGCACACCTCAGCTTTAGACGCAAACAAATGGCTCGTACTAATGGGTGAAATTGTTAAAATTAGTGTTAAACAGTTATCGAGCAGAAATGTTCCATACAATATTCGTTTATATCGTACCTGGATAAGAAATGATGGAAGTTATTTTGACGGGTTTCACAGGCAGTCCATCTGTCGCGATGAGCGTGTAATTGTGGTTTTGAATAGTAAGCTCTGCCGGGCAAATACCGCAGAAAGAATTAATCATACGGAAACGATAACGTTTGTTAGCATCCACGGTAAAAACTTCCGAAGAAGGAGTTGCTATATTGCCAGTCGGGTTCGTAACTGTATCATGAGTCATGGTTAATCGTTTTATTTTAAAACAGGCTCGACTATAATCCTGTTCTAACTGAATGCAATACTCGCTGTTTGTGTCCCTTTTCCATTGATGAAGACAGCATCTGGAAGCTGACCGAGTATACCATGCTGGCGGCCTGGATGGCGACTTGTTGTCTCTTCGTGCATCCAATCGGAGAGAAAAATTATGTGATTTGATAAATCGTAGTCATAAAGGTGAGAGTTAGGATCCTGCTGTGCTGGCTCGCGAATAATTAGACTACCGGCGAGGCCGTCCATTTTTTGCAACCCCGAATGAGAGTGCCAGAAATGGGTGCCGCTGTTACCCCCATAAAACTGGTACCTGCGGGAAATTTAACATTTCTCTCCGGTAAGTAGCCATACCTCTCGCTAATAGTCCTAACAGGACAATAAGCTACGTGACATATTGTTACTTTTAATTACCTAAACACATTCCCGGGATCAATGGGGCACTGCGTTATGAAGGGCGGCCCGTCGTAATACTGGCTACCAGTTTGGTACAGGCCGTGCCAGTGGATTGTTATAGCATCTTCCTTTATATTGTTCTGAACATCCACGACGATGTAATCGCCTAAGCAGACCTGTATGCTTGGTCCCGGCATCATTCTGTTCACTGTTAACGCCATACGCTCCACTCCATCGAGTGTCACGCACTGGCAGTTGGCGCAGATAGAATTACTAACATCCGGAATGCAATGTTCACACGCCCTAAAAATTGATTGCCCCGATATTCATTGGTCGGTCGATTAATTTAGATTAAATTGGTATGAAAATGTTGTAATGTGTACGTGGAACGTAGCAACTTTAACGTCAGTGGACATTCGAATAGCCCGCTATTAGGTACTTATTAGTTTCAAATTATTTTTACGTGCATGTGAAATGACAAGATCGTCAAGGATGAAATTAAATACTTACCCGCCATAAACGGGGTAACGTTCAACCGTGAAGCTGTAGTAACAAGTTTTTGGTGGATCTCCGGCGTGACAGGTACGGGCGCACTCGAGGGCATTCGATAGAGTAGGATCGTTTAGAATCTCAATGTTTTGACAATATATTTCGTTAATAGGTGGCATGCCACTGAGACCAGGTACATAACCAGCTATTATGTTGGACTCGGTTGATGAAATATTGGCTGCATCTGGAATTAGATCAGCATATTAAAATTCATGTTTTGTAAGGCGCCTTGATTTAAAAGCATTTATTAAACTTAAAGAGTTCATGCTTTTCTTCCTGTGTTACGAAAGGACAATTATTTCTACAGGTACCGATACCGCGTTTGAATTTTTGTTTTATTTTTCTATGCCCTTGCGGATCCACCCCAATAACTAAAATATATGTGTGAAATTTATAAATCTATGTGACGGAAAAAAGGCCCTTCGAATGAGTGGGTGACGAATAATATTAGAGAAAAAAATTCATACCGCACAGAGCATACACGCTGCATAACAGTATTACCCTTGCAAAATTCATATCCGTTAGGGAATATTATGACTGCTTCAGAGATCTGGATGCTGCTTCTTTTTATACGGTCCCAAAAATGCAATAATAATGGAGATAAACTGTAATCTTGTGTTTATCATTGTTCACATTAATTGCATTTCCACTTACAATCCATTTGCAACTTATGTGAATAATACTTATGTATACATATAAAGTCGTTTTGATTTACAATATAGAATTATATAGCTTACATGTTAAATTAATGTTTATCTGGCATGGCACTCGAATGGAGTTGATATGAGTAACGTTTATTGACTGGCAAAATAAGATTACTTAACAAAGATTTTATTTCTATTTAAATAAAGACGTCATTAATTACGCCACTTTTCAAGGCTCCTGATGTAACGTATGTTTTTCGCTGCATGAGTCAAGATGCAATATCTTCGAAATACCTGGTGATAATACCCATTGTATTTCACGAAGTATCATAAACGTTTATGCGTTCTTTATTTCATTCCGACATATGCGAAATTTTTCAAAGTTATGTTTCAAACATGTTATATCATATCAAATGCCATGACAAGAATTTCATTTCGAAAAACTCTAGAACTACTAGAATTTATCGAACACTTAATGGTCATTGATGGGATAACGTTCAATCACAAAGTTGAAATAACAAAGTTTCAGTGAATCCTATTCAATAAACCAGCATTGTGGAGAAGTTTATCGGTCAGAAAATTTGTTTCGTTAACCTAGGGTGATGGTTTGAAAAAATCGTTTTTTTTCTGAATGTTTAAGGTCTCAAAAATATATCTGCACAGTGTCAAAGTGGATCTCGAAAAATTCTCGGATTTACGGAAAGTTTTGTATAGGTAGTGCATCGCTGGTATCCGAGTGCACGCACAAATAATTTGGTGTCTATCGCCCGAAAAGTTTATATTCAATATGTAATCCAAATGTAATTAGAAGTATCATTCTACTAATATAATAAATGCGAAAGTGTTATTGGATGTTTCTAACTCAATCACGTCGCAACTACGCAACGGATATTTCTGAAATTTTGTATAGTATACGTAGTATAGGACCAGGAATAACATATAGGATACTTTTTATCCCGATTTCTTTAACCGATCTGGACCAAATTGTGCGTAATTACTCTCTAGAACCCTGCAGAAAATATAGGCTACCATGAAATCTGGACATGCCACCCTTCCCCCTTATTTCACCCTCTTGACACTCCGTGATTCTAAAGAAGAGAAAATAATATGAAAGTAATTATTGTCCTAATACAATTATAAAACACACATTGGAAAGATCGTTTCCCGCATTCGATGAGCGCGACGTAGTAAATCCCTTGAAATATTTCAAGAAGTAGAATGTATGAAATGTGAAATCCTTCTTTCGGCTACTGAACCCAACCGCGTGCCGGCGTCAGATAAACAGAGATGTACATTTACGGTGGTTCTTATTTTCGACTTTTGAAATTTTTTCCTGGTTTTCTTCGCGGCACCCCTATAATAGTTTAAACCAATAAAAAAAAACTGTGCAAAGTTTTAGCCCGATTGGGTAAGGGGAAAAGGAGCCCCTGGGCCCCCGAACGTTTAAATAATTACTTAAGAGCGCACAAAGTCGATTCTATTTAATTATCCTTTAAGTTATTGAATACGTCAAGAAACATGTCAAACGAAAGTTGTGGATCCAGACAAGGAGCATCTTTTGTAAGTATATTGTATTTATAAGCGATATGTCAAATTCGCGCCATGGCTCCAAGTATGCCTGCTGTATGTGCGCAGTAGCGAGAGAGAATGCGAGAGAGAGAGTAGCGAGTTAGAAAAAGAGTAGGGTCACTCGGGGTAATATGCCACTACTCAATAATTTTTGGCCCCAAAAACGATATAATTCGGATCATAATTAAGGATATTACGTGAAAAGCGTGAAGAGCGAAACCGCGATCACAAAAAGGTAAACGATTAAGTTTAATTGCGAAAGCCAATTAATTAGTTACTTTAGTGGAAATATTAATCCCAGTGGCTATTACTGTGACAAATAATGTTAACAACATTTACACTAACCGCCCAGTATAAATTATTATTAACTAGAAGGACTCGAGTAAGTATTATATCTTTATGCGAACGTATAAACATTTTCACATTGCGCACGACTTTAAAGAACTCGAGAAGAACCAGGATCTGACATACCCGGGACAGAAGAATGCATTGGATGTCAATCTACTCTATGCATACATGTCTCGTCTGTGATTGGATGTAAAGCCTATTCTGTAATATCATTTTGAATACAACATTTTCAAAAAGGATTTCACTAGTATAAAATATGAATAAAAATAAGAATAAAATGTGGAAATCCTTTCCGTATGATATTATGTCTCTACTATATCAACTATATTTCAATAATGTTACTATTATTAAATAAGAATTTTCTAAGAAAAACGTTGAAAACGTGCAAACTCATTGATATTAATCTGATCATTCTTATCGCTCACTTTTCTGTTTTCTCAGTACATGTGCAATGGGATTGTTGGAGAAAGAAGTTAAATCCGTCAATAAATCTAAGATACCAGTGTGCCAAGTGTCTCTAAAAAGTTTAGCCAAAACTTTTCCAACAAAGCAGATAAGAAATTATCAGGCTATTTAGTATACGTCAGCTGACGCAATATATCCTTTAAGGCCTTAAATCGGGTTCTTTCATGTTTATTACACTATTTTTGGCAACAATAACAAAATCGAAAATCTTATAATACCCGGCAAGATTGAGGGCGTTCACATGCAGTCACATGTATCCTAACACACGAACGACACTGTATCAACCGTGTCAACAATCAAGATGCCTCTGACTTAATCCTGTAAAAATTTTGCGTTTCATTTGTCAACTAACAGAATTTCGTAACATGGCGTAAGCATCGAAGCATCAATTTCGTTAAGATTCAAAAGCTGTCATCGATCAGTTTCAAAACACTTTATTCCACATCAATTGTAATTTATACAGAAAAATAAAGCTAACCGCAAATGCCACAGATTCATACCTTTTCGTATCTTAAAAAATCAGCATTCAGGATAGCGCCAGTATGGTGCGAGATTTTTAATCACTAAAACCCCACGGCCACCCCTTGCGCTTTGAGGAGGGTGGCATGTACCCCTAGTAATGAAACGTACACTATCGTATTATTACACATTTCCTTATTCATAAACACAGTCAGAATGTAACGAGAAAATAGTAGAAGCAATTTCCTTCAATACTGTTGATATGTTATCATACTATAAATATATATATATTCTAATACATAGGGATATCGTCGCTGAAAATTTTATAATCATATGCATTATATACTCATGCTAAAATTATATATGTGAGATCAGTGAGAAACAGAATAAAGTGTAAACACGAGGGTGTAGTGAAACCATTGTTTATAAACTTAACTATATAAATCTACAAACTAAAACCAAAACTGCAACCGAAATTAAAACTAACACTAAGAACAAATCTGGTGAGCCACGGTTGAACAAAAATTTATCGCAAACTATAAGCATGGCTACTTACGCCACTAAGAAGTGAACGTAAGGGTTGACATACCAACGATAGCATTTATAAATAAATTGTTGAGCATCGGACAAATATCATGCTTTCTAGAAAATATCTACGCAAAGACATGCCGACGCCGTTTACAGGATGGAAATCCCACGACGTGGAAACACGCTGAGGTCCCTCGAACTATTATTCAACCACTTTGTAGGTTCATTTGTAGGATGCGCATTTGAGGGCTCGGATGCAATAAGGGGACTAACGCTCGAAAATGCGAAAGAGTATTATCCAAACGCTAAGAAATATTGGAAACTTAAATATTGTTAAACTGTATTTAAAAAAATATATTGTTGTAAAGCGCGTCACGACACACATTTTTCCTATTTACAGTTTGTTTATCGAATCATTACTTCGAGCTAAAAATTATAAACAAAACAGTTTTCATTGTCCAAAATCATACATTTTACGGCTTCGCTGGAGTTTTCTAAAGTTATATTTTAAGTCTCATAACGATCCCTTAATATTTACTCAAGCTATCGCAATTTATGTTTAAAGAAATAATGATTTTGGACGATGAAAAATTGTTTGTTTATAATTTTTAGTTCGAATAGTAATGATTCGATAAACAAACTGTAAATAGAAAAAATGTGTCGTGACAAGCTTTACAACGCTATACTTTTAAAAATACAGTTTAACAACATTTAATTTTCCAATATTTCTTAGCGTTTAGACAATAATTTTTCCCATTTTCGAGCGCTAGTCCCCTTATCGCAACCGAGCCCTGAACTATTATTTTTTTAGCAGTTCGAAAAATGCCTATTTTTAATCGCCGGCTTAAAATCACCGCACTTGGGGAAATTTGATGGCACCGGCGGCAAGTCCAACAATTCTCCAATCTGCACAATGAGTTCCATACCATCCATCTGATGATAAACGAAGTGGCAGTGGAGTAACCAGAATCCTTGATAAACGAGAAAATATTCAGTTTCTTGCCTGACTACGCAGCCCCCTTGCTTCAACAATTCGTCTGCAGAACTTTGCAAACTGGCTCTAATCAAATTTTCTTTTAACATTTGCCAGTAACTTCACTTTGTACTGTAAGAGGACAGCAAACTAGAATAAGCAAGCTTATTACCCACCTGGGTTATTCGCATAGAACCGGTATATAACGTATCCGTTGTTCGGTATGGCAAGAGTATCCTTGCCAGGGGGCGTCTTGAGATTCATTTCGATTTCATTGTTAGCCTCGAGCTGCCGGACGTAATCAGCAGTTATGAAATCAGTGGCGTTATCGACTGTGCCAAATGGTTGGCCCATGCTTAGCACGCGGAATGCATGCCCGTGTAAGTGGAAAGGATGTTGTATCGACCCTACCTGAACTGCGATTATAATAAAACACGTGCTCAATTATAGACAGTAAGAATATTTTGCGAAAGACACCAGTACCTAGGTACGGCCGAAACATTTGCTTTACTACCCACTGACAGGCGTCCCTGTCAATAACAGCTTAAATATTTAAAGCCGAGGCAGTATGCTCGATTACTTACAGCCATCGATAAGTGCAAATTGAACAAGTGCATCCTTCTTAATCTTTATCAGATGAGTGCATGTGGCAGGCCTTGTGTTGTTCCCGGGCGGCAGGTTTTCGAGGTTGCAGAATTGCTTCGAAGGAATATCATTGAACTGAGAGAGCGGTGGAGAAGCTGCGGCTTCGTAAGATATATTGTTCACTGTGTCAATCACCATTACACCCGGCCGTGGAACTGTCGTAAAAACCGAGAACATAAGAATATTATTAGTGCAACGTGTAAATGGCTTGCGCAGCAATCTCCAGCAATAGGAACAAACTGTAGCGATGCTAAAAGATGAACATTGTTGAAGGAATGACTTTCATGTTGTACCTGAAAAGTCACTGTAAGTGTTAGGCTGGAACAGCTCTTCGAGGCTATAGCCGTACGTGCCAACAGTGAAATAGTATTTCAGGTCTGGTTCTCTCGATACATTTTGATCATGACGAATCGCAGAGTTGAGATCACTGATGCAGATTGTATTAGGATCAGAGCCATCGCAATTACCTACTGCTGGGTTCAGAACCTGCGATTTAATTTGTCATCAGTAAAAATGCTGCACCACCCCGATGTTCTAGATTCTCCATGGAGGTATAGTGGTATGTAACACGAGAAACAACTTACAATTCCTTGGGGGAGTCCATTATTATAGCTTGGTTGCGGTGTAACTGGTGTCGTAGACGCATTAAGATATTGTAACGTAGCTAGTTGTTGGATACCGGGAGTGGCGCAGAAACCCCGTGCACGGAGTTGGATCCAGTGTGCACCGGCAGTTGCATTAGTAGTTATTACGAAATCGTAGCGCTCCCCTGCAAGGCGACAAAATATAACGAATTTATTCGTGGCATACGTCAGCTTTAGACGCACACAAACAGCTCGTACTAATGGGTGAAATTGTTAAAATTAGTGTTAAACAGTTATCGAGCAGAAATTTTTCATACACTATTCGTTTATATCGTACCTGGGTAAGAAACGATGGAAGTTACTTCGACGGGGTTTATAGGCAGACCATCCACCGCGATCACTGTCAAATTGTGGTTTTGAATAGTAAACTCTGCCGGGCAAACAGTACAGAAGGAATTAACCATACGGAAACGATAACGTTTTTTAGCTTCCACGGTAATAACTTCTAAAGGAGTAGTTGTTGTGTTGCCACTCGGGTCCTAAAGTTTATCATAAGTAATGGTTAATCTTTTTATTTTAAAACAGGCTCGACTATAATACTGTTCTAACTGAAAGCAACACTCACTGTATATGTCCCTTTTCCATTGATAAGCACAGCATCTGGAAGCTGACCGACTACACCAGTCTCACGGCCTGGATTGCGACTCGTAGACTCTTCGTGCATCCAATCGGAGAGAAAAATTACGTGATTTGATAAATCGTAGTCATAAAGCTGGGAGTTAGGATCCTGTTCTGCTGGCTCGCGAATAATTAGAGTACCGGCAAAGCCGTCCATTTTCTGCAACCCCGAATGAGAGTGCCAGAAATGGGTACCGCTGTTACCCGCATGAAACTGGTACCTGCGAGAAATTTAACATTTCGCTCTGATAAGTAGCCATACCTCGCTAATAGTCCTAACAGGCCTATAAGCTACGTGACATATTGTTACTTTTAATTACCTAAACAAATCCCCGGCATCAATGGGGCACTGCGTTACGAAGGGTGGCCCGTCGTAATACTGGCTACCATTTTGGAACACGCCGTGCCAGTGGATTGTTATAGCTTCTTCCTTTATTTTGTTCAGAACATCCACAACGATGTAATCACCTAAGCAGGCCTGTATGCTTGGTCCCGGTATCATTCTGTTCACTGTTAACGCCATACGCTCCACTCCATCAAGAGCCACGCATTGGCAGTTGGGGCAGATAGAATTAGTAACATTTGGAGTGCAAAGTTGACACGCCCTAAGAATTAATGCACAGAATTTCATCACAATTTGTTATTCAAGTACTGTAATGTGTACTTGGTACCTAGCAACTTTAACGTCAGTGGACGTTTGAATCGCCTGGTATTACTTAATAGTTTCAGATTACCTTTACGTGCAGATGAAATGACAAGATCGTCTCGATAAAATTAAATACTTACGCGTCGTTAACGGGGTAACGTTCAACCGTAAAGCTGTAGTAACAAGTTTTTGGTGTATCGCCGGCACGACAGGTACGGGCGCACTCGAGGGCATTCGATAGAGTAGAGTCGTTAACAATCTCAGAAGTTTGGCAAGTCGTTTCGTTAATAGCTGTCATGCCACTGACACCAGATACATATCCAGCTACTATGCCGTGCTTGGTTGTTGAAGTGTTGGCCCCACCTGGAATTAGACAAGCACGTTAAAGGACATATTTGAAAATGTTACTGTAAGCCGTTGTAAAGCGTTCCGTTTTGCGGGGCACCTCGAATTAAAAGCATTTAATAAACTTAAACAGTTCATCCTTTTGTTCGTGTGTTGCGAATAGGACAATTATTTCTGTAGTTACTCGTACCTTGTTTGGGTTTTTGTTTTTTTTTTCTATACCCTTGCGAATCGACCCCAATAACTAAAATATGTATGTGAAGTGTACAAATCAGTATGACATAACAAAGGCTCTTCGAGTGATCGGATGGCGAATAATTTTTTGGAAAAAGTTCATACCACATAGAACACACGCGCTGCATAGCAGTATTCCCCTTAGAAAGTTCATGTCTAATAAGAAATATTTCGACTGCTCCTCAGATCTGGATGCTGCCCCTTTTTATACGATCCCAGAAGTACAATTAGAGTGGTTATACATTTTAATTTCGTGTTTATCATTGGTGACATTGACCGCATTCCTGCTTACAATCTATTTGCTACGTATGTGAATAATACTTATATGTTCGCGTAAAGTCCTTTTGATTTACAATAGAGAATTATAAGACTTACATCTTAGAGTGGTTCCCAACTTGTGGGCCGCGAATTGTTTTCTGGGGGTCACCGCTTCACTTTTAGTCGACGATTCTTAGCACCTATTTATTTTAAATGAAATTTAATAATAAGGCGTTTCGCTACAGGTGGTAAACCTTTTGGGGCTGAATCTACAGTCTAAAATAGGGCGAAAATATGGAATACAATTTTTTAATATCGCGTTTCGTTTTCAAGAAAAAAGACTTTGAATTTCATCCGAGTACGCGCGCGCCGAAGTTTGTATAGTTTTAGGCGCCTCCGATTAACTAAATAAATAAAATAAAAGATAAAATAAATTCTCTCTGCTTACTCTAAATTTCATTATTTTGCGAAAAATGTATATTTCTAATCTACTTATCTCTGTGTCGAAGACAATATTCTAAATTTAACTATAATATGACTTTATCAGGCAAAGTGTTTGTAGCATAAACAGAGATGTACAGATACAGTGGGTCGCAAAAGTATTCGGACTCACTCTTTAAAATAGAATAACTTTTTTAAAATTCATCCAAAAGACTTGAGTTTTTTTGAGAAGCTAAATTGGCTCATCACAGGCTCAGATAAAAAGTTGAAAAAGCGACCATCACTATGTTTTTCGTTATTCCGACCAATTGTAATTTTTTTTTATAACGGCGAAACACGTCACCTACTAAACTAATCTTTCTAGCTTCTCAAAGAAACTCACGTCGTTTGAACAAATTTTAAAAAACTTATTCCGTTTTAAAGGGTGTCCGAATACTTTTGCGACCCACTGTTAGTGGAAAATGTATATATAAGTCTTCTGTTACTACTGTAAACCCTCCTATAACGTGGTACTCTCATAATGTGGTTTCCATATAGGTACATAACGCGGTACGAATTAATATGATTTTTACTGTGTAATTCTGAGTTTCTTGTAACATGATTGCCATGTGACGCAGTACGAATTAATCACGTTAATGGAGGGTTGATTTATCCTGGTACCTTTGAATAAGAAGGGATTCAGCGATAATCCTAATAGGTACTCTAAATTTTATAATTTTGAATCTGACCCTGTTCACACAGAATTCTTAGAAATTAAATAATAAATATGTAATGCGTAATCGTATTTACTGGGAACCGACACGCGATCAGATAAGCTACGGTCAATTTATCACAGCTGAACCGACGCTAATCAATAAATTCAAGATATGCGTTATATAGATTAGCAGAAATGTAACAGGGTTTCACTTTCTGTCATCATGTACGCGTTGATCGTACTTTTTATGGTCTGCTCGACTGTTAGCGGCAATGGTAACTTTATTTGGCCCTTCACTATGCGTATATTTCGAAAATTGACGGCGCGGCGCGGCGTTCGAGAATTAAATTCTTCGTTTTATGAATTATGATTGCAATTCTAATTATTAACCTTGTTTCATCAACGTCCTTTGTGGTATTTTGTGTAAGGATCGCTGGACACGCGTATCGTTGGTGGGAATAATGCACTGGACGGCAAGTACCCTTACCAAGCATCAATAAAAATACATGGTTCCCACATTTGTGGGGGATCTATTATCCACCATCGATATATATTGACTGCTGCTCATTGTATTAACACGTAAGTATCAATTAACACTACACTTTTGGTTACAGCTAAATATGAAAATGACAACAATCGACCACGATCTTCAAAATATAATACAAATAGATAGTGTTAATAGATATCTTCGTGTAACTTACATTCTAATTACCGAAACACTATATAGTCCACTTAAAGACAATCGGAAATAAGATCAGAGCACTTAGATACAGAATAAATTGAATAATTCGCTGGAGCTTACCTATTTCGTCACGAATCTCTGTCGACTAACAGTTCAATGCGGCGGAAAATAATTGCCAAACGCGCGTGAGCTTCTTTCATTTATTTTCAGGAATAAGTATGGTATACGGTTGTGTCCTGGTTTCTCCAATTTGTATTATTAAAACGAAATTCTAAAAAAGTTGAAACTGTAATAGTTACAATTGCCCGGTCTAAAATTGAAACGATAAGATCCCCATGATTTTCTACATGTTGCTCGCAAAAATGCTTTTCCCGCCATTGTTCGATACGAGTTGATTAAGTAGCAAATAAACCAATGTGACCTTAATTGCACGCACTATTTGAACAGTAAAACACAAAATTAGCGAAGCGCGAGTGAAAGATCAGGAAGTATGTAGCATCCGCTGTGAATTGTAGATACAAGTATCAGCGACTTGCGTTGCTCGTAAACTGTACTACCAAAACCTACTATAGATTGAAACGAGCTCTTATCGTCGATTGTTTGCGATCCTGATAAAAGAAATGTAAAGTGCCTTGTTAAGGTGGATATTCGAAGGGTGTTGAAAAATATCTAACGTTACCAGGTAGCCAAATTAATTAGTAACAAAAGAACAGCTTGAGAGACTTACAAGTATATAAATGCTTTTTGCAAACAATGTGAAGTATCTACATTATTAAATTAAGCAAATGTTTTCAAATGAAACAGTGGCATTGATAATATCATTAGCTATAAGTGTGCTTATAAAAATTCACTAATCTAAGCACGCAAGTTTGCAGCGTACTGCTCAACGTTTGCAAAATTACCGTTGGGACCAATCGTATATTCGGGGATGGAGATACATATCAGGCCCAAGAAATGATGCGCCACCCGTCCTACCGCGAATCTGTATTCGATAATGACATCGGTCTAATAAAAGTGGATAGAGATATTATATTCGGTATCAAAGTTCAACCGATTAATCTTGCATTCACATATGACGTTCCTGCAAACACAAGTGCTATCGTAACTGGATGGGGAAGACTAACCGTAAGTGACAAATTATTTGCATTAACGCAGAAGACATTTGGAAGTATGTAAGCGAATGAAGTAAACTTAGTTGAAGTAGAATTTCAACGTAATTCGAAGCAATCTACCAGCGCACAATTAGAACCCCAAGTGGGAGAAACACTTCCACAGTTTAGAATAAACGAATTATTATACAGAAAACAAAATTTTCTCGACTTCTTCAGCTGTTCAATTAAATATCCTGAAAGTTTCAAAAAGATCCATTGAACCATTTCTTTGAAAAAAAAATCACAAATACCACCTCACTTTCGTCGAGTTACACGAGACTCCCAAGTTCTGCAATAATGTTAGTAGAATGCAATTACTGTTGTAACAATACTTCCTGTTTCAGACAAACGGAACGGTCCCTTATATAATGCAAGAGCTCAATGTAACTATAATATCGCAAGCTACGTGCTCGCAGGTTTACGGTTCGGCTATAACTAAACGTCATCTTTGCACATTTTTAGGACGAAACAAGGGCGTTTGCAATGTACGTAATTTATAAATTAATAACAGGAATACAATGGACGTTCATAATGTTTTTAATAGTACAATAATTAAACTAAAAGGGAGCCGACATTCTCGTAAAACGTAAAGTCACCGTATTCATGGTTGGTCCACGGATAATTCTCCTATCCTTCGTCATTCAACCACTATCAAAAATACAATCCACACACTTCTTATGAATCGTCACTGCAGTTGGTCAAACAAATTGAATACCGAATTAAGCAAACGATAATTGAGAAAACGCATTACACAGATGACTCATTCAGTGTCAGATGTATAATACGAATTATACATAATGCACCATTCACCTGTTCTATCATAGAACAGATGAGAACAAATATTATGACCCATCAGTTTGTTTTGTTTAACCGCGAATATTTCTAATTTCATCTTCGTCGAGGGTGAAAGTGACGTCGCTGCGATTGTTGGTCTCGCGAAAAGCTTGCCGGGTTTTATCATTGATTTCTTATCGGTATTAATGTTACTTACTTTAGGGTGACTCTGGTGGTCCTCTGGTTGTGAACAACGTACAAGTCGGAATCGTTTCGTTCGGCCGTGCATGTGCGCTGGGCTATCCCGACGTGTATACCAGAGTGTATAGTTACAAAAGCTGGATTACCAATGAAATATATAGGAAATCAACAGGTGCAGGAAACGTGCATCGAGGGAGTTGGACTGCGCTAATGCTGGCAATATCAACGATCGTGTCGTATTTACACTTGGCCTCGTAAGGACATTGCAATTTAGTGAATCTCGAATGCGCAATCAAAGAAGAGACACTATAACGTGTGCACCTCTTACTAATTGCAGGTGTATTGTCAACGAAACGTATATTACTTAGTACAATAAATAGACTCCTTTTATACCTTCTAGATACTTTAATTACAATTTATACAATCAGGCATCGAATGATAATAAACCACCGATAATGTAGGAGTAGTTACCGGAAGTAACCACGATGCGGAAAGAATTTAAACCCCCCCCATCCTAATTTCTATCTTCCTTTTACGATGATTATACCAATTACATTTGTTTTTATACCATTTTAATTGGTGGCAGATAATTGCCACATTTCGGGAAGTCCTTCGGAACAGGCGGCAGATCACTTTGCTCTCCAACTTGCACGATAAGAGCCATACCGACCAGTTGATGGTAAACGAAGTGGCAATGGAGCATCCAGTATCCTTGAAAGTGAGAAACGCGTTGGATTTCATTTACTAGTGGCAAGTGGCACTGTCGTTACCACGGCAGCCCGATGTCTCGATGTTTTTCAATCGAGAAATATTGGGTTGCAAGGGCAGCCAAACGAAATAGCAAGCTAACGTATCGCGTACCTGGATTCGTCGCATGGAATCTGAATATCACGTATCCGTTGTTTGGTACGGCTATCACGTCTTTGGCAGGAGGATTCTTCAGATTCTTGCGTATCTGGTTGTTCATCTGAAGTTGCTTCAAGAAATCGATGGTCAGCGTGGTGCTGTTACTTGTGAACGGACCCAAAGGTGTACCCATGCTGATAACACTGAACGCGTATCCGTGGAAATGGAAGGGATGGTATATGTCCGGCACACCGACTGCAACGATGGAACAGATTTATAATGTCCGCACGTGCAATGTGATTAGCGCGCATGCCGTAGACACGCGCACCTCCTAATGATCGTTATGTCGCGTGGAATAATATACCCGTGCGATTTCATGATTTGCCCGTAATTAGCGCAATTACAGTATACGTACATTGATCGATGAGTATGAATTCCACGACAGCGCCCAGTGGGACCTTTATCAGATGCGTGCACACGCACTTGTCTGTGCAGTTTCGCGGTAAATTATGAGAATCGCAGAACTGGGAGGGAGGCAGATCTTCGAGCTGAGAGCTCGGCGGGGAAGGTGGGACAGCGTACGATATTCCGTCAATCATTGTAGCTACTTGGACGCCTGGCGCCGGGGCTGTTGAAGAGATTTAAGAATATTATGTAACAGAATCGACTGCCAACACGCGGATACGTTGGAATATTGATCCAGAGCGACTCACTTAGGAAGTCCTTGTACGTTCCCGGTCTGAAAGCTTCATTCGCTGAATATGCGTGGAGACCTATGGGTAAATAGAACTGCAGGTCCGGCTTTGGTTTCAAGAGAACTGGAGGGAGCGGCACGGCACTCTTCAGTTGCGTGATGCAAATTTCATTTGGAGCCGGATTGTTGCAATCGGTCTGTATCGAGTTCAATTTCTGTGGACAAGGGAGGATCCCTCGCGTTACGGATGGCAGGGCAACTTGGTACTCTCGGCGTAACAACTGTACCGTTGCAGGTTTTATATCGTTAGGTACATAGAATGTTATTAACTACTCACAGCTCCTGGATTAAGCCCACCAATGTAACTAGGCGGCGGCGTGGCCGGCGTCGAGGGTCCATTAGTGTATTGCAATATAGCTAACGATTGAATTTGTTCGTCCGCGCAATCGCCCAATGCCCGAAGTTGTATCCAATACGCACCAGGGGCCTGATTAGTGTTTATCACAAAGTCGTACCTTTCCGCTGCAGAAATTACACATTTAACAACGGGAAAGTTACTCTACGTAGATGTGTACTGCGCGCTGATCATGGTAAACGTAATTCCAGATTGGTTTTAAAATGGTCAACCAAGTCGTACCTGGTAATGAAATAACGGAATTCACTACAATAGGTTGTACAGCCACACCATCAGTGGCGATGACAGTGAGTTCGTGCCCTTCGATGGTTAATTGTGCAGCGCATACAGTACAGAACGAATTAATTAGACGGAAACGATATCGTGAATTAGCGTCCACTGTGATAACATCAATGGCACCGGGCGACAAAACTCCCTGAGTGTTCTATCGCAGAAACGAAATTTTAGTATTAGTTACCACCATCTCGTTACTCTTTTAAAATTCTACCTTCCCATTATGCATAAGAAAAAGACTCCTATCTTAACCCTCCGTGGTCTCACCTTTTTATAATCACAAATTGGTCACATGGTCACTGTACTCCAGCGTCATGTCTGACAAGGGGAGGACAGGGTCGATAGTCATCGATTTTGATGAGCCTAGACGCGATGGATCTATGTCGAAAATAAGTAAATAGGTGTCCGAGCGTTTAAGCCAATAACAGGCGTTAATAATAGAGATATTTACACGTAAATTATTAAACATTTCATAGTAGCCGTGGGGTTTTAGTGGGTAAAAATCCCTTAGTACCCTGATGCCCCCGGGGGATTCCCCTCTGAAGGCGTGGGGTGCCTTTTGAAGATTTCCCCACGTTAAAAAAAGGATAAATTATTTTTTTATAAATTTTTTATAAATTTTCTGCGATTGGCTTAAACGCTCGGACACCTATTTACTTATTTTCGGGTATAGATTCATCGTGCCAAGGCTCATCAAAATCGATGTATATCACACCCTGTCCTACCATTGTCGTATTCTTGAATCTTTTAACTTTTGAGTGATACTTGTACATTTTTAATACTCATAAAACCATGCTCTCTTAGTATTTCTTTAAAAATGTAAAATTCGACATGTTAACATTTGTATTTGAAAAAATAGTTGTGGATAAAAGCGATTCTTTTTGTTAAAATTCACAAAAAAACTCACTATAAATTTACAGAAATATTAGCAGAAACATATACTAGGGTGCGATACACCCCGTCTGACCACGACGGGTCAGACTCCAAACGATACGTCCCTCACTTTTTCTTCTTACCTATAGACGTCATTTCATTCTCTCGTCCGTAAGTAACAGTATTATTAAAAAGCTGATTGAAAAATCCTATTTACCGAAAGCTGTCCTTTCCCATTGATCAGAACTCCATCAGGGAACTGTCCTGTGATACCGGTCTTGCGGCCTGGGAATCGTTCGTCACCTGATTCGTTCATCCAATCGCTGATATGGATCACATGATTTACTAGATCGAAATCGTACAGGTGTGCATTCGGCTCCCTCTCCGCTGGTTCCCGAACGATCAGAGTTCCGGTAACGCCGTCCAACTTTTGTACGCCCGTGTGAGCGTGCCAGAAGTGGGTGCCACTATTTTGCGGGCGGAACTGATACCTGTGTGAAATATCTCGTTAAGTCTAAACAATTCGCGAAACTCCTTACAACTCAACGATACGATTCATTGCGCGTATTCCACGATAAGACTCGTTGGTTACCTAAACTTATTCTCAGCATGGATCGGACACTGGGTTAGATAGGGCACCCCATCGAAATATTGATCGTCCTGTTGGAAAATCCCGTGCCAGTGGATGGTTAAATCAATCTCTTTCACTTTATTCACGACATCGATCACGAGCTTGTCACCCTTGCAAATTTGTATAGTTGGACCTGGTAGCATTCTGTTCACAGTTAAAGCCATACGATCCACTCCGTTGGCAATTACGCACTGGCAATTCGGGCAGACTTGATTGGTGAAATTGGACGCGCATAAATCGCACGCGCTTAAAGGAAAGGATAAAATTCAGTGTAGCTTTGTCGCTGTGGTTATGCCTAGTTACTAAGTAGAATATTTAAGTTTTAAAGTGGCACTGGAACGTGCTCTTCCGTTGCGAGGTGGAGGCATTGAAGTCTCCCAAATCTAGTCTCTTAAGTAAGTAGGGATCTGTTACGATCACAGACTCGAAATTCCTTGGAGATACTTACCGGCCGTTGATTGGGTATCGTTCAATGACGAATTCGTGATAACATGTCTTCGGCGGCTCGCCAAGCTGACATGTACGGGCGCACTCGAGGGTATTGGATAGACCGGGATTTTTGCGAATCACAGCAGTCGAACAATCATCCGGGTCAATGGGCGGTATACCGCTGACACCAGGTACATATCCAGCTAATATGTCTGAGCGGGGCTTGCAATCAGCTACTACTGAAATTTAATAGATGACGGGACATCTCCTTCGTAGGACAGGTATGTAGAAATTCTACAGGGGCCGTCTTTAAATTACGTAAGGATAATTTTGGCGATTTCTTAGCCACTCCTTCCCCCAGTATTAGACTTCGTAAGATTTTACATTCCAACCCCCTTCCTTACGTAATATCTTGCACGTTGATTTTTCCAGTTATTAAAATTCTTTTAAAGGTTCATATAACTCATTTAACTGTGTCACGTGTGTGCGATGGAGCATCGTGTTTTAGGCTACTCGTATTAAAAAGTACGTTAAAAAATATTACGTAAAATGCTACCCGACTCCTTCCACCCCCTTTCTAAGAAAACGTAAGAAATTCGCAACCCCCTCCTCCCAAAAAATCGTTACCTAATTTAAGGTCAACAGGGGCGGATTTGAAAATTTTAATTTAAAAGAGTTGAGGCAATTTTAAAATCAATCCAATACGACAACTCACGCGTGAGTTTGATAATCTGCTGCATAAAAAAAAATCTTAAGCCTTTGCGATTAAACCTTTTTCAATTTCCTTCGCCGAAATTTTGCCGCCCTAGGCTACAGTCTACTTAGCCTATATTGAAATCCGCCCTTGGTAGTCGACAAGTAATAATAAAGTGGCAGTTGAGAATTCGCTTTATTAACAGTATTCTTTTATTCTAATCTATTGCATATATAAGTGCAGAAAGAGTAGAAAAAGAATTCATACCTGTGATAATGTACGTGGCACATAGAAGTATGCTGCTTAAAACCCGCATCTTGATTGCGAAATAATACGACTACTCCACGTTGGGATTTGGTTCTTCTTCTTATATAGCGGTGAGGGCATACCGATTATTTGAACAGTTTCCTCGATGCGCAGGTGGACATACTTATCAAATGCAATTTCTGTTGTCCTTTTCATGAAATTTATTGTTGGCATTAATAGGGCAATCGCCCATTATGTACGCCCATTATAACGCGTGTGAAGGCTGTTAAACACGTACGTTATAATTTTGTATTACTAGGCGCGTGGCGGCCTTTGTGATTATACATATCGCCACTTGTGACACAAACTACGTACTTTAAGCGATGTGTTTTATGCAACCTGTCAAATA
Organism: Andrena cerasifolii; assembly: GCF_050908995.1. NCBI lineage: Eukaryota > Metazoa > Arthropoda > Insecta > Hymenoptera > Andrenidae > Andrena > Andrena cerasifolii. The sequence continues at coordinate 4,399,328 of NC_135126.1, read as the reverse complement.
TGCTTCGGTAATATTGATTAAAAAATTACGCATCCGCGCCTCGCGTATCACTACTATCGCCACTGTACGTTCGAACGAACTCTTTCGACGCTATTTCAGCGAGAGTCATCATCACGATAAACTCATGCTTCATCTGGGATGTGTCGGGCTAGGTACCACTTTATAACATTCGTGATCCTCTTCGACTGTATCGCGAGGCCGATTCAGAATATCGGACATATATTTACTCTACGTAATTACAAATAATATCGTCGCATTGAACTCCCTCGTGGTGTGCGCAACACATAAAAATTCAATTATACGCGAACACTCTGTGCACATAACTATAAATTGGTAGCATTCAAGACCAAGTCTCCAATATTTACCATGAATGGTCAAACGATTATTGACCATTCTGCTTAATTGTCGTCCTCCGTTTTCCACTTTCTTATATAAGTCTAGTGTTTTTACAATACTCTGAAACGTGTGTCGTTTTTGCACGTCGTCATTATGATATATGTATACGAAAAGAAAGATGGTATTGTTGACGCAATTGGAAAATAGCTGTTAATGACACTTTACATTTGGAAGGGGACTTAAAACAGTGCTAGAGTAGAATATAGTAAACTATTATCTAGGGAATGATATTCGCGATAATAACTTTTAGAGGCATTTCAATAATCTAGTTGTTGCACAGCCAGCATTTTTAGAGGAAATCAGGTCTGCTGTGAAAGAACGTGTGCATTGGAAACTATACAGGGGTATACATCTCTAATCTTTATTAGTTTATTTGTAATACCTGTAATCTGCAAATAGGGTACTGATGAAGCTATTCGTTTATAAACCTTTTTAGTGTTAATCGGTAACACCCGCGAAAAAAGTGCGCGTGCAAAATGTGAAACGGTGTAAAGACTATTTTATTTATAAATTGTTTGCATCCTGCAGTATGGATTTCATTTTCTATAAAAAAGAAAATGCATAATTCATTGAAAAACCAGAGTGTGTACTAAAGACGCCGTCACATTTGTTCCAACTGTATTAGGAAATTGATAACTAATTAAATATAAACAAAATAATTGCAAATATCACATCGAGAATTAGTCCAGGCTCTATATTTTGTGATACACCTCCAAAAGTACATAGAATAATAGTAGAACATTGATAAATTTGTAGTAATTATTTAGAAGTTGGCCTCCCTCACCGATTTGCATGAAATTTAAATCGAAATATATAAAGCAGAAAGTGTTTGTGTGTTTGTCGTCTAAAAACTTTCGAACGGTAAACTTGGGGGTCACAAAATGTGTCCCAGTTTATTATGCCTTGCTAATCCACATAAATGTAACTATTTGAACAAAAAAATTTTTTTTTATAAAATCAGAATTACTATTTTTCCCTTCGATATTTACAATGTTTTTGCTTATAAAATAGTAATTATCAGTCTCCCGAAATGGTTGAAACAGATGTGACGTCTGTACCAAATACATGCTCGTATTTTTTATTTAGGAATGTATTTTGCGGGAATAATTTATGCACTTTTTCAATGAGATCTTATCAGTTGTATGACTCAGAGGCGATTTGAAAATGTAGATGAGGAAAAATAATCTTCCACACATTAGTTTTAGCATATTTATTGAATGGCAGAATTTGAACACATTTGAGATCTTTCTTGTATAATTTGCTCAGCATGATACACTTTCCAGCAAATTAGGTAATCTCTAGTTATTTTAAATAAAGTGTAGTAGTTGATGACAAGAAGTAGCGTTATCGATAGCACTTGATACCAATCAGTTGTGCGTAGTAAAACAAACAACTGTCCACCCACAAGGAGTAGTTGTAGACCCAACAATGAACAGAGCAACATTGTGGGATTACTGAATAAGGCCTGTATAAAATAATAAAGACAGTGTGTGTAAATTAAAGTACGATCATTTTTGCGATGTAATCGTGTAGAGTACGATAATAATCAGTAATAAGATAAGCGAGTATCCGCGTAACGTACATGAAATTTGTAATGATTTGAATTTCCTGGTTCTGCCACGGTACACAACCCCTCCGAACGATAAACTTCCTTATTGTGCCTAACTATCGAACCGTGCGGCCACAGAACTGAATCATTCCATGCTTGCGCATAAGTATGATTATTTCGGTTTTCAATCTTAACCCATCGGCCTAGATGTAACGCTGCTCTATGTAAGACATCACAGTACCTAAATAATTAGGGTATTCATCAGATTTCTGGAAATGAATTTTTTAATACACCATTCACGTTCCGAATCAGCTAAATAATAATGCATGCACACTTTATTTAACAAAGGGCTCCCCACAAGTTAGTTACACAAATACGAACCTCACTGGATAAGCTTGAGAGAAATGGGTACTTATTCTTCCGAGCCAGAACATAATGACATGTTGTACGACCCATGAAACATTGAAATGTAAATGCTGCGGTACAAATATGATAGGTGCAATGCCACATACGTAAGCGCTACTAGAAGATGCAAACAGAGCTCGTTTCAGGCGGCGATTGAAGTCAGACCTCAAGGTTGAGACTTCGGCTCTGATTGCCGACGCATTCAATGAGCAATTATGTAAAGGTTTATCTGTACAAAAAGAAACGACCATTGTAAATTAAAGGTATGATCTCTTGAGATTAAAGTGACCAGACGTCCCGCATTTGAGCCCTTTGTACCGCACTGAAAAGTGTCCCGCAAAGTGTCCCGGATTGGATAAGTAATCTTTTACATTTTCGCAGTGGCATAAAGTTACTGTTTCCTCTACATTTTTTGTTGTGAAAAAAGAAATATTTTTAATTTCGTTTCAATGTATCACTTTATAATCACAAGTATGTATTTTTAAATATATTGCAAATGCTTTAATAAACTATGGAAAAGATCTCCTCACGGATCTGTTAACCCTTTTTTTTTGCTTGCTATCCCGCATTGGAACAGAAAATATCTGGTCACTTTACTTAAGATGTTACTGGGAATGGAAATTACCCATCAGGTATTTTGTTTTCTTCTCATCTTTACTATATAGAGGTGCTGTTGAAATATCGAAGAAGGGAGCAGCACTCAGACCAAACATTACAAAATATACAGATAGACATCTGAAACAAAGTACATAGAATAAACAATGCTTCTGTGTTTATTTTTATATTACCAGTGGCGGACTGGCCAGGGTGTTAGCTTGCCTGATGGCAAGTGGACCTTGTGGGACCCCTTAAACACTGTATTACTAAATAATATATATTTATGTCACAAAAATTTTAATCGTACATTTTGTGACTTATGTAGTTTTTAAAAATTTCATTTATTTTTTATAAAAATTAAATGATAACCATGTAGTTGTGGGTGGGCCCCCCTTTGTCTCCTAGCAACCAATATTTTTAGACCCAGTCTGCCACTGTATATTATTTGTTATATCGAATTCTGAATACACAGAATGATTCTGAGAAGATAATACATACGGATAACATAAGTAGAAAATCTTCATAGAATTATGTCTGTCGGCCATGTGGTAGAGACACCAACACAGTACACTCATCACAATGATTAAGAGAGTTATCCTGAAAAATAATATTCTATGCATTATCTGCACACATAGTTATATAATCCACGATAATACCTCATAATTTTTTGAGCAGCAAGCAACCAACGAACTGGTGACGAAATATCAATAATCCGACGCATTAAGGAATAAATAAATTGTCGTGTAACCATAGTTATAATAAATATGAGCAGATAAGGATCTATTAAATAAAAGTTCTGAAACGATTAAAGTTATGTAGATTGAAGAACGCATGATATTGAACATACAATGTAAACATAGCAATTCGAGTAACGCACCATACTATAATTGTTATAAGAATGAGGTAACCACCACACAGTTCTATATAAATTAAGCATTTGCAAAGAAGCTGCGATAATTGACACGATCAGGGATAAAGCTTCGAACGTTAAATGACTATCCATAGGTACAACTGGTACAGGCACATGTTTCGGTACCAGTGTCTTTATTCCACAGAATTCTTCCGACTTCTTATCATCCATGCAATTCCCGACTGTTCTCTCTCCGCTGTTGCTTCGAACGGCGACATTTGCAGATCCAGAAAAGCCAGTTTGAGATTTAGTCTGACCATTCCGACTAGCAGCATTGCGTCTTCCACCGGGCATAGTGTACAAACTTACATTTCAGTTGGTCTTTTCCAAATAAAGGTTTGCCATTGCCTTTATATATCGTTAATTCAGTACATGCCTTCTCCAAATATACAAGCAATGTGAATTTGGTAGAAATATAAATAAATGTGTACAGGATTCTGATCCGATTCAAATAACTTGAAATTTACAGCAGTTATACCAGCGGCCATGGCCGTGATTGAAACACCGGTTCCCGTGAAATCACCGAAAGTTAATCACCACGGGGCGGCGTACTGGGGAAAGATGGGTGACCCCGACCACTTTGTTGTCTCCCGGTGCGTCGCTGCTGCTGGGACCCGAAGGAGAGAGGAGGGAAAAAGGAAAAAAATGTGGACTATCGTTCGTTGGGCAATATAAGCGAAATGCTTGAAACGCCATCCTGTGTGTTAGGAATACACAGGAAAACAAAAAAATACAATACAGCAGTTGTAAGTTGTAAGTTCTGTTCTGGGTACAATAGAGACAGACATGTATCCTCACAGACTTGGATTTTTAACATCACTTCCAAGCACTTAGAAAATGCATTGAGGATTCGAATGGAAGCATAATGGTATCGAAATCAACATAACTACGTTGAGAACGGTGCTTAAAAAGTAGGCGCCGTCGCTGACGGTGCTCAGCACCGATATTTTCGGTCCTCGCCCTTCGTCGTTCCTTTTCCCAGATAGCACGCAGACGTCTAAAGATGCCCGTTCAGACCTAAAACGGACGAACAATTGACATCTTTAAAACATCGTAAAGGTGCAATTTCATGTTGATGCTCGACGCTCGTTTTGAGCGTCAAAGCCAATCACGTGATCACATGTACCGATCGGTCCACGTGACTTTCAGCATCAAGCGGAAAAGCTAAACCAACTTAAACTCGGTTTAGACCTTTAGAACGGTGCAGCAGGGATGCTAATAGCGAATTCGGTATCTCGCACTGACTCAGTGCTGGTGCCAGAAAATGATCTCGAGTTGGATTGGTTGTATCTGAAAGAGTCGAAGATAGCTCTATAAGAATCAACCAATCCAAGTAATTTTCTGGCACGAGCACAGAGTCAGTGCGAGATACCGAATCCGCTATAACGCAGCGCACCCTGTACGCAAAACTTATGTAAATTGCACCTGATATAAGAGGATATAAACAAAAGTTATAATAAAACTGAATTAAAATAGATTTTTAACTATGTAATTAAGATTTTAATAGATATTAAGCCTGCATGATTTTCATTAACATTCTCCTGCACTAGAAATTTATATGTTTATGAAGCTCGTTGTGGAAAATATGAAGGTAAACGCAAATTTGTGGTTTATTTGTTAATATTTATAGCAGTGTTATAATACAATACATAAATTTATCTCTTATTCTTCTATAAAAGTACAGAACAGCATAGAAACTGTTTAATCATCCCGAGCATGTCGACACGTCTGACTAGATACGTTTAGTGGACTTATTCTACTTCGGAACATAAAAACCGAACACTCTATCGGAATTATTAATTTTTAAATAGTGTTAATAAATCTACAACGCATTAAGAAATACCCTTCAAGTATTGAAGAAATTACATTTCATCTTAATTTTTCAATTCTTTACTTTCTTATCTTTTTTCTCATATACTATTTCGTCTTGAACTCATCAATGAGCTCTTTCAATTCGAATCAGCGTAGTGTTTGTAGATGGCATTATTAGTTGCATAAAAACTTTATATAGGTTACGGAACAAAGAAACTGGATACCTTAATAATATGTAGTACAGAAACAATCCTTATATTATTCAACGTATCTAATAATATTTCATAAAATGTTTACAAATAATCATTTGTACATATATCCGCGCAATGACGAGTAACTACTTACAGTGAAGTGACAGTGCATATCAATCATGGTCACGATTCTCTTGATATTTGATTAAATTATGAAGACGCAAATAGTAGCATAGCGATTGATAACTACAGAATATTATAATAAAAACGTAGGTGCTTTTTTACAAATAGTGGGCATTCATTTCTCGAACAATTTTATTATAATATCAGCAGTTTATGTCTTGATCAAAAATTCTTTTCCCTTTAAAGTAAAGCTTTCCTAATTTCACTTCGAGAGAGTAATGATTTCAGCAGAGTCCTTTTTAAATTTTATGATATAAACATTGTTGATTAAACGATGTTCTTTTATATAGATGTTTAATCCTATACAAATAAAACATGAATGTATAGGAGTAGAAGATATTAACTCTGATGGCAGGATTAATACATCAATGTTCATTACTGAAAATGATTACAAATACAATCAGTTACCACAGTTTTGGGGTCATGCACAATTGTCAACTGAAATACAACCGAAAACTGAAATTGATGGTCAACACAGTTTATTTCGAACAGAAGTGGGTTTTATAATCTTAGCATATATTATATTTTATAGCTATACACAGTTTCATATAAAATTATAAATTACTTGATAAATCGCGATCCGACACTTTGTTGGTAAAACCGACGGAGCGTAATGTTTGTCCAAGCTAATTACGCATATAAATATTTTAGGAAAATGAAACCTTAGCGTACATGAAAGCAAATTATGTGCAAAATGGTATGATATTTCAAATTAATCAGGAAGGAAGTACAAGTCTGAATCACACAAATCAACAATGTCATTTAAACATTGCTCCGAAAGTTCAACAGCCGCAAGCCCCTCAAGGTGCCCAACAATCCAAGCTTGCTAATCAAATGCTGGCGATTTCGGAGTCGATACCTTCAATAAAGTCTAACCGTCCTGGAAGGCCAGCTAAAGGCTCTTCCGAAGCGAGCGTAGAGAGGAAAGTTAAATGCCAATGCGAAATATGCTTCAAAGAGTTTGGGCACAAAAGTAATTTATTTATACACATGAGGACGCATAACGGAGAACGGCCTTATAAATGTAATCAATGTGAAAAGTGTTTTACGCATAGTGGGAATTTAGCTATTCATATGAGAACGCATTCTGGTGAACGGCCTTACGGTTGCCAAATATGTGGGAAAACATTTAGCCACAGTGGAAATCTATCCACGCATTTAAGGACTCACTCGGGTGTAAAGCCTTATAAATGTAGTATATGCGGTAAGGAGTTCAGACATAGCGGCAACTTATCGATACACGAAAGGATACATTCCGGAATAAAGCCATTTCAATGTAAAGTTTGTGGAAAGGACTTTTATCATAGTGGAAATTTAACGACTCACATGAAGAAGCACACTGTGTATACTAGCAGTGGCGTTAATCAATGTGAAAACAACGCAAGGCAAGCAATATGCCCCGCAGTGAATTTTAACAATATCGCACCATCAAATTCATTTAATAATTTAACACTGAGTCCTACTACTGATATTAAGCTAATGCCTAATGCAAATAGCATTGTTCCTATAAAAAATGAAAGTAACGACGGATTAACCAGTGCAATTGAGATATAAATGTGGATATCAATTTGAATATATACAGAGGGTATAAATAAATATTCCACTGATGATTTTGCTTATAAAATTCATTTTATGTATGTATGATTGACAGTAAAAAATACCAGAGTTCATATTTGTAAGTTATTATAAGTCTGTGCACATATTTGTGGACTTACATTTAAGTTTTATACTGGAAGAGGTAAAAACTTGGTGGATTAAAAATATGTGAATTAATTTGGAATATATGTGAAATTTCACATAATACAGTAAATAATTATACATACATAATTTTTTATGTAATAACACTATTGGATAAAATTACTTTTAAGCTTCCGCAGCGAGTAATCTTTTATTTAAATTCCTTAGGTTGATCATTGCCTGCTAGGATCATCTTAATAACATACTCTACTATTCTTTATTATGTTGTAAATAATTTAACATGATAAACAAATATATTTTATGTAAGAAGTTATTTTATTGTATCGAATACAAATCGATCTTTTGACAAGACACTGATTTAATAAAATATTTATTCATCGTAAAGTACATAACAATTTCTTTATATATCTATTAAGTAGTAACTAATATCCTTTGTCTCAGTTGCATAGCTATGTACTTAATAAATATTACGTTCACTACACAAAATTCAGTCATGAGAATATTTTGGTGATATCGAAAAGCTGTTTAATGTTATACGTTATTTAAATATATTATAACAATGTATAAGTACCTACGATGTGGTATGCATATATTGTACACATATAATATGTTTTCCAGTGCAATTTTCCAGATTTAATGAACACGCCGTATATAAGTACCCGTGTATATGTGTACATAAATATTTGTGCTTAATACATTTCGAGTTACGTTACATATATTTTATATTTGGAATGTAAACGATGACAATGTTTTCTTTATAATACTCTACAATGTATAAAAATAAAATTTCTTGTTTATGCGATACGTAAGAGTTCATAATTACTAAAAAAAAACACTATCATTATGAGAATTGAATGCTGAAAATTGTTGAATATGCAATTTTAAATTGAGACAAAGAGATATAAATATTTTTGGTAACAATCCGAAGTATTTGTGGCTTCTCTTCTAACAGTATAATAATTTATAGTTTCTTTAGATCTAATATTAATGCATTTACATTATAAACTTTTATAAAACATGCATAACATATACTCACGTTCGTTAATAAATCATTGGTTTAGACTAGGATAAATGTAGATTCATAAATTCATAATCATAAATATTTGTTCAGTTTAATTAGTCACTATTAAATATACTGGATAGATATATTTAATTCATATAAATCAATTTTAATATGGATTTATAGCAATATATACAATAATTTATATATACGACTGTTATTTATTTATATAAATTATTATATATATCTATATATATGTGTGTGGATATATATGTTGATGGTTTAGTAAAAAAATTTCAGTATTATATGTAAAGGCCATGAATTAATAGAAACTGCTCTATATGTAATTTGAAATGCAGCTGGTGTGCAAGTACAGACTTACTCCAGATTATCGTATTACGCTTAAAGGCACTGTCATGTTGCGTGGTAGACGATAAGTAATACTTGCAGCTATATTGTCGGGTAGTTCGTGCCAAATATATTTTCCGCTGGCAGGTACATCTTCGACAGGCAGCTTGAACGATATTAATAATGTTAGACAAAGCCCGTCTCCTTCCTGTCCCCCACCGAACTCTACCGAAAGTATGCCATGCGGCTTGTGCTGTGCGACTCCGCTTCCAAATAATTCCTAAATAAGATATTTTGGAAAAAATAAAGATACATTATCGTTTGCTAAGGGACAGTGGTGGAAACTTTCTATTCCATGTATTTCAGTCACGGTGTATTATCAGAATTTATACACAAAATACCAACTTACCTCCATAAAATTATGTAAAGTAGAGAGCAGACTGCGATTTGGAGTAATTTCACAAATCGGTAAATAAAACGGTGTCGTGTCTGATATAAGAACATGTAATTTATTCCTGTTGATAAAATAAACCGTGAGATATAAATTATACGCCAATTATGCGAGAATGTTATATGAAATTTTCATCGTGAAAATAAACTGCACTTTTTATTAAGAAATTTCTGAAATAACATTCAGAAAATCACGCACGTGTTTTGTAAACACATTTTTAATAGAATACTCGTAAATGAATGGGGTATAAGGTAAATTAAAAGTTATGTTAACGTGGGTACGAAATATTATTGCAATATAGAATAATTGATTTTAGTAGTATAAATCACAATTTATGTCGAAAGATTTCTAATGGTTAGTATTATTGGTATGAGAGGAAATGATAATATATTTGAAATTAAAATCTTTTGTTACAAATGTACTATATACACAGATGGATGTGCGTGTGTGTACCTAGTATAGTCCAACTAAGCCTTCATCCATATTCATAGTCAGATTCTCGTTGTTCTGTTATGAAAACTACCACCAGTGACCTTATACAAAAAGCACAAATACTAAAGGAAAGTCAAGCATAAGCAATAATACATTTATAAAAATAAACTAAAAATCTTAGCAGAGTATTCTTCGCACGTATTTCACTTACGTTGCCCTTCTCTTCGAACTGATTATAAGTCTCAACAATAATTTGCACAATGATTTATTAACTGGCATTGAGCACGGATGTTGAGGAATATCTTTATTCATGACATAAGATTTACCTCTTTCTATCAAAGAAATAATATCATTCGATCTAAGCATTAGATCATTTATATTGTAAGCCCAACATGCTTGCAAAGATTCTTCATTAGCATCCTCTAATGTTTTCAATTTGCCACCAGTTATTTTGCCAGTAAATACAAATCGAAACCATGAACCGCTTGCGCATTCTACTAGTATCAATGATTCCGGCTCTAATATAAGACCTGTTTCTTCTAGAACTTCTCTTTTAACGGCATCGCATAAATTTTCATTAGGTTCGACTCGACCGGCCGGTAAATACCACTTGCCATTACAAGAAGCTTTTGCTTCCTGTATCATTAATACTTCCCCCTTATCGTTTAAGACAATGGCAGCAACAATGTATGTTACAGTCTTTTGACAAACCGGTACATAATTATTTGACAATTGGACTCCTTTAGTTCCTGAGGGATGTACATATATTCCTTTGGATAAATCGTTAAAAATAATATTCAACAACCAAAGAAGAAGAAAATGAAACCATAGTAGGTATAACAAATCTATGATTAGCTAAGACTGAAATAAATTAAATGCACTACGATTCCTAACATATTTGTATAATTTATTTGTAATTTCGATAATACTGCGCAATAAGGATTTGCATTTAAGCTTTTAGATTACGAAACACAAGCGGATAAATCATATTTCTGAACGATTTATATTAAAATAAATATGCAAAGTGCATTTTTACCTATATCATTCTGTCCGGCATGGCTAGCTTCGTGACTATCATTAATTTCTAAAGGATGTCCAGCTACTAATAACTCGATTTGTTTTTCGATAGTTAACGACATGTCGCTTCTAATGTACCACTAATTTTGAATTGTGCGCACGACAAATATGTATGACTAATGTGTTAAATGTAATGCACCATTTCTACTAATTTAGTAATTGACAAGGTTATAAACAAAGTGAAAGTAACAATGATCGCACATGATAGAAATATAGGCGTGTGCATTCAGAATACAGATGCAGTTATCCGCCTAATCCACAGTCAGACCAACTGCCAACTGCATTCCTGGATCAAATTGATTCTCGCACAAAATTTAAAATCTTTCCACGAACACTAAATAATATTTAAAACGGGTGAACAATTTAAAAAAAAAAAACAATAAAGACACTAATAAATATTTATTAAAGACAGAAACTATTGTAATTTTTATGTAACTAAAGTTTACACTAAAATGTTATTTAGTAGAAATAGCGTTCTCCCTTTTCTTCCGTATAGCATCGCGTAAAAGTTTGTTTAATATTATTTAATATAAAGTCTTTATCGAAGTATTTATTATAGTATTATCTAGGGAATTATAACTATAACAGAAAGCCATGCTTTAATAGTATATTTTTTATGCAACCATACCTGTAAAATCAGACAATTTTGTTCAAGTTTCGTGATGTTTCGTATGTAATAGCAAAGGGAAATCTAATATAACATTGTATAATGTAATATGAAAAGTGTTTACACAGAAAATTCACATAGAATGGAGGCTTTGAGTGTGTTAATTGCGATAGGTCTCATTCATTGTTCGTTATTCTTTTTCGATGTAATCTTTAAGGTACATATTTTGGAAAACAAACGCAGTTGTAGTACAAATATATTATAAGATATTAGGATACTTCAATACCTAACGCAACTTAATTGTAACATGTATGTTTATAAAATACTTGATTCAAAACCAATCATTCAGAAAGCATTATTTCTTATCTTTCAGACATGCTCACATTATCCGTACCTTTACTTTTTGAAAAACACTGGTTTAGAAGTTCAAGCGTTGAGAATAAAATGGTTCACCACAGCATTTAATCGTAAGATCATAAAATGGGGTATGGATCGGTCCAAATTTTGGACAGCATGGTTCAATGCTGGTGTTATTGTTAGCGTTATTCTGTTGCCTCTCGCGACACTTGCAATTTTAAGGATGACATTCAATATATGGACTAATGGACCGTCCCTAGACAATAGTAATTCTGAACCTTTGTTAGAACCCATGGTAAATTTCTTTCAATATAACTTTTAAGTGCTTATTATTTTTATAGTATTTATATAAATCGTTTCGTTGATAGTACACGTTAAGTGACTAGTATTATTTACGTACATGACAAAGCAGCCTTAAAAATGATAAATTATTGAATCTTTTAATAAAATATAATAACATTCCTATATACCAGGGTTCTGTTTTTTTACAGTTACCTGGAATAGATGTACCCTTTAATGAAATTGGGTATTATATCGTTACATTAGCAGTTTGCAGTATCACACATGAGTTGGGTCATGCACTGGCTGCAGCGAGGGAGGACGTTCAGTTATTTGGTTTAGGAATACTTATTGCATTCACGATACCCATCGCTTATGTGCACATAAGCAGTGAGCAACTGACTTCGTTACCATTAAAAAATCAGTTACGAGTTACTTGTGCTGGAATTTGGCATAACGTAGTACTGGCTGTATTAGCTGCAACTGTTCTTATATTTTCTACATGGTTATGGGCACCGTTTTATGCCCTTAGTAATGGAGTTTATGTAAAAACTATTTTGCCTGTAAGTGAAATGTATGCACCTCTGAGTTCACTTTTTACTTATGCATTAATCATAAAATCAACCAAAGTTACGAAATGGTACATCCTTTTTAGGGTTTATCGGTTTTTAAAAACTGATGTTTTAGATTTTAAAAAACCGGTTTTATGTATTAGAATTAATATGCAGAAATGAATTAACTATTTAATTAGAAACATTTTGACTTGAAACTCGCCTCGGACACAAGTATATTGTAGTATGTATCAGTTTACTCATTACTGTAAAACTGTATTCATGAGTTCATATTTTACACTGTAAAAAATTTATATTTTGTGCGGATTTTAGTTTTCTTTTTCATTTGGTTTTGTATGCAGTCTATTTTATTGTGTTATATTTTTGTAGATCCATAAATATTAAGCAATCTGAACATTTTTAAAATAAGTACAAATATTTATTTACTATTTTAATTATATATTTTTTGTGAAAATTCGAAAACCGGTTCAACTGGTTTTTGGGGAATAGTGGAATTTGAAAACCGGTTTTTTCAAAAGTCGGTTTTTGTATAAACTCTAATCCTTTCAGTTATAAAAACATATGTTTACAGAATTCACCTGTATTAGGCCAGACAGGACTCCTTGAGCAGGATATAATATACAAGATAAATGACTGCCCTGTAAAGCATAGCGAAGACTGGTACAATTGTATATTAAATACAGTAAATGAGCCTGCTCTTGGATACTGCGTTAAACAGTCATTTATTCAGGTAACATAATCTTTTCTCAACAGTTTATACGGCTTTTAATCTTGGATACTTATATTTCACTGTGTACATATTAACATAGGAATACGACGAGTCAGTCCCATCTAGGCAGAAAACTAACGGTGTTATAAATTGCTGTACATTGGATGGCGAGGCTGGTGGAAGTTTGTGCTTTGAATACATCGAGGGACCACAAGCTGCCCCTCTTCATTTACCCCCGCACTCTTGCCTTCCAGCCAGAATCATGATTAATCAATCGCAAAACTTTTGCCATGCCAGTCATGAATGTGTGTTTCATGACACTCATTGTTTAAAGCCTTCCCTTGACAATATTACTAAGGTACATAAATATTATAATAAAGACGGAGGAGGTGCGCCTCCTTCGAAGCGACTTTAGTCACCTCCTTTCAGGTAGCAAAATAAATTTTACTAATTATTTCTGTTACAGATTGTTCAAATAAAAAGAAGAGAAGGAAAGGATGTTCTATTTTTCGGACATCCTGCAGACATTTATAGAACAGTTGATGTGTCCGATTGGATACCGAAATATTCATTTCTCAATCCAAAATTGCCAGAAGCTCTGGCGCTCCTTTGCAAATACATTACAATATTTTCTGCAGGATTGGCAGTTATTAATATAGTGCCTTGCTTCTTCTTGGATGGGCAATACATTATAAATATCCTTGTAATTTATTTATTAAATTTCACACCGCACAATAAAAATATCAGACAAACCATTATATTAACAATAACAAGCATTGGTACGTTACTTCTTATCATAAACTTATTGTATTTACTTATGAATAAATTATTATAAGTAGTAAGAAAGTGTTGTTAATATTCCAAATTTATATTCATGGTACAAAGTACATTGTAATGAATTATGCACGTATATAATCTTAATGCCACTTTGTATCACTTATTTAGATACATAATAAACCTTGCAGTCTCGTTTGTAGAATTATTTACATCTTTGGAACAACAAATTGGACCACATAGGAAGATTGTATTACATAACGTATTTTTGTATTTCCTGGAGGTAAGTTGCAGTAAACATAATATAGTGTGTGTAATCTATTATTTCCAAATTCAGTATAAAAATAAAACTAATGCTATGTTCTAATGTGGTAAGAAAAGCAAGTAACCTTTATGTTCTATTTTCAACATAGTGTCATGATTATACTTATTGCATTATAAGATTTAACTATTACGGGAAAGTGAACGAATATTGTGTACCTAGATTACGTGTATAATATATTTCAATTAAATTAGTGGCTATTGTAAAATATTTTTGTGGCTAGTATTTCCTTATCTGATATAATAGAAGTATATTGGGTTGTATAAAAAAAAGCGATGTTATCGTTTTGTCGCTGCATCTGCATCTAGAGCTGTAATACAAAAATTATTAACAAATCGTAATTTTCAATAAATAAAAATTCTATCGTTAATGTTCCAGAAAAGTAGTTTTAGTTAAAATTTTCCGAAATCGAGTTACATGAGTGGCGACGAAAGAAAGTTTACACCTTTTCAAATCGCACAACTTTTTTAGAATTGGTCCAAACGATTTGAGTTTCTTTGAGAAGCTGGAAGGATTAGTTTGCTAAAAACGATCTTTACTATTTTTTTCGCTCTTCCGACCAATTACAGTTTTTTTCATACTGACGTAATGCGTTACTTAGCAAACTAATCCTAGCTTTTCAAAAGAATTCAAGTCGTTTGGGCCGATTCTGAAAAAGTTATGCGATTTTAAATGGTGTAAACTTTCTTTCGTCCGCTAGGGTATATAAACCTTTAAAAGAATTTTAATAACTGACAAAATATTACGTAAAGAGGGGGTGTGAATATCAAATCTTACGTATTCTTATACTGGGGGAGGGAGGGGATAAGAATTTGCCAAAATTACCCTACGTAATTTAAGGGCAGCCCCTAAGGCCAAGGTAGAAGGCAACGATATACTTACTCTTTCCATCACAAGCGACAATTTTCACTTTATCTACCATTGCCACTTCTTGAACTTCTCGAAATTCAACATCATTAAGCATAAATGTCCATACATTGTCGCAAAATCTATAAGTATTTAATTTACCAGCCTGAAAATGATAATATATGGATGACAGTTACAAGACATCTTAAACTTAACTGCCAGGGCCGTTCCTGGGTTTTGGCCATTCAGGTGCAAAAACAATATTGCCGCCCTTATTAATTCAATATTCTTTAATTAAGAATTTAATATGCAATGCTTACTTTTATATCTATACATACATCATTTTGAACAGTTATCATGCAAAAGAGTTTCGATTATTATTCTTATGTATCAAAATTTTACATAAAATGGGCGGCCTGTGGCCACCCTTAGGTTTGGCCGCCTGGGTGTGAGAGCACCTTCTGCACCCCTGCCAGGAACGTGCCTGTTAACTGCTGCAACTATTATTAAGTGTATGATGTTGAACCAATGTACCTTAAACGTAAGTCTCGACTTAACTCTGGTGGCGAGCGCTTGATTTATTGCCTTATCAAATTGCAATAATACTTTAATTGCTAATTGTGGTGTAATTTGTCCATACTGTAACATTATATTATTACATAATTGAGAATAAAAATTACAGATTATGTACGTAATTTGTGGCTGAAAGATAGCCTGAATTTTTACTACTATCAATACTTTTTGTACTTTGTACATTTAGTTAGCACTCAACGCAAATGAAGTATGTCAAAAATCTTACTGATGGGCATACATGTATTGTTAGAAGTATACACGGTATCATATGTCGTAATATTGTTACAGTTAATGTTTCTGTTATATAGAAGATAAACACGGAATTTTTAGATTAATTCAGTGTTAAATACGTTCAGCACCCACTGGAAATTTTAACCTCGATATCAGACATGTTTAACGTACCTGAATCAGTTCATCCAGACTTTCTTGTAATGAATTACCCAATGTCGTGTTTCGATATAATTGATAAGACATTGTCTTTAAAGTACGATAGGCACAATATTAATGGGAATCAATGTTGTCTAATGTAAAAGTAAACTTCATGCGTAATGAAAACGTTCAACGGTATTTGTTGATTAACTATATTACTAGCCTTACGTCTGTATACACGGTATACAATGTATACCTGTGTTAATTGACCAATGAAAGCAGAGAATTATATCGTAGAGAGATGTAGTATATACAATTTTTTATTTTATTAGGCTAAACAGAGCTTCTGTGCATTGAAACTGTATTAGAAATTTATTTTGATTTATTTATAGATCATCTCATCATTCTAAGGGAATAAATACAACGATGAATATACTATACAGTTTAAAGAGACAGAAATATACAACGAGACGGTAAATTTATTGAAGAAATTAAATTTAATTTCTATTTATTTGTTACATATAGTTTTTGGTATTTTCGAAAATATTGCAATAATAGTAACAACAGTGATTTTACGGCAGCGTTTTCTGAATTCGTCACCAGGTGGCTGCGAACACTTATCGAATCTCGCAAGTTGTCCGTTACAAATTTGTAAACTAATTTTTCAATAAGATATTACTTTGTAAGAGAATAGAAAAAGGTAATTAATTCTTAATAGTTTTAAATAATAACTTCGAAGTGCTAAGTTTCTACGGAAGCCTACCGTTTGATTCGTCGCTTAAAATATAACGATAAATAATATTTGTTACATGCAAATCGCAAATACGGATTCATTTTAAGTAACTTGCCTCTCAGTGGTTGTCGCGTACCTACTGCGAAATAATGAAAATAACCCTTCTACTAAAAGAAGCGAAGGCAATGTATCGCATACGTACTAAAGCTATAACGAAGAATAGCTATCCTCCAGTCGCATGTGCAACACGTAATACCTTGTGAATGTTTTATAATGCTATCTGCAGATGGTCAATACGGTAGGTAACTGTAACACCAACGTGGCCCTTATCCCATGATCTTTCTGAAGGGACACGTGGTGCAACACTGCGAGACCTCTAGTGCTGCTCCCCCCACCACTTCCTGCGCAGACGAATCAAAATTGAGAGAGCCATTTGAAAACTTGAGTGGAAAGCAAGTTGTAACGTGCACGCAGTTAGTTCGTCGGTGACATGTCAATTAACGCGTCGTGCCTATTTTTATATACACAAATTGTGGGGCAATAAGCAAGTGCTTTATAGTTAGTCAGTTCTATGTACGACAAGCATACTCCAGTAAATGTCTGTCGTGATTTCAAGTTCATTAATCTACGATTGTATGCAAGCCTTCGAAGGCTTGGGACATTTTCATCGTTCGAAGTTCTGTGTTCGTTGATTCCGTGTTCGTCGTGACGACCGTGAGTGACCCTTTTCCTCGAACCTGAAACGTAAAGCGTGCGGCGCAGACAATAATACAATAAAGGTTCGACGACTGGCAGATAGTACGTGAATAACGTTAATCCATAGTGGGGATACGCATTCGAGCCACGGAGGGACGAGATCAGTAATGACCATGAGGGTGCATGACCGATGCCTCGGTGGACAAACCAATGTACATTTCCCGCGCAATTTTGGCCGCCATGTTGACGTGCATTACTAATCGGTACCTCGTGGAAGAAGATCTGCTTTCGTTTTGGTTAGTTTCTTTCTTTACTTTATTCTTACTTCGAACTCTATTTCTATATTTCATAATTACTTGTACAGTTATTTGTTAAGCTGATGTTGTTATTTGTAAGTATTTATCAAAGGTGCAAGATTATATCAAGAAACAGAATTTGGTTGTAAATTATAAACTAAGCTTGCACATACTTTTTTACATACATTTGAGTTTAAAAAGCATGGCACATATATTCAAAGGCACATTATTTATATAACATGGGTAACTTTTCGTGTACTATTAACAGGTCTTTCTTCTTTCAATTAGATATTTTCAATTTTCATATTCTTTTGTTTATTATGCACAGCAGAGAAAGTTTCGAATAATACTTTGATAGTCGCTTCTACATTGCGACATTGGTTAATTAAGATATCGAAAGTTATTAACGTCCCTATTAGCATGTATTGTTGGCATTTTAATGACCAACTAATTCCCAACTTGGGGAAACTGTCGACCAACCAGAAAGTTAAATAATTAAATGAACAAAATTTGTTTAAACTTACGTTCAATAATGTTTCAATAATGAATTATGTAAGATTATTTGTTTATTACCAAAATGCACTGTTCAAGCAGCATTGCTCATACTTTTTGGGCGCCTTGTATAGTTAGTAAAGGCATCTCTTGTGGTCCTTATAATTAATTTCAAGTCCGTTTTGTGTCAAATAATTTCTGCCGTTTGTGGTGGCGTTGTAACATTGCTGTGCGAAGTGCTGCAGTTATACACACACGCGCGCGCTTGCTGTTTTCTCTCTCACAGATTTCAGGCTCTCCTGAACGCTGACTACGCTTCTGCTGTTCGTTGGCTCAGCTTCTCGATCTTTATGTTTCCCCTTGTGTCGCGTTGCTCTCTTTCTTTACGCGATTTTATAAAGACAATCAGAACCTCCGCCAGTATGTTTTCCGCGAGCGACGAAGGCGTGCGCCAATTATTTAGAACTCGCTTCCTTCCCTTTACGATTGGTCGACTTTTTAAGAATTGATAAATTACGAGCGTAATAGCTGGACCAGCTCCAAGTCGCTAGCTAGCAATTGAAAGTTCTTTTAAACTCGTTCTGGTAACTTACCTCCCGTAGCAGTAGGTGCTTGCAACTCTTCTCCGTTGAATCATCTGTTTCGAGTTCTCATCGAAACGCAATATCATGATGTATCACGGTGTATCGCGATCCACGTTTTAATATTATAAGTTGTTTACTATTGTGCAATATCTTCTAACCATAGTGGGTACTTCATCATATTTCCTCTATTTTCAGATCGTATTGAGACTTTCGACGCAAAGTTAAAACAGTTCTTGAGTGGTGAACGCCCTAAGCTAAACGATTCTTAGGTTTAATTCTTATAGAAATTTCTTTATTGAGCATGCTTTTATTATTACCAATATACACACGCGGCAGTTGTGAAACGGGGTAGTAATGAAAGGTGGATTGTAATCCTTCATCTCCGTTCGATCGATAATACAATGTCGAAAGTTTTGCTTAATAAGTAAGAGTGCAACTTCACCGCATTAATTCAAACAAGGACGCGAGACGTATACGAGGCAGTCTCCTTACCATCCTCCAAGTTTAGATGCCCAAGTAATTACGGGTGAAAACTTTAGCGGGCGTGCGAAACTTTTCTCGATAAACCGAAAGAGGCACAAAGTCCTCCGAGCCGGAAATGAATAGGCAGTTCCATGAATTTACCCCGCGAAAATTATACCCTCCTCAGCATGAGTTTCTTCAGATTTATTATCGCCGCGGAGCATTGAAACATTGCGCAAGATTCGAATACACTTGACGACAGTAATAACCCATCCTTTCGGTTGCACCTCCGGCTCAATTCAAACGGCGCGGATTCCTCAGACCCGGGCGTGTTTAATCCTCTTAAAAGGCGAGGATCAAAGGTGTGAAACGAGAGCCCTCGAGCCGGATAGAATCGCCAATAATATTTGATCAGCACAGTTATTCAAATATTTTTTGCGACCGCTCGTCGTTTACATTTCCCTGAATAATATAGCCGCTCCGCGGCGACTAATTGTAAGTGTCTTAGCGATTCAAATCGCCGGCCGTCGATATTCGGATGGGCGAGCCGCGGGCGCCCGACTTGTCCTTTATAAATCCGCTCGCACCCGCGGCAATCTCAACGAGAGATCGCTCGCACCGAAGCAAAGCAAAGGTCAATTAAGTCGATACGATCCGTGACGAGTGGAAAAATGGACGAGGGACAAAGAAACGGGGGCATACACGGGGCGATTGAAACGCACGGTAACAGGAGCGCAGAGGCGGGAGGAGCGAAGCGGGTCGGGTTTTCGCGGCGGCCGGGCTAGGAAAAACCAATAAAGGGAAGCGTAAAACTAGTCTTCGCGAAAGCGAGACGAAGTCGCGGAAAGTCGAGGGCGTCCGTCCAAAGGCGCACGCATTCGAAGTTCGGTAGCGAAGTTCGGGCTAGACTCGACGAGGCGCGGGGAAAGGTGGTGGAGATTTTTCCAGAATCGTGGAGAGCAGGGAAGATAAGGTCGCGCGGTACACAATGGAAGATGCGTATAGTAGGATTCGAGGTCCAGCTTGTCGGAGGAGGACATTGAACGGAGCGAGTTGCTCGCGCTAGAACGGGACACCGGCATCGATCGGATTCCTCTGTGCGAGGGTGCAATGAAAAGCATCTTTAAGAGTAGTATAGCGACGTCTCGGATAGGGGTTGAGGTTGGTTCGGGGTAAAGGTGGGTTGTAGGGAACGCATGCGACCGGGGTGGGGGGGAATCCAGCAGACTATTTGTACGCGCAGCTCGTCATCCAGAAACTTTGCAAGAATAATTTATTACGGGTATACGTGCCATTTAGAGACGTGGGAGTTATTATGACAGAGAACTTTATCCGCGATAAAGGGAGCGGGGTCGGCTTCGTTATTCAATCGATGGAAGTGGAAAGTGCTCGGCATAATAGGGGAGCCCGAGCGTCTTTCCAGAAAGATTCTCTTCTTATGCGACGTAACGAAACTGTTCTTTCCGATACAGGTTTCGGGGACGTCGTTGGTAGGGCGCCATTTGTGCTTTAAAGCAATCCCTTGGAATGTCGTTGATTCGTTTTTTTCTTTTTTTATATACTTGGTTCTCCCGAGAAACATTGGTGGCTGACGCGCACTCGGAGGTATCTGAGGAATTTCTTCGGCTATGAGAATTTAGCACTCGACTGTACTCGAAAGTGGAAGTTATGTTTTTTTGCCAGCAAGTCTCGCCTGTTCGTCGATAAAAACGTAAGCGGGGCTGGGCCCCCGGGTCGGCAGACTTGGGAAACTCCTCTTTTCCTTTCGGTCACGCATCACTTACCAAGTAGCGTAGGGGTGCGCCATGAAATATACGCGAGTTCTTTGTTGCTCATAGTTTAGTAGATTTTATTCGCGTCGTTTAATGTCAAAACGATATTCGCTTTGTCCCTGTTAGTAAAAAGAGTCCGAAAGGCCACGTTGCATTGTAATTCGCTCGACTTAAATGCATCGCTCGGGAAAAATACCTCGAAGTGGCATTGTGAATGGTACAGAGGCACCGATTTCGAATGACGTTCCATTCGAAGTAACTCATGATGCCATCTGAGAGCTTGTTAAAGGGAGAAACTATCAAGAGCACGAAAAATGGAGGGAGCTTTTTCTGTTTCCTCTTGCACAACAGGGAGCGAGAGGAATGGCGCTCTTACGTTGCGTTTCTCCGGAATGCAGAGCCGACTCGGTTTGACTCTTACCTTCGCTTTTCGTCGCTTAACTTTCCACGTACCCGTGTCTTCGAGAAATGAGAGCGTTTCCTAAAACTGTTTCAAATGCCGACCGTCAAAGGTGAAGCCGTAAACTCAACTTCGGATTAAGCTCGAAGGGTAGAAACGGATTTCGAGAAAATAGCCGAGGATATACAGGCGGGAGAAATGATCGTGCAGGAAATGACAATATCCACTTGTTACGTCGCAGAGATCTCCCTAGTTTGTTGCAAAGAAAGAAAAGGGGTGGGAAAGAGACGGAAACCGCGAGGAGAGGAAAATGGGAATATCCGTATGTCGAAGGAGATAAGTGAAACGGCGATTGAGCTTAGCGGGAAAGAGAAAAAGGCACGACGGCGAGCGTCGCCGTTGCCAGGGCAATGAATCGCAGATTGACGCAGGCGTCACGACGTCCGGCCACGCGCACACCCGTTTTCTACTCCCTTCCATCCCTTGTCGAAGCGTGCCGCTGCTTAAGGCATACGCTACAATAGACGTTCTCTCGTTCCACTCAGTTGCTCGGGCTCACGAGGTTTGCCGCATTATGATTCACGCGTAAATGCCTCGTGGCACGGACGGTGTCCGTGCACTGGACCCTTTACAGTTTTCTCAATTGCTAGGTGTTCTTCATCAAATTTCCTTTGTCTCCAGTACCGAAGTTGGGAAACTTTTCGAGTGCTAAGGTTCGAATTGCTCCCATCCACAGATTTTGTTCACTTTCTTAATTTCGAGAGTACTACAGTTAGTAATTCAAAGATACTTAATGCAGAATAATGTGGTTTTCATCTTACTTTCACTACCAGGATGTGTACACAAGTCTTTGTGAAAAACTTCTGTTTATTGCAGTTCTCTGGTAAGAAAGATCGATCGAAATCGATCAGTTCTTCTCTCTGCTAAGCTCTAACAATACCGGAGAATTCTCGCGTTCATTATTCATTACCATTCGACGATATCTCGTCGCATTATACACCGCAGTACGGCTTGCATCCGCAGTGTATCGGGTTGCTCTAACAACACGTGAACTTCAATAACGCTTACTCGTAGTTAATCCATGCCTAAGTGCATTCAATTCGTTACGTATGCGGGCAACGTTTACGCTCGTCTAGCGCCGCACTTGCGTCTGATAAATCACTGTCGCGGTTCTACTAATGTCTGATCGAACACGTCTCGACCTACTGCCTGAAAGCAAAATCTATATCCCTCGCGTTAGAAGGCGACAGACGCGCAGCGGCGCGGTTTGCCCGAAAACCTGGCCAAAAGTCATATTTTCAATTGTAAGGTAAATTGTTGAAATATTTTATTGTAATATGACTCTAAGAAGATAAACATGTAATATGCTAACGTTAAATATTTAATTAGTTGTTCTGATTGAAATTCTGATTCTTAAAAGTATTCAAAATTTTGTGATTTATATTTATCAGTCAAATAATTACAGAATCATTACTATAACATTGATATGTCTATATGCATTCTTTGACATTATTCTATTGCTGTGGAGATTATCACAAGACTGACTTGTGGCCTTTGGTGATGAAAATTTGGTTTTCCCTGTAGTGGGAAAACGAAAGTTCCTTAAAATGCTAGTCAATGTGGTCATTTGGCAACATAGTCGTGGTCATACCTCTATACCAATTTTTTCTGACCATAAGGACACGTCCGCATCTGCGTTACTCGCGAAGGTGTATAGGCTGGCGATTCCTTCGATTCCATTTTATGACCTTACCTGGGAGCAGTGTAAGTAGTTAATATTCCAGCGAGTGGAATTTCCTTATACGGTGGTGCTGAGCTTCGACAATCTTTTGTAAATTATGCCACAGAATTCCAGAATCTTTCACAATTGTGTGCAATCATCACAAAGCCGTTAGACGAATCAGCCGGATCATAAGTATGTTGCGCGTTGAATAAGCATGTAAAACAAAGCGGAGAACTACATTGATGCGCACAGAACGGATTGGAAAATAAGAATTTAATACTAGAATTGTATATTAAGTGAAAGGGGTCCCATTTTAAAACATTAAATGTGTAAAGACTGAACTGATCGGAAATTATATTCGCGTCAGTGTGTACATAAACGATGATATAGAAGCAAAATTCTGCAACGGTGCCTGATTTTGCATACCTCGAGTTTCAATTTACAAAAAAGAAACGGAGGTTTATCTCGCTTTATCATCAACTTTTTCCTTAACAATAGACAAAAAATGTGTACGTAGTCAGTACAACAAAAATAGTGCATGTGATCCTACATCACAATATGCACTACTTACTCTGATAGGTAGACTGGATAACCTGAAAATAAATCCTAAAGTAGCTCTTTAAACTTCGATCGTCAACTTTGAACTGATATATCTTGAAAAGGGCTGCGGTTAAAAATTTTCAATTAGCAGAAAATTATGCAGAGATAGGGTATAAACGAATTGCACTAATTAGATTTGGCAAATTAAGATCTTTGCATTTGGACTTTTGGCCAGGTTCTCGGGCAAACTCGCCACTGCGCGGCGGCCTGAACCAAGGAGATTACATCGACTGTATCTTTACAACATCTCAAAGGAAAGTTGCTCAGTTAGACCATCCGGAATCGATTCTTTATACATGTCCGTTTCACTACTCCTCGAACTTTGGCCCAAAGGTGCGCGGCCAGAGAAGCGTCGTTGCGTTAGGAAGTATTCGTGAGAGTGCACTTTAGATTGTAACGGGCATTCCCAGGACAAGAAGCTGGCTAGCGGGTTAGCGAGCGAGAGGAAATAAAGGTAGAAAAGATCGGTGGCACGCGGGATATAGCGTATGTCGTCGTCGCGGCAGCGTCGACGTGTTGTCCGTGCCGTTCGGTGGGGGGTTGGAAAAGTTGGGCGAAACTTCAAGGAGAACCAGAGGGAAGGAAGCGTAGGATACGCGAAGGAAAGGGTATCTGGGCGGGGGTGGGCTACAGGGGGAATCGGAATGAAAGGAGGGATGGATTCAGGTGGCGGAGAAACGTCGTGGATGTGTGGAGAATCTGGACGTCGGTGTTGGTAAACGTGGAAAAGACGAAGGTAACGGCGCGGTAGGCGACGCTGTGGGTGAAAAGAGAGAGCAGGAATGATGTGTTGGTACCGGTACCGGTGTTGGCGATGTAGGTGGTGGTGGAGAGACGGTGGTAGTTGTGGCGGTGGTGGTGGTGGTAGCAGCGTGTCCCGACGCCGGGAAAGTTTCGCTGAGAAGCGCGCGGAGTGTGAGAACGCGGTGGGAGCGAGACGGTTGAACCGTCGAAAGGGGACAAGAGCGAGAGAACGGGTCTCGGGGCGAGAGGGTGCAAAGGGGATGAAGGAGAATGAGAGTGAGTTTGGAGCGAGTCCGGAGGACGGTAACGCGGCGCGGGCAAGGTTTTCGTCTCCAGTTCCCGCTAAGCGGCCGACAGGATTGGAACGAGAGCTGGCCCGTGTACGGTTGCACACGCGGGGGTAACGTGCTTTTTGTCAAGGTAGCGTGCGCGGTGTGACACGGTGATTGTTGGTTGGAGAGCGCGAGAGAACACACGCGGCACGCGCTACCGACAGAACGACCGGCCCGTGGCCTGGCGTGTGTGACCGACCGGGCGCAGGCCGGTAACATAACGAGCGTAATAGCGCAGCAGTGGGGGTTTGTTGCACGAGTTTACGCGTGCTAACGGGGGTAGGCCGAGTTCACGCGTGGCACTACGGCCGCGGAGGACCACGAGCGAGCGAGGTCGACGAGCGCAGACTGCGTCTTTCTCCTCGCCTCTGCTTTCTTCTTCCACCTTCTTCCACCTTCCGCCCTCTTCCCACCCCGAGCATCCCCACGTTGCCATCCTCCTCCTACGTCTTCTCTGCCTCCTCTTTCTCCTGCTTTTCCTTCGTCGACTCCTACTCTCGCTGGTTCGTCTCTCTCTTTCTCGTATTCTCTACCCCTAGTGAGATATTGATTTCCCTTAGCTGACTCCCACGAGGGCTGGCGGCAGGCAACCAGGTACGGCTACCTCCGCGAGTAGACAGCCTCCGACGATGAGAAGGAAATCATCGGCCATGCGTCGAGTATGCACTTTCCAAGTTTCAGCGGCCCGACACCTCCGACACCCCGAAAACCGCCCCCTGGTTTCACGCTCCCGTGGCGTCGATCAGTTATCGCTCTCTCAAACAGACTTGAACCGTGCCGCGCATTTCTCTATGCCTGCCACGTGTTACCCACGGCTCGCGTCACTTTCGTCCCACATGTGGAAAGTTTCAAGGGACTCGCGTCGTTAACGTCTCACGCCAGAGTAACACGCAGCTACCGTTCTATTAGTGGTAAAGTCCGACGTGATGCCGCGAGGAAGATTTTCTTAACGTCGCAAGTACTTCATGACCTACTCCAAAGTGTCCAAGTTGTATACGCGACGGCCGTGCGACTTGTACACCTCTCCAACAGTCTCGGATACAGCTCCCGATCATAGAATATTCATCGGTTCTATCCTCTGAAATCCATCCATTCGATTGGACCCGATCTTCAAATTATTGCCAATCAGCGAACTTTCCCGAGAGTTTGCCGACTAAGTAGTCTTCGTATCGCAGCTATCTTTCCGAGCGTTTAAGCGCACGCTCGGCCCGCTTCAAGCTCGCATTAATCTCCTTTGTCGCGCGTCCAACTACCCCGGGAGCGTAAGCTTTTCTTTCGCCCGTTGGCTGCCGTTCGGGAATTCGTAGGTGCTCCAAGAAACTTTTGCGAAGTAATCCGCCATCTTGGTTCCTGCGCGTTGCTCGCCGCCGGATTCGCGAGTGACTTGAAACTTTTTTATTTACCGCGTTCATGCTTACACACAGAGACAAAGGGGGGTCGGAGAGGGGGACCGTTTCCCCTACTCAAACTCTGGACGGGGTGTACCGTGGGTATCAACCCCCCCACCAGCCTCGTGCCGCCTGTCGTTTTCCAGTAAAGTTTTCCCGAGATCCTGGAGACTCGCAGCGATGTGCAGGGGTTGAAAGAGAGCGAGGAGAGGGAGTTTGAACGAGGGTGGGGAAAAGCGAGACCGCTCTCCGGTAGCGTGCGCTCACGGGAGATCCCTTTTCAGCGTATTCTAACCTAGTAACGAGTTTGCTCTGTCGGTAACGCCGGACGCGTGCCAGCGACGAACGTGTCGCGTGTTACGCGGGGTGACAGTGGGATGAGTAAAGTGGTGGAGGACACGAGGCACGATAGCCGCGATAACGCTCTGAATCGTGGCGATCGTTTCTTTCCGATCCCGACGATCAGTGTAACTTAGAGGAACGCGTGGATAAGTAACGAAACGCGTGACGGAAACGATCGAGTCTTACGGTCAGTAACGATGTTCCGCGAAACGTTCGGTGAAATTGCAAACTGCTTGTTTACGTCGGCACTCGTGATTCGATTTCATCGCAGTGAGTGGACACGCTGACACGATGCCCGACAAGTGTTTCAGACTGGACGGGATTACTGGATGATTGTGGCTATCGGTTTGCAACTTGTAAATCACGTACGTATGCCCGTCATTGCGCGTGTGTACGATTAAACGAGAGTAAGCTATGATTTTCAGGTCCGAGATATTTCCATTTTTTTTTTTTTTTAGAACACTGATCGAAAGTTTGAACCTTTGCTTATTAATTCGAGACGAGGTATCCGGAGTCGTTCGATGAATGATTTAACGATCGTTGAGCGGTCCGTGTGCGATCTATAGGTGGAGATCAGTTTCGTAGAAAGGAGCAGCGGGGTTATTTTCTAATCTCTGCCGTTATTGGCCGCGAATGCTCTCACCGGTGCCGCGTATTCTACCGTCTCTGGGGACAGAATAGGTCAGCTGATCATTTACCAGAAACTATATAACCGTCGCTTGTTGCGAGAGTATCAACGCTTTTGATTATCGGGATTCCGAGCGCGCAGACTCAATGTGAGATTAATCCTCTGTGAGCTCACCCCCTTCCCGCTATGAACTTACCAATACACGGCTAGTCGCGCCGTTCGAAAGTTTCATGAGCGTCGAAAAGTTTTGCGCTCTCGTAGTTGCGCGGATTTGATCGAGAATCGAGAGAACTTTCTGCTTGCTCACGACCAGCAATTGTTTCTTGCGTGTTATCGAGTTTGGACGTAAGACGCGCCGCTGTATTTTGTATTTGCAGGGTCGATGGCTAAGTCGTCTTGTTAAACGTGTGAATAATATAAGAGCAGATGGGATAGGCTCGATGTGTGTGTTCCATACTTTGCTTCTACAGTTGTACTGTGTAACTATAAGTCCGATAAGAAGCATAGACTCACGAGATATATTCATTTCGGCGCCACTATTTGGCACGTTCAATTCTCAAAATATCAGAACCGAAATACTGAAAATCTGAATATCCCAGTGGGAGCTCTCTGTTTTCTTTGTTTACAGTTACTCGTTTCATTTAACCATCGCTCGAATGTTTTCTCGATTCACTACGATACAAATGGATTGCCGTCCTTAAATTCCAATCTGACAGATTTCGGAGCGCCATAATGCGAGCTTAAGCACGAATTCTCCGGCATGGAACTTGTCGTGTTCTCGGAACTACGCGAAATATTGCACCGGCCGGGTAATTGTTAAAATCTATGTCATACCGGAGAGAATACAAAGCGTCCTTCGTGTACGAGCCGAAAAATGATTTTGAGTGGGGAAAAAACGGGCGCAAATTACGCTCGGCAGTTTTTCTGAAAAAGAACTCGCATACTCCCGGATGCGTAAACCGTCGTGTTTTAAATTTAACATAGCTGAAGAAGCCATACATATAAAATATTTCGCTGTCCTTAGCTTTTATATCGCGGAGCTGCACAAAACATTCGGTATGAAATGTCTTTTTCATTCTTCCATTATGCAGTGATTTTCATGCCCCCTCAGCCCCGCGACGAAAGGGGCCTCTAGATAAGTATTTCCTTCGATCTTTGCGCGCGTTTTATACGCGTTAAAGAATAATTTATCAGCATCGCGTCACCCTTACGTAACACTGGTGCTCGATCACTCGATAACCTATATTATTTCACGAGTACAATCGGGCAACACAATGGGCCGAGGGTATTCTCTCTACCTTGCAACACGTTATATGATATCCTGTCCCCGTTTAGTAGCACCTGGGATGCAGTCCGATGCATGAAAAACTAGAGAGGCACTAATTAAGCCGCTATCATTACGGTTCCGCGGTGTAATTCCGCGTTGTTGGCATTGTGCTTCGAATTCCGCCAAGTGGCTGTTGGCCGGGTGCTTTTGGAATCCTCCGAAGCGTGGTCCAAGGCCTTTCAACTCAAATTCCACGCGCGTGCGTCTCATCGTCGAGGTTGACGCCGTCGCCGGCGACGTCGTCGTAATCCTGGATGACTCCTGTTGTTTCCTCGCCGCGCCTCGCAAGAACGCCGCTCACGATGTTAACGCCAGTGTTTCGTGGTCGTTAGTTCTTTATCCATACGCGCGCCCTTTCCTCGATGCTCCAAAAGAGTAAACGCGCCATGCGCCTAGATCCGACACAATACCGAGCGCGGCGAAAAGGGAGCTCATTAAATGAGTCTAAATCTGCCAGGGTACATCTATCATTGCCTTTCAGGAGAGTGGCTAGAAAGTGGCTCCTATCGCGCACGAACAATGCCCTTCCTGAACCTTCTTTCACGAGGGACGTATCGAAGATGCCCCAACATGAATTATCGTATAAGGGCTTGGAGTTTATCCTGTAGTTCCACTAGAGAAATCATCAGGATTTCTCATAGCTGGTGTTGTTATTGATCTGGAGTTCTTGGGCAGCGATTTAGATACAGATTTCAATATTTCGGGCATTCATCCTTATTTTTGTAAATCACAGGGAATGAATTGCCCGTGGTAGGGGCCGTTGTGTATAATTTATGCTCGCTGTTAAGTATTCTTTCTTTCTCTGTACTCTATTCGGAATATAACGTACAATTCGTTACGTTATAATTTCCTTGCCTCCGCAGTTTACACTTTTCCATTTAGCAGCGAGTGAAACGTACCGTGAATTGTGGACGTGGGTATTTACATGCACTTTTGCAACAAACATTGTGGACAACGTACTATTTGAATCGCGATGCATCTATTATATTTGGGATGCATTTAATACATTGAATCTCGTAAATTGTGTCGTTAATAAAGAATGCATATATTTATTAAGTTCAATGGAGCAGTGTTCGTGCAATATTAATGTACATATTCATGAGCAACTGTTTAGAAATGTATTCACGTAAGAATAAATGTATAGGATACAGGCACGGAAATGTAAATCTCTCAGGGAGAACAAACTGAAAGTTTCGCGAACGTAATTTCATATTATTTGTAACTTCGTGTGGAATGGCTTTTCTGTAACTTCGATACTAAATAAAAATTGGATAAGAAATTGCTGACCTGTGTCAAAGTTCGTACATAGAACATGTTTGATCCCTCGAGTTCTTCCAAACTCTTATATCGGGGGCGCGTTTGCCAGAGTCTTTACGAATGAATAATAGTGATGAAACTTGAAATCATATCGATTCAGTCAACGATGGTCCCTCGCGAGACCAATCGTACATTTAGAAGATTCTTATATCTTCTCTCTGACACGTAACGAATTGCTTATAGCAGAATTTTCGATACATACTTTCTGTACTCCTTTTCATCTAAAAATGCAAACATTACACTGCCGTAGCAGACAAGAATTATCAGCAATGTAATATACATACATTTTTGTTTCTGCATATAAAAATCTTGGTGTAAAATAAAGTTTTAGACATGTTTTCGCGAACACAGCAATGGGAAGCGTAGAGTCTGAGTTCAGTCATTAAAAGCTTTGTTTACCGGAACAACTGACGTTCTGGAATGAGCAATGGATACGATATTTCAAGCTTCGGTATCCGTTCGATGGTTTTCGTGCTGACTCTTGGCGAAAAGGCTCGAAATCGTTGAGAAGTTGCGGGTGCCAGGACAGATGAATGGGAAGTAACGTATAGCGAACAGTGTGGGATATAATAGCCACGTAAAACTGGGCGAAAGCATTGGCACTAGACAAACCAATTTATCTATAAAGTAAAAATAGAAATATAATATAGGGTAGTTATAAAATCAATTCAGAGCATGAGTGCGAAGAATCACCTGAAATATTGTACTAGCTCCATAAACAGATAACTGTATGAATAGGTACAGTGTATTAAATTTGTGGGACAAATTTTTACACTACATTCTCCACAAATTAGTCATTCACATCATACATAGAAAATATAACACGAACGTCTCATATTTAGTACTCGAATTTGTCGAATTTTTCGGTATTCGAATACTTCAGTTGCTCAATTATTTGGCGAATATAAATCGAATATCCAAGTATTCGAATACTGTTTGAATACT
This sequence comes from Andrena cerasifolii, assembly GCF_050908995.1. Classification (NCBI taxonomy): domain Eukaryota; kingdom Metazoa; phylum Arthropoda; class Insecta; order Hymenoptera; family Andrenidae; genus Andrena; species Andrena cerasifolii. Next base: position 4,368,090 of record NC_135126.1, on the reverse strand, counting down.
TAAATATTCGAATAGTATGGTGTGAATTATAAATCAAGTTCTTTAGGTTCATTTGTCAGGGTGAAATCTTATAAGCTAATTTTGACCCACTTCACACCATACTATTCGAATACATAAGTATTCGAATAATAACATTCGAATACTCAAATATTCGAAGTTTATTCGTAGCATTGGAATACTTGTAAAATATTCGAATATTAAATTATTCGAATAGTCCCAGCCCTAATATATACTTGATCGCGTCTAACCGCATACTGACCCTTACTACTGGCCCGCCTTATCCGTTAAATAAGCCGGCGATCGTTTACCTCAGACGTTTTCTCGGAGTTATATCGTATCAGAATTCGTCCAAACGAATCCGCTTGTTAAACGAGTTTTTAGATATTCACGTTTGCTCAGGAATCGCGACTAGCTTATCCCCTTCGATCGGGGGGGATTATCCGAAAAACCGTGGGGCGCGGTACCCATCGTCTTTAGATATCCGTTTGGATAGTTACCGGTAACTGTCGTGCTCCCAAGAGTTTCCCTCGCGGGTCGGTCCAATTGTTTTCGCGCACAAATCTCCGATATCACCGTCCACCCCCAGTTTCCCGCTGTCCGCGTCTTTGTTTTTCCCTGATCCCGAAATCGAAGTATCGGCATCAGCCCGACGCTGCCGCCGCCGCGAACGAAGTTTACGTCGTAAACTTCGGGTCTTAAGGGTGGAATTATAGTTGAGTAGAGCTTGCGCTAAGCCACGCAGTTGTTACCACGGTGAGCGCTTTAAAAGTTGGTCTTGGGTGTTCGTGTTCAGGTAGGGTGGGCGAGCGGGCGAAGAAGACGAAGAAGAAGCCAGAAGAAGCGAGTGCGCGCCGTAGGATAGAGGGGGACGCAGGAACGTGGTTAAGTTGCCAGGAAACTTTGGTAAAACTGAAAAGTTAATTTCGTCGTGTTAAATTACTCGAGCGTTGGGGCATTAAACTTGCAAAAGTTGGCCGGATGACTGAAATACGTACCTTCCGCCACCTCCCACTTCTTCTTCCTCTTCTTCCGTCGTCTCAGCGGCTGTGTCATCTAATACGCGATACCACCGCAATAATTTAATTATTTAGACTTGCCTGTGCCCATTAATATCAAAAACTTATTGCTGGATAAACCGTTCGTATTTATAAACAGTTAGCGCAATGGTACTGGCATTACTACTTTAATCCAAAGTACCTAGTTCTTGGATTTCATTTGCTGTGTCCTTAACACGTTCCACGCGACCATTTCTGAAGCTATAGGGCAGGTAGTGTCGGTTTGTGTCTTCTGACATCAGCCGTGCGGAATGTGTTAAGGGGGTAGTGGACTATTGGATACGTAAAATCGTTAGTTTCTTTGACGCTAAATTACTTTGATATCAAATAATCGTTATAGGCGTGCTTTTCACAATCTATTGTGGGCACGTCTGAGAGTAATTACAAAAGAAAATCGTCGGAATTTATTAAATTGTCGATGTTATTAATCGTTTAAGATAGCCGCGGTGCAGGTGGTGTACCTCGATTCAGGTGAGCCATTCATCTGAGAGCAAAATGCTTTGGGGTGAGTACTTTAGACACTGAAATCTACAGAGTGGAACTTTGCCGATGAATTTGAACAAAAATTGTGGAAGTTACACACGAATCAATTTTTTCCACATTTTTATGGAACAAAATCGTGTTTAATCACTTATAAAATGTTTCACAAATATCCAATGTTGATACGGGAGTTCCACTCTGTAGAGGAAGGACTTCTACACGCCCAGTAAAAGTTTCAAGTGAAAAGATTCAATGGTTCAAGAGTTATGATGTACATCGTGTCTGACAATAGTGTTTTGCATTCAATTACGTTCGCTGCTATAACTTCTACAATTATTTGAATTTCTGCATGAAAATTTGTTTAAAATGTTCATAAAGGATAAGACTTTCAGAATCGGGAGAAAATGTCGATTTTTTAAAGCTGAAATAGTCCACTACCCCCTTAATGTAAAACTATGTCCACTACTCCCCTTCATTAGAATAATTAGGACATCGATCAGAGAATATTAGTGGTAGATACACAATGGTGTATGCAATATTGAGATTGCGAAGAACGAACGCGGGAGTACGTTTTGCTGTGGCAGGAGATACAAGTCATTCAAATCGAATCACCAACGTTTTAGCCAATATTGTGCAATAGATCGCTTGCGTGTAATTGGAAAGCAATTAGAGAGCTTTTCAGTTACTACCTGCAGCATCATTAGTTTCCTAGGACCCTAGTTTTTTTTTTATTGATTTCGAGGAAAATTAATTAAGTGTTTGCGAACAATTCCACACGACGAGATATTAATAAAATATTTATGTTTGTTTCGCGTTAATGTGTGTTCATAAACGATTAGGAAAATTAGGAATATTAGGAAAATGCTTAATCTTTGGGTTAGAAAATTATTATTCAAGACGAAAGAGAAGATAAATATATTTCTTGCGAAGTTATAGAATGCAATTATCACTGTGGCATGTATAAAAGAGAGTTTCAAACGTAGGTAATTTGGAATGTGCAAGTTATAATATGTCCTCGTTGAAATCGATAATCTGTTATTTACTTCTGATACTTTAAATTGAATGAAGGACAAAGAAATGTGGTGGCAGTGCACACTCTACGCTTGCCGTAGATTGGTCGAAGGGAAATAGAGGAGAACGGCAAAGGGTTGGGATGTTGCCGTTCCACGCAATATTTATTTGGTGGCGCAGTTTGTTGTGAATTTACTTGGATTTACGTTTCCATTATATTTGTACCTTTTAATAGACATTCAGACATTCGTGGGAATCGCAGTGCACAAAATATTACTTACTCCTACACTGTCTTCGACAAGAAGCAATTTAATGTCATATGTTGAATTAAAATTAAATATTTGCAGCTACATAGAATGTGAAAAACGAAATTCGCAGATTCTCATTAGTTGGCGTGGTAAATACATAAAAATTGCTGGAACAGAACAATATGATTTTATTTTAAATAAAAATTTTATTTCACATAAAAACCAAGAGATTGATATTTGTATTTCTACTTTAAAACCGGTCTAAATTGAAAACTCGATTTAGTGAAGTGATGCTTTATGAATATTTCGATTAATTTTCACGTAAAATCTAGAATATTTGGAGTCAGAAAAAATGAAATTGATAACAACATATTGTATATCGAGAGGAAAGGCACAAAAATCCTGACTTTGCGAGATGTAACGAAAGTTGTCAGAATTTTAAGACACATTTCACATTATGCGAATACGAGGTACATATATGTTGCTATCTTTAGGGAGCTACGTGTTCATTTTGCAAGCCAGCTACAATGTGCAAATAAAATTGCTTTGAAGATTTATTACGTTTTACATATTCTAAAGTATAATTCTGTAATTCTTGTACAGTGCAATTCTAGGAATTAAATTATTTCGTACTTAACAGAAAGCTGTTATCTTCAGAAGATGTTCAATTTTTGGAACATGCTTTTATCACAACGCAAACAGCCCCGGTACTTGTATCGTGCATCTTTAAATAACGCCGAAGAAGAATAATTAAACAAAACTTCGTCCAATTATTGCTGTATAAGTTCGAACGTTAAGAAAGTATTAGCGTTATCCGTGTAAAAATAATTGGATACACTCTAGCCCGAAATATCAGTACTGAAATTACAAAAATCAATATCCATTTCATCTCTACTGTGCAGAAAGCGTGTAAATGTAGACATTTATGTATGCATGTGTGTATAACATATTGGTTCGTAGGTAATTGAATTGAATTGTGTGTAGATACCAAATTCATATTAACTTTACAAGTCGTTATTGCAATATGTATGGTCATACACATATCGAAGAATTTCTTCCTCTGTCTTCACTTGATTATGTTTTCTGAAATTAATTTGGTATATTTCGAGTTATTCAGCGAAAGCTGCAATAGACTGCATATAGAAGTAAATCTTTTTAAACAGTATTCTGTATCTGGGTTTGTTTACGTGGAGTTAATATTAATTCGCACTACTAGTACGTCTGACGATAGCTACCTGCATCTACTGCAGTAGAACGCATCGAATCGACCGCTATGAGTTCAGATAGATGGACTATACTTGTAAGATACGTAGGTGAATTGTATATCTTAATGTAAAATGTGGTAGGTATGCAGATTGTAGATAGTATCACATACTATCGCTATAGTCACGATTCTTTACAAAAATTGGATGCAAGCGACTGCTGTACCCATTAGACTCTCGAGTGGTACATACGTGTATATGGGTCATTCGTATCCGGTCGATTTCTATTTTCTTCTTTCTACAATTTCATTGTACCCCAATCTGCTGTTCAACTAAACGATTACCAACTTTCATTTCACCCTAAAGCTTTACAATCGTCTTTAAGAAATCCCAAAGTAGGTACATGAAGTGATTTACGATTGAAACACTCGTACCGTCATTGAGGTGTCAGAAATTTTCAAATCATACACAATATAAATTTGTAGCATTGGTAAAAACAGTCAAAACAGTCCGAGTAAAATGAAATATCTACCTGAAGGAGAGTGGGCTCCATTTCTTTTCAGCGACAAATTTAGTATGGAGCTGAAAATTGTAAGAATGGGGTTCGAATCATCTCTGACAGGACATTTTTATTCGATGCTGGTGGTCTCGTTCGTCACCGGGATCGCGCGTTTTCAATACATTCTCCAGGTTTTTCCATTCCGATTCGGCTAGTAAGGTCACGGTCGTGATGCTCACCGACATCGCGCGCTGCTATAAGTGCACTTGGTCGAGCGTGTGTGCACGATCTGGCGCGTGCGTAAACACAGAGGAGAAGAAACTTTCGCGGCGGCTACAGGGGTGAGTTACCCCGCCGTTACCCCTACTTGGCCGACAAGCGCGCCGGGCGATCCGCCACACCACCACGTGCAGTCAACTTTAAATGAACACGCACACATGCACGCTTGCGCCGCGATGCCCTCGGTGTGAACCATTGAGGAGCATTACTTTTTCCTCACGTTGAACGATCCGGCAGTGAGGAACGGTATGTCCTCCCTTGGAGTGTTTGTAATTTGAAAATTATTCACCACGATGGCGAAGATAAGTCGATTGCCAGGGCAGCTTCGGGACGTTTCTGGAATTAAACGTGCACGCCGATCGCTCCTTTTTATTCGCGGATAGTTTATTGTAGTGATTGAAATATTGGATTGTCGCTGGAATTCAGTTTAAGATAATTGGGTTTCTTGTATCGCAGTGAACGCGGCGAATTACCATGATTGATGCGGTATTTGTAATCCACGATTGATTTATCGATCCACGAGAAACGCAGGCCGGTACAGGGATGATGATGGTGTGGAGTAGGTTTATATCGTGGTCAGCTTCGCGCCGCGCGTCATCTTCTATCCCGCTCCTCTGCCGTTCGTCCCTCTTTGTCTCGAAAAAGTTTCCGGTGATGAGCTTTGTTGGCCGTTTCCCCTGCAGGACGGAAAAGTTAAATGTGAAAGTTTTATCCGATATCCAGCTCCGCGACGACGCTGGAAAAAGGGACCTACGCGTGCCGTTACGTTGAAATTTGGACACCCTTCATAATTATAATATTAATAATTCCCGTCTGTCCCCAGCGGCACCGAGTCTAGTCGTAATTTGGCAAACAGATTTTTATAAATTTTATTTCTGCGCGAACCCAAAGGAGCTTCTAGAAATTCATCACATTACCAAACATATTCCACCAATGTTTTTCTGGCCAGTGGGTAACATACAGAATGTTATGATTGACGAAATTTACGTGGTACCGTAACGACGGCATACTGCAATAATTGCGTTACGCCTTAATTGGATCAGTAATTATATTATTGGTGATCAATGAGCTATTTATTGATAAAATGCATTGCTATTATATCGAGTGTGGAACGTTAATGTTAGCTTAATAATGGCATTGATACCTCTGTTTGGGCGTGTAGCATGGCATCGAAGAAGACAAGGAAGAACCATTCTATACAGCACCTGCTCGAGCTGCCAACCAACAGAGAGACAAAATTGCCGGTGTATTCTGCGAAGGAGCCGACCCAAACGCCGCTCGTTCCAACCCCTCGACAGGTACCGGTCACTGTCCTGCATCCCTCGCCGAAAAAGGTAGGAAAATCATGGATCACTTATCATGAATCTGTTTTTGTCATTTAACCTGCAATTTATTGGTAACACCTTAGATACAAAGTCTGATAGATTTGTACGATAAATTTATCTCGTACAGTTCCTTGCTCTAATAGTTATAATATCAGTTTGACATTAGAGATTTAAATATAATTGACACGCATGTAAAAATATTTCGTACTAGTGGAAATGGTTACGTTTGAAAATCTGTATGCACGACACGAAGTGTAAAGGATAATTTAGTTTCGAAATTGTGATTTACTTTAGATGCCACTTTTTTTAATGAGGATTCTCCTTGAATGTCAGAACAATTGTGCATGGCAACCATTTTATTACCGCGGCGAACGTTAAGTTTTAATTACTTGTAACGTTAATCTTATACACGAAATGGTTGGAATAAGTAACGAGTAAATGACCTTTTGAACGTAAAAAAAAAATGGGATTGATGAGAAAGGTAAAGTGGAACCATTGTAACCGCATAAATTGCTGACGTTTTACTTCAACGGGGTGGTTTTTTTATCGATCATTCGGCACGTGGAACTTTGTTATTACTCGTACAACTGTCGACGTAAGCTCGAATCCTCGCGCGCCAACGGAGTAGATAATTTGTACCTTTATTTTCATCGTCTGACGTGCTATAATAATTAGTAGCGGCAGCTCTACTACCGACTTCTCAGATTTATACAAAATTCAAGTACATTTCCATCTGCGATATTAATATTTCCATTTAGCATTAATTTCGAAAGTGCTTGATACAGATTTCTGCACGCTCCAATTCGCGATACAAATTTGGATTTAAATGATAAAAATAATGATTTGGCGTAGTTATATATTTCGACGGTATTCTTAAATCGCGCGCAACGGAATCTACCCCGTTTTATATAACTTTAAACACGTGCGGGGATATCTATTTTGGCCGATTGAAAAACTTTTTCTTGTTGCTGTACGGTTACGGTTTTGTTCCCTTTTTCGTTCCATTTTACCCGACAGGGAGTCATGAAGAGGGATTCGCGTAACTCGGTAGGGGGAAGCCACGGCTTCTCTGTAAAATAACGATTTTTAAAGTTTCTCGAGGAGTTTCGAACCTGTTCCCACCGAGATTCGCCGGGGAACTTCGCAAAGTTTGAACCGCGTAATTGGAGAGGAAAGGAATTTCCTCTAACCATGTAAAATGGCTTCCACGTTAAATACTAAAATTTCACGATATTGTAGCTTGTTCTGTTAAAAACCACTTCCACTATACTACGCATATATTTTGCATAAATAACAGAGTTCATTTTGAATTGCGGGATGACAATCTATGTGATGTATAAACGTAAACGCGTTTTTGTTGAAGCTTCTTTCCTTGAATTTTCTTTATATCAGTATTTACTCTGTAGTTAACAGTGTTTCTTTAAAAATATAACTTCATCGATTAGTTTTCTTACGATTCCTAAATATAAGAAATGCACAAAGTGAGCATTAAACTTCTCAATGAATACTGAAGTTGTACTCACTCGTGACTATCAGTTGATAATGGTATGTATTAATGTAAAATGATTGATGCAGGGATCTGAATTACCTCAAAATTTAAGTATACATGTACGCGTAGTAATTGAAAATACGAGTTTCTAACATTGTGTAACAAATATTTCTCTTGATCCGTTACCGACAGTGCGCGGGTTTCGTTCCTACCAACGATGTCTTCCGTAGAAACCATCTTTAGCAAGACACGGTTAAAATCGTCGGTAAGGTAGTTCAGCAAAGGAAAGAAGCTTCTGTTATCGACAAATTCTAGGGTAGTTAATGTTAAACAACAGGCGGTAGTTCAGAATATCGGTTTGATCGTTTACTATATATGTAACTTGAAAAAAACACTCATTGATAATATTATTTTAAATACTTATCAGCTTCAGTCTATACACAATAAAACTACAAATAAATATATATATATACTGCAAATCTCTATATATATATATTGTAGATTTGCAGATAGATATAATTTTTCCTTAAAATCGCAAAGAAAATTTGGATCTTCGAAGTTTAAAAAGTTGAACGCACGAATGGTTCGTTTATATTTAATGCAACATGGCTAAAAATAGTTAATCATCCGATAATGTTGTTTATATTGCATTTGTTCATATTTTATCACGTTTCCTACTAACGTGACTGCAGTGTATGATAGCGTTTCAATTTTTTGAACTTGAAGTACAGCAATTATTTTTATACAAACCATAGCCTTCCATAGAAAAGGATATGTGGACAATACGTCCGTTTGAATTTTCCAAGGCGATATTTCGTTGGGGGTGAATGCACGTACTTTCAGGGAAAATAATTTGCTATTGAAATCCTGTGAATGGGAGTACGGTCGGAGGCGTCTTGAGCATACGCAAGGTGCTGGGCGGAACTGAATTTATGATAATTGCATAAATCAGAGCTTTCCTCCACAATAATCATAATCTATTGGGATAGTTGTGCGAAGTTAGCTATTTAGCCAACGGCGCGCATAACGGAAGGAGGCCAAGGGGTTTCGTGTGTCCGTGAATAAGATAAAGTCGATGTTGTGAGGTCGCAGCTGGTGGATAAGTCCCTTTGCTTTTGATTTCGAGTCAGTTATTCATCCAGTAACAACAAAACCAATTTTGCGCGACGTGAAATTCATTTCATTCAGCACATTTTAGTGAACACGATGATACTTTTCTAATTACTATGCAAGCATATGCAATGACAAAAATCAGCAATCAAATTTTCGTAACTAGCAGTATTTGTTATACCAATCTACGAAGTCAAATTGATTTTTCAATATCGTGCAGGGTAATTGAAGTGGAAAAGATTTATATTGCAAAAAAATATATGTGTATTCTAAAGGTAACAAATTTGTTAGGATTACAGAACAAGTCGAAAAAGTATAGATTTTTAAAAATCAATAGGGGTTGTGTGTCGCCAAGAATATGGGGAGAACGATCAGAGAGGGTGCCACCAGTGCAGGTAGCAGTCGTGGTGTAGTACTACGATTTAGTTACGAACATTTTTGCAAACAAATTTGTACAGAGTGAATACAGTCGTACGATAATAGAATTTCTTTTATTAATATTATATTTTTAAACACTTGAGAACTTATGGTTTTTTGTTGGAATAAAATTCACTATCGCGGCGTAACGACGCCGCAGGCCCTTAGGGGTGGTGTTACTGCTTTATGCTTTCATAAAAGCGGGCATCGTTTCGAAGCCATCTAAATTACCCCTAACGCACTCATCTTCAACGATCACCGTCAGCGTTAATTTCCCCCCTTTCTCCCCCGGACGGTGGGAAACTCAACGGGTGACTGACATTTCGAGATCGCTGGTGATTTCTTTATTAACGTCGCGAGATGCGAACCTCCGGGTAACTCGCTGCGCGCCGCTGGAATATTAATGTTAAAATCTGCACCGACCGAACCAACGGGACCGTTACGGTTACGATTACGATTATGAGCAGTCATCCCTCTTAAAGGAGAACCCTTATAGCCTGGGGATAATATTCATTCGAGATTTCTTGTGATTTCTTCGTTTCCTCCGTTTAAACTGCACAGCACTATGGAAATGAAAAATTAAGGGGATTAAGGCCTATTATTTCAGGGAGAATTTTTAAGAATAATTATGTCTGAGGGTTTGTAGGTTCATTAAGTGACACGCTATGAAAAGGCAGTGAACATTTTTCATTCAGATAAAATTGATTCGTTGCAATGCTTATGTCATATCAGGAAGTATTAGCTTGCAGTTCATTACTTTCAGTTAACTCCGAAACCTTTTTAAAAGTAGACACCTCACATTGACCCATTTCACTTCGGAGTAAAGGAACAAAATGAAGAGCAAACATTGCACGGGAAAATATTAATTCTCCTGACTAAATGTATTTTAAAGAGGCAGCAAATCTGTTTCTTAATGGGTCAGGCAAAAATTGATGTATTTCGCAGTGAATCTAAATAACGTTCGCCTTGTTTCGCTCCCTTTTAATATTTTATACACACGCGAAGGGTTTTCGTCCCCCCAAGACGGGCATCAGCGACCACTTCCTCTAGGAGGAAAGCTGAAAAGACGAGGCGCACTACCCTTTAACTTTGTCGAGCTGTCATACTGATCGGGGTTGGAACGAACCCTCCAATTCTCTCAGTGGGAGTAGCCACGCGGTTGAGTGAATTTTTATGAATGAATGCGCGAGGATACCTAGATCCCGGGGCTTTGGAATGCGCACCCCGTTTTCACCCCTGTACCTATATTTACGTCAGTGACTCTCAATTTGAAGTCCTCGTAACGGTCACCCCATAAAACTGATAGGGAACGACGGTATCGTTAAAACTCACCCCTTTGTGGTAAGTGGGTTTAAAATAAACCAAACCACCTTTCGATCACTCATTTCGCCCTCGTTACGCACATTCTCACCACAATTGACATGATCAATAACAATTATCTTCGCTTATAATAATCAAAGATTAAGGTAAAGTTCGTAGCGTTACGTCATTGGAATTCAAGGGGACACTTCGGACAGAATAACTTGCGGTATTATTCGAGGGTTGGAATATACAGAGCCTATCATCTGCGAGTCGCCCATGCAGTCATACATCATGCGAGTATCGTTGTTACGACTTACCGCGATGTAAGCTACATCCCCTCGGGGGGGTTTGAACATTTTTGCGCGGGATGAAAATCATAATTGTGCACCAACATCGTCGCACTCTTTAGCTACAAAGGGACTCTTTTACAGGAGGGTCTGAGGCTGAAAGTGTTAGCGGCAGTACAAAAGAAGGCTTAACCCTCCGTAACCAGAGGGGAGTTTATAAAAATCGTGTCAATTAGGCCTCGAGAAAGAAAGGCAGGTCGGGTAAGGTGTTCCGTGGACGAGGGCTTTAAAGCTCGGCGTTATAAAGAGATCGTTGACAAGCAATTTGCCTTTTGAGCGGGTCTTAATAAAATTTTGCACCTTCTTGTCCTTGCGCGAGGAATTTCGTATTAAAGTCTCGCGCCTGAAGAAAAAGAGTTTCCTCTTAATCAAAAAAATTTTCATACATTCTGTGCTTAGTCACTTTCATTGTCAAATCGTGAATTTTTTAACGGAGAGGTACTGGGTGTTTCAGTTTGCTGCATTTATTCACCGTGATTCGCACCATCGGGCTCTCCCTGCCTCGCTTAAAATTCTATCTGGATTAGCCGGGAAAGAAATAAAGGAGCCCCATTTCGCTGGAATTTCTATGTTCTTGCGTCGAGATTGCGATGTTTAGAGCAAGGAGAAGGGTAGATCGGGGCTAGGCGCAGCTCGAGGCGAGGATTAGCCCGTGGGGTATTGTAACGTCGTAAATACATTCTCTTTTTACCCCTCGAGCTCCAAGTCACTACGCTACCCTCTGGTTCTCTCGTCTGTTGGTCGGTAACTCTATCGACCATTGTCAACGGCTCTCAAATTCATACCCCAGGAATAAAATAATTACATTTCTCTCTTCACCTGCATCGTTCGTTACCATTTCGGACCATTACCTCGACGTAGAAATTATAAACGAACCACCCCAGGAATTAGCAGCAACGCAATTTCATAGATAACAAGAACACAATTGTCCAAAAAACTTGATTAACCGCTCATGATTAAGTCACCATCGCTCCTCAGATTATAGATCACTTATCGATCTCTGAGCTCCTCCATTCCCCCGACGGTTCGCTTATTTAACAGCCATCTTTATTATCAGACGCGATCGCGGGTTATAATTCCGGCGGGTCGCTCTAGGGACCGGTGTAGTTTTTCGACAGGATGGGGAAAAGATTAGGGAAAGCATTCCGGCGAGGCACTTTAGCCAATGTCGTCGTTTCGATACTTACACCCCTCGGCCACCCCCGTGTTCCTATTCCAAACGGTAGCACCCTCCGGTTTTCTATCTGGTTTGGTGCGGAAGGAGACCCCTATCCCGCGGGGCGATATCTCGAAGCGAAATCCCGGTCGGTTTCGCGCGCGCGCGCCCGCTCGCGCTTATAGCAGTCGAAATGGAAAGGGTTGCACGCGAAGGGCTCCGGAAGGACTGCGGGGTTATAATGAAATATAGGCCCGTTCCGCTTCGTATAAGACTGCATTAAGATTATACGTTGGCGCGCTCCTTGGCGACCGAAGAAGGTCGAAATAAACGGGGGGTGGAGGGTGGTATAGGGACGTAGCTGGTGGCTACGAACTAAAGGGGTAAGAGATTCCTCCTACGGTGTTTTAATCAAGCCGGATTTGCTGCGGCAAGCCGTGGTTCCAACTTTCATTTTAGCCAACCCCGCCCTGACAACCCGCGCACGAACGTTTTCGTCTGCCTCTCTTTCTCTTGCCCGTGCTCTTCCTCCCTCATTCTTGAAACTTCCACTGCTCCGCCGCCTCTCCTTCCCTTTCCGTTCTTTCTACCGATGCTTCTGTCCCGGTCTCGCGTTCCCTGGATGCCTATACATGTGTTTGCCCCGCATTAAAACGCTGTCTTTGTTTCGCGGGGACGCGTGATCCCAGCCTCGTTGCCCTCCTTAAGAAACTCCGGTAACGGGGATCGGTGCGTCGCGATTAAGTTATTAACTCCGTCGGCAATGGAGCGGCGAGAAAGATGTGCTTTTCATATGCCGTGACGCTCAAGTTGTTAGCGGGGATAAGAAAGCACTGTTCGAGAACGGGAGGTAATAGAAGGGTTACTTCGAAGCGTGGGCTTATTCAACAATTTTGTCGAGAATAATACTTTAGTGTGGTTCGCGATTTTTATTTAAAATATTAATATTGATGGATACTTTCCAATATTGGATTGGTGGATACTTTCTGCTGGTATATCATATGGCATTGTGGGAAAACAACGGGGTGTAAGAAAACAGACTTGTTCAGAGATTAATTTTTACGAGAAACCCTTAAATTAAATTAACCCGGCGGGAGGCACACTTCATATTGTAACACAGGTTGTCGCTACCGGGTCAAAAATACCCAAAATTGAAACGTAAAAAAACACGGTTTCAGAATTTTTTTCTTTAACTTTGTAATTTTTATGTTAAAGTACAGTGTTTTAAGAATCAAACAAAATTTATGAAATATCTTAAAATCTTTATTAAAGTTCTTTAAAAAATTGTAACAAAAACTCAGTCTTCATATTTTCGCAACTAGCGCCTCTGTGGTAAATTCTACCCAGGAGCGCCTCCCGCCGAGTTAATTGAAAACTTTAAGTCTATATTTGTACAAATATTTAAAAAAAAATAATTAAAAAAGTACGGTACCTAAAACTTTAAACGCATTTTTCTCAAACCGATGTTTTTTTAATTGGTTAGTATGATATGAGGCAGTGAGAGCAACAACGGACTAACCCACATTGAAAAATATGTTTCTTTCCCTATTTTATATGATAGTAGAGCCTATTGGAATACATTGTTACTACTAACTCAATTTCGAAAAAAATGTGGCTTAGTCCGGTGTTGCCCTCACTGCCTCATGTCTCAAAAACCAATCACTCGATTTACTTCAAACCTTGTATATATCTTCAGTAGATGTCCCGTTCTCTTTGTTCCTAAAACTAAGTCGGTTTTTGCAAAATTAGACTTTTGCGACTTAAAAAACCGGTGAATATTTTTTGCAGAAATCGATGTTTGTTTTAGATGCTGCCATTTTCTTTTACTTTTCAGTATTTCTCATTTAACTAATGAGATATACTCGTTTAATTTCGTATTTATTCAAACTGGACAATTACATTAATGATACCCTGAGTAGTAATACGTTTCCGAACTCTCAACACGATTTGTAGCATGGTGTTATTGGAAAGTAGTATGTAGTTCTATCTTGTAATCCCATAGGTCTCTCTTCATGGTCTTCAGACGCATAGCTGTTTCGAGTTCGCTTAGAGTTTAGAGGAATGCTTTGTCCATCTCTTCTCTCTACTGTATCTACTATCTCTCTTCTTGAGCTGGTCGTTCAATAGCTTCGTTTATCTAAGCAATCAATCCAATTACACGAACCTACTCGTCGGATTACTGACTGCAGTACACAGTCACGGATTACGCATTCCCGAATTGTCTATACCGAAGTTCGGGACGAATCTGAACTTAATAAAACCACAATAAAATGCTTTCTGCCAATGCTCGGAACTCTCTTTTCCTGATTGTCTTGGCTATTATCAAACATCCACCTTTGCTTGAAAGCCGAAGTATCTAAGACTTTAGTTAGCACTTCCAATATACATTACAGGACCACCGCGCCCCCCGTTTTGCGAGGGGGAAGACATCGGTGTCGCGTTCTTTACTCTTCGTTTGGTTCAACCGAGCCGTTAAGCCTCGAGGATCTGATTGTCTTTATATTTCGGTGCACACTCTGGGTTATCACCCTTGTGTTTGTCGAGGGGGTAACCGATATTTCCTGCTGGAGGACGTGTAAAATTCGATTAACCATGTCTTCGAGAATTCTTTCCCGAACAAAACCTGTCACGAGTAATTCATAACAATTCCTCGCCAATGAAGAACGAAGTTAATCGCGGGAGACTGTGTTTTTTCAAAATGCAGTCGATCTAAGGGTGGTTTTTCACTCGCACGCTGGGGAAACGAAGGGGCCCTTCACGTAAGGACGAAAAATCTCTCCGATCACATAGTTGGCATCGGCAAAGATATTCGTAGGTGGAATTCGTTTCATCTTGGCTGGTGGCGGCGGGAAGGGAAGGTAGGAAGGAATGAACATAGAGCAAACAATATGGCGTCAGCCACGAGAAACCCAAACCGTTGCGGACCGGTCAGTATGCAATATGCTAAGGTTCTGCTTTTCCCCTCCCTTCTTCCTCCCTGTCTACTACCGCCCTGAACTCTCTTTCCGTCTCCCTCTCTCTCGCCCTCTTTCTCTATCCCTCCTTCTGGTCCTCTATAACCTCCGAATCGTTGGGTTTGGGAATTTAATTACAGTATAGTGCCTACATTGTAGTCCCAGCCGGCCCGGAAATAAACTCCCCATTGTCGCGGCACAAAGCTTCTATTTGTCACGAGACCTGGGCGTTCGACACCCTTGCGACGCACACTTCAACCCCCCCGCCCGCGCTCAGGACTTGCCCTCGGTGCCTTTCGATATCGACTTTTCCGACAGCGCCACGACTTATGTCGCTCTACTCGACAGAACACGACTCTAGTTAATAAGTGGAATAATGGATACGTCAACGTGGTCTTTTGCATGGCGAACCTTTATCGTAGACAGCCTTCTAACGGAAGTATTCATATCTTACGTTCAATTTCTTTCTTCTTTATTCGGGGGTTTCGATTTTTTACTTTGTTGGCACATTTTGGAATGAAGATGAAATATTAAAACACACGACATAAATTACTTCGGAGCTTCAGACACTATTTCACCAAGTATCTTGTTAAAATCGTGTGGAATATCACATTGTTATTTAATGGTAAAGCTTCCTTGAATTTCATTGCTCCTTAAAATTTTCCGTCAGGTATTCGCGGTTGCTTCAAATTCTTTCTTCGTCTAATAGGTATGTCTACATTGTGAAAAGATGGTCTGAAGTTCGTTCGATACCCTCATTCACCTCCATACATTATGAAGAAGATTATCCTCGCAACCAAAGCCTAACAATCTCCCAATTCCGCTTCTTCGTGAACTTCCATGTAATAAGTAACAACGCCATTTAATTATAAATGCTCGCACCCGAGGAACGAACTTATCTAGCTCCCACTTTCCATTTAATCCTAACTATGGGTCGGGTTGCACGGAATCGTATGTTAGAATTTAAACCGTTACCATGTCGAAAGGCTGGCTTCGATTAAATTTCCTCTGGTATCATTAAGTTAATTAAATAATCGATTAGCATTTAAAGAATCTTCCAATCATTCCGTTTACCAACACTGCAAATTCGGATAGGCGAAAATTCCGTATTGCAGTCATCTGGCATGTAACAGTACTTATGTTAATAGAGAAACAAATCCCACAATTCACTGGGGTGCCAACATTTCATCAACAAAACACCCATACGCACTTTGTTTACAAATTACGTGCTCAAACTATCTCGGGGCATTTTGATAATTTCACATCACTTCCCTTCATCCCTGTATCAAATAAACGACGCCACAAACGACTATAAAACCACCAGGAGCAGAATACTGCCTTCCGTACTTAAAATGTCCTATCTATCAATTTTTCATTTTTTATGATACCTACCTATGTGGAAATATTTGAAGCTCCACGCGTCTTGTATCTTTTAAGTAAAACTAGAAAATCCTATGTGCTCTGTAGAGATCTAGAATCAGTCTAATTTATTTATCCTAACTTCTTTTTAGATGGTTAAAATATCCCATCTGAAACATTTAATTAATTGCCACGTAGAAAATTTTCGAGAATAGTCAATTTTTACATTACAAATAACTTACCTGATTTCACAGTTAAAAGCAAACAGAAAAGACGATTAATGGAAAATCGCAACGTTGTAGAACATAAACGTGATCGAGCCATCTCACCCGCAAGGCTGTCTCACCCGGAATTACCCTATTAGGCTGTTACGAAATAATGACTACATTTTTTAAATTGAATGAATAAAAATCGGGACGGCACAAAGAAATTGCTAAGACGTCAGTTTTCTGGGATATTTCGAAACGCTAGATGGAACATTTTAACTAACAATAAGTAGGGCAGCATAGAACAGTGTCTCTTTTGATTTCACCCGTCCCTCGACGAGCAGGGATGGTGTATCGAGGGACAGGGGTGTTTCATTGAACATTAACCATCGTAACGTTCTTCGATGGGTGTTATTGCCCCACGGCACGCGTCTTCTCGCGCGTTGCCATCAAACGATCGCTTCGTTCCGCGGCCATGAAATAGTTTCCGCGTCCGGAACGACGATCAACCGCCGTATGAATTTCCACGGAGTAACTGTCTTCCCTTAACGACCGGGACCAACCACTGGCTAACGGTCGCTTAAGATTTTTACAATCTGGGGCTCATTCCCCGATTATTCACGGCTCAGGACGAATCGATGGGGAATCATGAGACGCGACACGATTGGTAACAGTTGCATCGTTGCTCCCGGCACCGAAATTGCTGTCATTGTAGGCTCATAAATATAACCACGGGCATAGTGGCTCCTCCATTCGCTGAACCTCTCCGGCATCGGACCGTAAAGCCCCATAATTATTCACTCGTCGTTAAATCGGCCGCCTACGCGGCAGTTACGGCTTCCCGTCGGCTAAGTGTACCGTGTATACTGACTACGTGTTACTAGGATGCTCGCATATGTGACGGCGGATTAGTGTTTGTCGGTGAACGGCTTCGGTTTCGTTGGTTACCCTGCGCTGTCGCTGTCTAATTCCATTCTGTACGCGGCTGCGTACGTTTCATCCTTGGACAGTTCTCCTTGGAATGGAAACCAGGGGAAAATTGGTACCAGTGACTACCACGCTCAACTGTCTAAAATTTTCAAAACATCTACAGCTCACGTTTCTCGTACATACAGTCTGTTCCACAAGAGCGTGCTCCTCGTGTCTCCGAAAGGAATCGTTAGATTTAAAAAACGTTTTATGAACTAATACGCATTTACCTAGTATATGGTCCAGTCTCCGTTGTTGTCGATAATCGCTTGACACCGTTTAGGAATGATTTTAACTAACTTCTTTGCATACTCCGAAGGTAAAGACCATATTTATCGAATTTCTCGAGGTAACTGCTTGACCGTGAATATACGTTTTCCTTGACGCTCGTGCTTTATGAAACCCCAAACGTTTTCGATTGAATTCGCATCAGACGATTGTGCAAGTCAGTGCAAACGTTACTATGCTCTCCTCTTCTTTCCCCGCAAAAACGGCAAAAAGTACGGAGCTCCAAATTTTAAAAATCGCCTGTTTGCTACGAAATCACAAACTGAAATGCCACACGTGTTAATCAGCATAGTAGAAGACACTTTTCTCCTCCGAGTTCTCAAGGAACCAAGCCTTCTTAAAGTAGGGGAGACCGGGGTAAAGTGGTGGTTTTCGCTTTTTCTTTTCAAGTCGAATTTTAATATACTCTAAGTTGTAATTTGTCAACAGTAATGTTTCTAAATCTATTTCCACACATTTTTAATGAAAGGGAAAAATTTCATTCGACTTCAAACTTTTTTCGGCTCACTTTACCCCGGTCTCCCCTACGCGGCCGTGGCTATGAGGAGCGCGCTCTGGTGGAACAGACTGTAGCTACTCGAATCGTTCACCAATTCGTAACAGGCAATCGACTCGTGCCATTTTCGAGTTTACTACCTCCAGGCATAACGACTATCCGCGTGTATCGTCCGAGTGTATTTAATCGACCAACGAAATCGTGCTCCCCTCTCGATTATGGGCACGCATGCACCTGCGTTTCAGCGTTTGTTCGCAGCGGGCGCGGTTTTAGAAAGGCAACGGGCTCGAGGGAACAAAAGCGAGTTTGAGAGATGCAGATAAGGGCGGGAGGAGCAGGGAGTGGGGCTGAAAAAAAGAGAAAAAGAAACGATTGAAGCGTGCAAAAGTTTCCGATGAAATCGCGAGTACCCTCGAAACTTGCAGCTTGAAACGGTCGGGGCTCGCGGATGCACGAGATTCGACGGCGAGCGGAAACGGTTTCATTTTAGGCGGATGGCGACGTGGCGGCCCTCTTTCCGGGGAGGGGAGGGGGTGGGGGGGTGGGTGGGGTCGCTGGGCGAGGAAGGGACGACGGGAAGGGCCTTAATTGCCCGCGAGTTAATTAAACTGTAATTCAATCGCGCGAATTCGCCGATGTTTTATCGTGGCGCGACGCGCCGTTAAGTTTGTACTTTGCGATGCGCTCGTTACCGGAAGTATATCGGGCTGGCCGTGTTTTGCGTGTACGTGCAAGAATTATGGGGATTCGCCCTTGCTGGGATCGAATAAACGGTTCGCGGAATCAGCCCAGAAGGAAGGCTCATGTCGAGTCTGTCTGTGTGTTACAACGTACGGTGCCACGTTATAATATTTTATACCACGTCCGATTTCTAATTCTCGAAGTTAAGAGCGCTTAGATTTATTGCCCTTTGTAGTGTTTTGATTCTTCCACTCGTTTCCCCGGGATTTCGAAATGTGGGAATGGGAGCATTAGGTCACTCCACTTTATAGAATTGGCAATCATTTTTCTGAGCTTTCGAAGAATGTCTTTAAGTGTCATTTCGGAGTAGATGAAGGCGGGCGTCTAGTGTCCTGCCAGGACGCGGTCGCGCAGAAAATGGTGAATTACGCCAGTGGATTTCTTAGATCAATGATGAGGTAAGGGCAGCGAGGGTTGCTTATTGTAATTATCCCTTCGGAGTACGTAGGGCCTACCCTTGGCCAACCTTCCATCGCACACGCTCCCGGGCTCGATTGTTCTTGCTTGCATGGCCCCATGCGCCACGTCTATGAAATTAAGCGTACCACCCTTCTTGCCGAAATACGGCTGTTCTGTCAAGACCTCGCCCTCCTATCCACCCTCTGCCTCGCTCCATCGCGAGCGTATCTTCCGTTCGCCCTTAATTTCTCGAAGATAATTGCCGCCTCATCTTCGTAAGCGTCGCGAGCATCTCGTGTCGCTCATAGAGGCGATTGATGGTGATCCTCGGCGAGAGGGAAATGCAAAAGGAAATTACATTCTTTCCAAAGTCCCGCGTCATCCCCCAGAGGCTGCGCCTGTGTATTCCGAATGTCGGCAGGATCGCTTCCTGATCTTAACGGCATGTGACTGTCGTAGGTACCTGTACCTAAGTACAAAGAGGTTGACGTCGTTTTCTACTTGTAATTGATTTCTATTTACCTGGCATTTCACAGTTTATTATAAATTCTTTGGTATTCTACATAAACTAGGGGGAACGACGCGCAAGATACGTTTTGTTTTCAGCCTTCTAATTTCTAAGAGATAATTGCCGACTCACCTCCGCGACCGTGGTGAATAATCGAGGTTTATCGACGACCACCAATGGCAGCGTTTTCACTGGAGTCGTAAAACAAAATTACATTCCTTCGAAAGTCCCGTCTCATCCTTGGCAATTACTGCCCCCGCAGGCGTAAGAATCGTTCTTCGTTATTTCCTTTCTAATTTATCCCGGGGATCGGTTGTTCATTGTTCGCGCAAGGGGATAATTAAAAACGTAGCGGCTCAGACCACTTCACTGTTCCACGACTTCAGAAGTTTCTCGCGCAAACCCTCTCGAATTTTGCGCAGGCAATTTCGATCGGTCCCGTATCGTCTCCTTTTTGCAAAAATCGCGCGTCAAATTCGTGCCACGTAGCGAATCATGCACTTGGCCGGGATGTTTGACTTCACAGCGGATACATATTTCAATCGTCGTAACCGAAGAAGCGGGCAGGGAGAGGGGTGGTTGTTTGCGGGTGACCAGAATTTAATATTCATCCAATCAGGGGGTAAACCTACCCGCGCCTGAGGGAGTCGCCTCTACCCCTGACTCCCTTTTCCCTCTGACCTCCATACGACCGGCGCATATTTGTCCTTCCGCAAGAGTCGATCGAAAAAAATTGATCGCCACGTCGCCAAACGTGACATTGTTCGTTGCGCAGTCTACTCCGTCTTCCATAGATTACGTAAAAATCGTTCTATTTCTCTACATCCGTTCCACTTCTTCGTTCACCTCGAACCGACGCACGAAGACCGTCTAACGCGTGCTTGGAGCAGTCCCTGCCGTTTCTCCATGTCTTCTTGGTACTCTGATTTTCGGTCGAGATGGGAAAAGAAACTATGCCGAGTTCACGTCGATAGAATTCGGGGGCTGGCCGGCATAGAGGGTAATTTAATTTGCATTATGCTCGCAGCGGGGTGTACCCTTGTTTCGTAAGCATTGCGGGGCAAACTCCAGTAACAAACCCGCGGATTCGTTCGATCAAACTTAATTAGCGCCGAATTCCAGACATAATTAAATTCGACCGCCGTGCAATTTCGCGGAGGCAGCCAGCCGGCCCTGTTAGACAGGGAAGGGCGGGAAAGGGACGTAAAAAGCCGAAGGAGGAAACGAGAGGGAAAGGGAGGAGAGCGGCTCACGGTCGACGGACGAAAGAGAGGAAAAATTTTTGCCCCGGAACAAAACATCCCGCCCTGTCGAATATTGCTCGGATTGGATTATTTCTATCGCCCCGTAAATCCGTCGGCCGATAACTCCATAAATCTCCGCTTACGTCGTATTATTACAGTGTTTAGTTGATTTATCTAAAATCTTTTTCTCGCCATATATCCTCCGTGGGTATTGGTAAATTTTCGACGTGCTCGGTTTCCTGCCGTTCCCGAGAGTTAGCGGAACCTTTTTGCTGGATGGGCCAGATTGAATTGCAAGCAGCACGCCGCCGTTGTTTCTTTCCGATTTAGAACGGATTAAGGTTTAATGGGTAGCAGTTTGCTGCGCAAAGATTTCACGCGTGTCCTACGAGGAGGATGATAAACGTGGCCAATAATGCCGCGGCATTCCGGCGGACGTGGCAGAACAGAGATAGAGAGGAAGGAGCAGGAAGGAGAGAGGGAATTTCTGGAATGCTTTCAGAGTTTAGAAGGTAGCTCCTATGTTCTTAGCTGTACCCTTTCTCTCCTCGAGGCGGTACACCGGTCCATTCAGAATATCCTACTCATTAATTATAAGAAAACATTGTCCCGAGACCGTCCACACGGACGATGGTATTCCAGCGCTGTAGACGCTTTGGCTTTCTCCGAGTGCGCTTGAAAATCTCTTGATAATTGATCTCTCCTAATCAGAGACACTTGGACAGAATACTTCGGGACTTTGTACTTGGAAGTTTTAAGATTGTGCTGCGCCGAGGGGTTCCATTGACTTGGTCTCTCTACTCGAATATTAAAAATGCGATAGGATTGATTATATCAATGCAGGAGCCGTGGCGAAGTCAATGCGACCGAGTATTAGATTTAAGAAGGAAATGGTTCGTGCTTTGGCATGTCTTGGGAACTCTTCAACCTTATACTGCGTTCCTGAAACATCCTCAAGCTTTATCCTAATAACAGGCAGCATTAATCACCACGCCAGCTTGCAATTACCATGATGACGCTGGTTTAGCTTAGGACGCTCGACTCGAAGTAGGGGGCCTTGTCGAGTGTAAAGTCAGAATCAAGGGGCTGCGTTTCTCTATCCTTATCCTTGAATCAGTTCTTCGGTATGTACACGCTGCTGTATCAACAACTTCATCAGTCATTTTTCTCCAATTCGTCTACTGTTATTAGTCGACAATTTGTAGGTAGGTAGCTCATTCTGTCAGCGCTAGTTCGCGGAAACGAAGGAAATCTGAGCCGCAAAAACGTCTCGGCACGTGGATTGGGAAAGTCGAATAAAGGAAGTGGCAAAAAGGTTGAGGAAAACAGACGTTTCCACTGCAAAAAGAGTCTGGACTGCGTGAAAGGGGAGTTTGGAATTGAGGTGGACGTCAGCGCCCTTTGACCAGCTGTCCCTCCCCTCCAACCCCTTCTGGAAAACGGAATCTAACATGGCCACGTCATAACCTCCGCCTCTTTCTCTCAATTCCTCCGCGTCCTTCCTGCGGACTTCCAGTGTCGCTCTGGAGCGTGATCAATGAACGGCGCAGATGCTGTTTCGGACTGTTGCGGAGTATTGTGCACCTAATCGCCCACCCTGTCACTTTGACCACATCCCGGGGACTAGCGCGGGGATCCCTCGAGACGACGGCCCATAAATCGAAAGTTCGAGGCTTCCCCGAAGGGTACCGTGTACCCCATCCTCCCTTATCGACGTATACCTGCGTTAACATAAGATCCAGCAGCGATTCGCCTCCGGCTACTCTTCGTCAGTTACGGGATTACCACCTGGATCGCTTGAAATCACGCTCCCTAAGATGTATTATCGTCGTGATTTATATCTGCCGTTCAGTTTCGGCATGCTTGGAGATGTATAACACGCTGTCGACAGGTTCTTTGAACTCTCGTATCGATGTTGTTGCACAGGCAATAATTGATAACTAAATACGAGGCGTACCTACTCTGCTGATCGTTGGCCATTGTTATCAGAACACTGAACGGTGCATATCAGTGCCATTTCTGAGCGCGAGCATTTCTGCGGGTCTCTGCAGTTTTCTTCTTCCCTGAAGTTCGTTTCTGAACTTCGCGTCCCTATCAGATTTTCCCACGAGATATCGGGGCGGAGAAACGCGAGTGTCTTGCCTTTTCCGGAGACTGTGGTCGAAAATTAGGGCGATTGCCAGCTTTCCCTCGTCGTACCTATTGAAGCTGCGAAAGGGGGCCAGGTGACGGGGTGCTATCCGGGAAGGGTGGCGCGCGCTCGCCGTCGTAGGATCCACCTCTTGTCAAGTTTAAACCCGCTACGTGACTAAGTTGCAAGCGGCCTGCTAAGATGTCCTGCTAATTTATATGTTCGCGTTAACTTGCGTTCACCCCCCTTGTACTTCCACCTGCATCCCACGTCTCTTACATCCCAGTAGGGGTGCACGGAGCGAGCTTCTGGCGAGAGAGGGCACGGGTCGCATAAGTAATCGCCGCTATCGTGCTCGACAGATGCGTTAAAGATCCCCTGTCCCTCGTGGCGGCGCGACGATTCCTCAAAGACAGTGTCTCGTGCTTGGCCACGCTTCCACATTGCTGCGCGCCAATAAGAAATCTAATATTCCCCTCGTTCCGATACATCTACGCGTAAGTGCAATCCGTCTGTGATTTGCTTCGCAGCTCTGAGCGAACCGCTCAAACACGATACCTAGAAGATTGCTCTTCCTTTGTGTCATCTTTGTCAGATTCTTATTTGAGCGATTACACGAACCACTAATTTGGATGATTACAGTGGCAAAGGGAAGGGTTTCCAGAACTGAGAAAGCAATCGAATCGCTGACATCTCAGCGCGGATCTTCCGTCTTTGGCGAGGTCCTCCCGAGGCAAGGCGGCACCCTTTTCTTTGCCAACAGAAGGAGATATCGTCAAAGGAATCACGCTTACTTACCTGGGAAGGTCAGGTTTAAGGAGCCGGGTGCTGGTCCTTAGGACGAACTTTCTGGTCGAACCTCAAGGAGGCCAAACCGCAAAAGCCTCGAGATTTGAGCCCCGTGTATCCTGATGAATCGTTTGGTGTCTGGCAAGTCTTTGATGCGTTCACTAGGCGACCATCGTTCATTAGACTTAATCGGACGGTTCCTTCATCCCGTTTTCTTCGGCTGCACCCTTCTTTGGGCGGAACTTCAAAAACCGATGTCTCGTTGCGTTCAGACATCTGCCATTCCTCTTGTTACATCTGTACTTCATTTATATTATTCGCGTTATAGATTTATATGTTGCAAGAAACTCTTTTCTCTCTGACATGCTGCATAACATTGAATCGAATATCGTTTACCCTTTGCTTCCTGATCATATAGTTCGGACTTGATAGGAAGAGAGGACCCCAGCTCATTTGCAGTATCCTCGCGCAAAAGAATGCACAGTATCGATCTAAGAGAGGGTTCGTGGCAGCGTGTACCCCAATTACGAGCCCCTATGACCCACACATCCTCCGTGATCCAATGTGGCAGCAACCCACATGCCGAAGATGCGTTCGCGCGTGAATATTTGCTTAAGTGATTGCTCGCCTCGAGATGTCGACGGCCATCCTATCTGTCTGCGAAACTGCCCGGTCCTTTTCCTTCATCTTCTCCCCCCAAGATTCTCCTCTCGCGTGAAACGCACGAGGAACTTTGTGCTTGAAGTTCTCGCAACCGTTAGACGCCTTTGGGAAACTTAAAACAGCCTCTTCGACGAGCGGATATATAAGAAAGGGGCATTCCTTTCGTCGCACCGCTGCTCTTTTCGTCTCGTTTCCTCACTCTCGACGAAAGACTACCCAGGTAGACTCAGCTTCTTAGCTCGGGTTAAGGAATCTTAAACTGCAGAGGCTGTCCTCCACCAATCTACACCATAGTCTATCCACCGATATGTCTATGATACTCCGTTACTTATAACGCTGCATCTAGAACTTTGGACTCGCGTTACCACATTACAGAATCATTTACACCGAGCAATGTAACGCGAAACGACTCCTGTCAGAACAATCTCGAGGTCTGAGCCGCTCGTTAGCTAAGGGCTGCTTCGATCGCAGTAGCATCTTATCAGCAGCGTTCCGCTGATCGTTCCTCCGCTTCGACTTCGCTCTCTAACAACTGCTCCTCTCGGGAATCCGGCTGTTGGGCCAGTGGCTCCGACAGGATCTCACGACTCGCAGACCCTTATCAAAACACATCCGAAGCTGCGCTGGGTCCTGACTCTCCGAAGGTTGCCGTTCATTTCCCGATCGTGCCTCTCCTTCTTCCCACGTGCTGCCCGTGTTTGTTCCATTCGCGCGTCCCGCCTTTCTCGTTGATATAAATCATGGGAGCTGCAGGGTGGCTCACCCCTATGTACCAAACGGGGGGGAAGGGAGATCGGGGGACGGGGGTGGTTCCCGTATCCAGATCGTGGACTGCTCTGGTCCAGGCATGGTCCAGGGAGTGTGGCAACCGAGGGGGCGCGTTCCTCGACGAAGGCAAGATCAGTACATTACAGATAAAGCGAACGACTCGCCCGTCCTGGAGTTTTTTAAGCCATAAATTTCATGGCTAAGAGGGAGCAAGTTAAGAAAGAAAGGAGAGGGAGAGGGGGACAGGAGTGTTTGCCGAACTGGTTCCTTCCTTCCTAACTCAATTGCTGCGACATGGTGATCTATGGTGGCTGGGGAACGCCGAAATCACGGACCTGCGTCCTCGTGCCCCGGATTTCTGCCAGTTGAAGAGGCACGTCCACCTTGCCCCCAGTTTCCATCGATTCAGCATATCCGGAGCGTGGGATCTTCCACTGGAAATTATCTTTTTCATATCGCGAAAGTAGGAGGAGGTGGGTGTCCTCCTTCGGTGGAGAATGCAGATTTTAGACAGCTTCTAAACGTAGAACGCGAGGCAAATACTATTTCACTTTCTTAGTGTTACGCTCGAATATTAATGCGACAGGAATGTTTCTTCGTTAGGAGTTTTTGCGTAGCGAAGGTAGTCGGAGAACGAATCGCAGGCAAAGTCAAACGGAAGGGAGATACAGAAAGAAGTACGAGATCTTTTAACGAAACGATCTAATGACTGGGAATCCTCTTTATGGTTTACAAGAAGTTTGACCCTTCGGGAGCGTGGAGAGGAGGAGGAAGAGCCACCGTCTAGTTCGACACTGGTGGTCCCTGTCCTCTTCATCCGGAGGGTGACTCCCTTCCCTTTTTTAAGCCATAAATTGTTCACGGTGGAACCTCCACGGTAAGGTGCTCCGAGACAAAAGGAATACCTTCTCGGGACGGCGTAATGTATTTAACTCTGAAGCACCTCGCGCAGATTACGACAGGAAATATTGTCCTGGACGGGGGGCAGGTATTCTTTGATAATACCATTTACGTCGCCGTCTCTGAAATCCTGTTCAAACAACGCCATTTGTAAAGGTCAGAAATGAAATACGCGCGAACACTTCCGCCCGGTGTAATCAAACGTGTCGGTGGAAGCTGAGAAGCTTTTTACTGGAATCACTCTCCCCAAAGCGATTCGAAACCATCTACCTACCTTCCGTTAAATTCATGCCGCTCGCGTATGGTATAATAATTCCGAAACACTCGAATTATTTCGCTGCATCTTATAATATAATTCTCCTCGGCGTGCATAGTTCTGGGCGAAATTCTAATGTAGGAATTTTTCTGCTCGCAAATATCTAGAACAATTGAAATTCCGTGGGCATGAAACGCGCTAATCCAGACGTTTCACGGTATAATTTAACGGAGCCAGATCGATCTCACGGAAATTTCGCGGGATCTAACGTGAAATACAATGTTCCGAGAGTTCTTCGGAATTTCGTTTCCGTCCCGAAGGAATTCGAGAGGTCAGAATCCGGGGAACGTCGACGAGGAACTTTTTTTCACGGATCGCCGTGGCGCACGGCACCACCACCTACGTTTCAGTGCTTTATCATAGCACGCCCGATATTCCAGCGATGGAATCCAGCCCGCCGTAGGGGCGTGAAAAGTTAAAATCGCATCAGAGGGCCATTATTGTATCGCCGATGTCGCCCGGCGCCCCACAAAAGTTAAACAATTTCTGGAGCCTCACGCGAACGATATCGCGCCTTCTCTTTCGCCTTTTCTTCACGCCCGTCCCGATACCGCTGTCCTTTGTTCCCCACGCCAATATCGCGGGCACACGTGTCGTTGGACACACTTCGAAGGGGCAAACGGCGATTTGTCGCTATCCAAAATGTATATGTCGAGGGAAATTATGATAATGTTCGATGTATATCTCTGGATCGACTCGACGATGGTTTCGTGGATTACTTAACTTAAGTGGACTAGGCAGTCGAAAAATTGTTTTTTTTATTGCATATGCCGAAAATACTATCATTTCTGAATAAAATGCCGCTTGGCTTAAATTAAAAATCGCAAAAAATTTTATTTGGCAGCTAAAAAGGTCAAACGACAACATACAACGTTGCCTTTGCCCAGAAACTTTAAACGCATTTTTCTTGAATCTTTTTTTCTCTTGGTTTCTGGCTAGTTCCAAATGAATGGATGTTCAGACTGACTCGAAAAAATTACAAGACCTGTAAAAAATAAGGTGAATGTCCCAATTTCTGCTCATTTAAGAGGTTACTCGTCAGAAAGAAGATGTAAAAAATTTGTTTGTGATCAAAATTTGCAGAGTAATTGATTAATTCTTTAATCATGTATGTATTTCTACTCACCATTTGTACCAATTTCTGCTCACATAATATGTTGCCTTTTCAGGTTAAAATAAGTTACATCTTTTATGGAGATGTTTCATAACACAACAGTAAAGCATAAAATAATGATAAACAAAAAATAAAATGCTTTCAGCATATTCAGCATATGCTTTACAGCATATATTGAATTGTGAGATTATGTTGCCAAAATTTTGGTGAGTAGAAATTCGGACACGACGGTGATTCACTTGACCCTAAACCTAATCACCTGTTTTCTACTTAAAATAATATAAAATAGTACGAAATCTACATCCAGAGCACAACACGGTATCTGCTTTTGTTAATAAATAAGAACTTTTACTGCAAACACTATTTTCTGCCTAATTATCGAATACCAATAGTGACCCTGTTCCTTACCACAACCAGCTAAAATACCGTGGAAAAATCATGTGTCTCTCGTTTTAAAAGTTTTTCGTTGCTTATGCTGCACTTTGATTAGCCCCAAGCTCGTGCAACACTCGCGTAAATGTTCAAATAATTTAGAATTATTTTGTTGTAAGTACAGTACAAACGTGACGCTTATAATAATAAGAAAAATACGAAATGAGCAGAAATGGGGACATGAGCAGAAATTGGGACATTCACCTTATGCCATTTCCCGCCAAACCTCTGATATGGTCCGTAAAAAATCCAGATTTTCATCAGAAAATTAAACAGTCGCAGATTTTTAGTAGCGCACAAACACGACCTAAAAATCTGCGACTTTTTAATTTTTTGATGAATATCTCGAATTTTTACGTAGGTACTCATTTTCATAGTGAAGCTTAAGGCTTTAAAGTACGCTATTTGCGATTGCTCTGACGCAGCTTGAAGGGTTCGTTTTTTTCAAGTTTCTGTAAAAAGTACGTCATTGAAATTCGCGTACGAGTAGTATCTGAGTCGAAGACGAACCTTCGCAGAGAGATTTCGAGGCGGAAGCTACACGGAGAAAGCTTCCCTCTATCGGGAATTACTTAAACCAGCTTTACGACTACCGGAAACTACCGCGCCCGTTGAGGGGATTCCGATGCATTACCGTATTAGTCGCCGCGCTTAGAAAGGGTTCGTGGAAATGCAAAGTAGATTATACACACGGCCCATTTTAATCCTTCCCGCCCTTTTCCTGCACACCTCCCGCGCCCTTCTCGATCGGAGCTGGTTCAACTTCGTCTAACATTTCCGATCATAATGCCTGGGCTACTAATGTCCACGCAGAATGTATAAATTAAGGAAAATTCGTATTGTGGATTAGTATCCTCGAAACTAAGAGATGTATGAAATTTATTGCTTAGGAATTCTTCGTTTTTAAGATGGAAATAATGCAAATAAGTTAACTTCTCTGAAAATGGAGGCATGTAAGTTATATTGAAGTAATGTTAATTCTCCATACATGGGGTAAAATGATGCGTCTTGCATAATTTTTTTCAAGTTGAATTTCAATATACTCTGAGTTGAATTTAAGTATTACTATTCGTCATTTAACGAAAAGGGAAAATTTTTATTCTACTTCAAACTTGTTTTGGCTCACTTTACTCCGTCTCCCCATTTCCATTTTTTGACGAGTGGAGTGACGATACAGAGGGAAAGTTATGGTTGGGCCATAGTCGGAAGGTAATTGGTGAAGAAGGGAGAAGATCTTTCTTTTGTGCTGCCTTTGAGGACAGTTATGTTGCGAGAGAAAGCAGACAAGTAGAAACGACCAGTATGTGGTCAGACACCGGTCTGTTCACACCTTTGACGATTGTTGCTTTAGAATTCAAACTAGATTACAAGTGTATTTTCATTAAATAGTCGAATTTAATGTTGCATGCGATATTAGCAATTTGTTATTGTAAAAATTGATTGCCCTTTTCAGAAGAAAAACTACACGCGTTCCCCTTTTCATTCATTACACTTCCACTGTAACCGTGATATGGTTTTGGCTCTGTACGCTCATTTTCCTCAACAAAAAATGGAGTGCAAGTGGTGGTACTGAAGAACGTATATTGTTTAAATATTCAAGACGACTTTACACCTAGGGACGAATTAATTTAATTGCACGATGTTCCTCGTGAGACCAGTTTTCAAAAGACATGCATGTCGCAACTCATTTGCGTTCAAAGGTATAACTCACTGCTACCTTTACACAGCGCGTTTCTTTTCACATTCAACTTCCCTGCTTCATGGCCAGCATTTTATTGCCCCCTTTGCGTTTTCTATACCCCACGATATACGTGAAAGTATCGCCGGGGCGTTAACAGTTTGCCAGTAACAGTTCCCTAACGTACGTACGTAGAACGCGGGGAGTTCTATTATGAATATTCCGGCGTTAAGGAATTCAGATTTTCGCTCGCGACACGGCACCGTTAAAAAACACACCGGTGCGCCCGGAGAAGAATAACGCGGATACGGGGCCCTTGTATCCATTTTAAATGTAAAACATCGTACGTGCCCTGTGGCGCGGCAGAACTTTCCCGAATGCCAGCATCTGCTCGTTTTTTGCCCCGTTACAATATGCATACTGCACCGGGACACGTATAATCGCACGTGCTACATTCTCACATTAAAAAACTTCCAGCGGCTTCTCGTCACGTTCGTTACGTCTGTCGGCTGGCGCCCGTCGATTCAACGAATTCACGCCTCTTTACCTACCTTCCCAGGCCCCCGGCCTTCTCCCTCGACTGTTCGCATTACGTTATCAGCACGTTTCGCGCTATTAGCATGCGGCAAATACTATTTCACGAAAATTTCACCGGCACCGTTTTCTCCTTTTTCCTTCTTCTTCTCCTTCCTTCCCGCCCCCCCTCCTCCTCCTCTCTGTCTCCCCCATCGTCGCGTCGAAGGCGCATCGTCGATATGCCTTCAGATTTCGATTGGGCTCGTCGCACGTCGTTCGTGGAAATCGTAAAAGTTTCACGGGACACGATGAATTATTCCTGTCGAGGAGACGCAAAATTGCGGGAAACTTTCCAGCGACGAGGTGAGCCATCGACTTGTGTGCGCTTCGAGAGTGAACACGCGGCATTCGATTCACTGTGAACGTGCCTGCGCCTGTGCGTGCCTGTGTGCGGGCATACACGCGTGTCCCGGCGGCCGTCGAAGGCGGAGGGGTACGAAGGGCCTGATCGCGGAACGAATGCGGGAAAGCGTAGGATCCATGGGGGTTGGAGGGCATGAGAGGGTGGCGGGGCTTTGTAAGAATGAGAAGAAGGGTTAAAGAGAAGGGAGCTTACTGGGGGACGGGTTTATAGCTCATCGAATTAAAATATAGTGAAGGAACATGAGCGGGGCGTAGAAGGTAACCAAAAAGAATACAACTAATGCGATGTTCCCAATTATTTGGTAATAGCTTTTATTGTTCCATTAGGAGTGACGAATAGACGAACTCATTTAGCATAAAAATTGAAGATTGAAATCAGAATATTTGGATTATTAAATTCTGTACAAATTGATGACCAATCATAGTTATTACCAGTCTGAAGGGAATACAGAGGCATGAGGTCACTTATTGTCGCAGAAGTTTTACGAGGCGAAACTTGGAGACCTTTTAAGGGCGCTGAGCTAACTGTTCTAGGAAAGCAATTTCCCCGCTTTGCTATTTAGTAACTCGTAATTCTTGCAATTCTTTCCAGCGCCAGCACGAAAGTCGTAACTGCACCGAAATTCGTTAAAGTTCTTTCCGATGATTATTTTAGCGGCTAGCCGTTGTAGGGACTCAATAGCCGCCATATATCCTTAGAGGAAGCCACCTGCCCCGTAGCGACCACCATAACGCTTCGGTTCCGCTTGGTTCGGCCGTTCGGCGTCGACATCAAGTTCAATATCACTTAGCTTTACTGCGGGCAATTATCATTTTACGATCGGCTCTGTATTCTTAGGGCTTTATTACCGAGGCACGGTGCTTGCCGCGAGGCGTTAACAACCCTAAGAGCCATAATAACGACCGAAAGAAATACCCCTTTCTCTTCGCGGGGCGCGAAACGATAAATGCAGTTTTCCACTTCACTGAGGCTGCCCAACCTCTGGCCCTTTCATCATCGTCAGCGAACCATTTCGCACTCAGAATTTACGTATTCAGCTGCAAAATTAATATCAGCTGGGCGCTCATTTCAACGACCACGTTTCTGAAAGTTTCGAGTCACTTGGATCAATTTTTGGATGAAGAAATATTATTGATTAGAAAGCAAACCATAAACTTTGCGTAAATGGTGGAGCATATAATTAAAAAATCAATTGCAAAATTATGCATAGGGATAGAGAGGAAGACGAATATTTATGGGAGCAGTCGGGGGCAGAACGAATGAATTCCAAGCACATTCTTTTTCGACATGTTCGGGATTCGATGTGTAATGGAAAATTTAGGGACGCCATGAACGATAAATTTGCGGCTGTCCACTCGAATATTTTCCGTGTTTTAGGTGCCCCGGGAATCGGGGACTATCTTGACCGTCGAGTTCCCGAAGGAGGCGTCCCATTGCCCTTGCATATTCACAAATCATTCGCAGATAGGGCAGCGAATCCCTTTTCCCGATGGGATACCGTCTCCCTGCCTTCTTCTCCCCTTCTTCTGTTCTCGATCTTATTCAAAATGTGCCTCGGGCTGCTCCTGTGCTCTCCGCTACTTCGATCTTTTATCTCCCTTTTCTCGCTTCTCTGCTTTGGAAAATCCTGTAGCCTATTTCAAGAACTTATTACGTGTATACATATCTATCCTTAATTACAGACTTCTGAGTCATGACAAGTCCCATTTTTCCTAGAAGAATTTTTTCCAGTTCCCAATGAAAAATTCAACTCTTCGAAGGAAAATGTGTGGTCCTCGCATTATCCATTGGCAAAACTGATGTATACTAGTATTCTATATAACTCATGCAACTCATTTAAGTGTGTCGTCCGATACATCGTTCGAACCAAAGTGTCACGAAGCCTTCTTCTGTTACATGATTATTCCTACCATTCTTCTATTCGTCCATTGCTTCCAATGGCTTCCATAGATAGAACCTAAAGGGACAGATACTTTTCATCGCATATCGGGTTACTCGAAACGGATTCCCGTGTCTCGCGTGCCATTCTAAAGGCACCGTTAATGGTATCCAATTGTCGATGGAATCTTCGATGGCCAGCGTGTCTGAACTTCGATTGTGCGGGCTGACGTCCGCTGTCATACAAACTGGAGCTAACTGTTAGCATGTAGGTACGTCGGGAACAGTCGATACGTTACACCGTGTGACACTGTGGACGTTGGGCGTGAAGTATGAACCCAGCCAGAAACGACGGTCTGCTCCCATGTGGCAGGCCACAGTAATAGGAGTTTGCGACGCCTGTCAAAGTTTTCAAAGAGATACGAGTCAAATTTCGCGGGGCAAATGTGATAAACATGGAATAAATTAAATGCCCGACACGGAATAAAAAAAGATCCTGCCGCGTTCGCATTTCTAACAACAGTATTGTTTATTCGAAAATTTTATTCGAAAAACGTCGGAAGATTTCCGCAGACACGCGTGGACAGATCGAATACGAAGGTGGCCGGGATCGATGCTGGCCGACTTCGACTTCTCTCCCACCAAGCTACTTTCAGAATATCTTCCTTACTCGTCACCGATCCGAACTTCCTCGCGACTTCCACGTTTTCCTAAGAGGCTAAAGTAACAGACGCTCAGGAACCAAGGAGAATCGCAGCTTGGCGTATTAATAGAGCCCCGCGGAGGAATCGGGCAGCAACTATCGAGCGTCGTTTGAAAAAAGCGGGCTCCTTTGAAAGGAACCGCGGTCCGTGGTGGGACGGTTATTTTCGCGTCTACAACTGAAGTTCGTCTTTGACGAATCGACGGAGAGAGGGCAACAAAAAAGGAGCGACGGCCAAGACAACTTGCCACTTAAAACGTTTGCAAAGGCGGAGAGCTCGTCGGCAGCGCGACGAACGGCTCTCCCTCGCCGGCATTCTGTCGTCGTCTCTCTGCCTTTGTTTCGGCATTTCTTAATGCACCGCAGGCCGCAGGACGAGTCAAAGGATAGCAAAGTCGTCCAACCCTGCTCCGCTCACCCGGCCCCGCTCCTCCCGCGCAGTTCGGAGACGCAGAAAAACCGACGGGGGAGATTACGCTCGTTCCATTATTTCTCGCGTAATGTAATATCGGGGATAATCGAGTTGGCCAGTTCGCGGGTGAATTATCCATCGGAGGACCACTCCGAAATTGCCCCTTCGTTAAGGACACTTTAGCATTGCAGAAAGCTACGTAATGTGCGACGATAATTAGGGCGGTGAGTGGATGAAAGGCAGCGATTAATAGCGCGAAACCAGTTATTCGGAAAATTTAGCTCGCGTTGCTGTATCGGGGGATGTCTATTGCTGGGACAGTAGACCGTTTGCCATGGAGTAAAGACGGCTGTACATGAGTCTATGTGGTACAAGAAGGAGATTGTGATAGCTCGGATGAAAATGAGTACGAAAATTGATGCCAGCTGGTATCAGACGTCGCAGAAGTTTTCTTTTCGTTCGACGATCCCGCTCTGCTCGGCTAATTTTGTCTTTCCCTTCGCCACCACCTCCTCCTCCTTCGTTCTCTCGTCGCACATCTCGTCACGGTACGTAATTAAAATTGCAAATCCGAGTTAACCAGTATACTTGGCCGTCTCGCTCCACTCAAAGGGCCTCTCGCAGACCGGGCATTTGCGATACAAACAAATTTGTTTATTTTTATTTGGCTTTCACGGCGGCACCCTTCGGGGGGAAAGGAGATTGCTGGCCAAGCGACGTGGCGGCAAGAGGGAAAGGGGAAATTCGTCAGGGGGCTCGGAGCGACGAAGACGGAACGGAGGCGGGTAGGGAAGAAAGGCGACGACGGAGAGAGCTTGGAAAAAGTTGCTCTCGACCGTCACGAGGTGGTTCATTAGGTATTGTAATCCGCGCTGGTTCCGCCGCTAATGAAGATAATGGCATTAAAGTATTTGACAGGTAGCAAACGTAGTGTTCAAAGCTGATCGTTAATTCGATCATGGCAATAGCGGCGGGAGAAGTAAAAAGGAATCGATGGGGGCCGGCACCCGTTTGTGAATTCGTAGCCCGTCGATTAATCACGCGCACTGTTTGAAGGATTTGCGTTTGAAAGGCTCGAGTGGTTGTTCTCTGAGATGCAGATATCTTTGTCGAGGTTATGCCGAACGAAATATCGAAAGGACGGTGGTGAGGAAAATTTTAGAGCTCGAGAGTCTTTTATGGTTTGAATGGGAATGGATTCGCTTAAAGTTGAGTTTTCGGAAAACGTGGAATTGTTCGAGTCAAGGAGCAACAATGATTGATACCCAGAGTCTGGATACTCTGTTCTCCACTGGGTAAACGTAATCCTCCGCGGACAGCGGAAGGCGTTCCGGAGTCAGTCTAGTTAAACGACAAAGCATTAATGGAAACCTCTATATTACTACCGTATTTCCCCTAGGCAGCAGATGGAGGCAGTACTGTGTATCTTAGAAAGCAAACAAGTTGTTGGTCGACTAGTAAATATGACGGTAATAAAATATACACGTTTGGCAACTAGTAGGTACTGCTGTTCCTGTGTCCATTCTATCCATTTCGTACCTAGTTAACAAACAGTTATCATTTTTGTCGAATTGTCAATGATTCCCATTGTTTAGTAGATAAAACTTGTTACATTATGAAGCTAGCGATGGCTCAGCATGCAAACTTAGACAGGAACTGCTCGCGGGATGTTCAGGGACCATTTCCATATGGAGTATTCCAATTCAATACAACAACGTCGTACGAAATTTGTTTTCTCCTAATTTCCCACGGTTAACGACGAGGTGATCGATATCCACCACTCGCCTAATTATTATTCCTTCGCGAAATCAGAACGGTCGAATCCCAGGCGCAAAGGTCGGTGGAACTAATTACGACCGGGCCGTT
This sequence comes from Andrena cerasifolii, assembly GCF_050908995.1. Lineage (NCBI taxonomy): Eukaryota > Metazoa > Arthropoda > Insecta > Hymenoptera > Andrenidae > Andrena > Andrena cerasifolii. Next base: position 4,332,416 of record NC_135126.1, on the reverse strand, counting down.
TCTCATCCTGTCGTTTCTCATTAACGTGCAACCGCCTCGATAGATCGACTCGTTAGCCTCCCGCGATCTACATCGCACTGAGGAGCAAGTAAAAGGTGGCCAAAATAGGTTGTAACGTTCGCGGTGCGGTCGAAGGGCAGCGTCGCGCGGGAACGGAAGGACAGGCTACTGGTCGAAGGGTGAAGCGTAGGAGAGAGTGGCCGAGTGATGGCCAAGGTGGTTTCCCGTAGGTGGTGTAGCCCGAGGGTCGTCGAAAGGGGCCGTGGGGGACGAAGGGGGTGGCGGGTGTGGGCGAGGGCGAAATGAAGCATTCCTTTACGAGGGCTCTTACTGCTCGTAAAGTCGACTTTATGATGATAATTACAGGAGAGCGTAGTAAATCTGGTTGGCCGAGGGCCTTTCACGCTGGCTGAAGGCTAGCTTGTACTTTGCCGACTGCGTCCTTCCTGAACACTCGCATATACACGGCCGACGTACGGGTTCGGGAACGTAAACGCGCGTTCCTCAACTCTCGTTACGCTGCCCCGTAACGTAAGTAGCGTACGGTAGGTGGAAATAAAGCTTCCTCTGCTAACCAGACCTGCTTTGAGCTGACCACTGAGACCTGATGCTGTGAACCCAACTGGATGACCGTCATCAGTTAGATTTCGTCCAGATCGCGTTTACTAATTAACCTCGTCATCACTGATGGTTTGAATTGATTTAGAAGCTCCTAAGATTCTCGGAGGGATTGAAAAATGATTTCAACATTGATAGTCTACTGGGGAGACAGTGATTATTGCGGCTTGCTAGTTTCCAAAATCATAGGTAAGCTCTAAACTCTTCAAAGGTTCGAAACTCAGCGGCATTAATTTGAAATTGACCAAGGGTTTCTAGTACTTGATATACGATTTCTTGCCACATTCCTCGATGAACGCGCGGAAGATTTATAGCGGCCTCTGGATCAGGGACGGGGCTTCGCGGGATGGGGGCGATAGATTCCAAACCCGCGATAGAACGATGACGCTTCTTCCACTTTCCTGCGAGTCTCTTGCATGTATCCCGGAGCAGTTATCGGCGGGTGCAATCAAGCAAATCATGAAGTTGTTTGGAGAATCCGTTCGCGGGGGCGGCAGGGGGTTAGGGTCGCACGAGGACGCCCTTAAGTGCCCTAAGGAGACTCCTTTTCGTTCCAACCCTACTGATCTAACGCCCTTACGTTCACGAGCTGGCGTACGAGCAGCGAACGAGGGTCACTCGCCGGGGATAAAGTCGTTCGGACATAAGTATCGGCGACCCAGGACCTGTAGTTAGCTTCTGAATACGATGTATCTGATCGGATCGACGCAAAAGACGATTTATGTCTCGCCCGTTTTGTTGCTTGTCTCGATGCAAGATTTATTCCCCCCGGCTCTGGCTATTTCCTGCTGATTTATGAAACCATCTCTGACACGGCAATTAAAATTCCTTCGAACACATCCCTGGCTCTTTCTACCTCTTCGCTATTCGTTTCGGCGATTGCTGTTTCATAGCGCGACTGAGCTTCCTCCCCCAATTGATCTGGGAAGACACTGTAGTTTTGGGAACAAGCGGGGACCGTAGCGTGAAAGAGGATCTCGACAGGACGTAAACTTATTTAGGGGGTAGTAAATAGTGTTTACCCGACGTTTAAATGCGCTCACGACTTCGTAGTCGCCTTAACGATCCCCATGACCAGCCCCAAATTACGCGACGTTACATCGAATGCCACATCGTGCGGGACATTAAAGGTCTGCCCGCGTGTTTCTGCACTCGTTACGCCGTCTGTGCGCAATTTTATGCAATCGTATGAATCACCCCCGGCAAATCTACATTATAATGCTCCATCAAACGCTGTTGGTGGATAAATTCACTGGGAATTTTAGGATTCGCGCGTAATCGTTGACTTTCGTGCCATAACCTGGGATTATTACATTCCAATGCTGGAACTGATGAGTAAATCTGATCAAATTCCACTGTTCCACTTCATCGGTTACTGTTAGTCAGTAAAAATCTCTTTTGTCCTGAATTCCTACAAGTCCTCTGGATTGTGGCTACAATATTTCTCGTTTCCATGATCTTCGGCAGCATCGATTCGTGAATGGTGGATTGCATTAATAAATTCGGTTCGCTTGCACGGTATCGAAGTACTTCGTTGACCTGAAAAACATTCGTTTGCGAGTAGAGACGAGGGATTTTTAAATCGGGGCACGGGTTATGCATCAGTATGGTCGTTTTACGTCTCGGTGCGGTGTTCTTCGTTTCCAGCCGGCTCCCTTTCCCACTTCGTTTCCATATCGAATTACATACGAGGAAAAGTTTCGGGTCTGGCTTCGAGGGGGCGAGGTACAAGTTTGATGTGGATATGGATATGGAGTCGAATGCCTCCGCCTATCTCGTTCCCTCGTCCTCTGTGTCGCCCGTCTTCGCGGCGAACCGTTTCTACGACTTTCGCGATGCTCTTTTAGGTGACAGAGCCGTCTCTGATTTTGTCCGCGGCTTTAATCTCAAGATTGTCCGGTGTGCAAAGCAATATGCTAAAAGGACCCCTCGCGTGGAGCATCCCTCACGCGTGTTACATTCAAAATTTAGAAAAAGCCACTAAGAGCATCGCCAGACTAAATATCCTTCATTTGAATTCTTGGTATATAATGGGAAAATTTTTAATCTTCGTTCATGCATGGGTAGGAAATTGTTTTTGATCCTAAAAATGGCTAGACTCAAAGTCAATTGCCAATTCGACTGATTTATTTCTCAAATTGTGGGTTTTCGAAAGCAGGGATTTTCCCGTTAACAGTTTTTATGACATAAATTCAGCATAGTTGTTACTTTTCTTAAACTACTGGAATATTTTGCTCGCATATGTCGCAGTTGTACCAAAGTCCGAGTATAGAGCAAAACAAGCCCAGTAAACGAGGGTGGATAACTTCAGCCTGGGGTAACCAATATGCGTGCCAAGTGTCCGAGCAACTGGCCGAGAGTTAATTTGTCAATATTGCTAATCATGCGCGCTATAATCAAATAAATCGACCAAGTTCTGCAACGGTCCGTGCAAAATCAATTTACCTTCTCCTGGCCTTCTGGTCGCTCGAATTTACGCAAGGAGTTGGCCACCCTAAATACACTGCTCAATGCCACCATTCATCCGTAAAGGCAATATAAACTATACAGACGGTGTATGGACGCAGGGAATTAATAATCTTCCCTAGTAAAATTATTAATGACACTATCAAATGTACCAGACAAAATTGTAAGGATTTCATAAACTGTTTCACAAAAACCTGGCATGGAAATTTTCAAATAACACAAGAAGCTAATCTACACCAAAAAGAATAAATATTTGCTTCGTATCGCTACGATTTTCAAACCAGAATTTAAAAAAAATGAAGCATGCGTTCTACTGACTTCAGATTTATGAATTTGTGATCTACGTCACTTTTGAAACGTATACAGTAGCACAGCAATTCTATTACGTCGCGAAACCCGAATTGTGTCCATAAGAGAAATGGATGAGGCGACTGTCAGTGAGCACCAAAAAGGGGGTGGATGAGGAGATAGCAGGCGAGTATTTGTAATTCCGATTAGTCGGCGTATACTCGCCAAAGAGAAGAGAGGAAACTTGCTTCGCGGAAACTTACGTGCAGCGTGCGGCACTTTTGGCTTGCGCGTGTCGACAATCTCGAAGGGTGGTGAGAGATATAGGGGATGGCCAGCGGAGACGCGCTCCAGAGACGAGTACATCCGACGCTGCTGGCTTCTCTATACGTGACGTCGAGATATACGACTCTGTGTGCCTCTCCTGCTCGACCTTCTCGTCCTTCCTCCGCTACCCTATCTCTCTTTCTGTCTCCCTCATGAATAGCATTGCGATAAATTCGATTAAAATTTCCGTGGCCCCCGGTGACTTCCACCCCACCCACGTGCTCGTCGATGCAGTGAGGTTGGGGGAGGACAAGAAGTCGTGGAAAATCTGGTAAACAGTCTCCATACCGATCGATGAATTCACTGTATCATAGGGATGATAGTAGAAGGCATTCTCTTTAATTACGCTCATTTAATCGTGCAATATTTCGTACCTCACGAATTTGAGGATATTTTGTGTACCTTCAACCCTTCTGCTTCTTCGTCGCGTCCAACGTTTCAAGCATTAGTCTCACAGCTCGGAACAAGATCCACGGGCCCTAAAGAACGAAAACCGTTAAACGACGACTCCCCAAATAAACACATTTCAAGCTCGGTAATTTTTCTTCCTGGTAACAAGACCAACAACACGCCCTCTCAAGATCCTTCGCCGGACGTCCGCTTAATTGTATCTCGGTGGAAAGCGCGCTCTGCCCTTTTTTGGTGGCCGTTCTTAATTACTGGCGGGGTCCTCGTCCGGGTCGAGGCCGATGAGGAAGCATGTTCGAGCGACCTGTCGGTTCATAACTCATCTTCAGGGGGCGATAGAAAAAAACCTGAGCTCTCGTGAGCGAAGGGAAACGAAGGGAAGGAGAGGGAGCGAGCTAGAGAGAGAGAGGGGTGAACGTCGGAAGAGAGCAGCACGCTGTTCGCTCCTATGGCACATACTTGAGAAAGTTTTGGACCCGCGGCAGGATAGCGGACCTAGCAGGGAGCGCGAAACAGTTTGAAGTGCTTGCTAAATGTTGCGGAAAATAATGACTGATGGTCGTCGCACCCTCACGCGGCCTGGTCTTCGTACCTAACTACCACCATCGCGGATCATCGTTACCGGAACCATCGACGTCTACTTCTTTCTATTCCCAGCGTCATATCGCGTTCACTGATTATCGTCAGGTGATATGGGATTTCGCGGCGTTCTTTGGAGATACTTGTGGTACTGTCCTTAAAGAAGTTCGTAGGAAATTGTACGTAGATTATTTGTCAGTCGTACATTTAAAAAGTCGTAGCGGTAGGTACAAGGCATGAGTAAGTGAAAGAAGGCAGTATATGGTCAGACACGCAGGACGCCGCTGCCGTGTGGGCAATCGTTGCAAGTAGTATATGTCAACCATATGGCAGCCAGTGGTCAGTATTTGAAAATAAGAGCAAGGCAATGCAATACACTAATTTTAAACAACACTACGGACAATATTCAAAGTCAACTGTTACAGAAACTAATTTGGATCGAAGTCACAGGTCCATCATCGGTCAAAATCCACGAGGCTAGAAATATATTTCGCGTGATTATTTCAGTCACCGGCAAAGTTACTTAGAATAGTCAGAGTATCTAGACCGTCGACGAAAATACGACCGTTACCACGGCGGACGTTACGTGAACGTTTGGATATCCGAAATCTTTACGAGCTACCCTAAGGTAGAAGCACGACTATCGTTGAGTCGTATTGTCTGTCGTACGGCTAAATGCATTTCGAAAATGCGAAAATCGACCTCTACTCTTCCGCGATCCTTAAGTTCCCTCGACTTTCTGACGGGGACGTCGCTGGTTTACGAGCTCCAGTTTTCGCGGACATCCTCTACGCGTCCACGGCTCCCCGTGTACGTACACGGCTGGCTCACAGACGAAAGTAGTCTACCAGAACGTTTCTCGAGTAGGTAACTACTTGTTGTTTACGGGGAAGTAACTTTCCTGCGAACGAATCGGCTCGCGCGAGAACTTTCCAGGATGTATGCCCTCGGAAGTTAATGTTCTAGTAACAGGGCTGTCTTGAAGAGCTGTCTTCGATGGCTTTCCATCTTCTTCGACGCTGGATCCTCCACTTCAGGGCTCATTCATTGGAAGGATGCAAGGCGCGATTCAGAATCGATTAAGATCCATTCTTGGTAACCTGTTGTCTCCGTTCGTTTACACGTCTGCATAACTCCTTTCTTGACAATATCTCGTATAACAGACGCGTATGCGGTACACGTGGAATAATATGAACGTAGGTACATATTCTGAATAACGGAGTTTCGTTCGGATTATTTCAGACTCCCCATTGCACGTGTTTACGTGTAGGTATCTTTCGCGAGGATACGAGGCACGCAGGGGTACGGCTTAGCATTTAATGAGCGGGATTTCCGTAAATTTATAAACTCCAATTGAAAATTATCGGGCAACTTTAAATCTCCTTCAGTGTGTACTTACCGCATTGAAAACCGCTTCAGAGTTTTCAACTTATCGGGCGAATTAAACGCGGGTCGAATTACTCTCGAGGGCCTTCGTCAGTCACGAGCCCCGTAAAACCTAATGGAACACCTTTCGGAATTACACTAATGGCCGCTGCATCCCACAGCTAAAAATCCCCATCGAGCGGGCAGCCGGCTTTGTGCTAGAGACCAAGGGCGAAAATGCATCGCGCGGGAGGGGTATACAGCCCCGGAGCTTCTCTTATTTATAAAGTCGGGTAAGCGCGCTGGCTGGCGTCAGAATTAAAAGTAGAAATTCAATATAGTAGTCGGAGCAGTCGGTCGGGTCCGTCTTCGATATTCCCGGCAAAGTGAAAGCGGGTAATGTATTCGGGACGGGCGTCGCGAGTGTGGCTACGTGTGTGCGCGCCATCACGAAAAGTCACCTGGAACGAGATTTCATGAGCAACCATATCAGCGTCCACGGCGAGAGAGACGCGACGGGCCGCTTGCAGCTTCTGAAATCGTTCTACGTACGTGTGTACATAGGTGGCGAGAATTAGAACGACAGCAGGGCAACGGCGGGACAGAGAGGTGGCGGCGGGCGGTGGGTGGCCAGCACAAGGGGGGGTGGGGGTGGTGGTATCGAGGTCAGCGCGTTTTTCGCCTGCGCGACTCCGTGCGCGCTACGGCCCTGCACAAGGTGGATCGAGAGGACGGTGGGCGTCGGCGTCCTCAGTGCGCCGGCCGAGCTTTCGAACCTCGAACCCACGATTGGGCTCCCAGCCTGGTACCAGGAACGCCCAGGATCCGCCAAAACCCTCTGGATGGTATGTACGTGGGCGGTAGATACGCCTCTCCGTGCCTCTTCTACCTCTTCTTCCGTTTACTCTTTTCTTCTGCTCCTTTTTTTACCCCGTTGCCAAGGCGCGCCAGAGGATATTTCGTTCCGCGCCGTACGTGTCCGGATGCTTCGTGCCTCTTCCCCTACGAGCAGGTGCACACGAGCGCCTCCAGCTCTTCCACTAGGCGTCACGCGAGCACGTGTTTTCATATTTTATGGAACGAACCGTTTCCTTGTGTTTTACAGGCTGATGTCGGATTATTGGTTGTTAGGGATAACCGGAGATCTTCGGAGGCTTTTAGGTAAGTCTCTTCTTGAAGAATTCCTTGAAGGATAATTTTTCTTTGGTCTTCGAGTTTACTTTAATCTTCAGTGCCACTGTGGCAGTAATGAAAGAGACGTTGCGCAACCGATATTTAAGGTTTACGAACTTCAGCAGATTTATGCGGTTCGATGCTGATCAGCAGACAACTTGGTGAACGAAACCATTGGAGGTTACGGACAAAGATGTCGAGGGCAACGTCGTAAAAACCGGTCGGTCTGTTTGCCAATCACTTACGGCAGCTACTGCACGCTCATCCGTTCGGCCCCGACCCCCTCATATCAGAGGCTGAAGCGTAAGAGCGGACTTAGTCCTTACGTGTATTTAGCTCGGCACCCATAAAACCGAATGGTTCAAACTTTGCCCGATAAAAGGAGTATTTCTCTGGCTGTGCCCTGCGCTGAAGTATCCCCGATCACGAGCCTGGCAAAGCTCGCGGGGGGTTTCGATTTCGCGAGTCTTCCCCGATCAAACGAGCTCACTTTTGTATGCACCCGAACAGACGTCTGTTGCAATCAAACTTTTGCAAAGCTTTGCTTAACAGGTCTTACGCAATCTGCTGCATTACAAATCAAGTGGACCAGAAATTCTTCCGCCAACGATACTCATAATCGAAGACACAACGTCAGCCAAGTTTCATCTGCAGATGTATCGTGTTCCACAACCTCCAACCTTGTTCCCCGAATTCCCAAATGAAGATAAATTCCAAGCGAGCATCGCGAAGTAGAATTAGGTCCCGAGCCGCGTTAGAATTCCCCCATGGTTAACGATTGCCCCGAGGCTGCCTGACGGGGGACTCTCAAACAGGTGTCGGTGAAAGAGTCGGTGAACGGGAACCCGTCGATATTAATCGACAGCGTTTCCAGTTGATGGGCAAGTAGGCGAGGTCATCGGTGGATCGCTGAAGACGAGGGTGAAAGGGGGTGGTAAAAGGTCGTCTCTCGGCGGACGCAAAAGCCGTTAATGCCAGGAGAGCCGAGGTGGGTTCTCCCTTCGGTAAACCGAGTTACGCGACTCGGGGAACCCTTTGCTTCTTTCCGGATCTAATTAGGGGCCCTTTGGAGCGGTGTAATGCGCCTTTAATCCAGTCGAGGCATCGCCCATAGGCCACCCCCCACGACCCCATCCACCCGCCCCTCCCCCATGGCCCTTACTTCCTTCGGTTGGAAGCCACCTTCCCGGCATCGACGACCGATACTGGTCCTACTGATGGTCCTTAGGGCGGAACCGGCGACGACTAATGATTCCCAACGGTGCGCGATATACTGGATTAATCGTCGTCAGGCTCGATAGTTTAGATGGCCTGATCACCGGGGCGGGAGCACTTGCGCAGCTAAATGCCCGGCGCAAATTATTCAGCCGGAGGGAAACGAAGTTATCGAATCGGATCAGTGTACTGGATGCTCTGCGTCCTGGTACCGATGACGCGCAGCGTGGAACAACATCTATACCAGAAGGATGATACATTTTGATGTATCGTGGTGATCTTGCATGGTTCTTTGAATCGATCTGTATATTTGTCTGTACAGATTGGTTTTGCTTATCAGGTTACATATGGAGATCTTGAGGTGTCGAGGAATTAATACATCGCGGGGCACTTCGGATTTTATACTAGAACATTCCAGGGTAGTGTAGTAGATTACTATCTGGAAGTACTAATAGTATTTACGTTCCTTGTTTCTTCTAATTTTTAAAGCTAGTTGATCTTTAATGAATACAGAATAAGTGATCTAGATATGCGTGGGGTCAGCCGAGACACCAGAGGTCCTCCTATGGGTGTAGTCTTGCAGTAAAACTTTCAGTCATTCAACCTTCTTATTGCAAAGGAGTTTTAGCGTATTGAAAATTTGGCGCGTTAAAATTGTCTATGCATGAAAAATTGTCATAGCGTCTTTATGCTTTTGTTCGTACCACCACCTGAGCAAGATCGTCTACTATTTTCAAACTGAATGGCATCGAAAATCACCCTCCGCGTAAATAATTTCCCCTCAATTTGACACTGTGCTCTCAATTTTAATGGCTCGATGGGATCGTTTTATTGACTTATTTGTTTGCGCGATCCTGAAACGGCTTGTTTTCGCCGGACACAGCGCAGCCACCGGTCGTATACGTGGAGACACTACATTACTTACTAGTTCTGGAGACATTCTTATGATTTCGCCATCCCTACGATCATCCATAGTCCAGTGCAACGGCAGAGATCGAGCGTCCCTGGAAGTTGGGTCAGGTCTCAATTCAGTGACAAATACTACTGTGCTGTCGCTCTCTATCTTATCCAGTCAAAAATAACAAAGATAGATGTGCTATTCGCTTCACAGATAATCAAGTCTAAGAACATTCAACAATTTATGAACCCGAAGTTCGAACTCTGATGTCCAACTTTCGCTGGGCTACACGTTCATTGAATTTCTGTCGATCGTTATTTATTATCGCCCAATTGTCTCCGTCGATCATTCTGAAATCTGGCTGGTCATGTGTGTAAGACGCGAAGGTCGTTTGGTTTCTGCAGCCAGGCAGGAAATAGGAAAGAGGCCCGGACTACCCCCTCGAGACATATAACAGGCTTAAAGGGGGAGTAACTCCGCATTTAACCCTCTCGTACGGTGAAGGAATGCGCGCTACACGAGTTAAAAGACGACCGAGCTTGAGTGCCTTACCGTGTTGATGCCGTGGGGGATGCGGTCACCCCCTCGGACCTTTCGTTCGACGACAATTAGCCCTCCACCGTGGAAATACCGCCTTCCCTCGTTTCTGAGAACACCTCTGTTAATAATCGGTGTGCGCCGATTTCAGCTAACATCATACCGTAACCAGTCTCTGAGAAAGTCAACGGAATGGCAGAGGCTGTGACGTGAAACGTATTGCGACGCTCAAATAGCCATCTTAATGAAACTGATTACGATTTCACGACACTGTCGCGTGAAACCTGTAACAGCTGAAGTAAAAAATACATACGAGCGTCGCTTTTTACCCCATTTTCTGAAATACACCGCCGCCCGTGCAGAGAATAAAAAAAGGCACATGAAACTGGGGGGGAATGGCGCAATGGTCATCGTGGTGTGCGTAAATCATGACACGTAAAATATTTATAGCACAGGAGGGGTCGGTACAATGGAACAAGTACAGCCGTACGAAACACACGGCGCTGGTGCTTCGGTATTTTATCCTGTGACTCTTTCGAGAACGCTATTTTATAGACGGCTATGAAGGAGCGCGCCGGCCCTTATTGAAAAGTGGCCGAAGGTGAATTGTAAGGGGACACGAATGACGGATGACATTTGACGCCGGATACCACTGGACCTCCGGCAGCATCCATCACGCGCAAAGTTGGAGTACAAACTTTGACGTGCACCATTACACAAAAATATGGCTGTCTGAAAGAAAGGATGCCACACGCTGGAACAAGTATTTCTCACAATCACGAGTAGATATGTTTCTTGCTCGAGAGACACCTGTACCAGTGATGAATGAAAAATCTACCACAATTAAGGCTTCTCTGCGGGGGGAAAAAAACAGCTGTGGAAACGCAGAAAGAACCGTGCTGCATCCAGCAGGGCGCTGCTAAAAAGTTCTCGGGAGCTCCGAATGAGAGTAACTTTGTTCGCAACTAGCATCTTCCACTTGATACGCTCAATTCAAGGATCGTTTACGTCCCCCCAAAGTAAATTAGCGACTACATAAATTCATTCCCGGCAAGTTTAGTATTCGAATCGTACGGAAGTTGGCTGGATGGGGGTTGGCGGAGGGTAGCGGGAGCAGGAGGCTGGAGCGTGGGTATCGGGGACGGCGCGGTCGAATTCGGGGGGCCCAGGGCATTGGGACTCGCGGGACGGGGGCCGCGGAATGGCCGGGGAGGAAAATATTCAGAATTTAGCACGCTTATTTCACGGTCGCGGACGGCACGCGGACGAAAGTGTTTCGAACAAAGTTTTAACCGTGTCTAATGGCGAAACTTGGCAAACTCGGCACGGAGTTCGACTGTCAGTAACCTCGGCTCTGGTCGGCCGGCTCTCGCCCCCGGGGAAAGTGTCGTAAAAAATATTTTAACGGGGGTGGTAAGACCCCGAGAAAGTTCTCCATCTGGCTGACCGACTATCCGTCTTTTGTATTTATTCCCCCGGATCCTTTCTTTTCCGCGACTCTTTCGCGCCTTCTCCGTCGCGATCCTTGACCTATCTGTCCGCGCTGTGCCTGACCTTGCCAGCAATCGACCTTGAATATCGCTCGGCGAAGACCCTGCTCCGGCTCGATACCAAAGTTTCGAGACTCCTCCGTGGCGGTGGAAATGAAGAGTCCCGTTGTACTCCGCCGAAGACTCTGTCCCAAGTTCGCATACTTGCTCGAATCGCGGGCCGTGATTACGTCATCGTGAAATGCATCAAGTATGCTGGCGAGATTGAAGGAATATTGAGAATAAACATTTGAAATCTGTTGTAGGTATACGTTGTTTTTATACGTCACAGTTTCTTTCGTTACAGTGCAAATTTTTTATCGTGTTTATTTGGAGTATACTTGGTAAATGTTATTATATCCTCAACTGTTTTTCGATGGAAATGTTTTCCTTCTGCTTGTCGAATTACTTGCAATGTGTACGAGGTTTCGCAATGACTTTTGGCAGTACTTTTAGACTCCGTGTTAAAATAAACAATGCAGTATCGTCCACTTTATATACATCTAGATAAAAAGAGCTCTCCACTCATACAAATTTCATTTGAGATGTTCGTCTTTATCCTGATAACGACTTCACTAAATTTCCAAATCGGTACACGTCTTCCTGTATATTCTCTTCTGATAGATATCCCACGGCGCATATTCCGGGATCGTGGAAGATCAGTCTTCAACTTTAAAGGTAACTTCTTGATTTGAGATCAACTACAGAATCCATCTGGGAGATCTGTCGGTCTTCATGAAGTGACGTATACCTGACAAGCTTTACATCTTCTATCATAACTTGGTAAACTTCTGTCAACACTTAATATCCCAGTTTAACAAAATGGAATATTAACCACATCCTACGAAACACTATCAGGCTATCACTCCAAACCACCCCCTGCAGATATTAATTAGTCCCTAATAATATTTTCTTATATTCTTTCGTCCTTCAATCCAATCGTATCACCATCGTTTCAATCACCTGTATTCAAAATTGTCAACCCTGCATTATCTCGAATTTTACCAAATAATATACTGCCCGTAGCACGCGATATCATTCCACGCACACGTGCCATAGGGATTTCGGGATTGCATTGGACGATCAGCTTATGGAGTCAGTGAGGCGATACACGCGAGTGGAATCGCGTTGCTCGGGGGTGGAAAGAGAGCGATGTGGAAGTCCGCCTACAGCGTCGTGGTCGTGGAAAGGGTTGCATGCACCTTCGGCGGTTCCTCTCGCAGGGCTCCGGCATATCCTCGGGAGATGGAGGTACAACGGTACCGTTGAACTTGTTGTTTAGCCTGGTTCCGCGTCGCTGCCAGACAGAGAGGGACGGTAGAGGGAGGGGGAGAAAGACGAAAGGCGATGAAAGAGAGGGAATGTGCATGTAACCGAAAGGAGGGATAAGAGGGAGGGAGAGCGTGAGAGGGTGAGAGAGGAAGCAATGGTAGCGGTAGCAGCAACGGTTAGTGCCCGGCCAAGTAAGTTTCGCGTTATAGTCAATGGAATAAAATGGTTCTGTCGGGGTGGTGGGAGCCAAGTTGTGCTCGTGGTGCCCGGGACCACCGTTGCCCCGGGCGTTTCGAGCCAGTCTACGGAGCTCCTAGGAACAACGGGGATATGAAGGGAAGAGGCGAGAGGGTGGACCGCGTCCTAGAAACACAAGCGGCACCAGGAGAACCGACATCCCAAGGCCTTGCGTCCCGTTACGAACGAGTTGGCAATTAACTCGCTTCTGTCCGCTTCGTTCCCGGGTCTTCGTGCCTCTCTTTCTGCTTTCGCCCGTTCCCTGGTCCACAGAATTTTCTCAAAGCGCCACTATCCTTAGACGAGTCCAACCTCTGGTCCTTGGTCGCCACTGAAATCAATGGTACCGGAATATTACTTGGATTCTAGAATTCTACAGTCTAGATGTTTTCCATGGAAAGATGGCGCGAGGTCTGCGTTGACTCGGGCCAATGTTCGATTAGCCTGTCGCTTTAATGAATTGGAAGTCCAAATGAGTTTAGGATATACTGGGGGTGAGTGATTTACGTTTGTACCTTTCCAAGGAGAAATATCAATGATAAGTCAGACAATTTGTAACTTTCATTCTAAGTGGAAGTAGCCCATCTGTTGGTATTGAGCTACATAACAGATTACATACGGAGATGGCTAAAAGAGTGTTTGAACCGTGAATAGCACTAAAAGAGTATCATTTGATAAAAGGAAACCAGTCTGAATACAAACGTTTAACGCTCCCTTTTCAGCCCATTTCCCAAGCCCTTCAATCACGTAAACATCAAAGTCCTCGTTATACCTTACGAGCGATCGAAATCAGCTTCTCCGAAGCTGTCACAGAAACGTGTACCTGCACTCCGGGTCAAGTATTTCCTCGTCCCATGTTCAAACACCGTGGTACGCGTGTACAATGTCTCGCAATGAAGTGTATACAGAACGAACGCTATCCGTGGACCTAGGTATATCGCGCGTATCGGTCACGTACGTGTTGTATCTCAGGCAGGGTGCAAGGTCCCCGTGCTGGCCATACATCAGCGACGAACAGACAGGATACCGTACGCTTCCCGCGCCCTTCCTCTTTCCATCGGTCGTCTTCCTTTTACTCTCGAGGCGCCAGGCAGCCTGTCCGTACCATTGCTTGCCTGTCCGTAGGTAGTACCGCGGGGGTCGACTAGGGGGATTGGCGTAGGGGTGGGACGAGGGTGTAGCTGGAAGTGTCGCTAACTATTTTACGTAACTTCGCCGACAGTTTGGCCCGCGTTGACCACGTACGTTCGGTTCTACGATCCCACGGGAGTGGCCGTGAGGGGGTGGAAGGGAGGGGTGGGTGGACGAGGGCGAGAGAAGGAGAGAGAGAGAGAAGGAGAGTGATGGGAGGGCGGGGACGCGGTCACCGATGGTCGACACAAGGGTAGTTTCAGTACGGTGTCCCAAGATATGCATACGTGACGGACACGCGGACTGGAAACGTGACCGAGGCCAAGCTCTCGAAATATCCTCGTCTCCTTACATTGAAGATATCTGCCTCCCAGCGAATTCCCTCGCGACGCGCGCTGAAGGGTAAGAAATGCCTCGATTTAAATTGTAAAATTTATTGCTCACGCTTCAGGGAGTTGGGCCGTATCGTGCCACCCGTGGATTGATATCTGATGGATATAAATTGAGGTGGTAGATTCTTAGAGCAGCGAGTATTGTATTGTTCGGGGCCCAAAGGAAAATGTACAGGAATATCGTTAAGGGGATATTCCACTTTGAACAGCAATTTTTAAGGATTTTTTCTCAGTAAATACAACATATAATGAAATAAATCTTTTTGGGTACTTATTAAGCTACTCTTATATTATTCCAAAAAAAAATAAAAAGAATATTTTTAGTTTGTGTTTAATAAATACCAAAAAGATTTATTTCATTATATGTTGTATTTACTGAAAACAAAATTTAAAAGCAGCTAAATTTGTCGACCGTTCAAAGTGGAATACCCCCTTAAATATTCTTGGACGATTGGGAAACATGATATCCGCTTCATGTGCTGATTCCGAGATACCTTTGAAATTATGTGTAAATTAAAAAGCATTGGAAGTGGAGGATTTCCTGGGGAAACGTGTTAGAAGACAATTATTTTATTATCTTAGAGAAAACAATTGGGGTTTGTAGTACCATCGATTGTAAATGCTACGTATTTCTATATTCGATGGAATATGCAAGATAATATAAAATTTCGAAAAAATATTTCGTCATTCGTCCACGAAATTAGAGCAAAAGGGTTTTTCCACGAGATCACTGCTGGGTCGAAGTGACAGTGTTGGGTAGGAAGCACGAGGGCCGTTTGATAACCCGCAGGACTTCCGGTTCTTGAAGAGATACGAGGCTCGTCCTAATTACCGCCCGTCCTTCAGAGAAATCGCGAGGAAACTTTTCAAGTGCCGGCAAGAGGCCGTTAAAAAGTGATGCGAAGGAAACGAGAAATGATAGTAGATTCGTTAATGCAAATTAACGCGAAGGAATATGAACGTAATCATTTGAAAATATTATTTCAAGCACTGGACTCATTAAGGAGGAATATTTGCTTTTAAATAATTACATCGGCCACTGGGATCTGTTAAACGATTGGAGGAAAGATTCTTCTGAAAATTTCATCGGGGATATCGATGAGCAATATAAGTGAATTACAGATAGTCCTTCTTGGAAAACAATCGACCTGTGTCGTGAGAAGGCACTATTTTAGGAAGGATACTGAGGTAATTGGACGCTAATAAAAATCGTTGCGGCGACGTATGGTGGCCATAACGAAACGTTAATGACCATCGATTACATTCTCGTAATTACCACGATAAATCTGAAGGCGGACGGTACAATGCATTCCTCTCGGCGTCGTTACGATTTTCCTATCATCCCCTTCACGGTGCTTTCTATGGGATGCGGAGCTGTTATCTGAAAGGTCTTGTATTTCTTTCAGAAAAGTTTCGATATCTCTAGACTGCAATATGGACTTCGCTTGCAGTTAGTTTTTCGTTGTCGTTAAGCATTTATGTGTCCCCAATACTAGCCCTCGCCCTTCATCTTTCTTTTACATTTGCCCCTTTCATCCGACCGTTTCTCGCGCAACTGAACAGTAATATTCTCAAGCAACGCATTCAAAGGCACTCGAAGATTACCGTGCCATTCCGTTCGAAATTCTGGTTAATAGGAGCTGTCTCTCGCTCGCTGGATTCGAGATGGGACGAGCGAGCGCCGAGAGAAAAGAAGCACGCGGAAGCGCCCGTTCACCAGGGCAGACAAAGGTGTCAGTTCTTTGGAGAATATCTCGGAAGTTGAAGCGTCAATCCTTTCGATCGAACAGCCAAGAGTGGAGGAGGGGGCCTTTGTTTTTGCCTCTGCTCTTCATTCTGTCCTCTTACATCCCTGTTTTCGCCCCTCGGCTCGTGCTCGATAGTCTCTCTCCGGTTTCACCCTCTCGTGCTTCTCTCCGCTCTCGCTCTCTCTCTCTCGTTCCCTCCGAAGGGGAAACGGCGAGGGCCGAGAGAGCCCAGCGAGGAATCAATTATGAAACTTTTCAAATTTGTCAGTAATATTGAGATTTCTTTTATGCCCGGGAAGCTCATAATTGAAGTCTATCGGAGAACGAGGAGCACTTCGTATGACTGGGAGCTGGCCGGGCGCAAGGGGGATGATCTTTTTGTTTTTCGCTCGACCATTGTTTCCTATTGCCTGGGCCATCAGGATTTCTCGCTCTCTCCCTCCTCTCCCCGCCCTCTTCCCTCTCCAGCTTGCACACGCTCGTTTTGTAACGGCGGGATGAACGCGGAGAGGCGATTCTCTCGTGCCTCGTAAACAGCTTCCGTTCAATTTCGCGCGCTTACAGACCCGTGGATAACGGACACATCGCGCGAATTGAAAGACACCCTTAAAAGGCAGCCGTTTCGTGAAATCTTATCGCTTTGCCGCGCCGCTCGCCGCGTGTCGGAAGCTAACGAGCCCGTGGCAGGGTGGTTTTAAGGATTCTGTCTCCTCAACGAGTGACGAATATGGGACACTTGTTCCCTTGTGCCTACGTAGTCTTTTCCTCGCACGGATGATTGTTGTGTACCCTTCGACACATTTCTTTCAGTGAATTACCTAAAATTTGAAACGATATTATGTTTCTCCGTCAAGGTGTTTCAAGAAATATTAGCTCGGTGTAGCTGAGGCTAGAGTTGTCAAATAGCTGTGGCCGTGGAATGTGAAT
Organism: Andrena cerasifolii; assembly: GCF_050908995.1. Taxonomy (NCBI): domain Eukaryota; kingdom Metazoa; phylum Arthropoda; class Insecta; order Hymenoptera; family Andrenidae; genus Andrena; species Andrena cerasifolii. The sequence continues at coordinate 4,315,306 of NC_135126.1, read as the reverse complement.
TTAACTCAAACATTCGAATTTCACTCAGTTTGCGCACTGTACATATGTGTATTTCCCTGGCAGCATTTTACAATGCACACACACTTGAGCATACACGATTCAACGTGTACGAAATAGAAACATTTTTGGTGGCTAATTTTAACAGTGGCCATTGATTATTCATTTACGTGCCGGTACACCAGAAATTTAATTTTCTAGTCTAATTGCGATTGACGCTCCCCTCGTAAAGTCTCGAATTTCAGTTCATTGGAATCTGTCGAGTATCGAAGTGGTTAATTATGAACCATCATGGACCTCTTCAAAGTTAACTCATTCAACGTGTTTTAGTTTTAATTAATTAAAATTTTGACACTTTTTTAGGACGTCCCTGATACTCCACTTGTTTATTTTTAATTACATAAAAAACTGTGAATTTTACAAAAAGATGTCTACGTGGTTAAGTAAAGTTATGACACCAGCAGGTAGAATTAATTAGGAGGAAAAGGATACAGCAAAAAAAAAGCTAAAACTGGTCGTAGAAGTTGTAGTGATTAAAATTTTTCTACATTTAAAATTCCTCTCCTCGCATGATTTCTTTTTTTTTTAAGAGTACCTACATGTTAATGCCCTACTTGAGATTGAGGCGTACATGTGACGTAAATATCAAATTAATTATACTTCTATTCGTACTTGAAACACCGGCGTTCAATATTTGCATCATATTCGACGGAGCATGAGCGCAGTTCCTCTCTCACCGATGAAACATAATTAATTGTTCGGTTTTTCGCGCCAGTGACTCTTAGTGCCAATATAAGCGAAATTGATAGCCCGTCGTTTTCGTGGCTCGCTAATTTTCATTAAAATAAAACTTCCATTGCCTGGATGAGGGAGGGAATTTCGCCAGGTCGTACGGAGGACATTAATTCATCGCGCAATCGAGGAAAATTAATGTATCGGGGAGATGAATATCTGTCACGGTGAACGTTTCGCTCGCTTTAGCTTCTTCTTTCTCCTTCACTTCGTCACGGTTCTATGGCGAACGCAATAAATCTTCGTCCGTCTAAAACTATTATTGGGTCGCAGTATCCGTTCAATTCTATTTCACTTGGACTCAGGTAGCGCGAATTATTTTCGTATTTCCCTTTGCTCTCTGAAAATACCCCGGTACAATTTTCTAATCCTCCAGTTCCGTTCCAACACGCTCCAGATCACAAAGATTTCCTTTCCCTAACGACCAGCATCTGAATGCCTTCATTACTCCATGCGTGATCTTCGTCGCGGCGTGCCCATTATTACCATCCCCGTGGCAATCACGCGCCGCGAAAAATATCATTAACGCGCGGGCAACAACAGGGAGGGGAGAAAAAACGATAACAAGAAAGGGTTTTCTAGTACGCGAGCGGGCACTCGTTGGATCGCTTTTATGGCCTCGAAACTTTTGTTCGCGACGCACGCTTCACGCTCCGATAGATATGTCCTCCACCGTTTCCTACCTGTTCCGTACCGAAAGTTGTTCTGAATGATGCTCCGCGTTTCCCAAGCATTCAGCGTGTCGAGGCGATGGGATATTTCCAAGGGAGCGTCGGAAAAAGGACGAGCGCGAGCCGGTGCGGAGGGCAGCCCGCGCTCACCGCTGGATTATTCAAGGAAACAATAATAAAAGTTGCATTAATTAAGAGGGTAGCCGCGTAACGGGGATTGCTCGTTAGACGGGAGGTTGTCGCTTCACTGGATCGCTGCCACGCGTCGATCTGGTATTTTTCTATCGGCCGTTACGAAGTCTGTGGCTCGGTGAACCAGGTTAAATGAACAACCGAAGTTTCTTCCGCGCAACGGAAATGGAGTTCCGCCGCGTTCGCCCCAATGATTGCGCTCTACCGAGCATCAGTTTCTCGTTTTGCGCGTTTACAATGCCGTTTCGGCGCGGCCGTATATGGCTACTTTGCCAGTCTGGCTCGTTGCAAATGGTAGTTAGGTAATCTTTGTTCAAAATATTTCCATAGGACGAATTGAATTGAATATTAGAAGTATAGACACTGTGCTGTGTGTGTGTAGGAAAAATGACAGGTTGAAAGGTTATCATTCAAGGGGTTGTACCTACTCAAGCGGCCGAAAAGAGGCGAATGTTTGGGATTTTTTTTTGATAAAGCGGAAGCATATATTTTTACAGAACTTATCGCATTTAAAGAGCAACGTTTAAAGAACATTTTGCAAGGTTTTCGTAGAAAAATATTTAAGTTTATAATAAAGTAACAACCAAAAATCACGGGAAGAAATCAGGACTTCAACTTTAAATAGCCGCCATTTTGTTTTAAACTAACATTTCGGAAATTCCCTCCGTTAATCAGAGGATACATTAATATACTGACGAAATTTGTTCTGTTTTTTAATATTAGATAACCTGGTTCCGAATGGCAGTGCTCATCGCAGAACCAAATTTTTAAAAGAGCTTCTTGGATCTCGGTTGTTACTTTATTATAAACGTAAATATTTTTCCACGAAAAAATTACCAAATGTTCTTTAAACGATGCTCTTTTAAAAGCGAAAAGTTCTGTAAAAATATATGCTTCCGCTTTTTTAAAAAAAAATTCACAAACAGTCGCCTCTTTTCGGTCGCTTGACTAAGTAGGTATAACTCCTTAATTGGAAATGCAAATACAGAAAAAGGGAATTTGAAGACCTGAATTTGTAATGAATATCATGAAGCACCTCCTACCTCCGTCTGTGACAACAAATTAAGAAATAATCCTCCACCTTCGATGACTACGTACCTAAATAGTCTTATCCTCATTGTCAGTAACATCACCACTGCAGCTTTCGTTGATGAATTTCTTACCACGAAACTTGTTTGGCAAACGCTTTAACGTGTCTTACCGTTATTGCCTTAGATTCCCAGGGAAAATTCGATAGGAACGTATTACTCGACGAGAAGCAGCCCCACCGTAACGATCCTTTGCCCCTAACCGAAGTCACTTCGGAGAATCGAGGCCGCCTTTATACATTTTCGGGCCCTCCTAGGTAGCTCGTTGTCATTATACCTTCGGAACAATATTATCCTATTCCTCATCCCTTCGTGCGCCCGTACGTCATGGCCTGCCTCGATTATCTCATCAATTTTCATTATTCATCATGCGCATCGTGGCGCATCGACGCTGATTAAGTCTGCCTCTCGCGTTTACATGTTTTCTTGCTGTGTGTACGCTCGCCCGTGATTATATCCAGTAATTAAGAACCATCGCGCGAAAAGCACCGCGGTATTATTCGTATTCGTTCAAGTAATTGATCGATAGGTTGCCGAAGTTGCGACAGACATATTGGACGATGACTGAACGCCGTTACTTGGAAGCGAAATGGCAACTGTGCTCGATTATGCGTGCTGCAGACACGTGGCACAGTCAGTTGATTATTTTAGTAACTTCTCTGCGCGAGAAATGACAAGAAAGTTGGATAATAAAATTACAACTGAAGTTCGTAGGCAAATGGACGCATTACGTATCGAAGCATATGAGGAGAGGGTTGTTTTGAAACCAAATACTGTACACAGTAGAATATTTCTGTACCCAGGATAATAACAGAAATAATGTTGTAGAAATTTTTGAAAAAGAATTTGCGCCAGGGTGAAGGAAATAATCAAGAGGATAATGAAAAGGGGAAAGAAAAGGGCTAACGAATGGTTAGATACGTTTAACTGGAAGAGCTAAATAATTCACTGTCAATCTTTCCACCCTTTTCTCTGCAGATTGCAAAGCGTTGGAAACAGCTACGCGGGGCGCCATGCCGTCTTTTAATTATTCTACGCCGAACAGCAAATAATATAATTCATTTCGGTGTTTAGACCGCCACCGAAGGGGGCAGGATTTTCCTCACCTCTTTTCTCAACGTGAAGGCATAAATTGAAAACTTTATTAAGAGTGTTCTATATGAAAGCGAGGATAAACTAAAAAATGATGGAACTACACGAGAGCCTCACGATCAGACTCATCTGCCAAAATGTATTTTAATCACTTATCTCCAACCTTCCAGTGATAAATCTCCCATAATTTAATACCTATAGTATCAATGTTCTTTCATTTCCAACTCCATTCTCATTTCACTCAAATGTTCGCAAAATTTCAACCAATTTTCCAAATTTCAACCACCTTTTAAACCTCCAATTAGTCACGTTTGACGAATCACCCAAACTTGCCGTTGCCGTTATCTCAGCTCTAGTTTCCTTCTCAATATCACAATTTCGTACCGCCCCTCATCCAGAAAGAAGCCGGGCTTTCTTAAGAAACAATAGACAACGACAATATTCCCCCAATCATTGGCGAAGACACGTATCGTCGAGGATCGTCAGAAAACAACCCCCACTGTCCGACTGGCGGTATTAACGTTCGGAAAGTTCGGTAACAAAAGCGGCACCCGACAGTGGTAACCACAACCGCGGCACCGTGGAAGGGACTTAGCCGAAGACCATCGCTAGTTCATTCTGCGGGCTAGCGAGGAGAAATCGAGAGGCGAGGTAACGCGGAATCTAAAAGGAATGAGAGAGGATACCTGTGTATCGTACCCTACGCGGGGGCTAACCCATAGAAATTCGTACCGCAATTACGTGCTGCGGCCGCGTTCACGCGGATCCTGGCTAATCCTGTGAATGCGACAACCGAACCGTGACAGGACGACTCCGGCTGTTCAACCAGCGACGACAATGGACGAATCGCGCTCCAGGACAAAGATCTCGGGTGCCAATTAATGTCCAACGGCGATTGTGTCCTTTCGCCGTCTAACGGCAATGATCTCCTCCCGTCGTTAAGTGCAGACACCCTGCGACACCCTGCGCGAGCCTGCTAATTAAAAACGAAGGTAATTATCATGGTAGGACATACCATTACGGATGGACGAGGACTGTTTGATTAGTTGCGTTACGAGTACAGAGTGTTCCAGGAATGAATGACCAAAGTTTGCAAGCTTATTCCACTCGCCGCGAGGGTGAAAAATATGTTTGTGTCTGGAAACTGGCTTCTTTGCAACGCTGAACATTTTGGATCACAGGATCTATTGAATTTGGAGACGATACTTCCTTGAAAGGCGCGTGGATAGTTGGGAGGGTAGGGTTTGGCTGTTTAGCAACCAGAGAAGATGTTGTTTCTCATAAGTGAAGAAAGATGGACGTTATACGTCGCAAGGGAAGAAATTGAGAAGTGGTACTTGGAGAAGACAGTGTTAGTTGGAATCCTAGAGGTTCGCAGCGATTTTCTGTAAAATCTAAAAGCCATCCTTCTTCGAGGGGACGGACGAAGGTGCGAGGCTGCTCCCTTGGTTTCTCACGGATTTACATCACGTTCTGCTGTTGTAATACATATTACGACCATTCATAGCCGGGGCACTTGGTTGCGGGTATAGCGGCTGTCGACTGGCGTAGGAGCAGCATGAGCAGCTGCGACAATGGGCTGGCTGGTTCAGCGCGTAAGGTGAATTTGAGCAGTGGGACTAGACATCTAATTAACAGCCGACCGACAATGGAAGAACCATTCGTCGTGCCGCGTGAATCCTATCTGCAGTTGGCCCTTGTGTGCGTCTAGCTTCCGTGCGTATACGAGTGCGAACGCACAGCCACTATGCTGTTGGCAATGAAAGAAGGAACAGCGACAATGGAATGTTCGTTTAGGCAAGCAATATGTATCGTGGTGTTCTTTGCGTCTTCGCTATTCTTTCTTTTTAATCTCTGTTCATTCTGCTGCATCGTTCATAAGTATTGGAGGCGAAGAGTAAGGAAATAGTAGTGAAGTATGATTAAAGAAATAGAAGTTTAGAAGTATTCTACTTTATTTCCTTAAGGCTTCAATTCATTCGGTATACTCGTTCTAATGGTCCAGAATTTCGCTGGAATTTCAAGAAACTTTTAAGCAACCGTCAAACAATTCTTCGCTAACGACGTAATTTGTCTTCGTTCAAGCGCGGCCAAACACGCTAACGCGGGCATTTCAATATGATTTTGAAACTTTAATGGATTTTCACGCGATTTGCTCGTGACACCTGACCGGAACAAATTCCCTAATTTGCCATTACGTCGCGCGACAACTAATTTCCAACCAATTCAACTAGTCCAAATATTACTCCCAGTCACTGCTAGCGGTGACCTGCTGGAAAAAGGCTCATAACAAATTGAAATACGCTGTAGGTGATACGACACAACTTACGGAGCCAGCGAGGGAACAGTTTATTTGAGAATGTCGCACTGCAACGCGCAAATTATTTTCATTCCCTCCTGCGACAACACATTCGCACTGGCAAAAGACTCTGCGATCTTGGGTTTTGACGAAACGCAAGGCAAAGTTGTAATCCGACACTTCGATGGCCCTGGCAGTCCTGGTCCGCCGTCTAATCGCCCACACGCGCTATTACATATCCAAAGTTGTAACTAGTTTGTCGTCTGTATGGAAGCGTTGAGTATTATGCGCGAACATGTGCTCGTGCGTGGGTGGTCGCGTGCGGACGTGTGTGTGGAGAAGGGAAGGCCAGGAACAATCCCTGTCGACGACGTGCCAGACGGTAAACAGCTAAGCAGCCGCAACGAGCTTTGTGTAGACGTCTACTGGAGGTATTAAAAGTTCACCTCGAAAACGTCGATGTTGAGTGAAAATCAAGAGATCCGCGATGTTCCGATATGCATCTACTACTATGTCTCTTTCATTTGCGATTTCACAGATCCTCGTGGACCAACTGGTAGTATTCGTGGATCATACGCAGGTGTTTAAAGGAAAAATTTCTATCTTTGAATGGTCATTTTGCATTACTATATTTGTCACGAATATCGCAGCCTGAGCTCCCACTCCTTCGTGCCTAGCATTTCGTTCCAGTTTTTACTCCGTTTTGTTATGAATTCAAAGCGTTAGTACCACTAAGATTCCAGCGACATATAAATATGAGGATATGAAGTTTGTAAGAGGGGTCGACGAATATTCTTCGTACCTCGGATCCTCCAATTCATTCTCCCACATATCTCAACTGTATTCTGAAAAAGTCTTGAAAATTCCCCTGAAATTCCAAGTCTCGACTGCGCATAATAGTCAACCAGATCGCCATGAAAGGATTTCACGTGGATGGTAAAACGCAAATTAAACATATCGATCTTCTAATCTCTCAGTAAAGGGGATTGCCAGGGAATGGCTCGCCGACAATTAGAATCACTAAGCAGAACCGTGACGAGAACGGACAGCTGGCAACCCGGGACGGCTGGGAGGAGGAAAAAAGTTTAATTGTAAACATCGGGGTAGAACGAGGAGGACGGGTGCTTCAGGAAAAAGACGAGAACGATGACGACGCTGGCTACGACGACGGCGACGACGGCGACGACGTCGGCCAAATGGTCACGGCTTAACGCCGGGGAAAACTCTTTCAGCCAAACGAAGGGAATCCGTCCAGAGATTATCCCTTGGCTTCAAAAAGTTGTTAATTACTTGGATTTCCTCCTCCATTCGCCCACGTTCACTCCCTTCCTGCTCGTGCGTTCTTGTAGGCTGAGCTACTATTGCTGCTTTTATATCGGGACATTTTTTAATCCCTTCGTCTTCGGCCCGTGCTCCGTCGGCTCGACACAATTGCAATTAGCCGCGGATCGTTAATCGGTTGTTAGGCCAGAGATTTTCCTCGTAATTCGACGATCCACTCCCTCCCTCGCGTTTTTTTAACGCTCGCTGAGGGATTAAATCGAGGATCCCAGTTCCAGTGTTTCGCGATTTTTATTTTACCCGTCGATCGTGCTGCAACTAGCCCAGCTAATGACTACGAACGTTCGATGGGCAGGGGATAGTTTTACGTCAGAGCTCCGATGCGGTGACGATCGTTGACGAATCTCTAGCAGCGAAATGCAGAATGTTTGAATATGGTCGTCAATTTGTATTAGGAAAGAATGTTTGGTACAGTTTCTTTTAATATGGGGTGAATTTGATTTTTATAATCTTTTCAAGTCAATGAATTTTGTCAGTTAACATTGTCATTTGTTTGGTAAAGGGACCAATCAGGATCAAACCAGGAATCCACCGGGAAGTTGAGCTATGCTATGCTATGCTATGCTATGCCATGCTACGTTTTAAAAAAATTAGCTTCAATACATTCTTATGGAACCGTTTCCACCAAAAGCTACGTTAAAACATAGCATCGCATAGCATATCTTAGCTTTGATTAGCTTAGCTTAGCTTAGCTTCCCGGTGGATTCCAGGCTTCATTGTGATATAAAATAGTCAAGTCCTATTGTATTTCATTGTAAATACATTATTTACGTTGAATCAGTGTTTCGTTCAATTTGTATGCCACCGGTAAGGTAGTGGCACATTAAGGCCAAGTCAGGAAGCGGGGAAGGTGATCACTTTGTGGTCATTGGGGTCGTACAGACTTGACCATTAGCTGTCGTGAGTCCTTTGCCATCGTAGACGGTGGCGAGAGGGAAGCTCCTGAGAAGTTCAAGTCCCGTCCAGCTACAAATATCGTTAACGATGACCACACTAGCTAGTAATTTTCCTGCAGTTTGTCGAACAACAACAAGAAACCACGCCAAGGCGTCCTTGGTGTTCGCTCGAGGGCAGCTAATATAGCAGTTGAACGCAAGTCGTTTCCTACTTGCATACGCGTACGAAACTACTTTTCTCTCCTATTTTGCATTGTCATGTTTCACCTTGGTTAATGAATCTCCACGTAACATTGGAAGACATTAAGAACTAAATAAATTAAAAGCAAACAATTCATGTCTAGTTAAATGTAAATCTGTCGCAAGATTATCGTGGAGTAATAAAGTCAAGGATGTACAAAATATGATTACGCAAACACAGCTTCGATATCTGTCCATATTTGGAGATACCTACAGAATACATTCGATCTTCTTCCTTCCATTCATAATTTTCGATCGACACGAAAGAAGCCGACAAAGTTCTTCCTTTTATCGAGTATTTTCATACGCGGAAGACCAGTATGTCATATGTAACAAGGAAGCTGCAGATCTAACCCACTTGCAGGAAGCAAAATATTTTTTCACCCATCGAGCATTAATATAGATAAGTGCGAGGATTATGTGTGTAAATACGCGGACAGGTCGGAAGGAAAATAACGTATGGGAATCTTATGGTGATCCCGACACTCGGAGTGGTTACAAGGGCGAAGACACCCCCGGCGAGGAAATATGAAATTCGTTAGAGGGCGAGGGTCCGACAGCTCTGGTCAATATTATCCGCAAATATGACTACGAGCTGCTCCTTTGTGGTCGCCCCGTGACGTGTCATCGTGACACTTTTACCCTCCACCGGGTTGTCATATCCCGAGGAGGATCGTAGGAAACCGAGATGATAAGACGATTAACGCGGACACGCTCCGAATGCCAATATAACGTAATATGTCGGAACGGAAAACCTGCTCCCCAAAAAGTGACGAAACTATTAATAATTCCACGGAACTTTTAATAATTTTATCAATCACGCGCTCAATTTTCTTCCGGCATTATTCTCCCCCGTTGTGTGTTATAACGCTGGCACGTTCTGCTGAATTGTTTATTAATATTGCACGTTAATATCGACGCATTGTGTAGTTCGCACGTGACATGATGTTTAGTGGAAGTGAAGCATTCTCTGAGTGACCGCCTTGGTATTTTCGTTTGATATTAAAATAGATTGAATCAGAGAGGAAGTTAAAAGTTAAAATTATTTTAGTGAGATGCAAAGTATAATGAGTTGTTATCGGTGATGCTTCGCTGTATTTGCTGCACCGTGTATAAATTTTTAGTTGGAAATTCAAATTTGCCCACGGAACATGTTAAAATATTTGCAGATATGATAGTGTAAAATTCTACCTGCCGTGTCTGTCTGTCTGTTTGCAACAGGCATGTATGCACTCAGTTTGGTAGAACGTTTGCAACCGAAAGATTCTCATGGGATTCAGTCTAGAATGTTGCTAGTCTTTAGATATGTATCTGGTGTACCACTAGGTCGGTCAGGGAAATCTAAAGTTTCCAATTCCTCTGATAAATAATTCATCTCTCTTGCTGTATCTTTCTTCATCGCTGCACCCATTCCCGCGAATTAGGGTTTATTATGGTATTACCACAATAAATCCTAAAATCCATGCATCATTTTTAACGCGTTAACAGCAACATCTGCGTTTACTAATGACAATCGTTACGGTGTCCAAGCGTACACGTGTTTTAAACTCGAAAGCTCAACTAATTCTTATTCTGAGTTGCATCTCGAACAAAAAGCTCCACATTTTCCCCACTTAAACTTACTTGAAGTTTTACGAATATAATTGGAGAAAATAGGTAAACTACTTCTTGACTCTCACTTGTTTACGTATTTCTGATCATTCCATTACTACCAGAAGCAGGAAGAAACTTCACGATTCCGCCAATTACAACTTGCTCTTCGCCTTTTCATAAATAGCTACAGTCAAGGGCATAAAATAAAAATGCACAAAAGTTTTCATTCCTCAAACATGAAACATTCCTGAACGACATCTGCATACAAAGTATGGAAGATATTTAAATCACGAGTTTCCTGAATGTTTTTCCACAAAGTGCACAACTACAGTGAAATACGTTTATGATGCTGGGCATGTGAGTCTCACCCTACGAACAGTCCTGAAACGCGTTCGAGGGAAAATCTATTTACTGTCGATTTGTCTTGCACGTCGGGTCGTAAAGTCACACGTAAAATCGGTGGCCCGAATTTTTTCGCTGCGAAATCGACAACCGTGGACCTCCATAAATTTTCTGGCAGGCAGTGGTGCATACGCACTCGCGAAAATGAAATGCATTCTTAAGAGACACATGATAGGTGAGCCATGCTTTCCGCGGACAACAAAGTATGGGAGAGGGGACAGCTCGACGATTCGACGGTAGGGGTTGGGCGCTGTGTCGATTTGCCGGTCGTAAACTTGTTGACAGTCTAAGTTCCGTACGAATCGCGTTAAGCCCGAGGCAGGCAATTCTTCAAAAATCAGTTTAAGCAAACAGTGCTAGATTTGTGACTTGCGTGGTTGGTACCTGCGTTTCTTCATAGGATCGCTGTTCCATCTGAAAGTAAGTTGAAAATTTGTTATATGTGTTGCATATTTTGAGTATAAGGATCCTGATTCAATCGTCAGTTTTGTACAATAAAAGTTGTAAAAAGAAGGAAGGTGTCGAGGGTTAACTCGTCGCCTGGCCAACAAGGACGCACAGGGGTGCATTGTACTTTCGAAACTTCATTTGGCAGACACTTAGTCTGTCAGTCCGCGCCTCGTAGACCTGGGACTGTTGTAAAGTCATAAATTAGCAGTATTTCGTATGGGAAACGCAGGCGATTAGCCCAAGTCGAGACCAAGAGCCTCAGAATCGCCGTGATAATAAACAGGCGGTTTCGCGACCACCGGATCACCGCACCAACACCTTTGCCACGATTTCCCTTTCTTACAGTTTTTCACCACCTACTCTCAACCCGTTTGCAATTAATAAGATATCGATTCTTACCACTGTGGTAATGAAACTCCACCCATAAAGGAAATATTCTCGTTCGGATTCAAGCCAACGAAAGAGTCCCAAAGTCAGTTAAAAACCTCACACAGGTAACACAGAGGGACTCGTTATAATTCGTGTGCGCATTCAGTCCCAGTATAACTCATCCCAATCATAGGGGACTCGGTGCAAATTCACGACTTAGTATCTGTTATCTGTCACAGTCACTATCAGTGATTTAACGAAACACAGTTCATTGTTATTGTTAATATGTGCTGTGTCGCAGTTATTTCAACGTAATCTACATATACATCCTGAAAAATATAGTGAATTCTTGTGGTTGTAAAACACCACAGAGAAAGTGACGTTGCACCGTCGGAGATTTACGCCCTGCAGGAAAAGGCGACGCTTAGCTTACATCAGAAGGTGTTTAGCGGTGTTTGAGGTCAGGCGCAGCGAGTAGTATTAAACCGTAACTAGTCAGACGCGATTAATCTACTTCTTCTGCGGTTTAGTCTTCCCGACTTGTGAGCAAGCTTTATTAAAAATTACGTACGAAGTCGTGGGAAGAACGTTGCAGCTTATAGTATTTCTCAAATTTTACTAAATAACTAAAGAATTAGATACCGATTATTATAAATTTTGTATCTGTCTTGTACTATTTGTATGGTTAAATCTAAAGCGTGTTACCCTTGAATTCGTACCAATTTTCATAGATATAAGTAATTCAGTCTAGAAAAGGCATTTTCTTGACCATACACTGAAATTATTATTGAAAAATAATAAACTATAGTCTACAAAATTGTGTCTACAGCCTGGACTTCTTCAAACAATGAGCTTTCCCTTGGTATCACTCTCCAAAATAGCTGTGCAGTTGTTCCTGTCATAAATATTACTCCAATTTCTTTCTCGCTTTCTTTCAATACGAATAGCCACGTCAATTCACCAATTGCAAGTATGTAACGCGTTTCGCACGTAAGCAGAGGTTCGTCTCCATTTTCTGAGAAAAATCCTCCATCCCCGAGCACGTTCATTTCTATCCACGAACTCGGGAGACCCAGAGGACGTGAGGATCGTGAAAGAATTGTTGGGCGTTTCTAGGACCTCGTCGTTGCGGTTTCCGCGTCTCGCGTCCGACGAGCATTCTTATTCCCGCGAAATAACCTTAAATTCTGTTTGGCGGTCCTTTTTACACAAAGGACCGATATGTAGATCGCACGTCGGGGGTTCTCCTCCGTATGAAAGGCTAATATCGTGCCGCTACGTGTCCGGGGTGCGTAACGCGTCGATGCAGAAGCGAAGGAAGACAGCGTCGCGCGGGAGATTTCGTGGCCGGGCGCGACGTTGAAGATGGAAAAAAGGGGGAGAAAATTCGGGCTATAAAACCATTGCTTTACGGATCACAGGAGTACAACTGCATTAAAATGACTTCCCTCCGCGTTCGACGAGCGGAGCATGTTGCCAACGACACCGCTGAAACCGCGGGTAATAAACGTCGCGGCAGTTTGTTTATGAAGTTTCGACGAGGGATTTTTACGAGGCGCGATATCGACCGCGCGAATAAACGCGGCGAGGTGTTTTTTTTAAATATTGCAAAACGTCTTCGAGACGCGTATCGTCGCTCCAGCTCGAAAGCAACCTCGCTTTTTTCGGTTTTCGGCCGCGGGAAGTTTGGAAAAGTTAATAGAGGAAGTTGCGCAAGAGAAACCTGGCAACTTCCCGAGCATCGGTTCACGCCGAGGAAGAAGATTTTTCTTGAAATAATTATTTAAAATTTTAAGTGGTGTTCTTCCTGCGAGCTGTTGATGCTTATCGGGAACATGGCAGGTTTAAGAAACTACCATTACTTTTCAGGGATATTAATAATGAACGAGAAACGAGGGTGAGGTGAATTTTGTTACTTGCAATAAATGAATATTGAAGTAAAATTCATGAAATCCATAGAACCACTTTATTCGTTAACTTTTATATCGAACTCGATTTCACGGAGAGTATACAAAAAGAAGAAAATCAAATTCGACGAAGAATATCAGTTTAACCTCAAGTTCCACTAGTTAATGGCATTTCAAGGGTTTCTTGAATCACGCACATTTGCGCGAAGTTCATTTTTTCCTTACTCCCAAACAGCGTGGGTATTCTGTGAGTGGATTACGACGCAACCGCAGTGAAAGACACCGCGAAACGTGTCGCGTGAGGGACATTGATTGGACAATAGGGATAGGCGATGCAGTTCCATCGAAAATCCGCCTGGTCCATCCTGGAAGTAGGCTCTGTTCGGCTGGCCACAACGAGGTTTCACGACGTTGCCGTCGCCGACGTTCCATTTCCTCATCGTGGGTGGTACGTAGAGGCGACTTGTACTGCTTTCGGATGGAATAGGCGGGGTAGTAACGTCTGGAGCGGACAGATCCCATTCCGGCTTGCAGATCTGCCACTCGCAACCCAGCCGTCCCTGATCCTGACCGCGGATCGGGCGCAAAAGTTTGCCTTGCTCTCGCCTCGTTCGCCGCACCTTGCAGGTGAAACGAGGGACCTTGCCTCCAAGAGAATTTCGACAGGGGGCTGCTGGCCATATTGGCACTCAACAACTCGCGTCGAATCCCGCTCGCGAGATCCAGAAACACGATTTCTACGCCGATCGTTATTTGTGTTAATCGTTGCCTTGAAACGATTGTAAAGCAAGTCCCTGTTCTGTCACTTATTTTTTGGTGGAGGGTTATCAGGAGCTTTTCTGTGAGCACATTTTAAATATTCTAAGAAATTTCACGACATCGCGGTGATACTTTTTAAATTGTGAATGGTAAAGGTAATTTCTCTAAAATTGTTGGTCATCTTCGATGCTAGAATTTTATCCAAAGCGATGTTCGATTCACGATTTACCAACGCGTTTTAAACGATCCATTCATTCTATTAGCCGATTTACGCGACCAATCAAAGCCGCGTCGCAGTTCTGAAAACGTTTCTCGTGTGAAATACGGGCGAATAAAAATCATCAGTTCTCGGCGGGGCAAATTAAAACGAGAATGCATTTGTAGGCGTGTGGACACGTTCCGCCGGGAGGATTTTTCTGCTCGGCGACTTTCATGAGCACCGACTGCTCTATAATGTTATTAATTAAAAAGTTTGGGACAGACAAATGGGATGCGCGAACGACAATCGTTTCACGGCTCTCTTCTCGTTCCCGTCTCTCTCTTTCTCCATTTTTATTCCCTTTTTTTTCTGGCACGCAGTTAGGTAATTGATACCGAGCAACCCGTACCCCTCGTTCATCAACTATTTTCCCGACTAGCGAAACCCGAAGTCACGTATATACATTAAATATCCGAGTAATTCGTTATGCTTCAAAACTTCCGCCCGATCCTCCGCCGTTGTCTCTCTCAGTCTCTCTTCCCCGCAGACGGCTGGAATTTATCCTAACAAATGTATCCACACTGTTTGCCCCTCAACCCCTCGGTAATGCACGATAAACATTTCTCTGGTTAGCTCGCTAGGGGCGGGGAGCACGCGATGAAAAATATTTATGCGGAACGGGCTGGATCGCGCGACCTACCCTTCGCTCCGCTGCCTTCTTTGACGTTGATTTCAGGCTGAAGAGGGCCACCGGCCATTGTTAAAATATTTCCACGAATGTTGTACGTACGAATTCTCTCCTCAGCGATCCACAGAATCCTGTACTAACAAGACCCTTCTCATTTTCCCGTAACTTGTTCACTTTTATTCTGCTTCATTCTGCAAATTCTTTATCGTGGAACGTGCGTTCATTACCTCCCTTCATTAAGCATTTCCTACCTTTTGCTTCGAGTTCGGAGGAATTTGGCCACGTCCCAATATATCCTAATCGATGGATACTTGCTTGAGGTGTTACTTCGTGTTCTTACGTTCCTAATTCATTTTTTAACTTACGCATACTTTACACTGCAAGAGTTTAACGGTGTTCTAAGATTGCTCCGCGCGCAATTAAGTCAGAAATGCTTGTACATAGATGGAATCGAATAACGATTGTGGTGAAGTAGTTGTCGAAATTTTTCACTGAACTTTAGAGCTTTAATGTTTATCGATTCGAAGTCCTTTGGTCGGCGAGCCGTATTTGATGCGTGCTGCGGCATGCGTGACGCATGTGGATCACACGCATCGGCGGTTTTAGTGCGTTATAAATTGGCGTGTCGGCCTTCCTGGCGCCTCTATGTTCGCCGACGACGACGATATCTACGTCGACGTCGTCGTTGCTCTCGATCGATGAGGATTTCATGGTGCTTAGTCGGCGTTTAGGCCCGCATCCCCGAGACCCCCATATAGCGCGCGATCTTCGTGCATTTGCTTAATAACGTAAACACCCGGTTTCTATCAGCAGCAAGCCCCTGTTTCGTTGGACGTTGTTCTCCAACTCTCAGGTGGAAGTAACTTCCGAAAGTAGTTTCGGCAAGTATTTTATTTATTGCAAGAATTATAGGTTCATCAAGTATCTTAGTGTGTGCTTGTATGCTTCAAATTGGCACTATTCCTTAATATCTAGTTTCACATCAGGAGCTGTCATCTTTTCATCTTTGTTTTTGCCTGTCACGTTAAAAGCAGACATGCTATTGTTGATTAGCATTCGTTATTTATTAGCGTGATTTTCGCGTGGATTCTCATTCTTCGCGCAACGGGACCGTCTCGTCGCGACGAACTCGCGAGATGTCACATATCCGGAATACCAAATTGATCCCCGAATAGCCAGCACGAGTTCTGGCTGGATAGGTTAAGTCAAAGTTTTAATCACTATCGACTTCGGGACATCTCACATCCCGCGGGACTTACGAACCCGCCGGAATGGGATCGAGGAAATGGACTGCTGCTGAAGCCGAGGGTATCAGTTGAATGGTTAACCAGTCCTATGTTTTTATTATTAATTCAGGAACCCTCTGAAATATTCCGCCCAACATACTCCAATGGTTTCGAGATACGCAGTGTCATGTTCTTGTCGAACATGTAACACGAAAGGTCTCCCGTACCTGTACATTTTTACCCTTTTTACATTACCACCTCCCTCACTTCCATTTCGAATGTATATATATATATACATATCAACGATCCAAGGATCACAGTCCAAGCAACAGCCGAAATTCCAAAGCTCTTAATTTCCACCCACATCGCAGCTCCCATAAAATAATCAAGCTCAGGTGAGCTACCCGTTCCTCACGTTCAAACCGATCTCGGCTGGCTCCCCGCGAAATGAAAACGTAGAAGGAAGGGTGAGCACCTCGGCTTGTAGACTACGAAACGAAGTTTCGGCTGGAAATACCGTCGCGTGCGCGCAGGGTGAACGCACCACATGAAGAGGGTCAGAGAGGGCAGATTAATTGATACCGCCGCGGAGAGACTGAGAAACAGGCGCGCGAGCGTTGCCACGAGAAAAGGAGATGGCGAACGTTTGGGAAAGGCAGCAGAACCGTTGGAGAAAGAGAAATCGTATGGAGGTAGCGGAAAGTAGAGGCAGAAGGGGTGGAGGATGCGAAGTTGCTGGGCTGCTGCAAGGGGAAATGCAGTTACGATGCCCGGCGACTGGCCACCGGCCACTCCTGATCCCGGGTAGCAATTAAACATTCGGCTAATGTGCTTTTCCATTCAGAAAATTTGATATTTCAGCCGCCTATCCTATATACCCGTCCACCACGGAGTCGATATGCCGGATTAATTGTATTTGCCCGCTCCCCTGCACTGGCCAAGTGCATCGACTCTCGTGGGCGTTCCCCCAACCGCGGATTTATTAATCGGTCGCTATTTGGGGGACGAGATGCGACAGGTGAGCTTGTTAATCGGTAACGGAGCTAGCATATCGAACGCTGTAGATTAAACACTTCCATGTCCGTCGTAATTGGCCCACTTCAGCCTCGTTAGTTGATTTTTTAAGCGGATTCGTTGAACGTAGAACGCACCACTCTTGCACCTTTACCACACTGGGTCTAGACTACATGGTAAATTTAAACGCAGCTCTTTTTCATCGTATATCCACAGCAGGAGTTAAGCTAAATATAAAACCTCGTGTACCATAGTTTCTAATATCTATAAGACAAGCTTTCTAAAAAAAATACTCCAAAACGTAGGAACATTCCCTACCCAGGAACAAAAACTCACGCTGAACCGAAGCATTTAGTTTCAGGCTCCCCGCATCGTTCTTTCGCGTTGTCCGTGAATGGAATTCGCAGATCGTGTTCGAAGCCTTCCCCTGAACACATTCGAACACGTGTCCAATCGGTTGGTGCGCACCCTCCCCTGTGAAATGTCTATCTCCAGTTCCGTGTTTGGCCGCGTTCCATCGTTTCCTGCTCCAACCTCGGACGTCTTCCCGGGCGTTCGTCCCTTTCGCCGTGGTGGAGGACGTTGGTTTCCGACGTTGGCGCGTGGAACGAGTTTAATTCGACCGCCCTAAGAAACTGGCTGCGGTTGCATTCCTCAGGCAAGTTCCTGATTGTGTGTCCGGCTACGTCGGCGGAGTTGGCGCTTTCGTGCCGTCGGATGGTGGCCATTCCTACAGCGGGCTGACCACCAGTATTTATGTCCAGGACACAGCCGGGGTATCCTGAGTGTTCCGGGTAGTTTCTCGCCGCTGCGTCCCGCTGGCCCGCTAATGGTTATGGTAATTACCGGCCCTAATTGCAAGCAATGGAATTACGAAATATCAAAGTTCACCGCGACAGCGCTCGCATCCACTCTGGCTGCTCCTTCCGTGGCTCTGAACCGTCCTGTCCAGGACCCACGATCGGGAAACGATAGCTTTTAATATGGAAACCTCGTGGGAACATTGATGCTTGGAAAAGAAGCAATTCTGACGTGTTTCTTTCGAATCCTGGCTTCTTTTCTGGGGTGGATTTTTGGTGAGTGAGGGGGGATGATGGAGGTTCATAGATAGTTTCTTAAATTTGGTTTCTTTTTCTTGGTATTATATTGATGGATGTATTTTTCCTATCAAATTTACGGTTTTCGTCGATATTTTTTAAAAATATTGGGCTGTGTTAATGTTGGATACAAATGATAGAGGGTAACGTAATGAGCATCAAGTAGTAATGGTCGGTGAATGATCAGACTGGGCGAAGAACCTTAAGGGCTAGAGTAGTTGATAATGAATGCATATTGGAGGAAGAAGGTGTCATATTTCGCGATACGACTCAGTTGCCAATTTGAAGTAGACATCAAATTTATAGCAGTAAGTGAAAGTAACGAAAGAGACCCCCTATTGCAATGCTTCATAAATCTTTTAATCATTCTCTATATTTATCCAAGCAAACACGTTCAACGTTTTTTGATTCGCAAACTTTCACAGTAAGTACAACTGGATGGAAATCCCAGGAATAGTTGCCGAAACCGTTCGCACGAGTCTTCCCGGTTAATTCGACCAGAAAGGCGATCGTTTGCCGATCGGCGGGCAGTTTCCTTTTATTATTTCCGCCGGCGCGCGGTTGATTCCGAGCTGTAGGTTATTTCGCGGGAGTTCGTTTCCGTTCTTTCTTCGGGCAGGGCGTGCAAGCCGGCCGATGCAAAGGCAAAAGTTGAACCGACGGAGGTGCCTTGATGTGGTTATCGCGCCGAGGGGTTGCCCGGCCTCTTTGCCTCCCGTACACCGGCTAAATTGGCAAATATTAAAATTCTTTCGATGCGAAAGGAGCGTGTACAATGGTTCGTAAAATGTAGGAACTCTCGGCCTTCTCTCTCTTGCCCCTCCTCCCCCAAACCACGTGGAGTGGTTGCTCACATTTTAAACCTCCGTTGAGTTTTGCACGAATACCCGGGCTCTCCTCGTGCTCGATTCGAAAAGCTCCCCTGATTACTTTATTGTTCTCCATGCCTGCTTGCCCTCATTCGCATCGCGAGATCGCTTCCAGGGTATTTCCACCGGGCGAAAAACAGAGCCTAGAAACGTAATCCAATCCGATACCTATTGATTGGAATTGTTTCCTGAGCTGCCGATCTCTTCCAGTATAAGACACTGTAATACCTAACAGCCGATGCGTACCATAATTTGACCTCTCGAATCACGATTAACGCGCCAATGATTAGTCGAGGTATTATCGTCCGGCACCGTCAAGCTTATTAAAGAATTTGGTATCCACGTTACCCTGCTAACAGAAGCTTTTACATCGCGTATCATAAAATCTGTTAATGATACAGAACCGAGCGCGCGGGCAAAGAGAAATGAAGCATTCTTCCAGATTCACTCGTCGGCGTGTGTCGCGCGTGCGTTTCATGTTCCTTTGAAATTACGCGGCGGTCAGACAATATATCCCGCGCGACGTTCCTCTTTCAATACGTGGCGGGCGCGTTTTCATAAATAGATTAATTCCTCTGAATTTTTTAAAGCGACTTCTGCCTGAAAATGAAAAAAGTTTGCTCGTCGGCCGGTGTAATTAAAACGCCTTATACGAGGCAAGGAGACCTTACAGACAGCTTTGTTAATCGAGCTGGAGGTGCTCCCGCGTCATTCGCTCGCCTAATAAAAATTAACGGCGAGCAGGTGCGGGCACCCCGTACGAGGGGTGAGCCGGTTCGCTTCAAGGCGGCCAAAGGGTTGCTCCCACGACAGGCAGGAGTGAGTGAGAGAGAGAGAGAGAGAGGGAGATAGAGAGAGGGGGGAGGGTCAGGAGATGGAGGGCGGGCGCCAAGAAAAATTATAAAAATAATCTGGCCGAGGAGGGGGCAGTCAATTGGGGTGGAAAACTTGCGTAACAAGCAGTCCCGAGGAAATTGCGGGAAAAACCGTTTGCCACGAACGGATGAAAGTGGCGGAGGGGCGGCTAGTAGGGGGACGCTCTGGAAACCCCTTCTCGCCGCTCACGTTGGAAAACGGAAAGAAAAATAAACGAGTCCGCTCGTCGGCGGGCTGAATCGTTGAAATAATAATATTAATGTTACGCGAAAAAGGGCGGACAAGCTGAGAAAGTTGCTGAATGTTTGAAGACTGTAGCCGCGCGAGAACGGAGACTGTTGCTTTTATCGAGGGCCATTCGGGTGATTCTTTCGTCTGGGCTCCAAATTAAGACACGCTGGGGTTGCAACGCGTTCAATCGTTTCGTGGGGAATTTGCATTTTATTCTGGATTTGCTTGAACCTTGATGTACATGATTAAATCTCAGATGGGTATCGATTCGTTTAGGTGTATGCGATACTTTATATTGCGATCTAAGTTAATTGAACATTTCTTGTTTGGTTTTATGAGTATCACCCTGAATTCGTAGACGAATTTCTCAGGTCACCCTGCACACATCTTGGATGGTAGGAAATAGGTCACACAACCAGATACTCGACCAGAACCACCCTGTACCTATACGCCTATATCTCGAATCCTCTGAGACAGTTTAAGCGAAGTTCGTATCGATTTTGTCTCCAATTTTTCGTTCTAACGTTGTTCCACGAGAGACTTAATTTCAGCTCGCTAGCGCAGCCGTGTGCAGGTTTCCAAAACGATCCGACAAGTAGCTATTTACGTGCACCATCGTGCTCCTCGAGAGGGTGTCGGGGGAGGACCGTTTGGGGGGTTGGTTTCCCCAGTCCGCACAAGCGAGCTTAAACGGTCCTTACTTAATACGACACAGGAGGCTAATCTTAAAAAATCCTGAGCGAGATAAGCCCTTCCTGGGGCAACCTTTGCTTTCCACCCCTGATCTTAGAGGCAGTTACGAGCCACTGTGAACAGAGCAGATTGAGCAGCCGCTCTTCTTTTCATTAGCTGATAACTGGATTCCAGGATATGCCTGGCCTACGAACGGCAGGTTAACCTTCCGTGTAAGCACCATCGGTAGTATCACCGAAGGGCCTGCTACATATTATATACAATCGGAATTAACATATCTTGATAAATTGCTGGAGACGGTGGTATAACGTTCCATTCGGGAATCTTGGTGGGTTATCAAAGGCTATGTTGGATTATTGTGGTAATTCAAGGATAACATAGTGTTTTCTAATGGAAATGCAGGTGTGACATTTATAATAGACTTGCTTTAACTTGTGCTCCATTAAGGGGACATTCTACTCTCTCGGCCGAAAATCCCGCCACTTTTCGGTGATGGTTTTTATAATGAAATAAACACTTAATGTTTTCGAACATTTGGGAGTATATTGTACCACTCTTGAAATACAAATAAAAAGTCTGTGATGTTTGTTTATTTCATTTGTTTACTTAAATATTTCGCAGTGAAGTTGGCGTTTTCAGAATTTGACCCCTTCCTGGTGGTTGAAATTTCAGACGACTGGATCATCGAAAATAAAAAAAAACCAAACATATTTTCAATTTGCAGGAGTATGGCTATCCGGTTTACCGCGAATATGTTAATTTTTTTAATATTTTCCCACTTTTTTATGTCGATCAAATAGAATAGAACTGCCATTTCCGGTACTTGCAACTTTGATCAACCCCATTTTAATAATTTTTGTCCAAAATTGTTCTTTCGCGGTATACCAGATAACCATACTCTTGCAAAATAGAAATACGTTTGGTTTTTTTCCCATGATCCAGTCGTCCGAAATTGCAACTGCCAGCAAGAGGTTAAATTCTGAAGACGCCAACTTCACTGCGAAATTTTTATGTAATAATATATTTTCATTATAAAAACCGTCACCGAAAAGTCCCTTTAAACGAAGGGAAAAACAAATACATTTAATACTATCCTTTTTCGTAGAAGACAGATGGTTCCTAATGACCCATAATTAATAATCGACGTAGCACGGCACCGCGTGGCATCCCGCATAAGGAGAACAGAATCTCCTATGGCAGAAGTCACTTTAGCCAAACTCTCGGCAGGATTCATTTACAGCGTCCCACTGAGCACCGATTTTTCTCTTAGCCTCGTCCCTCTCCGTTCTGGCATTGCTCCATAATGCTGTCCTCTCGGTCGAACGAGGTGTCGGTGGCTTGACTGTCGCAATATCAGCCGCTGGTTCCCGTCATCTGTGAGAAGTGCTCAAAGAGATATCCGCGAAACAAGTTTCCCCGCAATTTTCCCTCGTATTCCTTCGGGAAGGCTCCAGTAAAGATCTCTTCTTCTCTCAATGTGCTGACCATCGTCTCTCTTGCCCTTCCCGTCTTCTCGTCTCCTCTCTCCCGCTCTCCAACGCTCCAGCCAAAAAGATAAAGCGGGGGCACAGTGGCAGCGCGGACCTGACAGAGCGAGAGAAAGTTTGGGAGAAAGGAGACAGCCCATAGAGATGACCGTGCCAGGGCCGGTGGCTATAATTTCATTAGCCGCTACGAGACAAATGAGCGAGCATTGCGAGACGCGCCGGTTGGTCGGGAGATTTGCTCTCGCCTCTGCCTTTCCCGTTTTGGAAATAACATAACGACGGATCGGGATAATAACGTTCGTGGGCGAGGGACACGTTTGCTGAAAATTAATTCTCACGCTGGAAAAATTGCATTAACGCCCGCGAAATGATTGCAACGTATAGTGTTTCGTATTCTACTATTTGCTTGAATTAATGGCAGAATTATTACGCAGCCTCCTATTTCAATATAAGTATTGATACTTGGAATGTGAAGTGGGAGTTTAATAATAAGTCTTTGGAGTGCAGAATATGGAATTTTAGAACCGTTGCACCTATATTGTTGTTGTGTAAACATTGATAGCCAGAGTGTGAAGATAGAATTATGTTGGTTGTATCGCCTAACACGAGTGGTAGGTACAAAGTCACCCTTCTTACATCGCAGCCAATGAGACGACGTATTGCTCTCAAGTTCAGTTATCATTCAGCTCAATTAATTCACTACACGGGGAACGTTGATTCTTCGCTCGCACCCTCCTATCATCGTGCTTCTTTATTGCTTTCTGTCTCTCTTCCACGCCAGCTATTTGCTCTGGTAATTACCGGCACACGAAATACATCGCAAGAAAAACATTAATATCAAACGACATTGCTGCCGACAGTGCAAATAGAGTATCTTAATGGCGCTGCCAACTTTCCAGCGGACTTAAGGCTCTACAGATGGAGAATGGGGAAGTATGTCTATCTGATAACTTCCAGTGCTTGGCGTATGCATTTTGCTTGGTCTTATTCACGATTTTTACAATCTTTAATGTTTTATTCTACTCCTTGGAACGAGTTACAATAGAAAGTACACGCGAAACTCCGCCAAATACTGATTCAATCTTTCCTTACCTTTGTCACATAGGGTAGGTGTACCGTCGGTGGCCATTGCACTGTTTTTTGGCCATGTGCATAATTATCTTATTTTTAAACTGCTTGCAGATCATTATTATGTGGAGAATTTCACATAAAAAATATTATATTTTTTAAGAAATGGCCAAAACTGGTACAATACCTTAAAGTGGCCACAGATGGTGCACCTACCCTATTACCTTATACCTTAATCTTCCTTTAAAGTAAAATAAAGAGTTTTGAAGCATCAAGTAGTATCATAAAGCAGACCAACAGGTAATCCTCCAATTAATTCACTCACCGTGCTATTATTTCCAAAATCGTTTAAAAACGATCACGAACTCAGGCCCTTGATACTGTCCATCGATTCGATGATCATAGCTCGAACGATTTCGCGCAATTAGTTGATCGCGTAATTGCGCTTTCGATCACGCGGCATCCGCCTCGGTAACGGGCGGAAGTCGGGGGTAAAGCCAGCAGACGTCCTCGAACTAAGCTGGCAACCCCTCATCTAGAATTTCGCTCTTTGACCAGGCTGTTAATTCTTTTCCACCCCTCCCAGCAGCCGCTGCTCGCACACTGTCATCCACTCGTACGCACCCCGAGCTCCTGCGAGAAGTGATTCATATTTTTTTTCCTTTTCCCTTTTTTTTTTGGCATATTGCGACCGAGGCTGAGTGCCTGGCCCTCACCAAGTAAGGTTGGGGGCTTTGTCCAATTAAGCGTCCGAGCTTTTCGACGGTCGGCGGCGCGCGGCTTCGCATATTTCTGTCTGGAGAGGCGGACAAGCGGGAGAGAGCCTCGCCACGTCGCGGAAAAGAGGAAAAACTCTCCTTCGGGGTGATTGTTGCGGCGTTGCACATCCCCTCCCCTTTTGTCTTTCCTCCACAGCCGAACGGACTGACGGAGCGCCATCACCTTCGGCTCGAGTATTTCGTTGGCAACTTATCAGCAATTAGCTCAATAATTTCCTTTCGCCCGTCGTTTGACAGGCCCGTCATCTCGACGGCCCTCTCGCCTCCACTCGGTCCTTAAAAATCTCTGCCCTCCTCTCGACTGCCTCTCCTCTTCGCGACGGAGGAACGAGTTCGGTAACGTTTGTCGGGATGCTGAAATTCCCCCTCGCTGTTGCGCCAGTTATACCGTGCATCGTGCAACGTTGAATGAAGAACGTTTGAACTTTGTTAGAGAGGCTTTTTCGGCGTGTTTTATAGACCGTTTCTAATGTTGCACTTAACGCGGAAGTTTGGCCGGTAATCTGTCACGGAAATGCCCCGGGAGTGGAGTTGCATGTTTAAAATTTTCAGGGAGATAGGATAGGAGGGGCATGGGATAAGAGGGAGGATTTTTAATATAGTACAGTGTAAATTGGCCCTTATTTAGTGGACTGTATTATAACACGAGGACTGGCTCGCAGGAACAGTAACTCGCCGGTTGCGCGGATCTTTATACCATTTATACGTGCTAGAAAAATTATACAGGGTGGAGTGTGGGAGAGTTGGAAGTCCTGCTGCCCCCCTCCGTCTCAAGTTTCAGACGATCGATCGGCTCAAATATGAACGTCCTTTAACAATCGACTTTTAATCCTCTTCCGTGCGAATGCAGACGTAGAGGACAAAAGGAATTGTCGGAATAAGCGAGACAGTCTTTATTTCATCGAACCTGACAGAGGAGAGAGCTCTGACGCTGTCGTCAGTGGAGTATTAAAACTCTTGGAAAGTTTTGCGACGCGAGCCAGATGGCGTCATTATCGGCTTCTTTGTCTCACTTGGTCTTTCCGCCCCCTCGTTCTCTCGCCCGCCCCCTTTGCCCGCCCCCCCCCTTGTCTTTTCGTTCCCGTTGCCACCCGACCGTTTCGCCGTCTGGCCCCAGGTCCTGGGTCTGTCTGTTGCGTTAGCGCTTGGATAGGTAATGTGACGCGTGTCTTCCTGGCACTCGGGCTAGACTCACCTCGGCAAGTCGAGCTCCGAACTTGGCTTGAGTGCCAAGTTGGCCCGGGTATTAAGCGTATTAGGCACAAGTGGTTTCTGACTAGAGAGGGCATCGGTCATTAGCATGGATAGATTCGAAGGTTACTAGCCATTACTGCCATTAGGCGGCCCATGTCTTCCCGGACGTACTACTTGTTGTTCGGTTACCTGTATTCGGTGGCGATACCACTGCCATCGACCTCTAGTAATGGTATTTAAATTTCGAGATTAAAAGTTAAGTTAAATGATAGAGATACTTGGCGATTGTTTGTGGGATTTGGAGGTGTGATAAAAGTAGAATAAGAAAGTATTAGAAGCAATATTCTTTATTAAAATTACAATACGAAATTTAATTAACCTGTGTAACTCAAATAATCTTTAGAAGCTCAAGGCTTGGGAATCCATTTCCTTAGATTAATGAATATTATTCTATAAACGTGTCAGTTTCAAGTTAAATATCGCGAGTCTAAGTTGCGAAAATATCTCTTTCGTGCAACCCTTAGGGTCCACAGGATCCTCTGCAAGTTCTGATGGTCGTCCAACGATCAGTCCGCCACTTACGTCCAAAAACTATCCCTTTGGCACGCGCGTCCCTTCCATTTCCTTTTTCCTCGATTCAAGTCAACTTCCAGTCGTGTTTCGTTCTCACGGTACGCGCGCGCGCAGATCTCGATCCATTTCCGCGGAGCGACGTTTGCCGGATGGAAAACTTTGCCATCAAAGACCGCGCTGCCGATGTCTCCACTCGTTGAGGGTGTGTGCTGCTGTGGGTGCCTCCTACATGAGAGCGTATCTTGACGATCTTCGGTATAAGAGACGAGGAAGATGAGGACCGACGGATGTTTGATACGTTGCGGTGTTGCTTCATATTGAATTCTCCGGTCTCCTCCTTCCCTCTGTTCCTCCCTCCGCTGCCCTCCCCTGCCCCTGCTGCAAGATGGGAAGGTGAGGTATAGCCACCCGTACTACCAAACCCCGAATCAACCGCAAGAGAGATATTCCTCCGGGACTAATCACGCGCAACTTCTCCCTTGTCATACGGCGAAATTGATTTGGGTACTTTAAACCAGCGCAGTCAGTTGTATCGATTCGTACTTTACAACTTATATCCTCTCGTAGAAATATTGTAGATCCCTCCTGCGTTTAGTATTTAACGTTTCATTGCTCGACTAGGAAAACTGATAAAAGATTTCTATATTTTTTAAGATAAACCTAGCGGTCATCGCTTACTGCATGCCTATTAAAATTCCAAGTTCCTTGGTGGTATTTCATACTTCCCCACTGAAATGTCGATAGAATTCCGTGGGATCCGCCGCGAACGGTGGCTTAGCTTTAATCGTAGGAAGGTGGACCACGCGAACGATACTTTCTCGTGCCGTGCAAGTAAACAAGTAAGCTTCAGGGAAATAGCGAGACGTAGAGTTGGCAGAGGGTCCCATGGGGATTCGTCATCCTCCGCGGAGTTTGTCCATCGAGCGGGGAGACCGGTTGGTACATTCCCGCCAAATGCTTGGTTATTTGTGTGACAAACGAGAGATGTCAGGGTTACGCTATCCTCCCCCGTCAAAACGCTCTCGACCATCCCCCGCTCCCTTTTCCCGTCCCCACGTGTTCCACGTAGTTCGCGTTTAATCCATTGATTAATTCACTTGCTTCCCGCGTCCTTTATGATTAGCCGGCCCTTTACTGCCACTTTCTCTCCTGTACACACGAGCCGGAACTAATGCGGTCAGCCTATATCCCGCCCCCCCCCCCGCCCTCTTCTTAATACGCCCCCGCTGACGACGAGCAATTTTTCTGATGCCCAACGTCGGGACTAGTCTGAGCAGGAAACGCGCACGTCAGACGAGGTGATATTAACGAGGGTAGTATATGTGCAGCACCCGCCTAACCTAGACGGATATAGATTTTAGAGCACCCAGCAAAGTTTCAACGAGGAAATAAGCGTCTCTACGATCTGTAACTTGATTGGCTTTTATCCGCGACCACTACACGAAGTCCACGCAAATTAATTTAAACCTGGCAAACATGGTAATTCGCCTGACCACGTAAAGAAAACTGATCGTATACGTCGTTACCTCGTCGTTAACGCGCAATGCTTCGAGTTTCGTACGTCGTCTAGCCTGTCTACGCGTTTATGGGAAATAAATGTTTTATTCGTATATTTTGGCCGCTGATACCAGTCAATGGATTATCGCGTATTTGAGTTAGGACCATTCGAGAGGCCAATAAATCTGCCTCCAGGAGGCATGTAGTGCCTGGATAGTGGGGGCGAAAAAGGAGGAGTGGTGATGATCATTAAATCCATGATTCGTTGTATTCAAACGACTCGTAAAGTCTTCATGGACAGTTTCTGCAAATTCGCTAGCTATTCTCCCAACGACAGCATTATAGACGCAGTTATATCGAGTTTACGAGCAGTTTTACCGAGGCGTCAATGGCATGGTCGATTTATCGTCATGGGAATTGCGTGTCTTTTCAGCAATTTAGTAATTCATCGTCTATAAAAATACGGAAACTGCGGGAATCTAGGTACTCTGATTGGGATGGTACTGCGTTTCGATTTTTACTACTGGAGGGTATATCGTCGACTCATACTACTTGAAGGTGTGTTGTTGGCTTATACAAGAGTTTGACAGTGGTTGGATTTCAGAGTGGGAGTCCCTTATATTAATTAAGATTTTGTCTGTATGTATTATAACACAAGTGCATATTCACTAGGTACAGTAAGCGAAAAAACATTTTACAATTAGTTTGACGTTTCGACATCGTATGTTTATCGCTCTCTGACGGTGCCAGCCAAACTACGCGGCTTAGCAAATTTATTCCGGTGACATTGAATCCGACGATAGTTTGGAGACTTACCGGTGACCTGGTAGCAGTTTACTTTGAATACACTCAGCAGAACACTGAACTATGAGTTTGAATGCAAGTTTGCCAGCAGAAGTTTCGGAGGCACGTTTTCCCTAACTCGAATATTTTGCGTACATAGTTGCGGGAGGGCGACGACTCGCGATTAAGCGGTTCACCACGCGACCTTAGCCGAAACTTTTCTTTCAATTGTTGACAAGGCGCGCCTTCTTGGAAACAAGTAGACTCTGACCGCTTCTCACGGCGAACTTGTTCAACGGGGCCAAAGAAATTGTAGCTAAACTTTCGGCGGTTTTTTGCGTTCGGCAGGTGGGCTTCGACTTATCGAGAACGGAGAAACGAAGTTCAAAGCCACGGTATTTCTGAAACTTTCATTTTCGTCTGGTTTTAAATGCTCGGGACGCTATTCCGAGTTCTTAATTCTTAAGTAATAATAACTTTCACGAACTCGAAAGTGTTCAGTCCAATCGCCGTCGTTCTTCAATCTTGTCAATTACAACATGGGCTCTAATCACTCGAAAACACCAACATTCACCCATTCATTATCAATTGATATAAAAAATATTAAATATTAAATTTAATATTTCAAGACTCATTTAATACAGTTTATCGAAAAGTAGATGTCTTAAAATTTCTGTTGCTAGTAGGTACCACGAAATTCTTCTACCGAACTTTCCCAGGGAAATATTTAACGCAAGGAGCTTCCATTTCATATCCAAAACAGTTACAGACATCCCTCCTTTTACTGGGCTGCCCTCGTTCGATTTTGTCCAGCGTGGCCCTTCCATCTCCCTTCTGTTTTCGTGCCCGTTGCCATCGGGACACGCGGATGCATTCGGAAGACGGACATCCCTCGGGACGTTTCGTGTGATGCGAATACGTATCGGTTGTTTACTCGCCGTGCTATTTTCGAGGCGATACGTCAATCCGATATTCGGAAAACTTTCGTACCCACGTCGCTGGAAAGTCGTGGCCTGTGTTTTCCACGAGAAGGAGAGGCCAGCTTCTGATCCCTGCTGCAGCAGCTCTCGCGGAATCGATCCTGATGCAAGGCGAGCGAGAGTCGCGGGCCATAAATCCCGATGGCTCCAGGCAGAATTTGTCCTGCTTCTTTTTTTATTTTCCAATTGTTCGTGAATGTTTCGAGGGCGAGGTCCTTTTGGAACTCCGGCAGGAAACTGTGCTCGTGTGCAATCATTGGCATTCGTTATTTATCGACTCACGATGCCATCTATATCTATACTATATGAATATTTAAAAATTCCTCGTTGCACAGGGTGGTTTAAAAATAAGGGTTGAAAGTTACCATAGACCACTCTAAATTCTTCGACTTATTGCTTAGATTATTCTGTATGATGTTCTACTCATTTAAAGAAGAACAGAATTCGTGCTTTGTCTTGATAGAATGTTTACGTTTAGCCGCGGTACGTAATCAAGCGCTCCTCCAACGAAGTTGGCCGTTGAATCGTAAGCAACAAGTTCCCTGACTCTTGTCAAATCTTCCGGGGAAAAAAGGGCGGCCAGTGGACGATGAACCGGACATTAACGTGGCTTTTAACGAATCCCGAGAAATCCCGTGCTGGACCGCAGGGAGGCGGGTCGTTAAGGCGTCGTCCGCGTACGTAATTCCTCGAGCTCGCAAGCTCGCCGTGCGGAGAGAAGCCCGCGGGTGATCCCCGCGCATGAATAAGCCGTTACGCCGTCGTGCTCTGTTCTCTTGATAAATCGCCTGTCAGGTACGAGAACAGGAGGCACGTGAGAGTAAATGGAAATAGAAAACAAGAAGAAAAATGAAAAATACAAGAACCAAATCTGAGGATACAGTCGGTGGATCAATGAAAAAAAGAGAAATTAGTCGTGCGAAATAATAACTAACACAAAGGGCCAACGTGCGAGTAACGTAAAGTGAATAATATTATTATTATTATTATAATAATAATTATTATTATTATTATTATTAAACGGGTGGTCACCCTTTGGTTACTTAAAATAAAGTACATGAAGGAAGAGCGAAGTATAAGTCTTGAAATATTGCAATAAATTTTCGCGATATTTATAATATATAGATAATAGAACCATATACGAGAAGGTGAGGAAAAGAGGGTACTTCGAGGAGAGGGAAAATGCGAGAACGTGCGTGGTGCAGGTATAGCGAGCTTAGCTTCAGCGTAAACTACGCGCACAACCTGAAATATTCTTCCATCTTCCTCTGCTCCCATGCTCCGCTCCTTTCTTCTTACGGTGATCCATGTGATAGCGGTGTGAGCTGGCTTTAATCGTTTCCCGTAAATGCCTGACGAGTTTATAATTTCCAAGTTCCACTTGCGCACGACGGTCTGAATATTCCGCGGAAATTTCGACGCCCGGATCCACGATGGTATCACGGCTGGAAATCCGTTGCTTAGGCGCTTAGAAAACTCTGATTAGAGATTAAGCTCGGGGGAAAGAAAAGTTATCGTCGTGGGGATGAGATAATCGAACTACAGGGAGCCCGCCGTTAAGAGACGAAGGAAGATGCCTGGTTGAATTTTAACTTCGATACCGTCAATTCCATTTGACTTGAGATCAGAGTATTGGATCTTAAAAATATTTTTGGTCATGTATTTATATTGTGAAAGGACAGTGACTGCTCTTGAAAAAGTCAGCCCTGTGAAGGAAGCGACTTTCCTATTGTCATTCAATTCGGCAGACAAGCGTTCGTATTTTATAGACTCGTTTCCTTTTCGTGAGCGTGTTCATTCACTTAGCCTCCTTGTCAACGTGTCCGTTATCGTTCATTGCCTACAGCCTGCAACCGAAACTTTTTCAAGTTTCGCGTGGTATCTTTTTTCCAAGGTTTCTTTGACGTTTGACACGAACAGTCTGTATCCGTTTTAAGCTCAGCATCGGGTTCGCAGTCTATGTCTCGTTTTCTTTGACCGAACGCAGTGGTTGTTATGGAAAATTAGAACGAAACAGTAATGTCCCATCATGCCACAAATTTTCTTCTGTACTTCAAGAAATAGAATAGTAAAATGATATTTCGTAGATACCTGCTTAAGAAATTAAAAATTTCTTAATTCTACCCGATCTTGAGTGACCAAATACGCATTCCCCATCGTTTACATGTTCTAATTACTCGAACATAAGGTATTCGGTAATTAATTAAATGATGTACAACGGCAGGCTATTGCACGTGAATTATCAGCAGGGCTGCTGGCTTCTATCGCTTTGCTCGGACCCTTACAAATTGCTTATCCAATAAATTGTGTATAAAACAAGCACGCCACGCGTTCCGCGAGATAACGCCGTATCTTTGCGGCTCTTATCGACGGCGATCAGTCGATTTATTATTACGTGAGCAAGGTTCGGGAGTGATACGGCCAGGAACAGCTTGATCGTGGCGCCCGCGCATGTTCATTCTTCCCATTCTAAATAACTGTGTCACGTATCGCGTAGCCAGCACGCACGAGCGTGCATTCTAGGTAATCCCAAGAGGAATTTGGATCGCTCGAAAAATTATTGGCCGCATTTCCGGCTACGTGTTTCCGCGGAAAATTCCTCGGGGGTCAAATTTACATACTGCTACGCGACCATAAATTAGACCGAAAATGGATGTATTCTGCTTAGATTCTTGTATCATAAATTAAGCATGGGCAAAATAGACGGGGACAGCTTTTTCAAAATCATTTTATTACAGATACCTACTGTCTACTAACCTACTAACTACTATCTTATCTTTACAATTAAGTTTTTAGAAACTGTGAATCTTAAGAAACATCTTTTAATTTTTTTCGCATCGAATATTTCAATATTCTCTATACCTAAATCTTTGAGTTCATCACTCTTCAGCATAGGCATCATTTTGCGAAGGAAAAAATAGTCTACTGGAGATAAATCAGGGGTGCGATTTACCCTTGACCTCGTATTTTGTTAAAAAGTACTCGGCACATCCTTCGCAGCGGAGTGATCCGGCGAAATTAAACCGTTTCGATGGCGTAACAGCGGCCCAACCTCGCCCGTAACTCTTGCGGAACTCCGGCGGAAGAGCGATTTCCGAAATCCTCGACTTAGCGGCCGGTAAAAATAAGCACGGGAAGATTCCGCTCGTGTTCGGGGACAATTTATTTCCGCGGCCGGATGATGCATTGCGCCGCTTTATCGCTGTTCGGGAAATACTTCGCGACGGGGGTGAGTGCGTGGAGTAATACAGGCTCGTCGCGGTGG
Organism: Andrena cerasifolii; assembly: GCF_050908995.1. Classification (NCBI taxonomy): domain Eukaryota; kingdom Metazoa; phylum Arthropoda; class Insecta; order Hymenoptera; family Andrenidae; genus Andrena; species Andrena cerasifolii. The sequence goes on along the minus strand of NC_135126.1, from coordinate 4,282,699 downwards.
TAGAGCCCGAATGGGTTGAAACGGATGCGAGGAGAAGAGACCGCCGGGGACGACAAAGGTCCGCTAATGCTCCGATACGTATGTTCTTCGTGTTCTTCGTTTCGTGGCTGGTATGCAGCACGGCGAACCTCCAGAGGAGGTGGCCCACCCCCCTCCCGCCACGAGGCGTGCTGGAGAACGCGACGGTAGAGATGGGGGGTGGCTCTGATTTACTGAGGCAATCGCTCTTTATTTCTCTCCAGGCGGCCCTCCCGTCCACCCCTCTTCGATAGATATCGCCTTGTAATAGCCTTCCGTTACCTGAATACATCCGCTCGCTGAAATTTATTAGACGAAACCGCTGGTATCTCGCAGGGGCAGGGGCCGCGTCGTCGTTGACGCTTGACGTTGTTAACTTCTGGATGGGATTCTTTGAATTGTAATTTGTTTCACTGGTTGCAGTCTTATTTGACCTTCCCAGAGATTGGAGATTGCTTCGTGAGTGATTATTCCTCAGACACATATCCATAAGACTGGAACTGGCGAGCCAGGGGTACCTGAGCTGATTCACCAGGGCCTGCAACCCTGTCAGTCCACTCCACGAATTGGAGGTGTAGGATTATAGTCTCATATTGTTGAAAGGTCGGAATTATAGGTGTAGGATTATAGACTCATACTGTTGAATGGTCAGCAATTCAATTGTGGACGTATTGTTTTAGCTCATGGTAGTTAATCGCACTGTTTTCATCGAGACAAGTAATGCGAGCACTGCTGAGATATGAGTTTATGTGTGTATATGGGTGGAAATAAATGTGTCACTTTCCTTTAAGTGACTCTGGTTGACCACTGGGAAACTATCTTGGTTGTATTTTGTGTTAATATTGAAATTGTCTCGCTTACGCTCATATGGCTGACTATAGCAGGGCTACACTACTGGGAAGACGTCTGGTCAAGTAGTGCAGGACTATATAACACAGACAAGGTCTTCAATGGACGTGGAAGTTTCTTAGTTCCGATGCATTTGTATAATTCAGCTTTCGAGTATTGTTTATTCGTTGTATAGTCCTAAAGCATCTTCAGGTATACTAGACGGAGGCCACTTAATTGTCTAATGGCTGTCGATGACTTGACATGCAATATTGATACAGGAAGCATTTAAGAAAATGCAATTACTTACTTGAAATTGCAAAGGAGTCTAGCTATCCAGCTTCGTTTCATCGTCGTCCGAGGGCAGCACGGATTCTGAGACACCCCTTTAAAGCCACCCCTATTTAGACTCAGCTTTTCTGACCATTTTGTACGATATCCTCTTGATAGAATTCTCGTCTTCTCTTTTTATCACATTGGAATTTACAGCTATGTTACGTGCACTTTACATTGGTCTCAATGGATGTGACAGTTATTCCAAATATGTACGTATATTGCATTAATCTCGCAGAAATAATATAATCTATAATATAATCTAGTCTACTAAATTTGGAATTATCTTAGAAGAACAGACTTGTGTCTCTATGTTCCAATTTCATCACTGGAATTTATCAACCTACACTCTGCTTTCCTTTCCCGTGCTCGAGATAATCATGCACGTTCAATCTTCCTTCTTCCACTTAAGACCTCTCGAACAATCGTTGACGTCGATGCAAGCCAGATGTGGTCAGTATTGTCATTGTCCAATCGATCGTTATCCGAGCACGCCACATCCAAATACGAGTTACCAACAGTCTATCTGGGATCTCAATTAATGTCTGCACTTTTATCTCAAGATCATCCCCTCTTTATCGACTTAACCACCGCGTTCTTCTCAGGATCTCTTCAGATTAATCGTTCTCCGTATCTGTCGACCTTTTACCAGTACTCAAAACACTAAAAGCCTCCTGACAATCACAATCAAATACGATAGTATCATGCAGAAATTGCATTTTTCATCCCCCTATTTTCTATCTGCCCCGAATTTTCGCCTGTGCGTCTGAAGCTAAGATAAAGAACGTTAAACGATCTTGCGTTACACCTGCACCGAATATTCTCGATAGTATCGTCGAACGGAGCCCCGCAGATACCATCGTCCAAACAATAGATCCATCGATGGTTGAAACGACAGGGTCGTCTAACGGATGGAACACGGGACAGGCTCCCTGAATGGAACTAATAACTGAATAACCGACAAAAATCGCTGCCGGCTGTCGGGCCTTCATTTCGTCGTGCGCTTTTCGCGTTCACAATGACCAGCAGCAGCCACATCCAGCTTCGAGCCATCGAATCGGGGCTTCGTCCCGCTGTTTTTCCGCTTCCACTGCGATTCGACATATTGCATTCGTTAGTTAACCCTCTAGTTAATTGACGCTCGCGAAATTCGCCGATTTGAAGTGGTCAGGACCGCATATTTGCTCGCCCTCGGAAATTTCCCGTGGCGCTTCGGGAAAGGGAAGAAAACAGTGACCAACTGGTTGTTGATCGCGTAATGGTAGTGCAAGCTTACTTCAATATCGAAACTTCGAGAGCGTTTATTTATCAAGATTAGCTTAGATTTCTGAACTTGGAATATTCACTTACGTTCTGAATATATGCTGTTTTTCTGGATGAAGAAGATTTTTAGTTCGGCTTTATTTAAATATTCAGACTCCAAAAATTACATACTACTTGAAAAATCACTCCGTCTTCGTTGTCCCACGAATTACACCTCACCTCGCTCAAATTCGAACAGATTTCTAACCCCTTCCTCTAAATCGTTCAATAGCCATCTCCCATTTAATTCGACCTACGATCCATATCTTAATACCAAGAATTTCAAGCAGCAGAGGATCAGCAGCACACAGAAACGTACGAAGAATCCCGTCGTCGCGGTCACGGATCCTTTTTAATCCCCGACAATCCCCCGCTACGAGTCAGCCACGGCTCACAGAGGTACACGCTGCTGCATCCCCAAAACAGCCGTCCCTGTGGTTGAATCTATGAGATTGAACTTAAACCTAACCTTGCATACGCTCGTCTGTGTGCGGGAACTTCGGTCGGGAAACTTGCTGGGAACCTTGGAAACTTCGATCCACGGGGGTAACCGTAATTAAGACGTCCCGAAGAAAATCCCGTGAACTCCTGGCTCACGGTGATCGCGCGTTCCGCCGGGCGTGTTTTACGTACGATCAAGCCTTGTTTTCCTGGTCGATGGAGAGTTTAAAATAGGGGGCCAGTTTAACGAACTTCTCTGTGAATCGCGCCCATGGCCATTTCCCAGACTCCTCGTAGTTTTTTCCAGTGGAACGTTGTGTGTATGGGCACACGCGGTTCTCGAATCGATGCCCGAGGACGAGCGTTAATCTCTGGTGGAGAGTCAGAGCAAACACGCGGCTGGGATAATGGGAGATGGCAGATCGGCGTGCGTGCGTGTCCACGTCCTAACGTACTGCCGGCCTTTCGCGGGAATTTATATTCTCGCTGGCAGATAAGGCACACTTGCTATCTGGCCGGTTGGCGTCGACGCCGTGGCTAAACTGGACGAGGGTAGCGCGAAAGTCTCATCCCCCCCGCCCTTTTGCGAAATGTTTGCTCTACGGTATCGTAGATTCTGCTGAGTCTCGAGAAAGGGGAATCATTTTCTACTAATCTGTTCCTCCTGCCATCGGCTTTCTCTCGTTCTCGTGATTACCAGATCGGCTTATCGGAGCGGCGAAGTAATGGGTTAGATCTCGTCGTGGTGCGTTCGTGGTTGCGAGTTTGGAAAATTGTTAATACCTTGCTGTGTGAGGAGATGGGATGTTTTTAATAGAGGAGTTGCACCGTGGTCTGACCACGTACTGGCATGCTCTACTGATTTGCGATCGGTATTAAAATTCGTTCTAGCAACATTATAAGTGCTGTGGTTGTTAAATTGAAAACAATTATCAATTGCGTCAAGCGATTTAAAAAGTATTCGTGAAGAATTATAGATACCTGCGTGATCCTTTGGCAATGATGGCTTTGCTATCCAACAGTCAATCTGCGAGAGGATTCTTAATGGGTACAGCATACGTAGATCCTGTTGGAACGACCACAGAAGGGGTTCGCTTCAGGATTTCGCGGGTTCGTTTCAGGGTTTATCAATATCGCGAGGGGTTAATTGATCAAGTGCCTTTCGTCGCAGCCATATCTCTGACGAAGGGCTGACGTCACCCAGTCCATGGTACACGGTCCTGGCGATTCTGATTAGCATTAACGATTCATAGACCCGGGACTAACTAGGGTCGTCCTGCGACCTCTCGCCATCTTCTCCACTTCCTTCTCGTCCTCCTGCGTGTCTACCTACCGCAAGTTATCACGCCTGCCGACAAGGAGGTTATCTTTCGCGTTCGACGATCGTTGGATTTACATAATGTTTGCCGGGCGTGAAGTGTCCATCAGGTGGAACGAAGACGGCTTGGTCGCAACAGTTTTCAAGTCAAATTAATAACACCACGATCCTACGATCAGCCAAGAAACACAGAACTCCCTGGAAGATTAGATTCAGTCTTTTCCCTCGTCCCTACTCCTTCCAGAAATATCACAAGTCGGAAGCTTCGTAACTTCTGTGGCACTCGAAATATCCTCCTCCAAGGACCACGGTATTCCTCCTTCGTTATTCCCCGACAATGACACGCAATCTCTCGCGTCGAATAGCCGATACACGTCGACTCGTCAGCGCGCACCATCTTTCAATGGCGCGGCCGGCGTCCACCTCTCGTCCGGCAGTTATTACGAAAGGGCAGAACTCGGGGTCTTTCGATGTCCTGCAACGGTCAGCCCCGATCTCTGGGGAGGTCCTTCGAATTTTCCAGTCGACGGAGGGAAGCTTGTCGGCCAAGTTGCATATTACCATTTCTCGATTCGATGTGCGAGGAACGGCGCGACATCGGCGCGTAGCCCGCACGCACACACGCCCGCCGTTGAGCTTGTACAGCGGCGTTAGTCCCTCTGGCATTAGACAAGGGTATCGGGGATGCTCGGGGGTGCTGCTCGTTGTGATTGGTGTGGGTCGGACTGACCATTTGAATACACGGCACTGTAATCACGACTCTCCGCCACCTCGCCACGGTCTCGCTCTCTCACGCTGCTCCCCCCCCAGGCTGACACTCTCTTTGCCTATCGCACAGTCATCGCGCCTTCTCACCCCCGAGCGTCACGCGCCTCACCGTCCGGGGAATACCTCCAGATTGCTACCCGCCGTCCGACGTCCTCTCCATTCGTTTCCATCGTCGCCTCGTCAGACCTTCACGAGGATATCGCGAGGATATCCCAAGCAGAGAGGCTCGCTAGGTGGATCCGTGTAACCGCCAGGAACCGTCCACGATGACCGACAGTTTCCTGCGGCTTCTCGCGAGACATAGAGACTCCACTGTCCACTATCGGCCGTCGTTTTATCAGTACGTGCCAGTAGACCACCAGTATCCACTTACACCGACTCGTTGCACGCTGAGTTACATTACTGTCTAACAGTGGAGAATTGTTTGATTCTTTGCCTATACACATGCACGATTGAAGGAGGATTGGAACCTCATATTTAGTGAGCAATTTCACGAGCAACGTGTACCTTCGGTACCCCTTCAGCACCGTATTCGAATACTTTAGATAATCGATTCATTGTTTATAGTCGACTAAAAAACACGAGGGTTTTCGGAGTTAGATATTCAGAGATGCGGCAAATTCTATTTACCATCAGGCTAAAATTCCGCTACCCTTTGGTGCCTCCCCCGTCTTCCTTTCTCACGTTCGTCTGGGACTCCAAAACACGAACGTTACAGAAAGTTTCGCCTTCTTCCCCATATATCGGGAACGCTCGATCGCGCTCAGCGGACGCCTTCCCATCCAGTTATCCCGGGGAACAATCCCGGGGCACGCCCGTCCGTCCCAGAAAGGAAATTATCCAGGAGACGTCTCGTTGGATTTCTCTCGTTACCGCGTCGTTCCGGATGTGAGAATGCTCGCGTAACCGGTCCCGAATTTGCATGCTCGTCGCTCGGTAGGTACATAGGTCGCCGGCGCGGATGGGGAGGCGAGGATGCAGCGAGCCACCGAACATCGCCATCGCCAAAAACCGTCTCGAGCATCCATTTTAATGGATCCCCCGCGCGAGGGACGAAGACACGCTGCGTCCAAAGAGAAGCAAGACCGGGGCAGAAAGACGGGCTCGAAGCGAACGAAGACAGAGAGAGAGAGAGAGAGGGTGCAGGAGGCGCGGGCGAAGGGCGCAAGGGAGGAAGGGAGGAAGTGAGAGGGACAGACAGCGGAGGCATAGATGTAAGAGGGACAGGTAGTTACGAAGCAAAGTCGAGCACAGCTCGATGCGTTGGTACGTGGTTGAACGTGTAAACGTTGCACTTCCACATTCGCGGGCACGTCATGTAGCCGGGCTACTTTGCCTAAACATTTGCTCGGTGCTTCACCTGCTAGGAGCCTAACCCTTCGCTATTTCATTAAATTAGAAGGAGGCTGGCTGGTTGGTCGGTTGGCTTGCTAGCTGGCAGGTTGCCTCAGGACCAGAGGCAGCAGCCCAACATCTCCCTCCCCTCCCTCTGTGTCTCTCTATCTCTCTCCCTCTCCCCCCTCTCTATATCCATCTATCTCTCTACTTCCGCGAAACCGCTGGAAACTTTCGCTTTTACCATCATTTTATAATTCATGGCGTCGTCCTGTCGCTCGAATGTAACGCGGGTCGCCTTTCGTAACGTCGCCGCTGAGTAAAGAGGGTCGCTCGGCCTCTCTCTCTCTCTCGCTGTTGCTATTGCCATTGCTGCGCTTTCGTGCGCCGCACGCGCGCCTCACGAGCCGCTCGGGCAAACGGAAAGGTAAATCATGCATTTTATTATCGGGACCGAGGGATCCCAGAGAACCGGCGCCCTTGTTAGGGCACCTAAACCGTGGGGAACGAGATCCTATCGGGGGGACGCGTGCTTCTGCGTCGAACTGACACATATTTGCCGTTCAAACCTGCACCGTGTATTTTTAGTATCGATAACGCCAGCTTATTGGATCTACCGCGTCGTGGCGAAGGGACGAAGGGAAGCATTTGTTTCGTTCCTGATTGAGGCAACGCAGAGACGCGTGCTTGTTTCCTGTTGTTGAACATTGGATATTATTATGTTTCGTTGGTTGAACACACCCTTTATCGAGCTCCGTTCTCAGTGGATGCTGAGCAGGATTCGATGTAACATTAGTAAGAACATATATCGCTGCACGCTTAATATCTTAACCGGAATAAGTCCGAAGTTCTACCCCATTACGTCTAAGCACGCTGTCCCTACCCCATCTTTGCATCACTATAATACTCTGCCTCGCTGCCTGCCCCATGCGATGTGCCTTCGTCTTCTCTCTCTCTCTCTCTCTCTCTCTCTCTCCCCCTCTCTCCTCCGCCATAAAGCGTCCCCTTGGCCTTCCCCCTTGATTATTTTCCATAGGCGTAGAGCCTAATTAAAAAGCTTCTTTCGTCCTATAACGATCATGAGTATGGTTCTCGTTCCACTTACGCGTTCTCTTATGATTTCTCGACACCATTTCAACTATAAAGTTATAAAAAAAATTCACGAATAATCTTCTTTCAATGCTAAAGTTAAATAAAATCATTAATTTCACTTCCTTACAAAGGACATAACCGTCTACAATTTTTAAGGAAACACTAAGAATGAATCGCAGATAATGAATATTTTTAATAGAGTTACGAAACATGCTTTTCAGTAAAATAGGATGTTGAAAAGTTCTTGTATCATTTATTCACTTTCTGTGATTTTGTCGTAGCGCCAAAGTAGCCTGAAATTCAAGGGTCTTACGTCACTTTAAGATCTTCGTTGCTGGTGTATTAACGCCTAGCCTTACGCCAATGCCGAAGGGTTGAGATCGACCGTCGGTGGGTGTCTCCTCTCTTTATCTCCTTGCACAGATTTTAATATAAATTATAATCTAATGTCGTTTCTTAATACCTTTCCATCCCCCCAGTCCAACGTTGTTCTTTCTACCCCCGAAAACGGCCGGGTCATTATTAGGGATTTCTCATTACGCGATCAATCATTCCCCGGATCGCGAACCTAATTTCTTGCGTCAATTAATATCGCGATGGTGAGCATCGACAGAAGACCGTCGACGATATCCCCTTCCCACCCTTCGATCTCGCCTTTCTAGTAATATTCGAGTCAAGTCCCAACGTTGTACGACAATTATTCTTGTCGAGATTCTCCTCGTTACTTCGATATCAATTTTTTTTCAATCAGTCCCGAGCGAGAAGCAATTTTTCATCCGACAACTTGTCATGGTGATAAATATTGTTCCGGTCGGTTGCTGTGACTTCAAAGGATATTTGGATCTTGAGGATATATAATTACATTGAAGAAGACCGGCAAAAGTTTTGGATAATAGCAGTTAAGATCCCTAATGCCCTCAGAATTGTTATTAAATTATCCAACAGAAATCAGTATCCAACCTCACCTTTGACCGTGAAATCGATCGAAAGCAACGTCTGCAGTCCATAAGACGATAAAAATTGCAGGGAGGAGATATCGGAGGTTGATTTCCCGAAGAGTTTCTCGAACGCCTGAAGGTGGTACGGAGGACGGGAGCAAAGATAGAGAACAAACCGATGGATTTATGTCTTGGACTAGGAGGCATCATCGTTCTCCCCCTCGATGGATAGATATGTGGAGGCCAGATATACGCCTTCGTGCCTCTATCTCTCTCGACTTCTTCCCTCCCTGGTGTTTACCCTGGTAAGCAACGCCCCGGCTTCCCGTATTTACGTGCAAATACGCGTGTACGGATACCTATACACGTGTCCTCCGTGTTTGCCTTCTTATATCTGGCCATATCTCGTCTTGTCTGGCGGCTAGCCTCGAGAACTCACCGCGAAACGCCCCCTCAAATCCTATCAGCATCCCCCTGTCGAGAATTCTGACCTATTCCTCCACGTCCCTGGGCAAATCAAACCTAAATTCATAACCTATTCTCTAGAACAGATTGTTAGAATAGTCAGAATCATCAACAGGCCGAAATCGCTTAGCTTTGAAAACTCAGTGAGCTCGTGTTGACTCGCGTTACGGATCGTTAAAATTCCGAAAAGTTGCGGCAGGTATTAACCCAGATCGTTAAGCGCGACGGTGGAACGGTAGCCGCTTCTTCTAGTTCCCAAACCACGTCGATGTTGTCGGAGGAAGTTGAATGTTCCTTCCTTGCGTGTCTAATTATGATCTGCATCCATTTTTCTTCTGCAATTGAAGAAGATTAATGTCATCGATCTTTGTATAGGAATTGTAATGGTTACTTGATAATTCTGTATGCTCTGGGTTCTGAATATAACCGTGCTAAACAATGGTTCGACAGTGTGGAACAATTTCGGTGGAAATTTTCCCGTTTCAAACGATTCTATGCAGGTATATTCCAAGACAAATGGTTTCCCAATTACTGAATACCTCCACGTAGTTTTGTTTCAATTCAGAGCGAATGTGATTACTGAAAAATCAGCTCGAGGAGAAAAATAATTTTTTTTCAACGATCACCGAGGTAATATCGTTCGTTTCCCAGAGTTAAACGTCAGTGGATGGGAATACTACTAACGTAGTCGCGTGGGGAACGTTCGTGCATCGAAATCTGTTTCACTTTCTGTCGCGCAGTTTCCGAACCGCCGGCAACTTCTTTGCGTAACGGAACGATATATCTCCAACTTGCCAAGTTACCATTGATAAACTAGAGCAACAAAAGGATTCTATGGAGCACGCAACTGGCTGCCTCTAGACTTTCATTTGTTATTCGGGGAACTGCGCGCGGGTTCCCCTGTTTCACTCGCTCAAAGTCGACTCATTGAACTTCGGCTAAGTTATTCTTCAAACACAATGAGCAACTTAGTGACCTAAGTGATCTCGGAAGTTCGCAACTCGGCCCCGCAGTAAATATCCGCGAAGTTATATTCTTAACTTCGATGCCTGAGTTTGAGGACTAGCCACGGTACTCCCTACGTCTTTCAAACAATTCCTGCGCACTTTCTTCCTTTCACAATATTTGCCAGGGATGATTTTTAACGTGCGTTCTGTATTCCTCTCGTTTACATAAGAATTAGGCAATGTTTTACCTTGTGCAGTAAATAATACCAGCGTATTTCTTGGACTGTCCCTTGCCAAATGGATATTTTTATGCGACACAGTGGTGGATAAAATATTCAAGAAAAGTAAAAAACCGACTTCATAGGTGCGCTAAAAAGAATAAAATAATTTTTCTTTAAGTCTTACTACATTCTCCGTTCTAAATAGTGCTAAAGCAAACATGCTATTTGCTGACATGCCTAAGTGTCCAAGATTTGTCACGTAGTTATACTCAATGAGTTCACCACATATGTAACTAGTAAGTCACGCAAATTATTTCCTGATTGAGGAAAACAATTTCGAGAAAAAACTGTGAAAACTTTTTTGTTACTATCTGCCCCGGTCTCCCCTACATAATTTATATATACTTGGCGAATTGAGCAACCTCCTCCTTTTGAAGACGGTGAAAAAATGATTGAGTTTTGACTGTGAAGGCTTGCAAGGGTGGATATTTCGTAGGGTGTAATTAGCAAGTCTTCCCTTTTTTATTGTTTCAAATGCTCCATGGTTCTCGGTGATTTCGATTCAAGAAATCAATGGAAAGTCTCGCAAGTAAGAAAAGGGAAAGGTTTCATTGAGACTAAAGGGTGGCCGAACTTTAGGCTTTGAACTTTGCCGGTTGAGTGACCTGGCGACCGTTTCATTTCGCCCTCGGTCATTAACATACTTCCCCCTTGCATTTTTTCTACTTTTGGTCGGCATTTGCATAATTGCACATCCACTACCCTCGATTTTCTACATTCCTCGGCGAAAAAATCAACGCACGAGGATAAAGTTTTCAAGTTTCCATGGAAGATTCGAATAGGCACAAATTAATTATACATTTCGTATAACATAAACAACTAAAGAACGTGTCATATACGAGTTGATAGATCAAGGATTGTCAAATATTCTTTGCATAGCGAGTTTGAAGTACTTTGCACATTAGATGACTAGACTCAAGTAACAAGTATTCGTTTACTCTCGCAACTAACTTGTACAGCTGCAGAGAAAATACTCTTAGCATAATGAATGTCGAGAAACGTTTCCAGAAATGAGGTCAACGAACCCATCTCTAGGCTTGGCTGATGAGTACACGCATTTATGGACCAGTACAATCGAGTAGTTGAAATCGAAGACTGCAGTTAGAAGCCAGGAGCCGAACTGTAAAGAGTTAGAGTCGGTAAAAGCGATAGAGTTAATAGAACTACTTAGAGAGGGTGTGAAACTTGCGACGTCAGTGGGTTTTGCAATTTCGGGCTATCTTCATAAAATTCCTCCACATCCACTTAAGCACATCCACTCCTCGATTTCTATCACCGTCGGCCCTCCGCGACACCAGGGCAAACAAACCCCAAACATCAGTGGCAGAATTCACCCTGCGTCCCCAGCTACCGAAACTAAAGGGAATTAAAAACAGTTTCTCAAGCTGCAGCTCGTAACGAAGCAATCACAATTAATTGAAGCGAAAACATCCCCAATCTACATCCCAAAAATCTAATCGTCCGGCGCGCAAATCTCATTTTCGTCGGATACGTTGCCACGCTTTTCCCGGAGTTGCGGGGAAATCTTTTCCCTATGGCATCGTCCAACGGGTAATTTCGCGAGCGGGGACGTTTATTGCTCGTGATAGCCGAGGACGCGGCGACAATAAGAACAGGAAAAAGAAGCCACGAGACAGTGGGAAAGAGGGAGACGGAGGTAGAACGGGCACCAGGCTAAAGCTGAAGAAGAGAGGACGACTAGGCGGTGCGAGTAAAAGGAGAAAAACGTTGCTGGCGAGTAGGAAAGCTCTTTGGAGCCAGCCACGGACGAGGGAAAAGAGAAAGAGAGAGAGAGAGAGAGAGAGTGTCTTTTCCTCGGGGCGCGTGCATGTATGACCACGACCACCTACGACGACGACGTCGACAACGACAACAACGGCAAAAAGTTACAGGAAAGTAAGCCTATCGTGGGAGGCGTGGATCGCGGAGCTTTTCCTCCTCTCCCCCCTCCAGCTTGCGGAAAGTTGGAGCTTTCGTGGGTGGGAGGCTAGGGGTGCACGCTTGCGCGAAACGAGTCGCGAAAAGAGAGGGAGAGAGAGGGCTTGCGGACAGAACGGCGGAGGCAAAGAGAGGGATGGAGAAGCTCTAGAATTTCGTGGCTGGGATGGCCGCGTGAGGAGGAACGCCGAGAATCGCCGGGGCAGGACTCCAGCACTCCTCCTCGATCCTCGAGGACGCGCGGATGCTGCTCCTGCGCTCTTCCACGATGCAAGGATTTCCCTTCAAAAGGGTTGCGAACGAATCGTTTGTTGATATCGTCACGAGCGCGAGAGACGTCACGGCGCACGGGTCGGTTGCTGTCAAGCTCGCTTCTCAAAGCCGGGCTCTCGAGGTAGACAGCAGATTTTATGATTGATTAGGGGCGATCCAAGTGGAATTTCCAGGGCACGGCGGCCGCGTTAATCACTGGTCGTTAATGTTCCTGGATCGCCCGAGGTACTGGCTTGTCAGCAAACTTGGTCCGCTCGATGATGCAAAACGTCCGTAGCGATCGTAACGCGGGACACCAGCTGCAACGGCCACTTCTTCGAGTCATTAACATTTCACTTGGAGGCGATTCGGCTTCGAAAGTTCCGCGCCCTCCCCCGCCCCCGCCCCCGCGCGTTTCTTTTCCGCTCCCAGCTGTTAACGAGTCCTACGAGTTGGAAAGTATCGACGTCGGACGACATCGGGCCAGCTGCGGCCGTATTTCCGATTGTTAACGAGACACTCGCGAGGAGATGTTTACGGAAGTTGGTCGAGGGCGGTAAAAATTCGACGGTGAATATCGGGATTGTTCATTAAATGGTCATATATCGCGGCTGGTACTTGTGGGATTGTCGAAGGAAAGATATTGAAAGTTTATAAGTGATTCGTTAACGAAGCTTTTTATGCTTCCACTTATTTTACTGCGGACCTTCGTCGTGTTCACTCACAATTTTCGAGAGATCGACAGCATACGATCAATGGTAAATAACAATGAATTAAAGGAAGAGTTGACAAGGCCACAAAGATATCGTAAATAATACATTGCTGCGATCGTAACTCGCGCGACGTCGAAGGATTCGCGGAAATTGGTAGAAATTAAAGAGTGGAGGAAGTGTTTGATAGGAAGGGCGCGAGTGATATCAAACGAAGGAACGTATCGATTTATCTCGAACTCTACGTTTGCTTTATGTTCGATGGTCTTTCAAGGGAGCTGGTAGCAGCACTTGCACCAATTACGCGAAGGTTAATTAACGGAAATGTAAGGGACGCGACTGCTGATGGTGTGTAAATACTAATCGTAAGGCTCTTAATGATGAAGGAGAACGAAGGAGGAACTTAAACGTCTGTAATATTCGGTCTAGCACGCGTCCAATGTAGAAGATCAAGATTCTTAAACGCTACACCAAACCGTCGTGATACGTGTTCAGAATATTCGCTGCATTAATTCTCCTTTATCTTCGAATTTCCTGGGATTTCGCGTTTCAAATATGGTTGGAATAATGCCGTATTAATTACGCATTTAAGCTGTATTTACCAAGCCGGAGATGGGATAGTTTGATTCAGCACAGTGTCACGAGCAAGCGTGTAAATTAAAATCAGGGCTCTCAAAGTTAAAACAAAAAAGACAACCCAAAAACGTGGCAATTAACAGGATGCTTATGTTTATCTGACTTCGTTGAAGTACACGTTTCGGTGGCCGGTTCATTTCTGGAACGGAGTTCGCCGCTTCCTTCCGCGCATAATTTGCTATTCGTTCATTTCCTGGTAATAGATCTCGCGTTTCCGCCTTCTTTGCGGTTTTACGTTTCCCTGCGTAAATTTTCGCGTGAATTTTCAATTCTACCCCCTCCCCCCTCTCTTCCCCCGTCCCGCGTCCCTACACCCGACGGGAGTTCCTTGCCGAGGAACTTTCGGAGGAAGCTGAAAGGAGCAGAAGTTGCCAACGGTTGGCGAAAAGAAGGATAGGAAGAGGACGAGGAAGAGCGAGAGAGTGGCAAGGCTGGAAGGAGTACTTCATTGGTGGAACTTAATCCACTTAATAGATTCTAAATGGAGTAACTCTGATCTGGCAGGACATGACCGTTTCTTAAGCGTTGGAATAAAAACTTCTTGTCCTGTTCAGCGGAGAGATAACGGCTGCGACCACCAATTTCTCTGGGACGGCGCGTTTTAAACGGAGACGTTAATGAATCAGGTCGATTTTGGCCAGTCGCTAAGTAAATGAACGTAAGTGGACATCAGTGCAGAATGATAGTTCAAGTGGATGAAGATGCAAACGGATGCAACGTCTACCAAAACTCGTGAGATAACATTGAATTGTACTTCTATTAATTAACACCAAGTACCCTGGAATTTAGAAGCCAATAGAGCTGTACCGAATAACAGATTCCACCTACCTACAGCAAACCGGAGCAGGCAAGAAAACGGAAGAAAAAGGAAGTAATAATTCGGAGTATCCGCTCAGCGAGGGGCGAGTAGAATATGAAATTCCAGGCACAGGAACCCCGACAGCCCCGCTCGCGCTGCAACACGTTGCAACTCCGAAATAGCCGATGTTACTCGCGAGACGTTGCCGTCGCATGCAAACATTGCAGGCTGCAACGGAACCAGCTGCCCCGGGCTGCATCGTCGCCGATAAATATTCAGCCGTAAGGGTGGAAGAACCCGTTCGTAGATCCTCTGAAAAATGAGTTTACTCTGGATGGTGTGTCCGAGTGGAGGCGGCCTGGCGCACAATTTCGAGGGTTCCGTCGGAGATACGAGCCGGTCGCTTGCTTTTGACCGTCTCTCGAGCCAGAGCCCGACCGGGGGAGGGGATTGTATTGGTGCAGCTTGAAGGGTGGCGGCCAAAGGGAGAGACGCATCGGTCTCCGTAGCTAATTTATGACTTCGGAGGTGAATTTTGCGCAGGAAACACATCAAAGTTCGGTAACGGTCAATGCAACCCGTGTGCACACGTACGCAAAGAGGGACCGGGAGAAAGAGAAAGATAGAGGGCTCGGGCGGAGAAAAGGGTGCGGATAGAGGCAAGGAGGAGGAGGGAGAAAGAGAGAGACGCTTCACGGACGGTAAAGCAACCACGGGCCGCGCTCTAACTACGTTAAAAGTTTTAATATTAGTTTAGTCGACGGCCACGGTAGATTGAGACGTAATTCCAGGTAATACCACGGTTCTACGAGCTACTTCCAGCTAATACCGAACGAAACGCGTTCTACAAAGGACCCTCCAGCCCCCGCGCTCCTTAATCTGCATTAAACTCGACGTTCGGTAGCCCGCCTACCGTCGACGGACGATCTGCCGGCCGCGATCGTACGGCATCTTTGGCGCTCACCTGCGATTCCACTCGCATTTTACTCTGTTGAGCCTTCGTCGACTGACCGGAACGATCTGCAAAGTCAGTCGCAGTGGACTGTAGCAAGCTTCGAAGGACGCTCAAGTTCGCTGCATAAGATGCTGTACTATAAATTCAGAGTGATGCTGGTGTAAATTTAATTACTGCAGAGCATCGTGGTGCAATTAAGTTTGGGAAGGGGATGACGAATCCCTAAAACCATTGCCAGGGAAGTAGGTACTATGAATTGGAGTTCTTCGACAGTGAGGATTGACTACGAGTCACTTTACAGTTATTCCTTGCAAGTTTGCATCAAGGAGCCCCTTTACGACAGTCAAAGGAGTAAGCACTTTCCCTTTCTCTCTGGCGCATCATACACTCGCTTCTGAGCCAACAGAACAGTAGTAATATCAATGATAGTCACGCCGGAGGACCGAACTTTGTTAGCGTTCCTGGAATGTGGATTCACATGATCGTGATTCCATGCAGTATCACGCAAGATGCAGTTACAAGACTGAGTTTGACTTTGAACACTTTACTTACGACGGGGGTCTATTATCGAAGCTTCTTCAGTATTCAATGTCCACTTTTAGAAACGCGTATGGTGTTTAAAACCGTTTAATCAGATATCCAGTAAAATCTGCCGATCAACCTCCACTTTTATTCGTCTCGGACCGAGAACAAAAGCTTGCGGCTGACATTTCCTCGCGGTTTTCCGTCAGGCGGTTGATATTCCGCGATCGAGAGAAAAGAAAGCCGGCCGCCGTGCAAGATCGAGGGGCCCAGAGGAGCAGAAAAAATGCACCTGCGACGGGTAATAATTTGTGCCGTCCAGGCAGCCTAAGGGATGGAGGTTCCAGGGCGAGTAGGGGGTGGATGGGTGGCTGGAAAAGGAAATAACTCGGAGGTGGACCACGCGTTTTGCTTGGAAGCTCGTCTCCGTACCAGCAAAATCGTACTACGCCCTATCTTTCTCCTCCTCCTCCACCACCTTCATCCGCCTCTCTCTCCCTCGTCTCTTCGTCTCTGTACTCTCTATCCTCTCTCTTTCTGCTTCTACCCCCTTACTCCCTTCCTCGAAGGCGAGTCGATGCGTGCGTACGAACACAAACGAGAAAAGTTTTACTCTCACCAACACTTGCACACGGTAGCGCACATCCAACCTCCTCTCTCCTCTCTCCATCACGTTTCCCGTCCCTCTCGCCGCCAGTCCGCGTTTCCACGGCGCTCTCTGTTCCTCTCCGGTCTCTCCTCTCCTCTAATCTAACTCCTCACGGGCGCACACACCGCCAGATCCATGACGGTGTAGCAACGCGGCGGTTCTCTCCTCACCAACACCGCCAGGGAAATCCTCCTCTGGCTCCTTCCACTTCCACCTCCGTCTCTTCGTTCACCACCTCCTCCGGCGTCCTCCTACTGACGCTGTGTACGACCTCTCGGGGCTGCTCGTGGAAAATCGGCGCTCATCGTCGACGTCGCGGCGCGGACGGTTTGGACGGATCTCGCTTGGCCTGGCTAACGTCGATCACGGGTCCACCGGCTCCTCTTTTGAATACCGTAGGCACGCGCGTTCTCTCATCTCCACCCGATACGAGCGGCTCAATCTCGACCAGTGACCGCGTTTCCACCGGTGGCGGGAGCCGCGCGGATTTCCGGGCACCCTCGTGGCGACGTGCGACCCCTCCGTCAAAGGTGGCTGCCTTCCTTCCAGCTCTAGAAGTAAGTACAAGCTGTTGAAAATGAAATCTTCGTGGTTCGTTTGCATTGATCGATACTGCGATCGCGGCCTGCGGTACCCCTGCAGTTTTAGGTACCGCAGAGTGCTCATCGTGGTAGGCATTTGGATTTGTTCCTGGGTGGTCTTTGGCGAATTTTAGGTAGGCACTCGTCAGTGGATATCGCTCTATCATTTGACGAGTAGTTAGGCGTTGGGAGGATTACAGTGCTGATGTCTCTGCTATTTCAAATAATCCGTATGTTATCTTGGAATTGCTTGGTGCGTGGTTCTGGGGATGTTTGATTCGCAAACTTGAACCAGCGAAGATATCGTTTCTCAACTATCCTACGGTTGGCAGAGTGTATCAGTGAAATTGTCTATGGGTTTGGGATCCACGTCAGGGGATTGGTAGTGCTTTGAAAACCCACCGGTGAAGTATATGTTTGTGACACTTCTAGCCACTCACATATTATAGAATATCTGTGGCACAAAACTCCCAGAGATTAACACTACTCGTAATCCAAAAATACGCGTAAATCATGTCACTGTCTCATTGAAACCCACTTCCTTAACAGCTTCCAGTATCAGTGCACCACTATCATAGTCCTCACCTCCTTAGTCTATCCCACGAGAAGCTCGACAAACCATGTTCACGAGATCTCGACCACGTCACTGTTACATCTTCGCCGGTACACTATCAAATTCTGTCACAAAACGCCATCAGACGTATCCTTTCCACCTACCCAACCCCAACTGGAATCTCGAGGCTGTTGCCCCTGTTGACGCCAGCGGAAGTTCTCCAGAGTAGGCCTCGACAGTGCGGCGAACGCGTGCACTTGGAATTTGATTTTTGTCAAAGTTGCCAAGGTGAAGGGGTGCGCGCATCTGCAAGGGTGTACGTATACGTAATGGTCGGGACGACGAGAGGATCAGAAGTGGCGGGGGAGAGGAGCGCTTTGGCCTGGAACTTTGTTCTTGTTCTTGCGAAGAACTTTGGCTACACCTTCCCTTCGCCCCCCTCTCTCCCTCTGTTGCCCCCCTCGGAACCCGTGCCATTGAACAAACTAGTCCGCCCCCAAACGATAGTTACTTCTTTCTTGTTACGCGGCTACCAAGTTTCGCACCAACGCTCCGCTTAGGAAGGTTGCGCCGGTGAACTTGACGGCTCCGCTTCCTTCGCCTCGCCTCACTCTCTATTTCGGCCACGAAGGATCACCGAGATTCGGGGTTAACGACAGCTGGCGTGTTTCGTCCTGGTTTCCAAAGACAGACCCCGATCAAGGCCAAGTACAAGGGGACTTCTTTGGACGCCCGTTTAGAGTTTCGTGCAACGTCTTAAGTTGATTCAGCGCGAACTTAGGCCGAAGTTGCGCGGGGGTCGCTCCCCCGCGCGAGTTGCGTCTTCTGCTTGGGTGGAGGTGCCGTGTCGGTGGTGTACGGAGATAGTGGATGCTTTAACGATGGGGCGGGAAGTTTTTGAATTCTTTTGGAACGTGGAATGATTGTGGCTGAGGGTAGATGGCGAATCTACTGTTCAGTGGGGAAGAGTAAGGTACAAGGTAGACATTTACGAATGCTTTTGGCGATTGTGGCTGTTTCGTGGAGTTTGACTTAGTGTTGCTGCATTGTTTAAGGGTAAAATTAATTGCATTTATTACATTTTCGTATTAAGAATTCTTCCTTCGTGGTGCATTTTTCTCCTGTTCTCTTATACTTGTACAAAGTAGAGTTTACTATGTGGAACATAGATAAGGTACCACACATCATACACTTCGAATCCAGCATGCACCCTTAAGCAAGCGAGTGTCAAACCTTCGTTGATCAAACAACAGTGTTTTAATTGAAAACAATCGTACCTTTTAACGAGTACGAAAGAATTCTATCCCCCAAAATGTCAAGGAATCCCAGCAGAACAGTCTCCTTAGACAACACATAAGAAATTCATCAGTTCATCGCAAAACCGTCACTTTTCCAATGCGAATCTCTCGTTCCATTTTCTTCTCATCTCAAACAATTCAAAGCTCGAACTCTAGCCTCGCAGCTCCGACGAGCAGGTCTCGCGGACGTTTTTAACGCTAACGCAGAACCGTCGCCGCGACGGTAACAATGACCCCGGTTCGATCGAATGATTAATTACGCTCGCTTCTTAAGAATTCTTCTATCACCTTCCACCGCGGGGTACAAGGGAGACAAAAGGGGGTGAGACGACGCCCCAAGAAGGAAGTGGAGGAGGGGGAGGAGGAGAGAGCACGCGAGGAGAGAAACGGAGAGAGTGAGGGAGAGAGAGAAAATGGGAGAGCGAGTTGGTAGGGGAATTGTTACCCGAAGTTTAAACTTGGTTGTCGACTGCCGTTAACAAGGTTTGCCATGGGGCTGGTTCAGTAGTGTCTAGGTCTCGGGGTGTGCCACATCTCGCGCCCATGTTCATCCCGCCGGCCGTCTTGACTTCGTCATCGACGGTAGCGACCGTTAGAGACCCGTCTCGCTTTCCTGTTTTAATCTCCACGAAGCAGCGTCGACGTACAGAATCGCCGACGGTACGCGTCGGCGGGGGGTTGGGCCAGTTTTAAACCGTCATTGTGTACGGAACCTCTTGACACGGTGGTACCAGTGTTGCGTGACGTTAGACGTAGTGTCGAACACTCGACAAATCAGTTTAAATGGTTAACGAGGAGACGGTTGGGATAGCCTGGTGAATGTTTCGGTGAACCGCGACTGGCTAGTTGAACTTGTCACGTATGTATTCATTTTTTTCCATGACAGAAGGGATAACATGGTTTCTGTCATTCTGGTTAGTTATTTATGATTATATTGAGAGGAAGAAAATTGTAATTTTGATGGATATTGTCACTGAGGATGATACGTTTATTAGTGTCTTGGTAGAAGAGTAATGTCTTTTTAATGGGAAGGTATAAATTTTAATGAATTCCCCGGGTGATGCGTCTGCTGCATAATTATCAGATTGCTATTTATTTATTTATCATTATACTAAGCCTGCTGTTTAAGATTGTGACTTTATATCGAAATTGGCTGTATTCTGTAAATCATCATTCCCCACGAGTAGAACATACGGAAACGTACACCTAGAAGTCTCACTTATTCTTAGCTTCAGTCAGGAATTCGTAAAGAAATGTTTCTTTCAGACAATTCGTTCTTATTAGGATCATTATCTGATTTCTGTAGTAATACGTCAAGTATGTATCTGTTACTTGACTGATCCACAGCATCACTGGTCTTCTGCAGTTCTTGTAAGCTTCGATCTGTAATGCAACCTATTGCATACTATCTTCCAGATAGTAAGTCTCTGATGATTGCTGATAATGCACGAGTTTAGGGTGCATCCCATAGCCTGATCCGCGGGACAGGCCTCTTCTCGATGACACCAGTTCACAGCATCGGGTAGCTTCGTGTTATGTGGCGCTCCCTTTCTCAGTAGTAAGGGTCGGCCTGTAGAGCGACCGAAGATTACAGAGCGTGCGGGGCTCGAATTTAGGAGGAAGAATCGCAGTGAAGCAACCACCGGGGGGTGAAAACTCACCCCCTGCGCGTTCGTTGATTATATCGATTCGGAGCCCACCTAACGGAATTACGTTGAGAGTGGCCCTAACCTCGCACAACCTTAAAGCTACAGGGTTAAGGGCCGTGGTCCGATACTTTCTAGAGCCAGTAGCTCTAAAGCTGAAGCTTCCAAACCACGTGCACCCTGTTTTAAAAAAAACCTACATCCTTCGCTTTATTTCCCCAGTCATTACGCCAAAGTGGACATCAATCTATCAGTAAAATTCACTTCGATATCACGAGCCTATCCTCAGATAATTGCGTGAAACTCACCATTATACATGGCAGTGTGATAAATTGATTCAACGTCGTGATAGAAAAACTACCGCGGTTATTGAATCGTAGAGAAACCATAGGCAGAAGAGCGAATGTATCTGAGTGAGCTGATTAATCGTTCCAGTCAAGTGTTTCGCTTTCTTCTCCATCATGGGTCGTTTTTGATGCCACGACTTCGTGAATTTCTCGTCCCTTATCGAGCCAGCGATTCATTCCACTCTAGTGATCGTTGTGTGCCACGAGTCGATCCAACGGGGTTGCAGCATTTTTCTTAACGGTAACGAGCGCCACGACAAGAAACATCCAGCGATTCGTCACGGTGGAAGTAATTCACGGGCGCAGGTATGAATTCACGCCGCGACGGCTTTTTATCGCCGAGATAAATGCGCGACGGAAATGATAAAGCGTGCCGCGGTTAATCGTTCCGGATTAAACAATAAGGAACTGAATATTCCGTCGGCCGTTGCGGGCGAATTGCATACATTGGCTTTATTTTTGCCGAGAGATATTATCGGTCGACGCGCACCACTGTTTCGGTCAATTATGCATACTTCACATCGTTACGTTTCCATTGTGAGACTTTTTTTTCAACGGAGTTGGGATGAATTGCAATTTCACAGTTTGTCGTTGAATTTTGTATCGTTTTTCATTGAATTTTTATAGCTTTCCACAGTACTTGTACTACATACGCGTTATTTTTATTCTATTTGAAGCTTGAATATCAAATTCTCGTTAGAACGAAGTTCTTTTGATAATTATCCTCTTGTAGAAACAACGCTTAAAATCTGTTATTATAAACTCCTCTTGAAACTATTAGATTTTGTGTAACCTTCTTCCGAGGTTGGAGTTTCTTTCAAATTGCATACTGCTCTCCATTATCCGGATGAATGCAATTCAGTGTCATCGTCACTTTCTACCACAAGCCAACACTTGCATCATGGAACAGATAATCATACACGTTCGAAGGCCCCTTGCATAATTACATTCTTCCCAAGCGTTCCTACATGGTCTTCAAACGGGACATCGCAAACGATCCATAGTTATCTCCCAGAGGCGAATCAAACGTGAAAGTCTCGGGTCTTCAAAGTGACGTAACCTCGTTCATTCTGTTGCCTCTCGTGGACACCGCGCGACCATCGAGAGTAATCCAACACAAGCAGATATCCCAGGTCGACGGTGGAACCGTCGGGCGCTCGCACGATAGCGTGATCCAATTTGTCGAAGAATGCGCTATCGCGGGTAACTGCTAGACGGCGCGGCGTAAGAAGAGGAGGCGAAAGGGGTAGGTGGGCGCGGGAGGACGCTGACGGGGTGTGGACGGGGGGTGGAAGAGGAGGAAAACGATAGACGACGACGGGGGACGGGAAGTCGAAGGGGCAGGCAATTAATAGGACGCGGAGGCATGCACGTCGGCTGGCAACGCTGAAGGTTCGCTTCATTAGGGCCTGAAGGTAGGGTGGAAGGGTTGATTTTTACCCCGAAAACCCTCCCACTGCCGCCTCATTGGTTTCCAATTATCGAAATGCCGTCGCCTTAAGGCATCCTCGCCATGCTCCCTGTCCGTCTCCTGTCCCGGATGCCTTTCGCCCAGCCGTTGCTCGTAAATGTGCCGTAATTTATAGTCGAAACGCGCGAATCGTTTATTCCGCCCGAAATACGATAACTGGCCTCCGATTCGGGGTGTCCAGGGTCCCTTAAAGGATTCGATCGGCAGCTGGTTACGTCTGTCTGGGTCTATGAGTCACGAGCGATCTTCTCTGTGGCTTGATGGAACCTTCTTCAATCGGAAATGAATTTGAACGCATTTAATCGTTTGATAATTTTGCACGAATTCAGTGGGCAATGGAATAATGAAGGTCGAAAATGGGGCGTTGATGTAAAGTTTGCTAGATGATAGTACAGAATGCTTGACGTCGATGTGTCCTCCTTGAGATGACCTGTTTCGTGCTTATAAGACAAACCTGATGACAATTTGCACTTTCTTAACAACACTTTTTAAACGCCAGCCAGAGTTTCAATGCTCCTAATTATATCAGTGTTAACAAAGGTTGCTCACTAGCGTCAACCAAGTAGGCACTTTGATGTCCATGTAATAGTTTCCCCAAGAATTCCCCACGAATTTACCGCGTTCGCGAAGTTCCGCACAGCGGAATCTCTTCAGGGAAAGCCAAATGTCATTGGCGCGAATAGTGTCTGCGCTTTTTCCAAGGCAGTCGCGTCCAATTGGCAGCGCGAAGGTGCTCGCGCCGTCCTCGCCGAGGCCGCCCTTTATCGATCTCGATAAAAATAAATAATCGTGAAGGAAAGAGCCCTTTGCACAGGGCTGCGGGGTGGAGCAGAATTCCGGGAGGCAGTTTACCGAAGCGTCGCGAGACACGGGTACAGGGGACAGAGATTCGAGAGCGTCCATCGAGCATGCATCCGTTGGGTGTTTGAGAATTTTGAAAATGCACCGAGCGAAGGGTGTTCCTCGACGCCGGGGATCCCGGGCATAAAGCCTGGGTATCCGAGCCGGCGATGGTTCTCCGGGAGAACCAGTAGGAATCCTGGAATCCCCACGACCGGCTTCCGCACCTGTTTTCCGGTGCATCGAAAAAGAGGCGGGCGTTCTTACGCGTGCCGGCGGACAGAGCGAGGTGGCGCGAACGGGAAGAAGAAGAAGAGAACCGGCTAGAAGGTAGCGGCGTAGAAGAGAAGGAGGTTTGAGGTGGCTGCTGCGGAGTAGGTGGCCGAGGTGGATGACGAGGAGCAAGAGGTGGAGGTGGAGGCGGAGGAGGAGACGAAGGAAGAGGTGCAAGAGGAGGACGGTGAGGACGAAGAGGAGCAGGAGGAGAGGGATGGCCGGGGTAACCGAGCGGGGGTGGTCCAATCAGAGGCGAGTACGGGTGGGGCAGAGTACCTCCGCCCTCTCCCTCGCGTTACCTCCTGCGACTCTCCTCATCCCCCTTTCTCCGCGAGGTTGGAATCACCGCCACCTCCAGCCAGCACCACCACTATCCACCTTCTTCCTCCTACTCTACCTCCAACCCTCCTCTGCCCCCCTGCGCCGTGTAAGCTTGGCCTCTCCTCCTCTCTGAAGCCCCCGCGGCTCCTGGCGGCTACCCAAGACAAGTGGCCGCGAGAGATTCTCACGGCATGAGCGGGGATCGTTACGTACGACCGACGGCGAGGATATCCACGGTCGAGGATTTCCACGACGATATCCGCGCGAGTACGCGAGTACCGAAGCAATCATCCACGGCACGCACGCAATGATGACCAACGCGGGCACGCACGGTTCCGCCCGTCTGGACGCGGGGATCCAGCAGGTGTGATTAAACGACGGGTACCCTCCTGGCAGAGGGAGAGGGAGAGGAGTCTCGGTGCTTGATTCCAAGGAGCACGCGATTAAATGTAAGTAGGCGACACGTTCTTTCGATTCTATCCTCCTTTCGCGCGCCAGTTTTCATTGTGTCCGGATGGTTCATACCTTGCGCCGACCATTTCCACTGGGTGCGCGCTTTGGTGATCGCGGGCTTCGGGGTCGACTTCGAAATCTTCGAATGCCTCGACAGAGGTGACGGGCTGAGTGATAACCAATTGTAAGATGCTTCTCGTTGCAATTGGTTCGTTATTCGTTCTCGGCGGCGAGAAATAAATCTAGGAACGAGAAAGGGGAACATAGTGTCGCGCGTACGGTCGGATAAACACCTGTGCGCGAGATAGAAACAGAATGATCGAAGAAAAGGGGAGCAAGGCTGTGCTCGAATTGCTCGACCAAAACGCGGATGATTCGATCCTTTCTGAACCATTTCACCCGATTTGCTTTGGTGAAATATCGCCCTGACGTCTCGCGGTGAAATGGCACCATACGTGCACGCGTGTGCCTTGAGTTCTGCTGTTTGGCTGAGCATTGTCGGACACTTCTACTGCTTCTACTTCGCTGTGCACGAGGAACCGTGTATCATCGCGTAACAGTGCAGCATTTCGTTGCTAGATGATCTTCTTAGCACTTACTGGGCGATGTCTCTTGAAAATCACATTTTGAAACGTAGGTTTTTCTTGTGGGAAGAGAATCACTGAATCTTTTACCTTCTAAGGTTAATTATTAGAAAAACTTTCAGTAGTCTTAACCAATGCGGAAAAACATCCAAGTTTGTTATCCACTATATGGCATCGTGTTATAGAATCACGTTTAGTTTATATTGTGTGTTTCTGCGGAGGAGACCAGTTTGCATCTCGATATTTAGAGAAAGGCCTTTCCCAAGACTTTGTCGGTAGAAGTTAGTCAAGCGTCACGTAGGACGACAGAATGTATGAGACGTGGAAGTAGGGCGATGAGATTATCTCGACCAATAAAGCGAATGGTTCGGAATGACTGCAATTATTTTGTGGCGCGTGTTGCCGGTGCCGATTGGGCGAAACTGTTTCGTGATGAAGGGAGATAAAGACCTGTGGGCACACGCGTACCTACTGTGGTCCATCGTCCACCGGCGTAAACGAGATAATGCTCGGTGGCTTGGAAATTGGCACGAGAAGGAGGATTTACGGAGAACGAGGGAACGATCACGACAACTGGAAATTGCAAATCTATCATTGCGAATCAGTTGATTCTACAAAGTGCGCCGATTATCGAATTCTCTATTTTCCTTCATTCTTTGGAGGAGAAACTTTGATAAAAAAAAGTACCTCTAGTTGCAAGCACTGGGATTCTGCATATAATTGCAAACAATGCAAACAATTTATGAATTCCTAAGTACCAGAGCAATTAAATGTTTATAATGTGGACATTATCAGACAGCACTTTCTAGATTTAGTGTTTTCTAATAAAGCCATTTCATTAAGTTCTAAATTGTGAATTTGATGGGTGTACTTTCTATTTCGGTGTTTATTGGAGTTTCACGAAACTTTGCATTTATATTGCTGTTTCTCAGTCACCAAAATACTCTCATGCATAAGACACCGTGATAAAGTGTGGACTGTATAGCGATGTAGAACTGACGGGAGGAGACGCTTTATCGCACTGGCTCGCACGTATACATTTATATTTAAGAGGGAGGACAAAAGTTTGCTGACAACATGGCCGACACGTCTCTGAGCTTTTCTACTCGCCAGTTTCTGCTTTCATCGTCTAGCAGGGACGACCTTTATTCTATTCTCGTCGGCCCTACGGCACCGAGTACCGCCCACTTGCAACCTGTCCTGTGAAGCAATTTTCAAGGAAAAAAAAGACGAAAATGGCCACTCCAGCCATTATGGTGGCGCTCGTGAATTCATTTCGACGAAAAGGGATGCACAGGCTTCTGGAAATTTTACTTTCCTCTGCGATTTACATTCGTGTAATATTCTCCCAAGACCTTCTATCAATTCATGAGGAGATATTGCAGGATTTAGGAAAAATTCGTTGCCATTTCTTGTTATTTTCGTGTATGAGCAGTTCTAATAAGGCTAAGAGTCTACCTTTGGGGGACATTGTGAGTTATTCCTCTTCTAAGCACTTCTCAGTGACTGCTTCAGGCTTCCCACCTTGCAATGATTATTTGAGAATGATAATTACTAGAAACGATTAACTAGTAACACATTATTGTTCAGAGTCGTGCATGATGGTATTAGACAATGCTTAAACGTTATTCAATTGCCCATAATAGAAATTTTGTCGCGTGTCCTTAAGCTTCAAACCAGTAAGTAGTATTACACCGAAATTGGTCAGACCTGGGCTTCTAACACTACTGTAAGTGCATACACTGGAATTGTCGCATGTCTTTCGTGTTATTAATCAAAATAATACATAAACAATCCTTCCATTATAACAAAACCGTGCGTACCAAAGGCAGTAGCACCAGCAAGTACCTAGAGCAGTATCGAATAAATGAATTAACAGTAGTCTCAGCACCCTTAAAATTCTTTCCCCTGCATTTTCGCGTTTCAACTTGCAAGGGAAACAAGCAGATCAGCGTGTACACTAAAAGAACCAACTGTCAGCGAGATGCAAGTTAACGAGTCCGCGATCGACATGGCCGCGTCAAGCACGTCAAGTCATTTAAGCACGCGGTCACGCGAAAGCACGAGCGCGGATCACGCGACCGCGTCGAGGGACTTCCACGATCTTTCTCCCTGGATCGTGTACTCGGTTAACCAGGTGAACCTCCGAAATCGTGCAGCTCGAGAAACACCGGAGACAGCCTGTCGCCACTGATAAACGAAACGGGATATACGCCAGGCCCGCGTGCAATGACGAACAGAAACGACGATAGGGTGCACGTAAAAGCGGGGACGAATCAATGAATCGAAGGAGAAAGTGATACCGCGTCGAGGCTCATGAATGAGAGACATTCTCTCGTTCCGTGCGTTATATAATACTCTTCGCCACTCATTCATCGCCCCCGCATTGTTCCCATTGTCGCTCGTCTATGTAGTCGCAATTAATATGCAACCCATTATTCCGCGGGCTCTAATGCGAGCGTTAACGAATGTTTAATTGCTGGCACGGAGGAATGTTGGTGGAAAATCGTGGCTGCATTGAGAAAAAATTGGAGAATGAACCTTTGGATATTCTTTGGGAACAGCGCAGTGCTGTGAGCAACAAATGAACCATAACGAATCAGGACAAATAGCTTTCTTTCAACTGAGGAATTTTATTTTCTAGGCATATTGATATTCATAATGGAGAATTATATCTACGTTATCGTTCGAAAAATTCCATTCAGAGGATTCCTTTTAATTCCCTGCTCTACCCGCTGCGTCCGCGTGGAATGACAAAACGAAAACCGCGGCCGCGCTCGATGCCCATAATCTCTCCACATTTCTCCCGCACCCGGCCACGTATCGTGTCGCAATCCACCAGGTTTTCCAATTCTATTCTATTCGTAGCTGCTCAAAGCACCACAGGGGGGGGCGAAAAACTGGGAAAAGCGAAGCGGGCGTGGAACGGAGCGGGTAAGAGAATCGAGCCAGCGGAAACTTTTCCCGTGCAAAGTACCACGCGGACTGGCTCGAGGTTATGAAATTCTGATGGCTCATAAAATGTAAGAAAATTTACAGACTTCGCCCCTCTCTCTTCGCTTCTCCACTGCTCACTTGCTTCTCGTGTCCTGCCTCGTTTCTCCTTCGCTTCGTCCTACCGCCGACGGCTTTGCGAACCGAACGGAACAACGGCTGGAGGGCGCAAAAGGGGACGACGTCGGTGCTGGCGGCGTAAAGTTTAAAACTCGTGGCAATCGATTAGGAACCTTGGAAAAGAAGACCCGAGGTCTGTTGCTCGGTTGCTCCTTCGTTCTCTTCAATCGTTATTCGTCGGCTCGGACCCCATTCTGACCGTTTCCACTCATTTTTCACCGCTGAACGTGTCATCGGTCAGAGGAAACTTGGCCCGCAGGCATAGATTCGTAGATTGCAACTGTCCGTCCAATTGGCGAGCGCCAAATGAGCGTCTGGCTATGGGTAATGAATTTCTGTACGTGAACGGAAGTGGTGGTTACGCTGTCTTTCGAGAGGCTCCTTTGGGTAGCCGACTTTCGTCGATGCCAAGATTCCTTTATTAATGGTCAAATCGTAGCTGTTTGATTGGAGCCAATTGGAGATTTTTCAACGCTAGGTTGGTCACCGGATTCTGGCAACTATTCAGGGTCTATAAATTGGTTCGTAACGAGTGGAAAGTTTTCATGAGATAATTCGCGACGATTTGAACGGCATTTCTCTGCGACTCGTTGGGCGACTTATTATAATTAAAGGGTTGAATGGGAAGTTTATGTTTAAGTGTACTAATTGTGTAAATACTCTAGTATTAGTATTAGTATAACTATTATAAATAATATTAATTCTTAATACTTGCTTAGAGTATGAAATTTCCTTCTTGCTTGTTCCTTTGTTTTCTGCAAGGGCGAATGCCCCTAAAATCGAAAACCTTTCGGCATCATCGACCAAGAATTTCTCTGGTCCCCTCGAGCCTCTGCTCTTTATCCTTCATCAATATTTTCTTCGGGGCAGGGAAGATGCGGGAAAGGGTTAATTAACACAGCAACCAAATGAATAAGACATGATCACGGGAAATTACGCGAAGGAACAGCTCAAAAGGCGATGGCCGAACTATTTTCGTCTATTATCGAAACTTCCCAATTCACCGGTCCCCTCTTTCAGGAGCTCTAGACGTTTTGTGCTGCTACCGACTGCAGACGGGGGGCGATGGTCCAGAATATTAGATGTCTGAAGGGAGGCAACAATTTTAATCATCCCTTCTCACAATTAAGTCGTATTGAAGGGACACTGTCTTGTTCCACGGTAGCATCGTTCCTCGATCGAATCTGTGATTCTATGGAAAAAATAACTCGTCAATAATAGGAAATATTCCAACTGAATTCCACTGACACAACGCCCTCCGTGTTTCTAATAATAACAAATTGAATATTGAAACTCTGCTATCTCCCTGAGTACACATAGTGCACATGGTATCTATTTTAACGCGAGAACTTGCAAATATTGATTTCCAGTGCAACTATCTTCTCCAAGCTATCTCCTTCCTTCCTTCATATTGGATCTTCCACCAGCAATTCTAATCTGGTTTAAACAAATGGGTCGGCGTTTTCTGCTGTTCCACGTTCCCCTTCGAACTCTCCCAGTATGCAGCAATCATTGACACCATATTTATCCCGCGATAATTCACACCGTACATTCGAAACCAGAACGCGATAGTGCCACTCTGCTTTTACCGTGCAATGACCACGAGGTGTCTGTGCGAATTTTACCAGACGAAAATTTCCTTGCTGGATGTAGCGGAGGGAATCTTTAGGCGGCGATGCTCGCCCGACACTCGCCAATCTCGCGCGTATAATTATGTATAAAGGCGACGACGACGATGCCGACGACGATGGGGCTCGGAGTTAGCGACGGTGATGGCGTCGGTGGTAGTGGTGGTGGCTCGCCGCTCAAAATACGTCTAAATATTAATGAGCTGTCCCTGCCTACGGCGCACCACCTTCGTTTGGGCATTCACGCTTTCCTCAGCCAGTGGCTGTGTGTGGGTGCGAGCGTGTGTCGAAAAGTGTGTTGGTGCAAAATTAACGCCGGGGAGAGAAAGGTCGCTCGTTGTTACGCGCGCGTTAGGCGGGAGATCAGGGAAATACCTGTGGAACAGGGTTCGCTGGCGTCGAACACCTGAAATAATGCGCTTCTCGGCTACCATTTCCAGTGCAAAGTGCAGCGTACTGAAATAGAAGGTACAGGTGTGGTGACATGAAATGTAACAACAGTGAGAATGGGAAAGTTTTGTGGAAACGTGTTCCGATGTAAGTGGAGTAGCTTCATTGACTCTAGCACGTTTCCTCATTACGTTGGTGGGGATCTAGGAACGCGTTTTCAGTTCAGAACTGGTGGGAAGTAGTGTTGATCGATAAGTAGCTGGGCAGGGGCTTCTGGCACCGTTTCTTACACCACTGACAATGAGTAACGTTGCACTGTAACTCACTGTTACTCTTCTTTGTGTAATGCAATCTTGACAGTAAGTGATGGTACTTACATGGCAATATCTAGTCAGATCGATATCGCGCACACGGCAGAGAATAGTATTCTACAGACTCAATTTCAATATTGAATGCAATCGATAATACTGTGCGCGAGTGATGTACCATAAGGTTTAAATGCAATTGAATTACCTATGACATGCATTTCGTCTTATGCAACTAAAATCTAAGATATGGGGATCAAGTAGTATTGTACCATGAGTGGTCAGACATAGGTGCTTACACTGTTGCATGCTATAAAACTAACATCAGCTTTTTTTTCTCGAATTAAGTTTGAAATCCCTTTCATTTCACGAAAACTCTATCTCCTGTGGCAACATATTCATCGCTCAGCCTCCACAATTGTCCGTTTCGCTTTAATTGAATCCGTGACATTAGCACTTCTCCAATTTCTTCCTAACATCATTCTATCGAATTTTTTGTGTACATATTCTGCTTTTCACTGTGACTCCTGTTTACTGTCTGAGCAAAGAGACTTTCGAGGCAAAGGTAGGGAGAAAACTGGGATGACGAAGGGGTCGGCAGGAAGGAGTTACCTGATAGTTAGTACAAAGACTGTCATGTAAGATGCCCCGTCAAGTACCAGTCACTTCGTCCTCGTACCCCTATCTTACCCTCTCCCGCCCTTCATTTCGTTCTCCTCTATTTTCCCGGTACTCCTTCTGTTCTGTTCTTCCTGGCTGGCAGATCCTTCGGGACGGCTAATTGTGAGCGACAGTCGCAACGAGTAACGGGAGAGGGATCAACGTCACTTTCGAGAACTTCTCAAAAGCTCCGTCGGCGGTGCGCGCATTATCAAAGAATTCGGCGATGGGGTTGTCATCAAACATGTCGAGTAATCGGTTGAATCCTCGGGAACTCGGCTAGGAAAGGCGAGGAAGCATCTTTACTTGCATCCATTAACAGAAACTTTGCATATTTACAAGTTTATAAGTTCCAAGCAACCTATAGAACATGAACAAGAAGATTACGTTATTAATGATGCAAGTTACACGAAATTGATATATAATCTATTACTAAAGAAGCAATTTTGCAATCAAATTATAACAGAAATGTTCGGAAATAGAACCATCATTAACGACAAAATCATTTCTCAAAGATTCTATTCCACGAGGAAATCTTACATCATACTAGCACCCTCAGATCCAAATGGACGCTCTACACTGTTACAGTTTACGTATAGACTATACATTCCGCCACTCTATAGGAAATAAAATAGTTTTGATCGCGGCTCGGCCAACTTACTGCATTAAACAAGCCAGATAGAACGCTCGCATGCCGTGGCTGTAGCAGGTGTTTCGCTCCATACACGTCCGTGCAAAGAAGTCTGTTTCGTCCCCGTTCCCAGCGGAAGATCGACGAATATCTCCGTTTACTGCGTAGTTCCTTGTAGCTATTTCCAGAGGAGCCGACGGGCGCCGAGTCTACGGCGGAATTCGAAAAGGTGGTTGCTTCGAAAATCGTGCATCTGGTCCTCCCTCTGGCGCGAGTGGGACGCGCGCGACCGACGTCTTCGAGTTTACCTTCCGTCTTCGGAGCCTTCGGCGACTATATTTACCATCTCTCGTAGGGTACTTAATTTTGCTTTCGGAATTAATTCCGCCGTAGGTGGGGGGATAGCGTAGGTGTTACCTAGAAGGTAGGAGTTGGCGCGTCGGTAGCGGGGCGCGATGGTGTTGGTGGCACATTGAAATACCCGGCGATATGCCGGGGCGAGGCGAAGCTGGAGGAAACTTCCGTCGAGTATTTTCCCGGGACTGTCTCTCACAATTAGAATACTCTGGAGAGAGAGTCGGCCTCGTAGTCGTAGGCGAAGAGTAACGCGTAGATAGGTGCCTGTTACGGGGATGGGTGCGGAGCCATCGTCGATTTTCCGAAAATACAGACGGAGGAGGGATGGGACGATGATTTATCGTGCCCTGGGAATGCGCATCTCCCGAGCAACGAATCTAGCCGATGGCAGGCGAAAATATCGTTCGGTCGAGAATCTGTACATACTACGTTGGATCGTTAAAAGTATGGGGTAGGGGAGATCGAGGCTAAAAGCTCGGGGGGTAAGTTGTTCCGACGGCTCTATCTTCAAAATAAAAAGAGCGTTGTACTTTAAATTATTTTTTCCGTGTGAGTTGATCACGCCACTCTGTCGCCCACTTTAATAGCGTCCGCGACAGCGAATTGTGTGGTTGCAAGCAAGGACCTATTAGTCGCGTACCAGATAAGTAAAAATTTTCTATCATTACTTTTGGGCCCATTTCAATTATTTAACGTCGATATTATAGATTGAATCGTTCTTATGGATCTAATGACATTTAAGAACATGGTGTAATAGTGTTTATCGTTTGAATACATGTATAAGCAGAATAGTCTTTGAAATTGCTACATGTGTCGGTAAGGGCTAGTTGTTACCGTGACTTGGGGCACGTTGTTACCGTAAAAACTTGCCCCGCCGCAAATAGGTCTGTGAAGATAGCACCCCCAAATTCGATTTTTAAAAAAAACTCAACGGCATTCGTTTGTTCATCGTATGCCCACGTTTGTCCATAACAAATTTTCGTTTGCCCACCCTTCAAAAAAAAATTATGGCAAACAAAAATTTTCATCAGCACCCCCATGAAAACATTTTAATGATTGGCGGTGGGAAGTGATTGTCCATCGTTTGCCCACGTTTGCCCATAAAATATTTTTTTGCCCACCCTCCAAAAAAAAGTTATGAACAAAATATAAAATTTGTCTTCATCACCCACTATGAATGCATTTCAATTTTTTAAAAAAAGGATACGAATGTACCCGACCTGGCCACGTTTGCCCACTCTCAGATTTCACTTGCCCACCCTCCAGAATTTAAATAAAAAATAAAAACCGCGGAAAAATGGGTATAGATGAAGCGATCGGGTTAAAGTTCGATTATTCTCGAAAATATTATCAGAATCGTTCTTTCAACGGTGCAGTCCGTTAGTTTAGATGTAGAAGAGATTTGCCCATGCATTAATTTCGTATGTCCACCCTCCAGAATCGAATTATTAATAAAGATAGCCAAGAAGTGCGGTACCCGTTGAAGCGAACGCGTTAAAGTTCGATTTTTCTGGAAAATATTATCGAAATCGTTCTTTCAACGGTGCAGTCCGTTAGTTTAGATGTAGAAGAGATTTGCCCATGCATTAATTTCGTATGTCCACCCTCCAGAATCGAATTATTAATAAAGATAGCCAAGAAGTGCGGTACCCGTTGAAGCGAACGCGTTAAAGTTCGATTTTTCTGGAAAATATTATCGAAATCGTTCTTTCAACGATGCAGTTCGTTAGTTTAGATGTAGAAGAGATTTGCCCATGCATTAATTTCGTATGCCCACCCTCCAGAATCGAATTATTAATAAAGATAGCCAAGAAGTGCGTCGTTGGAAAGAATTCTAGAGTATCGCAGACATCTGTTTACGTTTCGACAGTGGCACTCGGCGCTGCGACCCTTTAGGGTATAAACGCTGCGTGTCGTCATCGAACGTGCCGAAACGTAAACATATGTCTGCGATATTCTCGAATTGTTTCCAACGACGCACGAAAGTCAGTCGGTCTCCAGAGTTCGGACGTAACTCTTGCGAGACCGTGCATTCATTTACGGTTTGTGAAGTGACTGTGAGATTATATTATTTTCCGTTGTGCGATATCATTGCGGTAATTAGTGAAAAATGACTAGAAAACCACTCTGGTGTTATTCTGCACATGCTGCAGATGTGTGAAAAGTGTGAAGTATTCGATGAGTGATACAAATTGAAGTGTCGTTCGAATAAAGTGAGAAAGAAGTGTGTGCAACATTTTTTGGACAACATGTCACCAAACACCTTCAACCTTTACGGTAAGAACAATCGATTTTGATAATTCATTCGGAAAAAAACGAACGGAAAGGTATTCGGTTCAACGGGTACCGCACTTCTTGGCTATCTTTATTAATAATTCGATTCTGGAGGGTGGGCATACGAAATTAATGCATGGGCAAATCTCTTCTACATCTAAACTAACGGACTGCATCGTTGAAAGAACGATTTTGATAATATTTTCCAGAAAAATCGAACTTTAACGCGATCGCTTCAACGGGTACCGCACTTCTTGGCTATCTTTATTAATAATTCGATTCTGGAGGGTGGGCATACGAAATTAATGCACGGGCAAATCTCTTCCACATCTAAACTAACGGACTGCATCGTTGAAAGAACGATTTTGATAATATTTTCCAGAAAAATCGAACTTTAACGCGATCGCTTAAACGGGTACCGCACTTCTTGGCTATCTTCATTAATAATTCGATTCTGAAGGGTGGGCATACGAAAACACAAGCTTAAAATCAGAAAATATAATAAATTTAACAAGAAATTAGTCAATAGCGAAGAGAATAACTACATTATTTTCCAGTCATTTTTTATGTTTTATCGAAATCGGAACTTTTAGCCCCGGCCTCCCCTAGTGGAAAAATTTCGACGGGGTAATACATTTTAAACTGTACTTTATTCGAGATTGTAGTGTTGACATTCTTTTTAAATGAGGTTTCGTTTGTGGGGATATTGCTGCACACTATTTTTTGCCAATGGGTCAAGCGAAAAGCTAAACGAAATTTCTGTAAAGTAAATAGTGTATCATCTGATACTTAAATGGCATTGCTTTAAAATATCAATTATTTGTTAGACGAAGATGCCGTATTGTTTCAAATTTGAAAATCAGTAAACAAGTACTATTCAAATCGTTTTCTCTGTCTCATTTACTTCTTACATTATTTTTAAGAAGATTGTATTTGCCTTTTCTTGGGCATTTATGTT
This sequence comes from Andrena cerasifolii, assembly GCF_050908995.1. Classification (NCBI taxonomy): domain Eukaryota; kingdom Metazoa; phylum Arthropoda; class Insecta; order Hymenoptera; family Andrenidae; genus Andrena; species Andrena cerasifolii. The sequence goes on along the minus strand of NC_135126.1, from coordinate 4,247,485 downwards.
TCAATTAATGTATACATAATCATATATTCGGAAAAAATAGTGTCGAGCGATATACGAGCCTTGGAAATTGTAATTATTCTTTCTTCCTTCTGTCCTCTTTGGGAAGCATGAGAAGTTACTATGATTAAAGAAATGGGACGCAGGGTGATCGGTAATGAACAGAAGCAATCTTACGTTTTCACATAAAGTGAAATGGATGCAATATAAAAAACCACACGTTAATCACACGTAAACGTCGAATATGCACATGATTAACTGGGCCTAGCGATGCAGAAAGCTACCAACCCTCAATGATCTGAAACTGACATGAGTAAATTTAGTTTGGAGATTTTAATTGTCAAAAAAAGTATCTTTATTTCTATTGGGTATTTGTCGTGTAGCTATCGAGAGACTCCCAAGACACTCCAAAATTATACCTCATACGAGTAACTTGGAGGGACTTATACATATTAAAATCTTGTTACTTGTTACTTCCCATAGTCATCTTTGTTAACGTTCAGTTTTTAAATACAGTTTTCATTGTTAGTATTAATGTGCGGTGCCTCAAATTATTTCAAGTTCAACCTTCTTTTCGATTTACGCCCCCCAAAAAACAGGCGACGCATCAGCTCACAGCAGTATTAATGTGTTAATTAATAGTGAGTAGTATAATTAATACTATTTTAAAGTTTCTGTAACTCTGGTTTTTGAGCCTAAACTGGAACCATGTCTTGGTAGTTTTAATAATTGTATAATGTAAGAGTTCTTCCAAGGGTTGGTCATTTTTTGCAAAATGAAGATCACAAAATTGTGCAATCCATACTGCGTTTAACAAATTATTTTGTCATTTTGAGGGTTGGTAGGTTCCTACATAACTAGGCCCAATTGTGGCTCAAAAGTCACCACCAATCTCGATCACCCAGTCACCCGCCCTTTACCTCAAAATATCCCTGTAAAAAACAAACCCACGACCCATCGGTGAAAAACCATCCTCATATGTGCCGTTGAAAAAGTATTACCTAATTTATCGGATTTCTCGTCTGGCTGCCGTCGAGAGGGGAAATGGAGCTCAGTCGCGATTCCATCGCGTGACGTGTAATTCGATGGTTCGGACGGACGGCTCTAGGAATAGTTGTTGGTTATCGGCCGAGTGGTGAGCCCCCCCTGGGTGTGTGTCTTTAGAAAAGCATTAGTGTCCGGAATTAATTGATCGCGGAAGGGAAGTGGATACCTACGCGAGCTTACATGTTCCTCTTTGCCTCCCCCTCTATATCCAGCCGTCCCTCTTTCTCTCCTCTCGTGCTCTCTCCCTTTCTCTCGCTGGGTGGTTGGTCGGTCTGGGGGTGCAGGGTAATATCGGTACTAGCCTGTACCAGTCGATGAGCCACTCGCCGCCCTCCCTCTCTTCATGGCTCTTCTTGCATTGCCTCCTACACACGACTGTGCTCGGGGGCAACGATATAATCCGTTGCCTCGTTCCTCGTGACTTTTGCCCGCGTTTTTAATACCGGAGTGCCTCTCAACACGTATCAACCTCGTTTTTCGGCGACCCGGGCCGCCTTCCACCCGCGTTCATTTGATTCGTTCGAGATTCGCCTCTCTCTTTCTGTCTCCTGTTTCTCGTCCCCGCTGGACGATGCGTTTCCTTCGCCCCAGCAAACGCATCCGTGCCTCCCGTGAAACTCCACCGTTCTGCCCGTCAAAGCTACCGTTTAACACGCGTCGCTGTGCCTGCTGTCGAATTTCCTAAATTAAAACGAATGGAAGGTGAAACGAAATAATCGACCTACGATCTACTTAATCAATGGAAAAGGGACTCGAGATCGTATGCATCATCGAGGATCCATTATGGCGTGCGATTATTTTCGTTGAAATTTAATTACGCATTCCTCTGTTAGTATTACATATGTATGATTGATCTTGGGAATATCGTGTTTCACGCAAAGTGTCTCTCTATCGAGCCTCTTGATTCTCTTCTTTTCTGGCCCGTGTCATCGTTGAGGATTCTCGACGCCAGGGGCAAAGAGGCGCGTAATGGTTAGAAACGTTTGTTTGAGGAGGCCGAGGGCCGACGGTTATTAAGCTCAGGCCACAGACCACATCAGAGCCAAGCAGAAAGGCCCCTTGGCATATTCACGTAACCAGTAACCCTTTCTCCCTTGACGTGGCTCGTCCTCGTATCTATCATAATTTACGATGCTCCGCGAGCGCCCTGGTCTCTGATGATCGATCCCTCGCAGATTTCACTCCGGCATCCGGTTGGACGCGAAGTTTTAACACGAAATGCATACTTTATCGTCCTGCAGCTGTCCCGCCGATGCAGTTTCCGGCGGTGCACGTTGTTAGCGCCACTCATTGCCGTGCCCCGCGTCACTTTCAGCGGCGATGGTCGCTGAAGCAAAAGGATTAAGGGATCTCGCAGAACTTCACTGCAAGTAATTGGGATTTAGTGACTTAAGAAGGCTTTTCATTAGTGCATTATGCTTTGAGCAATTAGAGTGATTTAAACGCATTGAAGAAATTCTGTGGGTCTTAGCTATAAGTAATTGAGGTTTAATCATCTAAGGGGAAGTTATATTAATTTATGGGAATTTCAGCTGTTGGCGCGGTGCAAGGGGAACTATGAATATAATGTCGTTTGCATTATTGCGTGGTAACTATACAGTGCTCGCTTTATTCGAGGCTTCGTTTAATTCAGAAAATCAATCTTTCAGGAATTTCACATAAAGGTCATTTGACCTGTACAATTATTTAATTATGCACGCTCCCTAATGATTCAGCTTGCATCTGAGATTCAAGCCCCAAAGTTTTACCACCTATCGTCCCTAGAAACTTCCTTCCTCCCTCTATTTCCGAAACAGGTGTATTCATATCGTTTCTCTCAGTAAAAAGCACGATCATAGAATTCGTATTAAAAATAACCATTTGCATTGTCGTCTAGACTCAACCACGGTAGTACTTAATGCCCGCAATTTTCTCCCGCAAAAGAAAGCAAAGGTCATTGTAGAACGTCTCGTATGGGGGTATAAGAGGCTGATGATGTGCGTTGCATGTATTATTACACAACGTGAGTGCAATTTCTTCATCGTGATTTTCATTAGTGCATTCGCGACTGTAGCTCTACTAAAAAATTCAACTTCGTGGTGCAGTATATTATAGAAGACTTAAATTGTTCATGCTGTGGCTTAATAACCAGTTGAGAATAATCTGCGAGCTACGCAGTTCAGCGCAGTATGTATCTTAATAGTAGTTCAGTATAAATAGCTGCAGTAGAATTCTTAAGTTCAAATCCACTTCTGTGCTCGTATATACCGTATTTTTAATCCCTGCACCCAACTGTTGCCTAGACTCTTCAATTTCAATGCAAAAGAGATAAAACCACCTACATAATCCGCACGATTGGACATAATAGTTCACGAGCCACCAAGAGCCCCGAAAAAACTAAGACCGAGACGACAAAATGTCCCATCTCTTTCCCCATAAAATATCCACTTTTAATCTCCATCGTGCATCGAATTCTTCACGCGATCCAGCAAAATGGACACGTTCATCCACGAAATCCACCGACCGTCGCGTCGTGGCCATCTCCTCCGCGGTGCCGATTTCGTCTGCCAAAACACTCCTCTCCCGCCACTTAGACGCAATCACGAAACCAATTGGAATCGGTAAATATCTGGCTGGGTGCAAAGGGAAGGTTGCCCTGGGAGGGCTGAAAGCAGGATAGAGAGAGGAGGCCTCGGGTGTAAGCGGTTAGCAGGATCGAGTAGTCGACTTGATATCAGGCAGATATGTCCTTGAAGCATGCGAGGCGTGTAACTCGCGCCGGGTGGATAAAGGACGCCAATACTCGCACGTTTCTGCGTTAAACGCTCCCACACGCCTCGCGTAATGGATACGCGGCCGGTTGATGTCTCTCTTCCTCTCTCTCCCTCCGACGTCCCTCTCGTTCCCTTCATCCCCGCTGCACCCGTGGCGTGCACCCGCTCGATTCCGTGCCCTCTCCGCCGCCGAGCACGGAAATCTGCCTTTAGGCATGCTGCAGAAGCACCGCGTCCTCAGATTCGACGGTGATAAGTGGTTAAACGGCGGTAAGTAAATGTTGTAACGTGCTCCGCTGCTTCAAAGACACCGGCTTGCGCGAGACGATAATGCATCGCGGATACGCGGCAGATCTTGCGTTATGAAATTAGGATTAAGGCTTGAATCATGTTTGTCGAGGCGAATATTGGTCTTGGAGAGGTCGCGCGCGACGGTATTGTCGCGGTACGATTAATTGGGACATGGCGATTGAGGGTGACGGGGGGGAACAGTGCGAGGAGTTTGTAACAATCGTGATTCGAACTTTAGAGAATGTTATGTGCGATTATTAATACCAAAGTTATTCTCGAAAAGTAGCAGAGAAGAAAATTGATTTGTGAACTCTGTTCGACGAAGACGTTCTCGTTGTATTAGAGCTGTTTGGCCTGCCTCGGTGTTGTAGTATCATAAAAAAAAGTAGACGGATCGCTTGCTCATTGGAAAATATACAAAGTCGATGAAGGCGACGACAGGTAGTTTCGAGCGTGTGTACTTCTACTGACGACTCCTTCGCCGTGCCTTCCGAATAATCATAAACACTTGTCGACTCTCAGTCTGCCTTTGTTCGTCGAAGAGATCGGTTGGTGTCCCGGCATCGTGTATTGCGTTACTTTATATTCGCTGGTGTGAATTTTTGTGTGTCGAAGGTTAGTAATCGCAGTGTGTTATATCGAATACGTGTCTTTTTTATTGTATATTCGCGAGTGCTTTCTTGCAATACTGTTTCACTTACAGCTTCCTTTATCTTTTAACAGTAATTTACGTAATAATATACGTTTTCGCAGCTTTCAAAATTGATACTCTTGTTTAATAACTCAAATAATTATTCATCATTTTCGTTGCCTACTAGGTTAATACTCTAATAAATAATACTCTATTGTTACCATCGCCTTGCTTTCCCACTGCACGATCAAACTATCTGTTGAAACATTTACAAATTTCACTGATTTGTTTCTACTATAACCGCACGCCTTTCAGCGACCATATACATGCCTACTTTCACATTCAGCAACACACCGCGCACGTTAGCTCGCCCATGCGTAGGTGAAGCCCATAAAGTAGTAGCACAGCGATATTGTGTAGGCAGTAAGTCAATATTCGCACTTCGTGAACTTTATTCGCGAAGAAATTGTGCGCCTACGTGGCGTTCTGACCAGTAATGGTGCAATTGTAAATCAGATCTCCTGACAGAACCATGCATTACCCCGGACGAGCTCCGTGGACGCGAAACGATATTGTTAACAAGTCGCTTCCCTTTAAATTATGCCCGCCGGCTAATAACAGGGAGACACATGACATTCGTGCACGGCAATAATTAATTTTCGCAATTATGCCCGCCATCGTTCCTTCCTCCTTCGCATCACTCGGTGCGCCTCCTCTCCCTGTCACCCTGGCGGGGCCCTCCCTCCGCCGACGAGCCACTACCTCAACAGACGTAGATTTAAGTCAGCCATCGCTGCACCACCTTTCTAATTCGCCACGAAACGATTTTCTGCTTGCAGGTAAATACCAACGTCCCGATAGAGCCGCATTAAGGTCGCTAATCGCTTCCAGCCCCGTCTGTCTCTCCACTGGTAAGTCCTCAAGCACAGTTAAAAGCGTTCGTGAAGGTACCGTCGACCACCCTGCTCCCTCCAGTCGTCACGATCTAACCAGCACTCGACCTCGAGTATCCACGACGACGGGGGGGAGGGGTATCGCGATGGTTGCCGGGTAGGAAAAATTAATAAATTCCATTTCGAGACAAAAGTTTCGCAGCCACGAAAAACGGCCCTCGCGTCGTCGCCGTGACACGGCGTCGAGCTGCTTCGAAAGCGGCTTCTCGGCTGGAAAGGTAACGGTGGGTGGGCGGCGGGTTGGGTGGCGGGAGTAAATTAGTAATTAGAAATCTGATACTGGTAAGGCAAGTCGGTGTTGTTTCGGCATTGCGTGGCTGTGCGCGTCGCGTGGACTTCTGCGACAGGCACGGCCTCGCGTGACCCGACGCCTCCGTTGGGGTGGCCCAGGGGTAGCCCTGGGCAAGGAGCAATGGTTGGACGGGAGGGAGCCGGGGAAACCGCCCTGGAAAACGTAAGGGATGACAATTATGCCCTACAGGTAATTGCCAGGTTGCAGCTAAACGGGCCAGGCGGCCTAGGCTCGCCCTTACGTGCGCGCGCGCCACCCGAAATGCGAGCTTTCATCGCAAAATCATGCCTTTTAAAAACCGTCACGCTCCGCCACGGTCCCTCTAATTTTATCGCGGTTTTCGCTCCTCGCCGTCCAAATACCGTGCGATGAAAATCGTTCGGGATGAATGGGTTTCTTTCCTGGAATTCTTCCTATCTACAAGATCTAAGATTAGTTATTTTAGAGGCCTGAATATTCGCAATGAATTAGTAGGAGGTTTATCTTTCCATTCGATTTAGATTAGCATTGCTCTAAAATATTTAGAAACGCCAGTAGTTTAAAAGGTTTTAGATGAGGTATAACAGGGTACTTTGCAATAATTAAATGAAAGAAGATTATTAGCTACACTCAATTTCTGAAGTCCTCATAGCTTCCCTTTCTTTTACCCTACATGCAGTTCGAGACCTTGTACCACCACTTCGCATTTCATCCCCAACTCACTAACCCTTCCACGAACCGAGTTTACAGAAACACCATTTACTCTGAAAATACTGGAAAATCACTCTCAGCTACGATCGAGTATCCCTGAGCGCGATTTAAAGAAAAATAAGCAAGCATGGGCCGTCTGAGGGTTGGAATTCGGGGACACCGTCGCGTCGGAGGGTGGCAGGGTGGCGCGTTCGACCCTTCAGCGACAATCGTCCACGAAATTAGCCGCGAATATGTGTTATTTCGCCCGGCAAGCCGGCGTGCGGTGACGTATGTGGTCGCTGCATCTATTATGAAAGCAGTGCCGTAAAGGCTGCCGCCGCCTGACGCTCGTCCCGCACGCGCCTTTTCCCACGTGCTCGTGAGCCACGTACTCCGCCGTGGCTGTGTTTAGAACCGCTTAGGACAGTGGAACGAGGAGGGTGGCGGTGAACCGTTCCCTATACTGCTGTCACTTTTGTCACGTTGCTCGCGTGCGACCGCCGCTGCATCGCCAGAGGCCACGTGGCGCGTAAACGCGGCTATAAGTCAGCGTCGCCGTATACGACTGCATGCCAGCCAGACGAGTCGCGATCAGTCTGTTTCGAACCTTGGCACGCTTTATTTGTTTTCGCATACGTGTCGGAACGTGGAGCACACAGAGTTCCATGTGGGTGTTTCTGTTTCGACTAGTTTGTTTCGCGCCATTTTTGGAGGATTTGTGCGATCACCACTCGCGGACTTCCATTTCGAGGAGTATGTGGGAAGGGTTGAACAGAGTTGCCGGAGGAACATCATGATCGAGTGACTGTGACTTCGGGAAGTAAGGGGAGGAGTAAGTACGTCCATCTAGTACCATTCAAGTTCAGTTTGAGCCATGCTCTATTCTATTTCAGTTTAGTTAAGCTCGTATATGTGAAAGAATGATCACTGGTTAGGGAAACATTTAGGGCTCGATCTGGGTAAAGAAATTACACCTTGAAATTACTAACTAGTTTTCAAAGTAACGTGCCCAGAAACATGCACGTGCATATTTTCAAAGCCTGAAAGGGGGTTGTTAGTTAACGTATCACTTGCCTCTGGACAAGCAAAGTAGCAAGTACTGAAAGCTACTTTCTTTGCGTCGACTAAAATCGTGGTCGCGGCTTATAAGCATAAATCCCAAAGGGAACTATAATTATACGAGCTTTTATGCACCTCGAAATGTTTCTTTCTGTAGCTCTGCTCCCGTAGTCTCGTTTCGTGCACGCGCTACCCTTAGAAGCTGCACGAGAGGAACTGAAAAATAAGGGGGAAAAAAAATGTTCGAATGGTTCGTGTGATGTCGTGTCGTTCGAGTGGCGGTCGCATGCCTGCCAGAGAATTACCGTCGAGTGGCTAGAGTTACCAGGAGAACACACGTACAGATCCTGACGCGTTCGCATGACGGATGTCGATTCAATAGCTCGATTTCACTAGGCTCGCGGTTTCGATGCCCCTCCGGCATCTGGGGGAAATTTTACACCGATCGATCGGCATTAACCCTCTCCCGTCGGGATATATACCCACCATAACGATTATAAGCATCCTTGCTTCGTCCATAGGACAGTTTCTCGAGCAATTTTTATCGCAGACTGGGTGCAGGGTATGCAACAAAGTTTTTTTGCTAGCTATAGAATCGCAGAGTACTCGTTAGAAACAGCTATAAAAACTCCATAAACGTGGGACTGAAAATTATTCGTTTTCAAGTTGGAAGACTTCTATGTCATTATCAATCAGACTAACGAGGAATAATGAGGGCGATTAAAATTTGAGGTAATATTTAATTAGAGGAAGCATTTAGCTCGAAATGTAATTTCTGGATATCTGCTACCATTAGAATTGAGCTTGTTTTACTTATTTTAAGGAAAACTGTCTACAGTACTGGAAATATTTATTACTCGATTTTTTAGGGTGTATTCACTTCCACCTCATTTAGTAGTATTAACGTTAGGAAAGTATTTCTGCGCGATTGTTGGCTACTTAGGCATACAGTGCTCGGTATCTTGATTAAAATAAGTTGGATACCAACTACTTTATTCATGACGAAGGCATGGACGTTGTTTCATCGGGCGTGGAGGTTTCATTTAGGATTAGGGAATAAATATTTTCAGCACCGTGTACCCAAAGTTTAGTATCAGTATTAGTATGCCGTTGGTCCCTATTGCGAGACACTATTCTTGTACATACTTTAGGGGATATTAGGACTAGAAAACTTCAAACTTTAGCAGTCTAGAAGGTATAGTACTGATGTAGCCACTTTACGACATTATCTCTTTTTTTTGTATGGAGGGGTTAATAATATACAAACAGCAGGTATCATTATGACATTATATCGATTACGCGTGTCTGGGATACCTTTCAGAAAAAGAGACATGTATTTTTCGCATGCACGTTCTCCCGTCAGCTACGAAAATGGGGTTGCAACGTCCTGCGCGTAAAATGGTAAGCTTGTGGAACCATTATAAACTCATTAATCATATAAATAGAACGAAGCGGGTAGAATTGTAGGGTGGTATGCGCAGATAGTCCCTGGACAGTCAGATCGAGTGAATTATCGATAAGGCAGACCACTGGCTCGTCCCTTTTGTGTTCTCTTTGGTCTAGACTTCGATGTACTTGGTACCCATCAATCATTCCATTTGCATCGTGCGCGCCAGCGTTTTAAAGTCCACGTTGTTATTACGGTATTCGTGTTCGTTTATACTTCATGGGGGAGCAACCACCTAGGTATCGATGCTTTAAGGGAAAACAAAAAGCAAATTACGTCGTATCCTTCTGATGACAAGTATTTTAGATAATCTACTTCTCGAGTGAAAGTTCATTAGAACTTGAACCCAGTGCATCGTACGAAGGGATTTTGTTCGGAAAACATTAACAGAGTAAAGTAAAGTAAAGTAAAGAGTTAGAAAGTTTTTCTGTCCCTCTGACAATTATACAATAAAATTTATTTAGTTAACAAAGTCCAGTGTACACATGAGAATCCTCTGACTCTATATCTTCCAGATCGAAGCTTCGTTTAGAAAAATTAAATTCCCCAATTTCGATTTACGTTCGGCTGACACGACAACCCCTATCGATTACAACCCCAAATCACAGATGCTCCTGTATAAAATCGAACGTATCGTAAAACCGTCGATGGGAGAAGACCGCCGCGTTCAATGGCCGCGCGAATCTCGATCGTGCCAATAATTCATCACGGCTATACTGAAAGTCGGGCCAGCAATATTACCGGATAAAATAAGCCATTAAGTCAGCGACGCTGCCGCGGAGTCTCTCTTCTTCGGCGTTATACGAAGACGTTCATGAGGACGCCTTCCTCCACGACCGTTCGTGGAAGACGGAGGGCTGGCAGGGGGTGGAATCGAGGGTCGAAGCCAGGATTACCCATCCGACCGAAAGGAGATTCCACTAAGCTTTCAGATTTTACCCTCTTAGCCGACCAAGGATTATAAAACGCAAATACGTCCCTTGATTAGCGAGGATAAAGTAAACATCGGCTTGCCATCGCGGCTGTTGCTCGCGCGAAATACGCTGCCGCTCGTGAGAATCACTTCATTTTCAGGGAGAATCGTTGTTGGCGCGGGAGAAAGTGGGAGTAAAAACGAAGTCAGTGGCAGACACGATGCGTCAAATAGTGAATCGATGGGTTAGGGGTTCGAAAATTTGTAGGAAATTGTGAATTTCAAACTTTGGTGTTAGACTTGCAAACTGTGCTTATTCATTTGCTCGGCGAGAAGGGATGGAATTCATCTTCTGCAAGAAATTAGTAAAGTTTCTCGTATTTTCGAAAATCAGAAGAATGTTCATCCGTTACTGCACACGCGTCATTATTTAAAGAAAAGTTCCTGTGATGGAGGTGGCGTATCGTTGTGTGAATTGTAGTTGCAAGAGAACTACGGGAAATCTATCAAAGATTAATGATACTCGCAGTAGAAGGAGGCAGCGCTCGCCGTCCGTTCAAGGACTGACTCAATCTACTTCGATAGCAGCATTCGACTATATACCTTGGAGGATAAGATTCTCTAATTTCCACCATAATTATATATTTATCTTAATTATTCTCAGGAATAAGATCTTAAGTTGCAAGCATTCTTGCTGGTCTTTTAACAAATTTCGGGCGGGTATGTCGTCCCTCGACGCACGAAACCATGTTCGCACCTGAGCGATTCGAAACGCCGCGGTCCCAGTGAGTCGCGGCCGAGTATCTGACAGATCGGCCGCGGACTAGGCCCGAAATTCGATATAATTTCGAGGGTAATTTCAAGATAGCCACTTTACGGGGATAAACTGTGGGAAGATAGAACTTTAGAGCGTAGGGAAGCCTCAAGCATCCTACGGAAGTCTGGCTCTAATTAAGCGCCTCCTACCCCTACCGCGGTTCCTTCACTCATCATCTTTCATCTCGCTTCACCTTGCCCCCCTTCGCCGTGAACCTCGCTACGGCTCCTGAGAATCCTTCGCGGAGGAGGTCTGAGGTGAAGGTAAGCATCCATCCTGCGTGTTATCATATTCCTGATTGTTATGTCTTCGCTGACGATACCGCCCCCCTTCGCTCGCGTTTCTCTCTGTCCCTCTTGAATTACGCGGCTCAATAATTTCTCGTCATCTCTCTTTCCGTTGTTCCCGCTGTTTTTCTCCGATTCGCTGGCTGTCTTCGTCCCTCGCCGCCAGCTTTCCCTTGCCGTTCCGTCTTGTCTCTTCATGGCTGCCTGGAAATACGAGAGAGCACGAGCTCCTAATTAAATTCCACTCTTTCCTAGCGTGCTGTTCTCTTCTCTCTCTCTCTCCCCACTCTCTCTCTTTTTTTTAGGTTTCCTCAACCGCGCCTTAATTGCGCTGGAATCGAGATGGCTGCTGGCCCTCGCCAGCCACTCACTACCGAACCTCCGCCCTGCTCATCCTCCTTGCGCCTCCTTCAGCCTGCTCTCTTAATTGGCGCATAATTATGTAAACAATTCCGACGTCGTTCCGCCTAGCCCTGGTCCCCGTCCCCGCTTAACCGCGACTCTATACTTACCGGTGTCGTCGGCCGTGACAAATCGCGAAACTATTCCTGCTGAGACACGGGGACACGTGAGGTCGCGGAAGAAATTAGCAAGAAGCGTAATTAGCGTGCATTTGTGTGCGATTGCTCGAAGCATGGATCCGTGGACCTCGCTGCTTGGTTTTAATCGTCGACGATGACGCTGGAGAAAACAGCTCGGGAGCCGGTGACTCGACTTCTTGACGTATTTGGTGCGTGCTCGTGAGATAGAGTAACTTACATTTGGATTGATTTAATAGTTTTGTCGTGGGGCTGCAATACCTCTAGAATAGTCATACAGCCTGTAATTAGAGCTTCATCTCACCATCGTTTCAGGCTGAAAGTTAGTTAATAATACTATTAAACATTTTTTCACTTTGATGAACATTATAAAAGATGACCAAGTGAATTATCCACGGGTGAAAACGTCGACGGTTAACAAAGATCCGCGGTAACGACTTATTTACAGCGGATCAAGGCAGAACGAGGGCCCTGCTGGGATGAAAAGTGTAGGGCTCCAGGGGTGAGGAGTGGGTGGGGGTGGCGAGCCGTGCTTGCGGCAACATTATCTAAAATTCAAGCTGTAATTACTTTGCTGGGCGGCGCTCCGCTTGATTTATAGTCATCGCGCGATGCAGCTGCGTGGGTGTAAGTAATTAAAAATGTACCATCGCGTGGTACGGTAGCAACCCCCGCCCCTCCTCTCCGCGAAAGACGGTTTAGAACAGGGCGTTTGGAGTGTGGGAACCTGGGGTTGCTTCTTTTCTCCACCCCCCAGCTACCATTTCGTGTTTCGGCGGAAACGATCGTCCATTGAGCATTTAGGCAATACGCACAATCGTCACCGAAATTTTGCTAATCTTCCCGTTGCAAGGACTATTTTACAATAGTACTTTGACATCAATATTGAAGTCGTCGAAATATAAGTGCTAATATTTCAGAAACCGACTTCCCCAACTTTCCCTTATCTGGTAAACAATTATCATTCGCTTTTCCTCCAAGCTGTTTGTTAGAGTTTGGTGGATCAAAGATAATAGGCAAATAATAGGTGTATTAGAGGTGGCCGTGGTTGTGGAAACGTTCATCGGGCATTCGTTACAGAGTCGCCGGCGATTAACTGTCCGACCAGTGGGACGACGATCAATTCGATTCACGAGGACGTCGGCCATGGCGGTTAGTTGGCACAGTCTCCAGGTTAATTGGCCATTCATGGTTAATTTGGTCTGGCGCGAACCCGTAAGGCGATGGAAACGACCCTTCGACCCTCCCGAGACCGACTCGTCGATTTCGTATTCGTCTGGTGACAAGAGGGGTCCAGGTCTTCGATACCGATTCCGCCTCGACTCCACTCGCCACGGCCACGATTCTCGAATAATCTCGCGGAAGGCGAGCGCTCGAACGTCTCCACCTTGTGGACAACGCCTAATGCGGCAGCCCTCGTGGAAACGTTTGCTCGATACTTGCAGCGCGTATTAATTAACCCGCTACTAACGAGTGCGCTGGCAAATGGTTCGTGACCGTAGAACGGCGGACTTGCGAATTGTAACAGTTGTTACGGCGATAGTGGCTTGCGAACGAGGCTAGGGGGTGGCATGTAGATTGGAGAAAAACGCTCGCGATTCACGAGGGAAACGAGGGTGGAAAAGAGTTTCACCTCGAAACTTTGCCGCCTTGTTCCACGCCCTAACCCCTACCCGCAGGATTTATTTTCATCATAACGCTAATCTTGATGATTTTAATTGATTATCGTGGTTCCTGGCTACATCTTTACGTGTAGCATTTAGTACAGGACGTTTACCTTACATGCGCAAAGAGAAAGAGTTTTCTCATAAATTTGATCTCACCGGTGTCACAATTTTACGCTGAAATGTTCGCGCAACGGCATACCTCTTGCACACATTTCGATGCAACACCCTCCGCGCTGTTAATACCATTACACAAACTCAGGGAATCGTTCGGGTCCCCTTTCAATAATGATCCTCCGTACGTCGCCTCCCCTCGGCACTTGGACTTGAATTCATAATAATCCTCGATGACTGGCCGCGTACACGTCGAGGACATAGAATTCAAGAACACCTAGGGGAGATTACTAATGTGGGCTAACTACGGGCGCAGGGCACGGCGTTAAAGCAGCGTCGCGCCATGCCGACCCAATCCCAGGGAGATGCAGCAACTCCCGGTCGTTATTGCATTCTCCCGCGCGAGGGTCGGAACGCTGGAGAGCCGGGGAGGCAGGGAAGAGTTGTTAGACGGAGGAATACGTGGCGGCAGCGTTACCTATAACCTATTCCGTGCGCGTCAGTCCGCGAATGAAGTTCGCCCGACGGTTGCTTATCCACTTTCGTACGTGTTCCCTAAACGCGATACTCGCGGCCAGACCCGTGGCATCTTCCAAGTTATTACTTGGTCGGCGAATCCGCGATTCTGCGGACGCCACGCTCGCCTATTCTGCCTACGCTTCTTCGGATCTCTGGCTGATTTCACGGGCCAACCTCCTCGCCGAGGAAACTTCGTTACTTTGCATAGTAAATGCCTCTGCGAATCCAGCGTATCGACGGCATCTACGTGACACCAGATAGATTCGAAGTTTGTAGACTTGGTCGAGCGAGGTGCAGCCTCTTCTGCACGAATGCTTTGACAACTGTCTTGTGATTCGACTAATGTAATCGGCGACGCACGGCTGATACGCGTGGCTGTGCGATCGCTGGCTTTGGAGTAATTTCAATGATTACTTTAGAGTTCAGTTCCTATCTCGAGAAAGGGTACTGAAAGGGAGAGGTACTGTACTTGTTAGAATTATTGAAGCAGCGTAGCATCAAGTAGATTCGAAGATCATCACTGGCTTTTTAAGTACTTTAATGTATCGTCTGAAAAATCCTCTTTGAGAGTACTTCCCCAAGATGCACACAGTGTTAACCATTCCATACCATTGGTAAATCAGAATTGCGATATCATAGCGTATCGATGATCAAACCAACCCCCGTGCGAGATACCGCGTGCACCAAGAAGGGACCAAAACTGGGATGAGCGAAGGGAGCCCCAGACACCGCAATTCGCACATTGAATGCCTTGCAAGGTTCCTTCACCTCCATCCACTTCGAGACCCTCGTCCATGGTTTCCTAGATGGTCACGTTATCTGGTATCAAGAAAGGAGGAGGACGAGCGACAGACATGGACAGGGAGGGCGAGGCAGAAAGCGAGAGAGACGTCGACCACTTTGGTAATCTTCGAGTTTACAAGACGCAAACAGCTTAGGTGGTAACGCACCGATAAGATCGGAGCCTCTCCTTTCCCGATATACCGCTGATAGCCGTCGTTAGGCCGTGGTTAGGACTTGGGCGAACCTCTATAGACGCGCTCCTTTGCCCTAGTCGTCGTCCCGTTTCCCTATCTGGGATCTTCGTGTACCTTGGCCGGTGATAAGGATTTCCTGCGCTCAATACCGCTTGCGACGGTAGATCATATTGCGCCGCGGTGAATTTCAACGGGGAGCATGAGGTTGGCGACTTAATAGCGAAAGGTGTGTAACGTATAGCTCGCGCTGGCCGCGGAGGAGGTTTCAATTCCAGGCCTGGCATCCCTTATCCTCGCTAGCCACAACCGGCTAGAGGCGTAATCTAAATTAATGTTCGCCTATCCCCCGCATAAACCTGCGAATTAAAGCACGGCCGACTTAGCGTCGCGCCCCGCCCGCGCTGATAGAAATTGCGATCTCAAAGGCGACTCCACGGAAGCCGTTCCCTCTCGCGGGATATGGATTTCAGCTCGGCTCGTTCGCCGCACGAGGGTGGATTTTTTTTTCGCATATTTCACGCGCTCGCGATGCCGGACGGTGCGCGGTTAATTATTTTCGGAGACGATCGATGCGTGGTGTTTATTTTTAAGTATACAAGGGAAACAGGAAGAGGAAGGGACAAGGAAGAGACGCGTTGGGGTTGTTAGACGATTTTTTTTGAAGGGGGTCGACAGGAAGGGTGGCAGCCTCGGTTTCCCGCGGCACACGGCGAGGGGATGCATTCAGCGGCGGGTCACTCGAGGAAAAGAGGCCATTTCACAGGTCTTTGCGCCGCGATTTACCTTCGATGGCTCGTTTAAACCTGAATCCCCCCCGCGTTGCTTCGGGATAGATCGGAAATAGGTATGGAATTTACGCCCCTTGTTTCGTCCGATTCTCTTTACGAGACGCTACCCTATTATTTGTCGTTGCTATCGGGAAGAATCTCAAGTCGCTTTAACAAGAACACCCCTCTATTACGTTCATAATCAACATCTAAACTTATAAGATTGCTTATTCTTCATTAATCACAGCCAAAGCAGAATCAAGTTTCTCGTGCACACAACCATTTATTCCCACACGTTTCTACAGCAATCTAAGACCTAAAAAGATTCGCCGAATTCCACTCCGAGGAACAGTACGCAGACGCTTTCATCCCTCTCCGAAGCTCGAAACCTGCGGGAGATGGTGTTCCCCGAAACACTCTCCTCCGCGAGAATTCACGAGCAACCATTCTTTTTCCCATTACGGGATGCAAATACACGGGGCTAATTTTCATTTTGCGCGTATTAAAATCCAGAATTCCTCGGTTGCGCAGCTGACGTGGCGGGCGGGGGATTCGAGGGGGGCAGGGGGAGGCCGCCTTCGGGATAAGAAAGGTGGATCGCGCGGCGGGGCAGGGGGTGTCGCGGGTGGGAGAGGGTGGAACGCTCCGTTGGGATTAGTCGGAAAGCGATTTCATCCTCGTGGGTGGATGCAGCCAGGAAAACGTACCACCTCCCCTCCCCTCCCTGTTTGCTGGCGTTACCTTGGCTTGCCTCCCGCGAGAGGAAAGCCGGGCGAAAACCAAAGCCCGAAATTAGAATACAAACCCATCAGCGGCGGCGTTCGTGGTCTTAGGACCCCATGTGCTCGCGCGGATAGAGAGGGAAAGATGGATGAAGCGGGACACCGGGATCCAGAAGGAGGCTGTGCTTTCGAACAGAGAGTCTAATTTACATACGCTCCATAAGAGAGACACCGGGTAGGGGGTGGATGGCGGAGCGCGTAGAAGACGCGTCGTTCTGCTGGAAAATACTGTAATTGGTTGCGTCGCTAGCGAGAGACGAGAGATGAATTCCGAGATTCGCGACGGATTTCAGCGGAATCTGTTCCATCCGGGAGGATCTCGCTGTAAGACGAGCTATGGAAAATTCGCGCCTCGCGCTGCCGCTCAATTGGGGCGCACTTGTGAGTTGCAAACGGGGCGACTGCCATACATCGTATTTTGGTGAGTAGAAATATTGCTGAAGCAGCGATAGGATAAAGATTTTACCCTCGTTCCTCGCTCGCGCTTTACGCAGCATAGCAAGGTAGATAATTTAAAGAGTAAATTACTTGAGTAGTATTTATTATCAGCATTTCTTATGCAGTGGGGGCCTAGATTCTAGAATATATCACTGCCAACCAATTTCCTCTTATCTCTCTGAAATCATGATTCAATGAAAACGAATCATTTATAAGAAGAAATTCATCTCGCCGTTTCAACTCTCGCTTCCATCGGAAATACTTGCCCCCATTTTCCGTCCATTCCACACAGTGCTGCAACTCCCAAGCACGGTTTTCCGCTGGCCGTTTCGTGGTAACGAATCGATTTTCTTCCACCGTCACGGAGGTTCTCCGTAGACGAACAAATTCTCCGTGGACGACGAATGGACGTTTATTGCAATTACTGCAGCGGTCGTGTTTGCACCCGGCGGTCAGGCCAGGTGGGTGGACAGAGAAGCCCAATCCTCGGCGACTGTCCGCCGGGGGTTGGGCCGAAAGTTTCCAGAAGCCTGGAAGCCCCGACGACCAACGGAAACTTTGTCCAGCACTCTGGATGGCTGCTTGGTTGGCTAGAAACTCGACGAAGCCCAGTCAGCTACTCCCTGCTGCCGGCCATCGTCGTCGTCGTCTCTCCTCTTGGTCGCCGTTGCGGAGCTCCGACGATGACCGCGTCGTTCACGTGGACGCGCCTTGTCCTCTCCTTTCGCCCATGCAGACGATAATTACCGCAGCGACCGCTTTTGTCCCGCCACTGCCGCGCCAAGGTTTCCTCCTGTTCTCGTGGGCCCCTTTGTCAGACGTTAAACGGACCTTCTGGAGCGTTACCTTGCAGCCATTACTGTTACCGCGAGCTTGGGGTACAAGGAAGGCGTGTACCAACCGGCTAGTTGCAAGCAAAACCTTCTACACGGTCGTTCCGCATGCTGGCCAGGTCATTTAAGAATCTGAATGATTAGTTTACTTACCTTTCGAGTTTCGCATGGACGTGATGCAGGGGTAGTAAATTCTGGAAGGGGAAGGTGTTGGTAGACCTAAATCCTTAGGTAATTAGAGTAGCATTTATTCCAGGGTATAGAATGTCACTCTTCACATATCACACAGTGGTAGAAGAGTCCTCCAAGAGTCACAGCTCAGAAATCACTCCGCATTAATAAATGCCACTAACATATTCACATTTATGGGCCTATACTCCTACAATCGGGCACGTTTCAGATATTAATCCGCTCGAGGAGTTTCACGTTAATCGTAAACGGTGTTTTCGCATACGGAGCGAGGGCGCAGAATTTTTTACCGCAGGGCCGGTATCTTCTCTCGCAAATGGAGTCTCCCCCTCGGTTAACCGAACGTAGTGGGGTGTGAGATAATAGCCGTTTGTCTGGTAAATATTGCTCTACGCGTATGGGACTGTGTCTTATAAATAAAATAGTGACTCTTAAAAAATAGGGGAGTATTATTAACTCGCATTAGAGCGCGGTTCCTCAACGGCGCCCGCCTTCTCCCTCTTTCCTCTTCGTCGCGGAGAGTGTTGGGGTCGCGGCGAGGACGCAGCTGATGCCACGGCACCGCAGGCTCGTAAAATAATCTTCCGCGCGGTGAAACGGATTAAGAAAGTGGAGGGACGCGTTGCGCGGGGCCGAAAAAAGAGGGCACTTGCATCGGAAGTGGAGGACGATTACCGAGGAGCAGAGGCTTCTTCCACACGCCGCGGCATAACCGTACGCTGCTCAAGTTCCGGCACATAAGTTCGTTGCTTTAGCGATCCTTGGAAGAGTCTGTGGCGTCAATGGAATGACACGCAAGGCAGGGCGAAAAATATCACTCCTGGTCACGAGAATCTCCCATATTGAAAGTGGTGCCAGTAGGGTGCATCTGCGCCAACCCCTAGCATCCCCTCATCATCCCTTTGATTACTCAAAGTTACTTCTCTCTTCCAAGACGAAACTTGCAAGCATACACTGCTTCGGATTTATCCACAATCACCATATACACTTGGAAACTACCCGATAGATTTGCTCCGACAATATTACTCTCCTTTACAATTTTGGCGTGAAATAATTATACGACGCGTATGGGTCTAAAGTGGAGGAACAACGCTGAAAGAGGGATAACAATAACTTTTTTAATCACGAATAGATGGGTGAATAACCCTTTCGGTGGCCGACGAAATATCTCGATGAAGGATTTCAAAAGCCCGTGATGCCGGTATGATATGATCTTTTAATGGCCGCTTTGTGGCTGGATCCATTGCCGAGATCTAAGAAGACTCCTGGCGGTTGGTTGGCACAGGTCCCCGGTCTCCTTGTCGTCTTTCCCGTGTAAGCACCCAGGAACGTGATTCCTTTCCTTCTCCTCAGTGTCCCGGGTCCCTCCAACCACCCCTTCGCGGCTCTAGTCCTGTCTTGCTCTCGTTAACCGAGCGAAAGGACCGACAGGTCGACCGACCGGCGGCTGTGTCGGTGCTTAATTTTCCCCTCGTAATTACGCGGGCAGAGCGCGCAAGACGAAGACCAAGTATTGTACCAAGGAGGGTGCGGACCGCTGGGAATAGCTCGTATATCCGCTGGTAGCTACCCGCCCAGCCAATGTATAGAACTCCTGTCGAAGCTCCTCGCAGGCCACGGAATAAGATGCAAGAAAGTTCGACGATAATCGCGCGGCATTCTATCGCCAGCATTCCCGAATCCCGTAAACCCTGGAATTTTAGGGGTGGCGCTTCGGGGGAGTGCAGTTGCTCGCGGACGATCCGCGATTCCGTTCGAACCTTTCGGGGTTAATATTTTTCCTTCCTGCGTGGATAACTTTACGACGTTGGCATTTCTGTGGGAAAGTCTTTAGTGGTGGTATTAGCGTGTTATCTGAGAGAGTTGCTGTACCAGTGCTAAGACTGTAATCTCGGTGCTCAGTTCCTATTACGTTCATTTACTATATTTCAGAATATTAGAGATTATCGTGAAACCATTTTTATTTCTCGTGCAGATAGATTGTTCCAGAAAGAAGATCCTGTTTCTTGGATTCGAGGTGTAGGCACAGTGTACGTAGGTACTATTTCAGAGACACTCTGTGTATTTGACTGAGGTGTGTGTTAGATAGCACGTAAATCGTTAAGATCGAAAGACCAAGGGTGTTTCCAATAGTGGCGCGTCTATTTATGTGGGGGGCGACAATCTTGGCCGCAGTAGCTGCAGGGGAAACTGTCGGACCAGGGCTCGGCTGGGCGGGCGCATGAATTGGCTATTAGTAGTTCGAAACAGTATGCTCTAATGGCGACCTGTTGGCCTTTGCTCGCGTCGTTGTGCCAGCCCACCCACTCTTGCTCGTCCTTCATTAGCGCGAGTCCTTGCGTTTCAACCATTCCCTACCATCAACAGCGCGGCGCGGCTTAGGTGGGTGGATGGCGAGACAGCTAAAAGCTGTCTTTACGCTGACGAAATGGACGAAGCGTTATTATGAGAGTATAGTCTTGGAGCCGTGGAAAATGACTTCCTTCTGATAGCCTTGATGGACCATTGTCCCAACGACAGCGAATTCAGGGACCTGGA
Organism: Andrena cerasifolii; assembly: GCF_050908995.1. NCBI lineage: Eukaryota > Metazoa > Arthropoda > Insecta > Hymenoptera > Andrenidae > Andrena > Andrena cerasifolii. Next base: position 4,226,966 of record NC_135126.1, on the reverse strand, counting down.
ACGTTACTCCAGCATCGAGCGTTTCGAAACTCTTACGTGCACGAACTGTCAAACTTTATGATGATGGAATATTCTGCAGCATTATGTACAAGTTTCACTAATTTTTCTGCATTTACGGGATGCAAAGTTCTCTGCAGCTCGTTGCATTTCCCATTCCTTGGTAGAATCGCTCTTTCAGTACCTGAGAACAAGGAATCCTTCTCGAGCTACTCGATCGGTTTTTCTGCAGAGTAATTGTTAAGCAAAGCGAAGGGTTCATTTGGAAAAGAATATTGGCAACTTTTTGACGCTGCGGAAAGTCGAGCAAGAATGTGAAAGATTTCTTCAAAGGGTTCCTCCGCGTCACAGGCCTTTTGTCTGTACCCTGAAAAAAGCTATCGACTGTTTTCACTGACGCCGTCTTTTTTGTCGGTGTCTCTTCAGAGGAAAGCTGCGCAGCGTCCAATTCGATGCTGCATTGCTTCGCGAGTAAATTCCTATTTGCACTTAGCCTTATTAGAGAGGATGCAGGGAGTTAGCCCATTGTTTCATAGAATACTACGTTTGAAACAATTCAGTCCAGATTTTACAGCTTTCATTCCAATCTGAAAGTTCTCTACGTCCATGGGGGGACGTCAGAAGGCTCCTGATTGTCGTTTTATCAAATTTCTACCCCCAGTGCTCTGTCCTCCGTTCCCTGTGTCACAGACATTGATCTTGGACGAATACCTATTTCGTCTCCGCGATGTTTTCGTGAATCCCGTTCGCCTCTTCCCGAAGATTTTACCAGGATGAAAGCATTTCGCTGCTCTCTTGCTCGCTCCCTTCGGCGGATAGCTCGTGCTCCCTGATAGAATCCAAAATCCTAGCATTTCTGCCACCCCATGGGTCTGGCACTCCTTAAATCGAAGAGACGTCTAGGTCTCGCAGTAGCGCCACCCTACAACCACCGTCAACCATCTCCATCGCCCGGACGGAGCCTTTACAATACGTCCTGAGCAGCCAGCTACCCTTTCTCTTAACGTCCAAAGTTTTCAAAGTACGACGTTCAATGGGGGCCGTCGTATATATGGCTACTACCCCCTGCCTCGTCCTTCCTTCGTGCTCCTTTTTCTTCGTCCTGCGTTCTCCTCCGTGCCGTGGCTGACGCGCTTTGTGAAAGCCACCGAGATAACGGCGGGTAGTGGTCTGTGAACCGAGGCCGGGAAGCGACCAAAATAACTGTGGTGGTTTGTTATAGCCACAGATGGATTATTTAACCCGATTGCGGTTTACTCCTTGCTATTTTTCACTTTCATCCGCGGCACATTTTCAGGGGAATCGTTAATTCCTGTTGTTCTACTTAACCCTGGCTTTCTCTGGTCCTTATAAAGAAGCTAGGAATCATGCAGTAGTATTGGAAAAAAGACGGTAAATCGAAGATTCGTACGTCCAAAGGTGTAGGTACCGAGATCTTCGTATAATCGACGAACTTGTCCACAATCGCGAGAACGCGAGGACCAGACTTCATAGTAAGCTATCGCGTTACCTAACCATCATGAAGAACCATTGAAGAGTCCTGGCAACTGGGGTACCCCTTGTTTCAGTCACGTAACCGTCTTGCACGGTAGCTTTTCGATCTGGTCTCAGGAATCGGCAGCGGGGAATGTAGAGTACAGTGGACGAGTAGGACCCAGCGCGATACGGGGATGGAGATAGGGGTGGGACGGGTCTTCCCTTCCTCGTTGGGTGGCTGGCTGGTCGTCCTTTGTTGACGGTCTCCGCCGTTCCACGGAAACAGTCGCCAGGAAGCGAGCTAGCGCAACGACGAGGACGCCCACCACCGTGACGTCATACACCACTGACTTCATCTCGTTATGTTACGTTCTTGGACGAGACGTCGGATGCAGGAAGCCTACCGTTTCTCCCTGTCCCTCCATTCCTCGACGCCGTCGTTTCCACCCCCCTTCCACGTGTCTCTGTCACCCCCTCGCCTGACCCTCTTCGTTCTCCAGCCGTTCAACCCGTTAGCTCTTAGGTGGCCCGTATGGCGGACTTGGAAAGCCGCAAGCCATCCGGGAAGACAGATACTGGGGGATCGATATTGCTTAAAGTCAAGTGGAAAAGTCGCCACGCGACTGGTCACGGAGATGAGGCGTCATGGGTCTCCGTTTAGATGCTTCAAGGGGGACATAGGATTCGAAGTACCAGCTTTTTAGGTGTTAGGGTTTCCTTGGTCGTACAGATCTGAAGGATGTGATGGTCCAGGTTTCATAATTAAAAATGATCTCAATTTCATGTTCCGTCTAATCATCGTTAGTGTAGATTACTTTCAGCAATCTGAGTTGGACTTTGTCAGAGACACCTGAAGTGCATACGCGTGCTTCCTCAACCCCTATTAAAATCACTCTATATATATATACGACTCTAGTGCCACTACGATTGAAAGGGTAACATCCCTGATAATGGTTACCAAAAGCTCAAGCCCACTTTTATCTGTGCAATACTCGAAACACAAGCCCAGAAGAAGTTCTTGCCACCGTGCAAGCTCCCAAAACCACCCGAACGCTTCATCTGCCTACTGCCTCCGCTCAGGTGGCTCCTTTTTTTCCCCCGTTGCCTCGAGAGACTGCGAAATCCCGTTAGGACACGACAATAGAATAGTGTAACGAGCGGAAACGTTGATTTCGATTAGGGTCCCGTCGGCGTGGGGTAAACGTAAGTAAGCAGGCATCCAAACACGCGTCTAAGGGACTCTGAGTAGCAGTCTGAGTAGGAAACTGGGAGGCGCTACTTCGTTGTGTCGGCGGCGCCGTGAATTTATGGGGCCGTAACAGCGACAAGTGGTTCACAAGTCGCCGGTGGCATCACCGTTTGGCGCCCACCCCGCCAGAGAAGGGCTTTCTCTCGTTTCGCTCTCACCTCCCTTGCCCGGAACGAAATAAATTGGGTTTACCGTGGAAGAGGAGCCGTTGCTTCTCTCCCATGCGCTACCACGAGCCGCTCGTCTGCCGCTGCACGGATTTACCGGTAACGCGGCTGATTTTACGCGCCCCCCTCCCCCCTGCACGCTGCCGTGTCACCAGGAGGATAATTATGCAGCCTCCGCTAGCTACTTGCTTAAATCTTACGCGTGAATACGCGCCTTCCTCCCTCGCCCTGTAAAGACTCCCTGCTTCCTGTAATTCTATTGTGGTACGGTGGTGAAACGAGTGAGGGTCATCTTTAGTGGCACCTATTTAGTATAATACAGTTTTATTTTAAAGCTTTGGGGTTTGGTACTTGCTGCACTTTTGATAAGATATGGGATTACTTTGACAGTTATTTAAGGGACTCTACGTAAATGGGACGGTAAAAAATATGTTTAAAATACTCGTGATTCAGTGACGTGTTTATTTCACACAGAAGTAGTGTTTTATAATTGACAATTAATGCAATTTGAATGTTCCTCTTCCTGTCGGACTTAATCCGTAGGTAGAACAAATTGTATCGACGTTCTTTGGTTCACTTTGACGGCCTCGTGAGTTCCTTGCGGTGTACAGTTCGTGAAAAAACCTGATCGGTGTTTGTTAGCATTTTCAGTTAGAACGAAGTGTCGGGAAAGGGGGATTCACGCAATAACACCCAGTGATTCGATTGGAGGCCCGTGTGGTGTGAAAGCGACAGCCAGCTCTCGCCTCTCTTTCGCTCGTTGCTCGCTCACCCTCTCCCACCCTGATCCTCTCGAGCACTTTGTAGGTCGTGCCTCCACCCCGGGCACCCCTTTCGAGAGCGACGGTTTAAAGCGTATTAATTAACCCTTTATTAGACCCGAGTGAAAACCACCGCTTTCGCGCTGGCGCGAGATGAGCCCGATTCAGGAGGCCAGCGCCGCGTCTGGATTCGCCCTGGGTATCGTTCAGTATTTATGAAAAGCTTCCAGGATACTTTCAGCCGACTCATCCCCTTCTACTTTTCCCCCTCGCCGCCTTGGATCGCGACAAATCCGAAGTCAGCATTCTTTTCTCGAAGGAATCTCGTGAACGCGTCTCGTCTATAACCGAGGGTGCACGATAATCTCGTATCTTTAGTGAAGTGTGCTTTAGATTTTGTACACTTGAAATTAGAAACGCTATAAGAAACCTATTCAATATATTCTAAGGAAAATTCTGCGGGTACTTTTTTTAGTAAGTGACTAACATTACCAATTAAAGCTGCTTGTTAATTCTGTTTGTTCAGGGACGAATTGGGAGGGTAGTGGAACACGAGAGTTTTAAAATGATATGTTTTCATTATAGTATGGGGCAATAGACAATAGTGATTAATTGAAAATTGTCAGGGTAAGTTACACTAATTACCCTTCAGTGTTTTGCTGTAGTCAGCATTATTCTTCCTACCCTTCTCTGAACGCTCAGCATCATCTTGTTAGACAAGAATAATTTCCTCCCGCGATCAACACGTCAACTATCCCATGTTTCTTGCTTCAATCGAAACGTTTTTAAGTCGTAATTCAATCGAGTCGCGCTGCTCTCCTCGACCTACGATCCAAAGGGAACCAGGGTTACGGGGGTGGCGGTGCAAAGAAGGAGAAAAGACGTACAATACGGGGGCATCTGAGAGGGAAAGAGAGCCGTTTGTCTGTCGAATGGTCCACATATATCGCTCGTAACGCTACTCGCTCTCCTCGAAGGGGTGAGTGTGCTCAATTTGCCACGTCGAGGGTCGCAGGAGCCGGTGTACCTACCAGAACGTAAAGGAAGGGGATGGCGGAGAAGAGTCGTGGAGGGTGTACGGGTCCCTCAGAGGGACGTAGGACGAGGCTGGAGATGTAGGGCCTCGGGTGGCACGATGTACGATGGGATCGAGATGAGATTGTCCCGCTAGAGTCTCCGCGCCTCTCTCTCGCACCTTTTCCCGCCCCCCTCGTTCTGTCCCTCTTGCTTTTCTCTTGCGCCGGCGAAACTACCCTTTACCCTTAACGGTCCTTCTTCTTCGATAAACTCTTTACAGGCTACGGGACTTCGATACCTCACTAGTCTCGGCTCTATGGCCCCATCGACGGTCTCCGAGGGAATATTTGAATACAGCATAATAGGTGCTTCTCGTCGTGCCCGGTGATAGTCAATAAGTTCGTGGCATTAGTGTCCTGACGTTGTGGCTGCGAGGAATTCCAAGGATCCTGTAAACTTTATGGGGCTTTAATGCCAAACTGCTTTATCTCTACACGATTCATCGTAAAGTATCGATGCTCTTCTATCTGATGTTCAGTCTTCTTCGCGCAGCATAGGAAAGTATTTCGAACGGAACACATTGAAAATTACGCTCAACGTTCAGACGTGGCACCGTAGACATCTGCAGGCTTGGTCTCAAGACGCAACGTGCACTTGATAGCCTTATCCTGGGGCAAAGATCCTTCGGGAAGGGGCACGAGATGATTTTCGAGCGCGAACTCGGATAACACTGCGGAACGGGAAGATGCAGAGAGAAAAGGAAAGAGGTGGTGTTGGATACCGAAGGGTTAGTTCAGACACACGCGAAGAAGCATGCAATACGAGACAATGCGGATATTGGACCAGGGAAATATTGTAGCACAATAGCTGTTCTATGAGTAGAAGCTGAAGATGCTGATCGTGCGAGGTAATGCGAGTAGACAAACTCCAGGGCACGAGAAAAGTCCTAGCTGGTTATCAGGGTTTGTCGTGAGGGACGAAGGACCTGTACTTAAATGTGGGTTCATTATGAAACGGACATCATGGAATAAGGCATCTGTTCACGTTTTAATGAATAGATAACAATTACAATTGAAAAGATGTTAGAGCATTCCAAATTCTACTTTCCTCATTTACAATTGCACTTGAAAAGCTACTGTACCCGCAATTACAGTGATTGCGAGTAAAGATCACTAGCACAGTGAGACCTGAATTAAACTCTTCATCGCTTCGTACCAACATGCGTCAGAAATCACTTACCATTCCTGCAAAGGGACGTTGCCGCCATATCTTCGCACACCTCCAAGCACTGGCATCGAACATCCCAAACAGACTTCCTCCACCCTGGGAGCCTTTGCTGGGTGGAATTCTAGCCCGACGACGCGTAATCCGTGGACTTCTCTTTCGGAAAGCCGGTGTCATCGAGGCGGACGGGTAATAACAGACACAGGATCGGGCTCAATCGTGTGAGACCCCGGGGATTCTCGGGATCGTGGATCGACTTTCCCACTGGCGGCACGGGAAAAACGAAGGGGGAAACTATCTCCCTGCAGCCTATGGAGGTATTCGTCGAACGTTTCGCGACGGGTTAGCCGGGCTCTCCGTGCAGCAGGAGCAAAAGTAGGACCTGTTTAATGGAGCTCGAGCCATTCTGGAAATTTGATCGGCGAGAACAGCCAGCCAGCCGTTTCGCCGTTTCGCCGTTTCGCCCCCCGCCCGTTCCACCCCCGTAGTCTTTCCTCGTTCTCATTCGCTTTCTTTTCTCCGCGCCCCTGCCTCTCCCTCACTCCCCGTCGCGGCTGCTCGCCTTGCTCGCGCTGTCTCGCGTTCCGTCCAGGATTCCAATTGCGAGCCCAACTTTGATTTGATTCCGTTCGCTGTCGTTCTTTTTCCGCCTTTCCACCCTCGGACGCAACAAATCTGCAGCGGACGGTGGCATTACACGGGGAAATGTCTTCAGTCGTGCACCGCCCTGTAACTCGATACTTGCTCCTCGAGGGATTCACTTTAATTGAAACGGCTCCTAGGTGAATGACGAATGACGAACGGGCTTGTTGTTAGACGAATCTGAAAGCTGTATGAGGCGTGTTTTAGGAAACGTGTGAGTGGAATATGGAATCCTTTATCTTTTGTTACTTCGATTTTGGGATAACTAAACTCTTTAATCTTCAGAAACTTCCTTCAGAATTTTCTCACTCCATTTAGTGGACTTTTATACATTTCGTAGCGCGAAGCTTATCCTAGTATAAAAAACGGGACAGAATAGTGCTGACCGTAAGGAATGTAAAAAAACGACCAGATCAGCGACAAGTAGTGGCCCGGCGACGGGTAGTTTTGGAAATTTACTGTCCCTTTGACCGACCATCGGGGAGATGTAGCGCTTTCTGTTTGCATGCAAAGCACCACCAGTCGACTGACCATGGGCGCCGGAGTACCATTGTGAAAACGTAGGAACGCATACGCGGGAACGCTCTGTGTTCCTTTTTGCCCGCAGAGCGATACGAACTTGGGCAGGAAGTGACATGCTTGCGAAATGGGGTGAAAATTCCGTGGCGGGGAAAAAGGCAGCAGAACCGTTTTCTATGCATACGTAGGCACGTCCTGTGCATGGGGCAGCATTGTCGTGGATACGCGTACAGAAATATCCGCGAACGGTTGACGTTTTCTTGCTGTGCAACGACCGCTCCAGTTGCCAACGATTCCAATCAATTATTCCTGGTACACGTCAGAATGTTCCCGTTTCCGCCTTGACTTATTGCTGCTAATAATTGACTGATGTGGCAGCTGCAATTATAGGTATACCGGGAGGGGGTGTTAGAACGCGATAAGGAATTTGCTTGGAAGTAGGTCTGTTAGTATTGTTGCTGTGAACTATCAGCGAATCGAGTTTCTCTAAATACTTTTATCCGTAAGGAAAAGTAAAGACTGCTTGCTAAAATATTTTTTGTGCGAGTCAAGTCTGCTTCCTCTCGTATATTTCATATTAAAGTCAATTGCTCGAAAGAGGCAATTTTTCAAATTCCACATTTGAAAGGATTTAGCCCCTACCTATTTAGCCCCAAAGTTACTATGCATCAGATAAACTGAACATCCTGTACGCATCGATCAAAACGAAACAGATAGCATCGATGAAATAACGGAACCAAATGGGGGTAAAAAATGTGTATAGGAAGAGACGGTCCTCAGACATGGGGTCATGGGTGCCTTGTTTGCGCGCCCATTCTCTGCATGCCCATCCTTGACCGTGGCCGTCCAGGGCGGGCCGCCGAGGAGAGGACCCTCCGTGGCCATTACTCGGATGGCAAACACACTTGGGCCGTTGGTTTGTCCTTCCACCCTGGCCGCATATAGCGGCCCGACCCCCTGTGTATCGGCATGAGATTTCTATTTAAATGAGAATCCATTAGACTCTCAAGGCGGGCTCGTACAACGGTGCCCCGAGAAACTTTCCTCCTACCGGATACTAATCAGCGTTTCCTGCTGCGTAAAACGGGGAACACCCCACCCAGCTTCTTAAAAATCTCACGATATTCGCTCGTACGTCCGCACTGCCGATCGTTCTGGAACGTCTGCGGGAAAGAACATTGTAAGAGGTTGTTCGAGATGGTTTAACGGTGCTGTGGTAAGAATAAAGACGATTTTCGCAAACGGAGCTACATAACTTTCAAAATCTGTGATCTACTTGAAGAGACTACATCTCCTGAAGACTAGAATTTCCGAGTAACTGGGATAAGTAAGCTCGTATCTAGTAGCTAGTAAGTTATCCATTCGAGTGGTTGTTATCTCTATTAAAAATCTTCTCTTAAACCCATCATCATCGTTCAAAGCTGGTAATCTAAGGGCCAAGGAAGCAACGACTTGAGTGCACGCCACGAGTCCCCCTACATTCGTAACGTATTCATAACCGTGCGCGCGGTCGGGGTGCACATTTCCATCGAAATCTCTGTGCCCGGCACGCGGCTTAATCGTCGTTAATGATAATACAAGTGTCCCAGGCTCGCGCAGAATTTCCACTAACGCGCGTTCTCAAAGCCTCCCCCCCGATGAAGCAACATGCGTGGATGGGAGCGCGGTTCTTGAGTGGCTAACGGTGGAAGACGAGCGTGTACCGGCGCTCATTCTGCTTGCAGGTCCGCGTCGCGAGGGGCTTGGACCTATTTACGTATATTGGGAGGGCATCATTAAGAGAGAGCGACAGACAGAAAGCGCGCGGAAGCAAGGGAGAACGGGGATGGAAGACGCAGAAATGACAAAGCCGCTCGTTAGGCCCTCCGAGGGTCCTCACGAGCAGCGCCAAGGGTGAGAACGTGCTTAGGCCTCGATCCGTCCCTTCGACCTACGCCTTTCTCTCCCCCCGGCCCTCGTTCTCTCTGACCTCTCCTCCGTTGCGTGCTCTCCAACACCCTTTTCGCGATGGTCACTTGCGGGCCTCGAGGAACGCTCCAGGCGTACCGTGACCGTCGCCGAACGTCGTGATTCCGCGGAGACTTCCATAACAGGTTGCTCTCGGCCACTTCTTCCCGACTCCCCTGACAATCTCCGCGTTCCTTGTCCCTGTCCAATGCTTACTAGCCAAGATCTCGATGCGATTGTTAATTCTGGATGGGTCGTGAAACAGTGGAGACGGTGTCTGCATCCGAGCTACGTTATTTGTTATTGCCGGTGATGCACGCTGATGCATCGTTACAGCTGAAAGCCGCGAAGTCGTAGGAAGTGAGTTACTGCACCATTGGTAATTACGTGTTGACAACATCCGTCTAATGGTGCCACGCTCGTAAACTCCCTATCGTCTTCCCGCTTCTCCTCTTTCGCTGGCTGCTCCGCGTCTTTGCTCCTCGGAGCGTCATATTATCCCGCCTTATGCTTCCACGCGGCGTGATGTTACGTTTTACAAATTGTGACGCCTTAAGGCGCTAGGTAGTTTGAACTAGGACATCCATATGCCTCTGAATATCTCTGGTTACATGGACTTAGTGCCCTTTCACCACCTTTCGATAACCCTTTTCCTATCGCGCAACTTTTTCTCAACAAATTCCCCTTTAACCGCCCCACCTTCTGGGCAGATTCATCGACAAAATCCCTCTCATAACCACAAGTCCCTTTCCCGCAGCAGTGCTCTCCTAATCACGCCCCATCATATCGTCGAAGCGACCGGAACATCGGAGATTCACGGCACCCCATTCCCTCATCTCCCTCCGTATTAATCTCCTCGTCCACCTGTGATTCGACCGCCTGCTGGACACTTCGAGGCGTCTCTGGAACCCCCAGAAGGAGCCGGGGCGCGAATAGCGACAGATTCGTGGGCGTTTCGGGGAATTCGTCGTCTGTACACGTTGTCGCTGGGAGCTGGCAATCAGTCAGTCTGACAGTTTTGCCCGCGTAGGTGACCCGAGGTGTCGGGGGTGCGTTCCATCACTTTCCGTCCGTGATGTATGCATGAGGTCGCGACCGGTAGCAATCGCGGTACACACGCGTCCCCCAAGTAGCCAGCTTCTCCGCCGCCACCGCCTTGCCATTTCCCTATGAATATATGAATCGAACCCACGGAGTTATACGGACGTTGGGTACTCGTGGGGGCCTGCGGTCATACGTTACCGTCGCGAGACGCTCGCGTCCTGGTTTCATCCCCTGGCGCTAATATTACCGCGAATGTATCACATTGCCGCTTCGTCGGCACGCGTACCGCGGTACCTCTGCTCACGGTCCACGAAATAATTCAGCGCCGCGTCTGTTACCCGTAATCGACTTATTTCTTCGACTGACAAGACGTAAGAGGGTAGTTTGTTAGGATTCGTTGCGCGCTCGTGGCGGATAATTTGTCGAAGTGTTTTCGGTAGGTGTGCACAAGTGGGAATGGAAGTAGGTACAAATGGAAGGGGATGCGGGATGCGTCGCGCAGTTGGTGCTAATTGCGTGTAGCGGGAAGATAAGAATTCGTACGAGTGAGGAAAGGGTGGAGATAGGCGGATTATCTTAAGGATGCGTCTCCTTTCCATAATTACGCGGCGAGGAGCTCTCATATTTCCCGATTTTCCCAAAGCCACGTTCGACGCACTTACTTTGGTCTTAGTGCTCGATCCTATCTGGTGTCCCTTTGGGCTCAGCAAAGGGCCCAAGTCCAAAACCCAAAGGCTTAACGAGTTGCGCGTACTTCGTGCAAGGCAAGTCAGCTCGCGACGTTACAGGGTGGTAATGGAGTTAATTGCCGGCAGCGGGCGAAACCGGGGGCTTACAACTTGAGATACCCCGCGCACCTGATACCAACAAATTGCTTGGTTCTTACATTACAACGTGATCCAGCGCGGTCTTCCCTGTGTATCCAAAGTCGTGGACCGGCGGCGTCTTTAACGCTACGCGTAGATATTAGACGCTGAACTCTTATTAATAAGTCAGTGGAAAACTAAACCGTGTAATCGTTATATTTATTCTTGGAGGGAGCCGAGTTGGACGGATGAAAATATTTTTAATGCTAATTCCATAAAATTCATTAGGTGATTATAAAAATTTATTTAAACAATGAAATCCAGTTTTCTTTTCCTTTCACAAAGCTATTGAGTTACTTCAGGCGTGGTTACATTAATGTCCTTTTTCCTTTTTCTTTGGCGGGTGCCAGGCACCTTGCTCCCTCCCCCCTCTGGGCGCGCCGCTGTTACTGAACATTGCTGAAATCATTAATCTTTCCCTGATTATTACCACTCTTTCGAAGCACCGTAGAAATGAAATTTGAAGGGATAATTGGATCCTTAAGGGGTATAGCGCTGATAGTCGCCGCGTAGCCTTCGAATAGCCAGAATCTGTCAGCTGCACCATAACTTTCATTGTCAGGAACGCGTCCCCGACAAAGTTGCGGTGCACGTTATCCGCGTAACTCAACGCTGCAGATAGAACGGCTCGCGAAATAGGATAATACCTCCGCAGGACGTTCCAGCCGCGTTGTCGAGGGACGACGACTAGCGCAACACAGAAAAGACATTAGCCAGCGTCGTGAAAGGCGGCCGTGAGGGGCCAACGGGGTTGTTGCGTCTGCAAGCTTTGGGGATGATGGGATGATGGTAGAAACGCCAGACCCATTGCCCGGCGGAGAGGGCTTCAGCCAAGTAAAATTACGGCTGCGTTACGTACATACGTTTATGTGTCACTCTGTACAAGTCAGAAGTTATTCCATATTCTGTGCCGGAAAATCGGTGCGACAAAATTCGAGCATTCTCATAGTGTCAAACTCATTGAATACTCTACGGAAATTCATACCCATGCTACCATTAGATGTTTCTGCAAAAGCTTTAAAAATTTTGATGCACCAGGAGAAGAGTACAGAAGTGTGTTACTTCTTGCAGCTTAGGTAGTTCTTATGCGTTTAGGAATCTTATATTGTTGTTTTGGCCGTGTTGTATAATATGAGGCATTGAATAACTAACTTACATTTTTTGCGAAATTTAGTTAGAAAGAATAATGTATTTTAATAGGCTGTACTGATCATATAAAATAGGAAGAAATAATTTTTTTCAATGTGGGTTAGTCGTTTTTTGCTCTCAATGCGTCATATGTACTTTTATCGGTGGTATCATACTATTATATTGATGAATTCTTTTGCATTTGAGCAAGGAACCTAATCAAAGTAATATACTTGACAACTTGCTCATTCTCGATAGGAATTCCCAAGAAAACGCTAATGTAGTATTTAATTTTCTGACCATCTATTGCGACATAATCATGTTAGGTGCGTTCAACTGTCTGCAACTTTTACCAAAGTAACCAGTGATTTGTCCCACAGCCGTGGTCATCGATTATCACCTTCTGTTAAGCGACAATTCGACACCTCAGCGTTATTAAATTGCCAGGTCGAATCTAACGCTTTGTCGGAGCAACGCGTAGTTCTGACGAGAATTTTGTTAATTATATTCAGACTAGTAGCCAGCGGGGTCCCATAATTAACGTCATCGGTTTCTGTCGTTCAATTAAAAACCAATTTCCTAGGGTCCACTTAATTGGCCGGTTTCCATCGCGCCGCCAGATATTGCTTTACCCATCTACACACCACCCTTTTGTCTCGTCGCATCGTCTTATCGGGAACGCCTAGAATTAATCGTGTATCAGGCTCAAGGCTCACGTACGGGCACCGGTTTAATCGAAGGGAGAAGATTAATTAAATTATATGCTGCTCGTAAAGTTAATTCCTTCCTTTAAATTGCAAATTTCCCGGCCAGCGATTAATTAATCATCCACGGCGCGCGAAGTTGCAAGTTAATGGCCGGGTGCAAGAAGACGTTGATAGTTTAATAAATTCCTCCTGGATATAGATACCACTGCTTCGTGAAATAATTAATAGTTCCGAACGTTTGTTGCCTCCCAAAGGTGTTTGAATATTTTTATCGTCGTTACGCTCAGAATGAACGAAAGCTTTTATCTCAACCAGCTAACCATTTGCGGGCCATTTTACTACGCAAACCAAAGCAGTTGCATTTTAACATAAAACACGGACAAAATCCAAACTGAACAGTATTGGAAAGGGTTGAAACAACGTTTGACTAAGCATCGATTAAGCGAGCAGGTTTGAACCGCAAACTCGTGCAAATGCAGCCTTATCCAATCGAGAGCTTTCGGTGCTCGAAACGTTATAATAGTCGAGGATCGGATCCTGACGGTGAGTGAAAGGAAAGCTCGAGGAGAGCTTTGTGCGGCGCGGTCGAATCTGTTGGAAATCGTAATCGGTACGAGTGGTGGCCTCTGACCGCTGGAAAATCCAGCCGCTCTCATTAGCATTTAATGCCGGCAAAACTTTCGGCTATAATGGCTCGTGTGTGCAGCCTGACGAATGCTCGAATTAGAGGCGAGAGGGGCTGCCAAGAGTTTGGTCGACAGCGGTAAGAGAGAACGGGGGTTTTCGAGGAGGCAGATCGGAGGTGAACCCAAAGAGACGAGGCCGAACGACGTGTTCCCGCTCGAAAATGCTCCCGGGCCCTCGAGCTGATTAAATTCTTCCGACCGTGATCGTCGAATACCCGCGTTACAAATACGAAAGTTGCTCCGTGGAAATTATTAAATCGTACCACGGCCGATGCTTAACACTTTTCCTCTCTGCACCTCACTCTTCAGTCGATCTCTATTCCGATTGCACAGTGCTCGCGCACAAGTGAGACGGAAAATGATCTCTATTATTTATCGCACTGGAAATATTATTCTTATTCATTCAATCGACATACATATGTTTCTCACACTCAGACACCCCGCTATGTACAATGAAATTATGAATTAAGTCAACGTGACTTCTATTCCTGGAACGAGAAAAAAATAACAGGAGATGATTCTCGTGAATTAGTACGCAGAGCAAGTCGAATGGTTATCAGCTCGCGCAGATTCAAGCTCTGCCCCGGTAATTTTCCCTCGCGCGACGCAGCTTGCAGCCCCCGCGGCGGGTGGTATTTCGTTATTATCCGTAAAAGTTAATATCCGCTCGGCGTGTATGTAAAAACTTCGACGGAAGTTAATACACTTTTAATTTTTATTTTTGCACGTACGCGCGGCCGGGGCTACCGCGATCCAGCCGCCCGTCAGTCGTCGGCCGCCGCGGGAGAACTTTAAATTCTCGTGCCGCCTCGGTTAATCCGCGGCTTAAAGAGCTTAACCCCACGAATATCTCGTCAGAGCTCACCCCCTGGCCGCCCTCCCTCTCCTCATGACGGAGCTTCGTGGTGCCAGAGAGCAGGTTTATTAGCGCACGGATTTCGGAATTCTTTTCATCCCCAGCTTGGGACAGGAGGCCTCCCGCGCCGTTTACATAAGCGAGTTCTCCGGATTGCCTTTTTGATATGTAGATAAGGGGTGGTGCCGCTTTTACGCCGTTTACGCCCCACCGCGGGACTAAAGAGAGGACCCATGCCCTGGTGTCCCGCGATAGTCCACCTCCGTGTCGGGGATCTTCGTCTTTGAGCAAGACAACGCTCCCGTGATGTATTCGGAGCCAGTGCCACGATGCTTCGATGTCAACGTCGATGTTTGGGGGAAGTTTCTTTGGAACGGTGTGTTTCTTGATGGGGGATTGATTAGAGGTGGCCTTCTTGTGGGAGCAGTTGCTGGGGTGTTGGGTTCTAGGGTAGAAAGAAGAAGCTTTTTGAAGAGTGCGGTGGTACTTATCCTCTGTAGGAGGAATATAAATACTCTGAATAGTATTGTTTAGATTTTAAACAGAACCATTGAGAATGTAATGTTCCTGGGGTTCCGAAGAGATTGTTCTTGGCAAGTGGAAGTAATAATAGAAAACGCATCTGTTCGACGTGGTGTTGCCTCGATTTCGTTGATGGAAACCTCGGGTCAGACGCGATAATAGACGTGTTTCTGGCGCCGCACGTGAACGCTTCCGGAACGAACAAGGCCGAGCAATTATGAACAACGAGCATGACCGGGATAAACAAATTACACGCGAACAGTTTCGCGGCGGTGATTAGAAGCAAATCTTGTTAGCGAAGTTGCGTCTGAATTTCCTCTTAGAGTAACTGCGACTGAAAACTGCAAGAGATTACTTAACGTAGGGTGTCTTTCGCGTGAAATTTAATCGAGGGTAATGAAGGATTCCTTTTTTTGATCAACTTATAATGCAGAGTTTTGTCAGGCAATTCGCGAGTTTCCGCGATAAAGAAAAATGGCAGGATTGCCAAGCTGCGCCATTTTATCGGAGCGGTGAGCTCGATAAAAGGATAAATGATCGGTTCAGCCGTGGTTCAGGTTTCTATGGGTGTTGCGCTCTCCTGGGACTCGAGAGCCAGCTAGTACATAGGAAAGAAAGAGGGACCGGCTTTCCTTCGTGGTCTTCGACATTTTGCCATTATTGGGCCCCTTCACTCTGCGTGGAGGCGTTCATTTACTTCTATTATTTGAAGTAAACAGATTTGGGTCGTGCTTAGCTTCTCTTCAGACGGTAGCCACATACGCCCTTCTCCGAATCATCTCCTCTCTTCATACAGATTATCTTCTCCTTTCTTCTCTATATAGGTCCATCTCCCACTATCTGTCTTTCTGCTATCCTGCGCATTGTCGCACAAGAAAGATATCATTTGTTTCCATCAAATTCTATTTTCTTAAGAACCTATTTTCTGGAGCCTTCCATTCTAATCCGAAGTAATTAAGTTTGTCGAACATTCCTCGCGGGACTACAATAAATAAAATTGCATTTCAACGCTTTGCTCCCTCGCCTGCACCAAGACCCAGTGGAATCGCTGGAAATCGCTAGCGAAGTTGAGAGCAGGAGAATAGCAGTCAGTCGATTCCCATCCAGGGTCTTTTTCCGTTCGTGTCGGAGTCGACGTCGGAGAGATAGTTTTTGCGGGCGAATGGAAGCCGATTTCTGCGCGTTTCTGCAATTAGAACGGCAGTAAGCATCAAAGGCGACCAGCGTGGAAGACGTGAAATTTCATTGGAAGCCATGCGACGACCACCAGAGAAATACACGTCGGGGAAAGAGGGGGAGAGAGGGGCAGAGAAAGGGGGAAGGCAGCAATGAGAGCTAGTCGGTCCGAGTTTGCGAGTTCCAAGCCAAGGGGATTGCCGTATATTAAAGTACTTTTCGATTCCCCCTTTCCTTTCTACGCCAATCCGTAGCTCTGGACCACCCCAACCTGTTCTCCTATACTCCTCTTTTCTCCACGTTCTTCCTCTCTCGTCAGCCTCGTTGCCATTCGAATCGCGAGTAATCGTAAGCCTCGACTAAGCCTCTTGCGTATTTTGCACGTGATGCTCCAGTCTGGTCGTTCATGGTTTACTCGATAAGCCTGCTGTTCGCTGGGCAATAACGATGGTCACGTCATTGGCATTAAGCACAGGTTTTCATCTTCTTCTTCTTCTTCTTCTTTCTTCTTCTTCCTCTTCGATAGTAATTAAACGCGATCGTGCGGATTTTCCTGTCTTCATGTACGTACAAAAGAATCGTGATAACAGTTTCTTCAATTCTAATAGGGAAAATAAATCTGGTTACTTACTTACATAATTCCCATTTATTTATCAGTTGTCCCATTTTTTCTGTAAAATTGCCTATTCCAATTGCAATTTTTCACTCGACGAATTCTTTTACACGAAGACGCGTTTAATGGAATCAGATTTGAAATTTTTCAAAAATCTATGGACGTGGAGAATACTGATCCATGAACGCAACATCCATCGTAGAGGGGTTCCTTTTTGGTGCCATTAGTCATTAGCGATTCTAAAAGCACCCAGGGTAGAATATTACAGCAGTAGCCGCGGCGGCTTTTACCATACTTTAGCTTTATGCGAGCCTCATTCATCAAAACCCAGCGAGCCCAATGGCTCCGTGGGCACATGGGTTGGCAATGGGTCGTACATTGCCACGAGCTGTTTATGATTTGCGATATTACGGCATTAGGTGTTTTGGCAAAAACAGACTTCTTTACGACCTACTCCTACCGTACTGCTTAAATGTCTTAACAAAATGTACCTAATTGAAAAGCTGAAAAGTGGACAAACACCTTCCTACACCTCCACTAATTTAACCGAAAACTTAAGAACCAAAGTTTATCCATCTACATATTTTGCTTAAATAAGCTCGACGCAGAATTTACTTCTCCCCTCGAACGTTTCTTTACATAAAATTCTTTCCAGGAAAATGTTTATTAATCAGACAAAAATCTCAAGCAGTGTCTCATAAATTATACAAATAATATTACATTTTCCGTGTACTCATTTCCACGATTTTCACGCCACGTTCCACATTTCACGTCGAGTTCCGTAGTGATCCGCCTGTCCTTTAATCATTGATCTAGGCGCGCAATCGAGAGACGAAGAAAAGGTGAGAGAAGCTGTCAGCCCTGTCACGCGTCCAATGGACCATACAGGCGGCCCATTATCGGCGTAGGGGCTCCGTGGAGAAATAATAAAAATGCCATTAGTGTCTCGACGTCCCACGACGCTCGAACGATGTGAACGTTCTACCCCCCAACCCCCAAGATTTCGGCCGATATACGACTCATCCCCTTCGACCACTTTAACGTCTTTGTCACGGACTCTCCCACTTGACGAGGTTAATCCTTCTTCCTGGCTTTCGGCCCTCTCCTCCCGAGGATGCTTGGTTTCCTTCTCGGTCCAGCGGCTGGGGCTGGACGACCTTAAAATCCGTTCACGAGCTGGAACGAAAATAATTGCATCGTGATTCTTCCGCTTTTTCCTTCGACTCTCCTCGCTGCTCACCCGTTCTCGTTTCCTCTCGACGCTCCGCTATCACCAGTTCGCTTCCACTCGGCCCGCACCCCGGCCACCAGCTACGACCGAGAGGGCATAAATCCTTCGGGATCGTCGCCGAAAATAAGATAAAATCTCGCAGCGGCGGCGGTTCACCGGCTGGAGGAAGGAGAAAAGGCAAATTCCCGAATAAACACATCCGCGCCTCTTTATGGTGGCACTTTGCAGATCCACCCCTCCCGGGAAAAAAAGACGGTGGCCTGTGTACTGTGCGCATTATTAACTCAACCACCGGAAAATGTCAACGCGGACGGGGCTCCTTATCTCCTTGCTTTTCTTTATTTTAACGCTCAAGAGGCTTACCGCCTGCATCGTCGCCTCTTTTCCACCCTTCAGCGCGCCCAGCGCGCGACTTTTATCTGCTTCTCGTTTAAAGAGCAATTCTGTAGCTTCCTTTTAGTACGAACGGGGAGATAAGTCAATCTCCCAATGTTGATATCAATGTTTTACTCAGTGTTCCTTCAGCTGAGAATCATTTTTCACTTACCAGCTGCTCGTTCCGTTCGTTAGAATTTCATCGCCGTATCGAAGTCCGTCGCGGAGGCCTCTTGCCGCCCGAATGCTCTACCTATACTCCTGAGAGCGTTTCCGCTTTCACTGAAACCCCGGAGACGACGGAACAGCGCCGGATCGGGTTTCCAAACGTTTTAATCGCCGTTTTTCTTTTCCCTGCCCGCCTCGATTCCCCGATTCTCTCCCCCTACCCCGTTGTCTCTGGAAAGGAGAGTCCTTTTCCAGAAAGGAGTTATCGCCGAAGGAAGCTACAGGCAGCGGGCGGGAGTGCCAGCTAGTGAAAAGGGGCTGGAGACGCCCGGCGGGGTTAAAACGACCCCCGCAGCCGAGGCTGAAGTCTGAAAGATAAGGTACCCCTCTCTTCTCTCTCTCGGCCTCCTAGATTATGGAATGGCACTTTAATTACACTAATGGGAGAACCAAATGTTAATTACAATTCGAAGTCTAAAAGAGAGACGACTCGCGGCGCCGAAAGACAGAGAAAGATAGCAGCCGAGGGGGGTGGGAAGTAGCGATAGGTACTGGTGGGGGGGGTGACGGACGGAGGAAGGGACGAGATGAGATTTGCCTGCGTAAGAGGGTTTCCGTGATTAGTATTATTTAATTAAAAATGCCCAGTCTCATTATGGTCACCTCTCATAAAGACCGGCCTTAGCTTGCGCGGAGAGCTGCTCGTAGATTGGATTATTTGCAAGGGGTGGGGGGGGGGGGTAGAAAAACTGTCACGTCGAGTCTTCGTTGCTGTGTGTATTCGATTTTCCACTGGAATTAACAAAATTCAACGAACACTATGAAAATGTCCCAATAAGTAGACATTCCAAAGGTACTTGAGACACGAAGAAAATCAATTAAAGATTTCAGTGACACAAATATCTCAGAACGTATACGAACTTGCACCATGCGCGCGTTTCTCGCAGATATCGAACTGATCAGCACGCAGGGGGGGTTGTGGCGACAGGAATGGGGGTAGATCTCCCGTTTTCGAAATCTCGAATGCCCTCGAAGCTGATCTAGGCGCCCGCCGTCCTAAGGACCGCGACGACGGGCTATCGACGGCATGGAGGGGGCAGCCGGGTTTCAATTTAAAGTTGGACGAGCGTGTCGGGATTTCAATGTACAAAATGCGTATGCTAAACTTTTCGCACCCCTCGCAGCCGCCGTTCCTCCGCCACCCTCTGTCCGCCTTCGTCGTCCGAGTTCCGACACCCTTGACGCGCGAGCCAACGCTGGACAACGCTGTCGACGTCCTCGCCCGGGAAAAATCAGCAAGTCTGATGCGTCCGCCAAGTAGAAAGGGGTGCGCAAGTAGAAGGCGAGCCCGCTGCTCGCCAGAGCAGGCCCGCACGCCTGCTCGCGGGACAAATGTCCCGTGAGCACTTTGAAGTCGCTGCTCCCCGCTCCGCGAGAGGACAAATTACTTTTTTCGAAGCCCACGGCACACGGCCTTAGCACCCTCGCAGCGGCCACCCTTAGCACCCGTAATGACTGCAGCCGACCGATCGAAGGTGATGCATATCAATGGGTAGGCTTGAAACGAGCGTCCCGTGTGAAGCAACTTTCTAATGGCCTCCCGGTGGACATTAACTTTTCTCATCTTTCCCTGCACGCATGGGCGTACGTTCGCCGCGCAAATTTGCATGGCTGGTTCTGCTCTGTGCTTCGTCTCGTTCCACGATCCTCGAGCACCGGGGATCGGTAATGAGATGCAGCAGGTGCGTGGCAGTGGGCGTGTTTGTCAGGCGAAAGTCACAGGTGACAGGGGCGAGAGGAATGATACGTGAAATTGCGAAGATTATTGCTGAGAAATCGGTACGTGCGTACTGGACACCATTCTTGACTAATTTCTGTAGGTTTCGAGGAGTCTTGACACCTCTGTAAGGGGTCATCCTTAAATTACATAAAGCTTTTGGAGGGAGGGGAGGGGGAGGTCGCGAATTTCTTACGTTTTCTTACATGGGGGAGGAGTAAGGTAGCATCTTACAATATTTTTTAACCTAATTTTTAATAAATACAAATTCTATCATTAATGTTCCGGAAACGTAGTTTTAGTTTAAATTTCCCGAAACCGAGTTCAACGAATTATATAAACCTTTAAAAGAATTTTAATAACCGAAAAAGTTAAGTGTAAAAAATATTACGTATCATAAAATATTAATATCAAATCTTACGAATTCTTATACTGAGGGAGGCAGGGGGTAAGAATTCGCCAAATTACCCTTACGTAATTTAAGGACGGCTCCCAAGGGTTCGCAGAAAGCAAAGATAAATAAAATTCAGGATTCAGTGCGTCTGCAATTAAGTATCCAAGGGGCCTCCTACAAGCTGCAATTGGTAGTAACTACCTAAGAATAATTCAAAGCAGTCGACAGCGGAGGCACCACGCCGGTTCCCTGATTGAATCCCGCTCCGCTTGGTATCGACACGAATTTAAGTTCGACAATACGCGCGTATAGACGACCGTCGCCGTGCGTACGGCTCAGAGAAGGCGGGCGGGGAGACGAGGCAGGAAAATCGTGGAACGGAGAAGACGCCGCGACGTCCAGGCGGTCGCGGATGGGTGAGAAGTTTCGCCCCAGGAGTTGGATTACCGCGTGGCTTCGGTTGGATTTGAAAATCGTGGGGTCCCCGGGACACGGCGGGTGAAGCTGGAGCGTGATTGATTTTGCATACGACACGGATTGGACAGGTTTGAGAAATTGGACTGGCTTTCTGGCTGGTTTGGCCTCTCTGCCCTCCTTGGCTGCCACCCCTCGCCCCTCCGCTCGCCCCCCTTCTCCACTCTGTTCTTTCTATATCGCGAGTGCTATATGCCTGGACGTTATATCGACGCATATGCGCATACGTGTCCATGTACGTGCACACACGCGGCCGGTAACTGTATATACTTACCGTATCCAGAGGAGTATCTACCCGCGAGACGAAGAAGGGTTCCCTCTCGTATCTCCTGCCAGGCTACGTCGAAGGGGATTGGCCTCGGCCGAGCGATTTGTGCGATCTTCGAGGACGTATTTATGAGCGTTCCAGGGCCCGCTTCTTCCACTCTCATATTGCTGGTTCGAACGGTGAGCTTTGCGTGCCGTGAGTTACGGCGTGCAGAGTGCAACTTCTCGGTGTTTTATGTAGGGCAACCGTTCCTCGGCGATCTAAAGAGTTCGATATCTTGGGGACGTTTGATTACAGTTAAGCAGTAACGTTATAATCTTCACACTCATAGGTTCATCCACGTAAATTGAAAGGAGTAATTTCATCGTTAAAGATACCAAGCTGCTACTGAGCTTTTATTTGCAATGTTGCGCACGCGAATGTTCGAGACTTGATTGCCGAACCGTAGGCGTACCTCACACGTTGACTTAGTATTGGTGTGAGATAAATAAATAATGGATAGGAATATACACGTGGATTACAAAACAATAAACTGTATATTTAACAAAGAAATCAACCGAGTACAAGATGAGGGATGAATATGTATGACTCGCTTGTAGGAAACCCGATTGGTTGCATCCAAAAAGAGGTGGTGTGAAAATGAGACCTGTAATTGGCTGGGCTCATAGCTAGGCGCGCGGGGTAGTCAGTGATGGGAAGTCGCTCTTATCCGGGGGAAAGTCGTGCTCGCCATTGTATCGTGGGTCTGGCAAAAATCAGCCCTGCGACACCACTCGACTGACCCAAACAATCTTGGGTCTAGGCTGGGGCCGCGACATCTGGCTTATATCAGTTCAGAACCGTTACAACTAACTCGCAATAAACTGTCCTGAAGTTAGGGCTGGGTCTAAACGGTGACAGAGGAAAAATACAGAAATTGGCGTCTCAACATGCATCATCTTCAGTTCCCACCTATAACTCCGTGTTGCTTGTTCATGAAAGAATGTACGAGTAACTGTACATTGTGGTTTCGCGGGGACACAAAGAGCAGCGCGAGAAGAGACTGTAGAGCCATTCAGGGTCGCTCGTCTGGCGTTATCCGCCGACGTCGGAGTGGATAACAGGCCGAACGATTTATTCTAAACCTTTATCCGGGGGGAGGCCCTCGAAATTTATGAAAGAAGACGCCCGTTTAACCGACTCGCTCAGTCATCCCTCAGGATGGTGGTGAAGCCACCCTTCCCTTGGCTGTCCTGCTTGCTCCCTCTGCCTTCATTCTTCCCCGAACGACGCCTCTCTTTCCCTCTCTCCACCTCTTCCCTTGCTCGGTTCTCTCTACCCTGTGCTCACATGTCAGCCCTTTATTTTATACCAAGACGAGCGGGTCCGAGTCGGTTCTGATATTAAAGGGGATGGTTCACCCTTAGCGCGTGATCGGGATACCGAAATTCCCTGATCGGACGGGTCGGGAGTTCCTTATTGGAGGACGGAACGAAAGTCGAGTGGCAGGGCTACCGAAAGGGAAAAGTTGACGATAGGCTTGTCCCATACGAGCTTCGACTCGAAATCTTGCGCGTTATTTTATTTTTTCATGGGTGGATCGCGTTGGTATGCTTGTCTGATGTAAAACAAGCAGTTGTAATTGTTATTTGATGATTAATTAATTATTTCTTCTTTGAATGATTAAGAAGATAAAGTGGAAATATTCAGAGAATTCTCGACAAACTGTTACACTGTAAACTCACGCTTCCAAGACTGGTACCAACTATGGTCAGCACACATTGTATAACTTACCATGTCTCAATTGCCACACACGTTCAGGCATCACTTCATTAACTATTTATCTCGAGAATAACATTCTGCTTTTGTGTGTTTCAGTTGTATCTCAGCAAAACGCGACAGAGCGGCCTTTCGAACGACTTGCATCAGAGTCTCTCACGAGTAGCCAGCCCAACTACGCGTCAGCAAGGTGAGTCTTAAACCTTGTATCTTTCTATCACTAGTGCAGCGATTATCCTTTCAGAAAGTGACTCAGAAATTTGTTCCCACTGCTACGAATTCAAAGTACTCTTCTTCTCTTACGCTTCAATGCTCTCGCACACCATTGCAAATCTAATAAAAAAAATCAAACCACCTACAGAATTTCGTCAGGAAAATGCTGACAGATTCCTCGTGACAAGATTTCTGAGTCACTGTAACTGTCAATGTACTCCGTGGTTTCCTGTGAAATTTATCGTCGTGGATGATGAAATCCGAAAGAAAGACACCGGTCGTGTATTTTCTCCATTCCCATCGACCGAGAGACCACGATTTTCATGGTCTGAATTGCGGCGACGTGGACGAGCGTGGGGAACGGCGGAGCGCGGAGGAGCTGGGCATCATGCATAACCCCACGCCGGTCTCGCATAAATATTCTAATAACTTCGGAAACTAATATGATTGCATCCAGGAGGAATAATGTCCTGCTTGAAAGTGGGCGCAGCGCGGCAGTATGCGTGGAATACGGAATACATACGCGCGCGACGTCCACGACAATGATGCTCCTCGAGCAAAACCGTAGATCGCCCCGTAGCGTTGAAAGCGATCTTTCACGATGACAGTGGTTACTTTAATCGAGGCCTGCCCTCCTCTAGCCCGTAGAAAATAGTCAAGCTCGAGTGTGGCACGATCGAGACAACGCAAGGTATTACGCGGGGCTCGAGGCACGCGAATTATCATCGTGAACACCTCCCCTCTCTCAAGCCAAAGAACAGTCTTCGATGCAACTGTTCTTGATGAGAGCAGCGTTGATACGTATCCCGTAATTCGTAATAGCTAATCGACGAAAACGCAAGGGTTGATTGGGGGGGAAAGCACCGCGAAGCTATCGATCTTGAGCTTGTCGATTCGAGACGCCTCGACGAAAATTCATTGCAGCGAATCGAGTTCGAAAATTAATTTCAATCCGTACTTGAGCCCCCCTCTGGCTTCGGCTCTCCCTCTTCATCTCTGTGTTCGTCAGCCTGGTCAAACAGGCCGCGTGTACAAGCCCGGCTGGAAAAGCGAGCAACGCTCGAGTACTGGAAACAAAAGGCCGACGTTTCAATTAGGTCCCTTATTAGTTAGCGATAATAGGGCCAGCGGCGGTCGAACGGTAAGGCCAGGGCTTTCCAGTGCTTAACCGTCGGCTGCGTTAGGTCCGCCCAGGGTTGTTTGCGTGGATTCAGCTCTTACGATATTAAGGGCTGACTAGGCATTCACTAGTAACGCCATCGAACCTCTCCCCCACCCCCTGTCAGTGTTTAGAGCCACCCTTCTAACCTCTTGCACCCTTGGCGGCCCCGTCTACTCGTGCGCGCTGACCAGGCGGGACAGGAAGGGCTTCGGGAACCTTGCACCTTCTGGCTGGACCTCTAACGTCGGGTCGATTGATTTTCTCGCGCTGGCAGCGTCGTCGCGGCGAGGTGATAGCTCACGAGCCCGTGATAACGGAGTTTGTGCTATCCGACGGGGGAAAAGGAAGGGGGTTAGCGGAGCGAAACGCTCAGAACTAGGAGGAATTTGTCGCGAGAAACCGGTCGCAGCAGTCGCCTGCGGCCAGCCGCAACGATCCTCCGTCGTTCTAGCCATTGTACGCCACCGCACGCTACAGGGGGGCGGACCGTTGCCACTGCTATCGTCGGGACCCTTCGAAACTAAACTTGCCTCGGCCGAAACTGCGCCCGCTTTCCTCGCCGCGGAAACGGTTCACGCGGTTAACAAGGAGGCACGCGATACGCGTACGCGATCGATTCCACCGGCTGAAAATAGTGAGCTGTGTCTCGTGGCGTTCGACGAGGTGGTTGCCTCAAATTTCAGATAGCTGAACGTCGATTTTCTACGCGATGATGTACTTAGTAAGGGGGTTGGTGATTACGACACTTGTACCTCGCGGGTTTCCGAGCGTGGACACAATTTTATGTGCGCGGGGTTGATAAGGATCTTATAGTAACGAATGTTGTGGCCAAAATGCCGCCTTTTTTCTATGGGGGGGTGTAAGTCTTCGACGACACAATGTCACACTCCTTGCAGTTTTTTACGACCGCAGGAGTTCACTAATTGATGGTGATTGAGTTATGTATGAGCATAATGGTGAAATCAAACTGACACTACAGCGCATAACAATTAACATTTGAAATATATTTCATCAATAATGAGGGAACATACTAGTGTACAAAATCAAATTTTGATGGAGTTATAATACGCGATTGTAGTGTCTCACAAGTAAACATTCAGTTATAGGGAATAGAGTTTCCCGATTTGGAATATATTTTTTTAAAGTACTCATAGTAACTAAGAAATCGAGGAAATTACATCTGCAATGGACCTATTCTACTCATGTTATCAATAACATTCAATATAGCCTCAAGGCGTATGCGAAAAATGGCAAAGTCCTCTTATTTAAAAATGATTGGCTAAAACCTGGCATTTGTATGTTTTTTGTGGTGTTGAATCCGAATATGACGTTAATGTTTGTGTAAAAAAAATTTCCTAAGGTAGTTCTCTTACAAAAAACATACAGATGCCAGGTTTTAGCCAATTATTCTTAAATAAGAGGATTTTGCCGTTCGCATACACCTTGAGGTTATATTGAATGTTATTGATAACATGAGTAAAATAGGTCCATTGCAGATATAATTTTCAGGATTTCTTAGTTACTATGAGTACTTTAAAAATATATATTCCAAATCGGGAAACTCTATTCCCTATAAGCGAATGTTTACTTGTCAGAACGCTGTATGCGATTCTGTCGATGCTGATGGTACAGAGGTTTTGTTTGATCTGAGGCTCTACGAAGCCTTCGAAACCCTTGCAAGGGTGTGTCTTAAAGTAAGAAGTGGTAAACTATTGCCTATTGATTGGAACTGGCTGTGGAACTGGACGACGGAAAAGAAACGGAAAGGGAAACTGTGATTTTCCGCGAAACCAAACCGAACGGCGCGACGCCGTTTGTTTATTGTTGTCTAGAGATACGCGGCCTCGACTCGGCGTAATAGCCTCTATTCTTCGGCGCCGGTTGCAAAAAACTAAGTCCCATGATGTTAGGGCCAGATGAGTAGAACAAGCGTCTGCCACGTGCGAAGTGACGAAACAGAGGACAACAAGATACGCTTCGCGTTCGACAATGACATCTTCACGCTCAACAACGAACGTACTTTTTTTCTGAACTCACATAAGCTGGATTATTGCTTCGAAGGAGTTAAGACTAAAAAACTACAGCACGAGGGTGTATACTACCCGATTTAACTTTTCATTTCTGAGTATATTGTCAGCGCATTAGCAAATATTTGTTTTACGTATACGCATGATCTCATACGTGTTGACTAGCACCTCTATTATATTGTTAGGCATTAGTCAATCTCTAATATCTCAAATTACAGTGTTATCGTGAACGACGGTTCTTTCCATCCGCGTAGACCGAAATCGGTTTTCGTGTAAACGTGGATCGTCGGCTGAAGGGGTGTCTGTAGACACGGGGGCGGATAGGGACGCGGGGTGGAAGTGTGGTAGCGACATCTTGTATTGTCAGATCCCAACGCGACAAATTCATAATTGCGTTAATGCGGGTACGGCGAGGGTTCTTGCCGCAACCACCGCAAGGCGCGCGATGGCGTCTTGCGGCTGTAAGAGAGATAGGGACTGGGCCAGAGCGAACTGGAGAGCAGAGAAGAGAGAATGGACGAGGGTGAGAGGGACAGGGCTGAAGGGAAAGAGAAGTCCCTCCTGGCACGAGCTCGTTAATCTTCCAAGGATTACGCCAGAAGGAAGTATCGCCATTGTGCAAGGTGCTCCTCTTCCAGTCGATAATTATTAATTAAATTGGCCTAACGGTCCACCTTACGATTTATCGATTTATCGATCCATGGGTGGACAAGTAACGCGACGATCGATTTGGGAAAGAATCGTTTCACCCAATCTTATAAAGAACACCATACACAGGAAACACGTTTGAATCACGAAACATTTGTTGCTTCGTGTTAAAGAACAAGAACAAATGAGACATATATTTCATCAATGTTACACGAGATCACTCCCCTTCGCATGATACAGTGCAGAAACTTGCCCTGGTAACATGTGCGTCTACGAGGCAGAGAATGTGCTGCATTCTCCTGCTGCAAGTAGTACAGCCGCCTAATAAGTCAGGCGGCTTTCGCAGGTGTGCCTTACGCAAAGCAGTCTTAAACGTTGAAAATTAGCGGGCACGAGTGACGAGCACCATTGCCAACAGTCGGAACTACTATTCTAAGAATGAATTCGATTAAAAGTCACATTTGGTAGAACATCGTAGAACAGCGCGCATTGGCAGACGTTGAAAAACGATTAAAACGAGCGAAGCACTTGGTTTCAATCGAACGCGATATCGTCGAACGAAGGTGCACACGATACAGGCGGATCAGCGAGGCGTGGCATCGCTGAGTTTTAATTAATCGTGGCCGATTAAACGATCATGAAATCGAACGGGAAGGGTCATCAAATCCGCACGAACGGGCACGAAAGCGAACGGGGAGAGGAAGGGTTGCTCGCGTATGGCTCGCAAACGGGCCACAGGGTAAAAAGGATAGAATTGCAGAAGCGAGAGAGCGGCGCGGAGCGAACGAGCCGAAATAAAACAGTGATATCGAGGCATTTCACGCACGAGCGGGAACGTTTAGCAGATTCAACGTGCGTGCCGGCACACGGCCCTGCCACGGTGAAACGACTCTGTCTCTCTCTCCGCTCTCTCTTCCCCCCTCGCCCTTTCCAGCCTTTCCTATCTCTCTCCTCCGTTGGTTTGCTCTTTGCCCGGTTCACTCTCTTTCCCTCTTCCTCCATCACCTACACCCTCGCCCAGAGCTCACTGAAAAATACTGTTCTCGCTGACACCTGTAGCTTCTACGTTCTACATATGTGCGTACGTACGCCAGCCGTGTGCCCGTCGAGGAAACGAGGGGTAGGAAAAAATTATCGCCGTGGAACATTTCCATAAGACGGAGAAACGGCCCGTCTGACGATCTGGTAATTTCGTTGATACCTCTGGATGGTGTCCACGTCTTTGGGGTGTATGAATGTTTCTAAGGTTACCAATTCAATTAGGTTTCCAACCACTTTGAAGCTTGAAAGGGTATTTGAGGTTCGTTGTATTAGAAGTGTGGTAGGATATTTGATTCGGAACAGTATCAGAGGAGCGTAGATCTGTAGATAGAGAGGGTTTCAAGACCATTGTCCTGTCGCACATTCTATTTTATATTACACCTTTTTTTTTTACGAATCTTTCTGATTAGTTGTTCACCGCTTGGAATAGATAATTGAGAAGGTAGAAGCTTCCACGAAGACCCCGAGAGTATTTTCTATTAGAGTGTCCAGGGTAGGACAAGAAGGGGATGGTAAATTGCGCGGAGATGGTGAGTCGCGCGTCAGCTACAGATATTTTTCATCGCTCTCGTGGCGCGAGGAAAAGGCTGTGATGCCCGAATTGCCGCGGCGAAAGGGGGAACAGATTCCACAAGTGGTGGACTTTACGGGACTTAAGATTAATCCTCATAATTACCCGATTCCGTTCTTCTCTGTCGGACCCCCTCACCCCAGCGTATTTCGTTTTTATACGGCAGCTTGCGCACCTCTGCGCCGTCTGCGGTGTACCTCGGTGAAAAGGGCCGAATGGGATGAATGGCGACCCTGGCAAGACACGGTCGCCTCGGCCATAAAGATATTTATCAGGTGACAACCCTGGTCATCCTTTACGATCTTTCCCTTCTTGAGGTTTTCCACGGATGTCTGGAGAGCGGATCCACCCTTCGGGGCAGTCGCGTGCCGCGCTCACGATGATACGACCCTTGCGCATTCTTTCCTCCTCGCCGGGATTCCTTCAGCCTTTTCCCTCAAAGGGAAGAGTGGACTGGTCGAGGAATGTTAAGTCGTCCTCAGATTCGATTGTGCAAATCTGTGCTCACTGATTTCGATTCGCTGCTGTCGACTTGATATTGTACCACTTGAAACCTTTAAACACCATGTGGCTTCGTTACTGTTCAGGTGAAAAAGAAGATATAATTCTTGATTAATTCTATATTTATGCGAACGATACTGAAAACTAGTATCTGCTTACCTAAGCATAATTACCTAATTGCAATTGAATTCATGTTACTCCATCCTTCTTTTTCTGCCGAATCTACCCCAAGGTTCGCTCCTACTATTTAAGCTACACTCGTCATAATTACCACCCCATCCTCATCTCCAACTTACCACCCCACTTCTTCCATATAACCCGCAACCCCATCACTGTCGCGCAGTTAAGACGACTCGCTCTTGAAAGACACCAGCCGCAAAAAGCCAAAAGTCCCAGGACGAAAAACAGGGGGTAGGGGCGGATGCGTCGAGACGCGACGTCGGCCGTCGAAATATAGGGGTTGGTTCCCCGCGGATGACCGGCAACGCGCACCGTGGGCGTGAAATCGGACGCCGGCCAGGACGTCCGCTCGACTCGGCAGCCGGCGGACAATAAGAATCGATATCTTAATTAACGAACGCCGGTGGGTCCGATGTGCAAGCCAACTCCTCTAGCCCGTGGAGAACGAGGGGAAAAAGGGGGGTGGCGGAGGAACGACGAGGGGGAGGTTGGTAGGTGGTGGCGACGAACACAGGGAAATCCGGAGACTGGGTGTATTCGATGGGGTAGGAACGCGGACGCCTGACCGGAAGCGAGAGTCTGCGAAGCCCTACGGACCTCGACTCGTCGTCCCACCGGAAGCGCCATTCACGCGGCCCTCTCGCTTTCGTCCGCCTTCCCGTCGTGGTCGCCGTCCTCCTGCACGGCAACGCTGATACGTTCCTGAATAAACAATACCCGGACCGCCACCCAACCCCCGAAAAAAAAAGTTGTGCTGGTGCGTGTTGGGGAGAAAAAAAAACGATCGCGCCGCCAGCTACGTCGCCAGATCGGGGACTACCCCGGTTCGATTTGTTCGACGTGACAATGGAGGCGAGCTCAACTTGCCCGTTAAACGCGCTGGTTTACCGATAGCGAAAGTGAACGTGCTTGTTCTTGGGGATAATTGTGTCGGTGATACTCTGTACACGCGCAGGTTTTTTGGTTGGGACGTTGGGTGAACGTGGTAAAACGTTGGGAAATTTAGGGTGGAGAGGTGGACGTTAGTAGGGATCAGATTCTGCAGTTGTTGCTAGTATTACTTTTGTAGGAGATAAGAAAAATTGTGGATAAATTCGCATGTGATTCTTTACTATTATTCGCAGCTTTGTATGAATCATTGTTATCACTTTCACGATTTTTTGAATCGCTGCATTACTGATATCATTGTTTTATATATCTTTACATCTCTCTCTCTCTCTTTTACCGAATTACGACGCTAGAACATGGTTATTGTCCAAAGGGTTGGATTGTAATAACGTTCCTTAAGTTTTCTGCGAAATTCTTGCCTGTTTCGTAGCAGCTAACTGGATCGACAAGGGCTGCTCTGTTTCATAATACAGAGCGTCCATGGTACTATATTCCCCGAGATTGAGAGGCTCTCGTGAACGCCTGTGCCAATTAATATCAGCGCGAAAGAAACGACCAAGGCCGAGTAAATTAACGAATTGGAGGGTACGCTTTCCGGGACGCTTTTACCGCGACTAACTAATCCGATAAAGTGGCAGCCTCGCACGAACCTCTTTCCTCTCGCTGGCATTCCGTTTGATGGGATATGACGCTAAGCATTCTATATTGACTAATAAACTTCGGTCCCCGATTCTCGTGTTAACGAAGATTTGCTTCTTAGACGCCTGTCGCTTGTACTTTCCCTGAGACATGCTTTTGTTAGCTCTGGTTATTTATACGTGCTACGAGGTGGTCGATATATCTCGTGGACGTGGAAAATGGAGGATTTTATTAACGGTACGTCATCAAATATACTGTGAACATTTTGAGTCCACTCAAGCATTCGGAAGCTCTACTACATATTCAATCGAAGTGATTAATCTAAATGGAGCTCCGTATTTTCCTAGCAGCTAACATTCTCTTATATTCACTCGTCTCGATTCATGTACCTTCAATTCACCGGAATAGGAGCAAAAATTTGCACTGATGGACCATATGACAGAACAGTCAATTAGTTGAACTATATTTATGTCCATCCTCTCTACTGGCTGCTATCACTGGCTTCTCCAGTTTCCCTAAATTTAGTACCTATCGGAAAAGTCTATTCCTGCGCGTGTATTATGTAGAAAGTCTGCTCGGCAGTACACGCAAATTTCGTCTAACACGTTCGCCAGCTGGTCTAGCCTCGGATGAAGTAGTCAGCCTAGCGAAGGCCGCAATGGTGGACACCTCAATCAGGACTCGCTTTGGAACCCAATTTCACGAGAGAGAGTATTTGCTCGTATTTCGGGTGGTGGTAGGTTTGACCTCTCGTTAATCACCAAAGGACCCGAAGCACGAAGGCGAGTCAGACAAGCTGTGTAGTTGACCGCAACGACTGACCGTTGCCCCGTGGACAGGCCCTTAAGGGCGCCGAGCTACGAAATACCAGAACCAGATGGCTTCGAAATCTGAGGTGCGCCATGCAATCGGGCGATCGCTCTGTTCGCCTTCTTTGCTGTCCTAACGAACCTTGCGGCGTTCTGATTATCAAATTGCATGGACTTCGGGCCGACGTTCCTGCGTAAACTTGTTGCAAAATCTACAAACACGAAAGGGTTAGAAGATGATTTAAATCTCAAAGTAGTTCACAAGCTTGAATCGTAACGATGCTTATATCTCCAACGTGCTTATTGCAAAATTGAAGTACACTTAAGCTTCTTGTCTTTCATGTCTGAAGCGTTTTGGGTACAAATGAAAGGATAGAATCGTAGTATTTATTTTACTCAAATTTTTTTTACGGAAAATTGTTTCAGTGTTTCATAAAACAGTAAATATTTGAAGGCATCGTATTCGATACTGTAAGCAATACGTGCATCGATGTCACACAAGTCGAGGCATCGCCCCGAGCAAACGTCGCTGGATTGTACATGGCGTCTAATCGCTGTATTAGCTGGCTTTGTGGTTAAGCTATGCTATTGCTGAATTAGGGGCAATTCGCTTCGAAACACACCCCTCTATGTTTGTCCTCCCTATACGAATATAGTAGGATAGATGTTGGTATGCAATGATTAGTCCAATTGCAAGTGTAAGAACACTCGTGCTGCTTATCTATGTATTACAATCAATCCGAATCATAAATGTTCATTTCTCTCGTACGACTCTCCCGAGCTTTTGTCCCAAATTGTGATCCAAACAAAATGTTGAAATCACCCACAATGTTGTCTCCACAATTGTTAAAACACTTCTGCTGCAATTGTCTCCTCTGTTTATCCAAAGATATCGAAATTTAGAATAGAAATGTCTTTCTCAAAGACATGTACAAAGTTACACTTCTGATTGCGTTGGAGGTAGATAGTTACATCAAGGTGAATCCGCGGTAGAGGGTTTCGTCTAGGCGTATATGTATACCTACCTAAGAATTCTCGCCACACGTGGGCCCATAGTCTCTTGGCGCATATCGTTTGTTGGTTTTGCGGTCTACCATAACGCTGCCTTCCCTGTAACCTCTTCGCTTCTCTTGGGAAAACGCGGTTCCAACAACATCGCTTGGCAAAGGGCTCCTCCTCGTGCTCCTTTCTCCACATCCAGCGCGAACGAAATCTAATCACGCTTGCCAGTCGACCTGTTAACGATAAACTCCTCTACCGAGCTCGTGAACTATGCAAAGTATTTGGAACATCACGAAGTTGCGAGAGAATCCTCCTTCCTCTAATATTTTCATCAAAAAATCAACAATTTCTCACTGTCCCAATGGGATCGCTGAAATTCTTAAATTTCATCAGCGAAGACAGAGATCCAGTCCATGAAAATTATTAATTATTTAGCGATGCCTACTCACAATTTATACGCATCGAAGGGAATAAAGTGTTCAGAAATTTTTTCACAGCTGCAAATGGTCTGTTTTTTAGGGAGCATTTAAAATTGTTCTGCATATTTAGACAGCTGCTAAGTAGCTTTCACGACCCCCGATTGCGCCGCAGGTGAAGTAGACTCGTGTCGCATACTCGAGCAAATAAGAGTCCGTGTTTCTTTCTTTCAAGTCGTTCACTGACTCGTTCATAACACAGCTTCCCTCTAATTACTCTCTCAAATCCTTTCCGCATTTACACCTCCTCCCTCGCCACCACCTTTCTCCCCCGTACACGTTCTTTCACACTCTAAACAATCATCCGTTCATCCTTAGCAGGATACTCGATCTCTCGGATGCATCGCTCGAAAATCATTCGTTTCCATATATTTTCCGTCTCCTTTGTCATTCCCTGAATCTACATCGGGGACATCACGAAAGTTCCTCCAAAGTCTCGCCACCAATTTGCCTCCCATTCATTGCTACCTCTCCCTCTAAACCAAGAGGCAGGCCTATTGACGCAATTGTGCGACATTACAATGTCTAATTGCCTTTTTCGTTGGGCGCCGCTTAATTACTTCTCGGCTGCATTAAAGACAGATGAAAAATGTCACCGCTCCGTCATCCCTTTAGCGGCTGCTTTTGAGGCTCGTTCGAGGGTATTCTCGGAAGTGATTCGACCGCAGGATCCAGCAGCCCTAGGATCGAGGGACAAAGAAAAAGGCGGGGGGTGGAAGGGAGAGAGTGAAACAAGTACGTTGCGGGGGATAAACAGAGGTGACGTAATTACCGAGATTAATGCGGCCTTGAGCTTTCGGTGGCAACCGAAGCTCCCCGGGTGCTTGCTTTTATCTCGCGAACCATCATCCGGTCTCGCTTTTCCTTCTGCTCTCTTCCCACCTTCCGGAAAGTAATTTGAGGACGGGGAGGGAACGGTTTTAAATTTTACTTATCCGTGGGAGTTGGATTTACTTGCTTCGCTCCCGCACGCCCCCGGGGCGGTTAACCCCCTTTTTCTCCAGCGATCCCGGCGTGCTGTTCGATCCTAACACGCATCGACGCTTCGCGTTCCCTTCTAAGAGGCAACGAGCTCCCCTTTCGGTACCTACTTACTAATATCTGCACTGGCTAACAAGCGCCTCACAGGCGAGGTGTGAATCAGGATTCCGAACGGTTTCGCGCGTTTCTTTTAATTAGCCTTTTCACGACGACGGAACCCAGGCGACGGTGAACGTTGAAATGTCTCGTCAGTGAAAAATTCCCCCGGTTTTACGAACTTAACAACTCCAATTAAAGGAGAAGTCAGGGCAGCGTTAAAGCGTGTACCGAGCGACAACTCTTAGCGGATCTTGAGAAACGAGTCCCCCGAGGTCCCTGATAATTCCTCGGGAAACTATTGCGAAAAGTCCTCTTACAAGCGCTCAAAGGGATGCCGCGGCACTTCGTAGGAATTTTCTCGGCTCGTCGCGAGATTTCTCGCAGACGACACACCCGTACCTCCGACACCAGCACCCTCCGCCTACCTCCCCTTCCCTCTAGCTGCGCGCCACTCTCGAACAATTCACCGGAGAGCAAGAGAAGAGAAGTCGCCGAGAACTTCCTCTTTTCACGGGGAACACCAGCAGCGAGAGCCTTCCTTCCACTCACGCCAGCCTGTGGAAGAGGGCCACTATTCACGCCGCTTCAGCAACCCCTTTCTTTCCCTCCTCTTGCGCCCTCAGTATGCCGTTGCCTGCTCGAGACAATGATATCGCAGGAAGAGAGCGGAGCCCGCTTTACAACTCCCGCCGGGGTTGCCTTTACCGGGGCAAAATTAATATCATAAATAATATCGTAAAAAAAAGGAGAAAGAAGGAGGAGAGGGTACGGCCGCCAGCGTCACGACGACCTTACCGCAAAACGTTTCTCTCGCGGCCTGATAAAGGGGCGAGGGGATGGGACAGGAAGGGGTGGAAGAGGAACCAGGCGGCAAGGCCAGGCTCCCTACGAAATCAAGCCGGGGGCGACGCGACACCGCGGATTAAAGAAAACGAGTTACCCGAGGCGATCCGCGAGTGCATTTCGTTTGCCTGATTTTATCCACTCGCTTGGTTAGTGCGTAATTAAATGGAACTTGGGGGTGTTTCAGTGGAACGACTGTGGGATGAGTATTGCTCACCCTTTCATAATCAGACGGAGTGATGTGTGCGGGGTGTTCTATTGATAATTGAACTTGTCAATGATCAATGAATATTCTGGACCATCTTTATCCCGGTGAAGTATTCTGTGTAGAATTACGAATCGAATGCAGCGAGGCAATTTCAAGTCCCAACTCTAAAATCTACAGAAGATGCAATTTTGATCTCTCGACCCTCGATACACGAGCACGCTACCGTCTGCCCCTCGCAGTATTCCTTTCATCCACGATACACCGTGTTCTTCTCCGGCTAATTCCGGATGTTCGGCTCGTTATTGCGCATTGTTCCGCGTCTACCGTGTTCGAAGGCGAAGAACGGCGATATCTGCTGCTCGGTATCCGCATTCATCCTTGGCCCGACAAAAGACGCGCGTCCCTGTATCCCTTGCAGGATTCGGAACAACGAGCTGAATACACGGCAGGCGGCTGTGCGGCCCCGAGTTGCCGCGTGTGACGTTCATTGCTCTCCCTCTCTACCCCACTCTCTCTCTCTCTCCCTGCCCCCCTTGGTTGCTCATGTGACTCGATGTTTCTCGCCGAACAGCAATATAATCACCCTGATGGCACAAAGCGGCCAACCCGCTTCCCTACGGCGGCAGCCGCGCCGCGCCTTCCGCGCCATCAAATGCTGATGATACAGACGATATGACGTATGCACGCGCAACACCGCTAATTCGCGCCATTGTCGTGTTTCTCGGTGAAACTAGGCGAAGCCACAGGTAGCCTGAAATTCTGTCTGACTCGGCTGCACCGGGGGGTGAAATAGAAAACGAGGGGAAACGGTGACAAGGCATTACCCTGATTGGTTGGTTAGGAATGCGGAGAAACTGGCGTCGCAGCGCCGGCGACGTTTCTGCCGCGTTTAATCGCGGCTTGTATCACTTCGCGCGGAGTTCCTGGCGAACGATGTTGCGACACGGGCAAATAGCGGAGGGGAGATTTTTCGAGTGTTTTGCTTCGCTTGATCTTGGGTTACGTGGACGCGGACTGTTACACGCGTCTTCTTCCTTATTGGTAACGAAGCGTCTCTTTCTCCTTTCGCCAGTTGCTCGGAGCAGTTAATTCCGTACGAGCGTTTCTAGATTCGGGTAAATGGGTCAGAAACCATCGGCGTGCACTTCCAAGGCAGCTAACTTGTTCGTAGACGAAATTGATCTCAGTCACCGAGCGACTCGCTAGTCGGGGCGATTGCTGGTGTCTTTTGTAACATATTCTGAGATTTATTGACTCTTCCTTCAGTGTTTTAAAGGCTTAACGTTGGAGTTAGTTCGATGGAACGCTAGTCTTGAAATTTGGCAGCATTTAGTTAAATAGAATAGCGGCTACTGCACTCTGGCGGTTTAATGGTTGACCTATACTACTGTGACTTTTAGTGTTTCGAGAATTGGGGTGCACGGAGGTCGATTGTCTTCAACTTTTACGCGACAGATAGCATGGATACCCCTGTAAGTGGAGTGCATTCACGGGAATTTGATTTTCGGTGCAAATAATACAGGGATGTTAAAGGAAATAAGGTAGTATGACGTCTGGCAGGGTACAGTCGCTTTATTTTTAGCAGACCGATTCTGAACGCCTTCCTGCGACTTTAGTGGCATCGTAAACTCAGAGTACATAAACGAAGTCAGTCAATAACCGACGGACGGGGAAGCTTCCCTGGGCGAGATTTTAACGTGACTCTCGTTTTCATGGCGAGCAGAGTTATGGCTTATTAAAGGGAAAAAGTGTCGACGTTCCCCTTCCAAACGATTGTCGTATTACAGCTTTCGAGTGGGAAGCCATATTTACTTTGTCACGAAACGATGTTCGCAGATCACATTCGACATTATTTTGCATCCAATCAGATCCACATGAATTTCAAAATTGAATTTCAAATTTAAAATACTTCGATCACACTAGTATGCTGTCTTTCGTAACTTTTTATCGTATTCCTTTAATTTCCATTAACTTTCAAAATATGATTCAAATCTCACTCATTGGCCGGGAATCACGTTCAGCCCGAAACTCAAATTTTCCACAGTCAAGTCCATCAGAAATTGAATCTCAACATCTGACCCAAATTCAGTCACCTCCAGCCGTAACTGGGAACAATCCGTCGAACATGAATAATTGTTTCGATTCCCGATTAGCCTAGCGACGTGCCAGCGTCGCAGAGCTCGCGAGATGTTCGCTTTGGGCAGGTTCTCGTCGATAGGTCGGTAGGTTTCGACGGTACGTCCGGTTCGGATAGCGAGAGATAACTGGGCCGGCAGCCGAACGGGATGAATAATGAAGTGAGCCCGCGCCTTGGCCGGAAGGCGAAATTCACCCAGGCCTGGTCCAGACCCCGAGATTAGCCCTGAGTTATGGCGTTAAGATCACATCTAATTGTATCAGTTTGGTCCACCCAAACCTGAGCCTCTATCTACCTATCCATCTGTAGAGGCGAGAGTAGCGCTGCCTCTATAACCTGCTTACTCGGCCTTCCTTCCGCGTCTCTTCCGCGCCATTGACCAGGACCTTAAACGCCGGCCGACCGTCGATTTGCTTAATCTTGCGCTTTGCCAGGACTTTCCAGACCCACGGATCCGCGTAGTTACGACTCCACTTAGCGCTGGTTACAACTATTCGTGGTTACGCTTGGTTACCTATCGGGAAGCCACCCTTTCAAGTTCCTCCGCGCGCAACTCGAGCGCCGGCTTTATTTGGTCACCGATTGGCAACTGTATCGAATTATCTACAACGTGGACGCATGTCTGATGGGTAATTGGGGATCAGTCGGCCTTTCAATTACCGTTTCGCCTTGTTTTTCCATTGAGATTTCAGTGGGGGAGTAGATTTGATTGGAGGTATGTAGTACTGGTTCTTGGAACATCAATCTTGGATTGAGACTTACGATTAGTAGTATCGATGATTTCTCACGTGTAGCAGTTTATCATAATTACTTAGTGCTAGTCTTCCTGATTTTGAATTCACCTGTAGTGCCGCTGTTTACAGATTTGTGAATTCCTTTAGATGCTTGTGGGTAATGAGCTCTTAGGTGACGTTCGATGTGTCTGATGCAGCTTTCGTCTAGTTAAATGCCCGGCATTGCCCTGGGTTATCTGCCAAACTAAAGAGGAGGTGCTTGTGAGTAGAAAGAGAGACGGATGGGAAGGTTCAAGCGAGAACATGAGTCTATAATGGCTTCCTCCGGGCTCAACCCTGTTCTGGAACGATGTAATATACATACACCTGTCTATCTTGTGCACACAAGTATACCATTTCCAGGAAACACTGCGAACATCCTGTATTAGGTGTACTAATTATTATTTTCTACTTAAGAAACTTGTGAAAATAGTGGTTCCTTGGGTGTAATCAACGCCAACGTGGCCGTGCCTTATGCGCGGAATAATTACTGTCTCCCTTTAAATTCGTGGCAAACGAGAACGATCATTATTACTCAAGCAAATTCAGCGAAGGAAATGTACAAAATCTGTGTATCTCAGAAGAAATCGTACATCCTCTTATCTCCTAATACAAACATTCATCAAGCACAAAGGAGTCAGGAAAAATAGAATTCGTATACTATAATCAAATTGGTATTTGGCAACGGTCGCTTTTTCGTGCCACCTGGTAGTCGATCCTAAGCAAGGAATATTACTAAGTTTAGCCTACGAAGGAGCTGAGAAGCAGCAAGGACTAGAGAGGACTAGAACGCGACGGGGAGAAGCATTAGAGACCCTGGGATGATCACTGAGCGCGCGGCATTAATCAAGACGCATGATTATAGGCCCCAAAGCGCCGTCGAGCAGTCTACCTACCGTTTCTATCCAAGGAGAAGCCTCCAAAGCGACCTTCTCCACCGTTCATTGTCGTTTTCTCCAGCCCAGATTACCAGGTCTCGATTTTTTGCGCGATGGCTTCTTCCTGCCGCATTGAAGTCGCCATGTTTTAATACCTTCCTCTAGTTGCAACAACACCATATCCCAGGACATTTTACCAACGAAATGGCAAAGAATCAGTTGCGCATAAGGAATTTGTAAACTGCAAAAACTGCTAGAGTTTTGTGACCAATTTCCCCCCGATGAAATTTCCTTACCCCTCGTCAGCTACTTGAACCTGAATATTCACTTGCTGAATCAGTTAAGGGTTATGGCGATGTACTCCCGTACGACATCTATGACGATCGATTACGGCGTGTCAGAAGCATGGGGTAATACATCACAAAGGGAGATGCTTATCAGCCAGACAGTGGATACATTAAGCAATGTGTAATTCCGTTAACTGGTCGTTACATCAGCGTTCGATCGTTAAATAGAGTCGGCGTAATTATACGCGTCGGTGTCAAATCGCTCCTGTTCGATTCGTCACCACTGCGCACTCGAGTGATTACGATTCGACGCTTAATTGCAATGTCTACGAGTGGGAGCTTATTCCTTGGTCCTTACTTTAATGATCTGCTGAACCGCTTCGCTCGCTTAAAATTTTACGTCATTCCGTGGCGACAAATTCGTCTTTTAACAAGAAAATTTACACTCTTTGGTGGAACCACACAGTGGTGTTTGAAAAGCATTCTGGCTGAGGAGGAGGAAATATTTCCTTCGCTGTTATTTCATAAACAACAGAATGGTACCCTGAACAAAGAATAGAATAAACACAGCCAACTCACGCGGTTTCACATCCATTTATCCGCAGAACGGTCTGCAAAATATAGGAATCCAGAGTTACAAGTTTCTGCTGCAGGTTGGACATGCAACACCGTCTAACCACCTCAATTTCGTGAAAACGTCCCCGGTCTACGCTGCGCTCATTTTCACGCGCCGTCAACTGCACGGCCGCGTTCGTGCTACGACAACTGGAGAAAATGGAGACGGATGATTTCCTTTTTCTTGCGGCCTAATGCGGCTCGCGTGACAGCGACGCGCAATGTTCCTGAAAAGGTTTCCCTCGGTGAACCGGCGACGCTTACCGTGATTACGGTGCTTAAAGGGCCGCGGAGCACGGCCGTGCGCGCACGTGTCGCGTGTGTGCGTAACGTACATATCCGCGACAGCCGCGCCCGTTGCTTCTGAGCATAATTTAACGCGATACGTTGGGGTTGTGCTAACTTGCTTAGCGTAACCTCAAATAGAACCGTAGGTCGGGAAATTTGCCCCGGTGGCAGAGGCCCGGAATCGACGGGGGCATCGCTTGCCTTGCGGAGAATCGCGAGAATCCTAATTGCCCGGACGATCATTCCGAGGGAAATGACGTGCATAATTAACGATAGCTTCTTGATTTATTAAATCAGTCCGCGTGTGCCGTTGCATCGATTTCCCGGTGAACTTCGCTGGGTGTCTATGAGAAATCGACGCTCTGTGGAGGGATTGGTGTAATGCTCCGTAGAACCTCACAGCAGCCAGTACTGTTTAAATATAGGAATAGTAGAGGAACTCTTTCTACTCTTGTGTACGGAGTGTCGAACTATCTAATTAGATAAGTGGCGCACTCAGACGGGGGCAAAGGGGCCATGGCTCCCTCAAAGAAAGGGCTTTGTAAAAAGCAAAGAAAACTGGATTTCATTCTTCAAATAAATTTGTATAATCACCTGATGAATTTTATTGAATTCGCATTGAAAATATTTTTATCCGTTCGACTCGGCTCCCCCCAAATTCTGAGTGCGCCATTAAGTTAGATGATACATGGAATTGTATGAAATTCTTCATCAACGCGAGTAATTATCTCGTAAAAGAATGTGGCACCTAGAACTGTGGCACCTAGTTATGAGCGTAGAAGGAATGGACGCGATGGACCAATTATCGTGGTACTATTTTCGAATGAACAGTCGAAAGGGAACGGCCGAGCATCGTCGTTAGCAACGCGGACAATGAATTTCACGGCACGTGCCTGTTGTAT
Source organism: Andrena cerasifolii (assembly GCF_050908995.1). Taxonomy (NCBI): domain Eukaryota; kingdom Metazoa; phylum Arthropoda; class Insecta; order Hymenoptera; family Andrenidae; genus Andrena; species Andrena cerasifolii. The sequence continues at coordinate 4,185,756 of NC_135126.1, read as the reverse complement.
CTAGCGTTTATACTCGGAGCTCCTGATTGCTTCGCACAAAGAAGTTCGTGAATAGTTCTCGAAGCGCTGTAGCCGGCGTACAAAGGAGGAATTCGATCTTTGGCGAGGAGAGAAGAAGCAAGGGACAGCGGGGAAGGTTGTGGAAAGGGGGGGTGGCGGGGAGAGAGAGAGAGTGAAGCAACAAGGTTCGTTAATTTTACGAGCGCCGAATTCGCAATCCGACCGATCCGATACTAGAATCATCCTGGCTCATATATAGAAGCTAAAGGCCAAACAGCCTGGGCCAATTTGATAGAGCACGGATAAAATGGTCGTGTTTAGGTCTGAAGGTCTGGGTAATCTCCCGTCAGAACGCCATGCGCTTTATTTTCTATGGTTTTGGGTCTTTATAGGACATTGCAGAGAAGCAAAATGCCATTCTCTGATTTTGATCAGTGGTGAAAGAGAGGCTTTGAAATAATAGGTATCCTCTGCTTGAAAATTAAATTTCTACTTTACTTTGATAGTTGTCGCTACAGGGTATCTACAATTACTACAAAATCCACACTCCACATTCACATTATTCAGTAATAATTTATTGTCATTTCTAACAAGGGAATTCAGCCAACCCGGAAATTCAGAAAAATATGCAACTTTTTGTGCAAGTAGAGTAATTCATGCGAATGACAAACCTATTTTTTGTTGGTGGAATAGTACGGTTTTTGGGGCGGGTGAAATCACCCCTTGATAAAAACGCAGAATTTTCTTTTTCTGGAGTATCTCGAGAACGGTGAGAGATATTGGAAAGAAGTTTAAACAAAAGTTGCATCTTTTACGTAAAAGTAATTATCGAAAAATTCATACTTTTCGAGTTACCTCCACCACCAATCCTTAATTCGATAATTACTTTTATACAGTTTTATACGTACAAAATAGATGCACCTTGGATTTAAACTTCTTTCCAATATCTCTCACCGTTGTCGAGATATTCCACTAAAAAGAAAATTCTGCATATTTTTCAAGGGATGACTTCATCACCTAAAACCGCAGTGTGGCACCAAAAAAAAAAATAGGTTTGTCTCTCCCATGAACTACTCTACTTGCACGCAAAGTTGCATAATTTCTGATTTTCCGGATTGCCTAACTTCCCATGCAAGTATAGTACATTTCATTTCTATTCAAAGAAGCATTATTTCTAAATCACCAGTGTCCCATCGCACTGCACAGCATAATCAGTCACCACGATGAAACATTTATCGAGCAATGGCTCGATAAACTCCGGAGCGTTCAGCAGAATAAACCCACGATTGATCCCTGTATCAAGGGAAGACGGCTGAAAAGCCGCGAGGTTAAAGAACATTCATCACACCCTCCGGAATCTGTCGGGGACGTCTTCTATCTCCGAGCCCATTGAAAGTTCTCTGTCGCACCGGAATAGGCTGGTCTAAAGAGTGTACGAAGTAAGAGTCATATAGTGGCTCGCGGCCGAGGGGTGGCGTCCTTACGTGTGTTTGCTTTTATTTAAATTGTAAGTTAGATGCCATCGAAGACGAGGGGGCTTTTAGCGAATGGAAAGAAATGTTTGAACTAAATGGTTCGAACCTATATGGAAATGAGGTCTGCGGCTGGCAGTCGGTCCGTGTGACTGATCTCGAGGAGAGTTTCTTCCTCTTCGCTAAAGTTCTCCTGCAAGATGAAAATAGGGTTTCCATGTATGCGTGCACCGCGGAAGCGATCTCTGCGGTGGAAAGTGCTGCTTGCTTCTTGGAGACGCAAGAACGTCGGCCATTAACCATCACCTAGTGAAGGCTAAATCCTTTGTGCTCTGGATTGATTTTACTCGCTATCAATGAAAGTTTCCTTGAGCTTATGAAGCTTGAGCATTTCATAGATTTGTTGGATAGCAAGCAAGGGCTTACTATCGCCTCTGAAGTGTGTAATTCAGATGTTAACAATCTTTTCAAGAAGACACTAATAATCCTCCCATATCAATCTCATACATGTGCTCTCTACATCCCCTCGTCCTCCCATGGATGTTAACTGATCTTCGTTAACGTAAAAGCTACCAAACAAACAGACACCGTTGCACACCGTCGCAGTAACGAAAACTCATTCATCGGAATTGAATTTGATTAATCGGTGGACGCCTACGACGATTCATCCGGCTGCATTTAAGCTGCCAATGAAATCAACCGGCAACATCAATGGCTCGGTGCTCTCGCCCCTGTTCCGCCGCCCGCTAGAAACCACTCTCCAGAAAGTTGCTCGCTAATGCGAATCCGCACATAGGGATTGCACTGTTTCGTCGGTGTCTGGGAGGACCGTGTGATGAGGGTCGGCGAGGTGCACGGGGCAAGGAGGGGGGGGGAGGGGCTCGCATTTGCATACTCGTCAGCTGTGCTTCCTTCAACTTTTCCTGCGACACACCCTCCGTGGAACTCTGTGGAAACTCGGTGGTGCGGGTATGCACTCACGTTGGGTAGAAGCCACCGTGGATCGGTGAGGCACGGGCGGTTTCGGGTGGGACAGGGGGGTAGGTGCTGAGGACAGCAGTCGTGTATTTCTAGTCTCGATTCATAATTGCAAATTTCCTTCGCCTTATTTATGCAGACTTCGCCGCGCGCCCCGCGTAGCTCGTCTTACCGCTAATATGGACCCTCGGGCTGGGAATTTCTGGGAACGTGGATTCAATGACCGAAACGTCTTCGTTATCGCGTATTCTCACGCTGGATGCCGGCGAAGGGGGGCTTGAAAGTGATTAAAGGCCTTGCTCTCCTGAATTCTTTAGAATTCGTGTCACGAGAGCTTCGATTATATTTTAGGCACTCTAAGCCTATCAATCGTCATTGGCAGCCGATCTGGCTGTTCAAACACGAGAGACTTTTGTGTAAATCGGTGTCGAGAGGAGATTAGCAGCCCTTCGTGCTTTCCTCACCCTCCACCCCCGCCCCTGCGAATCTACTTAGGAGAACCTCTTTTAGCAGCGTTGCACGCGGTAGAGTCTGCTCACGTGCTCGCTGGCCATACATTTTCACTTTGGCACACGTGTCGTCACCTTCGTCGCCCCCGTAGCAGCCGTCGCCAATGTCGACGAAGGGGACATCGCCAGGAAAGATGGGCCTCTCTCCCATTTTCTCGATACAACGCCCGCTTCTTTCCCTGCAGAGAGACGAAATGGAGATACGATGATGCGCTCGGTTATGCATTATGTATATTCGGCCAGCAGGCCGGGAAAGAGAGCCGCTAACTGAAAACCGATTTCCAGCGTCATGAACTCGCTGCAACGATGCTTTCCTTTCACGGCGATGGATATTTCACGCTGAAAAGAGCACTGAACCGTTCGATTCGCTTCTTAATAATTAAACAGCCGTTCATAGTAGCACTAGCAATAACAGTCTCATTCGGGACAGTCATTGGATGAAGTACATTACGAAGTTTGCATTCAGCGTAATTAAAGCGCATGGAAGAAAATGAAGAGCACGAATGGAAATAGGGATAATACTGAAACGAATGCAAGATATATCAAGATATCAAAAGGATATAGTAGAAGAAGCAAGTGGAATGGGAGAAAAAACACCAATATTGCAATGCATCAACCTGTAGGGTAATCACAGAAATTAGGTCGTTTGGGAATATGTCACACCAAAGTAGGTTCTAGGATTCCTTACCCCGGGTCTCCACCAAGTCGAACACGACGGAAAACAGTGTTCGCAAACGTTTTCGTCTGTCTAGTCGTGTCCACACCGCTGCAAACATGAAGAAAACTCGGTGTACGAATCGTATGTGAACGTTTTGTTCTGTTTGCTGCGGTGTGGACACAACAAGAACAATTCCCAATACATGATAATAATCCATAGTAACCTCACGGGTGGTGAACTCTTTCATCTTCACGAATGACTCGTTGCTACCGAGTGCTGAATAGCGGAGTGGATGTCGGTGCACCAGAAGAGTTCGCAGAGTTCTGGTTAACTAATCATCGACACTGGAGAACAATCGTTTCGCTGACGTCTAATTCATTCGCCTGGCTTCACATCGATGGAGAAACGTTGGCGCGAAATCGAGGAGTCGCGGCTTTCGCGACTTCGCGAGCCTCCTCTGAAGTGGAAATGGGATCTGCGGGCCATGCATAATACACGAGAGAGCAGTGGGGTGCCCGAGGAGGGCACACGCTCGGAGGAATGTTAAAATTCGTCGGGCACCGCGTCAACCGACCTCGCTCAAATATCACTTTGCGTTCCACGCTGACGTACGGGGGATTTGCGCGAGCCCTGGTGTTTATGTTTTTCTGAAATATTTATCGGGGCTCTTTATGGCCGCGGCGAATACCATCGATTCCACGCGAATCACGAGGGAACGGGGGAGGAAAAGGGCCATCAGCTAACATGGATTCCGTGTGGGGACCAGGACGTAATGCGCAGTAATCTTTTGCGTGGTGGAATGGGACACTGGAGTGGATGAGTATCGCGCGCGGGTCTTGGAAAATTGTAGGAAAATATTGAATGGGTTATTTCATTTTATAAACGCAACTTGATATTTCACCCCATTCATTTATATTTAGTATATCGCAAAGTGGAAGTGGTAGTGTTTCCCATTTCAATTATTATTCCACGTATCGGTCGAAAGAATTCTCCAAGTTGCTTCGAAAAAAAGTAAGGTACAAGCGAAACCGTTACCAGCTCATCAGCGGCATTTAAAATGCAACCCTTGCCCCTGTATCCCTCCCCATTCACGGCAGTTAGCACCCGCAATCATGTTTGTTTTATGGGCCGTTACGCGGCCAGATACTTTAACTAATTGTATAATTGCTTTCGTGGCAGCCAGTGGCGGCGTCGCGTCGCCGTCGTGACTCCGCGCGTCCACTTTTCGCTCCCTTTTTTCCACCCCCGTGAAGGAGGGACGTGTCCTCCCGAATGAAACGGAATCGCCGGGCTTTCGGCGAAAGGAGGAACGCAAGCGTAAACAGGAAGGCAAGATTTACCCCCGGCCTTCCTGACCGCTTAATTGCGCGAGTTTTAATTTGCGAAACGCCGGCGAAAGACCAGTCCTCCGATTCCTGACTTCCATCTGGCCTTTCATTAAGCTTATACTGTATCTCTCCCCGTTCAGACGCCGGCAATAAGCATTAAGATAAATTAAACTCAATTTACTCTGGCCCGCGGAACGGTCGACTCGAGTCTTTCCCTCCGTTCCGTCGCGAGCACGAGCGATTGTTATTACAAAAAGCGCAAGAACGACGAGTCCCTGTAGAAACATCCATGTCGCTTTGCAATTGGATCGTGCAACGTCGGAGGAGCGACGAACAGTTTTAAACCAATCTCACCGTGGCGCCGAATCTCGTTCCATCCAGTGAATATCGTTTATGCCCATCGATTCCTCCGTTCTTCTCCATCGCAGAGAGGATTGTGCGTCCGCAGGTTTCATCCCTCGAGGCAGAAGGAGCAGGGCTCGCCAGCTTCATCAAATATTTGCTCAATCACCGCAAAGACATTTCACTAACTTGACGACCATGGATCGACCTCTTCCGCCGCCTCGTCCTCATTCACCGTCTTCCAGCTGAAGATCTCCCGTCTTTCGTCAAGCCTCGTGCAGCTGGCAGCTGAGATTGCTGGAAGTTAGTATCAATACGTAGCTTTCATGCACGTCTCGGGCTTGCCATACGTCGTGCTCTGTTTGCGTTCATTCTTTATCGAAGCTTAATGATGGTTCCTCGACAATCTTCAGCAAGAAGCATCCTCAAAAGCGAGGTTTATCGTGTCTCTAAATCTACTATACCATTCCATCGTTAAAACACTGTTTTTCGGCGTTGGTCGTTAGACTCATTCATTGAAATTCCGCCAGGAACGTAATGGACTTTCGTCGATCGTCGTCGTCGTCAGGGTGATTCCACCAAGTCCGTAAGTCGGATGGGGGTCGCGCAAAAAGAAGGGGCGAAGGCCCCTGAAAAGGGCAAGCGACGTTCTGGCAGGGCCGGTCGCTTAATCAGAGGAAGGTTTTTAGAGCCCCTTAAATCACGTAACGCGAGACGTCACAGAGCGTTAGGAAGCCAGAAGGGACGGGAGGGTGAGAGAAGAGCGAAGGTCGCCGTGGTGGTCGCGGCGGGTGGGAATTAGCTCGGCTGAATTGATCAAAGCTGTTTAAACGCGGCCTCTTATTAAAGAAATCCATAATCGCTTTGGTGTCTGAAAAGCGGCACCCCCGGGAGCGACAGGGAAAAACCTGAATTTCCTCTTTCGTGGCGCGCTTTCCACGACTCGCCCCGCTTGCCTTTCACCAGCGGAACAGGGCTGCCGTTTCTCAGAGCCAGTGATAAGTTGGTGGAACAGTGCTCGTCAATTTGAAACCCGATTCTCTATTTTGTATAGCCTGGCAATTAAATTGTAAAATACGAAACGTGTGTAGGATGACTATTTTTACTCTTTTCTACTTAGAGTTTCTAAACAGTATTCTGGTAATTAATCGTTAAACTATACACGAGTAGAAACAGAAGAGAATCACTCTTGCTCATCGATTAACTATTCTGCCACGAGTTTTTAAACCGCAGGATCGTTGATATGGAATAATGGAAACAATGTACCAGAAGTGATATAAAATATTTTAACCTCGCGCGAATAGTGCCGTCACAATTCTGTTAATGATTTTTAATTCCATCGTTCAAGCAATTGCTACGAATATTTGTACAACCCTTTATCCAACTCCCTCGCCTTTACCTCCAACGCGATACAGCAGTTACGATACCTTGTGAATGTACTATTTGACAAGCCATCTGCCATGCCCACGTATAATTTCATCGTGGACAAACGTTGAAATTTCACGTACACGAGTTTCATATTCGCTTCAACTAATTCTGCGTGTGCTCGTTCCCTGTGCCATTCAATTTCCTCCCCTAGAATTAACAATCGCGCGATTTTGCATCGCGAGTGAGTACGGCGAGTTTCCACTGTTTTTCATCTCGCCTGACGTGTTCATACAGAAGAGTAATTTCACCAAGGGCAATCATCTTTATGCGCTTCGAGATTATTGTCAGCAGAAACTCGCAGCGAGCTGTACACAGGGTGGTCTAGAAGAGACGTCGAGGAATCGAGGGTGGAACTCCATAAATAGAAGGGGCTTCCATCTAAATTGCCCGTGCAGCCCTTATTCTATCATAGAATAACACTTTCCACAGATTCGCCACGCCTCTCCAAAACTCATAAATAAAAAAGTCCGCGTGGATGGTCAAATGCTTATCATTGCGCGTCTTCGAATTCCTCGGCGTTTTTTTTCATGCCACCCTGTATCCCGTCGTTTCATTAGCAGGAAATACAAAAATACTGCGTGGCCGTCGGTGAAATTGCCCGGTCTCAAGGAGAGGCGAGAGTTGGTCCCCGTTTCCTCGCGACGACGGCACACAGGGGTTGCGTTGAGTCGCGCGAGATTAGCAATTCATAGCCGCGCGGTTGTTACTGTCGCCGTGGCGAGGGCTGGCTACATTTAGCAGCGGTGGCAACACAATGGCAATAATAATAATTAAGAAACATCGTAACGGCGGCATATTCGGAGGCGAGCGCCGTGGTCCTCTCTCGAGTTCTCTCGTTCGCGCGTTCCCTCTATCACGCCACCCTCCCCCTGGCCCGCGCCAGTCACTTTTTCTCCTCTCACCTAATCTCGAGGCCAACGCTTGTTAAAAACGCCCGTGAATATAAAGAGTTGCATTATTAAAGAAGTTCGCGCGACTATAACAAAAAGTTGCCGTGCCCGCGTCGGGGGAGGAAAAAGCAACAAGCTCCGTCGAGCCACGGGAGAATGGAAGGGGGTGGAGCGTGACAAAGAAGGAGCCGTGAAACCGGAGGGGCGGGTTGGAACGATTCGATTTTTGTCGAGGCGAAAGCCTTCCTCTGCGTCGGTCAAGCCTGTTTATCAGGGAATTAAGTTTTACGCGGAATTTATCGTGGAAGCCTATACGCGAATTAGTTTATTGAGTAATATAAACTCGTGGTAATCTCTTCCACGTGTATGCAGGCTATCAAATCCGGAATTACTCCTGCCGCGCATTTTGTAATTATTCAGTGCTTCTAGGGGCGGTTTTATGCAATGCCGAAAGCAGAAGGGAGTGAAAATAATATTATTCTCCGAAGGATATGGAAAATTCGTTAAATCGCAAAGAGAATTTAATTTCGTCGTTAGGTTCCGAAGGGATTTTTCCCCGGGCATCCTCGAAAGCCGGCGGTGGAAAACAAAAACGTCGCGAGACAAGAAGCAATGGCGCATAATTAGCATAACGACACTAATTAAAATACAAATGAAGAGTCTTAAGGCGGTCCGCGCCGGGTGAATCATTATCACCGAGCTGTCGGCTTTCCTAGTCCCACGAGGACGTCTTCTCTTCCCTGCTCCTGTCCTCCACATTTTACTGACACTCGCAAACGTAATTATATTTAATCGCGGCCCCGTATCGTTCGTGGGTACGTGAAACGTCGTCTCCTGCAAGTATCGTGTATCTTCTCCCAGCTCGGAGGCATTCTCTTGACATTCTTCTAATGATACTTGCGCAAGTGCACCACCGAAAAGTTCTCCAGCAAACTGCACGAGAACAAGCCAGCCTTCTCAACTCGCTCAACCACAATTCGTTCAAATTTAAGCTGAAAACTAAAAACATGATACAATCCAAGCCTGCGGTGACTCGATCGTCGTAGAGAATGCTCTTCGCGTTTCTGCACCGTATCTTTGGTTACCAAAAACGAGAATAGGAGCAGAGCTCGCTTTATCACTCTCATGGTGACGTCATTTCTTAACAGAAACAGAGATTGGCGTCGTTCTTTCGTCGGATAGGTACTTTAAGATCGGTTCTTTTAGCGAGTCCAGCTAAATCAGGATCCACGCATGGTCGATCTGGTGGTCTTTCTTTACGACAGGCTAGGAAAAAAGTGCAAGCAGGCATGCAGGCAGGCAGGATACCGTAGGGTATCCCATTTGGCCACGTAATCCAGGCACAGGAATCCACACCGAGGAGCCAGCGAACCCATAAATATGATTGGAGCATCGGTTGGCTCCGCTGGCATCCACCCCACGGAATCTAACCCCTCGGGCTATTCACGTAGGATTACTCTGCGTTGTCTCTTACCGTCTTCTGTTCCCTTTACGACGATCTTATTGGATTCAATCGAAGCCACTGTTAACCCTTCCTCTTATATTTTTCCCGCGGATCCGGGTTAAATCGGAGGTTTCACTATCTCCCGTCTTCTGGTTACGACTATGACTTCATTTTTTCCTATTGCTCTCAGAATCAGTGATCCCGTCAGCGTTATAACATTCGCGTTAAAATTAAGTGTCATGGAGATTGCGGCTCCACTATCGTGAAATTAAAATAGCCGCTTACCAAGGGAGCAGAATTGATTCTTAGATAATCTAAAATAGAGCAATTTCTTCGCCAACAGTTCAGTATTCTGCAGATTTTGTTTCTTTCATTCAGTCTCTAAAACATATTCTATAATTATATAATTATATTGGTTACTTAATAGTGCTGTTGTTGACTCAGGGGTAAAGTTGAACGGGCCTACCGTAATGCGTTTGTTTTCGATTGGTTTTGCACTTTGCAACTTCTATTTTACATTTTATTTTATTTTATTTTCGTAACTTAATGCATTTATGTTCTCTTTCTATTATTATTGTACTTTGCCATCAGCCTTCGGGTTAGACTTAAAAGCAGCAGATCGCTGAGTCTCGCCCACTATTTCTCCTTGCGTTTTTGGGTATGCAATATAGAAACGCAATAATATTATTATTATTATTCCTGTATGACAGTGAAACTTCTCAACGTCGAGTAGTAGCATTTCATCTACCATTACATCTACCTTCAAACAATATCTGCGATCTCTACCACCGCAACTACCATCTACAAGCTCAATCTAAATCACAATTATTACAGCAATTCTCGAGACACCTGTTCGTCAGCGAGCATCCACGGGGCAATGCTAACTCTAACATTCCACCTCATCGTTGACCCGTCAGACATTGCCCAGCGTTGTTAAAATCCCATAAACGGCAGCAGGAAACGGTTGCTGGCTGAAGGAAGGATAGTCCCTGGTAATTTTAGGCTTGCCAAGCACGTAGCGTTAATCCTGGCCGGGCGCTTATGTATCGTGTTTCGTCTTTCTCACCCCCGAACAGGCAGCGCTCTTGAAAAGGAGAACGAGACGCTGCCAGGGGTGGCGACACGGAGGGGCGGGGGAGGGCAGGGGGATCCTCACTCGACTCCACTCGACTCGGCTCTCTCTCTCTCCTCTCTTTCGGTTGACACTTAATTTCCGTTATTCGTACGCAATCCTCAGTACACCGGCTTTATGTCACCTACCCACACCAGGGTGCTCACCCCTTCCACGGCTCTTCTTCCGCGCAACCCCTGTCTCCTTCATTCTCTTAGTCAACCGACCGAACCCCCCACCCCTAGCGCGCACGAATCCTCCGCGTTATACTCGTTCTTAGCTGAATGGCGGTTTGGCCGTGAGAGGGGCCCGCTTTTCAAGTGGTTCTTTCAGCAGAGAAGTCCCTGGGAGACGAGGAAGTTTCAGCGCGATATAAAATCGAGGAATTTCGGGGGCTGGGATCGGTCTCTCGCGGTTGTCGATTACCGTCGTTCCTTGGTACTGCCGGGATGCACGTATTTTCGGTGCTTCCGGATTCCGGGGTATGCAAAGAGATTTCGAAAGTCCGCGAATCTTCTTTGGGTGTTTCTTCTTTATGGTACTGGTTCTCTTCGGATTTCATTTCGGAAGTTATCATGCGTGCGATATGTATATATGTTGGAGAGAGGTTTCGGCGTCTTCCTATCACTCGCCAAATTCGTATTGCGATGTAGTATTTGATAACAGCGAAGGCTTTGTTGAATTATTCACGAGAAACAGGGAATATGCGAGTGTAGCTCTGTGCCATTAGAAATTAGTGGAAGATTCATTCACAAGGGCAAGGTCTAATACTCCATGGTGAAATGTCCACTATTTAAGGAAATCTCGTTCCTTGGTTCAAGAGATACATGTTCCGAGCTGGACAGAGACAAGATGCGTAAAAATAAATACGGAATTTAGAGTTACGAGCAGTCGACGACCCGCGATAGTATATATTCAGAACGTCGGAGACGCTGTTGAAGATAAAAATCACCCCTCACCGTGGACCATCGCGAACGACCAGCAGGGGCACGGATATGGAGGCGTCGTCGCAATCGTTGCGGTTGTGAGGATTACATTGTCATAAAGTCTCGAGAAATTTACATGAGGAATGCCCGCAATAAAACATTGATGCGACGAATTTGAATGCGTCAGGCTGGGGGTGGGTCGTCTGATTGAACATCCATTTGGAATGTTCTACTTTGGCCGCAGTCCTGCAGCAACTTTCTTTTGGTTGCAAAAGTTCAATGTATTTTGCTGATTTCTGCATAAAATACCCGCGTCAATAGAGTACCTTTATTTTCAAAAAGGTGCGGAAAAGCGCGCCAAGCATACGCGCGCAAAGAACGTCAATTAATAATCCCATCATAACAAGCTTATTTAAAAACACTGTCGTAAATTAATATCTACAAAACTAATGATATACAAATATTGCGCCAATTGTAACAATGGCTATTTATACAATCAAAATAATTATCAATGGCTTTATACAAACAAAAAAATATATTACTCCATTATTATTTTTTGGTTGGTATTCCAAGATTTATCTTTGGAGAAACAACGAAGATAATAATATTAAGCAGATATATTTTTATGCAAATAAATATTTTATTCAAAATATTTAGCACTGCGCCCTGAACATTTTTCTGGTTTCTCAGCGCCAAGTATTTTGAATAAAATATTTATTGGTATTGAAATATTTATTCTCCATAAAATACCCACGTCAAAAGAATCTTCAATGAAACAGAATAGGATAGATTCTAATTATTTACCGTAAACTGTGGGAACATTGGCAGTCAATTAATATGTATCAAAGAAGGAAAAGGACAAAATTTTTATTCATTTTGACACGTGCAGTACAATCACGAAAGACGAAATGTTACAATATAATACTTAAAGCAAATGTAAAAATGTTAATTTTTATTATTATATAACAAAATGTTTCAAAAACATGCCAATGGCCCTCTAATTTACGGTTCATCTTATTTCCATCTTACATGTTCCCATACTCACGATATCGTTGATTATACAACTGTCTTATCTCTACTGGCAGTGGCGTGTATTCTAAGCAGTTTCTTTTAATCATCCCTTAATGATCCGTGATAGACGGAAGGCAAAATATGATCTCTGCCATAGCTGATGGTTTGCCATATCGAAGAGGAGCCTTAGAAGGCGATTACGAACGGGAAGTCGGTAGGCTTGGACGGTTCTGTCGCGCTCTGCCATCCTAAACTGCCAGTAGCTCTGCCAGCTGGCAGATTGCCGCAGCGCGTTACGACTGCTGGCAGAGTGTTGCTCGGTATCGGCCCCTCGCGAGCCGCCAAACCTCTCGCGAAATATTAATTAACGTTATTAACGCCCCACCTTTCGAACTCGACTCGGGAGGTGGGAACTCTCTTCTGCCCTCTAAAGTCTCCTCCTCCTTCTTCGCCCCGCTGCACCGTCCTCGTCCGCCAGCCGAGGGATGGAAAAACCCCCATTATCGTAAATCATCGTTTTCCAATAACGCTACCGAGGCTCTTCACGGTACCCTTCCTCTTCCCCCTCTCCCACGTCCCTCCTACACGTTCTTTCTCTTGGCCGAACTTCGTTTTTCCCTCGCCGGCCTGTGGATCCTCGCAAAATACAGATCCCGCGCCGATCTCGCGATGCCTCCGACGACGACGGTATTAAATACGATGGAGAAACTTTCTAGCCGCGGTGGGGAGGAGAGGGGGAGGGGGGGGGGAGGGAAGGGTGTTTTTAATTTACGACGAATTCATTAAATATTCCCGTTAATAGGCGATTCATCGATTATTCATTCGTCGCTGGCTGTTCCTCGATACGCTGCCAGATCCGTCGGTTCCCCGTAATTATCAGATAAAATCGGCGAATAATGAGTCCGCGGTTCGCGGTTTCGTCAGCGCGTCACAACTTTCCCGCATCGCAATTTCATTAACCGGCCTTATCGAAATCTGATCGACGCGTCGATGCTCATAAAGCACGTAGCATAATCACTCGTCCTAACGCAGCCTGTTCCGCGTTCAATTTCGAGCCTCGAGCGTCGGGGTCGCGCTAGTAAGTCGCTCGCCCTTCGACACTTTCGTAACTTACGGCCGTTTCGTCGGCACGGCCGCCTTCGGCGCTTCTCATTATTAAATCATCGTCCCTCTCCGAATGATTTAGCGCTGTACTTTATTTTTACCTCGGCACCGGGCGCTCTCGGTGAATAAATAAAGGCGTTCCGCGCGCAACGTTTCAAGCCTCGTCCAGCGATCGGGGAAGGATTCCCGGTGAATTGAATTCGCACGGCTCGAGTACGGGGGGGGGGGGGGCCGGAGAGCGCAAGCGGTCAGACACCGTGGATCAGATAGCGGCCACGAAGGCGATGGTGTCGATCAGGATTTCCAGGCACGTGGGCCAATGCTAACAGCATCGTAGCCGGTAGCGAAAGCTCTCCTACCTCCGAGGATAGATAGCCAGACGGACAACGGGCGCGGGGGATGGTTCAAGGGCGGTGTATTAGGGCCAACAGCCAGGATCTGCAATCACCCCCGGGGGTTAATGCCATCAGGAGCAAACAAAGTATAAAGCAAGTAGGTACGTAGCTGCTAAGTAGCCGCGGGCCAACTAACCAGAACTGGACGGACACGACACGTTTGTCGCATATCAAAGTGTTTGGGGTGATGGAGTTTCCCTCGGAGTAAGGAATTTTTGTAGAAAACAGGGGGATTTCGTGGATGTTTTATGGTTGCGGCGGGAATTCCATTGGGTAATGCTTTATTGACGTTCGGGGAATCGGGGATAAGATTCATTTAGTGATAAACTGGAACTTTTGTTATTCGCTGCTTTGGGATATCAAACTGTGCAGGTAATTACACAGCTTCTTAGGGTTGCAGACCTTCCTAAGCATATGTATATTTATTTCTGTGTTTCAGGCTGTTCTGTTGTTTCTATAGAATTTAAAAATTTGTCTTTGATCATCCGTGATGTTGGAGCTATAGAATCCAATCGAAGAGTCTTTGTAGAAAACACTGTATGTGCCTGAAATCACATTTTTCAGGAGAGAGAAAAAATTTCCCCGACTAAATTATTGACGAAATTTGATTCGTTTTGGTTGCTCAATATTCTTAAGTATACAATAACCCAAATACATCACATTTTCTATTTTTTACATTAATATAGTCCAAATTCATGAAAAATGAATTGTGTTTGTAGAAAACTCTGTATGTGCCACCTGTTAGATGTAGAGAAAACTGAATGTGCCATTCATTTGAATTTGCAAGCACTGTAAGTGCTAATCCTGGTTACCTATCGCTTAACCAATTAAGAACTAATTCTTACATTATTTTCTACAGAAGTGGCGTTGGAAGTACCTGCGGTACCACCTTTTATCACTATTGTTAACTTATTTCTAAAGGGAAATTGCATTAAAATTCTATACTATAGTATTGCCAAAGGTTGGTAGAACATTTTCTGATACAAAATTTTATTTCATTTTGGCACTTAGTGTTTTCTACAACGACTCGTCAATTTTCCATAGTATTTGAGAATCGAGAAAGGGTAGAATGCTTGAGATTAGGTTAGCGAAGGGAATTGACAGGAGGTAATTATCCATACTATTAGCAGAAGATAGTAATAGTTGAATAGAGAAATATATATTTTGCCTTCACAAGTTTCTCCGCCGACTTATCAGGGGGAATGGAGTTATTTCAGCAAACATGCAAGCAGGGACAGCAACAGAAACTTTACTGGCCCGGGGAAACTTCACCGAGGCTCGGTAACTATTACATATTTACCGAACTAATTGAAGAAGTAATACGGCAAGTTAGCGAACTGCAGCCTGGTCTCAGTGAAACGCGAGACGTTCATCGTTATGATTTTAAAATAGAGACGTACAATCCTGATATCGTGTCCGTGCCGCCGAGATTGTTTCACTTTGTTTCAGAGAAACTTTCACTGGCACTCATTTTTCCCCTGGCCCCGAACTTTCGAATACGAACTTGAACTTCCGCCGAAAGTTCGCCGCGGTATAATGACGAACTGAACTCTCAAAAAGTTACGCAGTAACGAGAACTTCTTCAACAGGCTGACTGTGGTACAGTTTAGCGAACGATTTCTTAGACATCCTGCGAACTTGTGTAGTATTTGCAACTGCTACTTGATACCACAGGATACAATGTAGTATCTAAGTTCCAGACACTTCAAACCGAATACTATAAAACTACTCGTTCTTTGCTTATTTCGATAATCAATTCTAGTGCGTTACGATTACCGCTTAATACAATTACTCGTCTCGTAATGGGGATTGTTTTAAATGCGTGTCTCAATTAGTTGCCATCAGAATGATATCTCTAATTTTCTTGAGATTGAGAAATAGTTTCTTAGCAGAAGATCCACGCGTGCTTTGTCAAACAGCTAGAAAGTATAATATGATCGACGAAGAAAAGTACAAGTAGCAAGGAAGTCGGTGAAGCAAAATACAGTTAAGACGTCAAGCAAGGAAGAAAACAAAGTAGGAGATGGAGGAAAAGGAGAGAAGGCGGTGGGGCAAGGCGAGGCCGAGTGAAAATAAACGCAAGAGAAGAAAATCTTATCCGGCTTCCAGTCTCGTGGGCTTGTCCCGTCACTTTTCCTCCGCTCTCTCCTTTCTTCTTCCCGATCTCAACGGCTCAGCCGTCGTCTCCTTCCATAATTTGATTGTTTTAATTAAATTTCACCGGGGAATCGCTTTACGCCGGGCACATTGGCCTGGCGGGCACAATGCAAACTGTGACGTGTACGGAATGAATCGGGAATGGAACAGCAAATGGGACGATCGAGGAGGGAAAGAGGGTGCCGTTGGCGTTCGACTGGATGTTCTGGGGAAATTTCGGAAGAAAACGTGCAACTTGCTTTCTCACCGCATGCTTCTAACAACCGAGTCAATATTTCTATGAAGAAAACGACTGTATTCAAGTTTCGAAATAATTGGAGCGTGACATGGGAGGTTTGAATTTATCTCTGAATTACGAAAATAATTTCGAAGTCAGATGCTCGAGAGATACAAGTCACTTTGCAGAATTCCAAGATTGATGTTTCTTTTTAATTCAGCGTGTCAAGTGTGTATATTCGAATTCTTTCAGCTGTGGAATTGGTAGCGCAGCCTATCGCGTCTATCAAAAACACAGGACTTTCGAAATGAAAAAGGGAAGGCAGTTCGTGCTGCTCCCGTAATAAGACGAAGGTTAGACATGACCGCGAGGAACGCCATGGCGGCTGGTAACGACGCGCCACACCGCATATTTCTCCAGATATTGGAATTTGTCGCGGTTACTTCGAATTATCTTCCACCCTAGCTATTCCGGGGCGGTCTACCCTTTCTACTATACGGTCTTTAGTCGATAATCCGCAAGGTCGCAAGCATTAGCATCCGATTCGGGAGAGCATTCGGCTCGGCAAGGGAAATCGAAACAATACGGCATAAACGACAGTGGAGAGTGCAGACCTTGAGCAAGAAAATTTCCTATGAAACTTAAAGAATTTCCATCGAACAGCAGATTCCCAAGAGAACTCATTATTCATTCGACGCTTGACAACTGTAAGATTCGTGGAGCAAAATGAAGGGATGATAACGAGGGCAATTAGATCTTGTTGACACCGAAAACACCAGATCGATTCCGTCATTCAGAGGCTTTAATATACCTAATTACATAGCCATTCTCGGTTTTTACCTCGTGATTTCAAACAAAGCCGATGGGAACTGGAGGAGGTTGCCTTTGCGCGGGTGGTCGGCGACGGGACAGGGGCTGGGGATCACTTCTTCCGCTCGGATTGTCATCGAGGGGGCGAAAAATTCAGCGAGGGAAGATTTCATGGCCCTCGTAAGGAAAATTTTCATTCCGAAGTTAATCCACTTTCGCGGCACGTATCTCCGCGTTAATTGCGATTTACTGGCGACGTCCGCCGTAATTATCATTTATTCAATACGCGGATACATGGTCCCCGAACTCTTGCATACTGTAAAACGTCGTAAGTCACTGCACCAAAGTCGTCTCTCACGATTCTCGCTTATTCACGGACAAAATTTATAAACGGCCGTTGCCCGAAAGTAAACCACCCCCATTTCCACGCGACTAATCTCTAATTCTGAAAGAATACCGCTATGTCATAATATAGTAGAAGCTGAGCCGTCGAGAAAGAAGGAAAGAGTTCAAGAATACGGGATACGATAAATCTGTGTCGCCTACACCTGGCCAGATAGCGGCCAGCTCGAATCGACTCACTCTCCACCGCCTCCATTTTCCTCAGGCTCGGAATATGTTCATTGAAGTCGATCCAGGCTCTCGAAGATCGCCCCGGCGGGTTTCCAGTCTCCCTTCCAGGGCCTCCCAGGCACTTGACGGGTTGAATGCGCATTTTTAGTAAATTAAAAAGTATCGTGTGACTGCGCCAGAACGGCAGGGCCTCCCTCTAAAGCGTTCTTAACCCTGGTTCAGCCCCTTAACCCTCTCGCCCGCTCGCTCTCCTTCTCTGTCTCTCCTAAGTCCGGCCTCGCTTGATCTTCATCCCTTAGCGGCTACCTACCCTCCAGCCCGGTTCTACGTGTACAAACCATCCCCCTCCCCTCCCCGCCTTGCTCTTCCACTCGCTCGCGACCTCTCGACTCCTCGAGTCCCCTCCGAAATTGCTACCCTTGTTTGCGTTTAATGCTCCGCTATTTTTTCCTGCTTCGCTGTTGCCCCGTGCTGTACCGCGAGCGCGGCCTTAAAAAGACGAACCGTTGGCGGTGCGCTACTCTGTTGCTCATTCTTGAAGCTACGTCGCGGGGAGAGTTAACGAATTCTGCTGCTGCGAGATTGGCTTAGCCCTTGACGCGTCGCTGGGAAAAATGGGGTATCGAGTGAGACGGTAATGTTTAGAGATGTTGAGCTTGTTGTCGCGTGGATGGACAGGATGCATAAAATTAGGATGATTTTTGGAAAATATTCGCTGTTTTCCTGTTCGATTATCTTTTGCGATGTTGACAAGAAATGCGTTATCTAAAGAATTATTTCGATCTAAAGAATTATTTTAAAGAGAGATTTAGATTAATTCACCAGTCACGTATCAAGTGTATGTACAAAAACGACGGTGCAGCTGTCTTTGGAAAATTATGGAGGTGCAGGTGATACGAAAGAGCTTTTCGCCCCTTGTTGGGAATACTTCGTCGAGAGACTGTGGTCCGATGGTAGCCAACACTGGCGAACCTTCCCCCGTATGCCTACGCGTATTTAATTTGTAAAAGTATTTCGTAATTCGCGTGGCTAAAGGTTGGCCCGCTACTTTCGTCGCAGCCCTCGGAAACGAACTCGTTCTGGAAACTCAAAATCGCGTGTACAACGGGTGTCCGAGAAAAAAATCGTAAATTCATCATTCCTTAACCTTCGCACCATGGATATAATTTAATCGAACTCCATTCAATCGTGTTTTCCTTAAAACTGTAATTGAGACACGTTGCAATCCTGTAGGGGAGTAAAAATATGTACCTACAACGAGAACATTCTTAGGTTCCTTGTGAAATATGCGTGGAGTTTTCTTAGCGACACAATTCACCAATCCAAAAAATTACACAAACCCGTTGACAGAAAATTGTAACCTACAAAGTATACAAAATATGCAACACAAGAATTCCCACAATTCTGGCATTAACGGAAGTCAAACTATGTCACAGTCGCACGCAGTTGCACAAGGAAGACATGACCAAACAAGGATCCCTCATTTATACGAAATTCCCCCCCAAAAAAGTCCACTCTTCTGTGCTTCCAAAACTCCGGAAGATCCCTGTGCGCTCCCGTTATCATTTCTCGTGCGAAGGCACGTTAACTCCTTCCTCCGAGCAACCTTTTCCGCGTTTAATGCCGAACAATGCGCGGTCTGGGGGGTGCTGGGCGGGGGTTAAGCGCGTGCTTTGTCGTAATAAAAAAATATCGGACTGTGTGTTGCTCGGTAAAAACCAATAAAGGTTGGCAGGCATGCTTGCTCGTGCAGCAACCGCCGGTTGCGGTGGAGGTTCCGCCGATCCCCCTCGTACATCTACGCGTAACCCTATGCGTGTAAGCGCAGCACATGTACGTGCATATATACGTGTACAGCCGAAAACTCGAGGGCGAGTTCTTGCTAAAACAAACCCCCGGGAGAGAAAGAGTGGTCGGGGCCTCCGGGGCGGTGGGCTACAGAGAAGTGGTAAAGAGAGAATTTGCAAGGGAAAGCCCCGGGATCCTGTCTCGGTGTCAGAGGGTCGCCGGTCCGTCAGCTTCCCATCGGCCCAGAAACGGACCAGACCACGGATCAACGAGCCTGACATTTTAATGCGATGCGAAAAACGCTGCCGCGAGTGAGAAATGGTTTCATTAGGACGGCTCTCGCGCTGCACCGTTCCGAAAATGGAGATTATACAGGTGAACAAGCTTCGCTTGTTCGGGGGTAGTTTGTGCTACATAGTTTGTACTGGTTCCTTGGAGTTCGCGCGATCCATTGCCCGGGAGGTGGAAAATATGTTGCAGATCCAATAAGCTTCATTGCTGACGACAATAGTTCAGGAAGTATAGAGCTTTGGTGTGTGTGTAGTGGATAGATGTTCGTGAAACTCGAGGGTAAATGGGAAACTGCAAGTAGCGAAGGTGAAATGTTCCTCCGCCGATACTTTTTTTTAAACAGTATTCGCCGGTGTATTTAAGGCCGCGCCGCGAAATCAGTTTTTGCTATCAAGAGCCGCCAGGGGGTTTGAAATTACCAGAGGAATTTCCTCGGTCAAGAGCCGATAACGGCCATAAAATATTTAGGGAAACATGCACCGCGAACCGTGCTCCATCCTCCAGGATGCTCTTCGTTATTTCTCCACCTCCGGTCTCTCGCCTTCACCCCCTTTCACCCTCGGATGGGTAGCGGAGAGAATAACGACCAACGGTGCGAGCGAGAGAGGAGGAAGAAAAGAAGAAGGGAACGGGAAGATCGGCTGCTTTGCGATACGCGTCTGCCGCGAATCCCCGAGCGCAGATTAAGTCCGCTTCCCTTAAATATTCATCCCCTTGGAAAACCTGATAAAAATAAGGAAAAGGCTCCGGCTGACTATTCCATCTCTCGTCCCCCTCCACAGTTTCGAAATGCTCCTCGGAGGCCTGGCACGCACACTCTGTGCCCCCCCCCCCCCGCAACACGTGGCTCCCTTTTTATCCCCGACTTTATCCTTTATTAGCGGTCTCCGAGTAACAATCTTCCTTCTGCCGGAATCACTTCCGTCCGCGAGACGGGGCGGCTCCCGCGACGCTGGAAGGGCTATCGGAACAGATGGGTCACGAAGCGATCGTGGGGACCTCGGGTGACGAGAACGAGAAATATTTAAGCCACTGGGGAACGGGGAACGTCAGTGGAACGGGTCGCAGTGTTTAACGTCAGACCTTAACCGATCCTAAGCCTCTTAAGTGTCTCCGAGATTCTTAAGCCGGACAAAGAGACGGTTTTTTTCCCTTTCGTTGGAGGCACTCGTCGGAGGTCCTCGAGGGAGGCACGGGAGAGATGCCCCTGATAATTGAATCAAACGATTTATTCTCCCGATTAAAAATGATAGAGAGCCTAAGGAGGTTTTCGGTTACAAAGCTGCTTTCCGCCCCATTCCGTTGACGCTCTTCCTGGCTCCTCTTCACTCGCTCAGGGGGGAGGAGAAAAAAAAAAGAAGTGCGAAGAAGAGCTGCAGCTTCTCTCGCTGGGAGCGATGGCGAGGGCGGTAAACGGTGTAACGCGATCTCGAGCTGAACGATCTTGAGACCACTTCTTCCGGGTGGAATTTCGAGGGCAGTGGAATGAGACGTTTATGCCTGGCCCATGGTTTCTTGTGTATACCGCGTAGTGCGTAGTGCGTCGTGAATAAACTGTAGTACATCGAGGGGGTGATTTATATAAATCTGCGATTTCTACTACCCCCCTCATAGCGCACAGTTTCTAATATCACAATATACAAAATTAGAGCTCATGCTGCTCCATTTTCCTTGCTGCACCAAGTGCGCAGAATTCAAATCGCGCCTTCAACTTCCTTGGCCACGAAGACAGGAGAGAAATCGCGCGTTCGATAAAACGGAATTGGGAAAAAGAGCAGCCACGTTTCGACGAGCGAATGGCAGATTGATTTCGCTCGACTCCTCCCATTTTCCACCCCTTCAATACGACCAAGAGGGATGCGTTCGATCTCATCTCGGGTTATTAATAATATCTAGAGGTTAGTATTTCCGAGCGAGGAGGAAAGAGCGGTAGACGAGGGGCGCGGAGGGGGTGGAAGGTCGACGAGAGGAAATGGGAGATCTCTTCATTTCTGTATCACGCGAACGAACGAACCAACCGGTGTTGCAGGGCTAGGGCCACAGATGGAAATACCCGATTTATATGCAAATTCCATATTTGTCGCTGCGAGGAGGTGCCAGCCTCCGTCGTCCTCGTCATTCGACGAAAGAACCAGCGGCTCTGTGCCCCTGAAAGAGGCACTGGTCTTCCTTCCAGGATCCAGGTAGTTGCAAGTGCAGCAGGCTTGAGTGCATACCTCGTTGAAATGTCATTCATTAAAATTGTCACTGAAACTGAATTTTATTTGTGGCAGGTGTTATCACTGTGTTTCACTGCTCGTGATTTTAAACAGTGGACATAGAAGGGGAAAAGATGAGGTTATTATCGAAAATAGTACATTACTATCGCAAGAATAGGAGCTACAAGTTCCATGTAATGTATCGATCATTTGCACAGAATGTGCGATAGTAGTCGATTCAAATATTATGCAACGTTATATGACAGATTTTCTACACAATACTTCTCCGAACCTGAATTCTGTTGGCGATATCCTGCAAGAGTAATTAACGAAGACATTAACTATGAACGTTCATTGGACCGATCAGTTATCCTCTCTAATCTCTGCGGTATCCACAGGCCCCGTTGGTTACTAACAGCGAATGCCGGTCTATAAAATCTCGTTAACGTCAGAATATGGATTTTCTTTCAAGGGTGCATGAGCCAGCAAATTATCGAGAGTCCTTTCTTCCACCCTCGTTGGTGCGCGATATCGTTAATAAACCCAACGTCCCGGACCCTCCCCCTATCTAATCACCACGCGTTCTCTCCCCCAGCTCCCCCTTTTCTTATTCCTTTCCTTCTCCACGAGACACCTGCATATTTGAGCGCGCCTTGTAAACGGTCAACCTTCAAATAAACGCGCGATGCTCATGTATTATTAATGGCGGCGAGGAAGATTAAAAATCGACGGGATTCCGTTGGTTACGTGGTTAACAACGCACCACGTGCGAGACAACTTCGGCTTCGTAAGTACGTGAAAAGTATATTATAAGTTTGCACAAATTCTTCTCGGAATAGTACTTGTAACACTAATCAAAAGAAATTCTTGAAACTAGCATATGTCGGTATACTGAGCGAACACTGAAAAAAAATTTAACAGATACCCTTCCTAACTATTTAGAAAATTACCAGACTCTCAATTTTATAAGGAACAATGTCAAAAACTAAAATTGCGCACACTACAAATGATCTGCTGCACTGAAGCTGTACGAATCTCTGTCCCGCAGACCAACATTTTCCCAGAGATAACAGAGTTATTTCTTGCAAACACCGTTCGTTCCATGCAAACGTAACTTTCCACGAGAATGCAGCAACAGTTACAATAACGATCCACCGAGATCCGCGCGTTTCACTTAGGAAAACGGACAACCGAAACATTTTCCCTCGCAAAGGCAACACGGGGAGTCCTTTGATGTACGAATGCTCGTGAAAATCCGTGGGAAAGAAAATCATCCGGGACTTGTCGGTGGGCGGGGGGTGGGAGGAGGGGAAGAATTAAAATTCTTCTGCGCCAACGAACCTGCAAGTGGGAGGAATGGAGGGTGGCAGGAACGGCTGTGTTCCCTAGAAGAAACCGCGAAAAGAATTTCTCTGAGATAAGCGGTCGTAGGGGAGGGTTGCCGAGAGAAGCGACGGCTTTGGCACGGGGGGGGGGAGGGGGCAGAGATGAACGGGGGTAGGGGCACCACCGGGACATTCCGGGAAAAATGATTATACGAAGTTGGAAGAACTTTTGGTACAGGGAAGAGAAAGGGAGAGAGTAGGTGGCGACCAGAAGCTACTGGAGACTGGAGGAACGCTGCCCCGCAATGTCACAGCTATGGGGGTCATTTATTGCCAGATTTTGGATGAAAAATTCTTCTCAAAAGTCTGAATTAATTATTATAATCTGCCCATGAATTTTTTTAAAATTTCCTATTTGTTGATAGCATTCGTAAATAATCTGTACAAACATTAGAATCCACATCTCCTGTCTTGGAAGCTGTTTTCACTTTCCTTGTAGCCATGAATCCACAAATTCTCTGCTGCAAACGTATGTATGTATTATATGTCAACGTCTAATACTCGGGTGGAAGGATCCCTTTCTGGGAGGAGGGGCAGCAGAGACTAACCACGCGATATTTTTCACGCGAAACGATCCCGATAACCCGAGGCTTCTAACAGCAGCGAGTCGTCACACGTTCGCCTCTATTCCCGCGGGATTACGGAGATCCGTTAAGCCGCGTTTACATCCGTCCTCCGGCGACGAGCGCAGAAGAAGACGGTGAAACTCGCGGCGGGGAGCCCCCGCCGTGATTGGCTTATTTATATTTGTCCCCAATCACCGTCACCAGATTTCAGCCACCCTCTCTTACCCGTTCGTTTTTCTCCCGCGCCTCCGCTTTCTCTTAACCGAGGAAGCCGAAGGAAGGGCGCGACAGGATAACGTGATAAATTACCGCGCGTCAAAGCCTCGCCGTGCGTTCATTTGTACGGCGTTAGCACTGTCATTGGCACCATTCCTCATTTTCCTCGCGAACGGGCGATACCGTCTTCCACAGACGTTGTGAAATCACGAAACTTATTTCTGTAGGATGGCGGCTTCCAACAGCTCCTTTCTTAAGCCTGCGTTTTAAGCAGTCAACGACGAGCTTTCACGATAGTGTGGTAACGTAATAATATAGCGAATCTTTATGTTGCACTTAACAATTTTGGTAGAATCACGAGTGCAATTCAAGGAAACACTGATTATGAGTAGCAGACGTGGGATAATTTATAGGAACGAGGAAATTGATTTGTATTCGAGGGTGGGAGATGGAAATTAATTGAGATCAGGCTGAAAGTATTTATTAAGCTTTCACACAGCGTCTACAGTTATTTTTTGGTGTATTCTACGTATAAAGTTATTCAAGTTTAATAGTCGTGCCTGGGGTTTCTAACTAGGCTGTGTATCAGGTAGGGTAAGTTGAACATGCATATATTTTTTTCTTTAAATTAATCCAGTATTTCTTGTTTAAACCAACTTCGTCTTTGAAAAATAAGTCAGACGAGTATAGCAGCCACTGTACGTATCCATCTGTTGTTTTAACATTGCAAATTCATATACCGAACTACAAACACACATTACACAGACTCTAACGAAACGCATAATGGGTTGAAGAATAAAAAATAAACGTTCCGTGGAACGGTATGGCCCGGCGATCCCAACGAACTGCGTTCTCGAAACGCAGCCCACCTCTGCAACTAGTCGTTCCCAGCACGATGCTAGAGATTCTTTCGTGCATCTGTTTGCCCATTTTCCGTCGTTTCTTCCTCTTTTTCCTTTACTCTTCCGAAATAGCTCCCGCAGCAGACGAGGGGGGCCGCAGAAAGGTGGGGTATTTAGAGACCGAGGTATACTGGACAACCCCCTTGGTGCCGGACGGTGGTCTCGTCGGAGATAATAGGGGCCTCGGAAAGTTTTCGAGTTTGCAACTTTCTCTGCCTGCCTCCGTGCAATCTCCCCAGGTTCTCCTCCCGCCTCTCTCGCCTCTTGGTCGCCGTCGAACAGAGAGAAATCCTAGCGGACCTACTGTCCCTCTCCTTTTTTTACCCAGGGACTTTCGCCCCGCTCCCACTCCCCGTTCACTCTGTCTCCCCTTTACTCGGACTCTTTTACATCCGTAGCTGCGCCTTGCCAGTAAGTAGAAGATATACGAGTGCAGATACCGCGAGATTTGTGGTATCCAGGGCATAGTAATGTACAGGCTAGAAGGCAGGCCGCTTTCAGGTGGAGATTGCGTTTTGACGTCTGATAGATTCATGGTTATTGGAATCAGAGCGGTGCTATTGCATCAGAACGACGGGGCGAGAGACGACGCTCGTATACGCGCGTAAATCAAGCCCTCAAGGCGACCGTTGTTATGTTGCGAAGAATTCGAAATTTAGATGGCTTTCTCGGCCCTTCGTCGATACTGTCTATTGGGATGCTGGCGATCTGTTGGGTGGTGGTGGGGCTTGTTGCGCGTGAAGTGGTGTAAGCAAAGTAAATTTTTCGAAAATAAATAATAGACTGCTTTAGTGTGGGTGAATTAATCTGTGCATTAGAAGCTATTACTCTGAAGCTATGTTGCGCGTGGTCTGACTTCGCACGACTTATTCTACTTACTCTTTATATTCTATTATATTATTCACCTCAGATTTCAGTCAGCATTTGAAACTTGACACCATTATCGCTTGAAAGTTTCTACGTCCTTTGTTGTATTCAGTTCATCAGGGGCCCAGAATTTTTAATAATGGATTCATATAAGCAATCAGAGATTCGGTATATTTTAGAGCATTCACTTCGGTTTATAACCGATGCACACGTCGTCAGGGGCAAGTGTATCGATTATCGACTTTGTGGAGAGACAGCTTCTTCCCCTAAGAAAGTCAGAAAGGAGCATACGACAAAGCGGAACTCCTTAGAAATCCCCGGATTCCTCTATGCAGGACGAAGGGGACGGAGCAGAGGAGAGGGATTTAATTTGTCGTGTCGAAAGGCACGGTTGATGCAAACCCTCTGATCTCTGCGATCAATCTCCACTGATCTTCGTTTCGACTCCTCGAATGGCGGCCTTTAAGTGTTCAGACGCAGACACTCGTACGTGGAGGCGGACGAAACCGTGAATGTCGATTAAAGTTTGCTTTCATTCAAGCAATTCCAATAATTGCAACTAACGTAGAACTCTCGCAGTTACCTTTGCGCAAAAATATGCGCCAGGAAGGAAATTCTATGGAACATAAATTACTAAAATTGACAAGTATCCGAAGAGACCTATCTCCAATAAAATAAAAATTCAAGCAATTACTTCAACTGGGGCCAAAACTTCAGCTTCGCCCCATACCTACACTCCAGCGATTGTTGCACGATTTCTTCGTAGCCGGTCATTATTCTCCAGCGAGAGCGTCGAGCAACGCCGGACGTTCTCCAATCTCCAGGGTTTATTTCGTGGAAAGTTCTTTCACGGAAGGTCGTCGCGTTGCCAGCGTCGCCGGCTGACATTGACGAAGTAGACCCATAGACAGTGTGGGAAACGTCGCTAATGTCGTAACCGAGTGTCATCGTGCAACCCTCCCGTCGCATCGGAACTCCAGGCGAAGGCGACGGCGGCAGTCGAGACGAGCGACGAAAGGGGACGCGCCGGGAGATATATCGTCGCTCGGGACAACCATGGTGGAACGGGGCGGCTGATGTCTCGAGGACGGGCCGGTTATCTTTCGCCTGTAGGTGCAACGAGGCCGCCCCCATTCCCTGGGAAAAGACGAGCTTACCCTCTGCAAGAATGACAAGTTCCTATCCTTAACGACGTAGCCGTTGTACGCGTCTCGCAAGTCCCGTGTCGCTGTTGCGCATGCCGCGCGAGATAAGCGGGGCTCGACTTTGTAATTCGCCGTTGGACCAAGGATCGTGCGTAATTGTTCCAAATGTTTCTCGGAACTTTCCATCTTGCCCGGAGTTCCTCAAACGCATCTTGCTCGATATCGCCCGCCCAAATAGGAAGCATTTCTTTCTACATCCAGCTTTATCGGCACTCTCCGAGGAAACTCACCCCCCGTGGTACAGCGGTAGAAGAAGAAGGAGAACAAAGAGAGTATCCGTCGTAGGAGCAAATGTTGACCAAGAAGCCCTGTAAGAAGGTGTCAGAGGTCCAGTGGTCGTCGTTTTCCTTGGGAACGTCCCCGAGGGTGGTCGAACGGTTAACTGGGCCGGGGAGTCCCCGAACTATATTCCCTCGAAATACGAAACCAATCGCAACACCTACGATGGTCGAAGGAACGACCCAGCGGCAATAAGACTCGCGGGCACGGGGGTCAAAGGGGACGGGGTGGGCGGAGGGTGGCTGATGGCTCGAGGATAGAACGGTCCGAAAGGATCGAGGGGACACGGTCGTTGCAGAGGACGGCGCTGGCCTCACCGGAGCGGCCTTCCTTTTATTGGCCATAAAAGCAATAATGCGATGCCATACGATACGCGTGCCGACACTGAAGTACGACAAAACGATACAAATGCTTGGAATCCGGCTCCCTTCCTTCCTCGACTCACCCCCCGGACCACTTGCGCCCCTTCTTGCGGTCCGATTCTTCCATTGGAAAGTCGGGGGCGAGTTGTCTTTGATTTCGCGTAGCATTTGAAAAATCGAGCTCTTCGCCGGGGGATAAACATTTCTGTCTTACATTTCCAGCACGTCTTTCCTGGTGACTATAGTTTCGTTAGGTTGAGCAGAACGTGGGTGAAGCGGAGTTGCTTAGGAATAGAAGGGAGGCTCGCTAGAGAGCTGGTTCGAGGGGTCATTTTTTAAATCCCCTGTCGTTCGCGAGGGGGATGAAGAAATTAAGTCAGCCGTCCGAGGAGGCGATAATCGTTCATTCTAGGGCGACGAGCTGCGAAGCTCATTTCGCGCCGTTTAAAAATCTCATGAAGGCGAAACAAAGGATGAGGCGCGAGCGAGCTCTCGCCGGGGCGAACGCGCGTCGCTTTGGCATTAAACGGCTCTCGAAGGAGGCAGAAAGGCTGGGGGTAGGGGCCAGAAGGGGGGAAACGGGCGAGAGCATCGTGATGACGTCTCAATTCCCTGGGAGTCAGCTTTTAAAAAAGCACGAGGGTGAGATTCTTATCAAAACCTTTCGTCTCGTCCGGCCTAATTTACTTATGCCTCCCCCTTCGGGCCCTATTTACAAGTACAAAATTGTCTGCGACCCTAGACTCACGGAGGCTTCTTCGTTGCTTATTTCGGCCTTGGATACGTGTTTTAATAACGCGTGCAAAAAAAATACGAATCAATTTTGTGAGTTGGGTAGGCGAATGAAGATGGAAGTCATAAATTTATTGATACCTACATACGAATATATAAATTTATAGAGTATAGTAGAGTTGCGATTTTACAATTCTTCAAGAATAATTCCTCCTCTTCTGGTATCTCGAGTCGACTGCACTCGATTTATGTCGCATCCCGTAGTCAGACTGAGCACACCTTAATCTTCTACGGTCTCAAGCTCACCCCCAGTGTCCAGCAGGATATCGAGGCGGCGAACGACACCTTGAGCCGAGATTACAAGCCGTCCGAATCCTCTTTTCTTGCCCTTCGGCGAAACCTCCAGCTACCTCTAACTCCGACCCCTGCATCCCTTACATGTGTTTCCGTGAGAGACCGTGCGTCCTTCGCGAAACCTGTTACCTTCTTACGCCATCCCCCTTCCTCGCCCTTTTCCACGGTTATACGGATAAACGTGTGCACGGTACCCAGCATCGTCGCGTGTGTACGCCGAGGAGCTCCTGGCGTACACGCACGTGCAGCCTGCGGGGGTTGACACGCGAGATGGGGCGGCCAGTGAATACATTTAAAACGGGAATACGATTACCCGTTCGCCGAGGGGGAGATTTTTGTTGGCCCGGTGGATTTATCGGCGGAAATTTGTGCCGTTCCGACGGAATCTTAGGAGGCTAAAAGAAACGGAAGCGCCGCGACGAAGACGCTCGTGCTTGCCTTTTTACGATGCATGGTGCTCCCTGGGGGACGGCGATTAATTTTCAAGAACTTGGGACGAGATGGAAGTCATGGTAGAGCAAAAACAGACATCCTATGCATTGGTAGATCAATTTTATTCTAGTATGTAAACTTTCTGGTTACTGGATACACTTACATATGTATGTACATGAATATCGGACTCATCGAAAATTCGAAATATTGACGTGGGGTTAGATTATTATTAACAGAGGGCGTTGGTCCTCTTAATTCTTCAATTTGGTACATTTTTAAGAATAACACAAATGTTTACGGAGAAATTAGAAGGAGAAGTATGTGAGATCGCTGGCATCCTTCATTGACATTCTTCGTCTTACTACTGTCACCCTCATTTCCCTGAAAAAAGGGAAGCTGAATTTCAGAAGCCTTATTCCACATTCTCCACTAATTTTTTAGAAAGAATTCTTTTTCTCTCAATTCTACCACCAATAACGAACCACTCTTCGTAACTTCCATGGGAATTGCACCCTCTAAGATCTTAAAAACACCTCACAAAACGTCCTCGGGATGTCCATAACTCGTTCTCCCCAAACAGTGTCGCCAGAGGGATGATAAAGATCGTGGATCCCGCAACGTATGGCTCAGAAACGATATCGAAACCAGCGATAAAATCTCGTCGACGGTTATCAGGATTCAATGGCGGCCGTAGACCGTGCACCCAGCCGAAAAATTGCACGATTTTGCGCGCTACGACTGACACACTGTACAGTTCCTCCTCCAGAGCGGCGCGATAATGATATTCAACGGCGTCGTCGGTTTTACGAGCGATTATCGCCGCGGAATCCGTCCCCGACGGAACACTCGGCCAGAGGGAAGGATATCGCTAAAGAAGCCAAGATTTGGCGGTGGCGCCGGACCCGCGGCGGGCATAAAGGGAATCGCGCCATCATCGTAAACCGACTAACCAACCCCCTTTCCACCGTCGCCCTTCAAAGAGAGGAGAAAAGCGGCGTCGAGGAGAGGGCTCGAAGCAGCTCCACGTAAACTATCCGGCAACCGACTCTGATCGCACCCACTTCTCCATCATCCTCTCATCTCCGCTAACGCAGAAGTGCCGTTATAGCCGTGGCAGAATCTGTACAGGCTGGCGCAGAAATAGGTGCTTTAACTTTCGCACCGTATTCTACGCAATAACTTAAGGGGTAATGCCACTCTAGAGCCCGAAAAAGCAAGCTGATTTTGAGAATATTTCATGCGAAAACAGTGAATGGAATAGAAAATCTGTTTGAAGGCCTTTATTGTGCATACCTTGAAGTATGATCACAATTTTTGTTTAATTTTTGTAATGCGAAATGGCGGCGCCACGGCTCAACAAAAAAGCTTCTTCTGAAAAACGGTGTCCCGCGGCCGGAAAGATTTCTCCTTCAATTTTTGACCTAGAACGAAAAACCAAATCTTTTTGAGTTCTATATGAGATTATCTCGGGATACACGAGGAAATTAAAATTTTCTGAATCAGCTTGTATTTAATAGAAGCAGCGCTTTCAGTGCATCCTCTTCGTGCTCTTTTGCTATTCACTGGTGCTCCTGCACCAGGATTGCATTCAACGAATTCTCCTTGCAGTAAACTCTTAGCATCTTGCTCGATCACTTTGCATCTTTGAGTTCAGTAGTTGCTGCAGTTAGATGGTTCGGTATTTAGGTTTTGTTCAGTGGTAATAGAGAATTATTAATTGGGATTATTTCGTGGTTATTGGCAAAGGGATTGAGTACTACAATTTTAATCCATTATCAGTCGCTTTGCTTTCACGTATGCAAGAGATTATGACTTAGGTCTACTATCGTGTGTAAGTTTACAAATTCAATCCAACTTTAAGTACCTATATGAATTCCAAAATTTTTAATTCTCAGGATTTAGGATGTGATAATTTCGCACGTGAATAATCAAACATTATATCTCGGTTTTCATCGCTGGCCGCGTCTTCCACCATGCCCCGCTACCCATCCCTCAGTCTTTGTGTATGTATTCTGCATTGCGTGCCAAACACGGGCGTCCTTGTACAGCATATCAGCGGGCAGTCAATCTTACTTCGACCGCGATAGCAATAGGGTCTCTATGGACGAAGTAGCGTTACGATTAAAATTCTGCGCCATCAAATTTTACTATCGCGTTGCGGTTTTATTAAGGTGCAAATCCACGATGAGACAAAAGTATCGTG
This sequence comes from Andrena cerasifolii, assembly GCF_050908995.1. Classification (NCBI taxonomy): domain Eukaryota; kingdom Metazoa; phylum Arthropoda; class Insecta; order Hymenoptera; family Andrenidae; genus Andrena; species Andrena cerasifolii. The sequence continues at coordinate 4,154,623 of NC_135126.1, read as the reverse complement.
TCTCGCATGAGACTTTAATCTCCATTATTATTCTTTTATTTCCATTATTTACATTTTGTTGTCGCTGATATTTATGTGTCATTATAGAGAAGTCTCATATAAAATCTCATCGTGGATTCGCACCTTTAGAACACAGACAAATAGCTTTGTCATTTCTATTGCTCGCGATCGATACAGTTTACCTGAACACGTATTTCTCCGCGTCTTGTGCATGTGAGTGTGTATCCAATGGACAATGAACCAGTGCTTGATGGAAGTTGAACGTGCATAGGATGGAGCTTCAGAATCCAGCAGGTAGTGTAGAACATCTTTGATTTGTTTCATATTGGGATTTTGCATATTCTGCATATTTTGATTTTTCCTGTAACTTGAAGAAACTTTATAAAAATATACTGTAATACATAAATTGTGCTGATGCGTAATGTTTTCATATTGACTAGTGCTCTCGGTTAGGTAATTTATTAGAATTATAAGAGAGGAGAATTTGTATCACAGTGATAGCGTTCGATTGCATATTTTACACGGGGAATATTTCACCCTATGTATCTGTACCCCTTTTGAATTCACCCTCGCGAACGATCGCTACTTTCCACCTCCACTCGATAGGATGCAAACACCTTTGTTCCTTCGAATTTTTCACACACCCTTCTCTCTTCCTCCCCATACGTTTCCCATTCCATCGTCTACCCTCTTGGTACTTGTGCACCGGGTCGGGCCAAGGCTAAGAGTTTTCCTCAGTTTCCACACATGTTCCGCTGGTATCAGCGGTCCCGGTGGAAGGATTTGCAAGTTAAATGGCATAAACGAACACTCGAAGAAGATATTCTTCGCCTGTCCCTTTCTTTTATTTGGAAACTTCGAAATCTTCAGGGGGTGAGAACCGCTGAAAAACCGTAGTCATTCGTATTTTTCAGCTTCGCGTAGGATACTTGAAATGAAATTTAACATTTCTGCTAATCTGTAATGTGACGTTTAGAAAATTCAAATCGAGGACTCTAATTTCGCGTCGCAATTTTATCAGCAAGTTTTGTACACGTACACGAGTTCGAGGCACACTGTGGTGGCAGTAATGGCTCCTTCGCGACGCGTGTGCCTACTAATTTATTTCCCTATGAATATCCGAAAAGGCACCCTTTCCTTCCCGCGAAAACCAAGGCTGTTGTCTTGCAGCGCCAGTGGGCGTCGTATGACCGGGACATTAAGACATTGTTCCCGTGATTTACGGTCTGATTTGCATTCACGTGCCAACCGTATATCATGCATACACTGTGAACTAAGCTTTCTGCCGGTTACGTTACCCCTTCGCTGGAATCTACTTTCGCCCGCTCGAAGACACCCGCGATGGGGGCAAGAATTTTGATATGTAATTCCATTCTCTTCCGAACACAGTATTGCTCCCTGTCTTTAAGTACGCTAAAAAAAGAGCTTCAGTTCTCGCGTATCGATCTCAAGTACGCCCTCGATATCGTCTTCATCCAAGATCCCACGATCGAGACAGGAGAGCAGACAGTGCGTACTCGAAGAATATTAGCGTAGGCTCGTCTCGAGCTTGCCAGAGACACCGAAGCCAACATGTTCTACTCACGTGCCTCACACGCAGACCCGCGCCGTACAAAGCTCGTACAGACACCAGCACGAACACGCGTGCAGTTATAGGGTAGCTCACGTGCGAACGAGGCATCCTTTGCCAGGAGCTGAACAGCCACTGATGAACTTGAGTCATCGATCATCCAATTAGCCGGGCGATCAATCATCCCGCTGCCATTTGCCCCGAACCTGGCTGGGGCCCTCGAACCCGACGGATGCCTACAAGCACGGTCCAGCATCCTTTCAACATACCCCGACGTGTTCGACCCCAACACGCCGAATCCCTAATCAACCCTTTTCAACGCGCGCAGTTTCGGCTGAAACGCGCTAACCTCCCGCCTCGCGGCTCGCCAGCTTTTCCCTCTCGTTTCGCCAATTCCGACGATCAATATTCGAAGAAATACTGATCCCACGGCAAGCATTAATCGCGTGTTATAGAGCGTAGGCGGATGTCGCGAGATTCGATTAAGTAGCTTCCTTGGGGCGAGTGTTTTGACGGGAAGATCGGTTGCTTCGGAAGGGGTAGTTAGAATCTGGCGCGACACTTGAGCCTGGCGCACTTGGTGGGTTTTTTTTTTAAATAGTTTTTTTGTGAAGTTTAGTCGATTTATTTATTATTAATGGTATTCCACAGCGTGTAGTGTGTTTGGACATTGTTCTGGGTGAGTTTTGCGGATGAATTTTGGCGCAGGTACTTGCATAGCCAAGTGGTGCAGTTTTTAGTGTTTTAAAGGTATCTGCTGTTTGATTGTTCTGAATCGTAAGCTTGCAAACTGTATGATGTCTTTAGTAAATTGAAATACGAGAAACTTTGACGAAATGACGTAAGCATTTGATAGACGTATGCAATGCATCGTAGTATCATGCCACACGAAGGGATTATCCAGAAACTGTAGATAGGGAAGACCGGGGTTGGTAGGTCAATTTTTTAGTTTTTGATTTTTTATAAATTATGTGGAAGAAATATCATTAAACCGGTTGGTATATTTGATAGGGCATACATTTGGCTATCTGATTAAATTATTATAGTTGACTCAATGTGACAACAATTAAGGTATTTTAATGTTCTTTTAACACCTTACATGCTGGTCAACCAGCCCCATGATCGGGGTTGGTTGACTTACTGTATGGGGTAGGTTGACTATAGGTACAATCAGTTAAGTAAAAAAAACACAATGCCACAAGAGTTGTTTCATTATAAAATATTACTATCTTTCTTTCATATTTTAATAATAAACTGATACATAGTAAAATTGAAACAAAAAATAAAAATCGCTTTCTGAATAAGAAAATAACAATTTAAACCTTATTAACGTTATTAGTCAACCAGCCCCGACCGATAATTCTGACTTAAATAATCTATATAACCTTCAATAATAATCAAAAATACCATGTCAATATATCGTTTAATAAACAAACTTTAAAATAGTCCCTTAACATTTATTCTATTTTAATTAATGGGGCGTGAAAAAATAAAATCTTTAAGATAAAATACTTACTTAGTCAATTTTTCAACAAACGCTGATAACTATTAAAAAATGTGCGGTCGCGGGGTCGGACATAAATGCATGGCATAGTAGAAGTGACTTCTTTCTACAGTGAATCTTTCCGCAGTAGAGCATATGTCGGTGCAAAGTTATTAACAATTAGTCAACCTACCCCTTGAGCCTACCAGCCCCGGTCTCCCCTAGTACCAAACATCAGCCACCTCAAGAATCAATTAAAAATCAGCAATTTACAGTAGTAGCGACACGTACAAGCGATATCCACGTTAAGCATACTCGAACCCTCGACGAAGTTTCCCATCAGAAATCAGAACAACCTCTGCATTCGCGTGTATCAGCGTCGGCCCCTCAGACATCCTCTCGAATATACCGAAATACTTCGATCGTAGTCGCTCACGAAGAAATGTGACCGTGAGCCGGAGCATATTAACGACTCGCGACACGCGACGGTGAGCACGTCGAAACGGTGTCTTGGCTTTCGTCTGGAACTGATAGCCTCCTCCTTTCACCCCTTCGGGGCTTCGTTAAGCACGACGTTAGCACGTTTTCCGCGTAAACGCCGAGCGCTCGCTCGCTGCCGTCTACCAGCCGAGGGGGGCGGAGGGGGGCAAGGTGTTTGATATATAACCCGATATATCGGATAATAATGCGCGATATGACGCGTGAGTTGTTAATTCGCGCGTCCCGTCCGCTGCACATGACGCGAGAGTTCGCAGACTCCGCGGCAGCTTGGAGCCCCATCCTGGCCCACGTATTCTTCGCTTTCTGATCCTTCCGCGCGAATTCACGCCAATGGGGAGACCCCTACGGCTGGAACAAAAAAAAATGGAGAGAGAGAGCAGGGGAAAAAAATTAGCGGCAAATCGACCGCGTCGACGAGCACTTGACCCTGAGGATATTGCTCTCTTCGGAGGGCGATTAAATTCGGAATCCACTTTGTTATGGAGACGGGGAGATGATTTTTTAATGGGGCCCTTTGAAGAACTCTTCGTGGTACGCTCGGTGTTGGGTGGGTACTCGCTCCGTTGTATAGGATTCCATAGAAGTCACTTGTCAGGTTTATTCTGAGCAGTTGGAATGACGTTTGATTGATCAGATTTATTAGTAACAGGTTGCATGTTTCAGTTTTGTTCTTCTGAACACATGTTTTCGTTAAAGGAAGAAGGTTCTTAAGGGGAATCTCAGATGCTATTATATTCGGGAAAGATTTTATTTCCTGACTTTAAACTAGGACAGTGGCTAATGTTAGGGAATAAGTCTTGCAAATAGCTTGCATCTGAAGTGACCGAAAGTATATTCGAAATAGGAGGAACAGCTGTCGATTCTCAAAACTATGTTCGCGCACTGTGACTTCCCTTATCTTGATCGTGATTCAGTAATCGACAGAAGCAGATTTAGTCTTCTGAAGTCTAATTCTGATACCTTCCATTATACGTTTCTAAGAATCCTTTTCCCTGGGCCATTGTCACATATCACCTATCCCCAAATTCCACGAGATGGCATGCTAAAAAATCTAAAATAATTGCTCTGAAAATAATTGTATAAGAAAAATGAAGCCAATTGATTTCATGCAAACTCGTGTACATAAACTTGTAATTTTCGAATACTTTAAATAATTTCCATCTGCAACTAATACGCTGGGTTTCGAACGACGAAACCCAATCGAAAGTTACGTGTGCCCTAAATGAAACTGTTTATTCACTGTACTTAAAGTTACCGGCGAACTTGAACAGCAATTTTGTGTCAAAACCCTTTTCCGCGGCTGGCGAAAGCGATCATCGACGAAGCTAAGGCAATCCTTTACGTCTGGGCGCCATGTTTAATTTATGTTGATGGATCTTTACATTTCAAATTGGCTACTTAGGCTCCATTATTTTAAAGGCGGACCAACCACCAACGGTGCACCGACTTACGGTGCCCTTCAGGAATCGGTTGCTTCGCCTAACAGCGACGACGCTGTCTGCACTCTTCTTCTCGATTTATATCTATTTCCATAATTTCCTCTTAGCTGATAATTCGCAACCCCCAGCGACGCGTTCCGCCACCCCTCGGTCTACCGAGACTCCCGGCGTCGAAACGCCAGAACGAAATGGAACTTGAAGCTTCCGCCTCCGTCTTTCTCCACTACGACACCGTTTACTCTTATTTGTTCAGCATTCTGATTTGAATTTCAGCAAAGGTGTCTCGCTTTGAGGTTGAAGTAGAAATACTCCTCGAAATAAGTTCATTAATTAAGTACATCAGTAGACGTGCCACTGAATTAGTAAGCTCCCAAAACGTAGAAAGTTTTAAAAGAATACCATGCTTCGCGAAACCCACCCCACTTCTCAATCACGTATTATTCACATCCCCCGCGTGTTCTTTCACCACCAAAGTGCTCTGTGCCCGTGAAAATTTCCCATCTGTCGAAGACGCGCTGAAAGATGTTCCTACTTCCCTCTCAGGATTCTCCGAAATTAATCGAAATTAAACAAAAGAAATCTGAATCCGATTCATGGAAGCTGCAGCTTTCATCTTCCATTTCGCTTCACTGACGCTTCGATGCCGTTACCCCGCGAAGAGGATTCTTTAATGAGTGGAAGCTCCGTATGCGCCCCCGAGTACTTAAGTTCTTACGCTTAGGAAAATATTTCCTAGAGAGAAACGGCAACGGTAGCATCGCCGGCAAACCTTCCTTTCGCTCGGCGGAAGACAGCGCAGAAGGAAGCCAAGGGTGGCGCGGGACCTCCCGCCAAGCGCTAAGCCGATAGGCCGGGAATCTATGGAGTGGGCGCGGGAACGAAAACCTAAGTGTCGGGCGGAAAACGTCTCTTTAATGCTCTTAACGTCGTCACGCTACTTCTCCGCTCCTCCTATCCACCTTCACTCGACCGCCCACATAGCGCCGCTTCCTGCCGCGCAGGATAAATACCTGTCAACGTTCAAATTACGTCCTGCGCGGGAGTCCCTTGCCTCGTTGCCCCCTCGCTGTTCCTACAATCTGATCCAAGAGGAATCGAAGCGTTTTAGAGTGAATCGAGGGAAGCTTTAGTCAATCTTTTCGTGGCTGTTTGATATCGAAATGAAGGGTGAAGATAATTTAAAGGTCCGGTAAAGTAGCCAGATTAAAGTAAAAGGATATATATTTTTTTTTCACGGTCTCCATATATGTCTTTCATCCACAAAGTTTTAAATATCTCATTTGGGGTACCTCACTCTGTGTACACGTAGAGATATTCCTGGAAAAAGAAATGTTTCGAGGAAAGTTCTTTCGCAGAACCTAGTATGAGATTAGAGAATGTAGATTGTCGCGAGAAGGATCGCAGTCCAACGTTGATCGGTGGGTGAGCTTCCTCCCCAGAAAGAGGAGGGTTCGGCGAACGCGTGCAGAGCCTTCGACGAGGCGGTCCCTCGGCAACGGTGGTCCGTGTCACTGCGTGCCCCTGACAGCCAGCAATTAACAGCCGCGGACTCTCGCCTCTCGTCGCCGACGCAACGGTAGCGTCGCGCTAGAACGTCGTACTAGACGCCCCCGTTAAATAATTGTCCTCCCCCGTCGGCCGGTTAAGACACCAGATTCACCCCACGCTCTTGTTTTCTACCTTTCTGCTCTGACGCTCCCTCCTCCGATTCCTCTTTTTCGAACCCCCCGCTAGTTCCTGCACGCCAGTCAATAACAGACCTCGATTTCGACGACCCGCTTTTCCGATTATTCCTGATTTATTCCTGGCCCCGTGCGCCACGTCACTCTACCCCGTACTTCATTATTTACTACCAATGAAAGCTCGTGCAGCTAGCATCCGTTTTAAACGCGTCTTGAATTCGGCTGCTCCTTTCGGGGTCACTCGCGGATGGCATTAGAAACCTGGTTCTTTTAGCGATTCGTTTGAATGGCATATAGGTGAGGTTAATAATAGTCTATACTATTTTATGGAAGTTGTATGAGATTTTCAAATTTTGTGTTGTTGGGAATTAGTGCATGTAGACAAGTTATGATTCATCGACTTCTCGATTGCATAGCCAGCTCCAAATATATTTCCCAATTTATTCAAAATTCCTGGGGGCATAGTGGCATGCAAAACAACCTATCGATTCTGGAATCCAGCGTTCAGAGGGGAAAGGGCAGCATCTCGGAAAGATGTGACACCCCAGGGACACCATTAATGTAACTGTCGGTACATTAGCTCATCGAATTAAAAAAGCAGCGCCCTCGACTCTGCCCGTTTCCTTCGGTTTCCTCTCCGCGGGGGGTGGTCCTTATCGATCCATCTCAATTACGGAAGAATCGGGTAGCGTGGCATCGAGTGGCAGCCAGCCTACACGAGGTGTCTGTGACAATGGTGTTTAAGATGACTACCACCCTGATTCAACCCCCATCCTCACACTCCAGCAAGGAGTGAGGGAGGCAGACGGTGCGCCCTGACCCAGGGCAGAGAGAAAAATCGTCGTTAGACAAATGGGATGTTTTATCTGGCATTACGTCTTTTTATTTGAGCGCCGATTACGGCTCCGGGAAGACTCGCTCCACTTTTGAAGGGTAAACCGCCCCTGTCTTCCCCCGTTCCACCAAGATTGAGGTAAAACGATTTGTAGACTCGCGACACGGCCAAATTATCAGGGATTTTTCTCCTGCGGGGCGAGGATAATACGAAACATCCATTTAAATACGTAAATAAACGCTGGTGATATTAGGATTACCAGGGATGTCATTAATATTCTCCAGCAATTTATGAAGCAATGTTTCGATGTTTTTATATTGATAAATGGTCACTTGGACTTTTCACAAAAAAACTACTTTCACTACTTCCTCGTAGACACAAAAATACTTCAGAATAAGAACATCAAATCTCGTGCAAAAATTGCATAATTAATTTCAGTAGCTTTCCACTGTATTCGTTTCCTGCGAAATTGCTGTCAAAAACCTCTCTAAAAAGGCCGTTGATCGTCGCGAGTACTTTCAGGGCCCATTAATTCGCGTATCATGCATTTGCAACAACAAAGTCCTGCAGCTCGAAGTCGCGTGTAATTCGGGTAGGTACGGGGGGTTGTCCGGTTTGGCGACGAGGTGAAAAACGAATAAACGAACGAGCGCGGTTCCCCAGCTCCAGCTCGCACGGTCATCCTAACCTCGTTAACCGACGGTAGACCGTTTGCACGGTAATCGTACGCAAAGGGGATGAGCAGAGGTGAAAGCGGGCGAGAGGGAAAAAGAAAGGAAGCGGAAGAGGCGCGGACCGAGAGGGGGTGAGAACGGTAGTGGGGGAGGGGGAAGTTAGGCTTCGCAGCTCTCTCCACGTCCAGGGCTCTTATGCGCTGTTTAACTTATCCATTTAAAACTCAAACATGCGAAACAATTAATTAGTAATTAACGCTAGCCGGTCGTAGATGAAGGAGTGAAAGAGAGGAAGAGTGGAGGTACGATGGGGCGTTCGCCTCTGGGGTGTCTGCGCCGCCCCCAAAGAAGGGTACAGAGCGGGCGTAGGAGGCTCTTGCAGAGGCAAGAAACTTTAAAGTTCGGAACTTTAGTTCTGCTGTTAGCTTCTAATTAGCGGACAAACAGTTAACCTCCAGATACAGCAACGCCAACTCGCCGTTGCCTGCAGGAAAGATATTCTAAGCCTCCTCGTGCAGGTCAAGTCGTTCTCGATCGTTACCTTGCACTTCCTGGGTCGATTGTAAGGGACCCGTGAATATCAGCTTCCTTGAGAATCTTCATGCGTTTTCTCTTGTCAACCTCTCCTGGTATCAAATCATGCGGTAGCAGGTTTACACGATATTGCTCTGGGATTAGTTGCTTAACTGAAAAGTGGAGTTCTTCGCAAGGTGATAAGTATGCTCCAAAATTATTGGCTAAGATACAGTCCACGAATTCAACCAGCAACCCTGCAAATATTTCCAATTACGAAAGAACACATGAAACTTCCCTTGCCCCCTGTTTGCTTAATCTGCCCGCGCGTCAAGGCCATCGCTACAGTTTTTGCTTAATTAAAATGCAACCCACGGTCACCTGATTTATCCGCGACCAAGCTCGAGCTCAATACTTTCCCCGGCGGTATCCTTCCAGCAATTACCACCGCGGATTTTAATTTCGAATTCTTGGGCCGTCCACGCGCGGATAAATCGCTGGTCATTACCAGTGTCCCCATCTCCCTCATTCAGCGTTCTGGCTCGCTCTGTCCTCCACTCCTTAACTCTTCTACCTACCAGATTGCCTGTCAGTCCGTTCTCAAATCACTCAGGCACGGCGTTGCGCGGGAGAATGTCGATCGACCGCGACGTGCAACGCAGGCAAGCCTCGCTCCGTGAAACGACAAACGCACTCCCAGCGATGGTTTTGCACGGGAAGGGCACACCGGTTGTACCCTGTGCCGGGGCGCGGTGGGGCCGGCGGCGTCGAGAGTTAGGTCATCGATGTGGTGTGAGGGTTTCAATATGCTTCGACAGTAGTTACGATACCCACCCTGGACCAGCCATAGATCGGAGTGGATGCAGAAGCAGACGGGGGACGGTGGCGCGGCAAGGGTGGCGAGAGAGGCGAGGTGGGAGGACTATCGTGCTGCGGTATCGGTCGCCTTGGTTATTTAGGAAACCATATCAAAGTTTGAGTTGGCTGGTTGCCGGCAGCGCGCAACCCTCCTATCGTGGCCTCCGCTTCTGGACAATGAGATCTCTTCCGGCCTCGTCGAGGTCGCCCTTGACGTTCGTTACCGGACCGAATAACGGCATCTAGAGCCATGAAAATGCTGGAGCATTGAATCTGTGAAGTGGCCGACCGAGGAAAGACGTCGTCCGCGATAGATCAATCGTTCATTATGCGCTGAATGACTGGTCCGCGGCTGTTCATGAACGAATATCGGGTGGGCCTTTTACGAAGATGGTACGTTTCGACGCGGTGTTTTGAAAAGTTAACGAATCGATTTTTTAAAAAATATTTTGCGTTAGTAAATAGAATTCGAAGAATTTCATAATGAAATGAGATGACTCGTCGCCATTTAGTCATCAATTTCATCGGTGCACGATAAACCGCGGTGCCACGAAAATCAGCCAGGAATTAGTCGACGTTGCAGTAATTAGCGGGAAAAATCTCGTAAGCTCGACGCGTTGCGACAGGAAGTCGTGGAGAGAAGCGACAAGGGTGGTCCGTTCTACTTCTAGCTCCCCGGCTAGAGAGCCGCGAGTTCTTCGTGGAAGGGTCGAGAGATTTAATTAAGGCAGAGCGACGGACAGAAAGACGAGAGTCGTTGCGTCGTGTAAACTCCGGGCTCGTCCGTCTCCCCGTTCTTCCTGTCGTAGCCCCGGGAACGAGGCAAGTCGTTCCTTCTTCTTGCCATTCTGGAAGATCTCTCGAAAACTCGTGAGAACGCTGCACACGTCTACGACCGTGGATTCTGTTCTGCCGAGCGTGTGCGTCAAAGTTCGTCAGGCAACCCTCCAGATACGGGGGAGGGAGGTGGAGCAGAAGTTTCGTCCGACAGGGTCCTGTTTCTCTGCTCGACGTTACACGAACAAGGCCCGTTTCGCCGGGCTTGCTTCACCTGCGGAGAATCACTCGCAGCGCAACAGTGATTGCCAAGGAACTTTGGCTTTGTCCACGCTTACCTGAGAAATTGACTGTTTTTTTTTGGGGGGGAAATCAGAAGCAGTGGCTTAGATAGAAATATAATTATAAGTCCAGTGCGTACTGAACAGAGATAATGATTTCTGAACTGCTTGACGAACTTTGTATAGGTTCATAGGTACGCTCCATCTGCTTCAAATCTTTATTTAGTTTCCTGTGTACTTTTGATTCCTCTTGAGCCCTGCTTCTCGTTCACCTTACTTCCTAGGAAAGTCTAGGCAACACGATTCGTACACCCTAATTTCGATCGCTCAACGATATCCTCACGAATGACTGATCAGCTGAGATGCTCCCCGACGCGAGATAATTACCCCAACACCGCGGGAACCTGCCCCAGCACGACGCGTCACTGTTCCTTCGCGTATTCGTATTCGTTATACTTCCGTCCAGTTCTGTGGACTCGTTCCTCCCGAGGGCTGAGTCTCGGGTATAGCTCGCAGCATAATCTGTTCCGCGGTCGCGGTTTCAGCGTCAATAATTCGCAAAGGCTGCGGGGCAGCCTCTAACCGACTGATTTCACGCATCTGGCGTTTGGTGGTTTAGTCTGGCCGGTTACACGGCGAGAGCGACGGTGAAAGACGGCGACGGTTACGTGGGAGAGCGTGGGACACACTTACGTAGAACAAGACGATAGGAGGATGGAGAGAGAGGGAGAGAGAGAGAGAGAGAGAGAGAGAGAGAGGGAGTGTGCGGGCAGTCCCTGCCTCGCCGTCGTGGTGGTCCCGTGATCAATATTCCTTACCCCCTTTGCCTTGGCTTACCCCTCCGGCGCGGCACGGGTGCCCCTTACCTCGTGAAAACCCTCCTCCTTCTACCCTCGCCCACATCCTCCCACCTCCCTTCGGGGGAGAACCCCGGGAGAAACCCCTGAAACCCCTCTCGCACCCTCGTCTTAATTAGGAGTCTGAATCTGCGGCGGACACGCGTATAAGGGTAGGCTGGTGGAGATCGTAGAGCGGCGGGAGGGGTGTAGGTGGGTGTAGAGGCAGGGGCAAAGCCAGACGAGCGTCGTGTCCGAAACATTATTCTCAACTTTGGTGTACGATCGTCGAGCGTCACGGCCGTCGGACGACCCTTTTTATTATTCCCCGAAAATAAACGCATTTGCGCATCCATGCCCCTCTCGCGAGGCGGCTCGCCTCTACAAGCCTCGCCTCGCCTCGAGCTCGACTTGTCCCGTCCCTCGTTCTGGCCGAAAGAACTTCGCCTTGCTCTCGCCGTGTAATTAGCCGTTATTCACGGGAAGGCGAGCTTCAATTCGGATATACTAGCATGCACGAGAAACTTTCGACTGCACATGGTAAAAGAAAAACACTGGTGGCTTGAATAAAGGCAACAGCATAGCTACGAGCAACGCTCCGTCGTGCTTCATCGTGTCCTCTCTTGGTCACCAACGTACACGGTTTCTGTTAGACGTTACTTCGACCTGCGTGGGTCACTACACCTAACGAACCGCATTGAAAACTTCTGCCGCTTACCAATTTGCTTCCGACTAATTTCCCCCCCCCCCGCTGCACCATCCGCGTTCGCGAAAGTCTCGAGCAACCTTCGTTCGCCTCGGCCAGCACGTCCACGGGTCCCGTCAACAATCAGCGTTCTTTATTTTTGCGCCACTTTCGCGCCGCTGAAGTTTCTTCGTTAACCGCGGATAGGCGAGCCGCGGCGTAACGATCCGGCGGAGAGGAAATTGCTGGACGTCCGATTCGATCGTCTTGGCTAGATCAAACCCGGGGAGGGGTATGATCGCGATAACGTCGGGATAATTAATTATCGCTGGAGGGTCGGAAAGTTTTAAAGAAGTTGCAACGCATAGAAATGCTCGCTCACTCTGGTATCTCCTCGAATCTTTCGCCCGTAAACGTATTTACATGCATGGTACATACGGTTGGAGTACATAGGGGGGTAGGTGAGGCTGAAGCGAGAGGATATTGGGGTTAGGCCATTCATTAGATTACGGGAATTCGGTGGTGCCCGTTGAGGGGTGGAAGAGAGGAGAAGATTGGGGGGGTGAAGATGCGGGACTGGATGCAGGATAGAGGATTAACCTCTGCGTGCATTGGCGGCACGAAGCAGAGCAACGAGGAAGAGTGTTCGAGGAAAAATTCCTGTAAAGATACAAGGAAGATTACCTCTGTTTTTACAGGTGAACAATACTTTCGTTGGGTGCCATTAACTGGCTACTCTTTATGGGGAAATGATTTGGAAATATTTTAATCTCCTTTCGAAAGTTTAGGCTGACGTGCATTGCAATGCAAATGTTAGGACTCCGTGAGCGACACTGATATTTTATAATGATTATGTGAATGGAACTTGATCGGATTCTGCATTAAAGCAAATGACATCACTGTGCTGATTTATATAGTTATATTTATTGATTCGTACTTAAAAATTATACCGAGACCTGGTTCTAACATATTTTTCTTTCTGTTACAGAGTCGGCCCTCGCGAGGCGGGACTATCCCCGCCAAATCATGAACAAGGTAAGTGAGAAAAACTCGACTCACTCGGTAGTTTAATCGATAGAAAACGAAACACTCGATGGCCGAAATTGGTGCAAGGCTTCTCGAGCAGCGTATTTACCTTCCGTGTGAGGTGAGTTGCGCACGGTTACCGCCTCGATCGGCGATTTGCACCTTCCATCAGCGGTTCTAGCGAGTCAGTTACTAGGGAAGATCGATCCAACACCTTTAATCGGTTCTCATGCAACATGCCTCGGTCATTGCGTGTTCCGTGCTTTTGCTTGCTATTACCTCGGTGGCCTGTGCCAAGCAATCAACAACTCTTCCATGAGTGAAAATCCATTGATAGAGCCGTAACAGCGCTCGACGACCCATATCGCGTACGGTTGTTGAAGCACGGTAGAACTTATGCAAAATGTTTCACTAACAGTTCTATATTCGGTTACGGCTTAAGGCACTCCGAAGAGAGCAATCTCCTAAACTATCGCGTCCCTCGAATCTGATCGAAAACCTAGTGCCTATAGACACCTAGGCTTACCACTGAAGCCTAACAATAGCTCAAATATTACTGTTCCACGTTGGAACGCAACGACGTCTTATCGTTCAGCCTTAAAAGCAGAAGCCCTGTACGCAATATCAAGCGGGCGCTGCACAAGCAGGAGATTAACAGAAAACTTTACGAGTCCATCGTTTTCGAAGTTGCTGGGTATAACTAAAATCAGAGGGGGAAAGTTTTTAACTTTGTTGCGCGCTTAGAAGTCGGTAACGCTATAACCTAGGGGGGGTTCACAGGGAGCCGTTCACGCCCGCCCTGGTGCACGTATTTTGCGCGTGTTTCTGTGTGCGTCGGTTACGCTTATCTACCTGGAATGTGTATGTATAACCCGAGCCTCATTTGTAGGCCCTTTATGCGCCGTCTGCCTTTCCTCATTATGCATTGCACATGAGAAAACTTGCTTGGAATCTCTCTCCTTCTCCCTCGCTCCAGCGCTGTCTGGCTCTCTTCTGCTGCTCCCATTCGACGATGGAGAGGGGGTGTTGATCCCTTCAACCCCCGCCGTTGCCCCTCGCGTCTCTGTGCCCCAGCGACTGGTAGTTCTGCTTCTTTATAAACTTTTAATGACGGCAAAGCCTAATCGAGAGAACGAGCGAGGAGCACACCAAGGCCTCTCATCGCGAAACCTATCCAAGAAAATCAACGTCGAATCTTGATTTTCGATACACGCGGGCGGACGGCCCAAGTCTGCTCTAACGACGATTTGGTTCGTGGTATAACGAACGTGGTACTCGATAATTATTCTTGGTACCTACTGAGTGTTGATAGTCTCGAAAGTGAGGGTATGGTCAGAAACAGAGTGCCTACTCACTCCCTGTATTTGTTAGAGTTATAGGAAGACGAATAATTAAATTGGTAGTAATTTATTTCAAGCCGGGAATCCACAGGGAAGCTAAGCTAAGCTATGCTATGCGATGCTATGTTTTAGCTTAGTTTTTGATGGAAACGATTCTATAAAAATGTATGAAGCTAATTTCTTTAAAACGTAGCATGACATAACATAGCATAGCATAGCATAGCATAGCATAGCATAGCATAGCATAGCATAGCATAGCATAGCATAGCATAGCATAGCATAGCATAGCATAGCATAGCATAGCATAGCATAGCATAGCATAGCATAGCATAGCATAGCATAGCATAGCAAAGCATAGCAAAGCATAGCATAGCATAGCATAGCATAGCATAGCATAACATAGCATAGCATAGCATAGCATAGCATAGCATAGCATAGCTTAGCTTAGCTTCCCGGTGGATTCCCGGCTTGACAAGTTAGGTTTCCTTATATTAATCATGAAGTTGATCAACACTTTTCTGAATGAAGATTTTTAAGGGGGGAATTGTATTTTATGGGCTAATTTCCGATGAATCGAATCGCTAGTCTCTTAAAAAAAAAAACAATTTTGCTATGTTTTTAGCCCCCAAAATAGGATTCCTCCTTTAACATAGGAGAATTTGATCCAAGTTACACGTAGACTCGTCTATGCGAGCACCAGGCGACAAATAAGATACCCTTTCCTCGATTCAAAAGTGCGCTGAAGCGGTTTCGATTTGCAACAAATCATTCAGCGTTCACGCCCGGCTGCCCGCCCTGTTAAATTAAACTTCTACCGAGAACTTCCTTCTACACCCGCCGTTCCGAAGGCATGCGTATTTCCAATATATAGCCAACAGTTTGTACCAGCGAACTGCTTTCTCGAAGTTGCTCGCGCAAACCTTCTCGTGAAGGGGGTTGGCTGTTTGCTATGGCCCCTCGTTAAGGACGAAGTAAAATTAACATGTCTCGAGGTACGTTTTTGTGCACCTTAATGCCAATTAATTTAGTTGCGAGTAGTATCCATCTGTTAGAAATACCGAGAGCCTTGAACTTTATGATAATCCATTTAAGAAAATTATTTCCTTCAAACTAGATGCTTCCTTTTCCAAAGGGTACCCTTCGAAAGCAATGAAATCGAAAGGCATTTGAATGAAGCTTGTATGAATTTAAAAATTTGTGTGGTGTGATATTTATAACACAGTTCGACAGCCATCTGGAAAAATGTCTGCTGCATCTCGTGGAATAGTCAGATTTCCTGCTAGACCCTTAGTTTTGGAAATAAATTGAAATATATCTTCAAAAATGGGTGCATTTCGGGTGTTTTTTTCCCTTTGATCGATGTTTAAACATATATAAATATTCATAATGCAATAATAACTTATATCGTTTCGACACAAAAGATGTTCAAAGTTGAAAATTTGCAATTTTTTCAAAATCGAATTTCTCAATAACTGAGGGTGATGGCGACAAACGGTTTGCGGATTCGTTTTCAGGGGACGAAAAGCTATAAGAAACAGGTATTGAATGTTACAAGTCCTAAAATAAAGTCAAATTTTGTCGAACTGTGTAATTAATAGAAACTTGAGTTTTATTTCTTGCTACAGGATCGACTAACACACTAGGCTAGACGAACTGCAGTCCCTTTTTACCCTTAAAAAATGGGGGATCCCAGAATCGTTCAAACCATCGACTCCTAAAACACAATCAAACTAACCCTTAGTTACTTCTTCCCCATACCTGGGTGCGTACGCTCTTCTCTGGTTCCATGTGCATTGCTCCTAATCATTGTTTACGATTTCTATAGGACCTACGAATAAGAATTCATCTTACTAGGACTTAGTAAATACTAAATACAATCTACAAGTTGGATAATTTCAAAGACTGAAATTCTACATTGATATTCGTCAAAGTAGGTCGCGTTGGAGCAGCGGTTAAAAACGGAATGCTGGGGGATAAAGTGTTCGCGGCTCCATTTAGTGGCGGCACTCTTTCATAAAGGGCCTTAATAAAAATCCCAATCTAAACAAGCTTAATTTACGTCCGCCACATAATTACCTACCCCCGAGGCCACGACCCGCCTTCGCTCGGCCCCTGTTCCTTTTTCTCCTCTGGCGTTAGCAGGCCACTTCTGGTGCACCGCGAGAGGAAAGAGTCCTCTCCCGTGGCGGGGAGAGGCGAAAGAGGCGCGTGGAGGGCTCTCTGAAAAATCTAAGAGGCTTAAAGCATTAAAAGGGTTATATAACATTCATTAGCAGCGGGTCAGCCTTTGTGAAATTTCCCTTGGAAGCGGCTGCACCGGCTGGACACACGCCTTTTCACCATTCCATCCACCCCCTCGGCTTCTCTACTCCCAGCTTCACTTGGCCGTCCGTCTCGCTCTTGCTCCTGTTCTCGAGCACGGAGCGGCCGCCCCTCGTCTCCTGGGGGGTGCCGGATAGTCACGTGAGCGGAGTATCGCCCGGCGAAAAGGGGGCGGCTGGATAGAAAGTGGCGGAGAAAGGGGAGAGGGAGGGTCCGTCTCTGATGAAGATGTCGCACACGCCGGGGACCCTGGGCGAGATTACTCGGGTTAGAACCCGTGGACCCTGGTCAGGGCACATGCTAATTGCTTTATTTGACATCAAGAAATAATGTACTGCTGCTGCTGCTGCTGCGGCCATGGCGGCCATCGTGCACGGACCCCACGAGGAAACCAGAAACCCCTCGCGCCTTCTTCGACTCTGCCTCTCTCGCTGGTCCCTACGTATAAATCTTGGACGGGGCCACCTTGGCTACGTACACTCATTAAATGTCCTTAAGTCGCGAATGGAAGTATTATTGGGCCATTCTCGGGATGGTATTTCACGGTTTCCTTCGTCTTCTTGGGCTTTCCTATCGGCGAGGATGGTAACGGGATGGAGGTAGGCCGAGGAGAATTATTGTGCGCCAAGTGTGACACAGGGGCTACCAAGCAAATAGATATACACAATGTTCCCCCGATTTTTATATACCTTACAGTGCAGTGGGACTGTTTGGGTTTTATCCTACATTGTGTAATTTGGGTTACAGGTGTCTGAGACGTGATTAATGCGTGGCTTATGTAAGTCACTTTGTTACAAATTTCCAAGGTTTACAAATTCTGTACAGACTTGCTACCTGCAAATGAAGCACTTGTAAGAAAGAGTATCGTTTTGTGATACAAGTGACTTGCACAAAGCAAGCATTAGATAATGGAGATGAAGCATATAGAACTATCTACTACTTATTCCAAATTATTCGCTATCAGAGCTCGGGTTTCTTTTGCCATACACTATAAATAAACCTAAAAGCGTTTGCATCTGGAGCACATCGGTTCACGACAGTACGTGAGTCGCCTGGTCACCAAGAAAAAGGGTCCACTTACCTCGGACCTAATAACCCTTAGTTGAACCAATAACCGTTTCTCGAAGTTACATATGGTGGAGTTTGTATTCGAAATCGGACGTATACAGGGGGTTGGTCGTAGCTTCTAACGCGGGGCACGCGCCTTTCTCGTAAATATGCCTCTTTGGTTGCTCGAGTGCCGTTGCTTCGCGAAAGGGGGCAGAGGAACAGAGCGCTAGGGTCGGCTTCGACATCGCCAAGGGTGCATTTCATCTTCGAGCGCGTCAGCTCGGAGACCGATCGGTCGTATGCTCGATGTCGGATCATCCATCTTTTATCGAATCGAACCTGATGGTCAGACCCATGCTTTTCCGCGCAACTTTTGCTCCTGCACACTCGTTTCCCTGCCAGCTGTGCTTGATAACAGTGATCATGCTTGAACAACACGCATACCTTATTAGCGTGGTAAGGAAAGCCACCTGTTTTATATAATCAAATTTATGTAGTTATTTACACGTGGCAAATCTCTTTGTTGCTAACATTCCTGAATTATTCAACGATCAGGGGTGATCACATGATTCCTCTATCATTCATTGCAAAGAGAAATGTTGAATTAGATATTTGCCATGTTCCTCTGAAGTATTCATTTTAAGTTATCTAACAATTTTCTTATATGATTATAATAATTTTCTTATACCTATAAGAAATTTATTGACATTGATTGTCTAATGACAATCTTCCTAAGCTTAGGTCAGCAAATAATACACTAACTCACGATGAGGGAGCACAACTACTTCCTCAATACGTTATCGGAGATACCCTCGATAGGGATGACAGCAGAAATTCTCGCGCACTTGCAGAGGCCATTTTCGTCGTCGTAGCACGAGATTACTTTGAAAGTTCGCCAGGCGCGTAAATATTTCAACACGCGAAAATATAACAAGATTCTAGCGATATATCTTTCATCGGGGCAAGTGGTCAGCTGTCCGTTTCCACGTTCAATTTTTATGATTAAAGTTTTCGCCCGGCCTGCACGCGTGTGCTCGTCGATAGCGTATCCGTGTTTATCAATATTAATCCGGAACTTGTCATCCCCGACACGTGAGACCACTTACTCGAGATTTCAAGTTCGACTCGTGCGTGCACACGACAAATTTTCTTGCAGAATCCTGCAATTTATACCGAGCAGAAATGATTAGGAATATATTATTATGGTGATGAATTACAGAAGCGTACGTTGTTTACAGTAGATATGTAAGTGTACTGGGGATTGGATGATCCATCTCTTGTCGAACAGGGGTCGAACGTTGGACGTCAGAGGCTTACTTCTATACGAACTTCTGCCTTCGAAAGCGTCCATCATGCCTGGACAGAACACGTTCCCCTAGGCAAACATTCGTTAATATTCACCTGTGCCGCGTGATATCGTCAGAGAAAGTTCAAACGTCGATAGACGTGCCGGGAATTTTGTTAACGATTATTGATGCACATTTGATGCGTCTATTATTCAGAGGTGACGTCGTGGCAATACGTCATTACTTGCGCGTTACATCGAATTTGACTTTGCACCTTCTGTAACGGTAACGAAATATTTGGAAGAGCAGGAAGTCAAAATAGAACTAAGGAATGATCTATCATAGAAAGGAATGTTAACGGTTCAAGTGCAGACGTTTAGACGCAACTCTGAATAAGAATCAAAGTTGTAAATCATATAATACAAAAAATTTATAAAAAAAAATTAAACCCGAATTGGAAGAAATAAAAATGCACAAAAAAGTAAAAAATAATTTTGTCCCTTAGTTAATTTACGATTATCCATTTTTTAAGTCAGCGCCTCATCATTTGCACTGTGTAAATATGGTGCCAACTTAAAAAAACTGATAGTCATAGATTAAGTAAGGGAAAAAATTATTTTTTACTTTTTAGTGCATTTTTATGTTTTTAAAATCGGGTTTAATTTTTGTATAAATTTTTTTATTTTTTTACTTTTTAGTTACTTAAGTTATATAACTACATTTATTCTAAAAATATGGTTAGGCCTGCAAAAGAGCTGCTCGTAAAAAAAGAACCGTTTGCTAGAAATGGAAGATTCCAAAATTAAGCGACTTGACAAAGTGAGAATAAGGATGTCTCAAATTCGTTATATGGGGTCTACAACTCAACGCACGGAAGTACTTTAAAATGCGAGAATACATGAAATACAAATTATGTAATGAGGCGAAGTTTGAATTAACCAGTATTGGCAAAGCATTGGCCCAATATTGATGCCGTTTAGAATGGGACCACCGCTCCTTTTCGAATAAAAAAAGATCATCAAAATCGGTCCATATGCTGAAGAGCAATGCGGGGACAATCATAAAAAAAAAATACATACGAGTCGAATCTATAACCTCCTCCTTTTTGAAGTGGGGTAAAAAATAATCCACATTAAACATCCGCCTTCAATGACAAAACCCAAACTTATCGAAATTTAGCTTTAGCGTATCGAATTAGAAGCTCTACTCTCGCGTGGCAAGTGTCAATTCGAAGCATTAATTATAATCACATAAACCCGACTCAGATAGCGAATCTCGAAGAAATTTTTCCCCCAAGAGCGGAAGACAAGCAGCCAGTCGACGAAATGAATGCTCTAAACAGAAATCAGCAAACAGGCGACCGCGTAGAATATACTGTCGATGCGGTCGAGACGATGACCGTGCCGGGTGACACCAGCGAGAACGGGCGTAAAACCGTGAAGCCATGCGAAGAGGAATGGAGGCGGCGAGGGGCTATTTTTGTGGTTAGCAGGGAATAATTTAGGGGCGGATAATACGCGGAGCCCGTGTAATTTAGCCCGCGATACCGACGCCGCTGGCGGTGGAGTGCGTGCTGGTTTTCATACACTCTCCAGAGCGATGCGAGAGGCACGGGCGACGTGTAACCAACGGGGAACCCGAGGGGCTCAGGTGTTTCACCGGATAATAGGCGACATCATCCCCCCGGCCCCGCCAACCCTCCTGCGCTACCGTATCGTCGTCAAACCCTGATCGATGTAATATTCACGCTCGATACGCGTCCCAGCTTCTGTAACTCGCGACGCTTGATGCCTCGTACACTTTCCCTCGAATCTCATCAGCGTGTCCCTTTCACGTCTTCTCCAGTAACGTGTACTTCGTTTCGTCGTGGCGCAAGGGAAACCGCCCTCGGTTGCCATTGTCGGCCTTGGCATCGTCTTCCTGGAAGATCCACCTTAGCGAACGGGGTAACTTGTAGAAATTTCTGATTTTGAGGGGCTGCTGACTTTAACTTGATTTTAGTTCTCATATCTGCGAGGTGACAGCTGAGTTGTGTGGTGCTCTGATATGTCTTAAACGATTAATAGAATTAGAACTTTGACTTTTCGGTATCAGTGAATTTTTGGATTCATTGCACGAAGTGTTTTGTATTTTTAATATGACTTTGATTATGCTTCATTGATTATTTTTCAATACACTCCAGTCGTCAGTCGCCGGTGAACAAGAAAATTCACTTCATTCATTAGAGAATCGAATTCTTTTGGAATACAAGACAGGATCACGAGTTTACTAGTAATACAAGTAGATCCAGACCATCATTAGTCAGACATAGTATAATATAATTCCACAGACGATATAAGCAATTTTAGACTTTAATACATTCAAATCATTCTTCATAATGTCTCACATATTGTACCAAGTATTATCTACGCGTGGCTGACATATGACAGTGCCTAACTACTCGCACCATCTTATGTATGTATTCACTTCACCGCCATCTAGATGAATAAGGGAACAAAATTTTGACGTACACCTTTTGCAAAGTTTATTCCTAATAGACAAACACTTCGTGAAAGCCTACGAAATTCAATGTCACTCGCCTGGGACAGAAGCGGCAGCGGTCCATCCAGGTCGCCAAATAACAAAGACCGCGACGGCATCAACGCCGCTTAAAACCCAGTTACGAGGCCGGTGTCGTTTACACCGGCGGATTTGTGTATTCGTCGCTGGCGGTAAACACTCTCTTTTGTCGGTGGCCGGGAGTTAAGCCGAGGTCTCCCATTAGCGCCGCTGAGAATTACAAAAATAACACTTGTCCCTGGGAGCGGAGCCCCACGCCAGCCTGGCCCCCGGTGTAGTTAAGTAAAATTAAGCTAAAATTTTCGCGTCGAGCCGCGCGCGATGTATATTCAACCCCTTTTCCGTCGAGCTCTCACGGACGGTGGCCAGCCTGGCCAGGGAGACAACCCCTCAACCCCTCGTCCAGCCTCCTTCCATGTACCGGACACTCACTTTCCGCGTATACGTTACACTTCACGCTGCCCCCTTTCTGCCGCGTCGGCATTAAATATTTACCTTTCAATGAATATGCAAATATAATTATTTACGCGCAATTTAGACGTTTTTACGCGCCTCGCGCGTCCGCCCGCCGCCGACAATTTGCCCACGCAGGAGCGACCGTAAAGGACATTCGACGCTGGCCGCCGCGTAAATTCTGCCCTCGCCGTGATCAACGCGTTCATTAATTGCATTGTTCGCGGAGTGTACTCGGCAATTGGGTTACTGGTGCTGCGATTAACCACAATGGTGGTCGAAAGAAACTTTGAAATTGATGCGATGCAATATCTCCATACTCTTCGAGGATGGGATATTGTTGAGCTTGTGTTTTATCGAGGTAAGTGACGGCTGTGAATTCATAAAGAAGGTGATAAAAGGTTTGGGAAAGGGTAGGCACTCTGCAGATTTTAATAAGAGAATGCAAGTGCGGGAAGATTTCTTCTGTACAATTTTTTTCTTATAAAATATTTGACAACTTGGTGACTTAAATTTGAGATTATTTTATCCTAGGATCGTTCCGTACAATACTTTTTGGATGAAAAAAAATGTAACGCTTGCATATCGCCTTCGAGTCACGCTTGACATAGAACGCTGCTATCTCTTTACCGAAATCAACGCGCAAAGGCAACCTGTTATTAAACCTGTCTCTTATGGATCTACCTTTATCTGGCCATCGTTCTTCGTGGGATTAACCTTTAACGTTAATTATCTGCCGGTGTTCGGGGGAAGATGGGGAACGGGCATCAAAGGACCGAGTGTTTAGCTGCAATATCTTTCCAGCGGCTGCACATCGGTGACCAGAAAAGGGGGGTCTAGGGATCCAAAAGAGGGTGAATGGAAGGGGCGGAGGTGGTGATTCGTGGTTGGCGAAGAAACCGTAGAAGCCACCTCTGGCCCTCTTTAAGAACCGTCTACCATCTTTTCCTCTCGTTCTGTCCTCCTCTATCCTCGGCTCATTCAAAGTTACTTGGCCTGATCCTGCAGACGAAATTAAGGAAGTGTGAATACGCCTGCAAATAATCGATACTGACAAACTTGTTTCTCCAATCTCGCCATTGAATATTTTGATTACCCTATTTATCCATAGACGAATGAATGAACGCTTCAAGCTATAATTAGATAACAAGCAAGGGGAACGGGTAGTTACAGTTGGAAAGTTTGCGGTTATTGGAAGCCATCGCACTGGTGATTCTTTTCTGGCTGATAACTGGCTAACGTAGAGCCACAAATACTGCGGGTCAGAAGTTCAGGTAGGTACACTTGAATTGTCTGATTTTCATGGAATAATGATAGCTGCGTGGTTCACTTATTTTAAAGTACATTGAAATGAGCGCCTGTGAAAATCAGATTCAATTCAGTCACAATAGACAATTTTTCTACCGAAGCAATTAATCTACTTAGAAAAGGGGAACGTTTTAATTCACTCTGTAATACCGTAGGGGAGACCCGGGGCTAAATGACTAATTTTTAACATTTCTAATTTTTATAAACAGACCGTTGGTATTTTGTTGACTTGTTGCACACCAAAAGTTTACAAATTTCATTAGATATACAGTATTAATTTTTAAAATTGTTTTAATTTAGTCTAGGTCGTAGTTTTTATTATATTTAGATTAGTGAGACGAATAAGTCAACAAACCCCGGCTGTGGGGTTAGTTGACTTGATATTTAAATACTTTTCAGTTTTAATCCTTTGCCTGCGAAAGGCGTATATATACTCAGTCAATTCCACCAATATAGTATAAGAAAAGCGTACATATATATCCTACGACCAACAATTATTTTTAATTTTTTTTCACTCCTTCACACTTTTATTTTTTTTATTAAGTATCATAGTGTTAGATACTGTAATTATTTTCTACTTGTTTGTTATGGTCTATTTGGAAGGCCTGAGAGTTTGAAGGGAGGATAGGGTGTAAAACTGTTAGGGGTGAGTTTGGAGGGATTTGTGGTGGGGGAAGCGGATTTGAGCAGCTAAACTCTTTGCCTCGACTGCATCTTGAGGATAAAAAGTGTAATTTGTAGTGGTATTCCTATGCTTAGTCAAGTAACCCCGTCCGACATTGTCAACATGTTAAGGGTCGTACGTACAAAACCTCCACGTACCGGATAAAATAAAATACCCTAAATTATAGTCAACGTTTCCACAAAATATTCATGAATAAATATCGAGTAATACTTAATGGACAAAAATTCATAAATAGTCGAAATAAAAATATTAACTTCCCACCGACCTTTTTAGATTTTCCATTCTCACTGATAGATAGAACACGCAAGTTTTTGTCACGGTGACACATTAAATGGCAAGCTGGTCATCCATATGCTTCAGTATCGCGAGTCGCAGCATAATTTATAACATAATAAAACAATTAAGGGGAATTAGTCAACTAACCTCGTTAGTCAACTAGCCCCGGTCTCCCCTACAGTAAGGTATCCCAGAATTTTCAAGTCTCCCTTCGGCTATGGACACGATCAGCTTCATATTTCCGCGGAATAGCCCTGATTTACAGTCCCAGTAAGCACCGATATGTTTTCCACGGAGAATATACCGTCGTCTTAATGGAACAGTAGTACGAAACTGGAAGAAAAATACCCTTATTGAAAGGAATCACCGTGGAGACTATCACGAGCAGCGGGAGATATTGCGCGTGCCGCGCCGGTCGCAGGGTGGTTGAAGCGAAACGACCCGAAGAGAGAACCATAAGCAGCCATACTCGGAGCCCCGTCGTGCTTTAGCCCGATGTCGTAGCCAATATCGCGAGGAAAGGATACAAACGACTCGAAATAGACCTTGAAAATAGATTCGGGACCGATCGCGCAGCCAGGGCGAATAACCCATCGATATAAATTGCTTCATCCACCGACGCCGTCGCCGCCATCGCCGTCTACGCCGTCGTCCACGCTATAGCCTCCAAACCAGAAAAGGAGAAAGGCGTTCGCGGAGAAAGTTTGCTCGCTAATAACGTATGCATCGTCAGCCCCGGGGATTCTCTCCGCGTGAAGATACGTCAAGAGGGTCCAGAAGGACGCGACTGGGCGCGCGAATTTTTACCACCGACAGCCGAGCTAAGTTCTCTGGAGAAATGAAATTTTTAGAAGCGCACGCACAGTGCGCGCTCTGACGCTCCCGCGTGTTTCCAGGGATCGCTTGCTTGTCTATTCGCTGAGAGAGGATTATGGGAGGAATTAGCGCTGGAATTTGAATGGATAAAGATTCCACGAAGTTGCAGGATTGAATTGAAAGAAGATATCAAGATACTTTGTCTAGTTCTTCTACGATTGTAAAACTTCTGATGTAAAGCACGCGTACTGGATACCGCAAGTGGATTAACCAGGGGGCACAGGGAGATTTCTCCCGATCGAGGTATTAATACTTCAGTATCGATGATCGTCAGTGGCTTCGTTAACATCCTCTCAGCCGACCGACATCCTACGGCAAACGATTTCAGGCGAGAAGAACGAGAGAGCAACGAAGGGAAAATGTATTCGAGAGTTTCCAATTTGCGGTTGTGGCTGTTAGAACAGAGCGTAGATGAGGGGGTGGTCTGCTCGAGGTGGGGCAGGAGGTGGCGACGGGTGGTTCGAGGCTCTATTATGGTAATTATATGATAAATACAACAAGGCCTTAGGCGGTGTGTCTCCTCTCTTGGCTCTCCCCCGTGCCACCCTCTCCCCGTCAGGGGTTGGTTCTCTTTGCAGCCGCGAGAATGGTCTCCTCTTCTTCCATCGGCGGCAGGAATCTCGCTCTGCTCACGGCTCCATCTCGTCTTTCCTCTTCGGGGCTTGTCGCCTCCCTCCACCCCCTGCCGCCGCTGCTCTTCCTCCTCCTTCATCCTCGTTTCGTTCCTTTCAACCGCCTCGGCGTTTCCGCGCGAGCACCGGCGGTTTCGTTTAAAATACGCCTCCTCTCTTGGCGGAATGCAATTAATCTTACTCCCTCTCGATCCTGCTCTCTCATAGAGGCCCGCGCCGCGAAAGGGATGAGTAACGCGGCTGGAAGAAGTGTTACTGACTTAATGAAGTACGACTCCTGATGCACGCCGCTGCTGTATGCGTGGCTGGAGGCGGGACGGGGGATGGAAGAATGGGGGAGGACGGGGCGGAGGACACAAATACAGGGAGGCGAAAAGTGGTGAAAGGCGCAAAGAGAACGACTCGGCCGGAAATCCTGGCTAAACACCCGCTTTCATTATCACGCCACGTTTACTCGGGACGTCTTTGCGGCCCAAGAGGGGGCGAATTAGATAAGTAGGTTACGCTGTTTGCCCGAAAAACGCCGGGGGATTCTTCTCGTGCCTTTGGTTATCTTTTATCTGTTGAATTCTGCACAGATTGGTGCCCAGCCCATACTCGGCTGCGATTAACCGTCGCCAGTCATTGTCAACTAATTACATTAGGAGGTGATTATTGGTGATTATTTGGAGTGATCGTATAATATTTTACGCTGCAATCTTAGGTGTCCCCTGTAATAGTAACGTAGAATATTGTTGGGAGTGCCACTTAGATAATCAGAAAATAATTCCTTTATAAACGGACCTCTGATGGCTGCATCGCGCGATATGAATCATATCCTGTAGTTACCAGAGCTCATGAAAATCAAAAGCCCCAGTTGAGATATCCCGACGAGGACGGCCAATCGCTTCGTCCCTCTCGATGGCAAAGCGTAGGGTGGCTCGTGGCAGTGGCTGGAAGCGTTAAACGCGAGCGTTGTACGCGCGTGTAAACTAATATTCCTCGGTGGCGCGGTGGCGCGAGAAAGACGAATCGTGGGGTAGATACGCGCTGTGGAATCATTATAAATAGTCATAATTACAACAGTCGCGCGTGCTTAATTCAATTAGGCTGATTAACGTTGTACGTTGCAACTTCTCCCCGGTTTCGCCCTTCTGCCTGGTGCCCGGGCTTGAACGGCCCAGCGACGGCTAGAGAGAGAGTGTGTCTGGCCTGGTCCTGCGGGGTTGTGCGCGTAAAATATACCCCGTATCCTGGCCAGGATCCCAGGGCCACGCCACGGTATTATGCTTATGCATAGACAAGTTATAGCCCGGTTAATATGATTATCTCTTCGACGAGAGGTAAAGCGAGTTAAAGAGAAGCGGGGGAGGAGTACGAGGTGCAGAGGCCAGGATCTGGTTTCCAGTGTCGAAAGAACGAGTTAGGACTGTGTGCATGCATTATGCATACATCCTGCCGTATAAAATACCCATTTCGCTGGTGTCTGTCTTACCAGATGTGGACACTGGCTGATTTTTCTCAGGCGACGCCCCAGGGTGCTGCAGTTTCGGCTAGAGATGGGGTTTCGTGGCTAAATTAATTCTGGGAAATATTCTCTATGGTGTAGTAAACCTTAAGACTTCAGTTCAGCGATATCTTTGAGCAGTGTGCACCGTATTCGATTGAAATTCAATTTTTCGTGACTTTCTTTATTCAGGGGTTGTAAACTATTTTCTGTGTCTGGTGTTTAAAGTGAAAATGGTCTGCAACCCGTTCTTTAAGAGTCTATTCGTGTATCGAACGGTAATGTTCTGTTTTCGGTGAACGGCCAAGTCGTAGGGAACTTCATTGACTGGAGTGTACAGACGAGAACCCTCGGAATTGGTCGAACACGTCAGCTGGCATCAATTCCTCCGGTCGTAACGATTGATCTGAAAGTCAGAGTGGGATAAGCAATAAAAAAAGGAGGCATTAATAATAGCTTCGAGGTTGAAGACGATGTAGAACCGGGAGGGGAAGTAAGGGCGAGGGGGTGCTTCGAAAGGGCGGGAGAGAGGAGAAAGAGTCGTTGGATTTGTCGCGGCGCGGATCGAATCCGAATAAATTAGCCCCGTCGCTGGAACGCGGGCGAGATATAAAATTTTGAATATGAATGGACGGTTTTGCATTCGTAATGACCTCTTATCCCGGAAACAAAGCGCAGCTGACGAGAACATATGTAGATGAAGGCTGCCACGAGGAGCAAGAGGCACGTAATATGGCGTAACGTTCTAACAGCCGTTCCAGAGGACCTTGTCCCTCCATGTCTCGTCGCAGTCCGAAAGATTTAGTACGTCGAATTACTAAGATTGCAGGTACCAACCAAAGGGAATTGCTATTCGCTACACATTCTCGTTCGTTTCGTTACTTCTAAGGGACTGTGTCTGATTTAAAGGAAGTTAGAAGTAACTTCACATCGTCCTTCGATGGTGGTTATTAATTTTCTTGAATATTGATGAAAATAACGATGAAAATGAAGGCTGAGGGAGGAGGACCCAACATTAACATAGCTCCTTGACTGTACGTCGCAGATCACTCCTCCCCGTGGGGTGGAAGAGACAGGAAAAGCGAGATCGAAAAGGGAAGAAGACGACGGGTAGAACGGAAAGGTGAAGGTGGAGGGATAGAGGAGATCTCTCATCTCGTCTATCCCTTCTGTTAAACTCATCACCCACCGGTAATCCCATCGATGCTTTAAGTATGGGAGCAAAGTCTGCTCCATGTATCCGTGTCTGTGATCCAACACGTCGGTATTCCCTGGAAATGTAATTTTCTATGATCGAGTTTAACGTTAGGGGATATTTTGTTTGCGTAGCTACTTAGAAATCTCCATCCTTCTATGAGCAGGTATGTCGATTTTGATTGCGTTAATATCTGGCAGATACGTGCCAGTAACGGACAATATTTGCAATATCCACGGGGCTGGAAAATATGTAAATGCTGCTGATGTATCGCGTTACGCGCAACAATAGCCAGCTCAGATTAACGATAATATCGATTCGCCTTTGCATAAACGAGCCAGTCGACTCGTTTAATACCGGCCCGTTGAATATTCCGTCGAATGGACCACGATATTGAATTGGCTGCTGCTTAATTGTAACCTTGCTCGTCGCGAGGGTCCCATTCACTTGTAAACGGCATTTGCATAATTTTTACATTGCCCGCCGGTGTAATCGATTTGAATACCGCCGGTGATATCCACTTCCTTCTTTAATCGATTCGGATACGCGTCGCTTCTGTCCCTCTTTACCGCCGATTGTTTTCGTTAGAATTGCTAAGCAATCATTTCGTTGGGTGAAAATCGATAACAATAATAAGTCGTGACTGGTGAAGTCCCGAAAGTGTCTGAGTTTTTACGCTTCAATGAATTCTCTTGCCTTCATTACACGCTTCTGTGTAAGAATAAAATACTGCAGAAGAATTCATTCGGAAGAACAAGAGGAAGGGGGGTGGTTGTAAGTCAATTTTACCGCATCATACTCTAAGTATGCTAGTTCGTTTAAAGAAATAATATAGGGAAGTAATTAAATTTGTAGGCTTTCTCGATACCAGTAGTTCAAATCACCCCCAAGGGCGACGAATCTACTCTTAAAAAACAGCAGAAAAGGGTCCAAATGGCATTGAATTTTTAATTCACAGACGCCCGTGTAAACAGCAAGTGTATATTTTCGATCTTCCTTTTGCAAACAGATACATTCTCCGGATCTCTGATTTTTCCACGCGCGCGGCTTTCAAACGCCAAGCAGAGGCCGACACGTTTGATCTTCGGCTGATCGTCGCTGGCTCGATTAATATTTAAATCTCTCGAAACGGCCGTTAACTTCATCTCGCATTTGCGTGGACACGAATGGCGAATGGCCCCTCGAAGTGCTCGTGTACTTTCCACGCTCAAAGAGAATCCACTGGCCGCGGCACGCGGAGGAATGTCGCGTTTGCCGCGTGCTGGCCGGCGAGCGGTCGAGAAGGCTTAAAAAATTACTCGCCGTGCGATTAAACGAGTTTTCGAAGTTCTTTCAGGCACGAATGTCGAGAACGAGGTAGAGAGGGTGGGCGGGGTGAGGCGGGCGGCGGCCGAGGGGCGGGGGTGAAAATATAGAGGAGCTTGGAGAGATCGCAGACCAGAGGGATATTTTTTCTGTGAAGCCACCGAGCGACGTCGCCTGTCGCCCTGCTAATTTAATAAAAATTTTCCTTTCTCTTGTACCGAGAGAGAAAAAGAACGAGAGAGGAAGAGAGGGAGGGGAGCATGTAGAGAGTGAGAGAAGAGGAGGAGGAGGAGGAGGGGGGAGGGGCGAAAGGAAGGGAAGAAGCACGGGTAAAAAAGTTGTACACCAATTAACGGATTGAAGTTACCATCAGATGCAGGCTGACTTCGAGAGGCCAGCCAGCGGAGTCCTCGAAGGGTTGGACTATCATTAGCGAGCCGCCACTTAAACGGCGATCTCTTCCACCGTGGGCACGGCGAAGTTGGAAAAAAGCTCGGCCGGGCGACCGGTGGCCCACTCGTGCCACTTTCTTCGTCGATTGCCTTTCGATGCAACCGACCGTTACCGTCGCTGACAGGCCCCGGACCCCTCCTTCATGCCGCTTTGACCACTTTGACGAAATCGAGCGTCGCCGACGACAGGGGGGGCCGATTGAATCGCAATCGGACGTTGATCGATTGTTTAAAGATTGATTGACATGGACCTGGGTGATTGTTCGCCACGTACCCGAGTAAAGGATACGTCAAGTGTCATCTGTGAGAAAGTATAGTGTGGGTTTCGAGGTGAATCGAGTTGTCACAATGCTTTTGTTAGTCGGGTTTGTGAGGAACGTCTTCTGTGACGTGCACGAAGGGATATCTGCTTTGGCGGGATTTACGTTTTAGGTTTCAGGTACACATTTATTGCGTGGCTACTTCTTACTACTATGATTTTATTTGTTTTGTTTTTTTTTCTAAATATTGGGGAATGTAATTCCTCTTGCAAAAATAGGAAGCATTAAGGAAGATACGTCTGTATGTATTAGAGTGGTGTTTTTTAGTTACGAGTGAATACAAATTTGTAAGGAGGTAACGTGGTCCTAGTCGAGAACGATAGAATCAGGGAGAGATTCGAACAGGTGACGCGATCCAAAGCAATTTGAAGACGTGCCTACACCAGCGACGAGCGTAATGTTCAATCTTACGTGACGACAAGGCGGTTCAGACCGATGACGAAGGATTGCCAGGGAGAAGGTGAAACGTGGATAGAGGGTTGGAAATAGCATGTCGGGGGTTATCTCGGAATCTTAATGCGTAATGGCTAAGACGGTCTTGGATTACTAATAAGCATCGATCTTGGTGACAGTATTTCCAAGTCGCTTCAACGTTTTGCGGAGAATTATGCGCAAATGATCCGCATCGACGTGGCACTTGACATTCGTTACCATAAATAATCCCATGTTAAATATTATCACTTTATTTAAAAGATTTAAAACATGATTTCGGCGCACAATTTCGGTCAATCAAATTTAATTGAATTAAAACTGTGCGCTGAAATCATGTTTTAAATTTTTTTAAAAAAATTTTACGGTCGAAATTCCAACTTCATTATTATCACTCTATTTCCTAAGCTGTCCTTTACAAAATGAGAATTTCTTTATAGTAAAATAATGTCGGAAACAATTTTATTATCGAAGTGGTTGCACTTTCCCGAGGGCAGCAAAGTCCTAAGTCCCATTATTTCCAATATTCCGTCTGCCAAAATCAAAATTTCCTCTATCAAACAAGAATTAAAAGCTTCAATATTGCATCAGTTTGACAATTAAAATCGAAAGTCCCCAAAAATTGCTCCAATTCACATCTTACCGTGGCGACCACAGCTCAGAGGTTCATAACATGCAGATTTTCGAATCGCTGCAACTTCATCGAGGCTGGTCGCAAATATGCCCGGCAACGTACAAACAGACGCGCGACGGTGCGCGTCATTCATCAAAGTGGAAGAGCGTTTGGGTGAATAAATACGTCGGCGGGACGTATTAAGCGTACCTGTGGATATGTCGAGATAACGCTGGGCGCTCGATTCGTCCAACGGTCGAACGTGCTGCGGGGGTGGGCGGTGGACAGAGAACATCGGAGCAGCGTGGGGGGCACGGGGGAGATGGTAAACAGAGAGAAGGTAAGAGAGAAAGCTCGTCGCCGCGAGCCATGCGATGCCGACTGCGAAACAAATGGAATGATCGCGACGGGGGTGGAAATAAAGCGTTCCCGTCGTCCTCCGGTTGCGGTTCCAGCCAGCAGCTCGAGGGATGGGAGGAACTGGGACAGGGGATAAAACAAAACCGCCCTCGATCTACGGATTGACGAGCACTCGACCGGTAAAAACGACAGAGCACTTTTCCACCACGTTCGAAGCGTTCACCGACCGTTTCGAGCTGCGCTCACGCGGCCACTCTTCCCAGTGCGACGGGGACTTCTGCTACGATTAATCACTGGACTGAGTAAACGTTCGCGTGAATCATTCTGATTACAATTCACTGAGTTCTGATACATGTAACAATTAGAATCTTGAGAGTTTTCTGGGTACTAATTAACCTATTAACGCACAGTGTTTGAAAAGTGCCATACTCAGCTCAGACACATTGCAATTCTTTTTTTAATGACGACAGAATTTCGACATTAATGGGTTCATTGGGTTTATATTTTCAATACGCCATTATTATGTGTTTAGATTTTTGCTGCACCTGTTGAAGGTTTTTATGAAGCGACACTTGAGTCTATATGTTAAACATGTTTACTTTATGATATGGAGTTAAAATAAGCTGAAGAAAAGTAATGTTTATTTCAAATGTTGTATTTAAAATAACAGTAGCAACCTTCGTTTTTGAAAGTGTGGTCTAAATATGGGCTAGTATTAGAATAATCTAAACGAACAGTGATAAATGTATATTTTCAGATTGAATTTCTTTAAAACATGTCCAGAATGCTAATGAACTTAAACGCAGATGCTGTTGGGCTATTTACAATAGTCACAGATGTGTATATCCTTTTCAACGCCTGCACAGGCATTGCGTGCCCACATATAACACTGAAAACACTTCACCAAAAGTTCTCCCTCTGTGTCTTCAGAGAAAAGTCCTTCGCAAAACATGCAACTCGCATCCTCGTCATCTGGTGTCCCCTCTGATGAATTTCAACGTCGCTGAAATCGTCTTTAGCTTTGCCGCCCATATTTAGACCCTAGCCTATACTTGCACCAGTTCCTCTATTAGTAGCCTCAGTTTCTCCAGTTGCTCCCCGTCGTCTTTCCTCCTTACAACCGCCTTCATTTATTTCACCAACTGCTTCCATTCCACGCGAATTCACCGAAAATTTCTGTACGTCAAGGAACATTACTACACCATTGAAAAATTCACCATTAGACGTTGAATATCCAAATCCCTTTCCCGGGGCACAACAATTTCCTCCGCGGCCTGTTTAATTAGTACCTCAATTACGACAGCCACCATACAACGGCTAGCCATCCCGCGGCAGTGGTACCTGTTGGCTCGCTGTTCTTCCAAACGACTTCACGCGCGATGGACACAGCGCGTCGACACTCGTTATTCCGGGCCGTTTCTTCGGTCATCACGGATGGAAATATCATCCACGTTGACGAGGCTCGTGGGGGAGCTAGTAGAACGAGCCGTGTGTGCGTAGACAGGTGCGTGCAGGACCCTCAACAGGTGGTCACTCGTAACCGTGAGGGTTGCGGCACAGCACTGGTGGCTACCCATCCGTCAAGGGCTTTGTGTGCCCTTGTGCGCGGCGCCCGTCGGTGGTCGGTGTGGCCGGTGTGCCCATCGTCCTTGAAAAAAACCGGCCCTTTTTTTCCTTTCCACCCTTGGCCACGAACGAAACGACCACCCCCGCGGCCCCTCTCTGGCTGGTAAGCCGCGCTGACGATCCTCTTGGCTGTCGCCTCTCGTCCACGTTTCCACGGCTGAAACAATGGCCCCGTTAATTAAGATTTCTTTCCGCGAGCAACCGCCGTCCCTCGTCGATCTACCGGGCTCCTTCGATTCTTTCCACCCCTCGAATTTCCACCGGATCGCTGGCAGGAGAGCTCGCGCGGGGGGAACCAGATCCGATTTTGCTTTAGACACTTAAAGGGACAGTGAACGATTGCCTCCACGCGTGGCGTGTTTATTAGAGGGTGATTGGGGCGATTGGGAATAGATGGTTGATGGAATTTTTAGATGAGAGGGAGTGTGGTATCGATCTGTCAGCAGAGGAGAAATTCATTGATTTTTAAAAGTATCGAAGGTTAGGCGATTGGCTTCAGATCAGATGTTAAAGTCCACGTGACCGAAGCTCTTTGGTTTCAATTTCTAGAGATATTCGAGATGATTAATTTACCGGCATAATCACTTGCACGTAGAAACTGCTGTTAATATCGCATCGACGTGCAGTAGAGACTAAAACCATCGCCGTACAGAAGCCGCAGGAGCCCACACAAAATTCCCAAGCTGCACAGCTACCCTCTCGATCGTGCTTCGCTGGTCTCCTCGCCGCAGAAGCCGTACATTTTGAAAACCTGATTCCTGGGCGTTCCAGCGAGGAAAATCGCGGCACCAACGCCGTCGGATTCAGGCGGGGGCGGCTGAGAAGGTGGCTGAATAAGAATCGGGCTGGAGGAGGGGCGGGGAAGAGGGCAGAGATCCGGATTTAAGGCGTCGTCCGTGAAAGCCCTCTGGAGGCGGCGGAGACTTGGTCGGGGGTAGTTTAAGAGAAAGAGAAAATGGCTGGGGATGGAAAAGCAGGCAGTGGAAGGACGAGGACGAGGACGGGCGTGTTGGAGTGTAAGTGCTAAGATCCTGGAGTGCATTAACATGCCCCGGAGGCAAGCTGAGTACAACCCTTCTTACATCCAGATCTCGAACCGAGACCACCGTGGCCCCGGGTGACGCTGCCAGGCGAGGGGGATGAAGAAGGAGGAACGGATACCGTGGAGATTCCCGCTTAATTGTATTAAAAATGCTTTATCTCTGGCCGCGCGGCTACGCCCCCTCTCGCTATTCAGCTTCGCGAGATTTTTTCCGTTGACGAAGGTTGATTTAATGCCGGCAGACATTGCGAACTTCTGGTGCGTTGCCCTTTTTATTTGCCCCCGAGTGGAAAGCGGAATGTTCGCCGGGCAACTTGCGAAAATGCGATTCGAGTAATCTTGATCAACGTTCCGTTGTATCTGTTACAATTATCCTGCACAGAATGGGGCGCAAAAGTGCAGTGTCTGAACTCTATCGTAGCTCGAACTCTATACTTTTTCCTGTTCTTTTTCAACATCGCTGCAATTATTTTGCATCAGCAGTTTTCATAAAGTATTCTCATTCGTTCCCTATTTTTAGATTTGGATGGTGCAATTAGAAAATTCCCATTTCGCAACACATTAACTACGTGTCCAGCAATGTTTTATTACCGCCGTTGAGAAAACACACGCGTACCTAGGTAGCGTTCAATTTTTAATTCCTACTTCTCTTTGGCGCAGAAGTAGGTACTATTCCCATGAACGCCGCAGGAGCGCCGCGCATAATTATTTAAATGTGAACTTGAAACAGGGCAAAATTGCAGGAGGGTGTGGGTGGGAATTCTTCGCGACGATGCCTGCACCACCACGTTCTTGCGGTGGTATACGTCTTACATTATTTAGAAGGAGTCGAGGACGAAGACGCCTGGTAGCGGCGCATGCTAATCACTCGACCCAGATTGAATAATGAATTAGTATTCTTTTCCTTCTTCCTTGCCACCCTCCAGGTTTCAGTCTGTGGTCCTCGGCGGACCCGTCGCTACGTGACAGGTTTTTTATTATCCGATAGAAGGACTCTTTCTTCTCCGTCCGTCGAGGCTGCTCGGGGCTCGTTAGGTGTGTATACACGCGACGCACCTAATTCCCTGTTAGACGCTCTGCTATTCAAATTGGAAGCAGATTACGGGATAAAAATCGGTAAATCCTCTTCAAATTAAAATCCTTCGTGTCGGGCCCGTTGATTAGTGTTTTCGTTGGTAGGCAAATTAATTTACATTTCCTCTGTAACCGAATCAATTCGAATAGAATTTAATTCCTCAAATTCGTATTAATAGACAA
Source organism: Andrena cerasifolii (assembly GCF_050908995.1). NCBI lineage: Eukaryota > Metazoa > Arthropoda > Insecta > Hymenoptera > Andrenidae > Andrena > Andrena cerasifolii. The sequence goes on along the minus strand of NC_135126.1, from coordinate 4,118,591 downwards.
GATAGTTATATGATAAAGGTTGCTCACTTCTACAATTTATTACTCAAATTCGAAATAAGAGGAATCAAGACTAAGTAATATTGCTTGACAATATAATTTTATGTAAAGTGGAAAAGGACTAACAAAATCTAGCGCTGTAACAAGAGTTTGTCTCTATTATATTTGAAAGGTAGTACATGTTTTTCTACGATTACTACGTTAGCATGAAAATACGATATCGTTCGCGGTCACATGACAGCCATTAAGATGGGCTCATCGGATAGAAGAGGAACGTTTGCATAATGCTTTTGAATACACGCCATACATAACGTCTATGTGTGTGCATATATTGTACAGCCGCTACAGCCTCGCACACTAGACCTTGCTCCGGCACTTTGTTTGCAAATTACGCCCAGGACGAGGACGAAGAAGAGTCTCAGTCCTGGCTCCAAGGATGAAACAAGTCCCCGACGTGTAACCTCCTTGTACGAGAGTCGAATGAAAATTTAAAGCAAAAGCCCTTCGTTCCACCAGAAAGTCTACCTAATCCTTTTGCATTGTTAATGCTGAGAAAAAGTACGAGGCTACTTGCAAAACTTGATAACGAAAATTAATAAGAACGTCGGGAATGAGGGACGTCGTATCGATAGCTTTTCAGTAGTAGAGGTACATCATTTGGCAGACCTTTCTTATTGGCGCTATGAACAAAATGAAGCACGTACTAGTGTTTTAAAAAAAAGTAAGAGAGAGGCATTAGACCAGGTTTATATATTTGCAGTGAGTTAAGGGTATACAGATTTCAAGGGAGTTTAATTTATAAAGTTCTGACACAATTTTCAATTTACTTCGTTCTCTCAGTGACTACTTATCACGTTCACGAGATTTTTATTCATCCACGCGCCTTCGCTCTTCCATTCACCAAACATTACTTTTATTCAAGTACACCATTACCTGGAACAAAAACCCCAGCAATCGTCCATCGTTAGTTATTCCCTAGTGGCGCTTGAATTATGAAAACCGTCGTAAGATGCAATGTAAGAAGGGTTGAAAGAAAGCGTGAACGAAGGTTTAAGCGGATGGTCTTGAAGGATCTCGAGGGGTAGTCAAATAGGAGATTACGACGCGCAGGCTTCCTACGAGACCTTGAATTAAGTCCGTAACGTCCCACCCCGTCTTTGTCCTCCACACGCCTCGGCAATTTTAACACTGATTCCAGGAGCGACAGAGAGAGGATTCTTATTATTGTTCTTAAGGGATTAGGGCCTCTAGTTTTGCGGCGAGCTGTACTCTCCGTCCTATAATAACAGGGACACCCATCCCACCTCGAATGCCATGGTTGTGTTCATCGCTCTCGTTGCGTTTATCTGTATTCGCGCGTGCACACTATCTCAACTACTCGGGGCATCCTAACCGCTTGAATTTAACCGAATTCCTCGACAGACTGCTGATCAGCGTCCTAACGAAGAAATAAGTCTACTCTTCCTTGTCGTCAGAGGAATTCTGTCAATTTTCATAACTTCGTTGGTTCTTTAAATATTGCAGCAACTTTAATTCCTCTTCAAGATTAGGAACAATTCGCGTAGTCTGCAAGCATTCATAACACAAAATATGTCTTCGTAGAAAGTACTCATAGGTTCTTGAAGATCGCTTCAATCCTTTCCACTGTAACAGGAATTCGAAATCTCTTATCCTTAAATTTAACACTTGCAGACGCAACAGTGCACACTTGAGTTTCCCCAAAAATCTTGCCAAAGCATCGTCAATGCGCGCTTTCACGAGTATGTGCCTCGTTCCCCGCCACCCACTTCCGTTAATGAGGGAACCGAGCCGAAATGTGGTTAGAAGCGCTCTCCCCCTCGGTCTGTGACGGTGTTTCGCTGGAAAACAAGACATTTATAAACACCCACCGCGAGATTAGATTTGTTAAGATAATGGGCTGCCCGGTTTAGCGGGGCGTCTCCACTGCGCTCGCAACTATCGTCCTGAAGAGGCTGCAACCGCCGTCTCCTTAATCCTAAATATGACCTCGGCAGGCAGTTAGGCTGCTCCGTGTACCCTTGCTTCTGAGGATACCCATGCGTCCCCGAGATCCTTCTTTATGAATTCGTTGGGGTAAGACGCGGGTTATCGTTGACACTCCGCTCCTAGACTTGTAAATCTTCGTTTCACTCTCTGCTGTACTATGAACCCGCGGAATCCTTGTGATCGTGTCATGCATACGTTCATTCACTTTCAGGCTTGGTCCAAACTACACGCGTGTAACAAAGTTTCCCGAGCTGTAGCATATCTATGGCAACTACATTACAGCTGTCAAGATTTGGGTCTAGAATTTTCCCATAATTTCCATTATTATGACTAAATCTTACGTTCTGTGTGCAATCAGTAACTGTTAGCAGTGGCGCACTCAGGATTTAATCTTGGGGAGAGCCGAGTTTAACGAATAAAAATATTTTTAATGCTATTTCAATAAAATTCACTAGGTGATTATAAACATTTATTTAATTAATAAAATCCAGTTTTCTTTTCTTCTTAGAGCTTCTTGGGGCTTGCCTAGACTCTTAGACCCCTCGATCTGGTGAGGAGCCACTGACTGTTAGTTTCTAAATATCAATGTTTAAATTTCCAAAATTAAGTCCTCGAGAATCTGGCGCTCTGATTACCTTGACAAGCGTGCTTCCGAAACCTCGTGTATACTTAGCACTACACGCGATTAACCTATTTTTAAGGGGTAGGATTTGAAGATCCCGAAACGTACTCGCGCTCAGACGTGCGTTTCCGCGAGGAAACGATGATCCGCGAACGATCGGGATTTATCTTTACGACGGCGTTCCCAGCCATAACCGGTGACGCGTTATTTCGGGAACGGTGGAAAAAACATAATAAAATTTAACGGTCCGTCAGACGGCGGTGCCGCCGGTCCCTGGAAGGGGCCAATAAATATCGGGTACAGGGCGGCTACAAATCTCAAGATAAACACGAGCTCGTATTTTTCTACCCCCTTGGATTTCTCGCTCCTTCCTCCTCTCTCGCGGCGCGGACGGGGACAGGCAGGGAAAAAGGGCTCGCCCTTTTTGCATTCCTCGTATGAATTATTAGGTGGCTGGACCTAAGGGGTGGACACCGCGGTATTTAATTTTCACTGCCCATTAAAACAGGACGAATTTTTCCCTAATCGTATCCCTGACGATGAAAGTGCGGTTTGCAGTTTGTCACTGACCCTTCGGTTTGTTATCGATATATTACCGCCGTCGCATTACCCTCGCCACCTTCGTTTAATCCTGGAATCCAATCTCGTGGGCGTGCAGATAATTAACGACGGTCTAGCTTCAATTACGACCAATTCGATTACTTCTAGCGTTAGTACTTTTTAACGTCAGATTATCAAGCTGTCTCCGCGCCTCTGATGTGACGATCTTCCGCGTTGCTCGAATTGGAGGGGATCATTCCTCGAAACATAATCTGTCGTAACTAACCGAGGCAGGGGATTTTCTGAACGACAGCGCAGGTAGATTGGTGTAGGTGGTGCCAATTAAGGGAGACGACGGTGGTGGGCATTGAACTAGAACTAAGGGCTGGCGGATGCCGATGATATATGTGGTGGAAAATACTGGAGGCAATCTGTCACGCCATCGACGTCTCGTAGGCGCCATCTCTTCTGTTTTCCCTTGCTTCCTTTCCTCTCGCACTTTCTTGTACGAACGAGCCACGGAGGAGGGGCTTCTACGAATCTATTAAAAAATTCAACCCAACAAGCCACAAGAAGAAGGTACTCGATTTCTCTTGATTGAACTTAATTAATTATCCAACGTTACACTGCCTCTAGCAATCCAGTAGATTAAAGTTTCAAGTCCGGATCAGTGTTGACCAGGAAGTACCAAATTTTAGAGAATCCTGATTAAAGTTTCTACTTGCCCACACTGTACACTAAGCCTCCAAGCATACCGTATTTAATGTCCCATAATGAGCTCCCTGGTTACACCGAATTTGCAAAGTTGCCCCTTAACCTACACTACTCCAAGCATCGGGGACGAAAGAAGCTGCACAAAAGACGGCTCGAGGAAAGCAGGACAATCCGTTTCGTGCAGGCAGTCGTAGGAGGATGCGGATGACAGAGTCCAGCAGTATACAGAGAGTATGCCCTCTTTGGTTGGACAAAAGGTGGCCGTACAGCCCCGTCCTCCTTTGGTGTCCGGAAGTTGAGGCCAGGCTCCTCTTTTCCTTCTTCCCTCTCACACGCGCCCTTTCCGGGTATACGGCTGATTAAACGCGCAACTACGTAACGCAACGCAAATACACTGGCTGGCAGGCTACCTCCGTCCTCATCCTTCCTCGTCGGCCATCCCCTGAACTGCCGCTTGAAGAGAGGATGGACTCGTTTCGCTCTCGATTCCACCTTTCGGCTCTCTTTGAATTCCAACCCCGGTCACTTGACGGAAATATTTATCGAGGGTCTTTGCCGAGGCCCCTCGTTGCCCTACTCCTTCGGGCTAGACAGCACGACGACAGGGTGAAGCCAGTCGTAGCTCGGCTACCTTTCAGCGACGCGCCTCTATCGCTGCATGTCCCTCCCCTTCCCCCCCCCCCCTCGCAAACTCGCGTCCCGTCCCACCCTCGCTCTCGCGAGTTCTTTGATCCATTTCATGGAGTTTGTTCGGCTCGGATTATTTGCTCTCTTAATTACATTTCGATCCTGTCTTGTCCCCCTTCTCTCTCTCGCCGCCCCTCTCTGTCTTGCGTCGGGGTTTTCGACGGCTGAATGAACGATCATTGGCTAGGCGTGACTGTCATCCTGCGGATACATCGGGCTCGTGTTTTCTGAGGTGACGAATTTGCGAAGAGGGTTGGGAATCTTTGTTGAGGGAACTGGTTGAAAATTTTCGAGCCGCATTATATGGGCATGGAGTTTTTGGAGAGATCGAATTTACAGTGAACTTGTTGAACGTCTATCATGGGATAGTACTTGAAGGGCTCAAGTGAACGTCTTTTAAAAAGGGGCAGCATTCGACAAGCCCGAATTCGCATTGCCTTTAATTAAGGAAAAATGTAATGTAAACCGAAAACTAGTCGGGGTTATGGGGAGACTCCCCGTGGCTTTCCAGCCGCAGGGGTCGCTCGCCCTCACGAGTCGCGGAGGGTTGGAACAAAGGAAGTTATCGTCGCGGAATTTTTATAGCGTCGGAGAGAAAGAAATGTAAATCAGGTTTTGGTTCGTCTTTGCGTTAAGATGAAGAGGAAGGCGAGGGAAGGAACTTGAGACTGTCGCCGGCTTACCGTGGATCGGAAGTGTTGTCGTATAAAACAGAATTAACTGTGCCTCTTCTTCCTCCTTCGCGTACACGCTACTGTCTTATTTATTATAAATATAATCCCGGCCTTTCCATGCTTCCCCCCCTCTGCGCGCATCGTATTTTATATTTTTCTTTTTATTTACATTTTAAAGCCGTAATACATGCATTTTTCATGGGGTATGGTAATGTGTCTGGGATAGTGCTGCGAAACTACGGGACACCGTGTCATTCATGGGATAACTGAAGAAGAAATTATTCCCTGTATAAAAATCAGTCGAAAATATAGGTAGCATTTTTTCCTCCGAAATTTCGTTTCTGGGAAAGTTTACTTTACAGGAAGGTGTTTTGTCCAAGTTCGACTAATTTTTAATTCGATGAAGTTAACAAATTTGGCAGTGTCGTGACGAATCTCAGTAGTCAATTTATTTACCGTGACAGCAACTATAATTTATATCTATAAACATCTTGGAATGGAACTCACTCATTTCACAATTCATGTACACTCATTTTCAGTAGTAATATCGACAATAATTCAGCCACTGCCAAATTATACGCGATGACCCTCGGGGTGATACTAAAAAGAGTATCAGGGCCGATTAAAAGAACCCAGAACCTATAAGTCTCTCGTTTTACAGCGTACTTTATCACCAGCGAAAACTAGTGATACTACTCGACCGTTTTCGCGTCATTCTTCGTGGCCCACTCCCACAGCCACCCCTTGGGACGAAAGACAGTCCGAGAGGCAGAGTCGCGCCGTAATAGTGCAACGATCTGCAACTTTATACGTTCCTGATAATCTCTGGCAGAGCCCCGGAACGGTTACTCGCGGCAGTCGTCCGGGATTTATGAAATGGCAATAAAATTTATATGACTCGGTGGCTCGTTAGGGGTGCCGCTCGCTCGTTCAGATTGATGTCGGTGCGAGTCTGGTCCACTTGCCCGGGGCTGCGTTTGTTTCTCTCTACGATTGTCGTAGAACGGGTCCTACTGCCATTATTAATCCCTTGGAAATCGCGGGAGAGCTTCAGTCATCGTTCACCGGTAGAAAAATATGGCCGTAATATTTCTTTGGACGGGGACTCGCTCAATTCCGACTGAATTTGTCCGCTCGCGCCGATGCGATTATGCTCGCCACTCATTTCTCGATTAAGTGGATCCTGAAAACGTTTTGGCGAAGGTAAAAAAATACGTTGCCTTGACGCGTACATTTTGTATACGACGAATATTCTTTAATTAATTAGTAGGTATCCCAGTAATGTTATACACTGCTTAGTGAGTGAATATTTATGGGTATGAAAGTAAAAATATTCCCTGTAATTAACTACAAAATTGTCTTTTGATTTCGATATAAATATTGTAAATCTCTATTACAAGTTTGAAGATTTTTGGATGTAGGAGATGCGAGAATAGATAAATTTTTAGTAACTTAAGAGTAGCTACTTGCTGCGGTGGAATTGATAATTTATCAGAGAATACCATCCTCGAATATAAATTCTTAGCTCCCGTTGCCCAGTGAAGGAATTATTTCCTTCACGTTTGGCTTTCAAGTAGGGCAGCGAAGATAAGAGGGAAAAAGAGGGCTTTCTATGAGTCACTTATAAAGTAAATCACGCGTATGCTCTGTCAAGCATGATGCCTCGAGGACATGTCTGCTCTACCTGTTGCTCAATTCCCCATCGACGACAGAAAGGATCGTGCAAAGAATTCGAAAGGTGCATGAACAAATGTTTCTTCAGTATTCTTCAGTTTCATAACGCGCATAATCCTCCTTAAAGTAGACCTCTCTGCACAACGACTGTGTCAGACACTATAGGGTAAAGTAGCCGAATATGAGACCCATTTCTTAAAAACATCATAACTCTTGACTGAGAACACTTTTATTAAAATTCGATACACGTTTTAATAGTAAAATATATATTCTTTAGCAAGCTACTGGAAAGTACTATAACAAAGATTCGGTTTCTCCATAATAAAATAAAAGCGAAAGTCATTCAAATACGCAGATAAAAAAAATAGGTTCCTAATATGAGACCCAGTTTGTTTTTTTCCGAAACATACTTTTTCTTTCTTTTTTATAAATTCGGCATGTGAAATCGTATTTCTTCACTATCGCAGTCTTAGTGGGCCCACTACCGAAGGATTCACGATAATTTCCTTTCTTAATCACTTTCATCATTCAGAACAATTTCTTCTTCACTCTCATCAGTTGAAATTTCACGGGTCTCATATTCGAAAACAATAACATGATAACTATTAAGTAGCTTCGAAGTTAAGTCTTCATCATTAATGATAAACAACTAATAAGCCTTAAACTCCATTTCAAGCACTATACAACAGTACTTGTGAAAATCATTATACACCTGCCACATTAGAGATATTTGTAATTTAATCGAAGCACTTCAAAAACTTTCTGCAGCGTATTTCAGAAATGTGTGCTTGCTCAAGACGCTTAATTAATTACAATGCCACTGTGCGGACAAAAAACCAAATAGGTACACGGTTAGTTAGTAAAGAAATAGCATCTCTATGACATTCAAGAGTTCTGTAGCGAAGATAAGCTGGGGTCTCAAATTAGGAGAGGTCGTCATATTCGGCTACTTTACCCTACTCCACTACTAGCGTCTAAAATTCAATCTGGATCACGACTAATTAGTGCTAAACAATCTAAAGAGATAAGACTTAAAGAAAATAGTGTTGCTTGTGTACTGTGTATTCAAACAAATTTCTGAAAATATCTAATAAAAAGTTTCACACCATTGCTAACATATTCTTCTCTTTTACAGGTGAACGATCGAGTCCGATCACCAGGAACATCACGATGTCTCACCAGCACGATGTCACTCTCAATTTCACCTTCGAGCCCTGAGGAACCTGTCACGCTGTAAGTGGAATTATAATATCTCCCTAACATAACCCCAGCACTGATTCTGCAGATGCTATTTGAAGATACTATAGTTCTTATCCCAGTGCACGAGTACTCGGACACTCGACGTAGTTCGTCTCAGTTTCTGACCCCTCTTCGAAATCTCTTGCATTTTTAATCATTTTCCCACGAAGGACCTCCCCGCTCCCGAGTTCACCGCCAATAACGGACCACCCAGTATAAACCCGTCGAAAAAGCCACTCAGACAAATTAGTCCCCGCCGTTTCCCACCGCGCGAAAGAACGTTTCCGCGTGTTTGTAGACCCCGTTCTTGCGCGATCCTAGCTGGGCCACGTTGCTGTGGCATCGTTGCTGCGGGACGCCAACGGGGTGATATTTATGCCGGGTTTTTATTGCGCTTTAGCCAGAGAGCAGAATGGAAACAATATGTCACCCGGTGGTAAGGGGGTGCGCGAAGTTCTTGTAGGTGGCCCGGTCTGCTGGCACCTAACGTTAATACTAACGCCTCCGTCGTGACTGCGCGCCCTCAGCGTCATGATTTTAAATGAACAGCCCACGGGTTCACCCTGTGTCGAGGGGCACGACGCTAAGGGCGGATCGAGCGCGTAGCGTGTCGCGCGATCCAGCCACCAGAGCGGCCTGAAATCGATTCTTGATACGCATTACGCACACACGAGGGGTCGATCGTAATTCTTAGCTCATTCAGGAGGAACGCAATCATTGATATGTGTTCGATTCCTTTGCGTAGTTTCGGTGATTTTTTTATCGTTTTATCTGGGATTTGAATTGAAGGTTTGCAAGTGCCACAGTGACTTCTAACATTTTATAGTTTCGTTTATTATTATTCGAAGTGGTTCAAGTATTTTCAAAAGTTTTTGAGCGATACGGACGGAAATGTAGGCTGGGAAAATTTGAACGATTGCCGACAGTTATGCCTACCGAGGTACGTTTGAAAGGAGAAAAAAAAAAGAAGAGGGCCTGGGGTCTCAAGAGTCATCGGATAAGTGCATATCGATTTCTCCCGATTGGCGAGGGTTGGACGGTGGTAAGATCGAGGCGAATGGGAAAAAAGAAGGCGGTAAAAAGGGCAAAGGCTATAAGTAACGGACCGTCTGGTGGAGAGCGCTCGAGGGCGAACAGTGATTTAGAGAAATTAAAACTTTAATTCATGTTCGAGTTCGCGGGGGGTGTGCCCTCCCTCCCCCTCTCCCTTTCACCCTCTGGTACCACTTCAGTCTGTGGCATTCCGAGCCCCCCTGTTGATCGACCAGAATCCACTCTGCACGTAAATTGACGCTCGCAACGACACAGTTGTTCATTTTGACACTGATTACATCTCCTTTATCCATAATTTACTGTCGAAGAAATGAATTAATCATATCGTTGTTGTAGTAGATACGTTTCGTCTTTGGAAGAAAAAACACAACAACAAAAAACGTTTGATAAAGTTGATAGTAGTCATTTCCTATAACAAAGTAAGCAACATAGTAGAAAAGTCAGTGACTGTGTCAGATTGTACATTTTTCATCCCACAGAAAAATTCCGGAATGGTCATCACAGTGTCCAAAAATTTCTTTTTAACACTGCCTACATTTCCCGAAGATCAATGGCTCTATTGCTTCCAAACGTCGTCACTCTTACCCTGCACTGCATTCTTCTTTTTCTATACGAAAGCGTCGAGTCAGCAGACTCGACGAATGCCAGCAGGCAGAGGGTGAGGAAGCAACAAATATTCCAAATCCGATCAACCGTGTCCACTATGTGGACACAATTATTGTGGTCTTGATTTAAGGGCGGCATACATTTTAAAGAACGACCATGCTCGATGGCACTACGTGGCCTCTATTCGGACGGGGGTGGATAAAAATTCAGCATCCTCCAATAAAGGGGCGTCCTATACATTCAGAGCACCATCGTGCTGCTGGACATATTCTATTCTCCGGAACACCCCTATCGAGATATTCGAATCTCCTTTTATCCCTAGATTTATATGACGGACTTGACGCTCTAATATTATTGAAGTACCGAAAGCACAACTTTCGAAGCGGTACGCAGTAATTATCTATTCTGTGCCTGGTATTAAAGCTAATAGAAGTGTGCAACTGATTATCATGAAATGATCTTAATAATCATATGGAGCACATAAATATCGACATGTAACTTTGATTTTCCAAGTACGGATGCAATGGAACACGTTGCAGGGATTGTCGAGATAAGGAAACAGGCGCGAAGCGATGCTGTAAATCTGAATTTCGAGAAGATGCCCCTGTAACTTTTACAAGCCACCATATGGGATATGGAATATGAGAAAAGGACGCGACCTTCACTTTCCACCCCCTTCGTTGCCCTTTGTCCCTTTCGCTGAGCTCTTCTCTCGGTCTCTGTCTGTGCCCCTCTCTCTGCCTGCGTTTTCCTTCCCCGTTTTCGGGACGACCTACGTCTCCAATAAATTCCCATCACTATCCTCAGGTACGCCTTCGCCGGGTAAATCATACCGTAAGTGAATCCGAATTGAATTCAATGAGTAAATATGGCGGTCGAATAATGAAAGGCAACCACGGAACCGTCCGTGTACGATGAAAGACAGGCTACAGCGGAATTCGAAAATTACTCGAATATTATTCCAGCATTTTGATAACGACTCTCGCGTTAAATATTTGCTGGGAGCTTCCTCTAATCACGCTGCTATGTCACAGTTAACTATTGCCGGAGAGCCGGTATTATAATAATTATGAACCTATAAAAGTGGACACAGTCCAATTTGATGCACTTGTGTATGTACATAGTACTGATGAATTAAATTGCAATGAATTAGTTTAATTGTCCTCCACGGATCAATTTGTTATAATTATATTAACCTTCTCTCTGAAGAAACATCTATTTATCAACGTATCCTTTAATTAATTCACAGTGGACCGCGGGGAAGTGTTCTGATTACAATTCTTCATCCTCTAACAGATACTTCTCACTACACCAGTAATTACGTATCATTCCTGCGTTAATATAAACCAACCCTCGCTGACAGTCCAAAGAAGCTTCATACTCGGTCGAATAATTCCCTGGAAGAGAAGAAAGTCGCGCAGAAGGGACCTGTGTGTCGGTAGTTTAAAAGCAATTCCCTATCTTCTCATCTACCCTTTCTGCCCTGCCTCGGTCATCTTTCACGGCACATCATCGAGGTGCAATACATGTAAATCGCCAGGGTACACAATGCCTCGTCCACGTGCAGGCGTGTATGTGCGTAGACGCTAGTCAAGGAGCAGTGGGTGGGTGGAAATGCATAAATACATGAACCACGTCGAAACTAGCAGCGAAAGAGGGACGGGGACAAGCTTGGCCCGCATATGCCTCCGAGCGAGTTGCGCCTCCTAGAGGCGTAATAACGCGTGGATACCAGCCTCTCTTCTCGCGAAAATGCGCCCCTTTCGGAATGCCGTGCTTCTCCCTACCCTTGAAAAAAATGCCGCGATTTCGGGACGCTAGCCTCCAGAACCCGCCCGCGGATGAGAAATGAAAGGGAATTCCGCTTCCTTTCGGCTCCTCGTCGCCGTTTATGGTAAACGCGGCGCGGAAAGTGTCGTTAAAACGCGGCGCGCGTTCTTTTCGCGTGCAGAGGCAGGTGAGTCAAGTGCAGAGTTAGGGGCTGAAGAGTTTTTTTCTGTGGACTTAGGACCAGTGTAATTAGGTTTTGTGTCATCCTGCGCTGTTACACGTGACCACTTTCTTTTCAAACACGTTTCTATTGTGTAATTCGTCATTAAAGGAAGAGGGTTGGGATTTGATGAAATTTGAGAAATTTAATGAAATCAGTAATTTTGTGTAATTTACTATTTTATTAAAACTTAATGTAATGCTGTACATTCCAAAGGGTATTTAGCAAGGGATGAAATTGTATCCGAAAGTGAATACTCCTGTATTCAAAATCTTCGTTAATACTCTAGCTGGAATTTTTGGGGGCAAGGTAATTGAAGAGAGCGAAGTCGCCGAATATTTTGGCCCGGGCGTAGACGGTACCCTGGCCACAACAATTTTCGCGGCAAAGTAATTAACCTTCCAAGTATGTGAAATATCTCAAGAAACACGCTGACCACATTAATCTTGCCGGTCCGTTCTGGCATACTTTAACCAACGTCGACAGCTAACGCGTTGCCGTTCCACGTAAATAACTCAAAATATACATAGAAGCATAGAAAATCTAGGTACATTCAGCTTAGGAACTCTACGATCCCTTATTCCCCGCAGATTCGTATCTTCAAACTTTCTACATTAGGGGAATGTCCCAATTTCTGTTGATTTAAGAGGTAACTCGTCATAAAGAAGGTGAAAAAAATTTTGTTTGTGATAAAAATTTGTAGAGTAATTGATTAATTCTTTAAAAATAAATCAACCAATTCAAAAACTATTTAAGAAAGATATTTAACTCTTAGTAATTTGTAATTAACTATATAATGCTCTAAATGTCCGTATTTCTGCTCATGAAAAATTTCAAGCTCGTGCAACACTCGCGTAAATGTTTAAATAATTTAGAATTAATCTGTTGCAACTATAGTACAAACGCAACGCATATAATAATAAGAAAAATAGGAAATGAGCAGAAATGGGGACATGAGCAGAAATTGGGACATTCACCTTACCTTCTACGTTCCTCGTATTCAAATCTTGTAACTTTTTCATTTCCTCTTTATCAAAAAGCTATTAATATTTCCCTTAGAAAAAAACTTTCACTTAAATCATAAAGAATGCATTGTAAGCTTTCAAACCATAATCGATGGCACCAATATTAATTCCCAAAATTCACATACCTACTCTCGACGCAAAAGCTTCAACCCTTCTTTCATTTCGCTATCAAACCCACAGACGATCAAAGTCGTAGTGAAAATCGCTGTCGATCCCAAACAAAAAAAAACGGAGAGCAACGACTTAGAAGCGATTGATTCGAGTCGCTTTGCTGTAGGGCGGGAAAGTCGAGGACAAGTCTGCAGGAATTAGAGGGATGAGAGTCGCATTCCTGCATTACTGTCACGCGAGTAATTACGCGCGCGTTGCCGAAGAGGGACGAGTACCAGCGAAGGGAACGGCTGCAGGGAGAAGGAAAATAGAGGCGAAAGGAGCTGGAAGGGTTGCTGTAGCTGGCTTGGGTTTCCGTTGCCTCGCGCCCATCGTCGTCGCTGCCTTTCTCGACGTCCCCGTAGTCAGCGTTGCGCGATTCGCAGGCGGCAGGAGAAAGCAGAGCTAATAAAAGCCCACAATTACCTCCGGTTCGAGCCATTTGTCTTGACGGGCGTCTCATGCCCGATATAATTCACCCTGGCAACAACACATTGTTGCCTAATGAGGTGTAAAACATTCCGAGATATCTGGCTGTCTGGCTGCTCGCGGGCCGCACCCTGTTTCCGGTACGATGATCCGCGATGCGGCCACCGTCTCTGTCCATAATATTCTTATATCAGTCGACTTTCACCCTCGTGCCGAGCCAGTGGACTGTCGTTTCGTTTGCTGCCGTACAAATTATTTCGTCCGGCCCCGAGGAACCGTTTCATTAGATCCCAGAGTTACATACAGGAGGAACATCAGTTTCCTTGGACCGATGATTTGATTAGTCGCGTGGAAGATGGGACGTCGTTGCGCAATGTGGGATCAATCTTGTCCCAAATGTTACGTGTGGAGATAGTAGCAGCGCGACGTTTCAACTCGACGTCTAGTTTAATGTACCTACCTGTAATTAAGCATAAGTGTTTTTCGTTGTACTTCGCGAGAAAAGGAGATTCAAACTTGGTGAAAATTAGAGACAGGTCCGTCCGATGGGCAGCGGTTCTGTCCCAAGGCACAGATACGGCCGATCTCCTTTTTCTCGCTGCAGAGTACACAGGGAACGTGCCCTGTCAATTCGATTTGGCCGAGGGGGTGCGGTACGTGCCGTTTTCACTCACTCTCTGCCCCTTTTGTCTTTATTTCTTGTTGGGCCGGCAGTGATTTGCTGCGATAAAGCCGCATCGACAGGCGACGCACGTGTATCGCGTGTCGAAGGACACGGCAGCAGCTCCCACACGGGCCCTTCCGGGGAACGTTGCCGAAGAAAGGGCGAAGAACGTTATGATATATTTGTAATCATGTTACCCGATACGTGCCCTTCCGTTACAACTGCTCCCGGTAACAAACTGCCGTGGACCTTTTTTTTTCACTTTATGGCCGTGTGCACGCACGTATAACACGTCGCGGCGCCGAACCAGAGAGTTGGCGAACTCTGCGTTCGCCGTGTATTTATGGGCGGAAAAAAGGAGAGCCCGTCGTAAACGAGATTTGTACGTGGGCGTACGATCGAGGAGCATCGAAACACTGTATTATTGGCGACTAGCGCGCTATTACTGATCCGCTCCTCCTCTCACAATACTGGAATACTTCGATCCTCGCACTTGTTCGTCATCGACCCAGTTGAAACGTTACCAGACGAAGGCCGAAGTTGAAGAGTGACTGCACGTGACAGAGGAATTAATAGCGACAGAAATATAGACAGCTGAGGGAATCGAGGGACACCTAAGTGAACAATAACACCATTTGGTTTCTCCCACCGTTCATCATCGTTTCCATATCGCTCATCTACGGCCATCTATCGCGGCACACGTGTTCCCGCAGCCGTCGTAGGACGAAGTTAGCGTGAAACAAAGAGGAAAAAGAACGGAACGCTGCGGAGAACTGTAGTTACGGCCTCCCCGGAATGACCGATTCATTTATTCATGAGATGCGCCCGGCGAAAAACTTTTGTCACACCGGAAACAGCGGAGGGCATCGTTCGAATTCATCGGCACACACGGCCACACATAATTCCTGGCGGGGTGAACGCCTCGGCAGAAAGGGGGCTTTTGAGTTTTAAGGGCCGTCATCAGTGCAAGCCCATGAGGCTCGAGAAATTGCATCGTAATCCAAGAACGCCGCGAGAGAGGGACTGGTTTTCGGAGAGGCAATTCCAACAAGCCGTAACAATCTGGCGGCGACGTCGACGGAGGCATATTATTATAGCCGTAGCTCGGACAGTTTATTCCGGGTTCGTTTCAGGATTTACTGCCACCCGCGCTTTTACAGTAAGAACTCTCCGCGGCGACGTTAGTTTCCGCCGTGGTTTTCTTGTCCAGATGCCGCCCGTCTTGTATGAGCCGGCATAATGAAGCTGTCAATCATAAGATATTAATCTGTCTAGAAAGTATGGCGACCGACGCGTGTCTGATTATACAGGCGGTCCAGAAATGCCTAGTTGCAGGTAGCAAAGCAGCGACCCGTGCGAAAAAGTCAGTCGAAATTGGGGAATAAATTTGTCACCATTGGCAGGTGTCTGCTGCTGCAGAGTTCGAATTTGCGAGACACACAGGAATATTTTATTGGACGATTTTGATTTATTTTGGGGTTCTCTGCGGAATTAACTTCAGTCCCGACTTGATAATATTATTAGAGGTGCTTATTTGTTCAGTATTATATTAGTAGATTTTTAATTATCAGCATTTTTCTGCCATGGTACACTTTAATATTCGACTACCAGTAATTGTCGGACTGTGATTAATCTCTCGGTAGGAGTGTATATGAAACTGGAAATAAATTCGAGCGTGTACAATATTAGTATGGGCATAAGAAGGATACACGTGCTGGTACTTGTCACTATGACATTATCGATCCAATGGCTCGGTCCGTCGTCGGTTGGTCCGAGTACGATCCCTTCTTACTACCCCCCATCCCCCTTTGCCCTTCTCTGTACATACCCGACTTTGCAACCCCCTTCGTGGAACCCTTTAGGGTTGCGTTCCTCGCAGATATCAGTGTGAAACTTACAGACGCGTCCTTTCCAATTTCTCTCATGTGTGACTCGAGAAACATCGAGGCGCGTGCAAATTTCGTTACTCCACGTTTCTGCATCCTTCTCTAGTATCGCAATAACTATGCTTAATTTATCTTCAATATTACACCAGCGATGCATTGTGTATCGCGTTGCACTGTTTCCCATTTTCAAAGAATAATTCGACCACTGTTCTGAAGTGAATACATTTCACTTTTCACCTCAATAGTTACAACCAAATACCTTTCCCCGACGATGGCAAGGCTCGTTCGCAAAAATTTCACTCCACCCTTTCACCGATCCCATCCCCAATAACGGGCCACCCTGTATATAAATCGGCGTAAAGAAGCGCCGGCGTCGTCCGAGTTCCTGACGCCGGGCGTCGGCGTAACTGCGAAAATTTGCGCCCGCCTACGGCCGACCTCACTATAAATCAGTTGAAATTTGTTATGCGCGGCACGCAGATGGTTTTGTTATATGAAAATATGTGCCGCGTAGGGATGGTATAAGTATCCCTCGGTAAAACACATCCCTTATACCCCACACCCTCGCCGCCCGCCGTCTCGCCCCGCTCCTTACCCCAGACAGGCCCGAGGCGTCATGCTGTTCTGCGCTCTCTTTAATTACGCCCCGAAACCGGGACGCGTGACGTATTGCCGTATGCTGAAAGGGACAAAAAAGGCGTCCTCCGGTTTCGAGCGGGCCCGTTGATCCATGGCCGGACCGTTAATCGAAGCAGGGACCTCTTGGTGCACTTTGCTACAGAGAAATGAACGGTCTGAATCACGCTTCCATCGGAACAGTGTCGCGAACATTCGCGTTCCCCTTCCTGTTAAAATATTTCAAGCAAAGGTTCTCTTTTCCCGAAACTTTACTGTAATTGTAAGAACGACGATATTTTGGTTAGGTAAAGAAGAAATAAAATAAGGGTTAGTAAGGGGACTTGATTAAAATTGAATAGAAGGTAGGGAGGTCACTTTAGGTCACTTTACAAGACAGCATTGTTGGAGTCGTTTCAGCTACGTGGGACCACTCGAAACTTCCAAAAATAAGGGACTATATTTCCAAGTTGGAGTGGCTTAGAGCAGGGGGAGGGGGGGGGGGGCAGAGAGAGACTCGATGGAACGGGACAACGATGTAAGGTGTTTTCTGCAGAGGAACAGGGTCCAGCGATGGAGGAGCCACTTAAAGCGTTGGCCCCGGCAGCGCTAAATATTTGATCAGAATTCGATTGGTTTAAGACGTCAGTCTGCGAGCTGGGGCACAGTGGGTGGAGGGAGCGAGAGGAAAAGAAAAGGGGCGAAGTGGTTGACGTAAGGGCGGATAGTTAACAAAGGGACGAGGTATTCCCCGGAGCCGAACGCTGGAGCGATGTCCAGCTGTCCCAGTCACAGCGCTCTTCCGTCGGTTTGCAGCGATGCTGGGACACGAGTCCGCTTTAAAATCTTCCCTCGAACACTGGCGCGGGGGCAGCTTGACAGAGAACAGCGGCAGCATCGCGAAATCCCCTTGGAAATAAAGCCAATTCGTTAGGTTTCTCGGGCGGGGATCGGATTCAGTAGAATGCCCCCGTCTATGGTCAGACAATAGCGCACAGCGGTACTTCTGAGTCTGCTAAATAAGAGTTCACGGCATTCCTGCTCGCGATTGTTCACTTCTACGATTTCCTGCTGCTTATAATTAGTGATTTTGAGTTTTCCAATCCGTTTGAACGGTTATTTATGCTAAAGAATGGTGATTAAGGGTCAATCAATTAGCACAGGCTGGGAAACATAAATATGAACAATTGTATATCTCCATTTTGTGTAAAGTTATGAAGTAGTGATGCAGACTTCAGTTGCTCAGTTTGAAGCGGGAAATATGCTAATGAAAAAATAATTCTTTTTTCGTCTGTGTCACTTTCGTGTCGTTTAAAAATAGCAGACACATTTAGATGTGTTCTTTTAGGTGTTCTACCCCTTATTAGTTTTCAAGGCAGACATTTTCAATAAGTAATACTGTTTTCGTTGAAAAATGTAAATTTGTGATTGCGAATTCTCTGGACTTGCTTAAAATTACACCCAATGAACCTTGTACTTTCGCTGAGTATTTAAGAAAAGCCAAGAGGAAAGGAAAGACCCCGAGTCGCAAAACTCACGCGAATCCACGTGGTGCCAAGTGGGGTGCATTAGCCAAGTTCCCCATTATCCACGCGTGAGAGACCCCTAAATTATCCGGCGTTCGCCTAGCGCCCTTAAACGTCGCGGCGAGAAAAAGATATACGAGTTCCTTTCGCGAGAACACCCTCGGCTGGTGTTCAGACGGTATGGGAGTGACGAAAATGATTCTACTTCATTTGGGATACAGTAACGGAGGCTTTATTCAAGTAACTGCAGGATATTCATAAGAAATATTAAAATTTCTTGCAAATAATACACGCGAAGTCGTCTTCTCGTACACCCCCATAACAGCAAGTACGAATAAAGGAGGATCTCACTTTCCAAAGCGTACGCTGTATTAAAAACAGAGAATGAAGGCGTTTTCATCGTCCAGGAAGCGACATCTTTCGCAAAAGCAGTCATTAACTCGAGTATTTCAGAATTTCAGTGACTTTGACATAATTTCGTAACGAGTTAATAGGAGCGCTAAGAGTACTGTGATCCATCGGTGGTTTATCTAATTGGAATTGTCGAGGGCTCGAGGAAGGACGCCAAGACCAGCGTCGACCAAGGGGGAAAGATGATGAGAGAGGGGTAGAGGGAGGATAGCTAAAGAAGCATCGGTAAGGCGGGGGTGTGTAAGTTTGGGCTATCTCTAAGAGCACAGTTCCAAGAAGGCTCCTTTAGACTCTAGTGACGTGACGTCGCCTAATACTCTAATCCCTTCAGCCAAGGCACCATCGTCCGCTCGACAGCCTCGTGTTCTTGGGTAACCATCTCCACCTCCGCGGACGACACTTGCTAATTAATTGACGAGTACGGATTTTGAGGTGTCGAGAATCTTCATGTCTGTTGAGAGGGAGGGCCGTTATCTGCTGGTGCAGGCTCTACAGCCGCCGCGTTATCATTGAGCCAAATACTTTGTGTTTATCGAGTCTATCCTCGAGATACTATATTAACCATCGAAAATTTGATTCCTCTCGCGAAAGCTGTTTCTTTCCGCTACTTCGTCACGATGAAATGAAAAAAGAAAAACGCAGCAATAGTCGCCCGGCTGAAGCAGAGACTTTAACAGCGCACGGTGACCCTTCAGCTACGAAAACGAAACTAATCTTTTCGCGATACGTTCGGGAGCGAAGGCACTCGGCCCGAGAGAAGGGCTGCTTTCTAATTATTCCCCACAGGCCATAAGGGATGACACGTAATTGGAGGGTGGACGAGGAAGCATTGATCCCTAACTGGAAGGGATTCGAGCTGTTCCGTGCTCCTCGCCTGTCCGCTCCTCTCTTTCTCCCGCCGCGTTCTCTCGAACTCGACAACCGGCTGCTGGACCAACGAGGCGTTGGTCGGGCGAAGAAAAGTGATAATGTCTTAAGCCGTCGGTGCGATTTAACTTCCGATTTTGGTCGGAGGGCCGGCATTCTCTTGCCGCGATCCTTTCTAGGAGTTCGTTGCTCTAAACTCGGAGCCAGCAGCGGTCTGAGGATGGGTTTAGGGTTTAAGGAAAGCCCTCTCTCACTACCCAGATCCTTGGAAGCTCTGCTAAGCGCCGACGCTGATCCTGCTCTTCTTCTTCTTCCTGCACCGCCTCTTGCTGTCTGGGTTTATCTAATTCGAGCTGTAGGTTCCCGCTATCGCTCTAAACCGTGCGGGCAGGCCGAGGGATGCCTGGCGTTTGAAAATATAGATTTCCACGACCGTTCGTGGCGAGAAAGTACGGGAAAAGTAATTAGCACTGTGTCAGGGATACTTGTTACACCTCTTGCATGGGGTGCGATTATGAAACTTTCCTGGCGGATTAACTCGTCTCGGCCTGTACGCAGGCGTTGTCAAACGTTGAATTAATTGGTCTCTCCGGGTGACGTTAACATCCATCCTGTACCTACTTTCTAAGAGTTCAAATCTCTCAGGAAGTGTTCTAAGAATAATGAAGCATTCGCTAACCTGAGTGTGTTAACTTACGCGTTAGAACTTGAAGAAACCTAAAGAACCTTTGTTGAACAGTATCAAACCTGTGTATGAACAATGATGTACTCAATAACTGCAAGAAATCAAATTGAGTCAGTAGCAATTTCCCCTAATACGACACAAATCTATTATATTGACCGTTACAACTGCCATTCGCGTATTTAAACGAAGCCACATCGCCAATCGCGTGGTGAACGTACGGTTCGTCGCCGTTTACTCTACTTTTACTTGGACGTTGCTCGTTACACGGGGCGGGGTGGGGTTGGGCGACGTCACGGCGAGCTCGAGAGATGTAAAAGGAAAAAGCAAAGAGAGCAGAAAAGGCAGAGGTCTGGAGGAATCAGCGTTGCCAGGACACTGTTAAAGCAGAGGAGAGAAGCAGGTAGCACAGGTACGCGTAGGTAGAGACGAGAAACGGGGGTGGTGGAAGTTGAGATGTGGGCGAATATACGCGAACGGAGGTGCACGGCCCACGTATCCCAACACACGGAGCAGGCTGGTGTACCGTCCTGGGGTGGTGTTCCCTTCTCTGCTATCGCAGGGGGTGGCGAGGCGAGCAAGGGGATGTGCTGAGAGGCTGGGAATCGCGGTTCCAGGCTAAGCTGAAAGGGGTGGACAGTGCGCAGAACCCGCCCCCACTTTTCGCGGCGAAGCAGAAGCTACCGGTTGCCCGCGCAAGCCTTCGTCCCCCCTCCCATGCGGCTGTGGAAGATCGCCACCCCCGTGCCGACTTAAACATAGCACAGTAGCTCGCGAGCACCCTATCTGGAAGGGCCAGCCGCGCACTTGCGCCACGCAAATGTCCGTCCGTACTTGACACGGCGGGTCAACGAGCAAACGCGTGCTACTGGTGCGTGAACAGACGTGGTGGCGCCCGCGCGCGTGCGTTGGGTACGTGCACGACGATCGTGTGGACGATTATCGAGTCCAGTCTAAGACAGTAAGAAAGTTACGGGGAGAGGGGGAGAGGGAGAGGGAGAGGGAAAGGGAGAGGGAGAGAGAGGGAGAGAGAGAGAGAGTGTTTGATCGAAGGAGAGGAAAGGGGTTCGCTGGCAGCTGTTCATTTTTGGAGATTGGAACGTCTGGACTTGGATGGAACGGTCCCCTGGACACGGGGCGACGTCCTCGACGGCCCCTCGACAGCCCCTCGATGGCATTCAGGTGAAGTTTCTTGGCAGACGGTCCTTTAGGCTTTCGATGCACGGTTAAGTAAACTAGAAAACACGAAAGTAAAAGCGACACACGCATTGAGAAGACGGGTGGTCCGAGTGCTTTGAAACCGACAGAGCTAAAACACGATAGCCAGCTGTGAGCGGTGGTTTCGTTAGATCGCGCCGACCTTGAGCTACGAGATTCCGCTGGTGAATCGAGCTCGCCTGCATCCATGCATCCGACGAGAGAGCAGATTTCCTGATCCTCTGGAATTTTGTGTGTTCCAGGGTGGAACTGACCAGCGTGCCAGGCGGCCAGAATGCGATGGCTCATCTCAAAAAACGGAAGCTGGAAGCAGAGTCTGTCAGCCCGAACCCTAAGCAACCGCAGCAGCAACAACAGCAGTCGTTTCAGCAACAGCAACCGTTGATGAGCAAGAAGGGCGGGCAAACGGCCGTTCCCCAAGAAATGGAGACAGCTGATGCTGCTGCGAAACGGAGGAGGAAAAGCGCGCGGGACGACGAGACGCGAAAGTCTCTGGACGCCAGCGAACTGAGCAAGAGCATACCGCTGCCGCAAAAGAAACGCGCGTTCGCCGCTGGGAACTCTGGCAGCCCGGCGAGAAAGTCGAGCAAACACTCGGAGGAGCCCGAGGACGACGAGACTCTGATCAGAGAAACCGAGGCAGCCTTGAAAAGCCTGTCTGGAAGCTGGCCCGGTCCGAGGGGTTCCCTGTATCAGAGAGGGAACTCGGACGAGGACAAGTACGAGTCGAATTTCGAGAATCTGTTCGAGGAGAAGAAGGAGAACCCAAAGCTGTCGCCTCCATCGGTATCGAACTCCTCGACCACGAGCAACGAGGCAGGCTGTTCCCTGAAAGATGTGATAACGTTCCGCGGCCAGCAGGACCGAGGCGGCAAGTCTCAGCAGCAATTAAAGCAGCTGGACGTAACGAAGCAGCAACAGCACCCGAGCAAAGTCAAAAAGGACCTGGACAATCTTCTGAAAGTGGACAACGAGGGCGCGAACCTCCAGGGCCACGTAAGCAGCGAGCAAGGCAAGATAAGGCCAGTGCCAGTGAGATCTTTATCGAACAAGGATCGGAATGACAGAAACATGGTGGGTGGCCACGTGGATCCCCAAGGTCGTCAGACAGAGAAGTACTCCAGGTACGATCCACCAGACTTTAACGAGCTGGTAGACGACTCGTCGAACGAGCTGGAGATCGACATGTCCGATCCAAGCGCCGAGAAGGACGACGTTGATAGGGATAAGATGAACGACAGGGACAGGGATCGTGCGTGCAGAAACGGGCAATCGCCGCAGAACGCTGCCAGGCAGCATCAGCACCAGCCGCATCTATACTCGAATTATCATAGACAGTACAGTGAGAGCAGTATGAAGCTGACGACAGCTGCCACCACCTCCTCTTCGTCCTCGCCGCCGTCGAATTCTCCGTTCTCTGCGACGTCCGCCTTTAGGCCGCCAAACACGGACCACACGAAGGCGACTGGCCGCGGTACGCCGTCCGTGACCGTGCCTCCACCCATCGGCCCGTACCCGGCATCGGCCACGTTTGTCGGTTACCCCACACCTGGACCAGGACCCACGATGCCGACGCCGCAACCTGTTACAGGGATATCGCCCACCACGGAGGACAAGCATTCCTCCAGCGTCTCGTTGCTGCAGCTGAAATCATCCAAGGAGGAGGTCGTCCATCACGTGACGAGGCACGAGGTGTCACCGAGCGCTGTGACAGGTACTAAAAGCCCGACCGGTGGCCTTCCCGCGGTGACCAGTCCCGATTCCTCGAAACAGTATACGATTCTTCAACCAGCGGGGGTCGGTTCGAGAGCGGCTAGTGCCATTCAAGACATAGCTAGGGAAGGAGTGGTCAGTGTGACGGCCGTCAGCAGTTGTAATACAGCGAGCGGTGGCTCGACCAGCGGCAGTAACGTCGCCAGCAACGGCGGCAACTGCGGCAGCAACGGCGGCAACTGCGGCAGCAACGTCGCCAGCAAAAGCACGAACAGCAACAGTAGCGGCAGCACGGGCAGCAATGCCAGTACCAGCGGGAACGGGAACGGGAGCAATGTGACTAGTATCGCTACCACGTCTGTCTCGACCAGCACGACCACCTCCAGCCCTACCACGGGGGCAGATGTATCGTCTGGGAGTGGTACGGGCCAGCAGGAGAGTGTCATGAAATTGCCCGAGAGGCCTGGTACGTTTGACGGGAGCAGGCCTGGAATGTCCATGTCTCCGTCCAGTCTAAGCCGAGGTGAGAGTTTCAATGTCTCTTTGTAATACGGGTAGTGGTGAAGTATTTTGGGTCCGTTTGTCGGTTGGGGGGAGTCGATTATGGATTCAGTAGGAATAAGGGATGGTGGAAAACATTCGACCCTTGTGTGCCGTCGAGACTTTAACGACAGCAAATGCGGGCAATGTTTTAAGTTGCTTCTCCGGCTTCAGAGATCTCGTCGTATGCAAATAAGAAGCTAGTGAAATCATTGACGGGGCTAATTCACGGTAGTGGTAGGGTTGCTGTCCGTGTGTGATCTGCTGCGAGAAGGGGACAAAAGGCATTTTCGACTCTACCCGCGTGTTGTATTCTTCTCCGTCTCCCGCTCTCCCTGTCTCTTGCTTTCTCTATGAAGTTAGGGCAGTTAGGGTAGCGCGGAAAATCAATAATTACGAAGCGAGGGGCGATGACTCAAATGGTGAAATCAAGGTCTCTCAAAGTAAAGTTATTCTACGTATCCTCTGCGTGCAGCCTCCGTTCTCCTCGTATTTGACAATCTACCGAAACTATTCGCTTCATCGTGGAATACCTCGATGATTGTAAATAGTTATAGCACGGGAAGGCCCTTGACTTATTAGAAACGCTCGAGCACTTTAGAGGAAACTAATTTAGAAGTATGGATAACATTTTAGAAATTCTATCCTTTCGAAACCTCTTATCTGTTTCTTTCAATAAATGTTTCTTTACATTCGAATAACGCTGCCATCATCATCAATTTATATATAAAATACAAATTTAACTACAGATTTCTTCGGAATAAAATAATGATACTTTATTATACCGCAGCTCACAGTAGATAGAAGTACAACGAATTTGATTCTAACTAATTGAATTAAGTTTACTTGAACGGAGATTGCAAACAATGGTTAGCGATTAGTGACGATAGAGAGTGAAAGAAAATCCGTCGAACGCTAACAGGGGTGGGTATCGCGTGGTGTGACAGGTGGGAGTCGGAGTGCATTCCAGGGTCTTAGGGCAACGATGACACGATGTGCCTAGGCGGGGAAATTTTGGGGTTGATACCACGTCATACGTATAAGCCGCAGCTGTCAGCAGCTAGAAACGTGACTAGCATCCCAGCAGCTCACCGCGCTACCTTATTACCACCGTGCGGCTCTGCTGCCTGTCCTCATTATCCCCTTAGCGTTTTCTCTGGCTGAGGCTGCGGAGATGAACAATCCTGAAGTGAATTGGCGCGGATAGACGCGTGGGGAGACAATTTTGTACCAGTACTCTTCGATAATTCTCGTACGATGAACATCATTCTAAAGCGTTCTTGAAACCCTCCTGGTGAATCTAAATTCGCCGTTAGTTTTGTCGCTACTCTGGAGATAATACCTTAGGAATATTAACAAATCAATAAAGGGAATATAAAATCTGTGATTGAATCAATACATATATAGATTTGTCGAGAAATTATACTTTTCTTTCTCTTCGAACTTGAATC
Organism: Andrena cerasifolii; assembly: GCF_050908995.1. Taxonomy (NCBI): domain Eukaryota; kingdom Metazoa; phylum Arthropoda; class Insecta; order Hymenoptera; family Andrenidae; genus Andrena; species Andrena cerasifolii. Next base: position 4,093,611 of record NC_135126.1, on the reverse strand, counting down.
TCTATTCTTCGTTTAAAGTATACATATTTGGGAAACTATTCAGGGTGGGAAACTGAAATTTATTACATAATTGCAAAGTTAAGTTTAGACGAATCCCCACAAATTTAGCAATACCTATTTGCCAACGATATCGTATTCAAGTGTTCCCAACGAACACAAAGTATGTTCAGTATTTTTCATACAGGGTGAAAAATTGTTTTACTAATTGCGCAGAAGGAAATTTTTTATCGGCCACACGTGAGATTTGTTTGCAAGAAATTTCACCGCCAGTTGTCAATCACCGCGGGGCGCCCGATTATTAAAAGATTTCGAGGGCTAGATAGTCGGAGTAATCCGCCGGCACGGAAATCTCGGCGAATAAACGCGCAGCCGCGATAAGTGGTCACGATTAATCGCATACTTACAAGCGTGACGGACCCTGATTGGAGCTATATAGTTTTAATCGCGGGGCTGGCTCGCTTCGAACGTTCGCGCGCGATTCACGCTCCCAATCGTTTCGATGTAGCGACAGGATCGCGTGCACCCCACTCTCTTCTCTCTCTCTCGCTCTCGCTCTCGCGCTCTCTCTTTTTCCCTACATATTTTTCTTCTCTCTTTTCTATTCAACGTGCACATGGCAGCGCACACAGCGTCCGCGTAAGAGCGTGTTGACACGCCATAAAACCGCTATCGGGAAATCCGTCGGCCGCAAAAACCCACCCTTTCCGCGTTGAAACCGCGCGGCAGGCGAGGCAACGCAGGCAGGGTTGGCCTGGCTAATAAAAAAATAAACTGCCCTGTAACTCAATTTTACGCTGCCTTTGCGACCGCACGCATAAAAAGGACCTTTACTCGCGCGCTGGGGCTCTACCCTCGCGTTAAGGGCGCGCGCCGCCGCGTGTATTTACACGTGCCTTGCGATTGTTCCCTGGGCTGCTTACCTTTTTTTAGAATCCTTCGTCTTCTACTTTGCGCCTGGCACCCGCTCCAGTTGAGAAGTCCACGGTTTATCTTGGAATTATCGTAGGATTCGTAGACAATAGGACTCTACTGCCTGAGATTTTCACATGGAAGACCTTTCTCTTTGGGATGAATATTTCTATATTTCGCTTAGAATTGAAGGCTGCTTTAAATCCCTGTTGAAACGTCAGACTAAGTTTCTGAACCCTTTAGCGCCTAGACACCCAAAAACAAAGGTTTCCGGGATAGTTTCTCAAAATTATTTACTACCTATCGAATTTTTTTAGACGCTTCAAAATAGGGTGATGTATACATCGCACTGGGCGCTAAAGGGTTTATAAAGACGTTTGACATTTGGAAGTCCCTAATAGTAGCACCTTTGGAAGGTTAAAGTCTAAAATACTTTAGAATAGGTTCTACTTTTAAAGTATGATTTGTTTAGGGATAGACGTTATCAATGTTCCATTACGATCAAGAAGAAATATTACTTGCTCGTTTCTTCAATGAATATAATAAGATATTGAAGGCTGCAAGTATCGGGCGATTAAAATAAATACGCTGCTATTTATTCACCCCTCACATATACGTGAGCATTTAAATTTGTCCATCGATTGATCGCGGATATGGAGGCACTGTGCACCGTGGAACTTGGACAAGCAGTTCGGTTGAAACTGTTCCAGTTATGTCGAAGAAAAGCATATAGGTAGTACGAATTTTTGTTATCGAATGGTTTAATAAAAATAACGTATGCAGTTCCATTTAAAAAAAGAAGCATAGTCTATCTATTCTGTGCAACAAGAATGCATAATGATGGCATAGGGTGTTACAAAGTTCTTTCATTATTTATTTAATAACAGCCGTACTAATAATTGAACAATGCTTGGACACATGTGCCAACAACGCTCAGCCACGTGTCCTACCACTCACCCCATTGACGACACACCCCGTGCAATTTCCATGGGACACCCAGTGCAGCTCTCCATACGAGGCTCGCGTTTATTTCGAATTCAGTCTTCGGTAGATCACAATTTTTTACGCGTGCACGATCGCGCCGAAGAAGAGATACCGACAACGAGACGAAAGGGTGGGAAAAGAATTCGGCACGCGTCGTGCGCGCAACGGGCCGAATGAATAAAACAATCCTGGTGTTTATGTACACCTCTGGCCCTCCCGCGGTGACCCTCACGTGAAATGGCAACAAAATAACACAATTACACACTCGGCCACGGCCTCACCCTCGGCCGCCCGCTACTCATCCCCATTCTCACCCCTTGGATCCGCTCTTTCCTCCTTTTCCCTCTGACCCTCTCGCCGTCCAACCTCTGGCTTCCCATAGGAAAAAAGACGGCGGGGATAGAGTCGACGTGGCGAGCAGAGAAAGAGGAGGAAGGCAGAGAGGAGAGAGGCCCGACCGACTCGTTACAAGTCTATTCAGAGATCCGGAAAGAACAGCGCGTGCCGGTATTCATTTTGTTGACCGGAACCATTATCTGCCCCTTCGCTCTTTTTACCCCCCTCTCTCGCTCCTTCTCTCTCTCTCTCTCTCACTCGTTCCCTCTGCTCGCCCGAGCTTAGGCACCGTCCACCCGTTTTAAAACCTTACGGCTAATTTATTAATCCCGCCGGCGGCCGACCGCTCGCCCTCACTTAGCCCGCTTGCCGTTTTTTAGCTTGCCGCTAATTAAAAAGCACCCGGATTCCCGGGCGTCGCTCCTTCGCTAGAACCGTGGCCGTACGTTCTTATTTTTCTCCTCATCAATATCGCGTGCCGCGGCTACCCAAATAACGTTGCTCCTGATACTTTCCGCTGGATATCGTTCCACTTTTGGTTGAAGACGAGGCACGCGAGGAGATTGTGCAACTCCTTGCCACTTTTCGAGCGATAGACGTGTGAGGGGTGCTTTGTAGTATGTGGGGTAGTAGGGCAGCGGATTATTTACTTGGACGAAAATATATCCGGGATGTAGCGTGAACTTTATATTCTGTAGTGGAATTAATAAGTAGATGCAGTCAGGGTGTGACCGCTTGGTACCATTATGCGTAGCCACGTCTGGCCATAACGTCTTATACTACTTGCTGGAATACGCTAGATTCTAAGAATCATTTCGCATATTCATATCGCGTATTGAACCGTGAAACGCTACTGCCTGTAGTGGATAGGTGTTTAACACTTTGTTAGAACTATACAGCATCATTTACCACCAAAATTAATTCGGATTAATAATAATATACGCGGTTTTTGGAATTTAATCTATACAACGTGTGAGCTATCTTGTTGAAGCCAATACAAGATATAAATTTCCTCGAATTTTTGTAATAATTGAAGATAATGTAAGTTATGAAGGAGTAGACACATTCTTAGCATAGATCGTTATTCCATATTATTCATCAATGAAATATTAAACAACATGGAACATTCAAACTAACGACCCTGCTTTTTGTAAATGGGAACACCACTGTGATGGCCGGAAAAGTAAGACATTATTAAGAATTTATTTTAAGAATAATTTACTGTTTTCATATAAAATTGTTATTACCTACCATTAGTACATTGTCTTCAGAGACTATAAAAAATATTAGTAGAAAAGCATGCATGAATTTTAATATATTAATTAATCTTCAGGACCCCTCATGCGCGCTGGTAGAATATGTAACTATGGAACAGCAGGCCAGGAACTACACTCATAAGTATATGAGTGTAGTTTCCGTTGCACGTACCTTTTTCTAAAACAAATTGTTCTTGTAAAAATGGTTTACAAGAAAAGTTTCAACAATCCGCGAATAAGATGGACAGTTTTTCGAACGTATTTAAATAATTCGTTTTCGATCAAAGAATCCGCACGTGCAACGCAAACTGCACTCATAAAGTTTATAAAAAAAAAAATGAAATTTGATTTCGGACCTGCTGTTCCATAATTACACATTCTACCAGCGCGCGTGAGTTGTCGGCAGATTAATTAACATATTAAAATTTAAGCATGTTTTTCTACTCATTTTTTTATAGTCTCTTAAGACATTGTACTAAAGGTATGTAATAAAAATTTAATATGAGAACGGTAAATTATTCCTGAAAAAAATTCATAAAAATGGCTTACTTTTCTGGCCGTCGCAGTGGTCCTCCCTTAATATAGAATGCATAATTACACCATTTCTACGGAATTATATCTGCGGCAGAAGAATATGAATTCCTAAAAATATGCATCCTCCGTGTGATACGAGCCATATTCCAGTTCCATGGAAAACGGAGTCTCTTCATCTGAACATAAAGCCATTCGAACAAAACCCAATTCATTCTCGATGGTGAAAGGAGACTGCAGCATTTTTCGTTTCATTAATGCCGGTTGGTTCATTTTCTCGCGTTCCACCGACAAGACTGGAACGCCGGTTTCGTTCCCACCGTGTCTCTCCCGGCTCGTCGAATAAAGTATGTCGCTAATGACGTCACGTATCGTAATCCAATTTACGAAAGGTGGACGAGCCTTAAGAAGAGGCGAGTATCTAAGCAGGGATCGACTCTCGGCCCCTCTCACCCTCTCTTTTCAGCTTTCCTTTTCAGCAACGCGAAATGACGGCCTGATGAAGTTTCTCGGCATCATGGCGGCTGTTCGCCCGGGGTCGGGCGTAGTTGGCTAGAGGGATCAGGGCCAGCGGAGGATTAGTACACGACAAAGTTTATAAAAGTGTGCTCACTCCAAGGGAAACCACCTCCGCGACTAACCTAACGGGAAGGGGCCATTCCCTTCGAGGATCCTTCGGCCTCCCTTTTCGAACCCCTCTAACACACGTGACGAACGTACCTATGCCCCGTCTGGCCGGGGGTTCTCGCGGTGGGAAATGTCGAATCGACCCCGCCGAGGATAAAACGAGTTAATACGTAAGATAAAGATGCCGTGAGCCCGCTGGAACTCGTCTAAACGGGATTACCAGATCGGAGAATCCGTCCAAAAGGGTTCGATAAGGCGTTGACCGATGGGATCGTGTTTGGAGGTCCTCTGCTGATAGAATATTAAACAGTCAGAAGGTATATGCGTATCAGTAATTACCTAACGGCCTACGTACGTACAACAACAGTTGTTTAGAAAGATTGAAAGGTACCTGTACTTATTGCACACACATATTAAATAATCCCTGCAGTTGTACAGCTGCGTTCTAGCAAAACATCATGTGCAGCAAGTGTTAAGTGTTGGAAAGCGCCCCGTTACGTCTATCGGACCATCTGACGGTCAGAATTATAGTCCTCGGAGAGGCACTGCGACACAGGGCCTAACCTGATCGTCGTGAAAAGAATTATCCACCGAGAGTTGGTAGAATGAACACGGCGCTAGGAACGAAGGGCCCCGGAGTAGACAGTCTCATCCTGAATGATTGGTGCTTCTGGACTACATACAACGTACTGGAAACCTGTAATTGTCTGGTCACGCGAGGTCAGCCTGAGAACACGAACACGATCGTACGTGACGTGCGCCATACCAGCCATTAAGTCGCAACCAGCACACGACAGATGGTGCAGGTTTGCTTGAGCATGTCCCCGATGCAATTTCGTGACGGTCGCAAGGACAGCGAGAATCGAGGGGGAAAAATTAAAAAAAAAAGGAACGAACGCTTGGAAAGTTTCGATGTACGAGCCAGCCCAGCCAACGACGCTACGTGTCTCGAATGAACTTCGACATAGTGATTCTCATGGTCTACAGCATGTCGGGGGCTTTGTGTGGCCCCTTTGCTTTCTTGCAGACTTGAAACTGAAGAGTGGGTTGAATTGCTTCCCCCTTTTCATGGGTATAAGATATTAAAATCGAAGTATGTCTATGCGAGGATATTTAACGACGTCTGTGATTTGAATTCAGCAACTTTTCGTGTTCGGTGTAGTTCGTATGTGGAACTTAAGTGACAGGGGGTGTTGAGACGTTTGATACATTCTTTGTTACAAAGCAGCGCAAAGAATGATGTTTCCAGAAATAGTAGCGATAGTGAGTGAAGTCATTCATTTCCTCGGTGGTAAAGGAGGCGGGTTGTTTTCTCGTTTCGTGGGAAACCTTAGGCCAAACATGAACGCAGTGTTAATCCCCGAGGCTTAGTTACGGGACAGACAAATCCTGGTGGTTATTCGCGGATGTGTGACTCGTGCAACAAGGTCCAAAATGGCCTATTTACTAACATACTAATGTCGCAGTTCCTTGACTACTTTTCATGCAGAGTTCCTAGCTGTATTTCAAAGAATCACATTACAGTATTCTACTTCGAGAAATTCTCGGTAGACTATATTGATACTGGTGGTAAAACAATTTGGGAACTTGAACAAAATTATCTTGCATCCCTCATGATCCTCGAATAATCAACTCGATAGATCTATGTTTCAAACATATGCTTATACGAAGCATTGACTACGAAGCTTTAAGAAACGTTCCAAGAACTGCCAAGACAACTATTCCCATTCGCTTCTTCCGGGCATTACGTGAAACCGTAATTGGGCAAGCTGTGAATACGAATTGGGATCGAACAATAAGTTCGATGAGTTTGTTTGCTTGGAGGTTCAACGATCCGAGCAAGAAATATAAAGTGTACATGCGTATTGGCAAACCAGAAACACAGTGTATTCGCAGGCTGGTGTACAGGCCGGAACTGCGCTGCAATATCGGACACAGCAGTTGTCATCCGTTGGATAGTTAATTTTCATTCAATTCCGCGCGTCACTGCGGTCGCTTTCAAAGGATGTCAGCCGACGGGCTTTTTATTGTTCCTTGCATTTTTCTGCTCGCTGGATCTCGCTGTACCTATTAAGAATTCCAGTTTTTTCAAAGCCACGCTTTGTTACAGGCTGCCAAATATAGTTTAATAGTTTGTGCAGATGACTAGCTGGCGCAGCATTTTTAAATTGAAATTCGCTCTGACATTTAATTCTAGAAAAAGGATCTACCGCGAAGACAACGATGGACATTTAATATTCAATTTTTGTAATATGCTGGTAGGTTGGCACAGATTTTTGCTAATTTATTATGAAAGATTTAGTATTTATGTGGCATGAGTCCACTCGGATACACCTTAGAAAACGATTGTGGGAGATGTTGAATCAACAGTATCGATTAATTATTATCGGTATATCGATACGAGAGGGAAACCTTCATTTTCCGCGTACATGGAATCCCGTCACCATTGTGCCGCTTCGAATATCGATTTGCAAGCTTTATTCGACAGCCAGAGCTGAAGCGGACATCCCAATACGGCAGGAATGCTTCTGCATTACAAAAAGCAACCGCGGTAACAATATTTTTACCCGTGCCGTATCACTGTCAGGTTTCAGTCACCGCGTTCACCGACTTGGATACGCAATTTGCTCACAATCAAGCACGCTTGTGGCGATCATTAAATTCAGCTTGGGAACGATGGACGAGCTGCAGTTTACTCGATATCACAATTACGCGGCGCATAATCGATATTAATTAAAGAGCACAATGCGATCGATTTAAGCTCGTCGCCTGAATTGGAACTGGAACAGCTTTATCACTGACGGCTCGCATCAGTCGACGGCAATAATTATCTTCGAAACAATCGATCAGTTTTATTTTTGTAGTTTGAATTAAACGATTTTCTATAAATAGCATCGACATTCTCCTCGTTTCAAGCGGAATCTGGCGTTTTAAATATCTGAAAGTGAAAGTCATATTGTGTTACATGTGGAGAAGTTTTCTTTTAAATTAATGTAGGTAATGCTAATGAAAAAAAAAAATTGAATATGAGATTGAAGGCACAATTTTGCGAATAACATATTGTTTGAACGCGTACTATTTCTTTAACCCTTGGTTGTCACACGGGGTTAAATTGACCCTGCAATTCTTTAAACAAATAACTTTTTGTCGGAACTCTTCTTGCTTCAATTTTTTTTTTAAGCATGATGACACTTTCAATGCCAACTTTCAACGATGGGCATATATTCTACAATGTTCGAACTTTGTCTCAGAATTTTTTAGACTTAATTTAAGAAATAGTTTTTAAATAACAACTGATTGAAAATTGGCAGGGTCAAATTGACCCAGTGTGACAACGACGTTTGAAAAAGTATGTGTGACAACCGAGGGTTAAGACACATCACTAGAAGCTCAGTAACCAGTTGGGCCTCAGAAAATTGTGTTGACATACTTCTAACGTCTTTTACACTCCTCCAAAATTTCCCAACACATCCTGGAAAGATACGTGAGCGAGGCTTGCACTATTCACATACTAACACAGAATGGCGATTAATCATACGAAATCTGACCGTTTGGCGGGGTTTGATTTGTTACAGAGGGCAACAAGTGCCCGACCCCAGGCTGCACGGGGCAGGGTCACGTGACCGGACTCTACTCTCACCACCGCAGGTAAGCAATTATCGGTAATTAACCTGCGCTCTGCACTTTGCCCTGGTCGATTAGACACCTACGCGCTAGGAGGGAAACACCGAGCTGAACGGTGCGTGAATAGTAGCGACACGAGCAGACCGATTCGACGTATCGAATAGAGACTGAACAGTGAGATAGATAATCATTTCTGCAATAAGTATTTGCGGACGAGCCTCTAGAATCTCGTACAATAATAAACGCAAAGCTGTGCTTAAATCATATGCGATATTAGTGTGCCAAAATTCAATTCATTCTCGTCATATGTTTGTGAGAGCAGGGGTTGCTGAATGATTTTTAATCATTCCTTGCGTTATCAATTATTAATTTATTATATGGATTGGTGGAGAAATCTTTACAGAAAATTATTCCAAGTAATTACATTGCACGTGGCACTGTATTTTCGAACTCGGATAAGAAGTCTAAGTAGGAACTTATCATCCCTCGTTACTGTGATTCCAGCCTCTCCGGTTGTCCAAGGAAGGATAAGCTGACGCCAGAAAGTAAGTGACCGCGACATCACTCTTACTTCTTATCGTAGTTCCATAGATGCATCTTCTTTTTGCGAGGCTGCCTTTTTCACGCAACCAACGGGGCAAGGAAGTGGCGCTTATTTTCCACGGGTACACCCCATTTCTTTTAATCGATCACAATTGCCCGGGCGTTCGTTACACGAATCAAATCTGCGTATCGATCAGAACTCACAGCTTGATGTCGCCTGCGTTCTCACACGACACGTTCATTTCTTTGGGACACGCGGTACTTCCTCGCTTCGGGTCGAAACGCAAAGCCACGCGACACGACGAAACGAGAACAAGAAAACGCGCGTAGCAATTCGAACGCGGTGTCGACGAAAAGCGCCCGTCTGTGTGTGTCTATGTGTCTGTCTGTTATATTCTTTGTGCTTTTCGTTTGCGGGGTAGAGAGCTTTATTTATTGCGTTCATCTTCCGTTTCGATTTACCGTTTCTGTTCCGTAGTTGATTCATTAGTAGAGAATTCTGTCACCACACTCGAAGTCTTTTGGCCGCCGTTGGCCAGTAGAACGTCTGGAGAACTCGAGACACGGGCGGTGCGGCCCACCCCATAATGCGTAAACGCGCGCACGCCAGAATCGACGGGAGGATTTCTGCGATTGAGTATAATTAAACAACGATCACACACCCCTGGCGAGACACGGTTCCCCGAGAAACCGACGACCGTCGTGCGCCACGCCAGACACGTTTTCTCCCGGAAACATCGAAACGGAGAAAGACTGTCGAGTAATCACGGACTTTCGAAGCCGTAGCTATTCGAGACAGAGCTCCTAGCGGTTCTTGGTAATTGCAAACTTATCTCCCTTATTTTCCATGCCTTCTGTAATATTATATCACGGAAATTGCATAGCGAAGCATTGGGATTCCTATTACCAGGGACTTATTTAAACAGACAACTTTTCACAATGCAATTTTGGCGAACAATCGATTCTCGAGAGCGAAAGAGCTTGGACTTAGCAAGGAGTGCTCGACACACGACAGGACCTCCGAAACAATCCCAACACAGAAACACATGGCTGACCCGAGTCACAGTACACGAGTCGCAAGTTGTTGCCTTGTTGATTTTCTCTCGATCGATTATGTATCTACTTGAGTTTCTCTCTACCCGCTCGGTCTACTTGATTGTTACACAATATTTTTTTTTTTTTTTATATATATGATATATATTTGTATTCTCATCCCGTGACGTTTGTTGTAACCCTTACTTGGTCTTTCTCTGTTTCTCCTACGTTATACTGTCTCTTCCGTTCTTTCCTCTCTTATACTATATCACACAACATCTGTCTTACGGGTGGTTCTTCGTTTGGGACGTGTCGAAAGGAGTCGGCCACGAAATAATTATACTCAACGCAATGATAGGCGAACGACAGCTGAGCCTTGGCGACAGCTGCTCGATCCTACCGGTCGTTTCGATGCGCGTGTGCGTGGCTCGACGATTTTTTGGTCGCGCACGCGATAAACACATAGTATGATGGTTTCTCGAGACGAAGTGTCCTGTAACCACGCCACGTGTCTCTGGGTTCTCGCAGTTCTGGCGATGCATGAGACTATTTTGAAATGCCCGACGCCTGGTTGCAACGGCCGTGGCCATGTCCAGTCGAACCGGAACACGCACAGGAGCCTGTCCGGATGTCCCATTGCCGCGGCCAATAAGCAGGCCGCACGCGAGGCACGACACAAGGCTCAAGGTAAGGCCGCTCACAGCCCTTCGACGTGCCTGGAATTCGACCAGCACGAAAGTCCACACGCGTGGGATCGCCCCTGCCACGTGAAATCAGACCTCGGGGGCTTAAGCTTTCCACGATCGGGGAGGGTGATCCGTCGCGAGACGCGCGACCGTTACTTGCCAGTTCTCGGGCTCACGCGAGGCTGACTCGATACCGTTCCTTCTCTCCTCGGCATTGCTGGTATGCGCAGATGATCGAACTTGGCCGAGGGATACGTATCACAGTAGAAGGGTTTGATTGAAAATGGTTTCGTAACAACCTCAGACATTTGCTCATGGGCATCTTCGATATTTAATTGAACGAAATTAGAGCTACGTGTGTATTTGGATACTTAATCTACCTCGCAAACGAACTGGGGGATACGAAACTTTCACGTGCATCTCAGTGGTACCTTGCAAGGCAGACTTAGATATATATATATATTTGAATGGATCGGCGACGCGTTAATTGTTTGCCAGCAGCGTGAATAAAGGGTGAATTTTGTGTTCCCGCGACAGTGTCCGGTATCCCCCCAGAGTACATCAGCTCGAACCTGTTGCCGCCGTCGATGGATAGCAAAAGCTACTCCCAGTATGGGTCCACGGCGCAGGACACGAAGCCAGTGTTGAACAGCCTCACCTACGACTACTACACGACAACGAAAGGCACGGGGATCAACGTGAAGCCTCCGAAGACACCGGAGGAGAGCCCCGCGACTCGCACCGCGAAAGTGGTCCCCAAGACCGAGAACATGACGCCGAGCGGCAGTTGTTGCAGCACGTTGCCCAGCAGAGGCCAGAACACTTCCGATTTGTTGGTACCAAAGACGGAGGAGGCCGCTTCCTGCCGCGTCAACTCGCCTCCGCCACCTCCGCCGCCGAACGTGCGGCCCACCTACGACTCCTACATGAATCAAGACTCAAACTCCTCGTCGATGTCCTCGATGGAAGCCATGGGCTCCAGAGGCTCCATCGGCGCGACGATACATCATCCAAGCCAGCATCCGACGCACCACGTACTGCCCATGCAGCCCACGGTAGCCTATCCGATGCCCATGGTCGAGGACACCAGGATGAGCCATCAGATGTCTCAAAGGTCTCCTTACGAGTCGTCGGCCATGATGGCCGCCGCGGCAGCCGCCGCTGCAGCGGCCACCACCAGCGAAGAGCTCTATCATCACCGATCAGCCGAGCACGCGAGGGCCTACATGCACCCCGGTGCAAGTAATATCGCCAGACCAGTCGTCTCCTATTCCAATGAAATTGCGACCGCTAGGGGCTACGAGAACGCCGTGGCCAGCGCGGCCAATCATCGGCCGTACGACCCTGGTACCACATCCGCCTACGAGAGATACGACACCCAGGGCTGTACGCCGATTCAGTCGCAGCAGCAGCAGCAGCAACAGCAACAACAGCAGCAGCAGCAGCAACTGCACTCGAGGACGAATATGTATTATCTGGGACAGACTGGGATGACGCCGGAGGAACAGGAACGCGTGTACCATCAGGAGGCTGCGGCTGCTGCTCAGCAGCATCAGATGGCGATGGCTGCTGCCACGGCTGCTGGCATGATGAAGACGGAGGATGGTAAGAAGCTTTCGCTGGTCTTCTTGTGGGCGATGTTAGGTATCAATTTAGAGATATCGCGAGGGATGGGTGGAGGGAGTGGAGTATTGGCTTGGTGTGTGTGTGTGTAGCTTGGAAGCTTTGTAGTTTAGGAAAAGAAATTCGGAAGATAGGAATTATATGTTTCGGTTTTATTAGATTACTATTCAAGTTACGATGTTTTATTATTACAGTAAAATGTGTCACAGTTGCTCAAGTCCAGCAGATGCAGAAGCCAGGAGGTCCTCCAACCTCTCCTGGAGGCTCGGTGATGGACTTGTCAACTTCCAGTGTCACGTCTACGAGTCCACAGGTAAACCACTAGTTTCCAAACCTTCGAATCGTGCAGCATGCATTAGTAACCTGTGGAATCTGACAAACGTGACGACGTTTGTTACAGGCTCCTCCATACGGCTCTAACAGTCTAAGTCCCCAGTATGGCGGTGGACAGACCGTAGGTGGCAGTCCCCAAGCTGCAGCCAGTCCCCACTTGACTGCGAGCCCTCAGGTGCCCAGTCCACAAGGTCAAACTCTGGATCTCAGCGTGAATAGGCTTCACAGGTAATTAATCATCTATTAAGAACAACGCCCTAAGCAAACACTGTTCGAGCAACGCTTTCGGAGATGATACGAGAGGAAGATATTAACTCCTGGATCACTTTCATCTGATTGCAGCGGAGCACCCAGCCCCCAGTATCCAACTGGCCATGGGGAAGCTGTGGCGGTCCCAGTTGGACCAGGGTTCCCCGCACCAAGACCGATCGAGGAGCAAACCGAGCCGGTGGACTTCTCAACGGCGAACGAGCCAGTGAATTTCAGCGGGGGTCCCGGAATCAGGCCTGTGCCAGGCTTCCCGCCACCCGGTGTGCACGTCACGGCGTACAGTCGAGAAAGCACCCCCGACAGTGGTGGTTCCCACTACATGGACGCCTACCGTGATCCCACTGGTAAGCTACCGCTGTTTATCACTTAACTTGGCGGACGACTGATCATCCATCTCTCAGAGGCGGTTTATAACCCGCGACAGTCCTTCCCTATCGCGGACATTCATCATGAAGCTCGATGGCTCTCATGGACTCAGTTGCCCCTCAAAATACCTCGGAAAGTATGTAAATCGGTCATCCGGTTCTTCATACGTTCGATAGCTCGATGGCAGATATATTTCTTCTTCTTTCCTTCTGCTTTATCGCGGTCGAGTTGCCTTCTATAAATATCCCTATTGTCGCATAGTAAATCACACCAATTATCATTCGTACCAAACGCAAGGGCAACGTGTCTCCAACTTGCCGAGCTTCTAACTGCCTCGTGCACCCGAAAGACACGCGAAACGTCAACGTGTAGCTACATAGGTAGCGCGCAGTAGCAAGCGGCACAGGGGTTGCAGCGAGGAGATCCACGGCTGAGGGATACGGAAAAGAACAAAGAGCTGGACACCCTCGGGGGGTCGACTGGGGAGTAGGATGGTGGTGCGGGGGCGAGCGATACGCGGTTACAACCGTCGAATAAAAATTCGCCAGAACAGTACATGACTGCCATAATAGGCACCTATAGCCCGACTCTCATTTTCCTCGGTCTCTCTGTGCCTTGGCATTCCAAAGCTACAGCCCATTCTCTTCGTCCCTGTCGGCACCTCTCCCGCCCCCCCTGCCCCTGTACGCCACCCTTTCCACGCCGCCGCCGTTCCGTAGATGTGCGCGAGTCACCCTTCCTAACGGACCACCCTCCCCCCCCCACACACCCCGCCCGCCCTCCCCCTGTGGCGGTACACGACCATTGTTAATTATCAATATTTCGCGTACACGTAGCCGTAGCAAAAGTCCGGCGCGGCCAATATTGTGCGGACTCCGACGCTGGGGAGTAGTTATTGAAATTGAAACATTCGAGGCACACAGGGCGGCGTGTTCGTATCGTTCGGCGTCGCCGTGTTCGCGACCGACGTCGCCCTTGCTCCGTCGGCTATTTGCACTGCAGACGAAATGAATTCTTGCTGGTAAATAAACGCGTAGATTTTACAACGGGTTAATCAAGCGGCGCGTCGCCGCGAACCTTGCCGGCCCCTCCACCTTTGTCCACCTGTCCCCGACCGTTACCGCGCTTCTTTATTTACTTCGTTATTGTGCTCCGCGGATCTCCCGGTTCGCGAGATCCGTCGGATGATCCTTTACGAGGGGGATGGCTGTACTCCATTTCGCTCGAATGCGATGCCACCTGCATGGGGTTTTGTTGAGTTAGTGCGGTTTCGGTCTTGTGTCTTCTTAAATTGTCCCTTTTGCAAGCGTTGTAACTACTCAGGTGTTCTCGTGCACTTGTTTAGGGAAACTGTGCACACTCCCTCGCGAGGAAGTTTTGTTATAATTGCTGTATTAGTCGTTTACTGTGGTTTTTCTATTTATTAAACTTACCCAGGAAAGTTGTTTGAAGGAACTCATTATAAATGATCTTCGTTCCTAGGATATGGACCAATGAGCCCGCATCCAGGCTACGGTATGACAGGCGTTCAGCCGGAATACCCTGGAAACACTTACACCCCCTACCCCACTGCTGGCTACAATTGCGGTGGAACTTATCCCGGAGGCCCCGTGACTTCCGGCTACCAAATCCCAGCGGGATATACGCCGACACCCTGCTACAGTATGCCGCCACCGCAGCACACGGTTGGACCTCTCGATAAACCCACTGGTAAAGACGATAGGTAAGGAATTCGACAATTTCTTATTCAGTTTCCAGTTCATCCGAAACGCGGCGTTTCGAAGAATCTTTTAAAAAAGATAGAGATTCGACATTGATCAGTTCTTAAACGTTCCCCTCACATCCGTGAATCACGTTGCTTTCGTGTACTTTTATTGGATAAATACCTATATACTAAATGTACTCACAAGTAATGTAACTTCTTTATATGTCAGTGTACTATCAACTGTTTTATACTTCTGAACGGACACTCTGTTTTTAAGTACCCTACGTTCAATTTATTGGATCTTACACTTCAGTCCTGCTTTGAGAATCGAAGACTACTACTTTAAATTACGTAGTTCGATACTAATATGTTTTAATCATTAAAGCATAACTTTTCGGTGCTTCCTATACTCCGTCTAAATTCTTCGCTATCAAACCTAAACTCGAACGTCATTGGCGAAGAACAGTCGCGTTGATTCCGAGCATGACATTACGCGTGAGTACACCCCCAAGCTCTCGATACTTGGCGACGCAGTGAAAAGCAACGCACGGCTGAAGTTGCTCAGATGCTAGCGACACCCAGCGAACGTTCATACCGTTGGGCATCCACGATGTCCAGCGTTCCGTGCGCACGTCCATGGGTGTATTGTATTACCGTGCATACGAGCGTCGCACATTTGGTACTTGCCTTGCGGAAAGGGTCGCGCGAATCACTCCCGCGATATATATTCGCGGCCGAAAAGGCACGGTGGCGAAACAGCGACTGGCGGCTAACGTCGGCGTAGAGGGAGGCGCAGGTCGCGCATACCTACCTCCATTTTGTTAATTAAAGTAATTACTCTTCGTACCGAAAGTGCCAACCTTATTCTAATTGACGTAAAGCTCGGGCGGTACGATGGAGAAGGCGCGGTTCGGCGCATAAGGAGAGAGGAGGCGGCTGGAGCGAAGGGGTGGGGGTGGGTGCAGAGGGAGGTCGGTGAGCTGCCAAGGGTGGATAAGGTCGAAAGAGGAGGCGGGGTATAATCAGTTGCCACCACACTGGATTATGGGGCGAGACCCTGCGTCGTCCCATCGAGGTTAGACCCTTGAAATGCACCACGGATACCTCGGGCGAAATTCGGTTTCGTTTCTTTTCTAATCTCCTCCCAGCCTGAAATTTAATCTACTGCTCTGCGATGTTTTGCCGAGATTTTCGCCGTAGACACTAGAGGGGATGCGTAAAGAAGTTATTGCGAAAGCTTGAGTGGAGTCCTCGCCAAGGTGCACGAAAATTAGACCCCCCCCCCCCCCCCCGATGAATCCACATGTTGCCACAGGAATTTCGACCTTATCAATAGCCCTCGCGATACAACCATCGGTCTGGTACTTTGATCAAAATTACCGAGCTCCCATCGTAGGCTCGTTTCACCCTCGAAACTGCAACGAACTACTGGAAGCAATTACGCAGGGATGCTTCCAGAAGGCAGTCTCAAGAATAATCGTTTCACTTAAACGCGACGAACGCGGCAAAATTCATTCCCGTTCGCCGATAAACGACAGAATAAGGTGGACGTCGAGAGATCGGGGACTCGACAGCGTGACTTATCGTCCATCCGAAGGTAGAGGAAAGCGGTTAGACGGAGGTTGGGGAAATACGAAGCATCCAAAGTGGGGTTGGGGGGGGCCGGTGAATTGCACTCAAGTCCGCATCCGTCGGCCCGGTTGCCCGGCAATATCGTGGCCACTCAAGGGCCATCGAGGTTTTCGAGGCTTCTCATAGCCCGCGGTAGTTGGTTCATCTACGAGGAGACGAGGAAAAAGCAGAAGCAAACCGCTCTCGGGGTTACGATCCGCGTATATTCCTTTCGCCTCTTCCTCCTCCTGCGCCCGTCATCTTGCTCTTTCTCTACCGACTCGAACTTTTCAGATTTTTTTCCCCGCTTTTCGGCTCATATGTCGCTATCACGCCCGCCATCATACGCGCCACCCTCCCTCTCGCCGCGAGAAGGAAAAGTTGCGGAGCGCAATAAAACTTTCCCACTGCTATCCACCACTCTAACGGCGCGGCGATTGCGCCGCGGCCACGTTCGTACGCTGGATGCTCGTTTCGCGGTGCATTCTGGCTGGAAGAAACATAGAGAAACACTTGGGCGGAGTGATGAGCTTCGTGGAGCTCGAATCACCTCAAATATCATTCGATTTTCGGTATTGAAAGCTTTGACAGGTTCTGAAAGTCGCTTAGTTACTTTTGCAGGCTAATTAAAAACAGAAGTGGCAAGTGGAATGGCTAATTGGTCCTGGAGACGCTAGTAAAGCTGTTCCAAGTATAGGCATCAATAATTATACAGAATTTGTAGAGTATCTTCGTCACCGCCGACTGTTAACGACCTATATTTCTTCCATACATGATAGTTAATGCTATACGTTAAAGAAATCGCGCTCATCGTCATCCACTGTACGACGTAGTTGTTGGGTAGTTAGTAGCTGTCCGCTTGAGAGATGATTTGGAGCAGGCATACGAGAGACGAGCAATCACGATGAGAGTGTTTTATCGTTGTGATGTTGTTCGGTGCAGTATGAGGCGACACTCGTTGAATTTTGCGTCTCGGCCCGCCCCTCGTGGTCGCGACGGCAAGGAGCTGATACAGTGCCCCACGTCGTCCTGTGATGGCATGGGTCATGTCTCGGGAAACTACGCTACCCACAGAAGGCAAGGCAGCATTCGCATTCACACTGACATTAAACATTGACGACGACATCCGATTATGTATATTTATATATTGATACACCGATGCAGCACGCACGCACGTACGCTAAACACACGCACGAACAGATACACGTACGTACATGGTGTAAAGTTGAGAAAGTGACAGGCCAACGTCTCCGAACTTGATCGATTAACGGAATCCTTGTGCTTTACGGAGGGGAAAAATTGGCTTTGGTAAGCAAGGATGAAAATCGGGATGGTTTTGATTCTTGTTGCGAAAAATTGTAATCGAGTTTTCGAAATAATAAGTCTGTAATATCAGGGTCGGTATGTTTAATATCAGTTCATGGGTAACTGAATTTAAAGCGAAACTGTAGGCGCGTGTGCAGCGTGGACGTGTTACGCATGTCTGACCACACGTTGGGCGTTACTACTTGCGCGCGGTATCTACTGAGGAAATCGTTCACGGAGGGGGCTGAAAAACTTCGTTCCGGTCGAACTTCTTTTCCCTTCTTTTACCAATCATTTTCCCATCATTTTCCCATTATGATCTTGTTCCGACTTTGACTATACACGATCACTTCACTTGGCAAGGAACAGGCTACAGTGTAACCTAAATTTCTGTACTCAGGAAAAGATTAGTTTGAACAATTAGTGACCCGGTCAGGGCCAAGCAGTCTCTACATCTAAAAATTTCGAACTACACTGAATTTTGGAGACAATAGTTAATAATATTCATAAACTTTACACCCTGTACACGCATACATACGAGCATCCCCTAGTTTCCCCTGTTATCGTCGGCCCAAAAGCAGATTCCTCAAGTAGTACGATCCCCAAATTTCTGGAAACTTATTTCCCGGAATAAGAAAAGTCATAGTGAACATGTCAACATATCAGCATACAAATACACACACATATACATCAGATTAATGTCACGAAAGTGGGAGATACATAGATGGGTTTTTGCGTCTATGCATATTGGTGGTCCATGGCGTAGTGGCTTCTTAAGTGTTTTGTGACACTAATCATTATATCTAGAATACCCACTCACCCCCCACCCCGAACACCCCTCGCCTTATTTCCTGGCTGAACCAGTCTTGTACTACCTATTCAATATTGTTGTATATCTATATTATAATATACGTGTAAACATCCACTGGTATAATTAGCTATTTTAAGCATACGATGTAACGCATTTTAGTCTTCTTCTTCTATTTTTTTTTTTTAAGTCACGATCTGTCTATCTTCCCTTCCCCCTATTTTCTATTTGTGTACCTCTTTACATACTCACCCCGTCAGCCTTGTTGCGTTACCGTACGATACATATTATATATATATATATATATTATATATACCACAGTGTGTAGATGAGTTTTCGTGTTGAATGAAGTACCATTTGCTCCCTGTTTCGACCCGACCCCTACGAAAAGGGATGTCAAAATCATTACGAGATTGAATGATATCGGTGGCAGAGAACGCTTGTACACCAGTCTGTCTTTAACGTTCACGTTCGTTTTCATACGCATTTCTATACGATCACCGAACCCGCCCGTTTATGAACCGCTTCGCCAGCCTCGAGTGGGCAGCCTCGTAGCGAACTGTTGCCAATGACCATGTCAGAGCAGAGCCGTAGCGATAGAGGCAAATGAAAATGAAGAAATGAATAGAGTCACCGAGTACCGCATTCGGCAACGCGCGCTCACTTTAAACTTGAAGAATCGCTGTTAAGAGAGAACAAAAAAAAAAAAGAATATGGCAGAGACAGAGAAGGGACAATTGGCAATTGACGAGTTTCACTGGGGTCAGGTGTGAGTGTGCTCCCTGCTCTCCCCTTCAGTGTTCCTAGAGTAAGGCTAACCTTGTATTTTGACGTGAACCTGAAACGCGATCGATCGTGCGAGCGACACCTCATGAGTGATCCAACTGGAACACGGCGTTGCCATTTGCATGCTATCATATTATTATATTAATTACACCTCGTTGATTGCCCGTTTCGACTGTGCGGCTACCACTCATCTAACTGGGGGAAATCTATTCTTCTTTGGTATCTAAGACTCAATTCGATCGTTCACGATGCCCAAGTGGGAATCGAACGCACACGTTCAACGATTGTGAGTCTTAAACCACCCTGTCGAATGTCTTCGTTCGAACTGGACGCAAGGCAAGTGGTCCAAGATTAAACTGTGCAGACTGCTGCCCCTCGAAAATGATTATTAACGTATAAGCAGCCCGAGTAAAGACGATCTCGTTGAGCTACCATCGCGCCGATTCAAGGAACACTTCATAGCTCTTGATTCGTCGAAAAGCTCATCGAGATCTTCTTTGGTACCTGGAAACTGGACGTAAGTACCCGAGACTTCTTGGCAACGTCGCGTAAATTGCATGCGATGTGTTGCTGAAGCCATCGTTGGATGTTTCTGAGGTGTGCGTTCGTGACTCTGACCATGGGGATTGCTGCGCTACCGAAACATTTTCAATCGAGCAATACGTTAATGACATTCTCTGTACGAAGCTAAAGGTAGCGCAGAATCGTCATGGTACAGTTGGAGCAAGTTTGAACAACAGAAACTTTTGTTTCCTTTACAGCCTCTCCGGTTGCCCGCGAGCTGATCGTTCCCAGATCCAAGCGCATTCTCAAGAGCTGAAGTGCCCAACGCCAGGGTGCGATGGGTCCGGCCACGTGACTGGCAACTATTCCTCCCACAGGAGTTTGTCTGGTTGTCCACGAGCTAACAAACCGAAGAGCAAACCGCGGGATGGACAAGATTCCGAACCATTGAGGTCAGTAACACGTGCCACCTCTCTCTGTAAAACCCACCCTTCTTATTCCTCGTCGCTTTAATCTCCATCTGGCCGACAAATCTCTAATTCCACTGCCTTTCAAAATCGTCGAATCTTATTCTACCGGAACATTGTCTGAAACGAGCGCTATCGACTCCTCTGAATCTAATCACGGTTAGGGGAAGATTAATCCAGGGAGGCTCCAGTCTCCTGCAAACTCTGCGACTTGCTGTTGCTCGTAATCGCGATCCCAATTTGCGCTTTCACCGCGTTCGCACGTTGCACGCAGCTACGTGGGCGTCTCCCTGACCGCATTGCACGTACTAAGATCCGCTTGGAGACCGAAAAGGGAGGCCGCGACCCTTTCGGAACCGTGGTCCCTCGAACCCCGTCCCCGTTCCCTAACGCAAAGACGAAGACGCTGACTAATAACCAGCGGTTTCCGCTCATTTCATGCTCGCTCTGCGCGGACGGATTGTACGGTGTTGGGTAATGGTGGTGTTGGCTTTCGGGCTACAGATGTCCAATCCCTGGTTGCGACGGCTCTGGCCATGCCACTGGCAAATTCTTGTCGCACCGCAGGTAAGACTTTTCGTTGGTTTACTCCGGGCGATTGTTTCTCGATTGCTGTTACCGTGGAAACGAACAAAATCGACACGATTCTTTAACGTAAGCCGTGTCCTTTTGACGTAGAATATTCAGGTGTTTCTGTAGTATAGCGGTTAGAACTTGGAACTATTGGGGCACACGAAGTAGTAGCAATTTCGAATAGTAGTTTTATGTATTTTGAACCCATACCGCAAGATCGAGGACATTTTTTAACTGTCACAAGTAAGATCCACTTATGAACATTCGCCGGCTTCGTTCTACGTGTTACCGGAACGTCGCGAGTTTAGTTATCCGGGTTGATGAAATAATGCAACTTCAATAGCGATTTTGACAACTCCTGTTGCAGCGCGTCCGGCTGCCCCATCGCCAACAGGAACAAGATGCGAGTATTAGAATCTGGTGGTACGGTGGAGCAGCACAAGGCGGCGGTCGCCGCGGCCACGGCGATGAAGTTCGAGGGTGTGAACTGTCCCACGCCAGGCTGCGACGGGATCGGCCACATAAACGGCTCATTTTCCACTCACAGATCACTGTCCGGCTGTCCCATAGCCGGGCACGCGGTGAAGAAGCCGAAGTTCGAGGACATGTCAAGCATGTACAGCAAAGGAATCGCCGGTGAGGATCAAGCCGCCACTGATGTGATCGATGTCTCCGGTTACCCGTCGCTCTTGATCGAAGAATAAGAGAGAAACTGCGGCTCCGCGTGAAGCGAGTCGATTAGATCGAGAAAAACAAAAAATTCGTAAAGTAACCCAAATAAACCGAAGACTCCGTTCACGTTGGGCCACGAGCCTGATGCCGCGGGACGTGATTGCCTATCGAGATGGGGTAGAAGAGGGATTGTAGAGTAGGCACGATCACTCGAGTTTGCCTTTT
The DNA here is from genome assembly GCF_050908995.1 of Andrena cerasifolii. NCBI lineage: Eukaryota > Metazoa > Arthropoda > Insecta > Hymenoptera > Andrenidae > Andrena > Andrena cerasifolii. The sequence goes on along the minus strand of NC_135126.1, from coordinate 4,071,832 downwards.
ATTCTTTTCTATACTTCCACGTCGCACTCGTCCAGGCGCGATTGCTCGTCGTGGCAGGAGCTTCACGAGCGAACGAAGAACGAATCTGAGATCCGTTTGGACGAGTCGGCAGCAAAAGCCGTGACAAAATTATGGACCTTTATCTGTAAACTGTGCATATTATGACCTTGTACTTGATCCCGTGCTATGCCATACTCTACTCTTCACGCAATGATGTGCTGTCATACCAACAAGAGTAAACCTCGTCCTTGTTCCTCTCCCACTTCTGCCGCCCGTCTCTTCAGTTACATATTTCTTTGGCCGTTACTACTTTGAGTGTTGACGTTCAGTTCTCCCCCCCCAACCACCCTTTTCTTCTCTGGTGACAGCGGTGTTCAGGTGTTTTCCGCGAGAGGCAGAGAGTATCCTCGAACGGCAGCAGAAATGAAAGTATCGAGAAACACCTGAAGTGAGAACAGCCCGACCACCCACTGTGTCAGTTTTGACTCCACCCAACCCCCCCAACCCTCGCTCTTGACCGGCCCAGCTCCAAGTACTACGAATCTGGCCCCCCTCCGCGAGTTAATCCCACATCCCGCAGTCACTATGTGCAAGAACGATATGTAAAGCCAGAACAAAGAAAAAAAAGCAACCGTTATGTCATAATAATGAAAAATAATGTATTCTGATTTATTCTGGGATCACGATCAGCTCCTTTCCTGTCATTGAGCTTTGAGGAGAACATTTACTTTTGAAGGTAAGGGACTGACGTACTCGCCATTTGTTTTCTATGTGTTTTCGGTGTTACATACAAAAATCCACACACCAGTAAGTTTACTTTTTACGAGATGACGTCCGAGTGTTGGCAGCATCGGTGAGTTGCTATCTATTCGACAGCTTGACACGGCACTTGTTCGCCGTTCCTTTGCGCAGCTGAGAACGGAAGAGAAACAGAATGATATCAAACGAAAAGGCCAGCACTCGGGGTCTCCCAATTTTTTTCTTCTATCTGGTATGATGGCACCTCACGCTACCCCCCCCCCCCCCCCGCCCCCTTAAGACACCCTCTAACATCGCTCCCGATCATTCGGCTCCCGCGGCACTCCTTGTCAGGTTCGTGCGTCTGTCGCGTTGAACCGAGATTTCGCTCGTTTCTTTTGTCGAGAGAACGGTTCCCAGGGAACCGTTCCGAACGCTTCAGCACGAACCGCCCGCGGAAGGAACCGCGTACCGATCCCTCATCTTAGACAATATCCTCGTGCAGCGACTTGGGTCGAAAGGTCCGGGCAGCCTGGCAAAAGCGACTAGCGTCGCGGCATGAAACGAAACTAACCAACTTTCCATGATAACGTTGCTCGGCCGGGCCTACCCAAATCGCTGCCCCCCGAAGCATCCCTCGGCGCTACTTACATGCTCGCCACATTCTCTCACATTTTATTACGTCTATGTATTATTATATGAACCCCGCACACCTGTCAAGAAACGTACTAGTATACATGTGTCTCTGTAACATCGAATCGCTTCCGTAACAAGTGGACAGAACTCTTAACCGAGCTTCGGTCGTGAATGGGTCGAGGGCTGGCCTTCTTTAGTTTCTGACGGTTTCCCCGTAGAGGCACTCGTGTCCTTGGGAGCAATATCCGCGTAATTCATAGCGTTTCCCGGTAGAGGGACCAGATATTAAACGCCCCAAGGTAGCGAGCGAAGGGAGGAAACCGTTTGAAATCGGGAGAACGATGTAGCCCACGAGACAGGAGAGAGAGAGAGAGGCTGTTAAAGTGGACCGTGTATGTCCTGTATTCAGGGGTGGACACCAGTGGTCCGGCTCACGGGAGTGCGGTGGGTACGGGTCAGGGTAACACGAGCGGTAGCGGTACCGTCGGTGGGCAGGGAGAGGATCTCTACACCCTGGAGGCCGAAATAACGGAGCTCCAGAGGGAGAACGCTCGGGTCGAATCGCAAGTGCTGCGCTTGCGCTCCGATATCACCGCCATGGAGAATCAGCTGAAGCAAGGTGAAAAGGTCAGTACGGGTTGTTACTCAGTCGGTAATCATTACCGTGCGACGATAGAGGAGACAAACAGCTTTCCGGTCACCGGAAACGTAGAGATCCATAGAGTCTGGGCTGAGACTTTCACTCGCACGTCTCATTTACATCGCCATACGTCTCTCAAAAATTCCAATTACCGCCATCTAGAACAATAGAAATCAATATACATCTACAATCTCCGAAAGCTTCAGCCTAGATTGGAGAAAAACCGTAAAACTGTCTAAAGCCCGCGGATAACATAGAATATCGTTGCTGCCAGTCGTTGGTACTAGCTTGTCGACTGTCGGTCTCTTCTATCGAAATTCCGGCGGGAAATTTGAACGCTCCGCGTGCCTCGATGTCCGTGACGAAAGACTTTTCTTCGACAGGAAACAACGGTGATCAGCCAGCGGAACAACAACCTGACCGAGTACTATCAGTCGCTGCGCGACAACATGATCACGCTGTTGGAGCACGTGCGAATACCGAACGCCCCGGGCGGACCGCAGGAGAAGATGGGCCACGAGAACTTCGACAGTTACCTGACAAAGCTGCAGACACTGTGCACCGCCGATGGGTACTGCGCGGACGAGGCCAACAGGCCGATATACGAGACGGTGAAGACCGCCCTCCAAGACTTTACCGTCCTGCCGACACCCATCTGAGACCACCCTTAAAGCTCGACCGTCAGACGCAACGCAACGCAACGCGGGCGCGTTCCGCTCAGTGAGCCCGTCGTGTCGTACAAGTAACCGTGGCTCGCGTTCGGTGCGATCGCTGATTGGACAGACTGCTCGACGAACGGTGAAGGAACCATCTCTGTGTCTTTATCCAAAGAAGAACGTAGGGGTGGCGCAGTATTCTTCCGTGTCAGAGACTCTCCGCCGTGTGGGAAGCTCGCTAGTGTGCCTAGCAAAGAGGTGACCACGAAAGACAATGTTTTTACGAATTACCGGGTGATCCGGTTGCGTGACAGCCGTAAGTGATTTTCACCGCTCGACGAACGCGTCGCCTGGGGGGTGAGATCGAACGCTTCCGCCCCTGCCAGACGACTGTATAGACTGTTAGTAAATGTTACAACGGTATCTAAGTATCCCCTGATGGTTATTCAGGGTGATGGCGCCGATCTCGTGCGTACTGGCGTTGCTCATAGCGATATCTTTTGTACATAATTAAGTAACACGTACCGCGTAAGTATTAAGGCAGCGGGGACCGCGCGCAGTCATGATATTGTAAATAGGCGGGACGGGGAGAGACATTTATATATGATTCGGGGAAACGTTCGTGTGGTCGTTGGAGGCATGTATAATATGGAATGGAGGAACGTGGGAGGGAAACGGACGATTAGCTTAAGTGTATATCGAAAAACGTATCGCTCCTTACCCAGTGTGTAACTGTTAATTGTAACCGTTAAAGCAATGAACATTAACCACGGACGAAGAGACCGCTGACTAACGCTGGCTTCTGCTGAACCGACGGCTACTTATTTACGACTTACTATTGCGTACTCACTACAGCTAGATATGTACTATTATCAATACTATCTGGTCACTGTTACCAACCACCCGAGATCGTTTCTAGGATTAATCCAATCATCATTATCGCTACCAACTACTCTTACTACTGTCTGACATAGGATATAGCGACGAGTATACCGACGCATTTATATTTATCGCTGGGTGTATGCGAATGGCGCAATGTCACGCATACACGCGCATACACATTATTGTCCATAGGGTGTACATAGTCGCAGAGGAAGAAATACGAATATTATAGGGATCGATCAGGTCCGGGGAACGCTGATCGAGGGAGCGCGGAGGATCTCGGTAAATGCGCGGCGCACTTTAGACCGCTAGTGCGATCTCATCGTGAACGGATGTCAATCGTAAGCACGGTGTATTTATCGAATTTCAGGTGTTAAGGGTGAACGTTGGGCGAGCGGACACGAGGACGCGCAGCCTGTCCTCTCGTCCCGGGATTAATTAGAGCGGAGGATAAATCGTTCGGTGTGTGTGCAATATTTTCGTCTTTCCGTTGGGAGAATCTTTACCGCGAGGTGATACGCCGCGCGAGTTGTTACGGTTCCGTTGAAGCATTCGCATCCCCTACATAAGTTCGTCTTTTTAATGAATTGTAAAATACGCGAAAAGGAGTTAGTGTAAATATCGCGAGACGACGAATATCTTCTGCCTCCTTGAAGCTGACGGTCGATGGAACTCGCCCGGATGAGACACGTCTGACAATACGCCCGCGCGCAATCGGCAAGCATGGCGATCTCGGTCCGCCTCTGGTATAAGGAGAACTTGTATACGAAAGGGGAAGAAACAATCGTTAGTAATTTTCGCGTAGAGGAATGGTAGAATAGACGACGACTCAACGAGGCAAAGATATTGGCGAGCAGCGCTTATTATTTCGCAGACTGAACCTGATTTCGTCGCAGTCAGTTGAACGGGGACAGTGTATATAAAGGAGGTCTAGGGGAATGGGCGGGAGAGAGGTAAGAATCAATTATATGTCTGTTTGATAGCGGGCGTAACATGAGGTACTGCGATGACGACGAAATATACCTTAACCAAAACACCGTGTAGTGAGGGTAATAATAAATTAAAAAGTATAGCGATAGTCGGCCGGCGATTACGATTAATCTCGACGTTATCATTATTCCTGTCATTGTCATTATCATTACGATTATGATTATCGCTGTCACTGTGATTAGATCGGTTTTTTTGCTCAATGTGAATCGACACAGACGGGGGGGGGGGAGATATGAGGAGGATGGGGTGGTTTTACGATCGACAGACACCCCGATCTTCGCGAGGTTACCATTCTGATGATATTATTGCTATTATTGCCATTATTGCCACTCTATTGTCGTTACGTTCTCTCGTCATTATTACGATTATTATTGTTGCCGTTGACAAAGTTGTACGAATATATAAGTTCAATGACATGCTTTAAGTAAGTATAAATGTTACTCCGATTGAATAAAGGGTATTTATCGATGAAGTCTCAAACTGTTTTCTTCCAAAGACAACGAGGGGTGGTGTCAAGTGCTTATCAAAGAGCTTGCAAAGCATTGGTCGAATAATTGTTTACCTAAGAGCAGAAAATTCGCCAGTAGTTATATAAAATACTGGTTGCCACAAGATCACCGAAGTTAAACTGCGCTGGCCACGATTAATTCTTAGATGAGTGGTCATCTACTATTTTTTGTAGGCTGTTGGCGAATTGGTGGCTCGAAGTCCCCCTGAGATTCTCAGTTAATCGATTAATAATCCTCTGATCTATTAAAAAAAGTTATCTTGGAGTACTGTCCATGTTCGTAGAATCTAAAACCCAGCGTCCCTTGAATACGTATACGTATCGAATATTCTGCTTACGGGGGTAGACACATCACGTGACCTGGCCGATTCGGCAGGTCGGTATTACAGCATTTTTTTCTGCACAGAAACGGTAATACCGATAGATCGACGATTACCCGGTGAACGCGAGAGGGAGATGTTTGCTATTTCTGTATTCTATTCTGAATAAGGAAAGAAATTCTCAGATGTTCCGTTATACTTATAAAAATTTAAACGGAAAGTCGGCTGGTACTGTAAACGTAGAAAATTCATTGTACATTTCAATTACTTGAAATGTGCTTATGCTACAATATTCTACGTTAGCAGTAAGGAATTCTAAGTGAAAAGGGAAAATAGATGAGGGAATGTCCCCAGAAAATGAAATTTGTTAGGTTAGACATTTTTTTATTAGCAAAGCACCGAAACAGAACATGAAATACACTTATTAAACGTCCTCTGCAGAAAGCAGTTATCAACAAACATTATATATACAAAATTGTATTGAATATTGAATTGGGCTAGTGAAAATGCGCAGACTGGATACGCGTGATTATTATGCGGTCGGCTCTTCGAAGTGACAGAAAATATAACCTAAATATATGCTATATGACAACAAATGTTTAGTGGCTATTTCAGCTTCAAAGGCATCGCCTTAAAGTTGCAAATAAGAGGCGCAGGCCTTTCAAAAGGCGCTCCAAAATTCTGCGTCTCTTCGTTAAACAGTCACTGTCTCGAAACATCTGCGCCACTTCTCGCTCTTTAATTTGCTCTCCGGAGACGTTACTTTGTGCCACCTCTTTCCACGTCATGTTATCCTGTTACGAAGCCTGATTTTAGAGATATCTGAAAATTTTCGCCAGATTTTAGCCCAGGTATCAGGAGAACATGAAACGAAAAGAGGTATTCTGAATTTCAGCTTCGAAGGCATCCTCGATTCTCTCTCCGAAGACGTTACTTAGTGCCACCTCTTTCGACATCATGTTCTCCTGTTACAAAGCCCAATTTTGTGCATTCTGAAAATTTTTGCCAGATTTTGGCCCAGGTATCAGGAGAACATGAAGCGAAAAGAGGTATTCTGAATTTCACCTTCGAAGGCATCCTCGATTCTCTCTCCGAAGACGTTACTTAGTGCCACCTCTTTCGACATCATGTGATTACTATCAAGGTTTCCATCATTCCGTCGAATTATTCCGAAGTTAAAACCTGTAAGAAGAAAAATATTTTTAGTAACATGACTTGTCTATTATTGAAAATGGGAGAAACGTTACAACATTTTGTCAAGTATGAAAATATATTAGTAAAGGGAATAATTTTATTGTGCAACATGTTGATTGAAATTAGTCGTTTTAGATTTTATATGTTTCCGGTAAGATTTAATATTAATTCCTACCACTCGTAGCACTGTAATCTTATTTTAGAATCAGTCGGTACGTTGGGTGCGACACGAGCAGCGGCCAATTCAGCAACTACCTACTCTGAGATCTGTTAAAATGCTGTGCGTGTGTTCGTGCTTGTATATGTGTGACATGTTTAGAGTTTAGAGTGTGCCGATGCGATGTAACTAATCTTACATACTGTAACTAGAGCGATTATTAATCGTGTATATTTCTGCTTTACAGGTAAGGAATTTTTACATAAAAGACGTTAAACCGGCTGCATTTTCGACTGTGTTCATTGATATGAAATTTGCACAAGATACTGCTTCAGCCGAATTACCCAGTTATACTTGTAACATTTCATTGTATTGCATTTCACTTATTTGAATAAATTGGAGCTAAGTGGTAAAAGAGTTTTTTTATTTAACGAACACTACTTACTCCTTCCTATTCCAAATCACATATAAAAGACATGCTAAAAAGAACACCTAAAAAGATCCTTCCACGCAGAGTGGTTTTAAAAATCTTCGCATTAAAGCACTACTTTAAATATGCCATTCCCTACTCTCAAACTCTATCGACTTTCGTTCAAGGCTTCTACTTCTCTTCAGAGACATTACTTTGCGCTACCTCTTTCCACGTCATGTTATCCTGTTACGAAGCCTGATTTTAGAGATATCTGAAAATTTTCGCCAGATTTTGGCCCAGGTATCAGGAGAACATGAAGCGAAGAGAGGTATTCTGAATTTCAGCTTCGAAGGCATCCTCGATTCTCTCTCCGAAGACGTTACTTAGTGCCACCTCTTTCGACATCATGTTCTCCTGTTACAAAGCCCAATTTTGTGCATTCTGAAAATTTTTGCCAGATTTTGGCCCAGGTATCAGGAGAACATGAAGCGAAAAGAGGTATTCTGAATTTCACCTTCGAAGGCATCCTCGATTCTCTCTCCGAAGACGTTACTTAGTGCCACCTCTTTCGACATCATGTTCTCCTGTTACGAAGCCCAATTTTGTGCATTCTGAAAATTTTTGCCAGATTTTGGCCCATGTATCAGGAGAACATGAAGCGAAAAGAGGTATTCTGAATTTCAGCTTCGAAGGCATCGCCTTCAAGTAGCAAACAAGAGCTACGCCTTTCATGGGCCTTTAAATAGTTCTCGGTTAATGTGATGCATTTGAAAGACTCGAAGCTTGTAATTTCTGAATAGTATTCCATGGGCACTAGTTGCAAAATTTTCTTCAATATCGACTTATTAACAAAGGAAATCTATGGTATTCTTAAGGAAATACCATAGATATTTGAAATTTGGATAGGAATATGTAAAAGGTATTTCTGAATAATAATACAGTTTGTTTCAAGTTTCTTTCAATATATTTGCATAACAGGTCTTTACAGTGTTACAATAAAGTATAAGGTATATAAAGTCACTATTTTCTTGTGATTACTATCAAGGTTTCCATCATTCCGTCGAATTATTCCGAAGTTAAAACCTGTAAGAAGAAAAATATTTTTAGTAACATGACTTGTCTATTATTGAAAATGGGAGAAACGTTACAACATTTTGTCAAGTATGAAAATATATTAGTAAAGGGAATAATTTTATTGTGCAACATGTTGATTGAAATTAGTCGTTTTAGATTTTATATGTTTCCGGTAAGATTTAATATTAATTCCTACCACTCGTAGCACTGTAATCTTATTTTAGAATCAGTCGGTACGTTGGGTGCGACACGAGCAGCGGCCAATTCAGCAACTACCTACTCTGAGATCTGTTAAAATGCTGTGCGTGTGTTCGTGCTTGTATATGTGTGACATGTTTAGAGTTTAGAGTGTGCCGATGCGATGTAACTAATCTTACATACTGTAACTAGAGCGATTATTAATCGTGTATATTTCTGCTTTACAGGTAAGGAATTTTTACATAAAAGACGTTAAACCGGCTGCATTTTCGACTGTGTTCATTGATATGAAATTTGCACAAGATACTGCTTCAGCCGAATTACCCAGTTATACTTGTAACATTTCATTGTATTGCATTTCACTTATTTGAATAAATTGGAGCTAAGTGGTAAAAGAGTTTTTTTATTTAACGAACACTACTTACTCCTTCCTATTCCAAATCACATATAAAAGACATGCTAAAAAGAACACCTAAAAAGATCCTTCCACGCAGAGTGGTTTTAAAAATCTTCGCATTAAAGCACTACTTTAAATATGCCATTCCCTACTCTCAAACTCTATCGACTTTCGTTCAAGGCTTCTACTTCTCTTCAGAGACATTACTTTGCGCTACCTCTTTCCACGTCATGTTATCCTGTTACGAAGCCTGATTTTAGAGATATCTGAAAATTTTCGCCAGATTTTGGCCCAGGTATCAGGAGAACATGAAGCGAAGAGAGGTATTCTGAATTTCAGCTTCGAAGGCATCCTCGATTCTCTCTCCGAAGACGTTACTTAGTGCCACCTCTTTCGACATCATGTTCTCCTGTTACAAAGCCCAATTTTGTGCATTCTGAAAATTTTTGCCAGATTTTGGCCCAGGTATCAGGAGAACATGAAGCGAAAAGAGGTATTCTGAATTTCACCTTCGAAGGCATCCTCGATTCTCTCTCCGAAGACGTTACTTAGTGCCACCTCTTTCGACATCATGTTCTCCTGTTACGAAGCCCAATTTTGTGCATTCTGAAAATTTTTGCCAGATTTTGGCCCATGTATCAGGAGAACATGAAGCGAAAAGAGGTATTCTGAATTTCAGCTTCGAAGGCATCGCCTTCAAGTAGCAAACAAGAGCTACGCCTTTCATGGGCCTTTAAATAGTTCTCGGTTAATGTGATGCATTTGAAAGACTCGAAGCTTGTAATTTCTGAATAGTATTCCATGGGCACTAGTTGCAAAATTTTCTTCAATATCGACTTATTAACAAAGGAAATCTATGGTATTCTTAAGGAAATACCATAGATATTTGAAATTTGGATAGGAATATGTAAAAGGTATTTCTGAATAATAATACAGTTTGTTTCAAGTTTCTTTCAATATATTTGCATAACAGGTCTTTACAGTGTTACAATAAAGTATAAGGTATATAAAGTCACTATTTTCTTGTGATTACTATCAAGGTTTCCATCATTCCGTCGAATTATTCCGAAGTTAAAACCTGTAAGAAGAAAAATATTTTTAGTAACATGACTTGTCTATTATTGAAAATGGGAGAAACGTTACAACATTTTGTCAAGTATGAAAATATATTAGTAAAGGGAATAATTTTATTGTGCAACATGTTGATTGAAATTAGTCGTTTTAGATTTTATATGTTTCCGGTAAGATTTAATATTAATTCCTACCACTCGTAGCACTGTAATCTTATTTTAGAATCAGTCGGTACGTTGGGTGCGACACGAGCAGCGGCCAATTCAGCAACTACCTACTCTGAGATCTGTTAAAATGCTGTGCGTGTGTTCGTGCTTGTATATGTGTGACATGTTTAGAGTTTAGAGTGTGCCGATGCGATGTAACTAATCTTACATACTGTAACTAGAGCGATTATTAATCGTGTATATTTCTGCTTTACAGGTAAGGAATTTTTACATAAAAGACGTTAAACCGGCTGCATTTTCGACTGTGTTCATTGATATGAAATTTGCACAAGATACTGCTTCAGCCGAATTACCCAGTTATACTTGTAACATTTCATTGTATTGCATTTCACTTATTTGAATAAATTGGAGCTAAGTGGTAAAAGAGTTTTTTTATTTAACGAACACTACTTACTCCTTCCTATTCCAAATCACATATAAAAGACATGCTAAAAAGAACACCTAAAAAGATCCTTCCACGCAGAGTGGTTTTAAAAATCTTCGCATTAAAGCACTACTTTAAATATGCCATTCCCTACTCTCAAACTCTATCGACTTTCGTTCAAGGCTTCTACTTCTCTTCAGAGACATTACTTTGCGCTACCTCTTTCCACGTCATGTTATCCTGTTACGAAGCCTGATTTTAGAGATATCTGAAAATTTTCGCCAGATTTTGGCCCAGGTATCAGGAGAACATGAAGCGAAGAGAGGTATTCTGAATTTCAGCTTCGAAGGCATCCTCGATTCTCTCTCCGAAGACGTTACTTAGTGCCACCTCTTTCGACATCATGTTCTCCTGTTACAAAGCCCAATTTTGTGCATTCTGAAAATTTTTGCCAGATTTTGGCCCAGGTATCAGGAGAACATGAAGCGAAAAGAGGTATTCTGAATTTCACCTTCGAAGGCATCCTCGATTCTCTCTCCGAAGACGTTACTTAGTGCCACCTCTTTCGACATCATGTTCTCCTGTTACGAAGCCCAATTTTGTGCATTCTGAAAATTTTTGCCAGATTTTGGCCCATGTATCAGGAGAACATGAAGCGAAAAGAGGTATTCTGAATTTCAGCTTCGAAGGCATCGCCTTCAAGTAGCAAACAAGAGCTACGCCTTTCATGGGCCTTTAAATAGTTCTCGGTTAATGTGATGCATTTGAAAGACTCGAAGCTTGTAATTTCTGAATAGTATTCCATGGGCACTAGTTGCAAAATTTTCTTCAATATCGACTTATTAACAAAGGAAATCTATGGTATTCTTAAGGAAATACCATAGATATTTGAAATTTGGATAGGAATATGTAAAAGGTATTTCTGAATAATAATACAGTTTGTTTCAAGTTTCTTTCAATATATTTGCATAACAGGTCTTTACAGTGTTACAATAAAGTATAAGGTATATAAAGTCACTATTTTCTTGTGATTACTATCAAGGTTTCCATCATTCCGTCGAATTATTCCGAAGTTAAAACCTGTAAGAAGAAAAATATTTTTAGTAACATGACTTGTCTATTATTGAAAATGGGAGAAACGTTACAACATTTTGTCAAGTATGAAAATATATTAGTAAAGGGAATAATTTTATTGTGCAACATGTTGATTGAAATTAGTCGTTTTAGATTTTATATGTTTCCGGTAAGATTTAATATTAATTCCTACCACTCGTAGCACTGTAATCTTATTTTAGAATCAGTCGGTACGTTGGGTGCGACACGAGCAGCGGCCAATTCAGCAACTACCTACTCTGAGATCTGTTAAAATGCTGTGCGTGTGTTCGTGCTTGTATATGTGTGACATGTTTAGAGTTTAGAGTGTGCCGATGCGATGTAACTAATCTTACATACTGTAACTAGAGCGATTATTAATCGTGTATATTTCTGCTTTACAGGTAAGGAATTTTTACATAAAAGACGTTAAACCGGCTGCATTTTCGACTGTGTTCATTGATATGAAATTTGCACAAGATACTGCTTCAGCCGAATTACCCAGTTATACTTGTAACATTTCATTGTATTGCATTTCACTTATTTGAATAAATTGGAGCTAAGTGGTAAAAGAGTTTTTTTATTTAACGAACACTACTTACTCCTTCCTATTCCAAATCACATATAAAAGACATGCTAAAAAGAACACCTAAAAAGATCCTTCCACGCAGAGTGGTTTTAAAAATCTTCGCATTAAAGCACTACTTTAAATATGCCATTCCCTACTCTCAAACTCTATCGACTTTCGTTCAAGGCTTCTACTTCTCTTCAGAGACATTACTTTGCGCTACCTCTTTCCACGTCATGTTATCCTGTTACGAAGCCTGATTTTAGAGATATCTGAAAATTTTCGCCAGATTTTGGCCCAGGTATCAGGAGAACATGAAGCGAAGAGAGGTATTCTGAATTTCAGCTTCGAAGGCATCCTCGATTCTCTCTCCGAAGACATTACTTAGTGCCACCTCTTTCGACATCATGTTCTCCTGTTACAAAGCCCAATTTTGTGCATTCTGAAAATTTTTGCCAGATATTGGCCCATGTATCAGGAGAACATGAAGCGAAGAGAGGTATTCTGAATTTCAGCGTCGAAGGTATCCTCGATTCTCTCTCCGAAGACGTAACTTAGTGCCACCTCTTTCGACATCATGTTCTCCTGTTACAAAGCCCAATTTTGTGCATTCTGAAAATTTTTGCCAGATTTTGGCCCATGTATCAGGAGAACATGAAGCGAAGAGAGGTATTCTGAATTTCAGTGTCGAAGGCATTCTCGATTCTCTCTCCGAAGACGTTACTTAGTGCCACCTCTTTCGACATCATGTTCTCCTGTTACAAAGCCCAATTTTGTGCATTCTGAAAATTTTTGCCAGATTTTGGCCCATGTATCAGGAGAACATGAAGCGAAAAGAGGTATTCTGAATTTCAGCTTCGAAGGCATCCTCGATTCTCTCTCCGAAGACGTTACTTAGTGCCACCTCTTTCGACATCATGTTCTCCTGTTACGAAGCCCAATTTTGTGCATTCTGAAAATTTTTGCCAGATTTTGGCCCAGGTATCAGGAGAACATGAAGCGAAAAGAGGTATTCTGAATTTCAGCTTCGAAGGCATCCTCGATTCTCTCTCCGAAGACGTTACTTAGTGCCACCTCTTTCGACGGCATGTTCTCCTGTTACGAAGCCCAATTTTGTGCATTCTGAAAATTTTTGCCAGATTTTGGCCCATGTATCAGGAGAACATGCAGCGAAAAGAGGTATTCTGAATTTCAGCTTCGAAGGCATCCTCGATTCTCTCTCCGAAGACGTTACTTAGTGCCACCTCTTTCGACATCATGTTCTCCTGTTACGAAGCCCAATTTTGTGCATTCTGAAAATTTTTGCCAGATTTTGGCCCAGGTATCAGGAGAACATGAAGCGAAGAGAGGTATTCTGAATTTCAGCTTCGAAGGCATCCTCGATTCTCTCTCCGAAGACGTTACTTAGTGCCACCTCTTTCGACATCATGTTCTCCTGTTACGGAGCCCAATTTTGTGCATTCTGAAAATTCTTGCCAGATTTTGGCCCATGTATCAGGAGAACATGAAGCGAAAAGAGGTATTCTGAATTTCAGCGTCGAAGGCATCCTCGATTCTCTCTCCGAAGACGTTACTTAGTGCCACCTCTTTCGACATCATGTTCTCCTGTTACGAAGCCCAATTTTGTGCATTCTGAAAATTTTTGCCAGATTTTGGCCCATGTATCAGGAGAACATGAAGCGAAAAGAGGTATTCTGAATTTCAGCTTCGAAGGCATCCTCGATTCTCTCTCCGAAGACGTTACTTAGTGCCACCTCTTTCGACATCATGTTCTCCTGTTACGGAGCCCAATTTTGTGCATTCTGAAAATTCTTGCCAGATTTTGGCCCATGTATCAGGAGAACATGAAGCGAAAAGAGGTATTCTGAATTTCAGCGTCGAAGGCATCCTCGATTCTCTCTCCGAAGACGTTACTTAGTGCCACCTCTTTCGACATCATGTTCTCCTGTTACGAAGCCCAATTTTGTGCATTCTGAAAATTTTTGCCAGATTTTGGCCCAGGTATCAGGAGAACATGAAGCGAAAAGAGGTATTCTGAATTTCAGCTTCGAAGGCATCCTCGATTCTCTCTCCGAAGACGTTACTTAGTGCCACCTCTTTCGACGGCATGTTCTCCTGTTACGAAGCCCAATTTTGTGCATTCTGAAAATTTTTGCCAGATTTTGGCCCATGTATCAGGAGAACATGCAGCGAAAAGAGGTATTCTGAATTTCAGCTTCGAAGGCATCCTCGATTCTCTCTCCGAAGACGTTACTTAGTGCCACCTCTTTCGACATCATGTTCTCCTGTTACGAAGCCCAATTTTGTGCATTCTGAAAATTTTTGCCAGATTTTGGCCCAGGTATCAGGAGAACATGAAGCGAAGAGAGGTATTCTGAATTTCAGCTTCGAAGGCATCCTCGATTCTCTCTCCGAAGACGTTACTTAGTGCCACCTCTTTCGACATCATGTTCTCCTGTTACGGAGCCCAATTTTGTGCATTCTGAAAATTCTTGCCAGATTTTGGCCCATGTATCAGGAGAACATGAAGCGAAAAGAGGTATTCTGAATTTCAGCGTCGAAGGCATCCTCGATTCTCTCTCCGAAGACGTTACTTAGTGCCACCTCTTTCGACATCATGTTCTCCTGTTACGAAGCCCAATTTTGTGCATTCTGAAAATTTTTGCCAGATTTTGGCCCATGTATCAGGAGAACATGCAGCGAAAAGAGGTATTCTGAATTTCAGCTTCGAAGGCATCCTCGATTCTCTCTCCGAAGACGTTACTTAGTGCCACCTCTTTCGACATCATGTTCTCCTGTTACGAAGCCCAATTTTGTGCATTCTGAAAATTTTTGCCAGATTTTGGCCCAGGTATCAGGAGAACATGAAGCGAAAAGAGGTATTCTGAATTTCAGCTTCGAAGGCATCCTCGATTCTCTCTCCGAAGACGTTACTTAGTGCCACCTCTTTCGACATCATGTTCTCCTGTTACGAAGCCCAATTTTGTGCATTCTGAAAATTTTTGCCAGATTTTGGCCCAGGTATCAGGAGAACATGAAGCGAAAAGAGGTATTCTGAATTTCAGCTTCGAAGGCATCCTCGATTCTCTCTCCGAAGACGTTACTTAGTGCCACCTCTTTCGACGGCATGTTCTCCTGTTACGAAGCCCAATTTTGTGCATTCTGAAAATTTTTGCCAGATTTTGGCCCATGTATCAGGAGAACATGCAGCGAAAAGAGGTATTCTGAATTTCAGCTTCGAAGGCATCCTCGATTCTCTCTCCGAAGACGTTACTTAGTGCCACCTCTTTCGACATCATGTTCTCCTGTTACGAAGCCCAATTTTGTGCATTCTGAAAATTTTTGCCAGATTTTGGCCCAGGTATCAGGAGAACATGAAGCGAAGAGAGGTATTCTGAATTTCAGCTTCGAAGGCATCCTCGATTCTCTCTCCGAAGACGTTACTTAGTGCCACCTCTTTCGACATCATGTTCTCCTGTTACGGAGCCCAATTTTGTGCATTCTGAAAATTCTTGCCAGATTTTGGCCCATGTATCAGGAGAACATGAAGCGAAAAGAGGTATTCTGAATTTCAGCGTCGAAGGCATCCTCGATTCTCTCTCCGAAGACGTTACTTAGTGCCACCTCTTTCGACATCATGTTCTCCTGTTACGAAGCCCAATTTTGTGCATTCTGAAAATTTTTGCCAGATTTTGGCCCATGTATCAGGAGAACATGAAGCGAAAAGAGGTATTCTGAATTTCAGCTTCGAAGGCATCCTCGATTCTCTCTCCGAAGACGTTACTTAGTGCCACCTCTTTCGACATCATGTTCTCCTGTTACGGAGCCCAATTTTGTGCATTCTGAAAATTCTTGCCAGATTTTGGCCCATGTATCAGGAGAACATGAAGCGAAAAGAGGTATTCTGAATTTCAGCGTCGAAGGCATCCTCGATTCTCTCTCCGAAGACGTTACTTAGTGCCACCTCTTTCGACATCATGTTCTCCTGTTACGAAGCCCAATTTTGTGCATTCTGAAAATTTTTGCCAGATTTTGGCCCAGGTATCAGGAGAACATGAAGCGAAAAGAGGTATTCTGAATTTCAGCTTCGAAGGCATCCTCGATTCTCTCTCCGAAGACGTTACTTAGTGCCACCTCTTTCGACGGCATGTTCTCCTGTTACGAAGCCCAATTTTGTGCATTCTGAAAATTTTTGCCAGATTTTGGCCCATGTATCAGGAGAACATGCAGCGAAAAGAGGTATTCTGAATTTCAGCTTCGAAGGCATCCTCGATTCTCTCTCCGAAGACGTTACTTAGTGCCACCTCTTTCGACATCATGTTCTCCTGTTACGAAGCCCAATTTTGTGCATTCTGAAAATTTTTGCCAGATTTTGGCCCAGGTATCAGGAGAACATGAAGCGAAGAGAGGTATTCTGAATTTCAGCTTCGAAGGCATCCTCGATTCTCTCTCCGAAGACGTTACTTAGTGCCACCTCTTTCGACATCATGTTCTCCTGTTACGGAGCCCAATTTTGTGCATTCTGAAAATTCTTGCCAGATTTTGGCCCATGTATCAGGAGAACATGAAGCGAAAAGAGGTATTCTGAATTTCAGCGTCGAAGGCATCCTCGATTCTCTCTCCGAAGACGTTACTTAGTGCCACCTCTTTCGACATCATGTTCTCCTGTTACGAAGCCCAATTTTGTGCATTCTGAAAATTTTTGCCAGATTTTGGCCCATGTATCAGGAGAACATGCAGCGAAAAGAGGTATTCTGAATTTCAGCTTCGAAGGCATCCTCGATTCTCTCTCCGAAGACGTTACTTAGTGCCACCTCTTTCGACATCATGTTCTCCTGTTACGAAGCCCAATTTTGTGCATTCTGAAAATTTTTGCCAGATTTTGGCCCAGGTATCAGGAGAACATGAAGCGAAGAGAGGTATTCTGAATTTCAGCTTCGAAGGCATCCTCGATTCTCTCTCCGAAGACGTTACTTAGTGCCACCTCTTTCGACATCATGTTCTCCTGTTACGGAGCCCAATTTTGTGCATTCTGAAAATTCTTGCCAGATTTTGGCCCATGTATCAGGAGAACATGAAGCGAAAAGAGGTATTCTGAATTTCAGCGTCGAAGGCATCCTCGATTCTCTCTCCGAAGACGTTACTTAGTGCCACCTCTTTCGACATCATGTTCTCCTGTTACGAAGCCCAATTTTGTGCATTCTGAAAATTTTTGCCAGATTTTGGCCCATGTATCAGGAGAACATGAAGCGAAAAGAGGTATTCTGAATTTCAGCTTCGAAGGCATCCTCGATTCTCTCTCCGAAGACGTTACTTAGTGCCACCTCTTTCGACATCATGTTCTCCTGTTACGGAGCCCAATTTTGTGCATTCTGAAAATTCTTGCCAGATTTTGGCCCATGTATCAGGAGAACATGAAGCGAAAAGAGGTATTCTGAATTTCAGCGTCGAAGGCATCCTCGATTCTCTCTCCGAAGACGTTACTTAGTGCCACCTCTTTCGACATCATGTTCTCCTGTTACGAAGCCCAATTTTGTGCATTCTGAAAATTTTTGCCAGATTTTGGCCCAGGTATCAGGAGAACATGAAGCGAAAAGAGGTATTCTGAATTTCAGCTTCGAAGGCATCCTCGATTCTCTCTCCGAAGACGTTACTTAGTGCCACCTCTTTCGACGGCATGTTCTCCTGTTACGAAGCCCAATTTTGTGCATTCTGAAAATTTTTGCCAGATTTTGGCCCATGTATCAGGAGAACATGCAGCGAAAAGAGGTAGTCTGAATTTCAGCTTCGAAGGCATCCTCGATTCTCTCTCCGAAGACGTTACTTAGTGCCACCTCTTTCGACATCATGTTCTCCTGTTACGAAGCCCAATTTTGTGCATTCTGAAAATTTTTGCCAGATTTTGGCCCAGGTATCAGGAGAACATGAAGCGAAGAGAGGTATTCTGAATTTCAGCTTCGAAGGCATCCTCGATTCTCTCTCCGAAGACGTTACTTAGTGCCACCTCTTTCGACATCATGTTCTCCTGTTACGGAGCCCAATTTTGTGCATTCTGAAAATTCTTGCCAGATTTTGGCCCATGTATCAGGAGAACATGAAGCGAAAAGAGGTATTCTGAATTTCAGCGTCGAAGGCATCCTCGATTCTCTCTCCGAAGACGTTACTTAGTGCCACCTCTTTCGACATCATGTTCTCCTGTTACGAAGCCCAATTTTGTGCATTCTGAAAATTTTTGCCAGATTTTGGCCCATGTATCAGGAGAACATGAAGCGAAAAGAGGTATTCTGAATTTCAGCTTCGAAGGCATCCTCGATTCTCTCTCCGAAGACGTTACTTAGTGCCACCTCTTTCGACATCATGTTCTCCTGTTACGGAGCCCAATTTTGTGCATTCTGAAAATTCTTGCCAGATTTTGGCCCATGTATCAGGAGAACATGAAGCGAAAAGAGGTATTCTGAATTTCAGCGTCGAAGGCATCCTCGATTCTCTCTCCGAAGACGTTACTTAGTGCCACCTCTTTCGACATCATGTTCTCCTGTTACGAAGCCCAATTTTGTGCATTCTGAAAATTTTTGCCAGATTTTGGCCCATGTATCAGGAGAACATGAAGCGAAAAGAGGTATTCTGAATTTCAGCTTCGAAGGCATCCTCGATTCTCTCTCCGAAGACGTTACTTAGTGCCACCTCTTTCGACATCATGTTCTCCTGTTACGAAGCCCAATTTTGTGCATTCTGAAAATTTTTGCCAGATTTTGGCCCAGGTATCAGGAGAACATGAAGCGAAAAGAGGTATTCTGAATTTCAGCTTCGAAGGCATCCTCGATTCTCTCTCCGAAGACGTTACTTAGTGCCACCTCTTTCGACATCATGTTCTCCTGTTACGAAGCCCAATTTTGTGCATTCTGAAAATTCTTGCCAGATTTTGGCCCATGTATCAGGAGAACATGAAGCGAAAAGAGGTATTCTGAATTTCAGCTTCGAAGGCATCCTCGATTCTCTCTCCGAAGACGTTACTTAGTGCCACCTCTTTCGACATCATGTTCTCCTGATACCTGGGCCAAAATCTGGCAAAAATTTTCAGAATGCACAAAATTGGGCTTTGTAACAGGAGAACATGCCGTCGAAAGAGGTGGCACAAAGTAACGTCTCCGGAGAGCAAATTAAAGAGCGAGAAGTGGCGCAGATGTTTCGAGACAGTGACTGTTTAACGAAGAGACGCAGAATTTTGGAGCGCCTTTTGAAAGGCCTGCGCCTCTTATTTGCAACTTTAAGGCGATGCCTTTGAAGCTGAAATAGCCACTAAACATTTGTTGTCATATAGCATATATTTAGGTTATATTTTCTGTCACTTCGAAGAGCCGACCGCATAATAATCACGCGTATCCAGTCTGCGCATTTTCACTAGCCCAATTCAACATTCAATACAATTTTGTATATATAATGTTTGTTGATAACTGCTTTCTGCAGAGGACGTTTAATAAGTGTATTTCATGTTCTGTTTCGGTGCTTTACTAATAAAAAAATGTCTAACCTAACAAATTTCATTTTCTGGGGACATTCCCTCATCTATTTTCCCTTTTCACTTAGAATTCCTTACTGCTAACGTAGAATATTGTAGCATAAGCACATTTCAAGTAATTGAAATCCTACGTTTACAGTACCAGCCGACTTTCCGTTTATATTTTTATAAGTATAACGGAACAGCTGAGAATTTCTTTCCTTATTCAGAATAGAATACAGAAATAGCAAACAGCTCCCTCTCGCGTTCACCGGATAATCGTCGATCTATCGGTATTACCGTTTCTGTGCAGAAAAAAATGCTGTAATACCGACCTGCCGAATCGGCCAGGTCACGTGACGTGTCTACCCCCTTAATTTATGTCACTGTACCATAAAGTTTACATAAGGTAGTGGGTGAAAAAACAACGACTCCACTTCAAAAGTTGACTATCTTTATATTTGCATTTCCATTATAAAAAAAAAACAGAGTCTTGTTTTACAAAGCAACGTCGCGCTCGACGGTGACACATCGTAATAACAGCATCATCATAATGTATATCACAATAAAAATGGACGTGCGAATGGCTTTCGCATGTGTATGTAAACGTGTAAAATGACAATCATGGAGAAATCATATGGCAAGCAAAAAACGTCCCCCCTAATAAGCCGCACGATTGTCTAAGCGATGACACTCGGAATCTCTTCGATTCCGACTTTTAGGACGCCTATTCTTCTTCTCTCTCTCCTTTTCGCAAATTCCCGAACGCTTCGACAGTCGCAAACGCTCCCCTCGGAAATCATAAGAGCCATATTTTAGTCGCACACGAATACATCTCGATAATTTCCGCACACGCAGACGCAATGTAATATTAATAATATTATATATCGCGTGTCTCTTCATCAACCACCCCTTATTTGCTACTTCAGGCTCGCTCTAACTTAGCCACACGAAATCGGTAATTCCATACTCCCAAGTCACACAAGTTCATCCCCGAGTCTGCTCGAATTTTCGACTGTTTTTTTGAAACTCCTAGCTGTGAGTATTTCATACACGCATTTAGGCTCGTTTCGCGAAAGGCACTGTGTTCGAGGCATCTCTTGGCTAACCTTTTGTCTGTTCGGTTATCGGTCTCTTCTAAAAGTTCGATGGCTCGTTGCCCGCCGCTTACATAAATCCACTGTTCAACAGAATGGCTATCACTGCGTATTATACCTTCGATTCTACAATCCATCGTGTGATTGCAGGTTTTCAATGAGGGCGTGTCTGAGGAATTACTCTTTTAACCCTTCTGAACACAAAGATACTTTAGTCTGCATCGAGGAGGTTTAAGGATCACGACGAGACTTTCATCGTAATCGGTCTTCGAGCACGTTCGCGCCATTGGACGACGGAGTCTTCGTATTCTCATCACGCTTTTGTACTCGTTCGGTTTTTAGCTGTATTTCAAAAACGCTGGACCACCAGCACGCCGCAAGCCTGTTTCGTTGCGATCATGATTGCTGATGCCGAAGATCTCACCTGCAATTCAAGAAAAGACCAATCAACTCGATGTGAATTGACAAAAAGAAACATACAAAGGTTGATCATTACCAAATAACTCTACTCACAATCAGAAAATTCTCCAAAGAGTGCAATGAGGACTCATTTAACTCATTTGAGGACTTTGCAACAAGAGGGGTGCAGCTCCATGTTTGGAGCTCCAAAAGACTGTTTATAAAATTATTGCTCTGACTTAACATTGAAAAGTGAGCACTAATTGAAAAATATATATTTTCACGCAACAAGTACCTAATAGTTATGGAAGTGATAAATTTGTATATCTATTTTTATCGAATTCTTCAAATCTGGGGCTGCCCCCGACTTGCATCAAACGTTAACCAAACGATGTAGAATTTTCTTACGCATATTCCACGTCATGACTGAAAATCTGTGAAGAATGGAGTTGCACCCCTCTGCTGCAAGGTCCTCATTTAACAACCGCTAATCTACTTATATTAACGCTCAACTATACCCCGCAAAGTGTTTGGTACCGCATCTATACCAAGCTCTAACGTCACCATATTTTATGTGGCAGTCTATAACGGCATAGCACAGAAGAGCAAGAGCGCAAAGTGACGTCATTATTTCAGTTCACAACCAACATCTGACGTCGCTAGATTTTATGGAGCAGTCTATAGCGTCGTAGCAGAGAAAAGCAAGGGTGTAAAGTGACGTCACTGTTTCAACCTACTGTCCTCGTCCACCCCCATCTGTCATATCGCGTACAGACAGCTCGAGTAATTCTCACGAGCGATTTACAAGCTATTTTCTTTGCACTTTATTCAGTGGGAATCTTCGCACCTGATCCTATCGACGCGAGACTGGATATTCAACTAGCAAGACCCGGGATGGAAATGAAGCTCACCTCGCGTACGGTGGCGGTGGTGACGGTGTCGGGTCCCTGGAAACAATTTCCACGGTTCTCGGGACCATGTTGTGCACGGTTGGCAGCGACAACGCGCTGCAGCTGTTGTTCAACCTAACCAGGTGACTAGGATTCAACTTGATGGCATCGTCGTAGCTGGGCGGCGCGTCTGCGACCGCCTCGTAATCCGGAGGCTTCTGCCTGGATCCACTGGAGGGTTCCTCGATGGAGATCACATGGATCGGATCGTCGATCTGCGAGGAGAAAGTTGCGAGTATGAATCATGCTCGGTCAACTACGGACACGTCAGGCTTGTCGCACGCCATCCTACGCGTGGTCTATTTCCAACTGAAGCGAAGATCGGGGGGAGGGTGAACACGAGGAACCCGGTGCTACCGTCAACGAACAGTCAAGCTTTTGGTCTAGCGGAGCGGACCGATAAATCGAATCGTCCGTCGTGTAACTTTACAGCATTATGCCCGAGCCGCAGGATATTAACCCCGAAATGGCATTCTTCTATATATATCGCGGGTCGTCTATAGATATCTAGCTACACGCTCGCCTCGACACTCTTTATAAAGTTCATAGAGCTAGCGGGACCTGTAAGCCGCGAAAGGGCGCGTTAAGACTGACGTATGGGGCACGGAGGATGGAAATAGCGTCGCGGTTATTCGAGGCTATAAGGAAACCTCCGGGGAAAATTGCATAATCGTTTTCGGGCTAAATCGCAAGGTGAATGACTGAAGCGAATGGTCGGGACCTCTTCGTTGAATCGGCTGTTTCATCGCGGCGGGATTCGTTAGCCGAGCGGGCTCCGTGGGATCGCGATTACACCGCTGGCAATTCGTCGAAGCACTGATGTTTCGTGGTTTTGGAATCGGCGGGATGGAGTTCGATCTTTCGGGGAAGGAGCGTGGCTACGGTGTATGACTTGCGTGATGAGCTGAGGGATGATGGACTGGAGATTATTTATTCTGTGATTGGTTGAGGGAGTTATGCACGTGGATCCTGGCTACTTCGTTGGCTTGAGTATCAAATGTTTTCTGGCAGAATTCAGATGAAATCGTGGCGATTTTAAGCTACGGAGGTTTAAGGCAAAGGTCCTGTCTCACTGTTAAGTTTGGGATTCTAGAAAATTTGTATTTATAATTGGATGACATAGCAATTCACGTTCTTCTAGAAAACTCTTGAAATTTCTTAATTCACAAACATTTAATTTTCGTCCTCGATTTCAGTGATCTCATTGATTCTTTCAAGAGGTTTCTTTGTACAGTAGTAGACGAAGGGAAGTTTGAAATTTTCTCTATTCAATACCGGACTTTGCTTATTCTCCGATGATGGGATATGACGGAAATGTCGAAAATGAATTGGAAAGTGATGTTGCGCTTCGAATTTCTCTTTTCTTACGTTCACACATGGATCAATCGAAACTGTATCGCGTATATGTGCATCGAAGGATGGTTGCTGACAAATATAGACACGAGCTTCCGGGTGAACATCCTTCCGGCGGTAGTTAAGTGCGCTGCAACTACCACCGACCTCCTTTATGAATCGACAGACCTTTGCATATCTATTGTTTCCCTTCGTGCAACGAAAGAAGAACGGCTGCTATTTTAAGCCGTGCCTCTACGCTATATCTATGCACCATTTAAGTGAACAAGAAAGGGAACGACTTTCTGGAATAAATGTTGATGCGAGCGACGTGTGACAGAGGATCTGGACGAAACTTCGCCGTGGACAAAAATAAAATAGAACCGTAGGAAGATGGGAGGACAAGGGAAAATCTTCTTCGAATGCCAGTCGGGATTCCGACTACTCGAGCGAAGGAAATACAATGATTCATCCGCGTGGTGCAATCACTGATTTCGATGAAGCATCGTGGCAGGATTTTTGTTGATTTAAATACTACAACGGGGTTGTATATCAATTTTATCTTGAACTATAAACGTTGACAGTAAGTCTCGTTAATTCGCGGTCACGTCCATCACGAATTTGCATACGTCATCGCGAATTTAAGGATCTCCGCGCGAAGATTACAGGTCTTCTTCTCGTCTTCCGGGGTCTCTCGACTAAAGTACACGCGGAGAAGGTGTCGGAATATTATTTCTACGGCGTAGTCCGTTCACAAGCACCAGTAATTGCGTCCAGGTTGTGTGCATTACACTATAGACAAACACTTCGCGATCTATAATAGAAGGTTGACCCAGATCGATCTGAAAACGCTGTAATCCTCGGAGGCTTCGACCAAGAACGGTCATTTCGAAACCCATGAATCGCGACGAATACTTTCTACGCTAGTTCAATTCCTCGGCGAGAAGAATAGAATCTCTGATGCATACCCAGCGCTTAACTGCTACTCGATTCACCCATTCGACTAATCGTACCGCGTCCCAAGTTCATCCGTTGCAGAAATTGCTCCAGGAGGAGCGACGCACGCGGAATTCTTCGTTTTCGTAATTTCGCGTGACCACCGAAGGCAGTTATAGCGAAGGTATGCAAAAGTGCTTCTTCGGTAACATCGTATGACAGATCTGACACGCATAGACTGAACAGACACTTTTCAGCGAAACGTTTACCGTTGTATTAGAATGAAATGAAGGCTTACCTGCGCTGTGATCGGATGATTAGTGTGTTGTGTGTGCATGGTTGCCCTACTTGGCGGTGCGTGCAGCCAACAACACATTGCGGCACATATGAGAAGAGCCCCCGCGATTATGCAAGCGACACCGACATATCGTACCGGTTCGACGTAGTTCTCCGCTAGGCCTAACCAGTTTATCAGGGCTCCAACGCAAAGGAGAACCATTCCGTACCTGTATGGACGCTGGGAACGCCGCGAATCCTCCAAGGACATCGCTGAAATCGCAAACACACCATTTATCAATTTTGCAAATTTTTCCTATCACATTTCGTTCGCTGCACGCCACGTGTCAGCGTGTTGCATGCACTTTGGAAACAAACGGATTCTGGTCTGCATTCTATTAAGAAGATTAGTTCTGTAACACGTATTTGGCGAATGTTACGTTGAAGTCTGCGGAATTGACAGATTAACGTGGAATTATGATTTCCAATGCGGAGACTCTGTGTTCTTTTTCGCTTGACCGAGGACTCCCCGATGAAATGCAATCATTGCCCTCTCCAAGCTCAGAATTCGGAACGGGAACCAATCAACGCGTTTCGCCCCTACAACGTGCCTGTCCCCCGGGCAAAACAAATAATTTTCTAACCAGGTACTGCCAGTACGCAGTCGAAGTTCAAAGTACAAGTATCTGTGATATATAGATATTTTACTCTCGTTGTTACTGTTAATACGCTTAGTGTTTGTTACGAATTGATGTGTAGTAATTTCCGTGCGCACCAACAAGAGACAACACTGAATCTCTGTTCTTTGAATCTGGGTTCTCGATATTGCGTGCGATATAATGTAAGAGGAAAGGTTTGGAGGAAAATTCAGTTTCCTCGAAAGAGATAATGTGTATTACCGGGAACGCGTCTGGGAAAGAGGATTGAAGAAGAAGAGAGTTTAGGCTATCGGAATGGGTGATAAATTTTAATAGATTTTTTTAAGGAATTCTGGGGAATATTCTGATTACATTTGCGAAGATTTGTGAAAAGTTTTTTTGCGTAGAATGAATCGAAAGCATGCTTTATTACATTTGCAAATATTTAATCAACAGGGGATTTCCTAGTACTGCGAGAGACAATTTCATAGATACACCCGCGTCGTATTTATAGGTAGATAATTTCCTACTTTCGTGCCTCAATTACGCTGTTGGTAGTCACGTTCGCGAAGAGTGACGTCTATTTATGGCGTTGGTCAATTTTAGAAAAGTAGCTATATATAACTACGGTAAGGATATTGCCACGTAACTTTATTTCCAGCTATCGCAGTATTGATTTGCGGTATACGCGATGACACGTATGTACGTAGTTGCTACTTTGAACTTCGTTTCAGATCACGCAGCCCGTGCTTCTAGTAGAATAGGATCTCTCTGCGGAGCATACATATAAAATTCTGCCTCACTTTTTTCGTCGAGTAACAGCGTAACGCGTCTCAGGCAACTCCAACGTGTGGCAAAATAATGGGTAATGATTACGCGTTCTTGGGCTGGCACCAAATGGTTCTCCAACATCGTGATTTATTAATCAACTGATATTTGCAAATATTACTGAATTTTCGCGTCACCGCAAATTTTGCAGTAAATTTAAACGCAATCATTTTACAATAATTCAAATAAAATAGAATGAGAAGATTATCTAAAATTATGATTCCTATATAAAGGAAGTTAAATTCTCGATCTCATGACCAAAAGTTAAATAACATCTGCTTCAAAGATTACAGAAGTATTTTGAATATAAGTGCGTGTTTTTGGAAATAAAGCGTAGACGTCACAGAAGGCAAAATAAATCTTGGCGAATATAAACGGTGACAGAATCATTGATTAGTCCGCACCTAGTAGGTAGAAGCAATGGAACTTATTTGTCGAAGTAGGTTAGTCGAACAAGGCACTCACTATTGGGTGCCATCAGAAATGACGTGGGATAGGGTCGAGAATTAGGTGGACCATAAGTAATAGCTTCTGAGGAAAAATTAACCGGTCGAGCACGCACTTCGATCCGCCACGTAGGCGATTATTATTCCTTTCAGCATCAAAGTGTCAGAGATTCCATTTATATACTGATTCGCACTCGAGGTGATCGATTACAATTAAAATATGATCTGATCTATCTTTGCGTTTGAGAGTTCTTGAAATTGAAAGGGGTATTCAGAGAAAGAGACCTTGCTAGCAGACAATTATTCCTCTGCATTGATACACGTATTATTATTATTAGATCTTGGAAGAAGGGTTTTAGAATTTATAGAGGTGTTCAATATCCATTACGTTGAATGAAAGCTAGTTTGGCAACGTAGGTCAAAGAATTCACCGAGTGAAAGTTAGAAACGGTTCTTTCCATTCATAGGTCCGGTATCCCCACTTCTTTTTGACCACGCAAGTGCTTTTCTAATGCGAAATAAGTTATACAAATTAATATTACAATTAATATTACCATTGGGTCATAGCTTCCCAAGTTTTAGCAAATAATACTCTCTTCCTCCGTTAAGTAGAAAATGCTCGCCAAGGACAGACGTGGAACTTCGAAAGAGTACCTACCTACCTCTTTCTTAATCATGAACTCTGTTTTTCAACATCGCGTACACGTAACGTATCTGCACACATTCGTATAAATATAAATTGGACAGGATCCTTGACACTTTTATGATGCTCCAAATTAAGAGCTGCAGAGCTAATTGCGCCCGATGTTTGAACAAATGTTGCGCGCCGGTTTGTTTGAAAGTTCAGTGACGCTGGTTACGATCAACGAAGTGCTCGCAGACCTCATGCAGAAGTATAAATCGATCAGCAGCGGGTTTGTTTTAAGTGCTAAAGAAATATATGCCCACACGGAGTAAAAGTCTATAAATATTCCCGCGGTGTACGAAAAGTAGGCTACGGCGAGAATGAATATACATACCGCGAAGGTAGGCCATCTCGGCATTAGCGATCGCTCGATCGATATCTGTCATTTCTCTGTCGTTGCTGCATGCTATTCTCGTAGTAAGAAGCGATAAAACATTAACGCGCCCATTTTACTGATGTTCTCGCGTTCTATAGGAAACCCGAACTATGCCCCGCGATAAGAATCGGGAGCAACTTTTATTCCCACGAATCAGGAAATTCGTGGCCTCTGGTGGAAAGGATAAGTACAGTAGCTGTATAGTGAACACGTGTATAATAACTTTTATAAGAACACAAGTACTAAGAAAAAGGGGAATTAAGAAACAGCGTGCCTTATCTGTTTGTAGCTTCAAAAGTAGCATTAAATTCTATAAAATTCCCTTGCGAATCCTTCTTACAATTAGCTAATATACTCAACTACTAAACAGAGTAAGTGCCAGAGGAGTAGTGACAGAAACAAACGATCGTGCGCGCAGAGATTAAGCAAAATGTAAGAAGAGTATCGAAAAATCCACGTACCTAGCGCTATGAAAAGATATAAGATGAAAAATATCGGTGACGTCTTACATTTTTAGTAAACTCAGCTTTTACTTCACTTCGTAATTGATCGAACTTATATACAATACGTAAAGACACTGTCCTGATCGGCAATTATTCACTGAACTGTGCTTTTAAACGCGGTTTCGCACTTATCGAAATCAGATATCTGCGAGGATCCATTCCGCGACAGGTACATGACGACAAACTGTCGATCAGCAACGAAGATGTCAGATTTCAAATCCGTGCGCATGGAGTGTTTGATTCATGATTTAGATACACTGATACGGACTCTCACGGGTACAAGCGTACGAGGAACGGACCAATGACCGACAGAATCGTTTGTACGAATCGAGTGTCTTTGTGGATACTTTACCATTGATTTCGTCCATTCTCTAATATGGGACACGGACACGCGATAATTCGCACTTCGATAAGCGTCACCACTTCCCGGACGACTAAAATACAGACGGGTCGATCTGCGGCACACAGAGTTACGTCTTTATACGGAGGATTACATCTGATAACGGGACAGAAATCATAAAGATAAGGGGATGGTATTTTTGATACTTATCGCTCGGTCGTCACAAATAAGTTTACCCAAATACACGCGCGACGTCTGCAAAGCCGATCCTTCTCTACGTCTAACGGATCTAGCGGATGGCATTGACGTGCATTTTCTTCGCTTCACTCTAGGCAAGGATAAGATAGAAGCGTGACGGATGTGCCGGGCGCGAAATAGAGCCCGACTTATATAGCCGCGACTTCTGGGACAACTTCTTCGATAACCTACCGAGAAACTGTTCCCATATATCCTGCCATGGGAAGCGTGTGGACGGCTACTGTGCCAGAAGAATCACGATCCATTACGCAAATGATATGTGAAAAGTAATCAGAAGCACCGCATCTATTCGAGTGGTTCGATACAAAAATCCCAGCATCGGTCTCAACGTCTGTTGTATAATTATGAAAATCCGACCCATTAATATGTACGTCGAAGGTTGAATTACCCACGTATCGAGAAAGATTACTCCACTCCCCTCGATCACCGTTAACTGCACTTCCTGGTCTCGATAAATATTCAAACGATCGCATGAGAATTTGCAACAGTGCTCCGCAATTATGCCCAGTCACGTGTATTTGCTAAAAAGCTTCTACGACACCGATAAGCCTACTTCAACTTGCCGAGCCTCTTACAATGCGATTAACATTCACTGCTAAATACAACTCTCGTTGTTTGAAGACTATTTTTGGCAGAAGAATCAACCGCGCGAGAATTTCACGCTTTCGAGACACTGTAGCACGAACAATAGAAGAATCGCGATGCTAATACGTGCGAACGTTCCCAACAGTAAAATGGTCCATGTGCTGGTCAGACAAGTTCTCCGTCACGTTCTATGCTTCGCTGTTCGTGCACCGTGCTGCAGCCAGGCCGCTATTTTCGATGCAACGGCAAACCTTCCAGTGATCTTCCGATGAGAATGAGAAAGAATTGATTAACCTTCGCGATGTTTACAGCAACGAGATAAAAATTCATGATCGGACGGCTGCGCTGATTAGGGGAACGTTCGATGCGTCGTACTTGCAAAACCTTCGATGTACGATACAATTGTGATTGATCAGTGCACTCATATGTTACACTGGGTGTATGTAGGATTATGGAAATGATTAAAAACAAAATAACCTTCTTAATATTTAACGACCGAAGATTGAAGGTCCTTGACGGGTTCGAATAGAAATTAGATTGAATCGCGGTTTTTTTTTTGAATATTAGTGCCTCGGGATTTACGAAATAAATTATAGTTTTATGAGTGAGAATTGGAATATAAAGTTTAAAGCGTTAGATATAAATATACGTCGGTGTTTAATGATTAATGAAGAAGGTAATGGGGTTCTTAATTTATGTTCGTGGATGAGAGACCTAGTTTCGATCATTCAGAGGATTTTTGTACGCAAGGTGGTTCTTGAAACTGGGCTAGGCTATAGTTACCTTTCAAGTTAGAATAGAGAAAAATACTCGAAGGGAATTGAACATTTTCAAATACAGTAGTAAAGAGGAGTATTGATTTATGTAAAGAAAGTGCATGGCTTCATTTAAACGACACTGCTTCTACACACTGCAAGTGCGCCGATGCACTGTTTAAAAATCAATGCAGATATAGAAAGACAGAACTCGCTAAACGCTTCTCTCTAATCATTTATAGTTTTCCTCACTTCGAAAACAGCTGTAATTGAACAAACACCCTGGAGTTACCTTTTATGTATTTCTCTGACACGTACAGCTGTATAGACACGATTTTAAATGTGCACGACAGATTTTCTGATTAAGATGACAATTCTCGGAGTTGTTGAATCATAAGTGAATGACCAAACGGAACTAATAAGGAAGCTACCGTCTGCTCTTACAGAATTATTGCAATATCTCGCCTAAATTTAGTAATTGCAAGCAAAGTTATATTTATGATGATAATAATATCCCGTAAATATTGCATAGTTTATTTTAGATATTTTACAGAGGCACAATAAATGTGTAAGATACCGTTCAACTTTTGCTCGTAGTCGAATTAATGGAAAGCATAGTGGGAGTATCACGCACCCCAGCGATAGTCGTATCTAGAGGCTTCGATAGAAGTGGGGAAAAAAGTTCTAATCTATGATAGGAGTTGTAGGTTACGTGTAAATATTTGCTTATCTTCAACGATCCATAGCGCACGGTACAACGAATTTGCACTTATGCGTGGTAGTTGACGGCGCGCCGTTTTATCGCGACGACCAAAACCGGAGGTGCGGATTCCGCCAAGTTAATCCCATCGATGCGTATCAATTGTACAGAAACTGCAATATCTTGGCTCGATATCTTTGCTCTTGATTACTTTTAATTGTCGTTTAACCTCGAGTTGTCTGCTCGAGGGGCACGCGATAATTTACACAGCAGTATCTTCCTACATGGTGCAACGAAATAAATATCGCAAAATAACTAGAAGAGGCTAAACCCGTTCTTGGTTCAAGCAAAAACATCGTCGAAGCAGTTTACATATATACATTAATGTATTTAACGTCGATAGGCGAACTCCATTATACATTAGCACGTCGTATCGGAATAATATACACTTTATTTTTCAAATATAGCAACGCTTCCGAGTGGAGCCTGATATTAAAATAATAACCCTTGCGTTGGTTAGCCATCCGCATGATAACGACACAGTGGTAGTCGCTAGATGGAAGATAAATCCTTAAGTTGTGCGCAACGTATTAGCGCGCCTGATAGATCGGAATAAGCGAAGCGTATTTGTAATAACAACAATGACAATGTATACACGAATTAAGAGTAATTTATTTCGTTCGGGCGCCAGTGCACGCACGCAACTTCGCGATCTCTCGCTCTACGATCCACAGAAAGGGTGCCGTTTTATTTAAAAGAAATTACTTGCATTATTTTTTCCAGCTGCGGCGGCCGCGATGGAAAACACCGGTTCTCGTTAGATTTATCGTAGTCAGTTAAACAACAATCCCTTATTGAAGAACATTACTGGTATAAGACAATGCAATACTCAATTCCAAATCAAACATAAACTACCCTATCAAGCATTATCGATGTTCAAAGAATGAAACATAATCCAAATACACAAGATACGTTCCCTGTAATCTGTAAATGCTGAAAATAGGTTTTTATCATACATAGTTTTCCAATTCTACAATCACTATCAACAATAGAAATAGACACAAATAGTTAAGACAATCTCACCGAACAAGCGTAAACACTGTAAGTGCACGAGACTGATCCAATACGCTAGGTAAAGGTTATTAGGTTAATCAGGAACTAGGCTTAAGAGAGTATATTTTGTCTAAGTACATTGATGTATTAAGACTACTTATATATATTATGGACATACTGTTATTTTCTTAATAATGTTTACTATTTAAAAAAGAAGGTTCTCGTTAGATCACCGAAGTTAAACATCACGGGGCGTGTACTGGGGAAAGATGGGTGACCGGGGGACCACTTTTTCTGTCGGTGCGCTGCTGCTGCTGGGAGTCGAAGGAGAGAGAGGAGGGGAAAAGATGGGACACACACTATAGTTCGTTGGGAAATACGTAGGAGCAGTACGTTTGAAACGTCATCATGTTTAAACACAGGAAAAACAATAATAAATAAATAAATACTTGCATAGAAAAAACTCCCTCGGGAAAAATTTCAATTCTGCTCACGTTTCCATTGCCTCGCCGCATGCGCGCCGTTACTGTGTTTCTACATCGCAGATAAACAGCGAAAAAAATTGATTCCTATGTTTGTCTGACGGACGAGGCAAACAAGCACCGACAAAAACATCGGTGACGAGGTGTTCGATTTATAGTATCATTTTCACTGGAGAGTCTATAATAAGACGTAAAAATGCAATTGGATAGATCGAACGCGTTCCACGTATAGGAAAGTGCTTGAAGCGCGAGTTAATTATAGGAACTACACTTGGACGTCTGTTGATATCTATTTTCGTTTATAAAAAAAAAAAAGAAGGAAGCAGAATTACTCGCGATTGGTTATCACTGTCGCGTGCACGGTTACCGATTGTTCGCCTGTTCCGCATGGATATCGAAGAATTCGCGGCTTACGATATTCAAACGGCGACATTCTGGCCAGCAACACGTGCCGCGCAGGAAACATGATATTCTCGATGCGAGAAACGTGATCGAAATTCAACCGCCTGTTGACCGAATTGCTGAGGATATTCCCGCCTCTAAATATTCACTTCGCGAGCGAGGTGTTTTCAGAATCGCAATCGCTGTTCGTCCGGGGCCGCTAATTTATCGCGACCAGCGGAATGTAAAAACAGAAAAAGGAGTGTATCGTTCGTTCTTCGCGTGGAGGGATAAAAATCGAGCCATGTAACGTGTAATTGAGCTCGATAAATGTAGTTCCAAAGGAACACGTGTCTGAACTATGTTAGCCGGGGCATCCACATGTAGTATGTAAATTATAGCTTATTACGTTGCAGTAGCCGGCTTTAAAGTATACTTTGTTTACAGGAGATCGATGAATACCTGGGACTATTGCGTTGGGTAACGTTCCCTCGATCATGATGGGATCTTCTTAAAAAATTAAATTTCTCGTGCCCGCCACTCGATCATTCGCTCGCTTCAGCATCCTCCTTGGAATCATTCTTCGAGTTAAGAAACCACACGGGCAATGGGACTGTTTATACATTGGGTGGTATCCTGATCGCAGGAGAGCTACCAACTTCTCCGGATTGCAAATAGAATTGATTGGAGAGGAAATTATTCCGTGTTTTAATGAAATCTGTCTTCCAGCGACTGTGCTTTCCTACAAACAAAATAAAGCACTTGCAACGTACAATTGAGGACCTTGCAGCAAGTGGGGTGCAGCTCCATCTTTACCATCTTCGAGTAAATTAGAAAAAGTTGTTTATAAAATTATTGCTTTGACTTAATATTAAAAAGAGAACGCTAATTAAAAATATATATATATTTTCAGATAATAAGTAGTAGTTGTTCAGTTGATAAGTTTCTATTTCTAATTTTGGCGAAAAAATATTCTATAAGAAAAATATTAATATTTATACTTTTATTTATTTGCAATAAATCACTCATTTGCTATCGCATTTGCACTAAACCTGCATCAAACGATGTAGATCTTTTTTTACGTATATTACCCGTCATAACTCAAAGACTGTAAAAAAAATGGAGCTGCACCCCTCTTGCTGCAAGGTCCCCAATTGTAATTTTCCCCTTTAAATAGAACTAATTATTTTCTTGAACAAGTCGATATTTTTTGCTCATTTGCGTATAAAAATATTCACACGCGAAGGCTTAATAAGCGAAAAATGGAGACACACAGAGAACGTAAATCTACACGGGCAATACGTCTTTCAAATACTCAATGCCTTGCCAATTTTAACTAAATTCAGTTTTCAAACATTCATATTCTAATACTCATTATTTTTATAACCGTTAAGCGTACCATTAACTGCACTAAATTAACTGCACTGAATTTCATTTCAGCAAGACTGCAGATTTCGCCAGTGCATCGCTGCAGCCAGAAAACTACTACAGCAAAAGGAAGACAGAGCCTCTTAAGGGTTTTGTTTCGTGCAAAAATCACGCGAAACAAATCAGGATTTCAACTTTAAACAGCCGCCATTTTGTTTTAAATTAATATTTGGAAAAATTCTCCCCGCCAACCTGAGCATACATTAATATACTAACGAAATCTTTTTAGTTTTTTGATTTTAGATAATCTGGTTCCGAATGGCAGTGCTCACCGCAAAACCAAATTTTTAAAAATGCTTCTTGGATGTCGGTTGTTACCTTCTTACAAACCTAAATATTTTTCTACGAAAAAATTACCAAATCTTCTCTAAATATTACTCTTTTCAGCGCGAAAAGTTTTGTAAAAATACACGCTTCCGCTTCTTCAAAAAAAAATCACAAACATTCGCCTCTTTTCGGCCGTCTGACTAGGTATAACCCCTTAAACAATGCAGCATTCCCCTCTACCAAATTTTCCCACCACCTCGCACAAAACAGTTACAGTCCAACGTACTCCCAGGAACCATCAACCATCAAGCATTCTCGAAGGCAGCCAAAGCACAGCTACTCGAGACGCTAATTTCGAGCAGGCGAATCAGTAGTGGAAACGATCCCTCCCTGCGTCCCTTGCTTATTCGTCGAATAAAGCCCCGTTTGGCTCGACTCTTTCGAACGTGCACGATCATTTCCAGCGACGAAGCTCACGAGTCACTAATAACTCGAGGGGACGCGGAGGCATGTCGGCAATCGGGCCGGATCACGCGCAACAGCCGCGTTCGTTCTCCAAAAAGCAGCGGAGTGGAAGGAATATTTCTTTCGTTCCACCGTGCATCGTGTAACGCGCGATATCAGCGAGCCTGCCAGACGGAAAATCGATCCGCCTGCGCTTTCGCGTGTTTCGCGTGCTTATCGCCAGCAGCCGAGACGGGGGGCTCGGGTGCCGTACGTTTTGCCACTTTTTTTTCTTCTCTATATTTAATACGAACGATCCCCCATCATAAATTATGCATGCATCGCGGCAATCCCGCTGGCGGGGCCTTTCGAGCCAGCCGAATGTGTTGCGTCAAACTTGGCTGCAACTGTTACATGGCTACCGGTTACACGGGTTAACCTTAACCCGATTTCGCACCTCGCCGCGAACCACGATAAATAAACGATCAACTGTACGCCAGCCTAACTGCACAGGCTAAATTGCCCATTAAATATTTCACGGCCCGCGCGATCTGTACCGTTTCGTCTGTTGCCGTTCATCGGTCGCGAGGGAACTGAAACTTCTCTGCAGAGACTGCGGTTCTCTCCATTATTCCAGTGACTGCGCGACGTTAGAAAAGAGGGGGTTGCATTTGCGGTACGAAGTTCGTTTGTCCATTTCGACTGTTCCGCGGCAGAGGATTCCAGCTACAAACTGCAAACGACGAGGGAATTTCTGCTGACGTACAGTCGTTTAATTCCACTTAAATTCTATTGTATTCTGACGTCCTCTGTTCATTAGCTTAATAATCATTATCTTGTAGAAATTATTTCGCTGTACTTTATGCCTGTTCTACCAGTCGAGATTCAGGAAAGCTTGCTTAACCCGGGTATGTACGTCATTAGCGTTGACGTATAGGATGGGCCGCAATTGTATTAAGTGCTTAAGTGTTTAACAAGCATCGAGAGTTGATATAGGAATCTTTGTAACACGTAATCGATGTTCTCTTTCAATGGAAACCCTGTCATATTCTCGATCCTTTGAATTGCAATTTTCACTTTCAGGATTTCGCTGAGGAAATTTTTTGCACGTTCCATCGAATTTGCGTGTGCTACAGACTTCGTAGCGAAGGAATCGTGAAGCGCGAAGATGCGTTAGAACAGGGGTCACTGAAACTCCTGACGCATTTTCTGAGGCCATCGCAGCACCGTGAAAACGATGGAGACAGGCGAGGCAACGAAAAAATGTACGTACGATTGCGAGCGGTCGATACAGCTAGGAAGAAAAAGCAACGCCTCCACTGAATCACTCGTGATGTCCGTCGCGACGTTCGTGTGATGCGAACAAAGAAACCGATCGTTAGCTCCGATGAATGATTTACGATCTCGCGAACGATATTACGCGAGAGTTGAGCGTCGAAAACAAAAAAGGATTAATTAAAAGTAGACGGTTAAGTACGCAGGCGAGGAATGCGTGGGGCAATGGTTTTGCGTCATTGATATTAAGCGAACTTATCGCTACTTCATAGACTCAACATAAACAATCACGCCTCGACTCAGACTTCTCTTAACCCTCGGTTGTCACACCTACTTTATCGAACGACGTTGTCACACTGGGTCAATTTCACCTTGAGAATTTTCAATCAGTTGTTATTTAAAGACTATTCGTTAAATTAAGTCTGAAAAATTCTGAGATAAAGTTTCAATATTGTAGAATATACCTACTGGTTATAAGAGTATAAATAATATATAAAGTATGGGTATTAGGCTTAAGTACATTGTAAAACAGATAAAAGTAAGGATGTAGATGTGAAAACCAAACAACCTTCTTTGTAATAGGCTGTGAGCCTGTAGTACAAATAAACTTATTATTATTATTATTATTGTAGAATATATGCCTAACGTTGAAAATTGACATTCAAAGTGTCAGCATGCTTAAATTTTTTTTGAAGCAATAACAGTTCCGACAAAAAGTTTTTTGCTTAAAAAATTGCAGGGTCAATTTGATCCAGTGTGACAACCGAGGGTTAATACCGCCTGTCCCTTCGAACTTAGCGCTCGTGGCAATCTGCGATGCGGACAATCGAGAAGCGACCGTGGATCTCGAGGATTATCCTAGCAAAGGACACTAACAACGCCGAGCACCACGTGTTAAACGGTGAGTTATAACTCGCTGTAGAAAGAAACGCATAAAGTATCCTGTCCACAGGTAAAATTTACGTGAATTCATTAGGAATCGTCCTTCGCACCAACTCTTTCCGTCCACTCTTTCTGTCTCACTGCTACTTTCCATGCATTTTATGTCCTCATCTCCTGCGATTTGAATATTTTCTAGAATCCTCATTTGCGCTACTAACTAAGTCCTTCTGCTGTGCAATAGTGTGTTAACAATCATCCTAGCCTTGAAGATCAGTGACGGAGTACGAATATGTGAGAATTTGCAGCTAACTTTATCCCGACGTGGCTTTTCAGTCAGCTGTGCGATTCCCGCGAGAAAGGAAGATCCATTCTCGTCTAGCCCTCGACGCTGAATTCTGCGAGGAAACGCATCGCGCGAATTTGAACGGGTATCGGGTAAAATTGGAGCACGCGAAAGAGAAAAGTCAGTGAAAGTGTGTTGCTGTCGCGCGGGATGTACGTGTTTTCCAACGTGTGTACACGCGGGTATTTTTTCAACCGTCGATTCCAGGCGTGTAGTTTAAAAACATAACTCGCGTGCAGGCTATGCGTTGTACATAGCGAGCTCGCGAAACCATGCGGGGATTGCGACATAGTGAACGGCCTTTCGCGATTGTGCGTGAGTCGCGAGTAAGTCTCGCTTTTCTCGCTCCGATTTTTCTACAACTTTAAGAGAACGGTGTCCGATCGTGTTTCTCAGGACGTTTCTCAGGAAAAGTTGAATTTACGATTCTTGTTTGATCTATGCTTGGAGTAGTCACACCTGCCATTAGGTCACAGGCAAACCACAATGGTATTAAGTAATAACGAGCGTAATACCATTATTGAAGTCCTCGCGTATTCTAATGAATCGCAGAAGAAAAAAAATTGATTTACAAGTGGTCGCTACGCACTCGACGAGTGCAGGTTGTCAACTTGATTAAATTATCGTGCCGGGTCTAATTTCATTTTCCAATTCGACCGGTTCGCGCCTCAGCGTGCTTTCATAATTAGCTGATAATGGCGGGGTCAAACTTGCCGCATTTATCACTGGCTCTGTGACAAGCCTGTAGTAATTTATAGTTAGAATAGTCGTGGTACAATATTGTTAGAGGTAATTTGTTCCATTACAGGCTCTCGCAGAGATGCTTCAGTGTAAGGCGAATGGCTGTGTCGAATATGTACTGAAGAATTGTGCTTCTTGTTTCGAAGTGTTAATTTTTGTTTTTACATTTCGGGAGAGATAAAAACCATTGCACACAACCGAAGTAATCAGTGGTAGCTGTAAATCAATGATTAATCTACATTTGTCACGATGCCCCGTTTAATTAAAAGCGAGCGTCCGTTCGAAACATTGCACCCAGCTTATAGTAATAATTCTTCCTGACGCGTGGTATCACCTGTGTATCGTCGAAGTTAACGCGCTTCCAAGATGTATCCATAACAACGAGAACAAAAAAAAAACCCGCCGTGTGACATTCGCGTTTGAATCTGTACACAAATTCTCAAACCGTTTCTTCCATCCACAACACTGTCAGGCGTTCAAACATCGGCGACAGGACGGATTTCAGGGACGCGGCAAAGCAAGGTTCAATTAACAACCATTTTCCCGATAATTAAGAAGAACAGAGGACAATTCCACACGAGACCGAGGAAATAGAAATTGAAACCTCAGACGTTCATTATTCTATTTCGATGTAAATAGAATATAATAGACGCAAGTTTCCGTCGCAATTTTAAACAATTATCTTCCTTCTTTTGAAGCGATAACACAGCTACGTGTTGTTTTTAAAAGAACCACTGCAAAGCTGGTCTTGGCTCCTGCGTCAGCCTGTACTTCCCTCGTGGATCGATGATTCACTCCCAAATAAGATGAAAAGTGATCAGCCTCGTGCTTCTAAGAATATCTGGGTATCGGCCAGACGGGCGCACGGTCACGTGTAATCTGGATGAATGAATTTTCTGGGGCCTTTTAAATTCGAATGCCAATAGAGTAAATCTCCGTGGGTGAGTCATTTCTGCGGGGTATTCCTGATCGTCGCCGTACGACTGACTGAGAGACGTTGACGGCGATCCACGTGTCTTCGATCCAACGGACTCGCAATTACGAGCTGGCTAATTTTTATTCGCGTTTCTTGCCGCGCAACAACTACAGGGCATTTATGCTGGCTGAAAGGGGGGAGAAACGGTAAACCGGTGCGAGAATGGAAAAGGATTTACGGTGATCACGATTACCGGTTCGCAAGTAGAATGTAGCCGTGCTTAGACGGCCAATCCCGCTCGCCGATCAGACCTGCGCCGACACACGCCTCCGGAACAGGAGACGCTTTCAAAGTCAAACATCAGAAAATCTTTACATTTTTTACCGTCCGTTCATTATTATGCAGATACTATCAGGCTGCTACGATGATCAAGCGTGTAACTAGTGATTTACTGTGACAAAAAATTGCGCACACCTAGATGCCGCGATTTTAACCAACGACAATTTACAGAAAAAAACGTAGCTTCCGGGGAATATAATTGAAATGTTTTGATGAAATGGAAAAATTAATAGGAAAGGGTATTTATACTGTAAAGTAATCGGTAGAAATAGTCTTTACTTACTAATTCTAACTAGGTATACTTTATCTGCTGGCGTCTTTCGGCAGAAGTGAAATGAGGCATTGAGAAAAAAATTAACATTACAAAAAAATCAATTTTCCCGATTTTATATGATTAGTACAGCTTAGTGGAATACGCTGTTGCTACTCAATTTCGCAAAAAAGTGTGGGTTAGTGCGATTTTGCTCTGAATGCTTCAAATATAAACAATAATAATATGAAGATAATGAAGTACGTATTTTGGGAAAATTTCTCTGACGTAACTTGGAGGTTTATAGAAAAAGTTATTATTGGCTGAGCTCAGACACTTTTTCTAACTCTGTGTGTAGAGCAAGTCAATTTGCTTGTTGGAATATTGAGTGTGTCGCAGCTGCAACCCGTGATATTACGAATTTTCAAGAATGATGATATCGGTGAAAATGTGTTTGAAGCATACAGTGTTTGTGTTCTTAACCCGTGTTTCCAGTAACCTGTATCCAAATCAAGGAAGTAACAGTTGCTGGTATTTCTTATCCCAATTCGTCGTAGACTGATGACGATATATTAATTTGTTTTTACCAAGAACGACTCGTCTAGGAAGCGCTTTCTGGAGCATATAAATAACTACTCTCTTACACGGTGTTTTCAATTACACAATACCAAAGCGTTTCAATCTCTTCGTTATAGGTTCTTCCATTTCGATTTTGCAGGATTTATCTGCTATTCTTCTTTGTAAAATATATTCTCCGCAGAAATTGTAATCTTTCACTTGCCAGGTAAGGTTTTGTTTTTTGAAAAGAAACAACGAAAACCTACTTCGATTACAGATTATTTCTCTCGAATAACAAATAGGTTTAAGTTCCATTTTGAGAACTATTAATTAACGAAGACTAGTACAATTGTAAACACATGCAGTATTTCACAAGATCCTTTCGTGCTGGAAAATTCGAAGTTAGTATCACGTCGGAGTATTCAGTAACGGAGATAAGAAATTATCTGCCCGAAGATTATTTGATAATCATGTTGTTGTAGGTCAGTGAAGTCGCCTGGTATCAGTTCAGAGAACTTCTACGACTCGGAGATCTCGAAAGAAATACGACACAGAAAGAAACAACATTCATGTGACTAGACACTTGTGCACCAAAAAAAGAAGCCCCCTATTCCATCCTACATCTGTCTTCTCGACGTTTGCATCTCTTATCTTTCCAAATTCGTTGCTCATAAATTCAGCTCTTCCCCGACAATCCACCTGAACCTAAATGAACCAACCTATCCTCCCAAAGCCCAATCACCAAGAAACTGCACGAGAATCGTGAAACGATGCTAGATCATCCACCCCAAAGGGGCTTCTACAGGCCTGAAATTCGTCAGAGAACATCGCAGGTACATCATTGCCCTTTAGAGCGACCAACCGTCGAAGAGAACGGAGGGACAAGGAGTGAAGCAAGTCGTGTCTATTGCAGACCCTCAGCTTCTGTCTCCGGTATTCGTCATCAGGGTCACGGAATGAGAGTATCGCCCGACTGGAACCTACCTGGACAGATCGTGGCAGATGAGGGCCGTTGAGCGACGACGATCCTCGCTTCTCACACACGAAACTTCACACTCACTGTATATAGGGCGTTCGCTTGTCGAGCTCTCGCTTCTCCTCTGTGCATCTGGAGATTAATTAAAACGATAGGGGACGATCCTGCACGGGGGGCCAACCACCCACGTTTCAACGCACCAAGAGAGCGCAGCTCCCACACGGAGTACTCGCCGCAGACTGACACGGTTCCCGGTTCTGAACACTGTCTAACCCACACTGCCAGTTTTACCGCTCGAGTCGGGTATGGGTAGAGCGCGTGTCATCGATGTGAGCGCAGACGTAAGGTTCCCCGTCGCCGTCCCGCCGTGACAACGCCGATCGCGTTTCTTGAGCGCAGCTGTACGAACGTCTCCCTCTTTCGCTCTTTCCGACCGCTCTGCCCAAGACAAAGTGGTTGCATCTGGCTACGAGGGACATAGGAACGCCCACGGTTGCTGGTAATTATGCAACTTTGGTGCTAGAATAATAAGCAGCGTTGTGGAAAATGAAATCTGCGAGCTTCGAGTGTGTGGGACGCCAGGCTCGGCGCCGGTAGAGTAGCTCGTAATTTCTGATGGATTTCTGAGAAATTAGAGTTAGCTTATTGTCGAATGGTTCGATGTCATGTAGATTTGAAGGGTGGATGTGGTAAATGGTTGATTGGTGCACCTGTTACACGTTTGGAGGGTTTTTCGGTGTGGGCTGACTCTGGTTGACTTGCACTACTTAAATGGTTTCGCTGTTATGTTAATGTTTTCCGCGTGTTCCGAATGGGGGAAGCTTTTGTTGATTGTTTCTGGTTAATCTGTGTTGTAATGGAAGCGAAATTATGGGCAATGGAATTTGTAAGGAGGTAAAGTGTTACAATAATGTAAAAGATATCGTAGGGGAAGTACCTTTTGATTTTCTGTTAGTTTGAGGGCGATGTAGGTTATTACAGTTTATTAATTCTAAATCCTAAGCAGATTTATAGTTCTAGTCACTAGTTTACTCATCTCATTCTTATGCACAGCTTTTTAATTAAGGGGACACAGGACTATTGGACAGGTAAAATCGGTGGTTTCTTTTCTGTCGGATTGCATAGGTACCAAGTAATCATTATACTCGTACTTTTCACAGTTTATTGTGAACGCATTTCCGAGTAATTGCCAAAAAAAATATTGTCGGAATGTTGAAATTTGTTGAAATTATTAAGCGCTGAAAATGGGCCTGCGTAGTGCGCGAACCAATCATCTGCAATCAAAATGGTTTGGGGTGAGTAATTTGTACACCAAAATCTACAGCATGAAACTAGACTGGCAAATTTAAGAAACAATTCTAAAAGTTACACATGAATCAATTTTACCCCACATTTTTACGGAAGAAAATCGTCTTTAATCGTTTACAAAAAAATTGACAAACATCCAATGTTGATGCGGAAATCCCATGCTATAGAGAAAGGAATTATACACCTCCAGTTAAAATTTCAAGTGAAAATATTCATTCATTCGAAAGTTATGATGTACACGGTGATGTTCGGTGTTTAAAAACGTAATTTCGAGATAAACGGCTTCAAAGTTTAAAGTCCCTTACACCAATACCACTCGGGGCCGTCAAAATTGGGGTAATGTTGACAAAAACGACAGAAGCAGGTTGTTAATTGAAAAAATTGATCGTCACGTAATAGCGACGGGTTTTTCGTACAATAAATGCCCTTGCTTGATAAATGACCAGCTTGAAAAGTGTAGATTCGAGAAAAAAAGTTAATCCGCGTTTAACTTCAAACCTCTGTGTAACTTCGTTAATATTTCGAAATTCTCAACAAAAAACTTCAACAGAATACTTAAGAACCTTCATACTAATAGAAAATATATTAAAAAATCTATTCTTCGAGCGAATACCTTCTTAATTCGTTTCACTACTGTACTATTCTTGTACACCGTTCTCTCCACGAAAAGCTTCTGTTGAGTACTTCTTATTAATGTACGTTAGAATAAAAGTAAAATTATAAAGTAACTGAACTTTAGTCACAAAGATAGCAAGCAACGATGGAATCGCCTTCTCGATGACGCAAATGAAGCATCGTCTGATTATAAAACTGGTAATAGGAATTATTTTCTTTCACGATGGAGTGATTTGAAGCAAGTGTACAATTTAACTTTTACTAACACTGTACTCACTCATTTCTCTTCCCTACTGTAAACAGTGGGCAATTAAGTTGGTTTCGATATATTCGCCTGACACTGACCGTCTGGAACCACTTAAGTCGTTTCTCGCTCATTCTGCTATTCTTCTAGATTGTTCTGGTTCTCATTGTGCGTACTCTAGCGATCTATTCCGTGAGCCTTTCGGTTCATATTACAATAGCAATCTTCCACGTCAGCTCTCTCAATCAACAAACTTTTATTCTCGCGGCACAAGTGTATTAAAGTACAGATAGGCCAAAAATTTCCAAAACCGTTTTAAAATACTTTTTCTCCAGGAACAAAACTGGATATGCTAATCTCGTTGTATATCCCCCCCATCAGAGGATCCAGTATCAACTTTTTATACCGTACCACTTACAATTCTTTCCCCCTCGCATTTTGCACATCTGCCTTAAATAGGGCTCGTGTTAACTTTCAACCTTTCAACGAACTGTTATGCATTGAGCGC
This sequence comes from Andrena cerasifolii, assembly GCF_050908995.1. Classification (NCBI taxonomy): domain Eukaryota; kingdom Metazoa; phylum Arthropoda; class Insecta; order Hymenoptera; family Andrenidae; genus Andrena; species Andrena cerasifolii. Next base: position 4,028,096 of record NC_135126.1, on the reverse strand, counting down.
CAATACGAAACGAAGGTGTGAGTGGGATGACATCACGGGACGGTTTATACCAGTTTGGCGAATTTCATGTGCTCGCGTAGCATTGACAAGATGTCAATCGGGCTCAAGAACGTCAGGGGACATTAATTTCACTTTATTGTCTATTAACGCTTCCCGGTTGACCCGCGACGGCCTTTGATTAGAACGGAGACGCCGAGAGTTTCTCGCGCGATCAGACCGATAAAAAATAGACAACGACACCGAGAGTCGGATTCGCTGAACGATAAGAGGCTGGGAAACGTTTCAAGGCAACCAGTTGCACGGTTCGCGGCTCGATCCGCATCGCTTGCACGTATCAGCTTCGCCTGGAACAACGGTACAATTAACGTTCTCCAGGCGAGACGATTCTCTCGTGTTCTTCATCTATTTATAAGAACTCCCAGAGGATCACCTGGATCGCAAATTGCCGCCTATAAACGCGATGAATCGTCCAACGCAAGCAAGTCGAACTATTTCGTACGGCATTAAAGTTAGAAAAACATGGTCGTCGTTTGTGTTTAGAAATTATCGTACACTTTGAAGCGTGGGCCACTTCTATATCCTTCGATGGGGTCGTACCACGACTCTCGTTGAAATTCGTAGCATGCATCGCAACGAGTTCAACGTAACAACTGGGCAACTCTGTTTTCTGCCTCTTGCAAAATTGTAATTTGAAGTGGCATCGTGCGGACCTGCCAAGAAGAGTACGTGATATGCTTGAGGGTGTTGCTACATTTGCGAAGACTATGGTTTCCTGGTCGTTAAGGGGTCAGTCCACTGTGAAGTCGGGAAAAAATTGTCATTTTTTAGGATTTATTTTTTAGTAAACGGAATGTCCACTGTAAATAATGTTTTGTCTACTTATTAATACACTTATTGACAGTATAAAAAAGCTATTTTTTAATTTTTAACTGTTTGTTTTAAATATATATCGCACTGATGTGAGCGCTTTCAGAAAGCGATGTAGTGCTGGTGCAGGCGATTCCGGGAGAAAAAAATCAAAGTGTGTTGTAATCATTATGAGTCTGGTTACCGCCGGAAGCAGGATTATTTTTACTGATAAAAAATTAACAAAATAGCGGAGGTTTGAAGTTTAAGTGTCGCAGTACGGTGAATTTTTAATCATTTTGCCTTGTGAAAAGTATGAAATGATTAATCAAAAAAGATTTCCGTGGTCCCGGCAGTAGCCATTGATGTACTGAATAACATGTATAAATTTCAGACTGACTGGTCAAACTGTTTTTTTTTTTGCAATCACCTGCACCAGTTGAAAAATATTTTGAGATAATCGCGTTTAAAGTTTTAAAACAAATTAAAAAAATTCTTTTAATTCTTTGTATAATATAAGATTAGCTTAATAAAGACCAAAAAGATTTATTGCATTATATGTTGAATCTACGGAGAAACAAATCTTGAAAAATAGCTTAATTTTTCAAAACGTCACAGTGGACTTAAATCATATACAACGTTCTTTAAATGTCTGAGTTGCGACGTGATGATCTGATTCTGCAAATGTTATACATTAAGATTATTAGTTGTTAGTTAATAAAAAAAGAAGGTTAATAAGATTGAATATGAAAGTCGAAAGCCAATTCGTTTCTCGTACTTTGAGGAGCGAGTGATAAGGTATTTTTCATAGCCCACGATGCTGGTTAATTTCTGTGCTGTGAAAGCACCATCGTTTATCTTCCCAATGCATCGAACGTCCATTTGATTTTGCTTCGACTGTAGGGCTGAGCGCCTCTCCTTGCGCATGGGCATGACTCATTTCGACTTGTCGGCGAATAATACATTACTCCATTGTTCCTCTGCCCAATTAACGTCTGAAGTATTCTGCATTTCCCCTGAACTTAATAGCAGTTTCCTTCGGCGCGGCGGCCACTCCCCTGCGTAATCTCCCGGTGCGAAGCTTTCTCTTCGCTGTCGTTATCAATAAACTCGGTATTAACGATGCACGAACTTTCGCTGTGGTTTCTGATCTCTTTAAAAAACGATTCAGGTTCCAAGTGGTTGTTATTGGAAAGTTTGGACATTTTCGTTTTAGAAGAAAATCCTTCAACAGCGAACGTCTGCTTTAATATATGAATAACGTTGAGCTGGTAGTTCTATGAAACATTCTACTGGTTTATGTCTTCACATAAGTCCTGAGATTTCGGGATATCTTAGTGTTGAAATCAAAGGAATAAATTCAGAAATGATTTGATGCAAATTTTGCCTAACACCACTAACGAAGGTAAGTCAATGTATGCAAATCGATGCCTCGAGCAATTTAAGTTGATTGGCGCGTGGTTAATGTTATTAGAACACGAATTACAGTTTCCGTTTTAACTATAGCTGAAAAGAAGTGTGAGCAGGCAAGAGAACATAAAGGTTTAGCCAATAGGTGGCTGTACTTTAAACAGCAGTGGCACGATTATTTATAAAAAAATAACGGAGTCGTTTGATACATCTTGATGATGAATATAGAGAGGGTTTCCAAGCTTGGAAGACATCTCTTGGAATTCTCTTGGGGTTCTATGCTACTTTGAAACATCAAATGTTTTTAATTATAAATCTTCATGAATGTCTGATGAAAAGTAGGAAAGTTTTTGTAGTTATAAAATGGACGTTTATTTCATGTATTCATATATATTATCTACATACATATGGAATCGATATTTATCTAAATCTGCTGCCACAGAGTTCTTAATCGCCAAAAGGATTTCTAGTAACAATCAAAGATATTGAATCACACTCGCCTGACTTTGATGGGTGTCACGAAAGTTCCAAATACATCGAATGACCTGGAGCACTTACCTGAAAGGCACCACGTAATGCGACGCAGATAAAGCAACGCCCCAATGTTTTATCTGTGATAGCACGATCGAGATAAGAAACAATTTCCTCTGCTGCAAAATATTCTGATCAACCTGCATTTACAGATAATATTCTTGAAAACAGAAAGCAGCTGATCGTAGGACAATGGGGATACTGAAATTTCCGAGCAATAAAATCCCCACGACTGCGTTTCAACACGAAAATTTTCTTCGAATTCATTGCCACAGATTTAGGGCTCTGTTTTATATTTTCTACTTCATTCGTGTCGATCGAAACTGAAACTTGTACTAAGAATTACAGGTCTGCGTGGACACAGAGCAAGCACACTTTTGAAAATGACGCGTTGTATATTATTTATGTAATAACGAATTAAAGTTTTTAATTCCTCATTTTTACATGGCACACAGAAGAATCGTCGTCGCTTGACAGACAAAAAAAAAACAGATGCCATATTTTCAGTAATAAATCACCCAGCAAGACTTTGTTATCTGGACTGAAAAAGCTTAACGAAATTGCGTCTTACAATTGTTTGCAGTAAAATCACGGCGCGCACGTTTCGCCACGGTATCGCCATTGCTAACACAGAGGAATCGATGCTAATAGCAGGATTGACACTTTTAAGTACTCTCAGTGTCGTATCTGTATAGGAAGACTATCGTCATAGTCATTTCCAGGCGATGAAATCATTCGAGGCAATCCAGAAATTACGCCGTAATAAAAGTAAGTCCAATAAGATAACGTTTGACACCGACAGAAATTGTGTGGGTATTATATTTCTTGACTTATCAATTTCTGCTTAAATTTCATCGATTACTAGACAGCATCGGAGATCCTTCAATAAGATTCCACAATAATTTACACATTATTCAGAAAACTTTTTGGGAAACTCTTCCCTCGAGTCCGAACATGCCCCCGTATAATTGAAACATGTGTAGAACGCGTGCGTGCAGTATTTCGAGCTTGGAGAACTGCAGATTCGTCACTGCTTACAAGGAAAGATCCCAAACCCGGAAAATCAACCAATTTTGAGACTTTGTGAATATGTAGAGGATTTCCTTCTGATTGCAACGCAAGTTTTGTTTGCTGCCCAAATTCGTTCTAAGGTGGTAAAATTGGCCCCTTAAATTCCGGCTATTTTCCGATTTTCTGTTATAACTCGCGAACTGCAAGAACTGTAAGTTAGCAACTGATAGTCTTAATTAAAAGAAGTAACTTCTGTCTTGAAACTTTTTTTCTATCTCTTACAGATTGCAAATGACAAAATAAAATCGGAAAATAGCCGAATTGTCAAGGGTTAATTTCACCCCCTTGGCGTGAATTTGGGCAGCAAACAAACATTGCGTTGTAATCAGGAGGAAATCCCTACGTATTCACAAAGTTTCAGATTTTTTTTTTAATTTCCAGGTTTCGAGCGTCTCCTTGTCATGCGTCAGGCGACTCGCTGAGTTTCGTGGGCTTCGACGCTCGAATCCAACGGAGGAATCTGCATTTCTGCATGTCTAATCAGATCTTTGCGAAAGCGACGTCAATCGATTCCTCCTAAGCATGGCATCTCGATAAAATTGGCCCCAAAAATGATATAATTCGGACCATAATTATGGAAGTTACGTGAAAAATTTATTTGCAGAATTGAAAGCCCGTTTCTTTAACACTACTCCGACTAAAATTATTTTCTGTGTATTTAATCGGGAGAATGCCAAGAATCCATTGGTGTTTCACTTTCATATTGATACGATGAAAAATAAACAAATTCAGATTCTGCATAATGCCTCACCCATGGCGCTCCGAATCAAGATAGATCATCTTATTCAATCTTCGGATAACGGATAAACGCAAAGAATCTTTCATTTGAGATTATCTAGATATTATCTTTGCCCATCTCTGGTCTACAGTGCATTAAACCTATACTACCCAACAAAGCATAATGTCTTCATAGTTCCGTTACTTAATTCTAAATAAAATCGCGGGATCACTTTGTATATATACATGTTCATATTTGTTTTATTTGAAACTTCTTAACTTCTGTTCATTTGGGGTATTACGAACAGCGTGTATGAGGCTATTACGGACGACGGCATTTACCCTTTTCTCTTAACATTTCCAAGTTTTTCATGTATCCAGTACCGCAGAATTATACATATTAGGAAGAATATAGGTACATATTCGTTGGAAGATCTTGAGATACCCGTGAAAGAAGTTAAAGATTAAAGACTTTCCATTCGTCAGGCAGCAAATAAATATTCCATCCCACGAGCAACTACAATTCGATCATACAAGAAGAAAGATTGTGTCAGACCCACAGTGTGGAAGAAAACCAGTGTTTAGTAAAGATCAAGATCTTTAAGCAGCGGTTCGTGTTTGCCCCGCTAGCTACGGGTAATTCCGGAGAGACAAAGTTTTATTTCATTTATAATTCTTTGTGTTGGCTTTGTAGATAATTAACCAATGTTCAATTATCTGCACTGTAAATCTGATTAGAGCCAATACTACCCCCTACTATCGCGTTCGAAGATGTTTACAGCTAACAAGCAGATCACCACTTATGAAAGCTAAGTAGCACTCGACGCGACGATATCATTAATTCCCAATATTGTATAACAACCCGATATCGCGTATCGTCTATGACTTGCTAACGAATCATTGAACTCTCCGATATATCCCGGAACTGTGGCGACAAGCGGGCAATAATCTTCGTCGATCAGGTGGCGAAGGATCGAAAGGTTCGCATCAACGGATACCGTTCTTCGGCTGTTCTTCCTTTCTCCTCGTCTATCCTCCTCTCTTGTCCACGAAGGTCGACTGGTTTTAAATACGGAACCGTTGATTCGTATTACAGGCCTCATTCGAAGTATCAAGAGACTGCGACACTTCCTGCAATTTACTGCTATCTAGCTTTTCCAAGACGGATGCGTTTCTTTCAGCCGATGGAATTCCATTCATGTGAACGTCCCATATTCCCAGGTCTTCGAAGAACTCTGTGATTTCCCCTACGTGTTCACGTGCATATAAACATTGCTCGTAATGGATTCTTCTGGGAGAGTAAAACAAAGTATCACTTCTTGAATGAAAAATTTATTTTCACGCAAGAAGGTGTCTCTCTCTCTTTCCTTGGACGAGAAATTCCGTGTATCGGGGATGATCGTTTAGAGGGAAATGATAGATAGCCAAGGTTGGCCCGTGACTGTACAAATCTCCGCTGAGAATCCTCGATTCTCTCTCTGCCTCGAAGTTGGAATATTAGTAAGAAGTAACAGAGCCTGTAAATAATTAATGGCCTAACAGCAGATACGTGCAAGATTTGTTCACGCAGGCATGCTCGGCTGACATGATTAATCGGAATTCGATAATTGATTAACGTCGATTACTGCATCCGATCGCGTCACGATTACTCGCTGTCAAGTTGATCGTCCCTGACCATTGAAATTGTGTTAATCTCGGGAGTATTTCAAGCGATTCTCTAGGCGCCAATTGATTTGTTAGAACAATTTGAACGTTGCTGTTGGTGTCTCAAGACGTTTGCAGCTCTAAATTATTCATACGGTGAAGATGATTTTTACAATGCTCTAAATGGTAGATATTGTTGCGCCGGGGCGTTTCATCGCCGGCCACCCCTACGCAAAGGGGTAGAATAATTAGACGGGCGCACACGCGACACAACTAAGGTCAATGTCCCAATACCTGGACACGTCCCAGTACCTGGACACTAGTGTAAATAGTACTGATTATTACATTTAATATTCGCTTTATCCATAAAATAACTATTTCATTCAATTATTCAAGTATTTAATAAAATATATTCATGTACATATTTTTTTTAGTAAACTTGTAACACTCGTAATAAAAATAAATTTTCTTCAACTCTCCAGTTTACACCATTTTAGTATTGTTCTTATCTGATTTGCTAAACAGTCTCTACGTCCTCTGAAGCGAATATAATTAATAATGTTTAGTATATTGGTACGACTAATACATTCTTAGAAAACTGGTACCTTGTGGTATTATTTTTTTATTGGAAGATTAAAATTAAAGGTCTTATTAGTTTTTTATGCCACAGCGTTCGGTTCAGGACCGTCTTCTCGTCGGCCTCCCGATCGTCCTCTTGAAGGGGACCGACCTTCTTCTATCTTCAGCTACGAGCACCAGCAGGCTATGCACGGGCCTATACCCGGTGCTCGTAACAATATTATAAAGCTGGTACTTGCGTTCTCCTCTGAATTTTCGAAATATCGTTCATTCAACAAGATGGAAAACTGAGTATCTCGAAAACAATGAGTTTAGGAAGCCCAGGAACATTAATCAGTTCAATTCTCGTCTATGGTTCTAAAATACCTTGTACTGTATACGTACAAGATATAATGCAAAGGTTGATTAATTACTATTAAATTGGTTTCTTTTCGAAATGAAATTTAGTTGCTAGTGCGCGAACTGCAAACGCTGTCTCAGAAGCATACATACCGCGTAATATACCGGACAGATTGCCACGGTTTATACATTCATTAAATTTTCACGCGACTTGTATATGTCAAAAGTTGGGTGACCTTTACATAAGCAAGCCGCGAAATCGAAGTCTCGGAGCGTAGTTCTACTGAAAAATTAATTGTTAAAAGATGAATAAAGTGCGATACAAGCGGAATGAGTTTAAAGTAGGGCACTGAAGGCCACGCATATTAGTTCCACAACACTTAAAACCTTAAAAGCAGTAAGCAGGTTTCGGCATTATCCTATCTATGCGAGGCAGATACAAAAATTTTAAACGGAGAACATTCGCTTTTTCTACCTATGAAGCTTCGTTTTCGCGTCAACTTCGCGCTGGAAACAGATAGTGACTTTTGCATTAGTTTAGCAAATATATATAAAGTTGTCTCTTACATACTAAGAATGCAAATCACCAGATATAAACTGAGCGAAGGTCTGCGAATATTTACAAAACCGGCTGAAGCACTTGGCCGTAGGAGACTACAAAACAGTCTGAGAACGTCACATCCAATAAGCATTAATTTAATATTTCGACTTCTTTTTTAAATTAACATAACCAACGACATTATTATGCGAAGTTAAAATTTCCATAGATCGACAGTGAATCTAATTCGCATCGCAGTGAGAAATTGTAAATTAGTCTGAAAATTCTCGGGAGCCCCAATCTCGTACATTCAAGAGATATTGTCTTCTCGGCTTCAAAAAGTAAGTATTAACAAGCCACGAAATTTCTGTGCAAGCCACTCGGACCATCATCACGCGCGTGTAATTTAATACACTCTGTTACAAAGTGTTTGTTTAATTATCTAAATTACGGTGAAGCACGGGTGAAATTTTATTAAACTACGACACCATGAATCACACTTACCGGAGGTGTCTCACGACCTCCTTCTTCTTTGTGCTTCCTTTGCAACGTGAATACTATTACTTTCCTAACTCGGACTACCGATGAATTGGATCTACGCGTTGTTTTGTTTGTACTTAAGTGGCTCGCAATGCACGAAACATAACATGGTAAGGGGAATAGAGCAGAGGGTGCAAAATATTTTGCGGGCAACAAATACATTCGAGCACGTCAGTTCTGTAATTTCATCTTATCAGGCTTTGAATAATTTACGCCGACTTGTCACGCGTGACCTTCTATTTCTGTGTACTCTTTGTCGTCGACTGGAAGCGAAGTGAAAGAAGGTATGCAAAATTGCGGTAGAAATTTATGTGTTGCAGGTCAGTGAACAGAAAATTGTATAATATGTATTCACTTATTTCGAAGGAATAAAGAAGGGGATAATAAAGCCTGTCGATTAAATTTGAGAACTACCGTCTTCCGTAACGCCGTACGGGGTACAATCGGGTAATAAATATCGATCCAGCTACCACAGATGTAGGGGGAGAGTACTCTCTCAGATGTGGTGGAGAAATATCGATAGGTGCCGATAGCTTTTTACAAGTACTTTGCGCACTGATAGTGCATGTTCGTATCGCAACAAAAGCACGTGAAGATTGAGTGACATGCCTCCTGCTTTATCTTGCAATCGATATCGAGTGTTGAATTTTAATTGGGCTAGATAGTAGATGGATGAAAGGTACTTGGAGCGATCTGTTTTAGCCGAGTGTACACTGTACAATGTGTGCACTGAAATCTCGGACACCAGCCGCACTAGTGATTGCCATACCGGTAAACGGGTTTGAGAAGTACCCTCAAATTTGCACCGGTAATTCGCCAAATTTTTACCAGTAATTCGATAAATTACGTATAGCAATAGGGAGACCTGTCCAGTGACTGAACACTTAAGCTGCGTGTCTATTAAAATTAGTAGAGGAAGAGCAGTATATTTGGAATACCAGTTTGTTTAAGACGAATAAAAAATTATGGCAGCGGGTGGGAACAAATAAAACTGCATAATATCATAGGGAAACTAATAAACTTTGATATTTCAAACTCTCAGTAATAATAAAAAAGAAAAAGTAACTAAAACTTCTTCCTAAATGAAAAATGACAGTATCTATTTCGTTAAGGTGCAGGTAAGTTAGAATAAAGGTACAACAATTTACCTTCACTTTATAAACTTAAAAAACCACGTAGATAATAAAATGATTTGCTTTTATGATTTAATCAGGCTCAGAAATCAGAATATAGGAACAATCTTAGGTAAATACCTATAAATCGACAGCGCTGGCCGAAACCGACGCGGCGGTAGCTGTTGCGCGTGAAACAAAAGCATCGCCAAGCTTTGGAATATTCCAAATTACATTCACCTTCGGTACTCCGAATTAGTAACATGGCATTGGAACCTAAAATTTCGGGTCACACTTTGTATTCTCGAAATTATCGCAGAACTGACACGGAACCATAGAAGGAACGTGCAAATGAGTAGTTTAATTGTTAAGTAGATTAAGTGTTTAACTGTAAAATAAAAGCTAAGCTGCCATTAGCCCTTATTATCTACGGTGTTACAAATTAAATAGCTAGTTAGTAGTTTATTAGATACTTCGGTATTCTAAATTACCAACAATATTCTAAATATGCTGCACTTCCTCTATTCAAATTTTTGAGATTTCAAGGTCATCATTTTTTTTTTGGAATGATCTTATATTTGGTTTTTATATTGTTGCAGATGCGGCTCGGTTTCCCGTTGTCCAATCGATTTCAAATTTTGCACACCATGTTTTCTTTCAATGGCACAATTCTAGGGGGTGTCACCTTAAGGGGTTATACCTAGTCAGGCGGCCGGAAAGAGGCGAATATTTGTGATTTTTTTTGTAGAAGCGGAAGCGTATATTTTTACAAAACTTTTTGCGCTTAAAAGAGCAACATTTAAAGAACATTTGCTAATTTTTTCGTAGAAAAATATTTACGTTTATAATAAAATAACAACCGACATCCAAGAAACATTTTTGAAAATTTGGTTTTGCGGTGAGCATTGCCATTCGAAACCAGATTATCTAAAATCAAAAAACAAAAAAAGATTTTGTTAGTATATTAATGTATCCTCAGGTTGACGGAGTGAATTTTCCGAAGTATTAATTTAAAACAAAATGACGACTATTTAAAGTTAAAATCCTGATTTCTTTCGCGTGATTTTTGCACGAAAAAATCAGGATTTCAACTTTAAATAGCCGCCACTTTGTTTTAAATTATTTCGGAAAATTCCCTCCGTCAATCTGGATACATTAATATACTAACGAAATCTTTTTTGTTTTTTTTTATTTTAAATAATCTGGTTCCGAATGGCAATGCTCACCGCAAAACCAAAATTTTAAAAATGCTTCTTGGATGTCGGTTGTTACTTTATTATAAACGTAAATATTTTTCTACGAAAAAATTACCAAATGTTCTTTAAATATAGCTCTTTTAAGCGCAAAAAGTTCTGTAAGAATATATGCTTCCGCTTTTTAAAAAAAAATTCACAAACATTCGCCTCTTTTCGGCCGCCTGACTAGGTATAACCCCGTAGTACACAGACTCGAGAGTAACCTCGATCTTCGTTAAAAACTTTAGAATGTTACAGTAGGGAGTTTAATCTTCGCAGCGACATGTAAATAAAATCATATTTATTAAAATTCTTGACACTTGTACACATGCACGTAATAGAGGCCAATAAAAAGATTAGAAGTTACTCATGCATTCAAGGCAGTACAAATATAATTAACATTGTTGAACACATCCAACCGTGTGTAGTATATGAAAGAACAATATGCAGTTGAGTTTCCACTGCATCGAAATTTCTTTTCACTATATTAAAGTCACGCGCGCGCACGGCATAATGGAAAGCAGTCTTCACCATTCGAAATGATCTCTCTGTAATAAAACTGTAACCCCGTTTTTTCGAATTCACGCTGAACCTCGCATACAAAGTACTGTACATATATACATAGACCCCCACGCAACGTGCGAATAAAGTAAAAGGTTTACTAATCATAGCGCCTCATGCTTCCAGGGCAACTGCCTCTTGTGTTTTCTCCTTTGTACGTTCTGTAAAAACAAAATAACTAATTAAGTAACTTACCCAGCTTAAGGGATAAGTATCGCTTCACCTTTTCTCTTCCGAGGTAATTCTTCTGGTACTTCTGGCAACGTTACATCTTCCAATTCTTCTGATACAGTCACGTCTTCTGGTACTACCGGCACCTCCGGTAGTCTCTCTTCAACTTCCGCCGCCAAAAGGGCATCTAATTCTTCCTCAACTTCACCCTCATCTTCTACCGTGAGCTCTCCCAGCAATATCTCGTCAATTTCCCTCTGTTTCTCGAGGCCTTCTTTGGTCTCATCCATAACTTTCTCGATCTCGTCAATGGAGAGCAAGCTGTGTAATTTCTTTAACGCAGCATTGCCCACCTTTAAGCCGTCGACAACTTTCAATTCCACCTGTGCGAATTCTATATCATGCACCATCAGCTGAAGCCTCTCCAGCTGGCCATCAGTGTTGGATAGCACTTGCTCCTGGAACTTCTTCTTCCGTAACAGTAGTAAAGCTCGGCTGAAACAAAAGTTTGCGATACTTAGTACAGTACGAAGGTTCGAATGAAACTACGAATAAAGAGATATTCGGTGCTCACTCTTTTCGCCCATTTTGAATAAGTTTCTTGGCGAGCAGCCGTTCCTTTTCGAGATTTTGCTCGATCCTCCGCTGATACTGCTTGATCTTATCTCTGGTTTGTTTTAATTGCTGCGAAGGGGAATGAGTACTGTAGTAATTGTCGATTGCGATGAAAACAGAGAGGTTAGGAAATCTGAGACAGCGTACCAGAATGGCTTTGTCCTGATTGGTGACACGACTCGGTGGCTTTTTCTTCGCGAAGAAAATACCCATTTTGCTGCCAACTCTTCGACGTCTCTATCAGTCAAACTGCCACGAAGTGCTCGGAAGAAAATACATGTCACGTTTGACAGGAGTACTTGAAATAGTGATAACAGAATCTAACATGGCCGGCGCCATGTTTAGTGTTCGATCTATCGATAGTCCCAGTCGCGTTCAGGCGCGAAATACGAATTTAGAAGACAGAGGGAACTTCGTCTTGCGGCTTCCTTTGCTTCTACAACGAAAATATATTATTTATAGTAGAATATATGAATAAAACTGAAGAAATCTCGATATAGAATAACTGAAAGTGGAATCACAGCTTTGCTGATAGCGAAGAATAATGTAAGCGCCAAATAACAAGTAAAGATATCTTATATCGGGTCGTTAACACTAATCGAAGCGAAGTCCTTGCATTTAAATAAGAATATTTACTACTACCAAATACTTTTTAAAGCAGCTTCGAGGAAATACTCGAACGCTGAAAGCTTCAAACGTATATTTATTCTCGTTAGGCTTTAAACAGTGCTGAGAGAGAAGGATTTCGGGGATTCTAACATGATTGGATTCTACTGGGCTCGTCGAAGGTAACAGAAGCATGGAAAGAGAAAAACAACAAAGACATTAGATTGAATTGAACAATGTCCATTATATTATATATTTTATTCCCACATACACACGGCACGTTGTGAACCTTTTCTTAAATATTAATAATATTATCATAATAATAATCATCATCATCATCATCATCCTCGTTTATCATCGCAATGATAATAATTTTAATAATAATAAGTAAACAATAATAAACATAATAATGTGAATTCATGAGATATATTTATATTTATGTATATATATTTATAATAAATCATATAGTAATAATCATCGTATTGTAATATATATTTATATGTACAGAGGGGTACAATATTGTTATTCTTTATTAGTTTAATATTTATAATCGCAATATTATATTTACCTTTTGTCTGTATACATACACAATGAATTAGATTATCGGCCCTTTCTTAACGCCACACACGCGGCGGATAAATTCTCTTCATTATCTATCTTTCGCCTCTATTTTTTGTTTCGCGTTTTCGTGTTATCATGTTTTTTTTTTGTTATTTTTTAATCTCCTTCCCCGTTCGATCCAAGGGCCGTAATAATGCGCGCCCCTGCGACGTTGCGAGCGCTCGAATACTCGCGGAAGAAAAGAGCCGCGGTTATCTCTTCTCCTTTTTTTTTTTTTTGTATCGGCTTCGTCTCCCGCCCTTGTTTCTCCCTCCCCCCCCCACCCTCCCCCTCCCGTAGGGAGAGGCGTCGTCGTCTTAATTCGAACGATCTCGAATACGCAACCGACTATACATTTCTTCGAACCGCGATCTTAATAGAATCCATGATCGTTTTGCTTTATCTTACAAAACATCCATTATAGTCTGGCCGCTTTTGGTTAGAGAGTCGCGCGTTTTTCGTTCACTATGGATGCCAGGAAATGTTCAAAGTCCCGACGAACTCGAGCAATTTCATTGATTACGCGGAAGGCAAACATTTTCTCGCCCGTCTATTAATCGTCGCCGCCTCTTGTTTTCTACCAATTTCCGCCCGGTTTAATCGCCTTTAGTCGGGGGCGGGCGATCGACGAATCCCCGAGGAACGCGCGGCTCTTTCGCCAGCAGTGCGCCTTTCATAAATATTCTGTACAACGTTATAATTATTATAAATCATCATTATATCTTATATAGAGCCTTACCGTTTATGTCATTATTATCGGTAGTGTAAAATTCAAACTTTTACGTACTTACGCAAGATTAGATTATCGGACAGCCGGCGCATGCTCTCCACCGCCCGGCGGCCGTCCACATTCTTTTTTTTTTTTTGTAATAATTATTTATTTACCATTTTTTTCTTTATCTGCTCTTTTTTCTTTTAAATCGATACATAATCGTATAATTTTAGTAATGTCGCTATACGTATTTGTAATCGTTTACGATTAGTAAGAATATGTAAAATCGGTATTTCTCGTCTTAGTTCTTGGCTTTTGCTCGTTTATAATTCAATAAATCTCATTAAGCATCCACATAATTGTTTAATATACATGGGGCATTAAAAGTGGCTTATTTATTGCTTGTTATATTGCAAGTTTCCTCATGGCAAGCTGTACCATGCCGCCCGAGCTTCCGTTCGTTCTCTCATGCCGTCCGCCTTTCTCCCTTAATTTTCTTGTTCCGTCTAGTTGCGAGGGCGTCGTAAAAAATTATTTAAAAACGTTTCCGCACGCGCTGCAACAACGTAATCACGTTATCTACGGTTCCTCCTATTTACGCGGACGCGTATTTGGCAGGAAATCCTCCGGATCCCCCGTTTTAAATTCATAACATGCCGTGTACACAGAACATTCTGCTGGTGTTCGTTGGTTCGCAACGAAAGGAGATATTATATCAAAGAAGCAAGGGGGCAACGACGAGCGGGACAAGCGGATGCTCGGAATTCGCAAGTTCTTTGCTTCTCACACACGCATACAAAACGATCACGATGCAGTTCCCTTACAAAATTTCGAATCTATCAAAATTGCTCTTCAGACATCCTGCTTGCTGCCTCGGGAAGGACCGTTCCGCCGTATCCCTGCGGAACGGCCCAATGAAATTGTGCTCGCGTGCTCGGTATGTTCGTGTACGGTTTTTCTTTTTGCGTGACCGTTCGTCTCTGTATAAGAGACTCGTCGAAGGAGAAACGGAACAATGGCACAATTCACGAATACAAGTAACATCGTCGCTGATCATTTGTTCTCTTGCGCGGATGGAAAGGAAATTGCCGGGGGTACCGGCGAAACCGCAAAGCACGACGGCCAGTGACGGCACGGCGCTAAACCATCAAACAACTTTTAGATCGCGCGGATTGGCTCTGATATGTGAATCGAAGAAGCGAAACAAGGGACAAGAGTGCTTCGAAGCTAAGGGGAAAGAAGCATCTCACGTTTCTGCTAGCTGACCACTGAATCTTCCCTCTCTTAACGAGCCAGCATCGCGGACGAGCGAATGGGACACTCAAGACGCAACAGCTCGGTCAACCGATCCGAAGAACGAAGGAAAATGAAACGCCCCGGCGTTGGCGGGCACTAAAGCTGCTATCGCGTTTGCCTTTTACGGGCTGCACGAACCAGTGCCGAACGTTTATCAGAAAATTGCAACTCTGACACGATAATGTAAACGAAGAAACGTCACGACAGTAGGGCGTCGCGCTGCTGAATGGCGTGCGACTAACTCGCGTTGTAATGGAAAAAGAGGAAGAGGTCTCCTAATTCATCGCGGAACGGCTCGCTCAGTAGTGGGTTTCAGTTGGCCCGAATGAAAGTGCACTCGTCGTGAAATCATTAAGAAAGTTTCCTTACACCTTGATTGAACAAACGATCGATATCGACAGACACCGAGGGTAAAGTAATCCCGGCAACGGTAAGTATCGAATCGAATTCGTATGGTGTTACTGTACGACGGTTAGCAAAACTTCATCGAAGCTCGTGGCCGTTTTCCATGTTTTGCACGCAGGAAGAATATTAACAGATTACATGTAACTGCGCATCCGAACGGCGTGCACGTGTAATTACATGATTATATACTTATCGTACTATTTATGCTGTTCGTGCTCAAATGTATATATATATATATAATATATATATGTACATACATATCGTACGGGGTCGCGTTCACGTCACATACAGCCGCGACCCGAGGCGCTCGCCCTGGACGTCGTTCTTAATTAGCTAAAACGGTTGACGAGCGATGGTGCGTCGATTATTATCAAACCGTTTCTTCCTCGCCGATTCGCGGAGCACTGTTTTTTTTTTATTTTTATTTCTAGCCACCCTTCCAGCCATCGTCTGATTAGTACGCGAAACGAAACGCTCTCGTCGATATCCGTGACGTAAAACCACGGCGATTCCTTCGGGTCGCGCTCTTCTATAAAAAGTTGATAAAGAAAAACGAAGTCCACCTCAAATACAATGGCAATTGTATTCGTAACAGAGTGATTATTGCGTTCATGACAAATAGCAAACGGCAGAGGACGTATCTCGATAATACTACCCCCAACGATAACATCGAATCATAGTCACGATCAGTAGTAATAATATAATCAATACAATATATATATAAGTCAACAGAAAAGAGAAAACAAAGGTAATAATAATATCGATAATAATAATAATAATGATAAACGCGTGAGCATCGTTGGCCCACATGTTCCCTTGACGCGCGAATAAAATGTAACTCCTACAAGTAGGATCGTTTATATACCTAACATCTTGGCTGCGACGTTTCACTTTTAAGCATCGCCGAGAGGCACACGACCGCCGGCCGATCGATTATATTACAACTGACTTGAAAGTCGACCGACCAAACGTCGCGCCCTCGTCGGGGCGTGTTTCCTCTTTATGCGAGCTCGCGACCGGCCGACGGATTAAACACGATCCCCAGCCGTGCCGCGAGGAAAACGCTCGCCGCGCGGGTACCGTGCCAGGTCGCAGCAAGAACCCGGTGAATTTCTCTCGTCTCGTACGCACGAGAACGATGTTTCGAAAATTTGCCTATCTATCTACGGACTTCTGCGTGCTCGTTTCATACGCATACGCACATCCCACATTCACGCGATCCCCTTTCTCTCCATCCCGTTCTCGCCTCATGCTCCATCCTCCTCGATTCATTCACGTCGCGCGCAGAGCGACGGGGGGTTGCTCTCGAATATCGTGGCATCGTGTTTCCGCGTTTCCTCTGCCCGCGCTACAAGCCGAGCCGCCGCCTCCTTGCCGGCCTCCCGTCAGAGGAAACGAAAAACCGAAACGCATGGGGCTCTGGTGTGTCGCACAGCGAAAACAAATGCACGCACGCTAAACTAGCCGTTCTAGGAAACATATCAGCGGTAAAGAAATAGAGGGTGCGCAGAAAGTGATCGACGAGGATCGATATCGACGAATCCGTGAGACCAGGTGAAACTATAGTTTTTTTCCCATTTCCTCCTCCCCCTCTGCCCATCCATTTTAAATATTATTTCGCGTGGTAACTTTCGGCGCCTGTGTATGTGTGTGTGTGTGTTTTATTCAGACGAGTTCGATCGAGCGTGGTTCGCGTGTACGTTCGTGTCTCATTGCGTCGCGGCGGAACGTGGTCAAGATGCTTGGTGAAACAGTTTTGCGGTTCGAAAGATGATACAATTGAAAGTAGCATAGTCGCATCGTTTTTTTTTTTTCGGCCACTGCGTTCGCACGTCCCGAAAGAGGAACTGTTAACTTTTATTATTAAATACAGAGCGATACGCGAAATGGATTATTCCAGAATGGCGAACGATTATTATAGGCGCGAGCCACTGTTGCTCATCGCTCGGCCGCGAAAGAAATGAGTCCCGTGAATATGCACCGTGTCGCTGAAACTATCTTCCCTAAGATTGTATATATTCACTCGATGTAGCTGATTAATTACGAACAATTTTCACGGTTTACGAATCCCATAAACGCGCTTGATTATGTGGCGTCCGCGCTTGACGCGGCTCCCTTTCGTTAGATTATTACTCGATATTGCTTTATTCCCTATGAAATATCGTACGATCGAACGACATCGCGACACTTCCACCCGGCTGTCGCTGGATGGCCGAGACCAGTAACCGATGGAAAGGAACCATGGAACTGCGAACGAAATTTTTCCTCGACCGCGCGAGGAAAGGAACTGAAAACTCACACCCGCCTCGGTACTTACCGATAACAGTAATTGTAACGGTAACAAGAACAAGGAGACTGTTAATTACTACTCGCACGAAATTGCTGCTATTTCACTGCACCCTTCCATAGAATATGTATCTACGTGTAATAGTACCAAAACGATTTCGATTCTGAATAATGTTCGTCGTGTTTTTCTCGTCTCACTTCACTGTTCGACCACGGAACGACAATAATCGATACAATTAATTAATCAACATCTTCCTCGCACTCTCTTTACAAGGTGTCCTCCATTTCCTTCCTCCCACACTCTTCTCGCGGTGTGTATATATATATATATTTTATTTTTCGATTACCAATAATTATTACTTATCACTTATTACGCGTGTATATTTATATTCGTATGTGTGGCTGTGTGTAACTGTTTACATACATATGCGTGTGTTGTGTTTATGCGTGAGCGTGTAAATTTGAGCGACGAGTGATCGAGCTCGGTCGACGAGCTTGTTTCGCCCTTATTTCACTCCTCTCGACTCGTTTCTTCGCGAGAAACACCCCCGCGGTAGAAAAGAAGGTATCGCAAAGTAAGAGACTGGACTGCATCGCGCAACGAGCTCGCCCTGGTCGCAATTTTCTTTCTCTTTCTTTTTATTCCTCCTTCCCACCTCCCGAACTCTACCACCCAACTCCTGCTCTACAACCCTTCCCCACCACGGTCACACCCTCGCTCGGCTCCACCGTCACCGCGATCTCGGTGGTGATCGAAAAATTTGTCAGTACAATAGTATATTATTAGCATTCTTTAAAACATCAATAACTATATATATATACAAATGCATAAAACAATGTCTCAATATATCTGTTCATCTCCATAATCCTCCATATTTTTTGTTTTGTTTGTTTGTCACACTTAATCGTTTATATATATATATATATATATATATTTTTCTTGCCTTTCTTAATCGTTCATTATGTATATTTATATTTATATTTATATTTATATATTTATATATATATATATATTTATATTTATATATATATATACTAGATGTAGATATAGATGTAATATTTCAATTATCAATGTTATTCCATATTTATAAATATAAACGCGTGGACTGTACTCACATATATTTTTGTTTGTTCTTGCTTTTCTTCTCTATTCTTGTCATCCCTTATCTTCTCTTCTCTTTTTGCCTCAACTCCCGTGTATACCGATCGCGTTCCATTTATTTTGCTTTGTTTCTTCTAATTAATAATTGATCGTAGATCTCTTTCGAATATGTATATATTTATATATTTATATATAATAATTCTCTTTCAGAGGATTCTCGTTGAAAGTAGTCCGGGTTCCCGTTAATTCTCACCCGCCCCGCTCTATCATTAAAGGAACAGATAAATAGACAACTTTAAGAGGCTACACCAAATGCAGAATCGGCTGAAGTAACATTAGAAAGTGCGAAACTTCTCAGGGCAATAATGACTATCACATTGGTTTGTTGCCCATAGAACAAACTAGAGGATACTCGTGAAATATTCTTCACTTCCAATTACTCGTAATACCCTTTGCAGAATTTAAAACGCCTGCGCGAAGTGAAGCTTGCCGGCCAGGAACCCAGAATCCTTTCCACACGCCCTTCAACCCTAATTGCGAAAAGTTACAACTTGTACACTTAGTTATGACTGCCTTCCCTTCTCTTCTATTGTATGAATGTCTTCATTGGGTCTTGTTTCGCCCTTCTGCCACGATCTCGCGCGTCAGGGTCCCTTAAACCTACGTACGACGAATATCGACTTGCATTCTACGCTCACCGCGGTGTTACCTCCTCGCCTATGTGTCTCCCTTCTCCTCACCCTTTCGCGAAGTCTCCTCGCCTATGTACGAACAATTAGCGCGGTGTCGCGATACGCGAAGCGCGCGACGCGGCTGTTTCACGCTTGTTTAACGCACCTGTCTCTCGGTGGATCTAACGAACATATCGAGAAGGAGTGGCCAAAGCTATTTACCGAACTGGCAACGATTGAGCGCGTCTCGAAACCCCTGAAAATTTTTGCACACTTGGAGAAACGAATGATAAGGTCGAAACGCAAGATACCTGAACCCGACATCGCCGATGAGACGCCCGTCTTTCCGTCCCTTGCGTTCCTTTACTTTACGCGGTTCTAATACGATGGAATATCCAATTTACTCTGCCGTCAATTACTTTTACCTTCCCTGGGCACCGCGTTTGGTCCGAAAACATACACCATTTTTACACGCGATTTATCGTTAATGCTGGGGCGTAACGAAGCAGCTACCATTTTGTTTCGCTTGCAAGAAATCGGCATTTGCAGCGTCGAAGACACACGCGACCGCAGTTCCCACCGTTCTCTCCGCTGTGCCCCCGTACGGGTCGGTTGGCCTCCGCTTCTCAAGACGAGCGGGATCACCCGGTCACACTGGCACGCGTTACCAAACTTAAGAATATTTTACAATTAACCCACTACCACTCCACTTTTTCACCTTTGCTCATTATTTGCCATTTTATCATTTTTTTTTTTTTGTGGTCATGACGAAGTATTGCTAACGTTCGTAAGAATTGACTCGTTCGTTTATTTATTATTATTACTCTCTTCTTCGTTACATATTTTTTTTGCTCTTTTTTTCTCGTTGCGCGCTCGCACACCCGCGCACAGGAAAACAAAATGGCCGCCGTTCGACGTGACACGCGTCCCAATTTAAAGTCACCCCCTTTCTCCCCTCTCATATTTTTTTTTTTCTTCGTTTGTTTACCCTGTTGTTGAATACAATAATAACCGCGCCACGAATTGCCGCGCTAGCGTCCCCGTCGTTTAGTCAATCATAATAATTAAATCGCTCGCGTTTCAATCGTCCGATGGAATTAGCGGGGCCAACAGAACGCGAATTAGTCCGCGGAACGAATCGATGCGCGTCGACGGTTTGCCACTCGGAGCCGGAAGCAGGGTGGGTTCCGACGCCGGAGCACAGTCCGGTCCTCCGAGCCGAGAGTCTCCGAACGCAGAGTGTCGTTGCACCAAATGAAAACGGAGATTCTCTTTCGCGCGACACCCCCCTGATTACCGTGCGCGACGTCGCAGGGATCCCGAATAACGAATAAGCGAACGGCAGCGTCCGTTTCCGTTCCCATCCGACCGGCGGTCTCGCGAGACGCGAGAGAATTTGGCGCCCCGTCATTCCTCGATTAAGGCTACGCACAGAATTATTCCCGATACTCTCACGCTCACGTTCTTCCCTCCTAGCTCGCGCTTCGTTACTTTACATCGAATCGTGAATGGCATTTAGATGACCGTGTCTCGTAAATCCTAAATGTCTCATAACGCTCCCTCTCTCTCTCTCTCTCTCTCTCTCTCTCTCTCTCTCTCTCTCTCTCTCTCTCTCTCTCTTTCTCTCTCTCTCTCTCTCTCTCTCTCTCTCTCTCTCGCACACAGGTACCCACAAGCTCTCAGCATTTCACACGCATCCTTTTTGGGGGAAACAGACGCAGAAAATCTCGCTTCGTCGGAGTATCGTCCTTCTCGCTTACCACCTCGCCTCCGCGTCCATTATTCGCGCACTAGCGCGCATTTAAATCGGCGATTCGTACTCTCGCCTTTAACTAACGCTCTGTACATTGCGGACGAACGGTATAATAACTGCGTACATGTGTGTGTATACATATATATACTTTTTCCTTTTTCGTTTAATGTCTCGAGTAACTTTACTTAAGGATCCCGTGTGGTTTTCTCTCAGGTGTGTGTCCTTGTGAAGGGGTCTGTTTAAAAAGCTGCCGGCGCGTGCGAGGGCGCGCTCGCGCGTGTCTATATATGCGTCGTGTTTAAAAATGCACGTAAATGGGTACGTGTGTGTTTGTGTGTGTGTGTAATAGGCGTGTAATGTAAGTTTTACAGTGTGAACACGTGTGCGAAATGGGTGTCGGTGAAGGTTTGCTTATGTTTCCCGCTGGCTCCTCTATAGGGTCATGCATATACGCCATTATGGTAAATCAATGATACAATAATTCGCGTACGCGTAGTATGTATGTACGTTACCGAGGTTAATGCAAGTAATCGATTGGACAGCTATACAACAGCCGATTAAATTCAACGGTCATCGTTATGAACGTTGGATGAGGCCAGATTTTCGACGATACAACGCTCGGGGCCCAGCGCGCCCGGTCGGCCGCCCGTCTAGCGACCCTCGCGGGCCTCGCGTCCATCCTGCAAACGGCTCTCCTCCCTTCTCATTCTCTCCCTTAAAAGCGCCCCCACCCCACCCACTCTTTCTCTCACTCACACTCTCTCAACTGATTGCTCTCTTGTGTTTTGTCCTAACTACGTAGCCCTGCGGAATCCGAACGATCGGTCGATCTCAGTTCCTCAGTGTTGCTCTTCTCGCCCCCTCCACCCCCCCTCCACTCCGCCCGATAAGCAACCCTAACAACGTCGTATCGTTCGCGTGACATGCTTGCCTACGCGTGTACGTAACTTCCCTTCTTGCCGCTGCTCACGTGCCTTCATTCTTCCTTCATTCTTTTTTTCTCTCCCTCGTTGCACACCCGGGAAAAGGGAAGAGTGGTTCGACGACGCCGGGGCGAGAGAAGTGCCATTCCGGCATTCAGCCGGCAAAGAGCATGCTGAGAAGTGGCGGACACGCGCGCGCAAGAAACAAAGAAAAAGGGCGAAGCCACTCCGGCTACCCCCTCGCCGTCTCGTCACCTAATCCCACCCCCTCCCCTACCCCCCAAACCGTTCGCCTGTACGTCGACGTCTTCTACTTCGTGCCCGTCGTTTCGCCCTTTCTCCCTCCTCTTGTCCTCGAAAAATTCATTCTCCGCGCACCGTTTCCTCCCCCGTTTCGAAAAAACGAAAAACGAAAGAAAGAAAACTCGCCCTAAAACCTTTCGAAAGCCCGAGAAGGAAACGTATTCTTCCCGGGTGCGAACGCGTACAATAATTATAATATAATTTTTTTTCATTTATATTTATATTCGTATTTATATTTATATATGTATATTGCGCGCGCGCGTGCTTGACACGGCGCGTGTTTGACACGGCGCGTGTTTGACACGGCGCGGCTTCACTCCTCAACCCTTCTCTCGTCGTCCTCCATTTCCCATTTTGTTAATCATTATAATCGCCATAATATTATATGTATAATAACCAGTAATTCATAATAATATTCGTATGTAAGTTGGTATTCTCCCTCCTTCGCTTCGTCTGACCTTAAACGCTAAGGATCATACGTTATCATCTAATATTTATCAATTATTTATATATATATATATAATATTTATATATATATTTATATATTTATATGTATAGTATTTATATACTCTAGACTTAGTCGCTTAATCGTTTAGCAATTAATAATATTAATTTAATTCATTATTAATTATTATTATTATTATTATATTATTCTTTATTAATGTCGGAGAACGGGCATCGATACGCAGTTGCGGCCATAATTTAGCTGTACGCAGCTTCTCTGCCCTTCCTGTGTTCCTCTTCCATTTTCTGCCCTCTATTACTCTGGTTCTCTTCCATTAGCATTACTCGCGTACCTTCTGGATTCTGAACGGATGTACAATTCCCTTTAGCTCCTCCGCTTCCAATCCACCTTCGTTCTTTACGCTCCTCTATATCCCCCGATGGTTTCGATCCCGTTTTCCGTCGCTCGCTCGAAGATCGCCTAATGTCCTTTCGATCGGCGCCGATTTATCCACCCGATCGATCGCAATCGTAATGCTCAAAAGTCACCTCGCGGTTGGAAAGCCTTTTTTGTTTTTGTTTTTTTTTTTTACCATTTTTCTACCTACAATGCGACCATCCCCCCCGTCCTTCGCTGCTAGCGGTGGTACGCATCCACTTCCGTCCAGAGATCGTTCATCGTGATGAGTTCTTCAAAGGCATTTACATCGCTCATTGTACCGTCAGTCGACCGTGCTGCGTTCTGCCCTCTCGTCCATCCTGCCGAAAAGAAAATCGAGCTCCGTTAGCGGCGAATTAGCGTGCCCGGGGGGAATTCGAACGGTACGCGATGTCGTCGAGAAGAAGCCATGATCTTGTGAATCGGCGCTAGCGGGTCGTGTTATTGTTGGGGTGCTTGATAGTGGACGACAAGTGGAAGTGGAGAATAAGATCCTTTCGTGACAGGCGATCGAAACTCTTGTTCCCCATCGAACTCGGCAATCGAACGGTGAAAATCACTTGCAATCACGAAAGCATCTCCCTTCTGGCACTATAATTAAGTGAACAATAATAGAACACTAAGCTGAGACTTACAATTAGTCATTAGAGGCATTAGGAAAATGGGGGGTTCCGGGGGACGGTGGTTTTGTTATATTCAATTCTGGTGAACGCGCTTGCATTTGCTACAGAGGGGCGAATGTTTATTCGTTACCGTTACTCGTTAGATTACTTGGAAAGAGATTAGAAATTTGGAAAGAGACAATAGGATACGCAGTTTCAATCATTCTTATCTATTCTTAGCTGAGTGATTACTTCTGATGAGTAAAGCGATTAAATGCTTAGAATTGCAAATTTATCCAGGAAGTTTACATACTTCAATTTATATACTCTGCGATAGTTTACGTTGCATATCTTAAAAGGGCCCTACGAGTACTTGCTTTTTATCGAATACAGAGAAGCTGTTTGACATTAAACATACCACGAAACACCAGGCAGAAGATTTTATACAGAATACGCGAGGGAACTTGATTACGTACCTGTTATTAGGTCTTAACAAGGCTCAATGGTAGCCATTAGTGAACGCCGCTGGTATTAGAGGACCCTAAAACAAGGACACAAATTCTTCATTAAGGTTCTCGTGCAATTCTTCAACGGGCATAAGTCGCTACGATCATCTCGTGAATCTTCACTAACGTGTGTAATTACGCGCAATTGCGAGACTTGATTCTAAAAGATTGCACCATCGAACGTTGGAATTGAACGTAAATATTAAAATAGAAGATATTAGAAGGGAGGAGAACGTGAAAAGAAGAATCGTAACATCGGCGGAACTGAGAAGCTCGGCGTTCAGAGCTGTTTTGCAATCTAAGCTGCAGCAACATAGCTTTACAAAACTCTAATAACGAATAAAAGAAGAGAAAACTTGCAACATACTCTCGGGATCTCTCGGCTCTCTTTTTTTTTTTTTTATTACCTTACTCCAATATCTTTCTGACACACGTTTAATGGATGGAGGAAAATATATCACACACAAGTTTAATAATTCAATGCTGTTAGTACGGTTAGCTCTCGGACACTTGGATACTTGGAAAAAGTAGTCTGATCAACAAGACTCTCTCGACGAGCGAAAAGTTTAATTTAAACTACCAACTCTGTGCTGGTGTGAAAACAACGCCAACTTTTACATGTTTACCGTTCGAGAATGCACAGCAATAACTACCATTTCACTTCAAGGAATTGACATTCCTTCTGTTACTTTTCATATTCGGAAATAGTAGGATGCTCTTCCAGGACACAGTGTTATGGAGCACAGATGTAAAACATCATAGTTCACTTCCCCAATATCGAAAACAGCGTCAAACTAGTGTCACTAGTTACGGGAACTAGATTCCAAGTAGTACAAGTCAACCATTAACGAAGCTTCAGGAGTTTTTGAAGCTGCAGGCAATCCCAGCAGAATTCATCACTATATAAATATACAATATCATGGAAAGCACGAAATTTAATGATCCTACTGCTCTAAAATTGTTTCTCAATTAAAGATACAAACATTTCTTCTATACTTTGCCTCTATGTCTACAAAGCAAGGTATCAAGCCTTGATATAATTCGCAATTCCCACAGTTACTCAATTTTACTTCAACCACAGTACACTTCCTGTTAAAACGAACACACAGAGGTCCTGAGATCGAAGGGTTGAAGTCGGTAGCGTGCTCAAGTATTCTCTGTCGTTCCTGAACATCCTGACATCAAGAGCCAGGCCACTCCAAGGTGAACAGACCCTTTAAGTCCATTGCACCTTGTACCCTTAAGGGTATCCTTTCAGACATCCAAATAGGAGCCTGAAGTATCTCGCAATACTCTGTATACCCGTAATACACCAATATCTTGTGAGAACTGGATGCTACAACCCCAAACCCCTGTGACATTTACTTATGGTTGACTCGTACTACTTGAGCATAAGAGTAACTCAGGATTCGGTGCGCTCCAGAACACTGTTGGCGCGGGGTCCTACCACGGCGTGAAGGGCTCGAAGAATGGACTTACGGGACTGTAGTTGAGCGGGGCACGGGACACGGCGATCGCAGGGAACGCGGTCGTAGGGGGCTGCGGGCTAGCTGCGGCCTGGACGTAGCTGGCGACTGCTGAGTCCGCGGCTGCGGCTGCTGCTGCGGCTGCGGCGCTTGAACTATACATGTCGATGGGGCCCGGCGAGTTGGCCGCAGGAAATGACCGGCCCTGTGGCCCACCGTGGCCGCCGGCCGCGTGCGGCGACGCTGGCGGAAATCCGGCCTGCGCTGCGGCCGCCTGGTAGTTGTTCATCACTGCAACGAACGCGGCCTTAATTCTTTCCACCATTCCCCGTCTACCCCACGGCTCACACCAACCCAACACGATTGGCCGTGACGGCAATCCTCCTCTCTGTATCTCGCGGGCTATTCGACTGATCGAGGGTGTAACGACGTGAAGATAAAGAGCTGTCGCGCTTCTTCCAGAGGGGGCACGACCATCGCGGAACGTTTCGACATTGAACGATGGGTATTTGTCTTTTAGGGGGGACGGTGAGGATCGAACGATCCACTGCCCGAGTAAATTAATAGCGAAATGAGAGGGGATGAATTTTGTGGGCCCTGCTCGTTTTCGCGACCGTGGGTTCTGGGTGGAAGGCGATCGGACATCTTTCAGACACTTCGTTGGCTATATTTGTGAGGGTTGTTTTAGTGCGGTGATGTTTGTTGTTGATTTCTTTTTTAATGATTGAAGGGACCTGGGCATGTAGTGGGAAGTGAATCTTGTGATTTTAAATAGAGTTTTGTGAAGTTACAAAGATGTAGGCACGTGAAGGAAACTAATGGTATAAACTGTCGATGCATAGCTTCTTGTGTAACAAGTCTACGTACAAAAATTTGCGAAATTGATTAAGTGTGTAATCATCGCCAGGCACGAAACATCCGATTGTCTTCTAATTCCTGAGTCGTGTGACGAAGTATCAGACACCTTACATGTACAAAGACGTTGTAACAGCATGCTAAAAAGGTAAACGTGTCGATCGACTTATTCACAATCATTCGCGTAGCAACTATCTCGATCCCCTCGTGTCGGTACGCTTTCGAAGCAACCGCTGTAACTGTTACAGAATTACACCATTACTGGCGTTGTTGTTAAACGAGGAATTTATCGAAACTACCATTTCCTTCGATATCGCAAAACACGCTTTACAATGGCCAGCAACGAACTCACGGAATCAACGTTACGACGGTGTTTCTGTGTATGTGTATATCCCGCAGCATATCAATTAACATGTTCGGTTCGTCAAACCAGAAGGAATTCTGTTCAACGATCATCTACGTTTCCTTTTCTCCGTAAAACGTCACACACAACATCAACGAAGACGGAGTTATACATCAATAGAGAACACGGCGACACTGCGTACAACAGAGAGACACATCTACACAAAGAGTAGTAAAAATGAAGGCTGTACTTCCGAAAGGGACCGGTGGCCGATCGAGGTGAAACTTGGTGGGAATTACGAGAGGTGTGGAAAGACCCCAAATATAAAATTTTTGCTTCGGCAATTAATGCGCTCAAAAGATACAGGGGTAATTGTGCATAAAAGGGTGCACCTTACCGATTCTTTTTAATCACTTTACCGCGCTCCCTCCTCTTAACAATATTTCTGTTGACTTATACCGATGCAATACATACCACTTTCCAAATTATACCGGGTATTAGTATTGGTTGGGGCTAGATTAGTGCGGAGGGCGCGTAAAGCATTGTAGCGAACCGATGTGAGTTTGGCGATGCTAAAAATGAGACTGAGGCTACCAATTTTCAAAATGAAAAAATTGGGGGACGGGAGGGGTCCCGTTTAGGGGGTCTGCACCAACGTTCAAGAAAAATTTCCCAAAAAAAAATTAACAATATTTTTTTTATTAATATTTTGGAATTTAATAAATACCCGAAGCTACAGTTTTAGATGTAGAGTCCACACCCCCTCCCCATCCCTCCTCCCGAACCTCATCTCGATCGGCTACCGGTCCCTTTCGGAATAATATCCAAAATGAATGCCTCCGGGTCGGAGACGAATAATCGTGTGACACCCGTGAAACGTGGGGAAAGCAAATAAAACGGAGATACTCAATAAGCGGATTACAAGGCAGCTTTTGCGCGTAATGGAACAACAGAAAGAACCGCCAACAGCGCGGATACGGATATTGCATAACCCCGTCGCCAGGACAAGCAACGCAATCGCACGAGACAGTAACGGGGCGGCTGACACAGAAAGATTGTCAAGCACGTGCTTTTTAGCTCGGAGTCGGCCCTCTTTTTTCGCCAGCGAGAGAGGAATCATTTGCTCCTCTGAATCGCGTCCCCGTCTCGCTGCGTTCGTGTTAGTCCGGTTACAACAAAGGAAACATGCCACGAAGCGAACAGAAAAGGAGCAAACCGCTGCTGCACGCATTCCAAAGAAGACAGAACCAGAGCTGGGCGCCACTCGAACAAATTCTTTGTCTATATTATTTCATACCAATAGAGCTTTATTCGTTAATTACGTAAATGCAATCGTGTGTCGATTATTTAACTGTCGCACACGGATAAAATCTTAGGCATGTGTTAGACGGAGGTCTGTAATATATGGATATTGTATAATGATTAAAAAATGAATAAAAAAAATTTAAATAAATCCTAGTATATATTTAATTGTGAACTATAGATGGAAATATGTAGTTCTTTTTACTAGGGTTGTGTTCGATTCGATTTTAGGTGAGGAATCTCCCTCATTCTCGATATTCTGGACTGTTAGGCACTGTGTACGATGAACATTACTATTTAAATGATTAATGAATGAAAAGTTATACGAATTTTTATGCATTGAAGTACCACCGACGCTGTGCTTAAAGAAGCTTTACCCATTTCTGAATAATACAGAGAAAGAAGAAACTTGCGAGCAAACAGCGATGTTCCATATAAAGAAAAGACTGTCCCAAAACAGACGAGCTGTAGGATAGACCTGATATTTTATGCGAGTTCGTGTCACGTGAATTCGAAAATTGACTGGGTGAAAATTTTGTTGCGCACGTTACATTAAACAGTGGTGACTCTGGGAACTGTATTCAAGTGAATTACAGAAGCCGGTAAAGTCAGTAGAATTCTTACGAATTACAATCCACGAATCCACACGACGCAATCTATACTTTACAGTCCATGCATCATAGCTCACGCTTCACACATCACAGTCCTCAAATCATAACTCATACACTACAGTTCATACTTTATACAGCATACAGCACATATCACACAATACGTATCATAATTCATCCATCACGTCCACACCACTTCCACATCACACGTACATCACTTCCACCTAGGGAATTCAACCCCGCGATCCCGGCTGTTTTTTGGATTCCATTTTTATATTTTTCAGTTGTTCATAAAGTAATTCACGTTTTTAAAAATCCTCGAAATTCTCGGGACAATTTATAACTTGATATATCAAATCCCGGGAGTTTTAGAATCCAAAAAACAGCCGGGATCTCGGGATTGAATTCCCTACTTCCACCCCACAGCTTACATTAGATCTCCACATCACATTTCGAATCTTTTGGTAGCAGGAGAATAGGAAAGTTGCAAACGGGAAATCAGCACCTCGTGAAAACGCAACGAAGTTGCAAACTAAAATTAGGCTTCTCGCGAAAACGCAACGAACTTGCAAATGATACATTTTTCCCCGGGCAGTTTTGCAAACGAATTCGGTGACGATGTGTTCGTCGTTCGAGAACCAAAACCACGGTTTGCAACTTCGCTGGGTTTCCGGGATAAGTGAAATTTCGTTTGGAAATTTGACAAGTGTGACGTGGAAATTCTGTAGGTTGTATATGAAAATGATGCAACCGTTATCTGGATGTTTGGTCTATCCTATACCTCGTCTGTGGTACCACGGAGTAAGTAATAAAGTTTTATACCGTGTTTGAAAGGTCATCCTGAATTTAGAATCTCCGGTGCACAATGCGCTTATCCTCATTTGTTATTCAGAGAATGTAGGCTGTCTGCCATGCTCGGTCTACTTCTACTTTCTGACAGGACTATCTTCATTCTCGCTACAATTAATATACCCTTAATCTGAAGTTACACGAACTCTCTGATTCAGAATGACCCGATAACGGTGCAGAAAAATTTGACCGATTACCTTGTGGCACACCTTCTACAATCGCGCGAAAATGCAAAGCGAAACGAACACATCGAACGGACACAAACACTTAATATCAGAGCCAGAAGTACACGGGCAACGATCCCCAAGAGTCACGAGGTAAGAACGGAAGCGAAAGGAACTGTATCGATTCCGAAGACTTTTCTGGGTCATCCATCAAGGATACGTGTTCCTCTTTCTATTAGCGTCTACGGTCCGCCGCGACGGGCTGAATTATGCCCCCTAAATTCTATACGGCGGAAGTCCAGCAGGGCGAAGAATAAATTACCGATTTGTCATCCACATTCAGCCGGAAAAAAGCTGTACACTCTGCGGATCTCCGTGGAGCCGGCTGAGCGAAACGACGAAAGAGATTAATGTGCACGATACTCCTTCGAGGACGTGGCGCACACGTGTTTTCTCTCAGCACCAAGTACCGTGCGATGGACGGAAGAAATATAGTTAGGTCCAGAAAGCAGTAGCGACGACGACAGCGCACTAAAGCACGAACTGTTAAAAGCCCCGGGACACAATTGGTATCGGTATATCGACACGTTCACTGCCAAAATCGATCTCGGTCTACTATATTAATTCGACTACGCGCGTCCTACTTTTACGCAGACCTACGTTAACCCCGAAACGTTCTATTTAATCATGTACTTCAAAATATTCGTACTTCATGTCTGTGCAAGTGTACTGGCTAAGGACGCCAATGAACGCGCAAAGTGAATACCGATCTCTGGTCCACGCACCCCCGACGCGAGTTACGAGAAAGATATCCGGCAGGGTTGCACGCTCTGGAAGCTAGCTTATATCAAACGCAACTCAAGTGTCCCCAGAGTACCTCACTAGATTTCTTCCACCCACTACATGTCCTCTCCTCTATTTGCTCGCGGGATACGCGCTGGATTAACGTGGCAGGGAAAGGCGCATAAAAGGAGGCAAGCAAGAAGAAGTCGACGCGGGAGAAGAAGACGACGAGAGATTGCTGGAGGGGTGGAGGAACGCGAAGAATTCGAAACTCTCTGGTGGAGAGGGCGGAGGGCGGAGTATGACAAACCGAGAGCGCTCCATGTACAATCTAAAACCCCATTCAGCTTTTAAACTCTTGACAATGGCGGCCGGTTACAAAGTTTTCTGCCGGTGGCCGGGTTCGTCGATGGAGAGGGTGCCCGAGCGCGATTCAAAAGTTTGATTTATTTGAGAGGAGATTGCGGACGGCGGGGGCGGCTGCGAGGAAACGAGGTAGGGGGGGGGGAGGAGGAGGGAGGTGAACGGATCAGGTCGGATTCAGCGACCTGGGGGAAGGCGATGGGTGGAGGAAACGAATAAAAAATAAAAGGGTTTCCGAGGAGCTGGTGTATTTCGCTGCCGGCATCTCGGCGTCCTACATGTGTGACACTTTTCAGAATTCCATGCCGCTTTTCTTCCCTCCCTGCTGACTGGATTGCCAACCCACTCCATCTCCCTCTTGGCCTCGCTGCTCGCGAGTTAAGAAGAAAGTCCTTTCACGATGTGCGCCGTGAAAAGCGCTCGGAACTGCTGCCATTTTCGAGAAATTAACGCGGATTCTTGGCGAAAGAATCCTAGAAGGAATTGCGCCGATCCCTTTGACTTATTTAGAAGCTTTCTTCGTGGAGATTTTCTGTGTAGAATCTATCCTAAATTGTGATCTGCTAGGTGTCCGCTCTGAGAGTCATGGTGGGAAATGATTACAAAAGTTTGCACGTTCCATTGTCTCTACGCTAGTTTCTATGATTTTAATCAAAGATATTTTAATTGAAATGTAGCGCCACCTTTCCCATTCGATCTTGTCATAATTCGAAATAGACTCTTCAACATATTTGTGTTAAATTCTACTAAAAATTAACTACTTCTTAAAATCGTCCTATCCTTTCAGAAAATTAGAATTAAATGAACTTCTCACAAATTTGAGTATCCCGTAAATCAGACCTAACCCGAAGCGCCGTGCACCAAGAAACGCGTGTGCATGCATACCTATCCATCCATCAGAAACAAGGACGCAATCGTGTCAGCCCTCTGTGATTTCGAGCTTCCACTAAACTACCTCTCGTCCATTCGAGAATTGAAGAAGGAACCTGGTGCCCCTCTAACTGAGAAATTATTCGAGCACAGCAATCAGCCATCTTGGCTAACCTTCGCTGAGTCCCGCGACCAGGGACGAGCCTCCACACGCGGCTATTCCCTTGGCTCCAAGTACGAAGGAGGGCCGCAATTTGCCATTACGTTGTAATGCAAAGCTTGTTTCGGTTAAAGCTCGAGAATCGAATCACGAAAGAGGATTGAATTACACGAGTTCCAGTCTTGTAGTTGCAGCGCGCCGTAATACCAGATCCCTCTCCGGTATATATCGTAACGTCTCGATCCAACGATCACGAAGGGCCTCGTAAGAAGCCCACGAGCTAGGCTATCCCCGCCCGGTCCCAGCCCGTTCTCTAGCCTTCGTTCTATCGCGTGACTCGATAATGAAATGCTATCAAGAATCGGAAACCGTGCGTCGTTCCCAGCGAACCTATTGTCCGTGTATTCTGACGTGTACAGGGCGATTCAGTGCTAGGCGAGCGAACTTTAGCAGCTTATTCTACTTATCTTTAAAGGCGGAAGAGGACCAAATTGAACGTAGGTTCCGAAATGCTTTCTGTTCGAAAGGTAAAGTACAGTTTTCTTGAGGCAGAGAGTGTGTAAGAATTCTTCTGCAGTTTAGATATATATTGTTCCATTAACACTTTGTGCCGACAGTGTATTGATAAGGGTGCAACATAGTACAGAAGTAATTTGTTAGGTTGTTCAGGAGTATGTGAATCTTTCACTCATCAGGTAACGTATAAACGTAATATAAGTCATATGTTATCGTATACTTTCACGATAATCGTTAGTGGGTTCTTGAACATTTGCAAGCTTCTCCAATATTTCTCTATTAGCTATAGTTAATGTAACTAGTTGCAAGTGTGTATTTTTGAGAAATTGGGCTCTATGCATCATCAGGAAATATTATGCAACAGATACAAAGTCCATCCTGTTAAATACGTGACGCGGCTCGAGTATGATTGACTCGTACTACTGACTTCCTTTGTCACGTGCTTGCCCAGTATTCAGTAGTATAGCTAGTTGCTTTGCGACAACGCTATTCAATTGAGTTCCTGGCTTCTGCATGGTTAATATTCTGCCTAAAGACTCTGAACAACACTGCTACAAAAATATACACACTCTTCGTGTTTGTCACGATTCAAAAGAAAGTTTCTCTCGACCTACGTCCATGTACAACCTGCGCCCAACGCCAGGCTAAGCAGAATCCACTGCTAAAGCTTGACCGGCTATTTCTGAATCACCCTATAGAATACTGGTACACCCTTGAAATGCGAGACAAATCAAGAAAGCGGGTAGGATCGAAGCCGAAAAGAATGGAAAATTTTGAGACGTACCAGAAAGTGCTTGCGTGAGCAAGGGCGTGTTGTTGTTGGGGGTGAGCTGTCCGTTGGTTAGATCCACTGAAACATAAAACTCTGATCACAACTGCTCCGCACTTGATGCAATAGCGCGTGTGTGCTTTGCTACTCCGGGTCTTTCTCGTTTGCCACCCGATTGGCGGTTGCACTGTCGTGGCTAATCAACAGGAGAGGTAACAAAAACATGTGTGACGTCAAAGTGACGGCCGAAAGGAAAGCGGAGACGTGATTGTTCCATGTGTGTTGCTTTGCCGCTGATCCTCTCTGCGCCGAGCATTGCGATTCTTTCTCCGTTCCCGGATCAAGCCCATCTCTCCGCACTCTCATTCCATTACTCCCATCTTTCCGCACCCTTCATCCTCAGTGATCGTCGCGATCGGGTGGAAAGTACAGGGCGCAACGTGGTCGCGACCAGATGCACGGGTATGGAAACGTTTAGAAGTGGACAACAATCGATCCAGAAGCAATAGATCCGATTCCTTCGGGCGCGTACACTCG
This sequence comes from Andrena cerasifolii, assembly GCF_050908995.1. Lineage (NCBI taxonomy): Eukaryota > Metazoa > Arthropoda > Insecta > Hymenoptera > Andrenidae > Andrena > Andrena cerasifolii. The sequence continues at coordinate 3,993,954 of NC_135126.1, read as the reverse complement.
CAGAATCTTTCCCTATCGCGTGACTCGGCCGTTCAGCACGACAATTCCTCGAAGTCGGCACCGACGGGGTCGAAGGTATCCGCAGACGCGCGGTCTCGCGACGAGTGCTCGTAAAATATTTGTCGTGTAATAATAGAACCTATGCGCATCGATTGGCGAAGGGGTTACGACAGTGCATTGACGAGGGTATCGAGCAGCACTCGCCGAATCGCGTTTCGGACCTATTATTTCTCCAGCAGGCCAGAGATGTACGATCGAAGTGGATGGTTGGTGAACATTCACGGGTACATCAAGCGACAAACGGAATCCTCGAGCTTCTGCGCGTGGGATAAAACAACGGTGGCGGAGAATATTCGCGGAGAAGAAACAGTGAGGGCGAAGAGACAGGCGGCGAAGAAGACGAAGGACGAGAAGTAGAGAAAGGGACGAAGAAAGTAGTGGCTCGCGATGAAAGTTCGGAGAGGCCGAACGATAGAGAGACCAAAGGGGACACAGTAGGGCGTGATGCGTGTTGCCAGTCCAAAGTGAACGTCGACTTCATACATTTCTTCCGGAGCGCAGCCCGTTGGAGGTGTTGCATCGGTGTCTCCGTATACGCGCGGCTCGCGCTCTCGCTCCCGGTTCCGTGGTAGTACACTGCCGGCACTCCTGACATTAATAAAGAACAAGAAGAGAGCTGAGAATGTGGGAAAAAAATAAAAACACAAACGGGGACGATGGGGAATTGCGAGGGGGAGAGAGAGAGAGAGAAAAAGATTCTCCCGTCGACGCTTGCTCGCGACCCTGCTCGGGGGCTTTTCAGTACCGTCGGTCGAGAGTTGCTTGCGGACTTACGCAGAACGTTGCGAAATTATAGGTACACACTCAACCGGCTACGGGAGCTCGTAATAAGGAACAGAAGGGAGCAGAAGTTCGCATAGAACGCAGCGGTAGATCGTTCCGTGTAATAACAGAAGCTTTCCAATTATTCACCCGGGGTTATTAGAAATGGTAAGCCGGCAACCGAGAATGATAATTACGTTCTTACACTTGCGCGGGACCGATGTTAATTCACCATTGTTAGCGACTGTTATATGAAATCATGCAATTCCAAAGCAGGCGGCGTTAGAATTTCGACTGGCGCTGTATCAACATTTCCTCGATATTATTCTGCCCAACCTGACAGCGCGCCGAAGCTCTCGAGATATGCAGGCTGCGTCCCAGTTCGCGGTGCAACCAGAAGAGGGGCAATTTTTTCCGTACCAAAATGAGCCGGAAGTAGAGAACAAGGCGGAGAATGTATTGCGAATTTTTAATACTCAGCGAGCGTTCTGAACCGATCTCAAAGTCACGTATGGAAATATTTCATTCCACATTGCCGGGGCATTTTTGTACACGGAATCGCCGTTTCCCCGTCGCAGCGCGAATTCGACGTCGGCCTGCGCGAAATTATGCTTGCTGGAGGGAGAGGGAGCGACTGCGAAACGAAAGGATCGCAGCTCGGCGTGAAATAAAAATACCGATGTCTCTCGAAACGATTCCACGGAAGGGGATACCATGCGATCGTATATCGACGCTTAATCGGGGCAAGGATCGGTATTTACCAAGGATTTATTCCTCTAAATACGCGGCAACGATGACGCTAATCCCGGAGCATTAATTACTGCCGCGGGAGCCGGCGATAACGCGGAATTTAATTCGACGAAGGAAAACTTCATCGCGCTTGCGGCGCGGCGAGAACAAAAATCGGGGATCCTTTAAACCGGTTGAATGAACACCCAGCGTGTTTTGTGCCGCGGATGAATACGGACGGTCTGACGTCACGCTCCGCAATTTTCTTTTTTTTTTATTCCCCGGCCACGCTTTTCCGCGAAACAAACAGAAGGCCTTCGTCGGTGCATTACGCCAGTCGGGGAGAGGGAGGCGTTTAGCCGCAGAATCAAAGGGAAAAAATATCGCACAAGGGATCCCGGGGTAAATGGTTTAAAGTCGCGCGAAAAGGCGGTCCATCGAAACGTTGCTGCGCCCGGAAAAAGCGGCTTCGGAAGCGGGAGTAAAATGGACAGGGACGGGGCGTAAAGACGGGAAACGAGAACAGAGGATGCACGCCAGTGAATTGTAATCACTGTTGGGAACCGTGTAAAGCGAGGGCGGAGGCGTGCACGAAGGTTGACTCGAAATTTCTGTGGGCTTGTAAAGATCGATGGGGAGCTGGGGCGAATCGTCGCCGAGGGTTGGCGAACGGCAGCGGAGAAATAAATTGCTGATTTGAAGAAGGCGAAGGGTTTAGAAGCGCGCAGCGTTCATGGAAGTGGGTACAAAATATCGATCTAATGTAGGGCTTACAGCGAGCACTGTGTACTCCTAATTCCTTTGATTCTAACCGGTAGATCCATACACTGGGGGTAGGTTTTAAAACGGTAGGCTTTAGGAATTTAGAACGGGCATAGGAAAGGATCGATGAAAGTAGCTAAAAGTTTCTATAGAACATAAAGTGTTACGAAACGTCGCTACAGCGAGCTCTATATTAATTGGGTTAGCGTTACCGAGTGCGGAGTTTGTAATAAATGGTTAGCGAGTAGTTTGCAGCAGCTAAATGAAACATTGAACTTAAAGAAAGCTTAAAGTCAGCCAAGTTTCGTGGGAACGGAAGAGGAAACAGTAAACAGACATTCCACAGTACCGCGACAATTCAACAGCACAGTCACCTTAAGACATCGAAGTCTTCCGAACTCTCTCGTATCTGATATGACAGATGATACGAGCTTTGAATTCATCGAGATCACCAAGAAACATGGCAGACAGAGGAAACGTATCCGTTTGGGGCGCAAGGTTAACACAGAAGGGAAGAAACCACGCTCGAGCGGTGTGAAAACGGGGAGCATTTAGAGAGTGGGATCTCGTTTCAGAGACTGTAACCAGCGGGACTGATAACGCGATAGCGTGAGAGGGTGAACGGATCATAAATCGCGGATCGACGTGATTTGTATGGGGTATCACGCAGCTTAATGGTGTGGCTTGTCTCTATCGGGCTCGGCGGGGCTCGAACCGGAAGCTTCGAGCCGGTGCAGCTCTACAGGGGAATATTCGCCGCGTTTCTCTATCGCGTGACGATTTACGTGACTTCGTATCTTTTTGTCCTCCCCTGTGTTCCGGCCTGTAAATGGAAATACTGTGGTTAGAATGCATCGATTACACGGAAAAACGTTCGTCGCTGGATTACGAACGCTCAAGGAAGCAGGGCACACCGGAAACAATAAGAAACGAACGGCGGATGTCCCGCTAGAATTTTCGTCCTCGACCGGGACACTGTGTTCCAGGCAAATGCGATCCACGAAAATTCGAGCCTCGATTCGATTAACCGATAGTGGCCTGGACGTTGCGCTTGGAGCGCGGAATACGATACATCGCTGATCGTAAGTCTCAGACCTCAGAGAATCGAAAACGATTCGTTTTATGAAAATTCTGTACTTCGCATTCGAGGCCGGCTTCGGTGCTCTCTGGTTCTATCTTTCACTGAGGATTTAGAGGTGTCCACTATCGAAACAAACGCGGCCCGAAACGTGACCGCGTCTCCGCGCGCCTAGATATCCCAGCTTTACAGTAGTATGCTCCGTGATGTGTCAGACACGACGGTGTCTCGGGCTCGCGATCGGTAACCCGCCTATCCAGCCGCGATAAGAAGAGCACATCGAACTTAATACAAATACACGAACAATGGAACCTCGCCCGCCAACTCTGAGACAGGGGACACGGGCATAAAGAACGAAATCGGAGCGCTGTCAGCCGGAGTGACGAATGAACCGGAAAACCTTGCCCGTGGACGTTTATCGGACGTCTCGTCGAAAAGAAAAGGGGGCCGCGCGCGTCGGGGACGAGTGAGCCAGTCCCTGGATTTCGCTTGCATGGGTATCGATGAGTGCCTCGAGGGCACCGGTTATATCTCGGCCAAAAAATGATGGCGCGTGGCGAAGAAGAAGCCATTCGAGCCGCAGCTGCGCCGTCCACGTGCACGGGGGCCCCTCGAAACCGATGTGAAATTCTTCTAGAGGCGAGGTTCGATCGTTCACGACGGAACGACGGACGCATAAAGATCTAGGCCAAGAGTTCATCTATTTCGAGTGTATCTCCAGCTGACGTAGATACGATTGAGTGTCCGGATAAGGGGGTTTGCGCTGCAAAATCCACTGGCGGGATATGAAATATCGGGTGGGGCAAGGAAATTGTGACATCGCGACAGGAGAATGATTTCACTGTTCGCCGGCCAACGTCGCGGCGACTCCCGACGGCCCGGGCAATTAATTCCTCGGATCCATTTTAATGCTGACTTCGAGTGAATCCGGGCACCGGGTATAAATTGAAATAACTCCTGGTGCCTCGGATGCTATTTTGTATGGAATCGGGTTGCGTCTTCCGGAAAATCGACGGCGGCAAAGCGATGGTGTCCCGATTTGATTAATGGGAACAAGCTTCGGGGGCTGAGAAATTAAAATTGACATGCTGCGGGCAGATTGGAATATTCACTCCAGCAATTTCAAGCCATCAAGCATCGCTTCTTTTGGGGAGTATTGAAATAACGAGTAATCAGCGCGGAACGAACTGCACGGGTGTCCAGGAAAACCGATGAAAATGAGCTTTCAAGTGAACAGAATTAATAGCGGTACGTTGGCAGAGGTTGTGCCAATTCCTTCGTTTCATGCGCGATGTAAAAATCGAATATAAATGTTAAAGCCCTGGAAAATTTAAATCAAACATACTGTCGTGTCGGCCAGGTATCCTGGGAGAACGAGACTGCTCGTAGATCGATATGTTGCCTTGGGATTCTACGAACGGGCAATAAAACACACGTGTGCTTCTAACAGAATACTTGGACGTACGTATTACCCGTGTGCATAGCGTTTGCGCGAGCATCGATTCGTTGCCTTCGAAGGGGGATTGGGTATCGGATGATATACTCTGCGATACTGATAAAATACTTCTTTCTAAAATATTAGTTACACACTGGAGGATAAAATAAGCGTCGTTCGTACGGCAAGCGAGAGGAGGATAAATGTGGTTTACCAAGCGATAAGAGGGAAGAATAACGTTCGGGTTAACGAAAGTTCCGCGCGACGTGTGCGATATTTTTAAAAAAAATTTTTAGCGCCACTCGAAGGAAGGTAGATCGTTTCGAAAGGACGAACCTTGACAGAGAGGCGTTTAAAGTGCGCTTATCGCGTTCGAGCGTAACGCAAGCTTCTTTTGAAGCGCGCAGCGATCGCGACTCGATGGTATTCGTGTAGCGTGAAAGCATCCCTGGTGCCCGGGAGAAGCTCAAGCGTACAGAGGTCTGATGAAGCAACACACTGGACGAATCACGGTGCCCGATCAACAGTGGGACGTCGGCGGTTAAAGTTGATTATAATCAGCGGGGCTGGTTAGTTGGCTGTGCCGCCCCTCGCGCAGCGACGAGGGCGCGAAGCGTCAACAAAGGAAACACTTTAAACATGGTTAAATCTGCACATCCTAAACTACACACACGTAATCCAATGACAAATATCGATAAATAACACTGTGAACCTTCAGCGGTATGTAATAGGCGTGTAATTATTGTGAAAGTATAAGAAACTCGTTCGCCCAGCGACGAAACTCTCTAAACTACGTACGCGCCAAAAGAGTGTCTCACTCGGCTATCAACTAAATTAGCGTTCTAACACTAGTGTCAAGTAAACTCCAACGGTTATATTAAACAGTGACAACGGTCGATAATGTGACGGGTATTAAGTAAGTACTGGTATATCAAAAAGAATACTATTCGCAGATACACAGCGGGTGGTCAGTACAATGAAAAGGATAGATATGTTAATGTACATATACGTGTTACGAAAGATACGGACAGTTAAATCTGCGGATATACACACGACACACAAAAGAAAGGTATCACACTCCCATACTATCTACGCACTAATCTACTGTTCTATGAAAATTGGTCTATGAACTATGGACCGGCGATTCGAAAGGCAGCGGGCTGAACGCCACCGCAGCCTTCGGACTCGCCTCCATCGTACTACTATTGTCTATAACCATTTAATCAAACTGAGACGACACTTAAAACTTCTCTTCCAACGGATAAAGATACTGTTTACGGTCGGTCGACGTGTTCTATTTCAGAACGAAACTCTGACTATAGCCTAAACACCGCCAAGGCTGCCAACTGCTCTTGTTTCCGTCACTCTAGCCGCGCGCCGTTAGAATCCGCCGGCCGCTCGGGGCTTGGGGCGTGAAAGATCATAGGAGCGCGCGTAAGAAACGTTGGCAATCCCAGCATGTAACTAAGATTAATTACTGTAAACGTTAAATTACAAAAGTCAAGTTGACAACGAATCTTGCTACTGACTGCTTCTAACCAGAGACTATTCAGATCCGTTCAGCTCGATTTCTCTAAGTTGTCTACGGTTTCGCGCCACCACGGGAGGGCTATTCGCGACGATCCGATAAGCGCTTCTTGCTGCAGATACGCGCTAGGAGCGACGGTGAAGTTCGCCCGATTATCGTCCTGGACAGAATCGCTGGCGATCACCCCCGTGGTGGCTGGACTAGGTTTCATTACTATGAATAATGTATAATAATAAAAAACCACTTTATATACGACGACGTTTCTAAGAGACAGTAGGTTTTAGGTAGATGGTAGATTACTCGCCCCTAGGTGACTGCTTCTTCAAGGTAGTCTTCGTCATCGGTCTCAGCAAGGGTCCTGGCCCAGACGTCTCCCCCTTCCTCTTTTTTGCGATTACTCGACTCAAATTTAATCGCGTCTCGCGCGGTACAAGGGTGACCCATAGCCGGTGCAAAGCGGCGAATCGAAGGGGAACGCGTGGGAGTCTCGAGGCGACAGCAAGAGGCCAAAGAGTGCGCGAGACGAAAACGCGAACGACTCCGGGGGAAGTGAAGCAAAGTGTACGCGTGTCGAGGCTCTAAGCTCGCGTGCACTAACCAGAACACTGTTCAACATGGCGCCGAGGGACTCGAGAGCGAAGCGAGTTTACCAATGTTCAATGATCAGCACTCTCGTCGGGCTATGGGTCGCACGGTCGACTCGAAAAGCGTTTACTTTGGCCGCGAGCCGATTTCAGTTTTCACTAGAACTACGGACATCGAAGCCTGGACGCATGCAACTCTTTCCGACCGGATGCCTCCGTTGGGCAATGATCGCGCGACGAGAGTCGGGAGCAGGCCCGCGGCTCAGTACAGGCCCATACCTTCTCTCCTCCGCCGACGGGGAATCCTTTCCGCGCTGTCCGACGGAAAGGATTCGGGGCCTTCTCGCTTCCATGCTACACACGTTCGCTTTTTATTACACAGACGTCCGTCGGCGTGTCCACGCCGTTTCCCCAAATCAGACAGGTCTAAAGACGTTAGGCTAAGTTCTAGTGAAAACTAATGCAGCGGTTAGGCTTTGTTACTCATACGAATAATAGAAACTGGAAGTCTTGGAAGTAATCTATTTACTATGAGCTAGGCAGTCATCCAACATCAGTACGAGATACGGGATTTAAGTAGATATATATATATATAGATATGTATGTAGATATGTATATAGTATACATGTTAGTTAAAAAATCTCTCGTTACCATTACTTCTGGGCTATTCTAGGCACTATGGAGACGAGTACGACACGTAAAAGTAGAATATAGGAAGAATACTGTTTAATGGAGACTCTTACGCTACGTTTGTTATTTATAAGACAGTTATCTCTCTCACGTACTTGACATATCGAAGTATTACGACTCTGTTAACGTTCTAATCACTATGGCGTTGATTTAATGAAATTTTAAGCATTCCTTGCACTGGCGCCCAGTTCCAACGAGGACGGCGTGTACAACAACGGTGGGAAGGAGCAGTTAAGTTCGCGAGGCTAGGCGGCTGTAGGAAGTGAGTACTGAAGACAGGTTAATTTTCTGCGTGAGAACTGGCCTTCGCAGTGGAAGCGTCAGTTAATAGGCAGACCTGCCGCGACACTGAGGAATATCGAAGAAGCTGAAGCAAGCACGTGAATTGGAAAATGGTTCAGTAGAATCTTATTTGAAAAACACGTGAGTACTAAAAGCGACGAATAAAAAATCATTGGTGACTCATAAATGTATTCTTAGTGAAATGGCTACTTAGGTAACTGTGTACCGAATTAGTCGTCCCCTTAATGCATCAGAAACAAGTGAAGTATGCCTTTCAAATAATAAACAGGGAACTGATTAAAGTGGTATTCCAATTACTATTATCAAATCAATCTTAAGTCATCAGTCCTAGTCGTTATTAATCATTCAAGTAAGATTTCACTGAAACTCGATTTCAGAGTACATTATTTCTTCGTGTCAGAAGAATAATTCGAGTAACACGCAAGCGCGAAGTAATACGATTAACAATTCGAAATATGTCTGAATAATAAAATCGGAATAATAATTTATTCGGGGAACGTCGAACTCCGCCGCGCAGAGATCCACGAGAAGGAAGCCAACCTCCGCCAGGAAGTTTCCCAAGAATCTCGTAGCAATTCGAGTAAACAGAAGTCGCCTCGAGAAACAGAAATGCATTACGCGCACCATGAACGAGGTCAGACAGGGGAAAAGATTGAAAAGAGTCAACGAAAAGTAATTCAAAGTTCCCGACGCACCGATGAAATCGTTCGTGGCGGCCACCCCTTAAATCGCTTCTTCGATACTTATCCCCGTCGCTCAATCTACTGCTCTCGCAGCAAATCTACTAATTACACCAACAAAATTACCGACTTCTCTATTCATTTCGCTTTCTCAAGTGAAAATTCTCGAATTTCCCGGTGATCAACTGCATCAATGTTTATATTTCTCGCGCGACATTTCATCCCTTTCAACCTGCCATTCTTCTAACAGATTCCGCATTTTATTGTACAGAGTGTTTTGTTATTAAAGGGATCTGCGTTAAGATTGTACTCAGGGCTAGAGAAGGATAGGAAATTATAAATTCCTACAAATACGTCTAATTATTGAGTCGCAACTGTTATCACATAATTTTCGTGACAGACGCTTGATTCATGAGCTTAATAAAACACTAATTGATAGCACTCGAATACTCCAGCACCATTCCCAAGAATATTGCGAATATATTTGAAGGAAACTTGAAATTTTTGCATCCTGTAAAAGGATCTATGATTCATCTATTTGCATCCAGATGGAAGTTGGTCATAAATTTGCGGAAATTCTTCCTGCTTTGTCACAGTGCCGAATCCAATATTAAAACAAGCCCCAACAGTCATGTAACACCCTGTACATATAGTTGTTGCTTTTAATCGACGACGGAACGCGTCGGAGGCGTCGCGCGTTATTATTCGAGCGAATCCGTGCCAGTGAAAAACACCCAGACCGGCGAACCCCTCAGCGAATTAAATTCCGTCCGACTGCGCGTAAAATATGTGTTTTTCCTTCGGCGAGAACGACGAGAGCACGGAAAACACCAGCATCTCGCCGCATCCACCGATGGGATCGAATCGAAAATGATTATTTTTCGGCCGGTATCGATTCGTTCCCAGGAACGTTTTACGCGACGATAATATACGACGGCGTTTCCGTGCTCAGCTTCTCGCGTAAATCAGCCAGATGGTCATTTCATCGGTGTGATCCAGTCGCGTGAGAAAAAAAAAAATGGCACAGCTCGGCTTCCTTTCTACGGTTCTTCTTCTTTCGTACCTCCTTCGGTTTCTCAGACTTTCGAGCTGGCGAGACGGCAAGGTGTCTGTGCATTTCCGGTTTGATTCGTCAAAAGAACGAAAGATCTTAGACACGCGTCCTTTTTTGCTGGTTTCTGATTAATTTCTGCCCCGTTTGCTTCTCGTGGCCGACGCCGGGGATGGAATCTTATTCGAATGATGGAAGGAACATGGAGACGGTAGTGACTTGGTAAAAAATAGATAGGGTAAACCAACCAGTAATTGACCGCATACCAGTGAATTAGGCAAAGAAATGTCAATTATAAATTTAAACGTTGTTATACGTTTATAAGTGGAGTGTACTTTTAATATCCTATATTTTTAGTTACGCGTATTAAGCAAATATTAATAAGTACAATTCTTATTAAAAGTATGCGGTCATTTACTGGGCTTCTACACGTTTTGCATTTTATAATTTTTTTTAAATTACGATAAGAATAAGTAATTATTTTTATAGAAATTTCAAGAGAAATAAATTTAAATGCAATTTCAACAGTCGTTTTGTTGTTATACATAAACATATTCAAGTATTAATCTGAAAGGTCCATAGATTCAACAATTCGGTCGTTCACTGGTTGGTTTACCCTATTTATTCGGCTGAACAGTTATTTCGATTACTTTGAATATTGATCTGGAGAGTGCACGAAGTGAGTCTCTGGGCAAGCACAAATTATATAAATTTTTATACCAATAGAAATGTGTAGGTTGATTAGAAATAAAGTATTACATCCATCACTAATTTAATGCAAACAATAACTTGTCATTCGAATAAGATTCTTGCCTGATTACAAAATGATCAACCGTGACGTGGATAGTAATGGCTGACAGTCAAACACGACTGTGTATAACAATCGATGAAATCAAAGTCGAGTAAGACCGCAAATAAAAATTCAATTGGATAACGTCCCAACTTTGATTTTTGCAAACGCTATTTTCTCCCATTTTTGTATTCATGAATATTTTGTCGAATCTCGTCACGTGGCCGGATATCCTGTCAGCCTCGCTGACGAAATGGTTACAGGCGAAACAACGAACAAACGGATGCACAACTAAAATACGGCGTTCTGTCTCCTAAGCATTCCATAAGAATATATATGTGTGTATATATATATATAACAATATATGTACCAAAAACTCCTACCAATTCAATATAAACACTATTCGGCAACAATGCTCGAACTATGGGTACCTAAGACAACTAATTGGCAACAACGACTCGTATCCAATTAATTAAGAACAAGTAACGTATCATGTGTAAGGTGTGTCCAGCTTGACGTGTGCATATGTAGGTGAACCGATGTTATCAGGAAACCGTAAACATTGGTACGAATTTATGATTGGAACGGTATTCGTAAATGATTGCGGTAGATGTCTAAACGATGAGTATAATTTAGCGTACAATACGCATGCACTTTGTACGGTCGACCGATGGTTAAATTGGATCATTAATTTTCGGTGAATTCGCGATTGGAATAAAGTTCGGGACTTTTTCTACTATTCGAGTGAAATTACAGGATGTGCTAGTAGCACCGAAATGCGTATACTTAGACAAGAACTGAATTTTAAGGGGGCACTCTAGTGTAACTGTCCGTTTTTCAACGCAATCTTCGGGAATTTATTTAACAAAAACTATAAGTTTACATCATCTGGCGTTTTGCCTGCGTATTAAGGTATGTTTGAAGTAATACTCAGAATTTTTTCGAACTTTTTTATCGCACATATACACGGATACAGTCGCTAACGCAAACTTCTTTAAAAAATAAATCTTTCCCGACAGGCGTTGGTGTGGGAACTGTTCTAGTCATCCAAAAAGGAATAACTAAGGTTTATTTTCTTTATTATGTTTGTCGTTATGGTTGGAACCACAGAGGCCCCCTAACAATAAAAATTTGCGCTATGTCAGCATTTCGAAAAAAAATGTTCGATTTTTGCTGATAAATTTAGCTGTTTTCGTTCTGTAGAATTGATTTTATACAAGATAGAAACTCGTTCGCAGTTCCAACCATAGCGACAAACATAATAAAGAAAACGAACCTTAGTGTTTCCATTTTGGATGACTAGAACAGTTCCCACACCAGCGCCCGTCGGAAAAGAATTTTTTTGAAGAAGCTCGCGCCACCGACAATATCTGCGATAAAAAAGTTCAAAAAAAATCTGAGTATTACTTCAAACATACCTTAATACGCAGGCAAAACGCCAGCTAGTATAAACTTATATTTTTCGTTAAATAAATTCCCGAAGATGGCGTTGAAAAGCGGACAGTTACACTAGAGTGCCCCCTTAAGTTCCAAGAGGACACGAAAAGGTAATCCGAAATACTAAATCGTTTTATTCACGAAACTGCTTAACCGACGCGCTAATTGAAATATAAATTCCGCACACTCGTATTAATTACCGAACAATAGGCTGCATTGATGGCTCTGGCATTTCATCCACGTTATTTTCATACAGAACAAAAGAGAACGTCGCTATAATTTCATCCAGGCTAATTATCTATTTACTACCACAAACAACCGATCTCCTATTGTACTTGGAGAATCCCCGTATCGATCGTGCGACAATGTGGCTCTCGGGCAGCGAAACACAAGATACAATTTTATTCTATTCCGAGATTTCGGTATGAAAACAGTAATTATTTAACGGATGTTCGTGGCGGTATTTCGAATACGCGTCGGTGGCTGCTGTCTTGTAAATCGCGACGCGACGGTGACGATGGAAAAACGAAAGGACACGGAGAAAGGAAAAATACGTGTACTAAGCGCGAATGTGTGTGCGTGCGTGTGCGTGGGTGTCTATGTTTGTGTACGTGGAATTTGGGTACGTACTACGTACTACGGATTACGATTACCGTCAACACGAGCGAGAACACGAGAACTTGGTGGAACAACCTGGCACTTTGGGGTTGAAGCTTACCGGTGCAACCCCCGCTGGGGCTCACGGACACTCGGCCCACCCTTGGCCCCAGTGCGCGGTACACGACCGCTCCTACCCAACAACAGACATCACCGATCTTATATTATGCACACTTTTCCCCAGGACATCGCGATTATAGAAGTTTAACGGGCATAAGGTTAATAGTAACGCTAGGTTTCGTGGGAGTTACTGCGCTCTGCTGCTGGATTAAGCCCCATAGGAGGCACACGTTTTGCCACGCGTCGCGTCACAATATTTATCGTCTTTGCTTAGACTTCTGTGGTAGGAAGTAATAGCGATCGTATTTCCTTAGAGGTTTCTCACATGCGACACTTTTGTGGTCCGCGATTGATATTTCGGATAGGTTTATTGTTTTGGTGATGATAGAAGAATATGGTAATTGTGCGAATGTATTTGAGATGTTAAAATAGTTCTGAGCAACAAAGGTGTCTGAATGTGAGAAGGCTTTTAGTGGAAAGTTGCAAAAATTTTGAAGAATTGTAAAGAGGTGATTTGTAATCGTTAGAGGTCTAACCCTTCGTTGACACTCTGGGTGTGAGCCACCCATAAGCTGATTTTGACGCTCTGTACCTTCTATATGCAAAATAAATAGTTTTCTTTCCAAAGACGACGTACAAACTATTTTTTCTCTCAAAGTATTATATCCCAACTACAACTCTGTAGATTTTTAGATTCTAATATTGATGTTTGTAAAAGTTACAATTTTTAAAAGATTTTCTTCGCTTTTTTCGACGTGTGGTAATCTAGATTTTTTTTACAAAAACTGCGATCAAATTTCAATCAAAACACTATTGGAATACATTCTAGATACCTTGAAATTGATCCATGATTTTTTCCATAATAATTGGATTCTTTAGATGAGAATGGCAGTCGTTCGAAAATTGCTCTGGGTGTGAGCCACCCAGGTATGTCAAAATTGATCGGAAAAGTAGGCGTGTCAACGAAGGGTTAAAGAAACCAATTGCTTAATTAATTTCTACACGGACTTTACTTGGAAGAGTGCATTAATTACGTTTGATAACGATAATGCAGCTGAAATATTAGATAAGTTTCGTGATTTGATATGTTTTATGTCAAGAACGAGGCAAAACTCGGCAACACAGCTCTTCCATTAACGAGCACTTAAATCATAATTCTAATTAAACAGATGCGAGTAACGTGATATTTGATATCCTTACGAACGCGCTTAACCCAGCATCGCAAGTTTCGAGTACGTCCTAGAAAATGCAAGTCAAAGTTGCTCGTTGCCTTCAACTTTCCTCGTTGCGCACCAGTGATACCAGAACAGCACTCGTTCAAAAGTACACAATTACATGATTTATCTCCTCTTTTTAATGCCAGAATGTAATCCAATTTCGCCAGAAGGATGCGGCGAGATGAAAACTGACAGATAGTGGAAAAATGTGAGGATACCTCAATTGCTTCAAGAAAGAAGCGTACCGATCAGATGATACCTAGCTCATAGTAACTCGAACTGAAAAGCATTGTCCCATACTGGAAGAAAGACATAGACGTTTATCGTCAGTGAACGAAAATCTCGTAATCTAATAAATATTCATTCAAATCGAAATACCAATAAATTCAATCCAAATCGTTGGAAAATCCTTTCTTTCACTATGAAGACGCTCATGGATATGCTTTCTACCTTTCAACGTCATCCGTTTGCGTGGTAGTTTTTATTTATTACAGACATTCATTATTTATAATCCTTAATTATTATAATAATAGAGCTTCAGCGAATCGTTACATTGTGTGTCGTTAATATGTACGCACGTGTAAATAAACTTGTTCCTCTCCTCGTTTTGCTTCAACGCAGATGAAGAGATTGATATCTCTGATGGACAATTAGCTGTTACGTTCTTTCTTTCATATTTTTTTTTCTTTTCTTTTTCTACCGAGTGCCCATTTGGAACGTTTACAAAACTCTCGTTGACTGTGGATTTCCTCTTATTATTATTCGTTTCTCGTCTTATCGTTGGTGTTTTTTAATAAATTGCCCGAACCCTGGTAGGAGATGGTCTCGGAAATTCTCGGATGGTCTCGCCGTCTTTTACAAATATCCTCTTTCCAAGGCGCATCGTCGTTAGAGCTCACAGGGTTTCAAAGAAGAAGTTTTACCGGTTTTTCCTTTTTCACTTTTAAAAAATTTACACGAAGAACGACATATACGTATACGTATAATATACATAGAACTCTCTCACCTGCCAATGAGTCGAATATTATCAGTAAGCATGGGTAAGAAAACTTGAAGTGACTTCCTGAGAGAACATTGCGTGCGAGATACCATTCGTCTCCTCGCGGCGATGACAGAAGGTAAACTAGATTTAGAAAGGAAAGCATCCGAGCAGCCGTAACGAGCGTTAAAATATATATACAATATACATCATTTCGATGAAAGCAACGGCGATAAAGATTTTCGATAGGCGAGGATTAAAATTTATCGAGTAAAATCAGTATCAAATCACTCTCCCTTCCCTTGGCGGGGGATGGACACGTCTGTCGGAATCACCGAGCGAACCGACCGTTCGCTACTAACAGAAAGACCAATGGCGAATAGAAACCGATCCGCGCAACGTATTCGTATTCGCGATTAATTATCGTGCGATCCCCATAAATATTTCAACATCATGGACGGTATAATGTTTCGAACGTTTCCCCAATTCACCAACTTATTGTGACGACAGCGACGCGTGTGTCTTCAAGTGTTCTTACGGATGCCAGTGCCGCCGGGCACTGCGTATAATCTCGCAAACGATTCGGTGAGCGCGAAACGCGGACGATCAAACGGGATCTCCGGATCGGGCAACGTATTATAGAAACCCACGCGCGATCACAGCGGTATAACAACAATCTTACGAGTAGCAACAATCGGACCATAGCTCGATAACGTTAACCGCGTCGCTTCCGTGTACGCCGCCACCGGAGACGTGGGGCCGTTTTCTGGCATCTGTTCTCCTCGCCCCCGGGCCAAGAGGCGATCGTTAGAATCCACCGGGGGAATCGAAAATCAAGCAATCAAGGCCGTAAGATCTCGCGCAGTGATCGAGGCGAACAAATTTCTCTTGTCCTCTGATCGTTGAAAATTGGATGGGGACGGTGACGTTAACGCGAGCGAACTATAGCCACGCATAAAAGTATCAATAATATTGTTTAAGCATCGTGTCTTTAACATATGTATAAGCTCAGGACAGATGTGTCTTCTCTTTGGCGTCAGCTTATATTCAACCAGCGACTCAATGTCCCTCTCTCAACCCCTCGCTCTCTCTCTCTCTCTCTCTCTCTCTCTTTCTCTCCCCCTCTGTCTCACAGATGGTTCGCGCCATGTTCTCGTTCGAGGCACGTCGCTGGTTTCGTCGACGAAATTATAATTCATGCAAAAACGAGCGTTAAACCTGATGATTCGCTCCTCTCGTGAATCTTCGCTTCCTCTTAATGTATCGGTACGAGGACGTGTCGCGTCCTTTTCTTCGTTCCGTGCACGCAACTTGAATCGTGCCCACGTAATTATTCGTCACTAACGCGGTCTCGTGGCTCGCGATCCCATCGAGATCCGCGAATCCTCTATCTTTCGTTTCTCGTTCGTTAACGACGACTCGAAAACGCAATAGAAATCGGATCACAGCTTTCGCGAACGCATGCTACGTTACAACGGGGGGAGGGGATTGGATTATTGGGGGGCGGGAGGGTTGTGGGGGTGTAAAGTATTCGGGAAGAACGATCGGAAAAGCAAGGCTGAAAGAGAACTCGCGACGCGCTGAATCGAATTACATAATTACATTTAGTAATGAATCCTTGCTATTGATTATTCATTGTCCAATTAACGGTCACGGCTAGTCACAGTTATTTTCGAAAATGTTTGCTTCGGGCTATTTAGAATTCTTTGGAATGGTGGGACAATAGATCCCCCGGGCTTCCCTAGGATTGAGATCCAGCCTTAATTACTAACGTGTGCCTGTTTCCGAGTGAGCGATCGCTTAAATATTCAAGCTCGCGGTGTCTTTTCTCGCGCAATGTTTAATACTTGTTGGAGGAGGAATACTGAAGATTTGAGCGCAATAATAATGGGATGTTTGAAAGCCAATGTTAGTAATTAAGATGCGAAGGAGATGAATTTCTTAAAGACAGTGAGGTTCAGATGCGTCTATTTTTTTAATCGTACCTTGCTTCGACGTTTCGTTTCAAATATTCGGCAGAAAGGTGGCCGAGGATGGAGATCGGGGACATCGAACAGGAGTAAAGGAAGGTAAAACGGGAGAACGATACAGAAAGCACGATTATTCTCGTTTCGAACGGCTTTCCATTTTTTTTTTTTTTTTTGGGTGGGGGGCAGTTTGCTTCGGTGCAGTAATCTCTTCTACGAGGGTCGGTATTCTCTTTCTTACGTTCTTTACTCTCGCCTAACTTAGCGGATGCCTTACTCTACGTTTAGCAATATGTAATTTGCTCTGGATAAGAGATAGCGGTATCGCAACGTCAGCATCCTGCCAATTCTCTTTTATTCAAGAAATCACTTCAATCTAGACCTACACCTAGGCAGAAAATGACGCTAGGTGAAATCAATCGGCAGCATTCTAGGCCTCGGTAACACTGACTTCGATTTAAATTGAAATTCTGCGAACTACGAAAACGAAAGGCTCTTGCATAATCCCACTTGTACCGTTGACACCTATCCTGCGATTAGAAACCCCGATGTGCTTCGTTAACTCTATAGGAACTTAAATGCTTTTCGTCCAACATCCCTTAACGTGTCATCAATACTTTACAACCGACCGGAGGATGTGCGATCTGATATCCCGCGCGCAAAGAATCGCGCGCGTCGCGTGCTTGCAAAAAGACAACGCGGTAAATCGTGGTCGGGTTCGTTTTCAGAATTTCTAGCAGCACCAGGCAACGATCGCGATCGGGAGCCTCGATCGGTCTAAGAGCGACGAGAGATCGGCGATCAGGCAGCGGCAGGATGCTTCAGCTTGAACACCCGGGAACGCCTATATCGTTATTTATCTATACGACCTACGCTAAGTGTTTTCGATTAAAGTGTTTTAGCTTAGAGATTACATAGAACGTGACTACATCTCAACCACTACGAAGATCAAACGTCTACTAGAGAGAAACACGTGTTAAACTTTTTCCAGACTGACGGGGATGAAGAAGAGGGTAGCAATCCTCCAAGGGTGGCAGCAGACAGGGAAAAAGATGGTGCGCGACCAGTCTCGATTTCGGGACGGGGAAAAGAGACAGCAAGAATGGTACGGTTTGGCGAGGGGGAGGGATCGGGGGGGGGGGGGGTGGGTGGGGGAGGGAGAGGCATCGTAATTGTAAAAGTTAATTGCAACCCGGGCACAATTGCCCTCGTAAATTGGCAGTTCTTCGCAAGAGTGTCTACCCCCGAACTCTGGCGATTCACCTACTGCTTTGTACGTTACCGAACGAACTTGTCTTTCACTTCGTTACCTTCCCTCCCCCTCAAAAGGCGCATGCACAATATAACGAAGGGGGCAAGAATGACGACAGCTTTCTCTCTCTTTTTTTTCGCGTTGATCGTTGACGTTTTTTTTTTTCTTTTTTTTACTTCGACGGGGATTTTCTTGGCTATCGGTTTTGGCTGGCTGGCGATGCTGGGCGTGTCATCGTTCGCGTTAGAAAGACGGGCGACTGTTTCTACTTCGAACTGCCGCCGGTTTGTCCAGATGTCGCTTGAATATTTTAGAATAGATAGCGTTTCCGCAAGTTCTGAATTGATTCGAAGCATTTGGGATTCTGTGATCTGGCGTCAAAGTGTTGCGTCCGATTGGCATCTGGCAAGTGAGGATTGTTTCAGAGACACGGTTCTGCGACCGTAGGAACGGACGGACACGCACAGCCTCGCCATTGGGCATCCTAGATTCGGACGTGCGTTCATCTCTGTACTCTTTTTCCGTATCCTCGTTATGGTTTCCTCTCGAAGCGACGGTATTCAGGAGTACACAGTAATCTACCTAATTCTACTGGTAAGTAGAGAGAGAAGAAGAAGTTCCTGATGAAAATGGAAGAGCAGAGGGAAAGAGAGAAGGTGGTCGGGGTTGGTCGGCAAGCGCCAAGACGCTCGCCTTGTTCTCGCCTCTCCCCATCGATTTCCCTCTGTTCCCTCCGTTCTCGTCTTGTTTCTGGTTCGGTGTTCACGTGTTTTACCCGTTTTCTTTCCACGCACGGACTTTCCTCCGTTCCTGTCTGTTCGAACGTGAAACGTTTTACCGCCCCGCTTCCGCGGCGAGAGCGGCGCTGCGCGCTTTCGCAACTGATCTTTTTCCCCTTCGCGTCGCAGGCCATTCTCGTGTTTCCATGGTGTGTAACGTGTGACGTGTTCGCCCGCTTATCAGCGCGTCGTACGCGTCTGTGTTGTGATCGTGTGGATAGACGATGGTGTACGTGTGTGTGTGTGTGTGTCGCGTGCGTGTGCTGCGTGCGCGTGTCGTTACTCATTCGATATCTCGCGTCTTAAACAGTACCTAATGGAATGGGGGTAGAGGCAGGCGACGCTTTGCTTGACGAAGGACCACAGAGTTTGCCAGCCATGCGTCTGTGAACATTTTCGTAACTGCCGGTCAAGAGATTCACGTGAGAGGAGGGTGTGATTTTTGTCGGTCGGTTTATTCCGAATCGACTGCGCGGATAATCAGAGCGATTAGGGGGGACTCAGTGATTCAGTTGCCCAGCGTTGGGGAAGCTTCGCTGCGAATTTCATTCTGGCTACATCGGGAGAACTGTAGATAATCCTCTAACGTTCTGATTGGGGAAATCTGCTCGTTTCCGCGCGGCAGACTCGTAAACGCTTTCCCAACACTGTTCTCGCAGATGAACCGTGACACATCGATACGCAGAAGCGCGATAACCTCGGGGGAACTTTTCAACGTCGCGGGTACATCGCCTCTGCGTAAGACTAAGGTGGCCGTAATGCCTGCACGGTGGAAACGTAGACAATCGACACGCGATAATCGAAGCTTCTTGGAATACTCGAGGGGCGCGGAGGGTTGGGTGTGGGCGGAAATCGAGGACTTCGCGTATCGATTTGTCACGACGTCCCATCGATCGGGGGATGCTCGTGTTTCTTGCAAACAGATACTGATAGAAACGAAAAAGCTTCATGGGGCCAGACAATGGCGGTCGTTCCGACCGATTGTCGGGCGTATTTGAAAGCGTGGCCGTGGCCAATCACGAATGAACAAAGGCCAGCTTGTCAGTCAAATCGGTTCTTTGTAATTAGAGGCGCCGCGGTATCGCGTTGTTTTGCGATGACAATGATTGTTCGACATCCGAAACACCGTACGAATTTACAAAAAAACAGAGACACAGATAAAAGAGAGTATCAGCGATCCTGTTCCCGATGTACAAAGAAAAAAGTAATCAGACAGACTGATTTGCCGAATAACGCCGCGTTGTTGTAAGTAGCGATAGTTAAGAATTATTTATTAGTGGCGGTTGATCGTTATCGTAGAAATCAATGATATTCGATCGACAATTTATGTACGATCTGTATCTCAACAAATATGAACAACGTTAATTTACATACTTCCCTTTGTATATTTATATATATATATATATTTATATATTTATATTTATATGTATATAATTCTTTTTCTTATATATAGATAATCGTATATATATATATTTTTATGTATATATATATATATGTATATTTTCGCGCGTGTATGCCTGGGCCTGTGCGTGGAAAGTGCTCACTTAAGTTTCATTGAGTTACTGACGTACCATTGCATGAAATTCTGGAAAGACACTTAATAAAGGAGACAAAAAATGGGAAATACAGAAACGGACATTGACACGTAAGTAGGGAATACAATCCCGGCATCCCGGCTGTTTTTTGGATTCCAAAAATCCCGGGATTTGATATAACTAATCCTGAGAATTTTGGGATTTTTTAAAATTGTGAGTTACTTTATGAATACCTGAAAAAATATATAAATAAACAGAATAAATGAACATAGTCATTCCATAATAATAAGGACAATAATAATAAAGATTTATTTAAATAATAATGTTAAGTCGCAAAATCTTCATAATGGTTTACTGACATTATCTACTTATTGAGACGTTATTATTCATCATTGTTCTACTGTTTTATCATGAAAAATGATTTTAGCTTATGCTTCAGACTAATAAATCATTTTAATTACTGAAAATTTCTATTACCCAATTCCCGGGGTTAGTCCCGGAATCCCGAGATAGACATTAAAAAATCGAAAGATTGTATTCCCTACACGTAAGACACTAAATATTACACGTCATAGAAAAATATCAGTAGAAATGATAACTAAATAATACCTCAATGATAACTCAAATACTTATACTTGGAGCAGAACCAACTGGTCACTCTTTTAACAGTCAATCACACCAAGCACAACCACTACTTCCAAATAATTTCAACTCCCCTATTTGTACTCCATGTCTCCTTGCTCCATCCAAGAGAAAGAGATCTTCTCCAAAGGATGGTGAATCTACGTCGCGAAGACAGCCTCTTAATATACTCGAGCCACCACTTAGTTCTATCCCAACTATAACCCACTCCACCCAACAGAATAAACTCTCTTAATCCAATCAATAAATTACACCATCTAAAGCTACCAAATGAAATTCGTTTCTCTAAAACCAATATCGTACAGCCAATTTCCTCAATCTTAACGGATTGTGAGGCACCCCACGCACCCACGCATGCATCTGCACGCGTCCACGAGTAACCGCATTAACGCGCGTATGTACACGGTGGTCCGAAAGCGGCGGCGCGTTCCTCTTCGCGAGTATCGAATACACCATGAAAGAGGACGCTTCCCGCCCTCCGACCGCCCTCGTGTATACGTATCTATGCATCTCGAGCGCATTTGTACCGAGCACGTACGTAGGCGAGATTCCATTCGTCCCGAGAAGCGAGCAGCACGCGCTTTCAAGCGCGCGCGAACGATGACAACGCGAAATCCTTGACGCGCGCTAAGCCCCCGAATACTCGGGATTCTTTGACGCGACGTCGAGATTTCCTTTGAGCCACGACGCGTGGCTTCGCCGCCTCGTGCCAGCGAAATATATGTACAACAGCGTCGGTGTGTATGGTACAAGTGGTAGGGCGCGCAACCCTTGAGAAACGCGCACGGGGAGCGCAAAGTCTAACGTCGCCGGAGAATAGAAGCGGACTGGGTACGCGAGATTACAAGCTAGCACGGGAAACAGAGATTATGGGGAGTCGTGGGCCACGTCGAGAAGCGACGACGTTGATTAGGGCTGTTTCAGATGCAAACGTTATTCGGGGAATGCTTCGAATGACACTCTCGAATTTCCACTTGCTTCTGCAGGATGGTAGCATAAGAATTTCTGCTGAAATCTGTGTAAAATGATGGGGGCAGATACTCATCAAGTTTTAATATGCAAGTGGTTTGAATAATGTGTCTGGAAGTACCTGTTCTAAGAAAGGATGAGGCGGGGCAAGTAGTTCTAGTCAACGGTTAATGAGACGCGAGGCATGGAAGTGCACTGCGTTTATAGAAACTCTGCTACTGTTTAAAATTTTGTCACGTTACGTTGAGAATTAAAGACCGACGTTCTCAATCTTTGAATTCGGTGTTTCTTAAGTTTGTAATTTTAACAGCATTAATAGATGCCTTAAAGAACATTATCTTTAACGACTCATATCTTTAAAATTATTGAGTATCTACACTCGACGTTTTACATACAGCAACAGGGACTTGTGTTTTACCATTCTGTAAAAACAGGTGGAAATTGAAAGAAGAATCTTCGAAAAATCTTCTTGCCAGTGGCTGACGATTGGCTGGGATATATCCACACAACACAGACAACAGCGTTTCGAGAAGAAGGCGGAAAAATGTACACAACATACGAATATAATCCCAATTCCACGCGCAAGCCACAAAATAATTTGATCCGGAAGACCCTCAGGGTAGGCTGATTTCTGGAAGGGAGTATCAATGCAGTTTCTCGCATCCTTATATCGAAATTGCTCCTAGCTACTTCGACAGTGACTACGAACACGAACCCATCGGGCAGCGACGAACAACGGCGCACCAAAATGGAGGTGAAGAAATCAGTGAAAACATTTTAAAATGACAAAACTAAAGAGCACCATAAAGGAAACTAACAAAAGAAAGAAGAACAAACTGATAACAATTCATCGTTACCTAATCCCTGTACATTTAAACGAACTAAAGCCACTGATTCTTAAATGATAAGACATCCGAGAATCAACCTTGCCAAGCGCAGCTTAACTTCGGCGATCTTACGAGGACCTGTGCATTCCGCGTGGCGTAGCCATTAACGAACGTCACGTACGGACCATGAAATTTTGGCGCGAAATCTGAGCAGCAGTCAACCGACTAGTTCGCGTCGTCCGACGACGAAAAGAGCCTCCGTCGCTGATGGGAGAAAGAGAGGAAAAAGAGGTTACGATTGTTACGAGCAGGCCGCTAGGCAGCCCGAGGGGTTGATACGAACGCTGGGGTTTGGGGCGCCACAATAACACCCGAGACCACCCCTCCGACACCCGTTCCCTTCTTGCGCGCCATCCATGGTAACGGTAACCGACGATTTATTGCGTGGCGCAACGAGCGCGCACGGTAACACGTTACGGTAATGACTGTGAAATACGACGGTGCACCTCTCCAGCCCGTTCCAACCCCCCGGCACCAACCCCTTTGCTCGCCCGATGCCCCGGCAGGCTTGCACACACCACGACACCTACCCCCCCGATGAAAAGGACGGGACTCGGATTGAGCGTGTGCACGCGTACGACGTGCACGCGCGTGCAGCGCGTACACCAATCGTACGTCGGATTGATGTATGCGCGTGGAAATATCGCTGGGTTGAAAGAGTACTTTCAGAGAACCCCCATCGATCGCGCACTCGCGGGCTAGTCTATATCGCGGCTGCTACGACGAAATGCGCGACCTGACGGATGATAAATAATAACAGGCGGGTGGAAATGTCAATCCGAAGGCAGCTGGGAAGATACCAGCGGTCGGAGGAACTTGAAATTTGAATTGCTTGTTGATTCTGGACGTTCAGCGAATTTTATCGGGCTACGCTGTTGGAGATATAATAATCTTCGAATCTGTCGAGTTGTAGTTGATCAGGTGAACTTCGTGACAGCAGTGTTCGACGAAGATTAAATGTATTTTGAATGCGGAGGTTGGAAATGTTTGCCGAACTGTGTAACTTGAATTTGAAAGGGCGTAAGGTGTACTGATAAACAGTTACGAATCGTTATTCAACGCAGAATGTCGTGTTTATTCGACGAAACACAACGGCCATTAATTTGCTGCCCGCTGAAAGTGGAAATTTCAATTAGCCCGAAGATTATAAGAATTAGGTTAATACGTATTTAAAATTGAAACCGATTTACTCCGGATTTAATCAACTCTCGACGTTTCCCTCGCGTAGCAAGATCCAATGAATATTCACCCGGCAGAGTGAATACGGGATAGTACCGCGCAATGAAACCCAGAATTGTCATGACTCGACACACTGTTCGCAAAATTACTCGACCGAGGTTCACTCGGAAATGTAGGATCCTCCGAAAGGACGACAATTATTTTGACAACGCGGTCCAAACAATAAATAATGTTTACGCCCGCAACGTTGCATATACACATCGCATTCATTCAAGGAATATTCACATTCCCGCTATTTTTTATCACGGAAACTAAAGCGACACCGTGGAATTTCGCGTGACGGAAAATCAGTCACGTTTGATATTTAATCTCGATAGAAACGGAAAGGAGCAGACAAGAGGAACACTTAAAATCTCAAATCCTTCGTTAAAATTCGCCAAAGATGCGACTAGTATCCGTGACACGTCTTGCTTCGTATGCAAAAGTGTCAGGAAGCGGAATGGGAGCTCGTTATCACGAACAGGTTCGAAGAAGAAATGGGTGAGAATCACATGTCACGTTATTATAAGGGCAGAGTAGGAAGCAGCGAGTGTCAAAGAGGAGCGAAGTTTGCTACGTTCCACCAGCCACCGAGGAAGAATTGATTTATCTATTTGCTCCGCGAGTCTCTCGCTCCCTCACTCGATCTACGAAATTACGATTCACACAGCCTGCTAACATTCCCGTCGTCAAGGAACAGACACAACGACGACGTCGGTCTAAAGAACCCGCATTGCCTCTCGCCGTTCCCTTTCACTCACCCAGTCGTCCCCAAAAAATAATCACGCTCCGTTTATAAAGCACGCACCCTGTCTTCCTTCGCCCCGTCCTACGCGTCTCCCCTGACACCGTGAATTCTCGTGCACACGCTCTCAGACACATCGCGCTTTTTAACATCCTTCTCGTGCCCCGCCTCGACTCTCGGTATCGAGGTCTTTGCGCGGCTCCTGCTCATTGTTCGGGAATGATTCTGTACTCCGCGGAGAAGCTGTGCAGCGACGTGTCTCCAGCCGATAGGGGCGGTAGTCCCAAGGCACCTGAAAGTACCACCGTTCCCCTAAGTCCCTAGGCCCCGCTGGGCCCCTCGCGGTTTTATTCCTCTTAACAGACCGTGCTCCGTCTCTCTCTCGCGCAATCTCCGTTTTCCTCTCTTTTGCCCCGGGGTTTCTGCGGTTAGACAGGCGATCGCAATGTATTCCCTCGTTCCCCCTCGTTAGCACGAGTTATCAGAGCTACCGAGACGGTTATCAGGCGGCGCGCTAAGGCGATACACGCGCCAGATGCGGCTGGCGCGTCGTAACGGAGAAACTGCGAGTACGGTGCCCCATGTGCTTGTTCGTTGGGAATTGATAATAATCGTACGAACCCGTACTCGCGAATCGTTAACGCGGCGAGAGAAATGTAATGGTTTCGTTCGCGGCAGCTACCCTCTCGTCGAGGCAACCTTATCCTCGCGTCGCTGAATTAGAGAGAGCTTTCCGAGCGTCTTCGAGGGGTGACGTCGATGTCGTTAAACTCGTGGTACCTTTGCGAGACGGGTGACTAGGTGCGCGGAATATGTAATCGTCGCGTTATTGCGGGGAAGCATGGTTTTCTTTCGCTAGACTTATGTGTGCAGTGAGAAGAAGACGTGCTGGGAAGAAGTCTGAGGTACAACGTGATTTCCTACGTATAATAATACCTACTTTGGTTACTTCGTTAGTGTTAATGACAAGGCTATGTAACGCTACGTGGATTTCAATCGACACAGAACAGTGTAACAATTCAATTATCATCCAGCTCAATGTTTACCACCAATGGCCTCCTTCTCTACCGAATCACGCTTGAACTTTAATTGCGGGGTTAAAAGGAAGAGTTGACGATGCACAACGCGGAGATCTACCAGTCCAGGACGAGAGTACCTTTCTCCGTGCAAGTGCCACATCGCCCAATGTACCCTTTACATTCAAATCCCCCTTTGAGAGAACTAGCCGACGTATAAACAGAGAATCTATTTCTCCCTTGTTACGGAAGAAATCTTTTTATCTCTCCTCGAGCGAGGATACCGACGCTCCACGAATCGTCTCGACTGAATAAACGCCATTCAGATAGCGAGCAATTTCACGCGAAATCACTAACGCCTCCCCCGGAAAGAGATACATTTTCCTTCTCTCGGCACGTCCACGGGTACTAGCTTCTCTGCACAGTCCAAAGGGAATCTCTCTCACGGAATGTAAATCCGAGCCGGTTCGATCTCACGACGTGGGGAATATCCGGGCTCCTCTGGCCGAGGAAATTCGTTGGCGCGCGGTCGCGCGTCGGGCCCCGACCCTCGCGACGGGAGGGTGGCTTAACCCGACGAATGTTTTTCGGACATTGGGGAGTGTACGGACGGCTTCAAGGCGGGAAGGATTTTCGTTTCACGGTGATCAATCATCGTGGCTTGATATATCCCCGTCTCCGTCTACCACCGCCATGCCTCGTGAACCATAACGCGGTGTAAGAGAAAAGCACGGGGGGAAAGGCGAGGTGGCGTGTGTCTGTGTGCGTGCCACCCCACCTCCGCCGCCCTCGGCCGCACAGGGCGAAGTTATTCAGATGCGTTAAATAGCGGGCGGCGAGGGAAATTGGAAGCGATTCCGGGAAGCATCGACGCCGGGTCCCCGGAGGAAAGTAAAGCGCCGGCAAGCTTCTCCTTTTCGGGGCGGGTCGGAAAAAGGGAAACGGGGAAACGAGGACACGGAATTTGTTCCGAAGGGATGAGCAAACGTCCGAAAAACATTGTGCATTATTTATGAGTTCTCTTTCTGCCCGTCCACGGGAATTCTTCTACGGATCGATGCGCGCGGGGGGAGGCGGGAAAAAGCGCGACGTCGATTCTCCATCGACTCGGAAACGTATCGAAGCACGGCCGTGCGTTCGCCTCCAAGTATCGCACTCTGCTCGAGAGTTCGGTGCTCGTGTCCCTTTCTATCTTATCGTTAATTCACGTCCAGCCGACTTGCATGGGACACCTGTCGCAGTTTGTCCGCTACCATCGACGTTCTACGTTACTCTTTCGCTACGTTTCGTGCCATGCTTGCACACAGAGCAGCGGCATCGCGAGTTCAGGGGGCAAGGGGACACGAGTCTTTTTTCCCTCGGAATTTCTTCTTCCCGGGGTGATTGTGCAGAGAACGAAGAGAGGTTGACAAGAGACATAGAGAGAGAGAGAGAGAGAGATAGTCTGCGAAGAGAGACAAGCTAGGCAGAGAAATGACCAGAAATGGACAATAGAGAAGGGGAACAAATGGGCTAGTAAGACGTGTAAGAGCAAGGGCTGAGCGGCAAACAGAGGGCAAGGGTGAAGTTACAGGATCGAAAGAAGCTTCTACTGAAACTAGTGTTACGTCTGCGAAAGCCTGCCACAGGGGACGTGATTAGTGCGCTGTATCTCTCTGTTTCCACGTGGATCGACTTCGACGCGGCCGTTCTTTTCGAGCGTTCGTTTCGACGCAACGCCACTGACTAATCTGCACTTGCTCGACGTAAAACGATAACACTGTACAACGTAAGAATAAGTAATAAACCAGAAACACAAAACTTAAACGTGAAACGAAGTGAACCGAAGAGAGATGATTGTTGCGGAGCTTAAGGGACCCTTCCGCGACGCGTCTACCGCGAGCCAATCGAAGCTAACAGTGAGAGTATAACTCCGCGGGTGAAACTCACTCCGATGGTCGTATATATGTATAACGACACGGGCCCTGCAACTCCATTTTGGTCTTCTTCGTCCGTCATGGACCGCGGATTTTCATTTCGAGCTCGAATCCAACGTGAAGGGCGCTTGACCCCGAAAACTTTGCCCGCAACTACCTCCAATCAACCGTTTCGATTTGGATCAGCCGATACCGAGCCGTGGATGCGTTCATTTTCGAAACGTTTCCTATTAATTGCTCCAGTGTACATGTGTGCATGTATATCTATGCGTGCAGGGTCAACCGCGGCGCGGTTCCCTCGCATATCGTTCGCAATCGATACTCGCCCTCCCGGTGGTCCAGCCCTCCCCCCCCTCCCCCCTCCCCACACCCCCCCCCGTGCCCAATATTAACAATGACATTTTACCCCGTTCCGCGAGCGTGCGATTAATTTTAAATTACGATCGACTTAATGGGCCAACGATTTAAATATATCCCGGGGAAATTGGAGAACAGCTTTGACCTCGCGCGGGTTCGATGGCGATCACTTGGCGTGAATTCCGACGGACTTCTCGCGCGTAATAATGCAGGCTGGTGTAACAAACTGGTTAATATTAATTAATGTCGAAGGCTTATTTGGTGTGTGAATTTTGCATCGAGATTTTTTATTTTTTTAATTCGATATATTCGTTGATTTGATAACAGTCTGCGAGGTACGTTTCCATTAGATGGAATCTGTCGATTGGATTCGATGGGTGTTTTAACGATTCGTACGAAGGACGCGATGGAAATTGATTAATCGAGGGGAGGGAATAATGCTGAACAGTTTCGAATCGCAAAGCCACGATGTTTGGAAAGAAAATTCCGTACCACCGGGGTTCTGCTTTGTATTGATAGTTGAAGGCACGCAACCTACTATCGAGCGAAGTAAGAAACACAGGGTTGATTTAACGGCGTAACTTTTCCCCATACATCAACCCTTCATTATCTTGTCCTAGTTCGCTGAATTGAGTCTTTTTTTTATCTACAGTTTTACATCGACACGTTGCGCACGTATTCGCGTAGGTGTGCCTTGTGAAATCAGCGTATCATGGAATTAGTCAGTGTGCAAAAGAATCGAGAAATTTTCCGATTCTTAGACGCTTTAATTCGCGACATTTCAATTAAAACGATTTAACTGTATGTCCCATTAGAAAGCAGTACCCTGAATTATTTAAAAACTACCAGAAAACCAATCTGATAAAAATATCGTGGCGTAGCGTCGCGACGAAGTGTGCCTTCCCATGAAATAATATCAAAAGGGTTGGGTTGCTTGTGGATGATGGTAATTCACGCGTGATTTAAAACGTCAGAATGAACAGAACTTTGATCACTACGCTATACTTCAGTATATAGATGTGAACGTGATATGCATTTAATTAATCACGATGCGAGACGATCGCTAGACAAATATCTCGCCGATCGAGTGCGGAACGGGGTAGAATGTTCGCTAACAGCCGAAGCCCCCTTTTATCGTTACCCTTAAATCTTAGCTCGACGATTATTAATATCGATACGATAATTTATAGCCTTCTTTGTACAATGTTCACCGCTCCTTGGTATCGAGCGACTCGCCGTCCCGACACTCTGCCGATTGAAGCTTCCCGCGCGGAAGTTGCAAGATCGTCAGATGCGGACGCGCGTGGCCCAATAATGTACAATGTCCCTCGCGGAGGACGTAAAGCGCACAAGCACACTGTGTCCGAACATCGACGACGATGACACATGAATTATTACTAACTCGTACCCGAATGTGTGTCGTTGTCGAAAAAACTCTGGTCGTGAGAACGAATTTCAAGCAGTGCAACTCACACCCCTTTAATTCGCCCCGACCAAAATATATTTCTCAAACGCGAGTGGAATTAATTCGCCTACCGCGGATCTCGATCTCCACTTGGAACGACGATCTCGCGATTTTTACGTCTCATTGAAGGCGTCGTAAACACCGACGTGGCCTCGCAGTAGTGCGAGCCCTGAGAAGTCAGACGAGTGATCCGCGTCTCAGGAAGCTCGGCCCGCGTGTACGGAGGTCTAGACGAAGCCCTTACTTCCGGGAAGTTCGGGCCGAAGCCCCGGTTCCAGAAACAAAGACCTCTTCCGCACCGGGGCGACAGCCGAGATTCGTCTGACTATAGCCGCGGCCCGACTACTTGCCCGTCACCCAACTCGCGTGCGCCGCGGCGTGGGTTCCCGGGGCTGCTCGACGACAAAGACGACGACGGTGCGCGACAGCGAGAGCACAGTTAGCGTGTAGCAATGGGGTTAGAGTGTGCGCATAGCTCGAGACGAGTTTTGTTGTTAGAATTCTAACGAGTTAGTTCACAGAGGCATGGCGTTGTAGAGGTCCAAATTGGGATGGTAAAAGAGCGGTGTCGGTGTTGGGGGATTATGATGGGGGGCAGGCTGAGCCTGTATGAGGTTCAAGTTCAGGTTCAGGGGCGCGATGTGGGCCGCATTATGGTGGTTAAGGTGGTTAAGGCTAAGGTGGTTACCTGTCGGGTAGGGCAGTCCGAAACTAGGGTACCCAGAATAGCCACGGCCTGCCGCGTATGCCGCGTACGCCGCCGGTGAGAAACCTGTGAACAGAGGATAAGACAACGTTAAATCTTATTCCCACCTTGGCTGGCTCGAAGCTCTGGCGAGCTTCGAACTGCGCGGGACCGATGGGTTACATAGTGTTGGTCAGGTGTACGAAAATCATTTAGAGGAAACTTTGTCGCTGTGACGATGCGGTATGCGGTAAGGGTGATATAGTTTTCACCCTCCTTTCGATATCATAAATTACGAGGCACGATTTGTGATAATTCTTGTGTGGGTTGCTTTTAAAGTCAATGTTTAATCTGTGAAAGAAGGGACTAATAGCAGAAGTTAAGAGAATGTAATGATAATTTAAAATTCCTGCGTACTGCAAACAGTGCAGTCAATGTTATCCTCCTAATGAGCAACGTTAAGTGTCACACGATTTTAGTTGCTGATCGAATAAGTGATTTGCATAGAAATGCTAGTTTATGCGTGGCTGTCTATTGAAACGAATGTGATCGGTCGTATGTACACGTGAATCGTGCATGAGCCCCGGCGACTCGCAAACTAACTGTGCAAATAACAAATACGGAATTTTCGATTCGCGGTATGATTGATCGCCGCGTGAATATTACAACGATGGTCTTACGTCAAGGGTGATTGGACGTTGTTACGAAACGGTTGGTATGTCACGTTTGGTTGTGCAATGCTCGTGCATATTTCATGTACTCACCATCAGGTAATGCTCCCAGGGACCATATAAAATCTATAAGGAAAAACAGATCACATTAATGCCAAGCTCAGATCCATCAAAACGGTTAAAATATTTTCCTTTCTTTTTTTTTTTTTTGTATCATTCTTTTCCCTTCATATGTTCTTTTTTGTATCGGTTAGTGCAACGATCCTTTGAGTCTCGATAGAAATTTCTGCAACCAAGCACGAAGAAAAGTATCGGGATATTTCTATATAAACGTGACGACGTTTAATGACAATGGGCTAGTGATAAGGATAAGATCGAAGAATCGTTGAATATTTGCTCCTGGTCGTGTGCAAACTCCTTGGGCAATATTTTCCTTCGTGCGGGCCAAGGTATGCGTAGACAATAATTAAGATATGTACATGGAGACGAGTTAAGTAATGAAGCAAAGCGTTGCAGAAATTCTTTGGTAGTAGACGGTAATTCGAGTGTAACGGATGACTAGGTTCAAACAATGAGAGAAGGGTAAAAAAAGAAAGTAATCGAAACCAGAAACAGGATTAAAAGCCTTCTAGGTTAGACAGAGAAAGATATAGATGAAAATATATAGAAATTAATAGAAAGACAGAGAGACAGAAACAGTGTGGAAAGTAGAAGATTATAGAGAGAGATAGAAAGGCATCCATGAAATTTCATAATTTGATACTAATTGAAAAGACCACACAACTAAGATTCTGACTATTTATAGATGTATATCGCATCGACTATGTAGCGCATCGACTAAATTCTGTGACAAGGTACTAGTAACTACGCGTGGCCGAGGCCGAGGTATTTCCAATTCTACGACAAAATAAACCCTCCTATGATCTATGGTTATTGTAGCCTTCAAGGTATTGGTTAATCATTTACCGTTAAGTAATATTTGCTAGGCCGACTATATAGCTTATTAGATATTTATCTAAGGGCCGATTATGTGTCCTGCGTACGCGAGGAAGACGCAATTCTCCGATCACCTCTCCGGAGAAGCATCTCCGGATGATAGACTGTTAGATGTCTCTGAATTTATACATAAAGTGAAGATGGTGAATGGTAATATGGGTGTGTGCATACTTCGTCAAGCCGCGCGACACATTATCGACGCCACTACCACATTTAGATCGACGATACAATATCGAAAAAAAACACCGACCACAATTACTACACTACTACTGTATCACTATTCTAGTGTCCATATATCGACGCTGCTCTCACAATATTACGCAGATGGAAAAAAGTATAAGAGCGTTTATTCTAGCCATTAAAGATACACTGATACATATTAATAGTATTAGTGATTCCGTACCTAAATGTCATTCTACCGGGCTGGTTTTGATTACGTCAAGCACGCAACACAACTCTATCTTTTCACGTGACATCGTATCGTTCTCTTTTCATTTTCATTATTTACGTTTCCTCTCTTTCCGAAAATCCGTCCGTAAGACAAAACAATGAAAACTTCGCCATGTGCATCGAACATTATCTCGTGTTTATTTGAATACCATTGATCTTTATCGTCGTATAGACACAGATAGATATTTATATATATACCAATAATATATATATATATCGATTTATGTATAATTCCGTGAATAGATTCGTTTGTTAAACATATATGTATATATATATAATATTTATGTGTATACATATATATATATATTTATTTATTTATATAAATAATATTTGTAACGTGCATATTGCAACGCGTAATGTAATTCTGTGTTGTTATAGGTATATGTAGCCGGCATTATTGCCGCATCTCGTGAATGTGGTATTATACGTACATGTATAGCGATAATATTAGTGAGGATAATGATAATAATATACGTGTACTTTCTCAGATGCAACAAATTGATTTCACGTGGGGCAGACGTTTACGTACGACATTAACATTAATAGTCTCTTGCAGTTTCGAGGAGCGTATAAAGCTCGTTCCGCTCGAGTTTACGATCGAGTTGCCGCTCGATTAACATTTACGTCACATCGATAGCTTTGGCAACGTGGAATCCCATTGGGTTACTCTTTCGGAATTTTACCGGCTATTTCGTTTGATCCTTTCCTCCGCTGGATGTTTCCCAGAAGAGAGAGAGAGAGAGAGACAGAAAGAGTGTGTGTGTGTATGTGGTGGGGTAAATAAATGAGAGTGTGTGAGAGAGTGAGAGAGAAAGAGAATGTTGCGGAAAAACATTTTTGCCGAGGAACGCAAACACTTTTCTTTTGTCATTTCTTTTCATTTCTTTTCGTTTCCTTTTTTTCCTCCTTTCTTCCTTTTCTTCCCGGTTTCGGTTCGTTTGTTCGTACTTGCGTAGGCGCCCACCTAATGTTTACGGAGGAGGGAGGCGCATGTTCTATTCTTTACTATGGCTTCTTTCTCGTTTAATCTATGCGCAACGGCTACGTTCCCCGTACAACCAAAATCCGGCCCAACAAAAAGCATGTACAGAAAGGTGAACAGAAAACGATAAACCGCATGTTAAGATCTGGTCTACTTACGAAACTGACACTGTTGAGCCTCTCGGGCAAAGTACGTACTTTCTAGGACACAAGTCTCACGCATTATTATTA
Organism: Andrena cerasifolii; assembly: GCF_050908995.1. Lineage (NCBI taxonomy): Eukaryota > Metazoa > Arthropoda > Insecta > Hymenoptera > Andrenidae > Andrena > Andrena cerasifolii. The sequence goes on along the minus strand of NC_135126.1, from coordinate 3,960,390 downwards.
AGGTAAATGATGCTATATAGCTTAGAAGAGTTAAATACTATATAACGAGTAATAGGTAACTTTGGGGTACGTAGGTTTAGGTGACAAAGGGTTACCAAAGTGGGTGAGGGGTAAGGTATAGACGGGTATACGCACGACATATATTTAGTATATATCCTATAGAGAGGTATAATATTACGTGTAACGTAATGTAAACGTACTATGTAACGTAGCTTGTTAAAGTAATAGGTACATTGTAATAGGTCTCTTTGAAGCCGCTGATAGTATGCATTCTTCGTGGAAAACCCTGTGGTTTCTCTTACTTTATTTCATTTCTCATTTTGTCACAGTGTTCCCTTCGTAAGGGCACAGCCGCATTCTTGCAATCTCCCCTTCGACGGGGTCCGATGAATTTCTTTGGATGCCGATTAGAAGTGCAGAGAATTGAAGTTTTTCCAAGAAGAAACACCTAGAGTATATTCTAATCTAACGGTATCATAGTGACTTCCCAAAAAACTATTAGTTAAAACTAGTAGTCTCAATGATAGGAACGTATACATAGTAGTAGTAATTCGTCAAAAATTATTATCGCTCTAACTAATTCGAACCTAGATCACCTAAAAAGTCTCATTAAAGAATACTAAGGTTTGTAACAACATAAACGTTTACCTAATTACCTAGATATGTATAGATAGAGATAATAGATATGCTCCGATATGTATATATATATATATATGTATATATATATCTGTAGGTCTATTACAAAAAACTAGAAGGTTTTTAATGCGCCTCTCACAAAATATATCGATATCAATATCAAATACTATATATGGCGTTTACCAAATACATAGATACAAAACAATATATTAATATGTATATGTATAGTCTGCTGTTATCTAGAATGGATCATAAGTTTTCCTTTCCTCATAATCTTCCCTTTCATCGTTTAGGTACGTATATTCTCATATACATATAATTATGTACGTTAATAGCACGCGTACGTGTCCTCTATTTATATGTATATAGATACGCAATTTATACACACATAGATAGCTCCGTGACCTCGCGTTCTTTTCATTTTTTTTTTCTTTTTTCTCTAATCGTGCACGCGTGTACACTGTGCTAGAGGTGGCGTTCTCCGCCACCCTCTGACGACACATTATGAAATTTCATGAAATTCATTAGCGAAAAATACTCTGAAAGGCGCGACGAATGAGAAATGCTTTATCGCCGACCATTTGCCGCGCGCCCACGACGCGCTATCCGCCATCGTCGTCCGCGATTTACGGCTCGCTCGCTCATGCTTAGCGACAAAACCGAAATTCACCACCCCTCGGTGAGGGGGGAGTAGTACGATAATAATAAGCGTGCCGCTACCTTGGAATGATATATTCTTTCTCCTCGTCGATTCTTCGTCTCCTTCGATGTGACTCTCGCCAATCTGCGACCTCGACAACGGGCGCCCTCGAGACCGAGCGAACAGCCTTCGAGTCTCCGCGGAAAGTGGAGCGTCGTTCGGCTCCCAACTACGTTCGGAGCCCCGGCACTCCGCTTCCTCGCGATCGCGGCTCGGATCGAGCTGCGTCGCGCCTCCGTGAATAGCGAGAAATCTACCTTGAAGCTTCGTTCGAGTTGCTACGACTTTGATCTACGCGCTACGAGCAAATTGACGTGTTGTCGCGAACGCGGGCCGTTCGAGGCAGGAATCTGTTACTCGCCCGTCGAAAGTTATCTAAACAACGCTGCATTGTTGAGACTCTTTTATCCTTCGACTTTCCCCTCTCGTCTCTGCGGGAATGCTGCTGGTTCCTTAGCTTAAAGCGTTTCTCTTTGGCAATTGTCACGAACGTTGCGAATTGAACGACTGAAAGTAATCGCTGGATTGTCGACGATTCTAAAAATGCCACTGACGTCGGGGATGTCGCACCCCTCGATCAGATAAAGAACGAAGGGTAAACGCGTTTACACAGAGAAGGGATATATGCTCGATGTACGTATCGACAACCTGCTGCCGAGCTCTGCTCACCGAAACGAACTTCGCCTGCGTCTCCCTAAATTTGAACACTTCATCTTATTGTCCTACTATCTGCCTTGCTAACCAACTACGAGAACACTACTACCAGTCTTTTGCGATGCGTTTGTTTCGTTGCTATAACGTCTACTCTTTGGCTACGAGAAAAACGAGGCCCCATAGGTGATTAACCGAGTTCCGTCGAACAGATCTACGATCCACTACCACTACTTTATATCTTCTCGTCTTTTCCCTCTCACTACGATCACAGTTTTACTGAACTGAGCTTCTCGAGCAGCCCCCCCCGAGAATTTGCTTACTCCCATACTCGAATTCAGGGTACGAAAGGAATGACTCCGACTAAACTACCTCATTGCACTTTTCGATATGTCTTTGATCTGCTTCTAAGCCGGGTAGGAAATCAACTGTAAGGTAGTTTACGCTAATACTTTCTCGTAAACGAAGGCGATAGCTCCTAATCGAGGAATGTTCGATGTACCGTCCAAAGATACGAGGTATCCCGTTTCGAAGATTATTTTTAATCACAAAGAAAATGGTAACTTAGGTACTATCTCTCGCGCTTAAATAGTACAGTAGAATCGCCACTATCGAACCGCTGTACCACTTGAACTATGGTTCAAATAAAGTATGCAGAACAGATATTCTCTAATTGCAACATTTTAAGAAAATCCTTTCTCTCTGCTATTTTTTTCGTCTCCGACTTCGCCTGAAATATAGAGCGATCAATGTGAGAAAAGGAAAGTCTCTAGATTAAACAATGCTAGCCAGTTCGTCGAATGAAAGTTCAACTGTACCATTCAGTAACACTCCACAAATAAACGAGACACCTAATACGCCTAAGTCCATGAAAGTCGGACAAAATTTGAGCCACCCATCACACAGATTCTTCGAAACCCACTAAACGATCCTCCCTCACCGAATAAAAGCCCTACAAACCTACAGCTACGTTTCCAAATTTGTACCCGTTCCTTTGGCACGTCCAATTGATCATTAACCCCAAGTGTCCCCACGCATTCATGCCAACAATAAGAATCCCTCCACCCTCCTACTCCCATGTACCCTACCCCAAAACTACTTAGTCAATCTACGCACCAACGGCAACAAAAGAAGCTTTAAATATAACCAAACAGCTTTAAATATCCCAAATTACTCCCAAAGAACCTACCAAAAACCAAAAACTCTATCCACCTACGCAACCCTCAAATCGATCGATCTGCACAGCAATAGAGTCCAAAAGAAAGGAAATAAATCAGCCGAATCCAACAGACGCTGACAGGAGTCAGCTTAACGCCCCTGGCACGCTACTGCGGCCTGGAGAGGGGCGTTAGTATCGTCGGTCATAGTCCGATGGTGGGTATCGGATGGTAGACAGCGCCCATGTCGAGACCCTGCACGCCTAGGAGATCGCTCATGGAGTACGTGAGAGTGGCGGCCCGCGAGGCCGCCGCGGCTGCGACCGGATGAGGCCTGTAGGAGGCGGCGGCCGCGGCCGCAGCCGCTGCGGCCAGGGCCCTCTTCACGTCGTAGACGGCCGCGGTGGTGGCCGCGGCCGCGGCCGCGGGGGCGGTCGCGCCCGTGGCGTATTGATAGGTAGCGGCAGCGTTCGGCGCCGCGGCGGTAGCGACTATCGGGGCGAGCAAGTGGTGGTGAGGAGTGCCGGCGGTGGCTGCTGCAGCTGCATGTGCAGCGGCTGCAGCGGCCGTCGGCAGGGGATACGGCGCGTAACGATAGGTGGTGGGGGTGGGTGTCGCGACCATCACCAACTCACCGTATGCGCCTCTGTTGGCCGCTCGCGTCTTCGCCAGGTTCGCCGGGAGCATCACTTCCTTCGGCTGTGCTTTCTTGCACTCGACCTTGAAATTCAAGAGAGTGGACGGTCAGTGGTGACTATTGATCAAGTCAGACTTTATTGGGCGCCCGATTAATCGGTTGGCGGTACTCGGTTGTCGGGTGTTTTTCAAGGGTCAAGTTTGAAGGGGTTGAAAGGAGGAGGTTGGGGCTTACAAGGGGAGGACACCATGAGGTAGACACCGATTTTGATGAGCCTTGGCACGATGGATCTATGTCAAAAATGAGTAAATAGGTGTTCGAGCGTTTCTGCCAATGGGCCTTAATAATAGAGATATTTACATGGAAATTGTTAAAATTTTCATAGTGGCCGTGGGGTTTTAGTGGGTAAAAATCCCACGCAACCCTGGCGTCCGCGGGAGGTTCCCTTCTGGAGGCGTCGGGGTGCCTTTTGAAGATGTCTCCACGTTAAAAAAAAATATAAATTTTGTATATAAATTATTTTTTTATAAATTTTTCTTTTTAACTTGGAGAAATCTTCAAAAGGCACCCTGACTCCTTCAGAGGGGAATCCCCGGGGGCGCCAAAGTAGCATGGGATTTTTACCCATTAAAACCCCACGGCCACTATAAAATTTTTAATAATTTCCATGTAAATATCTCTATTATTAAGGCAAATTGTCAGAAACGCTCGGACACCTATTTACTTATTTTCGACATAGATTCATCGTGCCAAGGCTCATAAAAATCGGAGTCTACCTCACGGTGTCCTCCCCTTGTTAGCAGGAGATGTATGCAGGACTGATTTTTTGAGAGTCGATAAGTATCGAGAGCTCCTGAATATTATGCCAGTGGAATGTCATCTGTAGCGAGGAGTTTTATTTTTAAATGAAAAGTCAGCACACTCGGAATACTTTCATGGAGCTACTGTGTGCAAGTAAGGACAATTCGACGACAGTTTATCAGCGTAATATGTCGATGTAATATTATCGTAGCAAACACGAAGGCCGTTTTATCGCGGAGAAAGTGGTTAATGCTTCGCTGGGGTGGGCGCGGGTGTTTGAAGGTTATTGACAGAATCAGTAGCATCTGGGACGATGGATTTATGGGTAACGAGAAGTGGCATCTGATAAATCCTTGATCGACGTCAGCGGAATTTCGGGCGGGGGTAGACGACAAACAGAAGTGTCTATTACCGAGTAGGACCCGTGTGATCTCCGCTCTGACGGGCTTCCCAGAATCCGCTTTTCGTCTTCCCTGCGTGATCTGCTCGTCGTCTGTGGTCGCTCGCGCGCGCGCTGCCGCGTATGCGTTCACGTGCGTGCGTGTCAAATGCAAATAACCACGGCAGCCCTTCTCAATTATACGGAAAATTAATTCCACTCGACGCCGTATCCGCAGACGGAAAGCGGAAGACAAATACCGTTTGATACCACCTCTGCGGGCACGTGGCGGGAGGCGGGATAGACAGAGAGAGAGAGAGAGAGAAAGAGAGAGAGAGAGAGAGAGAGAGGAAGTGTGCTCTCTTCGTTCGACAAACAGAGGCTTTGTTGCCTGACGACTCACCATTTTGTTGTTGATTTCGTGGAAATGAATCTCGCAGACTTTGTCCACCACGTCCTCGCTTTGAAACGTGACGAAGCCGAAGCCTGGAACAGAGAGAACAGGTGTCTTGTAATAATCCGTTAAACAACCGTCCATGGGTTGATTTATTTTGAAGTGAGAAAGTTGGGTGGGTCAGCAAATAATGCGGTATAATTGACTACGAATTTAAAAGTACCTATCAATTACTCGTGAAAAGTCTTTTTTAATAATTGGTGGGAAACAGTCATTTATATTACATACGATTAAGTATAGAAAACTGTCGTCCCTTATACAGGGTGTGGTAACAGTCAAAGTGTTAAATTCGTCGTGCGCAGTTTCAATGAATGCGCCCTTTATTCCCAGTAATTCCCGTAGCTTAAAAACGTCCAAGTTAACGTAACTTCCATGCGTTCTGCCGCGAAGATAACTATCCCTGCCGGATCTTCCATTAATTCAGCAGAGTCGGACGAGTTTCGCTTCCTTCCCACCCACCCTTCCTCTTCGCCGTTCCACTCGAACGCGGTCTAAGCGTTTCTGCTCGAAATTTATTTCGCCTGAAGACGAACGAAGAGAAAGAGGGACGTGGAGCCGTGGAAGAGTCATAACTTAATCAAGCATCAAGGGTTATTAAAAACTTTGCATTGGTCTCCAGGTGATTTTAATCTCGCCCCTCCCCAGCCCCGCTCGCCCTTACTCGAGTCTCTGTCTCTCGAGCTGCCGTAGCATAATTCAGGCCCGAGTTATCCGACGAGTTATACTGAATCCAGCGCGCGATGTCGCTTAAGATAACCAGGAGTTAGTGCTTCCGTGCTGAGGCAGTTCTGCGAGAGCGAAACTACGCCCGGTGACTTGTAATTAAACACAGCCGATGGATACCGGAGTCGAATGCGAGTCGACGGCCCTCGCGATTCCTCGAGCGTTCGCCTCTCTTAAATTTTACACCGGAAATGGGAACAAGCCCGCCGAATTAAATTACATTGAAGCGAGGGGGGCGCGACGGCGCGGACTGCCACTTCATTGGTTTGTTCGAGTAATTAACGTCGATCGATCTCGATTCGCCATTCCTATTTTTTTTTTTGTGGTGGTTAATATTGAGGAAGATCGACCTAGGCATAAGGACATCGGAGAGCATCGATGAGCAAAGAACACTGGTATAAAAAAATGTTTTTCTTGCGAGAAGCATTTGAATCTTAATGGAATCAAGTTTTGCAATATGCCAATCATGTATTGGGTCATATTGATTTTTGGAGTGAGTAAAATATGTTTATAAATACCCACGTTTGTAGCTTATTTTATAACGAAGAGAATGGCTATACACAATGAAGAGTAATAAGTAAAGAGTCCGATGAAGTGGCCTTTCTGTGCCCGGTGTCCAGAACAAGTAGAACGATTGGGGTATAGTCAGACATAGGGCAGTCAGACGTACCACGCGTTCAGCTAACGTTTCACTTCAAACTGAATTACAAATGTACCACCAATGAGTAGACTATTTTAGTATACGTTGAATACAATGTTGATTAATGTTGGAAATTTATTATATTGTAAATTCCTTGCTTGCTGTTGCAAGAAATTCAATTCTTCCGACTCTTTACTCGCTATTTCTTTTACGATGACCTAAGTAATACATGCACATTTTACACATAATAGAACAGGCTATAAACGTTGTTTAATATATAATCATTATCAATAAATGACCAATTACTTGCTACATTATTGAATTAATATCCAGTCCTTCAGTCTGCATTAAACTACCAGCACTCCATTGTTTCTATACACTTGGCGGACCATCGGTTCGCCTTATCATTATTCAAAAAGAGACAACGACGATAATGAAATGTCGAAGTAAAATGCGTTCAAAATCCAATTATCCACAGACCCCCTCACTTCGTTCATCTTCCTTACAATTCTTTTCTTACGGAATACCCCTTATTTCCACGTCACCCTCGTTCCTTTCCAAGCATCCCCCACTCCCCTCCCTCCCTCCCCCCCCGTGCAACTTACACTATCTACTCGTCCCTCGACCCTTAAGCTCCTCCACCGCCGTGAAAAGCACGAGTGATTAAGTTATAAACTTGGGCAAGACGTTCGTTTGAGTGAGGAAGGGGCTTACTTCATTTATGTAATTTATAGTACTCTGCCAGTCAGCTAACTCCGCGGAGCTTGAGCACTCTCCCTTGCGCACAAAGGCCGTGCCCTGACACCGGTAACATTTAACTACTTCCTGTTGGAGTCTACCGAGCGTGCGCCACACAGTCCGAGACCCCGGACGAGTGGCAGAGGTATTCAACCCCGGCCGTCGCCGATATTATTCGCCTTTTAAAGCGGACTCTAATATCCTGCAGGGTGCTACAAAGTCGTCTTCCTTCGGGACGGGTATTAAAAAGTTATGACGTACTGTTCCCGTCGAGAGCCACGTCCTTCAGTCACTTTTCGCAGGAAATAAAGTCAAAAGGCCGCGAGGTGTGTGCACGGGGCACGTGATGTATGCGAACTATCGCATGAATTTATAATAGCACTGGCACACACCGTGTAAAATGGTCCTTCGGCTGGGCGGGAAATGAAATTACGGTGTTTCATAAATTTCATCCGCGTTAAAGAGCTCGACGGCGTTACCCGCGCGAGTGCATACCTCGTCATAGTCTTCTATCGGCTGCAAAAGTGCTTCACGGTTTCTTTCCCCGGCAGCGAGGCACAGTGACGAGCGGGAATGTAATTACCAACAGCATCGATCCATTCTCGCATCTACGTTACACCGTCACAAGTTAGGCCCAACATTCTGGTCTTTTCGGCATAACATTTTGGCATAGCCCGCATACATTTTACGTAGCCGGAGATATTCTGCTTTACGCGTTTCGAAATACGACTGTCCTCATTTGGCGGTGCCCCGCACGACCCGGCCTGCACCTTTCTCCCCGATAAAACGCGAATTATATCGCTGGGCCACGTGTCGGTGGGACGTATTGAACTGCCAGCGGAGGGGTCGCGCGTTTTTAGAGTCCCGACGATGGCAGGGACGACGGGTAGGAAGCTTCAGAGGGTAGAGAGGTCAGCGCGGTCAGCGATCTGACCGGGCTCCAATAAATTTCCAAAGAAAAACTGGCTCCACGAGTTCGAATTTTCATAAGGGGATTTATGTCCGTGGTCCTGGCCTCTCGAATGCTCCACCCCCGCGTAGGAACGAGGTAACTGCTCGCCAACCACCCCCATGGGGGCTGAAGGGAGGACACGGAGGAGGAAAAAGTGCGTGCTCAGCGGTCCGACCCCACGTCGGACGCCAGATGCGCTCATTTCAATAAAAAAACACACCCCCAAATATCCGTTTCTCCTTCCCATCCCGGGAGCGACCTTTTGCTCTCTTACCACGCCGGGAGTCTCCTTAAATGATCTATAAACGGCACCATCAGTGTGATATTACTGTAGAGCCCGTGCTGGTTATCCGACTACTTCCCACTAACTCCCCGCTCCACGCTGCGAGAGGTATAGCTGGCTTTATCGAGCTCGGATGGTAAGTTGGAGGAAAACATTTCCCAGGCTGTATCGCCGCTTGTTCTGCCGCGTGATGGGAAGGAAATTGCGGTGCTACCAATCTCGGTTCGATCCACGATTATGTATTATAAATGCCGCTACGCGCATCAGTTCATCATCCAACTTTCTTCGTATAACCGACAGCCATTTCATAAAGGATTGACAGGAAGTCCAGCACACCTTGCGCAGATCCCGGCCTGGTTTCACGGTCAGGAGGTTCCTCGTTGCAGGTTCGAATCACGGAAACGATCCATCGTCGGGGACGATATTTCGAATTCCATGACAGAGTCGGACAAGTGTCAGGCGACTTTCGTTCTAGGGCTAAATTCTCTTGACAAGGGGAAAAATGGAAGCTGATGGTTACGAGCAGCAGGCGTTGACGGAAGAGAGCAATTCTTCTCTGTTCCGCGAAGCATCGGCGTCCTCCACAGCTCGCTTTTCCTCTCGTCCCCGTCGTTGCTCCTTCTTGTCGCCCTTTTCGCTCCTCGTCCTTCCCTCCGCCACGTCTCCCTCTCGAGCATAATGCGACCCCGCCATTGTACCAGTGGCCATGTTAACGTTTAAAAGCCACGCTCCGCTGCTAAGCGCGTTTCAGAATTTTACCGTCTATTGAGAATGGTAAAAGGTCTCTTTCAAAAGGCTTGGCTGGCAGAACGATTTGAAACTTGTAAATGGATACGGCTTAAACCTTCGCTCTCACTGTCTTTTTCCCTTTTCCATTTCTCCTTTTCCATCTCCCTCTCTCTCTCTCCTTCGCTCCTTCCGTCTACACGCCATCAGCGTCCTTTCCGTTAGTTGGCCGACTTCCTCTGAAGCGTTTGTTTGTCCCCGTTAATGCGGCCAGGATCCGATGATCTTGGAGTATCGTCGCATTTATGAATCTCACGAGTCACTGGAGTGATGCAAAACGTCCGCGGGCTTTGATGTCGACCGGCCCTCAGCAACAGGCCAAGAGGGTCCGTCGTTAAATTGGTAATTGCATCGAATTTATACGTTCAATCGGGCTTAATGCGGATCGAACATCATAAACCATTTTGCGATTGTCTTTTAGACGAATGCTTGGGGAGAATTCGAAGAAATGATAGCGTCTCTTAACAAGCAAGAATCCTTTACGGAGATGGTAATTGCGCTCGATTCCCAACTGACAAGAAATAATGGAGCAAGAAGTAAATAGAGTGTGATTTTTTAAGTTCTTTTATCTTCGAATTTATTAGGAATTAATTGAGTTCATTTATGGACTCATGGTGAGCGAGGAATCAAAGCTTTCCTTTGTTAACGTAAGAAAGCAGGCCTTAAAACAGTATTAAATTTAATAAACCTACAAGAATTATTCAACTGCTATAATTCAACAGGAACGATGTGCAAAATGAACCGTGTGAACATTATTTCGAAACCTAGTATCCGAGTACGGTACACGAAAAGCAGTTCACTGAAATTAAACGTGAAAGTTACAAATCCTTGTCTCGCGTAATAAAACCACGAAGCAGAACGTTCAAAGATTATGACTACAAAATTGATTCAAGATCCATTTGCGCGAGAACGACCCCTAGAGGGGTAAAATCCAGTGAAATAATGGGAAACGTTTCAGCAGAGGGGATACTGCCTCCATTATTCCTAATAATTATACCGTTTCGAAGAACTGTTTAATGGCGCTCGTGAAGCGGAAGATGTTTACTTTCATATACATTTTTCGAAATCGTTACTCCCCTCCGAACAACTTGTACAGTTGTTAAAGATTTAACGGCCCAGATGTAATCCACGTTTTATGCGAAAAATCCGAGGAATAAAGGGGGGTCGTAAAGATTCTAAGCTGTTATCAAATTTCCGTTTCTCGTTCCTCTACAGAGTTGAATTCCGTCTTTCATAACTGAATCTTAAAGAATAAATACACTTCGATATCGATATTATATCCATTCGTACAGACTCGCGAAACAAAGACAAACAATTTCCAGAAATTGTTTGCTTCGGAGAGAATTTCTTGCAATGTTTATTGTAGAAGCAGACGCGCCTGGAGACAGTGTTCGCGTTATTACCGGGTCGTTTCCATGCGTGATGTCGTTATTATTATAGATTGATGATCGTCCCAGATTATTGATTAAGCAGTTTAGTGCGTGCAACCCAATTACCGATCCTAGTGCATACCAATAAATCAAGACCACGATCTACGGGTGTAGTGCCAATTTGTACGCCACCCTCTCCAACCCCCGCCGCACTTCCTGCCCCCCGTCTTGCTCTAAACCTAATCGCTTCCTGGTAAAGCGAAGATGACCAAAGTTTCTGGCAACGGTACTCACCCCGTCGGCTCGATAGCATCGTTCCCGACCGTGTTTTCTTCAAGTCGGACGCAATAACACGCGCTGCAAACTGCAATCCTATACGGGAGCCGATGGCTATCGGTGGAAAGTTCGCTCGCAGATATTCAGTCGTTAATTGCCTCTTTCGTAGTCCGACGGTTCAAACTGCTTCCGTAGCTGCAGCTCTAGCGATCCGAAAGAAACGCGACGCTCGGACCGAATTCACCGGAATCGCGTTGCGATCTTACCATTCCGAAGCGGCACGAGAATTAGTGCCCCGAATCGACTGTTTCATGTTTACAGCCCCGCCTTTATCTTTTATAGCACATCATAGCAGCCCCCAAGCGTCCAATTGAAAATCAATTTGCCTCTATCGCCGACGTTTCGATTCCGAAAGCTCCGAAGCCACTGTAACCGTCCAATCGACTTTTCATACGAACCTCTCCGTTAGAATGAATTGAGAACCGTTTATCAACGGCAGTTTCTGTCCAGTTCTCCGATATTTATTTCAAGTCCAGCTTTTTATCTCGCGGTGCATTAAAGCATTACCAAGTTCCATTTAGCGTCGATGGATGGCCATTTTTCTTGCGTTTGAATGGGCGAGGACCGTGCGAGCCCTTCGCGCGAATTAAGCGGGCAAACCTCGATCCGATTTCGCGGTGCGTTTGACGGAGGAGAGTATCGCGGCTGGCGATCTGCAATCCTTCGATTTCGTTGCCCGGCAGAATTTCGCAATGTTAGAATTTCCAGTCGCTCGTTAGCGCGGCAATCGCCAATTCGCGATCGCAAATTTCCGATGCACTTGATCGCTGTGACGGTCGGCGCGCGGGGATTCGCAACGGATTACCGGAGCGAGCGTATCCCGGGCTCCTGACCAAACTTTCAGCCTGATGATGCGGGAAAAGCTGACGTTAATTTTGCGTCCGGACGCGCTAAAACGTCGTAATTGTTATCTCCCAAGCTGCGCGGGCTGCATTCGATCGCATTAACGGGGAAATAGTTGTTTCAGTAACTACGAAGTACAGCGATCGAGGGTTCCAGTAACGCGAGATACTTCTTCCTTCCATTCGAGCAGATTGTGGGTGTATATATAGGCTAGGTGAAATTTCAGAGACTAAATAAAATGGATATAGAGGTTCTAAGAGGCATATTGTATACTGCCATGATGTTCAATGGTGTTAATGCGGGGAAATGAGTTGAAAGATTAATTTGTATATTCTGAGAGTGGTTCCTTTATCTTGAAATCGTAATCATTAAGTTAAGTCTGAATTTTGAAATTTGAATTTCTGATTGCTTCATATGGGAATTGGTTAGACGCGACGCCAAGTTATCACGCTTCACCTGTCGCAAATAACATTTCTGCTCATGGACTGAAAGCAAGTTGTAATTAGCTCTAAGTATTAATTTAATTAGGCCATATCTTCATCCGCGCCACACGACTCCGCTCGATTCAAGTTCGCTATTATTGAGTTTGCAGATTAGCAGACGTCGGAGCGTCAACTGTTATTTTATAATTTCATCGAGCGCATGCCTGCCCTAATTCAGGTGACATTTGCATGCCGGAGCTTGTAATTAAAAGCAATAGATTATTAAATTAAGGCTACGACTGGAGACGTGCCTCTGTCTGCCAATAATATGCCAGTAGTAAATCAGAAGCAAATGGTTCGCTTCAACAGTGGCTATTATATTAATGCAGTCTACGTTAAAATTAAATTCTGTAGACTTAGAAAGCATAGATTGCTATGAAAGGTGTATTATATGGGCAGATATTTCTGTTATATAGCATAAAGGTAGTTTTAAAATCAAGCAAATATCAGGGGAAAGATGCTCGCAATCTTTTAACGTTAATATTTCACGTACCTACTAAAGATCCCCAAGTTTTTTCCTGATAAAACTGTTTAAGAAAACCCATAACAGTATCTATAATTATTATACCTCCCTCAAACTTTACTTACGGGTCGGTTAAAATTTTCAAGGCGATCTAGATTGCGCGTTGCACACAAGCAAGTGGAATGAGTAGGAAATGGTCAGACTTTAGTAGTATGACGCTTCCGACCGACGCCAGGTTGCAATGGTTTTTTAAAAAGTTTCGAAAAAGGTCAGCCCAGAACGATTATTGCCCGTAAAACTTCTAGCCCTTTTAGAAAGGTAGTAAAGGTCAGAAACACGTCGCCAGTGACCCAAGTTAGCACGTTCTCGTTCAGGGGTTCCTTGAATGCACAGCTTCAACCATAACCGATTAAAACACTATCGAGTAGCATCTTCCATAGATTTCGATGTTTATTAATAACATTCGAAAAGTAGAAAACAATCTTCATTACTCAGCTTTCTAAGAAATTCGTTTAGAATGAGCATTTTTAAATTTAGGTAACCATATTGAAAACATTGCCTGCTCTTCTTCGAAGTCCACCTCAGCCCCATCATTTTCATCTGAAGATTATAAGGACCAAAGATTCCCATACTTCACATTCCCTGCTAACTTCCTATCTGCCAACGAAAATGTTCCTGCTCGTCAATAAGTAAAATTCCAAAGCAGGGGAACTCGCACCGACGCAACGATGAGGACAGATCTGAACGACGATATTTAAATCCCAAAATTGATCTCGTCATCCATCCCGACAACCATTATCCGCCCGCCAGAAGCGTTACTCCGTCAGATGTGGTCTCAGTTGGGTTAAGTAACGGATATCAACTTGTTGATTTACAGCAGCAACCACGGAACTGTGGTTCCGAGGCGTTCGAACTCCCTCGGTGAGCCATCACCTCCTAATGGCCGTCCTAAAACTTCCATACACCGATGTGCCGCTATTTCGAGTGGCACTGTATCCCCCTAACACGCACACGGATCCTCCGAACAGCCGTTGTTTTCGTCGACTTCGCGAGTAATTCGCGCCAATCGATCGTCGCTCCACGCGGCATCCAGAAAGGAGCGCCCTAGCAGATTCACGCGGACAGCTCCAAGCTATCGCACCCTCTGTCTTCCAGTTCTTCGTTATTCGTTTCCACGGTACCCGTCGATTTAAAACGTCTATGAATATTCAAGGGTCCGCCGCGTCATACGAGTTTTTCAGTTTACTCTATAATCGCGCGATCCGATCGATAACGTTTGATCCCGTTCGTAGCCGCCCAACTTTGCGAGATTACCTACTTTACAAGTTAATTGCGAAACGGAGGTGGCGATGATTGGGTCGAATGTTGTGCCGAGATCGCCGAGCCGTTTCTAGAGGCACGTCTTCCGGTCGTCGCGAGGCTTTCGTTCAAGTTTGCCGGAGTGCTGGAAACTTCTCTATTCTTCCCGGTCCGGAGGGTTCTTTGGCACGCTCGGAGCGAGGTCCGCTGGATTATCATTGCTAATCAAGCAGTTAATACGAGTTTTATATATCGCGAAGGCCGTGGAGTGAAAGATGAGATGGGAAAGAAGTTTGCCCGCAGTTTAGCCCAGTTCTCCGAGACGTCGTTCGGTTGTTTCACGTACAGCAGACCGTCAAACTTCCAGCTTCGTCACGGGCTTCCTGCTCCAATAACAGTCGATAATGGAGCGGGGTGGAATAATTATTTTAAGCGATTCTCGTGCTGTAAGTCGGGGACGAAATTGAGTTCCAGCCGTGTGGTCTTAAACACGATCAAGCTCGCGTAAAATTCTGGCCCCGGGCGGGGCGGAATAATCAGACCATTTGTATTCAGCGCTGAGACTGTCCGTTTCACGTCGATGAAAACATCTTGGCTTTCGGTGCGCAGCATTTTCGGGTAACGGGCGCGAGAAACACGCGGCAGATTTAATTAATCACGGTTAATTAGATGTAAGCCCCTTGGCCTGACTCGGCTGCTTTTTGCCGCGCACAGTTGACAGACTTCATCAGAGATACGCGGAACTGCGAACTGCACTTTGCCACGTTTTGCAATTCGCTTAGCGTGCAGCTCCGCGTTGCCATCAGCCGGCTGCATCTGTCTCCTATACTTCCGCCGTCTTCTCCACCCCTCGTCGGAGTTTCCCCCCCGTCCCTCTCCGCCGCCCTCGTTTCTCGCGTGCAAAGGAGATTAAACGAACGAACCAAATTGAGGTACTTAAGTCATCAGAAAGCTGGGGGGAAGGGGCGAGAGACGGCGGGGCTCGAGGGAGATAGCGGGAAGATTAGGCGAAACTGTGCTTTTAAGTCGAGCTGCTTTATGAATGCATTCATCTGACGCGGAAACTTCAATGTTTCGCCGTTAGCGATCAAACGAGCAGAGAAAGAACTTGGGAATCGCTGAACCGCGCCGCTCGACGGGAGGAGCTCCGACGGACGAGTTTTGGAAACGAAAACTCTTTGGACGATTCCGGCGCAGTGATTTCAGCAGCTGCCGCGAGATTAGACTCTCTCTCTTGATTGGAAATTGCGAAACTTCATGCCGAAAGAACGTTCCGTACTTCCATTGTGCCCCATTCGTCGCAGAGCATCGCTAGATCCCTCGTAATTGCTGCAAATACAGAACCGATACGATTCAGAGCACGCTCGAGCCCACGCGAAACCCTCGCGACGGTCGGAGCCGACGAGCCCGAGGAGTTTCATCGCTGTCTAATTGCGCCGACAGTCCCATCAAGCCAGTCATTCTTCCGCAACCGAGTTTTCTGCCCGGAAGCCTGCCCGATGAGCCGTTCAACGAGGAACGATTAATTATAACTTTCGACGGAGCCGTCAACCGGCGACGTCTAAGCTCGCGCGTCAAAACTGGCAAAGATTTCGCTCTATGGAAGACTGCGCCCCGATTAACGAAACTTTCCATCCCCGACACCCCTTTGTCTTCCCTCGACTTTACATCGCATTGTGAGGGAGGACCGCGCCAAGATAAATCTCGATCTTCTTTCCCCACGCTCGTCCCCCACCTCCGCCGCGCCTTTTCCTTCCACCATTTCCCAGCTTCCAGCGACGCGCCGACCTTTCATCCGGCAGCCTCCACCTGCATTCTACATGCCTTCACCTTTCCACGTTGAAAACCATGGCCGGCGCGGTAAGGACGAGCGGCAGCGTCGGCCATTACCGTCGAGGGCGCCGTTAGAAGATATAATTGAACGGAATCCCTCTCTATTAGGTGCTGGCCATCGCCCGCGCTAGCCCTCTCACGCTGCTTTCGCCGCTCGGGGCGAAACTTCGCGCCCCGGCTCTCCTGGATGCTCCTCTTACCCGCGAACAGGCCTGCCACGCTTTTCCAGGGCTTTCCTCGAGGTCGTAGGACGTCCCGAAACGGTACCCATGTATCGTATTTGTCAGAGCAACGGGCGAGAGTGGCATTTCGTATGTAAGCCGCGGCGCATCCCCCTTTTACCCACGAAATTGTGGCGATTTATTATCGCCCCCAAGCCCGCACAGCGGCAAGAGAACCGTGTACGTCCAAACGCAACTTGCCTCCCCCCCTCTCTGATGGATATCCTCGATTTTTTTCTTCCTCCTTTCCGTTCTTTTGCTTCGTCCCTGCTCGTGCCTCGCCGCGCCTGATTATTTCGGGGGATCGTTAGGGCACGGAACTTTGCGTTTCGTGATTCGCCAGGTGGAAGATAGCGTAGAGTGTCTTGGAAACTGAACAGGGGAAACATTTGGGGGAAAAGTTTCGCCGAAGACATAAAACCAGGCTGAAACTCTGCGAGACCGACGTTGCGCAACTTGAACGCGTCACGCTTCAAACGGAAAGCGGATATAATTTATCAAAGCAAGCTTCAATTAAAAGGGAAGCTAAAGAACCGTCAAATGATTCTAGCTTCCCAAAAAAGACAGAAGTGTCTGTTCGTCGTGAGTGAATTTTTAACTGACACCACTTCAGGGGTGCACTAACAGGATCAAAAGCGTTAAACGCAATGCTCCGCGAACGACGCGTATTCTCGATATCGCTAACGAAACAATGCAAGTGAAATCACACTTGAAACCACTCCTCCCTCTGTGCCCCCCTCCTTTCACTCGTTATCGAGGACACCGCCGACGAAGGGAACAAACGAAGATCCCAGGCGCGTTAACGGTGGCGAAATGCTCGACAAACGGCAAGAAACGACATCGACGCGAGGATGGGTGGGGGTGTTGAAGGAATTTTCAGAAATATCTGCTTGCTCGGCGTGCCTCTCTTCCCATTGTAGCGCGTTGATTATGAGCAATAATGAGACAGCCCGCTCCCTTAATCAAGCTGCCGCGCAGCGTCTTCGAGTCGTCGAATCTCGAGCGCGATTCTCGATTTGGAGGTTCGCCGAAGTAATGAGTCTCGCAATCAACGCCCGGGGAAATGTTTACGCCGCAATTACTACCGCCCCGGTAGCGAGTCTGCTGTGAATGTAGTGGCGGTGCCAGCACCACCAGCCACCCTAGATACGTATGCGTGTATACACTCGGGGCTGGTATACGTATGTACGAGCAGCCACGCCGGCTGAAGTTCGGGAGAAATTGAACGACGAAGATATAGGAAAACTCCTTTCGAGTTTTAACTGTTCGCGTTCTTCCTCGCCAGCCGCCCCCATCCGGAGGGTAAAAGGATTTTAGCCGCGA
This sequence comes from Andrena cerasifolii, assembly GCF_050908995.1. NCBI lineage: Eukaryota > Metazoa > Arthropoda > Insecta > Hymenoptera > Andrenidae > Andrena > Andrena cerasifolii. The sequence continues at coordinate 3,942,683 of NC_135126.1, read as the reverse complement.
CAACGCGGTAATGAACGGGAGAAAATGGGGCTGCATGATGCGGCTCCGGCATTCTCGAATTTTTTAATGACAACGGGATTGCTCCCTTTTTCATTTTCGTGTCCTAGACATGTCGCACGCTTTACGAGCTTCCCAGAAACGATTTGGGGATTTTATTTGGAGGAAATGACCCGGGGGCCGTCATTAAGAATAACAGTGAAATGAAATGGGGAAGTAATTAGGCTTAGTTATGCAGAAAGGTAGCAACCCACAATGATCTGAAACTGACAAGGAGAGTATTTTAGGTGTCCGCTTCCGATTATTTTGATTTTTGGATATGTTATAGAGCACCGAAAAATAAGAAATACGTGTTTTTTTATTTTCTCCCGTTTTCATATTTGGGGGGGGGGGTGAAAACTGCGTTCAAAGTTAGGGTTGAAAAATCATTTTTGTGGATTTTTGAAAATCTGGTGAGTCAGTCATATTTCGCATTCAAAGACACAAAATTCGTCCATTGACACTATTCCCCTATCTCTAATAATTCTCGAGATATTCCACAAAAATGATTTTTCAACCCTCACTTTGAACGCGGTTTTCACCCCCCAAATATGAAAACGGGGAAAAATAAAAAACACGTATTTCTTATTTTTCGGTCCTCTATAACATATCCAAAAATCAAAATGATCGGAGGCGGACACCTAAAATACTCTCCTTGTGAGTAGATTTGGTTCGAAGATTTTAATGGTTAAGAAAAAGTAGCTTTATTCCTATTGGGTATATTTTATTTCTTGTTGTTTTTTTACAATGTTTCTAATGGCTTATTTAATAGTGAGTGGGATACTTTAGATTTTTTGTAGCATTTTTGTTGTATTTTCTGGAACTATGCCTTGGTAGTTTTAATAATTGTATAACGTAAGAGTTGTTTTATAGGTTGCTAATTTTTTCCAAAATAAAGATCACAAAATTATGAGATCCGCGTTGGTAGCTTTCTGCATGACTAGGCTCAATTGTTCCCTTAGTATTATGAGATTTTTTTCTTAGGTTTTGCATTTTTCTAACAATAAGTAGTTTTCTTCGACTACAGATTTAACAGAAACCTTCAAGTTACAGAGACTTCTCGTACTCGCTGCGTTTAAATAACCAGCGTATTCCTGCGTTCTTCAAACGCAATCCTAATCCCGATTTCGGAGATCCAATTACGTAGCCAGAAATGGGAAACCGGCACGAGCGTTTAAATTTAAAAGCGAAAGTTCAGGGGGCGAAGGGATGATAAATCCCCTTCGAGTGATTTTAATAAATCGCTTATTTGTCGCGAGAGTTAAAAGTCGCGCGGCTTCGTTTGCATTTTCCGATTCATAAATCGCGGGATCCTCGATAAAACAACAGGCTCCTCCAGTTTCCCGATAGTTGCCGGCTCCGGCGAACGGTCGGATCCGTTTTCTTACGAGAAAATCGACGAGTCCCGATGCCCTGCGAACTTTTCCGCCATCGCCCCGTCTCCGGGATAGGATCTCCATAAAAGAGCTGAATAGGGACGAAAATCAGCGGAGTATCTTTCCGTCAGATTTGTAAGATCGTAAACCCCCCGTCCACCCCGTGACCCTTTATCGCGCGGACCTCTCCTTACCCTTTTCTTTCTCCCGGGTTCTCCACGATTCCCTATCGGTAGACGGCAGCGAAGTTTTATTATGAAACAATAAAATATGTGAGAATCCCAGTTTTCCTGGGGCGGTCCGTGCTCGGGGAACGCTTTGATTTACGGTCGAAGTTTTATCGTATCGAGCTGGAGTAAGAGTGGTCGTAGACACGGTAATATCGCGCCTTGCATTTTACATTAAAAAGTTCAGGCGTCCGCTGACTTGTTGTCGGGTGTCGTCGCCAAGAGGAAAAAGGGCGAGAGTATAGAAGTAGAGGGGAGGCGGAGAGATGTGGTGCAAAAAGAATTTCGTCTCTGCTGGGGCCATGATCTTTTGCTTCGTTTTCCTGTTTCCAAGTGTAATGTATTTTATTAGTTATACCTAGGTCTCTTCTGCCAGGCATTGTGGATTCGAAGGAGAGTTAGAAATCAACTTCAGAATAAATTTCACCGAGTTTCTAAAACATATCCGGCTTCTGTAAATTGACAGCAACCGAGTCTTTCTAGATTTCTACAAGTATTTAAGCACACGACAAGTCGGTAATATCCTACTCATGTTACGTTTCAATTCCCTTTTTTCCCTCAGACGAGAACAACAGAGAGAACATTAATATTCCCGGGTGGAGTATCGAAAACGCAGAAACGTCCCAGCGTGATTGATCGTCCCCCTTCGGTTCATCGGATTTATCAGCAAGGCGATCCGCGGTATGCGTATTTTCTTGCAGCATCACGAGATTGCCCTCGTACTTTCCCCTGTCCCCCTGCCGCCCCTATCGAGGGGCCCTTTATCGTCCAAGCATTACCAGAGTCCCGAGCCCTGAAAAACTTCCCCCGGTTTTCACGAAGCGATTCGCGAATCGAACACAGTGCCATATAACTCGATTACAGCACGAAAAAGGAACTACAAGAAAGAAGAAAAGGGGACAAGGAGAAGGTTCGGTGGGTGAAAAGGACTTCGGGGCGGCGAAGGAAGAAAAGAAAGCCGAACACTGAGTTCAATTATCGGTCGGTAGTAGCTAGGATATCTCTCCTTCTTTTTCTCTCCTGTACTCCATCTCCCCCCCCCTGCTCTTTCAGCGGAAAAGCTGCAGAGGGATGTAAGGGTTGCTCAATTGAAGCACGCGTTTCGCTGTTTCGTCAATCAGGTAGAAAGCAACAGTGACGTCCACTGTGCAGTCATTGTCTTCTGCTTTAATGTGCAGTGGGCATTACAGAGATTGAGCCAGACAATGGGAAAACCTTCTCTTGAAACCAGAGACCAGAAATAACAGTTATTTTGTAATTATTTTTTTTTTTAAATCATTGAGAAAAAGTTAATTTTTATTTAAATGGAAGTCAGTCTTCATTAAATACTGCATTAATTCTCGGAAAAATCAAGCGATTAAAAAATATTAAGATTTATCTGTTTTGGTTACTGATAACCATTATTGTCAACGAAAATATTTTGTGGTCACTAATAATCATTATTGACGAGGGAAATATTTTGTGGTCACTAATCATTATTGACGACGGAAATATTTTTTGGTCACTAATAACTGTTATAGACGACGGAAATTATAATAGTTATACCGTAACCAAAAAAAAATTCCCGCAATAGATATTGGTTATATCGTAACCAAAAAAAATTCCCGCAATATATATTGGTTACGCTGTAACCAAAATAAAATTTCCGCAATAGATATTGGTTATACCGTAACCAAAAAAATTCTCGGCAACGATATTGGTTACTCGTAACCAAAAAAAAATTCTGGTCATCGAGAATGGTTATTCATAACCAAAATCATTTAAACAAAAACATTAATTCTTATGCCATAACTTTTAAAATTTAGGTTATAACAGTTAGGATCCCCGCTTGAAACACTTCTTTGTTTCATTCAAGCAGCTTCCTGCAAGAAATGATCCTTCTTGATATAAAATAATAATTGGCGTAACTAAGACTTTTGCCTGGGGAGGCCAAGTCCCATTCCCCTCTCTCTTTTTTTATAGGTACAGGAAATCTTTATGTACATACACATTTTATAACAATCGTTTACCTACATATTTATTTCAAACAAAGAGTGAACTGAATAAAAAATTATTGATTATTTAACAGACGAATGTTTTTACTTATTTCGATAGTTTCTAGGGAGGGGTCATTCCGCGTTTTGAGGGGGAGAATCATAGGGGAAGTCAATGCAAATAATATTAAATTAAACTGTATTAAGAGGTCCTTCTAGTACGACGGCTGAAAAACCTTAATTTTTGGGGGAATTCAAAAAAGAAACAAGTATTGCATCTATCATTCTACACGTTTGTAGCTTTATTCTCTCGCCTTTTAAAATTATAAAAATATCCAGTTACAGCGGAATAGGAGCATCGTGAAAAGAACAATATCCCTCCGGATGCCAGACCTGACATCAGAAATTGTATTTATCTCAAACACAAAATTCTGAAAGACTAGTAATCCTTAAACGTATGGCTATCATCTGAACCAGCATAATGAACAAATATTGAAAAACAAAGAAATGGCACCGCCTTAAACAATTGTTCTCGATTTTAGCAAAAGAAGTATGGTTTTGTTGATCGTAGTAATTCAAAACATTTCCAAAATTCTAGTTCGGTCGATAAAGTAACGTCTACTGAGTATGGGTGCTATATTTAAAACGAATCGGGACTTTTGAATTTGTCGCAATCAGGTCTGGCATCCGGAAGGATATTATTCTCTTCACGATGCTCCTATTCCGCTATAAATGTATATTTCAACTTACAACATTTTTTTTATAATTTTAAACGGCGAAAGAGTACAATAAACCTACACACGTGCAATACTTGTTTCTCTTTTTAATTCCCGAAAAATTATACTTTTTTTTCAGCCATCACCCTAGGAGAACCCTTTAAATCATGCCACGCCATAGCCTACTTCATGCGCTACGAGTCCAGTCCAACGTGCCGATAAAATGGGCGACTAAGTTCTACTTGCTGCCCGGCCAGTCGATACTCCGTGCCCGAAATCGTAAAGATAACGCTCGATGATCTTCTCCCGGGTCAGTAATAAAATGACAAAGAAGGAGGGAGAGGGAGAAAAATCGGTGCCAGGGCCCGATTACATCGATGGACACCATTGTGCGGCCGTAACGGGGGTCTGCGGGTAACGGCTGGCGCTGCTCCGTTTTATTGTGCCACCGTGGAGGAAGGATGCCCGTATGACTTGCAGCAGTCACGACGATAACACGAGAAAAATGACGACGAGCAGGCGGACACGGCAAAAAGGAAACAGGAAGCAGGAGGGCGAAGCGGGTAGAAGAGGGCGGGAGGGAAAGTGCGGGGGAGGGGGAGGGTGGTTAACTCGCGGCATCAGTCGACTTCGGAAGGCTCTGGAAAGCAGCGATGTAGGGCATAAACCGCTATCACGGACTATAACCATCCACGCCATAAACCTCAGCCTCAGCCCCCCGTAACGAGAATAATGCGTGCTGCTAGAGTATCCGCCTCTATTACGTTCGAAATCCCCCACAGACGTAACCTCGCCCCCTCGAGCACCCCTACCCGCTATCGTTCTCACGCACGTGATATTTCTTTCTTCCGTTTCTGTTTCTTGCCGGCCGATCATTACTCGTTTCGACGAGTTCCTCCGGGGGCCTATCATTACTCGGGCAGGCAAGCCTCCACGGATGGCGGAGGAAAATAGCGATCCTCGTTTCGTCGAGCGTTCCGTACGCAACCGAATTCCTAATCGCCCATTTGCATCGGCTGTTTGACAGGGCAACGCTTTTCGCCTGCATTCAAGCTACCACCTTCTGAGGTATTGGATGGAAAACTCGTGAAATATTCGCCCCGACAGCCTGCCATTCAGACTGTACACTCGTTGAAAGTAAGACGCGCATTACCTCGATCGCTACCGCGCACAATGCGTAATAAGTACCTGGCGTGGGTGGGCAGCAGCAAAGGAGAGGGGGAGGATATGGGGGTGGGGTCATGGCATTGATTCGGCGGGCAATTAAGCTCGGATTACACTGGATAGGCCGTACTATATGCCCGGGGCTAAATGGATACACATAGCTGAGATTACTGCGGCCACTATGGCCTAATGTAATGCCGCCCTACGGGCTGTTACAACGATGCTGGTAGGAAGATGCTTACAAGAGAGGTCGCTCGGAGAAAGAGAAGGGAGGTCTGTACGGGGAGGGGTGCGAGAGAAAGGACATAGGGGAGAAGAGAACAGGCGGAGGAACAACAGGAGTCTCGCTTGTCGTATCAATGGAAATCGGTTGCGCGGCTTCCTTCCAGCCGTGGGATATCTTCGGGAACGAGAAATCTCAGTGAGCACCGCTGGAATTATGCGACCGGGGGTTTATTGCGAGCACCGATCATAATCCCAGCCCTGTGCCTGGCTTTAATCGTTTTCGATGGGACGAAAAACAGCGCGCAGAGCCGCATCGGCGTTCCTGATTTACGGGGGCGACATTGGGGGATGGTAGCCCGGTGGTGGCCTAGCAGGACGGCGGAGTCGTAGCTACCAGAGTAATTAATAATCGACGGCGGTGCTTAGGCGCACGCTTTTATTCGATACTCCCCTATAATTCTTTAATATGTACGACCGTTTTATCGGGCAACGGAAATTACGGAGCCGGAAAAATGATCAACGGGGGCCGGTGTGCGGGGTGCGCGTTTGGGTGGGCACGCGACCCGCCAATTGATAACCGTGAATTACGTGAATTACGAATCCGAGGGGTTTTCAGTTTCGCCAAGCCGAACGGTCGCGAAAAACAACGACGCTATCGGGAGCCGCGTTATTTTCAACGGTTTAACCCGCTCCGCTGACATTTGTTTCGTATTTTAAAACGGAAGCGGGGAAGTGGGACATTGATCTCTTGAAGGGTGTTTGCGAGCGAGGCGACTGCGAGCGTAAAACAGGAAGCGTGGTCCACAGAGTGTAAAAATGGTGAGCACTGTGGGCTAATGTCTCTAACACTATGGTTGCACTTAATCTTGCAATTACCTTCTAATTTTATTAATTAGAAGCAGTTAATTAATTAATCTTAGTACTTGCTTCGACACTTGTTTGGAAACTGAGGGGTCGCTTCGACTTAATAAAATATGAATTTACACTCGATATTCATGATTGAAATATTCGAATCTACGCGAACATCTCATAGATACTTGTTGCCTCTTGAAACGGAAATGGGAACAACACCTGTTGCAGTAATTAATACGAAGTTTTATCAAGATACAGAGCAGCAGTTTTAGAAACCCTAGATTATATAATTGTGCCCGCCCCGTAAACGCTATTAGCAGGGAAAACGAGTGCTGATTAAAAACGCGGCTTAAGGTGACGTTAAGGATGGTCGTTAACGTCCCTGGCTGATGTACACGGGGAGGGAAAGGCAGGACGAAGACGGTAACAACCCCTTTGGGTGATACGATCCTTTAAGCACGATAATACCCAGCGATGAGCTTCCAATGTACCTGGGGGAAATTATCAAATACGTGCTCGATGATGGGATAAATCTCATCCGGGAAATCCGATACGGTGGATACTGCATGCAATCCACTGCTATCTATTGAAAAATGATGGCACCAGAAAGTACCTCTGAAGACGAGTAAAGAAAATCATTGGCACTTGAAGAAGATATTAAATAAAGGACCTTCCATCTCTGCAAGAAATAAATCTATTTATCCCTCAGATGGTGACACAACACGAATTAAATAAATTAAGGAAGACGCATACGATTTGCAGCAAGAGGGGTGCAGCTCCATCTGTACCAACTTCTTTGACTTAACATTAATAAGAGAACGCTAATTGAAACATTTATATTTTCACAAAATAAGTAGTACTTATTGAGATAATAAGTTTTTATTTTTATTTTTGGCGAATTTTTCAAATCTGGAGCATTCGTATTGCGCAAAACAGTAATGGGTGCAGATTCAAAATTTGCAATAAATCGCTCATTTATCATATATACATATATTACACCTTGTAACTCAAAAACTGTCGAAAATGGAGCTGCGCCCCTCTTGCTGCGAGGTCCTCAATTGTAATTTAAGCTGAATGTCCCAATTTCTGCTCATTTAAGAGATAACTCGTCACAAAGAAGGTGTACAAAATTTGTTTGTGATCAAAATTTGCAGGGTAATTGATTAATTCTTTAATAATAAATCAACCAATTCAAAAACTGTTTAAGAAAGATATTTCAAGATTGTTAACTATTAGTAATTTCTCGTGCAACACTCGCGTAAATGTTTAAGTAGTTTACAAGTATTTTGTTGCAACTATAGTACAAACGTAACGCATATAATAATAAGAAAAATACGAAATGATCAGAAATGGGGACATGAGCAGAAATTGGGACATTCACCTTGCTATGTGTGTCCCTAAATATCACGCTGCATCTGCTATGTTGAAGCAGAAGAAAGTGCAGAGCGCAAAGAAGCTGAGATTTACCTCCTTTTTCTTAGGTAAAGCCAAAATCAGGTTTCGTTGGACCATTTTCCGCAAAGCTGCGCGAAAGCGAAGGCAGCGGTATCATTCGGCAAATATGGATAATAAATCCCAGACGTGGTCAGGAAGAGAACGAAGAAGCGAACCTTTTAGAACTTGACCTTAGAGGAGACCGGGTTCCTAGCGATGAGTTCTCAATCTAGCAATGTTACAGGCCGCCCCGGGTTTATCGCTCGTAAAACGAGGGAAATGAATAAAAGTGCCAGTAAAGAGAGAAGCTGTATCGTTACTTGTGGAGTTTCGTGATTTCTGGTCTGTCACCCTCCGGTGAACATCGTTCACTGGCAAACTCGCGGAATTCTCAAACGTTCATAAACCGGTGAAGAAGCATCGTGATCTCCGTTGACAGAAATTCTGTAGTCACATTTAATCTCGTCACGTATGAGGGAGTTGCGAGGGGATGCAGTGGGTCTGTTCATTTCTTGGAAGAGGCCGTATAGGCCAGTCTCAACGCAGACTTTGAGTCAGTGGATCAAGACCGTTCTAAAAAGAAGCGGCCTGGATAGCACAGTGTTTTCGGCGTACAGTACCCGTCACGCGTCGCCTTCGGCGGCGAAGAGAGCCGGCATTAACATTGACGTCATTCGAGAAACAGCAGTCTGGACACCCCAGTCGGAGACCTTTGCAAAATTTTATGATCGAAGTATCGTAGTAAGCAATGGTAGCGGTTTTGCAGAGGCTACTTTAGATTTAAAATAAAAAAGAATGGAGGTTTTTAAGGTTTGGTTTTCCCGTTTGCATTTAAGATAAATATATATATATATATATATGTGAACGTAAATCCTGCTGCCGTATAAACATCCGCTTTAAACATCTACGAGGTGATCGAAGGAGGAGGCGCGTAATAAAATTGAACGATTAAGGGGAGGTTCTGGTCTAGAGCCCCCAAAAATAGGTGATATTTAGGAATTATTTAAAGGAAAACTACTATATATAATTTAATGGGGATTTTTGTACTGTATTAAGGATGTCTTAAATTATAGAAATATATTTTTTGTATTATAATTAATCATTGCAGACGGCCCTGGGTAGCCGTTAAAATCAAGGCGTCAAAAAATTGATCCAAATCGGTGGGCGCTGTATCTCCAAAAGTTATTATCCGATTCGACTGAAACCTTTTTTATTTTGAAGATTATTCTTCTGTCTAGGGGGGAAACCAGAAAAATTACAAAAATGACATTTCTTAGAAAATAACGACACTTCAAGTTTGAAATCACTTTCCCCTGTATTTTTCGTTCTTTCACCGCCTTTGAAAATTACAAATTTTTTATTTTTTGTAATTTTTTCTAGTTCCCCCCTAGCCAGAAGTATATTCTTCAAAATAAAAAAAGTTTCAGTCGAATCGGATAATAATTTTTGAAGATACAGCGCCCACCGTTTTGAGAACACTGTTTCCAGAAAAACGCGTTTAATGTTTTACGTGAGTACCGAGTGGCCGGGTGATAACTTCGGGAATTTTAAGAATTTCAACAAATCCTTTTAAGCACTTATTCCTAAAAGATTGAACATTCGAAAAATGAAATAAAAAAAAATCGACATTTAGACCGGAACCTCCCCTTAAAAACGATTACGAACTTCACAATTGATGGAGGAGCTGCAATATTCCTACTGAATCCAGCTACTACTTTCCTACAATCGAATACCCCACCCTAATTCTTCCATCACCACTTCAGATTCCCCCGGAAATCCAGAGTTTCGCGGTATCGTCGATCATATTACACGGCCCCATAAAAAATATAACACGAACTCAATCCACGGAATCCGCAAGAATCCCGTTGCTCAAACAATAATTCCGAGCTGGATCGTTCGCGGTATGCCTGTGCTTCCTTCGCGGAACAGGCCGTATAAAATATGTAGTGGTAGAGGTAATGTTACGCTGGCTGCTAGAGGCGTATTAGTATCGATTGATTCAGGGAAGCCCATATGGTAGCTGGGCACTTCAGCGATGCTTTCAATTAACCCTCCGCGCAGCCAGTGACGAACGAACCGGAATTCCACCCGTTTCTTGCCTCGCCTTGACAAATGGCCCTCCACCAATCAACCTGCCCCCGCCGCCCGACGGGGGCGGGAGGGTTGCGTTCGAGACGCGAGCCACGCAATATCGTTCGCGTAACTCCTGCGTGGCGAATCCGTTTCCCTCGGCGCAGATGTGCGGGAGTCTCCTCCTCGGCTTCGCGCGTTTTAAAATCCCGTCGCTGGTATTTCCGGCCTCCCTTTCCGCCTGAATCGGTACTCGCGGCCGTGCCTCGCGCAGCCGAGTATTCGTTAATTAGCGACATTCATTCGTCACCGCTGACAGACGGAGTGATTACGTCGTCTGCTGGAATCAGCGCGATTGGGCACCACCGACCTGTCCGTCTCTCTGCCCTCGTAAAAATTGGTCGGCTACTGCGCTGTTAACCCTTCTAATTAATTTCTCTCTCTCTCTGACGCGCCCCTCTCGCCTGGCTTTTTTTTCGGCTCTCCTCGAATTTTGATCTCGTCGCGCGCGACTGGGGGAAATTTCAGCGACGCTCCGCCGGAAAACAGACAAAAGGGAGAACCGTGAAACGGTATTATCCCCTTTGATGTCTGGCTCCCTGACTCCCTCTTTCTCTCTGTCTCTCCTTCTCCCTTCCAACCCTCCCCTCTTCGTCGCTTTCCTCCCTCTCCCTCTCTCTCTCTCTCTCTCTCTGTTAAGATTAAATTACTGCAGACGAATGTGAGTGCGTTTAATTTGAACAATTGTTCAACGAATTTTGGATCCCTGTCTAGGCTAACATTTGCCACGGTGTGGCTGTTTTAGGTCGAAGGGGGGAAGCGCGAAGGGAACGCGGGCTTCTTATCTAATGCCAGGGAAATAACTCATCCGCGTGCAAGGGAGAATAATTATTTTTTTAAATCCTCCACGGGGTAGAAGGATAAAGTAATTAACCTATATTCTTCGCCCGTATCCTAAGGCTACGTCACCATTTCGGAGAGGCCACTCAGTCGCTCTTCTCTCTTTCTTCCCAATCCGTGCCCGTGTCCCTGACGCACGGCCACTCTCTTCGCTTTTCCTCGGCATTTTCTTCTTTACCTCCCGCTATCTAACACACAGCACGTTTATTGCGCCTCCGTTTCTGCTAATAACTGGCTTTAGTAAAGCTGAGAATTTCCTTCCGGACTTTAGACTTAGTATCTCCTTCGGAGAACGACTGAATAAGCCGTCCTGTTAAATCATGAAATCCCAGTGAAATACAGAAAGAAGAATAGAGAAAATTTTATCGAACCGACGCACGCTAACGCTTCCACCACGTAAAGATACGAATTCTCCTTTAAGAAAAGCTACAGCGCCAAGAAACAACGGCAAAGGCTAACGAAGGAGAACTCGGTGAATCTCACTCGAGCATTTGCCCAGAAATCACCATGAAGGGACGCCCCAGCGAAACGCAAAAGAAACCTCGCCCGCCTATATTAAATTCCAGAGAGAGGAAGATCGCTCTCCCCGCGGCTCAGCGACACGCCAGATCGTCTGTGCTCGTCAATAAATTAAAAGCTCACCTCTGGTCGCGTGCACGGAGATACGAAGAAAACAGGCCTCTGAACGCGAAGCAGCCGACGGAGCCGTTCAATATTAACCGATATCAACCGCGCGGAAATATTTGTCGTGCGGATTACACAGGTTGGCTGTTGCATCGGTACCAGCCGTCACGCGTCTTCAGATGCTGGAATTATTCATGGCTTCGAAGGCAACAGTCCCCGGAGCAGCGGGCTACACGTGACTGAAATGCTCAGCCAAATTGAAATTCGGTCGTGCCACCTTCGGGACAACCGTGCTGCAAATCTGGAGCACGCACACACGTGCACACAGACACCGAAGCATCCTGTTCCAGGCTCCACGTGCAGCCAGGCACAACGGTGCTGCATCGCGACGCTCGTTTCGGTGACAACGATGAAATGTCAACCATTAAATGTCAGCCGCGCGGGTCGCGCATTCTACTTCCGTCATTGTTACGCTTTCTTGACGCAAGGAGGCAAAGCGATCGTAATATTTAAGAAAACGGCGGTGCAAGGGCACGGGTGCATCCGTGGGAGCTTGTGACCCGAATTTGGAGAACAGCACGTTACAATTTGACTGAACTTTCTAATATTTTTGGTGATTCGAGAAGAATTCCGATTAGTTCGAGGAAGGATACGCAAAGAATCGAAAGTGTGGGATAAAGTATCGTCGTAGATGCTTTCTATTTGAGGTACTCGAATTTGAAGCACTGAGAAATATAAGATTATGTTGTCACCACAATCCCAGTGAATGTCATTGAATCGATTACGAGGATTTGGAAGCAAATACTCAAGTATAATATATGAATTTTTGAATGAAATTGTCGAATAAAATTAGTAAATGGTCAGGGACTAAAGATCACTGGTTCTCAGCGGTGGTAAATGCTTGAAGGGGGCGTTTTAGGGGATGACGAGTGGCGAGCTGTCAGGAAATTAACATTTTTTTCCATGCCTAAAAGCTGCGGAAGTTGCCAGCTCAAAGGACCGGAAAAGACGCCGTTGATGCCACTTGTCGTCGACGGCGTCTGTTCTGACGCTCAGTCTGGTGCTATGAAGTTCTTAAACCGACGCAACAACCGTTCGTTTCGCTCGCGAAACTTCTTTTCTCCTGTTCGGCGGGAAATTCGCCTCATTCGCACCGTCGCTTTTCAAAGCGTGAAATTTTAATCTCGACACATCGCGCTGTTCAATTCCCATCCATATATCTTGCCCTATCTTTCATTCGCTGCCAGCGGAACACGTATTTTACAACAAGCTCCGAGGCTGCGAAAGGTTAACACTGCCTTCATCCGCAATTAATTTGAATTAACGCTCGGCTACGCTGCAACGTCGCGCTGCAGAGCTCGACAGTGGCCGCGCATACTGCCGTATTAACGCTATGAAAGTTAAACCGCTTTAACTGTTCGAAAAAGTTGCGGAAACGAGCGACGCGAGTAGAACCGTGTGCGCGTATGCGCGCGCGCGCGCGCTAAATGCTTTGCATAATCGCATTGTCCGCGTCTCTCTTATAATTAAGCGCGTTCAAAGTGATAATGCGATTCCGATAAACGGGCGCACCTGTGTTTTCTATTAGTTTTTTCTTCCTCGGTTAATTGGAAAATCGAACACCAGCACAATTGAATATTCAGCCGCTTATAATAGTGTGCAATCCTCTGGAGTTTCATCATAACTCTGGGGGTTTCAAGGAATTTTCAATATAGCAACATTAAACGCTCGCGGTACAAAGATATTGAAAATGCTTGCGCGACAGAGTAATTACAATCTACGGTTGCGTATAAAAATAATACAGTGCGTAATTCCGTGAGCTATCCGTTCTGCAAAAGCGGTAGAAAGTTATCCTTAAAACGCTACGCTTCAAACCACCCCCCCCAAACGTATACGACGCTCTGCGATACATTCCACGTTCTCCACCCACGGTCCAAGTTCAACAAGCTCGACTTATCCTCGGATTTATTCATTCCCACGGAGTTCGTTCAGCGCGCAAACCGTTACCCTGGTAATGCCTGCGTGACAGGGAGCCACAAAACTCGTGGGAATTCGCAGGAAGAAAGGAAAAAAAAAGGCGGGGGGAAAGAGCGGCGGAGAAAACTCGGGGAACTAGCTCCGTGAGAATCCTGAGACCATTCCAGATGACATAAACCGGCGAGAGAGAGAGATGCTCGGGCCCGTGGATCGGACAGTATTTCGCCTTGTTCACAGAACCGTTTCCGTCCCGGGTGGGAGGACGACGAGAAGGAAGGAAGGAAGGACGGAAGGAGGCGGCGGCGGTAGCACGTTCGATCGTGTTTCCTAACCGTGGCACCTCCAGATCCCGGGATTATGCGGAGTTGACACGAGACGTTACTATACGGCTCGGCCAGCGATATACGTGGAACCGACTCGAAGGACACTTCAGCGAACGGTACACGGCACTAAATCCTACCAGGATCCGACCACGACTCCCAAAAACCTTCGAATCCCTACTCAGTACCACGGCCGAAGGTCCAACCGACGACTCTGCGGGGACCGTTGTTTAAGTGGCTTAGAATAAGTACCGCGGAATATCCATGTCGCTTTCAGGTAATTACTTTCGCCGCCCGCCTCTCGGAATATCCTGTAATCAGCGTCTTGAGGCACGTAAAAAGGCAACCGCCTGGGTCTGTCTTTTTGAATTCGTTGAGGATTGTCGTGGAAGTGGTTGGTTTTTCTTGAGGAAATCTATTTGCGCTCGTCGAGGAGAATCTTTCCGTTGAGAAAAGTAATCTGACAGCGAACATCTTTGTTGCGCGATGTAATCGTAATTTTATGAAGGATGTTGAAGGAGAACGTCGAAATGCAAGTGGCGACTGGAACTTAACAGCGGCTGGAACACCTTTATCTTCTTATTTGATTGATAAAAAACTTCCCTTTATCTTGGCAATGCAAATTTCCTCCGCTTTACTCAACCTTCAATAACAGACTTCGGATACGGTGCGCGGAGTTCCGAGTAGATGATGCCAGTGTTTGATCAGACACAGCGTTCGGGGGCAGAGTAAGTCACTTTGACTTCCACCATTCACTTTTGGTCGTCAAGAATATCTACAAAGTGTATTTGGCTGTAAAAATTCTTTCAATCTTCCCTCGTTTAAGTTTCCCCGAGTCTTATTTATTTTATGACGGATGATAAACAGGGAATCGTGACCTCAATTCTTAAAGGAACCACTTCAGAGAGGCAGCGTAAAGTTTCCTTTCAATTTCGCGTCCAAGATTTCAGCGGCCGTATAAATACGGTATAAATAAATTAATGCTCGTTGCACCACGCGTGCTCCAAGCGTATTTCCATGAAGTATTTACAACTTACAGCAGACTTTTTCCTCCCACCGGCAGAATGCTGCCAGAGTTTTGCGCAAACTTTTCCATTGTAACAGACGGCGTTTAAGGTGCTCGCGGAATTTCACGGGGCATTAGGCGAATCATTTAACAGCTGGCACTGGCTGCCCGGGTAATTTATATCCGTGTGCACTGACGTTCCAAGATGAAGTCGGCTGCAGGGATATGGAAATTAATGAATTCTAATTAACCCAACAATACGGGAATCAATTTGGGAAGCCATCATTTAAGAAGAAACATTTAACCATCCCTCCTTGAATTCTCACGAACAATAATGCCGTATTAATATTAGTTTGAACGTTTCACGTCAGCAACAATTTCTACCACAAAAGCAGAACACACTGCTAATTATGAGTGCAGCTTTCTTCGTAGGCTAATCTTACGCAAATATTAGAATTTAAGTAATTAACGCTGGGTACAGAAGAACCTAAGCCTATTCACAGATTTCAACAGACTTTCCATTAGAGGCATCGTTGCTCGAAGTACGATGCCGTGATATCTCAACTTC
The DNA here is from genome assembly GCF_050908995.1 of Andrena cerasifolii. NCBI lineage: Eukaryota > Metazoa > Arthropoda > Insecta > Hymenoptera > Andrenidae > Andrena > Andrena cerasifolii. The sequence continues at coordinate 3,927,215 of NC_135126.1, read as the reverse complement.
TTCTCCATGCTCTGGTAGCCAGCTGATGCCACGAAGGGATGCGACGAAAAAGCGACAGAGTAAAGGAAGGATCGTTGATCGATACGGGAGCATTTTAAATGAAACAGGTTCAAAGACAGAACCGTGACAAGGTAACGTGTACCACCAGCCAGAGATATTTAGTAGAGCAGCAACAATAGGGCGACACAGATTCACCCATTCACCGTCCTGGGAGTCCATCAAACGAAATGACGTCTGTATCGTTCGAGAGGGAGGTTGGTAATCGGTCCTGGTATCATGGGCCAATCCAACGTCATTTAATATGTTTGTCGTGCTGGGGGAGCAAACGCGCCACTTTCAGTTATGGTTTGTATGCGAATTACAGCCGAGGGATAATGCGAGTAGTCAGCTGTTATGCCAACCCTCGCTTTATTGTGCGTAACATGGCGGCTGCAGCTTCCACGATAGGATAAACAGTACCCCAGAGCTCAATGAAAGCACCCCTCTCTTTGATAAGCGAATTTGGAATAAACATCCGTTACGATCTCTTCCTTTCCTTCTATTTTTCCTCCACTTTATCCCTTTGACAACGAGGAAAGTCCTTTGTGGAATAAGTCAGGCGAGGTTTCTTGGTGCAGAAAATTAAAGAAACCCACTGCTATTAAGTATAAACTCAATAAACCCCAGTGTCATCGCTACACAGCTTTCCACTGTCACCTCCAGCGACTTCTACCTCATCCTTCCATTGGCACGTGCTCTGAGAAACCTCGTTTCACTTCACGACCAACTTCTGAGCATCCCCACCCTACCATGAAAATTCACGCATTTAGAACAAAGATTCCTACACTTTCTTAGGCCACCTCACAAGCATCATTGCGTTACAGCGACGCCTGAAGCTCTGAAGGGAAAGAGGTCCGCGGAAAGCCGAACACAAGTGGAAGCGGGTAACCGTGAGTTAACCAGGATGCCGTGGAACGGACAAGAGAAGGGCAAAGAAGTTGCTGAGCCGCAGAATCTTTGCTAGCGTCGAGGTGCTTATGCAATGGCACTCCACCTCCGACATGGATGTTTCTCACAGAAAGGACGGGTGGAGATTTCCAAAAGAGCCGAGCGATAAATCCTTGGCAACTCTGCCTTCAGCTGCTCGTGCCGACTGTTTTTGGAAATTGGACGAGTCCTAAAAGCGCCCCTGGCGGCGGGCTATCGTCGCGTATGAGTCGTGTTCACGGTTCGCATGAACGCCCGCCAAGGGGGCAAGCGCTCGGCGAGGAGGATCCTGCCTGCAGGAGAGCCTCCATCCGTCGACCCTTCGCGTTAGGGGAAAGAATCCTGTTGTTGAGGGGGCGTAATCCAAAATTTCCGCTGTTCGTCCGCGGCTAAGCCCGCCGCTGGCTACTGGCCACTTTTCTGCCCCCGAGGAAAAAGGTCCGTTTCCTTCTGAGCTGCTTACAGAGCGCGACAAAGACGGGCTCGCTCGTTCGCTTCCTTGGACGCGGACGGTCTTATCTGGGGCTAAAGAGGATAGAGTGGGCAGCCTTTATCGGCAGACAGGGATGCATCAGTTTTTGCTGGTGCAGTGCATCCTGTCCGTTATCCGGCAGAATGGAGGGACGGTAACAATTTCTTGCTGCTTCCGTTATCGAGTGTCCAGGAGACTCCTGGCGCGATGGAAATGAAGTTTCGGGACACCGGGCCGTGGATTCCGACCGAAACTCTGGCCAGATGGCGAAGATTGATCTGCCCGCCACTGACAATCGGGCCATGCTGGCTCGCCCTGCGATCGTTCTAGGAATTTATGCAACGGCGGAGTAATTTCATTGGGGATATATTGGAAATGTCACTGTAAGGAATCGATTGGCGGTCGCGCGAAGGTGCGTCCGATTGATCTGTGGGGGTTTAAGTTAGGCTTTGTTGGGGGAGTTTGTGTTATCGCGAAAGAGTTTCGTAGAAATAAATTGGAAGTGGTATTTCGGGGGAACTTCGCTGGAAAGGAATAGCCGAATCCGACAGTAGAGGAATAAAATTTTTGGACACCCATCTGTGGATTTTGATCGAAATCCTGGACTGATAGTGATCCTGTGGAGTAGCTTGCTTTTCAGATTACGTTGGCTTACGTTGCGTTAGTGCGAGTAGTTTTTGTAACTTCGTGAAAATAAATTGGAAATGTTATTCTAGAAAGTTTTAAAGAAAACCCCAACTTAATCTTAGTCTGAAATTCCTGGAACGCTGAATTATGCGCTTGGATCGATATCTTTGGCTGATGGCAAAGGTCGATTTTACCTGGCATCGCGTTTATTTCGAAAGGAATTCGTGTAATAGGGGAATAAATGTAGAATACTATTTTTAAGAACCTTTACTCGGCCTAACTTAAACCTGACGCGAGGGAAATAAAGCTTCAGATCAGCGAATTTTAAATTCCAGTCGAGATTGCTGGCTGACGACAAAGTCAATTTGCTTGCTTTTAAAGTCAGCTTAACTTCCATTACATTTGTCCTGTGGATTTATGGTGCAGCGAAATAAATTCGTAAAAGTAAGTTGGAAATGTTAGCCCAAGGAACCTTTGCTCGGAAGGGGAAGTCAATATTCCGGGGCCACGCGAAGTAGTTTTATAAAGGAGAATTGAAGGCATATCTATAAGAAGTTCTGTAAAACTTACGCGAGCCAAGATAAAATTGAACTCAGAGTTAAGTACATAGAGTTAAACACATGGCAAGACTGCCACAAGATATTGGGTTAAGTTACAGTGATTTAAGCTTCGCCGTACATCCCATATCACATTACTCTCAATGTATTTCAGTTACAAATTTCTCTAATATTTCGAAGTGCTGTTTACATTGAAATTTCGCAATCAAATTGAATTTCGAAAATTCTCCATTACGATTTCAGTCACCGGCAGAAACGCTCAAATTCTCTCCACAAAGTATCGAATAACTGACACGTAACAGTTATCCTCTGATTCTATTCATAAACATACAATCGCATTAATTCTGCTTCAAACTCACGTTTCGTATTAAAAATCTATAATTCAACCCAACATCGTTTAATCCAAATCTCATTAATAAATGACCGTGTAATTAACTCACGAAACCCTCAGGAACGATTATGGGGCGGCGCAAACATTTACCTGCAACAAACAAAAAGGAAACATCGTGAATAAGCAATTCCACGAAATTGTAACGCTGTTCAGGAGAAGAATATGAATTTCCGTCGAAATTTCAGCCAGACAGAACGAACGAATGGGAATGAACGCTATTGGTAAGGGAATTACATAATTCTAGTTAATATTGGATATAGGAAACCGAGAATTTCCATGGGATCTTGGCATTTAGGACGATCCAATGGTTTCGTAGTTTTGGAGGAATAGATTGCAATCCGATAAGGCGAAAAGGGCTGCTAGGTGCACTTACTATGATTAAACTCGACATGTAGCTATGGATATGCCCTACCTCCACGGTCATTCTCGATTTGGCTGCAACACCGTTCGTTTTCGAAACGAGATTCCGCTCGCGATTCGGTCGACCTTTATCGCGATTAGATGCTAAAACTGTCGCCCGGCAACATCAGGTCTCCACGGAGGAAATAATTTCGGCGCATCAATCGTTTGTCCCACTTTCCCTATCGGGGGTCTATCTTTGATTCGTTCGAGCCGAGAAATATAGGTCGACGGAGCAACTTTTCGTTTGCATCAATAAACAAATGTTAGCTTCCACGACGCTATCAAAGTTCCGAAGGATTGTTCGGGAAACAGAAATACCATTCGCAATTATATAAATCTTCATTAAAACCTAGCAGTCTCGGAACGATGTGAATGTATTTTTCAAGAGTTTGAAAGTTCAATACACAGACTTTAAATGGGTCGGGTTGCTGGATCCATGAAAGAGCAATGAGAATATTTTCGAGAGCTTACAGTTCGCAAATCTACATAACTCTGATTCTAAATTAGTCTCGAAATTAGTTCCTCATTAAGTACAATTTTTGAAGTGTTACGAGTGCACCCGCGCGGTCTGATACAACCAATGCGGATACTTTTGCGTTCGAGGAGAGACCGTGGAATCATAAAGAGGTTCGAGCAACAGATCGGCGCGCACTGTATCCCTATAACCGCCAATTATGCAATTAACTTAGAGTAGAATGGCTCGTCGATCGATGCATTCACCACTGCCGCTACCTTCCACGTTTCACACAGCGCTGCAACGGTTGCTGCATTTTTCATAAAATCAGCAGAAATCGATCGGCGAGAAGAGACAGTCCGTGGGAGGAGGGCGGTGGCAGAGTATCGCCGTGCACGGCACTCTTGACATAATTAAGAACCGACTCGGTATTAATGACGTGGATTACACCCTTCAGAAGTGGATCCGCCCGATCGATGGAACGAACTTCTGCACGCTGGGGTTGCACGATGGGCGACGGTGGGAAAAAGGAAGCCAGGCAATGACGTCGTTGCGCCGCGTATCCGCGTTACTTGAATTGGATTTCGCGGCGACCCGCCCCGCCGGTAGCGTGTTATAAACATGTCCGACGTGGCTCGGCGTGTTCTGAGACAAAACGAACGAAGTTGTACACGCGCAATCGAACACACCTCGCCCCAGGGGGGGTGGGGGCAATCGAATTAAGCCAGCAGCCACTCGACGCGAGGCCAGACAGCGAATTTACTCCCGGTGATGGTGCGTAACTTCGTATTTGACGCGTCGTCTACGAGGAGAGGACTCGCCCCCTTTTTCCCTTCGCCCGTCGAACGGAGAAGACCGCACGGGACACCGGGTAATCGCTAGGAAATTTCGAAATATCGCCAGACACGAGGGAGAGACAGTTGGTCAGGTTTATCGTCATTTCCGAATCGATTTCGATAATCGAATAATCAACGGGAGCCTGGAACGGGACACGCCACTCTCCAAACACCAGTAATTCCTGTCGATTGAAATTCGATGAAAAATTAATGGTCGACCAATCGTCGGTCGTCTTTATTCTTAGGACGCGTCTGCTTTCTCGGCGGCGGGCCTTGTGTATGTATTATACAATATGTAGGCACGTGGGATACGTGAGTCACGGTTTCATTGGGAAATGAAGATGGATAAGCCTCGGCGATTACCCGCTCGTTAGAGGATCGAGCGGTAATGTTATCTCGCCCTGATATCCTCTGTCCCCCGTCGATCTCCTCCGTTTCCTCTTGAGATATAATCTGATTTTATTCGGCAGATAATCACGGCTTCGATTGGCGATCAATCAGCGCGAAATTGAGGAAGATTGGCGAGTGATCAGTGGGCGGGGAACTGACGGGGACAAATAAGGAACCGATAAGATATTAGATTATGCACAATTGTTCCCTTGCTACGGATTACTAGTTACATAGATTCGCGAGTCCCTTGATAATCTCTGGAATCAGTTGATAATCTCTTGGAGAAACGAAATTGTTCGAACGTTACTGGCGTTGGGAAAGTCTCCATTAAGAAGTTTGATAGTATTCGTAACAGTTTGAGAATGGGATTGGATGATCTGAATTCTGAAATACAAGAGTAATCGGTTCGTTTATCAGTTGTTAAGAGTACGTTACGAGGAGTACATAATTTCTTGACGATGCACGTCCAAGGAAAATTCACGTGAAAAATGAAGCGAAATTTAAAGACGTGGATAAACGAGAAAATCTGATTTTTAATTAATCTCCAGGTATTTTGTGTATACTCTAGGCAAGGGAAGATAAAGTAGGGGAGGAAGGAAGTTTAAAGAAATGAAAGTGATGAAGATAAATGAAGACAACTATTACCTCCACAAACTTTCGAATAGTTAATAATTCTTCCTTAACTTTATTTCGAAGCTCGACAGTAAGGTCAACCTTTTTATACGCAGAATTGAAATAAAACTTCCAGTTACGTTTCAGTTTCAAAGCTAATAGAAAAACGTAAATTCGTGGATAAGGAGTCTCTAAAATCTTTTGATTATTTCAATCTAAAAGTAAAGGACTTTCAAATTAATGAGCTTTCAGAAGACACACTATCAAACAATCAACACTTCCCTACAACTTACTGTGAAATATTAAAGCGAAACACAATGTCAGGAGTGTCAAACTTTTAATTTTCATCCACAATTCGTAATAAAGAAAATATATACAAAAAATGTTTTAAGTTAAACGATTTTATTTAAAATGCACTAAAAAGTAAAAGCTAATTATTTTCGTTTAGATGCTACAATTTCGATGGTGTTCTTTCATTTTAAATAAAATCGTGGGGCAGGATATCTCACAACAAATTCATTTCGACGCTTGATTCTGTATTAAATTGATTCATATTCTGTTATGAAATATTCTGCTCCACGATTTTATTAAAAGTGGAAAAAACACCATCGAAATTGTAGTACAAGGAAATAATTATTTTTTAGTGCATTTTAAATAAAATCGTTTAACTTAAAAATGTTGTTTTATATATTTTTTTTATTATTTACTTATTAGGTAGTATCTAAGTTTTTAATTTGTGGTTATATGCTGATTTCACGTCGATTGAATTGATTTGATTTCTGGTTATAGGCTGATTTCAAGTCGTTTGGACTTACGGTTATGGGTTATATTTATTGACGACTGGGTAATTTTTTAAACCCCTCCAGTTTTTTTTCATAATTTTGTATTGTCATCCAAACTATGATACGTACGCCTGCAAAGTTTCAAGCCTATTGGATAGTTGGAAGTGGATTAAAATTGAGTTTCTAAATTTAAAACAAGCAAACAAACAAACAGAGGATCGAAGCTGAATAAAATCGTTTAAAAACTGCGTTTTCCTTCTCGATTCATGTCAACAGAGTTACTAATGCAGCTTCTAAGCAACTTGGGTTTATAATAAGGCATTCGCAGGATTTCAACAACCGGCGGACCTAATCTCAAGTTGCTCTATGACGCTCTTGTTAGGCCCTTTTTGGAGTATGCGTCTGTGATATGGTCTCCTCACCAAGTTTAAACCCAGTACCTTCTTGGCGCACTTGAGCGAGTACAGCACAGGTTTTTGCGGTTTGCGTCAATCCGCCTCGGGCAACCCATGCATGGATTCGATCATGAATACGAGCCGATACTGCACACATTTAATTTCTTGACAATGCAGCAGCGCTTACTGTTAGTCGATCTAACCTTCCTACTCAAACTTCTCAATGGGCATGTCAATTGTCCCCAACTACTGGGGTTAATTAGCTTTAGTGTATTACCCAGGCCGTTGCGTAATTGTCCGGTGTTTCAGGTTAAATTTTACAGAACCAATATTCACCTGAGGGACCATATGTCTAGAGTATGTTTACGTGTGAATGACGTAGCCGACCGTATTAGCTTCTTTGGCATCTCTATCGAGGCTTTCAAACGATAAGTGGTATCCACTTTTTGCACGCTGTTATGAATCGCTTGGGGGGTATCGCATTCAGGCATTACTGTTTGTTGTTCTTGTTTTGTTTTTTATATTGCTTCTCTCGTGTGTACTTACACTATGGTATTATACTCTCTGTTGTATATACTGGGCTTAGTCGGCTCCATATCAAAACTACACAGTACAATATTACACATGCAATTGAGCACACATCAGAATAGTGCACAGAAGATAGTGCACATACAATTTAGAACACATACAATTTAACGCACATTTTTTTTAGTGCACATCAGGATAGATGTGCACTAAAAAAATGTGCGTTAAATTACATGTGTTCTAAATTGTATGTGCACTATATTCTGTGTCCTAAATTGTATGTGCACCATAAATCGCACGTGTTCTAAATTGTATGCGCACTATCTTCTGTGCACTATTCTGATATGTGCTAAATTGCATGCGTAATATTATACTGTGTAGTTTTGTAATGGAACCGCTTAGTCCCGTTAAATAAATAAATAAAATAAAATAAATAAAAACGCTTTTACGGTTTTTCTTGTCAGAGCCGAACAAACGAAGCTCGGCCTGCGTACAACGTGCGTAAGCAGATATGCTGCGAATATTGAATTAACTCTCGAGGGGATTGTCGATCTTTATCAGACCGTGAAAAACCTCGATCATAACTCCGCCAGCTTCGATACAGTTAACGATGTTACGTTAACGAACAACTTTGTTTGCAGAAGAGAAAGTTGACGCGTTGTTTCGTTCATTCGACGTATGAACTTAGAAAACGTAGCAAATAGGTGTTAATTAATGCCCATGGGTCAGCTGCTCAAAAAGGAATAGTAGAGGAAAGATTGGATCAAACTGCATAATAATTCCCTATAAGCCCATTTAACTATCTACTAGAGAAATTCGATTAAACATGTACAATTCCCAAGTGAATTAATTCTGAATACACTTAGTATCCCCACCAATTGTATCCTCCGCAATATTCCACAAATAAATGACACAGATTTCTTGTTAATCTGCCTCGAAGCGTAGATTCAAGCCATTCCCTTAATACCTCGCAATTTTCATCTGCATCCGCACAGTCATCTGAATGTTGCAAGTGATAAAATATACGCTGTTTATTTTAATTACCTACAAAGTCTCTCGACTGATTGCGAACATTTCCACGCGACAGAGTACTCCAATTAACAGACATCGATACCACGTAAGATGAGAAATGCCCGTTCGATCAGCCGTGAAAACCGCGAGAAAGCCGCGCCACTTCTATCTAGGTGACATTCATTAACCCCGTCCCCGTTAATTAGCGTTGTCAATACGGCAGGCTCGTCATTACACTCATTGTGTTTTGATGAACCGTGGCTGCCGCCGTGTCTCTTATCCGCCAATGGGCACGGAAGCTTGTCGGGAGCTATCGAATTACGTAATTAGCCCCCCCCGATAGAGATCGAGAAAGGTGTCGACCGAATTATCCCGGCCACTTGTGCCCGCTGTCGCATTGTTTGACCTCATCAGGATTCTTCGTGGCACGGACCAAAGGGATCTCTCCTCTCTTCGGCTGATTATAGTTGCGAGTCAGCCGAACGGAATCTCTCGTCTCGCTGCACTCTCGAACAGTTGAGTTCGACAAAAGGATAGGATAAGTAAGTCACAATGAAATTCGACGCGGATGATCGATCGACGCGCGACAGTCGCTGTTTCCATAGAATTTCGAAAGCTACTCGAGCAAATTTTCGCTTTGAAACACCGGCGCGGCGGCCGTCCGCTAAAGCCTCGTTACGAGGAATAACGAACGGTTTGCTTGATCCTCGAGTATGCGTTCCTTTCTGTCCATTTTTTTCAATAGATTATTATACAGTAGGTACTCTATGAAAATGGGGAGCCTTGCGTGTTTACACTGTGGAAAATACATTGAAGGCATAATCGAAGTGTAGTTTAATGTACTTCCTGTACTTGCGTCGCTTAAATTCTAAAAGTTACCGAGGCCAAAGACCATTTGTTCATTTCAAATATAGGCGCTCCAATCTCCATCGAAGTGTCCACCTGATTTTATCTTCGAAAAGGATATTGACATTTCACTAAGATAGGACCTTGTGAATTCTCAAGATCTCTTCAGATCTGCTCGTCCAATAGAGAGAGAGGGAGAGAGAGAGAGAGAGAGAAATTCCGGGCTACGATTCAAGCCCGATGACCGATATTTTCAAAAGTAATATGAAAGTAGCGCAATGGTACTTCACATTACTGTCACGGCGGGAAATCGAATAAAGTTTCACGTACTAATGTAACGACTGAAACGTATAAATCTTCTGTAATTAATCTTGGAAATTTCATCCTCCAGGTGCGCACAAATGCGCGATAAATATTTCAGTATTCATTACAGGTTAAATGAAAATTAAATTGTCCTGGAGCGCGTGTTCCCGATGCAGACATATTAATTACACGATACCCTTTCCGTGTAGCGCTGATTTAAACCTATCGATTTTAGTGTTAATCTTGGAATTGGAGCACTCCTGGATTCTGTGTCACGCGTACTGTGACATTTGTATCTGTTACAAGGTACCTCGATTCCGAATATTCGATTAAAAATCGCGGGGCAGTAGGGAACCACAATTACTAAATAGACTTCAAACTTGAATACATACTGTCCATGTAAATGAACGAACTGGTCGTATTGTATTGCTCTGAAAATCTCGTATTTTAGAAATATGCGATAACCTTACACGCCTTCGAGAACAGTGGCGCGTTTCAACGAATTTATTAGAAGCGATGCGTTACCCAGCTCTAACATCGCAGGATGGCAACCCGCATGAAGTTCACATCCTGCTATGGACCAGAGGCGTTTTATTACTATACATTACATTGCGGCTCGATGTACGTAACATGTGCTCTTAATCTCTCAGTATATCAGCAATAATGGGCCCGAAACTGAAAGGGACACAGCGCTCTGTAAATCTCTCTTGAAATCCCATATAAACGACCAAGATGTTATCCCAGCCTATCCTCCAGTAAATGTTCGCCTAACCAACTGGCTGATCATTTAATAACCAACCACACCCGCTTGATACCAGAAAGTTTAAGGGCCCCATACACGTTGAGATCTGCATCGCTACATTTATCGATACAGATCGCGATGCGTGTATCTTGAGATTTGTGTCAGGTATCGAACAGCACATACACGTTGAAACGGAATCATGAGACATCAGTTCAGTTCAATACGCGGTAGGTGAAATATTGCCTCCACCACCGGTGTGTATAGCAATTGCTGTGGCATTAACAGAATCCTTAAAGAGAAAAAGGCGGCAGAGAAGGGCATGGGCAAAGCGATGGCTATGTGAGGGAAATACTGTTATAAATTTACTTCAGGAATTAGGAACGAATGACCAAAGTGACTTCAGAAACTATTTGCGAATGAATGACACACTTTTCAATAATCCTTTGGAAACGGTAAAATGTAAAATTGAAAAACATAATACTGTCATGAGAGAGGAAGTGCTGAAGAAAGACTGATTACGATACTTTTTTCGATTTCCGTGAAATTTCCTGGTAACATTCTTAAGTGCTGAACTTCTAAAAGTGTCCGTCTATTAAAATAAAAGTAAACCTTGGTAGCGCGATACGAGAGACAACAGCATACACGCTGAAACATGCAGATATTCGTATCAGTTGCAGACTCGAGGTATCGGCGTTTCAGTACCTTGATACAGGCGAAGATACCAGCTGATACTGATACATCGATACTGAGACAGTCAAATACACGTTGAGATTTGTATCGCGATACTGATACTTGCAACATGTAGCGATACAGATCTCAACGAGTATGGGCTCCTTTACTTCGAGCTTACCGGATGCATCTCGATCGAGCTAATTACACTACGATTAACAATTTCTTTAAAATTGTAGCGATATCTCCGACTCCGCCATCAGAGGGCCTCTAGACCGTACCGCTCTTTCGCAAATTCTATATACATATATAGGGGGGACCGGGGCTAGTTGAAACATTATTTTGTTTTCAATTTTTTTTTCATTTTTATGTGAATTAACTACTTAATAACAAATATGCCAAAATATACTTTGGACCTTCCTCTTTTATATATAGTAAGCGAAAACTTGAGAAAATACATACAAAATGAATGAAAAAATGTTATTTGGACGAAGGCAAAATGTATCAATTTACCCCATTGCGAGGCTAGTTGATACGTTATTCTGTTTTCAATTTTTTCATTTTTTATTTGAATTAATTACTTAGTAACAAATATGCCAAAATATACTTTGGACCTTCCTCTTTTATATATAGTAAGCGAAAACTTGAGAAAATACATACAAAATGAATGAAAAAATGTTATTTGGACGATCAATTTGGATGTATCAAAGCTATTTACTTTCTCTCTATATAAACGAAAACAGTTAAAAAACGAATGTTAACGCGGAGATAAGTACCCAGACGTACGCTGGATCGTAGTAAAGAATTGAACAACAAACTTCACATATCCCGCTGAAATGGAGCTACATATATACGGTGTCGAGATAATTCGTCTGTATCAAACTGCCCCTGTATCAACTAGCCCCGGTCTCCCCTACATACCCTTTTCGTCATATCTCCTAACATCCCAGCGTTTAAGGCAGACCCTACTAGTTAATCTTTACCAATGAATTCCACTATCGGCCCATGACGAAGTGCCAAGCTCCTTCTCCTTCCTTCAATCCTACCTGTCACTCATTCTCAACTCCCGCCAACAAAATTATCAATCGTACATTTAGCTACCCTTTAAACCAGTTAATATTGGCAAATCAATTCCACGGCCATCGCGTAGCACTACAAGGAAACGAGCCAGACGGACACCAAGGCTGCTCTAAAACGGGGCAATTGAGAAACGATGTCGATGCTATCGGAATCGTCCGAGACGATCCTCTCGCGCTTCCTTGCCGGAATAACGATGACTCGAATCGATGAACGGGCCCCGGAGGAAACTTCCGGGCACACGCAACGCTTCAGGTGGCCTAATGCCTCGTCGATGGTGAATCTAACACGGCTAAGCATCCGAACTTTCCCGACATTAATCGCCAGGTGGCACGTGATGGATGCGATAGCGCTCCAGAAGGCTCCGATTCTACGACGTTGCACCCCGTCGGCGGCCCCTAATTACAATACCGATCGCCCGCGTCTAACGTTATACCTATATTCGGGCGGGCGTGTTATTAATCGCCAATTACTCAGCCCGTATCCTAATCTAATCCGACGTTCGAAACTCGAAAGTCATTGGCGAAAGCTCCGTGGCCCGGTGATAGGATAACGGGCCGCTCGCGCGATAACTTTAGATTTCCATTAAGGGTCTTCGCCACGCCGAGGCAGACCAGGGTCGCGCTCGATTCTTCGGAATACACCGGGAAAACCTTGGCGATTAGAAAGGCAGAGGGACCGAGGGGCCAGATGCGACAAACTTTCGCGTCCGTCCTACTCCGCCACCAGCCGCCGAGTTCCGGTGCTCGAGTAATTTGCGAGGCTGATCTTGACAATGATCGGGGAGGGGGAGGGACGATGCTAGCTGTGGACGTTAATGAGAAGTCGACGGATTACTACAGCTGCTTTCGGCAAGTTTGCGTTTGAAACGAGAAATTTGGTTCGCGGCGCATCGACGAAACATGACTTCTACATGCGCCGAATTTGTACGAGAGTTGCAGGCAGAACCAGCGGCGCACAAGTTCCATGGAACGCGAAAGTAAGTTGAGTCGGTTCGCTGGGAAATTCGGCTAGGTCGAGGCTGAGCTGTGCTGTTCGGCTCTGTGTTCACCGTTGTTTGGAAATAACGTCGAACAATGTGAATACAATGTTTCCCTCAGTGGGATGCATTGTTCGATTAGTTGGAGCACCCACCTTTAAACGTAAGTAATTAACTTGGCAGAACGCTGTTCTTCTAGAATCGATTATCTGGTCGATATTTGTCCCTTGGGATGACGAGAAAACGATGCGAATTAGATTTCTTCAAGTTGATAATTGAAAATTTTGTAACGCTTGGAAATGGTGCTTGTTGGGAACACAAACACATCTAATGTAATTCGTTACGGATGCCGAGAATCGTGCAATTTGCGCGCGCTGCACTAAATTGTTCGCCAAAGGGTAGCGTTTCGCCGTGGAAATTTATGCATGTCCATTTATGACGTACAAATTCGTTTCATTCCGCGCCGCCCCATTCGACGGGGCTGCAAAAACAATAGGGGGCTATGGCAACGCTTCAGAATCGCCGCTGTAATTCCACGGACAAGTTTCGAGTTTCTAAAGAAAGAATCTCCTGATTGTTCCGCGAAGTATTGTCCCGAAACTCGTTTCGCCGCGTCGCCGCGGATGAAAAACGGTCCCAGGTAATGAGGGCCGAAGTTGCCGGGAATAAAGTAAACTGCTCCCCGTAAGTCTGAAAACTGCTGATCGCCGCGGAGGCATTAACGTTACTTCCCCGAATTGTTATCGAGTTTTAATTGAGATTTCGTAACGACCTGCCTCCGCGCCCCTGACTTGTGATTGACGGGGACGCTCGTCGAACGCGACAATTACACCTTTAACGCTTCCGTTCTTTTGGCAAAATTACAGGAATTCAGCAGAGTTCACTGCCGAGTCCCGGATCTCTATTGAATACTGAAACTTGGAAGCTACGAGGCATCGTTAACTATTTCATGGGATCAACCGGAGCCATATTCTACCCTCACAGACCAAAGTTAGGGGAGTATTATAACCAAGAACTTCAGTGTACGTATGGAATTCAATTTAGATCCCACCGAATATATCAGCTTCCCATTGACATATCAACTATCAAAAGAGAAACCAATATCTTGCAATTAGCAGAGGAGGTGGGGTACTCGTATTAAACGGTTCGGCCATTGGAGGAGGTCTGACGGCGAGTCACAGCTACGTCACAAAGCGGCCAGGAAAGGGGGTGTTATTCGAAAGGCACGTGATAATTGATACCTAAATGCCATCCCATTCCGGAACGAGCAACACGGCGAGGGGGGGTTAGACAGTCCGTTCTGCGAACGTGCTCCGTCAATCAGGCGGCTCAGTTACGTGGACAAATACATCTCTGGCCCTCTTAATCGATTCACATTCTGGAAGACAAGGCGAATTTGCCATCAGGGGCAAGGGCGAGCTGCGCGGCGCGACGTGAGAGAAGCTGGGGAGAGCGGTTGCCAGCGACTAGCCCTTAGCGCCGTCGAGTACCAGGCAGCTGGTGCACTCGCTGGTGCTACGTCGCTGATTGGTAGTAGCAATTAACGTCCAGCTCTGATCTAACGTGGCCCTATGCCGTGCCACCCAACACGGAAGCTGGTCGTGCTACATAGATCATTGTTGCACGAGATGCCATGGCTGGGGCAACTCCGACGGTCCGTGATGCACGAGGAAGCTGCGGTTTCAATAGATGCCTGAACGTTGTAGCGGATTAGCATACTGGCTTCGACCACAGAGGAAACTGGGTTAGGTTTTAGGAAGCACATCGCTCTCTATGTATCCCGATGAGGTTAGCTGGATAGAAGGAGGAACGCCAGGGGGGGCGGCGCGCGGAGAAAGGGATCGTTCGGGACGCGAAGTGCCTTGTCAGTGGATAACGAAGCCTTTCGGGCCAAACTTCCCTCCAGGCATCCGCCTTCGTTCAGTCTCTTGGCTACTCTAAATTGGGGCTCGAGAATACGCTGATGCGGATATCCCGGCCGACACGCCCGGAATCTTCCTGATCAAGTCCTTTCGCGGGCGACCTTGACTAATGCCCGGCACAGCCTTGAACCTATGGGCTTCCCACGTAATCTCGGTATTACCCTTTCAGAGTGACTAGAATGGATTACGCGGGGCTTGAATGCGGCTGACATTCGCGGGATATCCGGTGGATTCAATGGGGACCAGATGTGTGTATTCAGTGATTGTTACCTTCTTAATCATTGCCACTGGTCCTCCCCGCGTACGGAATTATAATTCTATAGATAACGATAACCGCAAAAAGTGGTCGAAATACGGCGCATAAAATTCTTATGCAATACATGTCTTCGCTACTGCGTTAAAACTGATTGCAGTGCCGCCAAAAGAATCGGCACGGGAGAAAGCGACGGGGAACCGGCTGTTAACGCCGTGCACAATCTGCGATCGCAAAAAAAGCCCCGTAACAATTAATGGGGAAACGGGAAAGCGGGATATCACCGGGAACTTCAAACGCAGTACGAAAAACGTGGAAAGAAGACTGGAGGCTTTCCCCCGCACACGCTCTAATGCCGTTTGAAATTCATTCCCGCAGTACCGAAGTTAGGAAATCACCTTTTTTTTCCCCTCCCCCTTCACCGTGAGTCGGTTCATGGCAGTTTTAACCCGGTTCGCACTAACGAGCAAACACCGCCGCGCCGTCCCCGCTCGCGTTCCTATGCAATCGTCTGACCCAGTGACATGTCCCGGATGAACGTGTCGGCGCTGGGAAAGGCTTGTGCGAGAAGGTGGAGTGAGGCGGGAGGAGGGCGTGCGGGGGATGGCTTCAATAATGACGACAGTGCACGGAGGAAGAGCGGGCTTAACCAGCAGCCAGATATCGAACGAGTTAACGATACGTTAACGATTCCTGACCCCGCTGCCATCCGCTCGCATGAGGGTAACAGAAGCCAGGAACAAAGATAACGGTTCAACTGCGGCTGATAAGCAGCGAACGGGGATTAGAGGTCGCCTGACTTGCCGATAAGGAATGCATTGACATTTTGCAGTAACCCGGTAACCGTGTTCGGCTCGCCAAGGAAACCCTGCATTTACGTCAGATAATCAAATTTCCGCGTGGCTCTTGCCCGGGTAATGTTCGTGGTGAAAGTCATAACGGGCTCTTTTATATCGCGGACAATGTTAAATTCGGCAGCTAGATTTTTCGAATAAATTCTGCCGCAACTAGTGTAAAATAATCTCAAGAGTGACGCTGAGTGGCTGACCAATTTCTGTTCGAACTACTTAAACCTGCCCTCGTGTGGGAAATCTGCTGGCGATACAGCAGATAAGCGATCATTTCTTAATGAAAAATAAATTATGTGTGCTGTACAAAGCTTTTTAACTGCACACGCGTCTAATGCCTGTGCTATTACAAGTACTATTATGAATTTGCCGGACAGGCTAAACATTCGACTAAGTAGTTTCTGCTTAATTGTATGCCACCTTGATGAGCCTGTCACGAGGAGACCATTGCGCAGGGAGAGAAATATCGCGAGTGTCATTGGCGATAGCGATCAGTGGCGTGCACGTAATTACAGTTAAGTAGGAGACGCTTATCAGAAGCGACGCGTTTTATGAATCCCAGCGCGTCGCAACGCGGCATTCCGTTTTTATTTAGCTCGCCGCGTGAACGTTTCAAACGTCGACTATAACGAACGATAAGGAAACCTTTACGAGCGTAATGAACGATCGTTATCGAGTAACGAACAGTTGATTCCGCTGGAACGTTTGCTGTCTCGCTGCACCCACGACGCCGCGCTCCGGAATTTTTCATCTTTAACGACGCGCGCACGTTCGGTTCCTAGTCGAGGAGAGCGCCCGGGCGATTAGTTTCATTCATTACCGTCGCGGCATTAAAACGCGTAGCACCATCGCGCGCCTGTTTGCGTTGCACGAAACACTTCTCTACCAGCCACATCCATCATTCGCCTGGCGAGGAGCAATTAGGGTCGTCGATTTTTCGCCGGTTCCGCGAGGGTGAAATCGTGACACGTGATCCCGAGCCGCTTGCACAACGTGACTATTAATAAACTCGAGCACATCGAGGCGTTTTTGAAAGTTTAGATTAGCATCTAGCGGAACTAAAACTGCCATGCTGTCTGTCGTACACGAGCTCGTTACCTCCTAACTTATTATTCCCCGCTCTCTATCGGCCCCTTCTACTTCATTAGAAACTTTCTCAGCCATGCTCTCCTCTCCGCTCTCTCCTCCGTCCGTGTATTCGTATTTCAAACTACCACGTACACGCGGCTAATCGCCCGATCGTTACGTCACAGCTGTGTTATTTAATAATGCCCGGGCCGTGAGTGGTTCGCAAATAGTGGGCAAGATTAGAAGTATCAACGTAATGGCGGCTAATTGGGGCAAAGTTCCGACGAATTCGGCTTTGCTCGAGCATTTACACGGGAACACTTGGATCGCTGCATCGCAGTGCGGTTACTAATTTAGCAGGCAATCCAATACTCTTCCGCGCGCCAATCATATGCCTCGTTTTAAATATTCAGGACCTAGATCAATCGGACGGCGTTGCCGAGCTCGTTTCCTCCCAATATTTTCTCAGAGATACTCGCACTTACGCGATGCCTTCTCGCCAGTCCGATTTAATAAAATACATTGGCAAGATCTATCGTAATACCCCGATAGCACGATCCGTTACTTTGCCAAGAGAAGCTCGACGGACCCGAAATAACACGTATCACTTTAATTACCAGAGGATAATACATTCGACCAATTAGCTGGCCTGGCGAGAATGACTTGATGCCTCGCCAACGTCACGCCACGGTAGCCACCTTTGCGCACACGACTTCGGATTTGCATCATCAGCTTGCACGTGTAACTGTTCGTGTTGGCCTTTATTCGTGGCCGTGCGTGGGAGAGGAGGAGATAAAGATAGGTGGTGCGAGGAGAGGGCGACGGAGGGGAAGAGACTTCCGCGCTGTAGACCTAATCCTTTGCTCTACGGCTTAACGGTACGGTAGACCAGGTCAAAAGGGGGGGATGAAGGGTGGGCTGGCGGTACTTGTAAACAGCTGAAACAGCAACCGTCGATGCTGATACCTCCGCCCACGCGTTATACCTCGTGAATGGGTAACGGCTCAGGCCCAAGTGTTCTCATAACTTTCGCGCCCCCGCCGCTATCGCGGACGTTCCTTTGATCGTCCTCGCCACGGATATTGCCATTCTTCTCAAACGATTCGCGATAAGTTTGGAATTTCTGTGTCGAGATGACTCGGAGCGCTTCAGAAAGGCCTCTAATGATGCAAGTGGTAGATGAAGTGGGAGCAGGGTGGATTCTATCGCGCTGGAAGCGATGTGCCGCGCGATAATTATATCTTCGACGAGACATTCGACAGCTATTGTCCTAACTATTTTAATTTTTAACCACTTCAGAAGCTCCGGTGCATTATAAATCAGACGAGGCACGCTGATTACTTCCAGCAATACATCGGCTTCGTTAAAAATTTTAATTCCTTACGCTGGAATACTTTCGCGACCCCTTCCAGATAACGACAGCAGGCACACCCACCCTATCTACTAAAATTTAAACTACCACTACGGCGGCCCCTTAACTCTCATACCATAATTGCTATTAAGGGGGGAAAAAAGAATAGACCATGGTCGTTTGAACAAGTTCTGGCCGGGCTCCAACTAAAGATGTTGAGGCAATTTGGCAGCCGAGTTTGGTCGATATTTGTATACGATTTACTAGGAAATATCTGAGAGGAACAGCAGGTGTAGTCGCATGACTAATGTCCCGTTCCGAAGCGATACGAAGCGACGATGCCTAATCAATCACCTCTATCTGGCCGTCAAAGTAGCCGTGCTTCGCCGATTTCCTGTCTCCAGCAACGTCAAAGTAGCAACTATCAATGTTGAATTATCGTCGCTGCATTACTGCGTCGCCTGTGTATTAATTCAAACATCGCCCGGCGCATATACGTCGCGGAGTAAATAACGTTTTGAGTAGCTCGCGCAACTCTGACATTTCGATTACGCCGCGTCAGGAGTGTCAGGCTCTATTCTCGAAAAGTTTCGAACTTATTTGAACGTAACGCCGATGTGGCCAGCTTTTGTTCGCCGTGCGAAACGTGATATTTATTTAATTACGCTGACGTAAACACCGGGATATTATCAATAATCGAGGCGCGCGGATTTCTCGCTCAAGCTTAGGAGCGTCAAGGTGGATTTCAATAAATAAACCGTGCCGTCGCGTCGCTTGCGTTTGGACAGATCGCGATAAGAGTGGGTGCGAAATACGCGACGATTAAGATAGTAATGTCAGTCGCGAAATAGAGAGAAGCTGTTCGGGTTAAACTAACTTTCGGCGGATAGCAGAGAGCAGTGGCGAAAGGGGGGCGGCGAGATATAGCCGGGAAGTGTCACGTTCCCGTTGTTAGGTCGGTATTAACATATAGATAAATTCGCTCCGTATATTCTAGTGCAACTTAGGAGACAGTGGATAACTTTTTTAATAAAAGACGGGGGCGAAACTTCGCGGAACGTCCGCGCTGTTCTCGCGTTGAGGCGTCGGAGTGTGATTAATTATGTAAGGCAAGAAGTACTCTTAATCGTTTCGACACGATCGGCCACTCTCCTCGCATAATAGTTTATGAGCTCTGCATTTATAAATGCTCGCGTTTAAGAAACTTAGGGGAAACTGCTCGAGATAAGAACTCGCGTTAGACGAGACGGGAAATTAACACGGCCAATTGCGATTCTCTGAAATCTTCACTTTCTCCACAGAAAACTTCGGGCCACTTTGCGTCGCAGTTAGAAAAAGAGACTACACTCCCTGTTTTCATTAGACATTCTGTAAAAATGGCAAGTCAACGACAGCTTAAATAAAATTCAAATCCAAGCTCGGACGGCCCCACCACCCACCCTGTGTATGAAAATTAATCGCTTCAATTTCCAGCGCCATTGTTACCCACATGTAACAGTCACGTCTCGCTTTACACCCCCTTCGCGCGTATCGATACAACCGGTGCCCTAATACGACCGACGCGATAAATTGATTTTTTCGTCTGTCACGTAGCCCCGGGGAACGAAATCCCCGGCGATGTGCGCTTTAATGGGAATCGACCAGGCAGGAGGAACCCGTCCGAGGAATCACGCGATGTATTTCACGGTGGATGTTGGCTATCCCATCGCATTACGATTAATATTTCAATAGGAAATAGCCTAGCAATGCCCCTGGATATACCTAGGCGGAGACGGCGCGCGTCCCTTCCGTCCTGCTGCCCTTTCGCGAAGCCCACCAACGTGAAACCACGTGTACGTTAATTGCCTCATTGAATATGAAACGCGCATCGATTTGCATGATGCCGATTGAAATTCAATATTATCGCCCCGACCCCTCGAAACGCCCCGCGGTCAATTCTGGGGGGGGGAGGAGGGTGGTGGAATCGTCTGGGCTGTCCGAAAGGTGGATGACACTCGTTGGAAGCTGATAAAGAGCTCGATGAAGGGCAATCGTTATTCCAGCGCGAACGGAAACAAGCT
The DNA here is from genome assembly GCF_050908995.1 of Andrena cerasifolii. Taxonomy (NCBI): domain Eukaryota; kingdom Metazoa; phylum Arthropoda; class Insecta; order Hymenoptera; family Andrenidae; genus Andrena; species Andrena cerasifolii. Next base: position 3,906,677 of record NC_135126.1, on the reverse strand, counting down.
CCATCGAAATGGAATCGAGGGAATTCCTAAACGAGAATGCAAGTCCTGTTTCATCGACCAGCAGCTGTGTGTGCTGAGTACCTACACGTATATATTCCCTGGTACATCACACGGTGCAATGTTGATTATAAAATGTTCCGAGATAACGAGTTTTGTGATTGGCAATGAGATGAATTTTTTTGTTTCCTGGGAGAAACGTAGGACGAGCCTCGTTTCTAGATAGATTATCCGTGGATGGGTGATTAATGGAACTGATAGGGAGATGCATGCGGGGAAGATGGAAAGACGTGTTTCTAATTAGTGGTGATTCGAAATAATTTGTCCCCGCAGACCGCTGTTTCTCGACGTCGCTGCGCCGAGGGAGGTAAAAGAAAGAAATCGCCTTCCACGGACGCAATTAATGCGATCGCTTAGTTTTCTTCTTGTTACCTATTACGCCATTCCCCGCCTATTTGTAACACAAATTGTCCCCGACGTTTCCCTGCCTCGCTTTCTCTCCGTTTCCTTCGACGATAAGGGTGATTAAAAATTGCGTGGCAAGTCGAACTCCCCGAACGACGTCGCAGGAAGTCTCTTTAATCAAAGGCGGAACACGCTAATTGCGGATTGAACAGATTTATCTGCAGTACCTTCCTCGTCGCGTATTGTAAACTTTTTCACTTACGAAAGAACTTTGTATTAATTATTTCGCGTCTCTCTGTTATTAAGCTCCTTACTCTGGCGATACCTCGGGCACCCGAACTATTATTCCGCTGTGATTCTCCCATTTTAAATATTGCTATTATAAGTATCGCGGAACATCGTACTCGGCTTTAAACTTTTAATATACGTACATAGAAAAAAGACTCGACGTTCCATTTAATAAAACAAAGGTAACCTTAATCGGTTTATGAAACTATGATTATCGTACAATATTTCTCTCTTAATTTCCTGAAGCCAGGGAAGGAAACATTTCGCGAAATAGGGGGAGAGTTGCCTATATCGTACCACTTAAGATATTTTACGTTATATTTCAGATTTGGTACTAATTTTAACGCAAGTGTCTACTGGATATTGTAGCTTGGTTTTTCAGGCATCTACTATTGCATGCTTAACCTTTAGTTCAGAACAAATTAATTTGTTATTAATCTTTTTGTGACATACTGTAAAAGGTACGATTTAGGCAACCGGTCTCCTAAATCGTACCCCTCGGTTTCCAAAATCGTACCTCTTGTAAAAACAGCGTCAATAGCAAAGAAAGAAGAAAATATTCAACATAAAGTAATGATTATTATATAGTTACATATACGTGTGTATATAGATCACACACAGGTCGCAGTAATCTATGTAAATGATATTTGTACATAATCTATATGACATAACCTATTCTCAAATGCTTACTACGATAGTAGTGGTACGATTTAGGAAACAGGATCAATTTCTTTCTAAATATCGATTTAAACTTAATAATGAACGTAATATGTAGATAAAATGATTGTAAAATATTCTACATTAAACCCGCTTTTAGAAAAATACAAAAATACAGGATAAAACTGCATTGTCTGATTATTATCAGCTAATAAACTAGTAAAAAGTTACATCAATCATACCTGATTATTTTAAATGTTTATAGCACGCACAAAATAGGGTGCAAGCTGCAAAGGCTTCATTTCTATTTCTCATTTCCCCGACATTTTTATCATCAGATGCCATTTATATTAATTAATTACTGAGAAATTGATGAGGTACGATTTAGGTGACCAGTACGATATTGGCAACTCTCCCCTACACGTTCCATTAAAATTCACTTAAACCTTCTTCGTTATTCAAGACCACTCGCGGAAAGTCTGCTAGAAATTCTCTCCCCGTTAGGTTACCAACATCTCTGCTTACCCGCAACGACTGCCAAACGATTTATCAGTAAAAACATGAAAAATCTGTCGATTCGCAGCGACGCACATCCGACCGCACGTTGGATAGGCGTTAACTATTTTTGTGTTTCGCGATGCAGGCCGCGTCAGGCCGAGGCTCGTGCTTAACTTCGTACACGAAGCGCGTGTGTCAGGTGAAATTACTCCGGTTCCATGGTTTTAATCCGGCTGCCCAGCGTCGTGGCAGCTTTTGCTGTCACGTTACTGGCCGTTGCGAGTGACACGTGGCCGTGTCGCAGCACCCACGACCGGCTTGCACCCTCCAAACGATTCGCATTCCGTGCTTCCCTGCATTGGGCCGAGATATTGCACTGTCTTATGATAATCGCGATGCGTGCACTGGGTATTTCAGTATCTACGAATTCGCCGAAAGGGGTGGTTTACGTGCAAGCAGATTTATGTCGTGGTATTGGAAGATATTCAGGGAACTTACAGTGCTTGTTAGTGAGCATATACCTAGGCTTACTTTATGAGGATACAAGTGGATTATTATATTTTGTTTCTCTCTGCTTTTGGGTTGTGATATGCCAATACAATAATCAGGGTTTTTGAAGCATAACGATCTGACTTATAAAGGAATGAAGCTCGTTTGCTCGAAGTATTCTGTTTAACGTGTTTATGTTAACTGTTCCACTTGCAAAGATTATTACTTTGATGGTGACTTTGTAATATATTTTGTACCTTTAAAGGGACACAAGGTAGAGTAATATGTTGAAGAGATAACTGATATCGCCAAAGTGTCGGTAAGCTAATAAGGAAGCGTTTTTAACACGGTTAACGTCATTGGACATTTTCGAAGTTCTTCGAACGGTTTCAGAAACTTTTAAATATCCCGGGGTCTTTAGAAAATTTCCGCGTTAAGAAGTAACACGTAATGTTAACAGGAAACTTTCCGAGAGGATAATTTTATTCGCCCGCTGCAAGGAAGAGAGATATGAAATATTACCCACGGAAAACGTCGTCCTCCCTCGTTTCTGGAGAGATTGAACGGCCACTGGGATAAGTTTCTACTTCCCGATGCGTCAATAAGTAATATAGATTATTATTTGAATAAGTTACTCTGGGGGAAACGGAATCGTCCGTCGGAGTAAACTTCCAGAAATTAAAAAGAACTGAATCCCCTTCCGTTCGAGTTCCCTAATCGCCAGCATTTCTCTTCGTAAGCAAATTCTAGCCATGTCAGCTATCCTGCCGCCACTTTATTATTCCGCGACAATATTTACTTATGTCCCCTTCACGAGTGGAAAATGAAAATTTCTCCGTTTCCCACAAAATTCCTCTGCGCAGCAAGAAGTAACAATTAACTGGCTGCGCCGAGGAAAAGATTGCAAGAACTCCATTTGGAATATCTGGTCATTTAAAAATATATCTGCTAACAAAACATCGAGCATATTAAGGCGATAAGAACACACAACAGCCCTTAAAGTATCCAACTTTCTAGTCCTGTCTCAGCGTTTCGTTCAATGCTCCACTCTAATTGCTTCGCGGCCATCGATTCGCCTCGAAGACAAGCTAATTATTTCGGCTCCGTGGGCTACTCGTCTGGGATGGAAGAATAATTTAGTTGGAGCACGAAGGCTGGTGCGAACAGTGGGGGTTGTTAAAATAGTAGAATAATCATATTCCACGCAATTCCATCTAGCATTAGCGATTCTTTAAGCGAGTAACGAAGGAATTTAAATATTTCTCTCGTGCTGCCTCTTCTTCTCGCCACTTGAACCCCATCCACGGTCCGCGTTCAACGGGCAGGCGTGAGTTTCCAAGTCAATTACCGGATTCAACCACCGTCACTACGCTCCGCGGCCGCTTTATTAAAACAATTCGCCGATTCTGCCTCCCATTTCTCGCTCTTCCTACGTTCCACGGCTTCGTAACCGCGATTTCCCACGGAAACGCGCCGATCCTCGCGGTTCAATTCCTTCGTTCGCTCTTCCCCAGTCATCCTTTCAGCCTCTTCAACACAGATTTCCACGCCGTGAGCTCGAATCGTTATTAGAATATAATTCGAAACAGGGAGCTGAATTTTCACGAGAACAATTCAGAGGAGGAATTTAAATACTCGTACTTCAGCCCTCGAAGACTGTCTCGGTTCAAATCCCAATTGAACTAGATAATGATCTAACACGGAACCGAGCCTGTGGCTTAACCTGGGCTCAGATCTCAAGCACAGAGCTAATCGAAGCCGAGGAAGCTGACAGATTCCAGGAAGTAAATAGAAAGGTGCAAAATCAGTGGGAAACAGGACTTTCTTGGCACATGTGTGCAAGGTGCCACTTTACCTTCAAAACTACGTTTGTTAACTATTCCACTCCCAACCACGAGTCCCTCTATTACCCGCCCAGAATCCGTGTTTCCGTTTAGAGCCAAGAGAACGGAGCGTAGCCTCGACACGCGGTGGAAATTCGCCACAAATCTGTGCACTTCAAAAGACGACATTTCCGTTTCAAGAAGAACCGACTGAGTGCCGCTCGAGGAAAACCGGGTTACAGTGAGTACCTTTGTTTCGCTATTTTGCACACTCGTCGCCGAGCAAATATCAAACGGTTAACGTTAATTGAACCCGCGGAGCGCGTTTCCTCTCCCTCCTTAATCGCCGTCCTTATCGCTCACCTCCTCTGCTCGTAGCTCGTGCCGCGGACCATAAAAGAGGCACTCGAGAAAGGAGCATAAAGAGAGAGAGAGAGAGAGAGAGAAAGGGAGATTGATCGCTTGAAATATAAATTCGTTACCAGCAGAAACCACGGGCAGACGATCGATGGCCCGCTCATTTCCCTGATATCCTTACGGCCGTTCCTGTTATTATCATTGTTATCGTTATTCCCATTCTTACGAGGGCCAGAGATGAATGGCACTTGTGGATCGTTCCCGCGAAGAACGAGAAAGCGCTGATCCCGTTTTAATCGGGTCAACTGTTTTCCATGCCGTGCAAATGCTTCCCGCCGCTGCTGCCGATACATACGTGTACACGAACGCGTGCACATGTGCGTGTGTACTAGAAATTGCTAGGGGTGAAGTGAACCGCTGAATCGACGCCGTGAGTACTATTGATTCTATTAATTTGGTGGATGGGTAATAGATTACGGCGTATCTGGTAGCTAATTAAAGTTGAGACTTCACGCGTCAAGGGAAGATCGACGCGATGAATAATGCCGGGCGAATGGTAAGGAATAGCGGAGAAGCTAGGAAATAAACTGGACAGTCTCTTTAAAGAATTGACCGCGGTATGCGTAAAATACGGTGCCTTCGTAATTCGAAGCTTCCAATGTAAAGAAAATTATTCCCTGTACTGTCGTTTAACTAAATTCAACATACTGATTCGAGACGTAAAGATTCGTATTCCCTCGAATATCTTCCGCGAGTCGTTGCAGCGTAGTAGAAATTTTCCACCAAACGACAATAATCGCTGAAACGTCAGCTGCATATTTTTTTTAAAGGAAATCTCTCAGAAGATAGCAGGCGCACTCTGATTTCCCAATTCATCAGCACGGAAGAAAATCGGAAACCACTTAAAACTCCCGACCCCGCAGCTCCAACGTGGGCGCGTTAATCAACGCGATTTATTAATTAAAATCGTATCGCGGATATTAACGCGGGCGGTTAACCCAGGCGAAAATAATGATGAGGTATGAACATTGAGTAAAACGTGCAGCCAGGGGTGGCTGCGCGATGGGGTCGGTGGGGGAGGGGCAGAGGTACAGCGATGGAGGAGGAACGACGAGGGAAACGAAACGGGTTGACGATCGATGAAAATCTATTGCCGGCGAAATCCGACGTGAGCGCGACAAATTAGAGAATTAATTGTATAAATCCCTTGGCCCGCGAAGTGGTTAGGGGCGGCAGGGGGAGCGGGCGGAGGTGGAGAAAGGGTGGCTGCCGTGGCAGAGAGCAGTAATCCCTTTTCGAATTTCCACGGACGCTCTCGGCCGCAAATTGCCGTACAAACCGTCGGAAATCGTTCGCGAAGCGTTAATAATGCAATTTAATTTTAATAACGAGCGGCATCGAAGCGTTCCCCCGCGAAAGACGAGCCCGCCAGTTTGTCCAATTTATCGGCCAACGCGGAAGGAAACCGTTCGAGGAGCCTTTTGCTTAATATCCCGTCGGTATGCGCGTCTTTTGTGTCCCGCCCAAGTATGTCGACACGGGGGGAGCGTAATTTGTAGCGAGCGCGACAGGCGACGGAAGAATATAACGATTCGAATACCACGTGCTCGGGAAAGGGTCTGCACCCGAGGTTCGGTTAAATGCAGAGGAGTTTCCTTAAAAGGAGGGACTCGAACGTGTCTTAAGTCTTAACCCACTGTAAATTTCGCACGGGAAGCGAATACTTGTGCTCGTTCTCCACCCCCCACCCCTCCCCCGCTGTCCCTCCTAGCAAAGTTGCAGCGATTCGTCCGAAATGGAAAACATTAATCACAAAATAACAATTACCTACAAGTATTAAGTAACATCCCCTTCTCATCCCTCTGCTCCGTGGCAATCAGAGAGCTCCGGGGGATCTTGATCTTCAGCCCCGTGCGCTCGCTTGGCCACGATGGGAGCAGCGAGCAGCAACGGGGCGCGATGGGCGGGGAAATTAATGCGACAGAACTTCAAAGCCTGGCGTTTTGACTTGCAGCTTGCGGCGGGCATAGGCGAGAGCTAACCGATCGTTGGTAATCAGTGTGCACCGTGTCCGGATTACTGGCAGGTAGTGGGACTGGCGCAGGACGACGGGTCAAACGGGTAAGGGGTTAATTCGAGTTAATTCGCGTAATTAGTCGGGATAATTAAAGTCGTGAGTTAGCGGCGGAGAAACCAGCCATCTCGCCGCGATGCTTTGTACCGCTCGTGCGACATGCACTTTGACATGCAAAAGCGACTGCCTTCCGAAGCAGGCTGTGCCCTGATATTTCTTTCGTGAAAGGGAGAGCTGGCTCTCTATTAGGAACTCGTGGCCCCCTATCTGAATTTTCCGGCGGCCTATTAAACTGCCGAATGCATCGAACATACAGCGGAGACGAACTTTTCCGAATACTTGGAAGGAATTTTGTGTTACAGTAAATTCAAGGTAGCGTAGAATTGATTGAATCTTTTGTCGGAGTTCCACGGAATTTTGTCTGAATTTCAGATGCGATTATATTTACGCGGTGGTATAATTTGAAATAGTAATCAAATACAAGTATATTCTAGAGATTTCCAAATTTAATTTCCTCCAGAAAGAAAGCTCGCACCTCAAACAATCACCTCCTAAGATACACTCCCTCAGTTTCACGCCATAAGTACGTTCGAACTCCCTGTAAATATATCTTCACATCTACGCCCTTCGTTATCTCGACATCTGTTTCGCGTTCATAAAACTCCCCTAAAAACGGCGTTAAACCGGGAGAGCTTAATCGACTATATAAGTTTAACAGCCAACGAAATCTTGTCGCGGAAAGTAGTAACGAAACCTCGAACAGCAACGGCCCGTTAGAACCCGCCTTCTTTCGCGCCCCTTTCAAACTGCTAATTAAAACGGTATCCGCGTTCTTAATGACGCGTCCCACGAACAGGAACCCATATAACCGCGCCGAATATTACAAGTTTGGCCGCCGGGGCCGGAGAACACGGACGATTTCCCTTTGCTCCCGAGCCTCGCCGTTTCACGGTTAAGACGGATTGCCATTGTGGTCCGCGGAATTACTCTTTACGGTTAATGCAGGCCCCTTCGGGCGCGAATTTGGCCCATAATACGAGCGTACGGGGGTCGTGTAGACGCTCGTAAAACGGTATTATGAGTTACGAGCTGGCTGGATTAAGGCCGATCACGCTTTTGTAATTCCATCGGCGGCGGTGACGAGTACCGCGTTTTAAGTGCATCGTAACGACGATTACGTACTGTATATTGTGCACGGCGATTCGAGCCTGCGCTGGCTACTGGCTGGGGGTTAAATATGGAGATGTCGTTTTATGGTTCCCCGGGGACCCGTGGCTGCGTACGATCGAATCCGGAGAGAGAGAGAGAGAGGAAAAAATGCGCTCCTGCTCGCGGAACGTCAAATTTCAGCGTCGAATTTTGCACACGATGCGGTGGAATATTAAAGCCGACTGATAGGACGAGATACTTGATAGAGAAATGGATTTGCTAGGAGAATTGTATTTTAATTTGAAATTGGGCTGCGGTACGAGTCTCTGTTGTGGGAATTCTTCTGCAACTGGTCCTTTGGGGACAGTAGAATTGGAAGTATTATTGTCTAACGTTTTTGAAAATGAGTAAAATCTTCTAATTCTCTTCCTTTCTCGAGATTCTTTTGGTGTTAAACAATGCATTGTGTGATCAAGTTAATGTTCTTCTAAGTGTAAGCATGTATGTCATAATGAGGTCTGTGTGATCTCTTTAGATATGGATATATGAGATTAAATGATTTTATTAATGTTATATATACTTAAGATCACAGTGAAGATCGTATCAAAGTCACAGTGAAAGAATAAGAAGTTAAAAATAAGGAATGTTCCTCTTTTGACCATATGAGTGAAGATAGCTAAGTGGAACAGGTCAGTGTTTGGTCAGACAGACATTAGTAATGAATCTGATGAAGGTAGAATTCACATTATACTTTAAATTTTGTTAGAAATATGCTGTCAGTATAATATGCTATTATATTAAAGCCGCTATTATCAATACAAGGCACCACATCAGTGTTGTAGTAATGGAAATTTATTATTTCATAATTTCATTGTATCTTGTCTGGAAAAGAATTCAACACTGTCTTTTTTTTACTCTCTATTTTTTCCCTTGTAACTTTGATACGACTAGTCAAATTCATTATAACGATGTTTCGTTCATTATAACAGAATTATGTTACCTAGGTAGAGTTATTATTGATTCTGCTTGGCCCTCCACACGTTTCGAAGTTTATAGTTTGCTCTAGTTCCCTAGCACTCGCACTTCGCCTCTCAAATTCGCTCTCTGACACCAAATTGGGTATGAACTGATGCTTAATAAAGTGCAGAGCAAATTTTCACGGCACATCGCCCCCAATAATTATTCCACGTTACTTTAATTCAGTATTCCTAGAAACCATTACGACCCGAGTAAATTCCTTTTCGTTTAAATCTAGTTTCGAGTGGATTCACATTTATTCCCGGATCAAACGGAACAGCGGAAGAAAATTTATGTCCGCGGTTTGAAATGACGCCTGTCCTCCAAACGGTACGCGTTGATTAACGTAGAGTGTCGCAGGCGAACGTCGCGCATTGCTTAAATCAAAGTCACGTCGAAGGATGATGTTACATGTAGACGTTCCAGAAGTTATCTCCAACGACTCTGTTTCCCGACGGTATCGTTAATATCATCACGCTTGGTACTTTGAGTTCCTTACGCCGCTAGACGGTGGAGGCGAGCGAAGAAGAACGTGCAAGATCAAAAGTCGACGAGGTATAAGATCAGAAGGATGGAGGAAAACGTTGGACGCGTAAGGGTTGAACACTGAAGCGGAATGAATTGCTTCCGTGCAGACGGTGTTCTGTAACTGATAACTCTGTCTTCATTTCTTCCTGACACGACAGCATCCCTCCCCTGCCCGATTCTCTCCTCCCTTATTGTCTCCTTTGACTCTTTTCCACCGCTGCACACGATCTATACCAGCTTCTCTTTCTGAGACTAGAGACGTGACCGAAGCGGCAGGAATGGAAAGGAGGAGCCCGAGGAATCATTCGAGCGAAAAAGATTAAATTTTTACCCTTGATTGCCTATCGGCGACTATTGCGAACCTAATGCGCGCTCTCGGGAACTGTGGATCGTAGAACGTCGGTGTTCTATTTCGTGAAAGATCGCTAATTGTGTTTGCGTCGACGTCAAAGACTTCGCAATGGCAGAATCGAATTCCACAGCAGCTGAATTTAACAGATTTCTAAAAATTACGAATTTCGTGTTCACTGAAACCTATCCCCTCAAATACTGGGCTTAAAGACTATAATGCCACGTCGAAAGGAATGTGTTACGCTGCACCGAAACTAGGTAAATTGAACTTGAAATCCCGAGGTTCCTTAAAATCTGAATGAAAACACCTGAGATTTTGCACGGTACCGTGACAAGTTCCTATAAATCGGGCCAGTGGTCGCATCCGCGCGTTGCGTCTCGTCATCCAGCGTTGTAGTTGGCGAACAATTAATTGGCCGAAAATTTCGTTTCCAGAGAATCACGGTGCCACCAAATAATCCGAACGCACGAGGGTCCACTCTGAATTGAAATATCCGAGGCAACGCTAATTGACTTCTTAACTAATTGCATTAATAACGTCGCCTGTGTCCCCAGCGCTGGTCGGCGGAGTTTGTGCACGCGGCCACAGGAAAATGAACACACGCCAAGTCCCGGGAATGAATCATGGATACGCATATAAATACTACGGCGACGCTGGACGGGCTTAGAAAGGAGGAGAGAGAGAGAGAGTGAGAGAGAGAGAGAGAGAGAGAGCGGCCAGCTCGGGATGCGTATTTAATATGCAAATTGAAGAAATGGGATTGTACCGTGCTGTACGCGGTCCCCGTGATATTTTGAGGCCGACCACCGCGAGGATTATATCCTTGCCACCTAGGTACCTATATTGATATTATGCAAATCCATTCGCCGCGACCGAATCATATCGAGTGCTTTTAATGTCCCTTTGTTTTCGCCCCGCCGATACGCTTTCGGCTGGTCAGGCCCGTGAAAATTGTCGATTCTCCATCAACCGACTGGATTATTCGAGCTGTCGGCGAACTTGTAATGTGCATACAATCACTGATCTTGATTATAGGTATAATTGTTCTATTGGGGTGCGTTCGAGCTTGTTTTTTCAAAATTATCCGAAGGGTGGATGGATATTTTTAGGGACGATGAGTGGGGTATGAGCGAGAGGATTGATGCGTGGATCGAAATGATTAGGGGTGACGCTATATTCTGATTTGACAATTTATGCATTGCTATTACAGTGTAAATCGGTTATTTCCTGCTTTCAAGGAGGGAAGTGTAAATAGAAAATGATACTAATATTGCATAGTATAAAGTGAATCGATCATCTGTTCGCAACTGAATCGGACGCATGACTGAAATAGAATCGAATCACTAATGGGACTGAATTCGAAAGTGGATGCAGAGCAAGAGTAACGTATATCACTTTAGAATGCCTATTTATAGTTTGGAGTTGACCTCATTTTGACCAATGATGACGCGACACCGACAAAAATGGAGTATTTTTGCACTGACTTTTGTTCGTTTTTGCATGAATAGAAGACGCCAGATAAAAACCGCTTTTTACTCGGGACGCCACCCCTCGTTCTGAATCAATTCATTATGCCAGAATACTTCGTATGGTACGACAGCATTAACGTATGCAGGACATTTTAAAGTTTCAAACTGGCATCGTTAACAAGTAGCAGGATTTAGTGGAGGGAAGTCTATACGCGATAGTTTGTACTCTGTGTCGTTTAAGATTCGAAGGGGGACTTCCATGCAATAAAAACGTTTTATTTAGTACCTCGGGGAAACGTATAATGTTCGTTAAAGACCTTAAACCCGAAATGTGTGACGCTCGTTCACCAACCGAATTATGCACTCTGGTTTTACGATCTTTAAGTAACCAGTATGATGGTTCTTTCGAAAGCAGTAAAGCTTTTAGTGTCTACCGATCCGTCTCTAGGACATTTTATTCTCCCTTCAATTTGGAAGAATCACTAGCAATGCTCTCTTGTATAAATTGTTAGAACGTTGAGTCAGTACTAAAGTGAAATCTTTTTAAGCAAAAATGTACGACCACTTTTGTCATGAATGACATCTTTCAACGAAATTACTCTTATGTTCTAAATGTATCGATGAAATATTTCAAAACAAATATTCAGAAAATAGAAAATAAATCCCTGAGATCTAGTGCGCGATACTTCACCCCCAAGGGGTAAGCAACCAAATAGAATCTGCATAAAATATAATTTAATGCAGATTCTATTTGTAATTACAGAATCCTACTTTGTGCTCAAACTTCGTCCTCCTCTGTTCAAGACGAAACCGAAAAGCATAATCAAGGAATCCATGTGATACCTACCTACTTTTTTTTACTAAACCCTTGAAAATTTACAATTTGTTCTTAAAAACATTCGGTAAATTATTTCAACACATTGTTCGTATATAACGGCAATTACTTGTTATTCGTAAGTGGTGGAATAATTTATTTGCTTTTCAAGCAACGTTCCTGGTATAATTGTTTTATACAAATCGTTAGCTATGTTACTCGGATTGTTCAATCTAGTTTTATATTCGTTAACAAAACGTTCTATTTCTGCTTTTACTGATATAATTCCCAAGTATTTTCAACCACGGACCGTCGACAACCGTGTGGAGTGTTATACACTGGATTGTTTCTATTTTTTTGACGTTGCTATTAACTACAGTTTTCCTAATAGCTCGATACTGTATGTTCAGATAGGCTTGATAACTTTACAGACTAGTAAATTATTTCCAGGACTTAATTTAAAGTGCCTACCTGTAAGATCCCTGCGATACTGGCAAAACTCGACTGCTACCACGATTATCCGTCCACTTTCTTCTCAAACCTCACTATTATTCACAAAATATCCGCACTAAAATGAATTCTGTAACTCGCGACTAAACGTTAACTGAATAAAAGTCGTCTAGCAACGCAATCGTGGTGTTTACAAAGTACACGGTTAGCTCGGATCGCGCACAGGCCAACAGCGGCGCATGTTGTCACCTCGGTCGCGAACAGTAGACTGATCGCCCTTCAGACCCAAGGAGCACATACTACGTAGAAGTGGTAGGGGATTCGACTTTGCCAATGGAAAACAGTCCCATTTCGTAGGCACGTGTCGCGTTATGTAAGCTGGCTGTGCCCGCAAAGAAAATCGGCGAGCGAATTTACGCAGGAAAGTCGCCCGGCGGGAGCGAGCATACCTGCGTCAAGCGAGGTAAATTGGATTATTCCGTGACGGCCAGAATTACGGGCAACGTTCTATTCAGTAGTCTCTCATATGTCCTGTAATTCCGTTTCTGAGCCCACGTAACTTGATCGCTTGAAATCGATCGGCGTGGGAGGCGAATCTAATTAAACGGGGAACAAATTGTCTGGAACGTTAAACAGGACATGAACGGACACTTGTGTAACTTTAAAGTTTAATCACCGTATTGCCGTGCGCAGACTATTTGAGGAGCGTTCGAAATGTCATATCGCATGTATTGTTATTTTATTACCAAGCCTCATAATGGAAATAAATTGTATGCTTCAACAAATATTGACTATTTCATGTCGAACAGAACCGTGTTCCTTAAAGCCTTGAGTGTAACAATATCTATTGTCAACAACGATCAGATTAGAGTTCCAATTAGAAAACTAAAACAGCAATTATCGACGTTGTAATATATAACTGCAAAATAATTTTTTAATGTTCCTTTCACACCCATCTGCTTATCAATATATATTTTGTGGAAGTGGTTCACTTATCCTCGTAAAATCGTCAATGCAATCGCGAGGATCGTCGGCGGTAGGCTCGGGGAACGGAGCGTGGAGTCATCTTTCCGCGATGCCACCGCAACCACTCACAAACTTAATTATTCGTGGCCGCGGCGCACTTGAATATCGTGCGACACGGCCAGACGTCGTAAAGCTTGTAATCAAGCCTTATTAAAATCGTGGCTGACAGAGAGAGGGTGGTCGGGGAAAGAAAGGAGCCGTCGTGTCGCGAAACGAGGAGACGTGTGCTGATTTAAAAGCCTCACCCCCCCCCCCCTGGGGATCTGTCGCGACCTTAACTTCGTTCCTGCCACGCTGCAGCATGGCCACGCTCGCGTTCTTCGCTGAGTTTAATATGTACCCTCGGAGAGCGATTCGACCATGGGCCATCGTGGACGTTTTACGAGTGGCCATGGTTGTTATATGTTGGATGTTACGTGCCGTAAGTTGACAATGTGAGGAATGTTTGCTAAGCGAGGGGTAACAAAAGTGTCACGATTCGGCAACGAGGATTTATATTTCACTGTACTTAAATGAAGATTTGTAAGTACTCGTGTTCTTATACGCGGAGGATGGAAATAGCTTTCTAATTTCAGGTCGCCGTCGAAGGATGAATAATTTGGAACTAATCCCGACTGTTATTAGTCTAAGTAACGATTGAAGGGCATAGCTGGAAGATCGATCAGCGTCATTTTACGGCTGAAAAGGTGCGTCAGACCGCCCCAGAACCTTGGAAAAAGGAATTGAGGTCAAGGGATTACGCGTGAAAAAAAGCTGCGCTTTATTGGGCGAGCCGTAAGCCTTGAAAATTTAAAGTCCCCCGTTGTAGAAGTAATTTCGACCCTGCTCCTCTCGCTCCCTTCAACGCGTGCAACGTTTCCAACGGGGACGAAAAAAGAACGAGCGCAGAAAGGGAGATGCAGAAAAATTTATGGGGAATCTTTAGAGTTCAGAACGTTTAATGACAACGCAACAAAACGGCCTCTATTTTGCTGAGTGGTAAGCACGGTTTTCGATGTAACCCGAGGGAAGCTGTGTCTTTGTCCCTTTTACACGCGTCCCTGCTCAGCTCGTCCAGCGCTATCCTCTCTGTTTTTCCCCTCGTTCCACCATTATTTTCGTCTCTCTCCGCCGGTTCTCCATCCCAGCGTGGCAGTCGAGTAATCCAGGAATAATGAACAGCCAGCTGTCACTCGCAATACCCGCCCTTCCAGCAAATACGACCCTTGACGAGTTTGCGCAACTTCTGGCCTAGCTGCTGCTCCCCGAGAGGAAGGCGGGAACGGGTGACAGAGCGGGAGAGGGAAAGAGGGATATTCGAGGAAGAAAAAAATTGCTGACCTATGATCGCGGCCGCCCGCGGTTGGAAATCAAATTTACTTCCCCCGCACTGACTTTTTGAATATCTAACTTCGCCTCGGTTTCCGCGACGTGAAGAATCTCGCCCACCTCGCGAATTTCCCCGCAGCGGAGGAAAGTTTTATTACGTCGGAAACGGCGGGAGAATCAAGGTCGCCTGTATCGGAATTCGATTTGCAAATTCGAATGCTTTCCAGCGCTCTGTCTGCTTTGCAAACGCGTTTAACCTTCCCCGGGTTTTCGCTTCTTGTTTGATGGCCAGAATCACATCAAAGATACTGGATTTGCCACTGCCTTCGAGTTTCCCCAGCTTTTGAATTGTTACGTGGAAAGTGGATTCGTACCGACGATAGTGAAACTACATTTAAACATGGTTCGATCGTTTTAATCGTCCGTCTATATAACGGAGATAGGCTTCTGCTGCTCTGATCCTTGCATACAAAGAATATATAAAAAAAATTGTATGTTAAACGAATTTATTAAAAATGCACTAAACAGTAAAAAATAATTATTTTCATGTACTACAATTTTGATGGTGTTAATATCAGTTTAAGTAAAATCGTGGGGCACCGTGTGCAACCAGAAGTTGAAGTATTACTGATTCATATCCTGTTATGAAAAATTTCCCCCCCCTCAATTATATTTAAAGTGATATTAACATCAAAATTGTAGTACAAGAAAAGAATTATTTTTTAGTTTTTAGTGCACTTTTAATAAAAGCGTTTAACATAAAAATTTGTTTTGATATATTTTTTATTTTCTAGTTTTTAGTGTTTGTGGATTTTCATTTCACAGCTCGGACTTCTTTGCAAATATCCTTTATTGCTGTATACAGTTTAACAGTTCGCTTAAACGCTATAGTGTCACTAAAAAATAATTCTTTTCTTGTACTACAGTTTCGATGATGATATTCTAAGAACGCCTGCAAAGTTTTTAATTTTACTATTCGTACATAAGTGACGGATCATTTCTCGATAAATTGTGTTATTTCGATAATGGCGATGCGACTACCGTCCCGAACGCAGCGGCTTTTTATCGTTTCCGTAAAGAACGCGAGTGGTTCATTTCAAGTCGTTTGGATTTGTGTATATAGGTTGCATTTAGTGATGACTGGGTAATTTTTTCACCCCTCGGGTTAATTTTTTTTTAAAATACTGTATTGTCATCTAAACTACGCACGCCTGCAATGTTTCAAGACAATTGGATAGTTGGAAGTGGGTTAAATTTGAGTTGCAAAAAACAAACAAACAAACAGAGGATCGAAGCGGAATAAAATCGTTTAAAAAGCAAAATATGAATACGATTTTTCATGAAATATTAAATAGTATACCCTGTGAATTTAACAGATTGTTACACTATCAATCAACTATTTATAAAATTCTAGCCAGATCAGTGCACTCAATCTCATGCACCATCCTCGTAAGAGAATGATGTACAAAATAAGAAAATATTAAATATAAAATATAAAAACTCGACTGTGCAAATTTATTCCAGCAGGTCTGCCCAGTTACTTATCTGGAGGTAAGAGCTACGTCGAAGATACTGTGCTTACCAGTTTCATAAATTTCACTGATTAACGCGTTTCAATGGATCTTGCGCAACTATTCCGTGCAATTTCCGTTCCCTCTTTGTTCGCGGCCGCACAGTTCTAATCCGAAACTAGTTTTGCCGGCAGTTAGCGAAGTTTTCATTAGCGCCGCTTCCAGATACACCGGCAAATTGCTGTTCTCGTTGAGCTTTTGCTCGTTTTGAAATACCAAGACAGCCCTTCCCTCCCCTGGCGTTGTTAATATCGATAATCGTCTCCGCTACAACACCGTCAACTACCTGCGAATATTTATTAGCGTCTTACTGTTTTATACATGCAAGCCTCATCAACGTGTAGTTTCCTTCGATAACAAAATATTATAATTACTATGGAATTTCGATTAACAGATTTAATGAGGTCGGAGACGACTAGATTGGTCCCATTAACCGCCTGCTTACAAAACTGCAAAAAATTGTTAATCTATAATACGGTTGTTTAAAAATGTTTGTGTAGTTTACTTTTCAAGCAAGTTTCAATTTAACTGATTTTTATTCCTACCAAGAAATACGATATTCGCATTTCTTCATTTCTCCCTACATTATTAACACGAGAACTACCGACAATTGATGTATATTTATTTGTACCGGACGAGTGAAAATAACTGTTATTTATAAAATACGTTATGCACGGAAAATAAACCGTGATTCATATCTTTTTAATTTTAAATTGTCAAAATATATATATAATATTATACATATTTATACCACTCAAAAATACAGGTATTTCATACTTAAAAATGGTACATTTTTTTAACAAATTTAAAACAGTCATTTTGACTGGTTTGGTATTTCTTGTGTTAACCTAGTTATAAAGCCCCCTCGTTCCTCTTTTCCATAAAAATTCCTGTATTTTTACATTGCAATTAAGGAATTTATGATAGGTTTGTATATTAGCAATCATTCACTAACGATACTAATTCATTGTGGTTGACGTTGCCAGTGAAGTCATAGCAGAAAGTATCATTAAATGTACCATAACTTTGACATTATTTATAACGCGAGTATGTGGATAATAATTGTAATAATTAATACTATTGGAAGCAGGGGACCTTCCTCTGTAAAACAGTTTTTGTTTCACGTCGATGCGACTTTTGGTTGCCGAGATATGGTCGTTTAAAGTCGACCGTAATTTTGAACACATTATGACGTGCTTCTCACTCGCGCAATCGGAGCTCTCAGTTGCACGTATCACTGGCCTGCCCCAAGCTGGCGACCTTTGCGCTGGTCAGTGACAGACGCTGAGTCAGCGTTTTTTTTAGTGTTTATCACGCGTCGTGCGTAAGGTCGCGAAGAAAAGTAGGTCACGGTACTTCCGTGTTTTCGATCGCTATTCGATTCCGTGAGTCTTACACGCTGGACTTTGGAGTCCCATATCTCGGGATCCAATCAAGATATCGACTTGGAACAAATTCCATTCTCAAGTGCATACTTTCCACTATCTCCTCAGTGCATTGGCTGTTAAAATTTCACAATGCTATTAGTTGTATTTTTTCTTCAATGTTTACCTTACATTTGTATCTATTAAAGAAACTTTCACCAAAGGATTACTTGTGTTATTTCTATTCCTTAATTACGAATGTTTTAAGACGGTGAATAGACCGGTATTGCGTAATACTTAACACATTAGAGAAGTCAATTGGAGTTTTGGCTTTTTCTTTTGAACCATTGTATAGGTTTAAGTTAATTCTGTGACGTGTATTGTAGGATATGTAAAATAGTTTTATAGTTGAAGTGACGAGGTTCATTGACTCGAATGTGAACACACTGTAATAGCATAGAATGAGGAAAAATCTTTTCGAGCTGCTGCGAGTTACCGCCTCGAGGTCGTGCCAGTTTCGAGCTTAAGCGTGGCGATTATTTCCTTCTTTTATTTCGTCCCCATGGCAACAACCAGCCTGCAGTTTAAAAACGGCAGACCTTACATTTTTAATGCCCGACGTAATTTTTTAAAACAGCTCACAACTCTCGCCGCATCCCTTAGGTTTTAAATGCGACATCCTGATTCTTATGAAACTAGTCGCAGTGTGGCTTTTAATTAAATGTATCGCACTCCTCGACCTTGTTTCCTGTAATTTAAGGTTCAAGCATTAAATACAATTGTCTGTGCCTCTCGCTATTATTACTGGACTCAATAAGATTACGTAAACAACCTCACATTGTTCGATTTAATAATTATAGCTTCCTCCAAACACTATTCATGAAATATTTATATGCTAGAATATAATGTTTATTTATTTAAGAAAATAAAAGTTACACAGTCGAACGTCAGTGTAATAATAATAAGAACTGTATAAAACTTCAACTAAAAGTAATAGAAAGAATAGTCTTTAGCGCGATACAAGTTATCCGTTCAGAGGGTTTTCTCGGATTGGCAGAAAGGAAAACTCATAAATTACCGGGTCCTTAAAGTCCCTGACACTCTAACTCTAGGAACAGTCTATCGTTGTACATATTCCAACATTACATTTACATTTTAAGATATTACGTTTCATACCTACAACAGGTTCTCAATCTCACTAATTACAAGTGAAACAATTAATAATCTCGAGTATACCCTCTCTACAGATTTGAATTATAAATATAAATTCCATTTAAAGAATGTAAACGCACAAAGTGCAAGTGTATAACGAACGTAAACGTTAAAAAAATTCAGAGATCTTCGGTATATTCAACTTTATCTAATTTAAACTATTTTCTGCTATATATTCGTTTGCAGATTAAATGAAGCATCTTTGACGCGTCCTCGTTCATCCTTAATGAGCCCCCTTCATTCCCAGT
This sequence comes from Andrena cerasifolii, assembly GCF_050908995.1. Classification (NCBI taxonomy): domain Eukaryota; kingdom Metazoa; phylum Arthropoda; class Insecta; order Hymenoptera; family Andrenidae; genus Andrena; species Andrena cerasifolii. The sequence continues at coordinate 3,887,581 of NC_135126.1, read as the reverse complement.
TTCAGATCACGTTGTTATAACCGCGCATAAGAGATGGAGATGCTGAGTACAGCACTGTCACCGCATTGTAAAAGAGCGTGCACCAGGAAATCTGGCCCTGCGGTGATGGCCTGCTCGTAAGCTGAAAATGATTGAGCATCTATCGCATATTGCTTCCAGCAAGCTCGGCGAGGTCTCGTCGGAACCTGTTAGGCAGTGCTCAAGACTACTCAGGACGTTGTCATCCTGGTAGAACGAGGCGAACGAGTGATCGATCTATTTCGACCCGCGAGCGCATCCTGAGGTACGATGCACGGAAAATAGGGGAGCACGTTTTAACGAGGCGTTTGCCAGATCGAAATGCGATCCTGGGGATATGGAGTCGAAGCTTTAAATTTAAGTGGAATCATGTAACAGAAACAATACGATTTGTTCAGCCGATAGCACTCGATTCGGTATTTAATATTATTCGATACGACTCGCATTGTCCTTAAACCTTACAAGCTTATCATTCGAAAGAGTTGTGAAATAAATTTAAATTCCTAAAAACCAAAGTTTTAAATTACTATTTAATGCTTGACTTATCTACCAACACTAACTGCCCATGTTTCCCGAAAGATCGGTGCTGTGCTTGAAATATTCCGACATCCATTAGTGCGAAACAACGGCGAAAGCCATTGAAGCCACAAACAGTACCAAATTCATTCTACATACATTTCACTGTTCCAGAATCCACTGACACGCGTTGACAGCGCGCGTTACATAAAACAATCCACAACTCGTAATTCAAGGTGTCCTTTAAATAAACCATATTCCCCGTCACGACTTCCGCGTTTTACAACTCTCGCGGCTAGCCGCCGTGTTTGGTAAAACGAAACTACGAGCTGGCCGCACGACCACCCAACTTTTACACCGCCTCGCCAGTCACAGGGGTTGACACTCGCCCGCAATAAGCATATTTCCCGCAGTTGTTCCTTTCCGTAGATTCAATCCGCCCTATCCGCGCATCCCATCCGCCGGCTGGATTCAATGACCGACACATCCGAACCGATGCACGCATCGAGCCGAGCGTGTCCGACGAATACTTCTCGCGTTGGTAATCGGCGCGGACGCGCATTATCGGAACCGACGACAAAGGGATCCTTCAACTATAACGAATTGATAACATCACCGGCGGCTAAGGAGAACGAGCGGGAGGGTAGGCGTTTTCAAGCGGAGCCCGCTGCGGTCTATCGCGAAAGAAACTGGATCAGCGAATAATCAGGAAATTAATTAACGACTCACCGAGGGCCTGGGCGTGCATTTAGCCTGTATCTTCATCTGAACGGGGGTGGGCACATTGTTTATCGTTGAAACGGCGAGCAAAAAGTGCCCGCCTGGCGCAATAGAAAGCGCACCAACGAAGAGGTGGAAAAGTGGGAGGGCGAGAGTGGGCGAACGGACGTAACGAACATTGCGCTTATTTATCCCCTTTTCCTTCCCCTTCTATTTTCTTTCTCTCACTCCCCACTCCGCGGCCCGGGTTACTCCGATACCTCGACAACGGATGGCTCTCTGGCCCGTCTGCCGCTTGACACAGATACACATCCAGCGGGATACACTTTTTAATTCTGTTTTAATCTCCGAGTTATTGCTACTCCGGTGCTCGCGCCGCTGGCTTTCCCTCCATTCATCCCGCGCCGCGAATACGCGGCATATATGATTCCGCGCCGACGACGGGAATAATGGGCCGCGGCTTCATCGCGCCCCACCGCCATAATGGAGTCGTTCGCTGATATAGACGCTCGCGGATAGACGCGCCTCTCCCTTCTCTTCTTTGGTTTTTTCTTCTTTTTTTTTTCTGTCGAGTCGCGGTAGAATTTTTGCGCCTCTCCGCCGTGTGCATAATGATCAATTCAAGAAATTTCGAGGAAACGCGGCCTGCTGCTTCCCTCCGCGCCCCCGTTGTCTCGCCCTGGGAACAATGCGAGTTCGCGGCGCGTCTGCTCCGGCGTAAGTATATCGCGGACGATGGGATCTTCTGTGCGGTTGGGTTCCGCGTCGTGGGTGTTAATATTCTTCGAGATCCATCTGAGAGCAATTGTCTGGATATAAGGTATCGCGGAGGAGTGCTGTTGCTTCTTGGATCGATGCGTGACTGCGCGCAACAGAGGTAGATATCTCGAGGTCCATGTGAGAGGCATCATTCAAGAATTTGTCGATGGGTGTTGCTTGAATTATAGGGGAGACCGGGTATGGTTGTCTCATTTTCTTATTTGATTTTTTTGTGGGTTATAGCTGCAGGGAAGTTCGTTCAAACTTAGATTAATATAAACTACGTACCTCCGGCTTTATAAAAAAAATGGTCCTGTGGATTTTGTCAACTAGATTAGGAGCTAATTCGCATTATTTGCAGGAACTATTTTGTGACAACGTACCCCGAGCTACAAACGTTTAAAGATCGCAGAATAAGGTCGAGAATCGCGAAAATTCCCGAAATCAGCGATTTTGAGGAAATTTTAGGCACGTATACAACTTACTGCAATCTACAAACGTTTTTTTTTTGAATTTTCATTACAAGCTCACAAAAAAAAAGGTTAAAAATCGACCTTTACTATTCTTTTCGCTATTCCAACCAAATACATTTTTTTCAAAACGATGAAACGCGTCAGTTAGCAAACTAATCCTTCTAGCTTCTCAAAAAAACTCAAGTTGTTTGGAGCAATTCTAAAAAAGTTATGCGATTTTAAAAAGTGTCCGAATATTAATGCGTGTCACTGTATATTCCTGTTGTTTATAGTTTCTGTGTCTGAGGAGGTGAATTTTTATACGCAAGTAGATACTGCAGGCGTAAGATTATTAGGTATTTATCCGCCCTCATCGGATACAGAGTTCTCTGAAGAGTTGAGTAAGTAGAAATGCCCAGTGTATGACCAGACATTGCGCGGTAATTCTAGAGACATTACTTTCACAGACAATATTCTGCGAGACTATTAATTTTAAAGTCTGTATAATGGCTTCCACTGCGTCCAACTGAAATCCCAACAGAAACCCAGCCACTATTCCATTATTACCACGTCCGCCCCGTCCAATATTTCGCGAGCAGCGCGGAGGAAAAGCGTCACTCAATTTCCACGAGAAACCAAACCGAAGAACGCAACAAAACTCTCACTCCCCCAGGCTCCCCGTACACAAACGAACCCCGAGAAATGGTCCCGCGATTCGGTGCAGTCGGCGCGCCGCGATGAAATTACGAATCCTCTTGCCCTCTTGCCTCTTTCTCACCCTTCTTCCCTCGCCAGGCAGCCACGTAATTTCACGCTGAGCGTATGACGCCGCGATTTCGAATTCCGGACTCTATTTGACTCTGGCGAACACCCTGGCAATGATTGGCGCACTTAACCGATCGCATTTCGCGTTTAAACGCTTCCCTGTCAAACGGCCGAGCATATATGAGCGCTCCCAACCCCCTCGTTTCAACTGGCCTGTGTTGATCGAAGGGTGTGGAGTGCCACGATCTCGTCTCTCCGCCCCTAGCCTGTTTAAGGGGTTACATATACCTGAAGGGTGAAAAAGAACGGCAGACTATGGAACTTTTGAACCCTTGTTGATCAAATTCACGTTTGTTCGAAAGTACCTGCACCGAATTATTCGTGAATAAAAATTTGCGAAGAAGCGAAAAGTCTCCGTGATTATTCGAAACTAATGGTGCAAGAGTCCGTCATAAGAAAGAGAAGAGGGGCTTCGACTTGGGCCTGATGACTTGTTTCGAACAAAGCAGATCATTCGAATCCAGTACACGCGCTCCCTCTGCGCTCGTGGAAGTTATATTTGCGCCTATTACCAGAACAATCGGCGGAATAATAACCAGAGAAATAATAGCGGGCCGGGGTAAATTGAATGGGGTGGGATTCATCGCTGAATTCCGGCCGGTCGTTCGCAAACCGCGCGAGCCCGCCCGATTACTACGCCGACGTGTGCCGCAAGTTTCCCAAGTTTCAGCCGGCTCTAAACTCCGCGACTAATACCTATGCTGGATCGATACTTCCGTATTTTCGTCGTGGCCGAACCGCGCCATATGTCCCGGGCTCGTGGAGCGAGATCGAGTCTCCTGGATGCTCGCAGGATGCCTTTAAACTCGGCGAAAGCTTTGTCTCTAGAAGGCTTCCTTGGGACGGCCCGATCGATTCATCAACTCCGAGGCTGGAGCACGCGGAACGCGAACTCTATCCTAGAGAATGACGTTTGGGATGCGGTTGCGTCAGAGACAACAGACGAATTTCGCTTGTTGTCAGCGAGATGAATTTCGGCCGCCCGTAAGTGTCTCTGAGTGATTAGGATCCTTACCAGGCTTCTGCGCGAAGGAAAAGCCGAAGCGGAATCGGGGAAGCAACAGCGAAGCAAGGCGAGCTAAAAAGGGTCAAAGAAGGCTTAGGAGAGAGTCAGAAACAACTAACCGAAGCTCGGGGGAAACAGGCAGGATCAGAGCGAGCAAGAGTATCCAGGAGGAAGCAAGAAGATTCGGGTAAAAACAAGCAGCAGAAGGGAGAACCGAAGAAAGACAAGCAGACCCGGCCCGTCGATGAGCACGGTGTTTCTCTCGGTGCCCCGATATTCTGTCTTCCTTGCCGTCGACATTTCTCCACGGCTAGGTAAGTGAGCTGGGCGCGACCTGCAGGCCCTGCAGCTCGAAATGCATGCATCTGGAACGACTACGCCTGGAGGGTGCCGGCGACGGGGGTTAGAAAGGAGGAATTGCGCGAAGCAGGACGACGGCTCGAGAGGGCCACTTACGTTTGAATTTTAAATTCTCCCCTCTGGATGGGAAGATTTTCCGGAGGCGAGGCACAGGGAGGAAGAAGGAGGACACCCAGGCGATGGATTAAGCTCGCCGATGCACGAACGAGACGAAGGGGTCAAGTTGGCCTGGATGAGATCAGCATTCTGGATGGCACCGAACACAGACGGATAGACCGGAAGGCGAGTAAAGACGGGGAGAAGGACGGAGGAGACGCACGGCAGAGTAGCAAGAGACACTCCTCGCGTCCTTCCGGGGGTCGGCGCACACCTCCGCGCCATCTACTCGTCGCTCTTCTTTTTTTTTTCTCTCTCTCTCGCTACACACCGAGAAATCGACGCCCCCCCCTTTCTCCCTTCACCCTTCGGCCACCGTCACGGCAGTTCCTTCCCTCCGCCGCTCCCTGGTTCAACAGCTTGCCAGTTCAGATTCCATCTCTTCCTTCTTCCCTTTTTCCACGCTCTCCACCTTCGCAGCCACGGTACTCCCACCGATCCTCTTTTTATCCCCGTTGAAAGAGCGCCCACGATAGATAGGGGCGGAAATTCGTGAGGTAGCTTGGATCCAGTGCAGGTCCACGAAATTGCACCCGGAGCGGCTCAATTCAATCGCGCGAGAAACTCGCGCTATCGGTGCCTCGCGCGCGAGCCTGCCGGGGGTTGGAGGGCCAGGAAATCGAGGGAAATACGCTTCGGCCCGTTGGATCGTGGATTATTCGGGGAGCAGCGCCGGATTCGATAATAAATATGTGTGACTGTGGGTTGGGTGTGCCAGACGAGGCACGCGTCAGCGTATAAAGTAACCGATAAGACGGGGATCAGACTGGCAAACGAGATGGAAGCCAGTGTTTAGATGTGGCAATGAATGTTTAGGGATGTTGGAATAGTGCTGGAGTAACGATCGGACGAGGAGAATCTCGTGAAATTAATGGGGGATCCACGTGTTTGGACTACGTCGTTGAAGCTGTGTGGACTCCATAGAGAATATTTTAGCGGTAAACTGAAAGTTAATAGCCTTCTTCAAGCAATTTTATATTACTTTTGTCCCTCCTTTATTATCTTTAATACCTTCTTAGGTAGACAACAATGTAATAAACAGAAGTTGAATTGAGAAGAATTAAATTAATCCCTGGCTTTTCTGTCGTAACAAATCTACAAAAAACATTCTGAAAATCTACACCCTTAGAACTTAAATATCACGTACTAGTAAGCTAGTTAAGACTAGAGCTATTACTTTTTGACCCGTCGGGTACGCGGCTACCCGGAATAACTTCAAGCCATTGAATGTGGCATTGTTCCATCATTTTCGGCTAACAACAGACTATACCACAGACAATCACAGACAATACTATATTCAAATGCTTGAAGTTGTCCCAGGTAATGTCCGGGTACCCGACGGGTCAAAAAGTAACAGCTCTAGTTAAGACGCACCCGGCGTTGCCCGGGTAAAACTTTGATTGTCACAGAGTGTCAAGGGTGTGAAATAAGGGGGAAGAGGTGGGATGTCCAGATTTCATTGTAGTCTATATTTTCCGCAGGGTTCTAGAGAGTAATTATGCAAAATTTCGCCCTGATCGGATAAAAAAATCGGGATAAAAATTATCCTATATGTTATTCCTGGTTCAAGACTACGTGTATACAGAATTTCAGAATGATCCGTTGCCTAGTTGCGTCGTGATTGAAACATCCAAACACTCTTTCGCATTTATGATATTAGTAGGAAGTAGGACAATTCATCAAGTATATCCGATTCTCATCAGCCCGCAAGTAAGACGATCAATTAAGAACAGAACCTAGACATCGATACCCGGGAAACTTTCCGCAGCATATTATCCCTCCGCTTCCTGCACTTTACACTCAATTTATATCATCGCGCGCGAAGATTAAGAGAGAAACTTAAGCGGTATCTCGAGGATTTCGTATCGGGTTCGATGCAATCGCGCGCGAAACGCTCGCTGCGTCTGGCAGTTGGTTAAATCGCTAGAGCCCGGCAGGGAAGCGGGAAGAAAAAGGGTGGAAGGATAACGGGGAGGAAGGCGGCGCGGGTGTGTGCGGGGCGAGAGAAGGGGCGGGGGGTGCGAAAAGAACCGTCTTCTACGTTTCAATATTTCAGAATCCCCTGCCTCCTTCCTCCCCTTCAACCCTGAGGATCTTCCACCTCGAATATAGTATGGCGGATGGTCGTAATGCAGGTGACAATTGGAGCGTGTCGATGCGCCGTTCCAAGATTCCCGTAATAGAATGGGAAGAACGCCCTCGTCCCTTGCCACCCCCGCCGTCCCAACATCGGTTTTCTTTTATACCGAAAACCGTCCGGATTATGTTATGCATGGCGGATGTCGTGGAGCATCCCGGAGTCGTTCGCTATCTCGCTGATAAAGATTCGTCGCTATCTCGTCCCGCAGATCCGGATTTAAGGGAATCACGAACACGTCGGGCACACTGAGATATCGCCGACATGGAAACGCAGGAATCAATTCTATCCGTCGAACCACTGTCGCTTATATTACGGATAATGTAATCCGCGGCACTATTCTGGGGTATGAAACTGATTCTTGCTTCAAACACGGCTGCTTTGAGATGGAAAGCTCGTCGAAGGTAGAAGGTCGTGTTGTAGAAGAATCGGTTACTTCGCCTTTCAGATTGCCCGATATAGTGTGAAAATTTGATTGGTAGATATGTGGGAAAGAGATTCAGTCCATTATTCGAGAAATATTGAATACTTCTCAAGATACAATGCAGTTTTGAAGTACCACACGTAACTTTGTTCTTTGTTAAAAAGTTATTGAATAAATTCAGTCAGAGGCCTGTTGAGTGCCAAATGAAATTTGACGTAGCCTTGAACCAGTTCTCCAATCACACCTACGTATCAACATCCACGAGCTGCTTATCCTTTGATCTCCCACTCTCTGTCATTCAGTTCTATCGCTTGAGAAAACTCGAAGGGATGAAAGGCAGTCGCGTGAGCTAACACAGAGAAGGAGCCGCCGAATTTAAAGTGGCTTGACGTAGGATCTTGAAATAGGAACTCGTCGATAATTCTTCGGACCAGCGACATATTTCGGCTGAATCGGACCAGTGACAGCAAGCGAGACTGATCCTTTACGTAACATCCACGACCCGGAACCATCCATCGTTCAGAAGTTTCGAAGCAGTGGCTGGGCGACTTCCAGCAGCCTCGAGTTTTCGAAAGTTCCAACGACGCGCGAAACCCTATTCTGTTGCTCTGCTAGGAGGCAGATACTCGCCGAGCCTGCTCCCAAAAGGCGACGCCTCGAGAGTTTCTTTGGCCGACTGAAACCCCGCGGCTGAGAGGGAAAAATTCTCCCGCGACGCGAGATCCTTCATAAAAGACACGATATTTTCATGAGAGCTCGCATCAAGCTCGCTGCCTGCCAGGGGGGAAACTTTTTAACACGCTTCGACGAGTACCGGAAATTTTTAACCCTCCATAATTCAAAACCGCTGACGTTTCTGTAACGTTTCCGTATGTTCCCGTGCGTTTGAAGACCCTCCAGCTACCCGTCTCTGATTCTTTTTCCGTCGATTTTTCTCGCTAAACTGGAGCGTCACTTGCATCGAGGCTCCTGCGTTTCCGACAGAGCGGGGAGCGATACTTCCACCCCGCTACCGTCCTCTGTTTTCGTCGGTCTCAAAACGTTTGATATGCCCAACAGAATCGCAAGCACGCAATGCTGGGAAACTTCATAGCCCTGGGCAAGAAATATTATCATTCCCACGAACTTCCGTGCGAGCATCATCCCCGTTCACCGAAGTAATAGCTCCTTCAGCCATCGCTGACTCTGCCACGACGATTTTCTACGCCCTACCCATCTCGTTCTACACGTGCACGCACGTAATCGCCGAGGAGCGGTCGCCAACGCTCTCAGACAACGCGCTCCACGGGCGTTATCGATCGCGGCACCGCAATTACCAATCGAGAACCGGCAACGCGGAACTCCGTGGAAATCAATCTCGGCTTTCCGCCCGACTGGAAGCGACTGATTCCGCGGCGGAGGTGATCTTGGAAGTTACCTCCGCAGACAGAGGCAACGGAAACCGAACGGAGTGCTAGAAACAGCTTTGAAACTATTTCGGCCCGATCTGCGGGAAGTTCGGCGAGTGTGCAACTATTCGGGCCGTAGAAATGGGCGCGACGCGACGGTGCAGTATGCATACGTGACGAAGTTGGCGGTGCACGGTTTACCGCGCGCCATGCGACTTGCTACGACCCTGAAGCGCGAATTTACCGACGACTCGCGGAAACAGCACCCACGCCACCCCGAGTTCCGAACCGTCTGATGGCCCAGGATTACGTCGAACCACCGCCATAACGTATCCGCCTGTCTGCCTAGATGCCCCCTGTCGTTGGAGCTTCCCCTTAGTTGCCGAGACTTGGCGTGGATTCTCCTTGTCCAGCGGGGAGGAAACCCTAACCCACCCGCCCCGCCCGCCCCCGGTAATTGCATCCAACCGGGACGGCACCCTTCCTCTCGGTGACTCCGGGACGCCGAGCTTCGTTAAGTCGAGACTTTGTGACACGGTTCGTTTGTCGTGATTCGACTATCACGGGCGAGCCTTGGCTGCTTCTTTGAGGGAGTGTTTGGTCTGGCTTGGATACGAGTTTCCAAGTTATGAACCACGAGTCCCATGGATCGTTTTAGGCATCGCGACTGTCTTCAGTATTCTTGTCCGCTGGGGAAAACTTTGATCTGGCAGCGTCGCGTGTTGCGGTTAGCCGGTGGTTTAAAATGGCCGTAAAAGTATAACCAGCAACGGGAACTGCGAGGGAAGTTAATACTACTATTTCGGTGACGAAGCATTAAACACAACGTGGCCGACGTATGACAAGTAGAATCCTTGCTCCATTCTATCGGCTCCTGAACCGTTATTTGACTCGAGCCTGCTCGGAGCTCGGAACAGGGGGATGCTTTCAATGTTAAATTAGGGATTTAATCACGGAACGGTACACCAAGGAATTTCACACTCGAACAAGTTCGAGTTCCTAAATTCGAGGAAGACGGCGTCGAATCTGCCTTCCCGCTCGCAGTGTACTTTCCATCAACATCCCTGTACCCACATCGCTCTCTATACTTCCACACATTTATCACGCTCAAACCTACAAATCTCGCCGTCTCACCTCTCGCAACGAAACCCGAGCCGAGAGATACCTTCGCCGAGGCAAAGAATACCGAAACCGCGCCGGCAGAAATCATCCACGGAGTCCATAGAGCGTAGTTACCTCGTGCAGAATTTTCTCTACCTACATCGAATCCTCCCGATCCTCGATCGCCGGCGATGCGCGAACGGGGAGAGGATTCAATGAACGATTGAAGGTGGACGTCCCTTTGGCGCGTGTTCACGCATGAGTAAACCGCGGTCCTTCTTTTGGACGATCGCCGGCAGGCAATCAGGAAGAACGGAGAAGAGGAGGAACGGTCCTGGGGCGTGCAGCGGGGACACATACGTTCCATCCAGCAGCAATGTGCCAGCAATTTATGACAAGGTACACGCGCAAACACGCGCGCTGCCGTCGCCAGAGTATATAAACCTGCGTGTGTATTCGTGTGTACTCCTGTGTACACAGGTGTGCACTCGTGTGCCTGTACGTGGTAGGTATGTACGTACACGGGTGTGCGAAGCTACGGGACCGTGGTTTGCTCAGCCTTATAGGCGCGCCCTCTACCCTCCCCCACCCTCTGCCTCCCGTCCCTCTGGTCCGCGTAAGGGTGGAGCCCACGAAGAGAAAATCCTTTGGCCAGCGAAGCTTGGATAATCGCGCCCCGAGCTATAGTCGCGCCTCTTCTCGCCAGAGAGAAGACACGCTTCGCTGCAATTGCAGCCTGCCCATCCGCGTGGAATTCATAGCTCGCCGCGGGACTCGAAATTGTCCGGAAACGCTTGGATTCTTCTTTCACGGCGGCCAACTTCTTCGGGGATTTGGACGTAAAGGGGTCGCCAGCCGAGCATCGACAAGGATCTCCCTCTCTTTGCAATTCCACGACCGCCTCACGACGGCTCGTTGCCCGGTGACGTCTCGCTGGATCCTTGCTGATCGGAATCGAATCTGTGCCGGGGAACGTTACGACCTTGAAGGGACCCGGCCCGTCCACCATTGTCGACTATCGCGGAGACGATCTCTCGCTCCTTCGCAACCGATCCTCCCCCCCCGGCCGCCCTTTATTCGCCGATTGACACGCGTTTTACGCTTCGATTCGGTGTAAAGGAGCCAGTTGTTCGGGCTGCCGTTCCTCGCGCGCCTCGATGGGGAATCTCGCAACCTCGGGGAAGAATACTCGGCAGAAGGTCTCCTCTATTTTATCTCAGCTTCTTATTCGGTAGAGAAGTAAGCATCTGCAGGTTCCTCGAGTCGCATGCATTTCCTTTGAGCTCGTTTCCCAAGCTCCCTATACGTTCAATGGCTCTTGAAACGGCTACCGTATGTGGACCAAAGGAATAAGTAATTTCCCTCCGTGATTCTTTTACCAGCCTGTGCAGTTCCTCCGCCGCGCACAGAATTCCAGCAACTGAAATCCTGTCGTATAATCGATTTATGAGCGACGAGCGAAAGCCATCCTTTGATCCTGATTATCGAAGTGGCTGGCGGCGTACGATACACGCGGCGGCAGTGGTACGAGCGTGAAACGCGCGCAGCGGTCGCGGGCGACGTAAGTAAGGGCTGCGTGGAAACAATGACCAACGAATAAGGATCCTGTCGGTGTCCCGGTTGATTGCGGCCGAAGTTGCTCGCGCAGCGTTCACAGAAAATCCGCCAATAATCCCCTTAGGGGTCGCAGACCGGCTATGGAAGCGCCATATTGTGAAATCTGCCGGAGAGCAGCGATGTTCGAGGTTTCAGGCTCACAGACTCGTCCGACGGGGGATGGTATTGGATGTCATCGCGAGAGAGATTACGCACCGCTTTGAAAGAGTCCTCCGTCCCTCTCCCTCGCCTCTCGCTCCTCTTCTTCTCACCCGCAACCTATCTGCCCCTCTCTCTTCGCCAGAGGTACACCGCTATTTCACCTACTCCTTTCTTCGCTGTCGTCCGTTTGCTGAGACGCGCAACGCAATCCTCCCCGCCGTTCCCCGGCGTCTACGTCCCTCTAGCCGGCGGTCTCGATCCCTTCGTTTCCAACCCTCGAGGCGGCGTGAAACCCCCCTGCGGCATTGAAGGGAGCCAGCTTTCATATCCCATTTGCCCCTATTTTTCATAAGCGATATTAGAATCTATCACTGTGACCCGGCAGGCACTCTACTGAAGTGCAGACGGGGAATGGAAACGAGGAGACGGAGGTGGGAGGGGCGCGGCAGGGAGGATAAGGAGACCCGTTAAAAAAGATAGAGAGACTGCCGATTATCAGTCGGGTGGGGAACCTCGATCGCTGACGATTATCGACCCCATTGAGGCAACGACGTGAATGGATCCGGGCTCGCGACAGCGAGACCCTTGCAATTCGTATTCTGCCTCTCCTCTTGTCCCCGTCCTCTCTTACCCGTCGGCAGAAGGAGGCGAGAGAGTAGATCCGGCGTATATATTACATTAGGAGTCTGATATTTCATTCATCCTGGCTGGCGGATTGTTCGTCCCACGGTTCCAGCTCGATTGAACGATCTCGTCTCGCGGACCACCCCTGTAACTGCTTCCATTTGATTTTCACGGGCGCTCTTTTATGCAGGCTGATGCATTTAACTTTGCTATTCAAAGCAGCCTTCCGGCAATGGTGTCACGGAAGCGATGCGCCTCGTTTGCGCGCGGCAGGTATCATCGCAATATGCCTATGAACTGGGGCGAAAGAATAGACTGATACAAGACGAACACGGACACACAATGCTTGGAACAAATGTACCTGCCTGCCGCTCACCGCCATCCAAATCTTGCTGCTACCTATTTCATCCTGCTGTACGAAAGCTGCCGGACACGACACTCGTCGCTTGATCGCATGGCGTAGCAGTAAATTCGACGTAACGTCGTTGAATTTCAACCAGATCGCGCCACGCATAGGAATAAGCGATCGCGGCGCGGCCGGTTACGCAGACTTTTGTTCAGATGCGATTAACATAAAGAATAAAAGAAGCGACGCGTGCTGGGAATCGAAACGGCGAGCATTTACATCCCGCCCGCGTGCGTGTAGAAACGACGAGAGGAATTCTGCCCGCGGGGCGCAACTATGAAAATGTAAATTCATTCCGTCTCGATTAGAATCCGAACGGAATGAATGAAAGAACGGGGCCTATAACATTTGCATAACACACCTTTCGTCGTGTTTCTCGTTTTCCTTACAAATGCGAAGATCGTTCTGAATTCCTCTTGGGGCATTCTTTGCCCGCGCGTCGCGAGCGCAGGCAGCAAGGGTAGGTAGGAGAAGCGCCGTCTTCCACCGCCATTCAGAATCCGCGGGGTGTCGCGTCGCGAACGCGACAAGCAGGCAGCCGTTGCGATCGCAAGGAATTATGGGGATGGCAAGGTAGAACGACGCGATCACCGTCGTGATTAACGCTTCGATTGATCGCGAGCGTCGAATTAATGTTATTTATCTTCGGCCGCACCGACGTTGGCGCATTGGCGTCGCGTGTTACCGTGATTACTAATTATAGTTTCGAGCTGCCTCGTTAATTACCCGGTCTGCGATCCTCGAGCGGAACGCCAGTGTTATTGACTCGCTAAACAGAATAGTCTCTCGACCATATTTTCAACATATTTGCGCGAAGTTTCATGGAACGGCGGCGCACACAACCGAAATTTCCGCATCGAATCTATCGCGTCGTCAGCACTCCCCTCACGTTTTAACGATTGTCAGTGATTAAACACTAATTACCAGTGCCCTTCCATTCGCATCGAACTATTCTGTCGGAGGGAGACACCGGGCCCCCCAGAAAATCATATATTTCACTCACCTCTGTGCCTGTTGGTCTGCTTGTCGAACATCAGCATGGCGTCCTCGATCTGCAATTTCAATGAAAACGCGTGCATTAGCATGATTTCATAAAGAACAGGTTAAAATTGAAGAGTCACAGAATTTAGGCAAGTGCCAAGTCAATACTTGGGCGGTACAATTATTGGGCAGTGTCGCGATAGTATTCAAGCATCTTGAATGACGAACAGATTCCTCCGGTACAGATGCGAATCTCAGAAAACTCTTCAAATCGTGATATATATTTGAAATTGAAGATTTCTGTTATTTATTCTGATATTTATGTCATCAGAATTCTATGCTGATTCAGAAAACCTGTCGATATTTGCTTCGCGACAATATTTGCTGAAAATCAGGTTGAAAACTGAAGTCATGGCATCTGACCATCTCTCCCGAAGTGCTGGGAGAAATAGTTTCGTCGTTGGTCTTCTCGTTAGCTGTGAAAGGAGGGGTTAATAGCGCCAAATACTTTCCCTGCATTGTTCCTCAATACCTCTACTATCTTATTATCCTAAACATTAAGCAAAAATAAACCCATTATATCTTCCACCTCAAATCTACTATCTCACAACCATTAGAAACTGCCCTCGTTGAATTTCCACAATTCTATCATAAGATAATCCCTCTAGAAGCACCGAGACTCCGAAAAGAATCCACCCACTCCAGATTTGACGTCGAACTGACCTCCACGAACGATTCCTCGCGGCGGGCGAGTGAAACTCCACCGAATCAATCCCAGGATCGTCTGTATCCTTGCAGGAAGTACACGCGTGTCGTAAAGCACAGCTGGGCCGAGATTTACGTCTGGGAAAGGCGTAGCGAGGGGATCGAGAATAGTTGCAGCAGGTGGAGGTTGGGGGTGTTGTCGGTAACTGAAGCGCGAGCAAGACCAGGAAAAGCGCAGGAGGCGGGAAGGCGACGCGGCTAGTAGGATTTATGGGACAGGAGAAACAATAGGGATTACCTTTACACCCCCCGTCCACCTCCTCGAGTGTTCGTCCCCGCTTTGTTTCTTCCTACTTCCGGCGAGAGGACCACGGAGGCCACGCAGCACGCGAAAACAGATTGAAATTACAGCGGCGCCTCTCTTATCTCAGCTAACGGGGAGACGCGACACTCGGATAAGGGAATTTTTGGACAGTCGCGCACTCGCTTGCCTCACGTTCGTCATTCACTTTTACAACCGAACATTTCAAGTTTCACTTGAAGATATGAATTTTAAAAATTGAAATTATTCTCGTTATTTATTCTCTTAATTCGTGGATAAAACGAAGGGCGAATTAGACTGCATTGCCAATCTACTGTGTTAAAGTGCACGTTGAGATTCGTGCATATTCCTCGCGCTGTATTGCAGCTAGGAAACAAACACAATGACCTGGCACGAGCCGCGATGTAACGGGGCGAGAGGGAATATTAGATTATGCGATTAACATTCGATGGACTTCGTTGGGAGCACGAGGGAACACCCTCTCATCCCGCTTGCATCTGTCAACGTGACGTAATTCCGTTCGCCGAGCTTTATGTAATACGTTTCGTGGTGAAAGTAACATAGGAAGGGCGTGCCTGTCGGGAGACAGTGTGCTCGTTGATTTAAGGTCGATTTATATTGTCCGTTCAGACACGGGACGTTACGGAACGGTTTGATTCGGACAAACATTGTTATGGGTTATTGGATACGAATGTTTGTATTGGGGAGAGGTGGGACGAAAGGGGCAGTTTTGTTTAGGAGCAGATAGTAAAAAAACTAAATAACCATTCGAGTTCTAATTGGTCACATTAGAAAGGACAGTTATCTGGTTATAGCGGTCCTATTAAGCTTCTCTGTATATTTACATGTCTTATTTTTCGCTTTCCAACAAAGTGTGTTTTGTCACTTTCATAAATTGGCTGTATTGAAAGGGACATGGGTGTTTATGAATGGGACAGTGTAATAAAGCAAGGTAATATTAATATTATTCCTTTAACTATTATTTCTGCTGGTTCCGAAATCGCTGTATTGATGTCGACAGGTCTACAAGTCGACGTTTTTCTTAAGTTACATAAATACCCCGGCATTGCCAAAATATTTGTAACAAACTTTACATTAAGCTTACATACTTAAATAACAAAAAATAATCCTCACATTAAAAAACAATGGATAATACTTTCATTAAAAACGAAATACATAATCCTTAGATTAATCCAAACTATGTTAATTAAAAGATCCTAATTGGCACCAAAATTGATCAAAAACATCTTGATGTGCGGTAAATATTCTATTATTACCAATTTTCCATTTATCATAGTAAGGGTTTGAAGGAAACACTTAGGAAAGGTGTGTCCCTTTCATAATTTTTTCTTGTGTCCCATAAATATGACAGCACAATTGAAAATCTAATCTCTACAGCTACAATATTAAACAAAAGATAATCTAACATATTATCTTATTGTTCCTGAATAAATATCAGTCCAGATATAGTAATAAAGAAATCAGTCATTGGTAACAGCACTTGGCAAAACGTTTCGAAAAAAACATAAAAAAATTTTACTTTGAAGCACGAAAAAATTCAACCGTGTATCACCGCCATCTCCGAAATGGCAGCGACTTGCAGTTAGGCATGTTTGGGGCATGCATTAGTGTTGCTACAAAATGAAAATACTTTCGTCGTGGGAAGATGCTTTATCTTTCAAATAATGTCCCTTTCGTTCCACCTCTCCCCTACAGCGTCGCGATCAGTTACAACACGTTACGCTTTGGACTTAGGACGATCGACATTCTCGAAAAGAATGTTTCGACAGAAGCGATACGTGACTGAAGTTGTCGGACCGTTTTTGAACGGAGACTCGTATGATATGTATTTAGTTCAGGTAGAATCTGAAACGATGACCCCTATACGAAATATATATTATTCTGACGCCTGTCGCCTGTCGTTGCCGAATGTGAACTGATGGTATAAACATTACATTGTTGTTGTCTGAACCGAAACGTTCCGTGTGTCTGAACGGATAATATAAATCGACCTTAAGGTGTCCGAAAATGTTGTTCATCGGGAATAAAACCTGGCTGAAGGGCGAACACGTTCACTGCTCCATGATCGATTGAAGTTCATCGAGTGGCACGGGATCTGTTAAAAATTTATCTTGAATTTTCGTTGGGATCAAGTGTCCCGATGCTCCTCGTTAGTGAAGACAGAAAAAGTTGTTTACATCTGCGCTATACGTAGTAAAAGAAATGTGCCAAAGTTGTTGGCAAATACTTAGCTCTATCGCCCGCCAGAATTATTGTCGTGTTTATCATTTGGATGGAGATTGATACCAGCCACGCAGGGCGCTTTCATCCGCGTCGCATCGTCTGGATTCGAGTCCCGTCGACGAGGGAGGGTTTGTTTGGATATCGTTAACTGTTTCGCGAACGCGGCGAGGGGGGGGGGCGGGGGTCGAACGCTAAAAAAGGAGCGACCAACAGCTTGTTCCTCGAGCTAACGAGAGAGCAGTCACGTGTAAGATTCGTAGACACTGTGTCTCTTTCAGCGAGGAAGGATTCAATGCGCCACCGTTATCTTGGGGATCGTTTTGTCTTAAGGAACAAGAAAGGAACGGTGGCTAGTCGATCCATTTAAAAACGAGGGAACGCAGGGAGAAAGGCTCACGTGACTCGGGGATGACGATTATTCGTCGAAACGACTCCACGTCCTGTTGCTTCAAAAGTCGCGAGAGACATGCCAAGGAATTGAGTCTCTTAGATGACATTCGTCCCGTTTTTACTTTCAAAGGGAAGAGTAATATTATACGGGTAAAGGGAAAGGGGCGAGAGGGACGAGAGGATGGCAGCCGAAGCTTTTAATGAAAACAAAAGAGGCGACGCGGCGTAAGGCAAGACTGATATCGGGGACCCTCTGCATCGCCAAGTCTTTTACACCCTCGTTGTTTTCTTTCTCACAAAGTGCGCGTCTTTTCATTATTTTGCTCCTATTACGTCGCAGCATATGTTCTGCTAAGCCGCCGCCAGTTAAATCGATGTTTGAACAGCCGTACTACTGCGCTGATCCCTCTCGAATGTTCTTCTCCAGGTGCCAGGTGATGGAAAGTGAAATCGATTGGGCGTGATTCTCGGGAATTCTCTCGTGGTCGAACCTGATAACGTGTCTCGCGAAGATTCTAAGGTAAATACGTCGTGGGCGGCACGGCGCAAGTAAAAATAGACGTCGACACAATCGATAGACTTGGGATGTGGAGCGATGGCGAAACGCGAAAGAGGTATGCATCGATTTTCACCCGGGGTGGTAGCACCGGTGGATGTACGTCCGATGACAACTACAAAGGTGGATGGCAAGCGATCAATCGAAACTGCAATATTAATCGCTTGTTTCTTCAAATTCCTGAATATATAAGCCGCGCTTCGTAACAATCATTTAATTCTTTCACGCTGAGGAACTATCTTTTGCAAGAGATCGAAAAAGAATATTTATACCTCCCACGGGAAAAGGAGACGCAGCTAGCTTGAAATTTTAAATGGATCAAGAAGTTGGCAATCCCCATTGAAATCCTTCAGACGGTCTTAATTAAAACTAAACACTGGAAATGAAACAATATAAATTCTTAAAAGATCCTTCGTCGGGGCTCTATCCCTTTGATCATTCCAATATTTAGTTCGCCGCCGTGTTCCGTTAAACAAAGAGGATTGTGCCACGTTTTCCATCGCGGAGTTATTTCAACTTTTCTGCTCTTTTGCCTCTTGGTGGTCTACGTAATGTCCTCGGGGCAAGAACGGCGGAACCCTTCCCAATACACTTTGACGTCCTCGAGTTGTTCGACGGAATCACCCCCCGGCTTCGACTCGTCGAATCGATATTAATCTCCCTCTTCGACTGTTCCTCACGACTTCCTTTTCGTCTCTCTCCAGAGAAGTTACTGTGTTCCCATTAAGCGACAAGTATAGTAAACATCTCAGTGATTTAAATCCCTGACGAATTTCGTTTCGTTGCCGACGATATTTTATGAAGTGCACGTTAACGAATGTCATAGAAATATTTCAAATAACCTGTCGTTAATTGCACTTTCCATTATTTATTTGGAAAAACGCATTTAAATCCCTGCTGTACAATATTTCTAAAGCTTCGTCCGCGGTATTATGGATATTCATTTTCAGTCTGCTCGACGTTTAATGTTTGTGTTATTTATACCGTTCGTTAAAAATGCAGCCTTGAAATTTTAATTTTTGGCTGCGAGAATTATTGACAAGGGAACAGTAATCATAAACGACACAGTGGCTTCGTAAATAATAGAAACAGTGATTCCTTCGTTTAATTTTGCGAACCTCGCTTATTTAAATTAATTAAACTCACACAAAATTGACCGAAAGATATCTTGGAAATAGATATTTCTGTGTCGAATAAAAATGGTAAGCATCTTATAATTATATGGCATTTTAATGCCACTCCTGACACTTTAAGTAGTTGCGGTCAGCCACTGCTCAGACCGACACTCTCACGCTGCACATCTGACGCGCGAGGGAAACATTTACAGCTTAACTCTTTCTACCGTGATCAAAGGCTTCAAGTGTTCACAATTTCATCGCACTACCAGTTTCTGAACATGCTTACGCATTTAAAAACCTCCTTCTATGAGGTATAAAAGCTAAAATGAGAAACAAGAAATACTTCCACGTGCACTTTGTACTATTCACTCAGATTATAATTAGCTCTAACTAAAAAAAGATCCCAGATGTAATTCGCGGGCCATTTCAAATTTAATAAAAACGACTACGTTGGTACTCCCTTTTTCTTAATTTAATCGTATAAAAATTTCATTTTTCTCACCCCCTAGTTTCATTCACTCGGATCAGAATAATCCCCGTGACCGAAATGAATTCTGCCGTAATACTTTTACATAACTGGATTCGAAGTAACACCGTAATTTCTCGGGGCATTCCCTTCTGGGCGGGGAAACTGGCAAACGAACAATACCGAAAGGTTATGGAAGGAAAGAGAGAAAGACCAGGACGAGGGTTGTTGTCCCTACGGAGCAATCGACTTCTGTCGAGTGGGCGAGGTGCGCCTTATTACAAGTTCGATTCTAGCTGTGTTACAGCTCTCCGTGGACCGTGTTGTAGATTGCTGTCTTACGAGCCCTGCCCTTTATACCAGCAGGCGTTCCCTTTTCGCAGACACACCTCGTATCATTTCCCGCGGCACCTTTCTTCTCCCTCAGCTCCGGCTTTCTTGTTCGGTGAACTAATTTAAAAGGGCGCCTAGAACTGGGTCAAGAGTGTAACCTTTATGAAGACTTTCGGCATCGACCCTTCGTCACATTGGCAACAAAATCCTTAGTCATAAACGTTGCGGTAACTGGTGGCTTTTAATCATGAGCGCATAATTCTTTGTAAATTATTCGTACACGGTCTATTACGATGTTTCATGAATGTACCTTTATCCTAAATTCAATTAAACACAGTGTATTCATAGGAAACTCTAAGTACAGTAAATCTTCGTTATAGCCCCTTTTTTACCATGCGTAGTACACCCCGTTGACTATACCCACCTTGAAATCCTTCGGTCGAGAGTAAGAGAACCCGAGAACGAGCGAGAGGGAACGAAAGAGTCGACGGCAACTTCGTGTCAACTGTTTCGTTCCCTTTCGCTCGCTCCTGGGTTTTCTCACTCGCGGCATTGGCCGCGCAGAATTTAGTTTATCGTATACGCAAGTGTAAAAGATTTGCAAGAGGATTAAAGGAGGAAGACGCAAGTAGTAGTGCATTGTTTCTAGTCAGACACATGCTCCACTTCGTTCTACCAAAAGTTTAAACAGATTCCTACGAATTTCCAAAATACACGAATAATATACAGTTACCCCAGAATTCCCTAAAGTTCACGAGAAGTTGGTATCGCTGCGAGTAATATCGTATTCACACCGTCGACTGTTTACCTTCACGCCACCCCCGTCCGAAAATGTTTCTATTTAAACCCCCGCCGGTTCAAGAAGCCGATGCGTCGAGGAGATAACCTAATGCGATAATCGATTCCCGCGGGAAGACCGTAATTGCATTTACGGAGACGAACGAAGCATTTTAAAATAAACACTACCCGCCGGAGGAGCGAGCACGCGCGCTCGCCAGCAGCTCGCCCCGCCGCGCCGTCTCGTGAAAGGTTTCCCGTCCTTTTTTCCTCCTCCCTGTTCCTTTTTTTTTCTGCTCCGCCACCAGCTCGTAAAACGACGTGGATTTAAACGAAACGATACCGATTTACCCCTCTGGTAACAGAAGCGCCGCTACACAAGCAGCTCTAGGATTTCCAAAGAATGCTCGCTCTCCTTCTCGCCGTCCCCTTTGCCAGGCTCGTCTTACCCTCCTGCTACCCTTCATGGACGATCGAGCGAACCTGCAGCTAGGGATTTCGATGAGTTTTTCCTCTCTCCACGGCCATTTCGCGTTCCGCGTTGCGCCCTATCGCAACCGCCGCTGTTCTGTCCCTGTAGATTTAGTATGCAGCGAGCTGTATTAAATCTCCGCTGTTCGAGGGATTCCAAGCTCCCGCTTCGTTTTCTGATTCCGACGGCCCTCCTCTCCGCCCCTGCCGGGCCGTCGACACGGGCTGCTTTTTACCCGAGCATGGTGTCGCCGAGTTTTCCACCCCCGACCTTTGTAGCGTTTGTCTTTGCTCTGCGACTACGCCGTGCCCTGTACCGTCGAATGCTTGACACCCGGGTGGTAACTGTGGTCTTCAGTAACAGGGTGGCGACTTTGCAGGCTGTCTGATTATAATGAGGCGAATTTACTCAACTGCCTGGAAGATGGCGAGTCGTGGTTACTCTAATTAAGTATTACTTTGTACATCGTGAAATCAAAAGATTATATTTGAAAAATCATAATAAAAATCATTTTTGCATCAGTCAAACTTTCAAGATTATAGTTAATTCAGTGCAGCCTTCATTGCAAATCGACTGAACTGGGTAGTTGCGAAGTACTTACTCTGTACTTTCGTACGAGAATTCAAAAAGGCCTTCGTAAGATTGATTTCTGTCAATGCTTGGTGACCAGCAAACAATAATGTCCTTAAGTTCGATGGGATCCTTGGTCGGATTTCTCCAAGGTTTTGGGGGAACGGCATTTAACCCACACAAGAATTGCACGAATGGACTTAGCCCCCGTTGCTTTCAATTCTCCATTCCGTGCTCGTTGGTGTCCTTGTGATCCGAGGAATTGTAATTGGTCGGCACAATTCGATTTATTCACCGAAACACAACACAATAAAGACTGCGAACGCGGCGGATTCAACACCCTCGGCACTCAATTGCCTCAATACGGTGCTAAATTTTTGTACTGCATATTTATTCGGTCGGTGTACCGATTCCCCTTCCTTTTGCCTTGCCGTTAATAATTAGAAATAATAATTATCGGGGGAAGAAAGGGCTCGGCTTGGCAGCCCAGTTCAGCGAGGTCAGAATAACAATAAATCGCAACGACAGTGCGAGAAACGTCGGCTGGGTTAATTTGAGAGGCGCGCCAATTAGAATTTTCCCAATCGCGACCGTAGAAAACATAATAATGATCGTGAAGTGCGCGATAAAGGAGTGAAAGAAGTTCACAGCGCGGCACGGTTTTAATGGATTATTCCAGCCCCCGTTTAATTGCTATTTCGCTTAATTATTTGCCTCTCCGTCCCCCTTTAATCCTTTACTTCGAAGGAGAACGCAGAGATTTAAAATAATCTGCATGCGACGTAAAATAGCGCAAACACTGCAAACAGTACATACATTGTTTAACCCTCGGAAGACGAATGGTGGTTATGGTCGCGTAAGACGAATGCAGGGTCAGTTTGAGCCATAGCAACAGTTCTATGGTACACGGGTTTCACGAAAAAATTGAATATAAAATGAATTAATCCCACATAAATAGGCAATGAAAAAATACATAAAAAAAATATTCACGTACATTTGCTACATAAATAAAATAGGTGTATCTCCTGTATGATTTTTACAAATAATGTTACCGCAATTTAGGCATCTTATACTATATTTTGCCATTGCCGTCACAAATGTAACATCGTAATCGACTTTGTCAGAGTTGGATTAAAATGACCCTGCATTCGTTGTACGAGGGTTAATATTATCCACACACCTATGTAAATCACAATTTTAATTAGTCAATATCCTGCTTTAACTATGTATCTGTTAATTCCTCTTTCCTTGCCTGATTTCAATATTAACTCTTTTTTTTTTATACTCAATCTTTCCATCATTTTCAAAACATCCTCCACTCTTGTACTTTTTCACCTACTCAATTTTACACCCTTTTCTCCTTGCATTACGAAGTTCCCACAAGACCAAGTCAGCATTCGAGCTCACTTTCCACCCCCATAAAATCGTGTCAGATAGAGCTGCCGATTTTCGCGGAGGATGGGTCAGGAATCTCCATTCCGCGACTCACGCGAGGAACGAGAATTCGTCCAGTTGCAGCTGCGTTAGAAAATTAAATGGAACAGAGGCGGAGTCCCCGTTCGCCGTGATTCCTCCCCTCTGGCTGGCGAAAAAAGAGACGGCTCGAGGAGGGGGTGGAAACGCGGATGGGCGTCTGGCCACGTTAGGCGGAAAGTGTACGCGCGCATCTCATATAATTTTCCGCGAAAGTTTCCGGCGCAAGGCGGTCCGCGTGCAGGCACGTCGTTCAGCTTAAATTCATTTTTGAGCACCGAGCCGGAGTCTGGTTTCCACATCTGCGTACGGAACTCGTTTCACTAACCCCCTCCCCGCCACTCCCCGCGCCAGTTTCTTTCTTCATCCCGCTCTTGTCCTCCATTCCTCTTCCGCCGACTTCATCGCCCCGACTTGAAAGGTAAACTACTCCGGCGCGGTGGAGAGTTTCGCCGAGCTTTTTCATCGGGAACACGATTCATTTTTTCCCGTTCGTCCCATGGAAACGGGAAATAAGAGATCCGAAACGGAAGTTCCGACTACCAGCGCCGCGAACCGCGCTGGAACTGAACGGTGCGAGAAACTTTCCGAGGGATGCAGCCCTGCAGCCTAGGGCAACGTTCTCCAGCGGATGATTGCTGGGGGTGACAGATTTCTGAGAATCCCGTGCTCGTGAGTCGTGGTCCCCGCATGTCCCTGTCAAGAAATCCCCCTTTCGTTCTGCACAGTCAGTATGTAATTGTAAGTAATCGCGGTCGGAGAGGAGCGACGCTAAAAAATCGCACGATGCGTTAGCGAAACTTCGATCGCACTCTGAAACATTGACAGACATCCCCGTTGCGCTTTTTAATGGAATCAAGGGGGAGGCAGAATCGTTCAAACAGGCGGGCCGCTAATCCCAGGGACGATGTTTCCAAAGCAGGGACGCGGCTGCCTCGTAAAATTCCCTCGACATTGATGCGGTTCTGCCTTGCTGCGAGCATCTCGACGAATAATGATGCGGAAAGGCGAGACGGAAGGAGGCGGGCAGAGGAGGAAGGGTGGCAAAGAACTTAAGTAGCTCGCAAAGAGACGCGAGCGCGGGAGGGTTGATCCGTTTATTCAGCGACACGTAAGCCGACTCCGACTTCTTCGTCGACGCGAAGGGCGCGAGGGCGCGCGAGCGAGCACGGCCGAGCGAGCGGTAAACTTTCACGGGAAATTCGATGTTTCGTGCAAACAAGCCGCCGCCGCGGCTATCAATACACGTCGCCCTGGCTGTCGTTCGATGCCAGATCGATACCCCCTACCGTTGTTCCGGGAATAAGAAGTCCTCGTGCGGAAGGGTCGGTTTTTCTCGCGGGGATTACTTTCGTGAAAAAGGAGCCCCGAACCGGCGGGAGGAAGGGAGCAAAAAGGGCGAGAAAATCCTGGTTCGGGCGTTGTCGAAACCAGCCCCGGCGAATCGTACGCTCGCCACCCTTCCGCGTGCTAATCAAGCCGCCGCTGATTATTCCAACGTAATTCCGAAAGTTTATACGAGGGTTTAAAGGTCGTAACAGCGTCGGGAACTTTCAGCGATCGTTGATTATTTCTCGGTTTCCTTGGACAGTAAAATGGATTCTTGGTCGCGATGGGGCTGGGGAGAGGGTTGGGTAAGTACATCCAATTTTTAGGTCGAGCAAAGAAGAGATCTGCGTCGGTAGAATGGAAAGAAGGAAGTGTTCTCGTAGCTTGCAGTTGAAATAAATGTATTTATATTACAATTGCGCGCAACGTGGACATCAGCGAGACGCTTTCATGCAAATGCATGATTACAGATGCTACTTGTTCCATGGATAGGTAAGGGAAGTAAGATAATGGTTTGGTGGAGTGGATTGTCAGAAGGAATACAGCGATTTAATATCACCATGGGACACCGCGGATCTTCCGAAGGGTAGTGGGTGAACGGAGCTCATATTTCAGGACTTGATACATAAGAATTTTGTAACGAGCCAGCTTCGCCTTCATCTCGCAGCTGGCACCGCGTGTCCCACATTACCATATTCTCTGACAGTAATTTATACGCAGACAGCGTGTTCCTTTAAAGTGAAATGAGAGAAGAGCCGCTTGTTGGACTTCGATAAACAATCGATGAAATGGTTCCCTCGGCAAGTGATGCTATCGTCGATTATTCAGCCGAACGTGTAGCACGCTCAAAGACGATAGGGAAAGGAATAAAAGTCCGGCGAACCAAGTGGGATATTTCTGACTAGGTACCGCTTGAAAAAACGACCCGCCCCCTGCAGGTTCGTGTGAACGGATCGTTCGGCAACGAAATGGAACTTAATATTTGCCACGAAAGCATAACACGTTGATCTGTACCTGTTCTACCGTGATCGTTTCACCTAATTTCCATGCGGAGGAAATAGTGATTGGTTTATTTATTATCAACGATCATAGGTCCGTTTGCGGAACGCCAACTTCCCCCTCCTCATTGCCACCCTTTTCTTTCTTCCTCCTCCACTAGGGCTGTTTTATACGAGCAGATAGCGAGTTCGTGACCAAGGACGTGCCTGGCACGAGCACAGCCGTCGTGAACACGCGGCATCAGCTTAGTGTATTACGTGTTCCGCTTCATCCGGAGCGGACGATGCCCTGGAATATCGCTGAATCATTTTGCCAATCGTGTGTGTCACGTTTGCCAATGAAACGACAGAAATACGTATAGAAAGGAAAGAATTAAATTATCTAATAGCTGAAGCTCCAATAACATTGCTTCCTTTATTCCAATGTGAAGAAGGAAATGGGGTTTAAGCCTACAGTGCACACATGGAGTTTGACATGCCCAAGTGAACAGTTCTCGTGATATTGAAATAGATTTAAGTAACAATGACCCGTAGTGTTAAAGGGATATTTGTTCAGTACTTATTTAGTTATAAATATTTTTCTTAATAAAGATTGAGTGCAATAGAGTACGTGCAGTCTGAAAATACTTTTTTTCTCAAAATATCCATGCATTCCTGGATTTGGAGATACGGGCTTGTGAAGCCCAACTTGTGCAATGGTGTAATTTGAATTTACGTGTGCTCTGCAGAGGTAATACACATTCTATACTACTTTCAATTGTGTATGAATGAACTGTCGCGAGGCACAAAGAATTTGTTATAATCAATATCGTCATTTCATTCGGTACCTGCTCCTGTTGCGGATTTATTGTAATTATTATTTTCGCGAAACTGAATCTGTGTGTTGGACGTATCTGTGTTTCGTTGAATCCTGCCCCCCGTTCTTATACTATTACGCTCGCAATATCGGCGTTACGTGATGTCCAGGAGTTCCGCGAAACGTTTGATTTCGTGCATTGTCCGTAACGGCCCTATCTTTCCCCTCGTGCGGTCTCAGAATATTCAACGAGCCGGACGAATTCGCGTGTCTTTCCAGGTGGCCTGTGTATGGGAAGATTTACGTTATCGGATATCGTTTTTCGATTGGCTTTCCGCTGAACTTCCAACGAAAACTAATGAAACTTTGTCAGTCGGAAGCGTCGTCATTCGAATGCCCCTCGTTCCCATAGAGCCACGGAATTCTCCATGATTTGTTAATGACTTGCTGCAAATGCATTCGCTTACTACCCCAGACGGAGTTTCAACTTCGTCGTCTCGAAAATAGCCTGGGCTTCAAACAAATGTCTGCATTTCCTTGGGAACGGAGAGAATAATAAAATGGAAGGTGAACGAATTTGGAAAACATGCACGGATAATAAAAGGAGCGCGCGCGGCAACGCGCATGAAGCATTTTCGTTTCGTTAACACCTGTTCCACCATTCCGACACACGCATTAGCGACAATTCTGGATCCAATTACGAACGTGACGATGGCTCCGCACGCGTAAATTTCTGTTTTTATGTTACGCACGGTGCGCCACGGTGTGTCGCTAGACAACTAGTCGATATAAAATCCGCGGCGTGCGCGTTTCGCTGAATTTTACGATCCTCCCGCGAAACACGTATGCAAGCAAAACCAACGGCGGCTAATTCAAGCCCTCGTTTGCTAACTATTCATAAATGTTACGCGCGTGTTGTAGTAAAAATGCGTGTAATTAATTCGCGACCCGGACACTTTGGAAATTTCTGTCATTTAAACTGTAACGACCCTTTAATGATAATATTATGATAGCCATGAATGCGCAAGTTACACGAGTTTCTAGGGACTTTGGCTGGGTTGGCGGTTAATGGCTAATGAAAGCATTTTCGTTTAGCGAATCGCGCGTTCTTCGTAGCGGGACGGTTTAAACAATTTTACACAACGATTAACACAAGCCGCGGCGCGAGAAAATTGTCGTCCCATATTAATTTGCTATGCTAACCGTTTTCCCATGGTTTCCCGTGCCACGAGATTAATTATGGACCTCGAAATGGCTGCGCAAAGTGGACCGACCCGGTAGCGAGCATCGCGCTTCGTCTGTTCGCAAACTTCCTCTAACAGTTTAACCAATGTATATTAAGACGCTAACTTTACCACCAATTTACACAAAGTGGTCGTAAACTGCGCCCACGTGATACATGTTTCATAGACGGTCGAAATCGCTTCTGTTGGCTTCGTACGAAAAATTTGGCAATTCCGTCGACTGCCTCGGCTTTATAAGTCTCTATCTCAGCTTTGAATGCGACTCCCTCAAGGGGGAACACCACTGTGACACGGCCGGAAAAGTAAGCCATTCTTAAGAATTTTTTTCAGGAATAATATACAGTTTTTATAGACAATTTTTATTACCTACCTTTAGTACGCTAGCTTAAGAGAATATACAGAAAAAAATAAATAGGAAAACACCCATCAATTTTAATATATTAATTAATCTTCTAGACCCCCCCACGCGAGCTGGTCGAAGGTGTAACTATGGAACAGCAGGTCCGAAATCAAATTTCTTTTTTTTTTTATAAACTATATGAGTGTAGTTTCCGTTGTACGTACCGATTTCTTAAACAAATTATTTTTGTACAAATGGTGCGCCTTAGAAGAAAAGTTTCGAAAATCCGCGAATAAGATAGACAGCTCTTCAAGCGTATTTAACAAAATTTGTTTCCACTCAAAGAATCCGTACGTACAACAGAAACTACACTCATATAGTTTATAAAAAAAAAAGAAATTTAATTTCGGACCTGCTGTTCCATAGTTACACCTTCGACCACCTCGCGTCGGGGGTCCAGAAGATTAATTAATATATTAAAATTTATGGATGTTTTTGTACTTAGTTTTTTTGTATATTCTCTTAAGACAGCGTACTAAAGGTAGGTAATAACAATTTTTTATGAAACCTGTAAATTATTCCTGAAAAAAATTCTTAAAAATGGCTTACTTTTCCGGCCGTTACAGTGGTGTTCCCCCTTAAGAATCCAATGACCGTCCACCACAAGCAGTATTACAACCTGTCCCCATCGTCTCAGTCGACATTCGCAAAGTCGCAAACTTGCACACGCTGGCTACCCAACTCCCACTGAACCAATCTTCGCGTAAATCGAGCTGAACCCCTCGCCAAACCAATAAAAGACACCCCGAATTTCATTCATACCCTGCCGCCGATCCAAGAAACATTTACCCGATTCCCCGTGAAAACACATACACAGCCCCGCTCGGCCCTCGAATCTCCGTACGCGTTTTGAAAAATCCCCGGCAGACGGTACAAAGAAGCTCCATCATTAAATTTAATGGCGTCGTTCGAAGCCGGATCCGACCGGGCGATTATCCCAGCCTCGACGTCGCCTCTCCGTTCCAACGATTCTCTCGACGTGTACAACTTGATCGGAAAGAATCTGATTCTCAACCCTTATAAGATCGTCTTACCGGCCGATACGTGCCGGCTTGAAGCAGACAGGGAGTCGGATCTGGTTAGAGTGCAGGCAGCAATGCTCACCTGCAAAGTCGTCATTGTCGTGGCATAGCCACGGCGATTCGAGGGTATCGCCGTCGCGAGGGAGAGGGTGAAACAGCCGCGGAGGGGGCTGCACAGTTAGGCGGCTGCAGTCTCTAGCCTTCAGGGGCTTCTTAATACCATTACTTCTGGTTTCGCCCGCTGAGACCGTGCTACGGGCATCCAGCGTTCAAGAAATTTCCGATAGCCGTTTCGCTCTCTCCTTCGAGCGGCGTGTCAACCGGGCGGAACACCCTGTCGATAAACGAGTTACGCGGCAGGAGGACGCGTGTCTCTTGTCCTGGGACTCGATTAGAAGTTAAGGTCCAAGTTCTAACGAGGGATTTCGGTAAGTATTAGTCGCGCCACGCGTTTTTCCTCGCCGGAGCTGCTGCGAACTCCTGCCCTGATATCAGACACCTCCGCGCAGCTCGAGGAGCTCCTGGTGGCACTGGTTTCTGTTCCCCTTTCGGTGAATCCTCTGCTGTTTCGATGATTCCGCGACGAGGTATTCGGAGTTTGCGTTCCATTGATTGTTCTTGTTCGCGTTTTAAAGCGATTATCCGCCGGTAATTTACAGCGGGGCGCGTCGAGCAGAATTTGACAGAGTGAAATTCTGCCCTGGAAAAAGAGGCGTAGAGGACTCGAATCTATTTTAAATTCCTATTGACCGTGGCGCGTAAATTTCGTGATAAATGTCAGGCTCTTTGCACACCGTGGATTTATCAGCGGGACCATCGGGCCGGCTCGTATTGTGTATATTTCGTGTTCATGATTTGTTGCTGCAAATGCCGTTGGCTCCTGTTCTATTACCATTGTTATTATTATTTGCTAATAACTTAACGTTTATATCAATTACCGAGGCGCGGGTAGTTTATCATTCACTGGCCTCGGCGCGCCACGGATTATCGATACATTACGAAACGGCCCACTGTGAAATTTACCGCTACTCATAATACATTTATTTCGATGAAACGAATGCTGCAGAAGCCGGTCCGTTCGACCGCGCCGATCGTATATTGAATAGACATTCGCCTGGCACCAATTCTGCGCATGTAAATGAAGGCTTCGAACGGTCGCTACATCGCGATTGATAAAAGCTGCTCGCCGGTGATCGTTGGAATAGGATACCTCTATAACTTCCAGCTCGAATGTGCCTAATTAATCACCGATGAAAGGTAGCGCTGCGCTAGCTTTGCTGAATACATTATTGCGGTATTATCTTGACCGACATGTGTATGCAATTGATTACGATTAATAGTAACGTTTATGCTCGCTTTGGTTGATCGAAAAACATGAATCTAAGTTGCTGACGAAGGGATGCGCGGCTCGATTCAGGCACAGATTACAATACCCTGAAAGCCTGATTAGCTATTCGGAAAAATGGAAATAGTCCGACGGTAGAGCTGGCGATTTCAGCGGATACCATGGACCGTCGTTCCGTACCTCTGTCGACCGTCGCGGAATCGATCGATCGTCAAGTCCAAGATGCAAACCGCGCCCGATTTTTCTTCCCGCGTTTTCATTTTCTTTGTCCCGGGGTATGGTTTATTCAGCGTACGTCGACCTCGTTTCCCAGCGCCAGTAAAAGGATAATCGTGTCCTTCCCGGGGCCAGCCTGCAAACACACGCGCGGCCCGCTCCGCCAGATACGAGCCATGAAGTATTCAGCATGCGACAGTGCCGTGTGTCGAAGAGCGAGGCATCGCTTAAGTAAAGAGTGTTACAGACACACGAGCCTCCGCAGCGCCCTCCATTCTTCCACGGTTCACCTCCCCCACCCTCTATTCCACCCCTTTCAACCCATATCCGTGAACAGGCTTTCGGTTTGTCACGCTAATGCCGCCCCTAACTTCTGATTGAATTGCTCGTAAAGCCACCTAAAGTCATGGCCGATCGATAGCTCGCGGTGTGCATAGGTGCACCAGTTCGTGCGCTGCATCTGTGGTGCGCCCCTATATCGTTTCAAACTTTAAC
Organism: Andrena cerasifolii; assembly: GCF_050908995.1. NCBI lineage: Eukaryota > Metazoa > Arthropoda > Insecta > Hymenoptera > Andrenidae > Andrena > Andrena cerasifolii. Next base: position 3,856,679 of record NC_135126.1, on the reverse strand, counting down.
AGCGTATTCCACGAAGCACAGTGATAAAAAAGTATACCATATAAGCAAACATGAGCGAGTACTTTTAAGCTTACAGCATTTTCAAGCTTCGTCGAGGACCACGGAGACGAAAGGACGTCTGCAAGTAAAGGATCGTTGGGGGCGATTTAATCGCTGGACTTATTCGATTGATTCCAAACAACTACTGTTATTTTTGCGCTCGGTTAATTTGAAGATGCTCAATTATGGAATCCTTCCTTGGTGTTCGTGTTTTTTTTTTTTATAAGAAGCTAGCAAGGATTATTTCACTATAAGGACGTCTACGCGAAGCAGGTACGTACGACGATCGTGTACATGCGTTGTGACTTCGCATAGAGCGATGTGGTGACCTGCCAGGCTGGAAATCGAGCCTCGTTAATAACGGTACCGATAGCTGCGTGGGCGTCGATATTCTCGCGCGCGGATCAGAGCGCTCATTTGCGAGCCGGGACTCGCGGTGCCGACGAACGCAAATTGGGTTCCGACTTCTCCGTTGATTTGTTTTCCCTGCTTGCTTGGAGTGGCCGTTTCATCACTGCAGACACTGCGCGCGATTTGTCGCTGTTCGTCATCGTTATATCGTCAGATTATAATGTCGCGACAAGGGAAGCGAATTTAAAACGGTAATTATAAGACGCGGAGAACAATGGAATAATTGTTTGCAAAAAGTATTTATGACGGGAGAAACGCAGGCTGAGCTGTAATCTTCAATCTACCATTTCTTAATGGATTGTATGCGCTGTAGGTGGAGTTGGGTAATAATACAAAGCAAAGTAGAAGCGGCACCGCGTAAATCCATCGACTTACCATCGTTCGTTATTGATAAACGATATTTCACATTGCAACGACGGCAGGGAATGTTGCAACGACGATGACTTCCCTGCGGAAACCCGGATAAGCTTCCAAACAGGCGGATAATAGTTAAATATTGAAATAAGAGGCAAAGTTCGGAGGATGACGCGGCAACGCCTGGGATATATAGCTGGGAAGGATTAATTTTTACTGCGTCATAAAATTCTTGGATGATAAGGAGGAGCAAAAGTATAGTGATTTATGTATGATACTCCTGGAGTTGGCTTCCCTAATACTTTTCAAACCGAATTTCCAAGAAGTATGGGCCTTGAGAATTTATAGCCGCTAGCTGGGGCAAGTCTCATAGTGGCGGCCATGAAATTTTCAGAAGTAATCAGACTGAGCGCTGCGCTTTGTAGCGGAAGGGATTCGTTCAGGAATCGTGCGGAAAATAGCCAAGCAGACGGTGGAAATAATTGGGAAGTCCATATTATAAGTTTACTAATTTTATTCAAGGAAAAATTAAACAATTCGATGGCACAGAATTGATCTTTCCTTTATTGAACAATTATGGTCCACGTCATTTTTTATCCGCTTTAAAACCTTTTCAGATAATTACAAATTCGTGGACACTGCCACAAAGTAACTTCCTTGACATATTTCCAATATCTATTTCGTTGGCATTAAATCAATTCAATACTCTGTTCGGACGTGACACTAAAGAGTGTGACGAATTCTAACGAAAATAGAATGGAAATGCTGTACGCCAGAATTGACAGCGAGACTTTAGTAGATTTAATACACTTGACTAAAAACAGTATTGAACGATCGAAAGAGATAAAATTGAGGCTCCAACAACGCAACGTCTCATAAAATTGCAACTCACGTTCACGAATATAGTTTCCTGTACATACATATTGTTACGCAAATTAAAAACTATCTACCTTCAGCTGTTGTATCGCTGCAGAATTTTACGAAACATTCGCGAAGCTACCAGTTAAGGTAAATGTCCCAATTAGCGACCCAGTCCCAATTATTGACACTTTATCCTTTATATTTAAATATGATTTTTTTTCGGTTCGAAACGGACGTTAAAAGTATTGAATTCGATTGGTGAATATTTAAAGTATCTTGCTGATGGCTTCGCTAATATATATCATAACATATAATTAAGTAATTAATAAATATTTTCACGTGTGTCAGCTACAAAACCATGAAAAAGTAGTTTCTTGTTACCGAACTTAAGAGCGGCCAAATTTTAGGTATTAAGTATTTCTTGCATGCTTATATTTATGTAAGAAAAATATATTCAAATAAGTTAAAAAATAATTGTAAATTTACTATTTAAAAAATCTAAAATTTAAAAAAAATCAAATTTAATAAAAAATCACCGAATTTTTTATTAAATTCATAATAATTATGGGGGTCAATAATCGGTACTCGTAAAATGTATGAATTCCTATTATTGACACGAGATGCCATGTCAAGTTTCCATCTTACGTATTTGTCAGTTCTGAAATTCGTTAAAGCCTATCACGATTGAAAAGCCTATCTTCCCTTGGAAATCTCCACGAGTAATATTTCTAAACTCTACGAACTAAACGTGCAACTTTGTAATGAAGAATTCCTTGACCACAGCCACAAGGACCTAGTTTCGAAAGTAGTACGATCGATGAGGTTTCGATGGGATTCTCTGGAAAAATAGATCGGACGCGACTTCGAAACCGTGGCGTTAAATTAAGGATGGGGGTGAGAGGGGGTTGGCGAATTTCCGTAACAGACGAAATAAGGTGAATGTCAGAGGTCGAGATCGATAGATTAACGCGGCGTGTACGGTTATCGACGAAGGGCCACGAATTTCTCAGGGAAGCATTCGGGAACGGTCGAGCGTAAGTGGACTCGAGGGGAAACGGGCACGAACGGGGAATTTGGTCTGGCTCTGCACCTCATAAATTTGAGTTATTCTCTCGGCCCTCCCCTTTCCTTTTCTCTGTTTCCGTTCTGACTTCGACGAGGCGCCCTTAAGGATTCTCGAGGATGTGAGTTATCGCCTCCGGTCGGGGCATTTCTTCTCTGTGCTCGCTGCGAGGACCGTGAACGTTTCCAGGAGAAAAATATTAGCAATGATACGCCTCATATTTTACCTAGCGGCTTTCCGGACGGCGACGTCCCCGTATTATCGGTTCATGAACGTCGTTCCCGCGGAAGACGAATATTACGCGCCCCCCTGTAATAAGGATAAATGAAATCACCGTGAGATTTCGTTTCAATTCGGCTGCCCACATGGGCTGTGTTTGCAGAAATGTGGGCGAAGGTTGGGTTAGGTTTTGGGAATGTAACGAGAGGAGTCTCTATAGTGTTTGGATTTTGAGCAACTGATGCTAATAAATAGACTATTTTACTTGTACGCTTTGCGTCTGGCTAGAATCTGCCACTACCACCTGCTGCTTCAAAGGCGACGCGAGGGATAGCCACTTCGATTCGTGCTTCAGAAGTATTGAGCTCTAGTTGAAGTTTCCGATATAGGTAATGTGGAAGAAATGTAAAAATTTGTTCACAAAGAACGTACTTGAATATATTTAAAGTCGCAAAATTACTAGATACATTTTGAAGAAATAATAAAGTAGAACCTTCTGAACATTACAACCACGTCTCAATTCATATCAGAATATATTTGATAATAGTGGATAAGAATTATTTTCACGACTATCCAGAGAGTCTGAAGAATCTCGCGACAGCGTAACGAGCATAACAGTATTCTACAGCTCTGCAACCTTTGAAATAAAGTTTCCGGAGTACGAAGTACAAGAAGGCGAGACCTTTAGTAAAATATCACTTAATTATCATTAGTGGTGCAAACAATGGACTAATGGAAGTTCTGTAACTCGTTTATCGAAGGCAGGACGAGTGCAGCCGTCGTCGCATCGTTATCGCAAAAATGTCTAAGGAAGAAGAATAAGTTGGTCCTCCGCGGATACATATATACACCGAATACAGTTTCATTCTGAAATATGTCGCAGCTGTCACGTGTTCGACGAACCGGGTGATTCCATGTGAGGCGCACATTTAAATATGAAAGAGGGTTCCTTGGAAATTTAGAACCCATTCCCCGAAGCATGACGCCCCCTGGAAACGAAATGTTCCGCGAAATATTGGTCAATGGAAATCGCGAGCACGCTAAAAATATTACATAGCACAGAGAACGTATCCACACTCGCTTGCACTCACACTCTTCCCAGTAAAATATTCACGACTCCACAGATTCCTCGACGTATATTAAATTAAAAATTGCGCACCTGCCCAAAAATACTTCTATGTTTCGAAAAGTGTACCGACATTCGCGCGCGTAACCGAAAACGCCAGAAATTCCTACCCATAGTAATCCTCAAATTCTCTGCTCGAAAAACTATTCAGAACACAAATATCCTGCCAGCCTCCTTAATAGGAAGTTGCTGCAATCAGTTTGTACGCGAGAAGGGGTGAATCGGCTCGTTGGAGCCTATTAAGGGCTGCAGAGGGCCCTCGAGGAAGGTGAATCGCCGCGAGACGAAAGTTTCGCCGAGTGGCGAGGCGAACAAACGGCTGGGAAAGCATTACGAGGTTAGAAGCGTAAGAAGCTGCTCGGCCAGGATACCGATTGGAAGACAAACAAACAGTCTGACCGCCGAAGAAGCAAGCTGAAGACATTCTCCGCTCCCTTTGCCGGGAGCGCGGGCAAGTTAGGTCGGCCCGCGCCGTTCGCGCACTGGGAACTTTCGCAATCTTTTTAATTGTATTGCCGCGAGAGAGCCGGTGATAGAAAAGTTTCCCTGCCTGGTCGGTATATTTCTCCACTCACCTTATTGCCGCCCCCTTAACCCGCTCGCCCGGGCCAGAGCCAGCTTTGCTCACCACTTCTCGTATTCCTATTCGCGCGGGCCCGGTCGAAGGGAAACTGGGATGCACGGGTGGAAGAGTATCCCGGTAATCGTCTAAATACGCCAGCCAAGTGGAATTCGATTTTCCGGCAAGATTCCTCCGGCTACGATTCATGCATGCTCTCATTACGTGTCCCCGCTGCGCCTCGTTGTTTGCACTTGCCAGAGGCCGCGAGTCCCTCCCTTCCTCGAGTGCTTTATGAAGATTTTTATTACCGCATGAGCTTCGTTAACGTCAAGTAGCAGGCCGCGGAACGTGTCGCCGCGCTACTCGCTCTTGTCGCCGGCACAAGGGCGACATAGACAAGGGAGAACGGGACTGGAGAATCCAATCTCGCGGGACACCAAGTACGCCCGCTGTTTTATAGGGCGAGTATCTTGAGGGTAGGGTGGGCTGGTGTTTTTTTTCAAGATGGCGGGCGACAGATGCCTCCCCCATTCAACGGATCCCGTCTCCGCGGTCCTCTCTTTCTTTCGCGCCGGCTTATCATCTTTCACGTTCTCGCGGGCTCTCGGTAACGAACCTCAAAATTGGTTTAGCCGCTTCTATTCAGCCGGACGCTGCGGGGAGCTGGCCCCGCGCACGCCCTCGTAATTGCACAGAGGTTCTGTTAATTGAATCGTGGCCATTCAGGGGACCCGTTGTCGTTCGGGCTTAAAGCGCGTTTTGTATTGTACAGTACATTGGATCAACCGCGGAACCAAATTTAGCATTCTCATGGCCGAAGTCGGATTAAAATGCTTCTAACGAGAAGTACCTGCTTCTTTTCGTTTAGATTTATAACCGTAGCTTTGAGGAGTCGTGCGCCTTTTCAGGAGGAAGTTTAATTGGTGCCCGTGCTGCCGCGGGAACTCTCAGCGGAAGGCTGGCGACGTGAGAGTCGAACGGACTCGTGGAATTTTTATGGAAATTGCTAAACCATCGTTCTTCTTGATTTCAATATACAAGTATTTGTTAGAGACTAATCCTATGAGATATTCTTCGATATCTAAGCCGTAACGTTGCGATTTCAATGATGAATTTCTCTGTAATGACCGAAGTGATCCGATAGGAATCGTAAGAAGGTGCGCCCCCCGATAAACACGCAGAGGGACGGACGAGAAACGAAATGCGGGGTGGTTTTTCGAGTGGGTTACTACGCCTTCGGCGATACATCATGTGGCAATTATAGCGTCAGCCCTGGCGACATTTCGTCCCTTACGCGTTCGCTTTTCTGCGACACGGTTCTCCCCCATCAAGCAAGCATCACCCTCCTGCTGCCAATTCTGTCGCCCAATTTATCCGCTCGTGAAAATCTCGTGCCCCAGGCGCGATTTCATAGGGAATTCGCGCTCGCCTGCGAACCAGGGCGTCGGCAACCCGAGGGTTATTCGTTCCCGCTATTGACAAGCGATTATATTTATGATCAATTACGCGATCCAAGGATTATCTCGAATTTGGCGAAGGAATCTCCTATTACTTACTACCCCAATATTTGCTTTCGCGATTACGTCTCATAACACTTTCAAATCCCCGAGATTTCGCTGCAAACGCTGACTAAACTAACATCCTCCCCCCCCCCCCTGCAGCTTAAGCACAATCGTTATCGTTAACAAAACTCATCCCCATCTGCAAACCCTGAAGATTATCAAGTTCCCATACACGCGCCTCGCGTTCCCTCGCGTTAAACAACTTCTTAGCCATTCCTTAGCGAACCGTTTCCAAGTAATTAGAAACAACTACTTCGAACTACGTCCCTCCCCGAATCCGCCAGGCGGTGAACCCTCGCCGCGAAAATTCCCCGCGACGCCGTTCGGGACAATAAAGACGCAGTCGAACGAATCAGCGGCAACGTCGTCGTTAATTCAGTTTACGCCCCCGCGTTGCGGTGACGAACGTGCCCCCGAGTCTTTGCGAAGCCCTGCAATCTCCGAAAGTTTCGCCCGTGAGTTTAGCCGCGGTAGGAGGCCGGGAACGCGAGGGGACGGAGGACGAAGGGCCGCGAGGCGGCGGGCGCCGTTTCTACCCTCCTCGCGGTAACAGCTATCCTAGCAACACCTGTATCTCGTCGACACCTGTAGCACAACGATCCTCTCCCTCTCTGCCCCCTTTCCCCCCCCCCCAACCCCCTTCGCGCTGACGAGGGTTGAAGCGAGGCCGCGCTGCCGCGAAAGGGGCGAGCGAGCCGCGAAAGGCGTCGCCTACGGTGGGGGCGAGAGGGAGGGAATATAATAAATTGCGACCACGAGCGGAGAAACAACAGGATAATGGGAGAATCGGAGGATTATACAGTATACCGAGGGCGACGCGAAAAGCCCCATTCTTATACCTTTTCCGATCTCATATTCTTTATAGCCGCGCGTTATACGTGCAATCTCTTCTCGCCCCTCTTCCCATTCGCCGCGGCGCTTCTATGGATTTCCGCCTCGAGGCGGCGGGCGAAACTTACGCGAAGTCGGTGAACGGGTAACGTTCGCGCGGCGACGTGCAACAAGATCGAGGAGGGATGGCGAAGGACTCGTTGATCAGTGTTTAAAAGTAATTAGACGCGACGACGGTGGAGAATCTTGTCTCGGGATAATACGTGACGAGGGATGCAAGCTTCGCGCGGATTTATTTCGGATGAATTAATGGAGATGGGAACATAATAAATACATTCGCCAGCCAATATGTTACGGTGCCTCTACGAGCTGTAGTGACTTAGGTGTGAGGTTATTCAGCGGAGTCTTAACCGATATTCTGCAGGGTATGGGCCGCTAAACGTGACACACTACTACCTCTTGCAGGAATGTGTTTAGGGAGGATCAGGGCAAAACCGGGGCCCTATAGATTCAGTGTTACAACTTCGAGTTTAATAAAATAAAACAGAAATTGAAGATTCTGTTTATCGTTATTAAAAGACACCAATTAAGCTGTGCTACTGGCTATTAAAAATTGTCTCATTGTCAGCACATATTAAATACAAATTCATTTCAGTAAGGTACATGTACTGCATTAGAACAGTAGCAATATAAATTATTTTATAATAGTATCTTATTTTACCCTTTAGGGCCCAGGTTTTGTACTGGTCTTCCCTAAACACAGTCCTGCAAGGGGTAGTAGGAGGGGCACGTTTAGCGGCCCGTACCCAGCAGGGTATCGGTTAAGACTAGGGACTGCAATATTGGTAAACCGATTTACCGTGACAAATACCCTAAAATTTTTACCGGTAATTCGCCAAATTTTTACCGGTATTTCGATAAATTACATATAGCAATATAGCGCATATAGGTAGCGATCAGGAGACCAAAGTTTAGGCGAATTAGGTCTGTTTTTGCGTGCTTATTTAATAAAAAGAATTGTTAAATAAAAAATATTTAATTATGTATGTAAGTTAAGATTCTTTTCATTGTTTTCGTGGTGACGATCCATATTAATAAGTATCGTCAATAGTTATACAAATATATCTATTTTGTGTTATATCATTTCATATTTCATGTTCAGAATAGTTTTATTTTCATATATTTCTTATAATGCTCGATTAGAGTAAAAAAAAGTTTTTTTTGTAATGTTTACTCTTATATTCTCAATACATTAAAAAATACCGGTAAACCGGTTTTGATTAAAAATTTTACCGAATTACCGGTAAGTGAAAAATTCGGTAATTTTGCAATCCCTAGTTAAGACCCCGCTGGGTACCTCACACCTAAGGGTACGTTTATGTTGGAGCTGCGATAATAGCGAAGAAAAAGAAATATTTCTTTCTCGGCGCTTTTATCGTTGGTCGTCTATGTACTAAGCGTTGCTCTACTCGCTGCTCCAATGTAAACAGTTCCATTATAAAACAAAATAATGTATTTCGACGCTTCGCTCTTATCGTCGCTCTGATTGTTTATCGCAGCTCCGACATAAACGTACCCTAAGTCGCTATAGCTCGTAGAGGAACTATACGATAGAAAGGAGCGGATAAAGGGAGACGAATCTGTAAATACATTTCTTCTTATCGCACAAAGGATACGAAGTATTTCAACAAGCATCGCAGAGAAAGAGGGAGAGTTCGCAGGGGGGTGCGAGAAAGAGGGGCAGGCAGAAGTTCGTTGGTCGCAGTAACATACGTCGAAAACAGAGCAACAAATCATAACTGGGTATATATACGGCGATACTGGTGACCATTGGCCGTAACGAATAATAGCCGGGCATGGCTGATGTCGAGTATCGAATGCGTCGAGCAATCGAAACGAAGCGCGGCATGGACCGTGAAAGCGGACTTGACCATCCCCCGTGCACAGAGAACAGGCCGGGGGATTGCGATCTCCCTTCTGTGTCCTCCACCCACGTGGAACGCGATTCGATTACGAAACGTTATCCGTATCCTTCTCTATCGGTCGGTAACTATCTCCCGACGCGTTTTCCTCTCGATCTCCCGTCCGATTCTTTTTTCGTCCCATCCCGTGACGCTTCCACTCACCCCCCGCGACATCTTCGAATTAAAATTCATCCCGATCGCTCCTCGATTTACGTTCGACTGCATCACGTCCACCTACGGTTTACATTAGCGTTCCATTCCACGGCGAAGCTTTGTTTCAATCTCCGCTCCGAGGAGTAAGAATTGTTGATATTAAAACGTTACTTACGATACGGCATCCTACGCGGTTCAAACTACCAAACAACAAGTGCTTACCTGCAACAGAGAAGATAAATACAGGTTATTTAATTTGTCTACAACAACATTCAGAAGTACATGGGTTTAATATCATAACAGGAGCCGCCTCGCGCTGCTATATACGTTCCTGTCTAATCGTCAACGTACTTTAAACGCTAAAACCTTCGAGCAGCGTTTAACCACGATCCCCTGCACGTATCGATGCACCGAAATATGCAGATGTTACGCACCACGGGCGCAGGTTATGCAGGGAATAACAGGCATAACCTTCGCCACGTCTGGCGGGAGCGATTTCCCCGCGAACCGGTTAGGTACGTGTCATTCGTTGCATGATTAATCGTTTAATTAGCGGCAGTGTTATGGCAGCATGGTTCCAGTCAGCCCCCTGGCTGTGTTGGCCTGCACTGCAGCCACCGTGTCACCCCCCGAGCATCCCCTTATCCCACGTCGAATACAGTGAGCCACCCTCCCACGCCCCTCCCTCGGATTGGTTGGTTGGCTGGCCTGGACCCAGCTTCGAGAACCGAGCCAACTATTAATCGTGCTACGGCCGTAGTCTCTTCCGGGCCGGACGTTCTCCGAGGAGCGTACGACGACTCCGGGCGGCGAGGATGAATTTAGACAGGAAAGACATCATGCCAAAAACAGGGGTGACGGGTGCGCGATTCCACCGGAGAGCCGAAAGACAGAGGGACGGGGGAGGGGGAGAGACGTACGGGGATTTCGTAGGCCGACCAGCAGCGTGCAGCCGAGTCTAGCTCCAATTAATTAGGATTTATGGTAATGCCGAGATAAAGGGTTTCGTTTAGGAGATTACTGGAATTGCTTCGGGAGGGACGCGAATGAGAATGTTAGGACTGGACGCCAGGGCGGAGCGCGTAATCGCCGCGTGGGGCGGCGAGATTTATGAGCGGGACGATGATGTTTGCTGCGCGGAGCTTTTGAGGAGGGCCACCAGCTTCCATCAGTTTTAAATTTTCATTCCAGCGAACCGGTGTGGCGCGATCGCCGCTGCGAAAGGCGCGCGTGAACCGTAGGAGGATATCCCGGGGCCTAGACTCGGCTCGCGCGTTTGTGGATTGTTTGTAATTCAGTTCCGGGTCGCGGAAACGAAGGCGCACGAAGCGAACGGAGGGATGGTTCCGCGGATGATGAATAGAATCAATTAGAGGGATGATGCATCCGCGTGATCAAACGTGAAATGTTAATAAAAAGTCACCGTATCCCGTTTAACGTCCGCTTTTGAATATCAAATTAGGCGGAGTGCAGTTCCCGCTGCGCGGCGTATTGATAAAGCCAACCGAGACCGGCCTGCGCCGCTCTGCATCAGTGGGTGAGCGAAATAAAACACTAGCTAAACAGCGCGGAAACAGCGCGCGATCCGTAATTCGTGTAAAACAGCGTGTAAAGCGGAAAAAGGCGGACGAGGGGAGCAGACGTCGAGTGCGTGAATCGGCGCTGATTTTTCGCGTACCCCGTCCCGAAATATGCTGCGCACATATTTGAACATTATTAGCACGATGGGGCTGGAAAGGCTGCCGTTCCGAGGCGCATGCGAATTATCGATGAAATACTTGAATTCATTTCGATGGTTGCATTCGTTAATGTCCGAGTGGAACAGTGGCATACGTAACCTTTTAATGGAATTACGCTCGTCGGAATGTACAGGTACGTTTTCATACTCGCCATATTTTAGTTTCGAGGCTGCCCGTTTGAAAAGTCCTGATGTGTTTCACATTGAGTCGCAACCCCCTGCCGCAAAGTCGTCGCGCGATACAGCCACTGTGCGCCGTGAATGCTCGTTGCGAGTTTGGCCTTCAAAGCTTATCGAATTACGTACACGCGTTCAACGGGGCTGCCCTTTGTTCTATTATTGGTTTCTGGTTTGTCAACGAACCCGCGATCGAGTGCCGTCGACATACCGCCTACTTGATTTCGAGCCTTCGACCAGGATTACGCTTTTCGAGTGCAAATTCGTACCGCCAAACCGCTTTCGAATCTTTCCGGCTATGTAACGATTAATTGCGACGACAACTGGCATTCGTTCTACCAATATGTGATGTCTTTTGCGTCGTTTGCATATCAGACCGTTGGATTCATTGACTATCGTTTCCACGGCATTCTTCTGTGTCATCGAAAGTATTGAGACCCGAGGAACGCGATGGCGAGGATTGATTACAAGAATACTGCATCTGAATTATAGATTGCAAAATTATCGGCTTTTTCAATTACCGGTAATTCGGTAAAGTTTTTAATCAAAACCGGTTTACCGGGAATTTGCCGGTATGTTTTTAAGGTATTGAAAATATAAGAGTAAACGTTACAGAAAACTTTTTTTTGAACTCTAATCGAGCATTAAAAAAAATATATGGGAATAAAACTATTCTGGACATAAAATATAAAATGATATAACTATTGGCAATACTTATTAATATGGAAAAGAATCTTAACTTACATACATAATTAAATAAATTTTATTTAACAATTCTTTTTAACGAATAAGCACGCAAACAACATAATTCGTCTAAACTTTAGTCTCCTAACCGCGACCTAATTTTTGTACAAAATAATCCAGCCACGGATAAGGCGCCCTCAGATTCTACACTTGTTGGCCGGGTAGGCATTAAGAAATCATATGCCATGTGTTATTGTTTCTCCTTATTTTTTCTACTCGAAGATACGTTCATATTTTGATGACTTGATTCAGATTTTTAGTTTTCTCTTGGATCAGAGTTGGTTCTTCATGAGATACTTCGGTTTTCGTCTTTATTAGTAATTAAAGTGTTTTTTCACTGATAACATAGTATATGTCGATGGAATTAATGAACGCATATATGCGCTATATTGCTATATGTAATTTATCGAATTACCGGTAAAAATTTGCGAATTACGGGTAAAAATTTTAGGGTATTTCTCGCGATTTATCGAGAAACCGGTAAACCGGTATTGCAACGTCTAATCTGAATGAATTCTGACTGCATCTGCATCTCATGAGCGAGTGACGAGTGATTGAAGAAGGAGTTACTTAGGTACATTATAGTCTGTATTAATAGTCTTCAAAGTTTGACTAGTTACTTACGTAAAAATTATACTGGAGTGTATTTTAATAGGTTACTTGCTAATTATTTGTTTCAACCCATATAACATTCATAAAACTTCGATAACACACCTAGTCCAGCTTCCACGAAACACCCTGTACATTAACGTAACACCTTCAGGACCAAATACTGAGATACAAACCTACCGCCATCAATAATCGATCACCGTTATTGCCCGTTGCACGGCCACAATTAAATCCGCCGCGCGTTCGATTCTAAAACCTCCCTCTCGAGTAAAACTACTGGCAGCGGTTGCCTTGTTAATTTTACATCTCGAAATTCTCCTCGATCCGCGCTGGCGATTCGGTTTATTAATGGGCATTTCGTTAACTGTTATGCCTGGCGTATCGACGGCCCAATGCGCCCTTTCGACTTCCAATAATCGTCGACGCTTTAATCAATGTGTATAAATACAGCTCCCCGCCGAGCATCGATTTTTATCGAGTAAAGAACGACGGGATAACGCTGATGGCTCGATTCGTCGGGTATATCAATAAAGAGGGCTGCTGAATCGGCACCGCCGCAGTTCCTGCGCCCCTCGAAAAATAATGAAATCAAAACGCTCGCGCCCAAGAGAATGTAGCGCGCGACTATTTCCGCGGAATTTTCGCAATTAAAATTTCCGTGGCGCGATTTTTTATGAAAAATCAGCCGGCAGGAAAAATGCAATCACGAATAAGCCATTTTTCACGGCCACGGTGGGTCGGTATTTTTTATTTCGCCGCAAAAACGAACCAGCCCATCCGGCTGGAATTATTTAATAAACCACGAGAAAAGACGAGCCGAAGAATGCAATCTATACAGTTCTGCTCGCCAGCAGCAGCTTGTAATTTGTGCTTCGAAACGTTGGCAATTTCACACAGTCAAATTCACTGGGTCCCCGCAGCTTTTACCCCGAAGGAAGAAGATGGAGAGAAAGGAAAGAATACAGAAGAGAAGAAGACACGCCAATGAAAGACTGTTTTGCGTCCAAGTTAGAGGGGTTGAGAAACGAGCGACGGTTTGTTTGGTGGCAGCCTCGCGGTTTGTCCGACTGGAAATTCAATCGACTTTAAAATTCGTCCGCTGCGGAGGGCAAGGCGGTGGAAGGAAGCGCGATGGAGGGCAGAAAGGGAGCGACGGGGAGATCGGTAGAGAAGCGAAAAGTTTCCCAGCGTGCGATCGATCGTCTGCAGAAAAGGGAGAGGCGGTGGCGGGACTCACTTCGAAAATGCGTGGACCATTTTTCCGTCACGATGACACCGAGCCGTCGATAATAACGAGGAACGGGAGGGGTGGGACACGGCACAATGGCGATTACGATCACCGGGCTCATTGTACGGCGGTATTCCACCCCCGCGAAATCGTTCCATTTTTGTTCGTTGCCCGGTTACACGGCTGGCTATCCTCTTTAACTCTCCGTCCATTCGCGTAATCTTTCTGCTTCTTTCCCCTTGTGAAAGCACTGACCATTCACGCATGCATCCTTCGTTTTTTTCCCCGATAGACGGGGAAGTACTTCCATAGGAGAGCAGAAGAGGATAAGTACCGCGCCGTTAACGAAGACTTTTATCGCGTTCGCTTTAGTTTTAAAAGAAGCTGACGTTGTTACCGATACGCCGTATCGGCTCTTCCATAAAGAGGGACGTACATTGTTAGCCACTGATTGTCACATTAATGGCAGTTAAGTGGCAGCGGATGCTTGTGGAAAATAAAGCTTAGGGGTCGCAGTATGTTGTATCGAATGACGTGCATCACCAATACTCGCTAAGAAAACAGTGCCTAGGAATTAACAGACACGTATTCATCCCACGCCCCTCGCTAACGCGCCCCAAAAACCTTTTCCTCCAAAAATCACCTCGATCCACCTACCCACTGCAAACACATGGTCCGCGCAGGTTCAAAGGCCGTCTGCCAGTCCACAAAACTGAATCCCCCGACTTGTCCCCAACAGTCGGTCTCGCGTCAAAATTGCCGCTCCGATCGATTCGATTGAAACGTTTAATTTAATCGCGGGCCATTACACGCGGCATGCATTCGTCCCCGAACGACACGTCCAATCGCCCGGCCAGCAAGGAATTCCTGTCAGTTAAAAATTCATACTGGAAACTTTTATTCCCCGGTCGGAGCGGCTTTAACCGTCCAGCGGGGATGAAAAAGGAGAAGGAACGGGGAACCGTCCTGTCTGAGGGACGGGGGAAGGAACGGAAAGGCTGACGGACCTAGGCGGCCGCCAGGGGATGCTGGATCCGATAAAATCAACGTGCAGCGATGTATGAGTCCGAACAGGGTAGGGGGTGGGGAGAAAACCTTAGAAGTGTATATTGGCGGACGGCGTACAGCGTCCTTTTATTTACGCCCGCATGAATATGCACCTGGGCGGGTTACCTGCAATTTATGTCAGCGGTACAGGCCGAACTAATTTCGGTAACAACCGCACGGGGTCAGATCGAATGAGCGCGGTTGCCCCCCGGGAATCCTCGATACTGTCCGGCTGGTCCGCAACCGGAAGCGTTTCCAGCGCCGACCCATCCTCCCCCGTTTTTTCCGTCTCGTTTTCTCTCTATTCTTCCAGCGCCGCGTTCGACTTTTTGCCCACGATTTTTTTCGACGCGCCCCCAAACCCCGCGGGCGAGCGGGCCGCGCGGACAGTCCCGAACACCGTCCAATTTTCATATTTTATTGGGCTTTATCGGCGACGATAAAAGTAACGGTCACCCTTAATTATCGCTGCAAGTGGAGCAGATACTAGGCGAGGCACGTTTATCGTTGACGGATTAACCGGTCGACGGTCGCTGAATTTCACAGTTCGTCCCGGTCGTCGTTCGATTACCGCGATTGACGTTTTCGGCCCGCTGCGCGGCAATGGGGGAACGCAATTGCTGAGGAATTATTAGGGGTCGTGGTGGACACTGGTCGTTTCTGATATTTTCAGGGGCATGTTTCATCGTGCGTTCAATGAAACGGAACGAGTTGCGCTCGGCGAGTCACTATGAATTTATCTACATGTCGAATTCTATCTCTTTCGCTTGGCGACTTAGGCCCGCTGCACACGTCCGATTTTTTAACGTGCGGTGCTTTTGCGTTGCTGGAATTACGGTTCAAGCAAAAGGGGTACACGGGCGTCCGTCGACGCAAAGAAATGTGCATCGCCTAATTTAATTTGTAGTACTTCAAACCGCAATTACGTTGCCG
This sequence comes from Andrena cerasifolii, assembly GCF_050908995.1. Taxonomy (NCBI): domain Eukaryota; kingdom Metazoa; phylum Arthropoda; class Insecta; order Hymenoptera; family Andrenidae; genus Andrena; species Andrena cerasifolii. Next base: position 3,841,058 of record NC_135126.1, on the reverse strand, counting down.
TACCATCGACGCACGTTGAAAAATCGGATGTGTGCAGCGGGCTAAAAAAGAGGTATCTACGAAGGATTAACCCTTAACTGGTATCCTGGGGTCAGTCATGACCCCAAGCACGCAAGGTTCGATGCAAAATATTTGGTTGTCTAAGTTTGTAAACTGAATTTCTAATTAATTTGATCAAAATAGTTTAACTTTCTACGTATCTATTATTTTATACATTACCTACGAACAAAATAGGTATTCATAGAGGTTGATCTAATGTCGACTTTACAAATTTCTGTGTCCTTTTTTATTTGGGGTCTGCCACGACCCCAAGATAACAGTTACGTTTGAAAAAACAGTATACCAGTTAAGGGTTAAATCGCTTTTACAATGTAAGAGAAAAGAGTGTGTCGTGAAGTCTACAGGATGACAGTCTCGCCTATGTGAAGTTACTTTCTGAAAAGGGGTCACTAACTTCTTCCCTGCATGCAAATGAATATCAAATCATCAATATCGAAGTTTAAACCCTGGCCAAGCTTAGAGCATGTAAACATGGAGGAAGCATGCAATGGGCGAAAATGTAGACAGCGGTAGAAAGAGAAAGATGTACATTGGGGACACCCTCTCTCTTTCGTACATCAAAATAAAAATACTGCCGCCCCTGGCGCTAGAAACAGAGAGGGTGTCCCCAATGTATATGTTTCTCTTTCTAACGCCGTCTACATTTTCGCCTATTGCGTGCTTCCTTCATGTTTAAATACTCTAAGCTTGGCCAGGGTTTAAACTTCGATATTGATGATTTGATATTCATTTGCATGCAGGGAAGAAGTTAGTGACCCCTTTTCAGAAAGTAAATTCACACAGGCGAGACTATCATCCTGTAGACTTCATGACACACTCTTTTCTCTTACATTGTAACAGCGATTTAATCCTTCGTTGATATCTCATTTTTCAATCTACTTTTACATGCTGGGTGGCGCACACTCTAATCACTTTTGAATGACTGCCATTTTTATCTAAAGGTTAATAAAGGTCTAAAGATCTCAATTTCAAGGTCTCTAGAATGTATTCCAATGGTTTTTTAATTGAAATTTTATCACAGTTTTTGTAAAAAAAATCTAGATTACCACATGTCGAGAAAAATCGAAGAAAATTTTCAAAAAATTGTAACTTTCACAGATTTCAATATTCGAATATTCAATATTTTGAGGAAAAAAGTAGTTTGTAAGTCGGCTTTGGAAAAAAAGGTGCCTACTTATTTTGCATATATGTAGAAGATAGGCTTTTTCGGTAATTGGAAAAACAGAGATATTCCATAAAGTTTCCCTCCTGAAACAAACCCAGCCATCGTATCTGTAAAGAACGAATCTAATACTGTTTCTGCCTATCAATCAATTCCTTTCCCCGAAGTTAAGTGCCCTGAAAGAGTAAATCCCAATTCCCTGTATTCCGTAAATTCTTTCCGATGAAACTCTATTTTCCGACACAATAGACGCTGCTTTCCTCCCCGGAAATGATTCGAAACAGTTGAACAAACCTCGCGTATTAGCATTTTAAACCAAGCGGCGAAAAGCACCTCGGGGGGGTGGTCTTCGTAATAACAATCCTTTCGCTTACAACAGTTTTGCGCGCCATTTACGAAGCGCCGCAGTATCTAACCAAGACCTTCCTATTCTCCAGCGGAATTTTAATAAGACTTTCGATGGTTTAATATCGCGGCCGCCTTAAAACCCTGCTAAAACCAAAGACGGAGACTCGAGGGAGCTTAATGGGAACAACACCGGCTACTTGCAGATCTCTGAACGCCGGTGGTGTAATGAATGCAGAGCTCCTGGATGCTGAGGTGAGTTACAGTCCACGTAGTCGATACTCGTAATTACCGCGAATGGGAGGAAGAGCCGGTCGGGATGCTATTTCGATAAGCTATTTCGGCCGCTTAAGGCGATCCAATTTTAAGTTGCACGGAATGTGAAATGCAGCAGCTGGCGCGAGGAACGCGCAGTCAGCGCGAGCCAAGTGCCACTGGCACTGATTCTCTTCTCTGAACCGCACTTTGGAACTTGATAAACTCGCGGCTCGATTATTGCGGCCATGCTTGTGATGAAGATCGATGCGCCGCGCGGCCGAAACGCCGCTCTTGTTGCACAATCCTCGGGATTAACTGGCATTTACTTGGTTTAAGTCAGGCGAATGTTCGCTGCCCGCCGCGAGAATGCGAAACAGACAGGCGCTTGCTTGTAGGAGGATCGATCGGGGAACGAACGCACGATTATTTATAACTTGTGCAGTGGACGCGGTGGTTGTTTCAAGAAGCCGCGAGTTTGGCTAATTCTTGCGGCGATATCCGTTGGGAGTCTGCTCAACCGCGCAAGAAACCATGAAGATTTCCAGTGTGCCTATTATATTTTACGGAATTTAAAACACCCCAAGTTTCCGCGCTACTTGCACCGTGATTTCCCTACATTTTCCACGCTAATCTTCTTTCTGCGCGACGGCACGGACTCACTAATTATTTTATTTACCCGGCGACTGTGGAAAAATTTTGATTAAATTCTCACGCGCATCGTCCTCGTGTAATTACGCTGTTTCCAGATGCAATTATTGGATACTTTCGTTCACGGTGTGCACGGTTTGCGCAACAATGATATCGACCTCTCGGGGAGAGTGCACACCGCTTGAAATTTAATTACAAGATTACGCTCTAGAGGCTCCGTGAGTTATCGCGGTGAAAAAGGCTTAATAAAAACGCATGAATATACGAGAGCTTTTTCCGCGACGCTAATGTGGACAGCCCCTGTAACAAAAAACGCGGAGGAACCCTGCTACTCGACCGTCGTTTCGACTGTACGCACGGGGCAAGAACGTTGGGAATGAATTGCGAGTAAATTCCGAAGTTCGATGGGGAAAAAGAATGAAATTAATATGTATGAATGTTCTGCAAAGCTCTCTGATGCTCTTTGCAGCGCAGTCGAGACAAAGCTGTCAGGCTAAACGACGAATCGCTTCCGTTTATTTCGGACGTTAATTCTAAGCGATGATCCTACTCTAATGTTTTTTTTTCCGCCGAGATCCCCTCGCGCTCTTGATGGTCCATTGGTGGAACAACATTGTAATCGGTTTGCTCCTCCCGTGCCTGGTAAACGGTTCGGCGTAACGACGGGTAACTTTGTTTAAAAAATTTAACCCCTCGGTTGGCGAGTGGAATAAGTTAATTGCGAGTGATCTCGATACAGGGTGAAAATCGCTGCTTCAGTGGATTTAATGGCAAAACGAGGAAAGCCAAGGGCGAAAATGACGATAATAAAAGTAACTTCGTTAAAACTAATTTAACTAGAAAGTTGGGAATAGTACGTTCTTTTGTTAGCTTCATTTTTTTTCTTTTTTTTTTTTTTTTTGTTTCGAGGGAACGCGAGAACTAAGACGAACTTTATATAGCGGGGGGAAAAAAATGGGGCTCGGACTCTCGTTTTAATTTCGCCGACCAAGTTCTCCTTTACTTTGAGAACCAATAAAGCTAAAGTTATAGATTAATAATGAAGAAACTTTTTCTTCTGTGCAATCTAAAATTGTCAATTATCGGGCGAGAATGAATTACCGTTATTTCTCACTCTCCCGCGAAACTTCGCCGTGTGAATTTAACGAGCGAATCTTCGCGTAACAAGTCCCCCGAGTCTGAATAAAGTGCGCATTCTCAAGCAGAAGTTACAAAATAAACTGCCCGGGCCTTAGAAACTAAACACTGGGCAAACTTTGCGCGGCTGAACTCGAGGCCAATAAGAAGCACTTGCAAACCCAATTTCAAAATAATTCAAACGCTGCTGAAGAAGTAAAAACTATCGTCGCTCTAATCCCTTTGTCATTACCGTTAATTTAACGTTCCCATTGTGTTCTGAGCACACAAAGCAGAGCAAGACTCCAAAATGTAGGAGGGAAGGTTCTGCGATACCTTAAACATTAAACTCTGAAGATCCTTCATGTATAAGCTCCAAATTCCAAGAATAGGTCACACAAGGGAGCAAGAACGGGGAGTTCTCTAAGCTCCCAGTGATCTTTCTTGCAACTGCACTTCCCCGACCTTATCCCCGAGCTAGATATACGCAAAGGTATTTCGACCGACAAAAGATGCCCCCCGGTTATCGTCGACGCTGCGTTCGCAGGTTGGCTCGTTAAGTAAGCGACCTTCCGAAGGGGAAGAGCGGTGGAAAGACACGTAGGGCGGCATTCGATGGGTATCGCGGAGCCGCAAAGTGTCCTAAAATATCACATGGACGGTGGGTAGGTGGGGCGGTCAGAGGCCAAGAATTAATAGCCAACGACACAAATTGGACGGGGGGCCCTGCAGCGCCGCGGAACGACTACATGATTACGGGTTAATCAGAATTAATTAAGTGCCATGGCATGCGCGTCACTACTTCGTTACTGTGACGCGTCAAGTGGCGAGCCGCGCTCCCTACGGTCCCTCCGTCGGCTTAGTGTGTGATCCTAATGAATGATATGCGCGTGCATGCTTCCGCTGCGAGGCTTCCGAGGGTTTAGCCGTGAGTAAGTCTCCTGAGGGGGGGAAAGGTGGAATAAATGAGACGGAAGGGATGAACGCGAAGGGAACGATTTTCCACCTTTCGGCGGATACGTGCACGACCTGTCGCTTGACGCAGCGGCCACACTGATTACTGACGCATAAAGGGCCGGGGACAACTTTCCTCGCCTTCGGTTCTCTTCGGCTGCGAGCAGCAGGCTGTGATACATAGCAGTGCAGCGGGCGGTAATAATTGATACATCGATGATGGCAGTTTTATACGTTCCGAAGATAATGTTTTCTTCGATCACCCCTGTTCTTGTTTATGGTTTAGAGGTAGATTAAACATTAAGCACTCGATCAATGGAGGAAGACACTTGTTAGACAGTTGTTAGGGACGCGTGAACTTGAGACCAGTTGGAGCAGGCATTATTAATACCCGTTTCAATTCGTGACCTGTTTCAGAAACAATCTTTCTAATACTTCCCCCAAAGTGTCTAGAGCAGTAGATCTGGGGTAGAGAACGGGGGACCCTTGTTCCTGAAACTTCTCCCATCAGCCAAGTCGATTCCTTCTCCAACCCGATAGTATATCTACGAATTTCCCAACAAGCTTCTGCCAGAGTTCCACGGGACAGAAATACCCGAGCGTCCCCCGCCGTGGTATCGCGCTTTTATCGCGTGCCAAGTCTGCCGGGGCCGATCGCGACGCAGCTCTTCTCCAGCGACGAGAGATCTCCCTACCCCGTGCCTACCGCGAGCCGCGTTCATCGCAATGGCAACCGGGGCTCCTGGCGGCATAAGCAGGAACAAGTAACGAGTGCTCGTTGCCGTGGAACTCTTCATTAGACGACTCCAAAATTGACTTCGCTGTTCTCCACTCGAGAAACTGCTCGAGCACCAATAGCGCGCGTGTATATCGGCATGCGCGCGGGTCTCGAACCCGGGATTTCCACCAAGACCGGCGGATTATGGGATTCGAATCGAGTCTTCCCGGGTCAAGGGTCCCCTCGAGCTTGAAACTGCGCCTCGCATCCGCTCGGAACGGGCGAGAAAGCGGGGGCGAACGGTCGCCCAAGTGCGATTACAATGAGAAGAAGATACGGAACTCGCGCGGCAGGGGGATGACGGTGATCGGTGGGGGGGGCTGAATAGATGGAAAGGAAACGAGCGTAGAAACGAAAGAACGGACGAAGTCTCGAAAAGAACTCTAATCCCAGGTCGCTCATTGGCCGGGGGCCAACTTGAGCACGTACAGGCCGCGCATCGTGGACGCTGCGGCGTGGATGAGTGCCCCGACGCTGCCTAACAATGCCGTCGAAAGGTGTCTAATTAAATAAGACGTACGGAAATACGCGGATCTCGTGGCTAACAAGCCGTCCCCGTAAGTGCGCGCCGTCGTTGACTTTGTTGGTGCTGTTGCTCTTGTCGCCGGGTCAACCGAGAAGAACCGGCTAGAGAGCTATCCACGCGGACGCCAGATGCTTCGTGTAATTGTAGTGCTACGGTTACACAGAGTGGATCTTCGCGGCTCGGAGGACACGGAGCAAGATGAAGCTTGCAACCTCTTTATCGCCGCCTTTCCCTTCTTTCGTTTGTCGCGCCAGGGAGGATGCGCTCAGAGTCCACCGAGGGTCGGGCAACGAGTCGCGGCTTTGAACGAGGGCGAGATGTGTGTCATGATTCTTTAAACTTGCTCACGGTGTTCCATTGTTCGGAAATGGAGGCATCGAGATGCCGAGCCCGATGTGCAACGATATTGATCCGGACGTTTGTTAGGTAGCTTCGGTAGTACAATGATTTAATAAAGGGACACCGAAATTCTTCTGACGAATGAGTGTGATTATTATTATTAGTAAATTAACGGGAGAACCCTTTAGATACAAAGTATAGAGCAAATTAGTGCAAAGATAAAGTAAATATAACAAAAACATAAAATAGCATAAAATGAAATGTAAAGCAATAAAATAAAATAAAGTGAGATAAAATAAATAAAAACAAACAAAACAGTCTGAGCCCTAAGACCTAATCACAGCACCAAAGGTGCTTAAATTAATTTAAATTGAATTAAATTACTGAGGTAACAGTCTCCTAAGCAATTGGTTCCTGAACGAAGCGAAGGAGACAGCGAACACGTCTATGTCAGCGGGGCACTGGTTCATCTCATCCATAGCACGATTTAAGGGATCGACAGTATAGTGATAATATTCAGGGACACCCGATACAAAAAGAGCTCTCGGACGCAATAACCGTTGTGGGGCTCGGAGACGAATCAGTGCGACTAAATCCTGGCAATTAATCTGGCCATGGATTACTTTATACAAAAATAATAGGCCAGAACAGATACGGCGGTGACTGAATTTAGCAAGCCTCATCATTCGCAAAGCTGGACTGTAATCATGGTCAGCAAACCGCATGGGGCTACCAATAGCTCTCATAGCAAATCTAAGAAACTTATGCTGGACCCTTTCAATTAAGCAGACATAATGCTTATGTTTTGGGCTCCAGACAACCGACGCGTATTCTACTAATGGCCTTACCAAAGCAACGTACAACAATTTCAGCGTCCTGATCTGTCTGAAGTGTTTGGCAAACCTGGCGATAAACCCCAGGGTTTTCATCGCCCTACACGTGATGCTGCGATAATGGTTACGAAAGTCCAAACCAGAAGTAAATGTAACCCCAAGGCCAGAGACTTCCGTCACCACAGCCAACGGAGTGTCAGCAAGCTTATACGACGATGGAATGCAAATAGTAGCCCTATGGGTCCTCAATAACATACATTTTCCGGTATTTAGGTGATTGTATAGTGGTAATATTGGTGCTACGTGTTCGCGTCTAGAACGCAGGTTGGTGTTGCGGTAGATTACTACGGGGGTTGCAAACATTTCCCAAAGGGATAAGCTCAGGAACCCGTGCCACGGCGTTTTTAGCATTCGTCCCCTCTGTCGCGAGGATCACAGCATTCACTCTGCTTTTCAGACACACAGCCACGCGCACGCAATCACGCGATTCCCGTGTCCGTCGGAAGCGAGATCATGGTTGCGTGGAAAGCTCGGATCGGCCGGAACGAGGGAACCGTTTAAGCGTGTCATCGTTGCGTGCCTCGCGCGAAATTAACGATACCTATCGGCACGTCAGTGGGAATGAGTTACGCGTTAAAGTACCGCGAGCCGAAGCTGGAATAAAACTCCAAGCGGATTCCCTTTGAGAAATTTGAGCGAAGGACACGCCCGTGATCAAAGACGAATCGAAGCTGGCGCGTCCTTCCGAATCAGTCCCGTGAAAAATCTATTAGTGGCGGAAGTGTGGCGTGTCCTCGAGGAATGCCCGGCGTGTCGATGAGGGAAAATAGAACGCGAAAAGATGACGCTTAAGCCGAGGGTAGGGGGGGGGGAGGGAAGAAGTTGATGCGATAAAAGGGAGAACTAGGCGGATGCCAGTCCCGAGGGGATAGAGAGAACTTTTGAGGAGGCAGTCACCGATTCCTAAAATCCCGCCGTTGAAACGACGACCATGCTACGGCCACTTGCTTCCATCTAATTCCGCAAAGTGACGTCTAAGCCTGCTATATGCAGGACGAAAGCCGAAACTCGACACTGGCTGAATAATGCGAAGATGTAGAGCGGGGAATCGCGGGCAGGGGCGAGGATCGAAGAACGCGGTCTGTCATTTGGATTACTTAAACGGTCTATCGCGAAGATCGATGATAATACCTCGCCAACATCGTTGACCCCCTTCGATATTTCCATTGGGACCCTCGAGGGGAATGAAATTCAGTTCTCCAGGAGATGCTACCTGGAACTCCCGCTGGATTACTCCTTCCCCGGGTATGATTTAATACTTTCATTCCAGTTGTGATCAGTGCGACGATTTTAAATAAAAACTACCCCCCCTCGACTTTCGTATCAATCCTGCTCACCAACGAGCTCAGCAATAGACTAATATCGAATGAACGAAATACGATAGTTTCAATTTGCAATATTTGCATGGTTCACAATGTCGCGCAACTGTTCGCGTTGCTATCGCCCCCGAAAATCGTCGAAATCACCCGCGACCCCGGGAAAGCCATCAGAGCACAGAATGCAGGACTCGTTCTTCGATTCCAATTTCCCCCAGTTTCGCATCGAAACCTTCCCAGGCGGACGGGGGGGAAAAAAAAACCGATTCGAAACGCTGGTCGGGGACCGTTTCGTATGCATGGCGTTTTGGGAAAAATTTAAGCCCGCTACGTGAACCGAATCGATCGGGGGGTTGCACAGCCGGCCATCGCGTAACCGGCCCTCGCTGTCATCGTCGCGGCGAAAAATGAAACGCGGAAGGAATCCAAACACCGAGCGGAAGGATGTTTCGGGCAAACACCGCGGCGGCGAGCCGCGCCCGCAATCTCGACGACGCGAGGGTGGAAGAGTGCCTCCTTCGGCGCGGCAGGGCACCGAGGAGAGCTGCGGCGGCACCGCTGAAGGCCTTCAAACGAAACTGTCCCCGGCGGCGGCGGATTCCTTCGCGCCATACCGAAATTCCACGCATCCGGTAAATACGCTGAAGGCGTCGCAGCGGAATTCAATCATTATGCAGGCCAGCATCCCGCGGTCCGTGCGCGCCGCTTTACTTGCCGCCTAGCGAGCCGCATGGCATTGTTGGTCAGCTCGTAATACAAGTTCCTTGGAGCTGATCCTGCGGGATATTCCTGTCGTCGTCGTTCCGACGGCGACCATGCCCAACGGCCCTCGTGAACTTCGCCTGGCATTCACCCCCCTGGCCGCTCGAGCAGCGTGAAGTAATAGAAAAATGTGAATGCGCTGTTTCCTTACACCTGTACACATTCTGTGCTCTTTTGCTTCCAACGTTTGCCCTGCGATTCCTGCTATTTTTTCAGTGAATCTTCTTACGTCATTTGAATTCGAATACATGCTATTAGCAGGTGAGATAATACGACGCGGTATTCTATTTTAAGGAAGCATGCTGTCGATAGCTATGCAAAATTTAGAGCGGAAAAATAGCGTCGTTCGAGAAGGTGCCTCCGAATGAAATTTACGGTAGCTGGCAGCCGGGTTCCACAGCCACCTAGGAACGCGGCCGTGATTAACGCGTGCTTCCATTCTCAGCCGGGCTGTGTTCCAGCATCGACTATAAACCGCGGTTTACAGTAAATCCAGCACGCGTTGCTGCCAGCAGCCTGCCGAGTGCCGCTATAACGCGCTTACATTAAGGCAGAGTAAACCGCCCGTTACCGGGACCTGGCGGTAGGTTTTATTCTTCTGCCCCGGGTTTCTTCTTTTCTTTCAGCCCCTCGTTTCGCCGCCCTCGGTATTAGAATGTCTACGAATCCTGCAGGCCGTGGAGCAAGCGGCCTTAGAAACTACGCTAACCCAGATCCCGCTCCTGCCCCGCGAGCGCGCTTGGAATTCACTTTTACGCCGCAGTAAATGAGGCGCTTCCCCGTCCGATCGCTGCGTTCACGGCAAATGAGACGGGAGAACGTCGGATGATCGAAGACAGAGGTTTACGAGCTGAATTGGAGATTATTTTACGTTATAGGTGGGAACAGGTTGCAGCGGTCGTTAGGAAGCAGAGGGCGGTCCGGGGGCGTCGGCGTTATTAGCTGCAACTGGCGCAACCTCGAGTCTTCGATAGCTAATACTTGCGCGGGCCAGCTGGTTTTGTGTAGTCAAAGTTAATTCGGTGTACAAAGTGTAGACAATTCTATCGTTTCAAATTCCTCTGGCACGTAACAACAATCTCCAGTGCTTCCAAAGCACAGAATCGTCCAATCTAGAAATTGTTAAAGTGACCAGTAGCATTGAATTTAAGAAGCTGCTGCAGCAGGAAAGAAGAATCCTAAGTAGTTAGAAGTACGAGAAACCATCGCAACTCGTAAAACAGTGCTCCCAGAATCGTCCGGGCCCGCTGAATCCGATCGTCAAAGCATTTCAAGGGAAGTTGTTTAACGACACCGTAAAAACCATTTGCTCGAGTCGCGGGAGTGGAATCGACAACGGCCACGGTGCCGCGAAGGACCGTTCAGGCTCTCTCTGGCCAGTCGATATATCTGCTGTCTAGGCCTGGATGTGTACACGGCAGGGTGAAATCGCAGCCCCTGCACCTCTATTGACATTGATGGGGTGACAAGCAACGGCGATGGTCGCCGGCAAGTAGTCCGTCGTCGTTTGGGAACCGAGGCAGGTTGTATTAGTGGCGGTGGTTAAGGGAGGAAATGGAGGGTGTTGCCAAGTCCCGACATGCCTCGCTTCGATTAATCAATGGGAATGGCATTTCGGAGAGGCGCTAGGCAAAGGTGACGCCGAAGGAGGTGACGCGGGCCTCGAAAAGTGACTACTCCTAGACGGATTGAGCGCGCAGAGGAAAACGGAAGATGAGGTCGGGGTGGACACTTTTGATGAATGGTGTCTGCTGGATGGATCCTTGTAGGCTTCCGGTCTGTCGCTTCTATCTCCCCCCCAACCCTTGGGTATTCATATCCCAAAGCGGTGAAACCGCTGAGACATCAAGGAGCTAAGAAGCCACGACGTGAATTATCGCCTTGTCCCTTATACGTCGGCAAACATTAGGATCGGTTTGCTGTAGGCCGAAGGGCGCAGATATAATGCCGTAGGAGGGGTGTGCCCTATTGTTTAGGCATGAAGTGTGTCCGCGGTTAGGAGGGTAAACAACGCGGAGCAGGATCCTCTGCTATCTGTTTCATGAATTAGCGACGAGATTCACGCTTTGGCGTGTTCGCCCTTCAAACGCGTTGAACATCTAATTACCTGAGGAATATCAGTTTTATAAGAGGAAGACTGAGTGGACTGTCAGTTTGCTCACCATTCGAGCAACGAAGGAACCGCCATGCAGCTTTTTGTGCTCATAATTAGCTATAGGACAGCGATTTCCGTTTCCCACCGAAAACCCACGTTCCTTCAACTTGTTGGCTCGCTGTTCAGGGGAGGCAGAAAGATTCTAATTCTTCGTTAATTAATGGAACGACATCAGACGCCACGTAAGAAAGGGAGAAGGGTGTCATGCTTCAAGAGTTTGCTGAAAGGTGTCCTCCATTTATCACTGTCTGGGACAGAAGTAGACGGGAGGAAAATCGATCCCTTACGTGTCATCCTTCTCTCCTTTCCACTCGGTTTCGCTGAAGAAGGGTGAACCGCTTCCGCGTACATAAAGCTCTGACACGTAATGCTCGCCACGAAACTTATTTTATATATATTTTATGATAATTGAGCGCTGGGCGCTCCGACGATTCGACATCGGGCATTCTTCTACGCCAAGGGCACGTACGCGCGTTACCGTCTAAAACTTGGCCTTTCCCGTCTGCTTCTGCCTATCTGGCGACGTATCCTACTTGAATATTCCCGTTTGAATACCGTGTCGTAAACAGGGAAGTTTATACTCCCCGTTGGACTAAGGGGAGGGTAGTTACACGATCAAAAATCTGTTTAAAGTACTTTAGTTCTGTCATAGGAATCATAAGGTTCCGCTGATTAAATCATTATTATATACAGTCACATTTTATGATGAAAAATTTGAGTAATATTTAACAGAGTTCAGCTGAATACTTACAAGTAGACTGAACTAAACACAGTGCTCTAATAGAAAATTAGCGTAGAATCTCTCAAGGAACCCGTGTTACCAATTTCCTTTTCAAGATGATTAATAACTATAATGAAAAATCTCCACGATCTGTAGTATCTAGCTTGTTTTTTGGTGAAATTACTTCAGTACCCATCGACCGCAATATGGTACGTACAATGAACTCCATGCTCCAAGGCTGAGGGAAAGTTCAACCTTCATTCTAGTAAGCGCGCCATAACCAACAGTCGCATTTCTTTCCTGCCCTTCGTCCCGTCGTTGCTTCTACTCGTATTCTTAGACACAAAAAGCTAGCGGGATAAACAGACACGGTATCGAACAAAGTCCCAGGTCCATTTTCCTTGGGACACAACTCACAGTTACGAACTGAGGACCAGATAACCCACGCGTCTCGAGCGAAGAGGAGCGGAGCAAGTAAAAGGGAAACAACGAGGGGTTTTGCATGACTGCAGGAAACAAAAGTGAGGATGCAGGGGGAACGAAAATTGAGCGCGTACAGTCAACCACGCAAGTTTATATTTAATTCAAATTTTGCTAGGTAGAGGCATAGTACTGTTGTTTTTCCATCTTGATTTTTTAAATGCTAAAAATGATTATTTTTTAAATACGCATTGCAGGACCAGTAAAGTGATTGTGCATAATGAAAAAAGTGGAAGATACAGAGCTCGAGAGACGTGTTTCAGTGGTTTCTAATGGGACGGGCAAGTAGTAGCACTCAGTATATGGTCAGACCTGGGTGGACAGTTCACGCTGGGCGCGTGTCTAACTTTCTCTTGAAATCGGATTACAACTGTCCCATCAGTAGACCATTATCATACCGAACACAGTACTGGAACCTTGGTATCACACGCCACACTACCACTTCGACAGAATTTAACTCGGTTACTGATCTTCTCCTTCCGACATTAAATCACCGCTTAATGAAACAGAAATCTCACACCTCGCTTAGTTATAATGACACTCGCCAGCGAGATTCTTATTTCGCACTCTGTATAATGTATTTCACGAAGACCACTGTACAAGCTGGGATGATCGACGGTTTTCGGTATGGCTGCCTGCACGTACACGCACACACCACCGCTTGAAGAAAGTAAAAAGCAAATGGAACGCGAGCCACGCGCTATTGCGAGTTTTCCAACTTTCCTAGGAGTTATCTGGACACCCCGAGTGAGGGTCTTAATTACCGGCCCGTTGGCTAAAGGGGTAGGCGGGGAGGGGAGAGGCACGGGTAGGAGCAGAAGCAGCCTTAAGCAATGGAGGCAGAGAGAACGGGGGTTGGAGGCAACAGGCCCGCTGGTTGGAAAGGATGGAAACTCCCCGGGTGCGAGATAACGTTTTCAATTACCTGCAGGATGTGACGTAGTTATGAGTTAGCTACCTAGAGAGGCAGAGAGAACGACGGGAGAGCTCTAGCTACCCGGCCAACTGCTTCCAGAAGATGATGAGCCAAGATGGGCAGAGCGGGATGGGCGACGAGAGAAGGCGGCGGGGGGAATAGACGTAGATACCTAATACTTGTATAGCGCGTGTCCTCGCGAGATAAACTAAACCCGATTAGAGTGTACAGCGGCCCGAGTTACACACCAGCCTGTGTACCTGCGCTCTTGCCGCAGGACGATCCTGGAGCGTGTTTTTCATCGGCCACTTCTCGAAAACTTTCCTCGTTCCTCGTCGTCTCCAGCGCGATGCCATCCACGGCGAGCGCAAGAAGAACGAGGGTGAAAAAAATGGGAGAGAGGAAGGCACGGGGACCGATCCAATTAGCAAACGACTTTAATGCAACGAAGAGGCGGAAGAAGGGACCTGGTCCCTGATAATCCTTCGAGCTCCATCTCGTTCAGCTTCCCCCGCCCCTGCTCGCCCAGCGCGAGATCCTTCGAATCCCTTCCTGCAGAATCTTCAAGGGTATCGCGAATGAATTTCCGACGGTAATTTTACGGCGACTACCTTCGGATACGTTTTATTCGAGGATAAACGCGTCACTGTACCTGGGATGGAGGGATAATCGCGACGGCTACTGACGATAGCTTCGAAAGTCAAGAATGGTGGAAGGAAAATATCATATTGTCAGGTTAGATGGATATTTTTCTTAGGAAATGTCTGTAGCCGCTTCGAAGGGACCTTTTACTGGTGCCCATATTATCATTCTCAGACCTGAGTTCATTTAATTTCCTGCTCATCGTTTAATATCTTCCCCCACGCTCCGAGCAACGATGATCATTTTTTTCCCCGCTTTATATATGCTCTCAGCGGCAATCAATTTTCATGATCCCTACACGAACAGCAACTTAGTCAGGCCGAAAGGTATACTTTTTCTCAACACGTGCACCCCCATCTTTGGCTGCTGCCACTGACATCGTATTTATCTCCTTAACTGCGCGATTATAGCGTAAAAACTGGCAAGAGAGGAATGCCGGGACACCGCTGGCTGCCGCTCCCATAATGCATTATAATGTATACGATGGGAAGAGTTCAGGCCGTTCATAATAACGCGAACAGAAATGATGCATAGCGAGTGTCCTGGCCGTTGTTATTAATACACTACCGCCAGCCGTATATTCCGGAGCCTATGCACAGAAATGTGCATACAGGATTACGCGCGCAATTAGTAAAATTACAATTGGGCATGTCGCATATTTGAATTCTAGCAAAACCTCTCGATTTTCACAGGACTCTCTACTATAATAATACGATTTTCAAACAACCCTACACGTCATTCGCAGAAGCGACCCCAGAATTTAAACTGCAATCCGCGTTGCACTGTCTGCTACCAATCGATCATCAGCGACAGCTGCAGGCAGCGGTATCCTTTACTTGTGTACCCCAAGAATTGAAGCTGCGATCCTCGACTCACTGTTCAACTATCAGCGCCTAGTGGCCGTGTCATCGAGTCCAGACGACCGAAACTCCTCTAAATCGGAGCTGACGCGAGCTAGCGTCGCCGTTCGAGTTCTCGTTGCCCCGCTCGCATCACCTTAATCAGAGAAAAAGCGACACCGAGCAAAGGAGATACAGCGGCTCAGGCAGAAGGAGGCGGAGAGTGATGTACGAGGGAGCTCTTTTCCGTTTTCCGGGTGCACGAGTTTCGAGTTACGCGAGCGCCAGCAGAAAACTTTGGCCGCCTCTGGCCCGAGGGACTTCGGTTCGCAGGCTTTCGCAATTTATAACCTCCCTAACTGAATCCAGCGTCGCGCGCGGCGTGCTCTTCATTTCAGCCCGCGTGTCTGCCGCTTTTAATCCTGCCGGCGACCTGTAATATTCGTTCGTATTCACCGGCGCGAGACCTTAATCGCTGGAACGGTAACTGGAACACGCGTTATACCCGACTTTTATATTCCCGCTGCCTCTGGGGTCCGCGGCTGTCTTGGAACCCGTTCGCGGCTTTTCGCCCTTTGTTGCCGTTGTAGGTGAAAATATTGTAGGGCGGAGGCACGTAACTTCGAGGGCCGTTTTCACCGAGTTTCGGTAACGCGGTGCTTCGCCGGGAGCTGTCCGGCGAAACTTTCGATGGGAAGCATACATTTGCAAATATTATCGTGAATTGTTGAATGCAGGTAGTCTGAAATTTGTTTCGACGCTCAGGTGTTGCGGAAAATTTGGTATCGCACGCCGCGCGGGGATCTGTAAATTGCTTTGTTACTGGTAACAGCACTGAGAGGAATCCTCGGACAGCCGTAAGCAACATAAACGAATTGAAGAAGTCTACCGAAACACTTCGGCTAATGCTGGAAATCTGCATAGAATACAACTGTAGGCTTTGAACACTCTGAATTGTAGCGTGCTACCATCTTCACCCCTCACTGCTACCCTTTTCCATCCCTCTTTTAACTCTTTCCTTTGACCAGCAATCTTTCTTATCTTCAAATCGACCGAACCAATTTCGGGGTCTCGCCAGCTCGCGTCTCGAAACGCTTGCCCTCCCAACTGATTTGTGTAGTAATGGAATGGGGCAACTCGGCCCGTGGACGGTTCCGACTCGTTACTGGCCATTATTATTGGAGCGCGCAAGTGGCATTGTGGCCTGGTCTTTGTAAATATGCAAGTGGGTGCTTGCATACATGTACTATCTGCACGCGCAACGTGATCAATATGGCGCGAACATTGCGATCACGTTGGACATTCGAGGCGAGGCGAGGCTTCGACCACTGGAACGAACTGCGCTCGATCACGACGGAATTCGTTCACCTTCAAATCACTGCGAATTAGATAAGTGAACACAGCGACGCGATTCGTCAGCGCCGGGTCCACCATTCCGAGTGTATTGGAACGTTAATGCATAACAATTATTCTGTTATACTTCCTGGTAACAGAAGCCCCTTTAATCCCCTCAGGTATCACAGGATCGTCAGTTCCCATATGGAGGATATCCTTGCAGGGAATAAACCATGAAACAGCCCCCAGGTCCCGACAGATTTAAAGCTAACTGCGGCATTGAGATGTATACTTTTAAGCGCTCCACTCTCTGCACTGCCTACGTTGGTCAGCTAAAGCAAAACCTCCGCTTCCGCCACAGAGCGTACGGTTTGTTGGTAGCCACACAGACGGGTAATTACCACTGTTCGATGGTACAAATTGCAACGGTGCTCGAGGCCAGGCCCAACCGATCGGGCAACGTCACCGCAGCCGCGCGCTGCGACCGTTTCGGTTGCCGAGCGGTCGCGTTTCTTCGAAAACGCGTCTTCCCGTGCGCCAAGGGCAAATGGAGAGAGGACCGCGTCCAACAGAAATTTATCCCTGTTTGCCGTGTTCGGGTTAGGGCGGCGATGTCGCGGGGAAAGGAGCGAAGAAGGACGTCGCGTCCTCCGAATCTGCATATTTGGCTAAGGGGTAGCTACCGCGGCAATTGGAATTGCAAAATCGCAAATTGGACTTGTTCGCGGCCCGACCCTCCGCTGTTCCGCCCTGATCTACCGTAGACGACGGCCGCTATTTCCCGTGGAAAAGTATTCCGCCCAGAGAAGCTTCCCGTTGCTTACGAACCTTGCTTTTCGTAGCCCTCTGTCTGCTGCTTCTGTTCCCTAGTGCCTCGCAATTTTCGTTCGCAAATCATTCAGATGAGTGCTACCGAACTGCGATGGATCAGAAAGTAACGGAAATGTATTATGACTCTTATCTGCGCACATGCACATCGTTGATGTGAAGCTAAAAATGGGACAGCAATGCTAGAGAACCCTTGGAAGTACGGGAGGAGACCGGGGCTAGGAGAGACAATGCAAGCAAACGCATTCTTCATCTTCGGAGGAAGACTGTCTAATATTTTCGGTGGTTTTATTTCTTAGCTGTCTTTTCTTTATTGCATTTGTTTTGATTTGTTAGTGTTCAGTTTCATTTTTAAAGCTTTTTAGTCAAATCTTTAGCAGAAAGCCACTATAGTGGCATTCGGTCTCCAAAAAATCATTTAGTGGGAAGCTACTACAGTGGCTCGTGGTAAATAAAGAGTTAAATTAATAAATTAATTACTAAATACAATATAACAGCATGCTCTTTCCTCGTTTCGTATGTAACAACATACCCCTTGTCTTGTGTGACAACTTGCCCCCGTTGACACCATTGTGTATAAAATGCTACAAGTTCATACCAGGTTGGTGTATTCTTACGTTCTTGGCAGGAATCTGTAGCTAAAGGAACACTGATTCAAACGCATTAATTTACATACATTCATCTGACTTTATCTGATCGGTAGAAAATATTGAAGTGGAAAACCTAAAAATCTGTAATAACGTGACAACGCGTGATACGACTACAAAAAAACACCGTACACAAAACTGTATGGTTGAAACACATCAGCCACTTAATCGTCGAAGCGATAGTCCAAGCGACAAATATTTAAACTGCTTTGTAACAATCTGTCCCTGCCCTCCCCTACCCATTATTTAGAAGTTAAGAAGGCTGCAGATTGAAATATCGAAATTAGAGTCTCAAACACATATCAAGAATGTCTGGAGTTCCTCCGAAATGGAGTGTCCAACGCAGCGGTGAATAGAAACCAAAGTCTATTTGATTTATATATAAACACCATTCCAGACCAGAGTCGTGCTTTTCGATAACGTGGGTACTTTAAACGCGGTAGCCAGCAATACTCGAGACGAAGCTCACCGCCGGAGGCGTTTCTCCCGCGAGTATCAAAATATTTCAATATTACGCAACACATGTGGGCGTATAGCGAGAGCTGAAGATCCTTACTTGTTAGAGAGCCAAAGGTCCGCGTCGAAAGAAGTTTAGAGGAGAAGGGAGAGGGAGCGATGCTGGAGGAGGGAAGTACAGGGATGAGAAGACGGTAAGAGGGAGCAGAGGCCATGCAAATGGAAAGTTATACTGCAGAAAAACGAATATTGAATCAGCAGCTGGGTTGGCGGAGGGCGAGTCGAGTCGATGCTTGCTTTTCATCCTCGGACCAACGTCGGTGGCAGGATTCCCGCGGAGATATGTATGCGGATATGTTTGCGGTCTCACATCGAGCTCGGCTCGACCCTCTCTTTTAGCCCGTATTCGTTACGTACGCGATCGACGAAACAGCAGGAGCAGATATCGTTCTCCTTCGATATCCAAAGACATGTTAGAACACCGGGGAGATGCAAATATTTGCGGTGAAGGGATCTGTCGGATTCGAAATTCTAAGCGGTGGAATGTAGCAGAATTTTCCTTGAATGTTGCCCAAAATTGTTTTTGGGAAGAGTAACCAGCCGCCCCAGAGTTGGGGGTAATATAACAGTGGAAGGGTTAGTGGAATATAACCAAGCTGAAAACATTATGCACCTCGAATCAGTATTAGCAAGCGATCAAAATATATCCCTTCCCCGAGTCATTAGATTAACCGAACCTTGTATTATTTTAGCTCCTTCTAAGCCGACTCTGATTCACCCAGTGAAAGATAATTTCCCGACCCTTTGCCATGCGCTCTCACCCTCGGCACCGCTGGCAAATCTGTTTTCTGCTTTACTGCGGCCAACTACGTTCGATTACAGAGGGACAAGACTTATTAGCGATGAATGCAGACAGCTAAGCGAACGTACGAGCTTAAATAATAACCGAGTGCCGAATTAAAGGGCGGCTAACGAACTAGCGCGCGTCCATTTAAAGTCGCTGGTGCCTCTTAATAAGGCCTCGTTAATGAGCAGACAAAAGGGCCAAAGAAGCGGAACAGGGAGGGACAAAAGAAAATTCAGCGGAGTCACGATCGAACTGCACGCGCTGGTTGTTCTTTGAAAAACAATAGACATATAGGATGGCTGGCGCGGCTAGGCTTGATCGATCGATCGCAAACACGACCCAGCGGGTTAGGCAGCCATTGTAAAGGCAGAGGGAGTTTCGCAAACGCGTGAATAATGGACACCCGTTTGATAAGAGAAGCGCTCGCGTGAGCTCGCTCGATTCGTCGAAGAGAGGGGGGGGGGGGGTGGGGCACACACAGAGAGACAAAGAGAAGAGATACAGAATAGAAGAGCGATAGAATTGGCGAGAGGGTGGAGCGGGAGGGCGGGGGGTGGGTTAGGGAGAAAGGAAGAAGTACCAGAGCCGAATTATTTATCGACGAAAAGGTCGAAGCTAAATAAACGTCGGGGTAACGGCGCCGATTTCCACAGAGCTTATCCGCGCTATCCTTCGATCCATGAATCACCATTATCTCCTTCGCGACGGCTTGTTTCGTAACGTTGCGGGGCGATCTGTTGTCCCCATGGTCGAAAACTAATCGCGGCGATGCGATCGAGCGCTCTTCGAATAATTGAAATTCAATTTCCGCGTGCTTACATATACACACCGTCGCCCACTTACAATCGCAACGTTCCGATGCATGGCATCGCGCGGAAAGCAGTCAATGGGCTCAGGAGTCAGGAGCTGATTCAAGAGAATCTGAACTTACCTACCCCTTTCATTCTCTATGAAAATTCTGTCGATTAAACGTATTACAATTGCACCCGCTCGGAGTCGAACGCTAATCTATACCTAAAGAAGAACGACGGCGGTAGAGCACGCGGAACGAGCTAACGCGGAACGAGCTATCGCGAGGCGAGCGTATTTCACCCGGAAGCGACTCGTCTTCCCTCAACAGGTCCTTCATCCGTCAGGGGAGCAACTTTCCACTCTTCCTCCGTTCACTGTTCTCCAGCGCCCCCCTTTATACTGTTTTCACGGCTCCGGCACGGTGGTGCATTCCGCTCGCGGAGACACGCCGCGTTCTCCCCGTCCGAATGTACAGGGATGACCGAAGGCGGCCGGTTCCGCTCGGAACGTGGCAAATGCGAGGATATAAGGCGCTGGATGGTGACTAGTGCCGCCACGCTTCCAGGGCTAAAGGATTTTCCGAAATTTCCCGGGGGCCCTCTGTCCCCGGTTCTCACCTACCCTCTCTTTCCGCCTCCCTCTCCCCGGCAGCGTTCCCGGCTTTTCCGCTAATATTTCATCGTAGCCGCACCGGCGTGGCAGCGGCGGCCATCTTGCTTCCGGGCCCGGGCGCGCCGGAAGCGGCCGGATGTGCCGTGACAAAGCGCCGTTGCGGAAAAATCACGGGACTATGAAGCGTGGATAAACAGAGAAGGAATAATCTGTGTTCTCGCCGGCACCGACGCCCGCCGATGAAAAACATTGGCACGAAACTGTATTTATGCAGTTTCTGCCAGGGGATTTCGAGCGTGCGCAGGGAGCTTTCTGCCGAAACGTGTATACTCTTGGGATAGAGCACGGCTGATTGAGAATCGGCCCAACGATCGGCAGCGCGAGACTTTTGTGCCGCCCCGACCGATTGGCGGTTTCTCGCTTCGAAACGGTAGCTCATACAGCTGTTACACGGTGCTTCGTTTTGGAAGGTTTTTTTTTTCGTTAGTAATAATCCCTGATACCGTGTGGGGATAGGTGGACACGGAACGTCCCCAGGAAGCTTGTCGTCTGTGGGGATCCGTTCGGCCACTGCCGAGCTTCCATTTTTGTAGGTATTATTTAAGGTCATGCTCAGTCAGGAGGCCGAATAAGGGTGGTTTTTGGAAATTTTTTACTCAAAAGCTATAACACATTTCTCAACAAATCTTTTTTCCTTTTAAGGATTGCATCTAGTACCGTGCATCGTAATTTTTTTATTTAAAAATATTTATCAATAATTAAGTTATTGTCCATCACTCGAAGGTTCTCTAAAAAAAAGGCTTCTGCGGTGATCAGTGCTGCTCAAAAGTCAATCATCTAAAATAAAAAATTCAAAAGAATTTACTTATTATATTATATTATCTAGTATTTGAACGAAGGATTTTTTGATCCGATGCTTAGTTTTTTTTTAATTGACGAAGATCAGACGAGATTTATGATAAATTTTAAACTTTTACTTTAAGCATCAGCCAATTTTTCCCAAATCAATATTTCTAAAAATCCTTCGTTCAAATACTAGATAATATAATATAATAAGTAAATGCTTTTGAATTTTTTATTTTAGGTGATCGACTTTCGAGCAGCAGTGGTCACCGCAGAAACCTTTTTTATAGAGAATCTTCGGGCGATGAACAATAACTTAGTTATTGATAAATATTTTTAAATAACAAAATTACGATTCACAGTACTAGATGCAATCCTTAAAAGGAAAAAAGATTTTTTGAGAAATGTGTTATAGCTTTTGAGTAAAAAATTTCTAAAGACCACCCATTTTTCGGCCACCTAACTGAGCATGACCCCTTAAGGGGGGTTTGCGCCTTGTTGGGCCGAAAAATAGGTAAATCTTTGTGAATTTTTTCTACAAAAACGGTTCGACAAATTAATTTGAGGTTTGGCAGGCTGTTTTATTGTATCTTGAACTATTGTTCTGAATTTTTTTGTGACAGTGGAAAAAAACATGGCAGATACAAAAAGAGAGTTGAAAAATAATCGGGTGGTCCTGGCGTTGACGAAAATAACTGTAAGGGTTATCCGAAACACAAAAAAGAAAAGAGATTCTTAATCTATATGAATGTGGCTATCGGTGGTAGTAGATTTATTAATAAATATAAAAAAAATGGTTTTGCCGCAAAATCGGGAAAACTTCTTTAAATAAAAAAGGAACGGTAACAGATACGGCAATAAATCTACTACTACCGATAGCCACATTCATATAGATTCAGAATCTCTTTTATTCTTTATGTTTCGGATAAATCTTACAGTACTTTTCGTCAACGCCAGGACCACCCGATTATTTTTCACCGCTCCTTTTGTATCTGCCATGTTTTTTCTTTCACTGTCACAAAAAAATTCAGAACAATAGTTCAAGATACAATAAAACAGCCTGCCAAACCTCAAATTAATTTGTCGAACCCTTTTTGTACAAAAAATTCACAAAGAATTACCTATTTTTCGGCCCAAAAAGGCTCAAACCCCCCTTAATGTTTTAGTAGCGTGCGGGATTGTACTGGCAAGTATTGTGGAATCCTTTTCTGTGCAACCTATTTTATTCATAATACCTACACACGAGAAATTCGGACCGCCGTGCATAGAGTTATTTCTGAAAATTCTAGACCAGGCTAAAGCGACGTCCTTTCGCACTGTCGAATAAAATGAAAATACTTTACCACTCCGAGAATCCCCACAATCAGGAGTTATTCTTTTGATTCTCGCGCAGCCCCGCTCCACATTTAAATTTCACGAAACGCTAGATATGCCCTTTTCTACTTTCCTCGTTTCTTGAAGTAATTTCGTTAGTACCGCGCTGAATTTGCAGGATTAGCCATCCCCCCGTTCTCAAACGGAATTTTTTTCCTCGAAAAAGATTCCGTCCAGCTTTATAAAACCGGAAAAGCTATTACTTAATGACCACCTGCGCTTTAATTTGTCAGGATTTCGTGCACTATTCCGTCGGGTTTCAAAGTTTCTAGGTCAACGTATGGAAAAAAGAGGAGACGTCGGAACGGAGATGGAAAAGAAATAATAAAAGGCATAAGGGTAATATAGCGAGCGGTGTAATTCGCAGTATTCTTGGCCCGCATTAATCACGGTAGATTTAACGGGCAGGGCAAAAATGTTTCGCTCGCACTTATCGTCCCCAGTTTCTTATCACTTTCGCGCCGATGCGCTCATCGTTAAGCGAATGCAATTTTTATGAATTTACCGCGCCACGCGTGTTTCGCCCGGGGGATTTATTTCGAGGTGCAATTTGTTTAATTCTCCTTTTATGCGAGGAGCCGAGTGTCCGGATAACGCGAACGCATAATGGACATGCATGTTTGATGTAATGCGTCGTTTCTGCTATCTAGTTGAAGGTCACACTTTTAAAGCACGCGTTCCACAAAATTCGACTACCCTCTGTGTCTAGTTACAAGACTACTAAAGCAGGGCCCGATCTAGGGGGGCACGAGCAGGGCAATTACCCACAGCGGCAAATTCAGGGCGGCAAAATTGGTGGAAACAGAAAATTAAAATAAATAAAAATGTAAAACTTCTTAAAACAGCGGTAAAAAGTAGGTATTTCATGTTTGAATTTAGTATCAAACTTATAAATTGTGTTTAAATAACCCATATAATTACTATTATACAAGGGAAAGGTGTGTACCTATATTAAAGATCTTTTTTTATAAAACATACGCCTTGTGTTATTAAAAAAAATACCTACGAAAAAAATGCACTCACTGGCAAAAATTATATTTTAAATAATTATTTATAATTAAATATAAAGGGCGGCAAAAAAATATTGACGCCCAGAGCGGCGGAAGAGCTAGACCGGGCCCTGTACTAAAGCCATGTATCCTCTTAAAATCCCCTTAGCGGCTGTATCGATATAGTGATTCGGGATCAAGTAACTCGGGTTTCAAGCTTTT
Source organism: Andrena cerasifolii (assembly GCF_050908995.1). Taxonomy (NCBI): domain Eukaryota; kingdom Metazoa; phylum Arthropoda; class Insecta; order Hymenoptera; family Andrenidae; genus Andrena; species Andrena cerasifolii. The sequence goes on along the minus strand of NC_135126.1, from coordinate 3,817,203 downwards.
GTGGAATTGTCATCCATTACGCAGTGAACGAGAGTAAAAACGCGTCGACGTTGCTCCTTCATAATAACGGATTTTATCGGATTATTCTGCACTTTCCGACAAATAAAGGGGGCAGTCAAATTTGTTCGGGCGAGCGTGTATCGGCTCAATTTGCCCGTTCCACTGTATCTTGCTTATCATCACGGGTTTTGCGAGCGGTTTCCAATAGCGATAAATTGTTCCGCATTCCCGTCGGTTTTCCCAATCAAGACAGTTATTAAATTGTTACATGTAATGGCCGGCGGCCGTTGTTGCGCGGCTCGAGCAGCGGCGCGCGTGTAATTACGGCACAGATGAGAAGTCGAAATTACAAAATGATTTATTTACTCCTCAAATATTGTCGCGCACAGTTAGAGTTGGCGATCGAAATTACTTCCCATTGACAGCTCGGTCGAAATACTTTCCTTATGCCTTTCAAACATTTACGGGATGTTGCTTCTGTTGAATCAGTTATCAGCGTGTTTTTCCCCGCGTACATTGCATAATTTGAATCCTCGAATTGCCACACAGTGGAATTAAAAAGAAAGAGAAACATTCAACGGAAAGCAATAACATTTACTTATTTCTCATTCTGAACTCTGTAATATATATAAAAAATATATATATTGCATGATTCGTTACATCTATTTTATACCGTATCAATTTTGAGATAAGAAATGAAAAATAGTCACTCGATTTCTGACTTTCTGGAACGGCGACTTTCTCCTTCCACTTGAATCACATCCTTCTGCAAGAACAACGACGAGCAGAGAATCACACGATCAGATTGTTCACAGCGTACACTCGTGATAATATAATCCCGCCCGCGTAAATACGCATCCAGCAGTTTATTACGCTTGGAAACGGGAACATTCGAGGCGTTGATGAGCAGGAGGAACTGCTTTGTTTGCAACAGGAAACTTAACCCGCCGGCAAGCAATCTTAAGAAGATTCAAGCTGCGAGTTAGTCTTATTCAAAGGACGCCAGCACGAACAAGCATCCCGGTCTTTTGCGCTTTGAATCGTGTGGGATACACGTGCAAGTTAATGTCGTTGGAAATTAGCCCTTAATTCGTGACGCGGAATTTCAACGACTTCATCACCTGTTTCCTTCACCTATGACAACGATCCATTGCTTCATATATTCTCAGAATAGAAACGACAAATTCCTGACCTTTGACAGAACTGTTTGAAGTAGGGGAAGCCCCCCCAAACAGTTCTGTCAAACTCCGTGGCAGGGGCAAGATGGTTTTTCATTACTTTTTTTAAAAGTTTAATAACTTCAAATTTTTATCTAAATGTTGCTCAAACTATATACCAAAGGTTAAAGTATTAATTTATAATTATATTATGATTCATAAAAACTTAAATAAAAGGTATAATTATCAATTTTTTTTGCATGTTTGCTTAGCTTCCCCATCATACCCCGAGGGGGGCACATAGTTTTGGTACATAGTTTGAGCAACATTTAAATAAAAATTTGAAGTTACTAAAATTTAAAAAAAAAAAGTAATGAAAAACCATCTTGCCCCTGCCACGGGGTTTGACGGGGTACCGAAAATGGGGCAAGAGGGTTCCCCTAAATATGTCCTCAATCGATGCAAATACGAATTTCTAAATATGTCCACAATCGATGCAAATATGTATTTATTATAAATCTTTTTACTACGCAAAATAAGATCCACGCAGCACGTGGACGATTTCACAGCTCGAAACCAAAGACGCATGCTTCCCTACTCATTTTTATCAACGACCTAACTGTTACAATACAATGATTTCCTTTTGGTACATTTATCAAATGTCTAGCATTTTTCGATTATGTTTTTTATACAATACCCCATCTTACCTCGCTACCTCTTCCCGTATTATATTTGTTTCTAAAAGAGGAATGGCTCGAAAGCTTTTCGTTCGACACATATCAATTTGGTTAACGAACATTTTAGTTATTTTGGTCCAGAGGTAGTAAATTTAGCTTCGAAGGCAATCGACAAACGATGCGCGCGAGCATTTATAATCGATATCGCGAGGTGTCTAATATAGCTTTTTGTGGTAAGTTTAACTACGAGTAATGCCTACTTCATACGGGAAACTTCATTTTATCTAGCATTTCAAAAAGACGCAAAAGTAGTATAAACATAATACGTGTGTTTCATTAACACGCAAATTGCCTGGGTTATTTCCCCGAAAGCAAGATGTGGCGAGGAAATTCGTGATGCATGCATTTCGTCTTGATGTAAAATTCAATAAGAAGGCTGGTGGACGGGAGATACGCAGGCACTCGGCCAAGAAAATCCAAATTTCGTCAACCGGTTGTAATTTGAAGGGCGCGACCCCATCCGGGGCTCACCCCCCTGAGGAGTGTACCAGGCCAGACTATTAGATTTTAACCTCATCTTCGGCGGTGGCTTCGATTTCGCTCAACGAGCACTAGGTTTACAACGTCATATCCCCGGAGGAAACGATTTTTCGGAGGGTTAGACTTGCGACTAAATCGAGCGTGAGCCTTGCCAGAAGAAGAATTCCTTTCCGGGCGGCGGTTAAAACGTGTTCACCGAGAGAACGCTTCTCTCTGATACAAGAAGATTGTGCTATTACTCTCATCGCCGAGGACGAAACTCGATGTTCCATCGTTTGGATACCTATTATCGAAAACGACATTACGCTTCCCACACAAATTTCCGGAAATGAGATAAATGAAGCTTGTAATAATGGAAATTCTGACCCTCGAGGGATGTAAGATTACCTCCAGCCCCTTATCTGTTTGCATTACCCTCGATGGTGTATTCCATGCTATTGTTCGAATACTATATTGCACTTTATTCTTAATCCGCAGAGACTCTCAAGCTTCCCATTCAAGTCCCATCGTTCCCTGACACAATCTCAGCTACGCAAAATAATTCTGCAGAGGAAACGAGTCTTCCCCTTCCGCGTCTGATGCGTTCGCAATATTTGGCCACTTCGATTCGACAGCAACCGGCCCGTGGAAGATAGAGAATTCCCGCCCATTCCCGAAGCTTTTATCCCAAGGACACAATTTTCCCTGTCATGAAACCATAAACATCCCCAGCCCGCGGGGATACCTTAGCCCAACTCACTCCATAATCTCGCCACCACTCTAACGTTATTCCTGCGTTTCTAGCGCCATTTAGATAAACTCGTAATCTAGACGCCGTTTCCTACGGTGAAATATTCCCTCGAGGGTTTTGCGAGCCACGGGGATATCCCTGTGCACCCGCGGCGCGTGTAGACCGCGCCAACCAGAGGGTGCGAACCCTTCTGGCGTCAGGAATTTAAAATCGATCTCTCCCAATGACAACAGACCCCAGAAATATTAGGCTCGTGGAAGTGTTTGAACCAGTGAGACATGGAAGCTCAGCGAACGAAAACTTCTCCTGTTTGTAGATCCTTGGAGAAGCAGCGGGTCAGAGTCTGTCTGTACCTACAATGCCAATTGGTTTCATCTTATTCGCGACAGGTTTTTTCCTTTAAATAAGCAAACGTGCAGTTGGGCTAAGTAATATGGAATATGCATGGTTTTCAAACAGGGTGAGGAACGGGGCATTCTAAATTCACGGAACGCGGGGGGATTTCGCTAGCTACGCACGGTGATCTCGAATGGCGATGGATCACTGCGAGGCGATGCATCAAGCAACCTCGAAGTTTAATTCAAGCCAGGAAAATATGTTCCGCGGCGTAATGTGATTCACGGCTCGTGTAAATCTGTCGGCTGGAAACGGGGGAAGGCGTAGCCTTAAATGTCGACGCCCGTTATTTGTTGCTCGACAACGAAACTAATGTTTCCTTTTAAAAGCAAATCTAACGAAAGAAATTCCACGCGTAAGCTGCACCTTTTCTTTACTCCCTCGAATCTCTAGCTGCGTTTCTGCGCCTGACAGTTTCCCTTCGTCTCTGTGTTTCCTGCTGCAAGTTACAGCGGGATGCCGTGGAAATTCCGTTCCCAGGGAAAAATGTGAAAGACGGATGAGTCGAAGAATATGACTGCGTCGCGGACCGCCCTATTTGAAATACAAATGGACGATGGGAACCGGGAAAGAGAAAACTGGAGGATACACCTTCGTCGACTTTGTCGCTGCGGCGAATTATTTGCATAAACAAATTTCAACGGAAGCGAATTCAACGTGCCGGAGTGTTTCGCAGTTTCAACTATGCAGAGCAGCCTCATTCAGCCCACCCCCCTCCGCCCTCGCCCTACCTTTCCACCCTTGTCCTTGCGCCGGGGCACATAATGATTTCTGGCTTGTTACCGTAACTTATGCGCAATATTTCGAGCAAACACGGCCATTTTATTTCGGTCACACTGCAGAAACTTTGGCCAACGTGACACGCTTCTTTCTCTCTGCCGCCGCTGTAACTCTGCATTTTGCTTTATCCAACAAAAAGCGAAAGCTGCGCGGAGTCCCGATCTTGGACGAATTTCAAGAATATTTCCAGCAATGCCTTTGTACCTTCTTTCTGTTCAATGAGTAACAAAAAGTGTTTTCGAAAAGTCCTGGCGATCTTTCATTCAAGCGATTATAGTCTCCAAGGATTCCTGATCTCATTTCTAGTAGAACACTGTCTAAATTACTTTTAAATGACCTCTATCTACAAATACCTTTCGTTCTCCTTACACGCTAAACAGTGAAACAATCGATCACTGCAGCGGTTACTGTAACAGTGCAAGCCACTGATCTTCGTTATTACTCGGAGAGATAGATACTAAAGGTACTACGAATTCGGCAAATTCAAAGGTAATAAAATTTATGCTCGAGAGGGGTCTCGAATGGCACCAGGTATTCGGCCGAAGTAAGTCATCCTAAGGTTAAGTCATCGTCACGTACACGATCCGAATGCGGCGCACGATCGCCCAGAATTATTCTATCGAATTATTACAGTCGAGGAAGCGCTATCTTGTACCGTAAAATTGCTCGTTTAAAATCGAGACTTCGGTTTAATCGGCCGGGGATTTCGTGGCTGTGTCTCGCTTTTTTTTAGGGGCTCGAAGGGGAAGGAGAAACGTCGCCGAAGCGGTCAAACGCAACGAGCGTCCGGGGCAGACGGTCGAATGGGCAATCAACGATCGAATGCCTCATGCGGACGGACCATTATTCGCGTCCAATCGGCATTGTAACGCGAAACACCGGCAACCGCCCCGATAAAATCATTATACGTCTCATTACATGTCAGTTGCAAACGCCCGTTGTCTGCCTTTTAATTTACAGCCCCGGCACACCGACGGTGATTTCCAACGAAACTGTTGTGCTTAGACCCCTTCCACCACGCGAGCGTTGGATTCTCTGCAATCCTGTATCTATTAACAAAGTTATTGAACTTTATTATGACGGACTGCTTCGTTTTCTACTCTTTCAGGCACTCGTGCAGAACACCAACCAAACCGAAGCTATTATCTGTTCGTCGACGCCTGACATTTTCTTTTCGGACAGACGAAATCAGAATTTATTCAGAATCTTCCATTCGAATCTTTCAGACTCAAGGAAATACAGTAGAAGTAACGTGAAAGATTTAATGGGTCGTATGCAGAGAGAGAGAGAGATATATATATTATCAAAACACCGCGCACTACATCGTACAGCTAAATTGCATGAATTAATAAATCCCACCTATCGATATAAACGTTTACCCAGAACGAAACGTCGCCGTTACACCGGTGCGTTTTTGTTTGCCGCCACGTTTTGTTTATTCGTCCGGCGACGGCCTACAATAAATCCGTATATTCGCTACGAGTATTGCACAGTCACGACCGACATGCAGGCGCATAAAATTTCCGGGGCGCTCCGCGACCGTTTTACCGATACCGGTCCGAGCGAACCGTCGAGCCGACTTCGCAGCGTTTAATGCGCGAGGAACGAACGCGCGCGCCCCCGTAACTCTTAAGCACGTAACTCGTGGGCCGCAAGACACAATGCGTTCATTAATCGCATTAATGGATTCCATGCTAGGCACGTAATGCCCCGTCATTGGAATGCCGCGCGATCAACGGGCGTCCACACGGTCGTTCAGCCATGTCGATTCCGATTCGCACGCGACGACACAACATTGAGAGCGGTCGGGCGAGGGCGCGATAAAACAGGGGCTGATGGCCGTCGAGACGATGGCTCGAGGTGTTTCGAGCGTCGATAAAGTGCCGGTTAATTGCCGAATGAAATTAAACAGCAGTTAAACCCTCGAGTCTTGAGTAATTATAAGAAGTTATAAGATGCCTCCTGTAGTCTAACTCTCCTCTTCATCGTTTTCCCACCCCCTATTTCACCCTCCTTCCCTCTCCCTGCCCCCGTCTCTCTGTCCCTCTTTCTCGTGTTCCGGGCTTACCTCCTTCATCAACCTGCTCCAGCCTTCCACCTTCCCTTCCCCCACCTCTTAAAGGCACTATCCCTAGGGGCCGTTAACTGCAATCAAAGTTAACCCGGAGTTATAGGGGAAAACTGCAGAACGGCAGTTAATGTTTAACGGGACTGTTAAATGCAGGCCTTCTCTCTCCCTCCCTCGTCCCTTCTGCATTCTTCTCGGTTCCACCCTCTTCACCATCGCCCCTCTATACCACCCCCACCCTTTTGCAGCCCGAAGCCCGGCGACCAGACCATTTCCGCTTGCGGCCTCTCGCGGAACGAGTGGCCGATTCTCTCCTTGGTCCTAGATTCGACTTTAGTGCTCGGACCGTCCTGTCCTCGCAAAGCGAACGGCCATTTGGAAGATTGCAGAGTCCTTACTTCGGCTGACCTACTTCGTGATCCGATTCTGTTTGACACAATGTCCCGGCGATGTCTCCCGTGGCCCCGAGTGGATGCCTCGCCGATTAGCTCGTTCCAAAGCTGCCATCGAACGCTCCGAATCGAATCTTTCGTGGTGCACTTGACGATTATGTGGCCCGGGCTTGTTACTAGGAGAGATCTTCCAAGTGGCTTCTCGATAAACGCGTGGAACGGACACTTCTTTCTCCTGACGGTGGAAGTTCCGCGGAAGGAATAAAGGAATTCGGTGCAGCTGAAGATTATCAACACGATTGTCTAACTAATCTGCACTGATTAATTCTAACATCGAAACTTTTCTGCGGAGCTGGTTGGATTCTCAAAGCTTGGAGATTGAGCCTTTGTACTTTAAGCTTTCAAATCTTTAAAATCTGGCGTTGTAAACTTGCTCCCGACATCTCGTGGAAGTTGATATTCAAATACTCGCGTAGACAGCTTCGGAAAATTGCCTCGATATTAGTAGAACCTCCTTAGCTAGTAGACTCGATAAGAGACGAATTTGGCAATGGCGTTTCGCCTATAAAATGTCGAGACAGCGTAACAGGGACAATATTTAAGAGCATTCTCGAACGCCCTAGTGACGTGACGACGATTTCGCGATGTAAAATTAACGAGCGAATAAGAGACGACAGGGTGTGCGGGTTTAAAACGGCGCGAGTTCTGCGTCGAAACGGTACTTGGGGCGAAATGGCCTGCACGCCCTAAAACGAGCGAGCAAACACTCGCGCGATAAACTGTTACCTGAGAATGCAAATGGCCACCGTTTACGCTCCACTCAACTTCCTGCGGAATGATTATTGCGCCTGAATCAATTCTAGACAGACTTTTCAAATCGTTTCGCCCCGGTTTCACAGGGGCCTTATAACATTCAAGGGTCGTTTCAATATTCGGCAGAAATCAATCGTGAAGCGTGCTGGACAAAATGTATTAATTCAGAATATCATATTCTAATGTCAGCAGACTATGAAATAAATGAAGTATTTAAAATTCTTTAACTATAGTACAAACGTAACGCATGTAATAATAAGAAGAAATTTGAAATGAGCAGAAATGGGAACATGAGCAGAAATTAGGACATTCAAGTTACTTGAATTTTCCTTGCGTGCTCTTTAAAAAAAAAAAAGAAATATTGCCACCTAGAAGGAGAATAGAACGCGGTTAAACCACAGTGGAGCGGTGAACACAAAGAAACCCTGCGTGTTAATCCTGCATTGAAATTAATTAAATTCCGGCAAGGGGTAAGGGATGAAACCGGTGTCCTTGGCAATATCGCAGTCGACAGGGACGCAATTATGAATCGCCGTAACAGATAATTATGGTAATACGCGATTACGAATTAGCGGTAACGTAACGTGAATTTATGTAATTATTACAGTAATGAATCTGCCCCGGCCAACGTGACTAATGCAACGGATTTCCCGCGACAGACATGACAAATACGTAAATCAGTATCACGATAATTACTGTAATCAAGCAACCACGGGGCGCGCGCGTATTGACAGCAAAACCGAAACAGAGGCCGCGGGAAGTCCTTGCCAAAATTTCATATCGACGTGAAACAGGTGTGCCGCCGCGTATCCAGTGTACATTTTCCATCACGCGTACTGTGCTACATTTTAGGTGATAAAGCACGGCGAATTAGAGAGGCATTCGCAGGAGCGGCAGCTCCACAAAGACAACTCTGACAGATTGAATTTATCTTCATCAGGCCTGCAATTATCCAAATCTTCTGCACACTGGGGCCGACGTAGCAAACGATCCAACGTATGGAATAAAATGGAGATTAATTCCCCGTTTGGTTTATTTAACCCAATTCCCAGGAGGTCTCGTCGCTGTTCCAAATTCTTCAATTACTGTTGTTTCCTCCGATGTACACAGTGCAGCGTAATTCGTGGTAAAATAAAGTGGAGGCAAATTCTTCTCTACGATACAAGTCGAAAGTGAGGAATAAAATCTGTTCATCACAGTCATCGTTCTCTAGAAATGCAGAACCGAATGCGTGGACACGTCCTGCCGAATTTAGTGACATCTCCAATTAACTCTTCTCCAGTTAACAAGCTAATGTCGCGGAGAAATCGTGCGCCTTATTGAACGACGCGTCACCAATAATCCAACACGCGGCGGTGCCCCATCTCGTAACAATGACCGTCTGATTTTCGCGCGTCGTCTTCCGCGTACCCCTTCATTCCCGCTTCCAGGAGGGAAACCGCTATGAATTTTTCTGCACACGTATTGGTGTGCTTCCCCCTTTCGCGCACTTCGTGCCACTTGCCCTCTGTCCGCTTTTTCCCTCTTGCCGTCACCGTCGCGTCCCCAGCAAGGCGCGATGCTTTTTTCCTTCGGCTCCCGGTGCTCCAGTACGTCGCAACGCAGTCTGTTGGTGATTAGTGTGCTCATTACGCCCGACGCTAATGATGCTTGCATCGCCAGACAAAAGCTGCGACAAGCAAGCACACGAGAGTTGCGAGCTGCCTCGATGTCTCTCATCCCTTTCTCTCTCTCTCTCTCTCTCTCCCCCTATCGCCCCTTTTTCGCGGCCCCTCTCCTTTCTTCCTGTCCCTCAAGCCAGAGAAACGCGAACCGTCACACGTAGATCCGTTCCGAGCGAGCTGCAAGGTTCCTCCTTCGTCACGGCGGCGTCACGGCGCGGGGGATGCGCCCCTCTGACGTCAGAAGCAACGTCCACGCGGCCATGTGGGCGATGGATGAAGCCGTACTTGACCTGCCCTCCATTCGCGTAAATTTCTTGGCAAACCTCCAACAAAATGGGAATGGAGTCTCTTCTGAAATCCCCTTTCAAGATTCCGAGCACCGCCGAGCGGCGAAAACGTAACTCCGGCGAATTTTTCGGATTACATTTTCGGATTACGCTTTCGGGATATACTTGCCTGGAAGTGCGATGGTGCTCGAGAGGTTCTGCGAGGTTGCGAAGAAGAAGGATAAATCACAGGACTCGTCGGTGAAGTGAATTAAAGCGCGAAGGTGCTTTCGCGTGAAATATGTATTTTAGCGAACGAGTAACCGTCTTAGTTAATTGCGTTTTGTGAAAAACTGTGCTCCCCGCCCACCTCTAATTACGGTGGGAAATAATAAATCACCGAATGCAGCGGCTGAAACGCTTTGAATGTACGCGCGCATATGAAAAATCGCGGAAAGGAAATTCGTTCGCGTTCAACGAGATTAATAAAACGGAACGGTTCGATTATACGGACTAATTAGAGGATATGAATGGAGGCGTGCGTGGGACAAAACGCGGCGCTTTAGAATTTTAAACGCAACAATTTTAATTGCGACGCTCTGAGGCGCAATTAGGGTAATGTTTTTAATTTTTTGCAGGCGGAAATTTCTCGCACTCCCGCGTCGAAACGCTAAGTATTTTTAATGAAAAGAGTCCCTGACAATGGAATTTTAATCGCAATTGAATGCGCTGCCCTGTTCGTTAATTTTTAAACAATTCTCTCGCGGAAATTGTCGCTAACAGGATAAAATATAACGGTTCCGTGCCACTCAGTTACAGAATAACCGCGCAATATTTCTCATCCGCTGTAAAATTTCATGCCATAAAAATAAATTCAATCTGAAAACTGATGGGACTAGTGGTCTCCACAATTCATATTTCATATTGCAGATGATCTTACGTATCCAAAACAGGGACTATCACTTTCCGCGGCTGACAGGGTACATTCAAACAACTAAATTTCAGAAAATTGATCGTCCCAATTATTCCGGGAGTATTAGACTGAAAAGTGTGAACTCTGCAAAAAAACTAAAATAAGTAGGTTATTTCACGAATAACCTACTTGTTTCAGTGACAAGTATCAACCCCTGAAAAATCACCGCCGATCGGCTTCCTCCTTTTTTGGGGTCAAATGTTAAAAATAGCGGTACTTCTACAAAATTCTGCATAATAAAGGTTGTATAATATTTTTTCCTTTTCCAGCGATTCGTGAAAAGATCTGCCTACTTTTAGTTTTCTTACAGAAATTTCTAGAGACCCTGAACTAAATCGAGATAAATTATAGGTCGAACAGCTGCAGCTCGAAGCCGATAGGAAATCATTTAACCAAAAGAGGATGAGTTTAACCAGTTAAGAAGATAGCCTGCCCGCAAAGATGGGGGACGGGCGTGATCTCTTCCTCAAGAGGGTAGAATGGGACGCGTCGCCAGCGTCGTACCGAAACACGAGGAAATTAATGAATTGCTCAAACTTAAGTCGACCCCCTAGCTGCTGGAATAAAGGACCTTCATAAATTTCATTCCACGCGCCCCAGCGCCTCCGCCCGGGCGGTTCCCTTCATCCCCGATGAAGGAATGCTCTCCGCTCGTCGCGGAGCCACGAGCTTTCGACCCTCGGCTCGTTCGAGGCTGAACGATTACGAGAAGAAAAAGAAAACAAAACGTGCAGGAACGTCGGACCGCGGCAGGGGCGGAACGCTGACGGATTCGGGTAGTTTAGACAAAACATCCGGCGCGATGCAGGGTAATCGCTTTACACGATTAGCGCTTTAAATGCTCCTTGCTTTCGGGACGGATTCAGGATTAAATTCTCTCGGCTGGTGCAGCCGTAAAAACGGTCGGGAAGGGAAGAAAATGGCAAATTACGTTACCCTCTTTCCGCGCGATAAGGTCTGGTGAACGAGCTTCGGCGGCCGCCCGACACATCGTCCAAAAATGTTAATGGTAAAATCGATGCCGGGCCGGGCGCCCGGCGAAGCAATTAAACCGCGGAGCCCTGTGATAATAGCGGATTTATTACGAGCCATTGGCAACCGACAGATCCTCCCCGCCGTTACCTTCGCGGAGGCGGCAATTTTTCGCGAACGACGCGACAATTGTTTCCAACTGGCCGCGATGAATCGAGTGGCGTAGGTGTAAGGTTGCGAGGGATCAAGCACAATGGCTGGCCGCCGCCGCTGTGATTCCCGCCTTATCAAATAGCCTTAATTGCATTTTTATCGGGATAAAAAATGAATGGTGAATCCGGCGGAACGCGCGAGCGCGTTTACTATCGAAGCGGCGGCAAGCGCGGGTCGGTTCGGCCGTCTGGTGGTGTTGGCGGGTAGAGAATGGGGGATGGTGGATGGCGAAGGGGGGGGGGGCGGCGGAATGAATAGCAACGTGAAACAAAAGCATCGGGTTACAAATGGCGTGTATTCGCGACGGCATTGTTTTAAATGGCTGTCAGACGCCCGGAATTTATCCCGTTTTGCTACGTGACAAGCGCCATTAAATTTATTTATTCATCCACGCAGGCGCGGGCCGCATTCGAGAAATCCCGGCGATGCCTCTGGACCGTGTTCCACAGGTGAGAGAGGACTGGTTGAGCAATTATTAGCGATTCATGTAAATGGCCCGGCAGTGCACGCGAGCCGTTATGCGTGCATTACAAATTCGGTGTGCAGCGCGCAGTTCATCCTACTTTAGTATTTGCACGAGAAATATTTAGCAGGCTTCATCTAGTCGGGGGAACATTTGTAGGTATTTCTCATCGACTTCCTTCTTATACCGTTGTGGCGTGGAAGATCGAGTCGTGTATGATCAACGACCAGTCTGAATTTGCCACACTCTTATGACGGGTTAAAATCACAGGAGCTCACTGAATTTTTATTGTAATTGACGCGTGATAGATTTATTGTCAACAGTTACAAATGTACTGTGAATACTATTGAAGCGTACAATTCTTAAGGTTTTGCTGAGTTCTCGAATCGTGTGATTCTGCTTACACGTGATTGAGTTCTCGAATTGCGTGACTCTGATTAAGTGATGTTGAATTCTGACATTCTGGTGTCGCGGTCGCTCGCAGGAAAACTAAAATTTCCCTCTCCAAGGAATTCAGCGAAATAGTGGTGGTTCTAGGAAGAGGGTTGAAAACGACTGATTGGCGTAAGCGTATCGTGAAGAACAGTGGTGAGGGTGAAAATAGCGGGAGAAAATCTAAGTCCCTCCTACGTGTCGGGGACCGGTGAAAAACAACAGGTATACGCGAAGCGGACTTTTGGGCCTTGGCGTGGTGACCGCGCGGCTGCAATAAAATGCGCATCTGCTTGCTGTTCTAATCCCTCTGAACTTTCCAAATTGACTGCGCTAATAGCCACACTCAGTAGGCTTTACAATTGAGTTTTAATAAAAGTCCCGAGTTCAGGGAAAAACCCTGACCATCGGCTGGATTATAACATAGCTTCTCTCAACATATACCTCGATTGGGAACACAAACGGCTGCCCGTGGCGCGATTCAATCAGATTTAATTAAGCGGAGAACACGGGTAACGTGAATAAACCTGTGCACGTGGCAAGGAAAAACGCGAGTCAAACGCTAGACTCGACTAGCGTCTGACTAAAAAGCGACCACCGCTACTGCGCCCCGGTGTCAGTCGGTTACTCTTCTTCCACTGCTGTTCGCCCTCGAGAAACAGTACCATGTCCCCGCGAAGCTTCGGTACACAACCGCGGTAATTATAAACTTGATGCGGCTCGAATAAACGGGGCGATTCAGCGATAAGTAAACACAGTACATTACAACGGAGGAAGTCAAAGTTTCTCGGCGGGGCGTGCGCCCCGATAAAACGAACCAATCTTCGTGCCTCCAATCGGCCAATCTCGATGACGTAATTGTCTTTCAGCGAGCTTAGGAAGGCGAAGGGTAAACTTCCCGGAAGGCTTCCGAGACGGAGCCCTCCTCCATCGATAAACGATCGCCCGGGAAGCGAAGTTCGCTTTGCGGCGTGGAATTAAACGAGCTCGTCGAGACGATAGTTTCTAGAAGGGACCGAGAGAGAAAGAAAGAAAGAAAGAGAAAAAAAACGAAGCGGGGTGCCCAGGCCAACCAATCCCAAGATGCGTTAATTCTTAATTTCTTAATTTCCAGTCGGCCGTTATGCACCGCGTCAAAGAGGTCTCGAGCTCGCAGTGTACACAGCTCCTCGTCTTCTTTCACCCCCACCCTGTCCCCTCGCACTTCGGCTGTCGAACGAAAAGAAGTCGAAGCTTGAAAGCCAGTGCAATTAACAGGCCCCGCCGTGCCCGCGCTGTCTCCCGGTCTCTTCGGGGATCCATGCATTTTTCAAGTGACGACGACGAAATAACCCCTTGTCTCAGTTTTGAATCGCGAGGCTTTCGGGAAGCTGGCCAGCGGCCGAGGAAAGGTTACAATTCGTTGGGTCGAAATTTGCATCGCGAAGCAGCAGCGCGGTAATTATGTGTGACCAGGTGTTAAGCCGCGCCGCCGCTGATTGTCGGTATAAAAATTCATGAAAGGGGCGTTGATGAAACAGCACTGCTTGCCAATTTTCCTACGAGGGGTCCTTGCTTCGTTACGAAGACCCGGCTCGTACGTTAGCCACGCGACTCTCAACGTCCGATCGACTTCGACGCGGTCGCCATTATTGACTGACACGAATTACACCGAAAATAGTTTCCAAAGAAGCAGTATCGCTCGACTGTCAATTATAGCAAAGATTTTATCGCCACAGAATTATCGTGCTTTCATAAGGAGAAATGTATTGCGCATCGCATCCAGCAAGTTCTTATTAAACGCAGAAACTTGGGAGTAAGCCGATACTAATCCGTGAGAAACGCTTGTTTTCTTCTCGGCTCGACAGTGTGGATTTATGGAGGAAATCCTTGATAAGGTTCATGCCGTCGATCGTACCCATGCTTGCGATCGATCTTGAGCGGAGTACACGATTATTTTCGCACGAAACAACTTCGCGATACAAATAAACGTATCACGGTTACCAGTAATATCATCAGCTTCCCCGGATAACTCGTAATTCCGATACGTCGTCGATAGGGATTTATTTCCTCCTGTTCTTTTCCCAGCCTTCTGCGTTCCCTTTATCCAACAGAAACGAGGTTAAAGGGCTCGTCGAGGAAGCCGCAAAAAAATCGATCAGGTTCCGGCATCAGCCTCTTAGGTATATAACACGCTTCATTCCAGATCGACGAAGAAATTAAGACCAAAGTCGAAATCGAATTAAGAACACCACTTCCACGTAAGATTCCCCCTCGAAACCAGTATAAAAGTCTGCGGAGAGCTACCTCGATGGAATCACAACAGAATCAGGAGCAACGGCACTCGCTGGTGGCTTCAGGAGCAGCTCCAGCGAACTGAGGTATCGCGAAGAAGCTGAATATAACGAATTTACCAGCGATACCACGGTCCGCGCCAGTCGACGCGCAAACCCAGCTATTTCATCGGCAGAGATCTCTCTCGCCCTGGCCCCTTTCTTCGGGAGCAGCGCGAGATTCGTAGCGAGGGGTTGAGGAGAAACTGGACTGACCTGAAACGGCCGGCAAACGATATAAGGTTACGTCGGGGTTCCGCAGTTCCGTCTGTTTACGGTGAAAACACAGACGCGCCTGTTTGTACAACTGGGCACCATCCACGTATCGTGGGCACGTGCACCTCTGTGCGTCTATCCGCACGAAGCGGAGCCTGAAACGCGTGCACACGCGTGCAGCGCGGCCTGTTTGCAACCCCTATGGCCGTGCGCGCGAGCCAACAGCTGCGTGTACAGGCACGCGTGTGTACGTGGATGTAGGAACTCGATTTGTGCTCGATCTTATCTCTGTATGTGGGTCAGACACACGAGGAGGAAGGCGAAGCCCAGCCACGGCGAGGAGAACAGGAAACTCTGCATTCGCAACCGGACGAGACTTTCAGCGAAGAACGAAAGAGAAGGTTGAAAAAGGTAGAGGGAGGCAGGGGGTTGGGGCGAGTCAAGAGTCTAGGCCGGAGATAGTGCCTCGCTCTGATATCTCAAATCCATTTCTGGCTCGTGCCACGAACCGCGGACAACCGTCGAGATCCTCTCTCCTTTCCCCTCTTCCCCACCCCCGGATTCACATCGGCTCTCCTCTCGCTCTACTGTCTCCTCCTTGCACGCAACCTCGATGAATTTCTGGCGAAATGTCGGTCAAGGAACGAGGTTGAACCTTCGTCAAATTCTTAATGTAGGTATTCCCCGGGGAAGAAGTTTTAATAAAACAATAGATCGCAGAACTAAATCTCTATTGTGCTCCCGCGATTTATCTCCGTCGGAGAAAATCAATTCACGTTCGAAGGGTGGGAGATCTGCAGTCGCGAAAGATATCGAATTTACTAGTATCGTATGCAAATGAATTCAGAGAGCGTGTCCCGCTGGCTTCGCTTTATTTCCACGAATTTCCCCAAAACGTACGGGATCCTGGAACTTGATCTTGAAATGCCTACTTTATATCCGCCCTCAGCCAGAGTGCCAGCAAAAAAAAAGGGTGAACCGTAGTCGTTATCGCCAATTACCGAATCGTTAATTCTATTTACTTCATCGCCAGGACGAGAAACGATTCCGTGCAACTGCCACCGCTCCATAAATCACGCTCAAGCACCATTATCTGTCTCATACACCGAGCCGATGAATCGCGACGGCTATTATCGAGGCGATAGAAGCCAGAGAAGTTCGCACAATAACGCGTAATGGGTCCGCGCAGCCTCGACGGAGCTCGATAAAGGCTAATTAGCAGAAATCCTCGTCTCAGGTAGTCCTCCTCTACCGATTCCTAATCACTTATCCACCCAGGCGAGAAGGGCGTCTCGAGTATTTCCACAAGTTCAATGCGCTTTGAAGCCGCTGCCCTGGTGATACGTGGCCAAAATTTACGCTGTTGCGAATCATCCCCTGCCATTCAATAGCACATATTTCAATTGTTAGTTTTATACTAGTCAACCTTTTCATAAATAAAAAGTTAGGTACATCCCTATTCACTGATTTACTCGCTACTGCAACAACACCCTGCCAAGATTAAACCCTAAAACACCGATATCGCGCCACAGTGATTTGCCAGAGACTCAACCCTCTCAGCAAACCATCGCCACTGACGTTAAAACCTCCACCCTGTCGGACGAGTTTATACGTCACGGTTTCTACTTTGAACGAGGAAGACAAAACACACAGCAGCGTGTCCGAAATTCTGAAGCGAAAATTATGACTGCGGGGCAAGCCGGGGAATGACAGAAAACTGATTCAAACACGAATCGATCGAGCCGGGCATTCATCGGGGATTCTATTCAAATAGTAATACCGGGGCTTGAACGCGTAAACGGCCGCGGCCGATATTCCTGTCGTTAGGGCAATAAAAGCGGGGCGCGAAGCAAGCCCATTAAAATCCCTGAAACAATAAACGCGTCGAATTGGCGGAGGGGTCGCGAGTGCCCGTTGCTCGTCGCGAGCGATTGGCTCTGTCAAATTTTCGCGTTACCAGCGGCCCGTCGGACGAGACGACCACCGCCGCAGGAAATAAGCAAAACGCTGAATCGTATCGGCGATGTGTCGCGCGCGCGCGCGCGCGCCGCGCGATAATAATGATTCGACGGGCCGGCGACAATGATCGCTGGCAATGTACCGCCGTTGACAAGAGGGAGAAGGAGCGCACACCCCGACCGCGGCCAATGATTTCGGCTACAATGACGGAGCGGCCTGACGCGAGTCGACGCGACGCACTGCCAGTGATGTACGACCGTCCCCGTCGAATGTTTGTCACCAGCGAGTTTCGGCGACACCGAGAGTCCCGGCCGCCCTGCATCGTTTACCCTTAATCTCATTAATCAGCGTTCTCACGCGTGCGTACTCACCGGGCCGAACTGCTCGAAGTAGTTTTTGACGTCCTCCAGCGTCGTCGGTGCCGAGAGTCCACCGACGAATATCTTCTTTGTCCTTGTCACCATCTACGAACAGAGGGGAAAGGCACGTGTTATTAATGGTATCGCGGAGATACGCCTGGGTAGATAGGGGGTTAGAAATGGCCCCTTTGAAGGATCGAGAGGGGGGTGTCGCGAAAACGTGCTTAAGATCAGCCTGCCCGGGTAGCATGAACGTTATCGTTGGGACTCTGCTGATGTTTACATTTCTTTCGGTCCAGATTACTTCTCGACGAGGGAATTCTTTAATGCCAAAGTTTTAACACCGATATAGGTAGAGTGAGCAATGACGATATTCTGAGGAATTGAAACGAATTTTCTCTGAGGAAATTATATTAGTTTGACATTTTCTAAATTCGAAATCGGAATTTCTACCGCGTGGAGAAGGTTTTTGTAAACTGCTATCGATCGACGTATATGTATTTTCGTCAGCGTATGTGCGCGCACGTTGCACCGTAGAAACGTAGGTGTTCATAGCCGGCATGAAAAATGGAACGTGCAGGAAGCAGGAGCGATATTTATTTCCTTTGCGAGAATGTGTCGAAACTCGTTATCATATTTTCAATAAATTCCGTTAACGGAGCGTCGAAACAAATTTTATTAAAAAGACTCCGCGCGCTGAAGCGCACACCGGGATCACGAATATCGCATTCACATATGTAGATCCCGTGTAATACGATCCGGGGAAATGATTTTTCCTCGCGGAAGAATATCTTTGGGACACTTTTCACCTGCGTCCTCCGTGCTGGGCTCTGTGGCCTTTGAAAGAGGCCGCTGGAATTCCTCTCGCGAATGAAAGCTTGCAGAAAAGTCGCGCGCGTGTTCTTACCGATTAAGTTTCGCTGGTTTTAATACAAGCTTCCTTTTTGGATCGAGCTCCGCTCGCGACTGTTATAATACATTTGAACTTCGAAAGGCCTTGAAAGGATTCTATCGTGCCTTTCAAAGTGTGTTTACTTTGTAGATTCACGGATACAAAAATGCCACGGGAATAATGCCCTTTTCAGAGCGTGTTTAGGGAGGGAAAGAAGTGGAGGGCTGCGGCGCACGGAGGAAATGGGAGAGACGGCTGAAAAATGGCACGGTCGTGCTTAAGAAATTGATAAGGAGCTGATAAAATATGAATGGCCAACGTCGAGCACACCGCGCCGTTTCCACGGGAAAGATCTTTTCGTGGACGACATTTTTCATATTTGTTCGGATCCGTAATGTCAATTCCAATCGTCGCTGCCATACAGGCCCGCCTTACACATTCCAGGAATGGAAGAACGTTTGCTGCACCGCGAAATGTCTTCTACGGTTAAGGGGATAAACCGTGAACCGTGCGTGCAAATCTATAAACGACGCGCGGAAAGAGATTCCCAAGACTATAGAGCGTGTCCAATTCCCCGCCCCTCTGGACCAGCTGATTGTCGTGTGTCACCGGGGCAGAAGGAACCCGAAACTCATTTGATCGTCTCTTGTATCCCGGTGATACGACATCGCATGGTCTCTTAACCCTTAACTGGTATACTGTTTTTGGCAAACGTGACTGGTATACTGGGGTCGTGGCAGACCCCAAATGAAAAAGGGCACAGAAATTTGTAAAGTCGACACTAGATCATCCTCTATGAATATTTTGCTCTTAGGAAATGTATAAAATAATAGGAACGTAGAAAGTTAAACTATTCACTATAAAATTAATTAGAAATTCAGTTGACAAACTTAGACAACGAAAAATTTTCCAGCGAACTTCGAGTGCCTGGGGTCATGTGCGACCCAGGATACCAGCTAAGGGTTAAGTCTCTCGACAAGATTATAGGAAAAGAAGGCATCGAAGAGAAACATGGTCGCGTAACGACCATAATAAAAGCGCCTGCCCGAAATCACCGCGGCAGCGGCGTATCGCGGCCAAACTAATTACCGCGAAGTGCTTTAGCGCGAGGAGATCGAGCCAGGGCAGGGAGAAAGAAGGGAACAAGGGAAAGAAAGGCAGTATTCAGACGGAACGTCTTAATAACACGATCGCGATGTAATAAAGCTCGCCGCGCAGAAAATTTCGCAGGGAAGCCACTCGCGGGGGCTGGCTGCAAGGAAAAGGAAACGAAAGGCGGGTGGTCGAGGGGGGGGGGGAGGGTGAGACGGCTGAATACAGCGGAAACGGCAGAAGAGGTAAACTCTGGTAATTTCAGTGATGGCTGGGCTTAGACCTCTCTATATCCGGTGAGTAACGCAAACCCCTAGGCGCAAGTCCTTCCACCTCGTGGTCCTGAACTCAAACCCCGCTCTCTTTTCCTCCGCGTCTCTCGTTCTAATCCCACCTCCCCTCCCCCGGCTGGCGCTCATACCCATGTCCCTCTGAATCTCACGGGAGGCGGAGGATACTCGCGAGTGCCGGCTCCCCGAGCCCCGCCGAGCTGGCTGGCTAATCAACGAAGTGTATAAAGTCCCGGGGATGAAAATAAAACGGCTCGGATCTCGAAAATTAAATAAATGACTCGCCTCGATTTCGTCGGCGAATACCTGGCCGCGGCGCCGCTCCACCGAAAGAACTCCGGAGTGACAGACGGCGGCCGAGGAACAGCAACGAGCGGGTATAGGGCGTGGCGAATGGAGGGAGATGGACGTGGATAAATAACGAGAGAAGGAACAAGGGGGGGGTGGGTGGGTCGGGAGGGTGAACACGAGGCAAAGGGGAACCACTTATTCGAATGAAGTTGCAGTAGCTCGCTCGCCCCGGCTCGGCCGGATGTGCCGAAAGAGGGAATTGAAGTTTCCTGATATCCCTGTGCTGCTACTGCCGCTGTTGCTACGGCCCCTACTGCTACGGGTGCTGTTACTGGACGGGTTTCGGCCTAAGAGCTGGCCGAGCTGCTGAAATTTTATTACACTTCGCTACGCCCGGTCTCGTCTCGTAATGAGCGCATTGTCGTGCAAACGAGACACTTCAGCCGGTCCAGTCACTCCCACGACGGAGACGACACCGACCGGCCCGCCCTTCTTCTTCTTTCGGCGTGGCGCGAGAACTCTTTTGTCCCGTTGTCGAGGGGACTACGTCGGATTGGCTGGACCAGGGCCGCGGGTCCATCCGCTTGTAATTACTTCGCCCAAGTTTCCCGAGGATTTAGAGAGCCGTTCGTCAGCGAAGTCGCGGGGATTCCGAGCTCGACCGCGCACCCAAGGAGACACTAGGGGAGTTGGCGGAGGACTCGCGGGGAGGACGAGCCACGCGTGTCTGACACAGAGCGGGGTGGAAAAATATAAGTCACCGGGCGGGTGGGTGGAGGAATGGAGACCGGGTCGTTAGCGAAGATAAGAGCGGATAGCAGCGGAATGGTAATGGAAACTCGGCGAGTTCCACTTATTATGCCGTAGCATTATGTAAATACCGGAAGGCTATTACAATTTTACAACTTACTACGAGTGGCTTTATAGTTTCATCGCTCCGGGGCCCGTGTCCCGCGCCCCGTCCCTTGTTCTTCGGTTTCCACGCGGCCCGAGAGCGGGCGATCGTTCCCGTACGCGCCCCTATCACAGCGCTTACCCGCCACCCCCTGCCACTCGGTTGCAAAAATGAAATTGTCGCCGCGGAAAAAGCCCTATAAATTTCTCCCTGGCTTTGGGAAATCCGCCGCTCCCATTCCCCTTGGAAAGAGACTTCCTCGTCTATGGTAATTCTCGATTACTTATCTCGTTTATGGATTCGCAATTGCGTTCCTATTGGCTCAACGGTAATTAACATACATAGCAATGAATAGAAAGCATCTAGTTGAATTCAATCGAAATGTTTCTTTTCTTCTGTCAGTTCTCTGCAGACGCCACCGTTCTCAACGTCAAACTATATGTGTAAATTTAATATATCGCAGAAAAAAAAGCAATTTTATCCCGACAGTCGATTAATCCAACCGTTCGACAGCTAGATTCGCGTAACTTACGGCCACTTTTTACCAGCAGTTGTCGAAACTTTGCCAAGATTAAGCGGCAGAAACTTCATCCCCACAAATCATCGGCATTCAAGATACAGAGAAGACAATCCATCAGCCAACTCGATGTCGAAAAAAGCCACGGATATCAGTTCGTCTCGTCGGGGCTCGTTAAACGCTCCGCGAGGCGGCGGGTGTATTCTGATTAATCTCCATAATCGGCCGCGGTGTGGAAAAGAACGGATCGAGCGCGAGGCGAGGGTGGAAGGTGTGGAACAAGGGAAATGGGTAAAATAAATATTGGAATAAACGTTGGCGAGTGGCCGTGCCAGTTTCAGTGGGCCCAACCGTTAAATCTGCCTCGCGAGCACGGATATTGTCACCTGGAGTGGCAAGGAGAACGCTTTGCTCGTTCACAATTAATGTGAATGTTTAATCGGTCGCTGCGAATAGCGAATAGCAGAAATTTCTGCTCCTCCCTCTGCTCGTAACAGTGGCAACAGAAAGCTCTCCGAGAGCGTTTAAACGACGCGGTATTTTAACAGAGAAACGCAGGAATCTGGTCGCGGGAATTGTATCTCGTCATTCGTATACTAATCATCTGGATCTTCCGTGCTTTTAATCCGTCATCTTTCAAACGTCCGTAATCAGTTCCGAGTTTCTTGAACTCTAGCTGTTTGAGAATCGATAACCATAAATATGCAAACGTACAGGAACTTCGTTTCCCTGCACTGGCGCGCAACTCATCCACGCGTCAATCCGACACCTATCGATGAGTCATTGCATAGGTAGATACACGCTACATGCCCCCGTGGAAAGTGGTCGGTCACGAAAGGAGCGGCCTTCCAAGATTGATATCCCTAGATGGTTCGGAAGGCAGCAGCGAATCGTTGAGGGAGTGAAGGGTTGGAAAGGCCATCGCTTCCCCCCCGGAGAAGCTGCGATGTAAAAGTAGGGCAAAAGGGCGGGAAAGGAGCAGGGCGAATCGGTTATCATCCGGGAGGGTTACGAGCTTCGCCTCGGATATACGCAGGATCCCCCTCGTCCCTTTTTCTTGCTTCCGCGGCCCATTTTTTTCCCTATCTCGGCGTATCCTTCAGACGCGGCCTCCACCCTCATCCCGCTCAACCCTTCGACCTCCATTCGCGGCAAAACAGAATTATCCTGTGCCACGCGATTTCGACCTCCCGAAGCTGCTGCCCCCCTCTCTGTCCGCCCCTCCAGCATCGCTCGTCGAGGTATTCCTTTAGAACGTCGTCCATTCAAAACGGCAGGCGGTTAGTTAGGGATGTTAATTAAAACCTTGACTCGAAGGGAATCCCGGGATCCGAGGTCGACAGAAGTGAATAACTGTGCGAAGTATCTGGGCAGGTTACAGCCATTTAAACTTCCCTTAATTATTACGACTTCAGGTTCGAATAGGATGTACAGTTTATAAAAGAGGGAGCAACAATGATTCCTTTTGTTACCCCGCAACAATGTGTCCGGTATTGTTGGTGGAGATTGCAATGGTGGTTAAATTTCTGCACATTGTTCGCGTGGAAGCTCATTGTTTTAGGAACGATGTTCCAAAGAAAGGACTGATTTTGAAGAAGTTACTCGAGAATGAATCTTGTATTTGCAGCCTAAAGCACACACGAAGGGATACTCTGCTGAAACTCTGCATTAGTTAATGAAGAATGGGCGGCAAAGCAGGAACACCGAAATGCTGGATTTAAAACGAGGGACATGGAGTTTTCCCTGCGTCTATCTCGCCGGATGCAGCTGCAAGCGGAGGGCGCGTGCAGCGCTAATTTCTCGCGTGTCCGACGTTTCAGAATTTAAGTTACCGGCCATAAATACAGAGAAGAGGTTGCGCAACGAGGATGGGCGGTTATCAGCGAGAGGGGACGGTAAGGCGCTCAACATTCGTCTGTGGCTCGGGGCATTGCTATCGCACTGTCCAGCCCTGACCCTACCGTACCCTTGTCGGGGTTTACATGGCTGCGTTATAGGACGATCCTACAAATTCGCCGCTGTACGTGCTCTCGCGTAGATTGTACATACGCGGCACATGCATGCTTCATATCGCCGGCTATTCTACGGGTCAGAACTTTTTTTTCGCAATATGTATTTGAACGACGATCGAACCAACACAGTGGTTAACGACTACGAAGGGGTTGATTTTAAATTGCCCCCGCAGACGCTAGCCTCTGTTGGCGGTCCTTTTTTTCACAGTTGCGGAACGTTGGTAGCGTTTTCGGTGAATTTATTGGATACCGGGGTATTAAGTTTACTCCCCTTAAATATAATAGTACGATACGGAAATTCGCGTTGCCTTCCCGAGGAACGAGTTTGAAGTTTTAAATCGCGAGCGTAGAAATACATCCATTTAATTCATCTAACGGTTAAAGTGACGAAGCACCAGAACGAAAACTTTAATTAAACTGCTACCCAGAGTACCCACCGCTTAGCTTCATTTTCGACTGCCCTCGTTTCAATGCTAACCGATTAAATTAACTGTTTAGTTATTAGCGCCACTATTGTTTCCGGAATCTAGGGGAAGCAATCAACGAACCGATCAACAGAACAGTTAGATCCTCCCCAGACGTTTTTAATTACTTTGAAGCTCGGGTTCGCCATTACGTTTAAAGTAGAATGATAGAAAATTTCCCCTCCATGGCAACAGAAGAGTTATTTCTCCTTTACCTTCCGAAAGGTCTTCAACGTTTTATCAGCACGATCTTTTCCCATTGTTAGCGTCGACAAAGACTGATTGCGACCGGACGACGAGCAAAGTAGATCTCTCGATCACGCGGAAACGAATCCCCGGATTCAGCGAAATACATTTCTATAAACGACCAGCTGATGTAATAGATGTGGTTGCCTCGTATTAAATGGTCAGGGGGGGATCTCTTTTCCTCGTTAGCTGAGGCCATCCCTGTACCGAAACAATGAGGGCTCGCCCGCTTCAATGGAGAACTCATCCCTGGCATTGTACTCCCTTTTGAATTGTAATCATCGTACATCTGCTCTCGTGCGGTGGAACATGAATGGCCCGAAAGAAAAGGAGCCCCGGCGAGGTGAAGAAGTTGCTTGAATGCCAGTAGTTCAAGGCTAACTAGATCGCTGGCTGACATTCTCACGGGGAAATTTGCACAATCACCGAACTGCCCGACATTCTTTCGAGCATGCATCGAACGTTACATCGGCTGCCATACGCGATTCAGGATGAATTTGGAGCGTTAAATTTCGAGAAAAGTGCTTGAAAATTCTGATCCGATATTCTGAGGGGTAGTAATTCCGGGCGAAATGGGTCGAACCCGCCATTCTCGGGGGGGGGGGGAAATTCGTAGTACTCGTAAAATATTGAGGATTCTTTTGCATAGTGGGAATTTTCTGATAAAGTGGAGCGCGCGATATATTTAGCACATTATACAATCCGCGATGTGTTCGAGCGCGCTAAAACTACGCGCAAGACAGAACTTCTCAAGTACCTGGCTGCAAAATTATTTACAGAAGAGAACGTTTGATGCGATTAAAAGTATTTCCACCGGCGAATTAGTGTCCCAGTAAATCCACGAAGCTTGCAGTTAAATTTAATAATCAAAAGATCGATACACCTTTCGCTATCGCCCTAAATCCGGCCCATTACATTCACGGAGCTACTCCACTGACTTAAACTGTTGAACTTGCGACTTTAGGGGATTACCAGAGAATTTACCGAACTCCCCTGCTCCGAAACCTCTTCCGACGGTTAAACTAGCCCTGATTATTTCCGAATTATCTTTACACGTACGTACCACGACTTCGAAGAAAACTTCGATCCTCCGGATAACTTTCTGTGAGAAGTTACATTCCTACTTACAATTACACTCAAACGCGATAAAAGCCGAACAAGATGGCCTGCAGCTTAAAATAAACGTTAATACTTGCGACGTATCGGGTACTAATTAGGATTATTTACGTTACGGAGCGTCAAAATTCAAGCACGCAGCGTTTCATCCGCAGGACGTTTCGTAGGGTGCAAGCCGACGGGAAGGAGAATCTTCTCCACCGCATAGTTCGCCAAACGCTTCGCGATAAAAAAAGTCTCTACATTCAGGTATCCTTTTTTCTTTCGGAACAGATTTGACGGTGATGTGTCGGCTTTCGACTCGTCTACGATACATTTATTGATCCTGCGGCATCAAACGTTTACGAGTCGCTCTTTGAACGCGAAGATGAAAGCATCGACGCCCGACAAGTGCACGCGTGGCTTAAGCACGCTCCTCTATTTTTATCCGGTGCCTTTGATGCACATTATCAGGACTCGCCTTTTATTCAGACGCCCGAAATGCTCGGCGCTCTTTTAAAACCGACGGCGACGGCGGTGCTACGCGGAAGTCGCGCGGCCACGATTCTACCCTTATATTTTCTTTCTCTGGTGTACCCTACGCTACGCGATAGTTCGCCGCCGATATCGATTTTTCCCTTTAACGCCGCTCATGGGCGTGTTTGCGTGGAAAACCCGCCGAGGAGAGCGCGAAGGTTCACTTTTGATTAAAATTCTGGCGCAACGGCGAGCGAGCGAGGGAGAAATAAAATTTCGCAAGAAACATCGGCAACTTTGCATTGCAGCTTTGAAATTCAAACGCTCCAAAGCTGCGCCACGGAAGCGAGCTTCCATTTTCCGTTGGTTATTTTCTGTCACATGTGTTGGAATTCCAATCAAAGGAAATGAAAATTATTGTGCACGGAGTTACAAAGCACTTCTCGGTTCTTACTCCGTTTCTCTCAATACTTCCCGCTCCGATTTCTATATCTACCGCGCAACTGTAGTCATTCGTGTGGAGAAATAATTAAAATGCCTTGTCTTTGAGCGAAACAATTTTACATTAATACATGGAATTATTACAGCGGTTATTTCCATCATCAGTATTCGAACTAGCAAGTATTGAAACGATTTCATTATTCGATGTTCCTCTGACTTCGAATGTGTGTCAAAATCTTATACACCCCAAATGAATGGAATTCCTCCAGCCCTTTTTGGTAACGGACGAGTGTTGAATTCAGCGAGAAGACTTGGCGGAGAGAAGAGACAAATAGAATGATAACGCGCGTGCATTTTCCAGGGCGACAGAACGGAACGGAATGGAACGTTTGCAGTTTGAGCAGGTCGCGGAAGGTAGACAGGTTCTCGGGAGAGATCGATCGGCGAATTACCGATCGATCCGACGTTTGAAAATTGTCGTCAGCCACTTTACGGGGTCGTTATTGCAACTTACGTGTAGGCGTTCCTTTGATCGATCCGCGCGCGAGCGATGATTGAATCGCTCCCGAGACTCGCGCTCGCACGAAAATCGAGGAAAAGGAGAAAATAGAATCCAGATATGCTGGTGACCGAGTCTCACGAGTATTAGGTAATAAAAGAGGATACTCGAGCTCCCACGGAGCGGTTTTTATCGAGCTGCATGCCTGAGATTTCGACGACGCTCGTAAAACTCTACCCTAAAATCTTATCCCCTCTTCGAGTTGCTGGGCTATTTCGCGAAATATCTTCAACTACGACGAGACCCGTGGAAGTTACGGGGTGGGGGAGGAGGGGAGGACTCGTAGTTTCCTCGTATAGGGTCCGCCTAAAATTAGAACAAACTATAAACCACAATTTGCAATGCCACTTATGAGAATTGATTTAGGGGTTGAAATGTTTGGGAAGAACTCTATACCTTGGGAAGAACTCTATACCTTGGGAAGAACTCTATACCTTGAGACGAGAACGATTCGAAATGCTAGCAAAAAATTGTAATAACATTATCGAAGATTATTGTAAAATTTACCAGAAAGAAACCTTGCAGTACTGATTGCAATTATTAAAATTACTTTGTGTGCCATATTCTGAATAAACATTCTGCAACGTGGATTGAAGTAGTTTAACGATTACCCCTTTTGCTTCACAGTAGAGTACACGCCATTATTTATAATTCCTCTTCTTTTTAAGACGGATACGCCTGTCACGGATGTTGTTTAGAGGAAAGAAGACCCTCGAAGGGAGGCCACTAATCACACGTCTACACTACGGGAGCACATAGAGAAATTCAATAACGAAGTAAACTCGATCACGGCGACCCCGTGAGGTGGTACATTCAACAGCCGCTTGCCACGTCACGAAACGGCGGTGAATTGAACGCAAGGATACCATTGTGACGCCCCATTCAATCGTGCACAACAGAAACACCGTTAAGACCAGTTTGCACCGTAGCCAATTAAAATGTAAACCAGTTCCTCAGACGGCATTGATTCGACGTTGTTCGACCGCAATTAAGCACCTTTGATTGCCTCTGATTAGAGGCCTCCGACCGAATTGACCGGAATCGCTCGTGAACATTGTACACTTCGAGCAGGGAATTGCTGTGAACGGAGCGCAACAATGCGTGGACTGTTTTCGCCGAAACTAATGAAGTTGAACTTTAACGTAAAGCCACGCCTTTAAGATGAGAGTTGTACGTAGATTTAATTACGCAGGGTAGTTCTCGAAAGTGGGTCGAATGGTTCATTAAGTTCTGTCTTCGTGTAATTATTTATCGCTCACAAGTCACTCGCGATTCCGATGATGAAGAACTATCGCAATCTTCAACGCGACGACGATGAACTTTCGCATTAACGTTGCAAAGATTAGACGAAAGTTGGGAATTTTAGAATTATTATTTTATCCCATTGAATTCAACGGATCCTGTAAGTCACCGTTTACTGATGGAAACAGTTTGCGAAAAGTACATGCCCAACCCGTTGGCGTAGTAATGCGAGCATCGACGCGTTGCGATGTCGCGATGCTATCACGTATTAACACGTCACATAGCGCCCACCTTAAATGAGGCACAGGGAGAGAGGTTTGATGCAATATGCATTCCCAGCACACTTTCCATCGATCGAGCGCAGAGAGAACTGGCAGCCGATGATAACGTGCCGTTCGCGGCGGTGTATTGCGGGTATAAATCACTGTACAATGCCTCGTGTCACTGATCGTCGAGCGTTAATCATATTCAGCTGTTTAATAGAAACAAAGATTGAAAGTAAATGCTTCCGTTGCACGCAGGCGCGTGATTATGCGAGAGCCAACGAACTGCACACCGTGCACACTGTGGACGTTTAAAAACACCGTTTCGGGATTCACTAGCCAACGCGTCTGGCTTCATTAACCCCTCGACGACCGACCCCTGAAACGAAAAACTGAACGTGAGGCCCGGGCCCTCGGAACGGAAACGTCACTTTGCTACCTGAGGCCTCGGCACTGAAACATCACTGTACAGACAGCCTTTAGCGCAGCCTGATAGAAACAAATAGCTTATCTTTTGAAATGAAGGTTTGTGTGGTAGATTTCGAAGCAGACATCGACTTTTCGCAACAGTATCTTGTATCTTTTTTCCTACCCTTCTTTGAACACACTACACCACGCCTTTGGGGATTTCACTTCGTCCCTTTCGGAGCAATTTTAATAAAATGTCTTTCTGTCAATCGCGGTACAGTATTTGCGAGTGTCGTTGAATGTTGGTTATTCATGTGATCACCAGATTTAACAAAAGTTCTTCTATTAAATTAATTCTAAATTCTTGCTGGCTTATAGAGCTTGCCATGTTATGGCGGTAAATTATCATACTGTGCAATACCGTAGCGTTAAGTAGTCTTCTAAATAGTTTTAGGTACCACTTTTTTGTCGTTCTTCGTTCTACTAAAAATGGTACAAGAAGTTGATCTTTACGATCAACTCCTCCCATGTATGTGTTGTAATCATGCACACGAATAGGCTTTTGAATTTCTTTTCCACGTTTAATTTCAGTTTTATATCACTGACTTGCCTCAAGTGACTATCTAGACTAGACTGTCTTATTTTATTAATTTACAATCTGTTAAAGTTTGTAATAAAACTAGATTGCACGCAGTTGGAATAATTATTGTGAAGGAAACTTGATCTTATATCTATCATTGTGTATATATTGTACAGATACATCTTTGAATAAATAGTTTAAATAATTTGTGTTAATATATCGCTGTTTATATAAACAGAGGGACGGCATAAATAACCAGTTGCATAGGTTGATGGGTCAAAGATTGAGAATAGATTTGTTATCATTTTCATTTAATTGAATTAACTTTTTTGGTTTTTTTTTTGAGTTGATAGTGTTGTATTTGTAAAGAAATTTATAATGATTGTTGTTATAATTATTATTAAGGTTATTAATATTATTATTAATCAAATTATAGGTTTTATTTGAGGAATAAAAGATTATTAATATTCATTAGAAGTATTCGCTTGTACTATAATATGGTTTAAGAGACCAATTCTTGCATTTCAGACATCTAATGAAAAAATATTATTTATTAATAATTTTACTAAATAGTACTGACGCGGGAGCCGCTTGAAAAAACAGGGTCCGTACCAGATACTGAGGTGGTCGTTGAGGGGTTAGTAATAAAGCACACGAAAGATATAAATCGAAGTGTGTGCTAGATCACTATTCTTTGCAATCTAGGATTCTAAGAATAAGAATATCATGTAGTTAATGATTCAGTATTAGAAACTCCTACCCCATTTTTAGCGATCGTTGGATTTAGACAATCGTTATACTATTTGATGACTGAAAATTTAATCGACCCTTAATTAGAAGTGCGCTATTTTAAGCTTAATTGCAATCGAAATTTCGGAAGCAGATAAAATGGTACGCCAATTATTCAGATGTGGGTGGTATTTTCATTTCTACTTTGTGGCAACACTTTTCTGCTCTGAAATTGCACTTATATGAGGTATATAATGGGAAATAGATAAGTATCTCCGAAACTTATGAACATACAACACGTGCAAACGTCAAAGCTAACTGCAAGAAGAATCAACCGTGCTTTTGCATCCGATTAGAAATGAGATTTTCAGCTCATTAGTCGTGGAAATATTTGTGAATACGTTGGCAGCTTCGTTAGCAGGGACCTGTTGAAATTGCTCCGAAACGGTCCGCACTCGAAAGCGCATTAGCGATACTTCTTCGAGCGTGCCCGGTTCAAACAGCCACGAAGCACGCCTACTTAAACGCGATTTGACGGTCAAACCTCCGGTTACCTCTGTTAGCGCAGATCTTGGGCGTACCAAATGCGCGGTAACGAGGGATTAATTAACGACTCGTGTGCTGTACGCGAGGCCAATGCCTGTCGGCCGACATCTCTGTGTTCGTCGAGGTAGAAACCTCAATTCTCTGTCGGCCGCACGCCCGCGGCATTTCCGTCACCTTTGTCAGGCAATCGCGGAAAATTCATCCCTCATGCCGGATGATTTATAATCTTCGATTAGGATGAATACTCTATCACCAAGTACAACAAAAAAAATCCACACTGGTACTAAACGAATGCAGGCGTTTAATCGATGAGAAGAATTCAGGACAGATTGAATTACTTTTTGATTGAATTACAGCGGCGTAATTCACCGTGTAATTGAAGGATCATTAATGGATGTACAAATTGATCGGCGTTAGTTTATTTCTATAAACTTGTTTACGCTCCCCGACTCGACTAGACTGATGGATATTTTTATTCAAATATTCTGTTCGTATGTTTCAAATCAAACGGTCTGTTTGCACACTTGAATTCAGCAACTTGTTTACGTACTCCAAATTAAGTAGAACATGACAAATATTGAAAGCACCATTTGAAATTGTGGAGAATCCTTTTGATCGGGGGTCTGCAAAAACTAAGAGAATTATTTAAAGAATGGGAAGCTGTGTGATTGGATAATGTTAATTGCAAACATATTCTTCTCACTTGCGATCGCAACTCCCAGGCGGAACGTAGAAAGAGTGACAGATAACATCGCAGTCAAATCAAAACTATCCCTACCAGTCGATCAATATTCCATCCTCCCTTATGTAAAGTAAAAGGAATATAGTTCACCCTTTAATCCTTCAAAGCATTATTACATTTGTCTAAGAAGCTCCAGAGCAGTTAGAAATGTGCCAAACAATTGTCTACAACAAATAACCGCGACAGGAAACAAGCAATTTCTATTAGCAGAGAATGTTCCGTGAAAGGTGTTCGGTTAATTTCCCCGAAAATCGCGAGGCATCCAAGCTGGAAATGGCTGGCTACGTCGACACAGGAAGCTACGAAATTCACCGGGGGCGTTAATTAATAAAGGTCGATCCTCTCGATCGCGTCGCAAGCGGGAATTCGCCAATACGCGCGTGTTTCTGAAACCGCGTGCACGTATTTTCACGCACCAGTCGCATGCATCAACGCGATGAACACGCTCGATTTACCCGGCACAGAAAAGGAAGTGGGTAGGTAAAGCACGCAGGACAGCTAAGCTCCGTTATATGCGCGAGCACGCTGGCTTTAGAAAATGACAAATATTGAATATCGGCGAAAAGTTTCACGTTCCATGTTTCCGCAGAATGGTCCTGCGATCGTTTTCTTTCTATTTCCATTTTTCCCCACCGTTTCCCTTCCACCATTCGTCATCCTCGATTAGATCCAGGAAACGTTGCTCATAATTGCCACGCGTCTCGTTAATTGACCGAAACAAGTTTTTCTTTTGCGATCTTCTCATCACATAGACCACCAGCTTGCAATTGATTCCACGTGGATATTCCAGTGCTGTTTCTCGCTGCTCACAGCCACGGGGAAACAGTTCGTTCGATAGTTTCGCCATGGACAATTTATTGTCAGGACCGTATCGATTGCCCCGCAGCGTAGCGCGCGAATAATGTAATAGGTAATCGTTTGATTAATAATACAACGCTGTCATGGACGGTTCTGCGCGTGAGGGGAAATTAGGGGTGCCGATGTGGTGGCGTGGCATTATTCGAACAGTGATTTTCTATGAACTGGGAAAAGCGACGAGACTATATGTATAATTGATCAGGCGATTAACGCGATAATTGCACTGGACCACTGCGGAGCTGTCGATAACGGCACAGTCGCCAATCTTTGCTACTGCGCCACCGTGAAAATGCCTTTGGACACCGTCGAAATTAACTTTCGAAATTCCATTTCATTTCAACTCCGTTGTCAATTTGTACGAAGTCTACGCAAAGCAATTTTCCTTCAAGAAACATGTCGATCACTCCTCTGGTAGAGAATCTACGCAACGCACGGTACAAAAGAGTGAATCTCTCCATCTTCCACCGCCCCTCCTTCCAAGCGAGACACAGATTCCCGATACTGAAAAGATTTCGCCCCGTAGGAAGCAAGGGATGGGCATGTGCCGAGCGCGAAGAAGGGACGGAAGAACACGCGTCGCCGATCGAAGGAATTAGGTGGCCGAACTCGCGAATAACAGGGCTGTTTACATCGAAACGCTTTTAAATCTTGCCTGGCCAGTCCAGTCGGATGAGCCACCTCGGAGGATAGCTGCGACGCGTCGCACCCTCTGCCGTTAACAAACGAGCGAAATGCGAAAGTAGGTGACTCGAACCGACCACTTTCATCCCCTGCGCTCAGCTTGGCGTGCACACACGCGCCCTAGGGACAGGCGAGTCGGCGCGAATAGAGAGCCTCCCAGCTTCCTCCACACTTTCCCCGCTGCTCCCACTATTTGATATTTGTCACGATTCTCGTCGCCTGAAGATTGACACTATTCCTCCGGATTTCTCGCCGAGCAACTCGCAATGCAACTCCATGCAGCGGCGCGTTGACGAGGCTCTTTCGAGGCTGCGAGCTTTAAGCTTGTCTTGGAGGTTCGTGTGTTCCCAGCAGCGACTTAATTCTGGGAGAATGGTAATGCTGTTTTGTCTGGCGGAGCACGGAGCGTCGATCTTCTTAGGGGAAGATAGTAGCGCAGGAGTAAATATGGAACGACACTTTTGCGACTTTATTTCATCACAGTAGTCTTCATAGAGTATCGGGTATAAAGACTTGCTGAAAACCCCAAAGCACCATTCTTCTTTCATCCGATTACTGGTTCTACCGAAGTTCCCACGTACTCTCGAGAGAATCCGGAGCCAGTATCGCGAAACTGGTTGCTGTGAATAATTACGCACAAAGAGGATTTACTTCCCTTTCGCCTCATCTACCACCGCCAGATCCTAAGGAGCTCGTGCTCGCCGCACAACAAGAATCCCTGACCTCTCGATTTCTCCGCGGAGCCCTGTGAAGAGTCCCCCGAAGAGGAGCCGCCATACGGAGCGCGTCGCGACGCTGCGCGCCGGTTTTAATTCGTCCCTTCCCAATAACAAGCCTTCCCCTCGTGTTTCCAGTACGCTAGAATAGCCAGCGTCGCGCGGCCGCCACGAAATCCGCTTACGTCCCTTTTGCTCGCGTAAAGCGGTAACGGAACGAGCAAACCGAGCTTCTTTCGTCGGCCGAGACTGAAATCCGGACCCACCGGTACGTGTGTACGTGTCTGCGTGTGCAACAGGGAGGGAACGAGGAGCTCGTCACGCCAGCAACTTCGCCGTTTCGCTCTATAGCTCGGGGAGAGTCGCGGGGAAGGGCGAGGGCTTTAGAGAATTCTGCAGGGAGAAAGACGCGGAACAATCGCCAGACTCCCAAGGGTGTATCGCTTTTCTGAGAAAAATCCTGCTAAGTTCAGTGGACTGCCGCGGCTTCTGGAGCGTCGTTCGCCGGGGTTATAATACATTTCGCTGCCGCAACGTTTAATCAAGAGGGCATTTCCCGCTTCCCCAACAATCGTCTTTGAGGAAACTTTTCACGCACGGGAATGAAAAATATTTATTGCGTTCATATGTTCACGTTGCGGGGGCTTTCTGGCACTTTATCGTGGATGGCGGTGGCACGGCTGGAAACCGTGCAACTTGATTTTATTGCAAGGGATCACTGTTCCGTGATGTATGGGCGGGCTTTGAGTAGAATAGCAAGAGTGTAGACCGAGGTAATCGGAGTTAAACGGAGTGATCGATTAATGGTAGTTGGATGGAATTAAACTGGAAGTGCCTGCTAAGCTATCAGCCCTAAACATGGCGATATCACTTTCTTTAGAACTCGTAGTAACTGTCAGATTGTATCAACTACTCTTTCAGAGAGACCCTTAAAGTCAGAGGGCGAGAAGGGGTTGAATTGGAAGTAGTTGACAACCATTCACTTTCAGATTCCAAAACACTTTCGCCTAGTTGAAATTCTTAGTACTTCTTGATACAGGAACACATCGGACAGCTACCCTCCCTTTCGTTATCACCCTCGACACGTTCGTAAAAAAAGAACGATCAAAATCCTTGCACGTTCTTCTAACATCAGTGCGGAAACGATACACAACTGAATAGGATTCACAGGCAAGCAGGACGAGACTCGTTTCCATTTCCACACCCGCTGGCAATAGAATCCAAGAAGAACAGGCAACTCGGTGTAAGTGTTACCACCCCGGGGCCTCAAGAAAAGATTCTCGCGCGAGCACTCGTAAATTTCAGCTTTCATGCGCGGTAGCCAGACGTCTCCGTTTTTGTCTTCGCGTGATGTACGAGGGAATCTACCTTTTTCCCCCCCCATGATACATGGGGAAATATGTCGACGTCTTCTCTCTGAAACGATGCGTGTACCACGCACGAGATAAAAGCGTCGCGAATTGAAACCACGTCCGTCGCATTAAGAACCCAGCTTCCGATGAAAAAACTCATCCCCCATCTTCGCTGGCGTACAGACACAGAGGCGCGGGGCTTCGAGGCAGGCGATCATCCACGCAGTCATCGAAGTCGATACTCCGGTGGGGTAGGCTCCGTTGTAATAAAGCGGAACGAAAGAAATCGGTCGCGACCCAAATCTCGACGACGTAACGGCACCTACTCTCGCTTGACGCATCAGCGGGTTCGTTCGTGATCGTTTTAATGCGCGCCACGTTCACGAAAGCGATCGTTCCTCCGGCGGCAGATAAATTAAAAACCTCATCGACGGGACTGTGTACTTTAATCGGGAAACGATTTTCATCTAGGATAAATTGAAATCTGCTGGAGAAACGAACCGCCCCGTCCCCGGCCGACAGGGGGACGGAGACGTTCGCTGAGATCAGACAGACGGGCAAAGAAATGGTGCGACAAAGGAAGTAGGTGAACGTATTTAAAATCGCGATACAAAGTGTTGGAATAGATGCCCCAGAAAAATAGAAGCCGGATATCGTCGGGCTGCCACATCCGCGCGATTTCGTTGGAATAACTTGCTCGGGAGCAGTCTTGAAACTACACTCTCGAGCCCGCTCGACTGACCCGATGAAAAGGGAAAATAATAATTATCGAGCGGCGGCCGCGAGGCGGGAACTTCGAAAGTAACGATCTCGTTATCGTTTCGCTTGGAGAACCCAAGGACTTAAGATAATAAGTTGCTTGAGAGGGCTGGGAACGTAATAAGGAACTAGAGTGCGCTCTCTCCCCCTCCCCCCCTCCCCCTTCCTCCCCCCGTTGAAAAGGAAATAGTACTCTACCCTCCGTCGTCCGCTGGACCACTCAACTTATTAATTCCATTAATAATTCCTTCATCCGATTTGACGAACCAGCACGACCGCGATTCTCAAAGAGACCAGACACGATGAAAGGAACACCGACGGATGGAAGTTTTTATCTCGCGTCTGAATACCGGAAAGGGGTCGCGGATTTTTCTCTCGTCGAAACGTTAGCTCTATCGAGTGACATCCTGCGAGAGACGTCAGCGGAAAACTTGCCCTTGCGGCCATAAGAAAAGTAAAAGGAAAACACGGAGGGTAGGGAAAGAGTCGAACAACAGATGACAGGGGTATGAAAGATCCAGGGCGCATCGGAGACGATGGTCTCCGAGAAAAGGATTTCGGAACTTCCGTGGGGGAGACTTGGGAGGGGTTGGGGCTGCGGAGCATCGCCCGAACGTCATCTACGCGAAACTTTTCGGTCACTGCACATTGTCCGGAGAAATAAACGGTGCGCGAGATAAGGGGACAGGGTGGAAAGCGAGAAAGAGAGACGGAGGATCCACCGAGCCCGAGTTAGTTCGTCTCTGTCCGACGGATGACGTCCAGGATCAAGCTCCACCCACACACATGCCTCCGACCAGCACGCGACGTACACCCGCACACACGCGCGTATATGCGTACGTGTTATAGAGAGAAATGCGAGGAGATGCGAGCATCGATACACGTCTACACGTTCACCGGGGCACACCAGTTTCCTCGAGGATGATCGGAACTCCGCTCGAGGTCCGCGGACAGAAAGGTTTACGATTACTCGGGAAAGATTTTTGAATGTACCACTGACCTTCTCTGGGGTGATGAGCGGCGTGATGTACGTGGTGACCGCCGTCGTGTACACTTTTCGATGACTGCTGGGTGCTGCAGGTCACTCAGTACTGCCGTGAGTACCGAGTGCCGTGCGATCAACGCTATGGCTTTTCTCCGTCACAGGAGAAAGAAAAGGAGAAAGAGACGTGGTGTCTCGGTGTCGCACGTTCACGCTTTCTCAGCACACGCGCGTATATATGCCTCGTTCGGCACGGTTTCCTGGATACGTGGACGTATCAGACACTCGGTGACAGGTCTGGCGAGTGGCTCTCCTCACGGTGTATCCAGCGATCGCACGTCAAGCCTCGCAGACGGCCACAACAATCGGCAACGACGGCAACGATGACAACAACGGAGGGACGACGGTGAATCCAATCGTCGTAGCAACACAAGCTGGCTAGTAGAGTCGAGAGATCCTCTCGACTGCTTACATTCGCGCGCGGTACACACTAGTCACGTAACCCGTGGTCGCTACCCAAGCCGCGGACACTGGAAATCTAGAGATCCCTCTGGACCGTAACACGCGTGGAACAACGAAGACAAGTGGCACACTGCGGGGCTGACCAGTTTCGGAGCGTGACTCCTTGGATCGTCACGGTACGGTGTTCCAGTCACGGGGTGTTTATGTATATTCGCGACAACGAGCGTCTCGCAGCCGCTGAACGGAGTAATATCCTGGGCTACTGTTCTCTTCTCGCGGGAGCGGCGTAACGAGCGGCGATCGAGCGGACAGGGCAGGCGAGAAGGTGAGAAGAGAGAGAGACGGGCGCGGGCAGACAGATGATCCGTAGAGCACAGAGAGGCAGGTGGTCGTTGTCGCGCTCCTTGTCGTGGTATGTCGGGTTCAGTGCTGTACGCTGTGATGCCGAGAACGGAATGGGGCGACCGTGGAGGCCCGGGCAGTGGAGCCGTAGCGAGGGGGGGAGGTGATGGAGGCGCGCGGTTCGCGATGGTGGGGTGCACGTTGAAGGAGCGAGGGACAGAACAAGGAGGGGCCCCTTTCCCCTCGCCCATGCTCGCACCACTGTCAGGCGATCCGCCACCCCTCCGAGGCGCGCAGGCGCCCCCAGGGCGCTGGCGTCGCTCGAGGGGGGTAGCGCCTCTCAATCCTAACCGGAGAAAGCTCGCGAGAGCGACGAAGAGGGTGGGAGAAGCACCCCTGCGGGATAGAGGGAGCTGGGGGTGGTGAGGGTAGAAAAGCGAGGCGGACAGAGACAGAGGCAGAGGTTATGGGCGAGGGTGAATGGCGCGGCACGGGGCGGCGCGGCGTCTCTCCTTCTCGCTCGTTTCCTTCCTTCCTTCGCGAGCACCCCAGCATCGACCGACGCGACGCACGCCACGCCGCGCCGCGCCACTCCGTGCTCCTCCTCGCCACGCCGACCCAACGGGAATACTTAATGCCAGCGGAGAGCCTGACTGCCTGACTGCTCCTCCTCGCCACGCCACGCTCGCTTGACGGCGGGATGGAGGCGCACGACGAGGGTGGGAGAACGGTCGAGTGGTGAACGTCAGGGGGTGGCTTCGGGGGAGGGTGCGAGGGCGGATTGTGCTCTCGCGAGCCATACTGTAGCGATGCCGAAACGCGGTGCATGACTACTTGTTACGCGTCCGCGAGCTAAATTCCTGGCACGGCGCGATATATTGAATGGAGTGTTTCTTCGCGCGAATCTCCGGGGCCGTTGTCAGAGGAGCGTACTCGCGCGATACCGTGTGCGCACTTCGCCGCCCGATCGTGTATATGAAAAATGGCGGAACCGGGGAGGGGCGAGATAGGGGACACGTCTTGAAAAATCTAATCCCGAGAAACATTCAGAGGAATCGTTCCCCTGATTCACCTCGGCTATCTGGGATCGGTGTATGTCACGGCGCCCAGTAACGCCGGTTTATTTCAGGGTCCGGTATCTGGGACATCCGGGTCTGAAACATGGACCGTTCTCTTGATTTGATATCTCACTGACAGCTGCCAGGGAGCGGAGCAACACCCCGGAGCCGAGCCTCGAAGTGGTACGGGCTCGTGCTTAAGAAGCCTCTGGTCTGACCAATATTGACCACCACTACTTCCGTCGGATCCTAAAGGCAGCCACTTCGACGAGCTCTCTCCCTGGCCAAAGGCCAGCTTCCTCTCTCTTTCTCTCCCTCCTTTCACCCTCTCCCGTGCGAGCACGCGCGCGCGGACGGCCAACGTGTCGGTGTAAACGTATCCTACGTTTAACGCGGAAGGAAGGGGCTAACCTAACCTAGAAAGATTTCATTGAGCCGCAACGTGACTTGGCTCGCTGCCAATACTATGAACGGTACGCACACCCGCGCACCGAGCCGTGTTCGTTTCTGAGGCACGCGGCGAGGATTCGTGGAAAAACAGAAATAGGGGGTTGAAATCAGAGTCACGTGAATCGCGTCATATTCAAGTGTTTTCCTCTTTCAGTCGGAATGAGATCAAAGAGCGTCTACGTAACGATTCCCACGCAATTCCTTCGCATCGCATCCGTAAACGATTCAACGTAGAGGTAAGTTGCTCTTTCAATAAAGAAAGCACCCGATAACTTGTTGCGACGAGTGAAACGCTCTCCGAGAGCTGGACCTCCCTGAAGAAGTTTCAAATGCAGCAAGCTTCGCTTTCCAATTTCATCGCCCGGCAGCAGCGAAGCAACGGAATTTTTCTCAGAATTGTTAATGCCGCCGTTGCGCGCGATGAACACCTCCGTAAAGGGGGAATTCTCTGGGAATAATGCGACCAATAACTCCCGGCCGGATTTGGCTGTCACATTTATTCCCGCCTAACGTCGCGCACAATTGGTCGCGAAATATTGCGAAATAGGGCCACGGCGCGACCTTATTAGAGCCTGGGTTACTTGTTCTATAGCGCCAGCGACGCTCGGTGGTGTTAGCAACATCAACTTGCCATTTCAGGATGATAACAACTACGTGAGGCAACGGCGAGGGGGAAGACGCTGCTGTATTCAGCATTTGGCTTACATCCAACGCAAGATGCTGAATGAACTTGGCGGGAAAACCGCACCAGCGCGTGCTTCCTTCTGTCGGGCGAGGGGCGCGTTCACAACTGACGGAAACAGCGTTGAATCTTCACCGAGTAGGGGAAAGTCATTTGTGATCCGAAGACTTCGTAATTGCCCCCGGCTGGGATATCATTGCGTACGTGATTCCATTTAGCTTTCGAATTCTATGTACCTGACGGAGAGCCTATTTAGCACGCTGGACATGTGCAGCAGCATTTGTTAGAAATGTATCAAAATCGATGAGGGGCACAGAAACGAATGTGAAACTTCACGCAGTGTGATTTCTAAATTATTAGAGCCCCGCGTGCAGGAAATGAGGAAAGTTTCCCGAGCGGCTGGATCGCTAAGAAGACAGGAATTCTTTCACGAACCGTGTTACGTCGTAAGATTAAAGCAGGGACGTGCGGCAATATGTTTCCTCGGCCGTTGAGGATTAGAGAACGAACGTCCGGGTGTTCTCTCTCGGTTCAAGAATTTAAGCGGTCGACGTGATCGTACGACCGCTTGCAACCGTTCCACAATAGTCATTACTCTGGGGATTGTCAACTGCCAAGGATGACATGTAATCATGATATTGGAATATAACTGAATTATCACCGGGCGTGGGAGGAGTTCGCCCTTTCCCCCAGGGTCTCAATCGGTCAGCATGCGCTACACGGGCTTCGCGGGCACGTCAACACACCGTTTATGCGAGGCTAGAGCCTCGCTCTATGGGAATTATAGCGGACGTCGTGAAGCGATAAGCTGAACAGTGGGGCTCCTAATTAGGAACTCACGATCATGACAGACGAGCAATATTGAATCATTATGTAATTACATGAGTAGCTGATGCAATTGGATTTAATCATTAATTCGATGACATGTAGAATCTATTTCAGTTCGTATACGATCTGGGTCGGTCATCGGCGCGGAAATAGCCCCTGTATATTTAAAAGTGATTAAAGGAGTATTAATAAGATGTGCCCAGAGGAAACGCTGTAATCAACGTGACGCCATATTTGCACCCTTTGATGATTACCAAACCTGCGCGACTAGTTATGGTAATTGTGGGAGAGATGCCGCATTGGAAGAGACGCCGTCCTTCGGTATTTCGGGGTTATCGGTAATAAAATACAACACTGACGATTTTGTTTGCTTTAGGCTGTTAGTTTAGGTTAGATTAATAAGCAAGAACGTGTTTCCATTACTACCTTTAAAGATTTTGCTCTTTTTCGAGGTAAGCCTGCCGCACTTTGCCTCAATAGTTGTACCTACGTTGAGTTTATTTTTGCTATCGCAGTAGTTAAAAATTCTTAGTTTTTCGAGATATAACTTTTGTAATACGTTAAAGGAACTCTGTGGAATATTTCTCGGCCAGAGTAGGTCACATTCGACACAGCACTTGGACATATGAAAGTACAGCGTCTCTCCTGGGCATTTGGGATAGATGCCGCAATTTTATAAGCACTGTATCGGAAGCTACCTGAGTCGACTTAATGATAAAATGTTAAATGTTAATGTTAAAAATAAAAAGAGTGTCACAAAATATATACCGTGATATCGGAAGGCAAATTATTTCTTTTTTAATGACAAATCTGATAATCCAAACATATTTGTGGGCTTTTTACTCTGTTTCGCATTTTATTTTTATTTTATGTGTAATTTTATAACTCTATAAATTAAAAAAGATGTTTCATTTTATTTTGCTTTTACTATTTTTTAAAATAATAAGTTAAAATTAACACGTTTAAATGGAAAATTAAACGTTTTCCAAATGCGGCACCACTCCCTTATGTGCGGCGTCTCTCCTAAAAAATGACGTTTCTAGTTTCAATTTTTAAAAGATGACAAATATTAAAATTTTGATTTTCTTTAATACTAGTAGTAGGACAAGGTGTCCAACTAATAGCATTTTACCTTGGAAAAAAATTTCATTACAAAATTTAGACACGATGACAATTTTGCGTAAGCTGCGGCAACTCTCCCACAATTACCTTAGGTGGACCAGCCGAATGGAGATCACTAATTTCCGATTCAAATTTGGATTAGCCTCTGATCCGGATACAAACAAGCGCAACGCCGGCCCTTGTTGTTTGACGATATTACACAGTAAGTTGGAAAGGAGTGGTCCCACTGCAGCGTTTGTGCCGACGAAAGCTTATTTCACCCTGAATGAATTACTAATTAAACGCGAAGCTACGTCAATAGCGAGCAAACAGCGCATCCGACTCTTCCGACCACAGGATTCTCTTTCAACCGCGACTCCGCGATCGAACAAAAGCCAGCGTTTAAACAGCTAAGTGCGTTACAAAGCCTCGCAAAAACTATGCCCGCCTGTTTACGTAACAGAATCGATAACAATGTCTCAGCCGAGCTCGGCGAAACATAAATTATAAACGAAAAGAACAGTGGAAAACTTTCCATCCTTCTTCGGATACCCTCTTCCGCCCTCTCGCCCCTGCCGCCGCCACTCGTGCTCTCGGTATTTGTCTCGACGACAGTACAAGGGCAACATGTTTTCGTCGGCGATGAGGAAAACAGTCGCTCGGAGTTTCAAAGCCCCCCCCGCATACGGGACGAACGAGGACGGAGGGTGAGCGTGACGGTGGAGGAAGAAGAAGGGCACGGTAGAAGGAAGAGAGGATAGATACTCGATTGGACCAGCCAACTGCAGCGAAACTCTTCGGCATCGACCCAGTTCGTCGTTTTCCGCATGACGTTGCTGCGCCAGTCGGGTTTTTGGTCGCGATTTTCAGGTTCGATACTTATCCCCCAAGATACGGCTCATCCAAGCCAACTCACCTCCATTTTCCTTCTGCCACCCGCGAAACCGCCCTTTGCCATTGCCATCTCTTTCTCCATGACCTTCCTTCCTCTTGCTTTCTTACGAAAAGCACCCCCATATGTGCACGCGCGTGTGCTTGCACGCGGGCGTTCCTCTTCCTGATCCCTGTTACAAAATCGAAACGAGCAGCTCAAGAACTTTCCTAAAACATCAGACGCGATCAACCGCTTCGGCGTATCCGTGGCAACCGGGCGTCCGTCTTCTTCAGTTCTTCCGCTGAATCCGCGGCTCTCATTTGCTTGGAATTTGTTCACCGTTCGCTCGAAGGCTGCCTCGTGATTCGCGAGAGAGAAAAGCGGAGTCTAGAGTCGGTCTAAGAAAACCGAAGGTTGGGTGGATGGGCAAATAGCTCGAATCACGCGAGCCGTTGCCTCGTAATTAATAGGGTGCACGAAAACGAGGCACCGCGGCATCAGGGGCTCTCGAGATTCTCGCCCGCTCGTCGAAGAAGCTTTGCACGCTTTGCGGTAGATTGTGCTTCGGCGTAACGCTCATCGAGATTGGCGTTTGTTTCACGGCGGTCGACCGCGTCTCGGCTCTTTTCGCGAGCAGTTTCGAGATGCAAATGAGTCGGACGCGTTCAATTTCG
Source organism: Andrena cerasifolii (assembly GCF_050908995.1). Lineage (NCBI taxonomy): Eukaryota > Metazoa > Arthropoda > Insecta > Hymenoptera > Andrenidae > Andrena > Andrena cerasifolii. Next base: position 3,774,221 of record NC_135126.1, on the reverse strand, counting down.
GTTGTCGATGAAGCAACCTCGTTCTGAGATTGGCTTCTAGCAAAGCGAACGCGATATTCACACTTGCGTCTAGAGTTAAAGAAGGGAGCTCGAAGTAACAGCGAGTTCCTATATGAAGTTCCTACGCCAAGTAGAATGAGACGACATGGTCAGACAACGCTGATCAATGAAATCCTCAACTGCGAAACCGTAACTTCAACTCGAATATTATTCGTAGATACTTAAGCTGGAGTAAGCAGAATGATAGCGCGATTAACACATTTAATAGCGTTGTTATATACCAAGATCCCTCGAAAAAAAACACGAGCATATGTATGCAAGCCACTGCAAGTACCACTTCAGACATAACAAACAGCAAAGAAGTACCCCGCGCCGTCGCAGAGTTTTTACACCATTTGTCGACGAGGATCCTGAAGAAGTAACCGTCAGCGAGCGTATCCTTCTCGTAAAGAAAGATTCATTAAGCGACGAAGCCATTTACCGGCGAAGGTAAGCGGAACGCGGCGAAATTTGTCACGTGAATCGCTTTCACGAGGATTTCGTTGCGCTTGAGCCGTCGCGAAGGAATTTATATCTGGCCCAAGCGTTTTCCAAGCGTTTCTTAGCGTCTCCTCGCAGAGGGCATTGGATAAAAGAGAGAAAGAAGGAGACGGGGAAGAAAGGATGGCAGTGTGGGGGGGGGCGAGAGGGGGGGGAGGAAAGAACGAGTTGGCTCGGTGCTTAAAGTAAATCAAAGGAAGGAAATGAATTTTTATTGAAGAAAAGGGCCTGGACTCTCCCGGAACCGGAGCCAGCTCCTTGCTTCGAAGCGAACTAAGTGAAATCTGTGAAAAGTTGCGTGAGAAACAATACGCTGCCAGTCGGCCCTTTCTTACTGCTTACGCCCTTAAAAACTATCCTCGAAGGAGTTCGGCGGATTCCTTGAACCTTTCCCCCCCCCCCCGGCTCGTTTTTACCGCGAGCCCTTGTTTTTCCTCCGCCCGGTCCCTCCGCTGAATCTTTATGAGGTGATTAATGGTATTAATAAGAGGGTTGCCTCCTTTGCCGCAGAACCGAGCCTCGAGGAAACGCGTCGTTCTTTTCCTTCCGCGTCGGTTTGAATACTAGCAGCTTAATGGCTCCTTCGGTGGCTTTTTCCACGAATAAGTACACTACGACGACCGCGTCCGATCCGTATTTACGTGTTTGTCGTTAGCATTGCGCTCAAACGTACAACAACCCTGGCGGCCTGCTCCCTTGTCGGCTGTAATTCAACATCCGAAGGCGCGTTAGTTAAATTCGACCGTTTCCTTTTGCAAATTTGCCGAGACTGAGGGGGTTGGGACGGAATGCACTTTATATAAGAAGGATGACGTTGTTTTCTGCTAAGGAGAAATTAATGTCGCCTCGGAAATTGCGCGATCGGCAGTGTAATATCGCTGCAGATATTTCTGTCAGTTTTCAGAAAATTGTCGCGATAAAGTGGCTGTCGAAAATTAATTGGCGTTCTCAGTGGTGGATCAATTTTACCGAAGTAGTATATCCCGAAAAAGATACAATCAGATTGAGATAATGCTGATGTTTGAAATATCTTGGGAATAATTATGAAAGTATCAAGACTCTGCTAATATCGCGAGCTACGTTAGAATGATAACCAGAGAAGTTATATTTGATAAAAGCAATGGTAACGAGAAGAGAAAATTTGAAAATAGCCCCTGTATTACCTCGTAACATATCATTTCAATAGATTCAAGAGCGTTCCATCGTCAACACACTACTTGCTATTGAATTCTTCGATCACCTTTCTTTATATTACTCCTCCTCGTGATTCCAATTTGTGATCTCGAATAGGAATTTAACGAGACGAAACACGGAAGCCGCCACATCGCAGTTCGGTAATGCAGCCACGTCATTTGTGCTCGTTCTCGAAAGGAAGAGAAACCAACAGTAACTCCGCACCAACTTACACCCAAATGTACACGCAGGTTTATGTCCCTTGCATCCCTGTTCCACGAAACTCCGTAATGACTGTCGCTCGTTTAGATTGGTTTACACGTAATGCGCGCTTTAGGACGTAATGGTGCGTGGCCGGTTAGTCGGTAACACTCCCTACCACTTCTCGAATTATGACCACCTTTCGTGGCCAGATTCACCCCTCGAGTCGATTCTCCGCGCATTCATCAATGAACTCTAGCCTCGTCGTAACTTTGTTTTCTCGATTTACCAAGGATATCGCTGTCTGTACATTTCTTCGTGGAGCTTTTCAAATTGGATATACTTTAAGTTATTCTTGATTGTATTAATACGTTCTAGTATCTATAAATATATTAATACTATATATTAACATTTATATCAGACACTTTAAGTCTGATCGACGTTTATAATAGTACAGTATTAATATAATCGTACGTGTTTCTCGCAGTCAGTTCTGTTTTTTTCCCCCGTTTGTCAGGAATGTCGATATCTGCGAGTTAAAATTGATTATCGAGTGACCTATCACTGAGCTTGATCCTGGAAAATTCGATGCTTCGCATTCAATTAGCACTGAGCTATCGCCGACAATTTTGATCGATCCGTTTTTGAACCGTGACGTCAATTACGTCGAGAGCACGTGTTCAGCTCCTTCGAAAATTCCACTATAACTCAGTGTGTCTTTTATCCGAACGATAACCGTTCCGCGTTCCGCGTTAATCAACAGGGATTACGCGATACGCGAAAGTAATTAACGAACGGTAATTAAAAGATCCGCGCCCTTTGAAAATGCGCTAGGAATTCTCGCGTGTATAACATTCTCGTGTCGATAATAATTAACTGCCGTCTACCCAGAAACGATGGAAATGACGCGATGCGTTCTTGTTTTTCATCCCCGTCCAGCGGCACTGCCAGTGAAGCCTCGCAATTTTCCTCTTCGAGCGAACAATCGTAAATGGAGGATGAAATTTTACAAACGGAAGGCATAAAATTAACTGCAGCTGCTATCAGCATAATAATACCAGCAAATATCCCTCGCGTGAGGTTATATACCCATCGTAAACGTAAAATTGTCTTCAATCAGGTCCCAGCCATTACTCCAGAAATTGCCAACCCCAACGAATTTCATGGTGGCGATTATTTCGCAGCCAACGATTTTCACGTGCAATCAGAACCAGAGCCTCCAATGACAAAAGAATTACAATAATTTCCACGTCAACAAGTGCGACTGAATTTTCGTGACGCTCCTCGAATTCCTAATACACTATAAGCAACCTAATGAGAACCCCGAAGTCTTCCCTACCGCAAGCAAGTAAACGAAGAATACCGTCACGGTAACGCAGACGAATCCAGAATCTCAAATGTAAGGAATAAATCAGGCTCACATCACGAATCCAATTCCTCCCTTTGTCGTTGGCAAGAGGGACCAGTCTATTTAGCGTGGAATATCAGTTTTATTTCCGCGACCCCATCGCTCGAGACACTTTCCAGAAAACTTTAGAAGGGAGGAAGAGGAAGTCCCGTCTCGGTTCCTCGTGGGTGCTCTCGTCTCCGGTTTTGACGTGCCATGGTCTTGATCCTCTCGAAAACCTTTCTGCGCGACACAAAGGGAACAGGAACGGGGGAGAGGGAGCCGCAGAACAAGGGGGGGAGGGGGGGGGACGGGGTAGAGACCGAGACGTAGTAGGGGAGAGGTCTTTTCGTAAGCGTAATGAAACTGCCTAGTAATCTTAGAAGCTGTGTACATCCCGTCTCACCTCGTCGCGGCAGTCGGCCGGGTTAAATGTCTTGAAATGGATATTCCTGCTGGTAGTAGACGGTGGATTCGGATGCGCGCACCGGCAGCGTGCACAACTTACCGTTTCGGATATTACCAGGCTGCTGCTTAAGGCCTCGACGTGAATTTCGTGTCTCGCCCAACGCCAGCCGCATCGTCGGCAACTGTATCTCAGCGGAGAGAAGTCGACCCGCTAATGTTGCGCCGCGCGAGGGAATTCCGCTCCTCGACTGTTCACCGATTTTCCGTGTTATAATCATCGCTGACCGCGCACCCTCCCGTATCGCCCTCTGGATGGGTAACGCGACGTCCCTCGAGGTGTAACGAACCTCTTCCAGCGCGATCATCGTGGACGATGAACAGCGTGCGACTTACGTACAATCTTCGTAATCACACATCTAACGCTACTGGAGAACGTGGGTGCCCGGTTCTGACCCGCTCTGTCCATCCTCGCGATCGATTTCCAAAGATAGTGTCGAAGGAGATAGCCGCGTATCACGATACTCTCATACGGTTGCGCCACTTACGTCAGCGCAGATAAGCGCCTCTATTTCCAGGATTAAGGATTTGACTGACGTTGTATTTTTGTCGCGGCATCCACGGCTATCAGTGGCCACTGTCCCAGGAAAAAGAGAGCCGCGCGGAGGAAAGAGGGTCGGCACCGCGGTCACGGCGTAGGGAGGGGGTAGAAGAACGAACCAACTACCCCAACGAGACTCACAAAACATTATTTCCAGACTGAACGTCACGCGGCCCAGCCGGCAGTTAGATCGATAGATAGAGACGTCGGTCCTCTCCCGTTTCTCTACATCGAACCGCCGTCATGCGAACCTCGAATTCAAATATAGAAATGTCTGGCCCAGTGACATTTGGCAGTTCGTATCAGCCCCCATCGAGGATCGAGGAGAGTCCGCCACGCGGCACTCTCGTCACCGATATCAAAGGATCTGTCGAACGATCCCAGTTGCACCGCCCCTCTTCGCCCCGGCTAGTGACAATTTTTTTAGGTGCAACTGCGACCGCGACGCAATCTCGACTGTATCTCCTTCCTCGCGGAGAAAGTGTCGTAATTAAAAGCCGGTCGCCCCATTCTAGCGTCCCTTAACGCGTCGCCGGAGGCTCGGCGGCGAAACGCAAGGCGCTCGGTTCAATTTAAAATTTCTTTGCACCACTCACCGAACCGATGAACGATAAGACTATCGGGGGACGAACGTTGCCCGGCTTCTTACCTGCAACAAGTAACATAAAGAGGCGTTTTAATTAAATTGGTCGGGAACGGAGCTGCAGAGAAATGATTTACGAGCTGATATGTTTGGTGAACGGTGCATCCGTTGCGCGGATCTCTAACGTTCCCCGACTATTTCTGCCGATGCAGCGCTGCACTCGAATTTACAGTTCTACAGCTCACCGTTTCAATAACGTGTTTTTGAAACTTTCTGGCTGAGTCAAAGCAGGAATCTTTCTGGCAGCTTTCTGCTTGTCTTGATTGCGTTAACAAAGTTAGCAAGCTCCTCGGATTGCTTTCACAGCTGTATAGTTATTCGTTTTCGCGAAGTATTTTTGAAAGTTTGCTACGGTAAAATAAACTTTGAAAGGGAGCTTATATTCAAGATACACAACAGCTTCAGTCAGTTAACTCTGTACGCACCAGTTGCAAAGAAACACGCCACTTAAAATGATATCAGTCTTGCTACCAATTAATCACTTACACACACCGCGACTAAATTACCCAATCACGAATTAATCTAGATCAAGCAGAAGATAAAGAAACTCTGGATCAAACTTAGATACGCATGATATACGACTATCAATGTGTATATAGTGGCTCGCATTAATATTCGGACACTTTTTAAAATCGCATAACTTTTTTAGAATTGCTCCAAACAACTTGAGTTTTTTTGAGAAGCTAGAAGGAGTAGTTTGCTAACTGACGCGTTTCGTTGTTTTCAAAAAAAATGTATTTGGTTGGAATAGCGAAAAGAATAGTAAAGGTCGATTTTTAAACTTTCTTTGTGAGCTTGTAATGAAAATTAAAAAAAAACGTTTGTAGATTGCAGTAAGTTGTATACGTGCCTAACATTTCATTAAATCGGTTAACGAAATCGCTGATTTCGGGAATTTTCGCGATTCTCGACCTTATTCTGCGATCTTTAAACGTTTGTAGCTCGGAGCAACGTTAGCCGATTTTGATGAAATTTTAGGCACGTATACAACTTACTGCAATTTACAATCGGTTTTTTTTAATTTTCATTACAAGCTGACAAAAAAAAAGTTTAAAAATCGACCTTTACTATTCTTTTCGCTATTCCACCCAAATACATTTTTTTTTCAAAACGACGAAACGCGTCAGTTAGCAAACTAATCCTTCTAGCTTTTCAAAAAAACTCAAGTTGTTTGGACCAATTCTAAAAGAGTTATGCGATTTTAAAAAGTGTCCGAATATTAAAGCGAGCCACTATATACCATCTAATGCGATCACATAATAAAGTCACTTGAAGAGTACTTCGCTGTAAAAGATGCCCAAATCCCTCTAGATGCAACAAATATTTTCGTTCCGGTCGTAGTATTGATGTACGCGTGCCATTCGCGAGTAACTGATGCCGCGATTGCCAACGACTCTGTTTCGAGGATGGTGCTCGTTTTTAGCCAGTCCACCAAGGACCTCTGGTCTCTTCTGTGGCGCCAGAGCAAAATGTAACCTTGCCACGAATGGCAAGGAACGATCCGCTCGTCGCGTGTGACTCAAGAGCGCATCTATATTCGGTGCGACGATGGCAAAAGTGCATCGGGCCGAGCCGAGGCTCAGCCAAAGTGTGCTGTAGCCAATCAATCCGCTAAACGCACGTATTTATCCGCGCCCGTCGCCCAGACGACGTGGACGTAGTCGTTACGCTTGGAGATAAATTCCCTGGTGTCTGGTTAATCTGATCTAGCCGAACCGGCGGTGTTCGACTGGAAAGCTATAGCAACCAGACCTCTCGTCTGGCCCGCGCGACCCCTGCACTGGCATTTCTTTACTTTGCACACGGTTTCTTGACAGAGAAAGGGGAGCACGAGGAATTTTCTACCTCCTGTATAATTGGCTACGTGTCTATTCTCCGTCGCGCACTCTTAATCGCTCGGATTCTTAATTAAACTCGAATTACTTTCAGCTCTTCAGTGACACTGCGCGAAACAGGGAGCCGTGATTCTGTACAATTCTAAAAAGATCGGAGCCAGTACCTTGTACTTATAATATTTCGTACCCTCGAGCTATCGACACACCTAGCCGAACAATAAAGTCATTCGCGAACTTTGAGGGTACGTCCCATGTAACTTCCGTTTAAGAAACTACATACACGTCTGCGTAGCGGGTGACATTAAGGGACGTGTTTTTATAAGAAAGTGGCAAGGGGTGAAAGTTTTCCTCCGTCCGAAGTTTCGGAGGGAATTTTTCCACGAAAGTTTTATTAGTTTCGGTAAAATCTGTTGGAGTATGCAGGCTTCCGAACGTAGTTATAAGAAATTCTTTCAGAGTAGGACTTTTAAATGGAAGGGAATTTTAATCAGTCGCCCCTCCCGCGATGTACTGACTGTCAAATTGTTTCAATAAACAATCCAGCGTCACTGGGATAGTAGGTGCACGACACAAAGTTAGACACAGAGGTGCAGCATGTGTCAGAAGTGTCTGGCGGTCTCCGCGGGGTTTCGATCAAACGATCAACTAATAACCTGCCGAGGCTCTACCTTTCCCGAGAGCCGTGCCAGTATTCCTGACTCCCGGCATTGGGAACGTGCTCGGTTTCAGGATAATCCCAGCTGCATTACCTTGATGAGCTCCCGGACTCCATCTTCGAGCCCAAGAAATGCTCACTCCGCAGCTGTATCCATTGCTCGGTTTTGGAAACACGTATTTATGCGCGTACGACAGGGCGCATTATTCTTGTTCACAAAATATATACAAGATATATACGCGACCCTTCTACATAATCCCTCTGCGCGTTCCTCGATTTGGTTGTGCGATTTGAGGAAACGAGAACTAACATCAAGAAGCCACGTTCAAGTGGACATCCGAGGAACTAAATCCAGGAACTGAGAAATATCAATTATTTATTTGATTCGTTTGACAATGGGTGTCTGCTACTTAGTTCGACTGTGGTTATGGGTAATAAACGGTGGTTTCTGGTAACGAACTGTAGCCAAATTTATTCCCGGTTGTGGAGTTGATGCGTGCCCAGAGATGCGCAGCTAGAATAAGTTCAGCTTCCCGTTTTGAATAAAATAAACAAGAAGGGTGAGTTTTAGACATCCCCGTTCTGTTAGTGGGAGTTTCTACCAGATTTGATACAACAAGTAGAAGGGAAAAGGGTTCGTAAGACCATTTCACTTCGAACGAAGGAGGGTGGTGGTTTGAATTGTGTTGGTCTAGCTGCACGTATACATCAAGCCAGACATGATGGAGGAAACGGAAGGCTGGCAGGGGCAACGTTGCATCGCGAGACAGGTACGATATCTCGGGGGAGGCCGCTGTTTGGATGAGGAACGATAGAGAAAGAGAAAAGGGGCAAGGGGAACAACAGGGGCCGACCTCGGTGCCCTGACAGAGCTAATTTATCCTATATTGCTACTTAGCGAATCTACTGAGATTTCAGTATCCCGGGGAACCGGGGGCGAATCGACTTCCGGTCAGGCAACGCCTCCTGGGGATGGGATTTCACGGAAATTGCCCTCGGTCTGAACAACACGGTTAATCGATTCGCGAGACAGACAGTGTAACCAGCTAGCTGGATTGGGAATTGGTCACTTTTTACAAGTTAATCAGTACAACGGAGCTGAATCGTGGGTCCAAGAAGCACTGTAAATTCACCTCGCTAACCCCTACTGTAACCATCACTTGTATCGTCGTCCATATAGACAACAGACGTTAAAAGTCCGTTACCAACAGCAATATGATCTCAGTTGTCTCGTTTAATGCGGTGCACTTTCTGTTGAACTTCAAGAAGTTGCACAGTCGAAAGTTTGATGCTCTCCTGAAGGCAATAGAAGTACACCTCGAAATCCGACTAGCTCTTCCTACAATATTAATTTATCGCTCAGCTCCTAATCGATTCAACGAGCACCATCGATGGGGGAGATCGCACGGTTGATCGCGATGATAAAGCAGGGTCTTTAAAGAAGCTCAGCGAGACGCTTAAGCGGACGACTCTGTAGCGAAGCCACGCGAAAGTTTGTCTGCGGTCAAACTTTGATCCTGGAAGACGCGGCTAGCAGGACCGCGAGCCTTCTAATCTTGGCCAAACAGCGGCGTCGGAGCGGGACAAAGCGATGGGAAATGAGGGAACGAGGGAACGAGCGAGGGAGAAGAAACGGTCGGTGGAAGGAGAGCGCCAGGCGGCGAGCTCATCTTAGTTGCTCGACTAAATCTCTCTCTAAGCGGGCTAAGCAAGCTCCAGTGGCAATTCGTAACAACTATTAGCGAACCGACATTCATCTCGTTTAACTCGAGTTAGCGCCCAGGCTGCGTGAGCCAGGTCCGTAGCCAGTGTTAGCAAGCCGCGTTGCTTAATGCGCGCGTTGGCAACGAGAATCGGCCCGCTAATTTATACGAACCGATGCGGCCTATTCGCACGCGGCGACACCATTAATCAATATCGCTCATTAAATCGATACAACCGACCCCGCGCACGAACGATCCACGGCAAAGTAGTCTGCCCAGATACGGGCAGAGACCACTGACTTCTGTGCCACTGAGCTGAAATAATTATACACCGTCGTCCCGGATTCGGGGATATCTGGGACGAACTAGTAACTCCAAGTTCGGCACATACCTGCGCTCGCTAAATTTCGTAGCTTGTCGAACTTTCTATACTAAAATCAGTATTAACGAAGCCTCTTCGCACTGTCTCTTACTGGCGCAATAATTTCTTAAAGCATTCACCCCTTGCTTCATTAACGAGATAACCTTTATTTCCCGCCTTGCCAACTGCTTCAGCGCCTCTAATCAGATCCCTTCAACGCTTCCAGCGACCCAGCAAGAGTTTCGCTCGAGAAACCGAACCCGTTGAACCGTAATTAACATCGCAGCTCCGTTTCTGCTGCGCAAACATCCCTCTAAATGGTGATTCTCCGGGTCACAATGACGGTGTCCCTTTTGTTTCGCGATGCTACAAAGATCCTTCAGCGTCTCGTCTTTCCTCCTCGTCACGCTCGTTCCCGTTCGTCTACGGCTCGCCCTACCCCGCCCGGTGTGCCCGACGATACGGGCGACGGGGCTGCTCAGTTTTTGCTCGCGACACGGGGGAATAAGGAAAACGAGAGAAACATCGGCAAACGGGGAAGCTAATTTCATCCCGAAATGCGCTGCATTAGCGGGCCAGGTATCAAAGGCCGCTAATGTATCACTGCGGGTTCCGCGGGCGCGGATTGTGCACGCCGGGCATGTCCGCGCGGCGTATTATGTTATTACCCAAGTCAACGAGCGTGAAGCGGTCAAAAGCGACCGGGGAACACCTGGAGAACCTGCCTCTCGAATCCTGGCCACCGAGTGGCTCTGTCTGGTCTGGGGGAAGATAAGCTCGTTAGCGAGCAAGCGGCCTGGTGCGTTCAACGGACAAACTGGGTAAGCTAAACGAATAAACGTCAAACGACTTTTCACACATTAAGCGGCTCGCGATAACCGAGCTACATCAAATATAAATGACGGCGAAGGGTTCGCGGGGGTGGGCCGGAGACGGGAGAAACGTTGTTACGCGGTGCCTGTGCCATCGCCCGCGGAACGAATTGTTCGCGTCGTTAAAGAAGTAACGAGTGACTCGCCTCGCTCACTCCAAACACAATCGCGCGGATGCCTTTCAATTGATAAAAATTACCCTCGATGCACTTTCGCTTTATCTCCTCTTTCGGTTCGGCGTGTATCCCCGCCCCTGGCTTTCCAATTTACGGAGCAGACGCGCCCGGTGGATAAAGCCTAATCCGTTCTGGGTCTTTGCTGCGATCTTTCCCACCCTTGACCGTGTTCCGTTTTCTTTGTTTCGGTTACCTCGCGTCGCCGTCTTCTCTTTACTTTTCGGGTCCCCCCCCCTTTCTCTTTTATCGACGTCTTAAGCTCTACTTCGGATACATACTTCTATTCACGCGACGGCTCGCAGGCGACCCTTTAAAAGCCGCGCAGAGAAGGCTGTTTGCTCCAATTCAGTAATGGTCTAATTTTACCGTTCCACAATAATCTATGCAGCGTGTAATAGTGTTTCGGCAGCGCTTAACGAACCCTGCTTTTCGTTACCGCTAACGAAACACCCTGTATGCGCCACGCTAAGGGAACATGCAAGTTATTTAGAGTCAACATAAAAAAAAAGGGTATTTAAGAGCCACGGAATGGCTTTGAAACTCCGCGCGGTTAATTGCGGTGAGCCAGATCCTAGACGTATGCGATTTTACTTTGTCGTCGTTGCGACAGATCTCTTGTACCGACAAACGACCTACTAATAAAGATTTGCGAAAGATCTCGGCCCGCTAAGGCGCGATACAAGAAAACTCTAAGTGGCTCGGCCTGTTATCACGCCTGTGCTAGATAGCGTCGACCCGCTGATTAAATGGCGCAAGAATATGTTACCGCTATTATCGCCCTGAAACGCGGACATTTCACAAAGATTTTACAAATTTATGCCGCGCTGCCGTGTTTCTCCCCATTGTATTTTTCCTTTATCATTTATATTTCGTCCGCGAGATATCTTTAGCCTGTTAGGCAATTTAAGCTACCAGTCATTAAACAGCCGCAAATGAATTTCACATGCACCGCGGGGGCGCAGTTCATGACAGAGGTTTCATTTTCGAGAAAATGGAATTTGAAAATTCATCGCGCTGCCGTGCACTCGACCGAGTCTTGACTAATGTAGGTATCCCTCTGTAATTTAATTACGCTGCTTGTGTCTGCGAATGCTGATGGTGATACGGTTGCAAATAATGCGACGGGATCGCGCTTTATTTGATAACGAAGGTCACCTGCGATTTCATTGCTGAATTCTGTTGCAACGTTGCGTGTGATGAGTTAGAGAGGAACAAGAAATTGCTATTTAAGGGAGTGCACTCGCGAGCCTCTAATTCCTGAACGGTGAAAGTGTCGCTCAGGTCTGCGAAGCCCTACGAGACACGTACGAAGCTGGCAATCGTTATCGCTCGTTCGAGAAAAAAAGAATGGTAAGTAGGTTGGAGAATAGTCGAGACAGGCGCAATACCAGGCGTCTCAAATATCCACCGCGGTTCCAACTTTCCGCCCTCGAAGGCGGAAGCCGAACTCCATCCAAGTGCTTGTAATTGGTCGGTATTTTCCAGCCCCGCGCGGCACCATACACCCGCTGGCCCAATTTAATATAACTTATGCATATTCAATAGTTTCCCCGCGGCGACGTCGCTGTAGTCGTCGGAACCGGAAGGGGTTATATGCACTCCCGGCGCGGTGGGGTTCAGATGCACCGGAAGGACAAAAGCTGGCCCCGCTCAGCAATTTCCTCCGTTTCCACGGAAAGTTCGCGGGGCGCAGCAAGTTTCCAGCAAAGCCGGGCAGAGATGACGATTGCGCCGCGATTTACCGCGATCTGTCGCGACGCAGACTTCCCGGCCAACTTGCCAGACTTGTGCCATCAACTTACGCGTCACGTGGAACGCATCAGTCGGCCGCGGGCCCGCCTGTACCATCGCGATGAGCAGCGAATCGTTAAAACTGAATTAGCGTTGCGCAATGAACCGCGTAATTACGAGCAAGCACGGCGGTACAGACGTGTCTCAGCAATCGAAGGAGATGAGAATTACGGCGCCGGGAAGTTGCAGCTGGAAGCTAGCGTCTTTGGTCGATTTAATAATTTGTGTGCGAAGTGAATGTTAGTCGCACTCTGGTCTGGGAAAAAGATTCGTTGCCTGAGGGATATTTACCTGAGTGCCGGTTAGTGAATATATCAGGGTAAGTTAATAGCTGGTTGAAATTGTACGTAGTGAGCTGTATCTCGGTGGATAGATCCAAGGATTATAGTGTTCTGTGCAGCGGTAACTATCGTCTGAATGAGGAGGGTCCTCAGGCCCTCGCTCATCGGATCCACGGAACAACTACGTTCCTCTGTTCAGGGCCCTTGCCTAGCCAATTTACGCAGCCAACAAAGGCGAAAGGGATACATCGCTTCGGTCCTTCGGAATGGTAGTACCGAATTTCAATGAGAGGCATTGGATGGAGGAATAATATTCCGTGGTGCGCGCAAATCCGAGCGAAAGTCCTGGCGAAAGAGGGAAGCACCGACGAAGACGAGGCGTTCGGTAACTTTTCCCTTTATCCGCTCATCCCGGCGTCGTCTGCCGGGACCCGACAATGAATGGATGTCAAAAACGCAGCAATTAATTCAGCCCCGTGGGGGAACAAAGGCGTAAGAATACCGTCGGTTGTCGTGGTACTCGAGAGAACTTCTTCCTCGACTGGGGACTCCAGGATGGTGTATGGAAGCGAGTAGAACCAAGGTAAAGAAGAAAGGAGATAACTGGCAGTGAGGTAGCAACGGACGGGAGGGCACAATGGTTGGATCATCCAACTTTACTTTGCTTATTGTAATTCAATTTCACGGGGCGACTGTCTGTTCCTCTGTCTGCTTATGTCTTCCTCCCTCCCTCTCTCTCCCTTCCTCTCTATCTGGCCGAGTCTCATCCGCCCCCATCGTCGCCCTCCCTCCCTCCCCCTCCCCTTTTTATCGCGGGTCTGTATAATTTTCGTCAGACCGAGCTGAGAGCCCCCTATCGACCGAAAATCCAAAGGGATGGACTTGACAACTGTTTAACATCTTCGCTTACAATTCCGACTCCGCGGGAGACGCCGCGATTCCTTGTAGACCCGCGAAATTATTCGGGTCTCGCGTATCCAGGAATCCGCTTTGCGAAAGTACCTTGCAAGGATCGTAACTTTTCAATATCTGATACGTTCCCCGTGCCAGAAACAAGAACGGAACCTTTTTGCTGGTGCGAGAAGCGAATAAGCGTACTGTAGGAAAGTTCTGTTTACTGGCTGATGAAGTTACACAGAGTTCAAGCAAGGATGTTCAGGGAACATTCGAAGAAACCTACCCCGCGGGGAAGTCTGGCGAGAATTATTGTAAAAGATACTGCAAAAACGCTCGGGTATAAAAGAGAATGTCGTATAAAAGAGAACAATGCAATATTACTAAAAGTTTCTGCAAAACCATCAGGTTTCTTATCAGAAAAGAGAACGCCCTGGCCCCGAGTCTGTAAAGATTGATCCTCCCCGTTCAATCTCCACTTCTTCGGAACTACTGGATCCTACAAAGCCCATATTGAAATAGGTCTTTCAAGAAGATAAACACGAGCGAGTCATGTAAAAATGACGATGGCGTTATCGAGAGTCTTGCTACCTACCGCTACCTCGATCCATCCGTTAACCTCGGTGTCTAACTTTCCGGGGGTTGGCCCGATACTTTCGCCGCTGACGCGTCTCATTTCACCTTCCACTAATTAGCTGTGTTATCGGAAACACCCGAAACCCATTATCCGGGGCGCACCTTTCGCAGATGGCACGGTTTGTCTGACGCGCTATCATGAAGCAGGTAGGGTAAACACCAGTAACAGGCCGGGTGGTAAAGGGTAAGGAGGTTGCATTCGAAAGCAATATCTTGCACCAAATTGTGCGCGGTACGAGGCATCCCTCGCTCTTGGTTCGCCAACTGGGCTTCGTCTGGATGGCTTCGCAGCGATGCCACGGCAAATACGTGAATGTTGACTCAGCCAGCTATCAGACTTGCTACGGGCGCGCCTTATTCGAGCTGACTAAACATGCCAACTTAGATTGCCATAACACTGCGCGATGTATGTGTCGTCAGAATCTTCTGCTAGCACTCGCCTAGACGTCTGTGAGCCATTTCATCTGCGTCATCTGTCCGGAGCCTCTTCTGTCTTTAATTACAGCATTTTATTTCTCGAATTGTCGCGAGCGGAGATCTTGTTAACAGTGAGTGTTATTTTAATTTGCATCGGTTGATGCGAGATAAATGAAGATTGATTCGTGCAGATAGAAGCTCTCTTTGCCAGCAATTAAGGTATCCGTTTCATGTGTGTACCTGCTCGATTTGTATACGTCGCTGGGACTTGAGGTTCGTCCATTGAATGGGGAAACAATGTTCTCCAACGCTTCCACCCACGGCAAGGAGGAAAGAAAGGCTTTAACTGCCACTGGTAAGCCAGCGAGATACCTCAACGTCGAGCGATTCTTGCCGTGTCATTGGATTTCAGAAACAGGCTCGTCCCACTTCAGCCTGACGTTGATTCATCTTCGCGCCCTTATCAGGCAGCGCCGTTTTGACTAAATTCAACGTGACGATTATCACGGACGGACACAGTTGGCTGGTCTCCAGGAACGGTCTCGCATTATGTAAACAAAGAGGAGACTGCCGCTGCAGATATGAATCACGTACGACGTTCTATCAGGAATTACACGAGCACGTGACCAGCCGAAGATGAGCGTGGCTAGGTGACGGATGCTCCAACGAAGCATGACCGTTTTTGAGTTGCCCGGTACTCCATTACGCCCTTTACTAATCTCTCCTATCCGTGCACAAGTGCATTCCGCGCTCCGCTGGTCACGATTCGAGTTATCTGCGTTACACTTCAATCAACATCGAAAGCAATCTCTGCACTCGGCTAGGGGACCCTTTCCTACCGATACCACCGACTATCGTGCCTCCTTATACGCTGCGCTTCCTTTCCCACCCGTCTATGCGCAACCGTTCGTTTTACTGGCCTATCTGCCACGGGGGATGAATATATATCCGACTCCGGATCGTTTAGAAAACAATTTAAATGTCCCCATTGGTTTCCCGGCACGAGTACGATCTTTTCGCGAGGGTATTTTGAACTGGGAGTAGAATAGACATGGTAGCTCCACGTGTTCGCCATTTAGGTGAAGCCAGACATGAAACTCTACCTTTGTCTGTTGATGAACGTCCAAGCGAACCCATCATCATTTCAGATTTCGAGGGGAGGAGCTTCCCTTCAAGTTCCCTGCGATGACTTCGGAGCATAATACGTTCTGACCACGATCGAAGAGGACCGAGGGAAACTACCAGCGCGCCAGTGTCCTGGAGAGACCGATGCGCTCGGTTATGATCGACAGAGGGTGACTGTAAGTACGCGATATAAGATGTCGTACGGGCAGTCGTAAACCGGCGGACACCGAGGGACGTTCCTCGCTTTATTATCTGGTTTACTACTTTAATATAATAAAACTCGAGCCGCGGTGACTGACTCGTAGGTCTGTGGAAATCCTGGCTTTATCGGCGGAACTTAGACCTGGAATCGTTCACGCAGAAGACCCCCTTATCCCTCCATCGGCGAAAGATTCCGAGTCCCTGACAATTCGTTACTTTAGCTTCCTCAGTTACACTCTCCTCCTGGATTTATACCGCGCTTCGTCCATTTGCTTCAGACTGTGCGCATCCTTTTAAGAGACCGTTGCACGAGGATCTTCGCCTATCAGGGATTTTGAATGTGACGCGACGGCAGAGGTGTCCAGAAACGCACCTGACGCTTCGCGTGCTCTTGTCGTGCGAGTTCGCGCGAAATTCTAGACAGTTAATTGCGGTGTCCCGCAGACAAAATGCGAACCAGCCTCTGTAGCCGACATCAGCAAACGGATTTGGACAGGGGGGGGATAGTTGCTGGGCAGTGTTCCGTCAAATGTGTCCAATTGAATTAAGGGGTTACGCCACCCTGAAAGTTTTGAAAACTCGATTTTTCTTTCTTTGCAGTTTCTTATTACGTGAAGTTTTAAGAATAATTTAAGTCATTGTAAATTCCCCAAAATAGCCGAGTTATAGGCATTCAACGAGGCGCGGATGTCGATATTCCGCAGCAGGTAGCGACCATTCTACTTTTCTTCTTTTGCGGTTTTCTCGAAACTACATTTTCAAAGATGACCTATCAAATATCTCCAAAACTATTTGTCCGATTGAGTTCAAACTTGGCACGCATATTCTTAATGGTATTATCTACGATGTAGCATATCAGTTTTTCCATCCTATACCCCGTTCGTATATAATTAATGGTTTAAATTCGTTTTTTCATGTGAAAAACGTATCATTTTTTTCACTTTGCTCTCATTTGTGCAATATTTTTTTTCTTCTCAAATCCCTATGCCACATCGTAGGTATTTTATTAAGGAACACGAAAATCATCGGGTTTTTGATTTCAGACGAACATGTTCGTTATAATTTGTTAGGTTAGTCACGCGTGTAACGGCGGACGAGCTTCGCGGGAGAACAAATAACTCGGTCATTTTTTAATATTTTTGTACAGTATTTATACAATATATGCACTAATACATGCTCTACCCATAAGAAGAAAATAAATAATTTTCAACCTCATAGTATCGGTAAAAAAAATTCGTCTAGTTTAGTGCTGTTTCGAGCGCCTCAGGGTGGCGTAACCCCTTAAAGGGTTGTACCTCTGAATCTGAGAGATAGTTCTTCGAAGCACGCTTAGTCTTGGGGTTTTACAAGGAAGAGTGGAGTAAGTATAACCCTTGACAAGTGGCTCCAAACCAAAGAAATCTAGGTGCTGGATTCCTTAATACTGCATTCAAGTTATTAAAATTTGTAATTTTTGTGCTACTTGACAGTTAAGGTTGCAGGAAGTATATATAACCGAGCACGCTGGCATGGGCAAGCAATGCCTCGTACGACGAGTGGAACCGAGTATTCGCTTACGAAAAATCTCATTGCAATTCCTCAAGCGCGTGTCTGCCTCGAAACAAGACAAAAGCGAGCGCGTTCCAGCAAACAAACCCTCGAAATCCGCGGGTGAGCGTTCGCGCCCTGGGAAGGGTGGCGAAAACTCCGAGCGGGGATGGGAAAACGGAAGAATTTCTTTTCCCGTAGTTGGCTCCCTCCGTTATTTCTTCCTTCCCTTCGGAGTCTGCACGGTGTATATTTCCTTCGGTTATTACATGCACATTCTATTACCCTCGTATTCGTTCCCCGCGCTGCACACCCACGCCATATTACACCGTGCATGCAAGTTTAACATTCCCTTCTCCGTTCCTCCGATCCGCTTGCTCAGCCTCTCCCTCTCGTTCCATTTCTATCGGCCTGAAACCGAAACTCCTGGAGATTGGTAGCGTAAGACGCCTCTGTCTACGTAGCCCGCAGGGAAATACACGGGCTCCGCTCAATTAATGCCTCGGAATCGGAATCTTACTTTGTACAGTTGTGCACCCCCGACCTCCAGCCGGCCTGTACCTCCACGACCGAAGGAAATCACGAATGAATACGTAATGCAGCACGGTCGCATGGTCTACAACAGCCGAGCGTGTTGTTTCCCGTGGTACACCGTGTCGGCGAGTTCTTTTTCACCCCTCGATGCGTAGCCGGCTTTCTAATGTATAAAAAGGTAATGACATTCGCACGGTGTCGCGAGTCAATTGGGAATTGCGAACAGGCTTGATGGCTTCCTTCGAACCTGATCTCTGGGAGGTTCAATGGACGTCGTAGGAAGAGGAGCAGACGTATGGACGCTTACGCAGAAATTCATGGACTACGTTGGCTGTGTGAATCCTATGGGGATGGCATCTTCATTTCGTTTCCTTGTGGCAATAATAAAGACATGACTGGGGATGCCAAATGTAGGGCTGATCAGTTCTGCAGACGAGGTGTGGTAGTTCAATTTTGCAATCGAAATTGTACCACAGAGGGTCGTGACGTCTTAACCCTCGGTTGCCACGCGTATTTTTTAGAACGTAGTTGCCACACTGTTTCAAGTTTCAATCAGCTGCTCTTTAAAAACTATCTGTTAAATTAGGTCGCAAAAATTCTGAGATAAAGCTTGAACATCGTAGAATATATGTTCACTGTTGAAACTTAACATTTAAAGCAACATCATGTTTAAACAGCAGAACCATTTACATCAATGATGCCTAAAAGATATTTTACTTCAAAGTCAAGTTGTGAATCGTTTTGACCCAGCGTGACAACCGAGGGTTAAGAAAGATAATGTGGGGAGAAAAACACTTTGTAGCAGAACATGTAAGGAGAAACTTGGCCTATTTTTAAAAGCCGACTCCTCCCTACAATTAATTGACCTTATCCCTAGTACAACCTTTCGATCATCGGGTCTAAGATGATAGATCACCGTTTCCAAGAACAGCCCTAATCGCGCCCCTCATCGCCCCCATCTATCACGATATTCATCTAAACGACGTACAATTAATTACAGACAAGCGTTTCGCAAGTAGGAACAGTGGGACTGGGTCGAAAATATTCAAACGAATAGTCGTCGATCGTCGTTCAAATTGCAATTCGAAACAGCACGCAACCTCGCCCTTGCGCAGAAGCTCCACTTTGTTCCGTTTTTTTGCGGTTCTCCCATCCATTCGACTTAAACTCTCTCCTTGGCTCGAAGTCTCGAGCTTTCTTTCCTTTTCCGAGAAACAATGAAGCTCCCAATCGCATTTGCGATTCCCCAGGTTCCCGGTGCCGCTGGAACCCTCCAGTTCGCTTTCTTTCCCTCCCGTTTCACCCGCTCGTCTCTATCCACGAATCTACCTATTCCTGCCTCGAAAACGGCTCGCCCGGTGAAGCCTTTTACATTTTTATAAAGCAGCTTAATTCGTTGCCAGGGCGATCCGAAACGGAAGCGGGTGAGAACGAAACGGAATAGAACAGGATGGCAATTACCGCGCGGCAAGGGAGTTGCAGCGCGTCCCGCAGCGAAATTTTGACGAGCCATCGATCATTTTTTCATATTCGGACGGTCGTGTTTCATCGATACCGTTCCACGTTGTTTTATTCATGTATTTGACTTGCAAATCATAGATTGGCTGCCCATAAATCAACGATTCCTTCTTATCCGTTCTGACAAACCCTTTTTCCTGGCGTGCGGCGCTCCTTTTGTCTCGGATGGACACGATGTAGTTCAGAAATATTGTTAAAACGTTGCGCAGTCTCTTCTGACGCACGCTAGTAGATTCCTAGTGACGCGTCTTGTAACACTGTATCTGCACTTCCAACACCTGTATTCCGCGCGGAGTGTTTTACTTACAAAAGGTAATGAAACGTCCACGTTTCTCGCATATACAGCCACCCGCGTGCATCGTAAAATTCATACGAAATAATTAAATCCTGAAAAATCTCTCCCCTTTTAAACTCGCGAAATCTCTTCCATAAAACAGCCACTGTGAACTCGAAGATTGTATTCACAGTATATTTACCGCGGAACATAAATACGAGACTGCCTTTAATGCGATGATTATGAAGCTGTATTTAAAGCACCCTCGTGAAAATACGCGGCGGTATTCTTAGCTGGAAAAGCACGCGATGAGGCGAGACAACGTCGGTGGGCCGGCGGAGGAAAGCCGGAGGCGGAAGGCGATTCAGCGAGAGGCGCGAATGTGGGAATGATAAATCGCGGCCAGTTAGGTACGTTAGCTACATACGGCGGCGCGCAAGAAGAGAATTATTATTGGAGAATTTATTTCTCGGCGGAGGAATTATTGCCACCATTATGCCGGCGAGCGAACACGTGTTTTAACTGGCCCCCTCAGGTTAGGCGGTCGCCGGTGCGAAACGGAACGAGCTGCCGCCACACGCTCCTCGGACATAATGGTCATTCCTTGGAAGCCTCGCGAACGACCCTCGTGGAACCCGCGCGGCGGTCCAGGCTTTACGCGTGGCCCCGCTCGGAATGAATCGGTCGTTTGGGAACCACCGACAGATATTTTCTAATCTTGTCGTCGGAAATTGCGCCTCTGCTGACGTTAAGTATCCGCGAGTGGCGCTTCTTGGTAATTTGTCGCACCGCGTAAGTCACTCCGGGGGTAAGTTGGCTCTCCGGCGAGTTTGCTCGTTAAATATCGATGGTCACTGCCTGTGCCTCAGACGATGGGACACCGAGGTGCGGATATTCTGGATCGATGCAACCATAGGCGAGATATTTACCTGTGAGGGTTTTGGCTTTAAAGTTTAACAGGGTTTGTGTCACTCGAGGAAGTGGAAGATTGAGGAAATTTTGATGTTCATATTTTATATATATATTATTGCTTGTGTTTCGAACATCCCTTCCACCGAGCCCACATAACCGCACATATTACACGTTCACTTATGTACTTCTATTTAATTGGATAGCAACCGCTGTTCTCGTTTGCCGATTCCCCTTTGTTTTCAATATTATCATTACACTGAAATGAATATTAAACAATGATAGTAATAACCACACCGCCAGCATTATTTTCCTCGATATTAATTAATATCTTTATTAACCATATCAAGCACCTACGTCAAGGATCCTATTATAAATCGGCGAATCAGAAAGTACGCTCACAGCCACGGAATGCGAATTGTAATAACGATAAAAGTAATCGACGCTCCTTAACATGAGAGATAACGATACGAACTCTCTGCGTATACCTTGGAAAAATCAACAAAGGAATCTTCTCTCCGAACTAATGTACCTCGACCTGCTGTTCCACGTGATAACAATACGATAGGCTATACAGGTTGCGTGTCATCGTAATGATAATTACATTGAAATTTCCGCGGTACGCCAAATCTGAATCTGTGTATGCGAAGCAGACACACGTGTATTCAAGACGATACGGAAACGTGCCCGTTGCGTAACGCACGTACAACCCCGAATTAATTATTCACTTAGATAACGTCGATCGATACGTCATATTAATCACAACAGCGCGACTAACGTGCTTAATATTAATCAGCAGTCTAGAAGAGGGTCTACGGGGAGGCGAGACATGCACGCGGAAGGACTACCACGGAGGGATAGACGCACGTATATCCACAGATTCTAATTAGTGATTAGATAGGGCAACCGGTGAAAAGGGATCGTGGGCTGAAAGTGCACGAACACGCACGCGCCTCCTAATAATCAAATTCGTGGCCCGTCTTACCGAATCCATTCTCGAAAACTTCAATATTTGCGCCGTTGTCAACTGGCGCTGACGGAACTTCGACCCAACGCATTTCCAACGTAGGTACTCCCTGGTTTCGCCGAAGGGAGATCCTGCACTGTGTTTTTGCTGTTTCGAGGGGATTCTGTTAAAGAAAATCAGGTGTCCTTTCCAGTGTTCATCTGCACGGTCAACTAAGCGTGAGATGGTCGACCCACCGGGACGCGCGCTAATCAATCAAGGATCTGATTTACCTTTTTCCCGTCCTAGAATCGTGATGTATCTCCTACTATCTCCTGGAAAACCGCCCCCTTTGAAAAGAAATGCGAGGGGAAAGTCAATCTCCCTGAAAGGACCTACCAATTTTTCACCTGAAGGGATGCTTGTTAGTGGTTTTACCGACAGCAATGGACGTTGCAATTCGCAGTAACGGATTTTGTAAGTAATAAAACATTGCTTGCAAAAGAAACGAGCCGCCCCTGTGCACCAAATTGTCGCAAATTTCTCGAGAATATTCCATTAAAAACAAAGGCAATCGGGTCATCCAATCTCACTGCTCATTGTCCATTCAATGTCCATCGATACTCAGCAGTCGAATGATCCTTAGTATTGCGAGTGACACAGGGATTACCGAAACAGCCCCAACAGTGAACGATCCGAAATTTCACGAAGTAATTGCAACGAACGCGCGAGATTAGCGTGTAGGGAGATGCCTGAAGAGTAGATTTCAAGCTTAATCGAAAGCGCGTGCCCGTCAAAGTGTATTCGACGGTGCTTTAGAGGGGCCTCTCTGGCACATCGTACCGCTGGCGTCTGTTCTTGGGGAGTAGTCGGTACGGTTCGGCAGTCGCGGTTTTTGAAAGCCCTTTGCACAAAACAGACGCGAGGTTGCACACGAGGCTGAGGTATCCGCAACCGACAGCGCAGTAGAGACTGCGGTTACCAGACCGCAAGCTACTACCACCTACGCGAGAAATACAGGAGGGGCGTGGGGTTGGCCGAGGCACCACCGGTGATGCTGTAAACCCTCTAACGAGCTTACTTCCCCGTAATATCTGGGCGTTTTAGTTTAACCCGGAGCGTCAAAGATAAATTCGTTTGCGATTAATTCGCCCGTCCCACGCGGAGGCGCAAGGAATTTCCCCGACGGCTGAACGAACAACAACTCGTACAGACTCGCCAGATTTCAATGTCAGCAAAACCTGCAAATTTTTTTACCAAACGAGAAAGTTTCAAAGCCAAATTTGAAGTCTTTCGTCTGTACGATTTCCTATTAGCGAGGTGACCAATCGACAATTTTGTTACGTGTGTTCCATGCAGGAACAATGCGGGGTAACGCTACATAGGCACGTCCACCGCGTGAACTACTGACGCGCGTCTGACCGCATACGGGACGTCACTACTTGGTCGACTTTGTCCGGGAACAGTGTGCGACGAAGACCGCCGAGGGCACTTTATCTATCGAGAATGAGAGACTGGAGGGTCTTACTTCTGTGCTTGAAGTCGGTATAAACAATTTAGGAATAAATAAATGAATTCCTTCTTCGTATGTTGCATAAATCTTTTTTGGGAGATGAGTCGCTTTCGTTATCCTCCAGCATTTAGACCTTCCTCTGACCGCCATTATGAATCTAGTTTGACCGAGTTTCCAGCGTAGATTAAATTTGACATTAGAACGAGGACGCATGTCGGATCGCTTGAATATAATATCGGAAGAACTGAAACGCGTGGCTACGGAGCTTTAATTAAACCACGTCGTCCGATTGATCCGCGTCCTTGGTATCCGAATCAGACGTCATGCATATTTTAACTAAATTATATAGTGGCGGCATATGTCGGGAACTATGTACGCCGTGGGGTTGTTAAAGGCTTTCAGGAGCTAGGAGCTAGCTATCTATAAACCGTGGTAGGCGAGATGTCAAGGAATTCTGAGGGGAGGTTCACTGACAAACTGCAGAACCTTTAAGCCCGACTTTCGTTTACGATTCCGCTGCTCGATAATTTCTTTCAGCCAGGATTTAGATTTCACCCTCGACTCCCGTGCATTCGGGGGGAAGAAAAAAGACGTCTCTACGATTCCGCAGGAATTCATCGACAATAGATAAACGGAAATCCCTGAGTTCGATGGCGCGCGAGAGGTGAAAAATATCTCGGGGGATGTCTCGACTTTCCCTGGCCCCTTGTGCCGCGATTCGTTCGTCGCCGGGGCACCGTTGTATTCGCGTACAACGGGAAATTGGCCGTAGAATATTTACGAGGTGGTCTCACCTCCGCCCGGGGTTCGAACATCACCACCACCACCACCACCACCAGAATCACCATCCGCAACACCGACGCAGTCGACTACCCAGATGGCTAGACAGCACCTTTTGTGACCGTCGAGAGACGGCTCCAGGTGTGTGGGTGCGTGTGGCTTGCACTCAGATTCAAGATTCTATACGACCACTACGGGAATGCACGAAGATAGCGGGCGAACAAAAGAAGGACTCTTCCTCTTTTACACGTCCAGACGGGGGTACGCGTACTCGCGCGGGCGCGACCACTCGCACACGAGCGTCGTTTGCCGTGGCAGAGGGGAAAAGTGGCTCGCTCAAGGCAGGGGATGAAACGTGAGGGTGAAGAGGGCGGCGAAGAACTGAAGTTGCCGGGCAAGGAACGCAATCGAGTGGGATTAAACCTTCTCGATTGCTTCCAACTTCACGCGAGCACTCTCCCACTCTCCTACCCTCTGTCTCTCTCCTCCTCTTGCTCCTCTGCTGCCTTGATTCGACCCTCTGTCTCGGTTTCTCTCCACCAGACACCCCGCCCTATTTCTCTCTTCTTCTCCCTGATTCCCCCATTGCGGTGAAAAGACGTTTGATGGTACGGCATAGGTGGGGCAGGGGTGGTTCGAGTCAATTCGAGTCGATTCTATCCTTCGAGCTCCTTGGGTTAATTGGACATTTTTTATTGTCAATTTGTGATTGAGATCGCGGCGGCCTTTGTCGCGCAATCCGACGGAAGGAGAGAACCCGAAATGGCGCTTTGTCGGAGGGGCTCGCATTAGGACACCCTTTGTCCCTTATCAGGCGACGGGAATGCGGCACGGTTTCTGCTTGAAAGAGCCGTTTTTCCTTCGATCGCCCGGACGTTACGCAGGAATTCAAAGTCTATTCGGCCACATTCTTCAGGATCTCGGTGCAGGATGTTTCCACGGTGGATGTAATCCAAGCGCGTCGTTTCTACTCCCAAGAACACGTGTATTCGACACTCACACGTGTTCCATATACTTGGAAAGAATTATTAATTTCTGTTTCGCCCAGAATGATTGGAGATTCTCAGTGTAATTAATGTTAAGAAGCGTATTAGGAATACAGCTGTAGTTAAGGCTCAGACTTGACTCGTGCAAATGCAGCGAGACTTTTCAAACTAAATGTTTACACAGATGAGTTTAGTTTGATTCGAAGAGACCTTGCGTTACCCTGGAGTAGACTACCGACGTTGTCTCGTATAAACAAGAAGTAGACTGCCCTCTTGTTCAAACATTTCGTCTTCGTGTACACTTCAACGCGGACGGAATGAAATTTGTATATTTTAGGGTAGCAGACAGCGCAGCAGAAATACAACAACCTACAACCGTGAAGCTGGCTACAGTTGAACCACCTTTCGGTTACCACCACTCTGCAACCCCCAAAGACCACGCATTCCACTGATTCAACTCCTCAAGTACCCCGCGAAGCATCGAGTGCAAGAGGAGACCCAAGTGTGTTGCCGAAGAAACGAGCCTCCCTTGACCTTTTCAAAAATGATTCCGCCTATGAACGAGACGTTCCGTTCTCGTCGACCTAGAAGGCCGAGCCCAGATGACGCTCGAAACCACTTCTCCTATCCTCCATTCCCTCCACCGTGGCTCGCCTCGATGAAGAGATGCCAACGATTCACGGGGGAACAAAAAATCGTCCGGACACGCGAAGTTTAGCTTTCTGGAGAAGCGAAGCGGCCGGACGAGAGGGGGGGGTGGAGCGGGCGAGAAGCGGGCCGGGGGAGCGCGGCAAAGGGGAAAGTAAGACTGAAGAGCGACAGGATAAAGCCGACGATGCGCGAGAGAAACGAGTTTCCGCTTTGCTACTTTCGTCAGTGCATCGCAAACACCGGCAAGAAAGAACGATGGCGTGGGTGAAAGGAAAGGATGAGGAACGCCCACGGGGAGGGGGAGGGGGCGGGGTGGGGTGGGGTAGCTTGGCTGGCTTCACAGGGCTAAATCGCGGACTTTTTTACATGCTTACACGGAGAAAGCCCTGAAATATTAAGCGTGCAATTACCAGGCCCATTCACCGTGATGCAACGCTGAGACACGCGTCGGGTAACGCACAGAGAGCGAAAGAGTAGGGCGCGGGGAGGGTGGAAGCGTGTGCAGCGCGGCTGCAAGTCGACGAAAGAACAGAGAATCGTGCCGTGGCGCACGCAACACACTCCGTTCCGTTTCGCTTCTCCGACCCACCCTCTGCCCCTCTCGGCCCCCGCTGCACGTCGATTCAATGTGATGATAAAAAGCGCGCTAGGCAAGAAAAAAAAAAGGAAAAATGAAAAGCTTTTTGAGTCCGCCCGGCGCGGATGAGGCGCGAGCGAGCTAGACGGAACGCGAACCTGTGTGCCGCGCCACATTGTTTCCAGCTTTGTTCGTGGATGCACATCGTCGTCCATGATGCGCCCCGTTATCGTTAAGTCGTCATTAAAACTGGAGCTATTAAGTATACAGGGTGGGTATGGAATACCCGGTACGGCCGAGTAGTGTTGGAGGATCTTGCGAAAAGAGAAACTCGTGCAGTTGATTGAAATTTAGGTGTCGTTGAATGCTTGGCTCTTAACGGCGAAGTTTCTCGCGTAGAATATTTATCCCGTGATTATGAACTTATCTCGATCCGTAGAATCACTTTCCTCTCGGTTCCAGCGCGTATTTCAAGCCACCAGCGCATTAGACAAGCTCGCGGAGGGTGAGCGAGTGTTTCCGCGGTCAAGTACTTATTAGATTCAATAAATAAAGCCGACGCGGGGACGCGGCTGAGATTTACGAGCGACAACAATGGAGGCGCCGATGTAATCGCCGCGAAGAAACGCGAGTGGAAGCTTTAAAGGAGTGGAAGGATTAAAAGAATAACGGAATAAATAAGCTGGAAGGCAGAGGCGTTCAACAGGTACAACAGCGAAGTTTTTGAATATTCATGAGGTGTCCATTAAACGCGGTGTAATTTGTTTTCTTTGCAGGCACGGCGCAGGGAAACGTGATCTAATTCGGAAGCTCGGTTTTAAAATCTCAAACGAGAATCACTCGAACGCGAGCCGCGTTCACGGCGGGCAGCGCACAAGCCTCGGCGAATTTGCATCCCGCCGCGGCAGAATTTTGCGAAAAAATACCTGCGCCTGAGGAAACCTGGCCACGAGAGGCTTCGTAGAATCGAAGTGGCAGTGGGTCGTTAATCATCGGGACGAGAATGTCGACACTTAAAAACTCGCATGCAACGAAATCCAGCATTCCGATAAAATTGCAATTACTTCCCGGTGAAAAATGATTCTTTCGACGTGCGCCGTTTTTTGAAATCGAAATGTGTGGAGCCGGAGCCTAGCGTTATATGCTAATGGATTGCTTAAACACAGGCGCGCTTTCTGCAGCGCGCTGCAGACACAGATTTAAACTTTTAATCGATAAGTTGATGCTGGGCGAAGGGCTCGATGAATTTAAGAGCGTGCAGTGCTTGTAAAAGACGGGGCAGTGGTCGTTCACTTTTCAATCCCTTGAAATGCAAGGTAATACTTTAACGAAGCCGCAAATAAACTTACAGCTCCGATAAGTCCCTCGGTTGGGAGAAGCTCGTTGCGCAAAGCGATCCGCCTCCTCTGACCCACCGCCTGCAACGCTCCAGATCTATTTCCCGCGGGCTGGGCGGAGCGGGATGATGAATACCTCCAGATTACCGTGCAGCCTCGAACGGGGTGTGCTGGGCGACGTGGCGCGAGTCGAGCATAAAATAACGTTTTTAATGATGTTCGCTAAACAAAAGGGACTGTCGGGCTGGCGGGCGTGCGACACCGAAAAATCTGGGTGGAGCGTTACACCGGAAGCTCGACCGGGGCTCGTTTCTCTAAACCGCAGGTAGTTGTAACCCAGCAAGTGGGGTGTCGCTCCGAAAATAGCTGGCTCTCTTCCTCTCTCAGCCAAGGGGAAACGATAGTACGACAGTACCAGGGGGTTGTGCGCGTAAAAACCAACGATAGAAGAGGAACGAGTACGTGGAAGCGACGATGAACGCGCGAAAGTGTGTGTGCGCGCGCCCTGGTGCTCGCGCGTGTATCCGCTGTGAACTGGCGCGTGGATGTGTCTGTTCCGCGTATACCTATATGAGCCGGGGAGAGGAAGGGGTTGGCTGCGCATCACGTCTACCTATACATTATCTAGCAGCCATTTCGGTGGCATCATGGCGCGGCTCCCCGAGTTTACGGGCTGCTCCATCACGCGAGAGCTTAGCTTATCTCAATGCGACACAACATATCTGAGGCTTCCGTCTCCCGTCGGCCGAGAAACTACTGTCAGTAGCGACAGGTGGCAGCCACTGCGAGATTCGCGGTCAAACGATACCCCACTGCTGCGGCAGCATGCTTCCCCAAAAGTTCCGTCGAAGATTAACCCGACGATTTATTTCGTTTCTGAGGGACAGTAGATTTTCGCGGACCGACGAGCTGGAACGAGTCATAATGACCGTTTTATGCGGACAAACATTCGGGCGACGGCTGATCGAGCGACACTCTGATAGCGTATCAATGACGCGAACGAAAGGCCGACGGGCCGTGTTCATCGTTTTTGGCGAATCTTCGTGATTTCACGAAGGGGAATACTGTGTTTGAGGATTCTACGAACTGCTTCTGTAATTCTAATATGATCGTTCTTAACACTTGCTGCTCAGCGATTAAGAAATGAGACAGTGACACGTTAACCCTTAACTGGTACACTGTTTTTGGCAAACGTGGCTGGTATACCGGGGTCGTGGCAGACCCCAAATAAAAAAGGACACAGAAATTTGTAAAGTCGACCCTGAATCAACCTCTTTGAATATTTTGTTCTTAGGTAATGTGTAAAATAATAGAAACCTAGAAAGTTAAACTATTATTATAAAATTAATTAGAAAAACAGTGTTACAAGCTTAGACAAGCAAAAATTTTGCAGCGAACTTTGCGTGCCTGGGGAGCGACCCCAAGATACCAGTTAAGGGTTAAGATTCGGGAAAACTTGATCCGAAGCAATGATGACAAACGTTTGCTTGGAACGGTATTGAGCGTCGTTATTTTGTATCAATTGGTACTAAAAGACACCGTGGGTTCCGATGCACAGGCTTTAAATCCCGGATGTTTTTCAGAAGCGATTGTATAAGTCGAGGATAAGGACCAGCGGAGACTGAGAGCAGGGCAATAAAATTGATCACCTCGAAATCCGCATGATAGGAGGAAAGGAAGAGGGGCGGCAGGGGAAGGGAGGAGAGCATTAAAGTGCTTTGCGCTCGGTCGAGCTACGAATTTCAATCTGGAGCCTCGAAACGATCGACCCTCCAGTTAGAATAGACCGGGATAAAAGAGAGATTATCGGTTCGTACCTTTTGAAAACTAGAGGTACTGAACTTTTCATATCTCGAAAATGAGGGGCTAGTGACCCTGTTAAGTGTCCCTGTGATCTGGCCAACGAATCCACTCACTTTTCGGCAGTGAGAAACGATGTTGCTGCCACGAATTTCAGATCCGGACCGCCAATTGCATTACAGAAACCAGATAACAGCAGGAACGGAGATTTGCTGGTGCAATGGAAGCAGATTATCCGATACGATTTTAAATCTTCGTTTGAAGAGATTTCGCAGTGTCGAAGGAGACCTCGAAGCCGCCACTCACGGCGTGTAACGATAAGTGGCATCACTTTTACTGCCGCCTCTCCTTGTCTCGAGGAACGCGGGTAGTTTCCCGCTAAACGATAACATTACACCTCCGGCTCCACGTTACCTCTAGCCACCGTGAGTTCCGAGCCGTAAATGCACTCGGATCCTGCGGTATCTGTCACCGAACGGCGTGTATGATCCCTGACTCTGGCTGTAGAAAGTTTCAGGGACGGAAAACGCTGTACAGACACTGGACGCCACTTACGACGCGCAAACATTCCCGCCCCCTCCCGCGCGCCACGACCCCTTTTCTCTAAGGCTGTCGGTCCGTATAGCCGAAAGGCTGGCCACTGAAGAGAAAGTGGGCATTGCTAGCTGGCAAGGCGAAAGAAGAGAGAACTGGACGTTTCAGAGGAAGGTTGCGAAGGTCCTCGGGGTTGGACTGTGTCCACAAGGGTGCCACCGGTGAACCGTAGAGGAGCGGGGGTGTTCCAGAGTACACACCCCGTATAACCAACGAGCCGTCGCTTTGAATGACCCGGCCGCGTATAAAATGCATGGGATTTCGCTCTAATGCCGGCCAGGGAGTTTGCCGGGGAGCGTATTTAGCCCCGAAAGATGAATGTAACAGGTCTCTTTTGACCCGCCCTTCGGGAAAGGAAATGGGAGCCGAGAAAGTACCCAAAGGATGTGCATGTAGTCGTGGTCCTTGCTCTACTCGGAATCGCAAATTGGTCATTCGGGAGTGCTCGGCGCTATCACGTGATCCTTGCCGATCCTTACAATCTTTAACGCTTTGACCTCGAGATTTGGCTCGAAGCGAGCCCCGGGGAACGGGCGCTTGCTTACACACCAGGCTTTGAACGTTCCCGATCCCCGTCGCTACAAGGAAAACGGAACGAAGCTCGATATAGTAATTAATCGGCCCTAATGAGTGGGTCGCTTTCTAGGTCTAGGACGAAGACATCATTAGCTGGCAACGGAATAATTGCTCTCGGGCAGGGCTGTCTTCAGTTTCGCTGGGAAACTAATGAGATGCGACCGAATCAGTGAACGTTCCATGCGACATGAACGCGTCCGTAAACAAGGCCTTTAAACATGAATTCACTCGCACCCCTGGACGAGCTGCTCGTAACAATAAATAAATACGCTACCTTCTTCTGTAATTACTGCGCATCGTCGCCCACAATTACAGAGTTCATTATGCAGAATGCTCGTTCATTGACGAGGCCAGCTCCGGGGCCAGATGCCCGACTGCATGCCCGTACGGGCCAGGGGCGGCGAACGTGTTAAACGAGGGGAAACGCCGCGAAATAGCATAGCGCCGGGATGGATCACAGAACCAGCACCGTTCATACCACCACGAACGGCAACGACCAGTCGACTAGCCGGGTATCTCTCACACTCGACGAAGAAAATAAAACGAGCCCGCTGAAAGAAGGTACGTGGGCGAGGGCACCGAGGTAGGAGATGATACTAGACGAGGAGACGAACCGGGAGGGGTGAACGTAGAGGAGCTGAACACCCTAGGGAGCCGGCAGCTCGTTACGCGAGACGTGGTACGGCCCTCTTTCTCCCTTCTATTCTCTCTTCCTGGGCTTTCCTTCGCATCCCCATTCTACCTCTCGCTTCCCCACCGCCTCGCCCTCTGGCTCACTCAAACCTTGATCCTTTTGCACATCTATCTCTATCCTCCTTGCTCTCCCCGCTCTCAACGCCCCACGTTTTCGAGGCAGCGGCGGTCTGAATAATGTCCCACGTACACGCTTGTCCCTATACGTACGTATCGCTACTCAGTAACAAGTGGATATTATACCGGCGCTGCCAATGCTGTTGCTACCCCGTCGGACCTCTGTCGGCCCTGGTTAAGGGGACGCCAGCCTCGATGGCGATTACGCGCCGCGCCGTGCTGCTCCACCGTCGGCCTGCAGATTTTTCTGCAACCGTTGGCCGCGAAGTGGATTGCGATAACGGCGCACTAGTTTGCAACGGATATTTCTCCTCTTATCCGCGGGGACATCGCGCGCCCCACGAATTGCTTGGGTCGCTCGGTGCATCGGTCGGATTTTTCGTTCCGAAGCAGGGTCAGACTGCGCGTATCTCTCGACCGTTTTGCTGGTGTTTGCTGAATATCCATTCAGGATATTTTGCGCGACTTGAAGCAACTCTGGACGGATAGCAATAGTAAAGGAATTATTTGCATCCTCCTAAGCACAGCCATCCTTATTTAACTCTCGTCTGCTTCGTTCTCCCTTTCTGCCTTCCTGTCATCTCACTGGCACGCATTCAGCGCGAAAGACAATAGGCTAAAGGAGGAATAGAAAGAAGAGTAACCGAGGGGAAAGGGGACGCCGAGGCGTTCCTGGAGGACTCGGTAATGACTGTCGCTACTTTTCCACCGTGTCGGAAGCGCATTGCGCCATTTCCGCTAGCCCGGAAGTGCGGTAACAAAGCGCTTCCGCCACGCGGTCTCGAGGAGGTTGTTACGACGGGCTGTAGCGTAGGGACACTCGGTGACATTTCAATGAACTTTGTGGCGCAGCCATTTTCTCCGTAAAGTTCATCGGGTCTAACATGGGTTTCGGGGGTTGACGAACTTTTGACACGAAATTTCTGGTCTCGTTCAGGGATTAAAGACTAGCAACGCCGCTGCAAAGTTCACGGCACTCTCGCGACTTGGAACTGTCCAACTGAACGCCGAAGCTTCGTCGTGCGGCAATATTTGAAGCGTGCCATGGAAAACGGAGGCATTCGGCTAAGTAATATCGAATTTCAAATAGAAAAGCACATTTACACCGAGCGAAGTTACGGAGCTTTCAAGATGACCAACTAGCACGCAGCCCTGTACACGAATTTTTCCTAAATACCGACTACATATTGTGGGAGTGCGAAGACTGTTCGATCGACAAAGTATGTTTGGGCCAGAGCGATTGGGATCGAGAGCGGATGATTATAGTAGAGTGTCGAACGCGTCAGGGGTAGTGTTGACTAGAACCGTGATTTGTGAATCACGAGTGACCCGATCACGTTCGTTCCCAATCACGGTGATTTTTCACGGTGATCCGTGATTTTCGTGATCGCTTCTGATTGATGCAGATAGAAGAGTGATCCGTAATTTTTGCGATCGCTTCTGATTAGTGCAGGCAGAACAGTGATTCGCGATTTACGTGATCTGATTGGTGAAAATCGTAACTGCTCTTTGCACGCGCCACAGAACCCCAATTTATAATTCCTCTTGAAACATTCTCAAGTCCTCACTGTGCTTATAGAATTTCAATTGTATATTTTAGACGAATGTAATCGTCCTTGATCTATTTAAATTAACGAATAGTCTTTCACTTTAATTCAAAAGTATAATGTATATGTGAATACTTTAGCCAATCAAATCAATGCGTGCATACATTGACTATTTATGAATGTGTATACTATACATTCGCTGGATTAACACGCTTTGACTGTAACACAAGCTATATTGAAGTATTTTATAAGAAAATAATTCAATCAAGGTCAATAATTAGGACCACAGTAAACAATTCACTCAAGTTAAAAAAATCACGACCACGGTCGTGATTTAACTTCATTCACGACCGTGATCGTGATTCTGCTATCACTGTGATAAATCACTGTTAGTGATTTTGCACTCCATCCCTAGTCAGGGGTGTGAGGTTCGAATGGTTTCGTCGAATGCACGCGGAGGGTTTGGGTGAGCCGAGCGCGTGTCAAGAGTCTGTGTTGTAAGTGTGAATCTCGGGGAGCGCAAGATAAGAATGGATGAAGTCAGTCCTGCAGAGTCCATCGAACGAGAGGCACCGTCGGCTGAACCTGTTCTTTGTAATAAATAAGCTTTTTACTCCTGCCCTGATCACCTAACATCCCTACAATATACCATCCTCAAGCATTCCTCCGACACAGTCGTTAAGTGGAAGCCCCCGATTACGAAAAGAGGCAAGTAGCTATTCCCTTAACCTGTGGGAGCGACTCTCCCAGCGTTCTCCAATCCAATTCAACGAAAGGTAAATCTACGTAAACGTAAGCGCTTTCAGCTTGACGTTTCCTAGGGCGGATGCTTCGCCCAGCGTCGATTATCCTCGCGGAACGTACGACCCCCCTCTCGTTTTATGTCTACTTCGAGAGCGTGTATGCGATCCGACGTGGAAATAAAAGGAGTTTCCTTAAGAATGGCTATACGATGACATTTATTATAGCGTCGAGTTATCGCGGCGTGGATCGCGCTAGACGCGCCAGTATCGTATCGTACGCGCGGCCGAACGGGGGCTGCTGGCATCTCTCCCGAATTCGAAACGGAACGCGTGCATTCGTATTAGTTTTTCGAACGAGCTCACCGGCGGACGAAGAGGGACGACAGGGACGGCAGAGGAGAGGGGCTCGGGGCCAGTGCAGCCAACGCCATTTTATGAAAATTGCACCGCCCGTTCCAGCTGCCCCCGAGCGTTCAGGCGAAATATGTTACTTCCATCTCGCGATTAATGGTCGTTATTTTATTTCGAATACGCGGCCCCGCTGCACGCGGCCGGGACCCGGCCGTGGCTAACTTTCCGCGAGCCTCGTCGTTTTTTTATCGAACTAGGTGCTGACTGGACCGCGGACACATTTTTGGAAACGTTTCAACTGCACGGGAGGAGACCGATACGACTTTCTTCGAACATCGAAGGGAAATTTCTGCGAGACCGAAGCTTCGCATCATCGAAACCGAGGACACAACACTGTGTTTATGGATGAACGTGGAAATTGGGTATGCGCCGCGCAGGGCAAATAGTTAAATAATCACGACACACGGACGACATAAAAAACTACCGTCGATGAATTCGATGCTCTTTATTATTCGTAAATCCGTTATCCTCTGCTGCAAATAAATCTTCACGCTCGTTCAACGGGTTAGCATCGAGCGCAACGATATTTCCAAGCCGCTCGCGTCTATCGAATAATAGCGCAAATTGGTGCGTCGTTATGCATACAGGAGTCTTTCAAACAGAAATAACAAAATTTTCCTAGAGGCAATCCGTGCCGATCGTGCGCGAGCGGCTCGTCAAACGCGCCGCGATACGTGATTACCATCGATAGACGCGGGCGAATCGCGGTTCGGGTTGGTTTCCCACCGTAATTTATGCGCGTCCGGCCTACGTTGCGGGGGTGAAATAAAATTGAAGGCGGAGGCTTTGTAAAAAATGCAGAAATGTCGCGACGGCGAGCGCGTGGTTCGGCACGAGAGGCGTTGGAAAGAGCCACGGTTGAAACGGTGGAAACGAGATCGACGGAGCATCGAGCAAGGAGGAGGAGGGGGGCAGGGGCGAGTTGGTTAGGGTCCACGGAAGAGGGAAGAAGGGAAAGGGTACAATTAAAATTAGCGCAATTCAGTCACTCGCCGGTAATTCGCGTGCCTGGCATTTATATTATTAAGCCGTGCAAATTTCTCTCGCTTCCCCTGCCACCCTTCTGCTGGCCTCGCGCGAATATACACGCATACACGCGCGACCCCGACGGCCCAACCCTCTCTACTTGCACTCTGCCTCTTTCCCTTTTGATACGGTTCCATCCCCGTCCCGCCAACTTTCCTCGACGCTTCAGCCTCCCGCGGTGAGAGTTTCGACCGTTAGGGAAGAAAATAATTCCGGATTCAGAAATGAATTACACCTAATTGCCCTTATTACGAGAACGAGAGGGCTTTATTATTCTCCCTTCAGCCGTCCCTTCCTCCTGCTCTCTCTCTCTCTCTCTCTCTATTACGTGCACCTTTTTGATGTCCATCCCTCCGTTATTCGATACCTAAGGATCGCGGAATTTTGCTACTTTCTGCTCGGCAGGTTATTTAGCTTTTGGCACTTGAATTTATGGCGCGAAAGATAGAGTACAGCCGCGGATCCTTTTAATGGACACGGTGTTTTAATGACAGTGTAGAGAAATGTTACCTTCGGATGTGTTCTCCTGGGAAACGCCACCTTCGGGTCGATCTGTAACAAAAACAAGACGTGATTATTAGTGAGTTATCTAGGAAGCAGTGGTCACATTATTACGTTCCTAACCACAGCATCTGCAGTAAATCAAATCCTCAAGATACAGGAGATCATCCCAAGCCGATAACATCGGGCGAGTCGGCCAAAGGGTAAACCGAAGTATCGTGGGGAACGAGGAAGGAAATGGGACAAAATGGAACAAACGGAGACGAAGGAGCCGTCTGTTTTCCCAGTTGGAACTCCCATTACAATTAATTACCGAGTAATAAAAAGTAGTTGCTTGAAAACTCTGAATAGAGCCGCAAGGGGTCGCGAGAGGGGATCTCGCCGTCTGAGTGCTATCGGTACCGCTCGACTAACCGAACTCTCAGCCATCTCCCCTACCCTATCCTCTCTCCCCACTTCAGTCGCCTACGTTTCACCCCATGGGGACGAGCAACCAGGTCGGACGTAACCGCACCTTACGCTCTACGTGGCTAAAAAGCGAAAACCCATCCCCCCGGAGGGGGCTGGAGCGCCGCGAAGCCATGGAATTCCCAGTGCAGTCGCGACGTAAATTTTCGGCGCGAAATCGAGCCGCTCGAATGCTCGTCCCACGGCTTCCCCGTGACCTTACCTCGAACTTACGTGCGTGAAGCTACGCGAGAACGTACGTGACCGCAGAGGCGTCGTTCCGCCGTGCACCCAGCCATTCGAGAAGTTTAGAGTTCGGCCCGTCTTTGCCTTGGAAATCTTCGGGAACTGCGAGTCGCCCGCTTCCGACCGCTCCCGTCAGACAGACTTGCATATATCGGACACGCGCGATAGCTAGCGTACGTTTCGAATAATAATTCGGTCGGGGAGAATGCGCGCCTCTTTCCAGGGAACGATAAGATTCAGGGAATTCAGAGAATTGGGAATCGCGTGCCACGGCATTAGGGTGCAGTAGATTCTCCCTCGTTACGCATTAAATTAAAATTTACTGCTCGTTAAGCGAGATTGGAAATATTCAATTACCGTCACTTGTATAAAGTTGCGGACTGGCAACGGACCGGGGCATACATTAAACATTTAATTTCTGACCGATCCGTCGGTGATGCTGATTCGACGACTTCTTATCGAGGCCGAGCTCCTCATTGCATTCCCCGA
The DNA here is from genome assembly GCF_050908995.1 of Andrena cerasifolii. Taxonomy (NCBI): domain Eukaryota; kingdom Metazoa; phylum Arthropoda; class Insecta; order Hymenoptera; family Andrenidae; genus Andrena; species Andrena cerasifolii. Next base: position 3,737,582 of record NC_135126.1, on the reverse strand, counting down.
AGTGGGTCACTCTTCTTGTTTTTATCGTTCGACTCGAGACGCGAAACTCGGAGATTTTTTATCCCGGCAACCCCGTCGCGAAATATTTTTCTAGATCACCACAGACGTCGAAAACATTTGCTGTAGTTCTTTGCATGTACCTTGGAGTTCCATCTCGTGATTAAGTGAATTTTTGTACAGGGGAAGCGCTGAGTTTCATTCTGCCCAGTAACTGGGATTCTGACGAGAAATTGTTAATCATCGAACTGGTAATATTGATAGTACATGTACAAATATGTAGACAAACGTCAAGACGCCATTAATTTTCTTCGCGTATCGCACTTTCAAAGCTATTCAAACATGATACAGCGATGCTTCGTTTCCCCCCATTTAATATGTCTCTCCTTTCTTTATTTAAAGCAGCATATTTTCACTGAAAAGCAACGACAGCTTCGCTGCCAATAAAGTCTCCCATTCCGATGGATGATTTATGGTAATACTCCTGCTGCAACAGATCGTTTCGCTTTCAATTTCTCGCGAAAATTGATCAGGATCAATTACCACGAGATCCGCTTCCACGTTCTGCTCGCGAAATCTATTCAGTTCGTTCCGATGGTGGCTGTCACTTTACTACCGAATAATCAGCGGTTTTCATTACAAATCCTTGGGAACGCCTTTCGACGTTCCGACGCAGCGTCGTAATTAAGATGAATGTGTTCCAGATAATCCGACGCGCTAAAAGACGCTTCATCCCTCATGCTGGGCCTTGATAAATGAAATGCACAGGCACAGCTATGTGCAGCAGTGTTTCGTGTGCCACTCAAAGGGAGTATTTCACATGCTGGTGTTTTCTTAGTGGAATGGTGTCAGGAAGTTAGGGTAGATGTACCATTTCTGGCCATTGCACTGTTTTTGGCCATGTGCGTAATTACCTTGTTTTTAAATTGCTTGCAGATCATTTTTATGTGGAGAATTTCACATAAATATTTTGTTTAGTATACCGCCAGAAATATAAGGTTACATTTATTGCTTACACGGGAAAATATTATATTCTTTAAGAAGTGGCCAAAACTGGTACAATACCTTAAAGTGGCCACAAATGGTGCATCTACCCTAGCTGTTATATATTTTGACTATTATGTCCAGTTAAAACTAAATAAGAAGGATGTATCGCGCGGTACGAATATTCTTATAATATTTATAAGCTTGGGAAAATATCGTAAAATAAATCTAGTTGAATGACACAATGATTCTTCGTAAAGTATTTGCGCTAGGAAAATCAATTTTGCACACAAAGGATTGCTAGACATCGACTCTTTACGTGAGAAGTAGAAATGAGTAGTATGGGTCGGTATATGGTCAGCCAACGTACTTAACTGCGATCTAGTACCGCTTGCGCCTTCATTACGAATTCCAAACAAGTCAGGCACTAAACCTTGGCTTCTTCTGATTACAAATGAATCGTGCATTAACCAGACACCAATATTTCCAAGGAACAATTCAGGAAACTATTGGGTACAAATTATTCACGAAGAGAAAGTGAAAGGGAATTCCTCAATATCAAATGACATTTTGCAATCTACACAACCAGGTTAAAAACAAATATCTCTGCACATAACGATGCATCCAAGTCTTATTAGATAGGACATACCTGAGCTAGGATATTTCCTATCTTTTACTAATTAGCTAACGTCCAAGTCACAGTACAGAAATAATGAAACGACCACGTGGACCAATCGTCGTGTACGATCATAAATCAAGACTTTTCCCACCGCGAGTCTGAAAGTGAGCCGCTGTTTAACCAAAATACGCCTCCTGGAATGATTCTCCGATACGGAACACGCAAGGTTCACGTTACGGAACTTCAGCTTCCCCGCGGGCGCTTCTTCCGCGATAGGCAAGAGAAAACGCGTAGCTCGCGGGGGTAGCGGAAGCCACGAACGTGGTAATGACAAGCAAGAAAACCCGCCTCTATCCGCTGCCGCCATCCGTGCCAACGAGCGTCGACGACGACGTTTCTCTCCTGTGTTTTCTCCCTTTCCTGTTCTCTGCGCGCCCGCGAACCGCCCCGTTTGCATAATCCCCTACGGCAAAGTTCACACCGGTCGCTCGCACGCCCCCTAGAGCACGTCAAGCGGTCCGACGTCGGCGGTTACAACGACGGGGGTGGAGAAAGTCTTTCTTGCGCCACCAGCGCGATTCTTCTCCACCTAACACGCCCTGTTGCCGAAGAACGTGGGGAAGAAGAAGAGGAGCGCCATAGTAAGAGGGATGTAACAGCAGAGAAGGCCTCTCTGTGCCACCACTGCGATCCTTCTCCTTCCAGCTCGACTCCGTTACCGAAGAACGAGAGGAAGAGGACGAGGGGAGGAATATAGTTTCGTTCAAATTCGCCACTAACCCCTCGGGAACGAGTTACAACGAATCTCGAGCGTAAATTACCGTGGAGCCTGGGATAAGATTAACAGTTTTTTCACACGGCTTACATGCATAATTTTAGCGCGATGACGTGATTGGAGGCTTGGGAAATGTAACGCAGGAGCACAGATACCTGTAAGTGGAATCCCTTTAACATTTTACTAAAGGTCACACTTCACTTCCACGAGTCAGTAACGGAACAGCACTGAAAATTGGAACTGTCCTACCTCGAAGGACCCCAGCCCTATGAAACACGCAATCACAATCATTACGTGCAATCCCCGAGAAAGATACCGTTCCGGGTCGATCGAAGTTTGTCAGCTGGGACAGTGAATCGTGCTCGACGAATCGGCCAACGAGATTAGCCTCGACGGGTCCGGTTATTCGATTCATTCCGTTCGGTTCCGGGCCGGAGAGTATCGCGCTGCCGAGGCAAAGGGGAGAGACAAAAGTCGAGGGATCTCCGTGCTGGATGGGAGAAGCGGAGAGCCAGAGGGGGCGGCATTACGGAGAAAAATCGAGAGGCTCGAAGCCATTCTCGCAAACATAACCCAGTTACCTGGTATCGCGCGAAATGATCGGCCGCCAACCATCGTCGACGACGGCTACGGGCGAAGACGACGACGACGACTACGACGATAGAAATTCAATCTGGTTCATACGGCTGGAAATTGGAAGAGCCACCTATCCCCGAACTACCGGCTGATTCCGGGAGCCTCCAGCACGAGGAGAACCCAGAACTCGTATCGGCAACATTTGGAAAAGTAATCCAGGTACCGCCATTCTTCGCGTCCTCGTTCCCCGGCCCGCGAGGGGGAAGCGGTTTCGTAGCCAGCATCCGCGGATAATACGAGAGGGTCGAATTTCACACGCGAGTTCCGCGGTAATTCCGTCGGAATCCAAACTGGATACGCGGGTTAAATTGTTGCGCGAGCTATGTAAGTGTATGCCAGAGGGAGGGAGCGGGGCTCGCAGATGAGACACGGAAGCACACGAGAGGGTGGATATTATTAAACTTTAAATTATGAACGCAACGAGCAACGATTAAAAGTGCACGGCGCCCAGTGTTGCTACGCGCAGGGATTCGAAAGGGGTAATTAAGAATTATGGCCCGCGTTGATGTTGCTCTTATCAAGTGGGATTTCTGCGAACGCGGAGCAACGTGGGTAGGAAATGAATTTGGGAAGCTTGCGAGGATGTTACGCTTCGGCAGCACCACTGGGTCGACTTCGATGGAGAATGCTGCGTTCGAATTTCTTTCTTTTTTTCTGGGTCGATTCAGCATCGAGATACTTTCAACACTTCACACATTTCGACAAGGGCGTTGAAACAGATGGGTAGAGAGCGAAGCCTGAGTGCCATTCAAGATTTAACTACAGTCTCAGTAAAATCGGTGTAAATATCAGCGAGCTACAAGTGGGAGATTTTCCCACTCTCGAGCGATTCCCTAACCCCCCAACCATCAGCGTTCTTCCCCCTTCGCGTTTTTCACCCCGCCAACAATCTTTCCGTCGCCCTCTCTAATTCGCTCTGTCCCTGGCGCATGGTTTTCCAGGTCCGAAAGTTTCGAGTAGCTTTGCCCCGCGCACAATGAACGCTGAAAGGTTTTTAGCAGAGAGGAAGCTCTTGATTGATGCACCTTCCATGCAATTTGTTGTGTTTCACTCTTCACCTAGCCCTGTGTTTCCAATTCCTTTATTCGCCGAGCAGACAGTTTCATAAATAGGAAAAAAAAATAGATTCCATTGAAACTTCTAGATTCCTTTCATTAACTTTCTCCACCCTTTCGCCTGCGTTCTAATATTTCCCAGTTTTCAAAACGAAAATGTATTCTCCGACCTGCGGAGCTTGTAATATAATTATTACATTCCCGATGACGTTAGACTGTTACCTCTGAAAGGAGAAACTTCATTACCCACGAATTTCCATGCAAACGCACGCGTCCGAGGTTACACCGAAGAGATTACGACACGTCACGCGCGATACGTAGCTTCCCTATTTTATCGCCCCGGAATAGTCCCGTAAAAGAACTTTTTTTACGCCGCTAATAATCTAAGGAAGCTGAAGCGACATTTAAGCCTTGTTTTTATTTCATTCGCGAGGCATAAACTACCGTAGACGGCAGTTACCCGTCACGGTGCGAGGCGCAATCTTTCTCAAAGGAGCAGATGGCCCGAATATAAAACGCCGCGGAGCAGTCAAAGATTCCTCACGTATAACTTAATCCGTTTGTTCCCGGTGTTTCCCCTATTTTCCCCCGGTTTATGTCGATGACGCACATTTCTCGGCTGCTGCAAACTCACTCGAGCCGGTCTTCCGCACGCACGCTGAATTTTAATCGAGCGCAGGAAGACCTTCCTCTCTTATTGGGGAGAATGCCAAAGTAATGAGTTTCACCCGCAGCACGACGTATCCATAAAGAAATGTAGGCTACGCCGGAACGTGGAACGTTACAATTTTTATGCTCGCAGCCGTGGCTCGCGTAGGTAGACGTATCACGCGAGAGCGAGCACGAGCCTTCGCCTAGCCTAATTCACGCTAGAATATTCAAAAGACAGACACTGTTAACTCGGCGAATAAATCACACAGTGTGCGGTTGCTTGGGGAAGATGTTTGGCTGACTGACTTCCAAGGAGCTCCTAAGGAATATATTCATAATATCGGTATGATTTACTGATGAACTTTGTTCTGCGAGCCAACCTTTCCAGGTTCGTGGAAGAAGCAAGTTTCTGTACCTCGCCGAACAGTGAAACATTTATCAACCACAAAGGAGTAGAATTTGCAAAGTACAAATATCAAAAGTATGAATTTTTCCATGACTGTCCGGTAAAGTGTCACTCAAGTCTTGCAACTATTTCCTCGGCCCCATTACTCGTTAGCTAATTAAACACAACGCTTTTATAATTTATTCCTATTCCGTTCGGAATTGCCTCTACAAACACGATTGATTCGTAATATCGAAGACAGGAGAGGAAACGAGTATCACGAAAATAAAAAAGAGTATACTATATTGTAATTCCGGGATAGTTCGACCACTTTTTGGAAAATAAATTGTGGCGTCGTTGTTTTTCACATTTTTGTCGTTTTGTAGAAATTAAAGCAAAGCCGAAGCAATTTAGAGTATACATAAATTGTAGCGTGCGATGAATTTAAATATCTATTTTCATTTTGAACCAAAAACATTGGCACTGCAACTGGTCGGTATCGCACGCATGTCGGGGTTAGAGCGTCCACCCACTACGAGTGAGACGGACCTTGGAAAATAACAAAAAGTGTAGCTTGCGAAAAGTATAATACAAGAAGAAGTTAATTTCCACGTAAATCGCAAACATTCTTGTACGTGGAGCATCTAGTATAATGAAAACAACTGCTGCAGCATTTAATCCAATCGTCGCTTTTCGAGATTTCGAAATAGTTTTCGCCGCATCCCACGCATTCGTTTTCGTCCCAGTGTTTTAACGACATATATATTGTAGAATGGAATTTTCGCTCCCTGAATCTGAAGATGGGTTTACAATAAAAAAGACACATGTAGGTAGTTTTTAGAAAACATTTCGATGTCAGTTACAAGAATAAGAAATAAAACAATACGAGCATGCTATGTCCCCCTCGACATCCTACAACTTTCGTCTGAAACACTTTTTGGTACCATTTATATTTTTCGAGATAGTTACGCTTTTCCAGATAAAACTAACACACTGTATATTTAACTAATGTGGTCGGACTGTCCCGCATTAATGTGGTCGGACTATCCCATAATCAAGGGAGTGATCTACCACCCTGTCAAAATAAATTGAAAACGAATACATACATATTGTTGGGGTGACACTTTAGTTTTATGCATATTATATCCCCCAATATCGGAAGAGTGTAAATAAACTTACCAGTCTTTCAAACATCACCAGCACTGTAACTTGCTCTGAAAACTTTCAGACTCGCATAAAGTCTTAAGTGTTTCTGATAATTGAAATATATATTTGTGACAATGGTTAATGCAAAATCAACAACAAGCGCATTCAATTCTTTTGTATTAATGACACACAGTGCCCTCTCTTGCGTCAGTCTTAAAACATCAACACTGGCCGGACTCTCCCATTGTACCCGATAAGTCCCAACTATACCGGACTTAGCCTACATTAAGTGGAAGATTAAAAGGGATGACACAGGGAAAGAAGCAGGGTGATGAACATGGAGAACAAGAGCAGAAGACATCCAGGGTGCATGGGACAAGGTAACGAAACAGACCTCATCGCGGACATCGTTATATTTGACGTTGGCCAGCACGAAGATGGAGGAAACACGAATTATTATTAAATCTGCGGGATCGCCGATTCGTTTTCATTCTAGACGGTAACGACGGTCACGTTGGCCCCTTCGCCCTCAAACACTCGCCTCATTCACCAGGCAAATTAAAGGCAAATACGCTGCGGTGATTTTGCAGCAGATAATTTCCCCCACGCCCGCCCCTGCCCGCCCCTTTGCTCTTCATCGTTCCGTTGTTGTCCGGCGGGGCGCATGGCACTGGACGCTTTGATCGAGCGCGTTGTTTGTCGCCAGTTTTCCCGGTTTCTCGCCGTCCTGACGAAAAGCCTGCCTCTTTACCTCTGTCGTCACTCCTTTTTTTTCCACCACCGCGACCGTTCCCTTTTTGCCAGTTCCTCGTTTTTTTCCGCGAGCTTTCGCCCGTTGTTCGCGTCTGTATCGCCACGCGACACGCTCGTCGTCCCTCTGCACCATCGTTCCGCTGTGATCTCGCAAATCCGCGAGTGAACGCGCAAACGACAGTGGAGAAAGCGAGACGACAAGGAAGGGGGTGCTAGGGGGCTGAAACGGGAAATGGAAGATTCCATACGAGGAGCAAAGAAACGGAGCGCGAACCGGAGGAACGAAGCGTCTAAATGGAAATCGGACATCGGAAAGGTCTACAAAGGGAGGAGAAGCGTGACGCGGAGAGGCAGAAGGCTGGAGGGAGAGAGACTTAAAGCTGGACAATACAGTCATCGCTTGAAAACTGGGCCAGAGACAATAAACCGGTCCTATGGATGGAACAGCTTCTTTTCTTTTTGTTATCCATCTCTTTAGCGAAAATTCGACTGGTACCAACTGCTCAGTGCTCATGGCACGCTGTCCTTGAACTCCTCTGGTTATACTCGGATTGCGCAACAACTGTTCGAGCAGAGGAAATAGGAAATGTACCTTCATGACATGAAGCAACCTTTCCATTAATCAATTTTGCAAAGTAATGAACGCGCAAGAAGGTACGAGCAAATATATCAGCAGCTGTACGCAGAGTACCGCGTGTCTGACTACAGACGTCCACTACTACTTACGCTCCTCTTCTATCACCGTGTTTTACAGTCGATACGCGATTATGTGATTCAGTTATTTTGTATGCAACTACACGTCTTCCACAAGGAAATAAATAACCAATCGTCCTTACCATTGGTCTGGTAATCCATAGACGTACGAGTATTTTTTCATTCCTGCGAAAACAAATCTGCTGAATGAAAAACTTCGACTTTTCGCCTTGAAGCAGTGAAAAGTTCAACAAGCTCGCGATATTGCCCCCAGACGGACCTGGGACGACCCAATGGAAGTGTTTGTTACTTGAAAAACATAGGAGCATTCTTCCGGTAGTTTCTAATGATTGTAACAGCTCGTGTCGGCACAGACACCGCGAAAATACAGATTTCTCTCAGCAAACTGGAAAGTACACGAAAGTTCGATGTTTTTGCCGGGTCATAAAGTTCCTCCGTATCCTCGAAACTGGCCGTAATGGCTGTTGTAACTGTCATTCCCGGGCAGTTCGGGACGTCACTGGGATATAGAGGAACTAATGTAATGTAAGTTATTTGCCAGAGTAGATTACGATCGGGTGGAGCAAAAAGGATCGGAAAGTTTCGTCCCGGGGACTTGTTGAACAAAGAACCGCGGGGAAGATTGAGGAACAACATTTCTTAACTTCATCGCGAGGAATACATATATATATATATATACTTTCTTATTTCCCGAGTTCTGTTAATCTTATAAAAGCGGTATGTGTTTAAGAAATCTTGAAATTAAGAAGCTTTCTTGCTCTCCCTTCCAGTAAGACCTGGTTCTGTTACTTTTTCACACAGAAACTTAGTGCTTGTGGCTAAAGTTAATTTATTGTAAAACCTAGTAGCTTCTCGAGCATTGATTGAACGCTTATACTCTTTAACGTAATGAATATTTTAGAAGAAAATCAGACTGCGCATCGAAAAGCTATGTTGTCAGGGAATCATATTACTTCGACAAAGTTACACTTGTCGCCGTATGTCAAGGCCTATCGCGATGCATTCGTTACATCCACTAACCACGAGCAACGCTGTGAAATACTGTAACACGGAGGCCGCGGATTTATTATATCTGCAGGCAGATAGGGTGGTCAGTTACTACGCGAACTGAGCGATCGCTTTTAATATTCGGCGCCAGCTGCGTAACCAACCCTCACCCTCTCTCAGCCGATGTACCGCGCTCCAAGATGTATAGCCGATAAAAATGGACTCGGTCCACTTCGATCCAATGTAAATTATTTCGCGCTCGGGAGTTACGTGTAATGAAAAGAGCGACTGGAAAAACAAGCCGCGACCCCTGACTTTTACAGCCCTTTTAATACTTTAAACTCGCTTCGCATGATCTTCGATACAGCATCTCCTTTATTATCTTTCAGTTAAACGAACGGCGCACGGAATTTTAAATAATTTCGGAAACACGACCTCTATTGTTCAACAGACATACTGACCACGTGTAATCGATATTGCGCGCACGCTTGTAACATGCCTGTGAATTTCGCCTTTCCTTTCCACGGTTTAGGAGAGGGAGAGCCTGTAATTTCTCGCTATTGAAAGGCCCCGGTGAATGGGAAAGGGAGGGGGAGCATGGCGTAATCCAGTTTTATCATTTAGCAGCGCGAGCTGGAATTTCAACGGAACTCGCCGCGTTCAGCTGCGTTGCCGCATAAAACGCGCCGGATATGCGCGCCTCCCAGCGAGGGCCTTTTTCCCTCGTCTGGTGAAGGATAAAAAATGCGAGTGATAAAATTTAGCGACGACCACCTTAAAGCGAGCCTGCGAATCAGCAGGAATGTAGGACGGTGAATTATACGTCTCGTAATGTGCCATTCGAATGGGATTCGTGTGTGCGCATGGCAGATTTGTGATGGGTACCCTAGGAAGCTGCAGTCGCAATTATTATTAAACGTGCACCACGACGCGACGTATCACGTTGATAACTGTATTCTCTTCAGCCTTGCCTGCTTTTCGAAATCGAAATAAAACACAAAGAAATATTGACCCTTCGCGTAGCAACGAGAGCTTCCACTGCTTTTCGATTTCATTATTCAAAGACTCTGCTTTACTACACACGATACCGGCGACGATCAGTTTCAGAAGCAACTGATAATAATTCAGGTCGTTAATTTTCCGCACTCCACTTTATATAATATTTTAGTGCACGCGCGCGCAGGTACACGCAACCGGCGCGAGGTGAATTTAAAAGCCGAGGCGAAACGATATAACCGCGGCGCAAATTATGAATCAAAGCCAAAGGTTAATCAAGAAATTAACCGCGATTACCGGTTCACGCGGTTATATACGCGCGTGCACGTCGCCCGTTTTCGAATGCCAGCCTTTATCGCGGCGGATTAAAGCGTAATTGGGTCGGTCTGATTAGAACAAAACATCCCCCGCCGCGAGTACCTACGGTGTCCGTTGCGTCCTGCATTCGCAATTACAGGCGAGTAGGCGGCCACGCGTCGCCCTTGCGCATAAATTACCGGTCGCGGCGAGTCACGTGGCGTCCGCCACGGTGTATTTGCGCGGAGTCTCGTCAGCAGGCGACCGCCGACCGAGTTCAGGAGCAAAAAGGGAATTGATACGATATCGATAGAGGGGCTGCCGCCGGGGCACCCTCGATTTATCCGGCGCTGTCGTTGCGCTGTCGGCCCGACACGCGCGTCTGTTTTGATTTTTTCAGCACCGCAGCCCGGCGCGCGCTAGAGGTGGCAGGGAATTTTTAATAACAACGCTTGTCAGAATTCTTCTCGGCAACGTCACCGGCATTCGGCGCCAGCCAATATCGCGGGCGGCGCGCGGCCTGAACGCTTTAGCAGCCGGCATCTGCCGACACGATGTACTTCCTTTTTACGAAGGAGACGCGAGGACAGGTCGAGGAAACGAACGGATAACGACCCCGCCCGCTCGGCCCCGCGGGAAACGAGAGAAAGCTCGACGAGCTTCGCGCGTCTAATCCGACTTTATTAAGAAATAAAGGCAGCGCGTCGGCAAGCCACTAATCACGCCCTTTTGATTCGTTTAATGTATTTGTCTCTTTTGTCATGTAAAATCCCGGAGCCACGCGCGGATGCCGGCTAAAAACGAGGTTTATTAGTCCAATGATATTTCAACGGAGATTAGCCGGAATGGATATTACGAGAGGGCGGTTTTCGCGGGCGCCGCGCGAACGCCGGATTTTAATTAACTATTTTCAGAATAAAAAGATATTAAAAGTGGGATATACGTATACGTGTCACACGTCCCCTCCCGCCGTTTCTTGGTTTTCGACTGCCGCGGTGGGATTGGTGTAATCCTCTCGCTTGTCACCGACACTTTCGTCCGCGCCCCAACCCCCACCCTTCCCCGGATATTAACGCCACGACCTGGTGTTCTTTTGTTTTCGATCATATTGCCGAGAGGAAGGATATTTTCGGGTCGCGTCGAAGCAACGGATATGGGGAAATTAAGCTGCTCGTTCGCTGCGAGATTTCTGTGCTGGTGCATGTGTAATTGCTTTTCCAGAAATAATAAACACCTGAGCTAGTCTGGATTTGCTCTCTCCCCCTCTCTCTCTCTCGAGCCCTGGATATATTCCACTGTTTTAGTTAGCAGAATATCGTCCTTGTTTGTTACACACCCAATAAAGATATTCGCAGGAACGGGGGCCCCACTTTATGGTAGCAAATGTTGCACGCAACCACGCGTCGTTGGCTTTATTCCTCGTCGTTGTTCTTGAACTATATTCCTGTCTTGCTTCTGCTATTTTTCGCGCGGCCAAGGACTGACGAACCCGCGGAATGGACGAATCACATGGGAACGCCGCGGAGAGGAAGTAACGCAGATTTATGCATGCACACAAGTAATGGAACCAAGTGTACGAGAGACCCGCTGGAAAACAAAGCGGAAAATAAAAAATAGGTCGCGCGCCGGTGACAAATTATCGAGGCTTTGCTGCAAGCGCGTTATAACTCAAACACTCCGCAAACACGTAGGAATTTTTCAAACACAAACAAGTCACTGGCGCACGGGTGCGAAAGCAAAACGTCGGTCAGTCAAGCGTCAACGACGGGACGATCAACACCGTCGGCGATATTTCTTTTCCCGTATAAAGCAAACTAACGGTTCATCTGTAATAACGTGCTTTTCTTCTTATAAACAACTGTTTCGTGGGAGACAGTCTCTCTCTTACTGAGAAGGAAAAACCACCGAAGAAGAATTCAATAAACGTAAACCGACTGTGACCAGAAGTTATGAGATTCTGTATCAACGACGGTAGCTAAATTATTAACCTAATTGAATACTTCGCACGTCAAATTACCCGGAAATAATTCACTAATTAAGGCGTCCGGGGGATGCACGCTTGAAACCCCATGGCAACAATACGAAATAGAGCTGCGTCGGTAGCCTAGGAAATTGCAGGGTAGGTCCGCGGATTAAAGTTTAATTAAAAGCTTCCTCGAAGTAGCGATTGATCCTCGTCGGTACTACTTCCCCGACAAATAAAGCAATCATTCTTAAGAAGCAATGAAAAGCGTCGATCCTTGAAGGGGCATTCATAAAGTTGGCTTCCACTTACGGGATTTCGAAATCTCGAATTCCCGGGATTCCTTTATTTCTTGCTTTCTGCTTCACCCTTTATTCTAGTCTTCGCGTCGACTTAATGAAACCCCTAATATTCCTCCTTCCTTACCCTCGGCTACTTCCACGCCCCTCTCCTTCCTCGCCCAGATTTTAGCGTCGCTACTGGCGGAGCACGGGCATTAAAACGGCCACTACAAATTACTAATTAATGTTGCGCTCATTTTATTTTACAAACGCTCCCTTCCACCGTCCCCTATTCGTTCTTTCTCGTAAAAACAACCCATCCACGGTGCCCGTAGCGCGATATAATGCAGGAACGAGCACGGAAGTGTACCTCGACGAAAATGAACGATGCATAGATTTTGCAACTGAAGCTCTTGCATTTTCCCCAGCGACAAAATTGCAACCTCAATGTTTCGGTGAATTCATAAGCAGATCATTCGTCGAGATAGCGGTATCTTTCCTTCTAGTCGTTCCGAAAGGGCTGGGCAATCAATTGTCTTATAGTCTTCTCGTCGACCTCATTCACGTTACGATTGTCGTGAATTTTGGGACAAAAGCATCGGTATAACTACAAGGTGTGGCAAGCCTGGTGTCCGCTAATAAACACGCCCCACCCCGAGGACCGGAATACCTTGTGATAAGCGCAAGGGACAACATTACATTACATTCGGGCGTTCATTGGTTGGACAGCGCACCGCGCAGTTCACTCAATCTATTTAAATTGCTCCTGTGAAGTTCAGTGAATAAATTTACCTACGTTACGTGAGAGTGTCAAGTTTATTCATCCTATACGATATTGAGACTGTGACGAAGTACCGAGCTATCAGATTGATCATAAATCAAGTAGACTTCCTTTGATTACCTAAACCAGGCCTTCCCAAGTAGGGGAAATGCACTCCTAAAACAGATGTTTCGGTTCTCCTTCCACCGGTGCGCCTTCAGCTAAGGTGGGACGATTCCTACAACCCTCTCTCCGAGGAGACAGTAACGTCGCTGGGAAGCATGTTGGGCGCTTTAGGGCGAAAGTACCAAATGTGTCAAATTTTTATAGGAAATTTCATAATGACTTAAAAATAGTAGGAAAAATTAAAATTTAAACTAGCATTTCAAAATGACGTAAAAAGAATTACAAAAAATATATTACATACATTGTTAGATTAAAATTTAAACTAGTTTAAATTTTAATTTTTAATTTTTAATTTAAACTAGTTTAAATTTTAAATTTTAATTTTTAATTTAAACTAGTTTAAATTTTAATTTTTAATTTTTAATTTAAACTAGTTTAAATTTTAATTTTTAATTTAAACTAGTTTAAATTTTAATTTTTAATTTAAACTAGTTTAAATTTTAATTTTTAATTTTTAATTTAAACTAGTTTAAATTTTAATTTTTCCTACTATTTTTAATTCATTATGAAATTTCCTATAAAAATTTGACACATTTGGTACTTTCGCCCTAAAGCGCCCAACATGCTTCTCAGCGACGTTACTGTCTCCTCGGAGAGAGGGTTGTAGGAGTCGTCCCACCTTAGCTGAAGGCGCACCGGTGGAGGGAGAACCGAAACATCTGTTTTAGAAGTGCATTTCCCCTGCTTGGGAAGGCCTGACCTAAACAATTGCTTATTATTTATGGATGCATCGAACAAGAGTCATAGTTCAAGAGTAATAACAACTTCACTATGTAAATGCATGCGTAAGCCCCAGTTTCTGTTTCTATTCACATAAGTAACTTACACGGTGCCAAACTTTGGTTATTCGGCGTATTAATTGCGGTTACAAAAAGAACATAAAAGGCTACTTGTTATAACAATCCACCCCTTGCAATGTTCTTCTTTGAACAACTCGTGTCTATGAGACGACCCTGGAAATCGTCAGAGGAAGAGACAGAGGACTTTACTATCAAAATTACACTAACACCGTTAACTACAGTTTAACTTTATCCACGTAGAAACGTCCTTGTTCCCTCGGCTTCTCGAACCGGTCCCGCGAAAGCGTATTACGAGCTTGCTCGAGACTCTTTCAACATTCCAAACGCTTCATAAATATGCAACGCGCGCAAATGGAGGGGCGGGGGTGGGGGGGGGGAGGGGCAAGAAAGCAAAAGGAACGAGGGAGAATATCGCGTCGAATTGATTTCCCCCGGCGTGTGAATAACTTAAGCAACAGTTATTCCTCGCGGTCCATCCTGCGAATCTCCGTCGGCAAACAATGGTGTCCCGGTACATATCGATTTTCCTAACGTTAGAATCCCACGGATAACTTGTCAAGGGGTAAGCCAGTACTATTCCAGAAGCGATCCCGAGCATTCGAGGAACTCTACGACAGAGCTGCCAGGACGTAACGGAGGCAACAACGGTGAAGGAGGACGCGCCTCTGCGACGAGCACACCATCACGGCGACGATGACAAGGAAGGGGCGAGAGGGCGAGAGAAACGGCGAGGGGGCGGCGACGACGCAGAGGGTAGGGACGAGGAACAGTGACAAAACAATTAAGCAACTCATAACTGCCTTGCACAAGCGCCCTGTGGACACCGCTCCTCTGTCCGGAGTTGCGTCAAAGTGTCACGGACAACGAGGTCCAGCAGACCGAACTGAAATTGCGGCTGCAGGCAGAGCGTACCGGGCATAATATCCCTTCAGGAACTCGCGAGTCGGTCGCGGAAGAAGGAGCGTCGACGGAATTGTGAACTTGCCGAACTGTTGGCGACGGATTGACACGAGCCAGGCCCGGGGACCTGGAAGAGGTGAAAGCTCGCCGCGAAGTAAAATATCAAAATACGTGGAGCGTCCAGTGAACATTCCAGTGAAATGCACAGTGTTCAGCGATTCCACTAGTTTGCATTTCAATCGTTGGTCAACGATTCTGAAATTAATACACCGATGTGAGATCCTCGCTCTTGACCCGTCGTTAACGGGAACTCAGAGATGAAATCGGAAGGGGAACGAGTCGCGCCGCTCACGTCGCACGGTAATCAATTTCGTAACGCGCACGCTCTTAAACAACGTTCCATTACGGGCGGAGGGCGCGCAATGATCGGAGCAGGAATCGAACAGTGTGTACACGTTCCCACGGAGTAAGTAGTTCGGGACTTTGGAGTCAGCCGACACGGTGGTCCGGCACGGGGCTGGGAACTCGAAAGGGTGTTGTCGATTATCGAAGTCGAAGCTTGCCAGGTAATTGCATAGTTCGTTTTCTTGTCCCCGGTGTTATTGGAAACACTTAAGCCGATAAGACGTAGCGCGTCCCGCCGAGATCCGACGGGATTGTCATAAATTAAAGCTGGCCCTGCTAATCGCGAAGGGGAGCCGGACGCGGACCTGAACGCCGGCCAGGAAAGGAGACGCGGACAATTTGGCGTATTGCGTGAATTGCCTACACGTAGAATAGAGGAAACACGGGGATGGAGAGATAGAAACGAGGGGAGGGAGGAGAGAGAAAGGACATTGTTATTCTGGCCGCTTAAATAATTCATAAGCAATATCGCACCGTTGCCGCGGTCACGTCTCGGCTTCCCTCCTGATTGGCTCGAATTTACGAGCCATTGTCGCCTGATTGGCCGCGCTTGTGCGACGGATGGTGGTTTCGTAAAGAAAAGCACTTTATCGCCTGAAAGCATTGACGTGCCAGCCGAGTCCACGCGTGAAAAAGACGAAGGCTGGCGGAGGAAAGGCCGAGAAAAAGAGAGGGACGAAACGCTTGCGGTAATTTCTCCGAGGTCCTCTCTTTCTCTATATACCTTCCCCGCTTTCGTCTCCGGACCACCCGTTTTCACCTCGATGCAACTTTGTCAAATTCCCCCGACTCGCCAAGGAGATTCGTACGAGAAGACGGGACGCGGCTTACCCGTACCGAAAAGTGTGCGTATTTCCGCGAAAGCAAGGCAACGTCTATTCTATCGTGCCTCAGTTCTGATTTCGAAGAATGGGATTTAGTGTATCAACCCCCTGAAACAAAGAACTCCCTTGTCATCGCTCGAGCGATGACAGCTTACTTATTACGAGGCAGACTCATGGCCGCGGACCTTCGAGAAGAAGCCTTCCATTAGGCGCCCAATGGCGATTCGAAAAAGTCCTTTCTTCGAGTGACGGATTCACCTCAACGACTTTTTGACCGAGCTCGGTAGACGAAAACGTGCATACCCGTTTTTCTGAGGCTCGTGTCTCCCACCCCTGGCACTCATGCGCAAAAAGGGACAGATAAGACCCCACGGTATCCCCGGGAGTGTGGATGAAAGAGAGGCGGGGCGAGGGTGGCGAATGAGAGGGAGAGAAACGGAAATAGGAGCGGGCCGTGGGACAGAGCGCAACGGAGCTTCTTGTATGTACCGCACCGGAGTGGAGTTTTACGCGTGTTTAATCTGGAAATGGATCGCTCGAGAATGTGGCTCTATGAGGCGAGTTGAAGGGACCGAGAGTTAGCGAAAGGAGGGTCGGGGGTTCGGCGGGGTTTGGAGCCAGTACGCCAGTCAGTGCTCGGCGTTATCTGTCGTCGTCTCCTCCTCGTTATCCTTTTTTCCACTTCTATTGTAAAAACTGACCGAGCCGAGCCTCCGTGCACTTTCCACGGTTATTTCCCGGCCGAATATGTGCCGGCGAAAGGAACAAAGTGATTTAATTGTTCCCTTCCATTTCGCTTCCGACACGATTGCGCGGAGGGTTATTTTTACGATGACCACATAAATCGTTCGCCGTACGCTGCCGGGAGGCTGGGACCGCGCGATAAACCGATATACAGCTTGTTTCGCTGGATAGGAAAGTGTCCATAAACTGCTTGGTCGTTTTATCGCGAGCCCCGCTGGGTTTCGATAATCGTTTGATTCGAGCCTTGCTTCCGTTATCCCGAAGAAATTGAATATGGATGAAAAGCTTAATAATTTCCGTCGACACAGCGAGAATGATTTACTCTGTCATTGGGAAACTCAATACAATGTCTCGTGGAGGGCGAAGCTTGTTGATAAAAAGTTCCTTAATTTCTTTCCCAAGTCTTTCCTCCAGTCGTCTTTTATCTAATTTTGCCAGTAATTTCCTCGAAGTGGGCGACATAAATCGCAGGTGGAAAAGCTAATTTAGCGGATAAAATGTGGCCGCTCTCGAAATAAAGCCGTGGGTCGCGTCGATATATCGCGCCCGGCACACCCGGCCGCAGGCGGCTTATATATCATACTAATTATTTATATTTCATGCACCGGTAGCGCAGGTACCTGCTGCCTACAACGTGTACGCGGTATTTTACACTCACGATACGTCGCCATATACCATGTGCAACGTGCAAACTCTATCCGCGCGGTCCGCCGGCCAGTGTCACGAAAATATCGTCAAACTTCTGGCCGTTCGGATCACCCGCGTATTATCCCAGCACCACTCGAGCTCAAATTTCAAAAAACCACGCCAGAAAATTGCTAATTCTGAAACTCGCCGGGGAAGCGAATTTACTACAGACACCGCAACGCAAATGCCGTCGTATATAGAAATTTCTGTGATCAGCGAGGGAATTCCTTTTCCTCTACGATCATATTAGCTCCAATCACGTTTTAAATACGCAACGCCAACTGCTGATCCTTCTTCCATCGCGTTCCTCCTCCCCACTGTCGTAATCCTGCACGCAAATATATATTCTTTCTCACTCGACGAGACTTTGATCCCCGAGAAAATGCAGTCGCGCGAGATTAAACAATTTCGGCCGAAGTTTAATTAGTCGAACCGTTTAAACGCGGGCGTTTCTTAAATTTTGAAAGAGATCGCTCCATTCGAGGCGGCGCTGGATAATACAGCCCTCCACCCCCCCCCCCGCGAGCGAAACGCGTCCGCCGACAGATAGTTCCACGGTGGAAAGCAAAAGTTTCGTCGTAAAATATTTAAGTCCCCGTCCTCCGATGTGATTTATAACTAAAGGCAACTTTCCCGGGCGAGTCTCCCATTTCGACTGGTTGGCTGACAGTGACAGTTTACTGCTTGACGAGGAAAGGAATTGGACAGGAAAAGTTCCTGTTGATGTTACGCGCTATTAAAGGGATCGTGTTTCCCCGATGTCGGAAATCGGAGGGAATGGTATTAAGGCGGACGAGGGATGGCTGGCCGTTTTATTTTATGTCAGTTACCAGATACCTTCGAAAATCTTCCTAACACTAGCTCCAACTCGCTCCCCTGGCTATCAATGATCGCAGCGAACTGAATTTACTGCTCGTCATTCTGACATGAATGAAAAAATTTCGCTTCAGAGTTCCCAAATCCTCTTACGAACTTACGAAGAAGAATACCTTTCACCGATCTTTCGGAGTTATTCAAAAAAAGAGCCTCCTCACATACGGACAAAATAATAAAGGACCAAGGGATATATAAAGGTAAATTCTATTTTCAACACTACCATAGTGACAATCGTACGCCGTGGTATGGGAACAAAAAGCTATCCCGGCAATTTATTGTTACTTTAAACAGAAGCAGAGCGGATCACTATCATTTGGCCGCGTCCTTAGCTCGTAGTGGTTTTATCGATAGTCCTAAATGCAAATGTAATCTTGAAGACGAAACTCTTAATCATGTCCTATGGCAATGTAACTTATATAACGTCCAAAGAATGAAACTAATATTTAAGCTGAGTAAAATAGATCTTCATTTGCCGCTTGATGTCACGTCATTAATTGCTGATCCTAATATTAAAGCTTGCCACTATATTCTTGCATTCCTAAACAATTGTAATTTGCGTATCTAGGATGAATTAACGGTTCAATCTTACTGTATACTTCTGTATGTACATACTGATATCTTTGGTTTTTTTTTCTTTCTTTCTATGTTTCCTCCCTTAAATACTGTGCATTTCCTGTAATACTGTTTTAATAAATCTCTTATGAGATTTAAAATAAAAAAAAACTTACGAAGATCTTCAGCGAGCGATTACACACGAGTACACTTGTACACGTCCCACTTTCAATAAGAAAATACTTTGCCGAAGTATTCAACGCGTGCAATGAAGTGGCTGTGGGCTAGAATTATAACTCGTCGCGAATGACTTCGAGGGATACGCGGGCACGGAGTGGAGTGCCTCAGCTGTATCTAGCCGGGAAATGTCGCGTCTCGCGTCCCGTTCGATATCAGTAAATAGGAGGATAAATCATCCGTGGAATTCGGGGGACACGGTCGCCTGGAAAGATAACCGGCGAGCTTATAAACGGTCATAAAACGCGACGGTGCTTGATTTAGTCGGACGTCCTTGGTATGCATCTTCAGGGTTGCGCGCGCGGAAAAGAAAATGTTGCGGGGCGTAATATATATTCGCTGGCTGTATCTCCGGGAGTTTCGGTCATAAAAATGCCATGTGCACGGTGGAGAAGGGACGAGGGAGAAAAATCGCGACGTTTCTCAACTTGCTTTGTAAACGAGACTTCTCCAACAAAGTGACCGCTTAACAATTAGAGTAAATCACGCGGCGGCCGGCGATTCCCGCTACCACCGAATGCGCGTATGCGTGCCAATTTTTCCGCGATTTCGTTCCAGCAACCGCGCGATACCGACCGTCCTAGTTTCGACTTGTTTCTGCTGTGATTACAGCCCGTACAATGCACGCCCCGCGAACGGTGGAACGAATTAAACCGCTAGCAACAGATGCCGCGGCTCTGCTTCGCAGTTTAATTCGCGACCGTGATAAGCGGAAGTTCCTAGAAAGGCCGGCAAATATATCTTCGGGACCCTCTGCCGGAGATTAACAGGATCGCGTAGCGAACGCATGGTTCAGCTATAATTCACGGACTTTCGTATCAGGCGGACAAAACAAATACGTCTTCGACCATACGTTCTTACCAACTCTTCGTGCCGATTTCGCGAAAGCCGAATACACGGGACACCGAGGAGAGTCGGCGCAGGAGAATAATTGAAACCTACTAGCTGCACGGAGAATCTGCTACTGAAAGGGGCGGGGGGTGGCCACGCGAGCGAAGGTACGAATGAGGCAGAGGCGGAAAGTTGGAAATCGCGACGCAGAAAAAAATGCAAGTGAGAAAGCCTCTCGGATAGAAGGCGCGCATGCACGTTGGCGTTGATAGGTGGCGGAGGGTGGGATTGAGGCACGAGGAGAGGGTGGTAAGGCAGACGGTTTGTATTTCAAATTTAAAAGCATTCGACAATGGACGCTTCTCGTATTGTTGACTCACTCGACGAAGGAGAGAGGAAAGAAGAAAGAAACGCGCAGAAGTGTACGCCAGAGAGCGCAGAGGAGAGCAGAGAGGAGCGAGGGCCAGGGGGAGGGAAGGTTCAAGGGAGGGAAGGAGAATCAGGGGTGGCTGAAGTTCTGTAAAGGACTGCAGACAATTTCCGCGGGGCTTAGTGGCTTCGGGCTCTCCAAATAAATTATTCCGCGGATGAGCGACGCTGCTTATTTTTCACCGTTTTCCGACCTACCAGGAACGGGTGCTCAAAGTGTACGTGAAGCGTTTAAGGAGTATCAGTAACAAGAAGGGCTACGCCGAAGACGTAGAGCGGCCGTTTTCGTTTATCGAGCGAGATAGTCACCATCCTCGAACTTCCATCGCTAGTAAAATCGCGGATCACAGCTGGACCCCTTCCAGAAATTGTGGAATCAATTTCGACGCAATTTTGACCGGAACAGGACCGTTCCCGTGGCTTCCATCTCGACCGTTTTTGGAGAAACGATATTATATTAAGAGGTTGTACCTAATCAGGCGGCCGAAAAGAGGCGAATGTTTGTGAATTTTTTTTGAAAAAGTGGAAGCATATATTCTTACAGAACTTTTTTCGCTTGAAAGAGCAACATTTAAGGAACATTTGGTAATTTTTTCGTAGAAAAATATTTAGGTTTACAATAAAGTAACAACCGACATCCAAGAAGCATTTTTAAAAATTTGATTTTGCGGTGAGCACTGCCATCCGGAACCAGATTATTTAAAATCAAAAAACAAAAATGATTTCGTTAGTATATTGATGTATCCTCAGGTTGACGGAGAGAATTTCCCGAAATATTATTTTAAACCAAAATGGCGGCTGTTTAAAGTTGAAATCCTGATTTTTTCGCGTGATTTTTGCACGAAAAAAATCATGTCATGGAATATCGATCCCAGATTTTCCTCGATTTTCCACGACGCTGTTTCCCGCAGCGCCCGTTACCCGCGAGAACTAAGTCAAAAGGGTTATATCCTCGCGCTTCTTCCCACTACTAGCTACCCCATTTATTCGCGAAGCAGCAGGAGAGGAAGTGGGAGAAGGGCACGAGGTTCCGTGGAATAGTATGTCGACGCTCGCGCCTCTGAAAATACTGGGGTCGATTCAGAATATCCAGGAATGCGGGCCACGCAGAAATTTCTAAAGAGCTTTGACAATTTCTCGCGCCTTCCCCTCTTTACCCACCCTCTGTCCTTTTCACGCTCGTCACTACCCTGTCTATGACCTCACGCGGTATTATTTCTATCAATTTTTCGCGAAGAATCTGAATCCTCCGTTCTGAATGGCACCCTTCAGGCCTCCTTGACCTCGAAACGTATGAAACTCGTATAAAATTTTGGCTTAAACAAATTTTAACGCAAGCTTCATGTTTACACCTTCGGCAAGATATTCTATTCCCATGGTACGTTTCAAACGACAATCACGTCCAAGCATCACGGCGGGGGACATTTATATTCTACGCTGTCCCAAGAATTCTGTCCAATTAAACACGAATCACGATTAGTACGTGAAATATCCAGCCCCGATTCTGCTTATCGCCGATTTCACTCGGCGACAGTTTTTCCGCGGCACGTACAATGTAATGCAGTTAATAATCGCGTTCCGCGTCGGGGTATCGCGACACGAAAAGAACATGACACGTGACATTGTACGCGACACGACGAGAGGACAAGTTCATTCGTGACAACTCTCGGGTGTGTCGGCACACTTGCACACAGCCACGCATATTCCAGCTGTAGCTTGCCTCGAAGCTCATTACGGAGTTACGAACCTAATTGCACGCCATTCGTGCCCGTTGCGTACGTCACGGAATATTCGAGCCGCGAAGCGAATCTGAGGAGCGCGGGTGGAAATCGCGAAACTACGGGGAAACTCGACGATCGCCTGGTTCGCGTGAAACGATAATGAGGAATGCTCACAAACAATGGGCGGGAATTTTATATCGTCGATCGTTATCATGTTTGACCAGTCCCCGTTCCGCCGCGCGTAAATACCGTCAATGTATTTAACTATTGCTGATACAGTAGGCAAATGAGGCTGCCGAGCAGCCCCCGGTGCGTGCGATCCACGTATTTTTTAATTAGAACTACAGGCCGATTAAGCGCAATTTGACGGCCATTCTGATCAACCGTAGGCACCAAACGCTGCGGGTGCTTACGCGGCAGCTTGCGAAATCATTGTCCCCGACAAACAGAGAGAAACGGCGCGGACTATCGATTCGTAAAATCGCTCTTGCGTAGCGTTGCCGCGCGATTTTCGATAATATTAACGTTCTTGCCGTCTGTCGATGACACGCACGGCAAACCGAATCGCGAAAATACACCCTCACGCTGCTGTCGCCTTCTACTCGTCTGTGTTAACACCGCGGATAATCGTTCGTCGTTTAATTGTTCATTAGGGTGGTTTGGTTCCGTGATAATTTTAAATACAGCTAATTGTGAAGTTGAAAAGAAAGTTGACGCTTGGCAGAAATTGATATGATTTTCTCGAAATAAAGCGATGCATAGTAGTGTTAGTAATATTGAAGCACCACCTTGTAAAAGGGGCTGCAAGTTTGAGCTTAAGCAGATGCGGCCAGCGTGACGCGTACAGCCACGATGGGCCCGACCAGTGCGAAGCCATAAAAACCATAAATTGGCATCGGGGTCCTTAGGAGTTTCCCAAAAGGACAAGAGGGGACTTTCCACGGGACGGAAAGGCAGTCGATTACAAATCGAGACTCGAGAAAGACCTTCTCCACTCTACTGATCTTTAACATCGGAATAAATATAAATATATAACGAATAATTCAGAAAGCGAGTTAATACCCTCAATTTTAGGACTTTCTTGCAGTAGATGGAGAGCTAAAGATTCAGGCACCATCAAAACTAAGCGATTCAATTCAACGCCGTCTTACGTCATTATATCCTAATAATTTCAGTGCGAAGGAAGAATATCTGAATCTGATTACGCATTATTCTCCATCAGCGTGAAATATCTATACACTTCATTAGTTTCGTAACTCAGAGAGTTCGGGGCCACGAAATTAACATGATAAGGAACGAACGGAGTTGCGTCCTCGAGTGAAACATAAAACGGATGGCGGTAAGCAAAGTAAGGTGCAGGTAACCACGACTGATCTGTACTCAACGGTATGTACGCAATCGAGATCTTCTCTCCCTGAGAATCTGCGACGATTTTCATCCAATGCATCCAGCTCTCCCTTGATCGATGCACCGTCGGCGCACAAACGGATGATCCACCTCGTGGTCGTGACTTCTGGTCCGTGCCCGAAACTACTTCTCCCCCCTTTGTTCCGTTTATTTTCTCTCGCGCGCAAGCAACACGGGCCAAGGACCTCTCCAGAATTACCCGAGAGCGTTCATTAAAGCCGCGTATTCACCTGCGCATTCGCCCCGAATGTGCATTCGGCGCGCACCGATTTTTTGCCCGTTCGGACCTCAGCGCGCATTCGGCGCGCATTCGGCGCGCGTTCGGGGTTGAGTGAAATTTGCGGCGTCCTTTTCATGGTATTGTTCGGACCCGAATGCGCGCTTTGATGGACCGCCAACAAGCGGATCGGCCCGAATGCGCGCCGCGCCCCGAACACGCGCCGAACACCGGACGAGCAAAAAATCGGTGCGCGCCGAATGCACATTCGGGGCGAATGCGCAGGTGAATACGCGGCTTAACGCAAGCGGGGACGAACGATCCGCTAATTAATGTGACGAAGCTTGTCAGTGGACGAGTGTCGTGCGCGCCCTTGCCTGCTTGCGTTTCTTGCACGCCCCTGCCTTCGCTTTCTGCTTCGTCTTGCACCGTGAAGAATGACAAAAGGGAGGAGAGGAACGAAGAGGACAAACGGGAACACGGTGGAATAGAAAAAGACAGAGAGAACGAGAGATACGAAAGGATGAGTTATATTATTCGCCTAATCAGCCGAGCATGCGTCACGGCCTCGTGATTAACCCTTAACTGGTATCTTGGGGTCGCTCATGACCCCAGGCACGCAAAGTTCGCTGCAAAATTTTTGGTTGTCTAAGCTTGTAAACTGTTTTTCTAATTAATTTTATAATAATAGTTTAACTTTCTAGGTTTCTATTATCTTACACATTACCTAAAAACAAAATATTCATAGAGGTTGATTCAGGGTCGAATTTACAAATTTCTGTGTCCTTTTTTATTTGGGGTCTGCCACGACCCCAGTATACCAGCCACGTTTGCCAAAAACAGTATACCAGTTAAGGGTTAATATCTCCGCCCTACTGCATTCGCTAGATCCTTTCGAAATAGGACGTTCGTGAAATATATGCGTGCTAGATATCTCTGCAACAACTAATCCCGAAGCCAGCTTTACCATTTACACATTTCTTTCTCCCCACGTACCTGATCAACGACCTAAGTGGACTCTAATCTGAGGATCGAGATTCAAGAATCTGCTATGCAGTGACAATTTTGGCGTACGAGCGCGAGAGGGATGCCTCCCAGTGCGGAGGGAAATCGAAACCCAGAAGAGCCGCATTCGATTCAAGAATGCATCGCTATCTTTCCAAGGAAGCTGTTTCAAGAAACGGTACATTTCGAAGCCGACAGATTTCTCAAAAGCCGACTGATTCTTGTCCGAGGGCTTGATTCTCACCCCCAACGTGCATGGTACGAGTGAATGGAAGGGGGATGCAGCGAGAAGGCAGAGGAGGGCAGAGAAGGTGGGAGGAGACGACAGAAACCTTAATAGGATGCGGCAGGGTCGTCCTCGTGCACGGTGCTATCTCGTTCTCGTGTACTATCGAGGAGGTGTTAGGCCCCGGCACCGTGCGCTCGCAATTTGCATTAGTCGAGCGAATTACGGGAAATTTATGTGAGTCTGGATATACCCGTAGCGAGAGCGCGGTCCTACGGTTAATACGCATTCGGAGTACTTACGGGAAGCGACCGCGCAGTCGTCGTACTTATGGCTCTGTGGACAGCTAATGTCCGCAACTATTTCTCTCTGTCCCCTCCGCCCCCCCCCCTACCCTGCGACTGTCCCCGCCAGCCTTACGATATTATTCCCAGCGTATTGTCTCCTCAGAACGGTCGGACAGAAACGTATTTGCCAAACTCGTGACACGTCGCTGTTTCGACGATTAATCTCTGCCAAAAGCATCGTTCCGGTCGATGGCGGCGACGCAGCGACGCGTGTCCGTCCGGATTCGTCGCTGGTAATTGTCTAAGCGCGCGTAAAACGAGCCACCCCCGAAAAGTTTCGACGCCGAAAACGCTGTCGCCGTCCACGCTCGTCCCCACCCATCGCGGCTGCGAATCGTTAACGCGGAACCTCCGAATTCGCGGAATTCGTTTAATTCGTTTGCTTCCGTTTCGGTTCGCCCGTTCGACGTATTCGCCAGAAGAGCAACCCCTCCGGCACCGTGCTCATCATTGCAGGGGAACGATACGCGACGACGGCGGAAAAGTGAACAGTAACTGGGGGGGTTTAGTGTCTATTCAGAAGCGATGATTTGTAATAAGACAGGTGTTACAGGAATACTCGGTTAATGCGAATCAAACAAGTTTCATGCGAGCCACTCCACACACCGCACAGATGGGCAATTAAAATCTCCTACTCGCGAACCCTGTCGCCTTTCCACCCCCTGCTCTCTAACGCGTCTCCAGCAACCCCTACGTTCCTTTCCTCGGCAAATCGAGACAAATACCAGCCCGCGAGGAATCCAGATGTGACCAATATTTATCTATCATCGCGATCAATCAACCGATACCGTACTGTATCAATTATCTCGATCAACAACTCCGCGACAGTTAATTGCCCTCGCGCGGCACGCATTTGATTGCGTTCGCCATCGGCCGTGCGAACCGATTTTTCTCGTGCTGCTGTCTTCGCGTGTCTGCGATCGATACGCCGTCGTTTCTCTTTGTTTGATGTCCGAGCAACAACCGTTCCCTCCCTTTTCCGCTTAGCCCGCTGTCGCTCGTTACCTCTTTTTTTCCGCCTGTCACTGTTTACCACGCGTCTCACGGGTATACCCGAACGGATATCGGCGACCTTAAGTGGTCGTTAGGCACCGACGAACTAACGATCCCCTAATTAGTGCGTAATAGAACGCCGCCGTCAACAAGACACGCCGCCCGGTTTTCCATGGCCTAACAACCTCCACCCTGCTTTTTCGATAAGTATCTACCGCGCCCGGCCTCTCTCTCGCGTTTCTCTGCGCCCGCTCGAAAGTAGTGCAGGCAGCAGCGATTCTCCCCGTTTCGCGCGGACGATGAAACGGCAGGCGATGAAGATACGCGGGCCACGGGCGGAAACGTTTCGACGGCCCTGACTTCGAAGGAATTACGAGCCTCGCTTCGCTCGGTAACCTCGATTACTTCGCGAGATAACGTCGCGGAATATTAGGCAACGAAGTTCCTGCATGAGCCTCGAATTTTTTCGGGAACCCTTCGGGGGTGAAGGGATTCAAAGCGGAGCCAACTGATCAGACAGTGTGCGCTATTGTACGTTCAATTGAGCCTAGGTATGCAGATACCAACCCTCAAAATGACAAAATATTAGTCGAACGCAGTATGGAACGAAAAATACTTAGAAACAATTTTTTTTCGGTAAATCGCTTGTAAAATATTTTAAAAATGAGTGGATGCAATGCCACCGTTTTTGGTGACCGCTGAAAGAGGAAGGAAGAGGTTCTCTGAGCAACTGACCAAGCACATAAAGCGAGGCAAGCTCAGATAACTTCTGGTACGGAAAACTCGAGGTGACGCGAGCCTAGATGTGAGTGCGAAAATAAGTTGGGCCGAGGCGAGACGAAGCGTAGTGAGAGTTTACCTTTAAATTACATAATTGTTAAAACTACCAAGGCATAGCTCCATTTTAAGCTTAAAAAACAAAAGCTACAGAAAATTTAAATAATGTTAATTATAATACTCGCTAATAAATAACCCGTTAAAAAACATTGTAAAACAATAACAAGAAATAAAGTATATACAATAGAAATAAAGCTACTTTTCTTTAACAATTAAAATCTTCGAAATAAATTTATTTAGTTTCAGATCGTTGAGGGTTGGTAGCTTTTTGCATATCTAGGCCCAATTGGGTGACATTATTTTGTTATGAAATTCAGTATGACCAGGCACTCGCGGTAATATGTTTACTAGAACTATGCACTTGGAAAGCGATTTTATACAGATCATGCTGCATTTTCAGTGGTCTTAAGTAGTTCAAGGTTTCAATTAATTACAAAGAAAGAAATTGAAACTGAGACTTGTTCTTTGGCATGAAATTTATTATTATCATAAGCTTTAAAAAAATATGTTTGTTCAGTGAAAAATATGCATTATACATTGTATAAGACGCTACAGATGGATCATTAAAGAGACTTTTTAAAAATGTTTCCCTTATTTTGCAGTGATAACTCAAAAATGAAGGTTCCACAAAATTCAAATCAAATTCGAGCATGTTCACAAAATGTGTAGTTTCGGACCGGACCTAAATTAAAGTTAATGAAAACTCTTATTCTTTATGAAAAGAAACTAAAATCCCATTGACGAGCTTTACCCTCCCCCAAGCACCAAAAGATGAGGTCTTAGTTTATTTTCATAAAGGATAAGAGTTTTCATTAACTTTAATTAAGGTACGGTCCGAAACTACACATTTTGTGAATATTCTCAAATTTGATTTGAATCGAGTGGAACCTTCATTTTTGAGTTATCACTGCAAAACAAAAGAAACATTTTTAAAAAGCCTCTTTAATGTTCCATCTGCAGCGTCATGTACAATGTATAATGCATATTTTTGACTAAACAAACATATTTTTTAAAGCTTATGAAGTTAATAAACTTCATGCCAAAGAACAAGTCTCAGTTTCAGTTTGTTTCTTTGTAATTAATTGAAGCACAAATGCTTCATTTTAGACAGGAATGACTGCCTAGTACCCTTAATGGATAGAATATCTAACTCCGATACTTGAAAAAAGTGCACCTCGTTCGTTTTATGAAACTGCAATACAAAAGCACTGGCTTTATCAACGAAAAATGTGGAACTCCCGCCTGTTACGGGAAATTGGAATGCTACAAATATGTGAAAGGTGGTAGCGAACGTGTTAATCAACTTAGCAGATGTCTATCATTTCAGTTGAGTGAATAGTACTTAATATCATGCGGCTGATATTGGATATTAAAGGTATCGTTGCCAGAAGAACGACTGATTAAGAGAACATTACATCCTGTACGATGCAGTATATTTCGCGAGGAATTTTAAAAGTACCGAGAAAAGTAGAGCATCCAAATGCTTCGTAATAAAAAAAACCGGGGAGGTTTTTGTATAATCTTTGTAGTAAAAAGTTCGTCAGTATTTTTTGTCCGATACATGTAAACAGTACCGTCTTTTTTAAATAATAATTTCTTATATCTTTCCAGTAAGTAAACATGCCGGTAATTATGAAAGTCGCGTAAGTAAAAAATTTGAAACAATTGAATTCATCACTTATT
This sequence comes from Andrena cerasifolii, assembly GCF_050908995.1. Lineage (NCBI taxonomy): Eukaryota > Metazoa > Arthropoda > Insecta > Hymenoptera > Andrenidae > Andrena > Andrena cerasifolii. Next base: position 3,708,676 of record NC_135126.1, on the reverse strand, counting down.
TTGTGTTACATCACCTAATATTACAAAATAAGTGATAATTTAATTATTAATATTATTATTATTATTAATTATATATTTTTACTTATACCACTTAATCACCGGCACTTGCTCATACTATAATCATCGGCATAAATATTCCTCAACGTAAAGTATACTTCTTACATACATAGAATGCGATTTAGAGAAATTTACGATTTTAAATAGATAGTCGGTAATGTGAATGAAAACGCAGCCCTTGTAGAGGCATAATTCATTGGAATATTAAGCACTCACTTTTTTGCCGTCCAACTCGTGGTTACCCTGTGCCAGCACCTTGTCCACACTAGCGGGGTCTGTAAACGTGATGAATCCAAAGCCCCTGTAACACATAGGAATCGTACATAAATAAGACTGCAATAAACAATGATCTCGCACTTCAGATTTAACTACTTGGAGTAGTACAGTGGTTACTTTATGGAATTAAGTGACGAATGAATGTGTATCCTACAAGAAATACTGATATTAATGTAAAATAGAGTCTGTACCTTCCTCGACATTGTGGTTGTGAAGTGTTCGGATATACTTTGGAAGAACACTTTCAAAATACGAACACTGCACGCGCACAGACTCTACATTAGATTCAGGGAACTATATACACTACTTTTTTTAATGAATTTGCAATGTAATTAATAATGTATAATTTAACGCAATAACGAAGCAACGCTTTTCACGAAGAGCGTTCGTCAGCGTCGTTCGTTGCGAACTTACAATGGCGCGAAATACGAAGCATCGAAAGCTGCAGAACTATGAATAGGGTACGTAATAAACGTAAATTTTACGAACAATTCGTTATTCCGATATTAATTTCTTTATAGCAGAAAGCTTCTTTGGAAGAATCGTGATGAATTCGAGCTGTTAATCTCGTGTTATCGTATACAAATTAATATATAATACACATATTCAATGTGTAAAACGTTTAATAAATGTGTACATGCCAGTTCGGCGTTCGGCAACGACTGACGCCGTCGCGTGAATAACAAAAGAAACGGCAAAACGCACAATGCTACGACGCAACGCCTTCCGCGGTTGCCGACTTCGGTCACCCGCAAGCTCTTAATTTCTATGGTTTTACAAAATACGTACAAACACACACACATATGAATAGGTTAATACGTGTCTTAAACTATTAATTACATGAATATTAGAATGATAAATGATTAAAAGTAACTGAATATTGTATATAGTAAAAGTAGACAAATAAAAATAGTTAAGGTAAGTTATCAGTTTGCAATCCCTTGTGCCAAAGCCGTAAGTTAGCCGCTTCCCATACTCCGTGATATGGTTTTTGTGAAACTTGAAAACCTGCGATATCCTTTAATAGATAACGGTCATTACGCAATTTTTTATCGATCTCGTAAGGGCCCTTAAAAGAAGGTATAAGCTTTTTAGCTACACCAGGTGTGTTATCAAAATTTTTTACCATAACATAATCACCAACACTAAACTGGTGTCCTTTCTTTCGATGTTTATCGTAATGTTTTTTATTATATTTTTGCGAAAGTGTAGTCCTTACTTGTGCTTGAGCTCCAACGTTTTGAAGATCGCGGTTGTTGTCAGTGGTGGTATTTTCTAAATATTCGCGAATACTTGCTTGGAGAATATGCAATGCATTTCAAACAATTAGGTCTGTGAAGATAGCACCCCCAAATTCGATTTTTTAAAAAAACTCAACGGCATTCGTTTGTCCATCGTATGCCCACGTTTGCCCATAAAAAATTTTCGTTTGCCCACCATACAAAAAACAAATTATGGCAAAAAAAAATTTTTCATCAGCACCCCCATGAAAACGTTTTAATGATTTGACGGTGGGAAATGATTGTCCATCGTTTGCCCACGTTTGCCCATAAACAATTTTTTTTTGCCCACCCTCCAAAAAAAGTTATGAACAAAATAAAAAATTTGTCTTCATCATCCACCATGATTGCATTTCAATTTTTTAAAAGAAAGATACGAATGTACCCGACCTGGCCACGTTTGCCCACTCTCAGATTTTGTATGCCCACCCTCCAGAATCGAATTAAAAAATAAAAACCTCGAAAAGAAGGGTACAGGTGAAGCGTTCGGGTTAAAGTTCGATTTTTCTGGAAAATATTATCGAAATCGTTCTTTCAACGATGCAGTCCGTTAGTTTAGACGTAGAAGAGATTTGCCCATGCATTAATTTCGTATGCCCACCCTCCAGAATCGAATTATTAATAAAGATAGTCAAGAAGTGCGGTACCCGTTGAGACGACCAAGTATAAGTTCGATTTTTAATTAATTAAACGATGAAATCGTTTGTTTAACTATGCATATCGTTTGTCCAGATGTAGAAGAGATTTGCCCATGCATTAATTTCGTATGCCCACCCTCCAGAATCGAATTATTAATAAAGATAGTCAAGAAGTGCGGTACCCGTTGAAGCGATCGCGTTAAAGTCCGATTTTTCTGGAAAATATTATCGAAATCGTTCTTTCAACGATGCAGTTCGTTAGTTTAGATGTAGAAGAGATTTTCCCGTGCATTAATTTCATATGTCCACCCTCCAGAATCGAATTATTAATAAAGATATCCAAGAAGTGCGGTGCCCGTTGGACCGAATACCTTTCTGTTCGTCTTTTTCCGAATAAATTATCAAAATCGATTGTTCTTACCGTAAAGGTTAAAGTTGTTTAGTGACATGTTGTCCAAAAAATGTTGCACACACTTCTTTTTCACTTTATTCGAACGACACTTCAATTTGTATCGCTCATGGAATACTTCACACTTTTCACACATCTGCAGCACGTGCAGAATAACACCAGAGTGGTTTTCTAGTCATTTTTCACTAATTACCGCAATGATATCGCACAACGGAAAATAATATAATCTCACAGTTACTTCACAAACCGTAAATGAATGCACGGTCTCGCAAGAGTTACGTCCGAACTCTGGAGACCGACTGACTTTCGTGCGTCGTTGGAAACAATTCGAGGGTATCGCAGACATCTGTTTACGTTTCGGCACGTTCGATGACGACACGCAGCGCTAATACCCTAAAGGGTCGCAGCCCCGAGTGCCACTGTCGAAACGTAAACAGATGTCTGCGATACTTTCGAATTCTTTCCAACGACGCACTTCTTGGCTATCTTTATTAATAATTCGATTCTGGAGGGTGGGCATACGAAATTAATGCATGGGCAAATCTCTTCTACATCTAAACTAACGGACTGCATCGTTGAAAGAACGATTTCGATAATATTTTCCAGAAAAATCGAACTTTAACGCGATCGCTTCAACGGGTACCGCACTTCTTGGCTATCTTTATTAATAATTCGATTCTGGAGGGTGGACATACGAAATTAATGCATGGGCAAATCTCTTCTACGTCTAAACTAACGGACTGCATCGTTGAAAGAACGATTTTGATAATATTTTCCAGAAAAATCGAACTTTAACGCGATCGCTTCACCTGTACCCTTCTTTTCGAGGTTTTTATTTTTTAATTCGATTCTGGAGGATAGGCATACGAAATCTGAGAGTGGGCAAACGTGGCCAGGTCGGGTACATTCGTATCCTTCTTTTAAAAAATTGAAATGCAATCATGGTGGGTGATGAAGACAAATTCTTTATTTTGTTCATAACTTTGTTTGGAGGGTGGGCAAAAAAAAATTGTTTATGGGCAAACGTGGGCAAACGATGGACAATCATTTCCCACCGTTAAATCATTAAAATGTTTTTATGGGGGTGCTGATGAAAATTTTTTTTTGCCATAATTTGTTTTTTGAATGGTGGGCAAACGTGGGCATACGATGGACAAACGAATGCCGTTGAGTTTTTTTAAAAAATCGAATTTGGGGGTGCTATCTTCACAGATCTCGGACTACCTGTGTCCAGGAGCGTATTGAGATACAAAAGCAGAAATGCTATAAACAATTAAGTAGTTTGCAGACCTAGGTATGTTCATAAGAACTCTTCAGTTAGTTTCCGTCAACCCTACAGCGCAATTCCCTTATTCTTATACTTTGAAACTCCTCACACAGTCTAGTCATCGTTAAATCACTGTAGCGCCATTTCCACGCGCAAATCCACACAGATCTCCAGTTACAATTTTCCATCAGATGATTCTGCAAAGTTTCCACATTTTCCTTTCCATTTTCACCTTCGCAATTTTAATGGTAGCCTCCACGTAATCTTACATTACGTCCCATCCCAAAGTCCCACGTTTAATACGGCCAGGCACAAGGTAAAAATCACTGCAAGCTACCCCATCGCGGCACGGATGCGTCACAGGGTAAAGGGTTGCAAGTGTCCCATCGTACGGAACGTCGCGTTACAGTCACGATTCGCGAAATTATTTTGTCCGGTGTAGTGGCTCTTTTTACGAACGGAGGGCTGCCGTCGTCGCCGTGGCAAACACGTGGAACATATAACCCTCGGAGAGGCAAGGCGAGCGGAGTAGAAGCGGAGGGCGACGCTGGAACGCTCGAGTGAAACAAATATCGGCCGGCGTCCGGTACCATAAATTTCACGCGGGACACCGTGTACATACAGATATATTAAAAGATAGTTTGCCGAGGAGGACGGCGGGCTGGCAGGAGGGGGGGGGGCGGGGAGGCGGTTGAAGAGGGTGCGCGGCCGATCTCGAGTGGCTCGCCGGGGGTTGGAGGAGCCTGGTCTGGGCGCACACGGCACGATACCGGACGCAAAGCGGTTTGCATTTTTCATGCTGGGGCTGCCTCGGCAGTTATTGAAAATATTTACATGTTATTTATGGGGCACACATGCTTCAGGAGCCAGGCGCCAATTCCTACGATGTACCTCAACCCCCTTCGGCTCTGCCCTTACGCGCACCTTTTCCGGTTCCCTCTTCCCGTTTCCCAGTTCCTCCGTAAGAACAGCGTCCATATACATTTGTCATTGGTTCACGTCGCATCGAGAATTCCACGAAACGATTCGCGCTGTTCCCCGCGTCCGCCCTTCGCCGCGAAACTCCAAGCACAGGGCATACACGTATGAATTGAATTTTTGATGGGCCCGGCCTGTGTTCACCGTTGCCTCCGCCTTGTCCTCGCTCGTTTCCCGCTCGCGACTCGCCTCTGATGTCCTTCTGTGCACGAAGCGCGATCGACCTGCACGACACGGTTCCACTGGCTGCTCGGAACACGCGATACACAGGATACCCGACCTGGAACGACTGGAATACGAGCGGGAACCATTGCTCTCGTGGAACTGGGATCGCGTGAACTTTGGCCATTTTTGTACTTCGTTTGGGGAATTTAAGAGGCAAAGGGATACTAGATGGCGGATGCGTAAAATTGGCAGCTTTCAAGGGATATCGCGTATAACAGCTCCGACGATGGGACTTGATTTACAAGAGCTGCTTCTGAGGCGATTAATGCTTTGCACTCGATTGCGGTAGTGCGCTAAAGTTCGCTCTGTGTGTTGCAAATTCTTCGTGGTGAATTGTGAGTGAGGGACTATTAAAATATTGGACCGCGTATTCTGCGCGAGTAATCACTGTTTGCCAATTTAATGAATCCACGACGAGTTTAGCAGACGAACCCGGCGCGTTATTTTCTACTCCAACGAATGTTACTCGCCGTCAGAATAGATCCACATTCTGAATCCAAATTTCTTGCTTAAATCTATTGACTCACTAAAGAGAGATTGTTTAAGCGAGCGACGCTTCATCAAAATTCCCGCATGTGTATACTGTAGCTGGACGGGCTTTCATATTTAAGCGTTTACTTAGAGACTCGTACCGCACACGCATATATCTCTGCTATTCAGCTGCTACATGACAGCTTCATAGCTTCCATAGATCCCTCCTTATAATAACAATACACGCCCATATACCTGTCCCTTATCTAGCAATAAATCTGTTGGTGGTAACAAAGTGAGAGTGATTGCGAACAGCAGTGTTTGCATCCGGCAACTATCAACGTCAACTATATATTCTGTCAGATTCAGCGAGTAATTCTACATTTTCTCAAGAGTTAGATGCACGAGTTTGGAACAATGAACGCGTCGCGTCGTTGGTATCCATTGCAGAGTTATAACAGGGAAAAATCTGGCATAGGACCGCTAAATTAAATTATCATCGGTATTTCTGATTAATCAAAGTACTGAGAAAATTCTCAAAGAACTTCGCAACACCGTATACCCATTGGAGAGAGAATAAATCTATCTCTGCCGGTGATTTTGACATCGAGTTATCCACGTACTGTTACGTTGCGTCGGCACGTATGTACACGCAGAATTTTGAAAATTCTCGCTCGGCCACGTTTCATGTCGACGTAACAATCGCGGCAAACGAACGTCCGCTGAATCGGCTGTCGTCCAATCAACATTAAAACGCCAAACACTAGCGATACCGAATACGCTGGGAAAAACACTGACCGCCGCTATCGACGTCATGCATTTACATGCGTTCAGCCAACTACTGTGCGTTTTACGACTTCGTGTTTACGACGATTCACGGGGTACGGAATCGCGGATGCCGTAGTCGCGATGTCGCGCGAAACATTCATCGATCCTGTAATTTGATATGCGCCACCATCTGTTCCTCGTTGAATACCAAAGTGACAATATGCGGCAGAATACATTTCGATGCGTTCCTGTAGAATCAGGGAACGTAAGGCGGCGTCCGGAGACTTTCAAAAGGATTCCACCCTTTCTTAGCATTTCCCAAGCCTCGGCTCTTTAGAAAACAAATTAGCGAAGCTTCTGAAAACTATTGGAAAATATAATATCCCCCGAAACCCCATGAGAACTTACTCATCTTCGTTTTCATCCCTCCCGCTGTAAAATCATCAAGTTCCCGCGAAGACCATAATACCACTCGCCGGGAAATTGCCCCAACAGAAGCCTACGCGAGCGACTCTATTTTCGAATCACGTCGAAACGGTATCCCCGGGAAGTGCTTCGTGAAACTGATCGCTTCGCTGTTTTTCCTCCCCACGTGTCACCGTAGACCACATTCTTCCGCATGCAGCAAAAAATCGAGATTTCCTCGTGTTCGTAGGGTGAAAGAGGGGAAGAGCAGATCCATCGTTCCAAGCAGTGTGGCCCGCCACTTGTCACTCGACCATTGTACGTGAATAATCTATAAAAGGCTGAGTAGAAGGATGGCGGCTGACGTGTCCCTTGTCTACTTGAGCACGGCTTCTGCGATCCTCTACTTTTCATCCTCCTCCGGCCACCGCCCTCTTCGCCTTAACCACCCTCAGCTGGTTTACTTCCCCCTTTTGCCGAGGCAACCCAGCCACGGAAGAGTGTCACGCCGGGCTGACGCGGTGCATTTGTTTGTCACACCCTCTCCACCGCGAGAAAAAGAGGCTCTCTGCCTGTGTACGGGGATAGGCGAGATGGATCGGGAGGAAGGGAATCCGTTGTGAAATCGGGCGGAACCGTGTTTATCTCGACGCGAGCGTTTACCTATGTTTCACGGTGGACGGTGACGGAGAATCTCGCGGGTGGGGGGGGGGGCGTAATGAAACGCGCGATCGCCGATGATGGAATTACACAACGAGCACACCTCTTGAATCGGCAACGACCAAGGGGCGAGGAGTTGCTTCGGGGATTAATAGAGATAATCTGTAAAGGATTTATGGATTATCCGTCGGCTAATCCTTTTATTACAGGGTTCATGGGAGGGCCTTGTCCGTGAAAGGAGATCACCGAGATTGTCGGCGATGTATTTTGTATTGATTAGAGGGGATTCGCTTCGCGTCATCCACAGACGAATTAAATGATTTTGCACCCCGACGTCACGTGTATATCTCTTTCAGCCGCGAGAATTGGAAAATCGTTTCGTCGCAGCGCGCGATGGATGTACAGGCTCGTGATCGATGGAGTTTTAATTCCATCAGTTTAAAGTAGCGAAGATGGTTCTTGTCCCCCCTGGTCGGCCGTGGATAAAAATTCTGAACGATAAGTGTAGCGCGGCAGGATGGAAGGATAACGTCATAATAAATCTGCAGAGTAATCTTTACGCTGAGATAATGAGATTTTTTATCACCTTTAGTCGAATGGAGTCTTTGTCAGAGATAACGAGCTCCGAAGCGACAGGAAAAATTATAGGCTGAGAAAAGGAATTTTACTTTAAGTTCACTAAATGTGAATGGAAAGAGTCGCCGTCCCCTTCCGGCGGGACGGTTTTGTAGACACTTTTTAATTTTCAAGTGCTCATCGTTGAGTTTGACGCGGACATTATTAAAAGAAAAAGCTGCCCCCTTTATTCCTTTCACTTCCCCTTTTACTTCTACTCCCGTGGCAACTCGACTCAACTCTGTATCACGAATAATAAAATGACAGCGCTGGTACGATTCAACCGAACAGCATATTCACTGCACTATAGGTCCAACAATATCTCCACCGAGCACTAACGATTTTATCAAATAACCCCCTATTCAGAGCATCGATGCTCGCCACACGTACGCCTTGAAATTCGAGATGGCACTCCTTTTGGGACTCGAGGGATACGCTCACCATGGGATTGTAAAACGGTTTTCGAGCAGAGTAATTGAAATTATTACAACGAACCATTGCTGGGGCCTTGATACTTACGATACACCGCGGTGCTTCATCAAACACCCCATTCAAGGCAGGCGAACAGGCAACCAAGAATTAAAGCGAGCATCATTAGGGCGGTGGGCTGTTCTGCGATGCGTTACCACCGCGAGCGGAAGAATCGAGGGGGAGGAAAAAAGGGGGTCGGAGGATGAAGCGTGGAATGTAACTGCGCGACTGAAGCCGTGTACTGTCGTATCGCGGCAGAAGTCCGCGACGGAGCCCCAGCAACCGGGGAATTTACCGCAACGCGAAGGGGGATAGGGTATATCCTGCACGTTGCGAGGCGAACACGACTGGATAGGTACGGGGGTAGTAGAGAAAGGAGGCGAGTGTATTAGGTGTATTTATGTAGGCGGTCTCATTGCGCGCGAAGTTACTGTAAGTACCGGCAGTTACTTAACTCGACAGTTTCTGCTATTGCAGTAACCGTGGCGGTGGTAGCAGCAACGACGGCAGCAGCCATATACCTACTCGAGGAGAGCTGCCTTCCTTGCCTTGGAACTAAAGCTAGTTATGGACGCGGCAAAGGGGCGGCAAAGGGGGGTGGGGCGGGGGCGAGAAGTAACTCCACGCGTACCTTCTACCACCTCGATTCAAGAAACCATCTCCTTTTCCACCTTCCACACCCTCCCTTTGCTCACCACCCCAGCCCGTTGCTTCGTTGCTCAACTATATGGTAACTGCTCTTTAACCAACCGCCTTAATCCGCTTTTCTCTCTCCGAGGCGAAGACAATCACCCTGCCGGCGAAACCCGTTGTACAGAGTCCTTCGATCTTCCGTCTTTCGTCGATGCTCTCGCTCTCCCCCATTACGCCCACCCCCGCTAAGAAAGGTACTTCTCGCGAATCTTGTCGAGGTTCTTGTCGTTGCCTCGTTATTCCGATGTCCAGTGGTGTTTTTTTATAAATTGACAAGTGGAAGCTGTTACACTTGAGTCCATTCTTGAAAGTGGAACTCTCATATTTCACCTAGTAAAGTGCGTTTCGCCCGATCAGAGCAACGACGACGAGCGGAACAGTCGCCGATTCTCCGCAGCGTTAATACGACGCACCACCCTCGCCTAGCCAGCCAGCAAGCGACACGAAAATAGAAAGGGAAAAAGTAAGTCGGCCGGAGGCAATACAGTCGCCATTATCAGACCGGCGTTTTGAATCGAATTACAAGAAACCGCGGGAGCGCGTAATAACGCCCGACTCCGCGTCGAGCTGCACGACTTTTATACACCCTCTCCGCGTCTCTGGCCCATTCCACCCCAGTTTCTCTCCGTCTACGGAGTCGCCTTAACCCTCTCTCTGTCTTGCACGTCTTAACGACCGGCTGAATATTTATAAAGTCGACATCGTCTAGGTGGTCGGTAGCAAGGCCGTGAAAGCCACCGCGTCCCATGGAGTTTCATTGTAATTGCCCTGTTCTTCTTGACTTTTCCTTGAAACGGGATCCCGTTGAATTGCATTATGCAAATCGCAATCTCTCTAAGTCACCTCGTCCGTCAGCTGCAGGCGGCCGGAGCCGCGACGACGACGGGGGGAAGGGGGAAAAAAAAAGGAACGGTCAGATCGAGCCGGAAAAACCGAGAAGAAAATCTGCCTGATCCGTCCCTCCTCCGCCACGGATTCCAACGACGACGCGATAACGACGCCTCGAGCCGTACATTGGAATCAGCATCAACGGTCTAACGACAAAATTATGGCCCGCATGCATAATTGGACTATCCCTCGGTTTTCCGCGGAATTGCGAATCGGGCGCGACTCCGCGGCGTAATTAAACTCGCGGGAATCAGTTAAAACTAAGTTAAAGCCAGCCGTTATTCCGCTTTGTTTTGCCTGCGATAAGCTGGCCGCTGCTTAACAATCGGAGGGAATTTAAATAATGTTCTTGTGCGTTGTCCTGGCGGTTCTCGTTGTCTGATTGAAGACGTAGCCTTGGGAAAGAAGCAGTCTCTATGGGAGACAATCCATATATTCCTAGCGCTCCAGATTTATCTAGACAGCAGCGAAAAGAAGGTGAATGTTTAATTTAAGAGAGTGTCTGAAGTGACCGTAAAGTTTTGCAATACATGGCCCCGAAAAACAGTTTCGTGCTGAAGTAAAAAACTTGCAACCAAACAACTTCCGCGTCTTACATTTCTCCCTATTAAAGTGAAGTACGCAGAAATTTGTCAGGATCGAAGTAAATGAGTCTCGCTCCATTTGTTTGAATATTTCTACCGCAGTGTTTCGTATCTGCTACGTGTTTTCAATCCATCCGAATCGATAAAGGAATATCGTCTAAGCTTGGGGAAATATTTTTTCCTGCAGGTGCTTTTTTCCTGTAGCTTATTCCTGCGCTCTGTGGAAGAAGAACGAGGGGCTGGAGAAACGAAGTTAGAGGGTGGGAAAGGGATGGAAAGAAACGAAAACGAAAATTCGCAGCATTCGCTCGGAATGATGAGCGGACGTAATTTTCTAATTTTATTACATTTTTAACTCGCGACAACTTTTTCTTGCCGCGGGCGAGAGGGGTGACGGGCGCGGGACAGCTCGGGCAGGGATATGAATATTCATCGGGCATTTAGGCCGCGACGTAACTCAATTAGCGGCAGAATAATTGTCCGCTGTCCGACACAGAGAGTGCAGAACGAGCTGCTACGAGGAGAAACCCGGTCCACTCTATTTGATTTGCCGGCAAACTTCTTGAGCCAGGGATTCTCGAATATGATTTACGAAAAACTCGCCCAGAGAAGCTGCAAGACGAAGCACGATTATCAAACGTCAGGACGAAAATAGAGCCGTAACCCATGTGCGAACGCTGGCCGCTAAAATTACAGTGACGTGCACGTTACGCGTCAACTTATTCCCACCGGACTACCGGGTTTATAATATAGGCGGGGTGAAAATTTCGTCGACAAAGTTAGTGTATTGAAATAGCATATCTGCTGTGTCCAGCTTGTTGCATAAGCTGTTTTGAACTGGCTTGTTTTCGTTATTCATGGAAGACGGAGAGCATTTTGTTGAAAATTTAATAGGCTGTGTGTCTCGATTCGATGTGAAGCGATGTGTACAGTGTATCGATGTAAGTTTACGTCGAATTCAGTAGGCAGTTTATACGAATGGACAAGGGGGATATTTCATCCCTACTTTTCCAAACCTTTCATCGAGAATATTACTTGACTTGCCACTTATGGAAACACTTTCCAAACGCCAGATTCAATTAACCCAGTTTCTTCTATCATCTCCATAGCTATCATGACGGAAACAATGAAAAGTGTCTGGAGCGTTGATCCCGCATTTCAACACGCGACAATTAATCCACCCCGCCGGTGGAGGCGAGATTAAAAAATGATTTTGCACATTACCCACCTGCCCCCTGTTCAACTGCCGACAAATAATTTATCCCGGGCATAAAGCATTAGGGTGATACGTCGCAAGAGTGGAAAATTAATTTCATTCCCGGATTGTCACGCACACAAGCACGAGTCCAGTCGATCCCTTTCAAGTCTTGTCCGTCCCAGGACGCCGGAATTCGTTAATATTCATAGCCGCGGGGGATGGTTGGCTCGGATAACGCTTATCTCGTCGCTGAAATAACTCGATAGCCGCGCGTAATTCTGACTCGGCGCTTTCTCGCATCCTCGCTTCAATATTTTTTCTCATCGGGGCGCAGCGCAATAGGGGATCAAACGTTCCCGCCGCCGTGTAACAGCCAACTAGTTGGAATTCTTTTCGCCGTCCGCTAGCATCGAGCCGCTCGACAGAGGACCCTCCTGTATGAAAAATATCGGCCTGCGCGAACAGCAACAGGGAGCGCAACGATCCCACCGGCGGAGAGCGGGGCAACGTGAAAATTCCGTGCTGGACCGCGGGGCGATGCGGTCAGGGGAGTTGTAAGATTCCCCGAATCTAGCCGAATACCGAGAATACCGGCGAGAAGAGTGAACGGCGAAGGGATGGGAAAAAACTGGTGAATGACCACCTGTTGATGCGCTCCTGAATATTCGCCGCGAGTCTTGTCCAGTGATTATTGCAAATATTTTACGTGCCTCTGATAAACAGATCCTCCCGGCCTCCTAATCGCGCCGAGGCCTAAACGAATTGGCCACGCGGACCGCGGCAGACGGCCGAAGGAAATTACGAGGCTGATACCGTGGCAGTGTCGATATCGCTTTTGCCCCTGTGTCGCGGGGGATTGCAATTTGATCCTCGTACGCGAACGCTCGAGTGGAGGCGAAGGATTGAGAACGTTCCCAGGAGTACGGTCGAGTGGACGGATCGTTCGTTCTATATCCTCGCCGTGCGTTTCTTTCCCCCTCTGGCTCTCTTCTGGCTGCAACGCCCTCTTCAAGTCTCGAGCAGACACGAAGTAGCCACTCTTCCGATGCCGCTCCCGCTTCGAATCCAGCCACCCTCCCAGATTCAGCCAACACTTTGATCTCCAGCTTCACTTGCGAGAAACGTGCCCCGACGTGACGGCCGCTCATTCGTTCCGCTCCTCCGTCTTGTTTCTTCGTCTAACGACGTGGATGCGTCGTGACGAGCAAGGGTTGGACGTGAGCTAATTAATAACGCCACCCGACATTCCGATACCTGCTGACGACTCGGCGCAGTCAAGTTGAGCATTTGTTCTTTGTGTCTATTCCATAGATCTTCCGCTGAACAATCGTATTGTGCTCCTAAGGCTACCAATGACGGGTCCTTAAAAATCCATTGAATCAACCCCGGAAATCATTTACCTGTTTTCAAGCTAAAAGGACGTATCTGCGCTCCTTCGACGGGGCACTTGAAATGCACATTTCAATGTTGCATGGCAGCTGATTCAGAGATTCCATCATTTCATTTCTCCTCGTATAACGTAACAAGCACGAGAGGGTCTACTTCAGCTCTGCATTTCCAGATACGCCGGTCAGAGTCGCTCGATACAGTCTGTGAATGGACCAATGTATTCTAGCCGGAGATCGTCGACAATTTTCTTCGCTTCATCCTATAGAGCCGACCCTGGCAAAAAGAATTGATAATGGAGCTCGGACCAAGGAGGAACGCGAAGATTCGTAACGACGCGCCGTTGGAGGCTAGAGAGCAGAGTGAAAAAGAGAAGACGACAGGAGAAGACACAGAGGGGCCAAAGGGAGAAACAAAAAAGAGGTAGAGAGGGAGGGGAAGGAGAAGAGGTTGCAGGACGATGCAAGAGAATCACTTGACGCAAGAGAGCGAGACGCCGGGTGCTTGCATCCGGGGAAATGGAAGGGTAGGCTCTGGCTTCCGCCTGTCTGTTGCCATAGCGACCTCGGCCGCCCTTTGCCTGAGCAAAAGGGCCAGAGGCGGTAAATCTCTTGTACGTACAATAATCCTGCGTTGCCGTGGCTTGCCATTTTGCAATCCAACTTTGTATCCTACCGCTACCCCCTAGTGACCCTCGCCGATACCGTAACACTTCCGCCACGCTGTTTCGCTGTTCATCTTCGATCGTTGAAAACCCTTCGAGTGACAGAGCACGAGCTGCTCTGCAAAACCGTACGTCGCCTCTTGCAGAGCAGCTGAATGCTTGAACTTGTTCCTTATTACCCTGTAAGCAACTACCACGCCACTATTTCTTGAGCACCATCTGCAAGCTACCTGTAGCAGCATAGTCGTCGCAGGCTTCGCCATCGCTTCCGAGGATAATCAAACGCAGAAGAATCGGACAAACTGGCACGAAAAGTGAACGAAATAGTGATCGCATCCCCTTCGATCGATCCACCGTCTTAATTTGCGAAACGTTTAGGCGGACCCTCTCGCCGGCGTGGCTAAATTCGTTCCAGTTTCCGGTCGCAGAAACGATTCGGAAACGAAGCATCGGCACGAACCCCACCCTCCCCCCCCACGGCAGTTCTCCAACCCCCAGCCTAATTCTCGGAGGCCAGCCCTAACGCGAGTCCCACTGTGCTAGAGCACTTACGCGACCGTGGAAAATCGCCCGGGCGGCATCGCCGTTCACCAGAGCCCGGATGCCAGGAATGCAATTTTCAGATTCTCGAACGCGCAAGTGCTCCACGTCCGCTTGCCGGGGGGCCGCCTCCCGGTGCATAAATGCTCGCATAGATTCAGATAAGGACCGCGCATTCTGTCACCGGAAATGGGGGACGGCGGAACTGTAGCAAACTCCCGCGAGAGCTACGAGCTGCATTAGCGCATACTTGGGACCGTGGCGCGCTTCCTCCCCGCATTCTGAGACGCCCTGCCCCCTTTCTTCTCCCCGAAAGACGATGAATACCGGCAACAATTTCGTGCATTTTATCTGACCGCCCCCCCCGGTCTCTTAGCCTCCTCTCCTCGTGCATTCGCAACATGTTGCGCCAGGCCCGAATGCTGGGATTTAGTCTCGAATCCAGAACGAGGGCTGAGGGGTCGCTTTCTATTAGTTATCGCGTAGCGTGTATGTTGTACAGATTATAGTAAGTGGAGATTAGTTTTATTAGTTTGAGTCGCGTCGTTTCAACCACCTGCGGATTAAGTGGTGTTAAGTTTTATGCGGGTCAATGTACATGTGTGGAATAGTCGAACTGCTTTGCAATTATTTAGCCCGGCGGTTTGTTGAGGAGATGCGCACTTTGCTGTGATGAAAAATCGACGATTGCTGATATAATTATAATTTAAACGTATCGAGATTCAGTTTCTATGGGGACAGATTTTTTTGTGGGTAGCAGATGTGTGATGTTGATATTAGAATCAGCTTTTATAATAACATGAAATGAGGACCTTACAGCTAGAGAAGCGCAGCGCCATTTTTGACAGTTTCTGACGTAAAAAAAATTCTACTTCGTTTGCTACACGTCTGATGCAAATCCGACAACAAATGAGAGATTTATTGCAAATAAATAAACATAGAAGTATTAATGTTGTTATTGTAAAATATTCCTTCGTTAAAAATGGAAATAAAAACTTATCAACTCAATAACTACTACTTATTTTGTGAAAATATTAATTTTTTTATTAGTATTCTCTTTTTAATGTTAAAGTCAAAGCAATAATTTTATAAATAGTCTTTTCTCTTTTACTCGAAGTTGGTAAAAAGGGAGCTGCACACTTCCTGCTGCAAGGTCCTCAAATGCACAAGTGTATTTTAATTTCCCCTTACTAGTCGCATAGTATTGTGAAACCTAATGCAGTAGTAGCTGCGTTTAGAAATGAAAGGCAGAATACGGAAGTTACAGGAAGCGTGGTTGTAGGAATCTGCTAGGGAAGAAAAAACATAACGCGGCTGCATTTACGAGCCTCGGGTGTGTCATAAGGGCGCGCGGAAGTTGCGGTCGATTTGAGAAAAATGAGATTTTCATTCCCCCTGCTAGTGGCCGATATTCATAAACCGGGGATAACGGTGGCACATATCCCCCGACCCCTCGGTTTAGGGAACGCGATAACAGCGTAGCAACGCGCGAGGAAAAAATTGCCATAAAACGGACCGCACGCAGGAAAGAAACGTTAATGTTATTTCCTTCGGCCCGATGACTCAGTTATTCCCTTTATCTTGCGACGTATCATTTCCTCGTAAAGGGTATCTGAATATTTTGCGTCCGTGCCGTTGATACGTGACGATAAACATAATAAGATTCCGTCCGTCTTTTGATATCCGCGAAGAGGGGAGTTTATTAAAATTCCTTTGTATACACACTTCGAGGACAGGATAACACAACAGTGTGCCGAGCACAATAACGTTAATATCCTTTGGGGACAGAAGTGTTTTCCAGGCAAACTTGAAATTCCAATCTTGCCCCTTCCCCGCTGTCTTCGATCCGGGACCGAGATATTTAATAACGATCAGTGGGAAATTATTCCATACGAAGCGGGGGTTTTACACCCTTGAATGCCAGCCGTAGAAACCGATAAAACGGAATTATAGAAATAGATTGAATAAAACTGAAGAAACATAGGGGAGAAGCTAGAAATGGGTTACGGGAGAGCTTGGAACTTGATATTCCGCAGACTTTCATCGAAAATGGATCATGTAGAGGATCGAATGGAACCGCGGCACGTTCGCATACATATATACACGTACGTATACACGTATATCGAAGTAAACTTTTCCTGCCTCGGGCATCCAGGATGCACTCTGTATTGAAGAGTACACGCAGAGTCCTTTTAAGGGGAAAACATTCGTGCGACACGTGACAATAACGTGACACGACTGTCAGGCAGACGTGTGCATTTCCATTGCGTTCGATCGCAAGATATCATCAGAAATATACAAAACGCCACCTCGTTCTTTCAATACATAAAAACAAATTCGTTAGCTCGCATTGAATGCGCTTTAAACGGGAACGTTAGCTCCAAAAGCTTCCGTGACTTCGTGGACAGCATTGGAAACACACTTGTTGTGGAACTTCGAATGAATTTGAAGAGCAAGCGGAAGAAAATTTCCAGTTTAAGTTACTGTGTGTAGCTGGGGATTTCGAAAATCGCGTTCGTTGCTTGCGCGAATAGATTCGCGTATTTTATTCGCCCTATTGTTGCTCCTTTCGCGAGAATCTCAGAGAGCACCGCAACCGCAAAATACTATTAACATAATAATTGTCTTTGAATCGAAACGCTTCCGAGCCACCGAGTAACGGTCGCGTTTCCACGTTCCTCTTCACCTTCGCCGCGATTTCTTTTCTGTTCCCCTGCATAATTCCGCAGCTTCGTTAAAAGCGTTTGAAAGAGCCCCCGTCCCTCGGTTTGCACGTCGTTATACTTTATTCCAGTGGCATCGCGGGCTTTCATTAAAGGGCAACGGGACGTTATTGACGATCAACAGGAGGAGGCGAACGAATCGCTCGCCACTTTCGCAACAGACGGTGAAAGGAGACGTCGCATTTCGCCGTCGCGGGTCGCGTCCCCAATTTACCGCCGCGGCGAATTATCTTCGGGGATAAAACTGTTTACGATCGTCGAGTTGGTGAAGCCCTCGTTGCACTCGTCGCTGAATCCATGGGGGGGGGGGGGGGAAAGGAGTCTAATTACGGGGCGTGCAAGCTCGCTCGTAATAATTCACGCGGAGTGCGAGAGGGCGAGTAGTAACGGCACGTTGTTAATCAGACTCGCGGCGCGACCGGTAACGTATGAATAAGAACCCAGCCAGCCAGTGGTTTTCCTCGAGCGAGCTGTAATCAAGGTTTGCTGGGCAAACGCGATAAGCTTCAGCCAACTGGATGGCCCGCTTTTGAGTCATTTTTTAATTAAGATCCTTAAACGGTTTAATTTCTTTCTTCGTCCGTCCACAGCCATCCTTCTCTCCTTCTTTCCGCGGCTGTTTGCCCTCCTCTGTCTCGCGGCGAGGCTAAATTCTGCCGTTCCTCGAGCGAGCCGTAACCGAGATTCGTTGAATAAAAGCTACAATCCCGAGTTACGGCCACCGTCGGATATTTCGGGTCATTTTTTAATTACGACCCTGAAACGCCAGGATCTTTCTCCCGCCCTCGCCGTTTCCGCGTCCGCGCTCCCGCCGTGAAACTGAATTGCGCGTCGTTCGGCGTGCGCACGGCGCCGGAAGCGGAGGGCTGCACGGGAAATCACGAGCCCGGGCCGGTCCTACGCGATACCGTCCGAGGTATAAAGCGTTCTATTTGCATGTTATTGTTTAATATAAGTTTATGCCGGCTGGGGCCGGCCGCGGTTGCGTTACACACGTGCGACGGTGGGAGGGTGCGTTGCTCGCGCGGAATTTGCGAGCCGACGATGTGTTTTTCATCCCTGTGCGCGTACACAGACGTGTCTTTACGCGGTGGATGCTGAGAGGTATGTACGTTATAATTTTGGTAAATAAGAGCCGCCGCGGGCGGTGTGTTCCGCCACTGGCTGAAATTACGTGGAATTTCAATGTGTTCGCCACGTTGTAACGTTCGCGGAGTGTTGCAACAATAACGGCGGAATTTTCGCGTGTGCGGCTGTTTAGAACGCTTCGAGAAGTGAGAATTCGTTCCTGCGTGACGAGTAGTGGAAGCAGATTCTCCAAGTTTACGGTGCAACAGAAGCGGAAACGGAAGGATACTTGATACAGGTATGCGTGTAAAAACTTATTCGTAGCATGGTGTTTAGTTATTTGCTTACATTAGGTAGCAGTCACCCATTTCCAGTTACTTGTATTTGAATTTGTGAAGAAATTTATAATGATTGTTGTTATAATTATTATTAGAGTTATAGTTATTATTATTAATCAAATTATGGGTTTTATTTGAGGAATGAACGATTATTCATCACCAGAGTCACTTCTTTCATTTTATTATTATTATTATTATTCATTTCCACGGGTAAAGACCCTTTAATTTACAATGAACTGTTCATAAAGTTAAGAAATAAACAATGTAAGAGAAAAGAGAAGAAAAGCCAGTACATACATAAACAAACAATAATACAATAAAATAATGGAACTAATAACTAATACAATTAAAGTTAGAGTTGGAATTAACGGACGTGTACAGCTACGTTCCTGCGAGCCAAAGCCGGCAAACGATATTTAACACTATTTCTACCACGACCGGTCAAATGACCGTTTTTAAAATTTCGATTAGAATTTCCTATATGCAACGTAATTGAATCGCCTTCAAACTTCACGACTTTTCCTCAAATATACGTATGTACATGATATTAACTTAAATTTAGTACTGCTGAATAAAAGAAACTATATTTTTATACTGTCAAATTGGCTATTATCTCCATTCTATATTAAAAAATATAAATTGTGCTAAAGACCGGTCATTTGACCGGTCGCGGTAGGAATAGGTACCTATACTTGAAGTGTCGGTAGGAATAGTGTTAAAGGTGGCCAATGTACCGCAATTTTGCTACCTACTCTCTGCGTATCACCTCTAATCATCCCAACAGATATTAATATCACTTCCAAAAGCTGCCCTCTCCCCCCGAATAACCACCGATACGGAACAAATTTCTTACGCACTCCCTCCTCGATATCCCGAACATTCTTCAACTTCCAGCGACGGGGAATCTCAGTGTTTCGGCGTTCGGAAAACACAACCAGCCCTACCGCCTCTTTGCTTTTGATCTCGCTCGCCTACGACTGCCGTGCGCGAACACAGATTTCCATACTTCCGCAAACTTTTGAAAGGAAACTAAGCGGGGGGCGGGGGAGGGGAGCCGATGCTGCCGAGGCGAAGACACCCCCGCACAAAGCCCGACTCGCCGGTCGCGCAAACACCCTCGGTGGAAATGTCAGGACTGCGTGAAAGGACAGAGTCGGAGGTCTCTATTCGCCGCGGCCGGCAGTTTATTACTTCCATGCATAGGAAGCGTAAACGTCTGTCATAACAATGCACCGGGGATTCGTGCGCCTTCCGCGTGGCCCGCCGAACACGTAAAACGGGGTTCCGCTGATCATCATAAAAAAACGAAAGGGACGCGTAATGTTACAATATAGACGTCCGCGTAATGACGTTCTTTTCACGGTAAATTAAGCGCCAAAGGGAGGGTCTGATCCTGTCGGGTATGCACGCGCGCGCGAGCATGTGTGGGTGGGCACGTGTGCAGCTCCGTGTGCCAGGAAAGCGAGAGGGCAGCCTGTTGTACGCGCAAGCTTCCTTAAGCGCTGTATAGAGGCACTTATGCGTCGCTTAAAGTGGGCATTACGAGGCACAATGGAACTGAAAACCATGGCTGAACGGTCTATCGCCTCTAGATTCGTCAGCCTCCTTTTCTGGTCCGCGATGGAAAGTAATATCTGTTGCTTCGAGGTTGCCAAAGGATAGGTTAAAGGAGCAATGAACGAGCGAACTAATGAAGACTGTTCGGGAGATGAAACTGTCGAAATAAAGGGGTGTGAAACTGTTCCGCGGAGGGTGTTAGCTATCAGCACACGCGCGAAGGATGGTTCCTTCTCTTGGGGTTGTAAGGCCCAAGTGACTCCGTGGTACGCGGTGCTGACAACTCTGTCACTCGCCAAATTAATTTTGAGTGATTGTTTAATTGACTCGTCGGAAAGAAAAACTTGCTGGTCCGTATGATGACCAGACGAGAGTAAGAATGTCTTTGATCGATGGTCTTAGTCACGAATGCTTGACTAGACTAAACGCGCTAGTCCGTACGATGACTAGAATAAGAGAGCTGTTGATTCAGAGTCTTAGTCACGAATGCTTGACTAGATCACGTGAAGTCAACCGTATCGTGTGCATCAGTAGCGTGCTGAATGAGTTTGTCACGAGAGATCGATGCGTTCGTTCGAGAGACGATTGAATTCTGTCTAGTCCAGCCTTTTACGACGTCGAAGGTAGACAAGACATCAGAATTTCGGGAGGTGTCAGGTTGCTGATTGGCTAGTCTTTCCTTGAAAGGGAGGAGACTTCCTTTTCGAATTTGATAGTGGAGGAAGAGCCTCTCCTTCTTGGTGACGTAGCAAGGGAAAAACCAGACATTTGGCTAGCAAACCTAGCTAATGTGTTTAGTCGAAGCGTTCAGCCAGGGTCACGGTTTAAGACTGTATTGTTCGCGAGTTGGCAATGGAGGACGGTATATACTGATCCAAACTTGCGAAATAGTCGAAAAAACGGCAATTGCCCACCGTAAAAGACGTTGAATTTTCGCCTCGCCCTGAGTCCGCCTTTGTCTCGTAAGACGGAACAGAGGGTGCGTTTGAAGCCATTAATGAAGGTGTCGAAACGTGTCGCTAAGTTGTCTACAAGTTTTCATTTTGGCACTTATAAAAGCGAAATTGAAATTCGTTGGTACCCATTGAAATTCTGTTCACAACATCTCTGCGCGTCCATACGTACCCCCGGACATAAGTCCCCGTTTCCGCAAACAAAGGCATGGTATTAACATAGGGAGACGCGTCCGAAACGGATGGACGCTCCTTGTCACGCAGGATCATCCGGTCGTAGCGCAAACGGCGAATAGAGTTCTCTGGGCGGCGGGCTCGTCGAAAATTGGTGGATTTACCTCGCTCCTGCTATCTAAATCTGCCAATTTCCAATGGATGCAGCGGCAGCGGAATCTTGAATGTTTACTCGACGCCAACGGTGAAAAGCGACGACGTCAAGAATACAGGGAAACAGAAAACCGGGCGCGCAGCCCCGGGGGGTGAGACGTTGGTAGGCGGGGGGATGGTTGAGCGTAGGCGAGAGGGAGAAGCAGAGGAGCGGAAAGAAGGGAACGAAGGATGAGGAGGAAACAGAGAAGAGGAGGAAGAAGAAGAAGAAGAAGAAGAAGGAGTAGGAAGAGGAGGATGAGGAAAGGAGGAAGAAAGCGGATTCGAATCTTTACCAACCACTCGGCGAGACACCTGCAGGAGGGAAAATCTCCTCTGCCTTTGAAAAGCGAGGAAGTGGAGAGGTTTATTGAGTCCTGGGACACGTAGTCTCTCGAGAACACGCCGGATGGTGCGAGTGAAACCTCTTCTTCATCCATTCGTCCCGTTCTACCACGCACCTACGTACAAGCCTGCAGGGGGGGGGGGCGAGGAGGGGCGGTGTATTTACTGCTCGTTGCCGAGGAGGAGACACGGGGACTTCTACCTTCGCGATCCCGAGGAAATACGAGCGCTCGTTTGGCGTGCGACTTAAAATAGGAGGGAAACTCTCGGCTGCGGCGAACGGGGTAATTCTACTTCGAAGTGTGTGTTGGCGTTTTGAAGGCGCGCGAACGCTTGGGGACGATTACAACAAATGGCAAGAAACTGGGTACTAAATTGCTCGCGGTTTGACGCGGGGGTGTAGGAACCGTATGCTGGAGGGAAAAGGTGCATGCATCGACGCAGGGTGATCTTCTCGTACGATAATTGCTGGATAATATCGTTGGATGGGACGAAAGGTATAACTTTTCAACTATGTTGTTAAAAGAAGGTGGTACTCAGTGAGAAAAGTTCGACGGTCCAGGAAAGAATTCAAAGAAATGAAGAATTCCCCGCGAAACTGTAGAATCGGATTGAAGATTCCTCCTCGTTCGGCGTGGTGGGTCAAACCTGTTGATATCAAGTACCGTCTCCCTAAATGTATCAATTATTTGGGATACGTCTGCGTCCACGTCCTAAACGCGAGGACCGCATTTAAATAGCAAGCGCCGCGTAGTAATTAATCGAATAAACAAACGAGAGAAACACGCCAGTAGAATTGCTTATTACAATACTATAATAACGAGCGCAGATTCACCCAGTTTGCACGCCTGGAGGAAACAATCGAAGGATCAAAACACCATAATAATAGAACCAACACTTAGAAGCTTCTCCCACGAACGATCGCTTTTCGGTAGTCGACGAAACGCCAAGATCACGTAGAAAAATATCGCGGGGGAGGTGGATGGCGGGTAATACAGCAACGGCAGCAGCCAGAGCCGAAAGTTCTTGTAGGGGTAGCGTTTGGCTGGCTGGTTCGTAGGGCCGTAAGAACGTAATTGGATATAATTTTTGCGGGCCGACTAACCGAATTAGACGGCGGTGTGTTTGCGTTACTGCCGGCGCTGCTGGTGGTGCCGTCGCCGTGAAATGGGTAGCGCGACGGCGTACCGGAGGGGTTGGGGGATGAAAAGCCCGCGGGGTAACAACCGCCGCGAATTATTAACAGAACCAGCGGCGCCTCCGTGCGCGCCCTTCGAGTCACGCGGTGCGGCAAAGTAAATCAGCCCACGGCGATCGCGGGCAAAAGAGGGAAGAACGCTCGCACCTGACCCTCCTCCTCCACCCTCTCCGACGAATAAATCGGGACGACGTGTTGGATTATTCTCCACGGCACGTGTTTACGTTTCGCGTGACGAGCGGACTGCTTAATGCGTAAACTCGGGCTGAAAATGCTCCAAAGCTGAGACGATTCTGGGGACGTCGCTGGAAAAATCGAGGAGGGTGCAGTCTAACGTGGGAGACTCTTTCAGGGTAGTTCAAGTAGTCACGCGTGTTAAGGCACATTGCGAGAAACGTAGATTACGATGGAAGTCATTAAGCAACGAGAGGGAAGAGATTTCTTTCACGGAAGCTAATTTCAAGTTGAAATAATATAACTTCAGGGAAGGTGTGTTGGAAAGATAGTTGAATATATTTGCTACCCACCGTGAATTCTTTCGTTTAAAGGATGTTTGGGAAGTAGGAATGCCTATGTTAAGGATTCTGATTGACTTGAGGGTGTTCGCGTTCCGTTTCAGCGAGTCTGAAGTTGTGGCCACTGGATCTGTGTAACTCGAGGGGTCGTTCCACGATCCTGAGGTCGTCGCAATTAAGGTCCGCCACCTTGGAGTGGTGCAATCGGCTGATCCTCGAAGATCGTCGCGATCAGATCCCATAAGTGGGAGGTCGTTCCGTTATCCTCTTTGGTATTTGTGCACCGTGAAAAGTTTACTGATAATGCCAAGCTAGGTACAGCTCGATGCCCAACTTTCCAAATTCTATCTCAGTTGTTATCTTTGAAATTCTGGGTCACAGGTGTTATTCTTCCGTTAACTACGATGAAATTATTTGTACTCGTAGAAACTATGATAGGGGAAACCGGGGCTAGTTGATAGAAGGGCAGGTTGATACAGACGAATTATCTCGACACAGTATATATGTAGCTCCATTTAAGCGAGATATATATAAAGTTTGTTGTTCAATTATTTCCTACGATCCAGCGTACGTATGTGTGCCCACCTTGACGTTAGCAATCATTTTTTAACTGTTTTTGTTTATATAGAGAAACAGTAAATAGTTGTGTTCACTTCCATCTCGCATTGAGTCTGTTGAAGGTAAGGTGATTACGTTTTGTTATTTTGTTTATATGCTCCACATTTTTTTAAGGACATGTTTATACATAATGAATTCCTGTGAGGTAAGTTGATACGTCTTCTCTGGGGCATGTTGACACAGTGTATCAAATTTCCCCGACTATTTTTAATTTAATTTTTTCCTTTTATTTCTAGGAAAATGCTTCCAAATTATATATAAAACACAAATCGTGGCGAAATATCGCAAGATATTTTTGAAAAAGCGTGTGCAGCAATGCAGAAAGACTCGATATCATTAAGGCAAAGCGCGAAAATATACAATATTGACAAAATGAGTTTATTAAAATATATTAACAAAAAGAAGAAGACACCTCATGTTAAAGTGGGATATTCCAGACATAAAAAAAATGAAGATAAAAATGTTTTTCTATGTTTGTTCAAAAATCTGTTTGGTTACCAGAATACGTATTTGCTCATATCTTTAGTCTATATTATTGGAAAGGTAACTATAGATTAAAATTATATTTTTCAAACTTATTAGTTACTCATTAAACGCATATTTTACAGATGTATCAACATGCCCCAGAGCAGTATCAACTTGCCCCCCAGTGGGGTAAATTGATACATTTTGCCTTCGTCCGAATAATATTTTTTCTTTAATTTTGTATGCATTTTCTCAAGTTTTCGCTTACTATATATTAAACAGGAGGGACCAAAGCATATTTTAGCATATTTGTTATTAAGTAATTAATTCAAAGAAAAATGAACGAAATTGAAAACTGGATAACGTATCAACTAGCCCCGGTCTCCCCTACCGAATATCGTGATTCTTCTGGTCACATACGACACCCAACGCAGGATTACCGTGGGAAATGAAATATCGCGAGTCCAGTGTTCGACACGACGATACAGTCGCGTCTATTCAACATTCAGCCGCGACGGGCGATTTTAATTTTACCGTTGACAGAACGCCGGATTCATAAAATTTTAAACACCTCGCCCGGAATAATCATACCAGAAGGTGCCGCGGAATAAATTCAAGATTTATACCGTGGACACGGTGCAATTTTTATATCGGTTATTCCGCTGAAAGAGAAACATTCCTGACGTGGTGGTTTACCGGTCTTCAGGGAGACATCCACGGCTGTTAATTCTTCGAGTAAATTGCCCCGCGCTCGAAACACCGTCGAAGGAGTTTGTCTTGAAAGGGCAGCCGTGGGGAGAACACGTAGAAAATAGAATAAAATACACCGAAAAGGTATTCCGTACGGCGCGGGGCAGGAGGAAAGAACGGGAGAGAGAGAAAAAAAAAGGAAAAGCGGAAGCATGCTCTCGTATTTACGCGAATGTAAAATGGAATCAGTTTATGGCGGGAATTAAACTCCCGTAAAACGAAATCGCCATCGCTGCGAAGTTATCAAGCGGAGTTACTGCTAGAAATACAAACGACCAATGGGACGGCAAAAATTTATTGCGTGTACTAAAGGAAATACTTTCCGAGAATAAGACTTCAGGCTAGAAACGGCACGCTTGAATGATAAATGAAATGGGGGTATTGTGTGCGCTGTTTTTTCCCTTTACTTTACGACTGTTTTATACCATACGAGGTGATTCTGGAGAGCTGAGCTGTAATTCAACAGCAAGCCATACTCGCTGATAATGAAGGATACGCGGGAGATGCAGTGAACAACGTTTAAAAGTACACCCTGATCGTCTACCTTCGCCAGCTTTAGGAACCTACTTAACACTGTACAGGATAAAGGCAGGTAATATGGAACTTCGTAAAATTTCGATAAAGAAATAACGAACTCTTCAGGCGATCGTGTGTACTACTTAGATCCCTAGACACAATAGACGATGATACTGACAATTGAGTATCAGTCGGGCTTTCCATCATTGAAAGAGAAACGTTTATATTTTTCGTGGGGTGTAAAAGTTTCTGAAAAGTGCATCAAACAGTTAAATATTGTAGCGAAGGTATGTTACAAAGTATTATTTTGATATAATTTATCATTAAATACGTGTGCTTGATTATTCAACAATAGTTAACCAATAAAGTTACTGTCTTCTTAGTATAATTCTTAATTTCTTGTCGGAACATGTGTGTACGTAATATGGAACATACCGAGTAACATAGATGAAGTTGATAATGGCAACGAAAACGGTGATGCGAAATGCTTATTTTGCGATGGTAATTATAAAAGTAATGACAATGAAAAGTAGACCCAATGTAGGAGACGCAGAAAGCAGGAATAAATTCCAAAAATGATGTAAATTTATTTATTTGTATCTTCTACTTAATAAATCTTCATTTTTAGTAAAAAAAAGTAAAGATCTTTGAGTTTGGCTTATAAATTTCCTAGGTGTTCCATATTAGGACCCATTTTTTCGAACGGCCGATTTTCACTCTTTTCAGTTGTTTTTACTAAAATTGCAAAACAATTGTTCCCAACATTAGTTCCTTCGCCCCCTCATGTCAGTTTTATTAAAAAAAAACAAATTCCCCTACTTTTCACAAGCTTTGTAAATCAGATGTTCCATATTACCTGCCTTTACTCTAGAACCATCATCAATGGAAACACGGAACGAAAAAACCTAGCGATATAATAAAATTAAGGAAATTTCGTTGAACGAGTTAAAACAAAGTTGATTAAGGGAACATCAATGGCACCAAGAAAATGGCATCCAGTATTCATTCAAATTACCGACTCGCGATGCCCATAAAGCAGCGTGTATTCTACCACGTCGTATCGCAAGCCAGTTTACCTAGAAAAGTGAGTGCTAGACCCTGTAACGCGAGAGATGCGGCCAGAAACTTGAAAACGACGTAGATGACTACAAGGATGATGTTATCGTTTCGCTTTAGACTGACATCTTAGCACGTCACAAACGATTCCCCCTCGACCCACGGGCTCAGCTGTATCAACCTTATAACACCTTCTGTAATCTGGTTGGCTGGCTTGCAATATGCAACGGCTTGAGAATATCTAAACTACACGGTGTTCCGTGCTGGAGTCCACGTATCGACTTGCAACCTCTCACTCAGTTCGGTCTGTGCTTTTCTTTGAAGCACTTTTCTGGTCGAAACGACCATGTGCATGCTCCTATCACCTCTGTATAGCTATCTTTATTGGTCACTGCTGCAGTGACGAGGGAAACAAGTGGCATTGGATAGATAAGCTTCGACAATGCGAGGTATTAGGACTGCGACACCTGATCCAGCAATTAAGTTATGCACAGAAAACTTTGATACTCAAAGAAAATATTATTCGGGCGAAAAACGTGTCACGGTACTTCAGGAGTACCTTTTTAACCTAAATTTAGTTTACTTATTGCCGAAATCGTGCATTAATCCTTAACCCACAGCTCGTTTCCCACTATCGCCAGTAGTACAAGTCAATCATTACGAAGCCGGACCCATTTTCTGTTACAAACGCTTGAAACTGCAGCTCAAGTACCAAGCCGCTTGCTAAGTTTCTTCAATTTAACAAGCATTTAGGTGACAGAACGACTGGTAACGTAGTTAACCAACACAGTCGGTCTCTCTATCGTCGATGCGACGTCAGCTGCCACCCTTCGAGTCCTTCCTTCGCGCATCTCGGAAGGCAATCTCGGTCAGCAGAAATTTAATTAAGAAGCACGCACATCGTGGGGTCGCACGGTCGTTTCGCCTCTCGCATTCTCCCTCTTTTTCATTCTCTCTTCATTTTGTCGGAACTCCGACTCCTGAGGGTGCAATCCGTTGATTAGGACGACCGCAACTATCAGCGGCCAGTTTGTTACCCGAGGGTTACGACTCACTTAGTCGGCCGCGGCGACATTAACATTTCCTTTGTCGCGTCCTTGGCGCCACAGGACCCTGGTTCATTCAACCGTGACTAATTGTAAGTCTTCGGATTGAATTAATCAGACGAAGCTGAATTAAAACGCGAACCCGAAGAATTGTCTCATCCCTGCGGCTCTCCTGCGTTCTATGGAGATCGACGTTCCTTCAGAATCTAAATCTAATCATCCTACCTCAGTCTACATGCTAATGGTGGATCAATACTCCGCCACACTTATAAGAAATACCTCGAAGAGATCGAAGGCGACTGTCCAATCAGAGGCGTAATTCTCCTCGTTAAAACAGCCTAACGAAATAATCTCGAGGGGTTGAAATTAACGTCGCCAGGGACGGAGCAGGATCTGTATGTACAAAACGACGCAAGCAGCCATGGTAAATAGGTAGAAACAGAGCAGCGGCACGACGCTGAATGCCGAGCATTGTCCAATCAATGCACATTGAGGCGAAGGTAGAATGAAAAGCAGAAACGGAGGATCATTCTTCTCCTTCCCTCTTGCCGCGTTTCCATCCCAATACCGTCGCTCCTGCCCGCGCCTCTCTCCTCAGTACCAGTAACATCGTGGTACCCGCAGGCGGCATGGCCTATCTGCCAGTCGCCAATGCTGCTCCGGTGATTTAGGCGTCTCGCTAATTACCCCGAATGGCTGTCCCCGATTCACTTAGCTACGTTCTTGATATCCCTTCTCTCTAACGGCCACACGATCGGACTGTTAACAGCGTCTGTTTCGCGCCTGCCATGTTCCGGATTCTTTTCACGATTGCACGATGATGAACGGCAGGGAAGAATTTAGGAAAATGTAGCTGCTCCCTAGTTCGAGAGGCGTCGACTAGTACGCCCTGAGTGCAAACTGCTACAACTACAGTTGCACTCCGGGCAGGATCTGTTACCCTCCTAATGTGCTATTCATATAAATCTGGAAAATTGTTTTTGAGCACCGTAGAAGCATCTGCAATAGAAAGTGTCCAGTTATGTTAAGGGGTTATGCCTAGTCAGGCGGTCGAAAAGAGGCGATTATTTGTGAATTTTTTTTGAAGAAGCGGAAGCGTATATTTTTACAGAACTTTTTGCGCTTAAAAGAGCAATATTTAAAGAATATTGGGTAATTTTTTCGTAGAAAAATATTTACGTTTATAATAAAATAACAAGCGACATCCAAGAAGCATTTTTAAAAATTTGGTTTTGCGGTGAACATTGCCATTCGGAACCAGATTATCTAAAATCAAAAAACAAATAAGATTTCGTTAGTATATTAATGTATTCTCAGGTTGACGGAGAGAATTTTCCGAAATATTATGTTAAAACAACATGGCAGCTATTTAAAGTTGAAATCCTGATTTTTTCGCGTAATTTTTGCAGGAAAGAATCAGTATTTCAACTTTAAATAGCTGCCATGTTGTTTTAACTTAATATTTCAGAAAATTCTCTCCGTCAACCTGATACATTAATATACTAACCAAATCTTTTTTGTTTTTTGATTTTAGGTAATCTGGTTCCGAATGGCAATGCTCACCGCAAAACCAAATTTTTAAAAATGCTTCTTGGATGTCGCTTGTTATTTTATTATAAACGTAAATATTTTTCTACGAAAAAATTACCAAATGTTCTTTAAACGTTGCTCTTTTAAGCGCATAAAGTTCTGTAAAAATATACGCTTCCGCTTCTTCAAAAAAAATTCACAAATATCCGCCTCTTTTCGACCGCCTGACTAGGCATAACCCCTTAAACAGACATCACATGACTCGAACCTTTTTCGCAGACATTAGAATTGCAGTGGTGTACGTTGCGATGAGACTCCCGCATTGAGTGTTCTCCTTCATCTTCAGTACAGTACTTCGATACACGATCGATTAATCTGCATAAGCTAAATTTTGCATCCTCCGTCGAAAGGCACGAACCATAGATCCCCCCCATTTCATCGCTTATTTGCCACGATACAGCCAACTGTACCGGCCCAAAGTTGCACTCTACGGCTCAACGCTCCTTATCCGAAGCTTTTCGCGCGGAGACGATGCATCGAATGCGCAGGGGAAAATAAAACCCCCGCCTGTACATACACGGCACGGCTGTTCCTCTTTCCCGGACGTTCATAGAAAACACCTATAAATCCGTGAGGCGGCAGCGGTCGGTCGGCCAGTCGGACGGCCGACCATCCGTGAGAGGGTGCATCTATCGCGGCGGCGATATATAAATCCGCATCGGCGGTATATCAGGTTTTATGGCCGCAGTAGTTATTTACGCAACGGATAAAAATGCACGTGGAAAACGATCGTAAACGCGCCGTCGTGAGAGGGTAGCCAGCGTGCGAGCCAGATAGGGTTGAAAGCGGCTGAGGGAGAAGAAAAGAAAGGAAGCACTCGAATGGGAGGAAGAATCTCCTCTTTCCGTAAGAAACGCACTCGGGTGGCAGGAGGGAGAAAGGAGGAAGAGGACAGGAGGGAAGAAGAGGAAGCGGCAGCGAGGAGAAGCTAAGGGGTGAGGCTGAAGAAATGGAAGGGTGCGAGAGGGCTATCCACGTACGTTTTCGTGGGTAACAAATTTATACGAGTTCACGTGATTTATTGGCCGCAAGTTTAACAACGGCCGACCGGACCACCCCATTCTGCCTCAGAAAAAGGGGTGTGGTGAGAGACTGCCTGCCGATAACGGAATTTATGACGCGCTAGCATGGATCCCTGCATCTCCAAGTAACTCGACGATCTTCCAGCGAGATGCTTGATACAGTGGGCCAATCATTGATTCGACCTGGATATATGGGCTCCGATTCGGAGCGTCGTGTATCACAAACGTTTTGTGTACGGTGGAGGATGAAAGTACCTGTGCGACAGGGAGATCACAGCAAGATGAGTTACGAGCCCCGTGCTCGTGATTTTATTTCAATGGCCGTACTGGCGTGCGCCCAACTATCCGAAGCATATAGCAGAATTAGTACGTGAATGAATCCAACATGTACAACAAGAACAGTATATCACGTGAAAAGTGACGTGGACAAGTGGAAGCGGCGCGCAATAGGCAGACACTTTAGCAATTTCGTAGACAGTAGCACCCCTCGATAAGAAACTTGCATACCAGATTCTCGACTTACTTTTACACGACAGTCCATCCCTCTTTCAGTTGCGGCACAAATTACGCCCGGCCCTGTGTATTAACAAAACCACCCGGCCGCGGTAAGTAACTTTGCTAGTGGTATCCAAGGCGAGGTATCCACCGAGGGCAAGTTCGTAGCAAATAACTCGTCCACGGACGGGAGCCGTTTTGCAAATAAACGATCCTATGTTAACGGCGAACGAAATTGGTTGTTGGCTTGGCGGGGAAACGGCGCGAGGGGGCCGGGTAACGAAGACGAGAAAAAGGGAGGAAGAAAGAATCGCCTCGGTTTAAACAGTTCGGAGCGAGAGGTAAGTAGATAAGGCGAGGGGCGGCCGGGGGTGCCGCGGGGATGCGAGTTGTTATTTCAGAGCCCGGGACGACGCCGAGGTTCCTAGTTAAGAATTAGCAAAGTAATTAAGAGTCAGGAAATGGAGCAAAATAAGGCGGAGAGCTTATATCTGGAACTTATACCGAACTTGCCGTGGAAAGAGTCTAAGTTAGCCCCGGCCACGGGGAACGTGGTACGGCTCTTTTCCGTTCGAGAATCCAACAACCCTCCTTTCTCCCTTACATTCCCACAGTCCACCTCCGCTTTTAGCCAATTCCGCCGCCATCTCCTTTCCGGTTCGTTCGTTTCGTACGAATCTTCGGCTAGAAACGTCGGAACTTTCTTTCAAAAACTTCGGAGGGACGGAAACGTCGACGAGACGGGTGAATGACTAGCCAACGAAATTACCTGACGCTTTCCACCCCCTCTCCCCCTATCTCTCTCTCTCTCTCTCTCTCTCTCTTCTCTCTCTCTCTTTCTTAACGAATTCACCGGTGTTATTGATCAACCACGTTCACGTTCAATTTACGAGAACGCGGATTTTACTGTCGCGATTATACATATTCCGAGGGTGTGCTCTCGCGTGTTCGGAGTGTGTTGCCATCGCGCCGGGGATTATGAGAAATTTACGTTTTCGATTTAATAAAGCCGACAGCGATTTTATTGGACGGAACGAGGCAAAGTGTTTGAACGCTTCACCGCGGTGCTGGTGCGTAGATGAGAATTGGTGGTGTTTGACAGGATGATAAAATCTGAATGGTCGGAAGTGCCCGATTTTAGTGGTAATTGTGAGGTGGCACTGACTGGGGTCATTTTAGAGCGGCAATGCAGAAAATCAGCGCTGTAGAGAGCGTACCAGCCTTTGCTAGAATAATCGTCTCTCAATGTCAATCAACTTACACCTTCTCTTTTATCAAACTTCGAAGTCCGCGACAGGAATGTGTCTAGTTCTGAGAAACATGGTGGTATCGAGCTCGCCGAGGCTTTCCTTCACTTTCCACTACCAGAATCTACACTACCAGCCGAAAGTCTTAAAAGTAGATTAGGGGAGGTAGCAAACAAGTATGAGGCGAGAAACGAATACGAAGAGTGGAGGATCGAATGGCAAGAATAAAGGGATAACCGGAAGAGACATGGATGGCCAGTGGTGTGGCCGTCGGGGACATCTGGTGGCTTTGTCTCCGAGCCAAGACACGCCTCCTTTACGAGTTGGCTTAGCTCTATAAACGCTTTCCTTAGAGGCAATCGGGTGGGGATGGGGGGGGGCCCTCTCGCGATTTACCGTCCATCGAGACGACGATCCTTGCGCCAGACAAGCAAAAGGACACCGGTGTCGCGGTGCCCTCTTCCGCCGCCAAGAATGTCGCGTGCTCGGAAGGAAGAAACGACCGGGAAAAGGCTATTGGATGCAGCTTAGCCGCGAGGGGGAGGCACGCCGAGCGCTAAAAAGGGAAGGGAGCAGAAAAGGACGGGGCGGAACACGATGTAAAGGGGTGCCCGCGCTCGGAACGGAACGTGATTCTTCCGTGTCGTTACAACTGTTTGCACGACGGCCACGCTAAGCAACGTGTACGTTGCGCAAACTACAAACAGCACACGGGGTGCAGACTCGCTGCCGCGATAGAGACAAACATCCAGTCGCGAGCTGGCTGCATTCAATGCCACGGGATACATGAGAATGGCGCATGTTTCGTCCCCAATTCCCAAATGGGGGTTAAAACGATCCAAACAGGAATCGCGATACTCCCGGTTATACGATAGACATTACGAACGGCAGGACTTTCGAAACTATCTCGCACCGGTGATGTCGGAAGATCGTTCCGAGGCTGAACGATGTGCCCCGATCACCTGGTGCCGGAGCTCCTGAAATTTGGCCAAGTTTGATTGAAATTTGGCACCGTATCGGCGACACACGCTACGGAGAGCGAATCTACCGTGATCTGATAAGGGAGACTGTTATCGCTGGGAGTCGAGCGGCATCGAGGACCCCTGGGTTCCCTCGGCGGAGAAAAAGAATGGCTGGGGAGCATTGTTTTCGCGCAGGGACCCGGCACCGTTCCATCGTCGAAACGAGCGACTTTCGAGATTTGAAAACGAGCCGCTCAAAAATCCGATTACTCGGGCGCAAGGCACGCGAAGGGTCCAGGCACGGAAATGGGGGCGCGTCTTCTGATTGGTACAGCCGAGAGGAAATCGCCTCGAGATTGGTTATTATTACCACGTTAACGCAGTTACCGTTGCCACCAATCGTGCTTCCAATCATCTTCGTTATCGAACTCCTCGCGACGAAATCGCCTTCCATCCTATTCTCTGCGCCCTCTCGTTCTTTCGTCCGTCACTCATTCGTCTATCTTGCCCCCCGCCACCCTCTCGCCTGTGTCTCTTTCGTCAACCCCCATTTCCTTTCGCGTCTCCGCTTGTTCTGTCGAGTTTTGGCAGCCAGCGGGCGAAAACGAACGGGGGCTGTCGCTGATTATCGATTCACTTGGCGCTCTGCTTGCGCTCAGTTGGCATTTCATCTGTTCCAGTAATGCGCGTTGAATAACATACGATTCTACGCGCGGCCGTAGATTTCCCGATGCAGATCGTCACGTTTATCAATCCTCTAGATGCGCGACATTGTCAACCCCCGGATCGCAACACTCCACCCCCAGGGAACGTCGATAAGTGGCATTTTCTGAATCCACCTTTCATTTTACTGAGGGGCGAATGGAATAATGAAAACTAAGGTCTCTTTCACCACACTCCTTTTAATACGCGAGAAAAGGTGATACTCAGCGAATCAGTGAACTAACAATTTATTACTCTAAACGGCGCGAGTCGTTGCCACTACAGGCAGTTCCAACGGAGTGAGGGCGAGCGTCACCTCTGGAGGCTATTTATACAGCCCTCTCAGAGGGACGCGTCCCTCAAGCAACGCCGAAAACGCGCGGCAAATTTTGGCGCGAAAAGCGCGTCCCCGCGCTGGATAAACCCTGACCTGGGCGAGCCTGGCTGCCAGATGCATACGCGGCCATAGCCAGACTCACCCAGGCCCACGGGGGAAAACGCAAGCAACCGAAAAGTCGCGTCTCCAATACGGAGGCGAAGTAGCGAATAAACCGCTACATTACTAATTAAAACTACTCTTCGCTATGCTGAAATCCTGAGAGCGCAAGAACAGGGCGCATCTTCGGTGCCCCTTCTCTGCGAGGTTCTGTCGCGGCTACAATAAAAGAACTTTCCCTCCGCGTGCACAGTGAGGCTGGCCTCGTTACTGCGCCGTTGACAATTTAAAACTCGCCACGTAGCCGTTTCTCCATTAATATCGAAGGGCCCGCGTTTCCGTTTCCCGCTGAGGGAGATTTATGCCGGGCTACGTGACAAAAGGTGGCCAACACGCTCGGGTCTAGTTTACAGCGACGGCGTTGCGACGGAAATCTGAAATATTCAGGGGACGGCGGAAAGGTATACGTGGGAATTCGAGTCTGTCTGCAGTGAGTAATAAATTGAAACGTGCATATCTCCGACGGGGAACCGTCGTCGTGGTATACCAACACGAAGCTGGCGAGGGCAGATAAGCAACGGCGCGGTAATCCTCGGACACACTGTGTAAGTTAACGCTGCTAGACCTTGCGTATTACATTAACGTTCAAGCACGTTGCGAGACAGCACAGGGAGTGGGGGGGGGGGCGGAGAAGTGGGCAGAAATAGAGAGACGGAGACCTACGGAAGGGTTGAAAAAGAAAGGGTGAGAGGGAAGGGAGTACGGCGCTCGGGTAATTCGCAAGGGTTGCTAGTCCTAGCCGGAGACAATCTGCTATCTGGTTAAAAGGCACGTCGTACGCTTAAATGGTCGGCGTGGTTACAGGAACGCGGCGTTAAAAGGTGCAAATAGTCGAAAGCTTAAAACGTCCCGCCGACTTTGCGAACACAACCTCCCCCCTGTCCCCGATTATACCCCTGGAAATATCCACTTGCCCACGATAATAAAGTTAGGCCAGTGTTCGACGGTAGATTGGTGCCCCAGGGCTGGAACTGCGGAACGCCGAGAAACAAAAGCGACTAGCGAGCCAAATTTAGCTCATTTTCCTGGAGGATTATGGCACTGGCGGGCTCTCGGATGAACGTTCGTGTTTGCTTTCGATGCGACGAGAAAATAAGAAATGCACCGATATAGCTTCTATCTGGAATCTTTGAATAATACATACAGCCACGAACCTCAGCACGTAACTCTATCTAAATTGACCCAGATTATTTAAGTCGGGGAAAGGTACGCTTGACCGCGGAAAAAGTAACAGGCAAACGGTCTTCACCCAAAAATGGTTTCAATTTACCTGTACATACCAATTTATCTCATTTCTCTCGAAACAATGCGAGCTAAAAGGAAATCTATGTTCGTATTGAAGCTTCAATTAATTGTATTAAGAAGAGAACGTAGCGTGTAGCCGAGT
This sequence comes from Andrena cerasifolii, assembly GCF_050908995.1. NCBI lineage: Eukaryota > Metazoa > Arthropoda > Insecta > Hymenoptera > Andrenidae > Andrena > Andrena cerasifolii. The sequence goes on along the minus strand of NC_135126.1, from coordinate 3,672,788 downwards.
GTTTAACATCGAGGATATCCAATTTCTGTGCTCAGCAGAAGTCTATTATTCTCTCCATAAATGTCGATACTAATAACGCCAGGGCCGGTCAAATACGTTGTCGTCGGGGGAAAAGGAAAGGAAGAATGGAAAGGATACTTTCGTTACAATGAAACAGAACACAGCACAGAAATGACTGGAGGACGCCGTGACTGATGCTAACGATATTCTTGCGACAAAATTGAATAATAATTATGTAGTTTCTGGACGAATGCTGGCAGGACGGGTATTTTGTCCCTGCAACGAAGCGGTCGACTAAAAAAAAGACCTGATATCAATGCGTCGGACAGCTTGTTTCTTTTTTTTTCGCGATAAATAATGAAGGCAGCGTGTACACAAACGGATATTCGTCGCATGAATTATTCGCCACGCGGATCATATCGTCGTTACGGGCGCAGGAAGTTCATTAATTTCACGTTCATTAGCTTTGAAGTATCGAGGAAGAAAGTATACAACCGAGGCAAAATTGTATCGTCGCTAATTGGGTTTCAGTGCACAGTAGGAAACGCATTAATATACTTTTTTACGTGCCATAGAATTTACTGCGAGTCACTTAATCATATCCCCATAGGCGATTAGCTTTTATTATTCAACCATTAAAGATTTCCTATCGTTCCAGGAGGGCGTTCTGGTTTTACGTCCTCTTCTCCCCCGCCGAAGTGGCCGAGCGAGCGTCCCCACCACCCTCCCCCGTAAAAAGGAAATTTATTTCCCCGGTTAATGGCTCCGACGGTTCACCATTTCGATAACAGGTTACAGAACACTTAGTTGCCTTCGTTACACGCAAGCCGCCGTCCTCGTAAGTTGCATTTACCGACTTCTTTGCGTCATTCCAGCGAAACTGAGCTCGACGAGCCCGCCATCGGGGCGAGCCAATTTTAAGAGGCGTAATTTATTCCGACGTTGAGCCGTTATCGAAAAACATAACTAATGCCCTCGTCATCCGCAGCGAATTTTCGTCGGTGCCGCTGCGGCGGAAAAAAACCGTTTTCGTGCCCCTCCCCCGGCGGGGGCCCCTCCTGATACGCCGCGTCGACGACTTAAATCGATATCCAACGATGTCGTGCCTCCGCCGGGGCAAAGTCATCCTAAAGAAACCCCGCGCGGGACAATTAATCATACGGACGCCGACGGAGGCCGTGATAATAAATGCGGGGCAGCCGAACTCTCGGGTGCGTGTACCGCACAACAGGCTGCGGGGGGTCCTGACGTTTCCGGGATAGGGTGACAATCAGAGTGACGCCGCGTATCCTTTGTAGACCAGTAATTAGTTTCCTCTATCATACGGCGAGACTGTCCTCCACCTAGTTACCTGCAGTCGTTGGGAAACCGAGTGACACGGAACCGACGAGTAGAATCACACGCGTCGCGACGCGGTCCCGACAGCCGACGTTTACTGATTTCATGCTCGCGCACGTGTACACCGTCGCGTTTCCGGCCGCGGTGCCTCTGCCTTTTGATATTTATGTTCAAAGGGAAACTTTCCCTACCCCGACGACATGGATCGGTTAATTGAGTACCCTCCCCGAGCTGTAGCCTTCTGGATGCTGCGTGACGCGTTCAGACGCGAGATAGTGCTGATAACTCGTGCGATCATCTGTCACCGCTGCTTGCGGAAACGTTAATGTCGGGATACTTAGTGGGCGAAGTAAGTGATTTGTCCACAGGTTCCTTACGGGTAACACGGAATGTGCATTTTAGGTTTGCAGTGCTGGCTGACTTATGGTAGGTGCTCTCCACTCGGGTACCCTATTCATCGTCTGTATTGAACTTGGGCTATTTGTAGGTAGATGGGAAATCGTGTTTCTTCTGATTAAAGGCTTTTCACCCAATTTCGGATGGGAGGTAATGGCAACCATAACAGCTTTCGAAAACGTCGAGAACAGTAATGTGGCGGATTTCAACTATACAGTTTCGCTCATGATACGAGTGCAAATATAACCCTAATTCTCTCCGACAAAACCACGAGGGATGCGATAATCGAGAACGATTCCTGTACGACCATGAATTAATTCCGCGCGGATAATTCTCCATTATTCAAGCCGTGAAATGATATTTCGATTCTACTGTACAGCTAATCTGTGCAATCGCAATCCCTGCGTTTTCGTATTTCGCCCGACGATTTACCGTATAAACTATGGTAAATGTTGCACGACTACTCAGAACCGCTCAGAATCAATCAAGTAGGGTAACGTAGCCGAATATGAGACCCATTTCTTAAGAACATCATAACTCTTGACTGAGAACACTTTTATTAAAATTCGATGCACGTTTTAAAAGTAGAATGTGCATTCTTTGGCAACCTACTGGAAAGTACTATAACAAAAATTCAGTTTCTTCGTAATAAAATATAAACGAAAGACATTCAAATAAGCAGATAAAAAAAAATTGGATCCTAATAAGAGACCCAGTGTGTTTTTTATGGAAACTTATTTTTTCTTTCTTTTTTTATAAAGTCTGTATGTGAAATCTATTTCTTCATTACCGCAGTCTTCGTGGGCCCACCACGAACATCGTAACACTTTATACGTACACTTAACCCATTGTTCACCAGCTAGCACATCTGAAGAATAAAGACCTGTGCAAAACAAGCATTCTGTATCATAATTTTCTTTCTTAATCACTTTCATCATTCGCAACAATTTCTTCTTCACTCTCATCAGTTGAACTTCCACGGGTCTCATATTCGGAAACAATAACATGATAATGTTAAGTAGCTTCGAAGTTAAGTCTTCATCATTTAATTTTATACAACTAGTAAGCCTTAAACTCCATTGTAAGCACTATGCAAATAAAAATCATTATACACTTACCACTTTAGAGGTATTTGTAATTAAATCGAACCACTTCAAACACTTTCTGCAACGTATTTCAGAAATATGTGCTTGCTCAAGACGCTCAATTGATTACAATGCCACTGTGCGGACAAAGCAACTAATACACGATTAGTCAGTAAAGAAATAGCATCGCTATGACATTCAAGAGTTCGTCAGAAACGAAGACAACAGAAACTTAGGAGAGGTCGTCATATTCGGCTACTTTACCCTAACCGTGAATGGTCGCCTCTAGAACATAAGTAACCGAAAAGGTATACCAATGCTAAATACAAGTTTACCACAATTTCCTTTATTACTATCGGCATTCCTTACCAAACCTCAATACAGCGTGCTTCCCTTTCGCCTGCACCTTGTACACTCGATTCAGGTTTCATCATTCAAACCCAGTCGATACGCTTGCCGCAAGATGGAGACCCCATTTTAATACCCCCTCTCCGTTTTAATTACAATGCGAAACGAGCGCTGAGCGAATCCGCCAGTAAGAAAGGCGGAGAACAAACACAGACCTCATAAACCGTCGACGGTGTTACGCTCTTTGTGGTATAACTTTTCCAAAAAGCGTCGCTGCAATCAAGGGTAGCAGCTACAGACAAGGGTAGCAGAGTCGGGGGTCGGACTTGGACTGGATAATCGGGCGGCTGAACACGGTAGGGTTGATAGGGCGACGCGGAGAGGGCGAGATAAATCTCAGAATTTAATATCCTTCGAGGAGGTATGTAATATCCTCTAAAAGCCTTCGCTTGCTTCCCCGGCAGTTCCGCGGCCTCAGCCTCGCGGAAGTGTGCTTTAGCCTAAAATCATCGAGAGGAATAGACACGCGGTGCGCCCCCGTCACGGTTAGACGTAGCGCGCGTCCCGGCGAAACGGCGACGGTAAGATGCGAAAGAACGGGGAAAGATTATTGATGGGTCCCGATAGCTAAGACGAAAGGCGGGCGAATCACTGCCGGTGTAATTACGAAATGGCTGTTAGGACGGAACGCCGCCGTTATTCCAGCACGAACCGATCCATCATCCTCCGTCGCAACGGGGGTGGCGCTGAGCTGTAAACCCTCGGGGTACCTTTTTTCCATCCACCCCCCCTCCCCTCCTTTGCCCCGTGTTCCCCGGCTGATTTCATTCGCGCTTTAACGCCTTCCAGATGATCGGGGGATCGCCGATGTAATTACCATGAAGTGGCTTTCACCGAGGTGCGCCCATTTGATGCTCTTAAGGTGAATTCATTGTTCAGGGGCCTCCCCGACTGTATTGGGAATCGATCATAGATCACCGCCGATGACATCATCGCGACGGAGCCCTATCATCCGAGGCGACGGCTATTTTCACGTCGAGCGAATACTTTCCGCGGGGCGGAGGATTATATGGGAAAACTGCCGCGGCGATTTCATTTGTCCCTGACTCTTCTCTGGCGAGCAATATTCGTTGGACAGTCTCGCGTCGATCAGGATATTTATTCCCTTGTCGGAAACACTCAGGGCTCTCGGCATATTCATGCGATTCTTGCGGCATACTGCGACCGAAGCAGCCTAATCGAAGGGTCCTCGCATCGATCATTTCCACTCTGCTCCCCCCTCCCTTTTTTCACCGCGAATTTAATTAAGATCCGATCGCCTCCCGGACGCCTGACCATTCATCCTCACGCAGACATCTTTTTCCTCTCTCCGCCTCGAAGAATGAGGACGGCACGGGTATTCTCCTCGCTGAAACTCCAGCGTCGTCACCCATGGCGGCGCAAAGTAAACGGAGTAGCGGGTGACGTGTTATTTACCGCCTTGCTGTAATCTCAGTTCGTCGCCTGCGCTGCAGCATCCACCCCCGTCGTCGTATCCTCTCCCTGGGCTTTCTTTTTCCATCGTGCCTCGCCCATCCACCATCCTCCCCGTTCCCCGCGACGCCTCTTTTTCCTCCGGGCTTCATCCACTTCCGCTCGTCGCACCGTTGACGGTTAAAAGTCGGCTTCTCGTCACTTGCCGCGAAGTTGTTCCTTACATCTCCCGCGTATCGCCTCGACGATCTTGCCTCCCCCATCGCGTCCCCGTTCCCTCCCGCGCCGTCCGCGTCACCTGCTCTTATTTCCGTTCCTCCTTTCGCAGCCTTTGAACGCGCGACGAGCCAGCGGTTTCCCGCGGCAGTGTCGTCCTCGCGGGCCGGTGAGACGCGCCAGGCCGAAGGCCGAGAGCCAGCTCGGCCAAGGGAGCTTCTATCAGCGGGTGGTCAGAAACAAATAATTTTCCATTTCGCGAGAAGAATGGCCTTTGTTTCCCCTGCGTCCTCTCGGACCTAGCGGCCTTAACTTCATCCGCGTCGAGCTGGCTTCTTTCTTTTCTCGCTTCTCTCGTTGGGCGGACGTTAAGCGATGGAAGGCTCGGTGGTTTGTTGAATCCCTGCGATAATGGGAACAGCGTTGTACCTGAAGTGGTCGTTACTTTAAACGGTAAACTAAATCTTTATGTAGGAAGAAGCACAAGCACGTACACAATAGTGGCTACATAATAAAGAGGAAAAATGGAAAACTTTTCTTTGTTGGGACGATTCTCGGTATCTCTTTTCAGGGAAGTATCTCTTTTGAAATAACATCGATTCAACCGAACGTAACCAAGCAGGGAGGATATTCTTCTCTTTCAGCGCGTCTTATTTTCTTGCCGCGAACACGCGTATAGACGGAATCGATGTCGGCGAGGATTGGCTAATGAAATTCAGTCCCAGGCGTTTGACCGCCTGGCGATCTTCCATTACGAAAAAGTATTGCTTCCTCGGGTATTCGTCAACCGGACGCCGACGATGCACGCCGGACCGTGCGCGAATTTCCGCCTCGGCAATGACAGGAGAAATGGGACGGGCGGCGGATTCTTTGTCGAAGTTTCAAATTCCACGGGGAACGGATTTCCTAAAACTGTTTACCGTTTCGCGTGGACGTTCCCAAGTAAATAGCCGCTACACGGAAACATACTCGCGGCCCCTGCGAAGATTAAAACTCGCCGCGTCCCTTTGCCGATTTCAATAAATATTTCTAACTCTTCCAAAGTCCCGCGACCGCCGTGGAGCACGCTTCGCCCGTCGTCGGTTTTATTTACGCAGGGAAGTGATTTTTTGTCGCAGGGAGCGTTTTACTTTTATACGAGGGCGAATCGAGAAGCGAGGATACATCAAAGACGAACTTTCCTTTTAAAGAATAAAATGGGAACGACGGTTATCATTCCTCTAAGCTTCATCTTTACAAAGCACTTAGCGCATTTCTCCACCGAAGCTTTTCATATCCCCGCAACAGAGAATTCTTGCGTTATGCCGCCGAGAGTTAACGCAAATGCTTTTCGGTAAAAATTTAGGCTCTATATCTTTAAAAAAAAACTTCAATACCTAGGGGAGAACGGGGCTAGTTGATACGTTTTTCAGTTTTCAATTTTTTTTATATTTTTGTTTGAATTAATTACTCGATAACAAATGTGCTAAAATATACTTTAGTCTTTCCTCTTTAATATATTGTAAATGAAAAGTTGAGAAAATACATATAAAATGAATGAAAAAATGTTATTTTGACGATCAATTTGGATGTATCAAAACTATTTACTTTTTCTCTATATAAACGAAAACAGTTAAAAGAACGATTGTTAACGTCAATGTACACACACGTACGCTGGATCGTAGGAAAGAATTGAACAACAATCATCATATATCTCGCTGAAATGGAGCTACACATAAACAGTGTCGAGATAATTCGCCTGTATCAACTAGCCCCGGTCTCCCCTACCGTTTACTGTTTCACTCGGTTACCACTGCAGGGGTACACAATTCTTTAAAACGTTCTATTAGTGCTAGCAAAATACATCGTTGATGGGACACGGACATCGAACCACGCAACAATGACAGAAACAAATCTAAGGATAGTGCATTATTCAGGAGTTTTAAAGGGTCATGCTCAGTCAGGAGGCCGAAAAAAGGGTGGTCTTTGGAAATTTTTTACTCAAAAGCTGTAACACATTTCTCTAAAAATCTTTTTTCCTTTTAAGGATTGCATCTAGTACTGTGCATCGTAATTTTTTTATTTAAAAATATTTATCAATAACTAAGTTATTGTCCATCACTCGAAGGCTCTCTAAATAAAAAGGCTTCTGTGGTGACCACTGCTGCTGGAAAGTCGATCATCTAAAATAAAAAATTCAAAAGAATTTACTTATTGTATTATATTATCTAGTATTTGAACGAAGGACTTTTTAATCCGATGCTTAGTTTTCTTGTAATTGACAAAAATCAGGCACGATTTATGATAAAAATTGAAACTCTTACTTTAAACATCAGCCATTTTTTCCCAAATCAATATTTCGAAAAATCCTTCGTTCAAGTACTAGATAATATAATATAATAAGTAAATTCTTTTGAATTTTTTATTTTAGATGATCGACTTTTGAGCAGGAGTGGTCACCCCAGAAGCCTTTTTATTTAGAGAGCCTTCGAGTGATGGACAATAACTTAGTTATTGATAAATATTTTTAAATAAAAAAATTACGATGCACGGCACTAGATGCAATCCTTAAAAGGAAAAAATATTTTTTGAGAAATGTGTTATAGCTTTTGAGTAAAAAATTTCCAAAGACCACCCTTTTTTCGGCCTCCTAACTGAGCATGACTCCTTAAGAGCGCAGGAGAGAAGCGCACGTGTGTGCAAATATGGGAATATGAGTGCTACATTTTTTCAGATATCCCGTATAAATTTCGTGGTTAAAGTTTATCCTAGATTTTATAGCCGATGCTTCTCATGACACAGTTCCGCTTTCACGATAAAATTCACACCCCCGATCTTCCTGGCTGCCAATACTCATTGAGATTAGGACGGCCAGGATCCAGCGAGCTTCCCGTGACGTCGGTGATCATAAAGTATTAACTTGCGCTAATGTTTTAATGGTTAGCCGGCACTTGCGCCAGGATCCGCGTCGGTCTCCGAGCCGTTCGCTAAAAATTGCCCGATAAAAGCGCCGTTATTGTTGCCCGGCCGAGCGTTAAAGTTCATCGTGCCATACTGCAACAGTTTCGCTTCCAGAGGCGTATACCCATTTTCAACGGTTTGGAAAATGGATTCGTTGTTGCCAACCAATTTTCCCGTTCTCTACCTTGTGCACGCGCGTCGCCCGCATTTTTAACAAATTTCCAACACACCAGGGCCACTCGACGGGAATGAAATTGAAGGGAAACACGCCGCGGCGCAGCCACAATATGTTTATACTACTTCGCGGTCGCGCCAGGCTAAAAAATTCCAAGACACTCGGAAGCTTTTTCGCCTGGCCGTAATAACAGTTAAAGGTTGGTGTTTTTTTTTGTACTACACTGACTGCATTAATGCGCTGCAAGGGAATTCAGACTGCTTTGTGAATAAACATCTGGGCCTAGTTATGCAACCCCAGTGATCTGTAACTGAGTAGATTTAGTTTGAAGATTTGTTGACGAGAAGTAGAGAAATAGAGAAGATTTGCTAAAGAAAATATTTATTTCTAATTTGCGTATGTTTTACTCCTTGTTATTGTGTTACAATGCTTTTTTTTTAATGGGTTATTTAATAGGGAGTAGTATAATTAATATTACTTAGTTTAAATTTTCTGCAACTTTTGTTTTTTAAGCCTAAGATGGAGCTATGGCTCGGCAGTTTTAAAAATTGTATAATATAAGAGTTGTTCTATAGATTCGTAATTTTTTGTAAAACAAAAATCACAAAATTATGGGGTCCGTACTGTGTTTAAGTAATTTTTTTGCCATTTTGAGGATTGGTAGCTGTCTGTATAACTAGGTCCATTTGATTATCTTTATATAGCATTACGTAGAAAGGTTTCTTTATTTCGTACTCGGACGCCAATACTTCTACATCACCAGTTCCTGTGAAAATGTTCCTCTGCTCCTTATAAGTTCCGTTCAGTCTGAACTTTCTGTGTCTCCATTAGGCCGCAAATGAGTTCGCAAGTGAAACTGGGCAGAAGCCACCCGAGGCTTCGCAGACAGTGGAATGGAATTCGTTGAACGCGTCGATCGTCAGTTTCACTGGCGCTGTTTCCTCGCAGCGAAATTCTCTCGGTTAGTTTACGCCGAAATAAATTCACCGATACAACGGAGCGAGACTTCACTGAGCGGCTCGCATGAAATATCACAAATCAAAGTTGTCGACGGGGGCGGTGGAAGGGGCGCGGCCCCCATCCAGTTCCGAAGTATGGCAATATTTTAAGCTTCCGAACTTTCCGGTTAGCTCGATTCAGATTTCCAGCAGGCGATTCGTCTATTTCTCGACGCCATCTCCTCTAAACGATCTTCGCGGCGGAGCGCACCGCGGCGGAGTAGATTAATCGCCGATCCGACCATCCAGGGGGAGGAAACGGGAGTACCCGGCGAAGCTTTCAAGGATACCGGCAGGCCAACGGAGGAGGCAATTATCCTCGTATCGAGCGCAGTCCTTCCGTGGCCCATTGTACGCGCGGCCATGGCAAGATTTACAACGCCTAAATCACTGCCCGCAGAGAGAGAGAGAGAGAGTTGGAGAGGTTCGCCGAGTAAAAACGGTGGCAAGAGGAGGAAAGAAAAGCTAGCTGAAGACTGCGACCGTAGGAGTGTGAAGGTACCAATGAAGAGAGACAAGGATCTGCTCGCGTTCAGCTTCTCCTAGCAATTTCCCGCCTAGCGGCAAGCGGCCTCGACTTTTAAACGGCTTGCAACCGTCGCGTCGCTTCTCCTAAGCCTGGCTCTCAGGTACAAATATTAATTCCAAGCTTCGCGCACCCACTTTCCCGCGTTTCCTCGGCCGGCAGAGCCGGGGAGGCGCTCCGCCGTGGCATCGAACGTTTATCACCATCGCTTGTTCCAGGCGATACCGGCGCTGCCGCACATAAGTCAGGATGATTAACACGCGAGGTGTGCGTGACTGGCTCCGAACGACTCGAAATTATTCACATCCCCCGCCCCTCCCCTCGTGCCGCGTTTTCGCTACGCCATACCCCTTATGTTCCTCTTCTTGCTCCTGTTAATCTGCCTCCTTCGGCCTGCCTGCTCTCTCTCTTCCTTCCCTTCCTCTTTTCGTACCCTCGATCTCTCGCGACCTCCCACCCACCGCGGAGCAGTTAAGATCATCGAGGTTAAATTACCACGCGGTCGATTGAAGCCTACCCGCGCCAAAGGTTCGCGGACGTCGCGGGTGTCTCCCCGGTGTCGCTGAGGAATCCCGTTTGATAGGTAGCGCGTGTCAAGATCCTCGCAAGAGATTTCCCGAATATGCTCCTTCGGAAACATCCCCTTCGCTACAATACCCGAAAGCCACGTGCTCCTACTGAAATTCTATCCACGAAACCGAGGAGATAACAGGGATCGTTCAGCGTATTTGTACCGCGATGCATTTTCAGAGCCAGCTTTCCGGTAATCCGAATCAGCCTCTGGAAACTGACAGGCTCTGGCGCAGGCCGGTGGCAGCCAAGACAAATCCGCGTCATCAAAAATTTGTTCTCCGAATTCGGCACAAAAGGGAGGTTGGCGGCAGGGGGGGGGGGGTGGCGCGGGGAGAGGGGTAAACCGTTTAATCGAGCGACGCGCGAGCACAGAAGGGGATTCTAATTCCTGCACAAAGCAGCGGACGAATCGGTCGGCTTGAATTCCCAGGAATAAATCGGTTCGGCTCTCTAAGCCCGCGCGTATTGGCGGTGTTTTCTCGGGAAATGAAATCTCGTTCATAAAGCCGCTTGCTCCGCCGCACGGAGCTCTCCACTCTGCGCTGGATATGGAATTTTTTTTTTTTTTCTTTTTTTTCGACAGCCATTTCGATAACCGTTAATGGCGTACGGCGCTTCGGTACCGCGTACTCGTTTCCATGGCATTCTCGCATTTCTCCTATGCACGAGCACGATAATTTTCTCCGGCGGGTAACGGCCGCGTGTTCGACACACCCGCACACGTAAGTTTCCACAGCTCTTTCAGACGCCCGCTGAACACGATCCTTGGCCTCGTAAACACGGCGGGTGACTCGCTGCTAATTGTACAATTTGGAAACGCAACGGTTCTGCACGAGAGGCGATGAACCGAGAACGCGCGCAGTCGAATTCACCGGGTGATTCACTTAAGGAAGAAAAAGAAATCAGGTACGCGGTAGACGAATTCCATTAACTCCTTTGTAATAAATTCTGGAGCAGTGTAATGAAGTAACTCGTCCAGAAGTTCGTGGCTCGGCACGGTGCTTACGAAGATTAATCGAGATTATAATGATGCAGGACCGCAAAGTAGAAGTTACAGTAGCTCCGCCTTTCTATCTTAAAACAGTGTGTCAAACACTTGCCGAGCAGACCTAAATAACGACCACGTGAATAACGAGCGCAATCATTTCCCCCAATGCTTAGACGCAGAAAACACCATTCGCAATCGTCTCGGGTGGGTGATCCTCTTTTTTTTTTCGCGCACGAACGAACCATGTCGACCCTGCGAAACGCACTAGCACGTGACACTTTGCGCGCACGTGTTACACGTGAGCTTTTATGGGGCTTTTACGCGACTTTTATACGCGCACGGCGCGCTGCGAGGATTTTGTGCATTGTAATGGGAACGATAAAGCCGCGGGTTAGCGTTTCGATGATAAAGCGGCGCACTTGCCGCGCGAAGTTCATCAAAACTTTATTGCTCGTACCTTTCTTTTTGGATGGCTGGATGTATCGCGTGCATTTTCTTCGAGGGGGATGCAAGTTTTCCTGAATTATGGGCGAAGCTGCGTCAAAAGCACAAATGCGGGGAATATGCTCCTCTTGAGATAAGTGCAGTGGATGCTGTAGTGGATCAAAGTCAAGATCAAATGAACGTTTCGAATAAAAGGGATAATATGTGTAACTCCAGTTTGAAGGAGAACACCTTTCTATCGTATTGTTCTATCGCAACAAAGTATAATCACCGGGGTTTGATAAGAGCGACAGCTAAAACGACCTAGAATCTGGTCGGCTCGTTCTATCGGGGAATATCTGTCTGGTATTTGCTTAACGCACAAGCAATTTCCGTGTCGGAGGTGCCACAGACAGCTTCCTATAATGATCCACTTAGGAAGTCAAGGGTGAAGTATTGTCGCACCTAGGCCACCTCGATCTCTAGTCTTCCTAGAGACTGTGTTTAATCGGGAATCGCCTCGTGACGCTTTCCCCGTGCTGAGCCCGATAAGTTGCACCGGGACAAGTGAAAGAAGAAAGGAGAAAAACGAGGAACCATCGAGGATTTTGTACGACTCTGCTCGTCATAGTTACCTCGAGGGAATTCAGGGCACAATACATGCTCCAATAACCTCTGAAAGATGCAACCGAAGTGGTGAATATTAGGCCACGTACGTAGCTACGGATTTACAATGAAGCTTGATTGGCATTTGACTGTAGTTCGATTCATAATGGCCAGGGGCTCGTATTACATGATTTCTAAAGCGGTGAACACAATCTGCTTCCTCTCTCTCTCTCTCTCACTCCAAGACGGCTTATTAACGCGGTTTGCATCGGCATTTGCTCGAGAAACCACCGCAGCACGAGAATTGTAAATGGAGAAGCAGGAAATTGTACCGTTTGACTGTACATCGGTTGACAAGAATCAGGAAGTTCTGCTGGATCTGCGGCTGTCTAACAAGTCACTGGCTGATACTACTTAACGCAGTTCCGTTAACTTCGACACAGAAATGCAATTAATTTGCAGCCCCATTTTACTTAAAATCCATTTAATATTGCACACCGTTATTCTAGGAATTCGATTCTATGCGGAATCACATTTCCATTAAAAATATTGTTTTGTACGTCAGCATTTCGCGAAGTTAAATGTAGACCGTGCAAATAAACTGACGTGTTTCCCGAGCAATTATTTTTTATCCGAAAAAGATTGAAACGCTGCAATTTTTAACCATTGTTCTATATAATTGCATGGAATTATTTACGCAACGAAAGCTCTGAATACTCGGGGAAACTTGCAGAGTTTTCCAGCACGTAAATAATTCTCCAATTTATTAATCCCCCTACCTCGGCGAATTCTATTCATCGCGAACGTTTCATCGTCACAAACATTTCAAATTATTCAGTCGAATACCTTCATCTTTTCGGATCCACATAAGTGGCAAGCACCTGTGTACTCCGGCCTCATAGGTGCCTTTAATTTACTCGACAAAGGATCCAGAAATTCCTTAATAAAATTACCGTATTCCGCGATGAGCCATACATATTCAACAGAATTCTAACAACCTCTCATAATCACTGCAGCACATGACAACAGCGCAACGCAAGAACCCTCTCCCCAGCACAGTCCTGTGGAACGTAACGAGGACACTGCTATCAGTTAGTTGTACTCGAGTGAAGGTGATTTATAGAAACAGTTTTGTCGCGCGTACCCTGGAATCCGGGAACTTTACAATCACGATCAATAACACCTAAGTGATAATCAATAACCCCAACCACAACCTACGTCCTCTCGACTAGCAAAGAAGAAAGTCCGACAGGTGCCACGAGTAGCAATGCCCACATTATCCCGCTCAGCATTCGCTTCAGAGTCCAACGAATCTATTTAGTGTACACATTGTCAATCGGACGCTAGCCTGTGTCAGCCATTCAGCGAGCCAACCCTTTCGCCCGCCACGCCAGGAAGCAATAAATACGTGACAGCGCAAAGTCCGTCCGGACGTCATCAGCAACAACGGAACAGTGGACGTCCGAACCAGCTTGCATTAGCGATGTAAGCGCGAGCCACCGTCGGTCCCGATCCAATGAATTCAGATTACTCGTGGAAGCGGGACACAGCTGATGGGTTCCTTCGGGAGAGTAGAGGTGGCACGATGTATTTCATAAAGGATCGCTTTCACGGGTCGTTGCGTTTCATAAATTGGCCGTCGGTGTCATTGGCTTCGAAACCGTTGACGATCCGCGCGCGACTACGCGCCGCTGTGCGCTTCGGCCCACGGGGACGAGAGTGTTTCGCGGGCGAACGGGGGCGGGTAAAAGTCCAGCAGCAGCCCTGGGAACAGCGGCGAACAGAGAGCGCGTGGGAGAGGGACGGAGACGCGGAGAGTGAATAAGAAACGGCACGGAATCACGATGAGCCGTCCGTAATCATCGGCACTTTTTACATATGAAACCGGAGCGACTACCCATCCCTGCGGGTGTTCATAACGCATGGCTAGCTCATCAGGTAAATGCACGATCGATATTGCGCGCGGCGAGCGCGGGGGGAATTGCAACTGCTATCTAATAACCCCGCAAATATCGTATCTTAATCTCCCATCCTACCGATCTGCCTGCTGATTTCTCCCTCCCTCTTTCTCCGCGTCTCTCTCTCTCGACGTGTGTATGCACGGCCAAACGAACGCAGCGACCATCGTGTTTGTTCGGTTGACGTGACTCGCGCATAAAGCCTCTCCATAGTCCCGGGCACCGATACCGAATCGATAATCAATGAATCGACGGCCGGAATGACATCCGCGACGTTCTACCCCGTTCACGATCCTGTTCCGGCCAGCCTGCCGTTCAACTGCGTGAACGGGCTATCCGCCGGGCGTAGATTAGTTTCGTTTTAGCACCGAGTCACGGGGATGATGCTCGGTATTCAGTTTCGCGTATGATGGATCACTTAGCGAATCGGCTAGTTTTGCCTGTTGATGTTATTGTAATGTACGGGTGGTTTGTGCTGAGTATAGGGCCAGCCCCTGTTGCGCGGCGCTCGCGTATACTTGAAGAACGCTTTTAATGTTTCGCAGAACAGTTGTTAATTAGAATGGATTAAAATTGAAGGAGTTCGTTAAACTAACTGTTGCCGTGCACGAAGTGGATTCTCACCGCGATCGTCCCAGAATCTGCAGCAACCACTCCAGGCAGTTTCGTCGAGGTTTACGACGTCCGAGTTCATTATGGCAGTCGGCGAAACCGCTTTTCGCATATGCTTGAACGTCAGAGCGGTATCCCAAGGGGGTAGCCAGGAGAGGCCGTCTCTCTCTCGGAGCTCGATGTCCACCTAGCCAACGATTGCCGCGGCCAACACATTTCCCTCTACGCGCGTTATGATATCGCTATATTATGCTAATTACGCGGTGCCGACTCATGGTCAATGGTGCATACTAATGGCCATAGTCGCGCAACGAGGTGCCGTTACGATTGATCAAAGCTGCTTTGGTTATGCTAATTCCGCCCAAGCTGGCAAACGCTAGCCAGCGAGGGGGGAAGATGGGGGGGGGGGGGAGGAAGACGATGGCTGGGGCGAGGAAAAGAGAAATGAGAGAATCGAGAATTCCCAAAATTTCCCTCACTGAAATGTTGCAACTTGGCCTGCTGAAGATAGATCTGCTAAATAGTGAGGATAGTTTCAGACAATCTGGAAGAGGAATTTTAGGCTTAGCGAGCTTTGCGATTAGGATTCTTCAAAAAGTCCTGAGTACGAGCAGAGCGCAGGAAGTTCGATACTCCACGAAATATCTTTTATTGATATCGCGATTTCGACACCGTGTATCGTCGCTCTATGTACTACCCCTATTTTTCCAGCATTGAGCTTCCAAGATTCGTAATCGGCAATTAAGTCCTCGATACCTTCCAACGGCGATCCATCCCCGTGACACCGATAACGCCTCTTTTAATCAGATTGCTCCGTGATAAAGGGAAGCCGAAACGACGCGGCAACGCGCAGCTGCCATCGGGCAGACATAATAGCCCCCGGATGATAAATAATCGCGATTTCATTTGTCACGAAGCGAGCGAAAGGTGCGCGGAGCAATAAAGGCGGAAAGGGGCTAAGGCGGTCGAATGTGTAAGCCCGTGAAGGGAGCTGGATGGAAAGAGGGAAAGAGGAGGATGATAGACAGAGCGAGCGGGGGAGAAGTGGAGAGGATGGGAGAGTTCTCCAAGTTACGCAGTCGAAGGGAAGACGAACGCGAATGGAGAACCATTGAACGAGCGCGGGCTTCGGCCGCGGAAACGAGTACTCTGTTCGGTGTTATCTGAATTTTTAATTAACGTAATACGCGAAGGCAGCTTAATAATTAATAAGTCACTCGACTCGCCGCTGAGGGCGCGCCCGCTCAATGAACACCGCGTCACCCAGTCATCACGTGCTAATTGAAAATGATGATGACAGCGGAGCAAAGCCACTCAACTCGAAACAATGCGAAGCACCGTGCCGCGTTTTCGCTCGTCCCGGCGTCCCCCTTCGCTCGTGACACCGCGATGTCAACGACGCCACCCTTTCCTGCCCCCCTACCCCTCCCAGCCACCCCTCGTTTCCCGTATTCTTTCCCCGAAGGAAGGACGAGCATCCGCGCTCAGTTGGACGGGAAAGGGACGAACGCGACGGCGCCCGTGCCGAGGAGGACAAAATAGAGGAAGGTAACAATGAGCGTTGTCGTCCATGATGCAGCCCAACTAACTGAACGCCTAATGGCGGCAGACGTGTTCACGATTCGACGCGTGGCCCCTTTTCCTTTCGCGCCACGGCACAAAAGTGCGCGCGGAGATCGCGATGGTTCCATTAACACTTTGACTGCTGGGCTGTATTTAGCGCGGGCTTCTGTCAAGCTACGACTACGGTATATTCTCGCGTTCGAACTATATATTTGCTCAGTTAATAGGAGGTGCTCGAAACGCGTAAGAGATAAGTGAATAAGAATATCAAAAGTCACTGAAAGTTCACCTACTTTCATCACCTGTTGATCTCCTATTGTTTATCACTCGGTTGAACAAAGCTTCGCAAAGCCACGTCAGTTGTTAATGCTGTAATTGAGTATTCCTTCGCGATGGTGCAATAATCGAGAACACGATCATTGAAGACCTAACCCAGATCACGTTGCGCGGTGGGCACCTAGCAACTATCCTGACGATACCTATGAATTTCGAGGGTCCACGGATTATGAGAGCATCGGGCGGGCATGGACGTTTCGAGTTGATCCGGCGATTGCGTAATTCGAGAAAATTCACGAGGCAGCCGGATCGATGGCTGCTCTTACTGGGATTTCTCCGGCAGGGATAGCTATCGTACACCCTATGGTCGGGCGTAATCGCGTTTACGGTGGTGGCTGGAGTTCGCGGAATCGGGCGGTAAATATTTGAAACGACCCGTCATTAGGCATTAGCTAAACTCCGCCGGGCGAGCCGCTCTTAAGCTTCCGGTCTCGAGGAGGAAATCCCAGCCTTGCAAGCGAGCCTGCTGTACATCCTGGCAGAAGGGCGCACGTGTGCCCAAGTGGTCAACGCTGCTAATGTTACTGGCGGCCATTTAAGGGGAGTTACACGTCGAGAAGTCAATATCCGGTCGGGAGTAAAATAACTTTCACAAAATTGCCTCCTCCTCCCGGCCCCTCTTTTCAGGGGATGAGTTTAAAAGCTGAACACGGCTCGGGCCGTGTTTACGGATTTATCCCGCCGCCCGTGGTTGGATGTCCTGCCACCGGGCCACTCAGCCGAAGAAGTAAATTTGGGTAAATGAAAATTACACTCAACTTTTCTCCGTGTAAGCGCTGTGTAATGATTTAACGAGCTGGCGGCTTTCAATGACATTCCAGGAGGATTTCCTTCGCGTTGAAGTTAGTTAACTTCTACGCCGTGGTTAATTTAGTTAAGCGCCGGCTTCCTCTATAAAGGGGCCCGGTTGCAAGAAATATTTTGGGGCCCCAAACAATTTCTGTACGATAAGAAAACATGACATTTTTTCCACGAAAAAAAAGGAAAATCAACAACAAGAATAAAGATAATAAATATACAAAATAAAAGAAATAAACATTAACATATTTAAATATATGACTTTGTATTGCCATATCATTAATAATATTAATTTATTATATTAGGATATTAGAAATTATGTTCTAATTTATTTTTCGACAGTCCTCGCATACCATGGAATGGTTACCTTAATCACAATTGTGATGTGCCTGTAGTATTGTCAGTTCTGTGTTTTGAGAGCAAAATTGCAGGCGATTTATAAAATTAAATCAATTTTAATCAAATAAACCAAATTTCGTTCTTATTTTTTCTTTTCTCTATTCTTGTTTTCTCCTTTTTTCTGGCGCCCCTGTACAGCTCGACACCCCCCCCCCCCCCTGTGGCCAGTCCGGCTTGTGTTTATGGGTTAAACTGACGCAATCGGGTTAGTGGAATATGAAAATCCGTGAAAATAATGCAGGAAATATGCAGTTTGATGTTTCGCGATCGCACGCATCGCTGGCCTGAAGCGTGCTGTGTTTTCCACGCCCTGCGAAGTTAATTAAAGAAACGTGCTTTTAAGCAAATTGTTTTCGATGCTGTTGCTGTAAAAATATGTTTTCATCCGGGTGTAGCGTCGGATTTGAACGAATATTTGTGTGTTCATTTTATGTGTTCCATGCACTTAAAGCATTTCAATCAAGCTACTGTTAAATTTATTTGCAATTAAGCGGTAATTTTCGTATTGTTATGTTTCGTAAGCGTGGTGTAATTATATTGTACCATGCAACAACGAACATGTCTTATTTGCACAATAAACCGAGTGTTTCAATTCATTAACGTGATACGTCGGTCCTCAATACCGTTCTGTTAATTATTACTCGTACTATACACATCACACTAATATCATTCGCGTACCTGCATCAACTTGGTGTTCAAACAACATCACATATTGTAATCAAATGACAAATGTTCAGTAGAATCGTTCGTTTAGATAATTCGAGCAGATGTTCGACACCCTCCTTGACAAACCAACAGCAAAATAACGCGTTTCCAGATTTCAGGCACTGCTCTACCACCGCAGCAGCTTCTGAAACAGAGTTTCAGCGAGGATCCTCGAGTAGAACACCGACAGAGAAGACGACACAGAGGGCAAGAGCGAGAAAACAGCCACGGGGAGAGAGGGGGCCACGGAGAAAGGGAGGTCGAGGGTTAGACAGTTCTTGCACTGTCAATAACACTCCCCTGGGGCGTGATAGATTGGCCCACCCTTACTATCCAGTCACCATTTATCTACTTTTTGTTCCACACTTTCGTTTCGTGGCCACCGTAGCGATCGGTCGGGAGTGTTTACCTTCGTGGGAAAGAGAGAACCAGCCTCGTGCAGAGCCTCTCGCCCCCTCCCATTCTTCTTATTTCCTTGACGTCCACGAAATCTCTGAGCTGATCCCCCTTAGTCCACCAAAAAGGATCAATGAGTCTCCATTTACACGGAGCCATAGGCACGTAACCTGATTACACCACAAAAACAGACGAGGCTTCTTGCCCGTACCTGGCCTGACTCCTGCTGTCACTGATTAAAGATACAATCATCCACCATGTAATTTCATCACGATGATCCCGAAACCCAGCACAATGCTGCCATCGAGCTGTTTGTTCGAGGGGCCCATAAAATGATGGAAATAGTTGGCGAATACTTCATATTCCGTCCAACGCCATCGATGCCTTCGAATCGGGGAAAGGTCGCCGATTGAAAAAGTTTCCAAGATCTCCTTCAAAGGCGGAGCTTTTCGGGGTTGCGGGGGGGGGGGGGGTGGGGGGTGGACGAGGGCAAGAGATAGATATCTCGGAAACATCGAAGGCCATCGGCTTCGAAAGAAAAAGAGTAGCAGCCTCGGTTCCGGCGCAACTTCGCGAAAGCTTCCCCGATGGGTCTCGCTTCGAAAGGAAATCGAAGCATATCGAGACCCTATCGACCTGACCTCCGCAATTATATTTAATTAAGAATGACTGGTTCGGGTCAGTCCGAGCATCGACTTCTCTCTCCGCCCTCCCCTACACCCTCTCTTTATTTCTCCCTGCCTTCCTTTCCTTCCTTCCTTCTTCGCCTCTTTCCCTTTATCCCGTTCACCGTGCTCTAGGGACTTTCCGTATTCGAACTTCTCTGCCGCGCTCTTGTATTTCGCATCGGATTAATAAAACTTAACGAGCCGACCCACCGTGGTATTGCTAGCCAATTACGTTATTTTCTCCGAGCCCGGCCACTTCTCCAACCCCCGTACGTACCTGTGCACGCCCTAACACACGCTCTCTTTACACTCGTTTTTCTTGTTTACCTACCTGTCGAGGAAAATTACAGCGGACCCCTGCGAGGATTTGCACACGTTCGAATAAATTCTGACTATAGGCGGGATTTCATACGCTTGTATCTTACAGGAAATTGCACGTTACTTGATTGCTTCGCAATCACGTCTATGCCGAAGTGGGATATTAGGCATTCGAAACAAGGTGCCTGATTATTCTCACCGCAATTTATGCGTGCATGTATAAATTGTATAGTACCGTATTCTGCCAGTTTCTAAACTGACTCGTGCTACTTCAGATCCCCGAGGATCCAGCATCCAGCTCATTTCCAATCTGATAAAGAGCCGCATCATGGGAACGCGTAATCGTAGTAAAAGCATGCAACGAGATCCGATCATTCGCCACGATTAAAACAGCCGTTTATACGTAAGATTGAACGGAAGGGTGGAGCTGGGTTTTTTAAAATTCCAGCAGCGTTGCCTCCGACCTCGCCGAAGTTAGGAACTCGAAGACCACGCTGCAACAGCCAGCGATAATCTCGGAGATAATGGAAAGCCTGAGACCGTATTGTGTACGTCTTAGCCAGTTCGCGATAGAGAACAATGGGGTAGCCACGGTTAATGACCAATCTCTAGGAACCAGGAGAAATTTCGATAGTCAGTTAGAGGGGTAGCTCGGAGAAGTCGAGGGGCATTTCAATCGACTCGTGAAAGATTCGCAATACCAGGCCCCCTTCGATGCTCGGAGGTACTTTTCCGAATGCTTTGGCACCGTTTCCCTTCAACCTATCCTCCATGAAATAGTGAAAAATTCTAACAGAATGGATACATTGCTTCAGCTTCGCTTGGAATTTTTACAGGCGCATTAAGAGGTTATACCTAGGCGGCCGAAAAGAGGAGAATATTTGTGAATTTTTTTTGAAGAAGCGGAAGCGTATATTTTTACAAAACTTTTTGCGCTTAAAAGAGCAATATTTAAAGAACATTTGGTAATTTTTTCGTGGAAAAATATTTAAGTTTATAATAAAGTAACAACCGACATCCGAGACGCATTTTTAAAAATTTGGTTTTGCGGTGAGCACTGCTATTCGTAACCAGATTATCTAAAATCAAAAAACAAAAAAGATTACTTTAGTATATTAATGTATCCTCAGGTTGAGGGAGAGAATTTTCCGAAATATTAACTTAAAACAAAATAGCGGCTAATTAATTCTGAAATCCTGATTGTTTTGTGCAAAAGTCACGCGAAAAAAACAGGATTTCAATTTTAAATAGCCGTCATTTTGTTTTAAATTAATATTTCGGAAAATTCTCTTCGCCAACCTGAGGATACATTAATATACTAAAGAAATCTTTTTTGTTTTTTGATTTTAGATAATATGGTTCCGAATGGCAGTGCTCACCGCAAAACCAAATTTTTAAAAATGCGTCTTGGATGTCGGTTGTTACTTTATTATAAACTATATATTTTTCTACGAAAAAATTACCAAATGTTCTTTAAATGTTGCTCTTTTAAGCGCAAGAAGTTTTGTAAAAATATACGCTTCCACTTCTTCAAAAAAAAATCACAAATACTCGCCCCTTTTCCGCCGCCTGACTAGGTACAACCTCTGAAACGGTGGTTTATCATTATCCGAGTTTTATCATTTTGTCAATTTTCGTCGGTTTGACGTGTACGCATATTTTCATCAAGCCAGACTGACAAGATACAAGAATGCAAATTACGTTTGACTTTACAAACTGCAGCTTCGTAAAATCCGAGTGCTGCGCACAGTCATGTGTTTATTTAGATCAGTTATCTCAAGTGGAACGCAAAAGGGATTGTTGATCAAAGAATTAGAGAGGGCGCGGAGCAATCTTACAAACAGTTAGTCCCTTTGCAGGGACTATTCCTTTTGTATTCGGTTGCTTGCATCCGCCTTGAACGCGGAGAATGTAATTCAGAGCACCTGCTGCGATAAATGCAGCATCCATGTTTACGAAACACGCCTGCACTCAATTACCCTGCATAAGGGAACTATTTATGACGAGGAATTATTCAAGCAAGATGAACAGATGCTGCGAACGAATTATCAGAGACACAGTTCTGAGAGAAAACCTGGCAGTTGAATGAAAGAAGAAGATGGAAGAAGATTGGGAATCGAAAGTATTCAGAAATTCAATTCACTGATCCGAGGTGAATACAGAGCTGAGCAGAGCATACGTAGAAACGCGGTATCTCGCGGCTGAGAGAAGGGCTCGCAGGGTTTCTTGGCCGAAAGAGATAGCCCTCGTGTAATTAAGCGTTTAATCTAGAAAGTTCTTGGTTCGAGGCGGGACCGTCGGGGAGAGGGGGGCAGGCCCAGGCATTTAGACCAATTACGGCGAGGTTATCGTCGCGGGGCTTCGGCAGAAGGATCCATGAGTCAGGAACTCTCCGCGTGCTTCGTGTCGAACGGATCTTCCGGATAGGAATGGTCCATTGTGCGGAAACTTCTGAAATGAAACTGGACAGTGGTTGAGCCCCGGGGTAGGGATTTAATTGAAGTACCAGACGTCGACCTAATTTTCTACCGGGTGCCCCACCAAATCCGCGCTGCACTCAAGGAGCGGTTAGCGTTTATAGACCATACCATTTACCCTTAATGCCGCGCGGCAGGCTCTCAAGAAACTCATGAAAACGCGATTTACAGTGCCAACTTCGAATCGACTCGCGGACTAAGTAGCAGAGTGCTGCGTTTCCTTTCGACTTCCTTCGCAATGCTTTTCTGTCCGTTGCCTCCTAAACCGCTGTACAACCACTTCGCCGATTAATCGTCGTTGTTGACTCTTGCAAACCTGCAACCCTTAGTTACATGAAACGAGACGTGGGGCAGAGAAGAAAGTTTAGACGCTGCGATACAGAGGGGGTCTGTCTGTCTCTCGTACCTGTTACGTTTAAGGCCGATCGAGAGGATGAAACGAAAGCGATCCTGCGAGGATACCCAAAATCGTCGTCTTATTGCTTGATCAGAATCACTGGGCGGCCACGCGCGTCTACGCCGCCCTGGATCGCGTGTTGTAACGTCGATTTCGAAGGGATGGAAGCGGGTCTCGGTGCCAGCCGGTGTTCCTAGAACGGTTCGGAGTTCCTCCCGGGCCATTGGGTATTCATGAAGCCCCCCGGTCGAAATTGAGAGACACAACGAAGCGTTACAGGGATAGGCGACCTATCGATTGTCTGGCAGTTACTTCGGCGAATGCGCCCGTTTACTCGTTCCCCCGTTTCACTGCCATCGTACCAACGGCGGAAAGAAAAATTTCGCCTTTCCTGTGTGGGTGCGATGCCGCGATTTTTTTGCAACGTGGGTGCGTAACTTGCAGCGTACCTTGGGCGCGAGCTACGTGTTGTAATTAAGTACAATAAAGGGTATGGAGTTGATGACTTTCTGATTGTCTTCTAACACTACTATGGAAGCAAGACTTGCTGGGGTGTATGTATGATTGAATTGTTCGGAAAGAAGGTATCATGTATGTTCTGAAATCGCTAAGAGTATGTGTATATTTGTATGATTGTGGGGGCGAGTGGTTAAGGGGGTATACCCGTTTGAACCCTGTGAAAATGTGTACATCTTGTGGATTTTTTTACAAGACAGCGGCTGGATGAAGATTTCCCGTTTTCTTACTATCTTTAAATAGTATTATGAACTACTTAACAAAAAAGTTTCAGTTAATAAACTATTGTTTTTCGGAAGTTATGCATACATATCCGAAAGTCTCTCGATTTTAGACGGCTAAACGGTGGGCCTAAAAACTCGCGCTACGTTTAAACAATTCACTTCCAATTTTGCATGCAGGATCGTAATAAGATTCCACATCGTCCAACGAAGGCTTTTTTTATTCCGATTCCCCGTTTATTATTTATAAAGAATAAAGGTGGTCTTTTCTCTTAGAAAAAAGTAACTTTACCTTTGATCTGTCACCATTTCTTTATTTTTCAAAATTTTCGAAATTAGCCCCGTTGGACGATAGCTACTGACATATTTTATAAGAAGATTTTTATTGTTTTTGATTTCAGACACGAAATACAGCTGTTTTCAGGCCCACCGTTTAGCCGTCTAAAACCGAGAGACTTTCGTATATGTATGCATAACTTCCGAAAAACAATAGTTTTTTAACTGAAACTTTTTTTATGAGTAGTTCATAATACTATGTAAAGATAGTAAAAAAACGGGAAATCTTCATGAAGCCGTTGACATGTAAAAAAATCCACAAAATGTACACATTTTCCGAGGGTTCAAACGAGTATACCCTCCTTAAGTAATTCAATGCATGACCAAATGTATCGTTTTGTGCTTAGAGAATATCAAGAGCGTTCGTACTGAGTTTTAAACGATCTTCTGGAATATTAGCATACCATGTGGGGACATATCGATGGCTTAGTGCACAAATATTGTATGTATATACGCTTTTTGAGAAATTTGAGTTTTTACATGCAACAAATAACTCTTCACTGTTTCTTTATGCTGTGTAAAAATCAGCAAAACGCTAAAAGTTGACATACAATATTTGTGCACCCAGCTATCGATATGACTGCACTGCATGATATCGCAAAATCCATTCCCTGTGGTGGCGTGCAGGTTTCAAGTGACAGAAAAAACTGGGGTTGATTATTGATTAAATTATAACATTGAATGCAATCAGGAGATCTCGTTCAACATCCAGCTGGTTCTTATGAAATTCTCGAGCCACCGAAGTTGCAATTTTCATATTTTATTAGGTTCCATGTCGCACGCGAGTGCACGGGGGAAAGGTCAAACGAAGGGCTTAACCGATAATGACGGGGCTGGGATCACGCGCTAGCCTCGTTTGTAATTCGTTCGCCGATTTCAACGTTCATCAGCAAACTATACTATTCCGTGCCGTGTACAACCATATTTGGGTACACCAGGTATACACGTGTTTAGGAAACAGCTGATCTTTGCCGATTAACATTGATTCGCGAAAATTACACTGGTGTAGATGGAAATTTTGCAAGTGAGTACAGAGAATCAATTATTCTACGAAAGCGTGGTAGAAAAATGTTCCGTCAGAGTCGACAACGGTAACCGTTTTCATCGGCGTTTTAATGGAATATTTCAATGTCTCGGATTTGCGATCTTGAAGAAGCAATGCTAGCGATGTTCATGCTCCGCGGAGTGAACGACTAAGTGATTGCTGGCAGCAGGAGCTTTCCCACAGCAGAGCGTTCTTATTCTGCAATCCGGATGTGACATTTATTATCAATTTACGACGTCGCGGGTTGTTAACCACGATCCGTATCACGGTATATACCTTTCGATATACGTATATACACGGGGCGTAAAGGTTAAATAGTGAGCTTCTGTTTCACCATCTGTGTGTGTCAGTTTTATCCACAGTCTGTTCAACAAGACACGTCAATTCGTTGTTAGAAGAAATATTTTTTCGAATGACAAGAAGGGAATATAATGATACTTATTTGAATATTAATTTTGTCTGTATGGAATGGGTGTAACTTGTATGTTCTCTGAAGTTTCATTGGTGTCTGAGCAAATTGTTTAAAGCGACTATGCGAAGGATAAAAGTAATTGGAAAATGTGATGCATGCTATATTTTTGTTACTGTAAGATTTAGTAATAGGGTAGAACGAAATATAGGATCACAATTTATTATTATTATTTTTATTGATGTTATGAATTTCATTTTATCATACGATAGCACTTCGTTTTAAAAGATAACTTACTATTATCCAACAATTGAAGAAAGCAGCTACGACAAAGCAGTGACGATACATTATATAGGCAAATGAAAACGCAAATGTTTAACCCTTATCCGCCCCTCCTGTCAATTTAACATAGTTTTCCCGTAATAAGTTATACTGTTATAAAATCATAATTTGCGATTCTTGTAAACAAGCAATATGTCCTGCACATAGTTTTATTTTATGCGAAAGTTGTGAAACATCTAAGATGCAAATGTTAACTCATCAATTTGCATAAAAAAATATCGAAAAATAACTGTTTACCTTGTCATTTCATCGATCTTTAACCACTGTGTCAATTTGACACCGGGGGACAGATTCAGTTCGCGAAATGAAGAACGGATGAGCGTTAAACTCTTTAAACTAACAATAAGCGTTCTGTTGTAGTTATGTTAGAGGTCTGAACAGTGAACGTGGTAAGACTATAAAAAAAATAGCATATACAGAACCTTAAAAACATGTTTAAAAAGCAAAAAGTTAATAGTTAATACTTCAAGGTTCTCGCGGCACTTTAGCTTTTGCAAGCTTGATCTGAATCACTAAAGGCACGTCCTTTTCACTTTAGAAAACAATCACACAATCTTGATTTTTGCGTTCCACCCTATTTAATAACCCGTGATTTAGAAAAAAAGGGGTCGTTCATTTCAAAGCGTGCGCGAGGAGAAGCAGCCATGTCTGACCAGGCAGCGTCCTCTACTACTTAATTCCGCCGCGTCCTCGAGGTCCCCTAGTCACTGTGCGATTACATTTATCTCCAAGCCGCAGTACTTCTAACAACTTTCGCGAGATCAATTTAAGAAACGACTACTCGTATTTCCCGGGCGAAAAAAGAGCTTTGTATCGCACTTAGGTCGTGCTATGTAAGTTTTTGCCTTACCAGTGAGCCAGTTGCAGGAAACAATTGTAATCCTTGATAGAAATTCCTTTACATACCTGAAACAAATAAAATATTCTGTATTATTAATCTGAACTCTCACTACCACAGATGCCTTAGCGTAAACTTATGAAAATATGTGATACAATAATCTTCCAAAGTTTCTATTCACCTTTTTCAAACAATTTAGGATTAACCTTGTATTATACCCCCATTTGCATCGATCCATCTTACAAAGAAGCGAAACTTTACTTCCACACTATGAATTCGAAAGGAACTTGTCAGGAAGTTTCTATGAAAGTATTATTCTGGGCCCTGGTAGACTGTTATACCTCACACTCTATTAGCTAAATTATCTTTAACCAAGTGGCCGACGACTGGGCGTACCAGCGGCATTTTAACGAATCGCTTGATTAACGCTACAGTCGTACCGGCACGGTGCTATGTAAATGAGGACATTATTGCGATTAATAATTTTTCGAAATTAATTATCGCCCACGTTCGGCCAGCGTCGCCGTGCGCGCGATTCTGTGCGTAACTGGCGGCAGTGATTGATGGGGCTTCATTATGAATCGCGCTGTGAAATTAATCGCTTCCCCCTTCCCCACAGCACCACCATCTCCTGCCCTCTCTGTCTCTCCTCTGCTGTTCGTCATATCTCACCCCTTCCTTGACCACACAACGGGTTACGAATGGACCGACGATGAATACGTGATTTCTAGGCTCTAGCTCGGGCCAACGATCGGTGTCGTTGACACGCACCTAGCTTCCGGTACTGACGCCAGTTTTTCTCCCCTAATTAAATGTTCATTATCCCCGGCCAAATCATGATAGATATTCCCGCACCATTTTTTGCCTAATCCACGGGGTGCGTTTGAACATTGTACAGTAGCTGTGGTGATGCCCAATTTTGTCCGACGTCATTGTGACTTCTGTTGATGAATCGATGTGTTTGTACGTCTGCATAAATCAAGCTAGTGCACCGAATGGAAAAGACAGTGGAAATGAAGAGACTTTGCGAAGGAATATCCCACAAGGCACAGAACAAGTCCACAGTGGTGAGCTCGTGCTGATGTACCCGTAGTGGGGGGAGGACAATCCTCGAAGGTATTCGACTGCAAAAGGTTGCCGCTTCGAACAACTCCAGGACAATTTGTCAAACATGGTAAGTTTGTAACGCGGCAATTTTGTATTCAAGGACAGAAACCCAAGTCACGTCAGAACCGAGGTCTCTGACTCCAATCTTGGAATTGCAGCGTACACGTATCGAGTCCATTCGGATACCTTTGAAACTTGAACGGATTCAATCGTGATACATCGAGTCTGCAGTCCCGAAGAAATCTCGCCATTATTGAGAATTAGGTGAGGCCGATTCTAATGAAAGAGTTCCTTCGTTTCTCCCGTCGCAACTTTCGGAACTCTCGCTCCCTTCTACGAATGAAACCCTTTGCATGCAGTCGCACGAACTACTTTATTTGGCTGCACTCGTATACCGCTCAGGTATGAGCTTATCAAAGGCACACGCGCGCTTATCGTTGGACATTTGTATGCATATCCAAAACTGGTCAATCGATAAATCGACCGTAGGGACCAGGAGGGTCGGGCTTTCATTTCCCTCGCCTTGTTTCAGCACTTAGTTTGGCATTCATGACTTTATCCGCGGAGTTTCGCCGTAAAACGGCGTTGATACTTTTCCATTCTTCCGACCATCATGCTTGCAAATGCGTCGCTAAATCCTTAATATGTTACGATAGCCACCGACAACGTAACGTTGCGCAACTGGCTGGCCGGGACAGTTTCATCCTACAGTCATATTCACCTGCAACATAACTCTAACGCCTCTGAGTTATTGCGTTCTCGTACCATCCTGCTAAAAGATTAAGTAGAGTTTATGACTCTACTATCAAGCTGCGCATCTGCATAATTTCCTATACAAAATATACTATCCCACCCTTGCAGAACTGGGTAAATGAATTTCCACCGCAAAGAACATCGCAGCGAAGCGCCGCTCTAAAATTTATCCGGCAGTCAAAGCACACCCCAACGAAACATCCCCGCGAAAAAAAAAAAAATGGAACAAAAATTTAAAACGGACAAGCGTCACCACCTACGCGCAACGGTCTGGCTAACTTTTTATCAACCTTTTTATAGGTAGTACGTTGGTGCTGCTAACGATAAACCTATCCGTGGTGGCGGGTTTCGTTTTTGGGACGATGGCGGCTCGATCGCGATACATCCACGGTATTCCAGCCGGACATTTGCAGGACATCGAAGCCCCTGGAGGGTGGCTGTCCATCGTGTCACGGCATGGGGCGAGTAGGCGGCAGCGAATTTCGAAGAGGAGGAGGCCAGCGACCGGTGGGAGGGGGGGCGGGAGGGAGGGCGGAAAAAGTGGTGGACAGAAGGGCGGTGGCGGACATCGAGGGGTTGCGGGACTTTGGGGGACGCGAGAGCATTTAAGCGTAAATGGTTTTTGTAACTGGGAGAGCGTAAAATTGCCTAACCACCCCGTGCACCTCCTGCCGCTTTTGGACGAACTCATCCGCTGCATCCCTGACACCCCCGACGACCCCCTTCAGCTGTCCACCCACACGGGGTAACCCACACTGTCCCCTCCTATAACCGACTCCCCTATCGCCGATTTCTACCGAACTATTTTGCCGCTGTGGTCGCGGGGTGGACAGATTGGCTGGTATTTTGTCGCTCGTAAAAGCGGCAACCCACCCACCAACCCCTCCCCACCTGGCGATAAATGAATTTCGAAAAAGAGCAACGCGACCGCGTGACTCGCTGCCACGGTGAACGTCGTTGTATGAGCGCGAGGATTGACGTTTACTTATCCCGCGGGGAGTCGATAATGCGTCAAAGGGACTCGAAAATCGATAGACATCGGTGGAACATTCAACTTGGACATTCCACATGGCTCGGCGACTAGGTAAATTGGTCGATGGCACGACGAGACTGAAATTACAGGTAAAACCGGGGCACGATGTATCAATGTTCGGATTAATCGATTCCCCCCCCCCCCCCCCCGCAATCAACGTTTGCCCATCGTCCCTTTCAAATTCACCGCCGTGACACATTATTCACTGTCATCCCGTCGATCACGGCTCCGCGAGGAGAGCCGGGGGACCCTCCTCGAACGCCTCCGACGCAACCGCCCCTCGAAGATCCGCGCGCCCGGAAACAATTTCCCAGAGCGTAAGCCCAATAAAAATTCAAGCCCCGGGCGTCGCTAAATCGGCGTATTAGGTAAGTTCCGATCCAGATCGCTGTACGGTGGCTGTGCAGGATTACGAAAGACACCGTTTCGCGAGCCAATAGGGGACACGACCGAGCATTACGGATTGCACTGCGTCCTCGCTCCCTGTTCCTCCGCGGCCGTCTTCCCTGCGCCGTGTCTCCCTTTCTCTCGCTGGATAATCCGACCGATTACGTTATGCTTAAATATTTATCGGGCTGCATTAGGGAAACATGAGCCCTCTCTATGCATGGGAGCGCAGCACGTGGGATCGCCATCCCTTTCGCGCGCCACCCGACATCGCCAGTACACCGATGGGCTTCCCCTCCCCTCTCACCCTCTGCTTGCAGCCCCTCTTCTGACCCACCCACCCACACCCCCGACCACGGTCACCGCCGCTGGTATCGTCACACCGACTATCCACCATCGTCGGCCGACTGGCACACGGACACGCGTACACGGGGCCACCGTCTACCGCGAACCGGAAACTAAATTCTCGGCAACGAGCCCGCCGAGCATGCTCCCAATTACGCGGTGCTCGCGGTACGAAATTGAACGACCGCGGCGTTTTTCGACTCCTGCGGTGACGCCGCCTCCGCTGCATACAGCCTCCCGGGGAGAAACCGGCGTGTCCGGGAGTGTTGAAGGAAAAACTTTATGCTGCGCAGTATACTCTACTAAGGGCGCCCTGAATGGGGCACCACCGGGGTATGACGGATGGCTCAGTCACTGGAGATCGCGATGGTCGCGATCGTGTTTTGTTAGTTCTAGTTCTTTCCGCAGAATCAAGACGGTTGTGCTGCGTTGCGATCCGACACGGGCGTTCTTTTCGTATTGTAGGGCCGCGAAGTCCAATACTAACGCGGGCGCAAGCGTCAAAGTCAAAGCAGACCGAAAATGCGTAGCGTGACATTATTTTGCCAGCGACCGAAATGACGTCGATTAACAATCGACGCGAAAATTCCCGAAATCAGCGATTCTGGACCTTATTCTGCGATCGTTAAACGTTTGTAGCTCGGAGCAATGTTAACCGATTTTGATGAAATTTTAGGCACGTATACAAATTACTGAAATCTACAAACGGGTTTGTTTTTTGAATTTTCATTACAAGCTCACAAAAAAAGTTTAAAAATCGACCTTTACTATTCTTTTCGCTATTCCAACCGAATACATTTCTTTTTCAAAACGACGAAACGCGACAGTTAGCAAACTAATCCTTCTAGCTTCTCAAAAAAGCTCAAGTTGTTTGGACCAATTCTAAAAAAGTTATGCGATTTTAAAAAGTGTCCGAATATTAATGCGAGTCACTGTATATATACACCTTGCTATTAAACCAGTGATTATTATTCCTCCTACAGTATTATATGTGATTTTTTCTATAACCAGTCTTCTTTATATTAATAACCCATCAACAGGAAGGAGAGGGCTGGGAAACGGAGAGAGGCGACACTGGTCGGGGCAGTTATTTGGCGCTGGGATCATCTATTTTTTAGGGGATGAAGTTTCGATGAGGCTGTTCAGGGTCTTTATGGACGATGACTTATTTTCACGAGGTTATCAGTGGGTATCATGAGCGACGGCGAAAGCGGATACTGCTGGAGTCCTGGAAGTATTTTGGTTAACATGGCTATGCATTCGTAAGTCGAGTGCACCTGTCGAGCGAGACGCAAGCATCCATTCACGGGTCATTCTAGTAGGTCCCGAGACCTACGCCCCACGTTCCTTTCTGGCATAAACATTATCCGCTAGGCCAACTCTGGTGGTGGTCACGATCGCTAGTCCCTGTTCTAAGGAATACGCTTCCCAGGAACAATCACCCATGAGACAAGCCTCAGCTCCTAGGGTTGGAAGCAACGGAACAGGAGTGAATGCGTGCACGCGAAGGTCGTACACCAGACAGGCATCATCGCCCTGCTTTGAACGGGATCGCGATACGTCCGCGACCCCCTGCGAACGTCAGTATGACTAGGAGCCAGATAGATTGCGTTTCCAATGAAAGAAAGGCGAATAGAGACAGAGGGCTAAGGTCAGCGTACCGAGGAGTACCGGGAGAACCTCGATATAGGGGCAGAAAGGGGTAGAGAGCGAGAGAGGGAGAGAGCGAGAGAGAGAGAGAGGGCGAGAGGCTCCTGACTTATCGCCCCTCGTAAAGGAACACGGGAGAACGGTGCGGCACAAATTCGGGACACAAAGCGGCGCCATTTCTCGAGGGCCTTTCTTGCTGTCGCTGCTGCAGCGATGCCTCCTCGCCGCACGGGGGTTGGAGGACGGACGGGGGTGCTTCACAGAGGGTTCTCGTAGGCGCGACAGGGGCTGCCGTGAGGGGCGAGAGAGGGAGGGATGGCTGTGCAACGATGTACCTTACGCTACAGAGAGCGATCGGGGGTGCCGCGGAAGGAGAACGGAGACAGCCAGCCAAGGTAAAAGGTAAAGGGGAGGAAGACAGACTGAAAGGAAGGGGCGAGAGGGTAGCGGAGTAAGAGAGACACAGAGAGATAAAGAGGGATGTGCTTTGACCGTAGGTATTCATGAACGTAGCCCGCCTGGTGGATTAGCATGTGAAAGAACGCTTTTGCTCGTCGCTTTCCACCCTGTGCCGCCCTCCCTTTTCCCCTCGCAGCCCCCCTCGCCTATCGCCTCATATTTTTCAACGGGGACCGAGGTCGTAGAGGCCCCGTATATATTCGGGTAACATTCGGGGCTGGTGCGCCCATCGAGCACGCCTCCTCCTCCGCCGTAGAACAGAACGGAAGATTGAAAGAACGTAATATGGGACGCTGCGAAATTCCTGGCTTCGATTATCCGGCTATATCTCATGGATATTGATCAGATCGTTGCGATTCTTTCCGCTCGGAACTCGGACGCTCTCTGCGGCGGACGTACAGCCGCTCGGGGTTGCAATGGATCGAACCGGAACACCCGGATCATTCAATCCGTTTATGCTTTATCGAAGCCGTACGTGACACGCGGCTCGAGAATTATTGCTCGGAGTTACTGGTGTAACTGGAGGACTGAACTTTCACTGTCGCCATTGAGGACTTTCCGCGCCACTGTGCACGCGCAAACGGGGACTTTACATTCTACGTGTACGAATAGAGACGGAACCACAGCTAATCGCACCCTCTCCGCTCAACGTTCAAAGTAGGTATCATTTTCAAACGTACGGCACCTGGCACTTCTCCAAACTTCCGCCATCTCGATTCCGAAATTTTCGAACCTCCCGCCCTTCGCTGCCCGCGCTGGCTCGTCACGGGGATATTGTATCACGTGTACAGCGGTGACAGTGGACTTAGAATCCGTCAGCGTTCGATTGATGAAAAAAGATAAAGCCAGTGCCGGCGTTCCGTCGGCGAAAGGCGGTCGGAATGCAGATGAAGCGAGAGAAGTCGCCCTCGTACGGCTTCCCGCCACGGCGTATCGCGCGAGTCGCAGCCGTGGGTGTTCTCGCAGGCGGATCCTCGACATCGACACCTACACGCGTCATCGGAGTTTTAATCAAATTACTCGGCTCCAAAGGGGCGCGCGTGCCGCTAAGCTTTTGCTTCGACCTAATCGAATGAGTGGGTGAGGTCTCTCCCCCCCCCCCCCAAGTTCCTCGCAGCGTCAGGCTGACGCGTAACTGCTGGCAGCAATACGTCTGCGTCTTCCGCGACTTCCCGACCGCGCGGATGTTCCAGGCGCGCAGATGAAGCAGGAGAGGCGTATAGCCACGGGGGAGAGGTAGTGTCCTTTGAGGATATTCATGAGAGGATTACCATGTGAAACGCCAAGCCGGAGCTTCTTCTCTTTTCGCCAGCCACCCCTCCCAACCTCGCGCCTCTTTCGCGTCACGAATCGTTCTTCCTAGTCTCAGAGAGCTCCGGGAATTTAACTTGTTCAGTTACCGGGACAATTTACAGCCCCAGAGTCCAGCCCACTCCTGGTTGCCTTTTCAACGGCCAGTCGAAGGCTCTCGACGATCGATTCGAGTATTTATCCCGAGCAGAGACTAGGATGACGTATCCGGCTTGAGTCCAGGCAAGGAGGCACGGCTAAAGGACGAGGGTGAATGCGAGTCCAGCGTCTAACAGGGGCCAGAAATCGTTTCACGGCGAGAGGGATGTACAGGGTGTATCTGATATCTGCTCAGAGGAGTCCATTTCTACGATACTGGCGATGCACGAAACCCTAATTTGGCAGATCTTCATCCGTATGTAATCTACGATCTAACATCATCTCGCTCCCATTAGCGGCGCAGGGAAATCAAGGCACCACCTGTCACCCCGTTATTATCCAGCCACGCGTGAAACGCACTCAACTTACTTTCCCCGCGCGAGACCATAAATAAACGTTTATTCGTTCCCCCCCGCGCTGTTCTCTTCTCTATGCTAATACCCGCGCGCTCATTCCTGCACGCAAAATTGCCGCAGTAGCCCATTTTAATCTCGCAATGTCAGCCGTAATTCCGCGACGCTATAAAACCACCCACGATATCCCTCCGACCTAATATCGTCCGGGAGGTGTTTATGCCCGGGCGTTAATTTACCGCTCGAATATGATTACACCTATTGTCCTCGCCAGACAATCCCGCCTCTTAGAGCGTGGGACGTGGCGGGACGCCTGTATCACCTTCCTTTTTCGTCAATCACGTCCCCCAAGACGACGGGGACGTGGTGGACGACGGAGGGGAGCGACGACCGTTCAGTCGATTCGACTATGATGAACGACGAGTTCTCGCTCCACCCTTATCAATATGCATTAGAGGAGCCTGGCCGACTTACCTACTCCCTGTCGACCGCTTTTCGAGCCACTCATCGAGCCACTGTTTTACGGTCTTCCCCCCTTTTTCAGACGAGATTCCCGGCTGCAAGGGACTCCCTTCGACTAATGAACGTACCACGCAGCGATATTTCAGCCGGAGGGAGCGTCGTTAAAAGACACTGGACCGAGCTGAATTTGTTCTACGAATAGAGCTGTCTTCGTTGTTTTTCGGAATACCAAGTACCTTTGAATGGAACCGTGGGTGCGCGGGTCGGCGGAGATGAGAGACTTGGAATGTTTAAGTTGTAGGATGCTCTGAGATTGCGGTTCTGGTTAGCTGGAATTGAAGTATAATTTTCTTGTTGTTCCTTCGTGTATGTGTTATTAAGGTCTCGCGTTTCTCACTTGACAAAATATCCTCCGCTCTCCGTGTCCCTAATCCCTCGATCCCTCCACTATGGGATCTTGAATAGGTATGCTTAAACGGCGTACCCTTTACGATTCTTCGGTAAATTGCCCCGATGTAACAAATTGCCACTGGTAAAGGGATTTAGACGTCGAAATTGTGGCTTATTATCCTTAATGGTCTTTAGAATCCTACCTACCGGCTCGCCGTGCGGTGGTTGTAATGCGCCAAATGGAAACCAGCATACGCACGTATTTGTGGGTATGCATAGGGTGTAATAGAGTGTACAAATACCGGCTGGTGGCTCGCGGGAGCGTTCGCGTTCGCGGAATGAAAACTGGATACCGTGTAAACGTCGAAAAATGAATCTCCCGGGGCTGTTACGCGGCGGAGTGTCGATGGTCATGGTTTTTCAAAAAACACTTGGGAACAAAAATTGGAGTAGGTTACTCTCGCGCGACGGTGCTTTCAATGTTTCAGTTGATTTGGGAGTACGTAATAGCCAATGTTACGGGAACAAAGAATATCGTGATATGTAAATATTCAATCAAGCTTGAAATAATCTTTCGGAATAACGCTCCATTCCAATTCCACGGGACGAGACAAATTTTGACTGGTGAAATACCGTGGAATCAATTATCCTTCCTGAATGGAACTCTTTTTCTCCGCAGAAGAATCGTTGAAATGGAAGAAAAAAGCAGTTGATCGTAGGGGATTGCGTCTTGGAACGAGCACCATTGGAATTGAAGCGGAGTTTTGCGGACGTTCTGGCCCCTTATTAATATGCATTAGACAACTCGGCTCGATTTACCCTCTCATTGTCCGCACGCCTGACTGTCCGATCGGCCTCTTTGAGAGTTCGATTTAGCTCTTATCACTCTGCCCGTGCCCAGTTTCCCCCATCGTTCGTCCCGCGCGCCCCTCCCACGCCCGCCAGCCTGTATTATTTTTCAGTGAAAGAACTCCAAAAGCTCCTCGACGCGGAAATTTGCGAGGTAAAGGACTCGGGCCATTTTATTGAACGTTATAAAGTCAAATGCGAGAAAGCTGGCCTCGACTAATTTCACCGACCTCTTTGGCCGTCTTTTAGAACTTTCCCTACCACGGTGGTGATTTTTCGCGAAAGCAATTTCAGTCGAGGGACAGCGCCGAAGGATTCAACAATTCCATTTTATCATGTAACAAATTGATAAGCCTTTTCACAAATTCTGGAGGACACTGCTCGTGGCGAATGCGCGAGCTATCATTATTGAGTAATTTCCATGAATTCACCAATGATACGTCGCTGCAATAACAGTTTAATTAATATTCTATGCGTCTGCGCAATTGCGGGTCCATTAGTTACGTCATTAATTGCAACGTTTAACTATTTAGAGTTTTTCATCAGATGGCAATCGATTCCTGATAAATTAAACGGCTAAACGTGCATGTAGAATTCAGAGGACACCACCACTTCTTCCGTGAGAATTGAACTGTCGTATGTTTGAACAACGAGCACAAAAAAATTTCGCATAGAAATCGAGTTGAAAGAAATTTTAAGTAGAATAAGGTGAATGTCCCAATTTCTGCTCATTTCGTATTTTTCTTATTATTATATGCGTTACGTTTTGCACTATAGTTGCAACAAAATAATTTTAAATTATTTAAATTTCATGAGCAGAAATACGGACATTTAGAGCATTATATATTTAATTACAAAATTACTAATAGTTAAACATCTTGAAATATCTTTCTTAAATAGCTTTTGAATTGGTTGATTTATTATCAAAGAATTAATCAATTACTCTGCAAATTTTGATCACGAACAAATTTTTTACACTTTCTTTATGACGAGTTACCTCTTAAATCAGCAGAAATTGTGACATTCACCTTAGTCGACGTATTGAATGGTAAACTTGAATCGAACTTAATGAAATCGACTGCTGTTGAGCGACCTGATCTACCAAATAATCATTTCAGTCCCACAAAGCTTTTCACCGTCACGGTTCTATATAAAAGTGGAAACGTATCGCGAAAGTTATATCAACGACCAATACCATTTCTCAACCGAACCCACGATGGAACACGAACACACTGTGCGGAAAATTCGGTGCCAGTGTACCCGTTGCACAGTGGCGAGCATAGTTGGACAGGAAAACGGGAACGATGATCGGAAATTCCTAGAGTGCGGGGTTAGAGATTATCTCGAGACCAGAGGGAAGCATCTTGCGCCGGAACTCTGGAAACTGAGAGGCGTGCATCGTACGTTCCGGGCCCAGGGTAACAGTTTCATTCCGAGCGGCGGGCTAACGATCGAATTCCTTTTGTTGGTGGCGCGGGCCGGGAGCACAGCGTAACCGCATTCCATCGCTTTATCCAGACGACAATTCAACCAAAAAGATCCCCGATCCTCGGGGCAGCAGTTTTCACTAACGAATTCCTTTTCCCGATCGCTTTCTCTCGCCCACTCCCCCCGCTATTGTCGTTCCTCGGGCCCAGGGCGCACTGGCGCAACCGTCTGCGCCTCTGCGACCCTCGCCCCTGGCTTCCACTCGACTCGCCCGTGCGTCTCTACTGGCCAGGTCCGGGGAAAAAAATCGAGCAGATTAAACCATCGGGAGCTGCTGCGACAGCTACTGACTGTCTTCGAGTCGCGCGGACACCCCATCGTTCCCTTTCCGTGTTTCCCCCCGCTCTCACTCGTCCCCTCGTCCTTCCGCCCGTCTAACCCTCCTCGTAGGTGGGTTAGGCCGAATCTCGGGAACATATCACTTTATCTGTCGAAAAGAAGGGAGGGCGAGAGTAAGAAACCGGGGAGGACACTGGGAACGATCTCGGGTTCGACGTAATCCGCAGACAGGCTGCGTGTCCCTGTCCGCAGATGAGGGGGATGGCGGGAGGAGCGCGGAGGCTCGGGGGAGTGTTAGATAGCGCGGGGCTTGACCTTCGTTCCAGCGACGTGAAAGTAGAAAGATCGCAGGGTGGAGGAGAGAATTAAGGAGAGATAAGGGTTCGAGCGCGAGGCGTTGGCGGAAGAAGATTTTTAAACGACTATGTCAGACACCGTCCGATCGGCTCCGGCCGCGTCTGGCGATCGACGTGGCGCAATATGCCCCGCGGGTTACCATGGAAGGCTGGATATAACCGTAGACGGTCGGACAAGACTGGCAATAAGTTTGCAATTGGAGAAGCAATTCACGGTTTTACGGTATTCATGGAATATTCGATGCAAGAGGGCATAATCCGGAATATGCTCCGTTTCCTCGTGGCTTCCCTCTCATATTCTAGCTACCGTTGCTGCTATTCCCTGCGTAATTGCTGAACCCATTTTAAACTCTTCGATACGCTCACTGAGCATTTCGAAATTAGTGTATCCGGTAATTGTTTGAGAAATGTC
This sequence comes from Andrena cerasifolii, assembly GCF_050908995.1. Taxonomy (NCBI): domain Eukaryota; kingdom Metazoa; phylum Arthropoda; class Insecta; order Hymenoptera; family Andrenidae; genus Andrena; species Andrena cerasifolii. The sequence continues at coordinate 3,634,597 of NC_135126.1, read as the reverse complement.
GTGTTAAATATCGTAAACGAAGGAAATTGGTTGGAATTGGTATTAATTAAGCTCCCGTGTTAATGGTTGCACATGCCCTTGTCAGATAAATGTAGCACCCGTTAACACTTTCAAATCGTTTAACCCGGGAGTAGGCGCATGTTGGTCTTTTCGACCGAAGATTTCATATGTTTTAAACATGATCCATGGCATTGGATTGTTTACTTTTTTCGTGGAGCTATTCCTCTTTGAAGGAGTTCTTGACTTATTTATGTTACGGAGCGACACTTACAAGGAGAGGCCGCGATATCAGAGTTTCCGAAATATTAATAAACAAAGATGTTTACAGACACTGGAAACATTTTTCTAAATGTAAATCAGGTGCAATTTCCACCTGATATTAGAACAAAAAATGTACCTGTGGCTATACATCTTTTATTAGATGTGCATGGTGTCGTGAATTTCATTGATTCATTAATATAAATGTCATATTTTAGAATGTAAAAAATAGTATTTTATCTTTTGAGGAATAAAACAATACAAAATACATTTATAGAAAACAAATGATTGCAGTGCGAATCGAACCGGTGAAAGTTCCAGGGCGAGACCTGCCCTTTACACGCGCCGCTATTCATCATTACAATAAACTTCGCTATCGCTTCTGTTCATCAACGCATAAACATCTTTTTTTTATTAATATTTCAGAAACTCTGGGGTAGTGGACCCAACATGTGAGACATATATTGGTCTACTACACCTACGCTACAACATATATGAGATTCATCAAAATCCCAGATGTCGCGGCCTCCCCTTGTTAGTGCACTCGTGTAGGTTTTAAATCATACATTGATACGCGTTGGTCTTTTCGACCATAGTCTCATTTCGTCTGTCGCATACGACGCATACTGTGTGGCAATCATGGCTGATACTAATTTCCGAGATTTCTTATTGAATGAAAACATTGAAGACGAGATCAGTGATTCCGCAGGAGATTCCGATTATGTTATGTAATCCGATCACGATACAGATTCGGAAATTGATTCTGCGGATATAGAGATATCAGATGTAGAGGAGGCATGTACTTTGAGCGAAGGAAACGTAAGTATTTATTCTTTATTCTCAAGATGCAGTTCCTACTCTGAGGAAAATATAAATATTTAATACGTTTATGAAACCATAAATTTATAAGTATATCTTTTGAAAAACAAATATAAATATAAAATATATCAGATAATTGCTATTATTGAAAATTAAAAATCAAGTGATAAATTCAAATTGCTAAATAGACAATATAATTTTATATTTTGCATTCGCACAAATTTTTATATAACATTTTATTTTTAAAGTCAATTAAAATGTATCATTTTTATAAAAATAAATTTTCCAGAACCCATAATATTATAATACGATTAATCATTTTATCATAAAAAATGAAAATTATTTACGTATAACGATTCCGAAATAAGTAAAATACAATGTTATGCATTATTTATATCATTTTAGTCATTTCATTAAGTTATTTCTGATTACATCACCATCGGTCGAAATGACCGACGTGCGCCTACTAACGTAAGTTATTTGGCGCGCCTACTCCCGGGTTAAACGCTTTATCTTTTATCGTAGTCAGATCATTATCCCTCTACACCAGATCAGAGATTATTTGTCATTATACCGTTTCTACACGAGGATGAAACGTATTCCCGCAAAATTCCGTCTTAACTCGTGCGTATCACCGAAACATCGCCGGTAGCGAGCAAAGTACAAAGACCGGCGAGAAACCAGAGCCTCAAAGACGCCGGATCTCCCGCAGCGAGTCGCCCAGGATCATCGCGAGCGTTCCTCCGTCGATCTCACGAACGGACGAATTATTCTGCAATTCCTCGCGCCGCCTATCCTGCGAAATCCCCGACAATCTCGAAGAGAAAGGTGGCCTAAGAAGTACTTGCATCGTACCGAGAAAATCCTAGATATTTATGTGTACCGTGGAACGTCCCCGTGGCGCGTACGTGCACGCGTGCACACAGACGCGACGCGAAGCGCATACACGTGGCCCACGATACGCGGCATGTGTACAAGCCCGTTGCGAACGGTCTCAGGGATATAGGGCGGCACGTAAGGTCAATCCTACCGAATGGTCCCAGCAATTTTCACTTTGCTCCGGTTATGCCCACGTACGTTTGCCCCATCGGCTCCCCCGCCGGTTCCTCTCCTCCTTCCCCAGCCCTTTCGCCGTCTCTCTCGGCCACTTCGAGGAGCGTATACATCCCCAGGCACGGGCCAAAGCGGGGCGAGGGGGCCAGGCGGCGGGAGGGCGGAGGATAGAGAAAATTTACTGACTTCAAGAATCGCCCTGATTTTCCACCCCTGCGAAATTGCCTCGGCTGCGCACCTTCTCGACGATTGACAGGCACTCTTTCTCTCCTACTTTCGGCCCCCTCCCTTCTCGCCCGCCCTGTTCCCTCCTTTCCTTTCCAATCTTGCTTCTTAGGTCGCTCCCGTTTGCTCTGAGTACGCTCTCTCCTCGCCTCGTTTCTTCAAAATTGGACGGCCCGGGCGAAATTCGCAGTTCACCACTTCCACCCTGTCCCTCGTGCACCGCCCCGCGGCCCCTTCGCGCGTACCATCACGCTCCTCGGCGCGAAGGCGCGGCGGAAGGGCCGTGGAGGAAATTTAGACCGCGCGTAAAGGGGCGACGATATCGTTTCTGGACGCTCCGCGAGGCCGTCGGGCGTAACTTATGAACGGCGTCGCAGCTTTTTCTCTCGCATATAAAACGTTTATTAAGTCCCGAACGAAATGAACTCCGACAGACGGCTCGCGGGCCGCGCAAGGCACGGGCTGCATATATGCAGGCGGGGGCACCAGCTGGCTGTCAGATCATCCTCGAACTCTTCGAGACTGTTCCCCGCTGCGGCGAAGTTTTCGGACGCCGATGGCGCGGCCGGAGTAAAAGTTATCGAGTAATTTACCTGCTACGGCGAACAGCGGAGGAAGGAACGAATAAGGGCCGAAAGGGACGCGGATCTTGACTCCGGGGGAAGGTCGGTGGAAACGCGGGAACGGACGATGACGAGGCCGCGGCGGCGGCTTATCGATCCTCGATATTTTTAAGAATAGAGTAGTCTGGATTCGCCAAAGCAGCTGGTTCGGGGTCTTAAAAAATACAAATTTTAACGAAGCCTCTTAGGGTTTGCCTTGCGCTGGTCAAACTGTGCTCAAGATCAATGGACCAAGCTGGATATTAGAATTCGATGATGATCTTATTTACGATTTATAAACATGCCAGACATTCCAGAAGTACTGAACTTAAATTCGTGATATTGAAAGGTTGTCAAGTATCGGATCTCGATAACTGACAGCCAATTTCTGCTGGATTTTTGTTAAATTCTGCTTCATCTGTTTTACATCATCCTCAGCGCCGAGCGAAATTATTTTCGTGAATTCTGTCCCATCGTGATCTAGAATTTCAGTCGCGAGGTGAAAATGGGAAAGTCTTGTACGCGCCAGATGTCTCGTTTCCGTCTCGTTTGCATTAAAGCCCGGAACACCGTGCAAATATTGAGCGTTTCCGGTTCACTTTCGTTTTGTTTATGTCTCCGCCGAAGAAACCGGTGGCTGCTGCCTCAAATCCCGACGGATTTGCGGGAGTATGGAATGAAGAACCAGCAGAACTCCCTCGGACAGTCTTCGGGCCGCGGAAATTTCACTATGTTATTAATGAAAGCCGTTCGGGACCGGCAACTTCTGGCGATCACGGAAAGGCAAGCAGAAACTCCGGTCCGAGAGATCGTAAAGAAAGATTCGAGCTCGGATAGATGCCACAAAATGACGAAGAAAGTGAGCTGGCCTGCTAGAAGTTCGCGATGATCAAGGAACTTTAAATAAATTCGACAGAGAGACTAGCGGTAGCCAGAGATCTTAAGACTCATGATCAACCTCAGGACATGCTTTTAAGTTCTATAACATCACACTGGACAAAATGACCTCGCAAAATGAAACAACCTACACCTTTTTTAATATTCATCTAATCTTTAATCCACCTGAATTGGACGCATCTACCCCAACGTCTAACGCTGCTCACACCAGAAAGACAGCTTTGAAACAGAAGAAAAGAACGTCGGCAAAGCCTCATCCATTCCTGTCTTCCCTACCATCGAGTCTTGCAGGTCCACTTGAACGAGCACCACGAGCCAAAGCCTCTGAGCTGCGTCGAACTGCAGCCAAAACGCGATTCTGGTACTTTGCATGAGAAAAAGATTCGCTTGTCCATGGGAGACGAGCATCTCCCAGGGAATACGTGTACGTGCGCACGTTCGTCCCACGGTCCAAGTGTCCGAACCAGTCGTCGAGTTTTCCATTCGATTCGCAACAAGCCCGGCCTTAAAGGCGAATTTTCCACGGGAACGAAAGATATAAGGAGGATCGTTGGAGGGACTGAGGGGGCTTGGCGAGGGGCTTGCCAGCGGCGTGTTCGAGAGGGCGAGGGGGCGAGGGGGGCGCGAGAGCAAAAGCATCCTAACGATGCCAGTCTGGGAAGCGGCAAAAGCGGAGCTACACGGCGAAGGAGTCGCAGAAGGTTCGGAAGGAACGGCGCGGCGGGTGGAAAGGCCGGAGGAGGAAGCGTATTACCAAGTGGACGACCCGGCGTGTCCCGGGGGACACGGCACGGCCAGGAATACGGGAAGGTAATGGTGTCGGGTGTGCGCGGCGTCGGACGCGCCAAGAGTCTGGCATCGTGCCCGGACATACAGGGCCCTTCCTTCGTGACGAGCTTGTTAAATTTATCGAAAGCGTCAAATTAGGAGAGAACCAGCAGGCCGGCCGTCCTTCTCCGCGCCACCCCCACGACCAATCCCACTTCTGCTTCTGCACCACGAGCCCGCGCCCGCTCCGCCTACGGACACCGACGTCTTCAGACCTCCGCTGTACCTTGGATGTCCGAGCGGGGTGGAAATGCTCGATCACCACGGGACCTGTACACGTCCACCTGATCCCCCTGCTGCTAGCCACCACCTGCCCGGCTGGGATTAGCGTTTTGGACCGAGGACAGGTGAAAGTGATTGCGGAATGTAGTCTGTCGTAAGGGTGGTAACCTGGGGTATGTCAGAGTTGCAGAGAAATTTTGGCGGCGATGTGGACGGTTTTGGAAGTGGATTTGGTGTAGATAAGGGTGTATGGTGGAGAATAGCGAAGATGCAGTTGGAGGCACGGTGCATGTGGATGCAAGGTGCACCATTGCATTTGTAAAGAAATTGGTGTTCTGGGATGTTTGATCTCTGTGATAGTATGTTCGGACGGTCGCATTGGTGAAAAAATTTACACTCAGCGCGCTCCAGTGCAACCGTCCGAATACGCTATGAGACATTCCGCTTTTGGCTATCTTAGTGTAGAAACGTTGCTGGTAAATCAGAGCATTTTGTAGAACTGTGTATGAATCCCAACACCTCGAATACGAAGCGAATTGGCCCTTTATATATTCTAGTGCGTTTAGTAAGTATGTGGTTATTTTTAGTACCTTTAGCTAATTAACTATGTATCTACATACCCTTATGAAAAATGTACGAAGTACGTAATGGACGAGAAATTTATAAATCTGCTTGATATCGATATGTGATTTTTCAATTTTAAGCAATGCTACGCACATTGAAAACCGTGGGAGTGAATGATATCTGCAATTAATCAAATACAGGCACATTTCAATAGGTAATTCGATACATTTTTCCAGCATGTTGTATTACAGTTAATGTGAATATTTCACTGAATATTTATTTCACTTTAATTCAATCAAAAAGGTAACACCCCCTTCTCCGATATCAAGCTTTCAAAGATATTTCATACGGACGAATGGAACAGTAACATTAATTAATACACTGCTCCGGTATAATTTTCTGAATGTCACATTCAAATGCAATCACTTTATGATTAGAAATAGTCGAATAAGGTGAATGTCCCAATTTCTGCTCATTTAAGAGGTGACTCGTCATAGAGAAGGTGTAAAAATTTGTTTGCGATGAAAATTTGCAGAGTAATTGATTAATTCTTTAGTAATAAATCAAGCAATTCAAAAACTATTTAAGAAAGATATTTCAAGATGTTTAACTGTTAGTAATTTGTAATTAAATATATAATGTTCTAACTGTCCGTATTTCTGGTCATGAAATTTAAATAATTTAAATAATTTAAAATTATTTTGTTGCAACTATAGTACAAACGTAACGCATATAATAATAAGAAAAATTCGAAATGAGCAGAAATGGGGACGTGAACAGAAATTGGGACATTCACCTTAGGCTTTATTTTAGATGCTGTTTCCAAATACGAAACGTTACAGCCTTGCTTCTCTATCACGCGTCCAGTTTTATGCCTCCACTGGTACCCACAGAATCACTAAATTATACGAGCGCCATAAGAAAAACGAGAAAAAATGAAACGTAAAATACAGCTGATGTTTCGCTTTACGGTTCGCTAACGAACTCTGACTGTTCCACATTTTCCCGTGATTTATGGACGCCGGTCGTGAAGAATATCGCGGCTTTATTAATTAGTCTTGCATTTTTATGCCAATCTCTGTTATCCAAACGCACTGTTATGCGACCACTCTACTGTGGGATGGAGAAACATGTAATTCCACGTAGTTACACGTTTTAAAACGCCTGTCATATTTGGCAGTAAAAATGTTCGCTTTAGGAGCCCCTAAATATTCCGCGAAACTCATTTCTTTTCTTTCTTTCTTTTTCCTATCGACACGTGAATTAATATGTGATTTACATTGAACATTTCGCATTAAACACGCAATCACGCCTTCCTGTACCTTCGAATAACAGAAGCAGCCCCACTTCATTTACCTGAAATCTGCAGGACCAAAAATCACTGGACCGTTTTTCAAAATATTAACGTCGAACGGTCGAGTTTGCCGATCCGCCCGCCCCGAAAGCCTCCAACCCCCCGGGGTCCTCGTTATTTTATAAATTATAAAACGTCACGAGCGAGTAGACAATACAAGTCGGCCGCGTGGGAGGAGATGGTTCGTGTCCGCCGGCCGCGATGATTTATAATAATAATTACAGCTACCGCTCGTCCATCAATTTTGGCGTTGCCTTGTATTTTTAATGCGGATGGCCCCGTTCCAGGTAGCTGCACGGGCTCGTATATCACCGACAGTTTTGTGCAAGCTGTTACGAGGCGGCCGCCGCGAAATAAAATTTTTCCCTCCACGGGAATCGCGCAGTGCCGTAGAGAACGGCCCCGGCTCTTCCTTTTTGCGACCGCGTCGGACACGTTGCATATTTAAATTCCGCCGAGCAATAACTTTATCGCGAAATCAAGGAGTCCCCGCCTCCCCCACTCCCGGACCTCCTCCCGCCGCCCGCGCGGAAATCGCCTCCATGCGGGAGAGTCATTACACGCGACCCACTTTCTCACTCGATGCATTTTTTTTTCCACCCCCGCGTTCCCCTCTGTTCTCTTCCCCGAACTTTTGGCCGAATCGTCGCGCACCCCGACGATGACTTATGATCCCCGCGACAATTCGTGACGAGCTTTTTAATCGTCCGTTACGCCGGCGACCGTCATCCCTCGCGTCGGCCACGTCTCGCGGGCGGTTTCTCGAATTTCATTCGCGTCGTTTAAAATCTGCGGTGAAAGCATAAAGCACAGCAATATCGAGTGTCAAACCGATCCGCATTCGTTCGCAGTCATGTTCATTTCCATGGGAATCAATTAGCCGCAGCAGCCTGGCGCGCCGCGCGAGCAACAATTTACTCGGTTTTTGTCCCCCCCCCCCAATGTGCATGTATTTCAATTTAGAATTTTACAACACGCAGGCACTTTTACTGCCGCGCGCAAATTAAACCACTTTTTCCGTTGATGAAACGACGAAGGACGCATTAATGACAATGAAATCGTATTTAAAGCCGTAGGTTCCTGCGAAACTCTTTTTTCAAACGGTGCACGCGCGTGCGGATTTTTGATGAATATTTTTCGCAAACGGAACCCTCCGTTGAGCAGAATGTACAGGCGGATTCTGCGGAGTTTGATGAGGTTTCGGGGGGGGAAAAAATTCATCTCTCTGCAGTTGATTCTATTCATCGTCTTGCTAGAATTGTAGCATTACGAAGTGCTGGGGCGGGTTGTTTAAAAAGCTCCTTGACAGTCCATTAATTGCGGAGCCCTGCCATTACTAGAATCACGAAGCACGCAGCGGAAAACACGGAGAACGCATCGCCCCATAAGAGGTGGTAATGATAATCACGTGTTTCTTCCGCGTGACCCAAATTGCGTTCAATCCAATTAAAAGCCTTGTTCCGCCTGCTCACCCCGCCGGAAGCGTATTTTTAGCGATAAATAGTCGTGGGTATTTCGCGCGGAATCGCGCGTGTTTCCACAAAAGCAGCCTGATTGCCAGCGACAGGCATTTATTTCCTCGTTCGGATCAACGATGCGTCTCGTCGACCGTTAAATTGCGCTCGATGCACACGGAGGATGGTGTAGCCAGGCTGGATCCTCGACAACCGTGTACTTACGCTGAACGTTATTGCTTAATCGCGTGATCACGGGATCCATACCGCAGACGGCGAGTTGATGATCAACTCGCGGGATGGGATTATTGGCTAGTGCAGCGGGAACCTTCGGACACTGCAAATATCTCTCACGGACCCTACGAAATCGTGCAACATACGTATCGATATAACGTTTCTTTTCTTCAAACATTAAGGCCTAATTATTTTGTGTTTCCCTTTTGAGCACACATGGGGTAAATCCGGGAGACGCGGTTGGGCCGGAGAGTTGGTCGAAACAGTTGATTCTTAGAGATTTAATTGTTCTGAATCTTAACACACTTTTGCATACACGCAGATGTAGAGGCTGAATATAGTCTCCCGGATTTATCTTAGACCAGTGATGAGTAACACGCGGCCCGCGGGCCGCATCTGGCCCGCCAGCTGCTGACCTACGGCCCGCCTGAACATTGGCATATATCTTTGGAACTGTAAAAGATAACCCCCGATTGAATTTTGCGCCAAAAAATAGGATACAATTATCCCTTTCTAATGTTGTATAATTATATATTTTTTATGGTTATTTAATTTTTTTTTCATTTCTGTTAACTTAATTGTGATAACAAAATTTGAAAACTGTTTATTTGGTACTTTATTTAATGCCCTTTTAAGTGGTTTCTAATACAATTGTTTAATCGTTCGTCACCGAGTCGATTACGACGATCATTTTTAAAAAATTTCATACCTATACCATATACCTGTTTATATTATAATATGTAGGTATATATTACTAATAAACAGTACATCAAATTTAAAGAAAAAAACGTTGCATTGTAAATCAATGTCAGGAATAACAAATTCAGCCCATAAATTAAAATTCTTGGATTAGTTATATTTATGTATTTAATATTGCGGCCCGCGTAGAGTAGTAGCTTTCCACTTGTGGCCCACTTCTGACAAAAGGTTGCTCACCACTGCCCTATACCATGATGTTCTCAATCGTAATCTTCAAGTTGGTACAAACAGAATGTTTGTCAGCAGTATAGTTCCCCGTAGCTGTGTGAAATTGATCGAAAAGATTATGAACTAGAAACGACCCAGTTGCCCCTAAGAATGCGCAAAGTCCCTGTAACCGTCCGTTTACCGGGAAGCCATAGCCTCGAATCGATTACTCGCAATTACCGTGCAAGGAGGGTGATCCAAGAGCGACGGGGCCGATCGTTAGACTCGGCTGCTGTAACGATCATCGCATACCAGAGACGAGTCGGTCGGCTGGCAATGTCCCGAGGCAGGGTGGTCTTAATGAAATTCACGGGTATCGTAGACGCGTCGATAAATGACCGTAGCGGGGGCAACGGCTGAATCGGCTAATAAGCGTTATTCGTGACAAATTACCGTGCCGTGATACGCTGGTATGCCGTGAGGTCGCCGTGAGGCGGTGGGTGAACACGGATGCGAAGAGGTCGGGCACGGAGGTTGCCTTCGGTAACGGATTGTCGTGTTGCAGGCACACCGAGCAACATACAACGCGAAACCAGCCATCAGGATCCAGCGACTACAGCCCGGAATGACAATAATTGATCCCCCCCTCGCCGACCCCGCCACTTTCCTCCCCCTCGCCGCCGTTCTTCGCGTTCTCGTCGCCTCGTCCGTCCCGCCCTCTTCGCCCTGTTGCCATCGACCTCCGCCCATACCCTTCCCGCCCTGGCACGGGCGCTCTTGTACCGTTCACGCTGGTAATTTCATGCTCGAACTGACAGGGTCGATGGAAACCACCAGTCAGAAGGATCTTCAGCTAAGGTGACGGCGCGTCATCTTTCATCAACTTGGCTGGCGAGCAACACCTGCCGCCACCGTTCCCGCCGCGGGGACTCTGATTTAAGAACCGCTCAGCTCGGGCACGAGATTTCGACGCGATTAGAGCTCGGTGCATCGGCTTTCGAAGAGGGGAAAGAAGGAGCACGGCCTGGGAAATAAGAAGTGAATTAATGGGAACGATGGTCGATTGCACTTTCTTATTCATTCCACTCAAATGCGTGCACCGCTCTCTCTCTCTCTCTCTATTGACACATTCTTCAACGTGTCCCCAAGTCCCGTGCGACAACGGCATACTCAAGACGCATCTTTCCACCCCAAAGTTTGCCCCCGGGAGTTGGAATGCAGCACCGAATGCGAGGGAAACACGTCACGGCCGGACGGTAAAAGGGAAGACAGTAATTTATCGTATCGGGCCGATGATAAGTTTACGCGTCAAACTCAGTTAATGCCCCCAGCCCCGGAAACTACGCCGGATGGCAAATAAATCAACCGCAAGCCGAGAGTTCGCTAAAAGGCCGAGGCACACCGAGACCTATTAAGCCTCGCCTCTGTCCAGCGTTGCGACGAAAGAAACAATCCCTCGTATCAACAGAGTGAACAGGGCCACCTTTGAACTTTCGCTCGGTTGGAGGAGCCCCGCGGTCGATGACAATAACCCAGCAGAGATAGGAATACGACGAGAAGTCGCGACGATCGCGGGGCGCTTTAAAAGCCGCGACAAAACGAGAAGCTTCATCGGGCGATTTATATCGATGCGGGGCTCGATAAGGTCAGGAACGTTTCTCGGGGTAAGTAGCGTCACGGATTTACCACGGAACTTCAATTTTACGCGGTATAATACGTCAGGGTGTTCGTGAACGTGGTTGCCGCGGTCTTCTCCGCTCGGCTCGCTTCCCATCGGAGGCCAATACCTTAAAAGCACACCCCTTCACCCCGCTTAACCCCCGTGCCAACCTTTGAAAACACCCTCCGGAACAGTCACTATCAGATTCGAAGCCCCGACGCAAGATAATCCTTCTCTTACATCTGGCTCGAGCCTCTCCCTCCCTCGTTCACCCCTCGTGTTCCCGAACCCTCGCCCAGCAGTCTCTTCTTCTCTTTCTCATCGTCCCTTCTAACCTTACCGCTGAGTGTGAATCGACGGTTTTCGCTATCAAGCCCGGCTTATTCGTTGGAGGTGAATCCGACCCTCCACAGACGTGTATCACACAATTTTTCTACTCGCCGTGCCAGCTTCACGGGCGATCGGTTGACGGTGTCTACTCCACGCTCTTCTCCCCTGCCTGCCTGGCCATTTCGTCTCCTCTTCTTCCCGTTCGTTTCCCTCCGCTTTCCTTTCTTTTTTCATCCTTACTCGACTCCCCCCCCCCCTTCCGTCTCAAATCCCGACCCTCGCGAGACGTCCGCTGCATGAGCAGCTCGTATCGAGCACCGACATGCAGCTTTTTATTTCATCGAACGCGACAGCGTTACCGGGGATCCGTTTCGTCTTTTACGCGCAACGCGGGTCGTGTTTGATTTGCGGGGACACAGAGGAGCATTTGTGCTGTCCTTTGTTACTTTAATTTCAACATAATTCGACGGGCAACAGTTTCAATGGATCCACGATATTTAATAATGTTTGAAGTTCGTGAGGTGTATTACAATAGTTGAATGTGAGATAGTGGTTTTTAGTGGCTTGGAAAAATTGAGAATGTTGAGTGCATAAAGTTCTACAACGTTCGTAGCATAGTAGTAGTTTGTTCCTCTGCGTGAAATTCCGGTTAAATGCTCGTGTCATACTTGAAATTAATAACAGTTTGCTTACAACTAATGGAAAATGCATTCATTGCATTTTGCGGGAAGTATTCATCAGTCGAAATGAAAACTAACATGTAGTAATTCAGGATTAATTAATAAACAAGCAGATCTGGAGACCAACAAGTAGTATGGCCACATATGTAGTCAGACATACGATCATCTATTGCGTTCCTTGCTGCGAATACATTTATCTAGCTCCCTTTTTGAATATGACGAATAACTCTGGTTCTTCTAAGTCGGATACGATAATTACTAAGTCATAATTATTACCTAATGTTTATTGACATTAGGCGCCAGAAAAAATAACTGTAATTTTGCTACCAAAGCGTGAATAATTAGCCAGTGTTTCGAATCGGTATATCTCCCACTGCGTTTCAGCAATATTATCAGTTAATTATAACTACTAACGCATAGATACAGAACTTCTTACATTCATCGACAAATTATGCTTTCTGTTTTGGAAAGAAAATTCTAACTTTTCTCCGTTGTTCGACTGATATCTGATTTCATAAAGTCAAAAAATGTTCGGCTGCTACAGTGAAAGGAAGCATGTCAATTGAATCACTTATCGCTAAATAAGTGCGGCCAGCGTTGAATTTTCATTGAACCCCGAACGAACGTGGCACGGCTCGGTCTAGCGTTGGCACGGAGGGAGATAGAGCGAAATTTCCATTAATTGTAACCAATTTGTTCACAGTCAAGCGACTTACCGCGTAAAAGCAATTTCCAGCTGCGGAACGAGGTTAACAGTAAATTACTCACCTGAAACAGAGGAAACAGAAGGATAATGATGAGTGATTGAATTACAACAATCGAATGAAATAAAACATTGGCTGTTTCCGCGCCGTTACGGGCAGGGATCTTACGAAATTAGTATATCCTATAATTACTGCAGTTATTTGAGAGGAACTTCATTAAAATATCGCGAACGAAGTGGCCTTCCAATATCGTATTTCGAACGCATATTGGAATGAATTAAACACAACGTGTGAACGCGCAAATTGCGTGGAGAATTTTAAAATTAGCATTAAAACATTCGCAATCGATACCATAAAATCTGATACTAATTAATCTCCAATGTTGCGATATGCGCATGTCCCCGTTCATCTATCAATATTAGATCAAATTGCGAATGGAGAGAAAAGTAGTCTTTAATAAATAGCACCCAATTTATCACAAGTTACGAATGTATTTCTGCCTTCAGATATTCTTGCCATACTATACTCCCACTTATCTATATATATCAATATCACTGCCCATTTAAATTCCCCACGAATTAACCCACTACCGAGTTCCCAAGAATAAAACCGATGAAAATCGCGAGGCCATTAGAAGCCGTGGTCGTGGGTCCCTTCATTAAAACACAACAGCCAAAAAAAAAAGGAAAAAAACGTCGGTGGGCGTTCCGTGGGAGCGCGGCCTAATGACAGGGCATATTTCGTCGGCTGGAAATTCAACTTCTCCCCCGGACGACATCGCGGGGGACGTTTACTTCGCTCCACCCATTCCTCCAGCGAAGCCCGCGAGGAACTCGAAGCTATTTTTATCAAAGGAACGGAGGCGAGTGTCGCGAACGATAAATCATTCGAAGGTACCACCTAGTGTATCCACCCTTCTGTGGCAGCATCGTTTCGCGGCGCTGGGTAACGAGTACCTTTCGTCGACCTCGCGCACCAGAAAGGTAAGAACGATTTTTCACCGTTAGCAACACCTGCGCTAAATGAATACGAATTGATTCGAAAGCCGCGGCCCGAATCGCTCCTGTTTCATTCCGAGGGCTGGCGAACGTTTGTGGGCCACACTCCCCGGCGCCCCCCCCCCCCCCCCCCGCCCCCTCTCGGAGATACATCCCGGGCAAGACCTACATTTCCCGCGCCTCAGCCGCGGCTGAATGTAGTCGGAAATGTGGAGCGCGATCCGCAATCTCGGTATATTAAAATTTCACACCGGATGCGTGAACGTCCCCGGAATTAGAGAAAGCGAACGCTACGGATCATTGAAGCCGCGCGCGTGTGGCGACGAATCAAACAGCGCCAAACGGGGAACGCCGAGGCATCTTTGCCAGAGAGAACGATCGAGGAGGGAAAGATAATAGCATCCAGCGGGGAGGCATCTCGCGTTCGATGTGCGCCATAAGAATAATCTGCGCGATCCTTTGTCGCTCTGAGTTCTTCTTGGAAGTTTACTGAATGCGTACGTTTTTTTTTTTTTATTAATAGCGTTTTGGGGGAGTCGATTGCAATTTTGTAATGGACGGTGCTGCGGAGAAGTCTTGGGCTGACTTGATAGACGACAGATTTATTTTGCATCAACTGTTTTCTTGCGACGACGATGTTAGAGTGTTTTCGACATATTTACGGTAACTTATTTTGGCAATTTAATTGGGAGGGAGTATCAAGGTATAGCTGTGACATTAACTAAATTGTAAAAAGACAGGGATGGAAGAGAAATGGAACATATATAACTTATTACTTTAGAGTCCTTCAAGTAAATTGATAAGGAATTACTGACTGCATTAAAATTTAAATATTAGGTAATAGTGCATCTAGAAATATCACTGCTGTTGCATTTGTAAAGCATTTGCTCCTAGAAGTATTCCATAAAACTAACTCCCATTGTTCAAAACAATTTTCGAGGGAAGTAACCTGATATATTTTTAAGTAAATCAGCTACAGCGTGGTGGTTGTAATGTAACCGGAAATTCATTTATTCAAGCAACAGAATTTAATCGAGAACTTCAGTACAGTATTGCGTATAAAGTAACGCTGCTGAAAGGGCTCTTTCAAGAAGAAAGAGCATTCTCAAAATGAGGAGAAACATTTTCTTCGAAGGGAAATGTCAAGAGACTCGGAGTCTTAACTACAGCCAGTAGTTTTACCTTACATTTCCGTGGCTTCAAAGTACGTTCTCATTTCTGGTAGCGTGTGCCCATATAAGGAATAATAAATTCTCGCCGGCGCGTCCCCTTTTCATAAAATTTCAAGAACACCCTTTACGTTCTCGTCTAGCGAGCCGCGTACTTTCATCGAACGGATTTTTTTTTATCAAGAATATCCAATGGCGAAAAATGTTTAGTCAGCATTTCCCCGCCGTCCTTTGTCTCCCTTACTACCGAGGAAATCAGAAAAGGGTTGTCGATTCGAGTGAAAAGATCCATTGTGCCCCCTTACGCGATATTCCCCGTTCTCGATCAACGCAAACGGCGCTGGAATTTTGGTTTCATTTGTCTTCCTTTCTCTTAATAGAAAGCAGGTAATCTTTGAGAAGTTTCAGAGACATCACCTATTCAAGACACGCTGCGAGTCGAGGGAAAGTGTTCTGCGTGTGCTTTAAAGGGCTTGGGAATTCAAATTCTAGGTATTCGAGCAGGATGACAGTCGTGGTGTCGTTCGCAATTGCATAACAATGGCAAGAACGATATAACTCGAATGCATTGATTGAATATATTCTAAGAATTTTAATGTTGTAGTCAGTAAATTCACAGGGGAACATCCCGAACCCGGAAATTCCATACATTCTGAAACTCTGTGAATATGTAGGGAATTTCTTCCTGATTGCAACGCAATTTTTGTTTGCTCGAAAATCCAGTCATTTTCCCATTTTGTGTTATAACTCGTGAACTGTAAAATAATTGTTTATCAAATGCTAGATCTAATTAAAAGAAGTAACTTTTGTCTGGAAACTTTTTTCTATCACTGTTATAACACAAAATCTCAAAATAGTCGAATTTTTGGGGGTTAATTTCACCCCTTTCGAGTGAATTTGGGCAGCAAACAAAAATTGCGTTGTAATCACGAGGAAATCCTCTACATATTCACAAAGTTTCAGAATTCTTTTAATTTTAGGGTTTGGGATCTTCCCTTGTCAGTTAGATCGAATGCACTACTGTATGCTTTTAATTTACTGCAAAATATTCCCTCCTGCTAAGGTGCCCCCACCGAGTGGATGTCATAAAGTTGTAGGAGTCGGAAAAAGAGAGCCACGGCGCGGGGAATCGAAACCGAGCTACGCCGACTCTCCACGGTCCCTGGTCTTCCGAACTCCTCATAAATGGACGCCTCCTATGGGCCTCATCTCACACCATAGTGATCGTGTTATTATCCCTATATTTCTAGCACCGTCCGAATCTCCCTCCTTTCCGAACTACATACCTGCCTGAATTTCAGGAGAAACACCGCTACCCTTGTCGAGGTTGCTTCGAGTGTTCAGTATTATTCGAGCTATGATAACGAGACAACCTCTTGAGCGATGTTAATCGTAACGCGTTCTGCTATATCCAGGTGAAAACCAGAATTTGACTGATGTGACGTGAAAATAGGTATACATATCTCTCAGTGCTCCTCGCGTGTGAGGGCGACTGTGACTGCTGTTCAAGCACCGTATACCGCAAGGTGTGCTACTAAACTTCAGCTAGCTCTATCGTGAAAATAAAGCCCCGGATTATAAATTTAGTAAGTGATATTATTATTATTATTATTATTATTATTCGTCTTTATTACTTGACACATCCAGAGAAGAAAATAATACAGAAAGACAAGCGAAGTAAATAGCGAGGCTGCGGTACAATAATGTTAGAAGCCTAATCATAACTAAATAACTAACTAAATGACTAAAAACTAACTAACATTAAGAAAAATGAAAGTTCAACTTCCTCTCGGATTGCATTACTATCTAGTTACCATACAACAGTTCAAAAGTTAGTACAAAGCATCTCTGTATTTTCCACGATTTTACCCACTTTCCATTACAACATCATCGCGCCCGAAACATTTTTCCAATGCGCACGCGACAAGATATCTCAAACTCGAAACAACAGTGGAAAAAGATTAATTCTCGACGCCAATGAAACGCGGTAGGGATTAACGATCGCCCGAATTCGCAGCGCGAGAGATTCATGGGGGCACGCAAAAGTTTCGTTGCGCGAAACGATCGTCGTTATTCACCCCCGTGGCTCGCGAACGGGTACAAATTTTTTAATGCGTAGCGAGGAATAATTAAAATGCAACTGGTATGCGCGTGACACGGTGCAGGCTCGATAAATCAGCGACACGTTGCGCGCAACCCCCTGTAAAATCCCGCGTTGCTCCGCGAGTGTGCCACGCGTTCTCCCTCTAATGAAATTGTTCCCATTCGATTCTTGCGGCACGACCGGGACACGCGGGTCCTCCAATATGTCCAGCGACGCGACACTTATCCGCGAAAGCCAGCAGCTGGCAAGACCGCTTTAAAAATACACCGCGATCCGTTTCCGCGCCGGTTACGCGCCGCGTCGCGTTAATTGTCAGCTTTGGAACGGAGTATCGGTGGGAACGGTCCCCTAGGTCGGTTTGACGTTAAATAAACTGCAGCTCCTTTGACAACCAAAGTTATGCAGAACCGTCAGGGTTCCTGCAGTCGCCAGAGTGGTTCCGCTAACGAGGCGTTTCTTATTTTCCCTGCACGCCGTTTGCTTTCTTTTTGATGAATAATTCCGAGGGAATGGGAGAACGCGCGACGATTATGAGATAGTATGACAGCTTCTGTCGCGGCTCAATTCGAGCGGAGCGTTGAATTAAAGGAGGGACAGTGGATCGAACGGCTCGCGTTGATGACGCGAATTTGTGGCAGTAATAGTTAAGGGAATTCTAAATTTTAAATAATCCTTGAGCCGCCGAGTTCTTATTACTTTTCTTTAAGCAAAGACTGCGAACGTTATTTCCCCTTTACGCGCCTCGCCAGGGCGAAGCTTTATTTATCGTGTACTTAAGCTTCCTTTTACCATCGAAACGGTTCCTCGCGCTGCTGCTCCGGAATATTCATACGCCTGTGGAAAAATAACAGATTGGCGAGGCGTACACGAGCCAGCATCGGAAAATCTCGGGCGCGCGTTCAACTTTTCATCGTGAAAATTTTTAAAAGACCTGCCTCTGAGGGATTTCCAACGAAAATCACCTTATTCCTGATATTGGAAATCTATAGGAAAGAAATCGTAAATAGCAAAATTGAATCTCCAGATTTATGAAAAAAAAGGCTCCCCCCTTTTCTAAACTCCGGCGAACTTTTAACAGCAATCGTTCCGCAGAATACGCCCTCGTGGTGCGCAAAAAATCGTCTGAAATCTTCATAAACGTCAAGATTAATACTGGGGAAAAGTTGCTTTAAAAAATCGTCTCATCCTTCATAAATCCCCACGGTTCCTTCCCCCCTCCCCTCCTCCGCCCTCCCAACAAGCATCATCCCAAAGAACGAACTTTCATACTAAACAGAAATTGCTTGAACTCTCCTCCTTAAGCATGTAAATTAAGAACCAACGTCTCCCTGGGAGAAGAATCTCGTCCTTCCTGAATTGCTGCGAATCTTCCGCCGCAATCGCTTCACTGTCGGAACCTTCCTGACGGGCAATATCGTCCGAATGCGCGGCCGGTTGAGTCACGACCCACATAATTCCACCGCCATCGATTATTTCCGCGGGACGCTCGGGGATGTCCCTAAGTCGCGCGCCAGCCGCGCTGAACCTTACGGCATATATCCCCATAAATCATCGTGACACGTGCATAAACGTTTCCTAACGTCCATGCTCGGCAAACGAAATAATTTGATAACTAATGGCCGTTGGATTGCCGGCGCAAGAGTGCGGAGAAATTTTGCGCCCGGAAGCGGTGCGCAAGGATGTACCGAGGAGCGGATAGATCCATCAATCTGGTACGGCGCATTGCGAATTCGGTTTGCCATCCGCGGCGGTAAGGATGACTGATGAGGATAGGCCCAGAGACGCTAATGACGCGGACTGGCCGCTCGATGACTGACAAAACATCCCTCGTTAATGGATACCTGGTACCGGACACTGGCCTGCCAGGCGGGAAGAAAGCGTTTCCCTTTGCTTCGGATGGATTCGCACACCACTCGGTTGCCGATAGAGCGATCCTTCCTGACGATCGTGACGTGGGAAATTCTGCAGATTGAACTGTGATGTGCAGGCATATATTTGGAGGTGAAATGGGGATGTTCGGTGTGCGATGGTGATGGACAGGGGAATGATTCTTAGAAAAATCTGGAAGGTGCTAGTGTATTGATGTGTCGTGCAATAGTGTGCACAAGAATCATTAGATTTTAAGGAGAAATCTTTTGCTAAAGAGTATGTAGGCGTCGAAGACACGCTGTAATTTTATCCCAGCGACTTATTACTGTTTACCATTTTTAGAAAACCAAATTTCAGTCGAGTAAAACGAAAGTCCCCACGTCAGTGTTACGAGCCCAGGTACGCTTACAGGGGAAACTTTGACGCATCACGTCGCGAAACTTCGTACAACCGATACCGTGGTAACACGATAATAAGAGTCCGATAATACCCGGGGCCGACAGGGAGTTCCAGCCGAAATGCTCCATTAGGAGAGAATTTCGATGGGAGGAGTGATCGTTCAAAGGATCCCGTGCAGGTAAGACAAACTTAGTCCGACAGCCGACGATCAAAGTCAGGGGACGAGAGAGAGAGCCAGGCAAAACAGCCATTGTTTCCTGATAACGTAACGGCTAAGACCGAGCCGCTGCGAGGTTGTTCCCGTTATCGAAGGGGTTACCGTTGGACCACCATAGTTTCTGCGCGTTTCCAAGCGAGCCGGGGAATCCGTTGGAACCAGGGACTACCTACTTTACACATTCATGAAGCGGTATCAAAGGCCGTCAAGATCACTGCCTCCGTGGAGGCCCGGCGGGAATCGAAGCGGAGCGTGTCCCGTGTGTTTGCGGTAACCCTAAAACGATCGATCACCGACCAACCTCACGGAGGTGGCGACCCAAGAATCGATGTCGTTCACGACGATAGTCGCCGCAGTAACCGTGCCCGTACACGTGTATCGCTACTAGCAGTCGTACCGAAGTCAGCCAGCCCCGAGCCTTTTGATTAATTGCCCTTCCGCCGAGGCGTCCGTCTTCCTTGGATCGGTCGACGCGAGCATACGGCGAGTGCTGAGCTAATATTTTCGAAATACTTGAGGGGGTGTCGAAGACGGCTGGGGGATACTGCGCGGGAGGAAGGAGTCTGTTCTCTGTCCGGCGATTGAAAAATGTTGAGCGATGGATCGTGATACTTGCTCGGGAGGAATTCTGGAGAATTAAGGGATATAAAATTCGGGGAAGGTGTGGGTAATCAGTGGTGGTAATGGCGATGCGATTTGTATCGAGTTGTTGAGGAACGTGATGCGGTTTTAGATTGATTCTTTGAGTCTTTCGGAATAGATTCCGGGGATTGTTTGACTTCGAGTGATTGCGTCGAAGTTGTGATGGAAAAATAGTGCATTAAGAGAAAATGGAACCAGAAATTTACGGTACCATGTTTAATACTGAAAGAGTTTATTACAGGGAGGTATTTCGTAATTCAATTTGAAGCGTAGCACTACGCGCCCTCGCAGTGTGAATTACTTGCCCGTGTCTGACCACATACTGGGCGTTACTACTTGCACCTCTTGTTGGGCTTTAACCGATACGTTTCTTTCCTAGCTTAGTGTAATTTTGATTCTGTATGGTCTATTTATTCGCGAAGGAACAAGCTACAAACGTATATACCTGAAACACTGCATTGTGCTTTGTAAATGGAAAAAACTCCATCTATAAAAAAAGTTAACTTAATGTCATGATGACCCACTGAAGATAACCCTCAGGGAACAGAAGGTCTTGCCAAACTTTTGATAGATCTGAACTAATTTTAGAGACATTAGCAAGTAACACCCTCAATTTAACACCCCTCCTATAGGAATCATCAATCAGTGACCTAAAATTCTCTTCGTCATCCTGAGCAGCAACGGTAAACTCCTAATGGCCTTACATCGAACCCCATCTTCGAACTAATCACGAATCTTTCAAAAGCCACACCCAGTCAACCACACCTACCTTTCACTTATCTTCTCGCTAACTTCACACGTGCACGAACCCGAGTATTTTCTCCTAGGAAATTAAAAAAGTGCCCTAAACCAAGACCTCGAACCTGATCCCTAATGAGCATCGAATAAGAGCTTCTGCAGGAAGCTGAGATTTCCCACGAAATAAGAATCCGTACCTATCCTAGACTTCCTGAAAAAATACTCCAGCAAAGAATGGCAGAAGAAATGTCATTCACTGAGGAAAGAATTTCTTGTACTCGGCGGTAATCGTTGCGGCGACAACAGCGCACCAGAAAGGGGGAGAAAGTAATCCTTCAGAGGGTAGACGGTCCTCCGACAACGGAAATCGCAACTAGCGTCCGCAATCACATTTTTTTTTTCCTTCCGACCCTTCGCCAGTGTCAGGAATTTCTCATCGAAAATTCCGAGCCAGCGGCGAGAGGGACGAAGCCTGCAGAAGAACAGAGATAGGCCGTTCCGTGCTTTCTTCCGGCAGCATTAACGCAAAAAATTCGCCCGCACCGACGGCAGAAGGAGCCCGTGGAAGGGGTAACGGAATCGCGGGGGTTTCGGGGGGAAAAAAACAGCAACCCCGCGGAAATTGCAATCGCGCTTAGGACGCTATCGCAAGGTAGTCAGCAAAAAACAAAGGCATTTCGGACTCGGAGGGTGTAGAAGGGACTGGCGAGGCTCGCAGGACGCGTGCTGGCTTTAGAAATGAAAGGAGGGGGGTGGGTGACAAAGGGGTGGCCTCTGCAAGGGAATCAATGGTATAGGGGAACGGATGTGTAGATAAATGGCCAGAAAAATTTGGACAAAGCATACTGGCTGGCGCATACCACGAATACTGCGAGGCTTCTTCCTCGTTTTCTTCGTCGTCTTCTTCCTCCCCGTTCGACGCGGCCATCCCCCTGAGGAAGAGGTCGGCGGAGGCGGTGGTTGCGACGTAAGAAACTGAACGCGGACTCGGTCGAAATAAACGTCCTCCACTTTCGTCGCCTAGCACGGCGAAACAAATGACGGCGCGAAAACACGTCGGTGAAAAATATTGCTAATAAATAATCTCATCGCGCGGGACGGCGTGCAATGCGCCAGCGAGACACACGGTGAACATTTTTACCTTTCTCCGTAGACTAATCGCGCTGGACGCATTTCTCTTTCTCGCGCAATGGGCGTCCTCCGATTGACGAGCCTCCGATTATAAAAGTTTGTTCTCCGACCGCTTGTAACTTAATTTGGAAGGGTTTATCACTAGAAATAAAGTCTCCGACCAGTTTTCTGTTCGAATTATATGCACGTGCATGCGGACCCAGCCATAGGTGTAAACTCCGATTGCGATTTGCTGCAGAATAATATAGAAGAGGAAGCAACGTGCTTGGATACTGCAAATTTATATACCCGACACCTGACGAGATGAGAAAGTGTGATCGAAAATAATGCTAACAGGCAAATCGTGCATCTCTCTCGTTTTCGTTAGCTTCAACTCTGCATTTCGCGCTAGCACGCGAATCGCGTACTCGCAGGCATCGAATATAAAGCTTGGAGACAGCTCGTAATCGATGGCGGAAGGGCGCACACGCGTACTTCTTCGAGCGTTGGAGCGCATAAAACAATTTCTCGGAACAGATCGCATAAAGTCTCACCCAACTGCCATAAATTTCTTTCCTTGCCGTGCGCTGCAACGCTCTTCCAACTTTCAACCGTTTCCACTAAAACCTTCGAGCACCCTCCAGCACCGTGAGCTCCTTCGCCGCGCTCCTTCCAAGGATCGATCCTCGGGAGCATTCAAACAAAAATTATTTTCCACCGAACTCTTGTAATCGTCGGCGGGCCGAGCAATTCCTGCGATATTTCCGAGGCTTGATTCACCGAAAGATAGGACCTTCGCTCCGTTCTCTTCCGAAGGATCGAAGGAAATCCTTGGCGGGGAGCAAGTGGATGGGTTTGGCCCAAAGAGGACCAAATCCTCGGGAATATTTGGAACACGTTGCCTCAACTATTATCGTAGATATACTGTACGCAGACCGCTCTTACTTTTCTGCTTAGCTGTCGCGTGCTTGTCGACAAATTAATTGCGAGGAATGCAATCAGAATCACTGGAGTTGTGAGATTTTTATTCTACAGGATACTTCAAAATAGTGGGAAAGGCAGTTACGTGCGATTCTAAAATTCAATTGTCTCTATCTTGAAGAGAAAGTTTCAGATTGCTAAATTGTACCTGAATTCTCCATTCCTTATGATGTGAGAAATAATTTTTCTGATATTTTATATACGGAACGTTTTCAGCAGCGGAAAAATTAGGACGCTGAAGTTGAACAGCGCGACGAGCTTCGGGACCCAAGCGCAAAGCCGAATATATGGTTAATGGTAACGCGTAATGCCTCGCGCAGGAGCAGTTTCTTCGCGCAGATTTCTCTTCTTCGAGTTTCAATGACGATGTTCGAATGTAAATCGCGGCGAACTTTCACGGTAAACACATTCGTATGGGAGATCGTTTAGCAGCGGCGTTATCGTTCCTAGGCCAAACAAGTGCGATTAAAGCGCAGCCAATTCTTTCACGGTTCAATGATAACGATGAGAGATCGTTCCATCGGGCGCTCGAAAGTTGCGATTCTTCGCGCACGAACAATATAGAGACGTTTTAAGCGCGTTAACACAATGCTCCGGCGAAACTTTTGCGATAAACCATTACCGACGATCCTGGGATATCTTTCAAAACCCCCTACATGTATCTGCTAATAGCCAAAGTTTCCCCGCCGACATATTATCGTTTGACGTCGAATACGCGAGGATCGCCGCTATAAGAAGCTTTACTGAACACGCCGGACATTCGATGGACGGGGAAATAAATTGGAAAACTGTACAAATTCGTGGCAGAATATTCGGCAGGTCTTGTAAGTTTGATTTTATGGGGATAAGTGGTGACTTTCAATTCTGACAGCGCAGTAAAGTAAGAAATTTGAGGTGGATAGTAGGGGGAGTCCGGGAGAGTTGAAACACCTTTTACTTGAAGGCTCGTGAAATCTAGGGCATGAAATGCATCGATTTTATATTTATGTCACAATAAAGCCTTGTTATCAGACTATAATTTGAGGGTTATATCATTTTAATAAGTTAATAAATGTAAGCACGAAATTAAATTTTATAATAAATAAGATTTGGCTCATCTCTCCCCGAGCGCTGGGAGATATGATCCACCATGTGGAGAGATTTGACCATACTCTAGTAACTCGGGAAGAAATGTAAAAACAACAATTTGCTTTAATTTATAATAAGTAGCCAAGAACTTTAGACATTACAATAATTATCTTATATACTTTAATTGAGCTTTTACTTTGTATTTCACTCTGAACACGATGAAACACATTTTCCTGACTCACAGCTAAAGCGGACTACCCTACCGATCGTCATTTTGTTACATGTCATGGTGACGGTAAAGAATTCGCACGCTATGGCTTGAAAATCGCCCGTCTACCGCGAAATTTAAAACAGATATTTGAAGCGGCTCAACTAATGAACATTAATTTCTTTAAACCGATTATATAATTTTAGGATATTCTATTCATAAATGCAAGAGGTTTACTAAAATTTCAGTATTAAAATGACCAGTCAAAGCAGATTGCACATCGACTCTGTGATTTTTACCCCTCTAAAGTTACTCTTTTCTTTCACATATTCTCTTCAATTATACATTTAATCCATCCTCTGTAACAGTGCGCCACTCGCGCAGACTAATAAAGCTGTCGTCTACCATTAAGGAACGCCAAGCAGAGAAGGGGCCAGCAGGAAACGCCAAATCTTAAGCAAAACGGGTAAGAGCGTTTGTTCATCTTCAGCCCTCCATATCCTCCTTGACATTGTTACAGTGGGAAAGCGGAAGCCGCTATCTCGCTGAACGTCCTGAAGGAAATCTCGTATCCACCGGCAAAGAAATATTTACATAGCTGAAAGCATGGAAGAAAACTCTTACGGGCCTCCGCGCTCGCGACGAATTGCAAACCAATGCAAATTCCGTCCGTGTTCGCGGGAGCACACACTTGAACCCCTGGCTTACGTAAAACCCATTGGGCTCGCGGCTCAGCCGTCCCGTTAAAAAATCAATTAAACCACGCCTCGACATTCATCTTCATTCTTTCCAGCCGCACTGGGTCCCTGATAGCGTCCCGCGAGTCGTGCAATTTTCATGATACCGTCAATAGCCGCTATCTGGATTATTAATTTCGCAAAGTGGTCGGCTCGCGGTACGCTTTGAACCTGGGGCAAATTTATACTCCGTTAATGCGGCCTTCCCATTGCTTTCTTCGCGATTTTCTATTACACTTCCCCTTTCCTTTCACCCACCTGCTCCCTGCATTCTACCACCAATACACCTTCCCCTAATCCCTGGTTTCCCACTTACTTCATCACCCAGCAACATACCTTAACACTGCTATACATTCTCAAAGAAGAATGCAGAATTCCAGCATAGAAACCAAAGACTCGAATCTTCCTGTCAGACATCGTATCCCAGTGTCTTCCTTCTCGCTGCCTTCACCTCACCCATCTACCATTCTCCGTTCATCCTCCTCCCAACGATCTCTCGCCATGCCTCAGCGTGCCCATTTATCCCAAGCAATCACAAGTACGCGGGATAAAGAGGCAACGAACACCGCGGGAGGAAAGAGCACGCAGTGAACGCGATGTGGGAGCAGGAGGAGGAGGACGCAGGCAGATAGCGCGTCGTTTGCGCTATCAGTGCACTTAAGATCTTGCGGCTGGCAGACAGAGACAGAAGGTCGAGGGCGGCAGGCTGGGGCAGGGGGGCGGCACGGAGACCGAGAAACGCGAGTAGGAGCTCGGGTTCGTCGCGAGAGACACGGGGACCGTGGAAACGAGCAGGACTATGGTTCGCAGTTGCGACGTCGGCGTCGTTGAGGACGATGGTGCGGCGATAGGAAACGGTGGAGATGGCGGCGATGGTGGTGGTGCAGAGGCTCGTACCGGGGTTGAATATTCATTCGCGTTACATATGGATCAGCCGTGAGCGGCACGGCTGGAACGAGCTAAGAGGAAGCGAGTGCGGCTAAGCGTCGGGGAGGGTGCGCGACGCCTACGGATCGGAGTTAAGGGCTTGAATATTGCGTCCTCCTCGTCCTGGGCGTCGTCGAACGGCGAGCCAGGCCAGGTGCCGCGACGAAAAAGAGAATGATCACGGCTACCGGCGAAGTATGCAAAGGTGTCTTTGATAAGAACGGTGCTTTCGCGCGCTCCGCTGCGCACCGCCCATCAGGGTAACACCTGCGGGGCATTCTCGCTCCCGCCGGGGCTTTGCCACGGCGATTAACATATTCCGCTGGAATTAGTTAATGTTTAGCCGTTTTTTCCACTGGCTGCTGGCGCTCGGCGCGGAGTCGTTAAGCTACTCGCTGCCGAATAATGCAGCGATAAATTTGATCCAGTTCCCCTTGCTCCGAGCACTGGCCAATGGGCTACTTGGGATTCTGGGGAACCGTGGCTCCGGTAATCGGGGAATTTTTGCCGCGTAACGAGGCAAGAAGTTCGGGGGTAATCCTGCGATTGCTACGGAACAGCCGTCCAGCGACGTATTTAAATCTGACGCCTAAGAGTGGTTGTTGTTTCTAGTGGCAGCGCGAAACTGTGTCATACGCGTAATGTGGTTTTTAGAGAGGCTGCGCATGAGCTCCTCTGCGGGGCGAGAATGTGCACAACGTGAACACGTATTGTCACGCTTTTAGGCACGTCTCGGTTTAAATTGCCTCTTTACTGAACCGGAATCTCTTCCAGTTTAGTAAACTCTCGTGCGAGACACGAGGGGGAAGGAAAGGTACGCTTTACGCCCCTTCAAGTATTCATAGTAAAAAGTTTAAACACCTAAGGACTCGGAACATAAAATGCCTCGTACTGTTACCGGCTCCTCCAAACGGCATCGCTCGCATACACCGTAAACTATCTTCAGGAAAGGAACCGAGCATTCCACCCCGCGCAAAATAGCGCCGCGCATCAGCAGGGCACAAAAGCAACAAGTAATCAACTGCTCCGGGAATGCCTTGCGGCGAACCAGATGCATTAAACGTAACGCTGTAAATTTCGTTCAATGCGGCGCGAGCAAAGGCAAATTCGTTTAGGGAGAAACTTCACACATCCCTCTGTGTCGTTAGTATATACAATGACGGCCATGACTGCGCCTTGATAACGATCGCGGGAGTTAACCGGGTATCAGGACAGGGCTAAGCTTCACGCTCATAAAACCACCTCTCGTTTCTATCCTGGTTGGCCGAAAGGCAATAAAGCTACTGCGCTTAACGCCTTATAGACGCGCAGAATGTTTAGAGCCCTCTGCGGCACGATCCCCGTGCGCCGCGAGGCGTAAGTTTATTGCTTACGACCGCGATCCTGTCTTCCCTCGTCGTCTCTTCATCGGTTACCTTCGTTACAGAACGTCGCGAGCCTGCCCGAGCACTGCCAATGTAGGTTTTATACGGGGCGAATTTCTGTCGCCGTGAATTTGCATGTTGCTGCGAGCTACCTTAGCGACGACAGGCTTTATTGCACCTCGAACTGGATCAGTGATTTTTATCTCTCCCCTGGCTTATTTCCTGTAATATTTCGCTGTACTTTATCGCGGATTAGTTGACTGACCGTTGGTACGAGAAAGTGAAAATCAAAAATTTGTAAATCCATGGCATGAAACGAGTGTTTTATAGAAGAGTGTACCAGCGTTCAAGGTTCAAGCAGCGCCCCCTCATTTCCTATTTGCCATTTACATCACGCAAGGAGGGATGGCCGCGTGAATTGCTTCGACAGCTGTCCCTCAAATTGGCATAATTAATAAGTTGAAAGCTAGAAGGATTATAAGCGAACGGATAAGTAGTCGGTGCTGGCGGGATTAACGTTGGAAAGGGACGAAGGCCGGGCGAGAAAGAGAGAAAGGTAGAGGGGGAAAGGCAGAAGGGTGAGTAAAACAGGGGTGAATCCTGGGGGATTACGAGACGAGGGACGACGCCCTGTCATTAACAGCCACCTATTGACAAATATGCGAGCCATCGAGCCCGACACTAATGCCGCATCATCTTCAGGCCTTATTGTAGTCATTACTCCCACCCCTAGTGTATAAAACGGATGGTCGTGCTTGCGCGGAATAAAAACGAACAGTCTAATCTTAAAAATGATCACAGATACCGGAGAGGGTGAGGCCCCAAGCATGACTGTCGTTTATTCCTGCTTTTGATTTATGAAAATGATGAATTACTTAAACGTCCACACATTCTCGGGGCCACAAGGACACGTACACCACGCGGAAACGTACGAAACAACCTCAAGATATATGACACTTTGACACGGTAGCAATAGATGCTCGTTAAGATATTACGCGTCATCGTTTTCTATCACTCAGTTGTAAAAAATTGCTAGAAAATTGGGACAACCGATTACAAGGTAAATATACATCAGAATCGATATGTAAATGGTTGGAGAAAGGGGCAGACGGTCAGAAATCAGAATTCCGTTTTCACGCGGCAACAGTTATCAGCGAGTCGTTGCGTCCATCTCTGGAACGCTTGGAAGGCTCAAAGAAAGGAACCCTTTTCGCTTAGCGGCCATTTCGTTCATTTCCGGCCCCGGGATGCGGAGGAGATCCATTTGCTGGCCCTCTCCCCCGGCTCCTTCTACCGTCTACCTTCCAGGCATCGAAAGCCATTGTGTGACCCAACCCCTTTTCGGTCTTTCCTTCGGTCTGTCAGTCAGTTTACATTACTTGCTGTGCCACCAAACGAGAGAACAAAAAGGATTGAGTGCTCGTCCATATTTAAGGCGGCCATTACGCCGTCGTAATTATCGCCTTTCGATTCCAATTTGATTTATAAGGAACGAACAACCGACGTCCTCTCTCGCGAAGGATTGGGGACACGTCGTTTGAAAATCTTGTTCAGGCCATTGTATTGGCAGATCAGGCGACTTCACTTGAAATAACTCTTCATAACTATCGCTGGTAGCTTAAGTATTATACATCCAGTGGAAAGAGGCGCAATATTAACACGTTCCGTGCGGCACCAAAATTAGTTGACCGTCCCAGGTGGCGGAAATTGATTTTTTTATAAATTGTATGTACCTACCCGTTTATGCTACTTTCGACATTTTGAAACATTTTAACCAGAAATAATTTTTATTTTTTTGAAAAAAGGCATGACGTGGCATCCAGGTCACCCGCCATACCGTAGGGGTTTAATTTGGAAAACAGGTTTCGGCTCGCCTTTTTACATATGGCTATAAATTGTGATGTTTTTGGATTTTAAGAATGAAGAAGCATCGATGTTTTCAGTCCACTTCCTTTTCAGCATGACTGTATGACAAAATATTGTGAAAATATGCCCACAAAAATAGATGACTGAAACAATTTTTTGAACAACAATTACCTTCGGTAAGGGCGAATATTTTCCACGTTCAAATGACAAAGCAAAAAGAGTTCTTCCAAAACTTGAAAATTTATCTTCGTAGACAAAACAATGTGGGTGAAATATAATAAATATTATTTTTATGGTATTTTCACAACCAGTTCATAATTTCATTATACTAGTAATGAAAATGAACTAAAAAATTGATAAAGAAAGTGTACGAAATAAATAATAATTAGAAATTTCGTTGAACACCGCGCAAGTAGTCGCAAAAATTCCATCATGTTACATTTTTTTCACAACGTTTACCACCTCAAAATTGTATATTCCCCAATATTTAATAAAGAAGTTGAATAAAAATATTGATAAGAAGTAGAATTCGTCAGAAGAAATGCAAGTTACTTTGCTAAATACTAAAAACAGCTGTAGAATGGTGAAAAATAGTTCAAATTCGTAACGGCTGCACATACTGATAAAAACGTTCGTACTGAATGCTTACGCAAAAAGAAAACACGATGCCTGCAAAGCTCTACTTTTCCTTCCACATTTATTGGCACAGGGCCCATGTCGCGACCGTGCACGTCATCCCCGTAGGATAGGAATTCCTCATGACGCAACGGTAACGTCACCCGCACGGAGCGTGTTAAGTCCAAAATCGAATAAAAAAAATAAGAGCATTGAAAAATATTCTGTATTAAAAAAGTGGGATGTAAGAGATATTTCACGTTGTCTATTGAACAGTTTACAGTTGCATGAATCCAAAACGCTTAATATATTTGCGAAGACAGCTTTCGTCATACAGGCAGTAGGCACGTCTGACTACAGACGACCCATTCTCCTTATTTATTCACATCTTGCTGGCGCACATTTGCTGATGAATTTAGAGCAGACACAGCGACGAGTACAGACATTATTTTTCCGCGGGGTACTTTAAAGAACACTGGAAATTACGTCACGCAAATCTCACCGTGTATATCTACACTGAAGATTGTGGTAGCTTTAAGGACTTTCCACTGTCGTCGAATGTCATCGGCGGCCCCCTACACTTTCCTTACATAAAACCGTGCGATAATCTAACTGCGTAAGGGTGGAGTCGGTGTCGTTCCGAGGTGCAAGCACCGGCTGTAAATTCCCACGTAATCTTTTCATCGCGTCGCGATAACGCCGACCCGTGGTCTTTCCACATCGGTGTCAGATTAACGCGTTACATCCACGGGCTGGCCGAGCCGTTTGATCGGCACCACACGTGCACACTTATCGCCATCGACCACCTCCCCCCTGTCGGCTAATGGAAATTAGAGTACGTTATAAAATTTTAATTTCACACCTCCCCCGGGGGGGAGATAAAGGGACGTGTCACGAGGCGGCGATTGTAAATTAAACTGAAACGTTTACTGCTGCCTGACGGCCGCTCGCGGGCCGCGTAAATTAAAATGAAAGGGAGCCCCATCGTAATTGCGGCATTACGGCTGGTTAAAAATGAAATTAACGGCACTTCCAATTAAATGCCTAACGAAGATTGCGGAGGCACGCTGTTAATTGAAAACGACGCAGAAGGGGGATGCAATTTCTACCGTTGCACCGGGCGATTCTATTGGCCGCAGTGTATAAATATAAGCAGAGGGAACCTTCACATCCGTGACTGATCCCTGTTAAAAGCTGCAGCCGCGCGAGTGACAAAGCGGACGTAGGCGTTGAAGGAAGGCGCATCGACGGGGTCACGGGATTATCGTAATTATAAATTAACGAATGAAAACGGCACGTTGCGTTTTACCACCTCGGATTGCTGCAGGGACCGTAAGATGGCAGCACCAGAGTCTGTAACTAGCTGGTTTGTTTATTCCTCGCCCCTGGCTAACGGATTGCAGATCTTGCTCCCTTTCATCCCTCTCTGTTGCACGAGTAGAACGTAAAACTCTCTGCTATCTACATCATCCTTTATTTTTGACTTTACCCGAGCCAGTGCATGCATTACCTCCCTCTTCAACCACCCTTCGCGCCCCCTCGCGCGATTCCCTACTTTCTACCCTTTTGAAAAGTTTTCGCGAGACTGTTCAACTTCCCAGTAGATTCGAAGCATCTTTCTCGCCATCTCGTTCTGGCCCGCTGTACGGGCACGGCGAAACGAGGGGGAGGAGGGCTGGAAAAACCGTGGCTGGATGGTCCCTTTTAAGGGTGGTAATGCGCTGTCTGAATGTCCTTGCGCGTACTGAAGGCGAAGCGAAGGAGCTCGATTCGCCCTCCTTTCTCCTTTCTTTTTCCCGCCGTTACGGCGGTGTCGCAATTTTCCCGCCTCTCATTGGGACACGCGAAACTGCTCGACGAAGTTATTCAATTTCTTCTTGTATTAGCTTTAAACATACGCGGGACCCGCGCCACGGCGGAGGCCAACCGGTGCGCCCCGAAAATGCCGCCGAAAATTCCAGCTCCTCCTTACCTCTTTCTCCTCCCTTTTTCATTATCGTTTCCCTTCTAATCCTCGGTCCCCCGGCGGGCTTGTTCCCGAGTCATCGAGTCGCAGGCGGGAAGCATCGGGACGGGCAGCAACGTCCACTGATTGCCACGTCCTTGGAGGGAGGGAGCATTTGCAAGAGGCGCTCGAAAGAGGGACCCCGTTGGAATTCTTCTGCATCCTCTCGCGCCGTTCTCGCGAAAAATTTATCCGCCGTACGTTTCGCGCGGATTATGCGCATTTATGAAAGCGGGAGAAGGTCAGAGCGAGAAAATAAGGGCGAGAAGGGAGAGATTCGAGTAGCTTTCGGGATGGAGTCGTCGTAACGGCTGGCCGGACAGCATATTTCCTTGAAATTCGAGGATGTTCTGGAGATGAAACGGGATGCCTGTATTTTATCACCGACCGAGCTCTACGTTTCGCAAAAATGTCGGCTACGTTTGCCCCCCTTGGGAATGGAGCCGAGCATCGTGGACCTCCAGGAGCCGTTTTGTATTTTAAGTTTTCATTCGAATTGTTTACGGTTCAGAAACCATTCTCTTCTCTTTAGCGCGACACTTTAGAATGGCGCGGGTAAATTAGAAGTCCTATGAGCAAGTAATTCTACCTAAAAAGGGGTAACTTAAGGAATAGCTTCAGCGCCCTCGCATTCACGTGGAACTTGTGATGTTCGTTACGCGGGTAATTATAACAGCAAAGGAATTGAATGTAAATTCTAAAATTTAATGCTAAGTGCGTTTCGTCGACGCATTCTCGTTAAAGCGAGATTTCCATCACTTTGCTGGGCAGCGTTTGACAAGCCGCGTAGTAATACTGCTTGCTGCCGTCGCACGTGCCATTCGGTGTTATTCAAAAAGTACTTAAGCTGATTTAGTGGGTCTGTTTCAGGGAGGAGCTTAATGCCAAAGAGATACTCGCTGACCACCTAGCAGTAACTTCTGCCCGCAGCTCGCCTTTATGCACCGGACTTTCTGCTTCTGATCCCCTGAATTGCAGCGAAACAAAAACGCGGTACGTTAAGAAAGCACAGCCGATGTTTAATTAACGCTCTCGTGAAATATCAAACCCTCCCCCCGACTTCGTTATTTAATCCCCGGCTAGTCTTGCTAAATATTCCCACCGCTAACAACTATCTATTTCTACTCCTCAACCTCGTATTCTACTTCGTGTTATTACAGCAGCCCAATTTCGAGTCGTACGTAATTCAGCGCGAAGTAGGTTGAAAAACGCCAAGTGGAGTGCTCGACGACGGGCGTAATTCGCGAGAAATATGAAAATAGAATTCCCCAAAGCACGAGGTGCAACGATCACCCCACTTCCAGCAACATTGACATCGCTTTGAAGGGAAACCGGCCGCAGGGGGAGCTCGTGTAAGAATTCCCTACAATCAATTCCGAGGCAGCCGCCCCTCGCAATTCCAGCGTTCGACCCTTTACGTGAAATATTAACTTGCCAGCGCGTGCAGCCGCCACTTCTGCCTGCGATAAGCGTGCGCCTCACCGACACACCCGAGGAGCATCCAACACACGCGCGCGTGTCTCTTTTCACGGCTGACCTACATTAGGCTTGCTGATGGATTTTTGCGAAACTGAGCGAAATTGAAGGAAATGCAGCTGCACGATTCCGTTAAATAGGAATCTGCGTATAATGCGACGGTGGCAGGGGTTTAAAATTTCTGACTGTCCGTTCACCAAGGATATCAATTTCCATATTATATTTCGGAGTACAGTATCGTGGTAGCGAATAAGCAACGAAATAAAGGAGTACGAAGTGTACGATATTTACGACTCCCATTTATGTGAAGGTATGAATCATTTTTTTCATGACATAAAAGGCAGACCTACTAGAAAATGGTGCACAGAATAGTTACCTACATTGTTCTGAGAATGTTTAAGTGATTTACATGTATGTACATCAATTACTATGTAGTATTTGAGGTGTTTATTTTCTTTAGACTCTCATGCACGAAATCAATTTTCTCTATTTTGTATTATTCGAAGAAGTATTAAATGATGGTTTCAAGTTACATATCGGAAAATGAGCAGTATCATAAAGAAATCCATTCCTACCATACACCGAAATGCGTCTCTATCATTTCTAATATTATCCCCATTTACTTTAAGGGGTCATTCCGGTTAGAGCGCCGATAAATTCAACGATACTCAGGAATTTATTGCGACGGAAATAATTATAGTAATGGAATAAAACTTTTTTCTATTTATTAAACTACATTTCTTCAGTAAATAAAAAATATAAAAGTAATAAAATTATTGTTTTTCAAATGCTTTTGAAAGCGATCTTTATGATGTGTTTAAAATTTCATGTCTCGCTTGTGAAGGCGATTTTAGCTGTTACACTTATCTCAACCCAAAAATCCAAACAGATTCTTGATCAGTATGACTGTCGGACAATAATCAGTGATTTAACCTCAAAATTAACAAAATGGGGGGGCAAAATGCAAGAAAAGTGTTTTTCAGCTTTTTTCTTCTGCTATTTTCGATTTTAAGAGTAGGTTAGACTCAATGAAAATACTTGGTTGCAGTCCCTGCGAGAGTCACAGGTGTGCAGAATAAGCAGTAAAATTTATAAAGAAATTGGTTCGATAGATTTTGAGATTTTTATCTTCTAGTTATGAAAAAATAGCGTTTCGAGAAAAACGCGTTCAAAGTTTTCATCTATAGAGGCCGAGCCTCTGCACTCCCTACAAAATGTCTCTGTAGAAGCTGAAGTAATCGGAATTTCTGTATGAAAATTTAACAGTAGGGGAGACCGGGGCTAGTTGACTAATTCCCTTTAATTGTTGTATTATGTTATAAATTATGCTGCGATTCGCGATATTAAAGCATATGAATTACCAGCTTGCAATTTAATGTGTCACCGTAACAAAACCTTGCGTATTCTATCAGTGAGAATGCAAAATCTAAAGAGGTCGGCGAGAAGCAAATATTTTTGTTTCGACTATTTATGAATTTTTGTTCACCAAGTATTGCTTTCTGTTTTTCATGAATATTTTGTGGAAACGTGATACATTCACTATAATTTAGGGTATTTTATTTTATGCGGTGCGTGGAGGTTTTATACGCACAACCCTTAACATGCTGACAATATCGGACGGGGTTACTTGACTAAGCATAGGAATACCACTAAAAATTGCACTTTTTATCCTGAAGGTGCAGTCAAGGCAAAGAGTTTAGCTGCTCAAATCCACTTCCCCCACCACAAATCCCTCCAAACTCACCCCTAACAGTTTTACACCCTATCCTCCCTTCAAACTCTCAGGCCTTCCAAATAGACCATAACAAACAAGTAGAAAATAATTACAGTATCTAACACCATGATACTTAATAAAAAAATAACAGTGTGAAGGAGTGAAAAAACTTTAAAAAAATTGTTGGTCGTAGGACATATATGTACCCCTTTCATATACTATATTGATGGGTTAAAACTGAAAAGTAAATGTCAAGTCAACTAACCCCACGACCGGGGTTTGTTGACTTATTCGTCTCACTACTCTAAATATAATAAAAACTACGACCTAGACTCAATTAAAACAATTTTAAAAATTAAGCCTGCATACCTAACGAAATTTGCAAACTTTTGGTGTGCAGCAAGTCAACAAAATACCAATGGTCTATTTATAAAAATTAGAAATGTTAAAAATTAGTCAACTAGCCCCGGCCTCCCCTACATTCTTGAGGGTATGCACATTCGAAAAATGTTTAAAAAAAAATATCGATATCGTCAACCCGTCTAACCGGAATGAGCCCTTAACGCATAGTATCATTTTTCTTTCAGCTTCTACAAAACTTGTCCTAGACCCACGGATCCGTCCATCCATCCATCTTCCCAATAAAAAGCCACCCTATCGCGGGCAACGAAGACCATTCCACGCCACGCAACTTCAATTAGCTGGTTACATAATTTTCACGTGTCACGCGAATACTGCTCGGCTATTAATCTCTCGTCCGGTGTCCAGCAAATAATCCAGCCGCGTTTCTTCGAGGCACGCGCGCGCCGACCGAGCACAGCTTGTCTCGTTTCCGCCCTTCCTTTTTTCGGCGTGCACGCGAGAATTATTTCCGCGCCGTTTCCACCTCCCGCGGGACGCGAGAGAGGGGGGAAGAAAAAAATATTCGCCCGCCACGGCGAACCGTGCAAGACCACCGCCCATGCATTTTAATTATTTTATCGTCGCGACGCTCGGCGTGAGCTTTGTTTAGGCACGTGGACGCTGTCCCCCGCGGAACCGAACCGCCCTTGAAGCTGAGCAGAGCGACGAATGATACGCTTTCGAAAATAAACGCTCAACGAAAGCGAAAATCGTTGTGCCATCGTGGGAATCAAAACGAGTCTTTTACAGAACGACAGCTTCATACATTTATTCATTCGAGTGTCATTGAATGTCTGTGCTGAACCCTTTACACGTAGCAACAGCGACTTATTCATGATCACCCTTCATAAGCAGGTCAAAACTGAAGATGACAGAGGTAAATAGAGGTAACTCTACCAGTAGTCCACTGAAAAGGGAAGTGACTTTTTCACACAGGTGCAAGTCGATCACGTGCTTAGCAGCGTATATATATTTTAAGAACTCTATTGGTGGGAGAGTGGCAAAAGCGTTAAGTTCAGCTAGATATTTCGGTCGAGTCGATAAATAAAAGCTCGTCCCATCGATTCCACCGTTCGACGTTTAACTTGCTTTGAGGACGGGGCTTACGGAATCCTCAAAGCGCGGACCGTCTACAAAGGACGCTCGAATTTCCCCCTTTTCTGGCAGGATCCATCGAAAGAAACCGGAACTACCGGCTGTGTTCGCCTCGCCTTTGTGACGCAACAGACGTAAATCCCGTACTTCCTGAACGTCCGTTATATGGTCCACGGAATACGATTGTTTCCAATGGGGCCGGGGTTTTGCGCGATCGTTTTCGCTAACGCCGGAACATTTTTCTTCCCCCCCTCCTTAAACATCCTTTGTAAGCGGTTCAAAGGGATTGTTGTTGGGCGAGAGAGCTTCATAGAGTAAAATAATCGCATCGATGCGGGAGGGAAGAAAGTGAGTAATGGCGATCGCAGATACGATATTTTCTTGGACGAACGTGCTCAGCGGAGAACGTTGCAAACGTTTAGAAATCGTTTTATCATTTCACTATTGCGGACTGCAGATTAGAACAATCTTTCAACGCTCAGTGTAAGCGTCAATATAACGTTCTATCTCGAAAATTAGAAACAGCACACACATTACTGTACTGAGTTTTCAAGTGCACGGATAGAAAGTTAACTAATTAAGTATCTTCATAATTATTTGATTATCAATTCCATCAATTCTTCGCGATGAATTCCGTGGTAAGAAGTCGGCTTTCCCAGTCAGATCAAACTTCCCTTGGCTATCAGAAGTTCGACGTATAAGCTTCGCATCAATTAATCATAAACTTCAGAGGTGCTTGAGGCCCCATATTAAAAACTGGACTCGCCACTAACCTTTCCCCGAGAGTTTTCGACTTGTTCACCGCAGAACGTATCCCGCGAGTCATCCCAGGCGTCCACGGCTGACAGCTATCGCGGTATCGCCGTGCTTATGTCCGTTGTAAAACTCGCGGCGACGCGAAGACGATCCACTTACCTACACGACAGCCGACGAAAAACACCGGGGCACGGGAACGTCGGTGGGAAGTCACGAGCGATTTCCCAGGGAATCCAGCGGGCGAGAGGGCCGGCCAAGTGCCAAGAGCGTGGGATCATTAAAAAGTGGCGGCGGTTAGCGGAACGACTTTGAAAAGAGCGGCCAGACCAGGGCCAGCGGCCGAAACGCATAAATCACTCGGGGTTTTACGAGTTACACTTTGGAGGCTGTAAACAAACAGGTCCAAGAGATACGGCTGAACTTCGACGGTGGTGAGCGTTACGCGTACTAGCAGTTAGAGGGGAAGTTTCTGCGGGCGTGTGCGTGCGTGCATGTGTGGCTTGCATCGCCGGATGCAACGGGAGCACCCAGAGGTGGTCTGGGTTAGAGTCTGTGGTTGTATAACTGGAAGAGAGATGGGCAAAGCGAGATGTAGAAGTAGATGGCGAAGGGGTTAAGAGGAATGAAGAAATGGGGAAAATGGAAGGTAAATAGAAAGAGAGCAAAGCTGGGAGATGAATAAGGGGGTTATTACAGCAAGTTGATTAGGGAAGTGGAGAACAGAGGCTGTTGTAACGTAGGGGTGGTGGAAGGAGGTAAAATAGAATCAAGTAGTAACATTAGAAAGAAGAGTAGGTAAGGAAAACAGTGATCTTAATACACCGAAAGGACGACGGGGTGAGTGATATGATGCTATTAAGTGGGTGACGTTTAATAGGGATTGCTGTTGTGAAATTTAACTATATTAGGGTTTGCTTGACAGGGAAAGAAAGGAAGGTAGAGGGGACAGGATCGTGGAAGCCGTAAGAGTATATGCAGAGATTACAGACCAGACTAAAGTGTTCTCAAATCCACTCGAGGGGGAACATCGCGAAATTCAGAGTGACATAAAGCATTCACAACGCGGTCATAAATAACGTCAAGCCAAAACGACATGACGCATCGTGGAACATGCGTGATACCCTGTATATTAGATGACGTGTACTGTTCAATTCGCTGCGAACTAACCCTGGGCCACTGTCAGGCACAAGGAACGACTCGGTTGCTACGCTGTAGCGCGCATACCACCCATGAACCACCATGGGCCACCATGCACTATTCATGACCGGTTCAGCCAAGGTTCACCAGAACGAACAACCGTTTGCACGTACGTTGGAACGATACGGCGGGAGGGCCACTATGAGGAAAGGTGGTTGCAGCTGGCTTCATGGCTGCCGGCGAACATGTAACGCAGGGTTACAGCCGCGTATTGCTGGAACGGTAGTAAACACATTATCCCGGCTAATGAAACTCCAAGCTAGTTTCGACTATATTTACGATCGTTAGGATCTCTTCTCTGGCGATAGAATGTGCGTTGCCAACAAATTTGAACGTGATCTGGGCGCTAAAGGGTCGGCCGCGCGACGTTGAATGGAATTTCTCACTTGTAAGTAGTATATGTCGTTTCTCGCCAGACTATTTCAGCGCCGAGTTTCGCTGCTGGTTCGGTTTGCATTTTTGTTCTAGTTTCCGTTTTGAAATACTAGGAGCGAAGGGAAATGCATCAAAAGAGATAAGTTAAAGTCGTCTCAACGTACGGAAGTAAGTGGAAGCAAGTACGAGTAGAAAACTTCAGCGGGGAAACGTTCGCCCGTAGTTCACCAAGGCGTGCAGGGCCACCGAAACAGTAGCCGCCTACGATACATTTTTCATTTGCATCGCGCTTTCGAAATCCGTTGAATATGAAACGATAGTGGAGTTTCTCCCGATATAAGCGGGCAGAAATCCCTTAAGGAGGTCGAAACATGCAGCCGGAACGAAGAACGCGAGAAGAATCGGCTAAACAGGCTTGGTTTCTCGGGTGAATCCAGTTGCGATGTTTAAATTTCCTATGACCCAACGACGGCAAACTTTCACATTTATGCGTCAATGGGACCTGTTCAGCGGGCGTTACGAAGAGGAAAAGAAAGGGGAGACGGAAAGGAATCGTGCATGAGGCATGGCGACGGTCCTCTATTTTAAGGAAATTCAAATCCTATCTGATATGAAAGTTCGTAGAACAGAATCAGCCGCGCGCGGTGGGTGGTTGTCTATCGAATGGGGGCGCAGGAAGGGGCGAGAGGCACCGAGGGGGCGAGACAGGGTACGACGCATCGGGAAAAGAAGCTGACACGGCTGAATTGCAGAGCCAATCGGATAAGTGCATTCCTATAGAGCCTAGACGTCCCGTCCAATCAGATATACCGTAGTCTTTGACGTTTCTCATGTCGTATCGCGCGATCTTCCGCGGCTTCTGTCTCCTCTAACCCCCGTCCGCGTCTCCTTCCGCCCCTTTCTTCTCCCATTCTCGCCCCTGCCGCGCCCCGTCGAAGAATCCTGACCGCGCCACCAATCCGCGGGGGGGCTCTGTGTAAAATGAGAAGAAAAGCCGCGGGAAATGAATCAAACATCTCCGACGTTTCAATTATTCCTTACGGCCACGGCCTGCCCGTATCTGCCGCCTTTTCGTCGCCATCCACTTTGGTTGCAGGAAAGGGTGGCTTAACTGGGAAAATAAACGGCGATGTCAGCGAAACGGTTGTGCCGTTGCTGCATCAAAAGTCTAACAGTCTTCCGAAACCCATTCTGGTTTAAAACATTTATTAAAATATTCGTGGAAGTGTCACGACACGTAGGTACACGAAGAATGTGTAGACAGGGGTTTGAACTAATTTCTACTATATTATTAGACTCACTGCGGATGCAATCGACACGGTAATATTACACCTACAATCCTCCGTGCTTCTAGCACCATTTTGTTAAATATATCCGATCGATTATATATAATTGACGTCTCACATTACATTTCTGCTAGTCATCAGTTATATACAAAAGTGTTTCACGGATTATCTCTTTATGGAGACGAAGCATTTGCTTCTCATCGTTGAACACCTTCACAGTACTATGCATATTGTTAATTTATAAATAGCACATTGCAATTAGAGATTAGATTAGAGTAAACTTTGCAGGAAACGGCATAACAGTGTACATTGTACGATACACATTACTCCACATTCAATACTAATAGCAATTGTAATATTTGTACACGACACCCACTAGTTCGATATTACACTGACACTATGACTACTATGGGCTATGCCACTCAGTTACGTCTCGTATAATACTTATACACCACATTCCGCACAACCTAAACACTACTTCTACACCACATCCCAAGAAAGTTTAACACTACTTCGACACAACTTACCCACTACACTTGCACTACTTTTACAGTACTTCCACAATACATTTATAGTACTTTTGCACCAGGTCTACAGTAGCTTTACACTACCCTGTCGCTATCCTCTATTCACTACTCACATACAGTCACTCCACTGTAAAGTATATTTTATACAATGTACGACTGTTCAAAAGACAACACACAATCCACAACATACAATATTATTCATAAGTTTGCAAACCGTTTTTAAGCGTCCCGCGAAAACGTAACAAAGTTGCAAATGACCCATTATTTTCAACAATGTTGCACATGGAATTTGCGCGTGCGTAAACCAAAACCCCGCTTTGCAACATTGTTACCTTCCCAAAGGTCTCGATAACGTTGCAAACCGAAATTTTGCTTTCGTTGCAGGTGCAACAAAGAGGTCTACTGTCAAAAACTTCTCTTGCAGGTGCAACGCGAAAGTCTGCTTCTCTTGAAAGTGCAGCACTTTAAAAACAAGGTGTTCCGAAATTGTTTGCACGATTCTTGCACCTGCAAGAAGGGCAGAAGAAGCGCTTGCGTGGCCGAGACTTTGCTTTTTGCGGGAGCAAGTACGTTTTGTGGGGAAAGAAAATTTTGCTTCACCTTCTGGGTCGTCTAGAATTCCCATTGTGGGAAACCACCATTTGTGGGTCGTGCAGGTTGCAAGAATCGGGCATTTGAATTTGAAACAAGTGGTCTTTAACCTGCAGCAAAGTTGCAAATCGAAACTTGACTTCTTGTGGAAAAGCAACAAAGTTGCAAGCCGGGATTTTATTTCTTGAACACCGAGATTTAATTTGCAACACTGTTGAAATGAATTTGTCTTGCGCAACTTTGTTGCGTTTTCGCAGGGCGCCGAATAACTTACCTGAATACTTACCACATTGTGCATGATCGCTAGGCGACTAGTTCCTATGTTGAGTGCAGTGTGTGAGTATTATGAAGTGTGAAGTGTGATGTATATAATGCACGTGATATGTGTACTTTGCAAAAGTATTGCAAAAATTGTAATAAGTATAACTCTAGTAGCATTTCTGATTAGCCTACAGTATCCCCAAGTTGGGAATTAGTTGGCCATCAAAATGCCAGCAATAAATGCTACTAGGGAAGTAGCTTGAGTGGCACAAATTATAAGAAAGAATGCAACACCAAACTCTAATGACGATTTATAAGAAATAAAAGTATACCATTCGTAACAAAAATTTGGTTTTGTTTTCAATTCTGAGTCCTTCATATCTTAATACACTTCATGTAATTTATACGTTCAATCCTACTTCTGCATGTATTCCCATACAATTGCATCCTTCAA
Source organism: Andrena cerasifolii (assembly GCF_050908995.1). NCBI lineage: Eukaryota > Metazoa > Arthropoda > Insecta > Hymenoptera > Andrenidae > Andrena > Andrena cerasifolii. Next base: position 3,592,656 of record NC_135126.1, on the reverse strand, counting down.
TCCAATCGCATTCAGTTCATCAACCTCTGACTGATTGGAATCAACGGCGTTATTGCTCATTCAAACTCCTTCAGCACCCCCAGCGTAGATTATGATGCATCCGTTTCTAAATCTTGAAACGATAGTAAATGCACCTGCAAAGCTCCCTCGTGTATTTATGGCGTCAATTTCATAATGATACTCCAGAACGTTTAGAATCGTTAAAATTCTTGATCAGGGCACCCAAGTTTACAGCAACGTTCGAGCTCCTCTACCGTATCCGCATAGAGCACCAATGTAATCAGGATTCAGAAAAGGAAGCTAGTGGCAAGAACGAGTCCAAATACGAGCAATGCGATGAAGAGGCGACCGATTGCCAGCGAGCTGAAGAGCAGAAAAGGGACCGGGAGCGCGCGGGCGCCGTGGCGTTCCGTAGGTAGACTAATCGGATAATTAAGTTCCGCGAAATGGAAGGCTAGCGCCTGGGAACCGAGCATCGGGCACCGAAAGCTCTCGACAGCGCAACGCATCATCGCTATTCTCTAATTAACGTCGCTAATCAGAATCGCCCGGGTAACACGATTATCCCTGGGCCAGACTGCTACGAGTCTGACGTAGTCTGGTCGACTGATTAACTGAACCCTGCGAAACTGGTGACGTCATCGAATGACTTTAACGAGCCGGAATCGTACGGTGCTGATCGTTAATGCGAACGCCCATTATCGGTGCTAAACATCATCCACTGTACGCCGCATAATCGCATCCCCGTGTTTCATGTCCGTGAACAGGCGTCGTGCCTCGCCAATCGAAGTCTGTTCAACAATAGACGACGATTATCGTCGGAAAAATTGTTGGTATTCGATGGGACTGATCGAGTGTTAGGGATTGATTTTTGGGTCGCTAGAAAAGACGTGGGAAAACGTTCTTTGCGATACGAAGGCGGCGTGCACTCGATCTGTATGCAGAAATACCTGTTATGTGGGGAGCAGAATGAAAATTAAAAGGGTTGGTAATAAGTTTGCAAGTAACTAACGAGTGGAGTAGGAGTTCGTCTGTTTTGGTAGCTTCAATACTGCAATTATATACGTAGGTAATACAGTTGAGTGAATCTGAACATGATCAGGAAGGTAGATTACAGTACTAGATTCAATATTACACAATGGTCTACTTACTAAGTAGTAATACGTTCGTAACTCAATTGGAGGCGTAACGTGAGCTACGTCCTCGGCCGGGAACTAATGGCCTATGTCTGATCGTATACTGGGCATTACTACTTGCCCGCCTTACCAGGGAATTCTCTCTATTTCATTCCCTGCACATACACGTATGATTGTATTTTCCAATGTTACGTTCCACTCTCTACGAAACCTCAGAGTGTAAAATTATAATTATAAGGAAAGATTAATTCTTACACAAGTGGTTAGGCTTGGATCGCTCAGAACCTTGAAACAATTCCCAACCACCGTGGCAGCAGAAACATTGTCTATCTATTGAGAAAAACGAGCACGCAACACGAAGGCGAAAAAATAGAAGGGAATACAACAGGAACGCAACAACTAGTTTAACTTGACGTGTACCGAAACACGGTAAAAAAAAAAAAACAGGAGGGGGTGTGGCGGTGAAAAAAGAATAGCATAACCGTGTCGCAATGTTCGCGAATGAACGAGTCCGTAGATCAATAAATCGTCGGCTTACGAATGGCGAAATTCTCGAATAACCGAAACCCTCCGAGGCCGATGGTAAAAATGACTGTAATAAAAAAGGTGTTCGATGACCGCACACTGTCGATCCGTAATCGTCGATACTAACAAGCTCGTCGTTTCCTCGTTTTATCACTTGACACCGGCGCCAGCGCATAAATCCAACGATCGTCGGAAGGGGTCTGTGTTACAGCGATAGCAGTCTCTCCTTTCTCTCTCTCTCTCTCTCTCCATCTCTGTGCTCACGTCGCGAATTTTTCAAATATCGTTTAACGGTTTCGCCCGTAAACTCGCGGCGTTCGAGGCTGTATAGAGATCGACTCGACGAGAGGATAGGCTGACAGGGAGAAAGATAGACGAGAAGAATGAAATAGAGAGGGAGCTGGCTACGGGGGTGAAAAAAATACTGGCGCGAGAACCGAAACCAATGCGCATCCGTCGCGTTTGCTCAGCTCGGTTTGTCTACCCTCCGTTGACACAGAGTCGTACCGAATCCTCTTCGTTTGACGCCCCCCAAAAAAGGAGAGTTTATTTTCCCGTACAGTTCGCGCCGCCACGTTTAATTTATCCGTTTCAATTTCTCCGGCGTTTAAAATACATTTCAGCCCGGGCCGTCTGCCGCCAGTTTTTTAATACGCCAACGCACCCCCGCACGCTCGCTAATTGAAGGCACCATCCGCAGCGGGGCGGTTATTCAGGCACGACAGGAGATAAGGAAAAAGGAAAACATCCGTCACAGGTTAGGTGCCACTCGGCTCCGCGGAATTGGAGATCGAAGCTGAACAAGACTGGAGTGAAGAAGAAGAGACATAAGTTCCCTTTGTAGGCCGTTGTTAATTAGAAGCACGTGGAAATTTGATAGAAATAAAATCTAGAAACGGAACCAATCGTTTTAGTGTAAAATATCTTTCTTCCTGTACGTTCTCTATCCTCCCAGAATTATTTCTAACACAATCACGCGACCGTGCGTTACAAAAGGGGGTGCCGGGGATGCATGCTTGACGGTTTATGGCGATGGATAAACAATATCACGCATTTACGTCGGTCTGTCACTGTCGCGAACGAGGAACTGATGCGTTGACCGTGGCTCAACAGATATTCCCTACTTCCCTGTCGTGTTGGCCAACAGTTTCGAGGCGAATAGGGGGGAAACGCTCGCGTCGCGGCTAAGTAAAGTATCAGGGGGCTGGTGGGGGGGTTGGCAAGGATGTTATGACGTATTACGCTGTGTCGTTGCTACGAAAACAATGTGATTAGTTACTGTAATTGTGCGCAGCGTGGGTTTATGCGCGGCAACCAACCCCAGCAGGCCACCCTTCGTTCTCTCTCTCTCTCACCCCCATCCACAGACACCCTCTCACTGTCTCGCTTTTCTACTTCCTCTTCAACATACTCAATCCCCAGCCGCGTATAATGGAACGCTCATCTATTTTCGCGGATACCTTTGTCTTTTCCAGCGCGTGGCGTGATTCCTTTTTTTTTTTTTTAAATATTCTTCCGTGGAAATTTTTATTACGCGCCAACGGTATGATCAATGGAATGCTTTAGACGGGAGTGAGCAGACAATTTACTGCTCTTGATTGCATTCCGTTCTTTTACCGACTTTGGAGTTACTACGTAGAGTACTTGAATGAAACAGGGATCACGGACACTCAGTGGCGCACCCAGAGGGGGGCTAAGGGGGCCTGCCCCCCAAAAGAGGCTTAGTAAGAAGAAAAGAAAACTGCATTCTATTCTTCAAATAAATTTGTATAATCACCTAATGAATCTTATTGAATTCGCATTCAAAATATTTTTATCTGTTCAACTCGGCTCCCCCCAAGATTAAATTCTGCGAGTGAATCACTGCGAACACTAAGTCGTTTAAAGATTGCGTCAGGACCCCATGTACCTTACTGACCACTAAAAGAGCAGGAACACTTGGCTGATGGTACCTGGCCCTAGAAAGAGGAACGAAGGAAACGACGAAGAATGGAAGACTGTCAACAAAACAGTGCTGTACTTCGCCATTACTTCATCTCCACGACTATCAAGCCTAACTCCCAAAATTCAGTTCCCCGTGGCTACAAGAAATCTTCCAAATAAATGATTGAAAACGCATAAGTCCGGAAGCCTATGACAGCTGTCTAATCATACTCCATTACAGCGAATTGACTGATGTCCCAGTGATCAAGCGACAAAGTGAATCCTCCATGAGTCGGCCAAACTATTTTTCTCCTGTACCTCCATGCCTCTCTGTCACCGATGGGCCGATTTAATTAGCAGAATTACGATCCGGACAGCGGCACGAAACACGGCGAACTACCTTAACAACTGGTCACCGGCGATCTATCCCGCGTGCAAGCCGGTCCCGCCGACAGAGACGAACGTGCATAAACACGCGCGTGTGCGGCCCGCCTGTCAGCCGAGTTAGTTCGCAAACATCAGGATGGAAGATAGTTCTGGACGGTGGTTCCCTGCTGCAGGCCGGCCGACCGTCGTGCCCCGTCGCCGGGGCTCACGATGCTTCCCAGGTCGATCGCAATTAAAATGTTCAACCGAACTGCCGCGGCTAATTCCCATTGTTGGGGGGGGCGAACTTATATAGGACTGCGGAGCTCCCCGGGTATTCCAGCGATGTAGTAGAAACTCGCGATAGTTTTTGGCCGTTTCGGCCGATAGATCGCGGAAGAGCTCGTTCCAGCTATCGCGAATTTAATTACGTGACAAAGTACGCCGCGTCACGGCATTCTTCGCCGTTCGTTTCCGCGATGGGGGGAGTGGATCGATCGACGGTGAATTTTCGGACACGAGCGGGGGCGAAAACGCCGCGAAGACACGAGCCCCCGCGTAACTCGCGGGCCTGTTAAAGTTCCGAACTTACCTGGACTATCTTGCTCTTGAATACGTTCGTGCGCCACGGTTAGAGCGTTCTTGTTACGCTCGGTCAGAAATAACGACAGGAGTCGTTAGAAGTTGCGCGTACAATTTCTGGGGTAAGTTAGCTCTCGCCGCGGAGCGGAGGGGTGGCGCTCCGATGCCGCTCGAACCATCGCTCATGAATAAATTAGGGGAGGTCGTTCTTGATTGGCGAGCAGAAAGCAGCGGTTATATTTAGAAGCGTATATCTGGGCGGGAAGATGATCCGGGACATCGAAAACCAGAGCCTCTCTTTTCAACCCTCTATTGCGGCGCACAGTTGACGAGTCGAACGTCGCACAGTGGTTCCAAATCGCTGAAAGGCGGCAAACCTCTTAAAATGTACTACAATTTACTCAGAAATCGGTGCTCGGGGGGTTTTGGGGTCGCTGATTACGAATCTGAAATTCACGATTTTTAAAACAAAATGACGAATCCAGTATGGCGGAGCCGTATATCAGAAACATATCAAATTTGGTGTAAACTTGGTATCCTACAGGTTTCGAGGTCGCTGATTACGAATCTGAAGCCAAAATCGCAAAAAAAAACAGATGACGGATCTAATATCCCTGGTATAAACGTTGTTTTTAAGTTAATTTTTGTGAAAATTGATTATTTTACGATTCTTGAACTAAAACGATATAATTAGAATGTAGAATTTAATATGAACGTTAATTTCAAAACTTTTTTAAAAATTATTTTGACAATTTTAGTTTTTCCGATTCCAGTGGAAAAACTCAACATTTCTGCGTTTAGTAGGTCACAATAGTGCAAGTGTATTGCCAAAAATAATAAAAAAAAACTGTGAATTATAAGTGTTGTTTGAAATAACGAATGCTGTTTTATTCATATACTAAATACACTTGGCACTTTAAATTTAAATATCTTAAAAAACCGCAAATTTCCGCAAATTTTCTCAATTGGATATCATACTTGACATGTTACTTTATATCAAGAAACTTGTTATAGCGTGACACTCGGTGACACTCATCTCTGCTTTCCTTCCATTTTATTAAAACGTGACTTGGATTTATGATACATTGAGAAGAGAATTACAAGGTTAAATTCAAAGATACTTTACTTTGTCTCTGTGGAAAGTTTATGTTTATAACACCTACTCTAATGGTAAACTGTTTCACATATGGATCTTTTCAGATAAACTTTCTCTGACACATTAAACATGCTTCCATTTTCAAGACATTAAGGAGCATCAAATTTCGTCAACTTTGACAGCCTATATCTCAACAACCAATGAACATATTTTAGAAATTCAAGCGGCATTTGACGCACTGATGTATATACAACAAATCTGCTATAATAGCATAAATCTGTTATATACCTCGAAAATTGAATTTTGGCCAGCTTTTTGCGATTTGGGACCACTGTGCGTCGGGCACGTGGAAAAAAAATGTTAACGAGATACTTCTTCCCCATATAACCGAAGCGCTGTATGCTCCTTTTTCCCCGATTCACTCCGGATAATATATGGCGTAATTACAGACTTACGCGGTCATCAAGCAGAATTTATTCAGACGAATAATTCCCGCATGAAAAGGAGATCAGCCCTCAAAGGGTTAATTCATGCCCCCTCCGACGAATCTTGGAAAAAATAATGAATAATGGCGGCCCATAAATCGCCCGAACGCTGTGGCCCCGTGCAAAAAGTACAATCGTATAATTTATCGCGTTCACGGGTGCGCAGTACCTGGTGGAAGTGGCCCGGCAACGAGGAAAGGGAAAGAGGAAAACAAGAAATCCGCTGTCTGGCGTGCTCGATGGAGAGCGAATACCCATTAAATTTCAGACAGACCGGTCTGCATGATTTGCTTAATGACGTTCCAGGCCTGCATTCACGTGCTAGACGCCAGGCCGCGGTAACGATATGGCCGATGGTCGAGTCGCGTTTTCAGGGAAATAGAATTCGCAGGTGCTCGGCCAGGTGTTCCTGAATAGAGGCCAAAGGGGCTCGTCGATTTTTGCAGACTTGTTCACTTTCCCCGCTCGATTCCAGACCGTCTACCGCGCGGCTCCTCCGCGTTCAGCGTAATTTCGACTGTTTGTTTAATGCAGCCACGCCAGACGTTGCTTATTAATATCGCGTGCCTGTGCACGAAGCCGCCGAGCAGTCGCACGCGAAAGGAACGCGGTCGCAGGTGCAGCTTCGGAGAGATGCTGTCGTCGTGTTGCATTGTTACGTCCCCATCGTTGCGGGATAATTGATCGCGAAGAATTCGACGGCCTGATTAAACCATCAGCTCGTTACTTCCTCGGTTTCAGCGTGCTCGCCGCGAGGCTCGGCGATATTTCTGTCTCGGAGAATCGCGCGTTACGTGGCCGCAGATCATATTCACCGTGTAGAAATAAATTGCTGCGCCGATCCATTCGTTTCGCTCCGCGGGAAAACGCCCATTAAAAAGGAAAAGAGGACAAAGTTCGGCTATTCGAGCGGGATAGCCGCGAATACACGAAGAGTCTTTTACCAGGAGTTCTATTCCCGCGATCCTTAATTTATAATTGGATTTGCGGCGTTTTCCTCCATACTGAGGGACGTCGGCTATTCAGGTCGACCGACTCCGCTCCAGATTTCCGGTTGAAAATAACCGATGGAATTGCCTCGCAGGTAACTGCACTCTAATTCTGCTTAATTAGTTTAGCGTTAAACCGCAACTCGCCGGGGTAACAATTGCACCCGACTGCCTGTTACAGCGACACTGACCCACCCAATCCCTCCGGGGATCACGTTCCTCAGAGCTTAATTTGGAGCGCGAAATTTGAAGGGTGCGACGAATAGTTTCTTCGCGCTGCATGGGGGAAATTTGAAGGGTGCGACGAACAGTTTCTTCGCGCTGCACGGGGGAAATTTGCGCGCGACAGGCCAAAGCGCGCTGTGCGGGGGTTCCATAAAAAGGAAAGAGGGGAGCGCAGAGATCATTCGATGGAACGTGCAGTTTTCCATTTGCACGGTGCGACGCTGTCGTGAAACGTTATAACTTCACGCGCACCCGTAAAAGAACGCGAGGAGCTGAACACGGCCGAATCGTCATCGCGTCGGTGCTCGAGAGTTGTCGTTCGCCGAACAAATAGTCGCTGTTCTGACGTTACAGAAAGACAGGAGGACAGACGGGTATAAGGGTTTACGGTGTCGCAGCGTATCCCCGCGGCTGGCACAACCATCTAGCCGTCAGTATCACGGGGGCGCGCCATAAAAGCGCGCTGTTAAACAGTCGATAGCTCTGAAACGATGTACGGGGTTTCCATAAAGTCTCCCTTGCCTCGTGTCTAGGGTCTTGGGGGAACACCGCGCGGCGATGCTCGCGGTAAATGCCCAGCAAAGTTTGAATATGTTTGGCGCGACAATTTGGGGGAGAACTACGTTATGATCGACAGTGTGCGTGGGAACGCTTGGTACCTTCTATGAAAACGATATTGAAATTGAACTTTGATAAAGATACGGAATTAGAAGCTTGCATTTTCACTCAGCTATTAAGGGGGTATTCTAGTCTAGACACTCGTTTTTGAAGGTGATGTTTGAAAATTAATTCTGGAAAACCTATCGCATCTACAGAGCAGGGGTTTTGCACACATGTTTAGTAGTGTTTGAACTATCGACACAAATTTTTGGAATGCATTATATTGAAATTTGTACAAGTTACACGCCAAAGCGTAGGTCATGTCATCAAAAACCGACCCCATCGGGCGCACGAATTGCGGCCGTCCTAGTCATCTGAATCGAAAGTACCAAAGATTTTTTTAATCTATATGAGTGTAGTTATCGCCCGAACTAGATGTAACCAAGTCCGGACATTGTTACCGAAATCACAGCTGTTTAAAAATTTATATTCGATTTTTTCGAATTTCCTTGAGCTAAAACAAGGTGTGGGGGAGGTTGTACTGAAACTATTGATATAATTCTAGTTCCGGCTATAGGTACAGATTCACTTTGAATGTGTGTCAAATTTTAGGTCAATTGGTCCAGTAGTTTTTGAGAAAAATGTGCGCCCGATCTAAAAAAATTGTTTTGCGAAAAACGCATTTAAAGTTTTTCATGCAGTACGACCTATACGACTGAAGTTGCGGTAGATAACAACTAATTTCTGTAACTTATCGCTAACCTGATATACCAGGACCGTAGAGGAAACCTTCCTGAGCTACAAAAAAATCATGTTGGGCAGCTCTCTCTTCTCTGCTGGCAGTCAAAGCCTCTTTAGATACAAGGGTCGAGGGAACGACTGCCGGCCACGCTGCGGCCTTAAACCCCTATAACTCTGGGAGTTTTTCGAATTTCACCTTAATATTTTAGAGCCATATTTTCGAAACCCTAAAATATTTGAAAATCAAACAAAAAAACATAGAATTTTTGGGTAGAATACCCCCTTAATAAAGAATACACTTGACCGAGTAAATATGTTCCACTCGGGTTCGAAGAAGAACAAGCCTCGCTACCATCGCGAACCCTCCGACACCCTCGGGACGGTGCACGTGAAGTAACGCAAGAATCCGTGCTGGAATCGCGTGCCCGCAGGCCTCGTGGCGATTAACCGAGGTAAACTCTTAATTTCCGTGAGGCTAAATTTAACGGTCGATGCGTGCACGCGTTATTAAACGCCGGCACATCCGCACGGTTCGCCGAAGAATAAATGAGGGTGGATAGGAGGCTCGTGCATACGCTTAAGCGAACTCGAGATAGCAGAAAGCCGACCGACGCGTTGTGTGCACGTCCGTGGAGGAGTTAACGGGCGAGAGACTCGCGGGGCTCGAAGGGTGGTTGAAGGAGGCGGAGGGGCGGCGCGGGGGCGGGTTAATGCGAGCCCGCGCGAGGACACCCGCTGCGCCCTGCGGGAGTTAACGCGGGTATCGCGTGTTTTCGCCGCGAAACACGGAACACCGTCGAACGCGGCGGGAGGAAGAGGTCTCGAGCGGGCCTGCTGCAAGAAAAAGCTAGAGACGGAGCACCGTAGCTCGGATCTTCCGTGATTTCCGCTCCTTTCTCGGGGAACGGGGCCTCCGCGGATGTTTCCCTGCGTGTAATATCGACGACTGGTATATTATCACGGGGTCTGAGTGGCCGTGGGAGTCTTGAAAAGCAACGTTACAGCGTAATTCTATCGCACTGTTTATTTCCCGATGACGTCCTACTTCCCGTTCCACGTTCAGCCTGAAGAGACGAAGATTCTCCCACTTTCCACCCTGTCTTTCGTTCCTCTTGAAACGGACAAGCATTCTTTTCAACGGTGCCCAAATATAATAGGACGTTCGGCGAAACGGTGAATCGAGATTCCACTGTGTATTTTCATTTTACCATTGCCCCTTTGTTGCTCACAATACAGCGACTGCGGAGCAGGGAATGAGCGCAATTTATGCGGATCACGCTCCCGCTCGCAATCAGAAGTAACGAACCAGTTTGCGCCCAGCTACGCTGTCAGCAGCGGGCGTGTGCACGAGCGGAGCTCGCAACGGAAGCATACCGCGCACGGGGAATCAGTTGTCCTCCCCTCCCACACCCGGTAGAACGTAACGCCCGCGAATAACGGATATCAGATTTATGACGTTCCATTGCTGTCGCGAGGTATCTAAGAGGATTATCGTGGCCGGCCGCAACGGGGTTATGAACACCCCTAGGACTCCCGCTGACCAGATAAGACTTCACGCTACGCCGATCCACGCGCGTTCACCGACGGGAATCTCGTGCCATCGCAACCCACACCTTTCAGCCACCCCTGATAAATTACTCAACACCTTTCCCATCCATCGCTCCCGCGGTGGTTTCGACCACGCGGCCAGCCTATCACCGGAAAACCTTATAACCAGCGGGTGAGCTGCCGCCGACCACCCTTCAACCCTGTTCTCCTTGCGGAAAACACGGAAGTTCGAAGATGCCTCGAGATACGAGGGCGACATGGGGTTGCGTTGCCCGGGACGTGTAGAATAATACGCTTCTGGCAGCGTTGTATAACCTGCGTTCCACGAGACGGTGCTTAATAGTATCGTTAACTTCAAAGTTCCTTCGGACGCGTCAGTTGCCGCTCGGAAAATTTACAAATGCCAGGGGCCAGTGTTTTACGGAATCCATCAGCGGAGGGAACGATTTCCCCTGCTTTTATCAAACAGCCCATAGCGCCTGGTCGAAATAGATTTCACCGCGAAGGAGAAACGATGGCGCGCAATCGGGGGAACAACGAAAGCAGTTCGAACTGTCTGCGGGAGGTTTTACAGCGAGTCGCGGGGTATGAAGATAGAGGAGAGGAAGTGGCGCACGGCGACATTTTCATCGGCGATCGGCGGCTGGCAAAGGGTACGGGACAGGGAAGGAAGATCTACGATCCGGGGAGGACCTTAATAATCCCGATTCATAAAGCCTGGTATCTCGACCTCGATACGCTGGTGTCGACCACGAGTGGCCTGATAAAGAATGACGATCGTAAGGGAAGAAAGTTGCAGGGCGCTTATCGCCCAATAAATTCTACTTCAGCTGCCGCCCCTAGCCCCCTCTCGCGCCGTTCCCCGACGTCGTGTTCCCTTCCATTCCATCTCGTCTGGTTTTCAAGAGCAGCGCCGGCCGCTGCAAAACCTGTGTAATTATCGCCGCTAAGTTCCAACTAAATTTTCCGCTAACGACGATTTACGATCGAATTAACAGATTGCCCGGCGGCTAGACGGCTCTGCCGACTCTTCCTATCGTTTCCCTCCGCCTCGCGACCCCGACGTCTTTCCTTCCGGTTTCTTCCTTTCCCATCCGTTTAGCCCCGCGATCCCAGGGAAGCCCGGGCCGTTCGGGCGAGAAATTTCGGACAACGAGAAAGTTTCGCGACGAACTTGTCCCTCCCCAGAGTGAACTCGGCTCGCTAATAAAGCGAACAGCCACGCAAATTAAGTTCGATTCCCCTAATGGCGAATCACGTCACTCGAAGCGTTTCTTTCGTTGCAGCAACTCGACCGGTGGTGGGGTAATGGGATTTTCAGCGAGCAGGACGAGCGAGGTACCGGTCGAAGCAATCGGAGGGAGTAATTCGGGATTTTCAAATTGCTTTCTTGTCGCGTGTGTAAGAAAATCCAAAGGGCGCAGTTTTAAAATGGCGCCCCGGAACCGCGGCCTACCGTCCGGAAGCCCAATACATCGGCTGGGACCGTTTACGCGGGAAATACTGGGAAAAACCCAGGCCCAACGGAAGCGTCGCGGGAAGGACGCTACGCCCGGGCCGCCTGGACGCGGTCACTCTTGTTCGGTCTTTGGGACATGCTGGTCGCCGCTTAGGAAGCCCTCCGTGCCTATTTTGTAGTACATCGCCTTGCCTTGGCAAAATACACCGTTGTAAAATCGAAAGTTAACCTACGTGCATCATTGTTTAATGTAAAGGAAAAACTCGCCTTATACGTGGGCGCGTTGATCGCGAGGTGCGATCCCACGACGATCAGTGACTGAGAAGCACGGGCTTAATACAATAGACATCAGACACAGCGGGTGGAATACATCCTTTTGCCCTCGAACAGTGTTATACGTATGCTCGATCCTTCGAGAATCAAGCACCGAATAATCTACAGAATTGGGCCGCTAAATTGGAGCCAATTATGCGCCCCAATTTGCACAATAGTCACTTATCTTTTAATAACTGAATTCACCAGGATCTCCGAGCAACGATGAACACTGAAGAGCCTCCTCCATAGAATTCCCTTTTCAAAGTGAACTTTCGAAGTGGGATCATTCATTACCAGGCGAACGATGTGGCCCGACGTGACCACAAGCTAGAAGCCACCAAAAGATTCCTACGCCCACCGAACATCCCGCGTCCAGTTAAAAGGGAACTCCAAAGTGGTCGGTTCCTCGGAGCCATCTAGCACAGAAGACGCGAGAGAGAAGCACAGAGGACGTAACTTCCAACCGTTCTAATAAAACAAAACCCCATGGAGCATGAACACCCAGTTCCCAGGGGCGAAAGGGGGCAGAAGGTAAGGGAGAGAGATGCGAAAAAGGGTCCAAAATGGAAGCTAGGCACCAAATAACGGATACATCGCGCTGAAATTGAGATTGGTTATCGAAGACTTCCAACCTTCTCGAGGCTGATGGGAGGAGCGTGGCGCCGGCACCGTGGTGCAATGTGGTTGGCAGGGCTGCGGGGGCTCAAATCGGATAGTTTGTTCATTAGAGATATTTTCTGATCGCAAGAGTGGCTGGAAGAACGGAGGAGAGCGTGTTCAGCGTGTATTTGTCTTGATAAGTTCGAAGCAGGAAATGAGACTGTCGATAGGAGAGCGCTTCGCTCCCCCCTCCCGCGCGCCCCATCATTCTCTCCCTATCTCGTGGCCGTCTCTTTCCAGTGGGTGGGAGGTAGAGGGGGGGGGGGGGTGAAATCGCCAGAAAATGAGGATGTCGATTCATTTAACGGGCGGAATAACGGCCCAGGTACTTCAAAAGTACCGTTCTGACACTGAACTCCTTTTAGACGCGATTGCTGTTCGATAGTGGATTCGCGATGACCGTCTGGGAGATTGCGCAGACCTGCGCCGATCTTGGATATCGTAGAGTATAGTGTATGCCACGAAAAGGAGGCACATAGTGGACTGCGCAAGGTAGAAGATGTTGGTACTACTCCTCTGTGAAAGTCGTATACAGTAGCGGAACATGGTATGACGAGGATTAGGAGATTGAGAATGTTAAAGGAAGACAGTCACGATCGGTGTGCGTGATTATGTTAAGATACGGAAGTGCGCCACTGTCAGAGACGCAATGGTTTCTTCACTTTCTACCCCACAATTCCTCAGTGCCACTAATCCCAGACCTTGAACGGCAAACGGTAGCAGAAACGAGCACCGCTGCACCGAGGCTGCTCGTTTCTACGCCGGCCATGACTCCCAGACTTGGGCACTAAAGTTAACTGCTCTCGAACACCGAGCGTCGTGCGTCGATCGTTGCCAGGACCCCATCGTTACTACCAATCGCTCGTATAAATCGCGAAGGAGGGGCTCGATCTAGAATGGCTTTTGCATCCCGAGGACGCGGATCAGCACCTCCAGGTCCGCGCAGATAACTCGAGCTCCTCGGTGCCGATTACGGAGCGCGGATAGCGCGTCGAACGGGCAACGGCCAGGCACGAAAGTACCTAAAAATGAGAGGAGCTGCGTGGACAGGCCTGGCTATCGATTTTCACGCGATCAAGGAAAGAGGGAGATAGTTCTCGCGTGGCCCTCGTATCAGCGAGCAAGACCCGTTTGACCTAGCACACACGCCGCCCATAGATCAAGCAGAACCCTTAGGACGAACCCCCCAATGCCACGGGCTAACCATTAATTTACAACCCGCAGAGTAACCCCATGCCTCGCCCCTCCTGCATACAGGTTCCACGTCCCTTTGCGGCAGATATGAGCTACGACGTGGCGCTGAGGGATTCAACCACCCTTGTTCCCAAACCCTATAGCCGCGTTCCTCTATCTCCGCCGCCTGTCGTCCTCGTTCATCCTCTCCGTCTAGCCGTCCTCTAAGCGGCTTCCACCTGCCACAGAAATTTCCCAGATCGTCGGGGAAGAAATTTAAATCTATCGGGGACACGTCCCGGTTGATACCGCGTCACGTGACATGGACGTGAAACTCGCCTGTCCGAAAGTAATTGAACCATTTTCGGTGCGGTTATCCGTGACCCCCTTGCAACGCTGTAAGACTCGGTCATGTTGCGATGGAAGGACAGCTGAGAATGATAGTCAGCAGTTTAAGGCGATAAATTCCTGGATGATGAAGATTTCCCTGCGATAATAGCGATTGCTAGATATTTTAGGCGAGTTTGCTTAGGTAGCTACTGGTACATTGATTTCAACGCGTATTCTAGAATATGTGCTATAGAATGTATCTTTCTTCCTGATTCGTTCGTTGTGGTTCAATTTGTAAAATGCTAATCCTAGCACTATACGGATCTTTACTTTAACTTAGAAGTGAATGCTCGATTATCCAACAGCATGTTACCGGCATGTTCACGAGTACTTAGGTTCCTTTCAGAGGGGCGAAGGAACAGAACTCCTCATTGCCATCGGACTTCGGGCCACCTCTAGAGGAGGCAGAAGGGCAGAATGCAGCGAACGTGAAAGGGGCTGGCAAAGGGAGGGTGGGGTCTGCACTTTGATTCTACCAGCTTTATTTCAGCATAATATAAGCGGGTGTGAATAGGCCCGACTGTTGCTTCTGCTTTATAACTCGGCGCAAGTAAGTTGTCCCGTGTTTCGTTTTGTTGTCCGGCTACTTCGTACACCCCCTGCCTCCCTGCGCCAGCCTCCTCGCCTCTCCCGCTCTCTCTCGCTCTCGCGGGAATGAAAGGAATGAATAATTAGAGAGAGGAAGCCGGGGCGGACGGCTGAAAGTTTCTGGCCAATTAATTAAACGGAGAAGAGCAAAGCGAGGGAGAGTACGCGACGCTAGAGCTACCGGGACGGGGGCAATTTAAAGAGTTACGCGACAATTTAACTGCGATTATCGCCGTACAATCCCTTTAAACAACACGCCGTTATAGAAACGCGCCAATTAGTAGTATAGCCTGGCGTTAATGAATTTCACATACCGTATAAGGCGACGGCGGGGCCGAAGATAAACGGCGAGCGGAGGAAATAATTTACTGTTCGCTCGTCGCGGATGTCGTGAGTTTCGAAGTGAACTACTACTGGCTCTCGTTGCCTCGGCGGTCGAGTTGGTAATTCCAACGCGAAACACGTGTACACACGAGCGCGCGCTTTTTGCTGGCCTTCTGTTAACCGCCGAGCTGCTGAATATTGGAAGCGGTGGCCGGGTTGTTTGATATTTATAGCCCAATCTGTGGGAAGTGGTAATTTTTCATTAATGCGAAGATGAAGGCCCGCAAGTAGCAACGCGCTCTGGAAATTACGACGCTTCCTAGTTGATCGAATAGGAGGCGGTAGTCAGTCGCACGGACGATGCGTCCCCGTTACGAGAGTTAAAAGACCCGGAGAGCTGGATTAATCGAGATGAAAGAACCGGGCAAAGCGGTGACACGCTTTCCAGCGTCGGGGCGCGGGAACGCGTCATCAAATCATCGTAAACGGTGTCGCCCCCGCGGCGTCTTGTCCTTCTTATTCCCGTTTCAGTGTCAAGTCATACGTCAAAGTGCCGGGGAACTTAATTCCCAAACTGCCCGGAGTATGCCACGTTGCGAGTACGATGGTTTCGGCGCGTTGGACTTTACTGCCGCTTGCATGTTTATACCACGCTTTGATCACCAGCCATTCGAGGGTACATCAAAAGCAAGGACTAGCCCGTCCGCTATTCACCCAGGAATAGCGTAAATCATGAAAGTGCGGCACTTCGTGGAGCGCATTACGGTAAGTACACCATGACGAGTGTAATGAATAATCAAGGGAACGGTGTCACCCTGGAATCCATGATTCCTGGGACGTCTCTACGACGTCACGGCTACGCAGCGAATGAAATCTCACGTGATAGTGGTAGATACCTAAGCGTCGTAAGGTATAAGTTACTAGTGAGTTCTTAGTGGAATGACACAGTGGAATGCATGATGACTATACCTTAAACTGTACTAAACAGAATCAAACAGACACTTCACACCACTGAGCGACTATGGCTACCATATTACTTAGCTATTCCACTGTTGTACTGAGGGAGTGCGAAGACTGTTCGATTGACAAAGTATTGTGGTGTGGATGGACATTTCCGTTTAGACCAGCGGATGGGTGCCAGAACTGTTGGAGCCTTTTCGTTTATTGTATTGCTTCGGATATTGTCGGGGCAGTCGAGCGATAGGCATGGTGAAGACGCATTGATAGGATGCATGGCGTCAGCGTTTCTAGAAGTCAAGTGCCCTACGCACTGGGTGGCTTTTCCGAGGGGACTGGCGCGGGGGTGCAGGGGAGTTTGGGGACCGTCGGGTCAGCGGTGCGAAAAGCTAGATTGAGGAGAGACTTGGCGGAGAGCGCTTCGTGTCTTGCGCATTGCGGGAAGATGTATTAATTGATCAGATTTTAAGTTTACTTATATTTTACTTATCCATATGAATAAATCATTATATATGTATATCGAGTCGTCACACTTTCTAAAAACCCTACAGTATGTTTGGGTCAGAGCGATTGGGATCGAGAGCGGATGTTTATAGTAGAGTGTCGAACGCGTCAGGGGTGTGAGGTTCGAATGGTTTCGTCGAATGCACGTGGAGAGTTTGGGTGACCCGAGCGGGTGTCAAGAGCGTGTGTTGTAAGTGTGAATCTCGGGGAGCGCAAGACAAGAATGGATGAAGTCAGTCCTGCAGAGTCCGTCAAACGAGAGGCATCGTCGCCTGAACCTGTTCTTTGTAATAAATAAGCTTTTTTACTTTTCCACGAGTGTGCAGTTTACTCCTGCCCTGATCACCTAAAGCCGCGTATTCACCTGCGCATTCGCTCCGAATGTGCATTCGGCGCGCACCGATTTTTTGCTCGTCCGGTGTTCGGCGCGTGTTCGGGGCGCGGCGCGCATTCGGGTCCGAACAATACCATGAAATGGACGCCGCAAATTTCACTCAACCCCTAACGCGCGCCGAATGCGCGGCGAACGCGCGCAGAGCTCCGAACGAGCAAAAAATCGGTGCGCACCGAATGCGCAGGTGAATACGTGGCTTAACATCCCTACAGTACTATTGCGAGATGAGGAGAAGACTAACTACCACAAGCTGAAATGTCACAGGGGCAAGAGGGATCGCCCGCTCGCTCCACCCTATCCCCTCCAAGAAGTTCTACTTTTAGGTTCTTAGCGGCTGTCCCTATCCGCGGGCTGTCGTGATTAGTTTCGTTCGCGGTCTGCGTTACGCGGCGGACTTTGTTGCAAGGAATTGGGTGGAGCGCGCGGACGATACCCCTTGCCCCTGTGACATTTCAGCTTGTGGGTAGTCGGTCTTCTTCTCATCTCGCAATATTACCTTCGCAGTCCTGTTGTATACCTACGAGGCATTGAGAATAAAAACGGAGTAACCCACATTTTTCTGCGAAATTGAATTACTAGCACTAATGTATTCCAATTGTCTGTACTAATCATATAAAATAAGAAAAGTTAATTTTTTCCAATTTAAAACCATATGGCATAACAAAATCACTCGTTGCCTCGAAAGCTTAGATCGCCTATTCCTTCATTTACCGAGTAAATCCCAGGATTAGTCCGTTGTTGCTCTCAATGTTCTGGCTATAGCATGAAAAAACCCCAATTTTAGTTTTGTAGATAACCAGTTCCCGTCCTGAGAACATATTTTCCAAGTTCGAAAGCTGCCACGAAAAGTATTTATCACTGACTATTTCTGAAACGTACTCGGTACAAAGTGCCGCAGTAACCTTCACGAGCAGAGAGATTTGGGAAACTGATCCTGTCCACTTTCGGAAAGCACTTTGCACTGTGAATTCGGCCCCCCTCCGCCCCCCGCGTTCCCGTTTGTCACCGCACAGCCACCTGTGCCGGCTCGACGCACCCTCTTCATCGATCTCGCCCCCGTCTTTCAACCCTCGTCGACGTCGCGCTCGTTGTCGTCCCCTCGTTTCCTCCACTTAAAACCCGGTAATTACTCTGATGCCGGCATTTAACGTTCGTACCGCGCCGCGCGTGGATTTTCTGTTTGCCGACGTCACTTTGAAACTGTTGCTCGATTTCGCCCTTTCGGGCGAGAACACCCCCCCCCCCCCATTTTTGTTAACCGCGCCCCGCCGACGTCTAAGTACCGAGCATCAAGCTGCAAGGTTACCAAGTCACGACACAACAATTACGACTCGGAAACTTAACCGGAACTTTGGACAATTTGCATCAGCTGCTAAGATACAATTAGAGGGAAACTGTGCAAATTGCACGGCAATCTGAATTAATAGAAAGCAACTATCTCGCTGGGAATACAAAGGGAGCCGAGGTCGGTGCTTGAAATCTTTCGCATTTCCCGGCCACCGTTTCTTATTAACCGTGAGTGGGGCGGGACACGTTAATGAAATTGCTCGTTAAACGTTTCAATTCGTGCGAAGCTAAGACGCTGCCGCCCAAACAGATTGATAATACTCCGCGTTCAATCACAGTTGAATTACACTGCGATTCTTTTACGACGAGATGATCCTCTCGGTCGATTACGAGAAGGGATGCACCCTAACTGGAAAAGCAAAGCAAGAACTCCCACAGGGTCAATACTTACGCAGAAGTGATCATCGAATTATTTCTGCATTAATTGAACGAGCCACAAAGTAAATAATGGAATTTTCAGTAAACATACTCATGAAGAAAGCTTGGAGTTTGGAGAACAGTCGGTTCTCGATTCGAAGAGCTGTATAATATATTTCGATTGCGCGTCATTTGGCCTGGATAGAGCTCGGAATTTTCCAACGAGGCCACCGCGGCCAAGATCGCGAGAGCGCTGAGGAGCGCCGAGGAGGAGGGTGTCGTAAAAGGAAAATGTAGCAAGTGCAAGATGTCGATATGTATCCGTTCTGCAGGCCCCGTTATTTATAGAGGTGCCAATCTTCGCGTGGCAGTCACTTTTGCCTTCCCGTATTTACTGGTGCTCCCGTTCACCGACACGGGCAGAAATTTTCAGCGTGTCCGCGCGTGTCGGCGACGTCACCGATATCCACTGGAGAGATTATTTTAGTTTTCCACGGCGAAGGCACGGATGAGCGGGCATCCAAGCGACAGAGGCCAGGGGGGGTGGAGCAGGGAAAACTCGACGAAATCGCCGATAAATTCGTACATTGTATCAAGCTATCGCCGACGGGGATGGCCTTCGAGAATCGCTAATCGAATCACCGAGCCGGCTGATAACCCATTTTCGAGTCGGCCTGGCTGTTTATGATAATGCTCGCGATAGGGCGGGATAGCAGGCACGAAATCCGCGCGCACAGATGCGAGTAGACTGTATCTGGTGCAGCGAGCAAGCGGCGAGTTGGTAAGTGCGATGCATCTGCGGTAGATAGGGGAAAGGAAATAATGGGCGCCTGGGATCGCTTCGTGGCGAGCAGGTAAAGCTAGCTCGCATTCGTTGTCACATTTATCTGGCTGATAAGTCTATTCTTGGCCGGCGCGCATCTGGGCCTACCATCTTCGAATACGTTGCGCGTGCTGGATGACTATAAGTGTACGTGTCATTATTAATGTTATGCGCCCAACGCCGAAATGGGTCATGCACGCGCGTAACCCGCGAGCGGGCGGACCGGCTTCGCGCGTCCCCGTGATTAACGAAGAAGTAAAATGAGGAATAGCGGCTGAGGAATACCACATTAACCGTTGCGTACGCCTCGCCCGAGTGGTTCCCTGATGAAACATCACGCGCAACCTTGCATCGGCGTTCCTGTTGGAACAGACAGGTGCGGAGGAACAGGGTGTAGGGTGTAAATCTGCTCCGTTGTCGTCAACGCGATAAAATATACGGACTTTACAGTCATTGGTATCCGCGATAGGAATCCACGAACATGCGAACAGTGGAGAAGGGTTAACGGCCTATCTGTAAGTGTTATCTCGTGTCTTCCACCCTCTTTTCCATCCACTCTGAGCCTCCATAATGTACGATCGTCATTATCGTGACTAATGCCCGCGCGATCCGATGAATCGACGGTGAGTTACTTTAGCGGTCCTCGGCGGTTTAATTTCAACTCGCCATTAGCATAATGCGCAGGAATATAACGCAGCTTGCATGTCCGCGCGGCTGCAGGAGGAAACGCGAGCACGCGAACGCGGAATGCCGCGGCGCTGTTAATAAGGGGTCTAGGAATCCTTGGGTCGACCGTCAAACGGCCCCATAACTCAGGATCAAAAGGGAACGACGTTCCATAAAACCACGGGATGATAAGCGATCGCGGGTATGTATTCGTATCGCTGTTAAAACTCCGGATGCCTCTCGGGCTGATATCGCGACGCATAAAAACGCCTCGATAGCAGGAAGAAGCCTGAGTGGACGATAAGGCGGATACACGTTCCGCGATGTTTCGACGATCGAGAGCCGCAGCTTTCTGGGCGTACGTTCCCTAGGTTAGTACCGTGAAGTCTGGCTTACCTTGATCGTCGCGTGGTGGGGTCTTTCATGACCATGACTTCTGTGACGTCCCCATACTTGGTGAAGTACTCCCTAAGGCTCTCTGAAATCATAACAAAGTGGCGGTTAATCGTCTGGTTGTGGCGTATGGGGGATTTAAGGGTTGAAATATCGATGGCGAGGCAGATGGAGTATTTTCGGTAAGTAGAACGCTGTAAGGGAGAACGAGGTCTCTGCAAGTACAGCAGGGCTGCTCGAAATAAATGGGGGACCGATATTATTGACCTACACTACTTAAAAGTGCTTTGTATTTTGTAACAAAGTTCTTGTGTTTCGTGAGAGGGATGCATATGAGTCAGAATAGATGGAAAAGTAAATTGAACTGAAATTTTATATTCTTATTAATTGTATTCCGCCTAAAGGGACTAGTCGGAAAGAGGCAGTCGTTTTTTTCCGCGAAAGAAACACTTTTTTTAATGTATTTGTAAAAAAATTAAAGCGAATCCGGATGCACCCTCTTACCCAATGTTTATTATTATCATAGAGATTGGAAAAAGTTGGTATGAAATATGTATACATGTGCTTTAAAAATAGCGGTGCTAACTGGTAAACATTTTAACGTCCTTCTGTAGTTTTCAGGTAATATTGGTCTTAATAAGTGACGTAATCCAATTTCAAGGTATGATTTTTGTTGGTTACATCCGTAGTTTCCCGCGGAACCAATAAAAACTGAAATTGACACAGAATTATTAAATTGGTGGCCGAGAAACGACGATTATTTCAAGGAAAATTTGGTCGTCTGGGGGTTTGCGCTACTAAAGATCCGCGACTTTTTAATTTTTTTTATGAAAAACTCGAATCTTTACGGACCATATCAGAGGTTTCGCGTAAAATGGCAAATGTTTTATACATCCTGTAAATTTCTCAAGTCGATCTGAACCTCCTTTCATTCGCAACTAGGCTAAAACCAAGAGAAAAAAGATTCGAGAAGACGCGTTTAAAGATTCTGGGCAAAGGCGACGCCGTGGTTGCCGCTTGACCTTTTTAGCTGCCAAATCACCAATTTTGCAAGTTTTAATATAAACCAAGCGGCATTTTATTCAGAAAAGATAGTACTTTCGAAAAATGTAATAAGAAAATCGATTTTTCGACTGCCTAGTCACCTTAATGTCCGCTGAATTTTACATACACCCCTCACAAACATGAACATAGAAATATTAAAGAAGTATCTTCTCGAAGTGATCGCGAAGTTGACTAAAATCTTTAATAACGAGATGCAAACGATTGTCTGAAGAGAGGACAATAACCATTCCTATCGATGACTTCTTCGTTAAAAATGATTTACCACCGGTGGTTATCGTTGGCGAAAGTAGGATCCATTTTCGGAGCGCAGCACAGTCGCCAATTACAGAGAACATAATGAAACTACCAGACCATTCCGTGAATCATATGATACGAGGAAAATTTACGAGTAGCCGTTTCCTGTCGGTTATCGGCAACACCACGCTCGTTACTACCAACCTAAAGAATAATTTTAGCAAATCAGTCGCTACGGCGGGGGAGTTTTCGTTTGAACGGCGAGGGCCTGTGCATCGCTGAACTCGAGGAACTGAATTTCAACGGTGAATAATCGCGAGGGTCTTATCTCCCTTTTCCTCGTTCGAGAATCATAGTCGCTCTCGAAGCAGACCAGACCTTTTGTGAATCGAACTAGAAACACTGAGGCACGCAACGGTTCCAAGGTCCGATGTGAACATTGTTACCCAGGGTATGGACAAACTAAATCTCCTGAACGATTCACAGAAAATATTGTAAATTTTAACAGAAATGCTAGGAAATATGACACGCTGTTACGGAATTATTATGGAAAAAGTTATGAGTCTATAACTAAATAATGATTGCTTGCATCCACTTATGTGTACCTGAGTTTATAAAGTAGAAAAGTCAACTCTCAAAATTCTTATTTGAATATGAAATATGAAGCCAGATGAAACTCTTTATCGGAGGAAAAGAATTAATGATATGTTTGTGAAATTGATTTGTGTGTGATTTCAAAGGCCGTTTCTTTTCACTGAAAACCCCGCCGATTTCAATTCTCAGTGGCACGAAACATTGAGTGGAACGGAACGGAGGGGTTCGTTAACGCTAATTAGAATTATTAGATAACAATGTAAGTCGACAGTACCGAGCGTAATCCCCGTCATTTATGAACACGCCGCGTGCGTTCGCGAGAGAGCTTTAGCTTAGCGTAACACCGTAGAAAATTAATTGCGCACACTTGACAAGTTAAGCTGCAGCGTGTAATTAAGGAATATCTGATATCGAACATTCGCTTCTTTCCGAATTCATAACAGCTTTAGGGGGGTATACCCGTTTGAACCCTCGGAAAATGTGTACATTTTGTGGATTTTTTTACAAGTCAACGGCTCGATGAAGATTTCCCGTTTTTTCACTATCTTTACATAGTATTATGAACTACTTAAAAAAAAAGTTTCAATTAAAAAATTATTGTTTTTCGGAAGTTATGTATATATATATCCGAAAGTCTCACGATTTTAGACGGCTAAACGGTGGTCCTGAAAACAGCTGTATGTCGTGTCTGAAATAAAAAACAATAAAATCTTCTTATAAAGTATGTCAATAGCTATCGTCCAACGGGAACGATTTTGAAAATTTTGAAAAATAAAGAAATGGTGAGAGATCAAAGTTAAAGTTACATTTTTCTAAGAGAAAAGGCCAACTTTTTTCTTTATAAATAATAAACGGGGAATCGGAATAAAAAAAGCCCTCGTGGGACGATGTGGAATCTTATTACGATCCTGCATGCAAAATTGGAAGAGAATTGGTTGAACGTAGCGCGAGTTTTTAGGCCCACCGTTTTTAGCCGTCTAAAATCGAGAGACTTTCGGATATGTATGCATAACTTCCGAAACACAATAGTTTTTTAACCGAAACTTTTTTTTTAAGTAGTTCATAATACTATGTAAAGATAGTAAGAAAACGGGAAATCTTCATCAAGCCGTTGACTTGTAAAAAAATTCACAAAATGTACACATGTTCCGAGTGTTCAAACGGGTATACCCCCTTAATTCGTGGTAGCTCCGTCTTTATGCCACCTAAAAAATCTTGCAATATAGAATAGACAAAAGACACAAAAATCGTACAAATAACTGGCGCGGAGAATTGCGTTCCTAAGAAGTAAAGCAATGAGCTTTCTACCTGCTTCACGCGTCGTGTAAAGTACAATCCCTGTTAAAAATTTATCGCCATTTCCGCGTCGTTTGTTACCCCGGCACATTGTGTCCACCATGCGAGATATTTCATTCGCCGCTGAGAAAACACATCGTATTAGTCAACAACCTCTGGAGAATAAAGGGAAGGAATTTTCCCTAAGCTCTTTCTTGGCCGGTCGAGTGTCTATCGCAGCCCCCAAAGCTTTACAACATTCTGTGTGTACTATGCGTAGGTACTGAGGATTTTAGTACGGTTCATACGAAATTTAAACAATAAACGAGCAGGGAGGGTCGACCAAATAGGGAGCCTCGAGGAATCAGCCTTCAAATCAATAGGGGGTGAATGATGCTGTTTGCAAGCAAGTACGTCGATAAAACTTTTTCATAGAACATTGAAATACCAAGCCATTGAAACATTTACACTTCGAGCTCCCACCAACCACCCCTTTGACGTCAAAGAAGATCAGGTTATCCACGTGCTCCGTCGTTAAACGATATCAACATCCGGACGATGGCCACGCCGTTAACGTCAGCGCGGGCCCGATAGAAATTTAATAACGCATTATAATTTACGGGAGATTTCATCAATCCGTGTACCATGCACAACCGTTCCTGGACGCTATCCCTCCGACGGGGGCACCCTCTTGACCTCCTTTATACGTATATATCAAAAGGGTGAACTCTGGCCGTAGGCCAACATGGACACGCTCCAAATATATCTTACACCCTATCTAATTATACGCTATTTTATCCAGATCGCTCTGAAGAGCCCGTAATGCTCGGCAGTTACTTGCCCATTCGGTCGCGAGCGGTCTTCGGCTTCGATAAATTGCAGATGCGCCATCACGATACGCCAGCCAGGGACAGTATCGTGCATACGTTCCTTGGCTATCTTCCTTTTGCTTCCTCCGTTCGTGTCCATTCGGTTCGTGACTGTCCCGTGCCGTAAAGAACGGGACAATCCCAGAAGAAGATTCGAAAACGAATCTGTTACTGGCCGACGCGACGGTCGACGAACGAATCCTAATTCTGAATTCACCGCTACTTCCTCGAAGCGTCCAGCTAAAGCGTAGGCTGTACGCAATTAAGACGTAATGAGACCACCTATTAAGTTAATCCCTTTTAATGGTATTCCGAAAAAGTATTAAGTTTCCCCTGGCTGGTCTGAAAAAACACTCGAGGATTATTAAATTTAATTTAATAATCATAAGAGTTATTATTAAATTTGATTGTCGTATCCTAATGGGGCAAAGGAAGTGGGCATCGGGGGGGGGATGGGGCCGGGGGTGGAAGCGAGGTGGAGCGCTTATTGTTTATTCAGTAGATGGCGTTAATCAATGAATTATTGGTGTTCCCAGGTCATTAGCCGGTGAATACCACCTGTTTGGTAACGAGCTGTTCGCATAAATTACATCATCCTACGGAATTAATTAGTGATACTTAATTAGTATTCTCGGGAAATTAAGGTGGCCCTTCTTTGCCCGTAACGAGTAACGAGTAATTTGAATGTTGCAGTTATTTGCGCGACACTAATGATGCCGAGGGATGTTAAGAATTTATGGAAAATCCTAATTTTACAATACAGGTAGTACGTCGTTACACAGAATAATGAAGTATTGCTCTCTGTCTTCCTTCTTCTTACACTGCTTTCGACGAGACTGAAATTTATTGCACGAGAATATGAGATCAGAAACCGTTGAGATATGGACTGATTGTGAAAGAATAGCTGATCTCTCTGAAGGGAAAGAAAATATGAACAGATCCGACTGAATTTCTCCTACACTCTTTCGCCTCCTCCTTTGCACGATCTTTGCATTTCGTTTGGCTGCCGAATTTCAGGACCGTCTCTCTCGTTCTTGGCCCATGAAAATGTCGTTAGATCCGAGCTGCCATGGCAGATTCACTGATGCTCTTTTAATTTGTCTCGGTACGGATTGATGGAAGCAATTACGTCGTTCGCGAGGGGACACCCTTAAAACGTTTCTGTGTCCCACGAAAATTTACGGACATCATTCCCTTAATTGTTCCCCGGCTGAACTTATTTTTCACGCGAGGATTCTCAGACGATGCAGTCTTTCTTGCGTGATCCAGCTGGATGGTATGAATCTCGAGGGGTGTCGTTGTAATTCGCTGTTTTATGGGCGCAAGGCGTTGCCAATTTTCCGTGAGAAATCGAGCGGCCTTATATTTTCATTCGTCCCTGTCGATACGTAATTTCAGTCACTTAGAAGTTGGAATACTCTCGGTTCACTGTTTTATTAAAATTTCTTTGTTTACCAGCATCCTTGGTGCGCTTCGTTTGTAACATCTCTACTATTATATAAAGAGAGAGCCGATTTTATGTTCGCGCAAAACTCGAGACCTACTGAACCGATCTTCCTGAAATTTGAACACGTTATTCCTGGATACTCTAGGACGGACTCAAAAACGCGTTACTAACATGGAACGAAGAAGCGCCTGGTATATGTTGCGCTGGAGGAAAAGTAAATCGCCCAAAGGAGAGAATGTTATATTTTACCAAATATTATAAAGAAATTAACCTTTTCTTTCAAAATACTTAATTTCCTTAAAAGATATTAATTCTAATAAACATGAAGCAGTCACGCTAATATCTCGGGCGAAGCCGACACGGGGGACGCCAGTAAGCAATACTCGCCACTGCAGAAAAGCATTCTCCCCTGTTACGGAATTTACAAAACTAAATGGCAGTACGGACGATATTTCCCTTCGCGAAAGCTCCTAATTTCTTCGGGAATTACAGGCAGCTCAATCTACTGCAGACTATTAATACGATAACATTAATTACCGTGCATTTGACGCTTTGAAACGCGCGTTCGAAATGCATTTCAATAAAACTTATTAGGGATAAATCATTCGCGACAAATTAATTACCGCATTATGTCGCCTGATACCGTAATGCGTTTAACGCCAGTGACAATTAATGCGTTATAAAATAGGCGAATACGTGTCTAGCGTGCCAGTTGAAAATCCATTTTAAACAGAGATATTAATTTCCCAATAACAGCATAATAGTCCGAAGAGGGACACTCGTCGATCTGCTTGCGCATTTTCGATCTGCATCGCGGACATTTAAATAGCCGCCCTTGAAAATCAAATTCCAGAGCCTCGAGCACCGAAGTGCCACCACAAATCCCTCCCTTTTATATCCCACAAGCATTTGCAAAATTCTGCGATTCCACAACCCAGCCGCAGCGGCACGCAACTTCGTCCAGCAAGCCCGAGCGATTCGACCGCCACTCTAGCCTGCTGGCAGCGTTCAGCCATTAGATCGGCCAAGAGATCTCTTTCACGGAGAGCAATAGCCGTCAGGCCGGAAGATGAAAGGAGAACGCAAGTGTTCCCGACAAGCAACACGTCCGCCAAGCGATCGCCACTCTCGCCGGGCCGGCTGACACTCGCCCGTAGAACGATTTCAAACCGTTAATCTCGCGCGCATTAGCGCGCAGGACGAAGTGCACACGCTCGCGCGGCATAAATAGCCGGGGCCGCCAGTGCCGGGGAATTATTTTATTAGCAGGGGAGGTCGACGACAGGGGAGGGGGGGATAACGACTAGTCGGATGGTCCAGGGAAACGCGCAAAGGGACACCGAGCGCGGAGAAGCGAAGAAAACGGCTTTCCCACTTGTACGCGATTACCGAAGATAAAGTCAATCGCATTACCGCGCGGGAGCACCTGGCGCGTTCACGCCGCGGGCCTGTGTTAGCCCGGGACTGGCGTATTCGTCAACATTTATCAGGCCTATCTTGTCTTCCGGAATAGGATCCAACAGGATCGCGGCTGGTCCAGGGAGGAGGGAGCGTGGCGCGCACGGGCGAACCAGCGGAATCGTAAATTCGCGGAGCGAGGCGAGGCGGCCTGGACGAGCCAAATGGTGCCAATTTACTCAAACGGCAGAATTATGCGAGAGGACGCGCGCCGCTTGAATATTTTAAGCCTGTCAACGGCTGACGCCCTGTATCGGGCTAATTTTATAAATAGACGAGCTGTATCGAAGAGTGCTCGGATCCCGTGTCCCCGTCGAACCTCCACTTCTATGGACCTCCGGATAGAAAGAGTATCTGCGGAGGTGTGGTTGGTATGTGTAAGAAAATTAAAGAAGAGAAAATTAAATAGTAGAATTGAATAATGATAAAGAACGGAGAGAAACGGTTTGATTACGCTAGCACGTTTCTGAATGATGTTAGGTCTTTTTCATTTGACTTGATTGCCCAGGAAATGTAGGGGTGTTAATGTTAAAGCGTTGTAATGCCGCTTAAATAACTCAATTACACACGCCGTCACGTATATCTCTGCAATGTCCTAGCTGACTCTATGGAACACATAGACATTCATTAATCCACGCACTCGTACGGAGCGCCACATGCAACGGAAAATCTTTACTTATCGTGCACCGTTCGCAGCAAACAAAAAAGGGAACTATAGCGAGCCACAGAACGAGTCTCGCAAGCTATTCATTCGTGACACGAAACGGAAGTCCGTATGACAGGGGTTGCTTTCGATTCCGTCCTGGTAACGCTGTTAACGCTAAAATGCTCGCGTGTCAAGCGTCCATTTCTCCCGTCGTCTTTCCCCGCTAATGCTTTTTTTTCTCTCTCTCTCTCTCTCTTTCCACGCAGTACGATACGGAACGAATTACTTTGGCCCAAGGAGAGAGAGTACCCTTCCTGATCCCTGATTCCCGGCGTGCTCATAGTCCCGACGAAATAATTCAGCGCGCACCCCCGGCCCTCTCCAACCCTCCTCTACCCGTTCTTCGTCGACGAGCAGGTCGCCTACGCTCCGGCGACCGCTGTTTTCGCGAGAGTCGCGCGCAAAGGTTGCACGCCATCCTGAAATATTTAAAACCCCGCGAGCAACCTGTGTCTCCAGCCGCAAGGAAATAACGCCACCCGTTAGCAGCCCCGGGAGGGTAGTACCCGGCCCTTTGATGGATCGGGCCGACCTCCGCGGCTTTGTTCGCCACGAGGATTTTTCTCTCAATAAACAGTGGACGCTGCAATTCGGCTGAAGAGCGGCCCGACTTAAGAAAATCGCGCCGCTCGGATTCGGAATACCGAGAGCGCTTTAATGTTTCACGGACAGGGGAGTGCTCTGCGTGAAGCGCCGCTAATAAAATTTGAAACGAACCACGGTGATTGCGAGTCTCGTCTGTCAAACGAGGCCTGCGAATCGAGGGTGTAGGTACTCCGCGGGAGACAGGAATGTAAAGCGATAAGTGGAACTTTGATTGAAAAGCTTCAAGTGTGGAGTCTTCAGGGTGGTTTCAGAGTTATTACAGTGGGGATCGTCGAGAAGTTAATACTTCGTTTCTGGCTGTTCATCAACTTGAGAGGCACTGATGGAAATTTGTATTCGTAAGCGCGTTGTACTTTCCCACGCAGATTTTAATAAAGTCCTGTTGTATTGTCACAGTTCGTTCAAAGAGCTGTTCATCTACCTTGCACCTTACAATAAGATGGGAAGCAGAATAGTAATTAAGGGTAAAGGGTAAAATTAACATTTCGCCCGTCGCGCTGTAGTTTCATCGCGATCTTTCGTCGGGGAAACATCATCCGCGGCAACAAGAATCTTATACCCGGGATAACAGAGAGGACGGAATTCCCTTTTTGCCCGGAGACATCGCAGGCCATTAATACAGTCGCGGGATCATGCTCTCTCCCTCTTTCTCTCTCTCTCTCTCAATCCATCTATTTATCTATCTATCCGCCTCCCCCACCGTTCTTCTAGCGGGAGCTCGTAGCACGGAGCAGTAACTCCGCGTTTATTCAAATGATGCTTTAGGTTGAGCCTTGAGCGTCCTTTGGCGAAGGATAAGTAATCCTGGCGGATTCGCGGCGACGGGGACGCGACGAATGGCGGAAGGAGGATGAGTGGAACCGGAGGGAAGGAAGAGATCATACGGGAAGAACGAAGGCGTTCGAGGGTCGCGAACAGAGAGAGGACGAAGGTGTAACAAGGTGAAACTGCGAGGATGAAGGGAGAGGGTAGACAAAAGGAGGAAGGGAGACGGGTGGATAAGGCCATTCGTTTCAATGAACGGCACCCTGGAATGGGTGAACCACCCCGTTTCGCCTCCTCCTTCGTCTTCTATCCCTACTCTCCTAGGTTATCCACGTTCCCCCTATAGAATGGGATAGAACTTGGTATATAGAACTTTATGCGAGTCCTCTCTGAATAGAAAAACACTCGAGAAGACCAACGCTCGCGATCTCCCCCCCTTTTTTTTCCATCCCCTTCTTTTCTACGTCTTCTTACCTTGCCTCCGCCTCTGCCTCTATGCTATTGCCCTGCCGCGCGACCCTCGCCAGCCCTCTTTTCCCTCGCTTTCTCTAGGTTGGATCTCATTTGAATGAAACCCGCTGGGCCGGGCATCCCTTTTCCTCCTATTCACTATCGCCCCGGCAGCCGTGGCTGCGGATCCTCGACAGTACCAACCAATATGTTCTGAGGACTCGATTTCACGTAGCGAGCTCTATGATGCGAAACGGAAGATCTTTCGAGAGGGAAGTGGCATGCAGGCAGCCAGAAAAAGAGGGAGGAAGGAAGGAAGGGAAGGATTGTACCAACATTCTCGGGCTGAATGGTAATCCTGAATTTGCTCCGCTGGGCAATCTTTTCGGCTACCCCCGAATTGATAACTGCGCTCGAGTGTGGAAGCGACATGAAATAGCACGAGCGCCGCTCTTTATCAGCACTTTGGTTGCGTAGGACTGAAGAGCCGGTGGATACGCTACAGATTCTCTGACCAAATTTAATATCGATGTCTAGTGAAATTAGATTTGTTGCTTACGCGACATTTTAGAGGCAGATTTGCTGGGAATTCTGTGTATACCTCAGAATTTTAGGTATCTCTCTGAGAGTGGCTGAGGTTTTCAATTGAACTGAGTAGAACTTGATGTACGTGGTAAGTTTTTCAACGGAGAGGTGTCTGATGCCTGCTATATGATTGACACATACTACTGAATAACTGAAGGAATGCTCCAGCAATACAGTTTCCCTATTAGTTATTTTGTAACAAGTACAACCGGGTGTTTTCACCCAAATAGGTAGCATCTAGGTGGTTCCAAGTTTGCCCAAAATGCACTGCGCGTTGTACACAGAGAAAGTTTAGTAATTCTCTTGTTTGGAGATTCCTAGACATTCCCTGCAGAATGTGCATTGTTGCAAGTCCAACATACCCTTCAATTGTGCTTCCATGCTGCCTGCATTTACACCCAAAGCTTGCCTTATCATTAGTATTAACCCAGCCCTGTCTTCGCGAAAGAAGCTTCCCAAACTCGCAACGTAAGCGTCTCAAACCGAACACCTATCCATCAGCTGCGGAAATTCGAGTAATAGACGCAGCGGGGCAGGTTCCGCCATGGACTCATCCGTGTAAAAAGAGTATCGCGCATCGGCCGCGAGAAATAACGAGACGAAAATACCGCCCATCGACCAGGAGCCCCCAACAAAGCGGATTTACATTCTCCTCCGCTGACATGGTTCAACAAACCCGACCGCCGAACGGGCGGGCACGCAGAGTTTCGCCGAGTTGTCCCGTGGTGGACGACAGCAATTATCCGACGACGCCATAGTGTCGTGTACACCGAATAAACAAATAAACATTGCCACGCTGGCCTGGACCAGGAACGCGCACGCAGTCGTTCTGGCACCCTATCCGTCCACCACGGGCTATATTGCTCGAGATGAGCGGCAGAAGCGGTAGAACGAGGAGGGTGGGGGCCAGGGGAGCGGAGGATTGGCGAGAACCGCTCTCACGTTGCTCTCCTTCGCGTGCCGGTCTATTTTCGCGAATACGCAGCATCCCAAAAAGACTGCGATACGTATTCCCGACGGCTTTTACGCCGGACCATTAACGGCGCTGTAAGTGTAAACTTAGGACAATCTGTTCACCGCGAGAAGAATCCCGGTATCTCCACTTTAGTGATTCACTATTGACCGCTGTGTCGAATCCGCTGTGGATTCCGCTCTCTCCGATATTCTCTCTCCTCTAGAGCGGGAACATTCGTCGGGTAACAGCCGGGCAAAGAATGAGCACGACCGAGGAAGACAGTTTCCCCGAGCGTCGGATAATACGGCGCAGACTTACCGCGAGGTAATCAGCTTTTTAAAATCGCTGCCATAAATTCAGGATGATTACCCTGCCTAAAGTTCCGCAAGCGTGATCAGGCCTGCCGAAGGTTGGAGTGACTGGGGGCAGGCTACGTCCCGAAGACAGGTCGATGAGACTCGAAATAAAAAGAAGAGGATCGGTAATATCGGTAATGGCGGAAAATTGCGAGCAACCAGGCACCGCGGCAAGATAAAAGCATTCGCGTGTGCGCCCCGTGCTCCGCGGGGCTCGGTGAACCACGAGGAAGACGTATTAGTTAGTCATTTCCCTCGAAGGCCGATCTGCATAGTCGGTGGGGGGGGGGGATGGTGGTTGGGAAGGGGAGGGGGGGAGGCACAGCTCGGGGGAAAGGTTGCTTGATTTCGTAGGCGCATATAGGCTGAAACGTAGCGGCATAGGGAGGGATGACAGAACCTGGAGCTCACCTGGCCGCGAGCCAACCCCACTCTCGTAGAATTCGTGATAGTGCATAGCCGGTGTATAGTGAGAGTGCATAGTCGGTGCATAGTGGGTACCCTGGTCTCTGCCCCTCCACTCGGTCGCATGGGTGCCCGCATTGCAGCTATGGCCCACCATCCTAATGATGGCAACCACGCAGGTACAAATCTACCCACCCCTTTGCCGCCCCCTCGTTCTCTTTCTGCCCTGCCGTTCCTCCAACCAGCGTGGCCCCCTCTCTTTCCCTTGCCTTTCGCGCACTTACTCGCGCGATTTTCTGCTGACACTTCGCCCTGATACCGCTGCTCTTTGGCGCCGCGACACTTCCTCCTCCTTCCCTCGACGAACCCACCCATCCTCCGATTGCTTCTCCTTTTTCCCCCCTTTTTCGGGTCTGTCTACCTCGCACTCGTCACCCCCCCCCCTACCCTACTCCATCCACCCACGGTCTGGTCTCTATCTCCGCGTCCATCTATTTGTCCATTCGCCTCCGCTATTCGCATCTGTTTCGCGGTTAACCCACTTTCGACCCATTTCGCTCCTCGCGCGGCGCAAAAGCGACGATGAATACCTACGGCCGAGGAGACCTGGCAGCGTCGGTTCAAGAGCGATGCTGTTAAACGAAGCCGACGGATATCGGTTGGTGTGTTCATGAATTTTCTATTAAATTGTCTCCTGCTGCAGCGCTGACGGAATGTGGGAGACCATAATTTTATACGGCCGAGGCTGAAGTCGCTACTTAAGGATAGGTGTGCCGGTGTCGATGCGAAGTCTGCATAAACGTCAGGCTTGCTGTTCTTCGGAGCGATCTTCTGCGGTACAAGCTTGCTAGATTGATCTCGTCGTCTCGCGTGCCGAAGTAATTAGAGAATTTCGAGTGAGATGACACTCGGTGGAGTACAACCCGAGTGATTGCTAAAATTCATTGACGCTTGGAGTTTCATGTTATGAAAAAAAACCCTCAATGACTGTGGGTACTGTGCTGTGCTCAATAGAACCGTATTCGGTCAAGTCAATTGGGAGTTCAGCGTGTCAACAACTGGTGCATGACCTCGATAGGGATGCATCGTCATGGATTAATATTCTGCGTCGTCTCATCTCGTGAATCGATATCTCGCGCACTTAGCTACCATACTAATTCTATTAATCTAAAATACATCATTTCCAGCAGCAAATTGGAAATCAACCCCTACTTACATTTGCTTTGCAGTTAATTAAAACTTCGTTTCAAAAATCTGTAATTCTCTTCGACTCTTCTTCATCGTGTCCCTACTTACAACCTCTACCAGCAAATTAAGTCTACATTTCTAATTCCACCAGCAAATTAGTCTACATTTCTAATTCCAAAACACCCTGCACCTTGTCTAATCATATGTAAAAAATGTTACACGTCTAAGAAACATCGATGCAGCATAAAATTACCAGGAATAAACGCAGCATCCAGAACGGAGACGCAGCTCCTCGCCGCGGAAAATCAAGTAACGCGTCTGATCCACGCAGCTTATCCATTGAAATTCAATTCTCCTTATCATAGATTTCTGTCCCCGATAAGGTATCCCACGAACGCGGCTGGCTGAGGTTAATCCTATTCGTAATGAGACGGGTAAGTATCGAGGTGATTCCACGGAGAAAATCTTGGCCGGGGGTGGTCGGTGAAGAGGGCGAGGGAGCAGGAGGGTCGGGAAGAAAGAGAAACAGCGCGAGTGCCGAGGGGAACGGTACGGACGGGACGGAGACGGAAGAAGATTTCATTCTTGTTACTCCCGGCGACATCTTTAATTCATCGAATACGGATTGCGGGCTGAATCCTTGATGAGCTTTATTCCACATCCGCGCGCTCGAACTATTGGATCCGATGAGAGATTCTCATACGATAATACTCCACGCTAAGCCACTGTTCCACGTCTCACTTATACGGCCTCCTCCGTCTCCTTCCTCTTTACTCCTCCACTTCTCCTTCGTCTCAGCCTGCTGGTTTCTTGCTCCGCTACCTCTAACGGCGCCCAACTTAAGAAGCTCTAACCGTGCTTTTTCGACTTCGTCCACCCTCCCCGCCCCTTTCGCCCGCGGCTCGGGGAACGGGTTCGCTTTCCGGCCGAGCGCTGGCGTTTCGCTCCAATCTCGGACCCTCAATCCTTTCTCGTTTTCTCGCGGGAAATCGCGCGGAAAACTAGCCAGTAAAGATCCTCTCCTCCGCGTTTCCTCCGGCCTCCGCCGTTCGTCTCGCTTCCAGCTCGTCTATCCCGCCTAGCCGGACACTATTAAGGGAACCGACGTCTAGCTTCGGATGAGGCCACCGACA
Source organism: Andrena cerasifolii (assembly GCF_050908995.1). Taxonomy (NCBI): domain Eukaryota; kingdom Metazoa; phylum Arthropoda; class Insecta; order Hymenoptera; family Andrenidae; genus Andrena; species Andrena cerasifolii. The sequence goes on along the minus strand of NC_135126.1, from coordinate 3,557,999 downwards.
CGCTTTATCTTGCCCCCGTTGAATAATAGCGTTCTCGGGGAGCGCTCGCGCGAGACCCAACCCGATGGAGGATTAAAACGCTTGGTAAATCCTGGATATTGGAAGCGACCTGTATCCACGGCAGTGGTACAAGTCTTTCCGCATCGGACCACTGTGCGAACGATGTCGCTTTTTACGAGGAAGATATTTGTATAATACACTCTTCTTCTGGGTTATACCAGAAATTCGGTAAACCGAGCGTTTATCGTTACGAAAAATTTATAACTAACCAGTGGCAATTTTAAATAACTACTGGCACTCTGGTTTACCTTTCACGCGCCCCTGGTCACACATGAAAGTCAGAATAACGGGAATATCCAGCGATCAACTCAATCACACGATAAACGCGCGACAAAGGGCGATTCTCAATTCATTCGATTTGCCGATACAAAAAGCCACTGTGCCCGCGCTCCATATAACGAAAGAATTATTACAAAACAATACACTGACTGTTTGACCAGCGAGGTACCGCTGTGTTTCAGAGCTGCACACAGGAATATATGACGCATATAATTCCGGGACACGCCATTAAGCGCTCGCATCGTCGACAAATCCCGTTTCCCTCTTTTTTAAACGCTCGAGCCGCGTTGGAAACATCGCGGCTGAAGAACAAAGCAAACGAGGCGCGATTGAATCCGATAGATCAAACGGCAGCTGATCCGCCGGTGGATGGGCCGAGAAGCGTGGCGGAGCAACGCAGCCCGCGAGCGGTGCCCATAAATTCGTCCCTGTGCTCAATTAGCCCCGAATAAGGGCGAGACTGTTCACGGATTTATGAGGAATAAATGGCGGATAACCGATGCCCGGCGATACGGGCAGCCACGACGTGCGCACGATCCCGTAGACTACTAGGAAGGGGGATGAAATGGGAGCCGGATGGCTTCCTCAGGATCTCTCCAGAGAGCCGATATTACGCCCCGGCTCGCACGAATATCCAGCTGCCGACTGTCGAGCGTTTTTCGATTTCCAGCGCTATGAATGAACCCGGGATAGACCTAACCCCGGGGGCCAGAGGTACGTGGCTGAAGGGAAACTCGACGTGCTCGTTCCGATGGTCGGAGTGTCTCGCTTAAATTCTCCAAGAATCGACGATCGCCCGCGGTACGATCCAGATTCCGTTCCCCTCACCCCGCTCCGCCGTCGCAGTTTCATTTTCAATGGGCGCCGATACAATATTAGCCCCCCTCCCGTAACTGGTTAGGTTCTGCCTGTGGGGCGAAGCGCGGAACGACGGAGCGCGGTGCCACGGGGACTGAGATGGAGAGAGAAACCGGGGGTGGAGCGCGCGCGGCGGCCGCCGCGATTGCAAAGAAAGTCGCCGCGTCAAGGCCGGCTTAATAATTCAAATCTCTCAGTACTCGAAAAATTGAATTTAATAATTCAATCCAATAGCAAACCCCCGGACGGTTACGAGCCGCGGAGACCACTCGACCGGCAGAACCCGATCAAAAATGCAATATCCAGCTCGATTTCTTAATCCGATTTCCGCCTCGTTTTTATTCGCGTTTCGCTCTTTCGCCGCGGGCCCCCTCTGCCCCTGCCTATCCGGCGCCCTTACTCCGCAAGCTCACGTTCATTTGCCTGTCGATCGGCGGGGCTCGCGTTAACGAACTGCATATGGTTACGCGGTAGAAGGTAGAATTGTGAGTTCCGATGGCAAGTTTAGCACTGAGAATATTTAGAGTTCATTATTCAGCCTTCAATTGTGTGGCAGATATCAGAGAACGATCTTATAAAGATTTATAAAGGCTTAGTGCCCCAAATGAAATCAATCTGTCACACTGTAATTCAACGTCCTTCTTTTGATACCAAAGATATTCTCACCCGCAAACTCCTACGTAGCTGGGTCACGAGCACGATGCTCCTCGGAATCGTTGGATATTTCGTGGCGCGGCTCCGTCGTCCCCCGAGTTTCCCGTCGTTGGCCAGCGGGCGCGAAGTGTATCTCCGATCGGGCATAATTCAAAGCATCTCGGGCACGACGCAATTTAAGCCCCGGCGGTTTTTCCAGGCATAATGATAATCCCGCTGAGAACTGACCCGCGCGATAAGAGTGGAATCCTCTGGTCCGTAGAGCATCGCTTCTGGATTGCGATGCAACCAACCCAGATACATGATGCAACAGATCCCGATTCTCTCTATCGGTGTCCCCGGAGTACGCGATCCCGATATCGATGTTAAAGTCGGGGAGGGGGAGAGCGAACAGAGGAGAGAACCAGAACGAGGGGTAGACACGAGGGGCAGCCAGTGAAGGATGGGAGGATAAAAGAACGAAACCGAGCGGAGACCGTGCGTAGATGTTCGAGTTAACCTCCGTTAACCCCGACCGTCCGGTCTTGTTGAATTCAATGTATCGGTGACGTCAAAACGTCGCTTTAATTCGAGCGTATCGGTACGAATGTCTGCGCGGCCCATTAATGGCCGTCGGGTACGTAAAACCCTGCCAGCGTTTCGAGAAATATCGCCAACGAAGATGTATCGGTGAACGAATCTATTAATTGGAACGGCTCAGATCGTTTTCACGCGACCATCCGCCGAGAAAACCGTAGAATCGATTGTTCCACGGTTTACAGGGATAGAAGGGATAAGAGCAGTGCTGTGGATTCGATCCTTCGTGGTAATTTCAATTTTCACCAAAATAATTGCATCGAGTCGACACATTTGAAATTCTTTAGTGTTTAGAGCATTGAGGGATCGATGTCGAAATCGGGAATTAGATTAAATACAGGGCTTCGCGAGCAACTAAAGAGTTTTATGCAGCGAGAAGGGTACTCAAGTGGAAGGCCCCTTATTATTTAGAGCGGAATTGCGCTGGGAATGATACAGAGACCATTTTTTGGTTGCATACAGAGGAACGATTCGACGTACGAATTGATTACCATTTCCATTTGCTGGCATGAAATTTTCAAGTCAAATTTGTCACCACAAACGCTGCAAGACCACCCCCTGCGCATTGCCAATTGGCGAGGGGGGAACAATCGCCAGCCGTAATACGGCCGAAATAACCGAAATAAATTTCCATTCACGAGTATCCGTGGATCGAGACGCAGCCCGTGGAGTGGGTCGATCCGTGGCGAAACGATATCGCGAGAAGCGTGCACGCGTCGAACGAGAAAGAAACGAAAGCGGTACTGTCAATGCCAGAAAGTATCGGCCCGGTGTCCAAACATAGATCACGTATAATTAGAATCTAAGGGGAGGGTTGAACTCACGAGCAGAGGGAACTCTGATCGCGCGTGCGGAGTGGCAAACTATGCCAAGCGCATTTGTGCAACGGGACTCGCGATCCGTGAATATCTGGGAGAAGAATGGGCTAACGATGACGGGACGTGGGTCTCATTGACCGATGTTCGTCGACGTTTATTTCTTTTACCATCCTTATGGGTCGGTGGGATAGAAAACTTGAGGTAGACTGGATTTTGTTGAAGAAGCAGCTTCGATTTAAATCGAACTTCCGAGTGCTTTACTTCTGAATAAATAACGATTACGAAGGTTGAGAGACAGGAAGATGAAAGAGTGAATACAGAGGGTGAAATGGAATACCAGTTTGAGGAGGTGTTTAGTAGAAGCGAGGATTGATGCAGAAGAACACTGGGATTCATGAGTCCCATCTTAAATAATGCAGGAGAGAAACTACTTTAGATTCTAGAAAAACGTCTCCGCGAAGGTCGTACGTTTCACCAAGCGATGGGCTTTACTTTAAATAATTCTCGAGGTACTAAATGATTTGGCAGCGATAGAATTACGGCCTTTATATATAGAGGCCAGGATCCGTTGATTAAGAATCGTGATTAGTATTTATTTCGGTCGTGTTTGGGCTGGATTCCACGCTGCTAAACTTGGCGTCGCTTGGTTGCCTGCTGCAACCTACTCTATTAGCCCCGATAACCCTTGTACGGCACGATGGTAAGAGGTTATAGGCATTGTTCGAATTTGATGTTAGGTTGTTGGGTCACGGGGCTAGAGCCAATCCCGAGGATTAAAGGCGCAGTGGTTTGTCCCGCGACTCGACTTCGCAATCCCAAAGGGCTTGAAAACACAAGACTCGCAGAACCACGGCAGGAATATTCACTGGAATAGAATCACAGGGGTCCATCAACTCGATGACCTAATAAGTTCAATTATTAAACTCCACCGAATGATCATCACCGACAAATCTTTAATCGTAACACTTCACATCCCCATTATAATTAGAATGGTTCTACAACACCATCCTCGTGATCCCCAATTCCTTTGACAAGGAGAGTATTTTAGGTGTCCGCTTCCGATCATTTTGATTTTCGGATATGTTATAGAGGACCGAAAAATAAGAAATACGTGTTTTTTATTTCCCCCCGTTTTTATATTTGGGGGGTGAAAACTGCGTTCAAAGTTAGGGTTGAAAAATCATTTGGATTTTTGAAAATCTGGTGAGTCAGTGATATTTCGCATTCAAAGACACAAAATTCGTCCATTGACACTATTCCCCTATCTCTAATAGTTCTCGAGATATTCCACAAAAATGATTTTTCAACCCTAACTTTGAACGCAGTTTTCACCCCCCAAATATGAAAACAGGGAAAAATAAAAAAACACGTATTTCTTATTTTTCGGTCCTCTATGACATATCCAAAAATCAAAATGATCGGAGGCGGACACCTAAAATACTCTCCTTGTGAGTAGAGTAAAGGACCCAAATTTCGTACCCGCGTTTAATTTCGCCCCCCTGCATTTCTCGATTCCTATGGTTGCACTTTCAGTGTCATCTGGTGGTAAATGTTGCATTAGTATACGTCAGTATTCTGACAGACTTGCAAGTAACAGGTTAGGTGATTGTGTGTTTGCGAAGAAGAAGGTTTTCGAGCACGGTGAGTTTTTACAGACTTCAGGGTGATTGCATGTCACTCGTAGAAGCGAATGTTATTTCGAATTCGAAGTTGTAGCACTTGTTCGGGCATGTCTTGCTGTTTCTTACACGCAATAACTTTGACGGCAATCACTGCGCGAATTCCAAATTTCGTCCCCGGGGACGAAATTAGGAACTCTACAGGAAATTGCGAACGATTTTCTAAAAAATTATTAGTTGAACTAAAAAGGGCTGAAATATGAACAATTACAGGAGTGGATTATCTTTAATCGATTTTCAAGCAATTTTAGTAGAAATGTTTGATGTTTTGTAGATACACTAAATGCTTCACGTGGTTCCACGAAATATGCTGCCGATCATCCACAAAGAAGACGTTCATTTCCCGCGATTGCTTGCACACGTAAACTCTAAGATCACTTGTATCAATAAAAAAATTAATATTTCAATTTATTTACCGCTTTACAAACATTTTCTTGGTGGACGAAATTAGGAACACTTTTCTTCCAGATCTCACACTTTGCAGGTTTTCACATTTTGTTTATTATTTCGTATTGACATGACATAATTACATTTCGCGATTCGTGGATACGTAGAGAAACGTTAGGAAAAAATTCATTCCAAGTGCCAGCTGATTCTAACGTTTTATACACCCTCCACAGAGTCAAGTACAAATGGGGGACGAAATTTGGGCCCTTTACTCCGCTTAAAATTCAGAGTGTGCAAACGATTTTATAGTCGACATTCTGATGTGTTAGACAACTCGAATCATTTATTACACTGCATATACAGAGGATTAAACGAGACATATCGAACAGTAACGAGAAGCTGGGAATGGCCATTCGGAAAAACGTTGCTCGTAACCAGACAGAGGGAAAGAGTGACAAGAAAATAACGGCGAGTTGTGCCAGCGCCGGGGAGCAAAATGTTCCGGACCATGGCTCCCAAATTCGCTGAGCAATTATCGTGGTGGAAAACAAAATGTCGGCTTCCAATTAACGTATTGAGTTCACTGATCCGTTCGCTTTCTCGTGCACGGTTTACAAGCTCATATGTGAGAGAACAAACCGACTAATTCCCCTGGGTGCCCGTAAACCATCGATGAAAGAAGGGAAACCTCAAGCGTGGAAAAAAAAATCTCGATCGCATCGCTGTTAAACTAATTGGTACCTAACTGAAGCTGTTTCCCAAACGCCAGGTAAGTTTCGTTGTAACTTTTAGAAGACTATGCCAATGCCTTGATAATATTATAAATCGGTTTTGAAACACGGCTCTAATTATCCTGAAAAGTTGTAGTAATGCCCCTTGTTAGAGTAAATGGAGGAGAGCATCGCCCCATTCAACGCTCCGAAGGAAGAATGGAGCTTCGACAACAAGAAGAGCTACTGAAGTATTCGCGTGGAATGGAAGCAATTGAATTGGACGGTAACGAAGCCCATAAGAACTCAAGGATTTAAATGTGCGACGAGATAAATTGTATCCCAAAGCCAGGCTCGACACAATTAACAGTTTCACTTGCAGCGATCAGGTTTGAGATGTCTCAATAGGGCGCTGAACAGGGAGGCGCGCCAAAGATCAATCCATCGAAGGATATTGCGACACTCTTTCACCTGGCTGCGCTTTCTTACCTCTCTTTCGATCCGTCCACCTCAATTCGCAACTAATTCTAGCCGTGTAATATTAATAAATCACTGATCATTTTGCACTGATACGCAAGCCGTTCAAATAGGCAATCCCTTAATTATTATTATAATCAGGGGCAACCAATGAATCATTCAAGAAAAGAAAATTGCAACGAAAGAAAACGTCCTCTTCCGAACGCACAAATCTTCACCAGGAAGACACAAAGAGGAACACAAACACGCCGGATGAAAGATACACTGAAACGAGGTTTCCCAGTTTTTCCCATAATTTTTCTCGAATCACTGCTCCATTCATCTTCCGTTTCTCGTACAGATTAATCTTCCGTCGTTGTACCCCGGTTCCCGAAGAGTAGAGAGAAAAAAAAAGAGACGAATCACTAAGTGCGTCTCAATAACCACTTCCAGGTTGTACCAGACGTGGCACAAAGATATATGCGCGACTACAGGCGCGAGCGAGGCCGCTCTCATGGTGTGCCTATTTTCAGTCAGAGCCAGGGTGTTCGTTGCGTTGGCCACGCGTCTCGAACACCGGTGATTATTCAGAAGAAAACGACGAGTGTCAAGCTGGGTGTCCCCCGAAAATCAGCATCCGCAGGACAGGCTGATTGAAAGTGGGGGAAACGTGGATTTGTCTGAAGAGAAACTTACTGTAGAAAAGACGCGCGTTGATAAGAAGGCCGTTGCGTTCGGTTATACGCAACGTTCCATAACTCGAAAACGAATGACCCTCGAAAGCATGCTTCTTCGACGTTTCCTTCTTCCCTCGACGAGTGTGATGCTTAAAGTTCGCTAAAAACTTTCCTGTACATCTCGTATAATGGCGCAGACTTTCTGCAAACGCAGTCCTCCCCCCAGCATCTCCGACCTCTCTGACCTAGCAGGGAGCAAGTTTCCTGGCTTCGAGTCCTCGGCAGGAAACGATTAACCGCGACGAATGTACTGTCGCGTGTCTTGCCCTCTTCCGTTCCGACGTCGCAGCAACAGCATCCTCGCGGAAGAAATCGGCGAGGGAATAGGAGGAGGCAAAAAAGGAAACGACGCCGGGTCGCGCAGTTTGCGTGCAAGCAGCCTTAATTTCCAACGTATATTTAAACTCCTTAAGCCGCCTGTTTCTCGCTGCGGAACCCTCCGTCGGCCATTTTCCTTTTTTCCTCGCCCCCCACGCTCTTCCCCCCGTGTTTGGCCACTTTGACCCGCGGCGAGCAAGATACAACCCCTCCATACGGAAAAGGAAACTTCCGTCCTGCTGCCGGAAATGAAACGTCGAGGCTCGGCAACCTCCCGGCGTAAACGCCACTGTTCTCCTCTTCCTCCTGGAATTCTGGACGCCCGTCCGAACGCCCCCTATTCCCCTGCGTTTCGATTTACCCGCGGCGGACCGCCGCCGTTCCGCTGCCGATCTATTAAAGCGCAACCGGAGCATCGAACGCGGCGAATAAATTGCGGAGGAGTGTTATTATCCGTTCGAGGATGCTGCGAAAGAAGTTCCAACGTCGAATTACGTGAACGATCGCTAGGATATTTCGGTGTTCTCGCGCTTGTGTTTGGACGAGGTTCTGGTGAATTTTTATGAACTTTCTCGCGGATAGGTGGGTCACTGTAATTCCAGCACCTCTGCGAACAGAGAGAATGCAGAGATGTACACGGAATAAAAAGCAACGAGGACCAATCGCTTGTAATAATAAGACGAGGCATCAAGAAAGCATCCTGCGTGAAAGAAATTCAACGAGAAGGGCTCGCCTTTCGTGTCCGACCTCCGCTCCTTGCTCTCCAGCCACGAGAAACGAGAGCGAAGGGGGGAAAAAAACGAAAGATTCGGGGCATTACAGAAACCGAGAGGGAGGAGAAAAAAGGCCAAGAAGCTGCGAAACCAGAATAGGAGCACCGACTAAAAGCCAGTCCTGGGTACCGTGTATTCAAGAGGTTAATTCTTTCCTCGTGGTTCCGTAGTGGAACGAGGCCGTCGCAAGCTCCACGCCGCAAGTTCGAAAGCTGCGGCCCCCGAATAATGCAACAATCGTGTTCCGTGGGACCTGGATCCCGTGTCGGTGGCCTAACCGCCGACCCAGAGAGGCCACCGTATAGATATTGTGGAAACATGTGAATGCAGTCAGGACCGCGCGGCCTAATGTAACCACCTTTGAGGTAGCTTTGAACCAGGGGATCCTTCCGTATCCGCCTCTGACCCCGACCAGCCTTCTCTATCCACCGTTCCATCTTCGTTCCAGTTCCTGAGCTTCGGCCATGTGGGTTGATGCGAGTCGATACGGTAAGTCGGGGAGAGATGGCCCAGTTTTTTTAAAACAATCAGTACACCGTGAATTTAGTTGTTTTATAAGGGACAAAAATATATTTGCAAGAGGAAATACAGTTAGATAAATAATATAAAGTTGAATTAAAAAAATAAGCATACATTTAAAAAAAATAAAATAAAATTGCAGCCTATGCGAAAGGCCATCTCTCCGGGACAATCCTGGTGAGATGACCCATATGAAAGGTACATGTTATGAGGTTAATAAGACGAAAAATTATTTGTTTTTCTTGCACAGAACTTTTCCACACTTATTGCTTAAGTTCACAAATTTTGAACCTCCTTCGTGAAACCATTTTTTACAGCTCATACAACAAACCCGGTCATCAACCCACCCATTTTGCCACTTTGAACTGTTTCTAAGGGTTTCAACAATGCCTCGTTTGTCCATAACTTCCTACGCTGATTATATCTTCGTCTGTATTCCGTTGGCATGTTCCACAAAAACATTTACTAAGTAGCTATTATGCATGATTTTATGATGGGCCAACTAACCCGAGAGTCGAGAAGCGCTGACTCGCTTGTTTTTTCAATAATGCTACGACAATATCTCATCGTAAGAACGTAAATATAACCCCTAAACATTATATTAACGCACTGCATTAAAAAAGTCATTACTTTTTCGCAAAATGTCAGTAAATAATCATTTAAAGGACACGTAGAAAATTTTCGAGAATAGTCAATGTTTTTGGCCATGTGCTTAATTATCTCATTTTTAAATTGCTTGCGGATCATTATTATGTGGAGAATTTCACATGATAAATATTTTGTTTAGTATACCATCAGAAATGTAAGGTTACACTTATTGCTTGCACGGAAAAATATTATATTTTTTAAGAAGTGGCCAAAACTGGTACAATATTTTAACGTGGCCACAAATGGTGCATCCACCCTACAAATAACTTACCTAATTTCACAGCTGAAAGCAAACAGAAAGCACGAGCGACGCAATATACCACTAAAAACAACTAAAAATCGCAATGTTCTAGAACATAAATGTGATCGAACCATCTCACCCCCAAGGCCATCTCATCCAGAATTACCCTATCGTTTTGTTGCGTCACAGTAGCTACCCTCGGTGTTTGGCCGCCCTCGACGGCCGCGAGTTACTGTCTTCTACCTATTTTACTTCGCCCGAGCAATTTGTTATTTGTATTTCGCAGTGAATCAAAGTGGACGAGGGCTGATGCGGTTCCATACGTCCCGGTCTCAGAGTCTCTGGAACGACTGTCCTCGAAACTTAGCAAACTGGGTTGCCTCGCGTCAGACGCGGCCAGCTGTTCCCCGTCAAGCCAAAGGCGAGTGCTCCGTCGGTTCTAAAGTCTTTTTCAACTCCCTCCCACAAACGTGCACTAGTATGTGTTTTCGGATGGGCAAAGAAACGGCTGGGAAATTCTTTCCACGGCTGTTCCGCAGCCATGTCATCGGGAATTCTGGGGGCCTTTCGCCGCTAGATGAGATTCGCTCCAATTCCAGACAGCAGGCTCTTCTCTAACGTACTGCCACGGGGATTCGAAGATACTTAGTCCGATGTTATTCCTTCACTTTAAGAAAGCTTTTCAGGTAGCTGCTCGATATAATAACACGTTAAGTTTTTGTAGTAAACTTTCGTCCCGAATTTCCCAATGAACTAGCTCCCTTTCCTGATCTACTGTGTCCCGTAACAGAGTGAAAACACCTCCGCCGCAGTCGCGTCAAGAGAAATTCTAATCCCTCGCGTGCACCCGAGTCCCCCTTGAAAATTTCATTCGAACACGGGTGGAAATCGCGGCCGATTTTCCGTCCACTTTTTCTTCCCATCCACCCGGAAAATCGCGGCCGAGTGCGGATCTAAGCCGACCAGTGTTTGACCCTGCCCAACGGAGGCAGCCGGCTCGCGAAACACACGAAATGTTTCCTCGTGACCCGGCCAGTCCTCAGACTACCACCTTTCGAACCCCTCGCCTAGGCTCGCTTCCGTCCCCCGGGCTCGCATACCCCCAGACCCTCGAACTGCCCGCAGTTTTTACTGGCCACGAAACCTCAAACGTACAAAGGCGGTAGTCGAGCAGGAGGATCCGAGAGCGCAGTGCCGCGGCTTTGACTCCGCTATGCGGGCCGCAATTCCACGGACCACCCTCTCTCTCTCTCTCCCTCTTTTCGGCCATCCCTCACCCTTTTCAGGCTGCCCGGAACTCCTATATAACCAGCGATTCCGGATAGTCTGCGTTTGGCCCACGGTCGGAAAGTTTTTCCACCAACTTTTGTGCCCGTCCACGCTGTTCACCCTCGCCGGCAATGCGGAAAAACACCGCGAGAGAGCCTTGCTCGACGAGCAGCTCTCCAAGCTCTAGACAACCAACGGCGGCTGGCGAATCAGCGAAAATGTATTTTAGGAAGTCCACCCGCGGTCCGGTCGCTTTCATCCCCCTTTGCCCCCTGCTCAGTTCGATCGGCAGATTTATTCGCTGTCGCTTTTGCTATCGACGGGCGGCAGTTGTCGGAGGACCGTACGCTTGCCCCGTTTACGCACATCTGACAGGGATGGACGAAACTTGTGCTTTTTATAGGTTTTTCTCTTGGAATAAATTAACTGGCTGACGCTCGTCTGTCTGGGTGATCTTCTCTCATTCTACAAATCTCTCTTGCACTTTCCTATAATTCCTCCTTCTATATCGATGCTCCTGTATATCGTGTAATCTATGCTGAAACGTGTAATGTTACTTAAACACACATTGGAATTTAAATAACATTACGCTATCGTTAAGAACGTAAAGTTCGCAGTCGCGATCTCGGGCGAAGTTACTTTCTCATCTGACGTTATCTGAAACATTGCTCCCAGGCAAACCATAAATGATATTTGTGTCAAGTAACGTGCACCCATACGAAGGCGACCCCCCCCCCCCCGGTGGCATGCAATCGTTGAAGTGGCTCGTTAATGTTGCACGCATGCTCGTGTTAACGTCACGTGCGTGTACGTATATTTGTTCGCAGCGCGCCGATGCAAGGATAACGATATTCGCGTGGCTCACGTGCGTGAGCCACGTAGACTAATCACGCGGGTAAGGTACGGGCGTTTGCTGCGACACCGATTTTTATTTCCCTCGCCACTGTGCGGTTTTGTGCACTGCGGTGCCCTTTATCCACTCCACGCTCTCCTGCTTTTAATTCTTACACGGTACTTTGCCAAGTGCTTCGTCACAGGCCTCTGAAACTGCTTCCAACGTATTCGGTAGTTCGTCAAACGAACAGGAATGATACCTGCGCGTTCTACGGATCCTCCGTTACATATTATAATGCATCAGCTCTCAGCACAAAGACCATTTCATATCCGCATAAATCAGCAGCCATCAACAGAAACGATTCCTCGAAGCAATTGCACTGAAAAGGGGCCGCGTTTACGACCTGCCCACGACCAGAAATAACCCCGCGAACGTTTCGCCGCGACATAGACCCCCTGAGCGCGTTCGTGCTTCCTGCCAGCCACCCCCGTGGTTCCCCCTTTTTTTCATACGTAAACTTCGTTTTTTTTTTCCACCGTCATTTACATTGTGTGTGCATCGACGTCGGGCGTTCGACGTCGCGACAATGGGCGCAACAATGCTCGAACGCGAAGCGCCAAGTGACGTTTAACACGACAACCGAGGTCTAGATCGAGCGAGCGGAGCAACGAGGAAGGGACAGAGGGGTAGGAAGGGGAAAAACTGCGAAAAAAAAGCGGGGGTGGTGCAGCCAGGTGGTGAGCAAAGATAGACGCGAGCGACGAAGAAAGAGGAGAAAATGGTAGAGTTCTAGGCAGGGCGAAGGAGGGGCAGGAAGGGGGTGAAGAAGCGAAAGGGGGAGAGGACGGAGGTAGAGGGAGAGGGTGAACGCGTGAAAGGGGTGACTTTGTGTGTGATTGCCGGCGTGCAAACTGAACCCTAGCTGTCGCAAATATTCGACTTTTGTTCTCTCTGGTCGGAGGTCGAAGGGCCACAGAGGGGGATGGAAAAAAAAGGGTGGGCCGACCGCGCCGCTGCTTGATCCGATTAAATGGCATTTGATAAATTTGCGCGCGCATAGAACGGGGTTACATCGACCGCCGCCGCGATAATTAAAACGTTGCGACCACTCCCACGGACATAACTCTTATTATTCCCTTCGGCCCTCCGTGCAGCGGCCGATTTTTATCGGCCTCTCACTGCTGGATGTGCAAATGAACACGCGGAGCTCAAGCGCGAATCGTGGGCACGGGCATCGAATTACTGTTAGAACGGAACCTAGCGAGGCAGAGCGACACCGTTCAAATGATTCGACTGTTTAAATATGTTTAAAAGAGATTTCACCCCCGCTCGTCGTCGTGCTGCAGCGTATTGCACGAATGTCGATAATTGTTGTGTCAAGATGACTGATCTACGGTCCCCGGCTTCAAGAAGAAGTGGCGGGTCTGATGAAAGGATTGGCACTGTTTCCTTCTTGAGTTGCCTGAGCCGAGCACTGGAATAATTCCAGGTGTGCAATTTGTCCGGAGGAATGATTTACGAGTTGGTCGCTGGATGGACGCGCCAACGGGAAATTACGGCTGATGGTATCGATACGGATCGCCTGGCATTGTTCTAGGTGAAATGGAAAACGCGGATGTCGATAAACATCGCGTTAAGAAAGGCGAGGCGGCTGGACGGCGTTAACGACGTCCGCGATAGCGACTCGGAACTGAAAATGCGCCGTTGTTCGTTAACGAAGACGCGAGGGAATGAAGGGGGACGGCCGAAAGAACATTAGCGCTCAGGTGGAAGCCTTGCAAGATTTCTTTCGGAACTCGAATCTCAGATAACTCTGTAGGAAGAGGGAACTACAACTGCTGAGGCTTCCAAGTGTTAGAGTGCTTCCTGTTAACGCCTATTACGAGCACAACTTGTGAAACGTATTATAATGTAAAGAACTCTGTCTACAGGGACATTCCATGCGAACTCGGACAGATTTCGGAGTAAGTTTTCGCAGATTGTTGAAATTTGAATATGTTGTAGTCTTTGGTGATATTGAAACGCACCTCAAAGGATATTTCAAAATTTTTAAAAATGTCGATTTTGCAGCTGTTTGAAGTTAAGTGCTACCTTTTTTTCAATAGATTTCAGCTATGGAAGTAGTAAACGGATGGAGATGAGCTGTACGGTGCTTATAGAGAAGACATTGAAGTTTTAAGTAAAGATTGTTTCAGTTTAAAAAAAAATTGAATCATTTTTGTGCAATTATTTTAAACAAATGCAGGGTTTTAACATCGGGCGCGATTTTAAAAATTTGAGAAAAGGAGAATGTAGTTCTATCCTTCCCCTTGATGGACAATTTTTAAAAAATATGGACATTTTAAAATTGGCCCCGTAAAAATTGCCGAAAGTTGAAGCTGCTATACCTGGATATTCTTATACAGGATTCTCGAAAATGGTAAGTATTTGAAAAAAAAACTGAAAGAGGAAAACTCTGAATGTTTTTTACATCCAACATAATACGGTATCTGAATTTTTGGTGTTCGCAATATTTTCCTTGAAACGAGGGTGAGTTTCAGTTTTTTTTTTAAATGGAATGCTATATACTTGATTACCCAATATGAAAGCGACTATCAAGACAAATTCAACCATGTGGTATACTATACCTTGAAGGCCATACAAGATTAGGAATGAAAGGAAGAAACTCAATCTACTAGATAGATAGTTCAATATATTTACTTCATTCCTAACCTTGTGTGGCCGTGAAGGTCATGTCGCTTTCATATTGGGTAATCAAATATGTAGCATTCCATTTAAAAAAACTGAAAGTCACCCTCGTTTCAAGGAAAATATTGCGAACACCAAAATTTGCGATACCTTATTATGTTGGATATAAAAAACTGTAAGAGTTTTGCTCCTTCAGTTTTTTTTTCGAATACTCACCATTTTCGAGAATCCTGTATAAGAATATCAGGTATAGCCGCTTGGCCGCTGCGGGTACCGCACGGCCCGACCAGTCGAGCCGGTGCTGGGCGACGCAGCGTCAACTTTCGGCAATTTTTACGAGGCCAATTTTAAAATGTCCATATTTTCGAAAAATTGTCCATCAAGGAGAAGGATAGAACTATATTCTCCTTTTCAGATTTTTAAAATCGCGCCCGATGTTAAAAACCTGCATTTGTTTAAAATAATTGCACAAAAATGATTCAAACTTTTTTTAAACTGAAATAATTTTTTCTTAAAACTTCAATGTCTTCTCTATAAGCACTGTAAAGCTCATCTCCATCCGTTTACTACTTCCATAGCAATAATGTATTGAAAAAAAGGTAGCACTTAACTTCAAACAGCTGTAAAATCGACATTTTTCAAAATTTTGAAAAATCCTTTCAGGTACGTTTAAATATCACTAAAGACTACAACATAATTAAATTTCAGCAATCTACGAAAATTGACTCCGAAATCTATTCGAGTTCGCATGGAACGTCCCTACAGGTACACAAACTGTCACGCCTTATACAATATACATTCTCATGAATTCCCTCTCCGTGCACCGCGTAAAGTGAACGCTCTACTTCCTCCGCGTAGAATTACATCATACTACTTTTACTATCGTTCACCTTTTGAACCCTCATTCGTCCGTCACTCTAAATTCATCAAGGTATCAGCCAATGCGCTCGCCCCCTCCGCCGTGATCGACGGATCCCCACCAGTTGATTGCGAATCGGTCCGACTCTCATTTATCCTCGGAATAAATCAACGAGGCAAGTTCTCCAGGAAAAAGGAGGGAAGGGAATTCTCGTCTTGTACCACGAGAGGGGACAGAGGACGATCCGGAAGACAGATTGGCCAGGAACAATCGTGCTCCACGACTCTAAGGGGTTCCCCGTCCCTTCGGCCCTTAACGACGCGTTCTTCGGCTTAACGTATCGGCGTAACGAGTCTAATCCGTCGGGTCGGGCTGCTCCTCAATCGGGGCGAACGGTGGACACCCCTCCGGCCCGTTCGACCGCAAGAAAATGAAAGAGAGGGGGCGGCTCGGCTCCCGGGAGGACGCTTCGAATTCATCAGGCAACCTCTAATCTCGATATCATCGATAACAATGTCATCCGCGGACAATGGAGGGAAGAGTAGAGCGGATATTCGCCCGATGTCGTCCCGGGACAGCCGCCTATCCTTCAGCCGGGCCAGGGTTCCGAGCTGTCCTCGGGAAGAATGGGAACGTATGTAGCCGCGGCCGCTGCTCGAGTGGCGATTGTCTGCGCGCGACCCTTAAAAAACCATGCTGGGGTGCCGGGGACCGGAACAACGCGGGAGCACGCCGCTTCCTGGGCGCAGCCAGCGCGGGGAGCAACAGCACGTGCCGAGAATACTTGGAAAACTGGATATCCCTCTGCGAGCGACGCCAGTCGGGATGAGTTCGAGAGAAATTTATAAAGGCCTACGTGCCTCTCTAGGCGACTCTGCTTCTGTGATACTTTATGGCGGTGTTTTGTTTCCAACAGGGGGCGGGGGCGGAGGGGGGGGGGGGGTGATGGGGCCCTAAAGCGTCGCTCGCAGTCGGTTTACAGGGTTCATAAGACGCGACGTGAATTCGCCGTGGCTCTCTCGTACCGGCAACGAGAGAGGAGGAGAGTTTATTGCACGTGCAAGATTCTTCGGGCTCCGGGGGATGCTCGTTTACGTCCCTCGTGAAAAACAGCGCGCTGCATTCCTCCGGGTGCGCCTTGTAAATTAGTGACTTCCCTTTTTTTTTCTCTCTCTCTCTCTCTCTCCCCCGCCCCGACGGCGTCCGCTTTCAGCGCCCGTGTAAACACGCGGGAAACGTAATTGCGCCGAAATAAGCGTCCAGAGTAATAAGGCGAGGAGTTATCGCGCAACTCCGCCTGATCCACTCGCTCTCCTGTAGGATCAAGTTTGCCGTGTCTGCTCCACTGGGGAGTTTTAGGAGGGATAGTGGTGGTGCTGTGTAAAGCGATGCTTCTAGAGGCACGGACCGCCAAGTGTGTTTTCCGGGTTGCACGGGGGCTAAACGGCCCGAAACGAGAGGGGACCGAATGTGTCGCTTTTGTATTCAAAGCGATGACGAATTAAAGAAAACGTTAGACGAGTGTGAGAGCCTAGAGACTCCTGACCGTTACGGTTGGACAGTGGAAGACGTTATTTCCGATTCGTTACCAACGGGCATTCAACGAACCCCGTCGCAGCGACCTTCTTTGCGCCTTATTTTCAACGTTCGCGGCATTAATTAACGGAAGACGGTGGCGTTCGATTAATTAACGCCGTTTAAAGCTCACTCAGCAGCGATCGATGCTGCCCCGCGGACAACGCGCTAATTATGCCGGATAAACAAGTGAAACAGATCAATGCGCGCAGTGGAATGAAGCTGTGCCACTATCCCGTTCTTCCCGCTGGAAACGCGACTGCGTTCCCTGGCCACGTTCGTAGTAACTTTAATACGGGTTATAAATCTCCGGCTCTTTCTCATGTAAATACGAACCTAACCAAGATTCAACTGTCCCCCCCGTGTTCTCCGCCTCTCCCCCTCGCCTCCTCCTGGCGAATCCCCGTCGAATATCGTCCCTCTTCCTCCGTCCCGTTTTTCTCCCGGCCTCTCTGTCCCACACGGGCGCCACTCACAATTACGCAATTTAACCAAGCATTAAAATGATCCTCAATTCCCCAATCTACTTAACTTCGTTCGTCTACCGCCATCAGACGGAACCCTTCTAGTAGATCCGTTTCCCTCCTTTTCCCAGCGAGACTGCTAAATTCTCCCTTCCATTTCGACAGATCGCGGCGAGGCGAACAGACAGAGGTAGGGAGAGGAAAAGGGAGATAGAGGGAGAGAGAAAGAGAAAGAGAGAGAAGGAGAGAGTGGAAGTGCCGGGCTGACTACGGCGAAGGGAAAACGAGTCTACCCGCAAAATGAATCTCGTTGATGCAATCTCGGCGTCATTGATTATAACGATGCGATTCTGTACAAAGAGGAGAAGTCACTTTCCACGATCGACCCTTTCGTGCTGAGGCAGTCCTTATCGGGACAGCCTAAAACTCGGCGCGTTTGCGAGACACTTCGTTTCCACGGCGACTGTGATTTCTGATCAAAGGCTGTGATAAATATTGAATGGGGGGTGTAATTTGTAGCGCAGCGGCGAAAGCGGGCGATTCGTCGTGTGAAAGTGATTCGAAATTGGGGAATGAAATTACTCATGCCACGTCTTGTTTTCGAGGAAATCGGCTTGGAAGACTCCTAAGCTAATTGTGAGCGCGGTATTGCGGAGGGATTAGCTATGATGTCTGTCTATGATCGACTGCTTCTACTTGCGCAGTGACGTTCGGAAACGCTGATGGTAACAGGGTGTGAATAGCATAGCTAGTGATGAGACTGATACCGTATCGGTACAC
Source organism: Andrena cerasifolii (assembly GCF_050908995.1). NCBI lineage: Eukaryota > Metazoa > Arthropoda > Insecta > Hymenoptera > Andrenidae > Andrena > Andrena cerasifolii. The sequence goes on along the minus strand of NC_135126.1, from coordinate 3,539,816 downwards.
ATCGATACCGTTCTACAAATTTCGATCTGGTGTTAATATATATCAAAGTCAAAGGTAGCAAAAGGAACCGATGCTTCTTTGATACTTACATATGCGAATGTATCGATCCCTGTTTGGTACCTACCTGAAAATGTCGATATCTGTCGATGTACAATTACAGTATACATAACTAATAATATTACATAACTATTTTAAAGAAACTTATTTATCCAGAAAAATAAATCCTCTTATTTATTGGAAGCAAAATGCAAACAAATATTTCATTCTTGCCGAGTTGGTAAAAAATATTGTTGTATTATGGCAAGCCCTGTGCCTGCTGAACGCGTTTTTTTTTCAAAGTCTGGAGAGTTAGTAAGTAAGAAAAGAAATCGATTAAAGAATAATAAAGTAAACAAAACATTAGTTCTTAATAACATTGTGTAATGCACCAATTTCTACACATTAAGGAATAATGTATATGTACATCATTTATTAATAAAAATTCAATTGTATAGTTTACGATATTGATTCCTACTCCTACTTCATTGTTATATTATCAAATCATGATTGGTAATAAATAATATTTTCGTGAAGTACTAAATTGCAAATCGCAACCGATACTTTCGTACAAGCATGAAGCAGGTATTATATACATATTTTCAAGTAGATATCATAACAGGTTTTGCCATCTGATCAAACAATTATCAAATAAATAATGATAATTTCGTACAGCAACAAACAAGCATCGATAATTTCGTAAGGTATCAAAGAAGTAGCGATAATTTCGTAAGGTATCAAACGAATATCGATACTTCCAACAAATAAAAAAAATATAAAAAAAATCTTTAAGTTAAACGATTGTATTTAAAATGCACTTAGAACTAAAAAATAATTCTTTTTTTTTGTACTACAATTTCCGATGGTGTTTATTCACTTTAAATAAAATCGTGGAGCAGGATGTTTCATAACAGAATATGAATCAATTTAATACAGAATCAAGCGTCGAAATCAATTTGTTATAACATATCCTGCTCCAGGATTCTATTTAAAGTGAAAAAGCACCATCGAAATTGTAGTACAAGAAAATAATTATTTTTCAGTTTTTAGTGCATTTTAAATAAAATCGGTTTAACTTACAATTTTTGTTATAAATTTGTTTATTTTCTAGTTTTTAGTGTTTATGTATTTACATTTCACAACTCAGAATTCTTTACAAATATCTTTTCTTGTTGTATACAGTTTAACAGTTTGCTTAAACCCTATAGTGCTAAGTAATTGTATTAATTACTTATATCACATTGCTCATGTTCACATACATTTTCTCGTACGCGACATCCATATACATATACTGTCGACCGATTTTGCTCCAAGACAGGAACCGCGATAATTTGAAATCGTGATTGGATTTGTGATTATGGGTTAAAGTATTGGTGACCGGGTAATTTTTTCACCCCTTCGGATTTTTTTTCATAATTCTGTATTGTCATCCAAACTACGCCTGCAAAGTTTCAAGTCTATTGTATAGTTGGAAGTGGGTTAAAATTGAGTTTCTAAATTTCAACCATACATACATAATACAAACAAACAGAGGATCGAAACTGAATAAAATCGTTTAATCGTCAAGTTTTCCAATAAGAATCATGAAAATCGCCAATTTACTGACGCCTACAAAATCACCCCAGTCAGGCGAAAGCTAATTCAATCTCCACGATAAATTTTTCCAATCCACAACGACCCTCTACACACAGACTTAACACTGCAACGTTAAACTCGCAAGGTACCTAAATCACACGTATCCTACAACAAACCCATATAAGTAACTGAGAGGAGTCAGGTTTATAGCCTAGCCGATGGTCAGGCTTTTCCCTACAAGCAGCGTTTGTCATCTGGCGGACACATGGCTTGCCGTCCACGTCTATAAACTCGGGACCCTTAGTAAAATCACAATTGCAAGCCTACGGAGTGTGGCTATTAGCACAGCCAATTTGGAAAGTCCCGAGGGATTAAGATGGCAACTATAGATGCGCGTTTCATTGCAGCCGCGCGGTCACCACGCCAAGGCTTAAAGTCCGCGTCGCGTATACCTGCATTTTTCACCGGCTCCCAACACGCGGGAGGGACTTAGCTTTCCTCGCGCTATTTCACCCTCACCACTGTCCTCAATGACACGTCTCCACCAATAATTTTGTCTTCGACGCTTCTCCCGAAACCACCACTTTTTCGACAAGCTCCATGGAAAGGGAAATGCTAGTTCTCCTGCGAGCGATCGCGACACCACTATGTCCACTCAACCACTTGCAATCAGAGTAATACTACTCTAGAACTCAGTGAACTCTAAGTAACTATACGCTTCAATACCACTAATTGTACCTGTTGCGAAAATATATCTTTTACGCGTCAGTCATTATTAAAAAAGCAAGTGAGGCCTTGTGACTTCAACCTTACAGAAGAGTGTAGCAGCGTAAGACCGGTCGTTGATCAGGCACGATTCGATCTTCCACGCCGCAGCACAGGTAAAACGCGGCAAACCATTAATCAAGATGGATTCATTACCACCTTTCAGCCCACTTAACGTCTCAATTTTCCAATAAATACCGCGTGTCCACGCAATCATATTTCCCTTTCAATGCAACAGTCACTGTCACGTGGCGACTCGCGCCTTCGCGGCTGCTAGCCCCTCGATCGACAGATTACTCCCGCGATCCGACGCTCCCGGCTGTTAGCCCCACGATCGACAGATTACTCGCGCGTTCCAACGCTCGCGTCTCGATGATAGATCGCTACCGCGAAAGAAAAAAAAAACCGGGATCCGCGGACGCGGGGCGTGATCCACGATCGGTATCGACGATCTCGACGGCTCGATATATCCGTAAAGAGCCATAATTGCGTATCATTCGCGGCTGCCGGGCTATAAATTCCGCAGATTCGTCCGCGAGATAGCGAGGGACCTCCGGTTGCAGGCGGACAATAATTCACCGGGTGACCGGGTGGGAGTTGCACGGTTAAGAACACGGTCAACAAGTAGCCACGGATACAGACATGTGGACACGCTCTGCCGACCGCGCTGCCATTGCAAAAACCATTATTACGTTAGCCAGATGCCTTGTTAGTCCCATCCCAGGGAGCCCCTTTGATCGCGCGGCTGGTATGTTTCGCCCGGAGACGCGCACCTCCACTGTGCGCCGAGCTTCGTCAGTGTTTTTCCAGCAGACAGTGATCCACCTGGCCGGTCCTCCGCCGCTCTATCGAACGCCATGAATCTTCGGGTCTCATGAATTACCCAGCCTTCCGCGGACGGGGACCAAAGTCGATCGCGCGCAGACTCTTGGTGGAAGCACGCCGGAATTACGCCAGGAGGCACACCGCCTGGGGGCCCAGTTTCCTGCTACGAAATCCCCCGTTCGCGCGTTCCGCGGGCCGCTTGAAGGATCGCCTATCGTGTCGTTAGCAACGGCGATCAGTTTCACGGGGGCTTATTTGGCTGTCCCATTCGCGTCGGGGAACAAATCCAGGATTAATTACTCCAAGCACGCGAAACACGCGGTATTTTAATGACGACGTCCGAGCCGCGGGATTAATGGGCAGCCGTGGCGCATGGCGGAGCACGGATTCTTCGTGCGTGAACACGCGTCTCGGCCAGGTTAAACGAATCGTTAAAATCCACCGCGGACTGTGCACATTGTAAGGCGGCCGGGCAATTTCTAATTACGCGGCCCGCCCAGTGACACGGTTTGGCTCATTACCGCCGAATTCACGGTACCATCAGTCTTAGTCGGGCCGGGGGATAGAGCGCGGTTGGGTTTCCTGGTCTTCTAGGCTAGGGCGCGCGGCCCAGGTGAACCGATCTTTTCCGGAGGGCCGTTCTTCTCTTGGACCGCAGGCAGTCGCGTGGATGATAGATAGGGACGCGTTCCACGGCCGAGCGGAATCGAGAGGAATGCCACTCTCTGGGAGGAGCAGTCAGCGAGGGAATCTTCGGTGTTCGAGCGCTGTGTATTTATGGGACAGCTCCCGTCAAAGGAAACAAGAGAGGCAAGAGCGGTGTCACGCCCCTGGGAGGCAGAGAACTGAGCAACGAGATGTTCGATTCGATAATGAACACCGAATTAATCCAACAGCATAAGGTCAATGTCCCAATTTCTGCTCATGTCCCCATTTTTGCTCGTTTCGTATTCTTCTTATTATTATATGCGTTACGTTTGTACTATAGTTGCAACAAAATAATTCTAAATTATTTAAACATTTACGCGAGTTTTACACGAGCTTGGGTCAATACATACATCGCTATTTTTCATGAGCAGAAATAAGGACATTCAGAGCATTATATATTTAATTACAAATTACTAAGAGTTAAACATCTTGAAATATCCTTCTTAACCCTTAACTGGTATACTGTTTTTGGCAAACGTGGCTGGTATACTGGGGTCGTGGCAGACCCCAAATAAAAAAGGACACAGAAATTTGTAAAGTCGACATTAGATCAACCTCTATGAATACCTATTTTGTTAAACTATTATGATCAAATTAATTAGAAATTCAGTTTACAAACTTAGACAATCAAATATTTTGCAGCGAACCTTGCGTGCTTGGGGTCATGACTGACCCCAGGGTACCAGTTAAGGGTTAAATAGTTTTTGAATTGTGTTGTGGCCAAAATGTCGCCTTTCTACTTGGAGGGTGCAAGTCTCCGACGGCACAATGTCACACTCCGTGCGGTTTTTTACGCCACACGAGTTCACTGGATGATGGTGATTGCAGTGTGCTAGGTTTAATGAAATCAAACAGACACTACAGCGCGCAACAATTAACAATAACGATATATTTTAACCACTACTGATTGAAATAAGTAAAGGACAAGGTTGAGTTATAATTGTAACACTACGCGATTGTAATGTCTCAGAAAGCTGTATGCTGTTCTGTCGATGCTGACAGTAAGAAGGTTTTGTTTGATCTGTCTTACAAAGTGTTCTCTCTGGCGCTACGAAGACCACGAAACCCTTGCGGGGGTGTGACTTAGGAGGTGGTCTAAACTATTGCCCTTTGGTTGAAACTGATGTAGCTTCAACGACGAAAAATGACTGGAAAGGGAAAGTGTGATTTCGGCGAAACCAAATCAATCAGCGCGACGTCGTGCCGTCTGTTTAAAGTCTGGAGAAGCGTAATCTCGACTCGGTCAAAGAGCCCCTATTCCACTACGCCGGTTGTAAATTCTTAGTCCCAAAGTGTTAGATACAGAACACAATACGATGCGCTTGGAGTTTTGAAAATAACATCGTACCGCTCAACAAATTGGTTGATTTATTATTAAAGAATTAATCAACTACTCTGCAAATTTTGATCACGAACAAAATTTTTTACACCTTCTCTATGACGAGTTACCTCTTAAATCAGCAGAAATTGGGACATTCAGCTTACTATAATTCGGTGCTAAATATATTCACAGCGAACAGTGTCTTCATTCCCTCCAAGATTCCCTTCAAAATTCCCAAGCTTGCTCGTGAGGAATTAATCGAATCGAATAACTTTCCCCAGGCTCCGCCCGGTTATCGCCTGGCGGCGTAACCAACGGCCCACGTTCGACATTTTTAAACGTCCGAACGTTAGGACCGAGCGATCGCATGCATTAACGTCGACTCGCAGTGGCCGCAAAATAACTCGCGAAGCTCTCTATTCATCCGCCGCCGCCCCCTCTCGGCCTGGTAACTCCGCCATCAATTCCGGGAGTTATTCGAGGCTGCCGCGCGCGGCTTTATCCGCCGCTCGATCGGGACCAGCCGGTGGAGGGGTCGTTAGAACGTTTCTTATCGCGGGCGGGCCAGTCGCCGTCGTATCGGGCATAATAAAACCAATTAGGCGTGCCGCGAAAAACCGGGAAGAAGACCAAAGGCGGACGAACGAGCTGGAAGAAAATCGGCCGTGCTGGCCCCGCTCCAAATCAATTTAAAAAGTTCGCGCCCCCGTACTGTTCCAGTACCGCGGGTTTCGCGACGAATAAATCGCGCGGATCCTCCGGTCCCCCGTTGCCCGCCCGCGCGTTCCTTCCGCGCCGTGGAACCGTGGAATTGTGGAATATCTTGGGCGGGGGGAGCGAGTCATTATCGCGAATCGACCGGTGTAATGACAAGTGGAAAAGAGCCGGTGCCAGAAACGATAGGGGCGGTGTCGGCCCCGGAACAATTAAACTCGCTTCATAATTTCTCGGCGCTGGGTGGGGGAGGGGGCCGCGGGGGTTTAATGAGAAATGCGCGTTTCACCGTGATGGATCGATCCGCCGGGCTCCTCCGGCTCCTTACGACGCGCTGCTCGCGTGCGGAACGAAAGAGAAAGGAGACACGATCGACGAATCAGCCGTCGGGACTTTTGCCACGCGAAGAGACAAGGTCACGCGGTGCTCCCTGTCAGAAGCTAGAACGAAGGTTACGTATGCACGCGCGGGAGGGATGGAAAAGTTTCCGTAGGCTCGGAGAAACAATTTCGTTGCCTCTCGTCGTTTTCGACTGGGTTTAATGGGAATACGTCGCCGGGCTAGACGGGTGATGACTTTGACGAAGCGTCTGGCTTCTCCTCCTGCCCGCGCCCGCCAAGTTCCTGAGTATTCTATTAGATCGACTAACGCGCGATGATTCCCATAATTCGACCACGTTAAATTACTGGATTCGCCTCGCGTTTCTACCAGGACGCGAACGTTATGGGTACTCCTCAACGGGAATGGTAAGAGGCAGTGTGTGAGGCAGTGATTAGAAACCTTCTACGCCCACGCAGGATGTACCTATCGCGGCTCCGCGAAGGAATTAGAGAACACACGTTTGCGAACCCGATATTAAGTCTTCTTCGGAACGTTTCGGTCATCTACCCTCTTCGTTGTTTACGATACGCACTCGCGCGAAACTAATGTCAGTTTCGCGAAGATATAAATCTCTATCCAGTATGAATTCCAGCGTCCACTATTATACATCCTGCCGCATCGTTCCCTTCCTATCCACCCGTCGATCCTCCCTTTACGATTGCCGTAAAGCCTTTTACTGTACCCCACGCGACCACCATAACAGTTAATGACGCTCTAACGATCACAATGCGCGTTGAATCGCGCGCCCCCTCCCTTCCCGCGATGCTCACTGTCCCCGACGACCGTTCAACGATCATGGCAAATATCGAAAGCCGTTGTGCAGAGAGCCCTCTCTCGCTGGAGATCCAAGAACGCCCGGTGCCTTTTGTTAACCAAGGCCCCCGCGCTCGAACCACCCTCCTCCCCCTCGTCAACTTCCCAAGTCGCCTCGCGTCGCTCAGACTAGCCCCAAAAATTCCTCGTCGTCGATCATCGGGGAGAGGAGGAAAGTTTCCCCGCGTCTTCAAGTTTTAAGTAGCTGCAGAACCTCGGCCGCTATCGCCGTCTCAAGGCTGTGCCATTGAAGGAAGAGGAATCACCGCGAGGGGGGCCCCAGAGGGGGCATTGTTCCTCGAGGGTAATTTACATGGGCATTTTTTTCTTCTACGCAGCTACTGGTGCACAATGGTGCCAGTGGCTCGGTCGAGGAGCGAAAGAGTAGGTGGACGGGAACGGGAGAAATCGAGGTTGAGATAGACAGAGAGATGGGAGGAGTAGCAGGGCGAAACGAGGAGAGGTTGTTGAAGGGAGCAGAGTTGAAACAACAAAACCACCGCGAGCAGCGGACCGGCAAACCAGCCAGCCAGCTAGCCAGCCAACCAGGCGGCTACCTAGCCGGCCGATTGCTAACCGTGAAGCCAAGCCGCTCGCGCGAGGCTAAGTTTACTTTGCGAAACTTTCGCGTGTTGCCTGCTCGGCAATGACGCTTAAACTTGACGCGGAACGTTGCCGCTGACAAAGCTCGAACGAGAGTGTGTCTTCCTAGTAGGCGGCCCCCAGCGTCAGGCGGGAACAAATTTTTGGCAAAAGATGTCGACGGCCGAGCGATACGCGGAGGAGGATCATTGGCGGTCTTTATAAAGGGTGACAAGCTCTTGACAGTACTTACCAAGAGCGTCGCGATGTCATTCAACGTGTCCCGCTCAAAGCTCCGCTCCGCCGCGACGCACCATCCCCATCCCCGTTGCATACCCCGCGCTGATCGTTATTTCCAATAACAGCTCGCGGTAAACAGAAATCCCCATAAAAAAAACTTCAAAGAAGTACAAAAATTGCGCCAAGTACATGAATTATCTTTGTAAAAAATAGTGAGATCCCCATAAAAAATTTTCAAAAAAGTAAAAAAATTACGCCAAGTACATGAAATCAAATAAATCACAAAAAATAGAAGATAATAATTATCACAAAATAAAAAAAGATGTGAAATCAAAATGAGCTGCAAGTACATAAAGATGCTTTCCAATCGCGAACATTTTAATTAACCCATAAAAAAGAATCCTATTTAAAAACATTGTCGTAAATTAATAGCTTTACAAAAATAATTATGTACAAAAATTGCGCCAATTATAACAATGGCTGTTTATACAAAGAAAAAATGTATTAAATAATATTAAGCAGATATATTTTTATACAAATAAATATTTTAATACGAATATATATTTTATTCAAAATACTTGGCGCTGCGCTCCGAGTTGGTGTTGCTAAACTGAATAAGTATGTATAAATTTCATTAATCGTGCGTCATAACGTGCGTGTGCATATGCTACGTATGATATTAGAATTAAATATATGTAGAATAAATCTGACAGCGTTTCTAGCATGTATATGTATATTATGTATTTTAGATTGTAAGGGAGTTATTGTAAATTATTAATTAATACTAAGACAATTTTCATTTTTTCGGTTTCGCAGTGCCAAGTATTTTGAATAAAATATTTATTCGTATTAAAATATTTATTTGTATACAAATATATCTGCTTAATATTATTTAATACAATTTTTTCTTTGTATAAATAGCCATTTTTATAATTGGCGCAATTTTTGTATATAATTAATTTTGTAAAGCTATTAATTTACGACAATGTTTGTAAATGGGTTTCTTTTTTATGGGTTAATTAAAATGTCGGCGATATGAGTAATGGAATGAACACAATGTATGAACACTGCATTTTAGCTACGTATATGTAGTTGTGTCATCTTAAGCGCAGTTGGAAAGCACCTTTATGTACATTTTGATTTCACATCTTTTTTCTTTTTTTTTTTATTATTATTATCTTCTATTTTTGTGATTTATTTGATTTGATAATACTCTTTTCAGTCCTCGACTTTTTCATGTACTTGGTGTATTTTTTTTACTTTTAAAATTACTTTTAGCAGTTTTACTAGTTCCAGTATACTAGTTCCAGTAATAGAATACAAATTAAAAACAGTTTGATGATATACAAACATGTTGTATTTCAAATTTAGCCAACTTACCTTGTGTTTGACACTGCATTTTGGTTGCAATTCAATGGTGCAACGATACATATTTGTAAAAACACGTGGCATCTCAAATTTTGACAACTTATCTAATTTGGTCATAACTTGATGGCAAGCCGACAAAATTTGGAGTGGTTTGCATAGTGAAGATAGCGATTGACGAACGAAACATGTATTAGTTCGTTTTAGCTGAAAATATGCGTGTAACGCGTATATACGTATTACACTGACGAACATTTCCTTGAAGAAGAAAAAGAAATCTTACCGTTTCCGACAGATCCATGAGACGATATTACGATATCTCTGTTATGCGTGGTCCGATTTTATTGAATTTGGTCTTATTCGAAAGCTTATATGCGGTTTACACCAGAAAAATGCCTTTAAATTTAGGAAATATTGTTGGCGTGATGAGATATTAATAAAATAACTTTCAATTAAGGTTGGATTAGCCGGGCGACGAGTAAATGACAGCGGTAGCGACAGTCGACATATACAGGGTGTCGAGACGCTACCGCGTCTCTAGGTCTCGAAGTTGCGCGAACAAATGCATCTGGGTTTCTGCCGCGTGAATGGAGGTGACCCGAGCCGCGCGCGGACCGGCTTCAATGCAAATCCGGATCCCCATTTTCATCGGGGCTGCAGGCTGCCGCATAGCGGCAGCGTTTCTATGAGTCCCGGGCTAGGTTCGGAGCGCCCGAGCGCCGGCGAACACGCGAATACGCGAGAAATGGATCGAGCCCGCTACGCAAGCAACACGGCAATAAACTTTATTGCGGGAATGCATTAGATCGAATACGTTACACACCTCGCCAGGCCAGGCCGTATAGCGCGCCCGTTGCCCAGGGGTGGGGGCGTTCAGCGGGGCTCAATAAACCCGAGCGAGCACACTCGGAAGTTGATGCAAGCCGAGGCCGCGTGTCTTGCGGCAATCCTACTTTCGCCCCGACCGACCCCCCGTCGCTTTTTGTTCACGTCGCTTGCAGCTTCTTTAACCCCGCCCGCGTCGCCGCAGGATACGAAGGGCCGCGCGCGTTATCTGGCACCGACGGTGCTGACTTCGGCAGCCTGCTCGGAGAAAACGCGCGCGACGCCTCTTTCGCGACGCGAGTCAGGCTGGAGACTCTGTGATTACACCCTCCACCGAACACTGATTCGCGTCCCTTCTCTTCCACGGTGCCTGCGAGACACGCCGCGGTGCGTCGGGCGAGACGTGTTTTACGCGATTCCGTAAAATCGAAGTGGCATCGCATGAGAACGATTTCCCGGCGCGGAGGGTAGCTGGGTCCGTGAGCTCCTGGATGCGCAGGGGGAGCAAATCCGTGGAGTCCGATCCGCTAGGAGAGCGGAATAACGTAAAGATTTACTCGTTAAAACGAGCAGGCAAACGATTGCATCGCGAACGGTTCTCCACGCGACCGGCCTGCAATCTCCGAGGATCGAAGGTGGCTGGCGAACGAGAACAGTTCACCTTACGGGAGTACAAACCGTTCGTCTGAAGAATCGTGCTGCGGCGCGGATCAAGGAGCCGTGGAGATATCGAGTGGAACTTTATCGCCGAGTGAGAGATGGAATTCGACGATGGGGGAAGGGTAGGTGGTACGCGAAAGGGAATAAAAGAATGAGGTGGCCGATGGAAAGCCATGGTGAGAGGAGGGGAGGGGTGCTGCTCCCCGGTATTGGGGGGTAGGTGTAGGTAGGTACTATGTCGAGGCATAATAGAATAGATAGCGGATAGGCGGGAAGCCAGGGCCCGCCGGTGCTTCGGGAATACTTTACCGAGCGTATAAACGCTATTTATGGCTGCATAAACCAGCGATAGGGGATATATAATACAGTCACACACCTACGGGTGCCTGGCTGGTTCGTTCTCCCAGGTCGCGCTGTATCTACGTGTATCTGCACAGAACGATCGACAACACGTTCCACCTTCTACCCCCGGCCGCTTCTAGCAGGCACCTCTACTCTGCATTGATTTGCATGAGATTTCAAGCAGGGTTCCCTTCTTATAAATCTACCTCCGCCACCCTCATCGACCGCAGCGAAAGGAAACGAATCTCCCTTTCTTTCTTTTTCTGGCCCCCCCCCCCTACCCCTCCCAGCTCTGCCCCTCTCCTTTATTCCGCAAACGATCCAGATGCACTTCCCTTCGTCGGCGAGAACCCGTTTCGATGTCTCGAACGTACCGAGAGGAACAGTGGAAGAGAAGAAAGAGAGAGAGAGATAAGCAGGATTCGGGGTAAATCGGTCGATTTAATTTTTCAACCCGATAGCAGAGGCCCCGCAATCGAAGCTCGATCCACCGTATAATCGTCCCGCATGACTGACCGATCTCAATCAGTGCGTTCTCTTTTTCGTACGATTTACGAGAGGATTCCCCGGGAGGGGTGTTTGCGTCGTTATCCTTTATTCGGCGCGGAGCAGCCCCGCCGCGACAAAGAAGGGCCAAAAACCCGTGGTAATGAAGAAGAGCCGCTCGAGCGGTTTTATTCGCCAGCATCTGAGGGATACGCTTCGGTCCGGACCCCCGAAACGTTCTACGTGCGACGCAAAGCGATGCTCGTTGAACGTGAGGTGTTCCATTGACGCCGACGGAAAATTCAATGCGGTTGAAAATGCCGAAATTCTCGCACCACTCGATGGTATGAAATTCTGAATCCTCGGTTTGATTTCGGTTGATCGAACGGCGATTGGGGAACGAAATATGTGGACTGGTTAAAAAGCACCCCGAATTCATCCCAAGGTATAATCCACGGAAAGAAACAATGCCGGAGTATCACTTCGCAACTCGAGGCAAATTGCCAAACATCGATGTTGCATCGACGATGCCGGACGCAATGAAAATTCACGAAAGCCCTAAGTCAGGCCGAGAAGGGCTCCGCGTTAGCAGAAGCGAGGCGGAAACGAACGAGGGAGTTTTAGTTCGGCACGCGAATGCAGCTCTCATCAATCTATCTTTCCCAGCCAGCGTCTGACAGTCGTTTCGAATGCATTTAACCCCTCCCCGCCCGGTGCACCCTTACCAACGCCGCCGGAGCCCCGAGTTCTATATATTTCCCGAGAACGTTACTCGCCCCGATCCTCCTTACATGACGAAGTGAACCCGCTCGAGGAAATTACTCCGCCTTCCTGCTACGCGGAGACAGACGGCTGCTGGATGATTTGTCGAAAAATTTCTCTGTTGCGCCCGCCCCGATGAAATTGAGTGGGATTTATTAAGACGGAATTGCGCCTCGGTGTGCGCTTGCGCTTGGCGCGCGCAATCCGCTGACTTTGAAGGAAGAGCTTTACTCCGTTACGACGTGGCTGTCGGGAACGAGCAGCTTTCACTTCCCGCTTTGGGTCTTCCTTAATTCCTTCCCCCGCCCCTCGTTCAACTTCCCCAGACCGTCAGAAGTATTACAACAGGCAACTGCAGCTCCCGTTCGCAAAACGCGATGCGATCAGATCGCCACAGTGATAGGAGCGCGCGCTCGGGAAACGGGAAATACCGTTCGATCTACGCGTTGTGCAAAATAACGCAACGTTGCAAGGGGAACAGGTGGAGAAGCTCCAAAAAAAATTTCCCGCCCCCTTGTTAGCATCCACTGCTTTCCACTTGCATATCGCTAATCAATTTCACGTAACCTCGCACGCGTATCGGCTCGCCACCTCGCGCAACCACGGAATCATAGCCGACCCCCGGGGGCGAAGGAAGTTCCGGCCACCGATGGAAAATCATTACTTTCGTCTGAAAAGGCCCGCGCTCGAATGAAACCGCGGCTCCTTTCCCGCGGTACATTTTTGTAATTGCGTGGAATCCCGTCGACCGCGATCGTATCGATTCTGCGGCGGGAACCAGGTCAATTCGATGTAAAATTCCCGGGGCCGTGTGTTACTCCGATTAAAATCTCACCTTTAATTATTCCCAACGCGAGATTATTCAAAGTCGGCCCAGCTCGAAATGGTGTTCTCTAAGCGCCTCTCCCCGCTCTCCCCCCTCTCTCTATCTCTCCCTCTCGTTCACCCTTTCTCACTTTCTCTCCCTCAGTCTCTCATCCCGCTTTGGTGCGATTCAATACCGATTCAACGCTATTATAATACCTAATTAGCCACTCGCGAGTCTCCGAGCATTAGTCGACGATTCAGGGACTAGTTTCTCGTCGACGGTAAACTTCCGCGGAAGAGCTGGCTCGTTGGCGAATTAATTATTTCGCGTCATGCCTCGTACCGCCGCGATGTTTATAGACACTTAGATATCGTCTTAGGAACCGTCGCGTCCATGATGCACCAGTTTCAGTTTATTCCCTCTCGGGATCTTCGCCGTTTGCCTCTTCCACCCTCTCTCCCCGTCGCGGCATGCCCGGTTTAATTTTATTCCCCACCTTTTAGAGTCGATTACAATTTTTTAACCGATTACCGTGAAACGACGGAGCCTGGAAATACGAGCTTCGCTTCTGTCTCGTCTTTTATTGTTCGGCCGTTTTCGCTGTTCATATGGGAGAAGAGAACGGTGGAATTCTGCGTAGATTGTGCAAGGGAGACGGGAAGGAGATTGTGTTTGTATAATTAGATCTGATTGCTGCGATTTTCCACGGACTACGAAGTATACGTTTACGTTCGTTCTATGCAGAAGCAGTTTGTTAATCTGGACCACTTTCTGCTTGCCGAGATAATTAATACACGATGTCTTGGTAACCAGCGTTGTTTCTTAATATTAATACGTTTCGAGATACCTCGCACTGGACTGTCTCGGAAATTGTACAAGGGATTACCGTCTTCTGTAATAGTTTGTTCTCTTGGAACTTGGAGCTTGAATATTCAGTACCGAAAGAGTACGATGGAAATCGTAGAAAGTTTCGTGTATTCAGAGTAATCTTTCGTGAGAACGAACCTTGCCAATTTATGTAGGATCTTATATTATTTTCTATAGAGTAAGGCGAATTTGAAGGAGCTTGTGCACTTACGTACACGAACGCTGCGCTCTCTTAAGTTTCTGGGGCCGGAATATAAATACAGGCGCTTTCGCCATCGATAAACTTACGTACGACTGGATGGATATAAGTTGCAGTGCTCACCTGAAACAGAAAGAAAAACACCAATTAGTAAAACGCGAACGTACACACCAGCACGGGGAAACAAGATAAACATCGTTCACCCACTTCCATTTCTACATTTCATTAATAAACACCAGGGAGTAAAAACAGTAAACACCCGTAATCTCCCACCCCTTTTTAATCACAGTTCACCGCCAGCCGCAGAATCCGCGGAAGGACGTTTTAATCTCGCGGGCAGCTTAAAAAGCTGGCTGCATAGATCGCGATGGTCGGATCGGCGTTGCTCTAGGAGCGGAATAAAACTTCTATGAAATTTAATAAGTTCCTTTGGGGGAGGTCGTAAGTTTCTCCGGAGCGACGGAAACAAGCGGCTGGTTCTTTGCGCTCGGCTCGCGAGCACGGTGACTCGCTAAATTTAGGGACGTCCCTTTACCTCCGCGCTAGAGTCCAATTTATCTAGTTTACAGAACCTATTAAATCGGGAGCACCGTTGCTTCGCGCTGGCTATGTTTTAGAAGAACCTGCGCTGCCTCTCAATAAATTCCTGGCTGGTGTTAATGCGTTTCATTTATACCGGATGCTTCGTAGCAAATTGGACGATCTCCATGAAGATGATCGCCCATAAAGAAGTGAAGACGAGAGGACAGAATAGAGCAGAGCAAACTCTGCTTCGTCGCAGGGTTTAGAGGTGTTTTCACTATTCATAGCGCTCTAGCGTATTTTGCAAATGAACTCTGTACAATTAATCTTAGAAGTTTAATCGAACGTGTGCACGCATGGAATTTCCGCGACGTACCTCCTCCAATTTTTCTCAGTTCAAGGGGGAGAGGGTGGCGTGTATGAATAAGGGTGGAAGTGGAACAAATACGTAGACGAGCATAAAACGTCCCGCGGACGTGCTAATGGAAAAAGGTTGCGAGTATTAGGCTGAACTTCCTGGTTACGCGAAGTTCGTGCTGGCACGTTTCAGTACTTTGGCGAATACCTCAGTGAAGGATGTGGCGAAGTTTAAGCACATCTGATGCAAGAACCTCGTGGTAACCGCAAACGCTGCGGAAAGCAGTTAACCGGGAATTAAGATAGTTGCTGAGGGGCTCTCGTTTTTAATAATAAATTCCTTGAGCACGCGCCCGAGCGCTTCAGTCGAGTGACTTGTCTTTTCCCCCTTGCCGTTCAACAGATCTTCTTAGTTGTTTGCGCGGCAAAGCGAAGCTCCTGAGAAAATTAGGTTTCAATATTCATTATGTAATACGTTCACAGAAGGTTGCTTCTGTCGCGGCGCTGCGGGAATAATTCAATTGTAAAATTGTTTAGTGGAAAGCCAACAGGTATAACGTTTGAAGGGAAGTGCGCTAAACAAACAGGGAAATTGGAAAATAGAATTTTAATTCATATATTTACACGTCAAACAGGAACGTTTTAAAAGGACTTCTCTCCTTTCCCTGAATTCTAAATGAAAGGGCTCTGTAGTATTAGTGGCAAAGATAACGTTTTCAGTAAACGTGCTCTCAATTAACTAATTCAGGATTTCGCTTAACGGTAATCTTTATTCATCCGTATTCTCTACAGGTTGCCTTTTTTCTAGAAAAATCAGCGCTTAACGAAATGGTAGAGAAATTCCGCTGTTGGAGTGTGGGATAGCAATGGACGACGGAAGTTCGGAGTGAAAGGGAAAGTTTCAATCCCAGAGTATGAAATTTCAAGGATGGACAATATGTGGTGAGGAAACATTGTGAAAGTGAGGTTTTAAATGTGTTGGATTGGTTATCCGGATAATTGCACGAACTTTCGGCCCGGCTTCCCTGCAATTACCGAGATTCTCCCATGTGCAGTGGTGGTCAAAGGAAAGTTTAAAATTGACATTTTAATATATGTATGTACATGCAGAGCTGCACTACAGTTTACTTGCCACACTGACACCGCTCGACTGTTGCATAAAATTCCTTCAATATTAGACAACGAGGACGAATCAGAGGATACCTTCAGTATTGTTCTAAATTTTATGTGTGATGATAGATGCCTGCGAGGTATGGGGTTGAAAAATTAGAAGTTAAGATAACCTTGAAAGCAGGGTTGAAAAATTAGAAGTTAAGATAACCCTGAAAGCGAGGTATGGGGTTGAAAAATTAGAAGTTAAGATAACCCTGCTTTCAGTATTGTTCTAAATTTTATGTGTGATGATAGATGCCTGCGAGGTATGGGGTTGAAAAATTAGAAGTTAAGATAACCTTGAAAGCAGGGTTGAAAAATTAGAAGTTAAGATAACCCTGAAAGCGAGGTATGGGGTTGAAAAATTAGAAGTTAAGATAACCCTGCTTTCAGTATTGTTCTAAATTTTATGTGTGATGATAGATGCCTGCGAGGTATGGAGTTGAAAAATTAGAAGTTAAGATAACCCTGAAAGCAGGGTTGAAAAATTAGAAGTTAAGATAACCCTGAAAGCTAGGTATGGGGTTGAAAAATTAGAAGTTAAGATAACCCTGCTTTCAGTATTGTTCTAAATTTTATGTGTGATGATAGATGCCTGCGAGGTATGGGGTTGAAAAATTAGAAGTTAAGATAACGCTGAAAGCAGGGTTGAAAAATTAGAAGTTAAGATAACCCTGAAAGCGAGGTATGGGGTTGAAAAATTAGAAGTTAAGATAACGCTGAAAGCAGGGTTGAAAAATTAGAAGTTAAGATAACCCTGAAAGCGAGGTATGGGGTTGAAAAATTAGAAGTTAAGATAACCCTGCTTTCAGTATTGTTCTAAATTTTATGTGTGATGATAGATGCCTGCGAGGTATGGGGTTGAAAAATTAGAAGTTAAGATAACCCTGAAAGCAGGGTTGAAAAATTAGAAGTTAAGATAACCCTGAAAGCGAGGTATGGGGTTGAAAAATTAGAAGTTAAGATAACCCTAAAAGCGAGGTATAGGGTTGAAAAATTAGAAGTTAAGATAACCCTGCTTTCAGTATTGTTCTAAATTTTATGTGTGATGATAGATGCCTGCGAGGTATGGGGTTGAAAAATTAGAAGTTAAGATAACCCTGCTTTTCTTAACTTCTAATTTGTCAACCCCATACCTCGCAGGCATCTATCATCACACATGCCTTCTAGACTTTGCCAATCGACGGACTATTACATCTAGACAATAATCCTGTTTGCCGCGCTATAGAATCCACAAACCCTATTGGCGCGAGCGAAATGGGTGAGCAAAAGGTGGCCGGACCCTAACTCTTCCCCTTTCCATTTAATCGATTTCAATAAGGGCCGCGCGAGGTAAATTACGACGCCCCCAGCCAGACCAGGAGCATCGACGACATCGACGGAATTCGGTGCCGCGTCGCAAAGTAATCGTGCGGTGTAAACTCGGGGCGCGAGGTAATACGTGGCTGGCCATCTCGCGGAAACAGAACCTAATCCCGCAAACGCGCGTGACCAGAATCGTGGCGCGATCCTTCTGAAGGGACTCCTACGGGCCATCGCTGTGGCTGATTTTTCCACCTTGTCTCCTTTCTCCCTTTAACCGTTCTGACCCCGCCGCTTACAACCTCCGTGGCACTTCTCGCTGCTCCAGCCCTCGCTCCATTCTCACCCCTCCTTCCTTTACCCCCGTCGCTGGGAAACGACCAGCGAGCCGCCACCGTTATTAATCGCCCAACGCGATTACGCTCAACGACACGGCGGCGACATTTGTATTTCAACTGGGAACAATAGCTGCTCCACTACGTAGATGAGAACAGAGAGGCGAAGGGCCGTTTCTGCGCTCCTTGGGCTTACGCGCGACGACTACGTTCGATTGAAAAGCGAGAAATTATCGACTAGCTTTAATAACGTGACCCTAGTTCCCGCTTTCGAAAAGGAGGCAACAGTGACACGTTCAGGATGAAGAAAAGGGGTGCAGCTGCGCGCCCCTGTAATTTCGATCGAGTAGTCCGCTCTCGAAGATTGTAATCAGGCCGTTCGGGGGGAGAAATAAGGGATGACTGACCTGGTTCCATGGGTGTTTCGATCGGGAGTTCGGATATGTATCGGGGGAAATGAATTCTGTGGTGGGAATTGTATCGATTGCGACCAGGAGACTCTTCAGCGGCGTGAAATTTTAGGAAAACGCTGGGATTGTTGGAATAAAGCTTCTTTTGGAAGTTGCTGCCAATTCGGCCGGCAGATAAATTGCGACAGGCGAGTGACGCCCTGGCAAACAGGGAGGAGATAAAGTTCGTGAATGCGCGGCTTGGATAAATTTACAAGCGAATTAATACAGTGCGCGGTAGTACAGGAATACTCGAACACGCGGCGCGGAACGTACGTTCCCGCGGAAATTGCGTTACGGTAAAAAGGGAGCAGAGGGAAGCGTACACCGGGGCGAACCGAACTCCGCTATTCGCGGCACGATCCCGAAAATAAAGCATACGCTCTCGAAATAAGATCAAAAGGCACGGTCAGAAAATTTCTAACGTGTCCAGACATCAAATTTTCTTCGTTTTCGTCTGGATATACATCGAGATAGCCGTGGGGTCGCCGTTCTTGGCTCTGGACCAATCGTCACGTCGACCCACCCGAATCGCGATAAGGTTTCTGGCTATGAGCGTGTTCCGAGGGCCGCTCTAAATGTCCTGCGAGGTTATTCTGGACGTCACTCGTCACTTCCGGGAGACGCTCGCAGACAAGCTACACCTGCCACTTTGTAATCGCCTGCTCTTTGTGTACGACCTGATGACTGACGACAAAGTAAACACTAGCTGGGCACATGTTCAGCGAATCACCTGATCTTTTGTTTGTATATCACTGGGGAATGAATGCCAGGCATTACGCTACAATGTTTCAAGTGTCTAGGATCCTGAGTAGGTATTTTTGACACTTGGCTGAAGAACAATTATTCCACGTGCACCTTAATGAAATAATTCCTACTAACACGCAATGATCCCGACCCCGGATATTCAAAATATTCTGAGACTTTGTGAATATGTAGGGGATTTCCTACTGATTACTATGAAATTTTTGCCTGCTGCCCAAATTCAATCTAAGGGGGTGAAATTGACCCCTAAAATTCCGGCTATTTTCCGATTTTGTGTTACAACTCGCGAACTTTAAGATCTGCAAGTCACCAAATGATAGTCCTAATTAAAAGATGTAACTTTTGTCTTGAAAGTTTATTTTTTATCTTATAGATTGCGAGTTGCAAAATAAAATCAGAAGATAGCTGAATTTTCGGGGGTTAATGTCACCCCCTTAGAATGAATTTGGGCAGCAAAGAAAAATTGCGTTGTAATCAGGAGGAAATCCTCTACATACTCACAAAGTCTCAGAATTTTTTGAATTTTCGCGTTGGGAATCTTCCCTTGTAAGTAGTTTGTAAAGGAAGAGCAATAATTGACGATTGAATTACTAGAATATACTTATTTCTGTTTAACCCTTGTACAACGAATGCAGGGTCGTTTTGATCCAACTTTGACAATGTTGATAACGGTGTTATATTTGTGTCGGCAATGACACAAAATAAAGGATGAAATGCACAAATTGCAGTAAATTTATTTGTAAAAATCTTACAGAAGATTCACCTGTTTTATGTACATAAATAAATTTATTTTTATGTATTTCTTTATTACTTATTTATGTGCGATTATGTATATATGTATTTATAATTTTAATTAATTAATACATTTTATATTCAATTCCTTCGTGAAACGCGTGTACAACAGAAATGTTGCTATGAGTTAAATTGACCCTGCGTTCGTCTCACGCGACCATGGTCACCATTTCCGAGGGTTAAATCTTGTAATCTAAAGTATTTGCCTACCACTATGAGTGCCACGAATTAAACTGCCTGAACCACTACATAAAATAGGAAACTTGTGAAGCTTTATGAAGGAATGTCTGCCACGTACCTTATGCAACGCGCCACTAAAAAGCGAGGCTGTTTCATGAAAATTCTGCCCCCTTTATTTCGGGCTCACGTTTTCGCATTCTAATAAGTGCACGATCTAATTGCAGGGGCTGCTGTAACGCATGAACTCGGCTTCACTTAATATACGAATTCCAGCTTGATTTATCGATGGCCTCTGCCACGGGTATTCTAAGAACACCGGGTGCCAGAGGTAGAACCTACTTTATTACGCGACGAGTGAGGCCACTATTTAAGACAGTCGAATGTAAGAAGACTTCGTAAATCTCGTTTAAATGGCTCACGGGGAAGCAGGTGAGATATTAAAAGTTGCCCCCCAGGGCAGATTCACGCTTTCAGCGGGCACCTCGATGGGATCAACTATTAATGAAGAGTTTAATGCCTGGTTTTAGTGAATGAAACCAGTGTCTTTTTAGGCTAATTGCTCCCCTCCAATATTTAATCTAGGAACACGAGAAATTCCATTCTTTCCCATTACTTCTCCCTCTCTCCTTTGCAATAAGAGATTTCTCTCTAAAACTTGATCAAATAACAAATCGCGCAGAACAACTAATATATCCCCATCAATCACAAGCATTCCCCTTTCAATCAATTAAATTCCTGCTGTATACAACAGCCACGTTGGATTTCCTTGAACGCAAGTTCACAGTTCAAGATTAATCCACTCTCTATTTTTCACTAACGCAACTGATTGGCAATTTTCGGTGGAAAAGGATTATTAACCTTCTCGTAACCGCGAGGATCCTCTGTCACGAGATCGTTACACGTATAATCGCCGTAATTCCTTCGATCCGTGGGCTCCATATCAAAACTACACAATACGATATTACACATGCAATTTAGCGCACATCCGAATAGTACACAGAAGATAGTGCACATACAGTTTAGAACACATGCAGCTTAACACAGATTTTATTTAGTTTACAACAGGATAGCACGGTAAACTTGCCGATGAACTTGTCAGGGTCGTCTTTCTGAACAACATTTCCCTTTAAACTTTTTCGCGGTCGGCCTTAGATTCGGAGATATTAATAAAAAACTTTCGACTTAATATAAGTATTGAAATCTGTTTCACAGCCGACGGTATTAGTAGTGGTTGGGGCCAGATCAGGGCGGGGGGTGCGCGCCCGCTCGCGGGCGCGTAAAGCATGGTAGCGAACCGATATGAGTATGTGTTAAACACGGTAATTCTAATGTTAAGAAAAGTTTTTGGCGAATATCTCGCAAACCAAAGCCGACCGCCAAGAAGTTTAAAGGGAAATGTTCAGAATGATGTCTCTGACAACAATAGCGATATTGACCCCATCGCGCGATACGGGGTAGGGAGGGGGTGTGGACCCTAACCCCAAAATTGTAATTTTTTAATTTTTTGGGGGAAAATTTTTTTGGACGTGGGTGGAGGCCCTCCTACCCGGGAACGCTCCCGTCCCCCCATTTTTTAATTTTGAAATTTTGTAACCGCAGTCTCATTGTGAACATCCCCAAAGTCACATCGGTTCGCTACCATGCCTTACGCGTCCGCTCGCGGGCGCGCGCTCTCCGCCCCGATCTAGCCCCAACCAATACTAATACCATCGGCTGTGAAACCAGGGATTGTAACCCGCTCGGAGCCAGTTACTAGTAACATAAGACAGTCTAGTCCAGACAGCCACTTAAGGGGGTACTCTGGTATCTGGCCGAAAAATTGAGCAGGGCACAAGTAGATGAATATTATGTGAAAAGTTTTGCACTATTATATTTGTTATTCATTGCATAAAAACTTCATAAAGATTGCTCATTTTTTCGACCGGATGACCAGAGTACGTAAAGTGGCTGTCTGAACCAGACTGTCTTATGTTACTAGTAACCCGCTCCGGGCGGGTTAAAACCCCTGTATGAAACATTCGACGGCGACGAGATGATTGGTTGTGCGTGAAATCTTGCTGTACGCAATCCTGATATACTCTAAAAAAATGTGCGTTAAACTTAGGAAATTCAATCCCGGGATCCCCCTGTTTTTTGGATTCCGTTTTTATATTTTTCAGTTGTTCATAAACTAATTTACGTTTTTAAAAATTCTCGAAATTCTCGAGATAAATTATTACTTGATATATCAAATCCCGGGAGTTTTAGAATCCAAAAAACAGCTGGAATCCCGGGCTTACGATCCCGGGATTGAATTCCCTAATTAAACTGCATGTGTTCTAAATTGTATATGCATTATCTTCTGTGTGAAAACTTGCTGTGCGTTATTCTGATGTGCACTAAAAAAATGTGCGTTACACTGCATGTGTTCTAAATTGTACGTGCACTGTATTGATGCCCTATTTTGATGTGCGTTAAATTGCATTGTAATGTCGTGCTGTGTAGTATTGATATGAAGCCGATTCGTGCGAGCGATTTTCAGCGTCGCTCGATCGCTTGATTTTACCGCCTTTTTTATAGCCCGCGGATCCATAAACTAAACCCAATTTACATTTCCTCGCCGCCTCGCTAAGCATCCTGGCGTTAATGCGAACTAAATATTTCCATTACCGACCGTAATGCCTCTCCCCCTCGTTACACCTATGCACGTTCCTGTCTGCGCTGAAATACCGCCCGCGGCAAGACACAATAAATTTAATTTCATTTCCGTTTGCGATTCGCGCAGGAAAACGGATTCAACGTTAACGGTTGCACCTCGGAATACCTAGGATCAGCCATCTTTCTCGCGCAGGTACGCGATGAAACGCGATACAGTTAAACAGTCGTTAAAGTCCGAGTTTAGCAGAATATTTCACTGACTAAAAGGAGTTATTATTAGGGACGTGGAACGGTAACAGTAAATAGAATTTTCTACGCTTGCTTTGATGGATACAGTGTTGAAGGATCGCCTGCGTACATAGAATTTAAAAGGGTTTCTTTTACAAAAAGATTTGTAAATATAGTTAAAAGGACGATTAAGGTATTAGGAAAAAGTTTGTGTACTACACTTACTTCGATTGCCCATAAAAAATTCTGAAAAATGGTCATGAAACTCCCGCGCTGAACCAGGAAAAGAACGCGATATTTTGGGAATTTTTTGTGGAATATCTACTGTATATTTAAGTACAACTATTCGCTTATTTTAACAGTACACCATTGTGTATGTTTATAGCTCAATGCAGTACATATATCCAAAAACTTTCAGTATTTTTGTTATAGAAAAACAAAAAATGAACGAATAACAGCTATTCTCGCGTAAGCTGTTTTGATAAAGGCGCTGCGCGGTGAGCACGATTTCTCTGAGACGGATAATTTAAAATTAAAAATTCCAAAAGATTCTGTTAATATATGGTTGAATTCAGTAGATGAACGAAGGGTTTTTCAAAAAGTTCATTTTTGACACAATGGCGGCCGTTTAAAGCAAAACCACGATTTTTCGATGTCTGAATTGTTCGTTTTGCGTTAATTAAGAATAGTTTTTGTTAAAATAAAAAATCCTTCGTTCATCTACTAGTCCTTGGTATATAAAGGAGGTCTGTAAAAGTTTAGGCTAATTGATACAGTGGTTTCCGAAATATCTTGCTCACCGATATCAAAACAGCTTCCGCGAGAGTGACTGTTATTCGTTCATTTTTTAATGTTTTTCTATAACAAAATTACTGAAAGTTACTGCATATATGTACGGTTAAAATAAGCGAATAGTTATAAAAAAAATATACAGTAGATATTCCACAAAAAATTCTCGAAAATCAGGTTCTTTTTCGCCAGCTGACTAGGCACAACCCCTTAAGAACAAGCCAAGAGTGAATGGTCCAAACATAACCATTCTATCAACGAAAATTCACAAACTTCCTACTCGTGTGCATCTCCAAATCGGCAATTTCAGAATGGACATCTGAGATATCTCGTATCTATCACGCCAAGTGAGAAATTCACGAATTTCCTCGGCAACAATGGCTGATCCCAGACGTTCGAGAGGCGCAGCTTCAATGACGGGTCTTATCAGCACGATCCACTTCCACTCACGCCTTCTTCCTAGCCAGGATCCTTTGGGCGGCTTCTTTCGAATCGAGACGAGCCGTTAAGACGGTCCGCGGGGGGGGGGGGGTTCAATTAACGGAAAGACAGTGGCCAGCGTTAATCCAGGAACAATTGCTCCTGGAGGTGGCGACGAGGAGCAGCGAGATCGTCCGGCCGCGAACTTTGAATTAATTAAATTCCCCCGTAATTTCGTATCTGCTTTCCGCACACGTGCCCTCGCCGCTGGAAGTTCGATTGTGGAACAAAATATCGGGGCCGGAGGAGAGGAAACTGCGGAATGAAACCCATCGGACTCGAGGTCTGTGAAGATAGCACCCCCAAATTCGATTTTTCAAAAAAACTCAACGGCATTCGTTTGTCCATCGTATGCCCACGTTTGCCCATAAACAATTTTTTTTGCCCACCCTCCAAAAAAAAGTTATGAACAAAATAAAAAATTTGTCTTCATCACCCACCATGAATGCATTTCAATTTTTAAAAGAAGGATACGAATATACCCGACCTGCCCACGTTTGCCCACTCTCAGATTTCGTATGCCCACCCTCCAGAACCGAATTAAAAATAAAAACCTCGAAAAGAAGGGTACAGGTGAAGCGATCGCGTTAAAGTTCGATTTTTCTGGAAAATATTATCAAAATCGTTCTTTCAACGATGCAGTCCGTTAGTTTAGATGTAGAAGAGATTTGCCCATGCATTAATTTCGTATGCCCACCCTCCAGAATCGAATTATTAATAAAGATAGCCAAGAAGTGCGGTGCCCGTTGAACCGAATACCTTTCTGTTCGTTTGTTTCCGAATGAATTATCAAAATCGATTGTTCTTACCGTAAAGGTTAAAGGTGTTTGGTGACATGTTGTCCAAAAAATGTTGCACACACTTCTTTCTCACTTTATTCGAACGACACTTCAATTTGTATCACTCATCGAATACTTCACACTTTTCACACATCTGCAGCACGTGCAGAATAACACCAGAGTGGTTTTCTAGTCATTTTTCACTAATTACCGCAATGATATCGCACAACGGAAAATAATATAATCTCACAGTTACTTCACAAACCGTAAATGAATGCACGATCTTGCAAGAGTTACGTCCGAACTCTGTAGACCGACTAACTTTCGTGCGTCGTTGGAAACAATTCGAGGGTAGCGCAGACATCTGTTTACGTTTCGGCACGTTCGATGACGACACGCAGCGCTGATACCCTCAAGGGTCGCAGCGCCGAGTTCCACTGCCGAAACGTAAACAGATGTCTGCGATAGTTTCGAATTCTTTCCAACGACGCACTTCTTGGCTATCTTTATTAATAATTCGATTCTGGAGGGTGGGCATACGAAATTAATGCATGGGCAAATCTCTTCTACATCTAAACTAACGGACTGCATCGTTGAAAGAACGATTTTGATAATATTTTTCAGAAAAATCGAACTTTAACGCGATCGCTTCACCTGTACCCTTCTTTTCGAGGTTTTTATTTTTTAATTCGATTCTGGAGGGTGGGCATACGAAATCTGAGAGTGGGCAAACGTGGCCAGGTCGGGTACATTCGTATCCTTCTTTTAAAAAATTGAAATGCATTCATGGTGGGTGATGAAGACAAATTTTTTATTTTGTTCATAACTTTTTTTTGGTGGGTGGGCAAAAAAAAAATTGTTTATGGGCAAACGTGGGCATACGATGGACAAACGAATGCCGTTGAGTTTTTTTAAAAAATCGAATTTGGGTGTGCTATCTTCACAGACCTTCGGACTCGATGAGATTGAGGCTCGCTCGCGCAAGGATTCAACCAAAAATACAATTGGATTGCCAAAATGTACAGGTGATCCCGTTCGGCCGTTACATGGCCTGCTCTAAAAGGGGTCACAGGATTTAGAAGCGCTCAGCTGTATTGGCAAAGATGCACGATAAATGTCCAGTAAACCCAGAGGCAGGAATCCACCCAGATGAAGCTATGGATAAACTTGTTCTACTTGTGGAGATTAATTGAATATCAACGTTGTGTCTCGATGATTTTGATCTTCATATGTGAACTCTCCGGGTTTCTTTTTAGATCTCTCCTGTTATCTTCTGTAGGCGATAATGGAGCATCTAACGTAATTATATAGAAGTTTCCTTTTTTAGATCGCACAGTAGATGATTGACGCCAGCGAAATAAATGCTACGCGGCGCGATTTCGAAGTTCGTAGACGACCGTGGCGCACGGTCGACCGAATTGAAATCCCGACAATTAAGCGGAAATCGAGATTTGAATAATTTCACGTCGATCGCGGGATTAAAGAATGGCTATCGAGGCGGGGAAACGGGGCTCGCTCGAAACGCTCGTCGCCCGTAATATTCGATTTACAGACTGTCGGTGGAAACGTTTTTCATCGGTTGCTGGCGACCCCCAGATCCTGACATTTGTCATCCCTCCGCCTCTGTGCCTCCTCTCTCACCCTTTCTCTGTACATTTTAAATTTCTTCGATGGAATTGATTGCTTTTTGGCAGAGTGGATTCTTTCAGTACAGTATCGCTGCGGCTTTTGACTACTGAATATTCCCAATTTTCATTGCGAAGCTTTTGGTAATTTAAGGGACGTTATAATCATCTGACACAGAGGTAATTAGTTTCTTTACGGAGTACACAGTGTGAAATGTATCTCGAGGGGTGGAGTGCCAATTTATATCAAAGACAATTTATTCAAATGGAAAAGTTACCGTGTCGTTTGTAAAGCTGTAAGTCGATCGCCTATTGGCATTTACTTAAGAATATTGAAATTTTTTGCAGCGAGTGTTGCAGCATAATAACCAGTCCACAACGGGGAAAGTACATACTCCATTTCCTAAAAGCAGTTGTGTCGGAGGTCTCGCGTGAAATATTCGTGCCTCCCATGTCTGGTATTCAGACATACCGCGAACATTTTTCGTCAGAGGCGTCTAAATTCTGCGAATTTGTTACGCTTCTTTCGAAGGAAATTCTGGAATGCAGGTGCATTCCGTAGGGCACTCAGACATTGGAAAAATCACTCGCCCGCCGACAGGGAAAAACAGAACGTAGCATCCCACTTTGTTATTCTCGATTGCTTTCAATCTCCTGGCGGACAAAAACTCTCGCAAATTTGTTAGTGGGGTGAGAAGGAAATGAAGCCAATGCCTCGCGAAAAGAACAGTCTTTTATGAAATGTGGATAGGGATACACTTTAGGGTGTTTCAATATTCCAAAGGTGCTATTTTCATGTAACTTTGCTCGCCCCCTTGGTTCTATTCATCTAAGTGATCTGTAAGCCAAATTTTGGACAAATTGAATAATATTTAGGGGTTGTACAGTTTTATCACTAGGGTAGGCCTGGGGCGGTAATATCACTTTGATTTTGGAATACGATTACGCAGGAACTGTTACATTTACAACATAAACTCTTATACAGAAATGCTGCTTACTTATCTGACATTATTGAGCCACAACAGTTTCACCTTATGTCAAGTAATATCCAAGTTATTAATAAAAAATCAGAAGCGGAGTGTTATAACTCTAACGTTACAGTGTAAAGTGTTTGTTGCAACCGTCTCTGTACCCCCGGGTCGATTGTAACACTGCATGGATTCTATGCAAACAAGACAATGTTAGTCGTCTTCTTTGACACTATTTATTCGGTTTTGTTGCGGGACAACCAACCCCGGCTGCCGATGTTACAATCGCCCCCGACCATGCTTTTGAACTTCAATTACAAATTGTGACTAACGAGACACTTGAAAGTGCTAAGTAACGATCAGTATTACTTTAAAAAGGGGCAAATTACAGAATAAAAAAAGGAAAAACTTGCAAAAGGAGTGCTTACATTATAATTATAAGTCACTAAGAAAAAGTTACTTTAGGGTAACGAAAACTTATTTTGTTTACTATCCATGTATAAGCGTGATACATTTGCCCCCTGTCATTACCACCCCCGGTCTACCCTACATATTTTCGCTTTTTCAGGTTTTAAAAGTGTGAGTAAAATAATAAGGTACAGAATTTGTATAGCCGTGAACAATAATGCTAATAATAAAATGTACATTTTTCTAAGTCTAAGTCTCCTTTGAAGTTTAGTTCCTTTTTTAAGAACTTGAGGATAAAAATAATTATCATTGGAAATCGTGTTTCCTTAGCCCGCTACATATTATTTATTGTGAAAAGTGTGCAACCTCTAAATATTACTCAATCTTCCTAAAATTTGTCAGATATTCCTTTTATATTAATAGGAATCAAGTCATGAGCAAAGTAAAAAAATGTAATATTTTAATTTTAATCCTATAATATGAAGCACCCTAACACACTGCAAACGTTCAACAGTATAAACCTACCAACTCTATCAAACATCACGAACGAGCCATAACTCTCCTGCATTGCTTAAAATCAGACAGAAGGATCTTGGTACCCCCAAGAAATCTCACGAGCAACCCATTACCATCCTATCTTTATCAACAACCTCCCACCTGTGGTTTCTCTTCGATTGTCTCTGAGCTTCGCACACCTTCGCGATGAAACCCTTCTCAGAGAAGCAATGGCCACTCAAGAATCGCAATTTCTCTAACGACCATCCTGGCCTCAAAGAAGCTGCGCAGCTGACGCCGCCGAATCGTAAACATTCCGCCGAATCGCGTATGGTGGACACGCTGTAATTCCGTCAACGAGGAACGCGCCTAGCGATTCGCGACGGGGTGGCGCAGGCCAACAGAAATGTTGCCGATTCCCGCTCGAACGCGCCATTCTTCAGTTTATAAATACCCGTGGTGGCTGAGAAACGAGAGGCAGCAACGGCCAAATTGGAACGCGGCGGCTCGGGCGCAGGTGAAAGAAGGGGAGGAAAGGGAAAAGAGACGGGCGACAGAATGGACGGGCCTAACAGAGCCACCTGACCATGTCGCTCATCTCATTGAGATCCTTATAACAGCTGCGTCGGTCAATGGGGAGATCATCCTGCGGATTGACCAATTGTGGCCCCGGTTTAAATTAGCCGAGCCAATGGCGACGGTACCGCGCTTTAACGCGGAATCACCGGGACCAACCATGCCCGACGGGATTGTTAGAGAAACTAGGCGCGACGGTGCTCGTTTCGCCCTGCGCGCGGGCGCGCGGGCGTCGTGGAAAATTCATTGGAACGGCAAGCGGGTCCAACTATAGTCCGAACTCGCCTAATGATGGCCGAAATGGCCGGCTGCACTGGATGAAGCAGTTTAACGCTGCTCTGCGTGCATGAGCGTGAAATTGAGGATGATCTTTCCGACGGGGAGAGTTTGATTGAGAGGTTGCGAGCGCGACCGGCTGATATCGTTGTTAAGGAATGGAAGTGATGATGAATCGGTGTAGGTGTGAATGAAAAGTTATTCCGGAGAGGGAGGTGGAATAGCTTGCGAATTTTAGGCCCATTAGGAAATGGGGTGTAGGCTGAGGAAGTGCACAGTATATTTGGAATACCAGTTTGTTTAAGACGAATAAAAAATTACGCAAGCGGGTGGGAACAGATGAAACTGCATAATATCATAGGGAAACTAATAAACTTTTATATTCCAAACTGTCAGTAATAATAAAAAAGAAAAAGTAGCTGAAACTTTGGCCTAAATGACAAATGAAAGTAAGTATCGATTTCGTTAAGGTGCAGGTAATTTGGAATACCGGTACTACAATTTACCTTCACTTCATAAACTTAAAGAACCATGTAGATAATAAAATTATTTGCTTTCATGATTTAATCAGGCTCAAATATCACAATATAGGAACAATCTTGGGTAAATACCTACAAATGGACAGCGCTGGTCGAAATCGACGCGGCGGTAGCTGTTGCGCGTGAAACAAAAGCATCGCCAAGCTATGAACTACTCCAAATTACCTTCACCTTCGGTATTACGAATTAGCAACATGGCATTGAAACCTAAAATTTCATGTCACACTTTGTATTCTAGAAATTATCGCAAAACTGACACGGAACCATAGAAGGAGCATGCAAATGAGTAGATTAAGTGTTTAACACTAAAGTTTTGACATCTTTTAACCATGATTGGAACGATTGAATACTTGCTGAAAGTTTTGCAGATTCACGCTTTCTTATTCTGCAGATTAAGTCGAAAATGTTAAATGGTGGTTGATCCACAAATGCCATTAGTTAACAGGTCATTAGCCCCTATTATCTACGGTTTTACAAATTAAATAACGTTAGCAGTTTATTAGATACTTCGGTATTCTAAATTACCAACAATATTCTAAATATGCTGCACTTCCTCTCTTGGAAGGTTCCATTCGTGATTTGAGAATGTCACAGGTGTGGAAGTAGGTTGATTCTTTGATGTTGGGGCCAATATAATGTGTAAATTTTGAGGTAATGTAATTTTTAGTAGGCATTAATATTATTATTTATTATATGATAGAATTAGAGTGAATGTTGGTGGATGAAAAGTGGAATCGGGCAATGGAAGGTTCTCGCAGGGGAAAAGGTATGTCCCACAAAATAGTGATTGATACTTTTTTCGTGACGTTGTTCAATTGATCTGTTTCACAGACTGCGAACCTGCCGAAAACGAAGCAACGTAACCTGTCCAGAATCAAAGGGTTTTCGTGTTTGAAAAATGTTCCAGCGGAGGAAAACAGGGTTTTTGAATTTACAGGTGTCACTGGACAAACTCTATTCCTCCATACAGAGCACGTACTGAATTAGAAGTTTTGATTGGACTCTATCAAATTCAGTGACCTTTTCCTGCGGCAGAATGAATCGAGAATGAATAACGTATCCAATAACTAAATTATAATTCCCCAGAAGGCAGATACATATGCACACCATTCTATCGTACACTTGAATAATATTCCTCCCTCGTGTTCATACCTTCCCTTATCCCAGTCATTTTATAAAGTAGTAGCCGACCTACTTCCCAAGGCCTTTCAAAAGAAAGGAATCATAATCTTCTGAAGACTCTCTCCATACATCATATTTCCATATTGCGAATCGCCAAATTCGATAGCTACCATCTCTGAGGAATAAAACACGAAGAGCTCAGTACTCAATGATGCCCACGGATCAATTCTTATTACACGCCTCGAACAGTTCGATCATTATCCCTCCATTCATTAGATTACTGTACCTAAAGAGGCCTTACAGCATTACCGCCCAGCTTAAAAAGCTCCCACTACTCGTGGACAGCACTGGCACTTCTCGTTTTAAATTTTCCATTAACACCTTCATGAATGAAAGTGGCGGACACCCAGCGACACTGCCCCGCAAAAAAAAAAAACGAATTCCAAAACTTGTCGCTCGCGAACGAGCTCCAGGAAAAGCGATGGAAAACGGTTGTCCGTGAAATCTCTGTACATGGGATAGGCAGCGGGACAATTACCGCGGGCTCTTCGAGGACGGCGCGGAGCGAGGCGGAATGGTACGCAACGGAACGCGACGGAAGCGTAACGAATGGTGCAACGGGGCACAGTGTTGTATAAATGCAGCGTTGCTAATGTTAAATCGCCAGCCCGGTAATTACATGCAAATAGCGCCGGCCACTGTTTAAACAGCGCCTACAGCCCGCCGTCGATCCTCGTTTTCGTTCCGACCGACCGCCGAAACGCGTTGCTTCCGTGCTTTTTAAAAAACGGCCTCTCGTCATTTTTGTCCGTAAATACGGGCCTCCACTCGCGCAACGGATTAGTGGCGCGAAGCATTCCCACGTTTAAAGAATTAACGTTGCGTATACACTTTGTCGAGATTTTCAATTAAACAGAATGCACGAGAAACTTTGACGTTAATTAATTTTGTCATTTCAACGCAGTGTACCACGTGCCTGTGGGTGCAGGTCAAAGAGCGATTCGGGAAGATTTCCTTTGTAAATCTGTGACCTGCAGGTATTTCACAGAGAAATGATCAGTTGATTTTCAGTGGGAGATGTAAATGTTCAAATAATATCCGCGATATTAATTTTTCATTCGAGTGTGCGGCTAACCACTCGAATATTTGGAATAGGAATCCCTGCGCGATTCACCCTGCAATTGAAATGCGAGTTTAAAACAGCGTCAACGATATCGGGCGATTTTTCATTTGTTAATCGAGGCGGCGGGTCTGCGTAAACTAATTATACCAAACTTTACTACGATCGCGCACTCAAAAATACGAATGCTTCTGTACTGCACGCCGCGCGTAACTGTACTGTGCATGAAGGTAAATACCGATAAAACCGCAGTTACCTTTACTTGTACATCGTCGACCCATTATTAACCGACAGCAGATTCACTCCAATCATTTCTCCCTTATTTTTTGGTCGAGTAAACATTCGCTCAAGTCTCATTGATGGAGAAATATTGTTTCCATGAATATTTTCGTTCCTAGTGTAACGAAGCTACTTGAAACTTCAATCCTGGAATGCCAGAGGCAAACCGTAAGGTAAAAATGCGAATTCTCAAAATGGAACTTGAGTAAATCGAACATCAATCTCTCTAACAATAAGTAGTCTTCCACGTTTCAACAGAAATTATCCGTTAATATATTCTTTTTCGACTAACAAGGGGAGGACACCATGAGGCAGACACTGATTTTGATGAGCCTTAGCACGATGGATCTATGTCGAATAATAGAGATATTTACTTGGAAATTATTAAAAATTTTATTGTGGCTGTGGGGTTTTAATGGGTAAAAATCCCACACTACTCTGGCGCCCCCGGGGATTCCTCCCTGAAGAGTCGGGGTGCCTTTCGAAGATTTCCCCAAGTTAAAAAAAACTTTACAAATTTTTTTATAATTTTTTTTTTAACTTGAGGAAAACTTCAAAAATCATCCCGACGCCTCCAGAAGGGAATCTCCCTTGGACGCCAGGGTAGTGTGGGATTTTTACCCACTAAAACCCCACGACCACTATAAAAATTTTAATAATTTCGGACACCTATTTACTTATTTTCGACATAGATCCAGCGTGCCGAAGCTCATCAAAATCTACCTCATGGTGTCCTCCCCTAGTAAGGTTGCAAAGTGATTCCGATTATGACGATCGTGAAAAACCGCCAAGTTCGACGTCCGACCTAAATTTCGACACGCTCTGCCTTTGCCAGAAGAGTACACCGAGACGACAGAGTTGATCTTTCGTCTTGACTTATAGTTGCGGTACATAGAACTTAGGACGCGGCTGTTTCAACGAGGATTTCGACACCGGTCGACTATTATCGCTCGGCGAGGCCGTATTTTCCCGATGAAATACAGCGTGTTGGTAACTTTTTTTTCCCCGGCACCGGGGGCAACGTTTTCATAAAACTTTCGCGAATAAACATTCGTGTGACACGAGAAAGCGCACGACAGCCAATTAAATTTGTTCAGAATTATGCGACCGCGGAGAATTATGCATCGGCCGCGGAATATTCGTCTCTTTATCCGAACTGTTCGCCAACAAAGCGGGACACGGCGAAACGAATCGCGGGCATGTAATAACGCGCCATAAATCTAACCCCGAGCAACGACCAGTAGCCTCGGACAATGGAGAGAAACAGAGGTAAAGAGAACCAGAGAGAGAGAGAGAGAGAGAGGGGAGAGAGAGAGAGAGAGAAACGCGAGAGACACAAAGAACGCGAAAATACAATGGCTAAGCAGAGCGAGGAGCGGAGGAAGAAGAGAAAAAAAGAGCACGAGAAAAGGAGAAAGGTGGAGGAAAACAACGAGGCTCTCCTCCCCCGTCGCGAAAGGAACGAAAACCGCAATCACCGCGTTTCGTTTCTTGTATTGCTGTAGTGTCCTTTCGCGACGTGTGGCCGCTTCTTCTCTTCTTCGTGCTTAATAAGCGTCTCCACCGTAATTTTCTAGTCCACGCCCACGTTTCCACCGTAACTATCTGTATCGAGTTCTTGCGTCTTTCGCGGGGAACCGCGTTACGACTGCCGTTTCGCTACGGTGACGACCGACGACTGACTGCGGCCGTTGGAGAAGGTGTACGTTGCGGCATTCACGATAGGAATTAAGTAAACGAGTAACGTAGAAACTTAGTAAAGCAGTGGGAAATACAGTAGAACCTTCCTCTCATCCGACGCTCTGTTACTCGAGTGATATTACGGCTGGCCGCACTGCTATTCTTCGGTGCCTTGCAACGTAACATTCAGAGTTTCAATATTATTGTAACTTGTATTTGAAGCAAGTTTCCACATAATTCCAGATACGACACGAGTACGACAGGAGCGCAACAGAGAAGCAGAGCGTCAGCTGGGAAGTGGAATAGGACCGTCTATGATCAGACCCCGCAGGAAAGCGACTACGCGTCTCCGAAACTTTGAAAAACTGTCTCCTCTATCACCATTCGGATACCGAGAAACACTCGTTCCTCAAATCGTCCTTCTTTAAGCATTCCAAACGCGCTATTTCTCCCTCCGAATAGTTTCCAAGTCCAACGACGATGTGTTCTCTATATTCGAGCGAATCCGCAAAAATTGCTGCATGGAACCGACGGAAAGCTGGCAACGGACGTGGCCCAGCGTCGAATAGAGCCATCCAGAGCCAGGCAACCGCCAAGGATTTATAGGAGCGTTAGCATCGCGGCTGGCGAACGGGATATTGGCAGTGTGACGGTGCTCGCCGCTTTGCGGCCAGCTACCGCTGAATAAATGGACAATATCATTGCTGTCGTAAAAATAATTGCTGTCCGCGTGCGCGGCCGATTATTGCTCGTCGCGGCAATTAGTCGTCGCGAGGTGATGCGCCGCGTTACGCTTTATTGCCCGCTTACCGCGGATTTTTGCCCCGAATCCGCGCCACGAGATGCGCCCCCGCATTTCGCGCGCGCTCGGCCTAGGCTAAGCGTTATTACGCTTCCGCGACAGTCCCGTGAAATGACTTCTGTTTCGCCGCGATAGCAGCCGGGTCGACCGTGTTCCTGGATACCGTCACGGTGGCCAGGCCCGCCATTGTTACAGCGTTTCCGCTCGCCGACAGAAAGAAACGCAAGGTCGAGATTCTGACGCACGTAGTACAGCGACGATGACGATCCCGGGCGTTACGGCAGTCCCCCGGGTTAATATTTGTTACGTCGCAGCGCGGGAATAGCGCCATTTACACACCGGGCTCGCGTTTGCTTCCATTAATCGTCAGCTGGCTGCGTTTAATTTAATTCCGCGCCGTAGCAAGTCCGAAATGCCCCGTTTTTGGCCATTATTGGGCAGGTATTAGTTGCGCCTGGGGAATTACGGTTCATTTCATTTGCGGCTGCCGCGGAGGAGAAATGAAATCATTCTGATTGCGGGGTAGATTATGCGAATGACTATAGTGCTCCCTTGGATATCGTTGGAGATATTTTTTCTGGTTTCGAACAAGAGACACGGGAGAGTCACTTGAACGCTTCAGGAACACCCTGCATAGGGAACGCTATTAGTTCTGCCTCCATTAGAAGACGTCGCTAAATGAAGTGACCTTGTTCAAATGAGTGACCTCTGACAAAACAGTTGAATTCGAATAATCGACGCCGTAGCCTGTACAAGTGGGTGCTTTCCGCACTGCCGAAAGTTCAAACGGCGGCCCGTAGTTATCAGGAGCACTGTGCTAGGCCCAGTGGAGCGTGTGATGGGTGGGTACCTGAGCTCGCACTGGCAACGTCAACGTAGCGACGAGACAAAGGACGGAGGATAATGTACAATGGTCACCATAGTTTACTCCAGGTGAATTAAACTCGTGCCGGGCGTGCCGAGTCCGGCCGCAATTCGCCTTCGGTAGTCGCGAAGTCAGGTGGAATTGAACGCGCGGCCGTGCTACGCGGCCGCCATAAACCGATGATCGCTCACACAAAGATGCCTGAGGTTTCAACTGTGCTTTGTCCTGCCACGTATCAAACGGCACTCGATTAAATTTAAACTACCGCCTAAAACCGGCGACGACAAAGGCCACTCTTCCTCCAGCTCGTTTACCCACGTCTAACGAACGAACGGGGGTGGTTGACGATTTAATTCCACGTAATTCGTTTAACGGCTACGCGTTTGCGGAGACGCGAGTCGTTAAGTCCCCGTGACTGAGTTCGACTCGTTCGGAGTTTGTTCAAATTTGCAAATGGTTGCCGACTGTGAAGGACCACCCTCGTTAGGGAAACTTCTTCCGATTTTAACAATATGTATTTAAACATTAACTTAACTGAATAAAGTTAACAAAGCGATTATAATGTAAATATGGAGTTCGTATGACATGCTCTGAGTTTCAAAGCGTTCTGATCATCCGCTGGTCGTCGAGTCTCCTCGAAATCTATCCACCCTCCTTCCCGGTTTGGAAAAACGGGCCTTGACCAATCGTCCCACTCTTCAAATGTGCCCTTAGCGTGCCTTCATGGACTGGGATGCGTTGGCGACAACGACCGGGCAACGCGGTGGAAAAGCCCTCAGGTCCTGACATCACTACCCCCACTAGCTAGCGAAACCGTTGAGCGTGTCTTTGAGAGACCAATCCTGGCGGCCTGGCATGCGTCAAATTCAACGTGTTACGAGAATGACAGCGCGATTTCAGGACTCTTCATTATTTAGATATTTATGTTTCCGCTGCTCTCTTGGAGGTGCGCATGGGAAACGAAGATTCCCTGACCAAATGTGTAGAGACAAGTATTAAAGACACGAGAGAAAGGTCTGATGTTGCCTTGAAAGATGAGAATTCAGTATCGTTAGATTCTCTGTGATGCAATTGCGATTTTCTGGATAACTACTTCGATGGAGTAAAGATCTGTTCTCTCTTGGGAGCTTATGGAGTTGGTGTATGAGAAAATGAGCTAATAGCTTATTGCTATTCGTTTTGAAAGTTGTACGAATTGGTAATGTTACCTTCAACATTGACATCTTCGAAAATCTTAGGAAAAATATGTTCAGATCTTATCACACTGACAAGGGAAGATCCCGAAAACGAAAATTCAAAAAAATCTGAAACTTTGTGAATATATATGAGATTTCCTCCTGATTACAACGCAATTTTTGTTTGCTGCTCAAATTCACTCTAAGCGGGTGGAATTAACCCCTGAAAATTCGACTATTTTCCGATTTTATTTTGTAACTCGCAATCTGTAAGAGATAGGGAAAAAGTTTCAAAACAAAAGTTACTTCTTTTAATTAGATCTATCGTTTCGTGAAAAGTTTATTTTACAGTTCACGAGTTATAACACAAAATCGGAAACTAACCGGATTCTCAGTGGTCAATTACACCCCCTTAGAGTGAATTTGGGCAACAAACAAAAATTTCGTTGTAACGAGAAGGAAATTCCCTACGTATTCACAAAGTTTCAGAATTTTCCGAATTTCCGGGTTCGGGATGTTCCCTTGAAAGCCAAGAAAGAAACGAGTGTATATAATATAACGAAGCTTCTATCGAGTTGCAGCGAAAGTTCTACTGATTCTATCTGCACCATTCATTTCCAAACGCCCAGCTATCTTCTCTCCGCAAATTCGGGCTAGCGAAGCGTCCAAAACTCTAAAGGATGATCCATGCAAGCGTGTAGTTTGTATCGACGATGTATCAACGAAATTATGTTCGCGGAACTCCCATTCCAAGGGAATATTAATCGAGTGCCGTGCGCCCGATTCGATACACGCCACTATCTTCGAGAATTTATCGTAATGGCGTAACTACCGCGCGGAGACGACAAACTTCACGCAAAGACTTTTCCAGCTAGCTGCCGCGGTAGGTGCAGGTAGTCGTAATTCGAGTTGAACCGGGAATCGCATGCACATAAGTCGAGTCAGCGATTCCCTTGTGAAAGATTACAACGTAAGGGAAATAACGACGTAGATAGTATGGGGATAGCGCGGAGTATGGGCGGCGGGGAACGGTGGGATATAATGGGTTAAGTTTCATCGTCGTGCTTCGACGAATTTCCGGGTCGAGCTCGCGCTAACGCGGTGCTTCCAAGGGAGTACCAGGGGCTCTTCTTGGGTAACCGAGTTAAGTTGTTAATTTCCACGTGCATGCTTCACGCTTGGCTTGAATTTCTTATGCCCCGGCTGATGCACGGCGTCGTCGCCGCCGCGACGCGGAAAAGAAGCCATCCGGGTTTTACGTTTTTTCGTACGTTTCCTTTGTTACGCGGAGGAAACACCGGATGAAGCCAAGGTGCCTCGTAAACACTTCGCCGCGAACGCGTTGCTGCGCGACAAGTCTCTCCAATCTGCCTGGGAGCTCAGAATTCAAATTTGACAAGAACCCGAAACGCTGTCTCCACTAGTCTAGACACCAGAAATTTCTCTGAACCCTTTAAAGTGTCCACCGGAAGAATTCGACAGACTGGACTGGCGAGGGGAAGCGCCTGGAATGAAGCAGAAAGTCTAACCACTCCTGCAAGACAGAATTCGACAGATGTAGGGTATATTTTTGAGAAATGGATCAAAGAATCCAATCATCCTGTAAACTCAACATCCACTGCGCTGTGAACCGCGGGGAGAAACGAATTCCCCGCGATCTACATACACCGGAAGCGCAAGAGAACGATGTAAGCCAGTGGGGGCCGAGAAGTCGTGAATAAAGCGATCCACGCACGCCAGGGTCCCCCGTTCCAATCACAAAGCCGACTTCGGGGGCCAGCGAATCTGCTTCTGCCATCTCTCCGTACGGTGTCCCTTTAATCGTGCCAGGTAGAGTAGACGATCGAAGGGAACGATCCTCAGGAGGCCAGGCGCCCGCGTCTGAATGGCAGAACAGGTTCCCTCCTTTCCTCTTCTTCGGCCCCCGCATTCCCTCCCCAGGCCCCTCAGTCGTGCCAGTTTTATATGCACGCACGGATGCACACGTGTCCGCCCTTTTTTCTCTCCTCTCTGCCCCGTCGGTCGCCCTGGCGTCGTTTTATCACGCTGCCGCACGGTTGTCAGCGCGGTGGGCGGCTGTTACGTCGGGGTTATGGGCAATATTTGTCACGTCTTATCGCCGCCACGCATCTTAAGCACGGCGAATTAAACGTGTAATCGCGTGGTTATTATCTTGTTAACGGCGGATGCGGGCTCGGGAGTCCTCTTGGCGCCTATAACGCCCCGGCCACGGGCTTTCAACCTGGCCGATCTCGAACCGATCACCGAGATACGTATCCAGATGAGACGGCCTCGTTAACCGGACACCGGGCCCCGCTACCGCCGAGCAGGATTGCGAAATACGCCGGGGAACAAATTGCTCGTGGACGTCGGCGTTCAAAGAATCTTTAGTGGCCTGTAAATCGGTCGTGCGATCCGAGGGAATGATCCTTGGATGTGGTCATGGCGGCACCAGCAAACTGTGCTGCCTTTCGTGTCGAGTGTCAGGTATTGGTGACGTCTTCGTTCGTTGAGTAGGTGATTAGGAGTCCAGTGTGAGGGATGCTGATAGTTTTGGAGGTTACCGAAATGGACGATGCTGTACCGAATACAATCTAGGAAAAATGTAGCGCGGTTTGCGGTGGTTTACAAAATCCGCGATGCTGGCAACCGTGCTAAAGTACACTGGTTTTTGAGGAACCATAAATTGCGGTTCAAATGTGACCGGGGTAATGTATAACAGTGTAATCTGGATTCAGATGTACGTTGTTACTCCTTTTAACTTATGCATGAAATAGCGACAGCGCGACAGGCGCAATTTATTGGGTTATCATGGCGCTGCCTTTCCCCTGACTGCTTGGCTTTGCATTTGCGGCGGTCACGTGAACTAGCGATTTGTCATTCTTTGGAATCCTTGAGGAATTAATCGAATTAAAGTCTTGAGGTCGGAGCAAAGGGGATAAATAACAGTTCACAGCTGTTAAATAATGCGTGAATATTCATGGTGATGTAAATCGCGGGGAAATCGTGTGTCACGATAAATTCTTGTATCCTAACGGTATCAAACACTTTAGTAATTAGCGTAATTTATAAAAACACGGTTCAAGCTCCTTGTACAAAACGAATCTGATTCAGAATCTAATTGCTCTCGCGACTATCACACGTACGTACATGCATCGGCATTTATCACGCGACTCCTGCGGCCCCTCGACCATTTCGTTCTGTTCCCAAGAAAAAATTCACGCGGCACAGAACGACGTTAACAGAAGGACGCGCGTGTATCCGTAACACCAGCCGCCAATTTGTCGGCGCGCCATACGCGCACGGAGGAGCGGGCGAGACGCGACGCGACGTTTCCGCGTCTGACGACGGACGGGGCTGATCTACTGGCGCGTTACGCCGCGAAAATACCGCGTTAGCCCGTAAACAGATTTAGCGACGTTCCGACGGATCCGAATGGCAAAGGCGACACGGCGCTACCCGCCTCGAAATGTCGCGGAAGGATCTGCTAATACCCGCGGATCGAGCCTGCCCAACCATCTCCACTGGAGGACAACGTGATCTGATGGCAGCACGGTAATTGGAAGGCAGAAAAACGGAGAAAATTAATTTGTCGAGCTCGACTCGGTGGAAACAGCGGGGACAGGTCGGCGTGGGAGGAAGAGAGAGAGAGAACGAGAGAGCCAGAGCATGAGCGACAGAGGGTTAGGAGGAGGGACGGATAGCTTCCATTGATTATGAGGCAAGGCGAGCGTCGTTAATGGCTGACGGCGACATTTATCGCGTCAATGGACGCCGGGCGTCTATTCCCACGTGACGACCTCCGTAACCCGCTATAAATATACGCTCCTCGCTTGTATACTCTCGCTTTGCGCGCCTCCGCTCGCGCCATCCGCGGCTAAACACTTTCAGAAGCACGTCCCCGCGATATGGGCCTGCCTCCGATCGTCGCTTGCGCCGGCACGATCTGTCCTAGCGCTGTCTCAATTATGTTAATGACGGTAAATGGCGAGGAAGGAAAAAATTAGAGGCAAGAGGGAGGAGATTGGCTAGCGACAGGGGGATCGCGCGAAAGAGGGGGGCATAAAATTTCCTTCCCCTTCGCCGAGGGGCACTTTTTGGAATAATTGTATCGAACGTGAGGATGCTCGTTATTATAAATTTTGGGGATGATTTCTGTGCGGATAGATGGAAGCAGATCGGCGGTACCTATAGTTTCTAATTGTAAGTAATCCGAGGCTGAACGACATTAGCCGCGTTCTCGCTGGTTTCGAACGGAACGCAATTAATACCGAAAATAACGACGCGTTAAATTTGAATTGATCACGGGCAATCGAACGCGCGGGCGTTTCGCGTTGCCAGCGAATATTAGACAAACGTGTCTGTACAATGCGCGTTACTCGACGGTCGGTTGCACTGATTAGTGACAGCCACGCTGGCGAACGAGAGAACAGAGAAGCTCTAGGT
Organism: Andrena cerasifolii; assembly: GCF_050908995.1. Lineage (NCBI taxonomy): Eukaryota > Metazoa > Arthropoda > Insecta > Hymenoptera > Andrenidae > Andrena > Andrena cerasifolii. The sequence continues at coordinate 3,498,399 of NC_135126.1, read as the reverse complement.
AGCCGGTTGCATCGTAAACCAAGCCCGCTGCAATCTGCAACTGTGTTGCGTTGCAGTCAGGCGGCGGCTGTGTAAGCGTGCCAGCGATACAACGCGCGCACCTACATACACACGCTTCCTGCGACAACGTAACGGCATTGTGGCAAATATGACACTACATATTATCAAATATTGCAACCGATGGTCCATCGATTTCTGCTCGCCGAACTCGCCGATAAATGCATTACAGCGCATTCGAAAATTATGCAATTTACGAATTTCAAGAGTCTTGTCCTGCTCGCGTGAATGGGTCAGCCATGCATTACGCAGCAAGGAAATTTCATCTAATCTGTGTTCCATTATCTATTACTGCCGCGCCCGCTCGTAATAGAATTCACGACGAATCTGCTCGGTTTATGTCAGACATACAGCAGGCTAAATTTACGAACTGCAACGCAAGGGTGGTTAAGGGAGACAGTCTCCAAAGATGAAGTACCAAATGAGATTTGTCTTATACCCACATCACTTCTAGCAGAAAAATGTGATTCTTTCCTGATAAGAAAGCCTCTCCGGGGTAGGGAATCCCCGTTGCTTCATAACTGTTTACTTTCAAGCGAGCATTCGACCAAGGGAGACCGGGAACAACCGCCATCCTGGACAACTAGGGAACTTCCAAACAGAAACGGCTGCGGTAGCAGAATGTTTTCCGCCGGAGTTAACGGGCAACTCAATTTTCCTAGTTTTTCATCCGCGACGCCTTCGCTGCAATCAGAGAACGTTGCTACGGGAAACAGAGGAGCGATCTAATTGCGCCCCCACTTAATTCTCCTTTTTTATTGTAGGAAACACTTCGCTGCGGAGTGTTCGGCAATCCCATTGAATGCCGTTTGACGCAATAGCGACTTTACTACTTACACCGCGGAACAGTTTACATTCTCGCGGAAACTAACGAGTTACCCCTTCGCAACTTCTTCAAACGTTCCGCTGTCCATTTTTAGAAGGAAGAGATCGATGTCGAACTTGCGTCATAAAACATGAGCTACTGAAACAGCAGTTTTCGAAGAGTTCGGAAAAATGTGGGGAGAAGATGGAACTTAAGGGGAGACCCCACCCTGAAGCCACTAACAAAGGACAAAGTTAGGGGTTTTTTCGTTCTAATGAATAAAAAATATAGAGCTTGGATTTCTTTATATAGTTTTAAAGCAATCTTTATTTTCCTAGAAAAAAAAGTTTGCTTAAAAAATGGGGAATGACTGGTTCATCTGAGAAGGAAATACAGAAGAGGTATAAAAGCTGGAATATATTATCTTCCATGTAGAGTAAGATTTTGTCAAAATTCGAATTATTTTGGAAATTATAGCAGTTTGAAGAATTGACTTTAATTCTTGACATACAAATTTGCACTCAAATGCTTGTAACAAATTAAATAATTGAAATATTAAAAAAAATCCTATGACGCATGGAAGATAATATATTCCAGGTTATATATATTTTTTGTATTTCCTTCTCAGACGATCCAGTCATTCTCAAGAGTGTGGGCCAGATTTTTTGCAGTGCTCCGCGAAGCCATTTTGTTCGCGGCCGTTTTGTACAATTTAAAAAAAAATCTAGCAAAATAAAGATTGCTTCAAAACTATATAAAAATGCAAGCTCTATATTTTTATTTATACGAATAAAAAAATCCCTAAGTTTGTCTTTTGTAAGTGGCTTCAGGGTGGGGTCCCCCCTTAATTAGATCTTTGAAGACTCTAAACCTACCATTCTTTCAGTGTGTAGTGTAGAATTTCAGGTGCGAAAGATACTCTAAAAAAGATGCTTTGCTGATCCACAGAGCTGTGAGTTTTAGGATATTCATATTGATTCATCCTCATCCTCCCCAAAATCTAAATACAGTGGCTCGCAGCCATAATCGTACACTCTTTAAAATCGCATAACTTTTCTTTAAATTAATCCAAGCGACTTGAGTTTTTTTTTGAGAAGCTAGAAGGATTAGTTTGCTAAGTGACGTGATTCGTCGTTTTGAAAAAAAATGCACTTGGTCGGAATAGCAACAAAAGAAAATAGTAAATGTTGTTTTGGGGAATTTCCGCAATTCTCGACCTTATTCTACGATCTTTAAGCGTTTATAGCTCAGAGCAACGTTAACCGATTTTCACGAAATTTTAGGCACGTATATAACTTACTTAAATCTACAAACAGGTATTTTGAATTTTCGTTACAGGCATGCAAAACAAAGTTGAAAAAAAACGACCTTTACTATTTCTTTTGCTACTCCGGCCAATTGCATTTTTTTTTTCAAAACGACGAAGCATATCACTTAGCAAACTAATCCTTCTAGCTTCTCAAAAAAACTCAAGTCGTATGGACCAATTTAAAAAATGTTATGCGATTTTAAAGAGTGTACGATTATGGCTGTGAGCCACTGTATATTGATATGCAGATTAGATCAGCGACGACTATACGCACTAAATGACGCAGATCTTGAAAACACAATTACATACACTCGCAACGATCCATTTGAAGAAGCTGATACCTTCACCACATCGATCTCCAATTAATATAAATTCACACGCAAGCATTCTAGGCAATTATTTTGAAAATTTTAGGCCACAGATTTTCTCACGATTAAAATTATTACGTTTCAAAAGGAGCCTCGGAGGGATTCAGCCAGGGAATGTCCAGCACCCCATTCCTTTCAGGGGCGTTCGTCTCCTTACGTTATTTCAGGGGGTTGCGCGCGTCACGCTCGGAGCGGACAGTCGCAGCTGTCGCCAGAATTTTTCTAGCCCGGTCTTACCGAAGCGGGCGATGCGTAACGATGCTACAGTAATTAAAACTAACCCCTCTCGCCGCCACACCCCGGCGCATCCACCCTCCCCTACCCCAGTTTCTGGCCGTTGCTGAAGCTCGTTGGACGCGGTACGCGCCGACGGTTTTTAATTGAAAAAATTTCCAAGCCAACTTTTTTACAGACGGCAGTACCCGACGCGACGGTGGTGGTGGTGGTGGTGGTGGTGCCGCCTTTCACGCGGGGCCAGGAGACTTTCGCCGCGTGTACATGTGCCGGCGCGCGCGCTGCCTTCAATTAAAAAACAATAACTGTCGCGGCACGAACGCGACCCACGAATATTGTCCGATTCTGTCCAGGGTTCGGCGAACTCTCGCGTGAAGATGGAACGCGAAATACAAATGGTCGTGGAGGAGGCTCGAGATGAAGACGAAGACTTCATTGAACCTGTCCAGATCGGTGTTTGTGGACGTTCCTCTCTCATTATTAAGAAATCAGAGTTGCGTCCGTGAGAAGGGACGAGTAGTTGTTAAGAAAACGTCCCTTTGTTGAGAGGTCTTTGAAGTACGACTCCTTAGTCTCGTAACCGTTTAATGTCAGGAAAGCGAATTCTCCACTGTTCCGCATTTCCATCCCCTAATCCTCGTCCCTTCTGCCCGTTCAAACGTCGAAATAAAAGGAAAGGAATGTCTCTCGTATTTCGCGCGACACGATTAATTGTTTCCGCGCGACGGTGGCGGTGGTGGTGGAGGGGTGGGGGTGAGGGTTGGAAAATTTCGCAGGTTACAAAAACAGCGGCGAGGAAGGAAAGAAGGGGAAAAGGAAAAATTGATCAGTGGATTAAAGTTAACTGGCGTGAATCGTATCGATCGCACGACGTCGCTCGACTGTAATCCGGTTTCTGCTGAACAACGTGGCACACCCGGTGACTCGTATTTCACGGGAGAAACGAACCGCGCTCCGAGCACGACGACCGTGATAAAATCGGCCGTAACGACGAGGCCGTCCCCCTTCCTATCCCCCATATCAATCCCATGAACGAACAAGAGCCAGCTACGCGGTGCTTCGTAAAACACCCGATGACAATCAACGCCGGCACCCGTCGACTTGGTTTTAATGGTTCCCCGTTGCGACGTCTACCGCGAACGACGCGGCCAACACGACCAACAGTCCGCGGAGACTTTGTTTCCCTCCCTTTCTTCGATTTTTAATAAAACCAGCAGGGTCGGGAAGCGAGACAATACCATTTCCCGTTCCCTCGTGCATGATCGAGGCGTCGGACTTCTTGTCTCGTTATAGACAGTTTCTTCCACTTGTCGGAATGGAATTAAGTAGGGTATTATAGTGGACCCGGTTGATCGAGGTACCTACTAGAATAGTATTTCTTAATGTTGGAGTTCAACGAGTCTCAGTGTTAGGACTAAGGGGCTGCGTTTCTCTTTTTCTGGAGAAGAGGGGCGAAGGGTCTTGACCGGGGCATAAGGAGACGACCGTAGTCAGTCTGAAAATTGTGACCAAACCGTGCAGATCGCGTTCCGTCTCTTAAAGTTTCTTTTTCCTTGTATACTTTTATATATAACCAATTAACATTAATACGTGGACACACTGTGTATTGTCTATCTACACAATAAACCATAGTTGTGTTTGTAGTGTGACATTTATTTTCAACCTCTGCGGAGTAATTTCCAACACTTAAGTTCTAAGAGACACGCATAATTTCATCTCACGTGGTATCACCTATACACCAAACTCTATCAGACTTCTGGCTTCAAACCAGGCCAACAAAGGCACAGGGATGCAGCTAAAAGTAAGCGCAGAGGTGTCCTGCGAAGAAGCAGGGAGCTTGGCGCGAACCGAAACAGCCGAGTTTTCGCGCGTTCCTACTGGACGAGGAATAGCGACGAATTATACCCATTCCCGAGTTGCCAGCGAGAGCACGGGGATCCCCACGTCGGGGGCGGCGAGTCGTGTTTTCCGAAGATAAGGTTTTAAGGTCTTAATCCCGGCGCGGTGAAAGAGAATGGCGGATGAGGGAGGCGAGGGAGGACAGTGTCGAATAGAATCTTCGATAATTTGCGTTACCCTCGGCGATTGTGCGGCATGGATTATCTAGGAGGTGGAAGGGAGAGAGCGGGACGAGATCGAAGGCAAAACGAAAAGGTCACGAGGACAGCGGCGACGGTGTGACGCAAATGGCGTCGAGCAAGGGCCGGAATTTATTTCTCGCGACGAATGATTTAGCTGCGCATATGAATCGTCGCATCGATGAATTATTACGCGGCGCACGGGTTCGCGGGGATGCTCGCGTTATTAAGTGACAGGCTACAAGTATGCGCTCTTACGAAAGATATCTAGGCGACTGCAAACGTGGAGATCGCTACGATACGACGAGACGATTAACTGCGACTTTCGCGAAGCGTATATTCATCTGTAGGGGAGACCGGGGCTAAAAGTTCCGGGGGTAAGTTCTTCCGACGGCTCTATCTTCAGAATAGAAAGAGCATTGTACTTTAAATTATTTTCTCCGTGTGAGTTGATCACGCCACTCTGTCGCCCACTTTAATAGTGTCCGCAACAGCGAATTCTGGGGTTGTAAGCAAGGATCTATTAGTCGCGTACCAGATAAGTAAAAATTTTCTATCATTATTTTTTGGTCTATTTCAATTATTTAACGTCGATGTTATAGATTGATTCGTTCTAATGGATCAAAGGACATTTAAGAACATGGTGTAATAGTGTTTATCGTTTCAATATATGTATAAGCAGAATAGTCTTTGAAATTGCTACATGTGTAGGTGGGGCTAGTTGTTACCGTGACTTGGGGCACGTTGTTACGGTAAAAACTTGCCCCACCGCAAATGTATGTAAAGAGAAAATATCCTCTTTAATTGAATTTGAGCGCGCTTTGGATACTCAGCGCACGCTTCGGAGTATGATTGACAGCTGGCGCATCAATTACGACTGAGCATACAAAAATTAGAGAGAGATAGGGAAGTAGAGCACATGTGCAATCCATAATTATCCGTAATTAACTTGCTATAAATTAAAATTAATAAGAAGTTAGATAAACTGAACAGAGAAGAGGTGAAATTTAACTTTTATTGCCGTTTCTCTGTTTTTCAGGTAAGACCATTGTACAAACTGTAAATTTAATGTAAATAGTATAAATAAAATTCAACTCTGTTTTTCAGTGAAACAATTACTGGTTAATTTCATAACCTGTTCAAGAAAAAAAAATTATAATTAACATTATATGTATAAATTGTTTCTGCTGTGCTTTAAGGTGCGAACATATGAATGAAAAGCGGAAAGGGACACGACTTCGATCGAAGTTATGCGTAAAGATGAATAAAAACTGTCGGTAGAGAATTCAATATCTGTCACATGATTCTATCGAGATTTATTAAAATACTACAATGTGGACAAGAGGCCACAGTAGGCTACAAGTACAAATCTCAATAAGTAGGTACCTGCATACAGTTGAGTGTAAGACTCATTAGTAGATTATAGTTTTTATACCAAAGATAATGTTTATGTTTATTAAATCGTTTTGGTTTTCTTTTAAAGATAATACATTTTTGTTGGTCCGAACCTTCATAAATAAACATTATAAATGAAATTCTGTTTAATTTCATTAGAAAATGAAATATTTCATTAAAAGGCAACTCTTATATCTTAGCAACAACTTACCCCAATGCGATAACAACTTGCCCCATATAGGGGTAAGAAATTCCGCCTCGATCAGCCACAAATATATTACTTTCTATGAAAAACCTACTACAATATATTAAATACAAGCCTAAAATCAGAAAATATAATAAATTTAACAAGAAATTAGTCAATAGTGAAGAGAATAACTACGTTATTTTCCAGTCATTTTTTATGTTTTATCAAAATCGCAACTTTTAGCCCCGGTCTCCCCTACGTCGATCCAAGCGATTGTTACACGTGCTGAGCCACGAGATGGCTGGGAATATATGAATTCGATAATGATTTTAATGCTTCAGGGTTGCAGAAGAATTGTGCTTAGAAGAGATGATTGCAGAAGGGTAGTTGCAAATGCTGTTAGGGTACGTTTATGTTGGAGCTGCGATAACGAATCAGAGCGACGATAAGAGCGCCGATGTGTTTACAGCTGTCACAATAGTACTGTTTCAGTCGTTTAAGGTTTCTCATTACATGTCGATGAGATCGGCGATAATAGCGAAGAAAGAGAAATATTTGTTTCTCGCCGCTTTTATCGTTAGTCATCTACTAAGCGTTGCTCTGCTGGCTGCTCCGATGTAAACACTTTCATTATAAAACAATATAATGTATTTCGACGACTCCCTCTTATCGTCGCTCTAATCGTTCATCGCAGCTCCAACACGAACGTACCCTAACCCCCAACAGTGCAGAGTAATCCACACGGCTGATTTACAAATCAATTTACGAGCTCTTAATTCGCCAATCCCTCGCGCTAAAGACACTTTATTCGCGTAAATTACCGGCCAGTCACTGCCGATCACGCCCTACACCGAGCATAACGATACACGCGTCGATTCCCCGCGAGAGCCCGGGAAATTGATGTTCGTACCAGCGCGACACCGATCACGGGGATTTTGCCATCGTGGCGGGTTCTTTTCCGCTCCGTTCAACGATCCGACCGGTGAAAGATCGATGATCGCGGCGCGGATGATCTCTCGCGCCGGCGTGACCGCGCGCGGGGGCCTGCTACAACCGCGAATTTATCGCGTTAATGCGGGAATCGGGGCGCGTGCACGGGAAGAGTGCCAGGACGAGGAGCTTGTCCCGTGCCACCGGCTGCCTTCGTTCGACGGTGGAAATTGTAATTCGCGAATTTCGGTCGTGTCAGCCGACACGAGACAAATGCCAGCCTGTGGCCCAATGAAATATTTATATCCTCCTCGAAGCTGGCCGCATATTGTTTAATTTACACCGCGAATCAGTAGGCTGGCCAGGTCAGAGTACACGGTGTCTATTCACGGCGGAGTATGTGGGTCAGCACCGCTGGATATTATTTCTTTGGGGTAAATAAAGGTGTGGTCTTCGATTCCGGGACCCAGCGACGCTGGAATATAGCCGAGTGACATGTCGAAGCGCGAATCTAATTCGCAAATAATTGCCCCGCATCAGCTGTCGTAATTTCAGTCGCGTAATTCCACCACCGTGCAATTAGCCCGTCAAAGTATTCTCATACGATCCGCCGGACGATCGTCCAGCGAGCTTTGAACCGGCAAACGAATCGATGCCTAGTGCTGGGATCCTCGGAGCCCGGGATCTCCTCGGAAGATGGGGGCAATATAGCGGGCGGGGAAGATTATTTTCAAGCGTGTGCCCAGCGTATCCATCCCCGCAAACCCGTTCCGCAAATTGGCGAGTCGAGTTACCCGAGTGGCCGCTGACGACCGCCGTCGGAATGAGCCAGGAGGAAGCAAACAAGAAGCGGAAACGCGACGGGCCCGGGGTGGAAAGAGACGGGAAGACGTGGAGCTGGCGGATTCCAAGAGGGGGTCGAGTGGATGCGGATACTGCAGTCGGCCAGGTTCGATTCCGCCTCGCCGGCGAGTGGATACGCCGTGATCCAGCAACTTCCACTATTCCACGGCTTGCGCAAGACTACGACTAATCTGGGGTTAAGCTTGACTCGCGGGATAGAGATTGAGGGAGCAAGGGAGACAGAGAGAATGGCGGAGGGTGGAAAAGGCTGGGAGAGTGAGAGAGAGAGAGAGAGAGAAAGCGTGACAGGGGGAGGCGCAAAGGGGGGAGGGAGGTTCGAGAATTAAGCCGAACCTCGACGCGGGTTCGGCCCATAACCTAACTCGCGGAGTGTGTACCGGAGATGCAGTAGCCTAACTCCACTTAAATTAAAGCAATCTATCCTGCGGAACTCCTGCGCTAAGCCGGCAGGTTAAGCGACCGACTACGAACGGCGGAGGGCCAGACGGCGTCGTTTCCGTTGCTCGTACCACCGTCGCGGAAAACCACTTTCCTTTACTTTCCACGTGAACACGTTGTCGCCTCGTCGCCGAGGATTTACTCTTCGCGCCAGCCGCCCACCTGTCCCACGCTCTTCGCGCCACCCCCTTTTCTTCGACTCCCTCGGCGGGATATCGTGAACCGATGGGCGAGCGAAACGGGTGGCGATTGTTAATTCTTTGCACGCTTTCGGAGAGTGTTGCGAGTTTTATAGTCGCAGGCTCGCGAGAAGATTGAAACTCGAGGTGATGTAGAATTTACCGTACATGGGAAATGTTTAATGGCTTCGATTATTGTTAGTGCGAGAGCTCAGGATGGGTCGAATTGAGTGCTCTGGGTTTGTGCAACATTGCGTTGTATGATTTGAATTTCATAACGGGGGTGTGTTATTATGGGGTTGACATTGCAGGTGGAAATATGGACGTGTGTACGTATGAATGTATTTTCAGAACATATACAGTGTACTCTTGCGGAGCAAGTGAAAATTAAGGGTTAATATGAAGGGTAAGGGGCAAACAGGGTATGTCAAACAAAAGCTTTATTGAGAAAATTAAGTTTTAATACTTCAGTCCACCAGTAAGAAATAAAATTCAACGAATTTATCTGCATTGTTTATGATGTGAAGCTTATACTCTAATTAAGCATCAGCAAAAAAGGAGCTTGAAAATAATAATTGTTTTACATTATTTTAATATTTTCTCAAGTTTGAGCACGGCAGCATAGTGAAACAAAATAAGAAATTTCCTCTTCTATTATTATCAAAACTAGGAAAGCCACTCGTTTTATTAATTGTCAGATATTTTATTTCTCACTTACTCGTTAAGCATAAGATGCTGTGTCATAAAATAGCTGAGGCTTAGAACCGCAAAATTTTTTTTAGAATAAGCAGGAGTTCTGTGTATGCTCTGTACTCACTTGCTGAATGGGAAATGGGCATGTCTTTGGGGAATAGGCATTCCCTTATCACAGTCCCTTGTTTTACCATGATGACTGAATCTTATGCTTCAGCAAAGAGTGGAGACATACCGTGGTTTGTTGCAGTGTAGAGTGGACGTTACTTGTTTTTAACCAGAAGGCATACCAAAATTTTAACGTTATCTTACGCGACCATTTGAACTTTATAGCCCTTTGTGATTCGACAGTTTTGCAGTCTCAGTTGCCACCAACAAAATATGCTATAAATGACAAAATCACGAAAAATGGACATTTCTCGTTTTTTCCCCCTTACCCTTCACACATTAGGGTGGCCCTTATTTTCAAGCAGCGATTTCTTTTGCTCTCACCCCCTAATATGTTTCCATTTCATAACAAAATAGTCCTTGCATAAAATTATTCCAATCGGAGAACAGGAAAGGGTGCCCACCACGTCTTAAAGTTTAGAATTCATCAATGGTTTGAATTTGAAGAATTTCTCAAAAATGGTAAGTCCTATCGAAATTTTGTTCAAATAACATTAAAAGAACATTCAATTTTCTCCAATTACTGTATATATAATTTTTTCGTGCTTCCAACGGTTTTTTAGATAATAGCGTTTAAATATAGGGAGGTCCGCATTTCGCAGGCCCCACCTGTACAGCATAACGTATTGCCTATACGCGCGTAGTGCGAACCTTTCTATATTCAAACGCTATTATCTAAAAAATGGTTGGAAGCACGAAAAAATTATATATACAATATTTGGAGAAAATTCAATGCTCTTTTAATATTATTTGAACAAAATTTCGATAGGACTTACCATTTTTGAGAAATTCTTCCAATTCAAGCCATTGATGAATTCTAAACTTTCAGGCCTGGTTAGCACCCTTTCCTCTTGTCCGATTGCAATAAATTTTTTCAGAGACTATTCTTTATGAAATGGAACCGTATTAGAGGGTGAGAGCAAAGAAATACAAAAAAAAATCCACACGTATAAGTAAGGGTCAGCCTATTCATAAATATGTAAGTGCTGCTATGAGAATTAGAAGAACGTGTCGAGAAGAAAACAACTATCGTCTTCCAAATTATTAAAAGTTCCCGGGAGATTAAGGTGCATTAAACTGTGTGTGTGTTCGAAGTAAGAGAATTTAAAGGGATAAACGGGGGAAAGTGCAGCGTGCACTGTGTTCAGTTGGTTTGAATTTCCCAAAGCGAGTTCCCATTCGTTTCCGTCTCGTTATCGCGCGAAATTAAAATGTTCAACGCGCCTTGAACTGGATGTTTGCGCAGCGTGTAGCTGCGGGAGGGGCACCGACGCGAGAAACAAGAAGAGCAAATCTGTTTTTATCGCCAAAGCTTTGGATAGATATGTTCCGTTCGGGCGCCCGTTAAAAATGTAAGCGAAAAAATCATTGCCCTTTTGAAAATCAGTTTTCACAGCGGTGTAAGTACCGATGCACCGACTGTTCTTTCCCTCCGCCTGCCCGCCCTTTGACACTGGCTTCCTCTTTCGAGCGGTTAAGCGCGAACTCGTTTGATTTTCATTTCCTTCTAAAAGCCATTTACCAGTCGGTGTTTAAGCGACCTCCTGATCGATTCGAACGACGAACGCGTTTGCTAGGTGACTTTGTAACATCCCAGCTCCCTCTCAACTCGGCCTTTCATTCCACCACAAGCGATCCAATTGATACGTTGCGAATGCGAGGGAATAAAAATGTAACGTTATTATCGACGCAGTAGAAAGGTGTGATTCCAGTGAATTGACGCATCTGAAGCGTAGGAATTCGGGAAAATCGCGGTTAATGGCTGTTAAGGGGGTATACCCGTTTGAACCCTCGGAAAATGTATACATTTTGTGGATTTTTTTACAAGTCAACGGTTTGATGCAGATTTCCCGTTTTTTAACTATGTTTACATAGTATTATGAACTACTTATAAAAAAAGTTTCAGTTAAAAAACTATTGTTTTTCGGAAGTTACGGTTACATGTCCGAAAGTCTCTCGATTTTAGACGGCTAAACGGTGGCCCTAAAAACTCGCGCTACGTTCAACCAATTCACTTCCAATTTTGCATGCAGAATCATAATAAGATTCCGCATCGTCCAACGAAGGCTTTTTTTATTTCGATTCCCCGTTTATTATTTATAAAGGAAAAAGGTGGATTTTTCTCTTAGAAAAATTTAACTTTACCTTTGATCTCTCACCATTTCTTTATTTTTCAAAATTTTCAAAATCGCCTTCGTTGGACTATGTGGAATCTTATTATGATTCTGCATGCAAAATTTGAAGTAAATTGGTTGAACGTAGCGCGAGTTTTTAGGGCCACCGTTTAGCCGTCTAAAATCGAGAGACTTTCGGACACGTATCCGTAACTTCCGAAAAACAATAGTTTTTTAACTGAAACTTTTTTTATAAGTAATTCATAATACTATGTAAACATAGTTAAAAAACGGGAAATCTGCATCAAACCGTTGACTTGTAAAAAAATCCACAAAATGTATACACTTTCCGAGGGTTCAAACGGGTATACCCCCTTAAGGGTCCACCAAACCAACGCGAATATCCGCTCACCGCCGCGGATCAGGTAAAGGCTCCCCCAAACCAACGTGAATTTCGCGGCGCGGAGCGGATCCGCCGCGGATTAGATAACACTGCCCATAAGCCACCGCGTATAAAAAAAAACTGCTGTCTTATCTGATCCGCGGCGCGTAGCGGATATTCGCGTTGGTTTGGGGGAGCCCTTAAGGTCGCGACGCCGCCGGCGCTAGAACGACGCTGGATGAAGCAGGGGCGACACGTTGGAGCGATTAAATCGCGGTCGAATGCCGATCTGAAATTACACACGGTGCACCGGCATTACTGGATCGCGTCGTCTCGTGTTACAGCCGCATTTCTTTCTTACTCGCCGTACCGCGACGCGAACGCAATACTCGCGAACAAGCTACAGAGGGTTAGAAGGGGCAGGGTGGGCGTGTGCTCTTTTTCGAATCCCACGAGGAGCGACGCGACGTCCTAGGATGATACGCTTCGACGCGAGGGAAAAGGTTGGTTTCGCGGGGAAATGGAGCGACCGGAGGGGAGCTGGGACGAAGAAGTTGGCCTGTCCCAACCGCGGCTTGAATCACCGGCGGCTGCTCGACGCGTTCCCGACCGCGTTAATTACGTTAAACCGCCGGCAGGAATTAATTTCGCGAGACGGAGCTTTATCTTGCAGCGCGGACGAGAAGTGTCGCGATGAAGCTCGAGGGCGACCGCTCTTGGTCGCGGTGTGAAATTTGTTTGATTCGCGTCGCTTTAGGCGAAGGGCGATTAAGTGGATGGACAGGGAAAATCGTGGGAAAAAGGGGTGAAGATGGGGAAGTGAAAAAAGTCGATGTTTGTACTGTGGTACTTCGTCTAACCCTCCTTAGTGACACCTTCTTATAATCACAAATTAGTCACATGGGGTGCACTACAGTCCAGCGTCATTTTTGAGTTACCATTTTCGTATTTTTCTATCTTTTAACTTTTCAGTCATAATTGTACAATTGTAATACTCACACAATAGTGTTCTAATAGCCTTTTTCTAGAAATGTAATTTTGATATGTCGAAATTTGTATTTGAAAAATTAGTTGTGGATAAAAGCAATTTTCTTTTGACATTCACCAAATTTTTTAATTTTATTATTAAGCTCCAAAAATTTACAGAAATATGGGGTGCGATACACACCGTGTGGCCATGGAGGGTTGAATGGGGCTCGACTTTATGGTTTCTGGATTGTACATTAAAAGTAATTTGAAGAATATGAGAAGGCATCATATAGTCGTTTAACTTCTGTGCTTAATCGAGGGAAGAATTTCGAAAATAAGAAAAGGGGGAGAGGTAAAAAATGTGCTAGATATCGGACACATTTTTAACGATATCCATTTGGCCCTCTTGTGCCATAAAAGAAGTAAAACACTGACAATATCCAGGAATTATCGAAAATCGGTTTAAAAACGCTTTTCGGAATCTCCTTATTCGGTAACGTAAAATGCGAAAGGGGTTTCCGCGATTATTCCAAGGGAAACGCTTAAGGCGAACAACAGGAAACGTACAGCGAAGCCAGAATTCCGCTAAAGCGTAGAATCGAGATTTATTCTCGCGTGGGTTATACGCCGAGGAAATATGCTACGTACATCATCGCGGCGGAATCGAATTTTACGCAAGAAATCAAATTAGAGTCACGACGGGGGAACAATTCGATTTCAAAAATCGTCTTAGGACCGTGATACCTATTTCCATATAGATAACAAATGTAACCTCCCTGGGAATCGAGTTGCGCCTATCGATCGAACTTCTGGCTAAGTCCTCGCCAACGTGGAAAAGTAAGCAGAATATCTAAAGGACCATGCGAGTTAAACAATAATCTCCATAGATCAAAATTCCCTATCGAAATTACGTAACGAATTCGTCTGTAACTTCTGCCATCGCCCAAATCACTTTGCATTAAACATTCAAGGTTTATTGGACCTCGCACATGAATCACTGTTCAAATACTTTGCAAGCGTCAATGAATACGAAATTTATATCGAAAATATTAAATATTCGGCCAATGACATTCTCTCTCGTTTATTTTAGAAGTGCCTACTTGCGCAGAACCTTTTAATCTCCACGCATGATAAATTTCCAGCAGAAGAGGACGAAGGAATCCGCGTGGAAAGCGGTAAGTCGCGAAAGCTTGGGCGTAATCAATCATGTAAATCGCGCTGATCGCAGTATCTCGCAATTCCGAACTGTATTCCGATATGCACCGATACGTGTATATTCTATACGCAGTCGCGGCACCATATTTGAAACAAAGGACGTACCGACAATCTGGCCGGCTCCAGCCGTGCACTATTGATTATTTATTAACGATTAATTGGCCGGTATTGATCGTTGCTTTCGCATCGTTGCAATTTCGCGTAATCGCGACGTCATTCCGCGCAATCATCAAAAAATCATCGAGGCAATCCGGACGGAACAATTGTCTGCAATCATCGCTGAAGCAAATAGAAAATCGATCCAAGTCTGCGCTTCGCGGCGTTACGGGGACTGTAGATATTATCAATAATATTAATGAAATTATTTGGCGATTGTCCAAACTGCCTTGAAAAGGCTTCAGGCGTCGAAGATCGGTGGCAGATTCAACAGCTCAAAGGGTTTACACGGCGGAAAATTGAAATTTTCAGCTTGAAGCACGGTAATGCGCGAGCTCGTATTACTTCGTGGGCGAGTTATGAAATTTGCGTAATTCGGGGAATGAGAAATTACCGTTCGATGTTCCCAATGCTTCCACTGGACGCCAGCAAGGACGGTAATTGGAAAGGTACATCGATAGTGCAATGTTCTGACATATAATTTCGAGCGAAACCGCATCGAGCGATCACTGAAACAGGACAATGCGACGCGGCCACCAGGTGAAACGAAGTTAATTATTGGATTCGGGCAATAAAACAAGACGGCACATGCCGGCAATTGGCGAGAGGGATGGACACGGACGGGACGGAACGAGCGACAAAGGTACGAGGGAGGCGGGCTCGCGAGGTGGCCATCGAAAATTCGCCAAACACCGAATTTCAATTATCGCCCGTAGCGAGACGCTGAAAAAATCGCGTGAATGAATCATGATTACCAAACCATACCAAACTGGACGGCGATATATCCGGGGGATTTAAAGAAAGCGAAGTATGCCGCTCGTCAACTCGAAATCGACTCTCGCCGAGTCCTCTAATTGAGTCATTACGAAACTTTGCTAGCCTCACGGATATTCACGAAATTCCGTTCGACAGTTGCTCTCCCCTAAGTATCATTTAGCGTAGAAACTCCCGCGTTTCCGTGTCACGGGAATTATCATAGAAAGGAGGGATGAGAAGCGATTCGTTAAATGTAATCGTCGACCTAATTGCCGCGCATTGTTCGCCGCCGTTCCCGCGCGATTTCGTTACACAATTGTCCCCGATGTCAGCGGCTGTGAATTTTCGACGGTCAGAGTTCTCGCGCGACGACGCATGTCTGGCGAAAAACGAACAGGGGAAAATAGCGAGGCTGCCTGGTCGGGTCTGCCCAGAATCCACGAGTACGCGTGTGTAAAAAATGGGATTGCTTCTGTCTGCGTGTCCGACCGACGAGGACGTTTGAAAATTATTCGCGGGTGATGGAAATTTTGGCGGGGTAATCGGAAATCGAGGCAATCGTGAATGGCAAACGAGCTGCGTTTGATGCGCCCTAATTGTGGTGGCGAATTCTCGGAGGTTCGGCCTGGAGAGTCACGAGGGACTGAATTTTTAAACCTCGGGGGTTCGAATTAGGGCTGGGGTAATTGTCGAACTTTTCGGTATTCGAATATTCGAATACTTCAGTTGCTCAATTATATGGTGAATATAATTCGAATATCCAAGTATTCGAATACTATTCGAATATTTAGGTATTCAAATTAGGGCTGGGTCTATTTGTTGAACTTTTCGGTATTCGAATATTCGAATACTTCAGTTGCTCAATTATTTGGCGAATATAAATCGAATATCCAAGTATTCGAATACTATTCGAATATTTAAGTATTCAAATTAGGGCTGGGTCTATTTGTTGAACTTTTCGGTATTCGAATATTTGAATACTTCAGTTGCTCAATTATTTGGCGAATATAATTCGAATATCCAAGTATTCGAATACTATTCGAATATTTAAGTATTCGAATACTATTCGAATATTTAAGTATTCGAATAGTATGGTGTGAATTATAAATCAAGTTCTTTAGCTTCATTTGTCAGGGTGAAATCTTGTAAGCTAATTTTGACCCACTTCAAACCATACTATTCGAATACATCAGTATTCGAATAGTATTCGAATAATAACATTCGAATACTCAAATATTCGAAGTTTATTCGTAGAATTCGAATACTCAAATATTCGAAGTTTATTCGTAGAATTCGAATACTCAAATATTCGAAGTTTATTCGTAGCATTCGAATACTCAAATATTCGAAGTTTATTCGTAGCATTCGAGTACTCAAATATTCGAAGTTTATTTGTAGCATTCGAATACTTGTAAAATATTCAAATACTAAATTATTCGAATAGTCTCAGCCCTAGTTTGAATAGGTGTCATTGCGATCATCGGTCGTTTGAATTGAATTGTAACTTTTACATTGACATGGGCTGTACATTTTCTAGATTAGGGGGTGACAGGGTGGCGAAACGATTTAGTTTATACTTCTGCCAATTCTATCGAGCTTCCGAGGAAGAGTCAGACAAAAGAAGAAATTGAGGAAGATTTCGTTGATGAAAGAAAAAGTCCTCGAGTTGACCCTACAAGCGGAGATCAGGCGATTGGCGTCAGTCTGATGCACTGGAAGGAGCACGCAATTGCGGAGGGAGGAAGAGCTTTCAAACAGCTTTCAAATCCGAAAGTGTACGGTACTGCCATCTACGCGCTGACGCGGAAAACTAGAATCCACCGAGAACGACGAATTCTCGGGTTCGCGTGCATATACACGGCGTGAGAGGCCGGATTTCCCTTGAGTCACCCCTTTGTGCGGAAAAACAACCCCCGAGATGCGTTCTGTAATCGTCGGCCCGCGCACCATCGCCGTCTCGACGCTCACATGATACTTCAAAACGTACTTTAGTGTTTACTCTTCCTCCACAATCACCATTACACTATTCTAACAAATCAGTTCGTTGCATATTCCATTCCTAATTATAATTAATCGTCACAGACTCACGAAAATGATGCTGAACATTGTCTCTTCAACTTCATTCTGATTATACGAAACGGGAAACATTCTTACCTGTAACAAAAAAGAAAATCAACATTAGCTAATGTTCATTAATAATCAATACTGTTAACTGTAGTAGTTTCATAAGGTATAATACTTTGGAAACTTGGTATACAGACCGCCACAGCAGTGATATTCTACACTTCAATATAAAGAAAATAGTTCTAATGAATTATATTTCCATATCTTAACCCCCTAGGTATGGGGATGTTTTAATCTTGACGTAGAATTTTTTCGAGCGTTAAAATAATCTATTTTATACTTCGTATTTGGAAGCTACTTGGTTGGAATATTGAGAATGTGAAAATCGTTGATTTATGGTATGGGACGTAGAAGTCCCGCCCGGAACTACGGGTATTTTTTTTAACATTGATTGAAAATATAGAAAACAACATAAATATGTACTTAAATGATTTTTTTAATATGGGAAATCATGTTTGAACAGTAAGTAGTAATGCAAAATAATGTTATAATTTTAAATATCTATTCTGTTTTTTTTATGGTAATCGTAAAAACAACTGTTGCTTTTATATAACACAGATATACATTACACTTTTCGCAAAATGAAAACGGTTTATTTAGAATGCAAAGAGTAGGGGAGGCCGGGGCTAAAAGTTCCGATTTCGATAAAACATAAAAAATGACTGGAAAATAATGTAGTTATTCTCTTCACTATTGACTAATTTCTTGTTAAATTTATTATATTTTCTGATTTTAAGCTTGTGTTTTCGTATGCCCACCCTTCAGAATCGAATTATTAATGAAGATAGCCAAGAAGTGCGGTACCCGTTGAAGCGATCGCGTTAAAGTTCGATTTTTCTGGAAAATATTATCAAAATCGTTCTTTCAACGATGCAGTCCGTTAGTTTAGATGTAGAAGAGATTTGCCCATGCATTAATTTCGTATGCCCACCCTCCAGAATCGAATTATTAATAAAGATAGCCAAGAAGTGCGGTACCCGTTGAACCGAATACCTTTCCGTTCGTTTTTTTCCGAATGAATTATCAAAATCGATTGTTCTTACCGTAAAGGTTGAAGGTGTTTGGTGACATGTTGTCCAAAAAATGTTGCACACACTTCTTTCTCACTTTATTCGAACGACACTTCAATTTGTATCGCTCATCGAATACTTGACACTTTTCACACATCTGCAGCATGTGCAGAATAACACCAGAGTGGTTTTCTAGTCATTTTTCACTAATTACCGCAATGATATCGCACAACGGAAAATAATATAATCTCACAGTTACTTCACAAACCGTAAATGAATGCACGGTCTCGCAAGAGTTGCGTCCGAACTCTGGAGACCGACTGACTTTCGTGCGTCGTTGGAAACAATTCGAGGGTATCGCAGACATCTGTTTACGTTTCGGCACGTTCGATGACGACACGCAGCGTTGATACCCTAAAGGGTAGCAGCGCCGAGTGCCACTGCCGAAACGTAAACAGATGTCTGCGATACTCGCGAATTCTTTCCAACGACGCACTTCTTGGCTATCTTTATTAATAATTCGATTCTGGAGGGTGGGCATACGAAATTAATGCATGGGCAAATCTCTTCTACATCTAAACTAACGGACTGCATCGTTGAAAGAACGATTTCGATAATATTTTCCAGAAAAATCGAACTTTAACGCGATCGCTTCAACGGCTACCGCACTTCTTGGCTATCTTTATTAATAATTCGATTCTGGAGGGTGGACATACGAAATTAATGCATGGGCAAAAAAATGTTTACTTATCTGGTACGCGACTAATAGATCCTTGCTTACAACCACACAATTCGCTGTCGCGGACGCTATTAAAGTGGGCGACAGAGTGGCGTGATCAACTCACACGGAAAAAATAATTTAAAGTACAACGCTCTTTTTATTTTGAAGATAGAGCCGTCGGAACAACTTACCCCCGGAACTTTTAGCCCCGGTCTCCCCTACATCTTTGTCTATATTTCGCTAAATAATGGAAAATGATGTAATGAATCAAATCTTATGTCTTCCGTGGGTACCTGCTTGCGAGTTTTAGAAATTTTGGTAGTTCTATTCGAAAAGATGCCACTTCGGCGTCCACGTACTTTAACAAATAATATAGAATAGTACAAATAATGGAAAATGATATGATGAATCAAATCTTATGTCTGCCGTGGGTACCTGCTTGCGAGTTTTAGAAATTTTGGTAGCTCTATTCGAAAAGATGGCACTTTGGCGTCCACGTACTTTAACAAATAATATAGAATAGTACGAATATTTAAAGAAATTGTAATGACATATAAGTACTTAACAATTTTCATAAATATTTACTCCTAAGTCTCGGTGAGACATACACGTCCCATAACTTTAACCCGAAAGCCCCTATATATAACGCAAATAGAATGCAGTACCCATACAGTATTTTGTAAATTAGGACTCACTTTTACTATATATACATATGCTTATTTCACTATAAAAAGTTTTGTTTAATTTATAAAAATAGTCGACAAATTGCAACAGGCACAGATCACGACCAATAGCCTCAACTAGATTCACTTGTTTATAACAGTAAAAAGTTTAATTTCGGGTTCTGATGATACAAACAGTTTCTTGCCTGCCTACTAAAGATCGCTATACCTATCAAATCTCGATCTTATTGATAGAACGTAAATAAAAATGTGTTAGACTGAATGGGACTCTGGAGTCCCACTAGTCCCTGCAGGGTTAAACTGCTGAATTACTCTGTATATGGTTCAGAGGAAGCAGAAGGCATTCGGGCTTTAAATCACGGCAGACTAAAGCTTTAGGCAAGACACAATGCCTATTTTATCCAGCAGGGTCCAGAGACGCGTACATACTGTGGTGGCGAACGTACGCAGGCATAGAGACGTTACAAAATAACGTTATGACAATAGAAAGCAGCCCCCTTTTCTCAGGTGTCCGCAAGAGTCACGGTAAACGCCAGCTAGATTTGCAGCTGACAACCGTTTCGCGTCGCGAGAATTACGCCGGCATCTGGCGTCGTAAGTATGCCAAGGGAAAACACAGTTGTGCGTATGGTCAGAAATTTATTAGCCGGCGAGAATTTAGATGAGAATCGCGGCTAACTATAACCGAACACCCCGTTGATAATCCTGCTACGTACATCGTGTTAAAATTAACCGAAAGAACGCGCACGCCGCGAGGGTACCGTTTGAAATATCAGTAACAGTAGGTTTAACATCAAAGAACCACTGGGAAGAGTCAGGCGAGATTACGGAGGCCCTGACTGCACGTACTTTCGTGAAAATTTATTCTTCCTCCGCAATTATTCAGCTGATATAATTCTGCGAACTCCCCGATCGCACAATATTTCAGCGCCTTTCCAAACGAGATTCCGCTATCGTACATCGAATCGATTCGTCTGGATTGAATAGAATACGATCGCGCAATTTCGTTACCCATGTTACGCGCGCACGTTGCACAAGGAACTAGTGGAAGAAAGGAATCGCCAACGAGCCGCGGTTTCGAGCGTGCATCGTCCCTATCGATCGTAACGATTACGTCCAGCCTGTTGTTTCTCCGGCAGCGAGCGTGCCGGGCGCGGAGTCTCCCGATCGCGCCCGTTTCTTGCTCGATTTCGTAATTCGCGTATATCGAAATCGTCTCGAAACAAGAACGATTGCTATCCCAGGGCCCGTCGTAAATCACCGGCCGATTCGATCGCGCCGAAACGCGCCGCATCATCCGTCTCTGACAAAGTGTAGACCTGCCAAGGGATCTTCCGCTGTTGGGAACTTCCGGTCGTTATTTACGGTCTAGATTGGTGGGACTTCGGCCGAGTTTCAGCGCGAAACGAGAGGTCGAAATCGCAAATTGATCTCGACTCGTTCCAGAAGCCGTCGCCTTTTATCGCCCGCTCGCACTCTTTCGCCGATATACACTTCTCCCGAGCCATTTCCCCGGGACGAGAAAGTAATTTTCATGGACCGCTATCGCTTTGTCTTCCACTTCAGACTTTAAGTTTCCCTGTCGCGCCACCGCGAAAAGAACGCTGCTTATCGAGCCCCTATTCGGGAATACTTCATTACGCGAACTTATAGAATACTGCGAATGAGCGCGTCGGTAACGTCTGTTGTAATATTCTCTCTGAAATACAGATGAAGTCTAGACGAAGCGTATAGATTATATCAGAGATACGATGCAACAATATAATAAGGAGAGAGTAGAAAAGATTCCTTTTTCCCTTCTGCAAAGTTCTCCTTTGCCTGGCGAGACGGACAAGTAGAAACGCCCAGTATGTGATCAGACGTAGATCAATAGTTCACGCCGTGAGCGCGTCTAACGTAGCAGTTTAAACCGCAGTGCAAATTTACCCTTAGACAGTTTCTACTTTAAATGTAATATTTAAAATATATTAACTTATATGAGCTACCCTTTCCACTCTATATGCATGCACCCGAATGAACCAATATTCCACGTTCCCTAATTTCGCTTTTCACACATCCCCGCGAGAAACGCATCAAGAACTCTACCTGCAACCTCAATTAACTCGTTAACTAGTAATTTCTTTTACCAAAAGCGTCGCCAGCACGTGTACTCGCGAATGATTAAAAGCAAGTTAACTGGTTCTGCGACGGCAAACACCACATGCAACCTGATGCTATATTTACACCTCCTATACCGACGTAATTATGAAACTTTCCCGGCTAAGTAATTTGCTTCGCCCATTGCGCTGGCATTTTTAACGACCACTGAACTCATCTTCCTCAGTCCAGAAACTAAGCATTGTCATTAACACTGCTCATATTTATTCTACCAACCTTTCACCGCGAAGCTACTTTAACGTTAGCGAAACTCCAAACGCACCTCTAACTTCCCACCCACAAACTATCCGTTCCCCCGTCCCCGATCCCCGAAACATGACCAACCCGAACGACGAGCACATTCGAATCCCCGACCTTCGTCGCGCTTACAGAACCGTGTCACGCGCCTCCGACATAAAAACCTCGTGAAAGAAATCATAAATGCGGGGCGAACGTGTAATACCATTAGCCTGGCGTATCTCTCCAATCACGGCGGCCTTTAAAAAAGATTTCAATAAAGCCTGGACGTCCAGGCGGAGAGGACGTAATTCAAGCGTTCTTATCCGATCGGCGGGGGTCGATCGATTTTCCCATAAGACCGTACCGTATCGTCTCCGCGTGGAAGTCTCGGCGAGCATAAAAGTTTCATCGGACGTTCGTGCATGGCCGACGGGATCCGTGGGGAAGGGCCAGGGGAGGCGAACAGGGCCCGGCTGCGGGGCGTCGAAGTTTGGACCGGCGAAAAGGGACGTCGAAGCGATTATGAATCGCTGGAGAAGCGCGGAGCGGACGGTAAGAGCGCGGCACGGCCCCGGCGAGGGCTGTGTAGGTCAGACATGAATTCTTGATATCCAGGGCTTCGACTTAACCGCAGACATCGGGTCTCCAGTTCAGTGCTACCAACCGCGACCACCACCCTGACAATCCGGCGGCATGTTAACGTCACGTCCGCAGGCTCTGTTACCAGGCTCAGGAGAGATGTAGGAACACGGGGCCCGTGGAACACCGCGCGGAGGAAAACGCATCTCTCACGCGACACGCACGCTAAAGCAGAAGGCATGCTGGTATCGCGTGAATGTTTCACGACGGCCGGCGGAGAGACCGCCGAACAACTACGCGTGGCTGGAGGCGGCTTGGATATCGCGGTTGCGAGGCTCGATTTCGAGGGTTCTGCCTTGTTGTGGCCTGATTATCCTTGCAAGGGCCACGGAAGACCCTCGAACCGCAGACACCTATTAGCAGCGGGGTATCGCAGACTGGGATCCTTGGTCGGACAGACGGTGCACGTAGCCGAGACTGCTTGTAGGCTCGCATCTAGGATTCCCTAAAGGCGTGGCGTGAAGGAAACGGGACTGAACGATCAGTCTAGCTAGCAGCTTCTGTACGCTTACACGGATAGGCTCTGTGATAGATAGCCCGGGTCCTACGCGAAGAAGCGTACAATTGGAATTGGAAGTAGTAGAAGTAGAGTCATTAGACAGTGAAGTCTATGGAAACCCAGCACGTTCTGTTTTCTTAATTAGAAAACACTGGGTATTGATGGGGACTACAAAGGAGCACGTCCGAATGCATTTATAGCTGCACAATTCGAGGCAAGCTTCGCGAAACCGGGTAAACCGATTAGCCGGTTCTGCTCCGGTCCAACGACAATTCGTCCACGTTCCGCAAGGCAATCGGTTCCCTGGCCAAGCTATTCCAGTGTTACTAAGCTGGAAGGCATGACTCGCGCGGAGGATAGGTGCGATCCCGCGCATATATCAGAGACGCAATTGATATATTATCTCGTTGCGGGGGAGGCAGCGCTCGCAATTGCTCGTGCGGCGGGTTTACATGATCGCTTGGCGGCGCGTATTTAGCCCCCGGCCGCCCCCCTCGGCCCGGCCGAAATTCGGCGGATCGCCCGGCGATCGCTTCGCTTGACGATCCCGTTTGTGCGCAGAGAGCCGCCTGCAACCCGGGAATTATCCTCGAGATCGGAAGATCAGTTCCCCAATAATCCGCGGCACGCGCATTTACATCGGGAACGAGGCAATAAATACGGCGTTTACACGGAGACCAGGGGGCTGGCTCCACCTGCAGTACAGACGAGGCCAAGGGAAAGGGGCTGGGATAAATTCCTGGCCACGGTCCAGCGTTCCGAGTTTCCGAAGCCGTTTTCCACCGATACGAATGGACGACGGTGCCGAGAACACCCGCCGAAACCGTCCCCCTCTCCTCCTCACAGGAAAACTGCGAAACTACCAAACTACCCTAGCAAATGAACCGACTACCGCGGAAAGCATTCGAGCCTGCAGGGACGGGGCGAAAGAAGAGACGCGTGATGAAAAGAGGTATCTATTAACCCTCTGCCGCCACTCATCGATGATTCGCAATTTGCTGAAGTAGGGGGTGAAGGTGAGGGTACACCATCTCACCCCTGAGACGGTGTGCCGCGTTCTTGTTAAACGGGCAACGAGGGGAAGCTACTCTTACGTTTCAACCGCGCCGAGCCGAGCTATGCAATTGCTACCTACGAGGTATAGGTGGAAATTGATCGCGTCACTTATGTAATGAAACGATCGATATTGTTGAATATATATCGCACTCGTTCCCAGCGCTATGTGGGATATCCAACGCGGCGAGCATTTACTATCAACAGAGCCCCGCGAAATTCGTACCATTACCCGTCCTCGATGTATTGCCGTAATCCTTGAAATGGCCTAGCAACCATAAATATTTCACCTTATCGAGTTACTCCGGACGTAACAGAATACCGCCGCGCGTAATCGAACCTGCCGTGCACAGGGGCGTGTCGCGAAATTTCGATATCGGCCAAGTCGATGCGCAATAAAGATAATAAGCAACAGGGTAATTAGCAAAGAGCCACTTAGCGGCGTGTTAATAACGGAGGAGGGAATATTCACGGGCAACGCGTGTTCAGATGTGCTCGCTCGCATGTTTTATACATCGATTACTATTTATCGCTGAATAACAGCCGCCGTGCAATTACCCCTGACTTTACGACAGACAGAAACGCAAGAAACAGAAGGCTACGTAAAGCAATTTGAGAGATTACGCTGCGCCGGGCGGTGCAACAGTAATTAGCTGCATATTAGTTAGCGCAGCGTTTGCCGGAAATTGCCGATTGCCGGCGACGATTACCGCGACGGAGTAATCTTTCGTTTCCAGATTACCATGCCGTTCACTATTCTTCTGCATTATTCATCT
The DNA here is from genome assembly GCF_050908995.1 of Andrena cerasifolii. Taxonomy (NCBI): domain Eukaryota; kingdom Metazoa; phylum Arthropoda; class Insecta; order Hymenoptera; family Andrenidae; genus Andrena; species Andrena cerasifolii. The sequence goes on along the minus strand of NC_135126.1, from coordinate 3,473,221 downwards.
TTCGGGAAATTTCGCTTCAAAATTCATGGATGCAAATTAATCACAGTCGCAGAATTGCCACGGAAATGTACTTTCCGCGACAGATAGCTACTACTCAGACGTGATATTGCTTAACAACCCCGATAGCCCGCAACCGACTAGGTACGTCAGATTCGCGGCTAAAGAATGTTAATAACACAGTGGTGTGACAACTCTGCGAATACGGAGCGCAACGCATAATTAATTCCCACTGCTTATAATGCATGCAGAAACTAAATCAACCACTGATTCAAGCTCCCACAATATTTTATAATAAGAAAGGATCGAATAAAAGAATTACCGAGCCTACACTACCATCAGAAATAACAAAGGAAGAACCTCCCTAAAGGGTGTGCAAACGATTCATCAATTATATTTACCCCTCCATTATTGGATACCGCATAAATGATATCTCCGGATCGAACAAAATTTATTTAGGACTCACGATAAAGCCGAATCAGAGTGCACCGCGAGGGGAAAGTGTGCATTACCCGGAGAGTGTCAATGCGAAACGCGTTGACAAATCGCGAAAACTCCACAGGCCATTAAACCAGGCCCTTATCAGCGAGTAAAAACAATGACACCCTCTCGTATCGTTCGCCTGATACCCTCCATTCCTTCGACCACGTTAGGGGCTCGCGTGTCGAGCACGCTATCTCTTTTAACGCGTGCGTGACGACCCGCGTTGAAATCGCGCCGCGGACACCAACCACCACAGACGAACCTAGAAGAGACAATGATACCTGACGCGATGTTCGCCCTTCGTTGGGTTGGGCAATGTTTCGCGGCACTCTGGACCACGGGCGCTCCGCGGCGTGAAATGGCTGGCTTTAGTCGCCGCAATGATTCGCCTGAACGGGCGTTTCGGCGCGACCAGGTAGAAATTTTAGAAACGCCAGGCACCGCAGTTGCGGGCAGCGCGACACGCTCCCGCGAAGAATCAAATTTGGTTTAATTCGGCGCTGCGGGACGGAGTTCCGTGCCACTCGGTCGAGGGTAGTTCGCTGTGTCTAGGAGCAATTAGCATCGCGTCGCGCTATGGCGATACCGGAGGGAAGTTTGCTTCTAAATAGAGATATCGAAGTGAATGCGACGAGACAAGTTTGCAAGCGAGGTAGGTATGCTCATTAAGAATCCTGTTCCTTGGGAATAAGTAATTCGCGATGAAACAGCGTTTCCGAAATGGCGAATGCGGGACGTGAAATGTAGTGCTAGGTGATACTTTCGAGAGTAATTGGATGGGGTATTCAATTGGCTGCGGTGGCAAGTTCTTCGATGACTCTTCGCTCGAAACGATTCTATTCACGATTCCATTCACTGTTTCCGCGTAAGTAACAGCGTAAAACGACGAGATCTAATGCGACAGGCTGCGGAGGCCGTTATAAATGTACCTCGTGCGACAGGCTTCCGCGAAGCTTTCGTTTTCTTTCTCTACACGCACACACCGTGGAAGGATTAATCGATCCAGAAATAAATCGGGACAGTGTGTTAATAAAGATGCGCCGGGTCAAGAGGTCTCTTTCCTATGGGGTGTTAAAGTGTAGCCGGAACTCGGGGTATAGATAGATTCGCTGGAATTAATTGCAACTCCCCATATTCGTGTGACGCAGGTTCGCTTCTTTCGCAACACTGCTTAAGTGGTTACATACACCTAGGATCGTGAAAAGAGGGAACACTTTATGAAATTTGATTACCTACAAGTAATCTCGTTAATCAAAACTCGTAATATGCACTTCAAAGCTTATAATTTACAGAACATTTTCCAAGAAAAAAATGAAATTTGTCTTGTTTATAGCTGCTGTTGAACAAAACAGGGTCGTCGCGTAAGGAGTTTGCAGTACCCAAAAATATTTCCTTTGGGTGTAATCCAAAAGAAAAGAAAGAAAAATGTCCCTTATAGTATGTAAAAGAAACTAAGTAGTCTTTATCATATGCTATTTTTAAAATTTCATTTTCAAGAAAAATATGAGTGTTTGAACTCTAATTCAACCCCGTAATGCAATTTTTCAGATAAATTTCATCAGTTCTTTAATGATTAAAACCAAACTGTGGCTACTACAAAAAAAAATCCGTATGACAGAGACTAGATATTGATGTGAGAAATAATCGTACCAAGTTTCATTCAAATCGTTACAGTAGTTTCTGAAATATCATTGGCCCTGATTTGAAAGACGTAGTTTCGAGAAAACAGCGTTCAAAGTTTAAAGTACGGGTTAAAGTGAAATCATTCTTTTTAATTTACAGAAAGTCGTCGATTCCGAGGCCATAGAATGGCTTTCCTTTGATGTTGTAGCTTCTGCGAATTCTTTATTGGAAAAATCGATCGTTCCGACCATTCTAGGTGTATGTAACACTTTAAAAAAAAATTATAAAAAGACGATACTCTTTTTCTGAGTCCTGGAAAACTTATTACATACCAACAGCAAAAGCTCTACAATGAATTATCTCCGTTGCGTTTGACGATACAAGAAGGTGTCTATCAAAGAAGCTAGAAGGTTGAAAGAAACAGACACTTTTCCTCCAATCATTTTCTCCTACGACGTACTAAGATAATTCCCTCTGGAATGCTAAAGCAGCACGTCCTCAGCCGCGAATCCACGAGGACACGTGAAATCGCCGCGACAGTCGGTGACTTTCCAAAATTCATTCCTGACCCGCTTATGTATTCCAAGATTTGACCGCGCGGTGGCCTCCCCGAAAACAGGGAATATCCCGAGGGTAACACGTTCCCAGCGGGCATCCACGCCGGAAGCGTAGAGAGTAAGCCGCCGACGCGGAGGAAAGTTGGCCGGGAATGTCAAATTTCCGAGCGTTCGCCTCGAATCAGTGTCCAAAATAAACTACCTCACGGCTTCTTCTCGCGGGGCTCGCCTCTCTTCCGTCTGCTTCTGTCTTCCCCGCTCGTTTCTCACCGCCCCGTTTCCACCCGACCCTCTCGCGGTTCCTCGAGCCTTCCCCCAGGATTCAGACGGGCTTCCACGTCGACGGCCATCCACCGTCAACGTCTGAGGCGTCTCACTTCGCGTCGGCGACGCGGGGCTACACGCCGGATGTTTGAAAACGTTTTCTCGCCTTCGCGTCCCTTCCACCGCCCCGCGTCGCGTCGCCTCTTAGCCCGGCATCCTTTCGTGACAGATGGAAATCTCGCGACCGACTTGCTGCCAGAAATGTTGACGGAACTCTCTCGCGTTGCCGCGAACGCCGTTGAATCGTGAACCCGCAGTCCTGACGTTTATTCTCTCTCGCAAGCGGGCGCGCGCTGCTTCTCCCGTTACCGGCGAAAGTTCGCCCTCTTTGCGTACTTGCTTGCGCCTCGCGAGGAACTCGCTGGGAATTGTTAATCGTTCGAGTTCGGAGGAAGTTGCAGAGTACAAGTGTGTTTTCGCAGAGTCCTTGGTAAATTTGGAGACGAACTTGGTGTTCGTGCAAGACTACAAGACTGATCCAAGTTCACGCGGGGATTAGGGAAGGCCATCTTCCAGGCTAATGAACAGCATATTCCCCACGGCGGAGGCACCCGCGAGCCAGTAATATTGGCCGCCAAACAGGCAGCGGTAATCTTTCGGGTTAGAGCGGATCCAATCGAATCGCAATCAAACAGACGCGGCTCGAATTAATTCCGTAACCGGCATTCAATCCGCATAGTCGGTGTCTCTGCGCTGGCGGAGGAGAAAGAGAGAGGATGAGAGAGGCGGCACAAGCGCGTAGTCTGCTTCTAAATCAAGACGGATCATCCTGGAATCCTCGTACGTCAGAGCCCGTGAGCCGGCGCGTCGCGTGCACGTGCGTGCAAGTGCAGTCACGTGTGCGCACGCGAATCTATAACCGGTCACAGGGCGAGCTAGGAACACGAGGATGGGAGGCCAAGCTTCCGAGCACCTTGCAGGATCTCCGTGTACACGCGACACGACGTGAAAGCCCGTGGATTGTACATCTCACCGTATCACGCTCACCCCCGATACACAATCGCGCGCCGTTTCTGCGCACAGATTATCACGTGCGCGCATACTCGGCGGTTTCAAGTACAGACCTTCAAGTCCAATGCTCAAGTCCCCACAAATTCAAATTCTTACTACTAGTCCTTCAAGTCTGCCTTCTTAAGGGGGAACACCACTGTGACGGCCGGAAAAGTAAGCCATTTTTTAAGAATTTTTTTCAGGAATAATTTACAGTTTTCGTAGAACAATTTTATTACCTGCCTTTAGTACACTGTCTTAAGAGATTATACAAAAAAATAAATAGAAAAACATCCATAAATTTTAATATATTAATTAATCTTCTAGAACCCCCCGACGCGAGCTGGTCGAAGGTATAACTATGGACCAGCAGGTCTGAAATCAAATTTCTTTTTTTTTTATAAACTATATGAGTGTAGTTCCCGTTGTACGTACGGATTCTTTGATTGAGAGCAAAGTTTTTGAAATACACTCGAAAAACTGTCCATCTTATTCGCGGATTTTCGAAACTTTTCTTCTAAAGCGCGCCATTTTTACAAAAATAATTTGTTTAAGAAATCGGTATGTACAACAGAAACTACACTCATATAGTTTATAAAAAAAAAATCAAATTTGATTTCGGACCTGCTGTTCCATAGTTACACCTTCGACCAGCTCGCGTGGGGAGGCGTAGAAGATTAATTAATATATTATAATTTATGGATGTTTTCCTATTTATTTTTTTTTGTATAGTCTCTTAAGACACCGTACTAAAAGTAGGTAATAAAAAATTTCTATGAAAACTGTAAATTATTCCTGAAAAAAAATTCTTAAAAATGGCTTACTTTTCCAGCTGTCACAGTGGTGTTTCCCCTTAAATCGGAGTAGCCGACCTAAACGATCTTCAAGTGTTGCTGCTGAAGATGGCTTTACGAGGACAATGTAAAATTTGTAGATTTATAAATTCATGTTCATATCCGCGAAGGGATACACAGAAGGTTATAAAAGTGTTTTTTGTAGGCCGTGGCGAAGTCGAACGTGACGTTCGGGAGAAAGGGATTCGTCGACTGCTCGAACAATCGCCACAGAAAGAGCCGAGCTTAAATTGGGTTGGCCGATGCAGCCGGTGGATTTTTTTTCTCCACCAAAGTTTCGAACGATAGGATACACATGCGCGGGCTGAAATGCATGTGCAACCACGGTCACGTATGCACGTACGCCCCAGCATCAGAGCGTTCCGGCTCTGCAGTGCGGCGGAACGCGAATGCTCGCATTATTTACGCTAAATTTGTCGGAGGTGCGCGCGTGGCAAAACGCAAAATGCAGAATGCAAAATGCAAAACGGCGCGGGAGACGCTGGCTCGCGCCGACACCGGGCATCGAAGGGAAAAAGGCCGCCCTGGGAAGGCTGAAAGGGAGGTCTGGCTGCGGTATGCGGCCCGCCTGTCCGAGTTCAACCGATTGGAAACCAGCACACGGGCCTCTGTAATCTCTCAAATTGTTCGCTCTGTTATTTTCTGCTTTCGTTCCACGGACCAAGGGACGCGTTCCCCGCCCGGCCCCGCTATTTTCCTCCTCGTTTTCTCGCGCAGCTTTCTACTGACCTGGCCTGCGCGTGGCTCCGCGAGGCGTGTGCCACGAGGTGCTTCTCCCCTCGGGTAGAAGTGGCAAGAAAAAAGGTAGATGGCAACGAAATTGTCGTGGTATAGATGGAAGCTTTGCCTCGGTAGGAAATAGCACCGTTTGCGCTTATCGAAGATATTTCGATTTCTGATATGTGCCCACCTCTATGTATTTATAGAAACAAAACGAATTTTCGTAATTAATTCTCGGTAGTAAATAATATTTCTGTATCAGTGTTCGCGAGCAGTGACCCATGAGAACGCTCGATATCCGCGTGAAGTCCACCGTAACGTTTCCAAACTCTTATAGAAAATTTGCGGTGGCTCGATGCCGCGGGATGGCAGCAGAGATAACCGCTCGAAAATTGTCGAAATCGTTATCGGTGGTGTTGCAAACGTGCTATTCACAGCACGATGATTGACTTTGGCTCGGCTCATTACCGAACTGACACACACGGTCACCCCCTGATAACGGTATTATCGACATTCACCCCGTTTTGTTCTCTCCCCCCCCCCGAACAAGTGCGCGCGATCTGAATGGGTGGTTATGTTTCCGGGATCGTCAAAAGAAACGACAACCAAGCCTGACAAACCCGTGGCAGCAGATAAAAATGAAAATCTCTTGCTGGGTAATTCTTCGCGCGAAATCGCCTCGGGGTGTTGCGAGCCACGAAACACGAGGATTATGAACATAGAAAATAATGAATAGAGAAGAAGCGATCTATAAGTCAGTGTTGTGAAAAAGTGGAACTCAATTTGCAGAAAAATTGAAGAGAAAAAATATCATCAAATATCAAATCGATTACCTACTTGCTGTGTCAATGAGAAAGTGCCATTTATTTCCGCGTTATCTTGGAATACTGAGATATCCCAATTGCAGGAAGGAGAAAGTGTGGGTTAGGTCTGGGTTAGAAAAAGTGGAACTCAATTTGCAGAAAAGTTTATGAGAAAAAATACCATCAAATATCAAATCGATTACCTACTTGCTGTGGCAATGAGAAAGTGCCAGTTATTTCCGCGTTATCTTGGAATACTGAGATATCCCAATTGCAGGAAGGAGAAAGTGTGGGTTAGGTCTGGGTTAGAAAAAGTGGAACTCAATTTGCAGAAAAGTTTTAGAGAAAAAATACCATCAAATATCAAATCGATTACCTACTTGCTGTGTCAATGAGAAAGTGTCATTTATTTCCGCGTTATCTTGGAATACTGAGATATCCCAATTGCAGAAAGGAGAAAGTGTGGGCGCAAATTCGAGGGAAAATAACAGGTGCTCTTTATTGATAAACGCGCAGGAACGAACCAGTTACCAAATCTAATGGATTCGATGGCATATCGAACTGGTGCTCGATTCGAAGTTGCAACTTTAATCGCTCGCGTCTAGTTTGCAGCTGGTTATTCACGCGAACTCGTCGAAATATCTATGCGCACTTCTATGAAAAACTGAGCCCTGCATGGAATCACCGCAACGATATATTGCGACCTCGATGGGACAAGTTACGTGAAAGAATTTTTCAATTTCATTAACCAACGATACTGTTATTCACATTGTAGATGTTATTTACACGGCAGGGCGCAGAGAAGAAATATCGATTTAACAGTAAAAATGATTAAAAGCAAACACAAACGATCCCGTTAAAAATACCTGCTCGATTTTTCGTGGAATTTCATCAGAGGTCGGATAAAATTTCATATTTTCATACGCCCGATATATTATTTGATCGCTGTTCCAACGTTCAGTTTCATGGGCAAAATAATTTCACTTTCAAAATCTACCGTATTTCTGTACCGGCGGATATTTGCATGCATATCTGGTCACTTTGTTTGCCACCCCCGGCGACAAAGGTGGATATTCCAAATGTTTCTCCATCGACGGTATACATATTTTCGGAAGCTTTCAGTTGAAACGCAAGCATGGAAAGAGGATCAACCCTGGAAACGAGCAAACCGCGCATGAAACGGCGAATGTTAAACGGCCATCGAATTTAGAATAAATCTCGCCGGAGCTTTTAGTAGCTCCCGCAGATAAGGCAAACACGTTAATGGATTTTTTCCAAGCTCGAGACCCTTTATGCTCCTCTCGTTTCCCTGGTGTCTATGCACCTACACACGCAGAATAAACACGATAACCTAATTCAAATTGGCTTATCGGCGTGGCTCGCCGTAACCACTTAAACGTATTTTAACGTCCACCGCCAACCAGTTGAGAGACGAGCGTCGTATCATTTCAGGGTTTACGTAAGTGGTAACTACTGAAGAATAGATAAGTTAGGATAGCCTCCTAACCGCATTGTACCGCAGCCTCGCCTTTTACTTGGATCTGCTTTAATGCATCACTGGTTCTTTTCTTTGCACATTTATTGAGTAATAATAACAATAATAATAAGTAACAAAGCTGTATGCCTATTACTACCATGGTTTAGTTCCTAAGGAATATCATCCCAGACAAATAAATCTATCTATTTCACAAGTCAGCCCACAACATGACAACTGAAGTCATTCGCAGCTGCGCCTGATATTTCTCGTAAATACAGTATCAGACGACAACAGGAAGCCTGCTATTCCCTCTCCTACCCGCTGCACGTCGTCGTCGCTGGTTCCTCGACAAAACATGTAACTAACGATACACCGGAGTACAAGTCTCACCCATCCACTGCCCCATAGAATTACCAAAGAGTGTCCAGGAGATGAGGAAACGACGAAGAAGCTACACGAAGAGGCTACTCGAACTGCGATTTTGGAACTCCAACGTTAGCTGAACGTGCGCGGACGGCATGCAGTAAGGGGGAGAAGATGCTAGCCAAGCGAAGGGCCGCTGAAAGAGCCACTCCACTGGCAAAACAATCAATTATCAAGGAAAGTTTCGAAAGCAACCCCAGGATCCGTTCGACTCCATCCGCGGGTCGAAAGCCGATTTTTGCGATCAGTTTCGAAAGGGCTGGGCAAAGAGGGGTAGGAGGAGAGAGAGGTGGGAGGGGGGGGGGAGAAGAGAGAGTGAACGGATCGGCTACTTTAACCGAACTCCCGGAAAGTTTCTCGTACGAGAACCGCGCAGCAGCCTCCCTCCGACCGCTCCCCCTCGCGCCGTCATCCGCAGCCAGCCGCCACCTTGCGACCCTCCAGGCTAGGGAATTGATTCGTGTTCCGTACTTTGCGCGATTACGACGACCCTCGAATATAAATCGACAGCCCCGGCCGAGCCGACAGAGATGGGTTTTAGTCGCGGCGCGGGATCGAACACCGTCGATGGCCTCGGAGGTAGGAGGGGGTGGCGGGCCGCGTTTAATTGCGGAACGAAAAAATTGACAAGCACGACGATTGCGACGTCGGGGCCGATCGACTGCTCGAGCAGTCGTGGAAACTCGTGCCCGCTCTCAGACCGTCGACGACAAATGAGTTTCACCCGGCGGGGTGGCGCGGGGGTGGATGAACAGGATTTTCTTTGGTCCATTTCGCTCGTCGTTAAGCGCGAGTGTCTGGCGAGCTGTTGCGTCTGGGGGAAGAGGGGGAGCGGGTAATACGTTCCCTTGGACGGTTCTCGAACACTCGTGACGCGACGGGGATTAAATCCAATTTGAAATGGGCGAAATTCGAAAGCGCAAAGGGTTACGTGGAGCGTGAAATCTAAGAAGGAATTGAGGGAAACGAGCGGAGTCGAGTATAAATCGCTCGAAAATCTCCGATTATCATTGTATCGCGAATACTAAATTAAGGGAGGACTTCTTCCTCCCGGCGACTAATTTAGCAACAGAGAATCAAAGGCGAGTGTCCGCCGAACGAGGTGCCTACCAAAAGAGCGTAATGAAACGTTTAAAAAGGCACCGCTGAAATCTGTCGGAGAGAGGGTGCAGAGACTACTAATGTATATTCCATTCACGGAGCCCTGTTCCGAGTAGATCCCGACTTTCTTGGTCGGCCGAGTTTATCGGCGAGCGTCGTTAGCACCCGTAGAATTGGGACGCCTTAATTAACGTCGATTTCTTGGTGGAGAATTTCTGGAAACGGAGCGCCGCGGCCGGCTGGGTGGGGCGGGGGGTGCGGATACAGTCGAAAATGTGTTAACGAGCGAGCAAATAGTGGTGGATCGGCGGATGTGCGAGCGCTAAGTGCCCCTGGACGAAGACGAGCCTTCCGGTAAATGTAATCGAAGCTGGATATCCCCCCAGGGCGGGAGGCGCGCGGAAAAACGAGAGTCTCGTTAACACGGATAGCAAATCGAATGGTTCCCCGCGACGGTATCGCTGGGTAGGGCGGCCGGGGGCTGGCGGCGTCAAGAAAAAATCTCAGACCTGGCAACGTAACTGTTTGCACTGCTATTGCGCCACGGCCGAGCAGGATTTGCCCGGCTTAAGAGCACGAGGGGATCTCAGCTGCTAACCCAGGATGATGAAGCAGACTCTCCTTCGCCCGGGTAAAAGCGAGTTCGGCGAAGCAGCTCGAGGGCTTTCGAAATTTTTTGCCCCAGGAGCACGAAGACGCGGACGTCGCCGCGGAATCGCGCACTTCCACCCCCGCCGGAATATTTTCGCTCCGAAACACACGACAGACACGAAGGTTTTCGGTCCCGTCGAGCATAACACGCTTTCCCGTTTCTTTTCCACCCAACCCCCCCGTCTAAACCCCCCGCGCCACCCTTGCGACACAGGCTACGAAGTTTTTCTCGTTTTGGCAATGACTCGCGTTTAGAAGCAAATAACGAATGTTAATTGAACGCGTATACGGTAATCAGTTTCTCTGACTGTGCGTCGAGAATGCTTTTTAATCTTAGTTTCTTTGGTTCAGTAGGGATACGTGGTTAGATCGATAGCTCCAAGTAAAGGTAAAAATTTGGTGAAAAGTAAAAAATTGCCAAATTTATATTTTCTACTTTTATGTATTATGATATTATGTATTATATATATGGAGGTTAATAATTCTCGTTAACTTCTATTTACTTTCACTGTATTTTATTCCTTTTTGCTTGTTTCCAATCTTGGCACTATTTTTTGTCCTTTATTTTATTAATTTTTGGGTTTCTACTTTTATGTATTAGTCCTCTACTGGTTTTCTCTATTCTCTATGTACCAAAGGGTACTAATACGTATATATATGTACACAGGGAAACCCTTTGGTACGTAGAGAATAGAGAAAACCAGTAGAGGACTAATACATAAAAGTAGAAACACAAAAATTAACAAAATAAAGGGGAAAAATAGTGTCAAGATAGGAAACAAGCAAGAATGAATAAAATACAGTGAAAGTAAATAGAAGTTAACGAGAATTATTAACCTCCATATATATATATATACACAGGGAAACCCTTTGGTACATAGAGAATAGAGAAAACCAGTAGAGGACTAATACATAAAAGTGGAAACACAAAAATTAACAAACATATACATACATATGTATATATAAATAAATAAATAAATAAAATAAATGAAATTATCGAGGGAGCTAGATTCTTAAAGGGTGGGGAAAATGTTTCTCTTCTACAGACACTTTGAATATTGTACATGCACTATAAGGGTATTCGAAAATTATAGAACAAGCGGAAATATGTAAATTTAAAGTTCTGAAAAGTATCAAAATCATCTACCTTAGGTATTGTGCTTCGTGCTCGGAATACAGGCGACTGAAATCTGGGAGTCCTACTTCTGATGCAGGTTGCACATGCACTAATATACACGAAACGCGAGCAAACACAGATTCACGCAAATTGTACTGTTCATTGTAGGCGTTCTAATATGTTTAAACAGATTTAACAGACGTATTATCACTTATCGCGATGTCTCGAGTGCCAAAAGTGTTAAATCATTCTGGTTTTATGACTTTAAATAAATTTAGCACGTAATAGTTGAACACGTCCTTGAAATCTAATCGTAATGAACTCTATTTCACTTGACTTCACTTGGTACATTACTCAAACTACGATTTCTATATCGATAACAGCATCCAGTCGTGACAAACGTTCCTCGAGACTGATTGCTCGAAATTTTGGTATACGCAAGAACATTGGAATGGGAACATGAAGAGGTAGGTCAGCGGTGGGAAATCAAGCTCGACGTTTATGTTATGGTTTCGATAATTCATAGTGGCTCGAAGACAGAGGACCGCTTTGTCTCATTCTGGAGTTTTCGAAAATTTCAACTGGTTCGACTTGTCCTATAATTTTTCCATTTTCTACATAATAATACATTCATTATCCACGACGAATAACAACTAGTATCAAGTTACACAAACCCACTGCTTATTTCGAAACAAGCTTCTTCCACCCAAAGAGAATACAAATCATAAATTAAAGGGGAACTGTTCTCTAACTTTCTTCCCTCCATCTTTATAAAACACCCCGTAAATTAATTATTTCACTGACTTCGCCCAACCTCTGCCCTTTACCCATAAATTTCCCTTGTAATCTTGCCTTACGTAATGCTCCCCGAAGTTCCACGAAAAGTGAAAGCTCTCTGCGATTGAATTCAGAAACTGCGTCGTCCTTAACTAAACGTATTATCACGCATTTGTCCCTTCGATCCCAGTTGGGCAATGAGACGTAGATTTAACGTGCTTCGATCGCGATAGGGTGGTTGTTCGTGCACCGGGAGATTACGAAAGTCTCCAAGGCCTCGCGGTGTACGATGGAACGGAGAAGGATAGTTAAACGTGGTTGTCCCTCGTAACACCACTCGTTACACGAGACGTGTCCAAAACTAAATTTTGCCTACGTGCCTGGTGAACGAATATGCACGACGACAGCCGGCCCCCCTGGCACAATGGAGACTACAAAATCAGAGATAAGTGGCGCCCGGGCGACGGAATTTAGGAATACCTTGGCGACCAGGGACAAGGCATTAAATATGCGTGGGTAGAAACGGCCACGGCCAAAATGCCCTTCGCCCTAGCCCTCTAATTTACGCAGTCCCTCGCGTTTTATGCCGCTGCACTATGGGAATGTATCTGGGTTAACTGCTTCCCCGAGAAGCTTCTCAACATTAGATTAGATTGTTACCAGATTTCCCTGAGTGAGAGAGAGAGAGAGAGAGAGAGAGAGAGAGAGAGAGATGAGGGTAAATGAAGGATTGTTTAAATAGTAAGTTAGTGCTTCTATTAGTCTCTTCTCGAACATGCTCAACTATCTCTCACAGATATATTACAATATATTAATGAACGTATACCTTGGAAACTTTAGACAACACTGCTAGTAAAGCTTGAAATATTATAACCAACTACTCCCAATAATAAAAAAACTTCTAGCTTCGATATCAGTACCAACGTCTCCATGTGACAACGGCAGCATAAATACTTTTCAGTGTCACTCCAAACGCTAATGACTTCCACCCTCACCAACGTGTCAGACACTGAACGTGAGAAGCTGCAAGTTGAAGGTAACTGGCCAACACCGTGCATCCCATTTGCATCACGGGGGCGCACGGTCGCGACCAGTAAACAAGGTGTCGTAAAATATATCGATTACGGTGTCAACCGACTTACACGGCATAGCAGAAAGTCGATCCGTCGAGACCGAGTCTCTCTCTCTCGCCTTCCCGAAGCGAAGACGTCGTCCGGAATCTCGATCCCCACGAAGGTTATCATTATCGAGCCGAAGCAGAACCGCCGACGACGTTCTTCCACGGCCGCGCTTCAAAGAACGGTTTCGAGATCCAGTTACGCGGCTTAAGTTATTCCGAAGTATCGAAGCGTGGGCGCCTGATCCGCGGAACGGCTTCTCGGGTAACACGCGAAGGTACTCATAAGCTCTATCTCCTCGACACTTTGCGCGCGGATACGATGGAACTCGATCACGCAAGTTTTACAGCGACTCCTTTTCCCTCTGTTCTCGCGAAAGATGCCCGCTTAGAATTCAAAATCATTCCCCTTTAAAACGGCACGCTGAATGTCTCGCAAATTTAGGGTGGAATGGAATAACGAATGAGCAAGTGTTCCACCCAACATGCAGCTTCGTCTGCGTCATCTCCGAATACGATACGTAGCAATAATGTGATTTGTTTGATTCCAACGGGGCAATAAAAGAATGTATAAAGTGGCATCGAAAATTTGTTTTCCCGCGGTAAATAAACGCCGGGTAAACACGTAACAGGCTCACGCATACCTCTCATTTCGTTACGGTTTCGAATAACCGCCGGTTGGTTCGTAACGTTTTTACTCGACACATTCAAAGCGAGCAATGGCAGACCGAACGGTTAATGGGTAATATTTAAATATGAATGTTTATTATCGCTTACAAAACGGAGCCGTTCCGTGGGAAAATTTTCATGCCGCGATCGCGTATTCCAGATCAACGGAGTAATAACGTTGCCGGGGGTGTATAATGACGCTGGTCCGCAATAATTTCACGCAACGTTGTGCCAAATGAAAACGCGAGCACCGGGCACACATTCTTCTGAATTTACGTGGATTCGGATATACCCAAAATCCTCTTATCGGAAGCTAAAAACACAAGCGATTTCGTTGGATGCCGGGGAATGGAAGCACGTTCACCGAACAGGTAGGACGAACGCTACTAAACAAGACCTATAACTGTGAAATCTGCAGAACAACGGTAGCCTCGTTCTCGCTCTAAATAAACCCCATTCGCCCGACGTAATTTCAATAAAAGCCCCCCGAAGGTTTTCGGGGCAGAAAAATTCGGATCAGACGGCGTTTAATTAAGCCAATTGAATTCTACCACTCGGCGGAAAGTTCGCCGCGGAAACTGAGTGAATTAGTTTCGGCCAAAAAGTTTCGAAAAGGCTGATAATCAACTACCAAGCGAACCCTTTTCCGCTCGGGAACCGTGGAACTCCTGTCCAGACCAAGAACAGTAGAATTCCCTCGCAGAGCCGCAAATAGTTCTGTCCGTGACGATAAGAATAGAGCGAAAAACGTCTCTTTTTCTCGTCCCTATTTGAACATTCCAGCGGATTCGCCAAGACTAAGGGGAAACCTGTTCGCAGCGATCTTCTAATTACGGGCGAGGAAAATTCACGGGAATGTTCGACAGGGACAGTCCGATGAAGACAACTCGAAGAAGCACGGAAGAGGGGCGAGGGTGGATCTGTAACCTTCGACGTAATCTGCTCTCGTTAGGGGGAGGGCGAAGGGTGGAGGTAGAAGGGTCGTCGAGAGAGCGAGGAAGCTGGCTGGAAGTGCTGGGTGATCTTTCGAACTACGGACTCGCATCAATTAACGCCAAAACTCTGAAGGGGACTTCAAAGGAGATGGCTGGTCCATTATTCGACCATCGCGACCCCACCCACGCCGCTGTCGTTTCCGGTCCGGCTTTATCCGGCTGAATGGCATCCACTCCAAAAGGAGAGTCGCTTTAGACAATAATCCGAATCTGCGTCCTTTCACGCTGGCTCCATCGCGACAGCGATTCCATCATCGCCACGTTCCCAGACCTCAGTCAGAGGACATTGTTTTGATCTTGTATAATCACTGGGGATATGCAGACACTAAAGGCGATTGCTTTGCTTGTTGGCGTCTAATCCTGTGAAGCGAATAATCCTGATTACAGGATCGCTTTCCTTCATTTATTAGCAGCTATATTTATACGGGAATTCCACGAAAAGTGATGAATATAAGCTTTAAGCGGTTAGGTACACCTAGTCGGGAAGGCTGAAAAGAGGCGAATGTTTGTGAATTTTTTTTGAAAACGCGGAAGCATATATTTTTACAGAACTTTTTGCACTTAGAAGAGCAACATTTAAAGAGCATTTGGTAATTTTTTGTAGAAAAATATTTATGTTTATAATAAAAATACAACGACATCCACGAAGCCTGTTTAAAAACGGTGAGCAAGATATCTCAAAAACTACTGCAACAATCTTTCTAAAATTTTATGGGCTTATTTGTTATATAAAAATCTACTGAATGCCGGAAGGATTTTCTTTCAATGTATAGTTTTGATCATATCAATGAAAAATGGCTTCATGGTTATCACTAATGGTCGTGTTTCGTTGATAAAATCGAAACTATACAATAGAAAAGAAAAATAAGCCCCCGAAATTTCAGAAAGATTGGTGCAATAGTTTTTGAGATATCTTGCTCACCGTTTTTAAAAAGGCTTCTTGGATGTCGTTGTATTTTTATTATAAACGTAAATATTTTTATCGCATAATCATCTTTTTTACCGCACATATACATAGATATAGTCGGTGGCGCAAGCTTCTTCAACAAAATTATTTTCCGACGAGCGTTGGTACGGGGACTGTTCTAATACTCCAAAATGGAAAAACTAAGGTTTCTTTTCTTTCTTATGTTTGCTATGAAATTTTTTGATATTCAAATACTTCTGTTGCTCAATTATTTGGAGAATATAATTCGAATATCCAAGTATTCGAATACTATTCGAATATTTAAGTATTCGAATATTGATGTATTCGAATAGTATGGTGTGAATTTTAAATCAAGTTCTTTAGATTCATTTGTTAGGGTGAAATCTTGTAAGTTAATATTGACCCACTCCACACCATACTATTCGAATAAATCAGTATTCGAATAGTATTAGAATAATAACATTCGAATACTCAAATATTCGAAGTTTATTCGTAGCATTCGAATACTTGTAAAATATTCGAATATTAAATTATTCGAATAGTCCCAGCCCTAGTTCGAACCACAGAGGCTCCCTAGCAATAAAAATGTGCAGAATGCCAGTTCTTTGAAAAAAATGTTCGATTTTTGCTCATAAATTTAGCTGTTTTCGTTCTGTAGAATTAATTTTATGCAATATAGAGACTCGTCCGTGGTTCCATCCATAGCGACAAACATAATAAAGAAAAGAAATCTTAGTTATTCCATTTTCTGATGACTAGAACAGTTCCCACGACAACGTCCGTCGGAAAAGAATTTTTTCGAAGCAGCTTGTGCCACCGACCATATCTATGTATATCTGGAATAAACTAGACCCAAAAAATTCTGAGTATTACTTCAAACATGCTTTAATATGTAGGCAAAGCGCCAGATAGTATAAACTTATAGTTTTTGTTAAATAAATTCCCGAAGATGACGATAAAAACTGGCAGTTACACAAGAATTCCCCTTAAGAATAGAATCGTGTCCTACCTCCTTGGAGCTTATAGAATACCTTAGGTACCCCGGGATCGCCAGGCCCCGTCTTGAGAACATGCTTCATGGGGAATAATCACTCATGAAACAAGTCCCAAGCCCTGGGGAAGACATTTAAAAATTCAAATCCTTTAACTACATATGTAGGTATGTAATTACAATTCTGTGATCACGAGAAGACACCTATCCTAAATGCAGACAAGCCAAAGTAGCCCCCGTAGGAACCAACAAAACAGTGGAAATCAATTCTCGCATGGTTCCCTCGCGATAGGAGTATCGTTCCGCAAAGCACACTCCCCGAGCCTCTCAAATATGATCGGTGGCTCCTGCAGGCTTCGTTGGTTCTGCCTCGCGTCATCGCGCCGATTCCAGCGGCGCTCCCAGCAATGCCCCGCCGCAACTGGGACCGATGAGCCCGATTTAAAAAGAAATCGCGTTGCTGCGAGCTGCGGAGCGTCTGCTTCCGGCCGTGCAACGAATCCCCTCCGATCGGGATCGCGGCGTACCCCATTCCGGATTATATTTTCGTAGAGCCGCGGGATCCTATCTTCGCCGGGAGATATTCCCTCCCCTCTGTCGGCGGAGATCGGCTCCGGCAGATATCTACGACTAGCGTTCGCAGACGCGGCTCCCACGCGGGGGAGGAAGACGACAAGGAAAGGGGTTGGGGAGGCGGGGACGAAGTGCCGGACGAGGAAGACAGGCTCGACTCAAGGAGAGGAGAAAGGAAGCCAGACAGGCGAGCGAACAGATAGGATCCGCGACGAGGGGACGAAGAAACGTACCCAGAGGGGTGCCCCGCACGGTGCCAGGAAAATCGGCCCAGCGAAAATAAGCTTAATCTCGCTGAGTGAAATCGCTGCCAAATGTAATGCGTCTCCTGTCGATGAGCAGCGGCCGGTCCAGCCCCTTCTCTGATCCGCGCGACTCGACAACGCGCCTCGCAGAACAAGCCGACCGAAACCCTCTCGCCGCCCGGCGGAGCGCTACTTTTTTTCCACCACCCCTTCCCGTCGATCTTGCTCTTCCTTTGGCGCGCATTGTACCCACCGCGCCGACCAATCTCGTATCGACGGATTAGCAGGCGCGGAATCGGCCAGCGGAAACGTAGGGCGACGGGCGGGCAAAAAAGAGCAGCGAAGACTCGAGGGGCAGAGATGTATGGACGGCGGGGGGGAAGGGGGACGGAAATATCCGTCGGGGCGCGATAGAAAGGGAAGGACGAAAATCCGCAGGCGGCGCGTGTTTCAAATATTTTATTTCTGCTTGCGTTGGCAAAGCCCGCGAGAACGTTACCGCATCTCTGCCCGGCCGCTTCTGTATTTCTCTTTTAAAGGTAGCGTACGGACGCCAATAAAATTCGGCCGCGATACGGCCGAGCGTCGATCTTTTGATTGGGGAAAAATCTCGCCAAAAAAGGGGGACGCGGGGCCGACAGTCGGGCCGGTCCATTTACGTCGCGCTTCATTCGGAGCACGGACACCCTTGATAGAGAAGAGATCGGCGGAGGTGTACGTGCCGCGGACGTGCTGCGTCTTCGACGGACCGTTTTCTGCGGAATTAGCCTTCGCGAGACTTTGGGCGTAAACTGCCACACGAGGGGCAGATTAAAAAAGCTCCCGGCTGAGTTGGAACCGCGTCACGTTCCTGGCGGGAATATTTGTGGAAGTCTGCAAGAAAGTTTCCGTAGTCGTCTGTCGGCTAGATACGTCTACCTTTGAACGTAGACGGCATTCTATCCGCTAGGGAATACTGAAGTAGGTACGTTGATTCGTAGATCATGTTATCCTAGAAAGGCTTGAGTCACAATGTACCTACTTCTTCATTTTAACAGCGCCAGGCAGTGGCGCGCTATGCGTCAAAGAAGCTTGTACCCGGTTGTCGAGGTTCTAACGATTCCATTGCGTGACTCTCGCATTGGATAGTCCCTTTAGTCGCTTAATTTTTCAGTAGACAAGTGCTTTCTTATCCTGTCGCAAGTTTACTGCTTACGCGGTTACTGCGTAGCAAATTCGTAGGGTTGCGTTTTCGGATTACAGTTCGATGCACAGAAGCTAATGAAAAGCGACTGGAGATCGTGTTACAGAAGGCGAACAGAGGTGAGGAAGATTAAAGAGACCTAGAAGAGGCCAGCGGCAAAGATTTCATCGACTCGGCTGACTTTACACACGGTAAAAAAAAGTAGAGCCGAGAATTACCATTAGATATCACTCGGGTGCCCCTATTCCGTTTGGTGTCTATAAGCCGCTTCCACGCTGCACCACCTGCAGGTCGATCGTATCTACCAGGAAACGGCGGTCTTGCAACATTTATACGTTTACGTCGACGGGCAATATAAATACTGCAAGATCTTGCTATAGACCCAGAGACCTGCTCTAGCCGCGCTATTTATGGCCGCTCGTCGGCGTGGACGTTGCAAAGTGGAATCGTTATTATCTACGAACTTTCTTCGCGGCCTCGATATGCAAATTTGCGCTCGCGCGCCTATGTATATCCGACAGATCGGAATGTCGTGCACAATGCATTATAAAGGACCCAAGGAGGGGTCTATACGCGCTTGGATTTCTGCTCCACGTGATATTTCAACGAATTAAAACGTCCCCTCCGCAAAAGCCTCGGCACCGTCTTTTATGCGAGTATCGGACACTTAAATAGCAAAAATCTAATTGAAAAACTATGAAGTTTAACGAGTTCAAAATGGAAGTGGTGAAACAGAAATGATAAAAAAGCTTTCCATGAAAGGGAGGAATAATTGATTCGCGCGTCAAACGCCAGACTTTAAAGAAACTTTTGCACGCAGGCGTTGGGAAAAGGGGGACGAATTTATATCGAGAATTAAAGCAGTCCACGCGTGTTGCATAAATTCAATTACCAATGCGCGCGCGAATTATTTACATCCTATTAAACCTCCGATAACGCAGTGCTCCTGCGAAGTTGATGAAGCTCCATTATACCATCGTTTAAATACACCCCGGGCAAAACAGTGAGAAGAAACCTGTGGACGCTGGCTGAAACATTGAAACGTTCCGCGGGCGTGCTACTTGTATTAATTACCAGACTGATCGCCGAACCGAGATGTAATATGTAAATTCGAAACGCTCGTGAAATCGAATTAAAGATCGAATTCCAGCTTGAACATTATCCGGCAGTTTGCACGGACGTGGGCTACCACTGCAGCATAATTTCAACCGAGCTTCGACGCTAACTTAACGAGCTCCGAGGCGCACGGATATTTTCAAATAAAAACTCAAACCAACCCGCGCTTTATTCCAGCGTGAACGTTGTGTTCCAAGGTATTTTCGAATAAGTATATAACAGAGTTCACGCGGCAATCTTGCTAGTTTCGTTTTCTATAGATTACATAAATCTCCTATTGTTGATAGCGTCCTCGTTCCTACGTGTCTATCCTATTCACCAAGTGCGAAGCAACGTTTACACCGCTACCATAACAGCGCACCCTCGATGGCGAAGCTACCGCCCATCTTCCGCGTCCCAGGAAATCCGATAATTCCTGCCGCAACGTGGAATAGCGGTGAAAAAGAATGAGCGAGAAAGGACGAGGAAAAAAGAAGGCGGGCGAGAAGACCGGGATGAAACTCGGTCGTTCTGGTAACAACGTAGGCGCTCGTTACACTTCCATGCGCGGATGTAGTGAATTAAACGCGGAGCACTGCCGCCGTGGCACATAATATTGTTCCTGGATATGTAAACGCGTTATTCTTATAATTAAACCGTTCCCTGTTTTTACAGAGACCTCGCGAAGCGCGGTAATACGAAATGGAAACGGAGGGGCTGGATTCATGAATTAGCGAAATTGAATTCTCGCGGATAAAAACTCTGCGCTGTTTACTTTGTCAGCAGGTATCGAGATTACGTGCTTTGAATCCAATTTCCACAGTATTTTCACTGGATATTCTGGCTAAAAACGGTGTCGCTGCATGCGATACGTATTAAGAATGGCTTTCATCGATCATCCGTCGCAACCACCACCCCTCGCGGGGGCAGATGCACGCGCTCGCCGTTGGAATCTCTGCGAATAACTTCAGAGATGGTTCTCCTTGTCCAGGCGAATGCATCGCGGGTTCCGGCGCCTAATAACCCGCTCGTCGATCGCAGTCCCGTGTAATTATGGCTCCACTGATACGCGACGGGTGCGCTGCAGCCTAGGCACACACGTTTGCGCGATACGAGCGCCGACGTCCCCCTGGAACGCGGGCATGCAGGTCCCTGAAACCGCAGCGACTCCGTGCATCCCTCCTGAAGCACGCTGCCAGAGGAACGAGGAGAGGAAAACAGCCGAGGTACCGGCGGCATACATAGGAGGACACTATCTCGAGTAGCAGACGTCGCTGAAGATGCGGCTGGGGTTGCTCGAGAGTTACCGCCGGTTCATTTACCGGTATTGTTGTTCGCCACCCTATCCTGCCTTCGGCTACTACCTGCGCCCTACCGCCACCACCCCTCCCAGCTCCTGATTTCACCTCCTTCCGATGCAACACGCTTCCTCCCCCTCTGCACCAGCCGTCCTGCGCCCTAAAGCTCCTATGCACACGAATGCACGTACGACGCACACCTCCGCGGAAGGTATGTATGTCGGTGACTCGGAGGCAATGTTGTGACGGGGATTGATAGAGTCGATGTACCGAGGTTGGTAGTGGTTTGGAAAGGATTTAAGGTAGGTTACACCTGACGAGTGCTCGGCCGAGTAAGCCCACTGGGCCGAGCACTCGCCCAGTCTGAACGCATATTCTAGTACTCGTCAGGTGTAAACTAATGCTTAGCTTAAGCATTAGGGTTTAGTTGCGCGACTTAGAAGGTCCGTGTACCCAGCGCGGTAGCATTGGAACCTGAAGGTAGGTTACTCCTGACGAGTGACTCGCATCGGTCTGCTACTCGGCCGAGTGAAAATCTTCCCCGCCGGATTACTCGGCCGAGTACTAGAATATGCGTTCAGACTGGGCGAGTACTCGGCTCAGTGGGCTCACTCGGCCGAACACTCGTCAGGTGTAAACTCAGCATGAGAATGATTATTGCATTGGAGAGCGATGAAACCTTCGAGGTTTTCAGGGATACACGGGGGCTGATGGGGGATATTAGGGAGTTTTTCAAGAACTATACCAGTGATCTCCAACCTGTGGGTCACGAAGTGTTCTCGCGGGGTTCGCCACGGTTTTTTGAGATTCTTTTAATATTATTAAGTTAGAATTATATTCTGAAATACCTATTTTTTAATGTTTCTTTACCTTATCTAATATAGGGGGGTCGCAGATTATTTGAATATTATGAAATAAAAGCTCGTGACGCAGAAAAGTTTGGGAAACACTGATCTATATGGCTCGCTTCGAATATGATAATTATTTCTCTTTTTTAATTTAAGATTCGTATGAGTTTCCTTGATAGTTTAAGTGCCAATTACGTGTATACGTTCGAGCCAGGCGCACCGTGCAACCGTTCTCCTCCGCCCTGGCTATCCTATATAATATACCCCACGACACTGTGACACTGCGCTCCAGAATCGCGTTTACAATGCAACAAAGGGGGCGACACGTACGAGCAGCTGACGTTGAAGAGCGAGTGCCGCTCGAATAAGCTACTCAATCCGTCAGCTCTGAAAGAGAGGGAGGACTCGCGCACGAGGCACACCGTCGGAAGAATGGGACCAGAGGAAAAAACGAAGGCTTTAATTAGCGACAATAATTAGCACCCGCGGCCTCATCGTGGCGCGTATCAAAGCGCACGCTTCCAACTCTAGCTTTCCAGCTCTGCCTCGTAAGTTTAAATTTTGCGGCACTCGCGACGCGTTCGCCTTTTGAAAAGCTGCAAAACGCTGGAGCACCGTGATAAAATAAGGTAACAAAGTCACCCACACCGCGAATCCTAGTTTCGCTCTCCTATCGACTCGATCTTAGAATTGCTTCTTTATTTCACACCCAACAGACGTTCCATTCCCTAGTAGCGTTGGTGCAAACGATCACATTCCTTTCGTAAGAACCTACGTCTCTATTATCATCCTAATGGCCGCTCCAAATCAATTAAACGCTGTTCCAATTGCCCCTATATTTGGATTACGTTAATTCTTTTCATTGCGATCTAGCTTTCCACTCGCGCAAACGCTACACCCGGCTATTGGATTATCTGGATTGTTTTCTGAACTAACATGCCTCGTGGTTACCGTTCTCAACGATGGGAGTAATGTCCAATTTTGATTAATATGGGCAATTTAATAGGAACTGCAATAAATTACTGTCACACGTTGCCACTTCGTCTTTCATTCAACCCAAAATCCTTCGTGAAATTTGTGAAACATCAAGCAAAAACTGGAGGCGAATACGACGATTTCCAGCTTCGCTATGAAAGCCACTCGTGTTTAGTACTTTCAATTTGCAAACGACCAGACAACCAGCGGTATCAGCAAATCAGAATCCTCAAAGGGAAGCGATAAACGCGTTCACTTTCGTCAGAATTGCTCCGGGAAGCCTGTCGACGAACGGCGAACTGCGAGGAGGTTTCGCGACTCGAAACTTCCAACATTTTCCATTATCGAAACGGGCCGTGTCGTGTCGGGCGAGCTCGAAACAGTCGCTGGGAAACCGTCGATTCGAGACGACAAGGGGGAAGATCGCGCGGGGCTACTTCCTCCGCAGACAGCGCTGATGACTCGTCTTTGGCGCTCGAGCCACCCCCTTGTCCCGGTCCATTTGCAATTAAAAACAATTAATTACGCTGGTCGGTGTCGCTGCAGGTTGTCGTTTTCATTTGCATCGCGCAGAGAGCGTTTGCGTGCACGCAGAGCAGGCAGCACACCGCAGGCGAGCGAGATGGAAGGGTTGGAGATACTTGGGATTCTTTCGAGCGGCTCCAAGTTCGCGTTTACGCGCTTCGGCGAACTTTATGAATGCTGGAATTCTTTTTCCACCGCGGGAATCGCCCTGCTCTGTTGCATACTTCGGCTTCCTCGAAGCCGTTGCTTCTTCGAACGGGCATTCACGAGCGTTTGCTAAGAAGATTCGCGACACTTGTATCAACGATAGTCTGCGGCAGATGGTCTAAAGGTCGACACCTTTCCTATTAATGCTTTAATTAATCCTTACTTAAAATGTAATAGTCGAGGCGTTAAAATTAAGACTAGCTTTCTCCTAATCAATTCAAAGACCACGCGACTCGCTCCCCCTCCTCCTTTTCCCCAGCACTGTCGAAATCCATCGAGGACAGCGCCCTGAAAATTGCAGCGGACAGCCATAAGCTAATAAAACACGTTAGAGCCGTGTGGTCCGGCGTGTACCACGTCGGATATACTCCGCTCGGATAATATGCATTTGTACGGTAGATAGGTTCCGAGGAAACCCTAGCGGCGCCGACAATGAGGAAGAAAAGGGAGTCTTGCAAACGCGGATTATTAATGGCTTAGCCGGGGCCCTTATTCCCTCTTTAGCGTGCGTCCCTTTTTCGCGCAAGTCTCTCTCTCTCCCTCTTCCACCTCGCCCTCGCCACGCGAATCGTTACCTATTTCGCGAGGCTTTCGACGAGTCGGCACGCGGATCCGAGGGAACCGTTTTCCGCGGGCTTTCCTTGTTTCCGATTCTTCGTAAACTCGTTATCGAGGCTTCCTCATGAATTATTTATAGCCGTTCGCGCCACTGTTCCGCCCGCGATGCGCCGAGGATCGCGTAACCGCGGAATCTCGATCGATCTCGCAGTGCCATTCCGCGCGAACGTGTGATACCCACCGGTGTCTGTCGGCGAAACGGATTATTACGATTTGTTGCCGGGGAATAATGCGGCTTGCCGCCATCCGGCTCGAGCGTTTTTTTTTTCACGGAATATGGTACCTTGGTAGTTGTACGATGCTTTACCCCGATGGGAAGTGGGGATGTTACTTTTAACACTTGTTACTCGTTCCCTTTGGATGAAAGTGTAAGGTATCGAAAAAATCCTGCAGCTTTTATTCTTCTCCTTTCACTGAACAGGAGGACACAGAATTCACGTTTCTTTTTCGAAGGAGACTACGTTTCCACGTAACGACCGAATCGATTCCTATCATCCTCGCGCGGTACTCTCGCACCTGTTCTAAAGCCACCGCGTCGATGAGGACGCAGAAGAGGAGACAATTTCTAAAATTACGTTGCCCGTCGTTAACGCAAATTTATCGGCAGTTTTAGTTTCAATTAATACGCACGGGTTAAAGTCGGCAGCGTCGCTGCGCCCGCTGGCAAACTCGCACCTGTACACACAGAGATACACATCCGGCTCCGAGGCCGTAATTGATTTTATTGATTTATCGGCGCTTATATATTGATTAAGCGTCGGTAATTGACATCCCCGGCTTAATGGAAAGGTAAACCGATTAACGATAACGACGTCAAGGAAAAGAGGTATTGCTTCGCCTCGATTAATCAACGCACCTGTTTCGCGACGGGGATCGACGCCCACGTGCGTTACATGTAAATCGCTCCAACACCTGTCCGCAGGTAGACCCGCCTTAAACTCGTTCTACCGCCGTTCCGTTCCTTTCGACACGGCTTAAGAGCGGCAGAATGACTGTCGCTTCTCAGGTGTTTCACGCTTTTCAAGCGGAAGATCGACGATGCTTCGCGAGAGGGGGATGGGTGGCAAGAAACATTGACGAGGCGATCTTGTATTAAGAAATCACTCGCGTGTGCCCATCTATCTCGATTATGTCCACCGTGTCATCAATTTCGTATCGACTGTCTCTTAAAACACTAAGTCACTGATCCGGAAGATCTGCCTTTTACAAACAGCCTCGCACGAAGTTTCCGAGCCACTGAATACGAGTCAATCTACATGCCGCGCGAGGAATCGCGTGCGAAATGTTGGAGCGCACGTAGCGACAGAAGAAATTTGACCGTAGGAAAACGGGAACGCGAGAATTATTAGCAGAGAATCCCGAAACAACCAATGCGATTTCATGCGACGGAAAAATTTCCGTGTCGAGGTGGAAGGTTACAGCAGGGATCTATGCGCAACGTTAGTCAATCGATCCTTTCCGTTCCCATGTGCATGCACCTTTGTACACTTTTGCGGACCGCGCAATAAATAAGTATCCCAACGGAGCCGTTTATCTAAATTATATTTTCCAACCTGCCTACGTTTACGCGGCGCACAGGTGGAGCGAAATTACTGCTTCGATGGAATCGATACTTCCTTTACGTTTCTGACGTACAATCAGGTATCCATTGGACGGTGGCTCGCGAGGTAGCATCGAAACCGACGAGCCGCGGGATCGTTTCCCACTGACTAAACAATCGTCGGATTTCTCACTCGGGTAAATAGAAACGCGTCGGCGGTCCCGGCTCGATCCATGAATTATTACTGCCTTTGATGCGATTCGATTTGATTGATCGGGTACCCGTGCGTGATTACAGATCAATTAGCGACACTGTCGCCGCGCAAAAACGCCGATCGATTGCGGGGTTAATTCGTCCTCGTGCGCATTGCGCAATAGGATCGAATATCCTATTCTAATGACGCAAATGAATCGATGGCAATCTCCGCATGAATGGTTATATCTGGACTTCCTGCCAGCGTGTTTCATTCGCGGCGGTCGTCATTAATCGATTGATTTTTGTGAATCGTGGTGTTTAACTTGTCTGTCCAGTCTGTTGATGTGCGAGACCAAAATTGGACTCACGTGTAGGTATCGTGTGACAGTGATCTATATAGAGATTCTCAAAATTCAGGACCTCGAATTACTTAGGAGTGGCACTGGAGGGAACGAAACTTGAAGTAGGTGGGGGAGACCGGGTACAGTTGCTTTATTTTTTATTTTGATTTTTTACGGGTTATAGCTGCAGGGAAGTTTATTTAGACTTACAAGGGGAGGACACTATGTGGTAGACACTGAGTTTTATGAGCCTTGACACGATGGATCTATGTCGAAAATAAGTAAAAAGGTGTCCGAGCGTTTGTGACAATAGGCCTTAATAATAGAGATATTTACATGGAAATTATTAAAAATTTCATGGTGGACGTGGGGTTTTAATGGGTAAAAATACCACCCTACACTGGCGCCCCCGGGGATTCCCCTCTGAAGGAGTCGGGGTGCCTTTTTAAAATTTCCCCAAGTTAAAAAAACATTTTTAAAAAAATAATTTATAAAAAAAATTTATAAATTTTTTTTAACATGGAGACATCTTCAAAAGGTACCCCGACGCCTCCAGAAGGGAATCCCCCAAGGGTGCCAGAGTAGTGTGGGATTTTTACCCACTAAAACCCCACGACTACTAAAATTTTTAATAATTTCCATGTAAATATCTCTATTATTAAGGCCCATTGGCAGAAACGCTCGGACACCTATTTACTTATTTTCGAAATGGATTCATCGTGCCAAGGCTCATAAAAAATTGTTAGTTTAATATAAACTACGTACGTTCGACTTCATAAAACAAATTTGTCCTGTGGATTTTTCCAATTAGATTAGGAGCTAATTCACATTATTTGCAGGAACTATTTTGTGACAATATACCCCGAGGTTGGTTGTCACAGTATCTGGGGTTGATTGTCACAAATTCAGATAGCTAAGTTTATTAATAAAAAGCCGATTCAATTAAGGAAGTAATATCACGTTTTTATTATAATTATAAATGCTATAGTCTTGAACACAAAATTAACCTGAGAAACGTTATTAACAAACAGTTTACAACTTTATCACTGAACCCCAATTTCTCTGGATTTGCTTTCTGAATACAGAGGCAAGCACACGAGGCAATAGTTTTCTTCATTTTCTTTGTTGACTGTTGATACCTTTCTCTTTCTTTTATTTCTTCCTTTATCGGATAAAATAGCTCGTTTTGCTTTGTCCTTCTTTCCAAATGTTCTGTGACAACTTGACCCAAACCGTTAAACAATCTCACCTCTCTGTTCGTGTACCAAAATGTTTAAACAATGCAAAAAAAATCATTACAGAAATTTAGAAAAATCTCTAAACTACGAGAATAATGCAACAATATTATAGTCAGTGCTAAGAAATAACCCTTACATACTTCATAGAAAATACAGAGTAATTTACTTTGAGCGCACGAAAAGAAACAATGACACGTCGTGTCTTCATGCGACTCCGCAGCGAAACTTCGTTGTTTATAGTTTCTTTGTTATAGCGGTTGTGGCAACCTACCCGTGTGACAACCACACCCGGTCTCCCCTATATGCTTCGTGGATTCTAACCCCTGATTTCGATCATCTCGAAGAATCGATACCCTCCGAGGTGCATCGGCACGTTTCAACAGAGTCTAAATTTACAGACACGAAATCGAGGTCTGGTACACGCACTGTGCGTCACCTAAAAGGTATCTAGACTGGACGTGTGTGCCCAAACGCCCTTATAAATAGCCAAACAGCCATGCTCCGAAAAGAAATCGCTCCCTAAATGTGCCTTGCTTTTGTTTAGCAACATACCGCAATAATTTGCTGCGCAACAGTGCTGGTAAAACATGCACTGTGGAATTACGCTCGCAGGGCCACAGGAGTCAGACTCTAAATTTAATGGATGGACAGAGTGCTTCAATGTTTCAAACTGCAACCGCGACGCGCCGCAAACGATCCGTGGCGAACGTTCCCTGCGACATTTAGAAACAGGATGTCGAAAGAACCTCGAAGACAAACTTCGGGGAAATGTCAAAACGCGCATGTCTAGGCGACGTCCAACAGGGTCGCTACGAGGAACGAATTATGGAACGATGAACATGAGTTTTTGGTGTTCAACACAATTTCTGGCGTATGGAGGACGATAGAATCGAGTCGATTCCTATCAAAATATTAGTCATCTTATGAGAAAAGAACCAGAAGTTAAAGCATTCTTCTTTAACCACCCATACCTCAAATTCACCTGTTATAAACCTTAAAAATCTCTCCAAGAAACATCCCCTTTTTGGTCATAACCATACCACCTCCGAGAAAGGCTCCATTACATTTACTTCCCAAAAATCAGTTCCACCAGCCGTTACAGTGTCTACTCGTGGGGGAATTAGTGAAGTCCAAGTGAAAAAGCCAGCGACAGGAACAAGCTCGGGGGATGAAGGTTGAGAGAATGGTGGAAGTTGAGGCTTTCGCCAGGTAAAACCAGAATCGGGGATCAAAGTTGCCGGTTCTTGCGAGCTTGCTGGAGGAGTCGCGTAAGATGGCGGAGATGAGGGATGTTACGGTGAACACCGGAAGCGGGGGGGAACCAGACAACCCCCCCTGCACCCTGCCCGAACTGTAACTCGACGCGGAGAAACTTGAGGAGTCCTGCCGCTGATTAGAAGCGCTCGGGCGAGTTTCTCCGTGCTGGCATCGGGAATTAGGCAGAAACGACAGGGAGAAGAGAGGCAGAGAGCAGAGAATGAAGATCGCTAACTGGAGGACGGAGCAGAGGGTGGCAAGGAGAAGTTGCGACATGTAAACGAGTGAATGTTATCTTATCAAACTATGCAAATCGACAGGGTTCACCTGCGTGTAATCGAAAGGTATATGATTTTCACGCGGCAGGCGTAACATCGTTAAGTACGGCGATGACACAGATTATAACGCCTACACAGGGTGGAGTTCATAATGTTGGTTCTGGAATATTTTGGGCGGCGCGAAGTGGAGGCTGTGCTATGTATTAATACGAAGTTTGCGAGATTGAATGGAAGCGTTCTACCTACATTGTGATTCTTATTTGGAAGGTCGAGAGACGATTAATAGCTTCCAGAGTATATTAGATTAACACGTTCCCCTGAATTTATGAATTTATCTTGAGCAAGGTGCAGCACAGCTTACGGCGAGAAGGAGATTAATAGGTAAGTGGGCACTTTCGTGTATTTTCGCTCGCAATCAATCTCCTTCTCGCGGACCAAAGGAATCTAAAGAAACACGGGGAAAATCGAATTCCACTCCGGTAGACACATGCTTAAAAAAAGCTTTGGCGACATCAAACGAAGTTTCGAAGCCCCGATCGATCGCAGGTAGAAAGAATGCCCCGTTTGTCCCAATAGCGGGGATTACTCGCGTTCCGAGTGGCGACGGAGGCTCTTTCATCCCGAACCTCGAAAAGTTCGTAACGATACTTCTCGCACGAACACGAAGAATTCATTAAGAAATGCCTGTCGCGCCGGGAACTTGCGAAATGGATGCCGATTTAATTTGTACTCGCGAGGGAGCACGGCTTGGCACAGCCAGGTGTAATTATCGCTGGAAATTCTCGAGTAAATTCTCAAGTGTTAAGTAGAAGGATTTTATCACCGCTGCCGAATCTCCGCTCTCTATTCTCCGCGAATCCGGCGAAATAAGTCGCACGACCAGCCGTCCTCGTGGACATTCTTTCCACCGTCATCGATCTCGCGTGTTAAATCGATGAAGATAGCTGGCTGTCGCGGCGGGAACAATACCAATGAAATCCGACTTGGAACAGCTGTTCGGCTGCAGTTAGATCCTATTACGCTCCGCGTTCTGCGAAGTAGAAGTTCAAATTGGAGGAGCGATTTAAACCGCGGATCAACTGCGGCCACGGTGCTCCGATTCTCGCCGTTGCGATATTCCGGGGCCGCGTAAAGTGTAATTGAAGGGATGGTCTTCGTGCCGGAGCCAAGTCGAATTTAATACTTCCTCGGGACCACGCGCGAACCAATTAACGAGTGTAACACCGTGTTAATATGCACGTTATCCGGATTGCTATCGCCCCAGCCCTCGGCGAATGAATAAAAACCACCAAGTGCTGAATTGAAAAGTGGGTATTCCTCGCTGAATGACAAGAAGTTAGTTTCCATACCCAGCTCGTAGTTCTACGGTACTAGAACTTTTCCAGGCGGTTCTCTGCGCCTATAGCTCGTAAACTTATGCTTATCTAGGTCAATAGTTCCGTAAGACTGTACTCATCTAGGTCTACAACTGCCCGGTTCTATGCTCGCACAGATTCGAGTAACCAGCACAGATTGTACGAACGTCACGAGAAGTATTCTACACTCGTTGCCAGGAGAAACGGCACCAACGCTTTTCCGCGCACCCTAATTTGACCACTCGCGGCACAATATTATGTAAACCTCCTCGTGCTGCTGAATTTAATTACGGCAGAGGTGGTGTCGGGAAACGACGGGTGGTAAGTAGTTAACGTTGGCTACCATGACAAACACCAGGAATTCGGTGGCACGAAGTTGAATCCGAAGACGCATTACTTCGCGCTAATTCATCCTCTGGCCGCGACACGTCCATTCTACCGCGATACAAACGTTCTCGCAGCGAGCCCACGCGCTTCGAACGACACTGCCAGCCGATTAAATTGATATTATAACCCGCCGGCCGGCGAACAGCAATTTATCACGTTCTAACGAGCTCCGCGGTATTTACGGCACCATAATATTTCCGCGGGGACGGCGGTGCCTCGCTTTATTCACAAAGTATGTAAAACGATGGTGTCGCTGGCTCGCCTTATTTCATGTTGATTGTCTCCTCCGCTGGCGATATTCTCGCTCCCTTCTCCCCTGAATCGTTAATTCGCCGGATGAGTAATGTACAGAGAGCTTCAAGGACCGCTGGGACTTCGTAATACTATGTCTTGACGTGTTGAACAAAATACAAGTATCTACCAACATTGCGAAAGTAATATTGAAATAGGCACTTGTATTAAGATCCACCCTTAGTTCCAGGGGTAACCTGGGCCCGATCTAGGAGGGCGCAAGCCGCGCAAGCAGGGCAACTGCCCAGGGCTGCAAATTTGGTGGCGGCAAAATTGATAAAAAGAGAAGATTAAAATCAATAGAAACGTGCAACTTTTTGGAGAAGCGATAAAAAGGTAGGTAAAGCTTTTGTTATTCAACAAATACCTACGAAAGATTTCGCTCATTGTCAAAAATTATATTTTAAAACATATAAAGGGCGGCAAAACTCGTTTTTGCCCAGAGCGGCGGAAGAACTAGATCGAGCCCCTGGGGGTAACCAGCATTTGTTCTTACAGTATTTGCTTGAAACTTATTACACTTGATCGAAAGGGCACTCGGAGCACCCTGCGCAATACTCGCATGTGTCACCCTTCTCCACGCCGACGCTCTAAATCAACTAATCATTCAGTAACGCTCAATCTTCCCCCCAAAGTATACTAGTACAGCTCCCCCCTATCAAGTACTCCCACTAAACTGCTCGTATTTTATCGTCAGCTCGTCGATGCCCCCGAAACTCCCCGATCGGTTCAGCGAACTCCTCCAAGCGTGCGTCGGTCGAGTATTAATGGCAACGTTGCGCATAATTCCCGGCGACAGGTTTAATCAACAGTCAAGATCCAAAGTGACGGTCTCCTTAATCACGGACACTTGCTATCGTACGTTATCGAGCGACACGCCGCGCAAGCTAAGCAGAGCGCACAGGGGAGAGCGCAGCGGGAAGAAGGGGCGACGGTGGGATCATCCTAATTTCGTAGTCCTGCCCAGGGATAAATGGAAAAGCAATCCATGCACAGAGGAGCCAAGGATTAGGAGCTACCTTCCGCCGTTACGTTTCAATTCTCATTACCCTGCTACCGCCCCGCCCCTCCACCCACGGCAGAAACCAAACCACCCCCTGAAAAGCGAGGACTTTCGTGAGACTGCGACCTCTTTGCTCGACGAGCCGAGGTTTTCGATAGATGGCCACGGATTCAACCTGGATAGAATGGACCGTGCTCAAAAGGTTACAGGGTATTGTGATGGGAAGGAGGTAAAGAGCTGCATTAAAGGAAAATCGCTGGGGGATGGGCCGGGGCTGCAGAGCAAATGCCATTAGGTGGACAATTTTGGGAGGAATTGGGTTTCCTAAAGTATTTATAAGCCAATCTTATCGATGCGCAGCGTCGTTGGCGGATGACTGTGATTTGCTTTTTTAATTAATGCTGAAATTCTAGGGGGGAGGGTGGGGCACTCGGATCAGATTAAAAAGAGCGATCTTTTTCACGAAATTTAATGCTACGAAACTCGAGCGAGAATGTAGTACGGGCAAAAATTGAGAACGGACAGTGTTCGCTCGCCAGAAACGAAGTTAAGGGCAACAGCTGTGACGATTACGAAATAAATTACTCCGAATTCGCGCTGGCACGTACCTCCTGTCGTACATTTTAAAGTCCCCGTTCGTTTTTCAACGTTCAAACAGCCGCCCGGCGCTATAAAAGCCGTTATATAAGTTTCGGTTAAGTTGATTGCTCGACGTCGATCTTCCCTGGGCTGGCCAGTAATTAGAATTCGCTCGGTTTTCCGAGAGCACCTTTCATCGGCGCGATCGATATAAAGCGAAAATCAATCGACGCCCCGGTTTTAGAGCGCGCTCGTCTATTCCAGTTACCTTTCTTTTTCCCGCCCGTGGCACGAAAAAAAGGGTTCATTCTCTCAATCTTTCGCCAATTAGTAGTGTCGACAGCTTCAATTTCGCCGAATTTCTAACCCCGCGGTTTAGACGGCTGTGAAAATACTGCGTGCTCGAATTGTAAAAAGATGTAGCTAGCAAATTCGCGTGCTAG
The DNA here is from genome assembly GCF_050908995.1 of Andrena cerasifolii. Taxonomy (NCBI): domain Eukaryota; kingdom Metazoa; phylum Arthropoda; class Insecta; order Hymenoptera; family Andrenidae; genus Andrena; species Andrena cerasifolii. The sequence goes on along the minus strand of NC_135126.1, from coordinate 3,440,150 downwards.
TGTTTCGCAATGCAATTTTTATAAAAGCCAATATTATTATTATTGTTAAACGTGTTTATTGCAAAACAGAAGCAGAAAATTAATTTCGATATTAACTTCGATATCCGTAAAAAAGTTTGGTAACACCCCACGAAAAAGAGCCGCCGCGGATCTATGTCAACGTAGATTCTAACGTTTCTAAATAAACAAACATTCCTAATCTCGTTTAACCGGTCGAACGCTCTGAAACACGCCGCGTGCCAAGAACGCTAGTTGACCCTCCCACGCGATGTATTCAAAGGAACCGAGCAACTCGGAGCATCTTACAAACAGAGGAAGCGATTCTGCTTCTTTACACGTCGAGAGAACGCGAGAAGATTTCGTAAACCTCTCCGTCGACCCACCCCCTCGGAAATCAGGGGAGATCGTTCACCTTGGAAACGTATCGAGGAGAGAGGAGGCGAGGATCCCGCGGTGGTCTGGCTGTATCCGGCACGGGGTGGAAGCGTATCGAGGTCTCAATTTCGTTTCAACCCGAAATAAAAGCAAGACTAAACGCCGACACGCTCCGCGATCGAGAGTGGATATCACAGCGTGGAAAATTACGGCGGGGCAAGAGGGCACGTACGGAATCCGGTCAGAAGACGGAGAAATGAAGCAGAAGACGAGAAACGAAGACGGGGATGAGGAGAGTAAGGGTGGAGGCAGAGCGCGGGAAAAAGACGATTGCGGGGGATTCAACGGTGACAGAGAGGGATGAAGGAAAATGGTACTCGTTTCTATCGCCTCCCTTCCGATCTCGCCCATCCCCATTTTCCCGTGCTTCTTCATCTTTTCTCCGTTTCATTTTTTTTTCTTCTCCTCCCTTCTCTTTGCACGCGCGCCTCGCAATCTATCGCGATATGTCGGAGCGAGACGGATATAGTTGTTGAAGATATAAGGCACCTAAGTCCATCGATGCACCGATACGGGTTAGCAGTCGATATCTCGTCAGGGGTTTCCACGTAATCCTCGCTCCGCGATAGATTCGCGCTGGAATCCAACGTACTATTTTATACCCCCTCCCATCCCCCTTGGGATCTTTCGATTCTCATGTCGTTTCCCGTGGAATGGGTCAGCTAAAGCAGACGTGTCTACGTGTAATCGACGCTTCGAGCACCGTTACGATGCTGTTACTTTTACTCGTTACTTGGGGCGTTAATCGGTCGATCGACGCCCCGTTCGCGGCACTGTGCACAGTTTACAGAGATTTGGGGGCAAATTGCGCGTATATCGGATGTAATTGACGCTAGTTGTTTTAATTGAAAGGAGGAAAATTGAGTCTGTAGGTGGATGCAGTGGAGGGACGGAAAACAGGAATACGCGAGTGAAATCCAAATCGAGATGTGTTCGTCGAATCGAAATATTCCTGAAAAGGAAATTTCTGAAAATTGTAGTGTCCATATTTGAGATATCTAAAACCGGGCCCACATTTGCCAACGCACCTCGCTTTGTTACCGTGTTACTTTATTTAGTGGCAACGAGGTTCGGTGCAGGACACGTTTCTGAATCTGTTTAGTGTTAGCCGCCCCCATTACTCTCCGACGTAATGAGTGACTGTCAAAGTGGAAACATGTATTTAAATGTGGCTGCAGCAGCCTACATTTATATTCATTACTGTTTAGAAAATTAAAAATAATATATATTAAAAAAATTTATGTTAAACGATTTTATTAAAAATGTAGTAAAAACTAAATATAATTCGTTTCTTGTACTTCAATTTTGATGGTGTTAATATCACTTTACATAAAATCGCGGGGCATGATATTTCAAAACAGGATACGAATCACTTTAATACTTCAACTTCTGGTTGCACATGGTGCCCCACAATTTTATTTAAAGTAATATTAACACCGTCAAAATTGAAGTATAAGAAAAGAATTATTTTTTAGGTTTCAGTGCATTTTAATTTAGTTTTTACTACATTTTTAATAAAAACGTTTAACATAAAATTTTTTTTATATATATTTTTTATTTTCTAGTTTTTAGTATTTTTGGATTTACATTTCACAGCTCAGACTTCTTTACAAATATCTTTTATTGCTGTATGCAGTTCAACAGTTTGCTTAGTTTGCAAACTTTTAGTTTTACTATTCGTACATACGTGACGGATCATTTCTCGATAAATTGTGTATTTTCGGTAATCGAACGCAGTGGCTTTTTGTCGTTTTCGTAAAGAACGCGAGTGGCTGATTTCAAGTCGTTTGGATTTGTGGTTATGGATTATTGATGACTGGATAATTTTCTTCACCCGCTCAAGAGTTAATATTTTTTAAAAAGTGGGTTAAATTTGAGTTGCCAGATTTGAACCACACCTGCATTAAACAAACAAACATACAAACAGAGGATCGAATCTGAATAAAATCGTTTAAAAAAGAAATCGCGAAGGTGATGGCAAACGCAATTATACATACAGTAGCAGACAAAGAAGTTCCCACTTTTTCGAACCACCCTGCTTCTATTATTTTTCAACATCAACTCACAACTGCAGTACGTGTCTAATATACATATCCTGAAAGAGAATTAAAAGCTGTATAAAACCCAGTTACAGTTGAATTTATTTAACTAACAAACAAAACCCTACAAAACATTAAACAAGACAACACACTTTTAATGCCAACAAAAAGTGAACACTTTTGAACATTAATAAAAAAAGTCTAATATTTTGTGAAGGCACACTTAAGCTTTTGGGACATCCTAAAAAGTTACTAAACGTGGTAACATCTTTGCCGGCTCCAGAAATGTGTTACCCCGTTCAATGTCATATAACACATTTATTTATCAGTCAAATAAATTCAACTTTAACTGGGTTTTATACAGCTTTAAATTCTCCCTCAGAATATGCATATTAAACATACCACAGCCCCAAATGCTAAAAATAACAAAAATAGAACAAATAAAAAAACTGTTAACTTTTTTGTCCGCTAGTGTACGCTGCAAGTAGTTTATATTGGTGCGACGTTATTATCGGACCTAAAATTTCAAATAAATAGCAGCCAACATAAAAACTTATAGACAGATAAAATTACGTTTGCGTTGTGCGCAGATGGTAACGAGTCTTGGTACGCGAAGACGTTCAAACTAAATTCAAAATTTACCAGAACATCGTCTACATTTGACCGGTTAGCTAGGTAACAGGTCGCGATAACAGAGCGCGGTGCGGTAATAAATGTGGACCCGGCTTAATGCGAAAATGACCGATTATAAACTGAATATTGCCTGGATAGCTTGAATAGCCGTACCCAGATTGCGTTTAATTAAAATCCAATGGGAATAATCGAATCAGTCGGCAGCACAGAAGTCCAAGCGAAACGATCACGCAGTTGGACACGATCCGCCCGTTGTCTTCATAAATCAAAAACACTCGCTGGAGCCCGCGCAGCGAAATCCCCGCGAATCCATCACAATTTATAATCCCTCGGCCGTATCACTGACAAATGAGATCCCACGTATCAGCGTGATTCAGTCGGAAAAATGGCCGCGGTAATTTCGACCGAGGAGCGTCTTCGCGCTCATTAATCGTCGCGTCCCTGATAATTCCGTTCCAGCGTGGCCGCGGCCGGCAGAAACGTCGACAGGGAGTGAACAATGTTCGTCCCTCGAATTTTTCGTGGAGATCAACAGGTCCGCGAGCCGAAAGAGCCGTGTCATCTCGTCGCCTGCCCCTCTTCCACCCTCCCCCGTCTTTCATGATCCTCTCTGCGCCGACACAGGGAGACAGACGCGTGCCGAACGTGCAAAGGGGGTTGTTGAGCAGGCTAGCTACTGTGTTGGATACAAATTTGCGGGTGAAACATTCCGATGGGCCCCGTTTCGCGATATCACCACCGCTTTGACCAGCCATTTATACCGTACGACGGGGGTGAACATTGGGCACAAATGGTACCAAAACGATATTAATAATTTATATAGTTTCCTACCCTCGAATTCCGAAGTAAAGGAAAAATTGGAGTAAAGGACCCGTTTAATTTCCACGACACAATTTAATTCTCAGTTGGCAAAGATTCCCATCGATCCCAGCGCCGTGGGATGGCAAGAGGACTCTCTGCCGCAGATTTTTACCTCGTACGGTTAATTCGCGCGGCAACGACGAGAGGAGAACGGATAGCCCAAGATTATCCACGTACGAAGGTAAGCGCGCGCCGGCGGCTGACAATAAGTATAGCCCCGTGGACTTTCGGCGATGCTCGCGGTCATTACGATTTGCATAAAGGGCGTCGAGATACAAAGGGCTCCGGGGGGGAAGGGAGTGGCGTACGTGTCACAGGCCAGGGCGAAGGGAAGCACGGCTTTTCGCACGTGCGTGCTCTCTCATTACGGCGGGATCGCGACGCGAGGTACGCGTTGCAGAAAAACGTGAGGGGCACGCAAATCGCAGGCTTCGAGCGCGTGCTGGCTGCGCTCCTCGTCGCCTCAGCCTGCCTCGTTTCTCGCCCCCTCTGCGCTGGCTGTTTCTTAATTCCGTGACCGAACACGGGCCGAGGGGAAACGCTTAATTGATATCCCCTGGGTGCGTCCCGCTTGTTCGAGGGAGAATCTCCGGGAGAGAAAGTTGCTCCTAAGTTTCGTAAAACAAGCGGTAGGTACACGGGAATTGATAGCTGTGTGCTGATGTTCGGGTGCTAATTTTGAAGGGCTGTTTACTGAGAAAGTGACAATCAGATCCCACATGCGAGAACATGAACAAGAACAGTCGAGGAATTGGAACAACCCCATGGTTCACCTTAAAAATTTTCTACTTTTCGTAGTCACAGGTTTCGCGATGGAATGGAAATGGAGAAATGTCCCCGCACGCTATAAATCGGAGGAACGCGGGAGGAGACGTAGAAAGGGAAAGAGATTTTAATACCATATCTTCGTTGAGGTCCAGTTTCCCTGCATCGACCCACTTGACTCGGGATTACTTCGAATGCAGGGGTTAACGCCTTATCTGTGCCGGCAGCTGACCGTCCGTGATCGTCATGAAATTGGATTTCAGCGAAGTTTTAAATCGAGTGACACGTAATCCCAAGTTGAGTAACCGGCGCGATGCACAGACCCGTGAAACTCGAGCAGCTCACGGCAGCTGGAAATTGAATTATGCAACGCGCGGACATTCCTATCGTGTGTCGGCCATAGGTGCGTGAAGAATGGAGCGACAACCCCGATACGTATCGATCGTATTATAAGCGACGAGAGATTCGAGCTCGCGGTGGGGGAGGCAAAGAAACTCGTGTTACAGGTGTACTCATTATGCCGGCTACGACGCGGACTGAATAAATGCGGACCCGCGGCGGTGATACGTTTCGAGAAGATAGCTTTATCGATGTTTAAACGGGCCGCTATCGCGTTATTTCATCGCCGTAACCTGGAATAAGCTCTCCAACGCTTCTACCGCGGGATTGATAACGGCATTTCCCAACGCGAAAAATTTTGCCACGTGATAAAAAGGCAGGCTAGAAACTTCGCACAGCGATGTAGCTACCGTTCGATGAATCAAGCTCGGATTAAATATCTCGACATAATTAATATGGCCAGAGGGTTGTTGGAGGATGACGGATTAAATATTTGAAAAGTTCTTATGCACTTCGTTTCTGGTCCCCTCAGTTTCATGGACTTCTAAAATAACTGATCTTTGGTACGAAGGAATTTTGTGTTTAGAAAACTTGACTAGCTACCGTTCGATGAATCAAGCTCGGATTAAATATCTCGACATAATTAATATGGCCAGAGGGTTGTTGGAGGATGACCGATTAAATATTTGAAAAGTTCTTATGCGCTTCGTTTCTGGTCCCCTCAGTTTCATCGATTTCTAAAAGATCTGTTCTTTGGTACGAAGGAATTTTGTTTTGGAATTTTAGAAGACTTGACTAGTTTCGCGCAACAAATGTGGCGATGGTGCCCCGGATGATCTCTAGTTCTTGCCGCGTAAAAGAGAACGAAGTCTATAAAGTCCTTGTGAGTCCGTTTCGCCGGCGATTCACAGCACCGCAGATTCAATCCCAAAGGGACCAAACGCAACACGGCGAAACGTTGAATAAAAGCGTTACAACTTCCGTGAACAGAGGGGACGACAATGGAGGGTACACGAAATGCCGGCAATCGGTATGAATTGACGGCATCCGGGCGTTGTTTCCCGTTTGTTATAGCACCGAATTCACCGAGTCGACACGTTAATGCAATCGGACCGTCGGCCGGCCTCGCGAGGAACGATCGTTTTGCAAACGGCCGAAGTGTCCTATTCCTTTCCCTCCTGGAAATCATCAAGCAGATTGCTTCATAGGAAGCGTACAATACCCACTCTCTCTTTCCCTCCGCAAAGCCCTCCGGATTACCAAGGTCGACGATTCCCCCGGTCTGCGGGAAGGAATAAGATCCCCGCCCCCGCCCGACGGGGCCACCCTTTTTCTTCGTCTCGAGGATCTCGAGTGGGACGATTATCGTCGTGAAAATCTCGGATGGAAGCCGAGGTCCTGGGTTCTCATCGACAGATTCTATCTATATCCGTGGCAGCCAGCCTCTGCCTCGCTCCTTCCTCCCTTTCTCTCTCTCTCTCTCTCTCCTTCCTCACCCTTCCCGTCAGCCCCTTTACTCCCCCGCGCGGCCCTTTTCTCCGCGGCTCGATTCCTCGAGAAAACCGGTAGAACTCGTTCAAAGAGACACCGAGCGTGGCGACGGGAAGCCAGCGCGCGGGAAGAAGCCGGTGAAGGAAGTGGAAGAGGCGCGGACGAAGGAGGATACAGCAGGGTCGAAGAATGGAGGCCCGCGTAAGGAGGAGACGCGGGACTCGCTAACGCGGATGAAAGTTCCGGTCTCGCGGAAACTGAGAGTGCAAGCGGGACGAAACGGCGAAAGGGGGAGCCAGGTTCGCCCGCAAAGGCGAAGCTTATATTATGCAAAGCATGTGTTCGCCCACCCCTTGGATTTATGGCGGCCGTTTCGCTACCGACTGCCGCGCGCTTCGAGCCTCCTGTGCACGCTTCTCCCTCCCCAGCTGCTTCTGCGACGCGTCCTTCTCGCCGCGTGCGCTCGAGGTCCGGCCGAAAAACCGGGATAATCCGGAAGTCCCGCGGCAAAGTGCATCCCCCGTGGCAGTCGGGGGAAGATTATTTGGAATGCTAATGCGGCCGATGCATATGGATGCGTGGGATTATCTTCCGCTTTTCGACAGCGAGGCTGCCGATTCCTGCGCCCCGACTTCGCCAAGTTCGAGACGGGGTTTTCGGGACCCTGACGCCGACCAGAGAGCGTTCTCGCGCTGCGCCAGCTGTCGACGCAAAGCGAACTACACGCAGACGAGCGAATGAATTTCGATGAGACCGCGAATAGCTGGCCACACGCGGGGAGGTTTCCCCGCGGTCTTCATCCGTCGCGGACGAACCTGCGATCAAAGTCTGCGGCGGATCGAAACTGTAAATAACCACTAACATACGACGAAAGTTCACGGACAAATCGCGTTGGATAAATTGGTCACAGATTAAACTGCGCGTTAATGGATGAAAACCGCTGGTTTATCCGCGGATTTCATCGAAACTGTGCACTTTCGTTTCGCTGAAAGTTTTCTCAGTTGTCATGCAGACTCGAACGGAGTTGGAAGAAATGAGATATGTTTGAACGTAATAATAAAAAACGTGATTTGTGTTGTGCTATGATTGGAATACACATAATTGCCCAAAAGAATGCTCCTGTAAATCGTAAAAAGTGGGTAAAAAAGTATTTAATTGAAAAGGACTGTCTGACAAGGGATGATCCCGAACCGGAAAATTCAAAAAATTCTGAAACTTTGTGAATATATTATATGGGATTTCCTACTGATTATAACGCAATTTTTGTTTGCTGCCCAAATTCTCTCGAATGGGTTGAAATTAACCCCTGAAAAATCAGCTGTTTTCCGATTTTGTCTTATAACTCGCGAACTGTAAGCGGTAGAAAAAAAGTTTCAAGACAAAAGTTGCTTCTTTTAATTAGATCTATATCATTTGGTAAAAAAATATTTTACACTTCACGAGTTACAACGCAAAGTCGGAAAATAACCGGGTTTCCAGGGGTCAATTACCACCCCCTTAGAGTGAATTTGAGTAGCAAACAAAAATTGCGTTGTAATCAGGAGGAAATCCCCCATTTTTTAAACTTTTTAATACATGAACAGAGAGGTGAAATTGTTTAACGGTTTAAGGCAAGTTGTCACAGAACATTTGGGGTTAGATATTTGCCGCATGTGAAAACTAATCCCGCTGTAACTTGCTGTACCTATCATGTGATATTATTTTCTTGTTTGTTTGGCAACAGTTTTCAATAATAATGCCGCGAACTTATAAGAAGAAGACGTCCAGAGGAGAGGTGCCCCCGGAACGATATTACTTTCATAATTGAATCGACTTTTTATTCATAAACTGAGCTACCCAAATGTGCAACAATCAACCCCAGATACTGTGACGACCAACCCGACCTCGGGGTATATTGTCACAAAATAGTTCCTGCAAATAATGCGAATTAGCTCCTAATCTAGTTGACAAAATCCACAGGTCCATTTTTTTTTATAAAGTCGGACGTACGTAGTTTATATATTAATCAAAGTTTGAACGAACTTCCCTGCAGCTATGACCCGTAAAAAAATTAAAATCAGAAAATGAAACAACCATACCCGGTCTCCCCTACCTTGAAGATAGGGTAGCATAGTGGTGCGCGTGTATAGGGTGGCACTGTGTTTGCCGAAACCCGCACACCTCAAAAGTTACGTTTCAATTTCCACCAGTCACTGTTGAACGGCTAACGAGTTTATCGGTACAAAACAGAATCGTTGGTTCTCGAGCACATTAATTTCGGGAGGACCATCGAAGCGTAGCTGGTTGGGAAAGTCAATCGACGCAAATAATATGGAAAAGCTCGCCGGAATTAATTATTGGCGCCGCCGACGCGACGCACGCACACTACTTTTCATCCTGCCGACTCTGACGATGATCCCCGTTGCGATTGCTCCTGTTCCGGCTTACGAACGGGAAAGCCCTTTCAATTGGCCTCGGAAACGGGCCGACAGCGCGGCGCGCGTAAATTCGCCTGATTATCTAACGAAAAAGCACGGCCGTCGAGTGAATGGTAAATGGTTTTGCGAATTACCGGCAGCGGTAATCAGCAAATTAATATCACAGATTGATCAGCGATCGCGCGTGACCAGCGGCAGGTGTGAATCTATTCGCGGCCACCGGCGTCGATTATGAATGTATTCATCAGAAACTTGTAGGCAAACGCGCGTATTTATACGAGCCCATTGGCCGCGACCCAACCGGCCAATTTGATTATTTCGAATGGCGGTGGTAATCTGTTTTGTCCAGTTAAATGTCTCGTTAACCGTTTTAGAGCGAGTCGTCAAATATTTCCCATCGATCCAGCCCCGCCGTGCTATCCGGTCTATAAACGACGCACGCGGAATTCGCAATTGCTGCTGGCGGATCACGTTCAAATACGTGCGGTAAAAAGAGGAAGACGTTATTACGTACGACTGATGGATGGAACAGGTGGATTCTCCACGTACGGTGAACAAATTTTCAGTGATGTCACTTTCATTAATGGATGGCGGAATAACTGTGCGGGGGATACCGAAAATTCCGGCGGTTCGTAGCGTCGATAAATCACGGGTCCAACTGTTTGAATCGCGGCCCCTCAAATCTCCATCCGTCACGGTGTTCCTCCGTAGCTCCCAGGGATCCCGGAGTTCGATTTATCCCCGATACCTTCGCCGGAAGTGTAATCGGCACGAAGGTCGCGGACGCAGAAATATCGACGGAGAGAGGAGAGGGGGGGGGGCACCCTCTGACGGGCGCAGCCGAGTCAGCGAGGCGATATTTTTAATGGGCATGGACGATAAAAAGCGGCAGCGGGGATTTAATCGTGACGGTGAATGCCGAATTAAGAGATCCTTACTTTCTGTTTTTACGCTCTGGAAAAACATTCCGACTCGGCCGTTTCCACGATCGCGAGAATACGCGAACGGTGGACGGGCGACGGCAAAAAATGAAACTCCCAGCCGTCGTCCTGGGAGGAACGAGCGGGTCGGCGAAACGGGGACGAAGAAAGCAGCGCTGGGGAGCGGAGTGAAAAAGGGAGAGAGAGAGAAAGAGAGAGAGCGATAGGGGGTCGGCGGGGAGGGAGAGCGGGGTTGAGAATGGGGGGAAAAGAACGACGCGTATTGTCTCCCGCAGCCCGTAATTAGGCTGAATGGCGCTTTTCATGGAGGGGCCCCTTTTTGAAATTAATACGGGCCGACGCTGCGGCGAAATATTACCAGGCGATAATTAACGCGTTATCGCGTCAAAACCGGCCGCGGCGACGGTGAAAATTTAACCGTGCGATTAACGAATTTCACCCCCCCCCCACCCCCTGGGGAGGAGGCTTAAAAACGCGACCTGCCTAGTCGAAAATGGCTGCGTACTGCGGCCGAGCGCGCGCGAAACGGATCCTAGGGTAAATCGTGCCCGCGGTGGTACACGGATAAACTATTACGATCGGGGCAATTAACAGCGAATGCGAGGGAGAAAGGCAGCTTACGGAACGGCGTTGTACGCCGCACGAAACGATTATAGAGGATCGTGCTTTTGTACGGATTAAGGAGTGAATCAGATACAAAGGAAGATTGAATTACAGCGGTTGTATTGTTATTGCGGCTTGTATGTCATTGTGCAGCAGGCAACTTCGTCTAGCAGAGATTTAAATTCCCATTCGGAGATCCGACGATCTTCAGGATTTCGGATTAAGTTTTTGCTAGAGCATAATCCACAAATGATCTGCAATTTATTTTATTTTATTCTATTTTTATTTTATTTATTTCGCGGGATGATCCCATTAATTACATAAGTGACAAAGCTTAATTAGAGTCTGACACATTTACACCTCAGCTAAACATTTCGCAATCGACAACGCATCCGTTCGCCGAAAACATTTGAGGAACTCACGAAGGGATCACACCACCGAATTGTACGTTGAACTGACGCATAGCACGGTTTATAGGGTCTGCCGTATAATTACTGTACGAACGCATTCAAATAGCGGACGACTTCTAAGATTGACCATGGGCGCATTCAACTTAATCTCCGCTACGAGATCCGAGCAGTCAATTTTGCTGCTCATTACCTTGCGCAGAAATAATGAATTTATATATTCTATGGTATCTGGATGCCTCGATGGGTAAATTAATTAACGAATGAATGGGGAACACCGCCTATAAGCTCGCGAGTAGCTTAGAGACTCCAGAACTTCGTTAATTGCCCCCGCGGTACGAGAGGAATCTTCATTCGGCATCAGCAAACAAAGCAAAGTTCGGCCTTCGTTAGAAGCGACCCCTGCGAGGACAACCGTCAGCGGGACATCGCCCTCGCGTACCTACTCTCCCGTGGAAAAACAGAACAATTTGTATCCCAAGGAGCAGCGGCGAAGTCGGAAGCGCAGCGCCATTCGGCTCGCTAAGGCCATAAATCGGCCCGCTCATCTTTAAAATATAGGGATGGAAATATTTGGACTGTGTACGTCGAACTGAGCAAGAAGCCACGCCACCACACCGGCTGCACGCCGGGGGTACGCCGAGGAGGGGGAGTGAAAGGGGTTCTCGCAGGCGAGCAGGCAGTCAGGAAGTTGCGAAAGGTCGTAGTAAAGATGCCATCTCCTTGCCGCGGTGGTGAGTTTATTTGCAACGTGCACGAGCGAGCCACTGTGCAACCCTCCCGTACCCCCACCCGCCGCGTAGCCGCTGTTCCAACCCCGCTCTGACGTCCGCCGCTGGCCCTCGTAAATTGCACGGCAAATAATTGATAGGCGAAGGCGATGTTTCTATTCTGTTGGCAGCACTTCTAAAGGAGCCGCGATTTATTCCGCCTCACCGCCTCGCTGTCTGCCCCCGCCTCCCCCTACCCGGTGATATAAATGGCTGGCGGGAGATGGGTGGCGAAATAAAAAAAAGTAACAGAGGGGGAAATAAGAAGAAGGGGAACGCTCGCGCGGAGGCCCGTAGAGAGGGTGGTCTTGGGAAAAAAATCATTTCAGAATTCGGTCCAACCCACAGCTTGGGTTGTTTGCTTCCTGGCATTATACGGAGCATCGGGGGCAAACATTATTTTCTGCTCTAATCATTGGACCCGTCCGTTTCTTCTCGGCTCCCACCCCCCCCCCTCCCGACCGGAAACAGCGACGCTGCAGAGGGGAAGATTTATACTTGGAGTTACGCCACTTTCGCGGTAATACGGCGGTTCCACGGAGCGCTTTAATATTTCATTCAAGGCCGTCTCGGGCATCGAAGGACACTTAAAAAGGGTGGTCGATTCGTCCTGCGGGTGGGTCTCTTTCAGTCGACGCGGGATCTTTAATATCGGTTACCTACGATCCCGGCGAAGACGTTCTTTTAATCAAAAGAGACTTGCGGTGAAAGGGGGCGAAAGGTTAGTTGCCTTTATCGCTTGAAAAATGGGGAGACGCGGTCATCTTGACTGCATAATTGTAGGCGGCTGCTATCGTAATATAGGTACCGTAAACTGGGGTGACTTTGCCCGCCGGGGGTGACATTGCCCACTTTTCGGAAAAACTTTATTTTATTTTATTGTGAAGTGACTAGAACGTATGGTGGTTTGTAATCGATAGCAATAATTTCTCCAAGGTCAAACGAAAAAAACAATAGCGAATTCAATCATATGGTGATTTTTCAGTCAGAGTAAAAAATTACACAAACGAAATTGTTTTTCCAAGTGAATTTTGTGATCTCCGAACTTTGTGCTGTTGAGAGGAAATAAACCTTAAAATTTCGTACAAAATTTTTACACAATCCTGGGACAGGGCCGGGAAAAATATTGTTAAATTCGTTAACAATACACCCGGCCAGGACTGATACTACATGGGCTTCATGAGAAGACACAAAACGGAACTGACCGAAAGAAGGTGTCAAAATATTTCTCGCGCCAGTGCGGCTGTTGGTGTCGAGACGGTTGTAAAATATTTTTACCACATAGAGAAAACGTTGGAAGGCGTCCCGAAAGCGAACATACTTAATTACGACGAGACGAATCTTAGCGACGACCCGGGAACGAAAAAGGCGTGTTTTCGGCATGGGGTGAAATACCTAGCGCGCATTTTAAGGCTTTTTTTAAATAATTTTTTTTAAAACATATATTTTGATAATACTAGTCTTATGTATCCATTAGAATTAGAACGATTGCTCAATCATAACTCAATAATGAATTTTAGGCATGCTTTCACTGAAAAATTTGACGTGGGCAAAGTCACCCCAACTGAGCGGGTAACTTTGCCCACCATGTTTATGGCATTTTAAAAGCGTAGTTTAAGGAAAGAATTTTTTTTAAAAGCCTATTTAAATCTACACGCCCTCTACCGTATAATAGTATTTTTTTTAAAAAAATTTAATGCACTAGGAGTGCTAAAAAAGGTATTTAAAGTTCAAAAGTGGGCAAAGTCACCCCAGTTTACGGTAGAGTTTTTTTATAATGCACTTTAAAGTGAGACTTGGATATAGAATCTCCATTTACCTTTTCTCCGATATCAAGTCTGAACGCCTCGGTAAACATTACGTCCTATTTATATCTGTAATTGCCATTTGACGTTGACTTTTCCCTAGCACCAGCGTCTTCGTTTCAAGGCGAATCGTCAATGGTACCGTCGCAGGTATTCGGCAGTTAAGCAAGACTTCCATTTCGCATTTTACAGCCGTCGCGTTACGGCGAACCGTCCTATTTTACAAAACAGGAGATAAGTCCCCTAATCTGGGCGAAACAAACACGGGCGAGCGCGCGTGTCGCGGAGGGACAACGAACGAGCGCGTCTTTTGTCTGAATTTTAAGAATCATCGCTAACTGTAATTTCGTGAAACTCCTCCTTATCTCGGAAGCGGTTGTCGCCACGGGGGTAGAAAAGGGCCCTGTTACCGCTCGCCGCTCCGCGAAGAGATTCCAAAGACACAAAGGGGCGATTTAACGAGCGCATTTTTCCCTCCCCCGTCCCCTCTCTGCCACCCACCCGCCACGAATTTTCATAACGGAAGAAACGAGGCATTAAAATTCTTTCGCGCCTCTCGTGTCCGCCTTCGTCTCGCGCAGCCCAGCCCCTGCTCCCTCGCGAGAATTCTTACAAACGACCCACTCCGCCGCTATATGGTACAATGCAGTCGAGATTGCAGAGAACTTCCGGCTTCTGTGTTCGGCCGCGATTTTTCAGCTCTCCCATCCGCGTCGACATGGGGAAGGAAGAACAGGGGGAGAGGAGTAGGGGGGTGGCAGGGTGTTCCCCTGTTGTTTGTTCAGACTTTGCTCGCGTGTCCCGCTGGTCACGTTGATAAAAAGTGTTGCACACAGGTGGGTCCGCGAGTGCTTCCTTTTGGAAGCACGGTCTTTTAAAGTTGCAAGCCAGAGGAAGCGGTTGAAGCGTACTTCCTGGGCACAGGGGGAAGCTGCGGTATGTATATCAGTTTGTAGCTTCGAAAGTTGATCTCACAGTTGTATGGAGACTTCGGGAATTACATTTATATGCCACTTGTCATCAACGGGGTCAGAGGAAGGCACTGGTGAAGCCAGGAGTAAAGATTTGGGGAACAGCCGCGGGGGCGAAGCGAACGAGAACGGAAGAAGATCGAACGCGATTCGACGATTCCGCGGAAATCTGGAACGAGAAGCCGAGACGAGGCTCGCGGGCGCGTTTGTAAATAACGGTAATGGGCATATTCGCAATTAGCAACGGTACTACGAGCAACGGTTACGGCGAAAAAAGAGCCAACAGAGATGCCGTTTGGTAAGTTCCCGGGTGTACATGCACTGGCTTGTATAGGTACGCGCGCGCGTATGTATGCCGGAGCCGTGCATCGTTTGCCAGGGAGCCAAAAGAGGAACACGCCGGAATACCGGCGGCGAAGAACGGGGCGAGGAGGGCAGAGAAGCGTGAAACAAAAGAGAAAAAGGGGATCCAGTGTTGTAAATGAACCGAGAGATACGGGGAGAAATGGGAGAATAAGGGCAGAGGGTGAGGGAGCGCGAGAGGAGGACGCGAGACGCGGAAACAACGAACGAGGGTAGCTCTGTCCTTGGACACTGTGGACTTTTGAATATTTGCGCGAAAGATTTACCGATAGAGCAGTAAGTTCGACGGAGTCAGTGATTTTTCCGTGGGTGGCCATGTTTGATTCATCGCGCCCATTTGAATACGGCACTCGCCAGCGGCAGATTGCAGCTCCGGGGGGTGTCTTTTAGTTGTTTAACTCCTTGCGCCCTAACGCTCCTCCGCGAAAACAAGGAGCAGCTTCAGACGTGGCTGTTATTCGACCGCCGCCCTCAGTCGTGCCCCTAACTCACAAAGGCGGGGGGCAGAAAAGCGAGCGAATCAAAATCGTAACAGGGATGGCAAACAGCGGCGAAGTAGGCCACCCCGTGAACGCAACGGTGTACGCAGCAACAGATCCAACAGGAGACGGAACAAGATAAACTGCAGCAAGAGGAGCCGTCGCGCCGAAAGGGGGGCGGGCAGGAAAGAAAGTGGAACGACGGAGGGGAACAATCGCGAATAAAATGCAAAACGGGAAAATAGGGCGAGCGGGACGCGACGGTGGCAGCTAGCTGGAAGCGCTCCCTCGCTGGACGGACAATACCCTCGTCGGCCGGGCGAATATTACGCGCGGAACATGCGCGCGGCATGCTCGCGAGGTTTATTTGCGTTATATCTGCAAATACGTGCGGCAATGCGTGTTCGTCGAATGCTAATGCGCCAAGGGAGAGAGAAGCTGACGTCCACTCGACTATACACTCGGCCACACACGCGCTACTCCGCGTGCCCGCGCGTCATAATTGCACGAGCACGGGGGCGCGCGCGCGTGTGCGGGCCTCGCGCCTCACGGGATACGCGCGGACCTCTTGCATATACGCCCCCGCGTGCCTCTGCAACCCCGGTTTCTTTTCGCAATTCGCAACCAGCCCGGCGAAATTTGCACGGTCCGGTTCAGAAATGTGTCACGAGACGTACGAGGACATTCCAGCGGCGAAATGCGAGAAGAAAAAAAACACCTGGCGAATGCGGGGCAACGAAAGGTTCATTCGCGAGTAGCGGAACCTGTGAGATATGTAGGGCGCGTTTGGACTCAAAGTGGCCCAGCTGTCATGATTATTCTGCGTTCCCTTCATAATTTCATGCTGGGGAAAGAATTTTATGGGCGATGGAAATATCATTCTGTTTTTGAGCGAAGGATGTATGCACGAAGGGAGATTTAATTCGTGGATGAAATTGTTGCGATCTGTAATATTCTATTTTATACCCGGATGAAGTAGCGAGGATGAAAACACTGTGATAGGTTGAAGTGTTTTGAAACAGGTATTTCATAGAACGAGGGATGGGATTAATAGAAAATCCTTCTGCGCCTTGATGACCAATTTGAAAGAATTCCTTCGTGGCAGGTTCTAGCGTTCTTTATCGTCCTCGACGTCGCCGTTCCCGTTGTATAATTAAAAAGGACACGAATACCAAGAGGTAAGCGGAATACGTCTACGCGAGTTTCAAACGGGAGATGCATTTTTCTCGTATTCCAGTGGCAAGCTTTCAGAGGGACTGACATACCGGTGGCATTAATTGCAACCGCTATAAGATCGTCGTAAACATTGAAGATGACGGGGAACAAGGATACTCGCAAAGGATGATTAATGTGGAAGAGTGGCGCGAGAGGTAGCTAGGCGCAGCGATTTCCGCTTTGTACCGGTCCCCGGTTGCTATCGTCCTTAAATTGAAAAACTCGCGGTTGCAGTTTGAAGCGAATTCAGTATTAATGCGACAGGCAATGGAAGCTGGGAGGAGGGTCGCGAAAACAGAGTAAATTCCGTCGCGAGAGTGTCGCGGGAAAGAAAGGAGGCTAAAAGTCACATTCGCAATATTTTTTCGCGGGACGTGCTTAAAGTTCCAAGACCGATACGTTTCCCTCGTGCACGTAATCCCTCGATCGATTCTACCACCGACTCGACCTACTCTTCACCCCGTTCAATATACCGGAAGAGTCACGGAACGCATCAATCTCAACTTCATAAGACACGATGGGTTTCAACTTGGCCCCGTTCTTCCGTGCGTTCGTCGCGGTCGACTCAAAATTCCTTACGATTGCTGGAACAAGAAAGAATCAGAAAAGGACGTAGACAACTGCGGAAGCAGGAGACGAAAGGGTAAACCAATTGCCGCTGTCGCTTGACAAATTCAACTTTGGCTTCCTAGTCTTCGTATTCTAGAATTTGAACAAGGTATTACCACGTTCTACCTTAAAACAGTGGTCTGCTAACCCTGCCAAATGATTTCTAATGACCCTCGAAGAAGCTTCTCTGAATTCGTCAGGTGGCTAAGAGCTTTTCCATGAAATTAAGGGAAATGAGTCAATCATAAGGAGGCCAGAAGAAGAGACAGCATTAAAATTCCCATTTGTATACACATCTTTCCTTCTTGTTAGCACACACTGTTATTCTCCCTCTTTATTACCCACCTAACAAAAATTTTCTCGCGATTCCCAGTGGACATCCGCAGAAAAATCAGACAGCTGTATCGCAATCTCTAAACCCTTCGCATTAATCCAGCTAATAATCATTTTCACACTTGCACGTATCCAAATACTAGCGTGACTCTTTTTACGTCGCAGACTCAACGTACCGAATCACACCCCCAACAGGAAGGGAGAGAGAGAGAGAGGAGACGACAAAGACATCGGGGTTGAAGAGGGTGGGCCGGGGGGGGGCAGGGGCCAGCTGGATTTATGTACACGGTCGCGCGGTCACCTCGTGAACACGAGTCCACTAAATAAACGCCGTGGATAACGGCGGGGGTGGACGGGGGTGGGCCACCAGGGGGGTGACCCGCAAAAGCAAAACGAAAGAGAAAGAAAGATAGAGAGGCCAGGGGCCGGTTCTCCAGGAAAGACTTGTCCAGCCCGTAATCGAAAGGAAGAGACCTGCTCGCCGGTGGTTTTAAATTAAGCCACGGCACGTTCGTTAGCCAGCTCGACACCATTGTCGCCCGCCACCCTACGGAACCATAAATTCGGTGGGAAACGAATGGCCGGAGGGCCGCGATACCGAGCGATCGTGCGCCCCCTGGACGTTTCCACGGCTGTTTTTCGCGCGACGCGAAATTAATCGAGCCAGCGCTTCGCGGGGAAAGCCCATGACGTTTCTCCGGGAACAGACGCTCGATGAAAGGCAGACCAGAGGCTGAATACAAGGATTCTTGCTGAAAGTATTGTGTAACGCACACCGCCAAAGAAATTTCAGGGTGAATGGCATAATTTGATGAAGATATTAAAAAAAAACCCTACGGAATATTCTCAACGCACTTGTTCGATTTATTATTAATTAAGGTTGAAAATGGGTGGCTGTTGTTTCTACAAAGCTCCGCCCGCACCACCCCCCAGGTTCAACACAATCTGCAATTTGCATATTGGGTTGTATTTCAGTGTTAATTGAATGACTGTATTTTTTAATAAATTTTAGAAGTAATTAGAATGTAAATTACTCGATTGTCTGCCATTTCCCTCAAGTACCTACTGTTAATTCTCTGGCGTCCCAGAGATTTTCCGAACCCCGCCTCCTTGTTCATTAATTTAAAACAAACAGAAGCTCCGAGCCATCCGCGTTAATACGTGCCGCCGTTCACGAATGAGTTAATTCAAATGGGCGTTGAACTCGCCCGCACAAAGGCGGAGGTGTATTACCGAGAGCAGGCTGGAAGTGTATTTCGCCAATGTAAACAGCGGTTACGTTCCCGTGACATAGAGCGACGAAGCACCCGAGGGGGTGGAACGGGATAACGAGAGGAGGGCTGGGATGGCGTAGCAGGCAAGAGAAATCACGGCGAACCGCGTAACAGCGCGTATAAAGGCATCTGAGCGTGTATGAATCAAGCTAAAAAATAGCTGCCCGGGATCTAATCGGCGGAATTAAAAAGAGCCCTGGGAGCGTACGATTATTCGGCCGGTTGTTCTGACGGCGTAATAGGATTGCAACGGGCTGCGGCCCGCCGCGCCGTGACGTATAAAGTCGTATCAAACGCGTGACACGGGGCGAAATTACATCGGGGACCGTGCGCGAAACGGAAAAATAAGCGAAAAGTGTGCGGGCGAGTGTCGGTAACGAGCCTCGAAAAATGTGGCTGGCTAATTCGGTGCACGAGTCCCGAGGACCGTCAGGATGTATGTGACTACGTGTACAGCGTGTCGAAGAAATGGTGGTCACTGCTTTAGCTGGTGAACTCGAAGTTGCTTTGGAACATTCGATTAACGATATCTGAATACATGCAGGGTTTTGGATGAAGCTGTTAGATACACCAGGCGAGACATTTGACGGGGAACGATTCATTTCGTGGCATAGGATTTCCCGTGAACTTGCATTCTTGTTGTAATACAGTGGCTCGTGCAACTTGTGATAAGTAAACATTTGTAGTAAGTTTACTTAAGGGGCCATTCTGGTTAGCGCGCCGATAAATTCAGCGATTTTCAGGAATTTATTGCGAAGACAGGAATCATAGTAATGGAATAAAACCTTTTTCTATTGATTAAACTACATTTCTACGATAAATAAAAAATATAAAAGTAATACAATTATTGCTTTTAAAATGGTTTTGCAGGCGATTTTGATGGCATGTTTAAACATTCATGCCTCGCTCGTGCAGGTGATTTCAGCAGTTGGACTTATGTGAATCCAAAAATACAAACAGATTATTGATCAGAATGACTGTCGCTACGGCCCGAACTAGAATAAATGATTTATCCGTAAAATTAACAAATTGGCGGGCAAAATACAAGAATCAATGTGATTCGTCTGTGTTGTCTGTGCTATTTTCGATTTTCAAAGTAGGTTAGACTGAACAGAAATACTTGGTTGTAGTACCGGCCAGAGGCATAGGTGTGTAGAATAAGCAGTTCAATTTATAAAGCAATCGGTTCGACAGATTTTGAGATTTTACCCGCACCATGTGAAAAATTGACGTCTCGTGAAAAACGCGTTCAAAGTTTTCGTCTATAGAGGCCCAGCCTCTGCGCTCCCTACAAAATGCCAATGTAGAAGCTAAAATAATTGGAATTTTTCAATGAAAAATTAACAGTACATTCTTGAGGATATGTACCTTCGAAAAATGTTTAAAAAAAATCGATTTTTTTCAAACCGTCTAACCAGAATGACCCCTTAATGAGTCTCCACGGATAGGAGCGTTCTGGTTCGCCCGCGAAAGCAGCGACCATTATTCCTTTTACTGCCTGTACACGGAGCGTCGCTGGAGATGAGCACGCGGCAAAAAGCGAGATGGGAAAAATGCGCGGTGGAAAATCGCTGGCCCGCGGAAAAGAGAAACGGTGCGCGACAGGGAGGGAAAGTCGATAAAAGGGACGGTGGAAGGTGAAACAGCGACGGTGGTATTTCGACGTGAAAGCACGCTTTTATCACCAGCAGTAGGGGCTAACGCAGCACCAGGCAGTTTTAACTAAGCTTATTATCTGGTATCAATGGTAATCATCTGGCGGATTCACATGCGTTTCGCCCCTCCCAGCCCAGCGCGGCAGACGTCACGGTTGCAGGTGGAATATAAAATAACCGAACGTAAAATCCAATTCCCCGGAACCGACCGGTTCTAATTAACTGCTGGTTTAAGGTCGTAACCTTATACCTCTGTGAAATCCAACCCTCCTGTCTCCATTTCCTGTTTCCTCCGTCTCCCCCATTTCTCGCCCCGTATTCCTTTGGCCCCCCTGTTCCTCGTTTAGCTTTCACCCTTGGTTACCCTCGTTTGATCTCTTTATCGCCTTCTATCATCCTTGCGTCTCGTTTCGCTGCACTCTTTCATTGTTCAGTTTTAGTCCGCTTCCCTCGTGTCCTCGCCTGGCCACCGCCAACATCATCCGACAGCAGGATTTGTGTCAAGATTTTAATTAGCAGAGAATTACCTGGGAATGTCTGTTAACCTAGAAGAGACGTCCGTATAATAGACCCGACTTCTGCGAAGTTTGGAATCGAGGTTGGGCAAGCCGTCGATCGCGATCTCCTCGTGAGCGGCCAAACAAAGTTCACGAGAGGAGTTTTAATTGTTGCATCGCGAAACTTTTGATCGATCGAGCACGCTCCTCGACATTTTTACCTTAGAACGATTAATTAGCCAGCAAAATTTGCAGTGGCCTGAACGGGGTCACGAAGCGTCTTCCAACGCTAATTCGTCATTCTGTCTTAAACACTATCCCCACTTTTCCGCTTTCCTTCCAAACTGTTGGGGCACTGTATTTTTTACGTATATAAATTGCAAAGTTTTAAGCCGCCGGATTAGAAGTAGTACTCGACTTTAACAAGGTTAGCACTGAAATCCTGGCTGCACCATTACCGTCGAATATGTTCACCGTCGCTGGATAATATTTTTCATTTGCCAAGTGATCACCTACGTGTACTCTGTGAAAGCTAACAGACGCACTTGCTCCAGGACTAATATTTGACAATGATTACCCCCGTTCAAATTGCCTCTATTTTCCGCGAGGAAGTGTCTCGGTTCCCCCTATTCGGACCAATTACCCTGGAAACCTCGATTGCCCGTGGCAGAAAAATTCACGCTTCCTTTGATATTCCATGGTCGCGCTCCGCAGAGAAATCTCACGACACTTGGCGTGCCACACGGTATGCACGGCACGCATAATTCCAGGCGCTGCGAAAAGACTTAATACATAATTAATACGTCGCGGAAGGTCGGGGTTGAGTGATGGTTCAGTAGGTGAGATTGGCCGCCCGACGGGAACAAGGGCTGGGAAGGGAGAAGCGCGTTATGAGCTGATTATATTACGGGATCGTGTTCCGCGGGGGTAACGGCGAAGAAATTAATAAACGCGGGCAAGGTGCGACGAAACAGCAACGGGAATGGTCGGCTGCCGAATTAAAATTCCAAATGGTTCCGTGGCAGAGACCACCGACGTGGAATATTAACTATTTACCGAGTGACACCCGCAAGGAAAATTGAAATCACGCCCGACTTATGAAAGCCATCTTCCCGTTCAACCGTGTCTTGTATCGATCGCTTTAGACGAACAGGATCCACTGTTCAGAATCATTCCTCTTGAATGAACCATTAGGTTCTAATTAGAGCAGAATGCTTAATTAAATTTATTGTATAAACTCCGATATAGGAGCAACGAAGTGCAACTAGTTCGCTCCGCATTACCGAGTCTCGTTTTTAATAAAACAGTATTTAATAGATTTTCGTAATTAAATTGTGTTCCCATTCGTGTTTTAAATTTTCATCTCGCTGATAGAAATTCTGCCGTTACCGCACACTACTTCGTCATTCCTTACGCTACTCCAATCGCCCTGAAACGCAAATCCGAATGTTCCCTTGTTTCCCACGAAGAAGGGTAATTTATCCCAACACCATCAAACTGCATTTCCTTCGAGCATCATCCCCGGTGCCGATAAATCGAACAGAAAGTACCAATGCTCGGCTAACTGCGTTCAACGGAGCCCCCCCTCCGGAAAGTGTGCCGTTGAAGCACGATCGTCGGTTCGAGTGAATTTTCCGAAGGGCCAGGAAGCCTGGATGAAGCGGGGCGCGTCTGCACGCGTTCTTCTTCATCCGGGTTGAGCCATGGTCCGCTGGATCGGCTCCAACCACGCCTCCATTCCGACCGTAAAGCTTGGATGGGAAGATTTCGCGGTCGAGGGGCGCGCGTAGACGGGCGACGACCAGGCCCGTCCGATTTAATAAAGGTAATAATGTCCAAGGTGTTTGCGTTTTTCGGCCCCCGCGGCTGCGCGCATAAATCGCGGCAGCGACGCGCCAGGATAACGGGGCGGTGGAAGGACGCGGGAAGGATAATGGAATGAGTAGTGACAGAGATGGCCAGGATGCCGATAGGAATATGTGGCGACGATTGGGCGGCCATCCAAAAGCCATCGTCGACGAAGATCCACCCGGGGGATTCATCCTTGAACGAAAGGAGACGCGGCTCCGGGGGTAGCTGGAGGAGGCAGGAATGCCTCTCCACCCCTTCGAGAGGGTTCCAGGACCGTTGGCCCAATCGGTGGCCGAACTTTTTTGCACCGCGGTTTAACGAAGCGTCCCTAAATCCTCCCCTGCTGCAGATCGATAGAGGGGGCAAAGGCAGCCAGATGGAGGGGAGGGTGATCCCGCATCAACGACGATTCGTAAATCGTCCTTTGGCTAGCCTGCAATGCGGGCGCTAGGTGGAGGAGCGATTCCATTGGCCGAGACATTTCGCGCCCGATCTTCGAACGAGCGAAGGGTTTCTTCAAAGAAGAGCAACGATCGTAATGAGAAGATCTACGTCGGGGGTTGTTATGGCTGAGCGTCGCTTTGGTTGAAGGTTGTAAATCGTCACGATTCTCTGACCACTTCTCCTGCACTATGATATCGTGCAAGAGCCCAAGAATTTGAAAACTGATGTTCCAAAATGAGAAGCACGCAATGGGGGTGATTGAGAAAAACACCGCACACAATTTAAAACGCAATACTTAGTCTATATTTGAAATAAGAAACTCAGCAACAAAAATATTATCGGAGATGTTCGCACATCTTCACGACGTACAAGTCTTATGAAAAGTCTTCTGCTCGCGAGCAGAGCTCGATGGTTCTTAGCGTGTTTCTAATTTGCTTCTGCCTCGACGGCGCTTTAGCTCGCGAACGATGACTCCGAGATTCCTCGCAGGGGTGGAGTCTTAAGGTTACAGGGCTAACAACACTAAACTATTGGTGGAGTTGTAACAGAGAGGTGGTAAAAGAAAACTGTCTATTGGCGAAGGCGTGTGAATCTCGAGGGTGGTTGCGAGGCGTGAGAACGGGAACTTTCCAAATCTCGAAACATCGGTACTTAATTTATAGCTTTACGATGCTTTGGCGACAGTCTAAACAAGTCGATGCAGGCCACCCGGGTGGAACCCTTAATCCCTGGGAACCTTAGTTCCGGCTTAAGGGATGGCTCGAGCAGTCGAAAATATATGACTGAGCAACAGCCCTACGCTTGGAAAAAAACAGACGCGTGTCCTCTACATAAACATGACAATAGGCTGACGGCCCTTCCTGGCCTCGATAGCGTAACGTTTTAACTTTCTCTTCTCAACAGGGGTATCGAGTAGCTAGTGATGTCGACGCTTGCACCAGTTGTCTGATAATGTACCAGATCGTGCAGGTATTCGTTTCGCGGGAATATAGATTGGTAATGATTAGGTATTATAAAATTTCACGAGCCAATTCTGGGAGTCAGATTGTACCTAGTGTATAGCCATTTCTGAAATCTGAGTGCCAAAATTGCTTCCCGCGAGACGAACAGGTTGACTCTAATTTTGGATAGGTAATGGAGAAAGATCTTTGATCCAAAATTAACTGACTCGAACATGTATGAATTAGGTATACGTGAAGATATATCCACATTATCTACACATTAACTATTTGAGATCCATTTGCAGGGAATTGGATAGAAGACGCGTGATCGCTCCCAAAGAACCTTCCCCGCGTCGCCTTCCAGCATCACCAAAGACGCGTCGCGTATTCCGTCACGCGACGCACGGCTCGCCAAGCAGAGATTTAAAAGAAATTGCCGTGCCGCGGTCGTTAGTGAGTTATCGTCGCGGAAAGATCCGCGCGCAGACGGCCCAGAGGAATTCAATTTGCCGCGGCATTATGTTTCTCGTTCCACGGCGGAGGACGCTCCAAGGAGACACAAATGAATTTATCGCGCGGCTCGTTCGATCAAGTGCCACCGCTAGAGAAACCGTTGGAAGCGTTTTTCATTAAAGGAACAACACGAACGAATTGTTTGCCTCTCTAGAAATCCCAAGAAGAACCCAGCGGACGAAAGAGAGCTGCAAGTTTCTCGGCTTGGTCTTGGGTAGCCCCGGCAAGGACGTACAGCAGGAGAGAGAAAGAGAAAGAGGGAGGGAGCGAGATAAGATAGGACGAATGGGTAGAACGAGCAGAGAAAGAATCCGCGGTTTCCTTCGCGTCTGGCAAAAAGAGTAAACGAAAGAAGAAACGGGGTATAGCTCGGGATGAATAATTGAACCTGCCGAGTCCGAGCGCCAAGGCAAACTCTGGCTACGGCCGCTGAAACGACTGGAAAGTGGTCCTAATGCCTAAATTGATAATTCCAGGAGCTGGGAAAACACGCGCTCCGCTCGAGGATTCCGCGGAGCGTCGCAACCTCTCCAGTGCCGCGCCCCAATTGCCCGAGAACTTTTCGCTTTTACCTACTTCCGTGCATTTTTCTTAATTAAGGATCAGATAGTTGGCGTTTCATTCCGGCCAGGACGGAGCGGTTCCGTTTGCGGCTCGGCTAGCCCGAAACTCCATTTACCAACATTGTTCTCAGAGTCGTTTGCTTCTATTAAAACTAGAGCTGTTCGAGTAGCTCGAAATTCGATTCGAGCCGAGACTCGGTTTCCGAACCGATCCGAGCGCTCGAATGAAGCGAGCAGCTCGATAGAACCGAGCAGTTCGAATGTGTTGCAAGCGGCTTGAAACAATCTAGTAGCTCGAACGATCCGAGCAGATCCATACATACAATGTATGTGCAATGTACATCTTTCGTGCAGATCGATATTATTATAACAGTTCGCTATATCGAGTATGATAAATGTTTCGGATATTTTATCCTATGGTTTTCTAATGAAATAGATATTATGATTACACTGCCCGACAAGGTTTTTTAACCTTAATGAAATATAAATAAATATATCGTTGAAAATGGCGTTGCTTAGTCCACTAAACAAACAATTTGTTTAAACAAATGATTGCAAAATTACATGTTTTGGTACATATAGAATCGTGTTCTACAGGGAAAATAACTAAACAAATATGTTTATTCTAAAACATTTTTACAATATAATTTGTTAAACAAATTGTTGAAACAAATTAATTTTACAAATCCTATCGTAGGATTCGGAATCAGTGAACTTATTACTGTACGCCTTTTCTTAGCCCTTTCGCTACAGTTGCCTCTGCCGGAAACTATACTCGTACTCGTTTTTATATTAATTTATTCGAATCTAAATAAAATAATTTTGTTTATAAAATTGTATTTGCAATGACCAGTTTTTCAGCGTAAATGTTCTTTGTTTGTAACTGTCATACGAAAATTTTCATTGCATGGTTGCTATTTTTGAAATATAAACGCTTTGCATTGGACGAATATAGTCATCCATAGTAGCGAAAGGGTTGATAGAGCTTACAATATTCTAAGCATTCATATTCAGCTCGAAAGTTTTAATATTCCAGAAATAGATTCGAACTGCTCGCTTCTTTCAAGTCGCTCGCTTCTTTTCGAGCCGCTCGCTTCTTTCGAGCCGCTCGCTTCATCCGAGCCGCTCGGCTCGGATCGGTTATTCGAACCGAGTATACCCCGGCTCGCTTTTTCCTCGAACAGCTCTAATTAAAACACTCGCCCTCTGCTTTCCTGTGGCAATCTTTCGTGGCGTTTTGGGAAGTTCGAGGATCGATATAGCTGGATAATTGGCCACCGAAAGTGACAAATTACATTTAATTCGAGCGTTAGGAATTAATTCAATTTATGATAGGCGAAAGCTAGACTTGTACTACTACGACATCCTCTCCTCAGAATTACCCCCGGAATGCTGGAATTATTTGTATTTTCCCCTTGGCAGCAAACAATGTACAGACAGCAGAACCAGCCGATCAACCTCGAAACGCAGCCGATCGTTTTGTCGCCCCAATAAAATTTACCCCAGCATGCCAGCATATGTATATGCATGCATAATTCATCGTCCGCGTCGGCGTTGTTCGTGACAAACGAACCTTATCCATTCCGCGACACCGTGTAAAATACACGTAGCACGGACAGCGTGTCCAAACAGGAGGCGGTCGTAAACGACATCCAAGATGTTTAAGGGACGACATCGTGAACGGCTCTGGCCGAGAATAACCTGCCCGCTTCTAATTCCGTCGGCGACAGCCCGCGCGCGGACGCGCCCGCTACTCTTTCGCTAGATTGGATTTTGTTAATATCCGCGGCGCGGTGCAGCTAGTTAAAGCAACATTGCAGAGCGACGAGATATCCGTCCGCGGGAGAAATGCAACGCGGCCGAGCCGCGACGGAACGGGCGCGGCCGTAAACGACGCGCGGAGTAGTATTTACAGTCGGGCGCGGATTGTCCGTGAATCTGTCGCGCGTGCATCCGAAGAGGGGGCACGAAACGAGCCAAGTGAATCACGCCGGGCCGCCAAGAGAGCGTACGAAGAATCGAAGGAAGAAGAATGATCATCCTGACGGAAGAAATGGGTGCAGCTGTTGGTGGATGTGCAACGAGAATGCAAAAGAACTTGGTGGATACTCGAACGTGATTTAATTGAAAGATCGATTACGAAGGCACGAGTGAACTAGGTTGTCAGATTTATAATTGAATATTCCAACGGACTAATTCGAACCGAAAATGTTTTTCTCTGTTGATTCCCCATTTTCTTCATCGATCGGCCATCACGAAGACTCGGTGGTCAGAAGTGTTCTGCCTCCCTATCGTTACGGATAATCGACGTTCATCTACTGTATACTTTTCGCCCCTCAACGCTCCCCTTTCATCGGGAAGCAGCAGAAGTAGGGGGGAGAAAAAAAGGAAGAAAAGGACAAGCAACGAGGAGGGACACGAAAGGTTCGTGGAGGGCTCCCTAGCTGGAAAATGGAGACCGAATGCTCTCTTTGTCCCTCCATCTCCGACGCGTTTTCCACGATACGATGAAAAAGGCGAATAGGAACGGCGAAGGAGGGATTCGGAGAACGATTCCTGCCTTCGAAAACGGGGGCTGAATGCTTTTCATCCTCCCGGTGGCACACTCTACACGCCGCGCCGAAAGTACCACTGGACCTGGGCCAGGTCCGCCCACTTGTCCGTTCGAATTCGGGATTATTTGGGACACGTTCCCCTCGTAGGCGTGCACCCGGTCTCCGTCCAACGCCCGAGATGCACGCCACCCCCTGTGCCCCTTCAGCCCCCCCCCCCCTTGCCCCAAGCAGCCGACGAGGGACACGTCGCGCAAAAAGGAGCGAGTCTACAGCCGCTTACTTCCGAATTCTCCGGATATTTTCGCGCACGTCGAGCCCCGAATGATTTAAGGGTTCGTGAGACCCGCCACCCGGCTCGGGGACGGGGCGAAAGGACGAGCGCCGGGAAGGGGGTACGACCTGGCCTGGACTTGGAAATCGCGCTGCTTCTCGAGAGAGAAACGGGGAAAAATTGTTTTTGCCCCCGCGTGCAGATACGTTTTGCAACCGCCACCCATCGCCCCACCCTCTGGCTGCAACCGTTCTCGCGGGTATCGCGTTTCGCTTAGTGGACCGGTAATTTATGGCCGGGCGAAAAACTCTGTTCGTTTAACGCATTCGCGCCGAAATCGCGAATCTGGTAAAGAGAGAGAGAGAGAGACTTGGCCGCCCCCGCGGCCGGGTTTTTGTATCGCGTTGCTGCGGTTAGATTGATCGAAGCGTAGGATTACGTTCGACGCGGGATGCTGCAAGAAACGCTGCCGGTACGCCGGACAACAGGTAAGGGTTTCGTGTTGATTAGAGGAGAATTGCGAGTTCTTAGGTGGCACGGAGTTGCTGTGGCAGTGTGGCTGGAATTTCTTAGGCTGTCCGTGGTATGGTCTTAGGGGGAGTGACTTTGAATGCACTGTCCTTTAGGAGGAAATATGCACGAGGTTAGGAGTCACGTGGAATGAAGAGAGGAAAGCAATTACGTAGGGGAATTAAATTATTGTTATACAGGATTTTGAGCCTGTTTAAGTCGACCTCCTGATGATGCTATTTATTTATCTTATTTACTTCATTTATTTAAGCACGATCCTCCATCTAATAATTCCCCCCGTGCAATTGCTCCGCGTAATCCCGCAATCAATTTATTAAACACGGCTGAAACGTTAATTTCAGGTGGAATATCTGGAACGCGAACCAAAACCTTTGTTCTGCACTCTTCCCCGGGAGGAGCAAGGCAGCTCTTTATCCTTGAAGCGCACGACGCGACATGTATTCATCGTTATAATTACAACACGATATCAGTCAACAGCCGGGCTGAACACGGACTTTGCGCGCTAAAATGATGGTTTTTTAGATCCTAGCACCCCGGCATTATGATGTTTAATTTATGTATAATCACTGTCAGCAAGAGAAAACCGCTTTTCAACCGGGCAAGCTTTCCTCTCCCGTCAGCACATTTTCCCCGCGGTTTGCTGTTCGATGCTTTCAAGATATTACACGTCAGCTCCCCACGATGTTTTTGGCCACTTTTAATCTCGGATTTATATTAGCCTGCCTTCATCTTCTCACCTCTCTTTACCACGCCGTTGCACGATTTTCGATGCACTTTCGGAGCTAACACGCTCATCACAGCTACCTCACGCTGTTTACAGCCTCCAAGAAAATTTTAGATAGAAATCCTTGATACTCTCTCGATACTACCTAGAAATTTCGATACTCTCAAATGTACCGGGTTCGAAGCATGAATATCTTTACATTTGAGAAGTTCAAAGAAACGGTCTATGGTAGATATAAACTATAAAGGATTGTTAATTTTACGACAGCGAGCGATCGGCGTGGAAAGAGGGGCATTTCAGGTCGAAACGCGGCACTAAGTCCTTTTACAAAAATATGGGCATACTTTTGTTTCTTTTAAATATCCATAATTAAATTTCTTTTTACAGGTAGTTGATAGCACATTTGGGTCATAATGTAGCATTATTATGCTCTACATTCAATAATTCTTAACTCGACTACACGGTTTTGAAGAGGACAACCTCGAAACTCTTCAGAACTAGTATTGTTATTTATAGTTTTGTTCTTTGCTGAATTCAACTAATTTTTAGTGGGATTAAGTGTTGTGGTATGTGTTTGAAGTTTGCCAAATTTCATTTTGATATCTCTGATATTATTAGAATTATACCTTACTGAATGTTCTCCCTTTTCATTGTTTATTTTTTACGGGAGTTTAGTGGAGCTCAGTGTTCTTATCGGTCGCATTGGAAAGGGCGAAGCCTTACCTTTGTCGCACAGAAAAAATTGGCTGCTACTACCTGCTACTGGGGTAGTTAGAGGGGCAAGGGGTACAAGACGCGTTTTTTTTTTACATAAACGTCTTTCGTGCCATTGAAATTCAAAGGAATTGAAGTATTTTTACATGCGAAAGGAGCGGAGCTTTTTTCTACGTACAGCGTGCACGAAATATCGGCAATTTGTACATAGCCAGTGGAGGAGTCACCAGAGTGAAGCTGGTGCGTGTCGTAAATCGTAACGATCAATTGCAACGAAGGCGGCTTGTAATATTTGTTATAATTAATTGAAATATGTTTGTTAAATGGATCTGAAGCAACATAAATAAAGATTTTATAACTATTCAATGTTTTATGATTTCAAATCTTCCCCAAAAATTGATTTACCCATACAATTAAATAAACAAGTTTCATTAATTATTCTCTACCAAGAAGACCACAAATATACGTCCTAACTGAATGAAATGAAAAAATAAGCGATTAATATATGATTTCAGTCAGAAAATGTTTTGTGCCGCGTTTCGACTCGAAATGCCCCACTGTGCGCGACGGTGGCGTGAGCCAGCTGAGTTGAGACCTCCGAAGCGTGATCCATGTATCAACTTTTGTTGCTTATATTTATCTTATCTTATTTTTTCGTTTCATGGTGTCAATAAACCTCTTTTATTATTTTACGATCTTGTGCGTTAGCCATAAAAAAAAAGAATCCTACAGCTATACCTAGTATCGGAATACCATAGGCTGGCGTAGGACTGACTTGTACTACTTTAATTCTTAAGGAATCTACAACTCTCCAAAAATTACATACTCATGTCTAAACCACTCAATGAAATACACAAAGCTTAATGTCACCTACGAATTTACCCCCTCGTTGCATTTCTCCCGTTCTACTGAAGAATGGAGGTTAGTACTTTACCCAGGGAGCATCGACAACTATGATCGACTAACAGCAATAATTATACACATCTCTGAGCGCCTATGTAATAGAAAATCTCTGATCGACGGCTGTTCCTCCTAAAATAATCTCGTTCCCTTCACAACAGCGCGAAAAACCGCACGTCACGGGGCAACAAAACGGCCACGAAGCTGGAACAGTAGCGGGCTAAATAACGGCTTCGGAGGAAACCGCTTTAAAGCGGCTGTCAGCGCGGAAAATGACTAATGCCCCTTTTCCCAGGGCAGCACGTCGCTTAGAATAACACCGTGGAACGAAAGCCGTTCCGAGGTCGTGCAACTGCGCCCACGTGTACCTATGCACATGCAACTTTCGGCCCAAGTTTTGCACGTTCCAAGATTCACCAACGACTTTCCTAGGGACCCTCGACTCCTCCACTTTTCGTTTAAGGAATCTTCGCTGCGGCATACGCGGGATTACGCAGGGTAGATTTGAACCATGAGGGAGTACTTGAGACTTGAACCAGTGAATTGACTCAAATTTTCCATACAAATAATCACGTGTAATGACGCAGCGAACAAGTTGGGTGTTGTACTCGACATTTTGTAGGGAAAATCGAGTTCAAAGAGTTGCCTTTACCTTAATTTAAATGAGCGATAATATGGATGTTTTAAAAGTAGAGAACATGTGTGTATACCTAGACAAGTAAATTGATTGCATCGCGGCTATCAATTAGCTGTATGCAATTCACACCAAGTACATGCAAAATTTGAGAGAAACTGCTAGTGAACCTCGTACTCTCCCCTCGTTGTCTGTCAACTTACCCCTAATCAGAAACGGCGAGTTAATCACTAACCAAGTTCGAAGCTACGATACTGCTCTACGAAGTCTTACACCTCTACTCTGTCGCTGCTTAGTCTCACATTCTCGCTTACCTGAAACAGAAACGAATACAGTTTGGTTAGTTGATTGTCAATCTCCACGGCTTAAATACTTCTAAAAGGACGATGCAATAACGAGCGTACAGCAATGGTGGCTGAAAATCCACTTGAATCGAGGCAGAGAGCATGAAACAGTAACGGACCAGCTAAAAATCCAGCCACTGTAAGAATTTCACCCGAAAAAAAAGCAATAAACGTTTCAATTAAAAACACTTGTCGCAGTGGCATTTTCCACTCAGTATTTCCACCGGCGGTTAAGTGCACGTGGGGGTGGCGCACGAAATAGACTACTAGGTGCGTTAACCGCGGAGTAAGCAACGCAGGAAGCGAATTCTGCCGCGATCCTTAATAAAATCCGAACACGTCCCTTGCTCCGGCCCTCGTTTCTTCGTAACACCGTTTCTCCTTTTCAAGGAGCAGCCGCGCGAGACTCGGGAACTCCGAGCGAGAGGCATCAAAGGCGAGGACGAATAAACCAGTAAACGCCCGTGAAAACCGCCGCTCGGAAATTGACGATGTTCGTTTCGGCGATAAATTCTCGAGCACAAGCGATACCGGGGTGGCGGATAGGGAATTTATTCGCGGGGGGTGGGTGCCGCGACGGGCGCGGATCACAGTCTATTAAAACATCCACTTGGAAATCCGCTTAAATCGATCTACCAAAAGTTAGAGGAACTTCCGAGCTTCGGCTTAAGGCGATCTATTGGAACTCGTTTATAATTTCGTTGCGCGCCGACTTGCCTCGAACTCCGTTCCCCGCAGCTTCGCTGAAAATACACCGGCGGTTCGGGGCTCTCGCAGCCACGTCCTCCGAGTGTAATGATTTTCCATCTCTGTTTCGCGCGGATTAGCCCCGTGGCACAACATTCGGGCGACCAATGGCACTCGGTTGACGGGCGTCTCACTACAGCGGTTTTCCGCGCCGAATGTTCGGAAGAACGAAATTACATAGGCGGAAGCGCGTGGTGTGGTGAAAAAGAAAGAGTGCAATTGCACTCCACCCAGTGCATCGTTGCACGCCACTCAACTTTTTTGCCCCACGATCCTTTTCTGTCGTCGGCCGTGTGCGAGGCACGAGCCATGGAAATAGCGTGACTAGCCCTGTATTTAACGATAATTACAGACGAATTAATTCCCCTTGCCCGCGGCGAATGCTACACGTGACACAACACTGTACTCACCCCCCTGTCATGTGATTGTAATCATTGAACCCGCGCGACAAGTTCGCCGGTCTTGCCCCAGTTAAGGGGTAAAAAATCGGAAATATCGATTTTTCCTTTTCGCATCTTCTCAAAGACGTACGTTTCAAGAATGCTCTCTCCAAATTTTATGCAGAAATTCGCAAAATTGACGGAGATTTTTTTTCTTCTGTGAAGCGGTGTCAAGCGCGCGACTGACAAGGGAACATCCCCAACCCGGAAATTCGAGAAACTCTGAAACTTTGTGAATATGAAGGGAATTTCCTCCTCAGTACAACGCAATTTTTGTTTGTTGCCAAAATTCACTCTAAGGGGGTGTAATTGACCGCTGAAAATCCGGTTATTTTCCGATTTTGTGTTATAACTCGTGAACTGTAAAATATTTTTTCGCCAAATGATAGATCTAATTAAAAGAAGTAACATTTGTCTTGGAACCTTTTTCCTGTCTCTTACAGATTGCGAGTTACAAAATAAAATCGAAAAATAGCCGAATTTTCAGGGGTTAATTCCACCCGCTTAGAGTGAATTTGGGCAGCGAACAAAAATTGCGTTGTAATCAGGAGAAAATCCCCTATATATTCACAAAGTTTTAGAAGCTTTTGAATTCTCGGGTTCGGGATCTTCCCTTGTGAGCCGCGCGGAACTTTGAACGCGTTTTCCTCGGAATGACATTTTTCAACCGGGTTGACAGTCTATAGAGAAAACTGTAGGTACGTCCAATTGACACGAGCAAGGGCATTTATTGTACGAAAAACCCGTCGCTATTACGTGACGATCATTTTCTTCAATTAACGAACTGCTTCTATTGTTTTTACCAACATTTCCCGAATTTTGTACCCCGAAAACATAATTTTTTCCAGTGACCCGCTATTTTGTAATATTTTGCGATTTGGACTTTTTTTGATCGTCAGGTAATAGACGTAGGCTTCTAGTTTCTAAATATTTTTGTCTTTTTGAATTCGGATCAACAAAGCGACAAGCACGATTTTGCTGCAGCGCATATTTCGACAAATAGTACACAGGAAACTGATTTATGAATTTGATTGAAAAAAATTTTTTCTTACCCTTCGACATGTACATTATTAACTATACTAATCAATACATTGATTAACTTGCGTTGTTTGGTTGAAATAAATTCCCGAAAACACCCTTACATTTCGGACCGTCACAGTGGTCTGCCCCCTTAAGGGGCGAGATTTTAAACGGAACGCCGGCTCTAATTGCAGAATTCCCATGAGCCCGCCGCAGGGATACTCGATCGATCTTCCAGCAAAATAATTCCTTTGCAGGTGCGAGGCTTAAGAGAGCCGGCTCGCAGGCTCGCGGCTAGAATTTGTCGGAGCGGCGAAACGCGTGTAAATCACCGTTTATTAAATAGGGCAGGAAGCTCGGCTTGCAGGACGAGGAGCCCCCGGCGAAGGTTTTCGCATGATAGTCGAAGCTTTGCGGGGCCTGTCACGAGGCCGTGCGCCCCTCGTAAAAGCACACGAAACGGGCGAGTTTATGCGCCATAAATTCAAGCAGTCTTCGTTACCGCCGTAGGCCGGTGCGTGGCCGAACACGCGGCTTCGATCGCGCGCTCCGAGCCGCACCGGCGCAATTTTGTAGGCTCCAACGACGAGTAAATTCACGAGGCGGCGTAAAAAGTGCGTAAAACGTTGCTCGCCCGTCGACGGAGGCGAGCGTTCGCGCGGACGGGTTAAGGTGTGCCGTGCGGCGAGGCCGATCGTTAAGCCGCGCTCCCGCGCGTGCAAAGGGCGACGCAAAATGCACTTCGAGCACGTGAAAAATGCAGGAGTCACATTCGAGGAACAGTTTGAGCAGAGGGGATATTAAAAGTGTTCTAGAAGGTTGATCGCGTCGAGTGCTTCGAGCGCAAAAGAGTTTTGAATTTTCTTATTTGAACTGTTGCATGGATCTGCAAAGGTTCGGTAATTAGGCGAAGAGCGCGAAGGAGTAGCTTCGCCAGACACTGGCCCACGCTACCACCGAAGCGCAAATCAATGATCGGTAAATCTTTTATCCTCGATAATAGGTTTGTAATGTACAGGGTTATAGGTTCCAGCTGCATAACCCTCTATTAACGCCGCCAGGTGGTAAAGAAGAAGCTCCCCCTCGCAAATGACTCTATACAGCCGGAACTGATGAGCTCTTAGATCGAAGTGACCCGCGAAGGATGTGCCCAATGGCCTCTAAAGCCAAGTACTCGGCTCCTTACAACCCGTAATTAGAGTTACGGTTCTTTTTATGCGGCTCGATTCTCAAATGGGCCCGCCAATTAGTGGACACTTACTCGACAAAATTCGATCGTTGATACGCCGTGATGAATCGTAAGAACGGCCGACGAGCCGCCCGAGGTCGTCGAAGATCAATCAGACTGTGCAAAAACCGTGGGCGATCGAGTCTTCGGTTCGACGATTTCAAAATAGCATCGGCTGAGTCCAGGTGTAAATTCCATGGCCATTAATCGTGACCAATCGGCCCCAATTAAGCTGGCGCTTATGGCCGAGTCCCTTCTTCTTGGAGCAAGCATAATACGTCAAGCTTACCGTTCCAGCAGGGATCGGTTGAGTCGCTTGTAAAGGTTGTCGAAGGTCCATCCAGTATCGACTATTTAATTACCACTCAATTAGCGTCCGCGGAGCATGCATCGCCGCGAACTTCTTGATGGAACGCGATCCTCCTGGATCGGGGTGGCCGAGGTAAAAGTACTTAAAAGCCCGTGCAGCTTGAGATCGCGGGGACAAAAACGCGAAGGCACCGCCGCGATGCAGGCCGAGAGACTGCGTTCCGAGCGAACAAATGAATAACATCGGCAACCGGAAGGGGTGGGACGAGTGACAAGCCCTTGTTTCCGAGTTCCGGCGCATCCGACGGGTAATTAGATTGAATCCCGTTTATTCGACTCTCCTTTTCTTTCTCTTCGTAAACGAGTTGCCTCCAAGAGGCTCGCTGTTACTGGCGAATTACCTGCAATAATTGCAGAATGTCGCTTGATGCCTGCTACACTGGGCAAATATGTGAAACATTCACTAAGGTGAATGTCCCAATTTCTGCTCATATCCCCATTTCAGCTCATTTCGTATTTTTCTTATTATTATATGCGTTACGTTTGTACTATAGTTGCAAGAAAATAATTCTAAATTATTTTTAACTATTTTTCGTGAGCAGAAATACGGACATTTAGAGTATTATATATTTAATTACAAATTACTAATAGTTAAGCATCTTGAAATATCTTTCTTAAATAGTTTTTGAATTGGTTGATTTATTATTAAAGAATTAATAAATTACTCTGCAAATTTTGGTCACAAACAAATTTTGTACACCTTCTTTATGACGAGTTACCTCTTAAATCAGCAGAAATTGGGACATTCACCTTAATAATGCCTACTATGTTGTCCGAAAAACTTTGGTGGTTAAATATGAAAGTGTGTAACGAAGACGAATAAAGGTTTCGCTATTTTTTCATAAATTTTTCCCTTCGAAACATGAAGTTTCGCACGCACGTAGCGCCAGTGCATCCACAGATTTGTAGGAATCGCATTTATCAGTAACAAACGATTGCACGAGTGCAGCAACATCGGGAGATTTCAATTTACGGTGGCTCCGCGACCAACGAAGATCGTATCTTCGACGCAAAAACTGCACGGCCAACATTCGCGAATCGTATCGAGCTAGCGGTCCTCGATGAATTTTCTCGATAATAATTGTAAACAAACTCGCGCGGCCGTTGCATCACGGCGGCATTAATTTCCCACCCGAACCCAAAACAAATACACTCAATATCATCGAAAATTATAATTGACTTCTGGTGTCCCCGCGATAAGGTATTATATTTGTGGCCAGAAAGTGGCCAGAGGATCTAATTGGTCCTGCTGTTTGTTGAAAATGATAATATTGGAAGAATACGATGGAAAACATTTTGACGATAAATTTGTGGGGAGGGAAGACAGAGTGGACTAAAATCGATAGAAAAGAAATCACTGAAATTGCAAGAAAATTGCATTCGCTAGTGTCACTTAGCTTAGAAATAAAAGTTATTAAATTCTCCCTACAATATAAATTAATATTAATCATATTCTTCATTTCCTTAGTAGGTACGGTAAACCGGGACGAATTGGATCACTTCGTGTTTGACGGTAAAAAAAATACTAGTCAAACATTAAAAAACTAATTTTGTATTATATATTCGTGACCAGTACACCTTTGGCTTTAAGATTAATAATAGAAAATAAAATTAATCTTAGAAATGTTTCTTCGGCAAACAAAAAACCAAAAAGTGAGAAATATCCGATTCGCCCAAGGTTCGGGGCGAATCGGATAACCCATAAATTTCTGGAAAAAGATTAAATTTTCATAAGAAAATCTAATTTAATGACAGTGAAGTCAAGTGACACTACTCAGCACACAGATCGTAAGGATATTGCCGCTTTTTGCCGCCTTTATCACCACAATTCTCGTGGCATCACTCTTCTCAGATAATCTTCTGAAAGTGGACGAATTAATTCTTCACCAGAGTAAATACAATGCCATCATCTTAAGACCATTAATTTATTTATTTCTTTAGTCATTTCTCTAAATTTAATTCTTCTCACAGATTCCTTTAGGGTGGATGCACCATTTGTGACCACTTTAAGGTATCGTACCGGTTTTGGCTAATTCTTAAAAAATATAATATTTTCCCGCGTAAGAAATAAATGTAACCTTATATTTCTGGCGGTATACTAAACAAAATATTTATCATGTGAAATTCTCCACATAATAACGATCTGCAAACAATTTAAAAATTAGATAATTATGCACATGGCCAAAAACAGTGCAATGTCCAAAAACGGTACATCTACCCTATTTTTTTATGGACACCATGATCCCTGATTGCTGTTTTTTATGTCCGTACTAACCATCCGTATATAAACAATTATCATATTTATAATCATAAAAATACTAAAATGAAAATAAAGAGTGATCCGATTCACCCCAAATAACGTGATCCAATTAACCCATATATAAGTATTTCAAAGGGTGTAGATTACATAAACATATTATGATATAATAGTCTAAAATACATCAAATACTAAACTCGCACACCGTGCAAACTAATAATAATAAACACACTGGAATTTCCAAGCTTTCTTTTTATTTTAAATATGAAATTGCTGATTACGTAAGTTAAATTCGGACCAAAATTGTAACGTTCGCACGCGTCCATGTCACTGAAAACGTATGCCAGCAATGACTTAAAACAATTAACGGGCTTTTGCGGTAGGTGCGGGGGAGAGGGACGAGGTACTACGAACGATCGAAATGCTCATTTCTATCGCGATATAAGAAATATGGACTAAATTCATATTTTCATCCAATTCGCCCTGTGATCCGATTCGACGCGGTCTCCCCTGCCTATCTATACTTAATTCATTCGACATGCAAAAGTGCCAAGAAATTGCAAGGTGATGTATACGCAACTTGTGCAAAAGATTTGCCACTAACCGTTTGCCCATTTCTCAATAAACTAGCCAGCAATCCAGAAGGGGGTCGAGTGCGTTTTACAAGGGACACGAGTGCTACGGAAGGTTCGGAGCCACGTGACAATTAATTTGCCGCAGGCCGCCATTAGAGGGGGTGGCAAATAGCTTTCTGCCGCGATATGCTTGCGTACAGTGCGTTCGCGCAAATTGCATGCGAAACGACGGGTAATGATTTGCGGTGGTTCGATCAGCGGTCGCGCGACCCTGTCTCGTCGCAGAAAACACGCCAGAAATTGTAAATTGCGATCAATCGTCGTCAATAATTCGTTCGCGTTAATCATTCGTAACTTCAAAGGGACGCCGGGAGCAGCGGCGAACCGCGCGTGGAACCGCGTTCGAATGCTCAAAAACCGTGTAAACGTTAACGTAATTTTATCGCGCCGTACAGCATTGCGACGATATCGCGCGATTTGGTCCCGAATTCGCGAGTCACGGAGTATAATTTAAACACGAGGCGTAATCGCGAGCGAACCGAAAGGGGTGAACTTTGATGAAACCCAGAGTTCAACTTTATTGGTCGCAATATTCAGTGAAAGACTTTTATCGAAACACAACGGAGCTTCTGAAAGTGTAACAGGAGTCTCTCAAACTATATCTCATCCTGGTTGTTTCCGATTCAACAGCCTCCCAAGTGAACCGAGTAACTCCGCTAATCCACACGGCAGCAATAATGATGCCGCGTATCAACGATGAAAGGCTTTACGGACACGCGCAAAGCCCCGCGACCATCGACGTGACAAAGCGTGATTTGCGTATGGGCAACGAGAGGACAGCGATAAATGGCTTTCTGCTAGGACAAGTATTACAACGTTTACACGAATCGCGGTGCTCAGGCAACGTACCGGGCGCTGCTCTCAATTGATAGTCGCCAGAGGACAGTCAGCCGATCACTACATGTAAATCACGGAATCGCGTCGCGAATTCGGCTACGTGGCCGAACCGTATATCTCGATGATTTGTCCATCGGCTGTTTATCATCGACAATCCAGCTGTACGTCACAGCCCGGTTAACGTGACAGCGAAACTTGACAAAATCCCCGCGCGCCAATATCAAGCTCCGGCGGTTATAAACCCTTGCTCGTGAAACGATAGGCTTTGCCCGTGACCACCAAAACTATTTTTCACGGGATTCTAGTGGAATATTTCGCTTTCCGAGTCCCTTAGGGGTGACGTTTCATTTTTATATTTATAGGTACTAGCCTTTCAAGTGCTCAAAGCGTCAGAATATCCCATTTGGTATCGACTGCGTACATATATCCACAGGTACCTAATACTATCATTATTCAAGGTACCTTGAAATATATCGAACCACTAGAATACAGATTAATGATATCACTTTCCATGACATTCACAAATTGACGGCCTTGCAACAAGAGAGGTGCAGCCCTACCTTTACCAACTTCAAGTAAATTAGAAAAAACTGTTTCTAAAATTATTGCTGTGATTCAATATTAAAAAGAGAACACTGATTGAAAAATATATATTTTCACGCGATAAAACAAGTTTTTATTTCTATTTTTGGCGAATTTTTCAACTCTGGAGCATTCGTAGGTATCGCGCAAAACAGTAACGAGTGCAGATTCAAAATTTGAAATAAGCCGCTGATTTGTCATCGGATTTGCATGAAACGTGCACCAAACGATGTAGAATCTCTTTTACACGTCGTAACTCAGAAACTGTCATAAATGGAGCTGCACCCGTCTTGCTGCAGGGTTCTCAATTCGTCCGAATCCACGATGCACCAACGATTGCGCCTTAAAAATGCAGCTGCGCCGTTTGTCATCTGCACGCACTGCCCCGCGTCAAATAAACGATCGTGCTCCCATTGTGTTCGTAATTTAGTGTCTCTTAGCTCAGAGTATAGAAACGTGGAAAAGGATGTAATTGCGCCGGCAGGAGGGATGGTCGTTAATTTAATTCCCCCGGTAATTCAATTTAAAGGAGGCACTGGTAAACGAAGGGAAATAGGACAATCGGGATTATGGATGCATTCGCAATAAAACTGGATGATTTGCAGCGAGAGGGGTGGCGGCGGCCAGGCGCGGTTAGATCTGAGGAACCGCAGAACAAGACGGCATCGGGTCTAATGAGAGGACTGAGTAGATGCAATAAATGCCGCGAGAGGAGCGGCACGTTGCTCGCGGCCGAAAGTGACGGAGGGATAGTTCAAAGAGCTTGGCCATCTGAAAGCGTTTCTTCCACCTTCCTACCTATGTACGTGAGCCGCGCCGCGATGCAACATTCATGTATTTATAGACGGGATAGAGAGTGGCTGCCTGGACTCGTGGTAACCAATTGGCCCGTTTCGGAGTCTTTGTTCCCGTTCAAATATTAATAGACGAACAAAGGGGCTCCCTGTCGCCTAAGTGCATCTCCAAAGGGAAAGCAAAAAGCTGTTACAATACCTGAATAACGATATTCCCAGTTAAAAAAAAACCCGAGTATTCTGCGTTCCTAGAAGAAGATTGAAGAGAGGGGACCGAGTTCAGGCTGCTGATTATCTTTATTTCGAGACGGCCTCGATCTGCTGTTGATCGAACCTAATTCCAAAAATTCTGAGAAATTCCTCGACCTCCTTCTAATCCACGGGCCTTGAAGCTCACAGTCTTCAGTGGGCCCGGTGGATGGTCAACGAAACGACGATAATGTTGTGCACAGTGGCAACGGGGTTCGCGATAAAAAGAAGGTGTCGCGCGGTATAAAGACAGCCACGGGGGACGATTTCGTTATTGCAGCTCGCAGTCGGGTTTGAGGTTTATTAAAGAATACGACGCTAGAAATTTATCCTCCGTTCACGATGGCGGTGGTGTAGCGTATATCGTTCAGAGGGTGCCGCGTTACAGATTCAAGAGGTCAGAAGTGTTGGTAAGCGAGGCCGATTCCATCGTTTACAGAGGCTGCACTATAATTGAGGCGATCGCATCAGCGTAAGAGGATTGTCCGTCGAACCTTTATTAATATGCGCTCTAGTCGGGTCACGAATCGATAAAATGGAACGAAGCCGGGCACCGCGGGATCGTTACGATTCCATGAACTCCGCATTCCGTACTTTATGTGCTATTAATGCACTTGTGATAATGGTAACGATGCATTGTGTTGGAATTATTCACTCACCGAATTGATCTTTTTATGCGCGCACAGTAGTCGTTGCAATATTGCAGCTGGATAATTTTCTGGGTAATCTCTGTGTGCTGTCAGCCAATTCGACAGAGAAGTAAATATTCTAGGACCAGTGTAGACAACGGCCATGCCAATTTGCTGTTCTATTTGACAAGCGCCAATCAAGATTTAGTAGCGAAATCGAAGGGAATTAGAAGCAACATAAACTGCAACATCCCCGGAATAAGCAACATTCAAGCACCTAGGGTAGGTCTACCGTTTGTGGCCATTAGTGCATAATTCACTTATTTTTAAACTGCTTGCAGATCATTATTACGTGGAGAATTTCACATGCTAAATATTTTGTTTAGTATGCCGCCAGAAATATCAGGTTACATTTATTGCTTACACGGAAAAATATTATATTTTTTAACCCTTAACTGGTACACTGTTTTTGGCAAACGTGACTGGTATACTGGGGTCGTGGCAGACCCCAAATAAAAAAGGACACAGAAATTTGTAAAGTCGACACTAGAGCAACCACTATGAATATTTTCATCTTAGGTGATGTATAAAATAATAGAAGCGTAGAAAGTTAAACTGTTATTATAAAATTAATTAGAAATTCAGTTTACCAACTTAGACAACCGAAAATTGTACATCGAACTTTGGGTGCTTGGGGTCACGAGCGACCCCAGGATACCAGTTAAGGGTTAAGCAGTAGTCAAAACTGGTACAATACCTTAAAGTGGCCACAAATGCATCCACCCTACCCACCAAAGAATTATACAAAATGCCTTCTCAAGTCCGAGGATCGGAAGAATCTTCCACAGCCCGAAGCCAATTCTTCTATTTACCAGAAGACTTGCTGCACCAATTGAACCGTCCAATCCATCCACGAACCCCCCGCCCCACTGTCTAAACCTAATATTTGAAATAGCTACCAGCTATGCAAACTCGATGGTCGACGCAGTGTGAATCGATAAAACTGAATGGAAGCGGCTGCACACATCGGGGATCCCGATGGGACGGGAAGAGGAACGAACAGAGCGGAGGAAGGAAAGCGCGAATATTGTTGTTCAAATTTATAGCGCGCAATTTTATAAATGACGGGCGTCGCGGGCCGCGATCGCGATAAAGCCCACCGCCAGCCGAATCGGAATTAAACGCGATTCGAGGTATCGCGTTTCGCGGGATCGTGTTTCGCGGCGCGAAACTTAATCGAGGCCCGTTCGAGTATCGTTCGAAAAATCCCAGCCTCCACCTTTTCCTCGTCCTCCAGCGGCGAGAAAAAGCGCCGGGAGGGAGGGGGAGGGGGAGGGCAAAAAGAGCCGTGCCCGACGTACGATGCCCGGCTCGTAGATCAGGGCTAAGTATCCTTCGGGAATGCCCCCGGCGAGATTAATCACCGCGACCGCGACTCGCGCGAGGGGCGAGGGGATAAACGAGGGGGCAAAGGGAGGCAGAAGAAAGAGAAAGGGATAGGCGCGCGGAGCGACGAAGCGTGCGGCATCGCGGAGCCCGCAGACACAGGACAGAGACCCCGTCGGAAGGACGGAGAAAAATGTGGAAAGGGGATAAACAAAGAGGAAGCCGGGGCGAGACAGAAGGAGTCAGAGGGTGAATAAGTAAGAAGAGGGAATACAGAGAGTACAGGGTGATTCGAGAAACTGGGCCAGGCCCATATAGCTCCATTGTACGTGAAAATAGAGGAATCTTTGTGGACGGATGGACTGTACTATTTAGCGATCTCAGTGTTTCCAGAGTCGCATTGTTTTTCGGAAAATGCACCTAAGAGAGTGTAATAAGAGCACTGTTTCATTTCAATGAAATTGTATGCTTTATGCAGGACGTAACTAATTTACGAATGTTTCGACAAACATGCAGAGACGAATCTCGAGAAGCATAACCACCTTTCGATGCCCCCGTCTGCATCGGTGGATCTCATAGAAGACACATGTTCGTAAAGACACAGAAGAGCCGTCTCTGCAGCCCGCAGCCCGTGTCCCAGCTTCTAGAATCACCCGGTACAGACCGAAGAAGCAGAGCCAGAAGAAAGGGGGTGGGCGCAGGGGTACACCCACGCCTCGTGGTGCACGGGCGCATAATTCAGGACGGGTCGGAACGTGGATGAAAACACAAGCGGGTAGTCCCTCCCCGTCCATCCGCAACAGACGCTCGGCCCCATCTTCGTCCGGACGCGGCGCGGGCCGAGCGACCGGCCCTTGCCACCCCCGCGCCAGCTTCAGCCCCGCCATCCGCGGGCTTCCGGCCCGAAAGCTAGGAAGTAGTCGGGAAAAGTGACTAACTAGACGTAGACACGCGTGCGCGGCCGCAGCCATACGACACACGCCGTGGACGGAGTCGTGAGACAGCGGCGGAATCAAACGTGCCGTCGAGGGGGAAGCCAAAAGGGACACGAAAAGGTGGGACGTGTGGGTGGCACGAAGCGGGGGGCAGGGGCGGTCGACAGACACCGGGGGATGGAGGGAGAGACAGCGCACGGTAGCGCCCCGGCTGCACGCTCCCGTTGCATTCCACAATCCGGAATACTACTCGCGCATACATATTTATGCTACATCCCCGGGCGATAATTCAGCGATCATGCGACGTGGTCGTGCACGTCCAACTTGGCCGCCTTCCCGCCCCACCTACCCCTCCGATCGTTCCCAGCCCTACGTGTGTGTACTATCCGCGACTTCGACTCTGCCTCGCGATCTTTCTTCGCGGCGACGCGCTCGAAATTGTTCGAACCGCGCGGGCGGATCGCCGGTGCCGGGGCTGCCTCTTGATTTATTCAACGCTGTCGAGGAAAATAAGGCGAACGCGCCCGGTTCCCGTTCCGCCGACGGTGTGAATCGATTACAATGGGCAGGCAGAGTTTTGTTTGCCGGTGGCTCC
Source organism: Andrena cerasifolii (assembly GCF_050908995.1). Lineage (NCBI taxonomy): Eukaryota > Metazoa > Arthropoda > Insecta > Hymenoptera > Andrenidae > Andrena > Andrena cerasifolii. The sequence goes on along the minus strand of NC_135126.1, from coordinate 3,395,560 downwards.
TTCCTGGGTGGAGAAGGCTTCAGATTTAGGGAGTAGCGGTGCGGATTTTTCGTCGAGATTATTCGGGACGGTTGTACGCGCGTCTCGGGGTAAATGATTTACGAGCTTCATTGCTCGGGGAGAGGTATGGGTACGAAGATTTTAGCGCGGAACACTGTGGCGAGTTTGTTTTCGTGTGTTGTGTCTGCGCGAAGGTTTCAGGGTGCGTAGGATCAGGGAAGAAAGTGAAGTTCAGGAACCAACATCGCCCGTAGTTCTGAAACCATCACAGCCCATTCCCACCAAGTTGCTATACCCTGAAGGGCACGTCTGCAGATTAGATAGACGCAACCCCTTACGTCTACCCCGAGCTAGGTAGTAGATGCTCGATCGGTAATCACCAGCCATAATAACAGCGATTACTGTAAGCGTTTAGCGCAATACTAAACCCTCGGGCCGTGTAACATCCGCTGGTTACCATTCCTACCATCAAGACCCTCCGTCTCATTTGCATACAACTCTCGTTCTGGGCTTGATTATAAATCCCTACGAATTAGAACGGAAAGAAATTGTGCGGACCATGTAACACCAGCGCAGCCCGCCCTAGTTTCGTTCCATTTAGAGTATTAGGGCTCGAGGTGATTAAAACACTTGGCACGTATCCGCGGAATATGATTGGCTCTGTTAAAAAGTTTCATTGTTGTCCGCGGTGGATTTTACTCGTGAGCTGTTCGACATTTATCTTTCAGACACCGAAGGCATCGGTAATGTATCTTAAAATCGACATCGGCCTTTTCTTGCCGCAGCCGAGGCAGTGTCGTAACCGTTACGTGAGAAAGCAGCCGATGCCCCGGTTCCCAGGTCAAAGGTCACTCGATGCCTACCTCCCGCGGAGGAGGATTCAGGACTGGTTCTTGATTCTGGTTCTGGACGTGCCGTATCCCCGTCCACTGTCCGATACATATATGAGGTCGTAACTCGATCGGCTGTATGGTTCTCCTTCGAGAGCGCGTTATTATAGTGCCATCCGAGCGTAGATAAAAATTTACTAACCCGCCCATTCTCAGCCAGAAGATAAAAGCCATCTCATCTGAAAGTTTACTATCCAGACGCGGCCAATGCGACAGAGGAGCTTAAATCCTATCTCAGATGTTTCATTCCGTTTCTTTTTTCGTTTCTTTTTTTTAACACCCATTTACCCTAATTTTACGCCCGGAAACGTTCAAGTTTCCTCTGTTTCCAGAGAAACCCTGGCCGTTGAAAATTTCCACAATCGATTTTAGTTATTTTCCTGTCGCAAAGTATTTATTCGTCGCTTGACGTAAATTTATCTTCAATTCGATCTTCCCTGGATCAATAATATCGAGAGAGAGAAGTGATTATCGTCGGACAGCTAGCATTTTTTTCACCTCGACAGCCTGGTCGCAGAAGAATGATCCAGAACGGGGCCACGCGGGAGAAAAAGTGGTATCGTTCACGCTCGACGAAGAAGTCGAATGGTGGTCGATCGGTCGTTGAGGAGGAAATTGGTCGGTGCAGGCGCAGGGGCGAGTTGAGGCAGGAAATTAAACGAGTCACGTGCTCATAATTATGAACACTCCGCGGACGGAGGAGCGTCTTCGTCGTCTGCACGGCCCGTGAGAAGAAGGAGGAGGAGGAGCTGGAGGGGCGGCGAGATAAAATTGCAAAAGTCGCGGGCCGGGAGTAATAATAATTGTTGCTTCGCCCGAGGTAGGGACGTGAGACGAATATCCGTCGGAATGCGCCGCTCGCGAAACCGCAGAGGATAATTCGAGGGAGAAAGAGCGAAAGCCGTGCCTCCTTCCATCTGCTTCGCCAGCGTCCTTCCCGCCTCTGCGTCTCTGGCCGCGTCGAATGCCCTCTTATTAGCGCCCCTATTAAGATTTGATTAGTCCTAGGCGCCGTGAAATGTACGTCTCCATTCGCTAAATAACATCCTTCGCCGTGGCTTGCGCGTGCTGCTGCAAGAACCCACGCTGACCAACAGAGAAAGTGGCTGCGTGGGTTCAAAGGACAGGAGTTTGGGAACGTTCCACTGGCCCGGGGATACACACTACCGTTCAAAAGTACGTGATCACACTTCGCTAGCCGGGCAAGTTCGCGAACTTCTGGGCTCACGGTGTCAGACTGGGCCACCTGGACTTTGCAAGTTTCTGATACTAAGTGACCCATTAACGAACATACGCCGCTGTTTATAATTGATCGGAGAATTCCGAGCGAACGAAGGTTCCGAGCGAACCACGAATATTGGCTGCTTAAAATTATGCGAGCGCGCGCTCCGCTCTTATTCGACAGTGCAAACTTTTCTATTCCGTACGGACACGCTTTACGCGCACAGATTCCTCTTAATATCGCCCGGCGTTTATCGAGAAATCACGCCGAGAGAGCCCCATATTGACCAGACACCCGGATTGTTTTCTTTTCCCCGATTTTTCACTCGAGAATTTCCCTCCTCCGGATGCGCCTCGGCGCGGAATATTAAAAGCCTGTCGGAGAAAAGCTGAGGGGTTTCGTGGTTTTCTGCCCACATATCCGGCAGCATCGTCCCGCTCCCATTTCGTCGGAATGTTAAATAAATACGCGCAAAGGGAACGGTTCTGCCAGGGTGGATCAAGCGTAGAGGCGTTTTACTGCTTAGGGAAATTTCTGACTCGTTCGCCCGACCGTAAAGCCCTCAAAGTTCTCTGTACGTCGTGCACAGACCAAGAATAAAGAAGCTAAGCCCCTCGAACTTAGGAGGGCAGTCGCTTTTTTACGAGGCCGTGTCGAGCGCAACGAATCACTGGTGTCTATGGCCGCATGGGTAAGATGTTTCTTTACGATCCCGCGCTGGGAAACGGCACACGTGGAGAACGGCTTTATTGTCACGCGAGGATTTACCAGAGGGACATTTGTAAATCGCTTGCGCGAGATACCTTGACACGAGCAACTACAGAAAAATGCCACTCCCCGATGGTGCACGGTTGCAGTTTCTGGAGATTTCGAGATCGGGCGCGAATATGTACACTTCGCGCGAGTTTCAGGCATGAAGAGCAAGTAGGAGAAACTGGCAATGTCGCAAAACAGCTTTATCCAGAAAATTTTAATACTTTATTGCTGACCGACGTTGTCTTAAATCGACCCGGACGTTTTCGGCGCTGGATCGTGACAGTGTCACGTCATCGTGTCCTACTGGTATGATTTTCAACTTTTCAAGGTCCTATAGGTTCCCTAAGTTCTCTAGATTTTTTAAGCTTTCTCTGCTTTCTAAATTGCTATACTTTTCTGAAAGTACTTTTAGCTCTAGATACTACCATCGTTACCACGACGAAGTTCACTGGTAAAGAAGCAGGGCTCGATGAATTTAATTTTCTTATATAATTTTCTTCTTAAATAATTTCTTGTTTTACTTTGACGACAGCGTCTTAAAGTTTGGGTATAGGCAAAGAGTGGGAACATACCGTATTTTGTTCCAGTTGCAGAGTGAAGATTTCATACTTCTAACCAGTAGGGTGACCGTACCTAATATCGCCCATGCTCCTAATATCGCCACTCGCTATATCTCGCAAAGTAAGCACTAACATTGATTGGTTATGCACTGAATTGGTACCTAAACATATGTAGGAAGACATATTGTAATTGCAGCGTCATGTGATCAACAATTACAGAAAGGGAAGTATTTTAGAGAATCTTAGGGGTAAAAGTTTAGTGGACTGCTATAATTTTACATTACATTCGGAGATGGCAGGTCTAATAATTCTGCGAATGCAAAATTATCTACTAGAAATACCTAATTAACGATGTACTTAAGGAATGAAACCGATTCAAGTATTTTTCGTAATGGAAACAGGGTTTTTCTTTTAGCAGTATGCGTGTTCTCAATACCGCCTACCGAACAATGGTTTTGATGTAATGTTTGTTACAGATGGGGTCACGAAATTTGCGGAGCAACCGAAATACACTTTATCTGTCCAATATGTACATCCGAACGTAAAAATAAAATATTTAAAAAAATCCTATTTCTATATTTTTTCTAGTAAAAATAAAATCAAAGATTAATAGAAAACATTTATGGAGCAAGAAATAATAAAAGCACATGTGAAAATGGCTTTAAAACTCATATATACATGAATTAATCAATATTCCTTCAGTAGACGATATTAGGTACACCTTTTTCAAGACCGGATTTTGCATGTCTTACGTTTTTTAATTCCTAATTAAAAATTCGTAGGTTTTAACGATTCTATCTTATGCTACACGAAAGATGAATAATTTCTCTTTACTTCGAAACGAATTGCATGCAATAATATCAGTTATTATTTAATTGACAGCGATTTAACATTTGCAAGGCGATATTAGGTACGGTCACCCTAGGTACCTATACCAAACATTTAACGTTACTTTACGGGGGTATTTGAGCTTCATAACCCTTTGTGATTCGCCACTTTTGTCGTCCCAATTGCCACGAACAAAATATATCACAAATCGCAAAATCACGAAAAATCGACAGTCCTTGTTTTCTTAGAGCTAAAAGTGCTTCAAAAAGAGTAGGGGAAATATGGACAAAATTTTTAAAATGGCCTTAAATTTTCCCGCGTCGTTGCAGCCACATATTGTCACGATGTGCATTGTTCCATCAACAAAAGACGATCGTCTTACAATCGTGCATAGTGAGGTTATATCGTCTGGTGTGTTTTGGAAGGCTATGATCTAATTTTCGATACTTAAAGAACCTACAATACTTTTGACAGTGTTCAGGTAAGTACTTTCTTGTGTGAATTAAGTTAATTGTTTCATATTAAAGTGTAAATAACTAAGACAGTTTGTTTGTATTTCGCCATGGTATTGTTGATAATCCGTAATATTTACAAAATTGTATGCTGGGGTAAAACCGTACGGGGTAATATCGGGTACCCGATTTTGGACAAAATGTGTATAACAAAGAAACGAAAGAGAGGAAGTTATCAAAATTGAACTAATCTTAATAAAGGGCTACGACTAAAGAGGAAGAAAGCCAGAAAATTAAATAAAATACCGAAAGATAATGAGAACAGTGGTGACGAAGACATTTGCATTTATGTCCAAGAATCATATGGTTCATCCAAATTGAATGAAGGGTGGGTGCAGTGTACAGCTTGTTGTAAGTGGGCTCACGAAGGCTGCACTGGTTGGGGGACTGAAGAATTGGACGAATTCCGTTGCTATAGGTGCTAGGGCCAGTTTTTAGTATGGTACCCGGTTTTACCCAGGCCATGGGGTAAAACCGTAAAAACGGACCAAATTTTAAATCATAATTTTTTTGTATTTCTTATTGTTTTAAATCAAATGGATTTATACTATTAATTAATAAAGAGTTTAGTCTAATGAACCCTACTTTCAATTTCTTTTTTACATTAATAATGTCAAAGTTATGAGCTTTCATCCTTAGCGTCCCGGTTTTACCCATATTTCCCCTATATCAATTTGGAAAGCCTAGAGAGCTTAAACAGTCTAGAGAACTCAGAGAACCCGTAGAACCTTGAAAACTTGGAAATCGTACAAGTAGAGCACGATGACGTGACACTGACACGGGCCAGCGCCGAAAACGTGCGCGTTGATTTAAGACACCGGTCAACAAACGAACGGCATTAATCATCAGCGTCCGCGGCGCGCAGGCAACGGAATAACACGGGGAGGGTCGTTAGCGTGCATTAATCGGTGAAAGCAAATTCGAAACGCGGGAGCAATCGTCCAGATCGATCCTGGGCGCATCGCGAAATCACAGATAGAGCGGCCCTATCTGTTTATCGTGCCGTTTAAACTTTATCAACGGCCGTTACGCACCGGGCAGCGGGCATTTATTGCTCGAAACAACAATCGAGCGCAATGGAACAGCAATTCGAGCGCAGATAGCATCGGTCATCTTTTCCGTGATTTGTTGCCACTGTCCCGGGAGGTGATTGTGGTCGCGCCTACGGTTCTCATTTACGACGTTCCCCCTTTTTTCCCGCGACCGAGAAGCGTAACGGATTTCGTCAGCGCGGAAATCCCACCGCCGCCGGAAGTTCGAGGACCATTCCGAGAGACAACGCGAACCACATCGAAACGGCCTCTTTCCTACCGCGCAGGATACGAGCGTCGACGAATGATGCGCTGAGAATTGCAGCATTCGAACAACGCGCTGTGATTTTACTACTACAATAACTCTGTTTCCTTTTAGTATTACGTGACGTTTCCGTTTTGTCAAATTCCAGTCTCGGGTTGCGCAAGAAATTGAAAGGAAAAGAAAGCCGAGGGGAAACCATGAAGTAGCTTTCTGATGCTGGGAAAGGGCGAAAGTATGACGAACCGAAGCGATCACTTCCCCCCAAGCAACACCTTCCACCTAAACCCCGGGGACAAACAAAGGAAAGGGCGCGATCCAGCCAGCAAACAATGTCAATTCCGTCTTTAAGCGATTTCTGCGGCCCGACAGACACATCCGACGATACATTTCTACCACGAAAACGAGCAGTTGCGGTTACATCACGTACCGGCCGCCGAATCGAATGATCTAAATCCCCGTCGTTCTAGGAGAGCAAACAGCGTACTACGTCTAAATCGAGGATGGAGGGAGTCCGAGCGAGCAGGGTAGCCAAGAAGGCACTCGAAATTGTCAGGAACGGGGGAAAAAAAGGAGCGCGAAGCGTGGCCGCGACGTAGAATGCCCGCGATTCTAGTCACGGAGGATCCTACAATGCATCGTGGTTGCACCGTTGCACCGGATGCAGCGGAACCGATCGCGTGTGCCCCCTGTCCCTCTCCCGGCTCCTCTGGAAACGGTCCCTGGGTGCTCTGTTCCACCTCCGCGTTCCCCGTTCTACAATACATCGTCGTTGGTGGGTACAGTCGTCTTCCTGATTTATACACTGCCACCGGCAGCAGTCGGAGGGAGAATCGGCCAGAGGGAGAGAGCGAGAGGAGCGGACAAAGAGGCAGAGAGAGAGAGAGAGAGGGGAGAGGGCGTAGGTTGCGCACGGGGAGAAACGGTTCCATTGTTTAATCGGGACCAGCGAAACGCTGTTCGTCGTCGGTAACCATAAAAACACTATTTTATGCGCGAACACGGGGCCCCGTTTGTACGCTCGAAACTGCTTGCCGTACGGCTTGATCCGTGACGTACGATGGGAGTCGACGATAACGAACGGCCAAGTTCAACGGAACGTTCGGAATGTGATAAATAAAGCGGAGGATGGAGGAACGTGGGCGGCACGGCTTGGTTAAACGGTGTAAATCGATGGCGCGGAGTTTTCGGGCGAGGGGCGCGGAAAAGTGTAACTATTTCGCGGGGCACTTGAACAGTTTTTCGGGGCGATTGAACAGTTGGAGTTTTGCGCGTAGAATCTGGACGCGTTGGTAAGTAAGAAGTTGCTGGAAAAATTTATTGAAATCCTAGGTAAATTGAGTGTTGACATTGTTGTATACCAACGTCATTTAAATCTATTTCTGTATTAGTCAGCGCGTTAGTTTTTTAGATAGCAATAGTAAGCATCCTAAACAAAGTATTAGTCAACGCGTTAGTGTTCCAGATAGCAATAGTAAGCATCTTGAAGTCCTATGACCTTATCCGTACCCTATTACTCATCCTTGAACCTCGATCTCTATGCCTCATCCCTTAACGACCGTTAAACTCAGGACAACCCCCGCTTTTCAGCTTACCGAAAACCGTACATATATATATATATTACACGCAATTCTTCCAGGCAGAAGCACTTGAGCACTTCAGTCCGAATAGTCTGGACACGAGAATCTAGTTCTGAATCTATAATCTAGTATTCATCTGTAATCGTCTTAGTTTCCGTTATTTGTATAAAGTTATTTAATAAAATAAAAGTAATATGAAAAATACGGAATACAACAACATACAAAGAGTTTACGCTGCTTGAATTTCTAGGTGATAATTCGTTTTTCCGGAATTATCGAATATTCAAAATTCTGCGGCGAAAGGGGGATCGTTGTTGATCGCCGAAATTTATGTCGGAACGTTGGCTTGGTTTAATTCATTTTCACTGCTCACCGCAGATTTCGCGAGCGCACTCGAATGTTCGTGCATACGCCACGGTATTGCGATGAAGTTCCCGTGTTTACTGAGAACTCTTTAATTTCCGATGTCTATTGACGACAGTATTGCAAGCTGGATAGTTTTTAAAAGCTCTCGTACCACCGTTCAATCATACGAAACGGAAGATTGACGTCACGGTGTTTTTCTGTTTACGCTTTTCAATGTTTTGCTAGCCCTGCGCCGGAGCAACTTCGACATCTGCGTAAACAACAGATATTTTGATTAAATTTTATCGATGTTAGTTTCATAATGGAGAGCACAATGAAATAGGCGATCGCCCACGGAGAAAACAGATATTCAATTGGGGATAGGAGTAAATAAAATATTCGTATAAATACACGCGTGCTCTTTATAATTACACACCCTTAGCTGCGGGCACTCGACTAGTATCAAACCTATGCGTAGCTGTTCATAAACTGTCAGAGACTGTTCTGATTATGGAAACTCATGCAAAAAATATTTTCACCACAAAGGGCTGACTTCCGATGTAAGACACTCTGTGTAATTTCTGTGATTAAACCTCCCACCGAGCAAAAATACCCTCGACATCTAACCCTATTGTCTCGACTCTCAGTTAGCAACTACCAGCTGCTTGAAAATAAATAACCTTTTACCGCTAACGAGGCATCTGAAATAGGAAGCTCTTCAGCGATAAGAACACAGCAGCAGCTTCAAACCTACAATCAGGCATCTCCATCATGCAAATTCTCCAAAATACACACAATTCCGTCCCGAAATCTCATTTACCACGAACCACATCCGCGACAAATTCATTTCTGCGGACAATAAAACAGCGCGAATGAAAATCTCCTCTCACCAACGCTCCTAACAATCAGCCTCCCTCGTCTGGCCCATGAACTACCGAATCCCCTAACTTCTTCCCCGCCAGTCCATCGAGAAGCGCTCCTCTGGACGCCGCTAGATCGAGAAGTCAACGCGAAGGGGGCGACAGACGGCGTCTCCTCTTTATCACCCGGTTCCTTTCCCGTCTCTCTGTTCCCTCGGTCCACCCTCTTCCTGTACTTCTCCCCTTGGCCACCGCGCCAAGGGGGAAACCGCGACGGACCTGTTGCGGGGAGCACGTCGTAACTCTTGCGGTGGATGCCCATACACGCGCGCACCGACGTGAAATCACGCGGACCGCTCCTCACCTATGGGCACGTACACAGCCGCGCAGGCGAGGGATGACGTCGAGGACCAGACATAGGGCGAAGGGGATCGAAACGCGGCAGGGTAGGCCGAAACAGACATCCAGGCGCAGAACACGTACACGTCGCTGGGTATGCTCGTGGCACAGTGTCGCCGCTATACAAGCGGAACCAGAGGCAGATCCGCGAGACAAAGGGAGGCATGGCGCGAGAGCCCAGTAACAGTAACGGGAGTTAGAGCTGGTGATTACGACGCTGCGCTCCCCGGCAGCTAGAGATGCCAGTGGAATAGTCATAGCTGGGGAGAACGAGGATTTGAGAGACATCGGGAGAAGGGGAGAGACCGCACGGAGACTCGCAACACCCCAGGGGGAACGATACCGACATTGTAATCAGGTTCGTCAGCCGGCCAATCCTAGTTTCTAGCACTCCAGAACTCGGGACGACTCTGAGGCCACTGCTTTTTCTCTGGTCATGCGTCGAGAGTGTCGTGTGACGTATGAGTTGATTAGAATGATTGGTATCAGTTAGGGAATGAGGGATGCGAAGTATCTTGTTGGGGGCAGGGGATGATAGTGGCAGAGGAAGGGATGTACTGACATGGGATGATAGTTTTTGAAGCCTGGGTAACTGTGATAAATTTGATTGGTTTTAGCAGCACGGTCAGCTGGTACCTATTGTATTTTCTGTTGAAAGGATTGCAAAGAAAATGGAATAACAAAGCAAACACACAGCGAATTCGAAACGATACGCTGCTCGGAAAACTAGCTGTTCTTCTCTGGCAAAGTGCAAATACTACTATTTTTCGATCCCTCTCCGGTGACAATCGTTTAAAGAGCAAAAGGGAATACGCTGGTTAACGAGCGAAAACATTTATGGTACACCGGCCGTTGAAACTTTACAACTTGCAATCGGAATGTTACGCGACTGACCTTTTAGAGGGAACGCGGAAAATTCAACTCTGCATGGGTAGCAATGCCCGCCTATTGGCTTCGAACAAATAACGAGAGAGAATACCTTGCTCTAGAAATGTACACGCGTGTACCTACATGCCCGTTACCTCGCGAATATGTGTGCGACGTTGTATCGTTGTTCAAGGCATGCTTATTCGTCCTGGCTGGACTGAAAACGCATTTGCCGTACGTGAAAATACGAACTGCCAACTGTGTGGTAAATTCCGAAGGTGAGCGCTGGAAAAATTGTCTTGAAACCACGAGAATTTCGAATATTCCAAGTACTATACTATAGTATAGAATTTTAATGCAATCTCCCTTCGTAACTAAGTTACCGATAGGGGTATAAGATGGTAACGCTGGTACGTCCAACGCCACTTCCGAAGAAAACAATTGTAAGAGCTAATTAGACAGGGACAAACAGATTTGGCACTTACAGTGCTTGCAAATTTAAATGAATGGCACATTCAGTTTCTTTCTACAACTAAGAGGTGGCACACAGTGTTTTCTACAAATACAATTCTTTTTTTCACGAATTTGGAATATATTAATGCAAAACATAGAAAATTTTGTGATGCATTTGGATTATTATATACTTAAGGGGACCTCCTGGTCTAGAGCCACAAAAAATAGGCGATCTTTAGGAATTAATTAGAGGAAAACTATTATATATAATTTAATAGGACTTTTTGCATTGCATTAAGGATGTCTTAAGTTATAGAAATATATTTTTTGTTTTATAATTAATCATTGAAGACGGCACTGGGGAGTTGTTAAAGTCAAGGCGTCAAATCGGTGAGACCTGCATCTCTAAAAGTTATTATGCAATTCGACTGAAACATTTTTTATTAGAAAGAATATACTTTTGGCCTGGGGGGGGGGACTAGAAAAAAATACAAAACTGACATTTTTTTAGAAAATAACGACACTTGAAGTTTGAAATCACTTTTTCCCTATAGTTTTCATCTTTTCAACGCCTTTGAAAATTATAAATTTTCAATTTTTTGTATTTTCTGCTTGTATCCCCCTAGGCAGAAGTATATTCTTCAAAATAAAAAAAGTTTCAGTCGAATCGAATAATAACTTTTGGAAATACAGGACCCACCGTTTTGAGAAAAACGCGTTTAAAGTTTTACGTGGGCGCCGAGTGGCCGGTTGTTGCCCATGCATTTGCCGCTACTCAAATGCCTATAACTTCGGGAATTTTACGAATTTCAACAAATCCTTTTAAACGCGTATTCCGAAAAGGTTGAACATTCGCAAAATGAAATAAAAAAGTAGACTTTTAGACCGGAAGGTCCCCTTAAGCATATTTAGCAATCCAAACAAATCAAGTTTCGTAAATAATTTAAAATCAGGGAAGTTTTTTGTCTCTCCTGAAAAAAATTTTATTTTTGGCACTTACAGTGTGTTCTCCGAGGACTCTTCAATTGTCATGTTTATACACTTGATATAATAAATTCAAAGAAAACTATGGAATGACGTTGAAACTTTATTTTCCTACTTGTGTCAGTGAAAGAATGTGAGCAAAGTAAAGTAAACACAAACTTTCATTGTAGGGCAACAGACCATTCTTATCAACTTATCAACGATTATAAATCTAGGGGTATAGAATATGAACATATTGACAATAAGCAGGAACTTCAATTTTATTTCTGTGACAGTTCTTTAGGTGTTCATGCATTTTTTAAGTAGAAAAAGCGATGCTATGTCAGACCAAGCTCAAAGGGCTATGTATATACCTCCATTTACTTTTTGTTTACTTTCCTTGGGCTTAGGTAAAGCAGAGGATTGCCACAGAAAAGCTTACAATTAGTTATCTTTAACCCTTCGTTGACACACCTTTTTTTTATCAACTTTGACATACCTGGGTGGCTCACACCCAGAGCAATTTTTGAACGACTACCATTCTCATCCAAAGAATCCAATCGTTATGAAAAAAATCATGGGTCATTTTCGAGGTCTCTACTATATATTCTAATAGTTTTTTTATTGCAATTTAATCGCAGTTTCTGTAGAAAAATTCTAGGTTACCATATACCGAGAAAAATCGAAGAAACTTTTAAAAAAATTGTGATTTTTACAAATTTCAATATTAGAAGCTAAAAATCTACAGAGTTGTTGTTCAGATATAATATTTTCAGAATAAAAATAGTTTATAAGTCGGCTTTGGAGAAAAGATATTTATTTTGCATATAGAAGGTACAGAGCGTCAAAATTAGCTTATGGGTGGCTCACACCCAGAGTGTCAACGAAGGGTTACAAGAAAGCATCTGCGCAAATAACAGGGAGAGGTAGTTGATCTTAACTACATTATACATTTCTCATCAACAATATTCAATAGTATTTCTCCTCATAATTGAAAACCCTCGGCTTTTCTGTTTGCAGGTGCAAAATGAGATCAATTTTCGCACAGAAAAAAATGTGCTCTGTACGTGCATGACCATCGAGATACTTTTTAACGCGGGCAACGCGGAAGTGTAATATTCATCACGATTAATCGTGGCGAATGAGTGCAATGTAGCCGCGATTATCATACAGGCAATATGAATATTTCTTACGCATAAAGTGCGATCGTTTGGTGCACTTATAATCGATGACAGAACGCACGGCGACATGTAAATTAATTCACTTTTTCAGTTTCTCAGTGAACACGTTCGGTGCAATAATAAACTTCGCAGCGAGGCGAACCGTAATGTCTGATGATTATCGAAGTCCACGCTATGCTGCGTGACGTTTCGCCCTTAAAAGTAATCGATCAAAATGACGCCGACACCAATGCTCAAATTGTCGGACGTGGTAAGCAAAAGTAGCTTATCTCTACCTGCCACGTTCGCTTCTTTAATAACAATTGCCCCGAGCATTCGTTTACAAAGTACCTATCGCCATTGCTTATAGACAAAATCTGCTCGTAGGATCTATATCTCTCTATTTGACAAATTTTCTAATCGAATACCATCCTAGCTTCTACGCTACTAACTCTAATTCACTAAATTCAAGTCCACGGTGTTTCGCGATCCGCAGGCCAAGCAGGGAACTGGAACAAAATGTTTTTTATTTCGTTCCGGTTCAGCTGCGATACTTATAATTTCGTTTCGGTTAATATCGTTCCTGCTGAAAAATATATCGTTTCCATTGGAACGGAAAACAAATTTTGTTCCGGACCGGTTATTTCATATTTATAAAAAAAAATTCGTATGAATATGTTATATTATAAAATATTATACATTATAATTATATATTATATATATGATGTATTATATAAAAATAGAGAGTTTTTAAGCTTACACCAGAAAGCCTGGAACAATATAAACTGTACAAAAAAAAATAAATTAGGTAGAAAATAAAAATCCGAAGTCACAGGAGGTATCTACTGTTCACATTAAGGCACAAATAGATTCATGACGAAAATAGGGGGCGCGCTCAATTAATTTTTTTTTAAAATAGTGGCGTTATTAACCGCGGTTTTTATTTCTGTCTGTTTCTGCTTCGGAAAAATGTTCCGTTTATCATTTTCGTTTCTGTCCCATTCCAGATCACAGATGCCGAGAAAAGTAAAACTAATGTTTACAATCCATTCGTCGTGTTAATTTTCGCGAAACACGCATCAATTACAGTCGTCGAAAGGAAAGCCGAAATGTAACGCGGGGACCGCGGCAAGTGTAATCGCCGATGCCAGGCACAGTGAACCGTGGCTCACGGGAAAAGGCTAATTACCATAGAAACGAAGGGGGGAATAATGGAGAGAAGGATACGGAAGTCGTTTTCTAGCTCGCGCGCGTCTAAATTGCTAAACCGCTAACCCAGAATTAAACGCCCAGACAGCCCATAAGAACACAAAGGAGCGGAGTGTGACGAGGGAAGAGAATGTTGAAACACAGTTACCCCGAAATGAGTAATTGGGCCATGAACGAGCCGGGAGTGAAAGCAACGCCTACCGATAACACCGTTCCCGCTCTGAAATGGTTTATTCAATATCCATGGCGGGAGAGGGAGGGAGGGAGGGAGAGAGGGTGTTAATATGACCTACAATGGTGTTTCCGCGTAGCGTCGGGTACGAGATTATTAAGCCGCATCGGAAAAACGTGACAATCCCGTTTAATTTCCCTTCGGGAGCTACTCGACCGCGGCGGGCGCGTAACGAACGAGGCCAACTGCAGCTCCAACAGCTTGCCGTGGCAAACACAGGATGTCGCCTCCATTAAACGGCAGCCAGGCGAAATTAAGAAACCTCTGATAATTAATAGGCGATCGAACAATACGGCAATTATGGGCACTGATTACATTCATTAGCCCTCTAACGAGAAATGGGCAAGCGGTGGCCTGCTAGGTCTCCTCCGCGAGGACGCAACACTTTGCGCGCCTCCACAGCTTCTTACGCGTAATTAGAGGCCTGTCCTATTCGGTCGGCAAACAATGAAGCCCAGGGCTGAATGGTCGTGCATAAATATCAGCGTTCACGTTTAGTGTCTCGGCTACACGCTCGTAAATCCTCCGGGCAATAGGCTGTCGTGCATAAAACATGTCGCTCCGTACCGCGGAGACTATGACGCGTAAAAGTCGTTAATGCCAAGCATTGTGCCTGCCGGGTCCACGCACGGTGTCCGTTTCTTCGACATTGAATGCAGTTCGTTCAGAGAGCCGGGTCCATTTCTTGGCAAATGCGTGGATCCCCGGACCTCGATCTTCGCGACTGTCCGTCAAGTAGATTGCTAGTCGCGCGTGGCTACGGAATCTTATGGCATTCGGCTAGTCGGAGACGAGGGAATCCGTGCGATGCGCTGCGGCGCGAACAGTGTAACGCGATATCGCTAATTCGTTCAGTAAAGTCTTAAAATCAAGCTGCTAAATTAGGGATACCGAAGCCTCTAGGACAAAGACAGAAGCTTCCCTTGTGCGGGTAGATTTGCGCGAAGGGGTGAGAGAATCAGTGGTACGCGCGGCTCCTTATCCACAGCCACGAGCAGCCACTTGATTTCGTTCCAACTTCATTTGATTGCTTTCCGTGCTCGCGACGCGCCCGAGTCGCGCGTAAATGGTAACGGTGAATTAAATAATTAACAGTGTATCAGCCGTCTGAGCACAAGGGGGCGAAGTTAGTCGGCACGGAACAGTCGGCGGCGCAAAAGCGGCGAAATATTTGGAGACATTCAGAGGCAGCAATTATTCACGTCGTCCCGGGGTGCATTCGACGGAACTAAACTCGGTCGCGGCGCGTGTAAGTAGCACGCAGCTGTATTTCCTTCAAATGTCTCATCAAAAGTTTACACGTTCAAAGTTTCGCCGGAGTGCCGTGACGGGGAACCGTGACGACACCGTCGTCTACCTAGCAGCGTAATCGTCGTGTACGTTCGCTAGCTCGTTTGCCTCGCGTAACTTCGCCGTGGCTTCTAAACACCGCGGGATTGAATCTAGTTATAGCTTGCTAATCAGCCCGGATACCGGTAAATCACTCAGGAAGTGACCAACGTTCAGAATCCCATGTAACCTCCCTCGTTTCGGGATCACTCGGCCGCGAACCCATCCGACCGTTTAAATTATTATTGTTTGCAACCTGACACTCATACAATGCCGCGTGGGCAGAATTTACGCCATTAATATCTTCTTCCACTGATTCCCACGGATTTGAAAGTTAGAGATTCTACAGTTGTGGGCCTCGCTAATGCAGTTCGTGATTTATGGAAAGATATCTGACCTGGCTCTGTATCTGTACTCGTGTGATGTTAGCGTAAAACTGCAGAAGACAACTGAGCACCTTGCAGCAAGAGGAGTTCAACTCCATTTGACAGTTTTTGAATTATGACGTGTAATGTACGTAAAAAAAACTCTACATCGTTTGGTGCACGTTTGATGCAAATCCGATAACAAATGAGCGATTTATTGCAAATTTTGAACCTGCACTTATTACTGTTTTGTGCAATAATTTTGTTTCGGGCAGCTTCAGATTTGAAAAATTCGCCAAAAATAGTAGTAAAAACGTACCGACTCAATAACTGCTACGTATTGTGTGAAATTATATATTTTTCAATTAGTGTTCTCTATTTAATGTTAAGTCAATAATTTTATAGACAGTTTTTCCTAATTTACTCGAAGTTAGTCAAATGTAGCTGCACCTCTACTGCTGCAAGGTGCTCTATTAAATTCGCAGCTACAGCCACGTGTAAGAACAGAATTACATATTTGTGAAGCGCGCCAAGCGACAAGGCGTTCGCCGTGGATCGTCTGGCCGAAAACGGAGGACGATCGAGGTAGGCCTCCGTCCTTAGCCGACTCGTCGAATAAAGTAGTTGTTGCTAACTAGCCGAACGAACGACACGTCTGCGTTTTATTAACCTTCCCCGGTTCCCTTACACGCAGTAAAGGAAGTTCACGCTTCAGAACCTTAATCCTACATCTGTATGGTGTCTGAGCTTGAAGTACCTCGCCTCGGTATTAAAAATGAAATTCCTCGCCCCAATCTATCGGTATCGCTCCACCTATTACGCTGATTAAGAGACAGCATCGCGGAATGGTTGCACGTTGAAAATTCTGAAAAGTCGGCCGACCAGAACCGCGCTCCAACGGAGCCCCATTATGTAATTGCCGAGGATGTAGGGTAAATGTGCATTTGAGTCAATTGGCAGGGCCGAGCGTGCCTAGTTACACTGCACAGTGCATCTGTCTGCGTGTGCAGATGCATGCGTGCATGCGTGCATAGATGCACCTACGTGTGGCCAGCTGCGTCACAGACCGGCACCACGTGCACGCTTTGCTCGTTATTGCGCAACCTTCGCCACAAGGTTGCTCGCAATAGCGCCTGCATCGTCTTTCCTGTGCATCCGCGTGAACCAGCCATATTTTCTTCGAGCTACTCGGTTCTTTCGAGCCGCTCGTTTTTTTCGAGTACCCGGTCCGGTTCTTCGAGCCGAGTCAGGCTCGGCTCGCTTTTTCCGAGTACTCGAACGGCTCTGCTCCATACCTCCCAGACTCTGAAGATCGCAGTCAAAAAGAGAAGGGAAGGAGGAGGAATCGACTGCGATCGTCAGAGTTTGGGAGGTTCGGAGGGGACCGTTCAGCGTGGCAGCAAGGCGGAGGTGCCCTGGTGGCTCGCGGGCCACCAGTTGGTCAACCCTAGTCTAAGGCAGTGGCGAGCAACCGTTTGTCAGAAGTGGGCCACAAGTGGAAAGCTACTATCCTACGCGGGCCGTAATATTAAATACATAAATATAACTAATCCGAGAATTTTAATTTATGGGCTGAATTTGTTATTTCTGACATTGATTTACAATAAAACTTTTTTTTTAACTTTGATGTACTGTAACCAAATGTGGCCCGCGGGCCGCCAGTTGCTCATCACTGGTCTAAGGTTTAGAGAAGGTTTGAGACGAACATTTTTTGGAGTAAGAATCGAAGACCTTGCAGCAAGTGGGGTGCAGCTCCATCTTTACTAACTTCGAGTAAATTAGGAAAAACTGTTTATGAAATTACTACTTTGACTCAACATTAAAAAGAGAACACTAATTGAAAAAATATATATTTTCATACAATGCGTAGCAGTTATTGAGTCGATACGTTTTTACTTCTATCTTCGGCGAATTTTTCAAATCTGAAGCTAGCCAAAACAAAAATATTGCACAAAACAGTAATGGCTGCAGGTTCGAAATTTGCAATAAATCGCTCATTTGTTATCGGATTTGCATCAAACGTGCACCAGACGATGTAGATTTTTTTACATATATTACACGTCATAATTCACTGTCAAAAATGGAGCTGCAATCCCTGCTGCAAAGTCCTGAATTTGATCATCCTATCATCCACGATAGAAAGCCATTACTCAGATTCTTACATACTCTCATGAGGTACATACAAGGTATTATCTCAACGCTGAGCCAGCTCAGGTACCTGAAATCACCAGTTCCCGTCTTGGGGACGAGTTTCCAAGGAATAATCAATAATCGCCCACGAAACAAGCCCCGAGCTCTATGGGAAAACGCAACGAACAAACACGTTCCATGCCAAAGTGTTGGAATTCAATGCTCAGACGATTGCACTTCGTTATCCAAGAAAAGCGACGTACCCAACGCGCGTTCAACACAAAGAACGAATACGCGCGTAAGTGGTACGCGATGAACGCGTGACGTCAATATCAATCTTGATCGCGTTGAGAAGCGAAGCATGTTGTACACTACAAGCCGCTGTTACTTGGCGCTTGCAGTTTGTTTTATCCCATACCAATTTGACGTGTCGCCAACGAGACTCATACGGTCGATAAAACAATCCAGAACAGGTATAACCGCACTATCTCCTGTTCCCCTGCGCGTCTCGGGCTTGCTCGTGAAAAGACATCGATTTGCGCACAGCAGGTGACACCGACGAAGCTACTTTTCTCAACAGACCAAAGTGCTAGGCGGTGCCGCAGTGCGACGCGTCACCGTGAACGTACCGAAAGCGACAGACACTCAACAATCTCGCCGTTCCCACGGGATACTTAGCATGCGGCGAGACTCAACGAATCCCTCGATTTTACGGTCAATTAAGTGCATCGCTGGTCCACGTCGCTGTGCATCGTTTCGTGAAACCGTTCCTGGTGAATACGGAGCAACGGCACCAACAGCCCGCGAAGATAACACCATTCTATGGCACCGAAGTGACTTGCAATAACTGTTGGCTAACCGCCATTTTATCTCAACCCCTTGCCACTCCTACTCTCGCCACCTTTTTCCTCGGTTTCGTCGGAACTTAGCTAATCACTTTATCGAATGGCTTCCACGGGAAAAGCCCCCGAGGAATATCGTTCCCCTTGCCCCAAGGGGCTGCATTATTTCACTGGGGACGAGCGAGCTGTCAGAAACGGCCGACCTTTCCTCGCGGATGGAATGCAAAGAGGATGGGAGTTTCTTCTCCGGATAAACGAAAAGCGCAACCTACCCTTCGCTGTACTCTGATTACTCGGAGTTCCTTGTTAGCGTAATTGTACACACGCCGAAGGGAATTTCGGATGCTAATTGGAAATGCATTCGAGTTTGAATGCACCGAGTGTTTGGAAAATTCGACGATTGCTTGCACAGTGATCTAAGGGTAGCTAATGCTGACGAGGGGAGGCGAAGGCAAAAGGCACACTGTGCCAAATTTGGCAGGGTTCGAAATTAAGCACGGTTCGTTTGAATTTGGCATAGGCAGCCAGCTTCCGGAAGATGAGACTTAAACGAGCTATAGCCGGGTGCAATAATTGTGCCGAGATGGAGCGGATCGATTTGAGGGCGCGCTCGATCACCAGAAACCTTGGCTGAAAAAATTCTCCTCGATCGCAGGGCACGGTCACCTTCGAGCATCGAATATTTGAAGCGCGTCGCTGGATTCGTTTCGCCCTACTCAATCAAAATGTCTGCGAGATACGGTCGAGCGTGCGCGTCTAGCGATCACGCTGAACCGAGCCACCGTTCGCAATATCGCCCGACGCTCTTTGGTTTTTTGCGCCCCCAGATCGAGCCTGGTCTCCGGTAATATCAAAGTAACAACAAGGGTGACACTTGGCGTGCCGATCGGCCCTACAGAGACGGTCCAGCTGCGGATTTCGATTTGGACGGCTCGCGAGCCGAAATTCCACGGTAACGAAATTCCCCGTCGGCGTGCGGCGACGTACTTTATTGGCCGTCATATCTGTCGTCCACAGAGACAGGCTTTCGAACGATTAATTATAAACAACCAGCCGCAACAATGGCCCCGCGTAATTAAAGCGAGCGGTCGCTTCCTTCCCCCTCGCTCTCCTATAACCGCGCCGCAAACCTTCCCGTCTGACCACTGTCCTCCTACTGATGTCAAAGCAGACCTATTGTCAAACCATTGTTACCCATTCCACGCGGCTTTGATCTATCTGGGCATCCCGTGCGGAAGGAAGATATCGAAAAAGCGCGCGGCCATTGTCGATTAGATTCTATTGTTCGGTTTTCGTTGTTCGTTTTCGGACGGGTTTATTAAAAGTTCACCGGGGATATTTACAGCGATGTGAACCGAAGAATTTAGTGTTATTTTCGGGGGGACAGTTTGATGTGTGACTTTGGATTCTAGACGGATATCGGGGGGCCATTTCTCGCCCCTCGTAACCCAGAAGTCTCGCGATCGCGAAGTGCCTGATTTATTACATAGAAATCTACGCGCGAAGCAGGTACATGTGACACAATAGAGTATTATTACTCACAATTGACGGAATCGTAGTGCGAGTTCTTATATCTTTAGTTTCCAGCTAATTTCTCAGATGTGCCTTCTTACCTGAAACAGAAACAACGGAGTCTTGGTTAGCGTGTCATTTAATCGAGTAAAGAGGGTGTTCTAATAATGGATGAAGGATCTGTGCTTGTGACGCGGCGAGTTTTGAGTGAAAATTTACTAGGAAGAGACGCGTGGAATAGTTAAACAGCGGGCGTCTCTGCAGGGTCTACGCGTAGCCGCAAACAGTCGCGAAAGTTAAAACGACTTTTGACCGGATGTAGTTGCATATTCCACCATAAAAGTCTCGTTAAGGGAGGGAACGGCTTGGGGGTGGAACTTGTAAGATTAACCATTCCGGGAGCACGTTTGGAGCGGTTTGTTCCTCCAAATGGAATGCACTCTCTTAATGGTTTCGCTCGTGTAACCGCTTCAGAAATTGTTTATTGCTCTGCGAAGGGGGAGGGGCTACCCTTGCCTTCCGCGTTGAAAAATTTCCGCGAAATGAAGAGAAATCGTAGGAATATTCGGATGGAAACACGTTTAAGTACTGCGCGGTGGAAAATAACGAGCTCGTAAGATTACATATTCTCTAATGAAAAATTCCAATCCTCCTTTTCAGTTCCAAAGGTCACAAGTGACAAAGAGCAGTCCTACTGTGCCACGCGCTAAATTATCACGACAAATCCCCGAGTAATTCTTACGACCACGCCAGTGAAAGACACCGTTAATGGCACAAGAGATACATTTCAAGATAAGAAGGAAAAGCGTGGCTCAAAAACTGCAGCTTCATGATTATTAATGCGTTAATCAGCCCTCAGGAATGCAGCTACAGAATAAATAGCTTATCTAGAGTATGTGATCGAACGAAGGCTATCAGATTCGTCATGCTACGTACGAATACCCCTTCGAACAGTATCGCCTAACCGATCACTGTGTCGCAGATACCAGGTCTCTAGAACTTCGTCGAAATGCTATCTACAAAGCCTCCAATTAGCCAACAACCTGTACCCATTTACAGATCGATCACGTCGATCCTCCCTCGAGAAAGCGAACAATCGACAAAAGAAAATTCACTGAGAGTTCGTCTGTTCCCATCTGTACCATTCGATACAGACGGTGAACGTTCACGTCTACCGAATTTCCATTTAAATCCCTAGCTGCGGAGCGTCTCAAAGAACCCGCCTGAAATTCGTGGAAGCGCCTGCAGCAGCAGGGAATCCCGGGCGGGGAATCTCATAGCGATCGTCCGGGTGGACGGATCGAATCGTTCCTCGGAGCACCGTGAAATGACGCAATCTCATCCTCGGTCTGGTGAGCGGAACCAGGGAACACCTGCGGTAGGCGCGTACGTATGCAAATCAGGCAGGTGTGTATACCTGTACGGCCGCCACATCAGACACCAATCTCTCACCCCTCGCGCGTCGCATATGCAAACATACACGCGCCACGACCACCTTTAAGAGCCCCTGCGCGTACGTGTGCCCCGACCGATCTGACAAATTGCGACGTCATTACTGCCAATTTGTTTACACGCCACCGGATAGCCGCCAACACGGGGCACAGACACCTTGCACGGCTGCCTTAGCTCGGTCTCCGAGAGGTCTTCAGGCGTCTATTAGCCGGCTGAGCCGATCGCGCTCGTACTGGTGGCACATCCGCTGCAGCCGATGCCACTCAACGGTTCCTGACTAATATCTGGATAAATGGTAATTTAGAGCCAGCTTTCCGCGCGAGCGCCGAACGATGGCAGCCAGACCCGGAGCTTACGTCTCCGTCTATAGAGGTGCCGTGCGGGTTGGGTCGATCGAAAGTAACCTGCACGCGACAGAAGTGTTCTAAAACACCTGGAACCTGTTACATGGTTTAAAAGGTACGCGCGCACGGCGAACCACGGTTTCGCTATTAGATCCCGATATCTCGAAGCGGCTGCGATTAAAACAGAAAAAGGAAATTGAAGAAAGGATCAAAGAAACTAGGATAACAGGTTCGCGCGTTATCGCCGGGTGAGCTGGTGCACGGTTCGCGAGCCCGAGCGCGGTTTAGAGCGCGAAGTGAGTTAGCTAGCGGAAAGCCGTACAAAGCTCTCCATCTGGAGTCGTTAACCGTGTTGCCGCGAGACTGGGCGTTGATCACTTTGTAATTGAATGAGAAGGAGGGCCCGGGGGTGGCGACGCCACCCGGGTAAATACGTCATTCTTTTTCGGCGCTTGAATTTCGATTCAATGGCTGTCTCGTGCAGATGCGCTCAGTGCAAACACCTTCCGCGACTCACACGCACACGCCATCGAGCCTCCATTCCCGTCGTCCCTGTCCCGCTCCATTCGCCTCTCTTTCCCTCGATATTGGCGATTAAGCGGATTATCAAGCTCCGTTCCTCGACGAAGATTAATTTAATACACGACCTCGTGCCTCTCCCTGGTCCTCGGGACCTTCGGGCGTTCTCAGCCGTGCACCGAACGGGGAGGGGGTTCGCCGGAGTCCGCTCGCGAAAAAAAGAAACCCCCGAACGACAGGGCGGGGGTGGTGTACATGTGAAAGAAATAAGAAGAGTCCCGCGGAAAGGAAGGGGGCGAGGAAGGCGGAGGAGAGACGGAGAAACGAGCGTCGCGACTTAGCGACTTTTCAGCTAACAAACTGCAAATATCTAGACTGCGGCTGCAGGATGACGTTAATTAATATTGCCGACGGTACGGAGTGTCGGCCGAGGGGGGAGTAAAGAAGTCTATCCGAGCCAGGGGATGGCCGCGGGACGAAAAGGGACAGTGAGAAGGGGGCAGGGTACTGCGGAGGGAGAGAGAAGCGCCGAGCGCAGAGGGGGTGGGTTATAGGCGGCCAACAGAGACGGGGCGAGGGAGGTCTGAGTTTTTATCATCTCTCCCCCTCGACTCGATTCAGTTAAACTTTGAAATAACCCCTTAATGAGTCTGCCGTGCCGAGTAGACCGGATGCCAACGAAGCTCCCAGATTTTCCTCTCTTTCTCTCCCTGTCCCTCTTTTCCCTCTTTCGTTCCATTTCTGCCCTCCCGCCCCGCGAACATCCCCTCCATCTTCAGGCTCGCCCGCCGTGCTCCACTCGGCCGAGACTACGATCTCGATTATTGCAGGGCTCGTGTCGCTTTATGAATTCGCTTTATGCACCCTGGACGCTTAAACTGCATTAGATTCGCTCGCGACAGACGCGATCTCGTGTTTGCCTCCCGCGTTAACGACCAGCCCTGGCATTTTCGCGCGGCCGAAAGGTGGAGCGAAGGGCGGAGGGAAAAATCGATGTTGTCTTGCGGGACGATCGTCGGCCAACCACTTCGGCGATCATAAATCTGGTTGCTAAGTGGACCCTGCCAATTATCAATCTTCGATCTTGAATTTTGGAATCAAGTATTGAAATGCTTCGATACCCTGCCCAGCTGACAAGGAGACGACACCATGCGACAGACATCGATTTTGATGAGACTTGACAATGGATCTATGTCGAAAATAAGTAAATAGGTGTCCGAGCGTTTCTGCCAATAGGCCTTAATGATAGAGATATTTACATGTAAATTATTAAAAATTTCATAGTGGCCGTGGAGTTTTAATGGGTAAAAATCCCATACTACCCCGCTCCCGGGGATTCCCCTCTGAAGGAGTCCGGGTGCCTTTTGAAGATTTCCCCAAGTTAAAAAAAAATTATAAAAAAATAATAATTAATAAAAAAAATTTATAAAGTTTTTTTTTAACGTGGAGACATCTTCCAAAGGCACCCCGAAGCCTCCAGAAGGAAATCTCCCGCGGACGCCAGGGAAGTGTGGAATTTTTACCCACCAAAACCCCACGGCCACTATGATATTTTTAATAATTTCCATGTAAATATCTCTATTATTAAACCCTATTGGCAGAAACGCTCGGACATCTATTTACTTATTTTCGACATAGATCCACCGTGCCAAGGCTCATCAAAATCGATGTCTATCACATGGTGTCCTCCCCTTGTGAGACGTTATGCCAAGTTCTTTCTTTGGCCTACTTACGGGTGAAGCAACGACGAGCGCAAAAACACGAGTACGTGGACGTAATCGTATGAAAATTGCGCGAAATAATGCCCGCTTCCTTCTAATTACGCGATCCGAAATAATTGTAACGTAAATTGTGCCCCCTGTTACGCAACCGTCCGCGAAAATGTGTCCCCGGCGTTCTTTTTACTTCAAAGGGGGAAAAAGTTATGGGACCGGCGTTTTAATTGCAATCGTTTTCGCTTATGCATCGCGGTGCATTCTTCTTCCCTCCTCGTCCCTCCCTCCGGGAATAAAGTAGATGGTTGGGAAATTTCGCGCGTAATGCAGTTAAACCCCGACGAGTTACTGAACTTAATTACCACGCCACTTGCGTTTTTCGCCCTTTTGTTGCGTTCTTCAAAAGTTACCGGGGAAAGAAAGCAGCCGGCCTACACACAGTGACCCATTTTAATCTGCAAATGGATGTACCGCGGAAGTCGGAAGTACTAACAAGGAATATTCGCAAAGTGTCCTACGCCAATTTTTATGAAACTTTACAGATTTGTAGAGCAGCCAAAAGCAAAAGACGCGTCCTTTTTCTTAGCTACTGTAGCTCAAGTTTGGAGATAGAATTCCCCGTGAAGTTTCATTCCTCTAATGCTCTTTGAAAACTACTCGACGCACAAAAAACATACTTCGTCAAAATCGTCGCTCGACACTTCACACGAGATTCATGTAACTTCTACTTCGCTCTGAAGGGTCAGTCCGTGTACCATACACCGATGGTGCAAATGAAAACTTAAACAACCTCGAATTGTTTAAAAAATTTAATTTCACAATCTCGTAGGAAAATCACGAGGGGATGATTCTGTCGAAAATCAAAAGCCAAATCTAACCCAATCCTAGACATTTATCCTACACAATTTTTATGCAATAGTATTTGAAAAACCTAAACAATTAATTTTTACCTATCGCGGATCACGAAATCGAAATATATATTTGATGAATTGCATCCTCAAAAATATCCATTCGGATACCACTCGAACGTGTTCCAAGAATCTTCTTAGATTCCTTCCAGCCACAGTAACCATCGAGATTATTAGGATTTAGCGGCGATAAATTTTCGTGCAGCTAGGCGAATGTCCGACGGATGGCCCCGCGTTTAATTTCAGCGAACGTGCGACAATCGAAGGGCCGGAAACGAACAGAAAAGACAAAGATCGTAGCTGCGCGTCAAACACAGAAACCCCATTAAGTAGGGGTTCTCGCGTGTTCACTGGGCGTCTCTGTAACAATGCACCACTCGGGCAGGACAAACAAATGTCCCAGCAGCCCCTCCGATTACGTGACCGTCGAATCTTCACCTCCTCTGGCCACCCTCATTGGCGAACCGTCTCGCTAGATCACCGGCCCTTTATCTTTGCCCACGTCAATGGAGCGCGGCCTGCAAAGGTTAAACTCTATCGACGGTGTGGCCGTTTGTAACCCTTTCGCGGTTTCACTGAGCCCCTTTAAACGCGCGTGTGGCGGTTAACCTGATGTAATTCGAACGATACAATTCCCTGCTTTGAACTTGTATTCTTCTACGTTCTGGCAGTAGCTTCTGCCACAGATATTTTAATCCGCGCAGGGAGTATAGGATCCACTTTGACTCATCCTAAATATCAAACCACGCGCGTCACTTGTTATCAGTATTATCACTCGAAGATGAGAATTTTAAATCAGGGCAGGCTCGAACTCTGCGGTGAAAGTTTATTCTGAGATGTGAATGAAATTTCCGTCGTTCATGGGTTAAAATACATCCCGTCGATTTAAAAGTAATTGGAGCTACTTTAAAATCCATTACATCCACCCCACAGAAACTGGAGCAGATGATAGTAGAAAATTAAAAAGCAGTTACCTAAATCACATTAAGCAAACATTTTCATATTCGTCCAAGGATAACATGTACCGCTAATTCAGGGCGAGCCACCAGCCCCGTCTCTGCCTCCCTTTCGCAAAACAAACATAACCGGGTCCCCCTTCAGCGCACACAAGACCGCTTTACTAAAACCGACTTGACCCATAATTTACAGCCTATCATACGCGAGTTACACGCTCGCGAAATGTAAACGTATAAACTGCACCCCGCACAACAAATAACCCTGGCAAATCTCCCCGGTTATTCCCGACAGTGGCAGCCTACCAACACACATACCCCGATCCGTTTCCTACCCGCCCAGCCACTCTTGCCCACGAACTTGTCTGCGATTCTGTCTGTATATCAGTTGCCATCGGCATTGCTTTGCATTAATTAGACGGAATCCGTGACGACGACGCGGGTCTGATGGGCCTCGCTAATGGGCCACTGATTTAATTACAGCCGTAGTCCTTTAACCCAACCGAGCTAGCGAGGAACGCGAAAGAAGCTCGCCAATAATGCCAACTCTCCCTGGCCGGCGGAAAGAGAAGCGTGGCGCACGAGTCGCGAGCGTGAACTTTGATGAAATCGCTCGTCGACACTTGATAAGCGATTATATCCTGTCAGCTGATACCAACGCGCGTGATTTCGCGATCTCCAGAGAGGATTACAAGATTGAGCGATCAGTCGGGGCCACCTGATCGCTTTGACGTCTCGCTGGCTGATGGAGATTAAGTACCCGGGGCGGAGATTTTGTGCTTCTTGTTTTCCTTACGTCTGAGAAGCTTGATGAAGGGTTGGTGGCAGAGGGAGAGGACTGGTGTCTGTTTTATTGGAGGCTCCGTCGCGCTGAAGCGAAGCAGTTTGTCTGTAGCGTACAGGGTGACAAGAGTATGCAACTAGACTCCGCGTATTTATAAACGGTTTCCTGTGGCTGAATTTCTGATCCGGCCTGAATGAACCTGATTGCGAGATTTAACGTCAGAGTTGCTTCGGCCCGGAATAGCAAAATTTTCATTCAGCTTCGAAGAACAAAGCATCTCGTGTTCAGTAAAGATTGATGGAGTTGGGGAATTAGTTTCGCAGCACTTGAACGTCTCCTTTTACAAATAATAAAGGATTTTGCAGCGAGATGGATGCAGAAATCTCGTGATCCATCAGCTTGGCTGTTTGGTGCATACATACGTACGTGCCCGCGTGTAGCATTGATCAGACAAATATATTCTACTTTCATCCTACCATTCTAGCAGAGAACCGTATTCCCATCACCTATGACTCCCTACCTCAAACAGTAAACATCATTAGCGTCGCAAGATCGCTGACAGAAGACCACCGGCGCGCGTTGCCAAAAAATTTCGAAGCCACTTAATTCGGCCACAACTTTTCTCCCAAGGAGCCTTCACCCCGTCGCTTTCCCCACCGGTTACTGCCTCCGTTACGCGATCGTACGATTACATTTACATCGCATTCCTCAACCCTCTCACCGCCCAGCTCTCTCCCCCTTTTCTCTCTCTCTCAGGCTCTCCTCCTTCAGCCTCCAGGACGCCAGCCTCCCGTTTATTGTGCAACCGAGGCAGAAGAGGTCCGCGGTGGCCCCCTTCCCAGTTTTATTCGCCCCCTGATTTTTGTTTTGTCTTCGTGGCCACGCTGGGAAACGAGAGCTCTCGACTACAACCACCGCCTACCACCACCACCGTCGCAATCATCGGCGGCAAGAAGGAGGACGATGGCAACGACGACTCTGGCAGTCGTCGTCGTGGCCGACCACCAGAGCCTCCTCTCCCCCAGGCGCGTTTCATTTCGGTTTTTGGCAACAGGAGCCGCTCGGTTCTTTACCTTTCCCTTCTTTTTTCCTCCCGTTCCCTGCACGCCGCTCCTCGCGCATACGCGCCACAGAGAGACCTCGTTGTGACGCAGCAAAAGAGGCGGGAAAAAAAAGCGTCGAGGGCCCCACGGGGGTGCGCGCCAACGACACCGAGCGACTCGATCTAACGAGGTGCTCCGACGGCGGAAACGGAAGCGCTAAGTAACGTAGCGGAGGCTGCCTCGGCGGCTTCCGCGAGGCCGCGCGATGCAAATCGGAGCCAAACGGTCCGCGAGCGTACGCTCGAGCTTGCGTAACGAAAGCTCGCTGAAATACGCCACTGGAACGTCTGTCTAGTTAATAGAGACGGCTCCCTAACAGCTCGTGTGTTGATCACTCCAATTTCAGATACTTCTTCCAAAATCGTGGAGTGTTGTGGAACACAGTACTTTGATTGGGAGTTCGAACTCTTAAGGGGTTAGACCACCTTGGCCAGGTCAAGAAATACCGCATCTTTGGGAATTTATCTCCAACAAGGGGTAGACCATGAGGTAGACACCGATTTTGATGAGCCTTGGCACGATGGATCTATGTCGAAAATAAGTAAATAGGTGTCCGAGCGTTTCTGCCAATGGGCCTTAATAATAGAGATATTCACATGGAAATTATTACAAATTTCATTGTGGCCGTGGAGTTTTAATGGGTAAAAATCCCATACTACCCCGCTCCCGGGGATTCCCCTCTGAAGGAGTCGGGGTGCCTTTTGAAGATTCCCCCAAGTTTAAAAAAATTATAAAAAAAATAATTAATAAAAAAAATTTATAAAGTTTTTTTTAACGTGGAGACATCTTCAAAAGGCACTCCGACGCCTCCAGAAGGGAATCTCCCGCGGACGTCAGGGTAGTGTGGGATTTTTACCCACTAAAACCCCATGGCCACTATGAAATTTTTAATAATTTACATGTAAGTATCTCAATTATTAAGGCCCATTGGCTGAAATGCTCGGACACCTAATTACTTTTTTTTACATAGATCCATCGTGCCAAGGCTCATAAAAATCGGTGGTGTCCTCCCCTTGTAAGTGCCAAAAACACTGCATTCGATTAAATTTTTAAAAAATATATACAATTTTCTTCGAGTTTTCTTTGAAAACAAATATGGGTCTCTTTAGACTCCACTGTTGGGTGGTTCAAATGTAAATCGTGATGGAGGAGAATTCACTTTGCCAGTGTATCGTGGTGAAAGAGCCGAAGTTTGGTAAACAGGTGAATCACTATTGAGTCACTGACTGGTCTGTTTGTCATCCATTGCGTAGATAAAGAATGTAAAGTTTGCGGCCGAGGTTTCGTGTTCGACACCTTTCCCGCTGTTATTCTGACAGACCGGCGACGCTTTACTGCGCGATCTCGATGACAGCGCGAATCTGT
Organism: Andrena cerasifolii; assembly: GCF_050908995.1. Classification (NCBI taxonomy): domain Eukaryota; kingdom Metazoa; phylum Arthropoda; class Insecta; order Hymenoptera; family Andrenidae; genus Andrena; species Andrena cerasifolii. The sequence goes on along the minus strand of NC_135126.1, from coordinate 3,366,110 downwards.
CAGGCTTCAAATGCATTCGGTCGATCCCTTGATGTCAAACGCTGCTGTAGTGCTAGGTGAGCACGTCTGGGGTTAGACACCTGACGTGAAAAGGGTGACGAGAAGGCCGCGGTGAAGGGAACCAAAGTGGCAGCAGCGACGAAGGGGGCGCGGGGGTTACAGTGTATAATCAGACTCAAGGGCGTCTGGACCGAAAGCGAGATTCGAGAGAGGAAAGTGCATCAGTGCCAGGCCAACCGTTCCGTGATTCCGCTCTGTCCCGACGGTGCTCAACTCTCCCTTTCATGTATTTGTGCTCACAGAACACGGGGACAGTAGGGCTGTGTCCCTTTTCGAAGAAACCCGTCGGTACATCGAAAATGTTCATCCACTCGAAGAAATAGAGAAAGACGTTCAATGAAATGTCTGTAATTAGCCACGCGTAGTAAAACGTCCCCGCAAAACTTGATTATCCTAATCTCACATCGAGCACAACAAATTTAAAATTTTCATGAACTTCAAGCTGTCGAATAATAGTGTAGATAAGATTGACCGAAGATTCAAATTCAGACGCGCACGAGGAACTATAAAATCACGAATCTAACAGACAAGATACACACGTGCTTTTACTACATACTAATTACTACATTGCTTGAAATCTCCGAAAGTCCAGCAGCATTTTCATCGCGGAACAGCTGCGCCCTACCGTTAAATCACGGAAACTTTGGAACACTTGGACAAAAGTGAATCGTCGGAAGGAGTCACGATAAAAAGTTCCGTGGTTGGTCTGCCCACCCTTGAAAAAGGGCTGCTCGGATCTCGACGAGATCTTAATGCGAAGAAAAGCGAGTTAAGCAGCGGGAAGCTTTCTCGGAAGCGGGCTACCAAGGCTTTCCACGACGTGGTCGCCTCTAATTAATATTCTCGGAAGGGTAATAATAACGGGCGTTCTTGGCCACCGTGACCCCCTGGAACCCTTGTCTTCGTTGACCCAGGTTCGTACGGAATGCCCGGATAACGAGACGAGCAAACGCGTTCCAGTGTGTCCAGGATCGCGAAGGGAGAATCAATTGCGCGGCGCGGCCGTGCTTTTTGCGTAGCTTTTCTTTTTCGCTAACCGACAACGAGAGCAATTGGTTCGTTCGTTAGATCTAAAGAGGTCGTGCCAATGAGTTGACTTTCTTTACCGCCAGCGACGCGCAAAATATGTGGGAATTGGATGTCTGTAGGACGACCGGCCTCCCATCAGCTGGACGATGTTAAAGCCTCCGTTTCATTCAGTTGCACGTGACTGGTAACTCCGCGGCAACTGTTCCCGTGTTTGTCTACGCTGCTGCATTGCGGCGTGTTTCATTTTTGTTGCAATCAATAGCTCGAATTGTAGGTCGCCGAGTTGAAAATCTGGGCCCCGGGGTTAGGTGAAGAGAAGGTGTGTCCCAGAATACATGACAGATCGCTGTTCCAACACTGTGCCTTGAACTCTCCAATTCAGTTTCAAGAATACTTGGGAATATACTGTGGCCTAGCATTCTGAGATCCTGTTAAGCTTCGTTCTACCCGATGCACCCTCTTCGCGTGCATACACGTTGAGACTAGAAGACTATAACCACCTAAAACTAAACTCACTTCACCTGTTACGCCATACAATCACGCGAAACCAAACTAATTCGTACAAGACTCTACGGGATCCCACCGTCCACAGACAGGGAGGGAATTCTTCCAAGGAGCAGCCAGAAATTCCACGCGCCGACAGGTCCCAGTTCAAACAGCACGAACAAAGTTTCCCAGGAAGTGTTCGAGCAAGGGGGACGGCATCGTCGACACGGAACAGGGGAAAAATATGTATAGACAGTGCCATGGCAGGGTCGAGGTGGATGGCACGGGGGAGACGAGAGCGGCCAGGGCCGTTATGGATGCAAATCCGCGTACGAAACGTATAAAAGATTTGCAAGAACAAATACACGACCACGGTCGAGAGGACTAGGGCGTCCGTGGAGAGAAGAAGAAGACGGGAAGGCAAGCGAGCCGAGAAGGCTGGCCCCGATGGATTCAAATGAGGATAAATATTTATAAAAGAGCAGCGCCGATCGTCGACGTGCCCGCGGAGGCAGACCGTCCAGCCTCGGAGCGCAAACGTGCGCGTCGCGAGGAAATATTGGCTCTTGGCTACCGCGGGACGGCGAAGGGAACGGGGGGTAGCTGCGAGGAAGAGGAACGCGCCGGGAATACGTGGGGCCGAGTTTTCTGTTTCCCTGTCGCCGCGGTGAAAAGTGCCGTGGAAATTCTGGCGCGAGAGCGTTTCCGGTGTCTCTGCGCGACAAACAGTTATCGCTCTGCGTTTGACCGAGTCGAGCCCGCAATTTGTACTTGACTGCCCTCGTCGGGCACGTCGGGGGAAATGGAGGTTGCTTTTATGGGACACGCGAAAGCCGCGGGAGACTGTTTGTAATTCTTCTTGGGCGCGACATTTATTTCCCGTGGCTGCAGCTTGGGAGTCGGTATCGAATGCTGAAGAGCGGAATTAGTTGGGGCGCGAGAAAAGATTTCAAAGGTGGATCGCGATAATAATAGTGGGAATTTCAGAGGGAGTTTTATCCGTGTTTGCACGATATCAGGTCAAGGATTACTCAGACCACTTAGATAGATCAATGATAGAAATATCCTGCTGACTGCCACTTTAATATAACAAGGACTCCTCGAATTTTGGCACGTAATTTAACGATAACGGAGTGAAAAATACGCGGAAAACGCGGAGTAGGAATGCCGAACGAATGCGCGTGGTAGGGAAGTAGTTACCGAAAGTGGAGTGAAATTATTTACCGAGTTTCCCGGAGAATTTCCGCGGTGTAGAATACAAAAACGTGGCAATACCACCGAATAACACGGCGCGATATATTAAGCGGAACAATAAAATCGCATTAAACCGATATTAAGCATCCACTTATCCGCGATTCTCGGCAAATAGAGCGGAATTTAATGCTGCAAAGAAGAAAGGGATTAACGTATATCGTCCATTATATTAATAGAGCTCGTAAGTCCGCCGGATGGAAATGAGAACGAACAGAAAGTCTGCTCTTAAATAACGGGACGAACGGAATTTATTGTCCGGTGCGTTTTACAACAGGTGCCTCCACAAACGGCTCGTAAATTTCTTTGGGATTCAATTAAAGTTTAAGCTTCCCTTGAAGGGAGCGACTGCGCATTTAATGCGTGCGATAAAGGCAATTAAATGAAATTTTTCCGCAGAGTCCGGCGATTCGTCTCGTCACTTTCCTGCGTCTTAAGAAATACCTTCAACTCTGCTATCCGCTCAATGATTTTTAATTCAATGCATGATATATTATTTTTGTTGGTTTTGTTTAATTAATGAATGTTTATTGATGCTAAATTTATCTTTTATATTACATCGTGGCATGCATAAGAGAACAGGGGCTGAAATGTTTATGTCAAGATGTGTATATCGATAACGAGACCAACCCATAGGGTTCCTTAACGAATCCCTCCTCGCGAATTCATTCTGCTGAATCGTTTCAGATCATAAAGCCGTAGCCTTCCGAGTGTCTTAAATAAATTAAGAATTAAAACTACAGATGTGTTTTCAGTAACCATGGTCTAATTTCCAATTATTTATACATTTTGCCACGTGCAAACATTTGCACTGTGTAACTCTTAACGTGTAAACATAAAAGGCCACGAACCCGGAAGGGGAGAATTTGTAAACCAACGTTTGCACGTGTCTCGTGTTGTACATGGACACGGCGAATAAAGTACCAAGTGGTAAAGTTTGGCCAAACGATTTAGGAACGATTTTCCCTGCATGAAGCATTCGGAGCTAACTAGCACGGGCGTTTAGGTCGTTAGCGCAAGTAGCCGGGTTATTATTAGAGTTACGGGAATAACATAATATTATCCTTCTCCCGCGAAACGAATGAAATCAAATCCACCAGCTCCCTCGTCGAGCTCGTGGAGGTTAAATAACGAGCGGCGAGTTTCAGGCGTCAAGGGTCGCGTAGAGGGTGAGAGGGGCGAGGGGGGGGAGGGCGTAGAAAGAGAGAACGAGAAGCACGGGGTGAAACAGGGAGGAATGGGGAGGGTGCACGAGCGTGAGAGAGCCAGCGGGGGTGGGTAGGGTGGAGACATCGCGACGAGTAAATGCGAGTGACGTTAATGGGGGCTAAATAATTTCCTTTACCGTCTCGCACCCTCCTCGCTCGCGAATCTTATTGTTGAGAGATCCCCACTTCCACGGTCGAGAAATCTCCGCGATTTACTCGGCGATAAGGAACGCGATTCCATCCCCTCGATCCCCCTATCCAGCCAGGTATCGAATACGAATTCGTTAGACCTGTTTGTCCGAAGGGATGATTGAAAAAGTTACGCGATATCCTGGACGAGATCCTGGAGAAGATACCGACAATGATACGATACAATTTCATAAGGGAGACGAAATTATGTTTTCCTAGATTTCCCACCAAAGCCGGGCCGCGGAGCACCACGTCCTGCCAGCGTTCCACCGAGGACAATTAACTCCCACAAGGGTAATCACGATGAAGAGGAATCACGGGCCATAATCCGGAACGAGTGGCCAGCTATCTACGCGATGAGGCCAGCTGACACGATAAAAAACATTCCTGTCCCTTGAAACGCGGCACCAGCTTCCCTCTTTCTTCTTTAGACGACGGCCCCTTTTCTCCCTTTCGGGAGCACACTCTGCGCCGAATGGCGGCCATTCTTCGCGAAAGCATCGATCGCCGTCGCGAATTCGAGAAAAAAAAAAGAAAAAAAGAAAAGGAGCCGAGCTCTATTCTTCCCGCAGCGAATACGAGCGAGAACGGTCCACCCTCCTCGTCGGAAGGGTGGCTTCGCCGTAAGGGTTGCTCGGTGAAGGACTTAGCTGGCCGCCCCGTCGAACAGGCAGGACGCAAAAGCAACAGCGAGCGCGTATTCACGCCAGCGAACAACGCCGGACCGCGTTGTGTTTCTTCTCGGTCTGTTATTGCTGCCGTTTCTGGCATTGCTGGCATCGTTGGCGGCGCTCTCTGTGTGCACGACGGAACGGCTTCCCTCCATTGTCAAGGGGATTACGATAATTGCTGTGACCTAAAAACCGACGCGCCGTGTAACAGGATTCGAGCGATCAACCATTGCCCCTCCCTTCCATTGAGCGGGGTAAAAAACCAACGGAAAGAGACGCCGTCGTCGAGGGCCGGAACCGGTAGGAAGAAGTCTAATGTCGAGTGCCTTACGAGAATACGATTCTACATCTTTTCGATCAGGATTTACGAGACTCGCGAAGGAAACGTGAGATCGTTCGGCTCGAGAATGCGTCCTTTCTTCGCGGGAAAGTGAAAGGAGCCGATGGCTTTCGTTCGCTGGGAATGAAATAAGGGATTCGTGAGATGGAAACTGATCGCGGAGCTGTTGTTAAAGTGCATCGATTATTTGCTGTTCTTCTACGTGGGAGAAAGAACAGAAACGGGAAAGTATATTAAAATTAGGGTAGGAGCAGTGACGAATAAACTTCTTCTCTGGCAGTGAATAATTTCGTGCGCACTGAGTAGTTTATAACAGATAAAGTTCTTAATTAATTAACCTACCCTCCGTTACTATTAATCAATTCGCACGCAGTAGTTACGGTCACTCGCAAGTCAGACAAAGTTCGGTCAATATTCACCCGGATCTCGAACAAAGTTCATTTATCCAGCAACCGCCTAGCAATGACTGCATTACAAGCAAGTCGAGTCCATTATGCCGCAGGTTAACCCTGTCAAGCCCTTTATTCGTTTCCATATTCGCAGTCACAAAGTGTCCACTGACATTCCGCTACAAACATAGCTGCTGACCACGAATCGAAGTCGATCGATCAAATTCCCGGTGCTTTCAAATATCCCTTACCAAGAAGGGCGGACAATTATCCCCGACAGAAGGGCTGATAGCCTCCCTCTTTCCGACGAGGTCAGACGTTCGCGCGGAAGAGAGCCGGAAATGAAAAATACATGTACCGTAGAAGACAGATGCGCTGGAATCGCCGCGGTGCTGTTCAGAAAGAGCCACCCCGATATATCCCGTTACTCTCTCTCTCTCTCTCACTCTCTCCTGTTTGCTCTCGAATGGCTCACGCTCGAACGCATGGGAACGAGAGACGGATGAACGGGAATGCATCGAACGGCCATGGAAGAAGATTCCAGTCCGCCACGGGCTCAAAGACGAGGCGCGCGAGGGCTCACAATACCTGCGAGTAGACACTGGGGCGAAGGCAAGAAGAGCCACGGGGGAAGAACAAGATCATTTGTCACCGGCCATTTGCATACGTCGCTCGGTGTTCCGCGATGGCGTGTAAGGTTCAATTCAATGAACCTTTGTTGAATATTGGATGAAAAATAACGAGCGTGACGGCTGTCCTCTTGTCCCGTCCTCCTTTCGTCCTCCTTCGCCCTCTCATCCACCACCACTCGCGGCTTTTCCTCGTGCGTGCACACGCCTGACCACGCATCAACCGCTCGGGCATCTTCCGCCACTTGTTCCACGGGTTCCGTTGAACTCGCGCGGTGAGAACCACGCCAGCGGGGAAATTACACTCGTCAATCTGGATTGCCGGTTATTAAATCTCATTGGGTGCTCATAATGCCGGACGAAGCCCCGGGTGGCGCCCATTCGAAGACCGAAACTGACAGGCGACAAAGTGTGTCACTGCGTTGTAGTGTTTCACTCGGCGGGACAGCGGCCGCGAGGCGAGCGGTGCATTACGGGGGAACGAGGGAGGAAGAGTCGCGGAAGACGTCAGAAATTTTAGAATTACTCGGCAGGATTTTTACGAGAATCACGCCTGTCTTGGGAGGGGAGCAGAGCAGCCAGCATTCCCGCTGGAAACACCGAGTCCCTCCCAGCGAATTCTCATATTTGTCCCGGGCGTACAAGGAAACGACAAATCACCGTAAGTAGATGGTAAATAGATTCTATTTGCATAATGTTGCGAAGTTTCTCGGGGTCACAATCGCGCGGGTATCCCGGGGATGTGAAATCGAAGTGAAAAGAAGCGCGAGCAGGTATGTGGAATGCATTTAGATACCTACTTATCGAGGGGGGGCCGATCAACTGAGACAGAGTGCGAGAAAAACGGAAACGCAACAAGTTCATTAAGAAACCGTGTTGCCGATCAAAAAACGAATGTACTGTGTATGGTTGAGCAAGAGAGGGTGATAAAAAGCGGCAACGTGTGTTAATTGGATCCAGAGCGACCGATATGCATAGGCTTCGAGTAGATTTCGATCTAAACGATCGAGTTTCGCGAGCACGTCAATCATTATTACTCATTACCGTTATCATGCATGTTAGCATTAGCATTAGGAACCGATTTGTCTTGCCCTCTTTGGACTGAGCGAGGTGAACGTAGGAAAATTGCGCAAATCAGCCACCAGCAGCGTTGTACACACAACGCGATATGCAACAAAATCATCGTTACCCTTACGAACTCCTTTCCCTCTCCGCTCTCTCTCCCTCTCTCTCTCTCTCTCTTCCTCCGTTCTGCGATTGAAACACGGAGCGTGTCGGAATTTATTCCTCGAACGGCAAACACGCGAGCGATCGATCGACTCGTCGCGTTTAAGCTGGGAAGTTGCTCGGGCGCACAGTCATGGAGAAATGCGGCATAATGCCCCTCTTATCTCGGGAACGTAGAATAAGTTTATGGTCCCCGCCAAGGTCCTCGTGAAAACGCGGCGCGAGATAAGAAACTTCTTAAATAAAAAAGTAAATATAAAGTGTCCCTTATCGCTCACCCAGTTGCATCGCGACAAATCGTAACGAACCTAAAAACGCCCCGGCTAACGTGCGGCCTCGTGCGTAATCAACTTGCGGGAGAAATTTCTCCGCCACCCGGGCGAAATCGGCCGTTCTCGTTTGCATAGATATCCCTCTGCGGCGGGCTACGATCCGCTCCACCCCTGGAAAGAGTCACCAGCCGACAAAAACCGCGCCGCGATCGTATCGAACAGGTAAATCCAATCTCGCGTTGCCAGTCGACCGCAGGAACATTCGGATTCTTGGGAACGCGATGGCGAAGTTAGACGCTCGCCGATTATAATTCCGCGGGGGAAAAACGCTTCGGCAATTCCCCGGCGGAGTTGTCGCTACGTGAATGGCGTACCGACCGATGTCATTACCTAAACCCCCCCGGTAGTTACGATGATTAGCAACGCTCGGCGACTGTGCACTCGCGGTTACGTAACTGCCCATTCTCTGGAGCCCGGAGAATCAAAAGCTGCGAAGAAACAAAGCGGCGCGCGGCATCTAATAGCCGTGATCTCTGGTTAGAGCGTCGCCCAAGTTTCCAGCCATCTCGTCGACCAGGCCAGGCAATCGCGTCTACGAGTTGCCAGCTCGGTGCCAAGGCGGAGGCTCGAAAACACCAAAGAACAATCTCTCCCCTCCCGCCCCGTTGGTTGAGCAGGCGACAAAGCCGCCATTAGCTCTTTGCGCGTCCTTTTACCCCCGGCTGGGCCGGGGAGGGTCGGAGCGCCGCGGCCACCGCTTTGGAGCTAATAAGCTCAACAATTCCCTGGACGACCAGCAGACGAGGTATCTAACTAGCCTGGCAACCGGCTCGCACCACCCAGGAACAATGGCTAGCTGTGGTTACTGACACGCGAGCCGCATGAACCGGTCCAGGCTACTCCGGCCGACAGCGCATTGACAGAGATATAATTAATGCGACATATATCCGCCGGCTGAATAGAGCCGCACGATAGAGGCTGACGCGTATATTCCAGCGTGAAAGCGTATAGTCAGCCGCAAGAGCGCTCGGGCTCAATAAACGGGTCATCGGGAGAGGGGGGGGGGAGCGACGGAGCCTTTCAACCCTTGACAATTCCTTCCCGACCACCGTGAAAGATTATCGCCTCCTCCGCCAGCGGAAAAATTCGCCGCGGAGCCGGAGGGATTCAATCGGCCGCGATATATCATCGATCCCAGATCACCGGCGAATTTCGGCGTCAAGAGCATTCTGATCGACTGTGTTCGAGGGCCCCCCGGTCTCGAGGATGGTTACTCCGGGAGATGATAGAGCATTCGCGATTAACGATCAGGTGGAACGTTGGAGGAATCTGTGCGGCGGCGTTTCGGAACGTAAACGAAGTGCTTGAAATTGATTTTTCCCGTTTTTCAGGAACTCGGGAATTACTTCTCGCATCGGATCTTGCCGGTGGCAGTTTGCGAGATATTACCGATTTACGTTCCCTAGCTCTCGCGGATGCTGTTGGTGGTAAGGGAAGTAAGGGAAGAATGTTCCCGAGGGTTTGAGATCCCTAGGATATCGTAGGAAGGGAAGAGCACCCTCCAGTTCGAGTGTCCCAAGGAAATCCCTTCGTTATCCTCGTTGTCGAATGACAAGCCAGTATTATGGGAGCAAAACCAAAGATGGAGCCGTAATGTCAGCGGCGTTCAGGTGCAGGAGCGCGCGCGTATCGATTCCGAGTGCACGGCAGTACCGATGGCGCACAAAGTAACTGGCGAAAAACCATGGGGCGGCTGCTTCGCGGATGGTTTACTCGGATAAGGTGGGAAAAGAAAGCGGGAATGGAAAGAGAGAGATCGAGCGAGTGGAAGTGAATCGCCTCGGTCGAAGAACGTCTCGGGATATTTCCTTGCTTCCCTTCAGAGCCTCTCGCGGCATTCGCCCTTCTCCCTTACGGCCACCCCCTCGGGTGAATAAATTTCCTATAGATCCCTCCCCCGGCTCTAATGCGTACGAAAGATTTCCACGAGCGTCGACTCCATCGGGGGATGCATTTTTTCGGATTAGCTTTACCAGCGGGACGATCGACGAAATTGCAACACGCTCCAAGAAATATCTTGCGGGAAGAACGCCACAGATCGAGGACACTTCCTTGCGTGCCTCCCAAGACTTTGTTTCCTAGAAAGTGGGGTTGGAAAGGGGGCACTCTTCATCGGGTATTCTGCTGTAACGAACTGAGATTGAAAGAAAAAAATGGAGGTGAAGCTGAGACTGTTCAGAGTCACTTTCGATTTTAAGGAGCTGAGAAAATTGGAAAGGAGCAGTTGTTCCATGTATTCGTGTAAGTACTGTGGAGTTCGCGAGTAATTTGAGGCTACCAAAGTGTGCGAAGCATCCTCCAATCTCGTGCGCTCAATTTTGATTGCAAGCAACTTTCCTTCCGCCTCATCGGTGCCGCGCAAAAGAGACTTAATTGATGCTCCCAGGCGCAAACCGTGATTTCACAGCGCGTACACGACGTGCACGTGCCCATTCATAATGGGGGTCTTTGCGCGCACATTGTAAGAGCAGAAGCTCGCTTCTACCCGGCCGGCCATTGTGGAGAGGCCGATCGTTATCGCGGAGACATATCCGTGTCGAGGTTGTCCATAGATCCGACACGATCCGGTATCTCAATAACGAATCGAGGGATGGCGAAAATCGCGCCGACTACCGCGGGGTTACGATTTCGCGTGGCAACAAATCATTGTGCAAGGGGATTCGAGCACGACGTCCGTATGATTGGACGTTTTCATCCTTAATCCGAGACGTCGCGTTTCACGCTATTAGGTGCGCGTGATTTATGAAGCGAGCGAACGGTGGACCCCTCTAAAAGGAATGGACAAATCGATGAATCAATTAAACCATAATCACTCCACGACGTGTATCGTCTGTTTGATTGATTGATTCTTTCATAGTTTGAAATCGTGGCGAACCAAAGGATGCGAGCATTCTAAGGACCACTTTGAGAGAAAGATGCCGCGAGATTTGAATGGAAATCATGCAGAGAAAATTGATCATCTTGGAGTCACTGTTTATCTTCTAGGCTAGCAAATCGGGGGTCGAATGAAACTGTTAAAATTTTCAGGTAATTATGAAATAACTAGTTTTATGACTATTATCTTTTCTGTTCCGAGAAAACTGTTATAAAAGACAGTGTATTAACTGAAACTTCTATTCCATTTTTACATATTTTTGTGTAAATAAGACACTTTTATTTTCTTGAAAGTAGAAAAAAGTTCTAGTTAAAAGGGGGCATTTATTCTGCTCTGAAAAAGTTAAAGTTGTGGCAAGCAGATTTCCTGAAAATATTGCGGGGTAGATCTTTGGGGAGATCTGAAGTTGAAACCTTAAACAGCTCGGTGAAAATAATCGTATAAAAATCACAATGTGCTTTCCCTTCTATATTTATCCTGCTTCCAAATCCTTAAATAATACGAATTAAAAAAGTATTCCTAACTTTTATATTTTACCCTTAAATGTCTGTTCAAAATCATACGATACTGCAGAACGTTCATTAATCGGACATAAAATAACTGTTACACCTGAACTTTTACAACAGAGTTAAAGTGCCAATGTACGAAGTTAACTTTAAACAGAAAAAAAATATTTAAAAATTAAAAAGGTCGATAAATAATTTTTATTTATAAAAGTTAACTGTTTCATTCGACCCCCGTAGTAAATGCATCATAGTGGATGCTGATGCTGTAGTAATTAATATCGGGATTACAGATTTAATGCAACTATGGCGTCGATCGAGGACGCTGAGAATCCTCGCGATCTTTCCGAGATTCGAGGCGTTGTCCAGCAAGTGGAAAACACGTAATTCCGTGGCATGACGAATGTAAAGTTTTTGTCGACGTGCTGCCACCGCTCGACCGTGTTTCCTGGCTCCGTGTAAAGTAATACAAACTGGGAGTTTCTTTCCCTCCGCTGTCGTTTTTCTCACAAGCGTCGTCGTCGCCGGGACGATCGTTTCGGATAATTATGTTACTAGAATGCACCGATATGAATCTTTTGACGGACTGCTGTTTCTCAGTACAATTTAACTCGGCTCTATGGGTCTGTGCTTCTTGTTTCCTGCTGGCATTACTTCTCGCTGTTTCGGGGTATTATTTTCTCCACTTGCTTCCGCGAACTCCAAAGCATACGGTCGTTCTGCGCGACGAGTATTTTAATGATAAATAACGAACGTAATTAACGAATAACAGCAGATAATAATCTGCTGAGAAATGAATTCTGAAAATTATAAATATGGTAGAAATACGAGGAATCACAATGTTTCCTGAGGATTTGACTTTCAATTAGCTTTTAAAATCAATTCAAATCTTTAACTCCGATATTACGGAACTTTCGGAAACATGAGATATCAACTGCGACACGAATTCAAGTCTCTCCTCTCAATTTTGTGCTTCAAGACAACAAATTTCGTTTCACGTTACCTTCGCGTGAATTCGTTAACGTCAAGTTACACCGCTAAGTGAACATCAAACACTAAAACTCCAATCAACACCGAATGTGTTTCAATGTCCATATACTTGAGGGCATTTGTAATTATAATAATACAGCTGCCGGTGTACATTCAGTCACTGCTGCCCTGACAGCGATAACTGTATGCACGTTTATTAATCCGAAGCGCGGAACACTTTCGACTGTAATTTCGAGCGAAATGATAGCCCGAACAACGTCAATATTCGGTGTCCAGACCGCAAAACACGAGCGCCGGTGATACCGCAAATACTGCGCATAAACGTTGCAGTACATGGTCGTCAGTTGTACAAACTTTCATTAATGCTTTTGTGCTCCGGGGCAAGATGTTCGCGCGGGAGAGCGAAGTGGTTGCTGGCTGGTAATAAACCCGCCAGTTACGAGGTGAACGGGACTAAACGTGACAATCAAATATTTGGTTTGCTATCCCGTCAGTTTGGAAGCCGGGCACGTCTTCCGCCAGTTAATTTATTATTATTAAATACCAAACATCATGCGTATCGTGCACACGTGCGTTTAAAATATGAAACCGAATTTGTCTGTACAAAATCGAGTAGACGTGTCGTAACAAATGGAGGCTCGCTAAATTCTTTTCAGGGCGTGTTTCTAGCCCTGGTGTTCCCCGAGAACCGAGTCCTCCAAGGAACGAGTTCCTCGAGAGCCCAGGAACAGGGCCTCCTCAAGAAACCAGTTCCTCGAGGACCGAATTCCCTCAGAATTGAGCGGCCGTTTAAGCGCGATCCACAGGGTTCATAGGGCCGTCTAGCCCACTAAGTTTCATTAACGTGTTCTGGGCAAGGTCCTTATGCACGGAATGAGCCGGGTGCTTGGCCGTGGCAATAAATTAGTGGCACGTTAAACGAGGCACCTTAGCGGCGTAGCAACGCGCCGCCGTTACGCGATATATCCCGTAAGCGGATGTGTCGTGCACAACCACGAGATCTTGGACGATGGATGGGCCGTACCGATATGTGCGCCCTAGCCCGCCCTTAACGCTGCCCGCCGGCAATAAAGAGCGCAAAATCGTGTTCCACCCGCGTTATTAATGCCGGGGAACTATCGCCACGAGCATCGTTACACGACCTACGCTCTGTCTCCCTTCTACACCGTCCTCCTCTCGATTCCCTCCGTCCCTCTTTCGCCCTTGCTCTCCGTAGAACTTGCGATTTACTAACTCTTCAAATCGGGCCAGGAGCAACGCGACCCGTGCGAACCAGCCGATGGACGCTGGGCGTGCTTTGGTCGCTCGGGAAGTCTGTTCATCCTCTCCCATTTGTGATGAAAATTGTTTGGTGCGATGCATTCGGTGTGAATGAGGATCTTCTGTTGCGGGGGGTTTCTAGTTGTTGGAAATTACTTCACAGAGGTAGAAAATTAATGTCACGCTATGAACACAACTATGGCTTATTATGTGCACAATGCACAGTGTATCCACGTACTAGTGTTATTTTATAAAGTATAAAGGTATGCAAGAAATAGGAACTTAAATTTAGGAGTCAGAACACGATATGCACGGAGTGGTCACATTTCTTAGACTGACTACGGTCGTTACTTCACGGTTCGGCCAAGACCCTTCGCCCTCCCCGTTTTTCCTAGTTTGGGGAAACGCAGCCCCTTAAGGGGGTATACCCGTTTGAACCCTCGGAAAATGTATATATTTTGTGGATTTTTTTACAAGTCAACGGTTTGATGCAGATTTCCCGTTTTTTAACTATGTTTACATAGTATTATGAACTACTTATAAAAAAAGTTTCAGTTAAAAAACTATTGTTTTTCGGAAGTTACGGATACATGTCCGAAAGTCTCTCGATTTTAGACGGCTAAACGGTGGCCCTAAAAACTCGCGCTACGTTCAACCAATTTACTTCAAATTTTGCATACAGAATCATAATAAGATTCCACATCGTCCAACGAAGGCGATTTTGAAAATTTTGAAAAATAAAGAAATGGTGAGAGATCAAAGGTAAAGTTAAATTTTTCTAAGAGAAAAATCCACCTTTTTCCTTTATAAATAATAAACGGGGAATCGAAATAAAAAAAGCCTTCGTTGGACGATGCGGAATCTTATTATGATTCTGCATGCAAAATTGGAAGTGAATTGGTTGAACGTAGCGCGAGTTTTTAGGGCCACCGTTTAGCCGTCTAAAATCGAGAGACTTTCGGACATGTATCCGTAACTTCCGAAAAACAATAGTTTTTTAACTGAAACTTTTTTTATAAGTAGTTCATAATACTATGTAAACATAGTTAAAAAACGGGAAATCTGCATCAAACCGTTGACTTGTAAAAAAATCCACAAAATGTATACATTTTCCGAGGGTTCAAACGGGTATACCCCCTTAAGACTAAAAACCCTTACGGTGAGAATCGTTGCACTCCAACACTAGTATCGTCTCTCGTTTACATGTGTGCAACGCGCGATACAGTGCACGCTTGGAGAAGCAATGGGAAACTGATCTAATACCTTCAGGAGCTGGGAATTTGCAATTTGTGATATACACGTTCAATGACTTTGGAATCCCCTTTAGATTCCAGTAAGAGTTACAACGGATTGGTCTGATTTTAAAGCGTTACCGAGATCCTCAGATCTCGGCACGGCTCTCCAAGATTCATCGTTGAAATTATCCTCTGAAAGGTTGCGGCAATTTTATGGATCCCCTTGCACGCGCGGTGTCAACGCATCTCATGCATATGCAAAAACTCCGCGGCCGACGAAGAAACGGAGCGAACGCCGGCGCGGGAAACGAACTCGTCAGAAATATGTTAATGCAGCTGGTCTCGCACCTCGCGAAATTTATAGGCCGATTCCGGGCCTTGTCGAATGGAAATCCGTGCAAAGCTGTTGCAGGATTAATGGCAACGGGAATGGAAAAAAGAACCCGGCCGCTGTTACCGCATGTTTATAAGGCACGCTGGGTCGAATGACGCCTGCGAATCAATCTATCGCGCGGCTTGATTCCCTGGAAACGGGCTCAGCGATTCGTTTAACGGATTCGAAATGGACTCTTCAGAATGGGCTGTCTAAGTGGTATACTGCTTCAAACGCTCCATTAATTGTGATAAGTTAAAGGTAATAGATTTCCCATGAAACTACGCGCACATAACCACAGGCTGATCGTTGGTTTAGCAGTTTTTGCTGAGTAAATTGATGACGCAAGGGAAGGAGTTGCTTCACTTATTACAAGAAACGCGATAGCGTACGGATATTAGACGGCTAAAATGAACGGTTCCTTTTGAGTTGGATTTAAGAACGACTAATAGTTCATACCATTTGCACGGTTTACAATACTTTACTGTGTATATAAGACACATTTTAAGACCAGGAAACCAGAAAAATATTAAAAATTCAAGGAATTGCAAAGCGTCAAAGTGGGCGCTGCGTAATGCACGCGTTAAACCGGTGAACATCATAAGTCGAGAACGGATTAATATATTTAGTTGAAATTTTAACTGAACCTACAAAACACACTTATCCACAATATGGAACTCGGTCGAAAACTTTTAATAAAAATTCACGGAGCTATACAACAAATATCAACTTTGAAGGATTTTACTGAAGTACTTCTGTGATAAATGTTGCCTTAAATGTTGTTAAAGTTATACGATCTTAGTGAACGAGTTCCACATTGTAGAGAAAAGTGTTTTGTAGGTTCAGTTAAAATTTCAACAAAAAACGTCGATCCGTTCTCGAGTTACGATGTTCACCGTCTTGAGAAACACAGTTTTGCGAAAAACGGCTTTAAAGCCTGCCACGGCGCGTTTACCTGCATTGGACCGCCCGTTACTTTTTACGCTGTACCTTCCCCCAATTTTTCAAATTTCTCAATGAAATCCTTTTCAAAATACTTCTGAGACTTATGGCTAGCATAAATAATCGAGAAAAGAAAATTCGATTTTTTTACCCCGAATCTCTCTAATAACACTGTAAGTACCATTTATTCGCAGCGTGTATGTAGATACAACTGCCAAAAACGTTTCAAATGAGCAACATGCGGGGAACAGATTTAACCCTTCTTGAATTCCCAAAGAGTGTCAATCGAAACATCCCATTTTGCACCAGTCTCTCGGCGTCTAGACACGTTACAAGCAACACTCTCTAACACCCCCTATATCAGGATAGATGTTAATTGTACCAGAAAACAGGAAAACAATGCGCACTCTCGAACGCAATTAACGCTGGTCCCGTGGTTAATAACGCTAGAACGACCACGAAACGCGATGACACCGGAGTGTTCAATGACCCTCCACCGACGGGACGTCATCGTGTCGCGTCACCGAACGATCACAGGCGTCACAGCTTGCAAATGGAAGAGAGAGAGAGAGAGAAAGAGAGAAAGAGAGAGAGAGAGAGAGAGAGAGCGGGGTAGTGGCGGCCTGACGACGGTAGGTCAAGGGCAACGACCCGGTGCACTCTCCCGACAGGATGCTCTTGATCCGTCAGCGCTACCCTAACCTCCGCGAAGTGGTTGCCATGGAGTCCCCTCCCGATTCGAGCGGTCGCTCTTTTCCACGCGAACAGGATCTGTCGTCCTGTGTACGCTCGGATGAGCGAACAACCGGCTGCGACGTCATCGAGGGACAGGCCTGGTGGAAATGGCGGTCGGGAATTGGAAATCGTATCAAGCACGCGAATCTCTTTGCCGAACGCACTCGACGACCTGGCCCAGCACCAGCCTAGACACCAGCTCACTTTATTGGACTTCCGCGACAACGTTCGCGAAGCTGACAGTGATCGAGACGGGTGGGGGGGTTGCGAATCCGAATACTTCGAACTCGCTGTAAAGCGTGATTGATGCCACTGCTGCAGGTTTCCCGGACTTCTTCCAACCTTCACCCCCGCTCCGCAGGAAATTGTCCGGTATTGCGTTTGGACTCGCTTCTAATGGGCTACTGTTGGAGAGCCTGAATTAGGGGTTCCCGGAGGGACCTAATTGGAGGCTTCCAATCGCGGCCCAGAAAGGGAAGAGTTGCAAGCCCCGGCAAGTATTACTTTCGCCTCGTTCTTAACACTTAACGCGGTGAAAGTGGTACCACGTACTTTGATAAAGTGTTGATGAGATGGGGGATGATGAGATTTTAAAATTAAGCCTCCCACTGCTCCCTTAATTCCGACGATAATGCTTTTAACGCTCGTCACGGAGAATTTCCACGGTAATCGAGTGAACGCGTCTAATTGTCGCAGCAGGTATCGCGAAGCTGCCAAAGGGGTAAGAATCAAACTCGCCGGCTACGGCGGGCTGAGGTCGAGGGGCGGAGGATTGTCATCGCGCACGTATGTAGATCACCGCGGTTGCAGAACGGATGCTCGGCAAGCGAATGCCCCGAAGTTCCGAGCATCGACGAAATGTTACTAATTTGTTGGTTAATTAGTTAACGTGTCCGCAAACCCCCGATCCCTTCCACCCAGGTTCATTCGCACACCTCGATGAACCGATTGCTGCGTCCACGAACGAGTACCGCGGGCGATCGAATCGGGAACTGGTTACAAAGCTTGAACGTAAACGGGAGACGCTCTCGACTGTCTGAATTGTTCGAAACACACTTTCGACCGCATGGGACGCGATGCCACGGATCGGTTCACAATAACCACCCGTCAAACCGCTGCGAACTGCGAAATTCGTCCGAAATTCGCGGATCCGACCGACCCGCCGCGTCGTTCACGACCGAGCGAGCGAATTAGAGGAACAGATGAACATAAACGATCGTGAAATTCGACCCCTAATTACTGGCGTCGACAAACACCATTTACGTTAGCCCAAACTAATCCATAGAAATTGCTGATAAACGCGCGGCTCCCGGAATTAGACAATACCTGCCGAATGATATACCGCAGATGCGCCGCGCGCAGAGTTCGCGTGTAACTGACTGCGGAGGGATTAAAACGGAACTGATTTACATACGAACTTCGTGATTCCTTTGCAAGATTATTCCATCCCGGCAAGCGTTTTAACATAGGTACACAATCCCGACGTTTCGAACTGAAATCCCGAAGCAATTGTCACGATGCACCGCGATAATCAAGCGCATTCGGCATCAGCCCTAGCTGAGGGGGGTAGGCGGCCGGAACGCGCGAAATCCAATCGATCCGATTAAATATAATCATCGAGCAATTGGTAATTACATTAATGAAGTGCGTAAAGCAATTTCGTCGCAGCGCGAAGCGATATTTTGCCGCGGCGATGGCCACCGGTAATTGCCGGATATCGTTCGTTATTGACATTCCTTTATTACCGGCGCGGCGCGGCGCGATTTCGCGCTCGTTCAAAGTAACGCTGACAGAAATTCCTACGCTCGTAACGAAGCGGGCCCTGGTAATTACCGATCCTGCCTTGTAATTTGAAATTACGCGTCTCCGCGCGGCTTTCATCGCGCCCCAGCCATCCCCGCCTCGCCACGTACGTGCGAACTTAATGATAATCCGTGCGAGTCGCAATTACAGAGGCGGTCGTTAGTCATTTCGATAGGACCTCGAGGAAAAATCTGACGCGGAGGCAGGACGAGGGACGATGCCGATCTCCCGGCTTAACCGTTCGGCAATTTCGCCGATGGACAACGATCACGAAATTCGGTTACGCTCTTAATGGTAGGAGCGGGCTACGAACGGGGATACTAATGCCGCATCGATGCATCGCGCGCTGATCACTATAATCTTAAATTAACTTGGCGTCTTTAACGTCCGCTCTTGACACGCCCAGCTCCCGACACTGTACAGCTTGTCTCAGGGTTATGGACGACACGCGTGACTGGATAATAAAATTCAAATAGAGGCAGGAGAAGTCCTGCTAAATATGGATAGACGAAGTAATCGCTGCGCGGGTACTTAATTTGTCAGCGGAAAGTTGCTGCGGAGGCTTTGCGACGGGCAGTTACAAGCGGGTTCCTTGAAGCGACCTGTACACATTACGAAGCGAATGCGCGAAGTTCAGAGCCGGGAGGAGAAGGCACCGGCCGCCATTACGAAATTCACTTACGTTCATTACCCAGAGGGGTGGCTAACGAACGTAAATGAATACCAATAGCCCGATCCCTAATCGCGCATTGATCCTTACGTAATTTAAAACGGACTCGCCACGCCTTCGACTCGCCCCCTCCCCTCCGCCCGATCGCGGGACCCCGTGGCCACGGTATCGAGCTACAAATTTAATAACACCGTCCGCGATTATAAAATTCAGTTAGCCGCCCGGGGTTCACCGTGGCCTCGTCCAGCGAGTTAACGAACGACCCCGCGGCTCGCAACCCCGTCGCAGTCTTGCCTCGAGAGGGACCGGAATTATGGTGGATCGAGTTCGAACGAATCCCTCGGCGTAATCTACAATCCGACGAAAAATTAGGTTCGTTAACCGGCCGGGAAGAAAAGCCACGGGAACGGAGCCACGGTGGGTGGCGGTCGGCGCGGAGGGCAGACCTTTAATTAAATCGCAACGCCTTGGCGGAAAAGCATCAGCCTGGAGGGGTGGTGCAAGGGCGCGGGGGAGTTTCCAGGGCACGAAAATCTTTCGGGGCACGGAACCACGGAGAGCCGTTCCTTCGGCTGAATCTGAATACGAGAGGGCTTCCGACTTCTCCTTTCCACGTTCCATCTTCTTTTGTCCCTTCCGAGGCGGGGAGAGTGGCCGGCCCTTAACAACCCCGCGCGCCCGTAATAACCCCCCTCCCCGCCCGCAAGCCTCCCGCTTTATTTCACGCTCGTTATTAATTTATTTTAATTACACGGGCCACCGACTCACCGGTAATCATCAATTATTGCGTACTACCCGCGGCCGCGTATCGGCCCTTGCAAGTCCGCCTCACCTGCCACCCCCTGGCCGCTTGATCCCTATAGATCGCGGTCGCTGGTTAGACTGACGCGGCTTTCACCCTTGTCTACCAATTACGCGGCTGGAAAAATCCTGACGAGTCTTTCCGAGTGGCTGCGAAAGCGGAGGGGCTGGAAGGGACGATACTGGTCGGGTTGATCGAGGATGAACTTATGTAGTACTTTAGCTCTGCAAGCCTGTATAGGAATGGAGGAACCTTGCCTCGAGAGCACTTCGAAGCTCGAACTCGCGATGTTACAGCACGAGGGAATCGTAAGCGAGTGGGGAGAGTAGGTTTGGGTCAGTTAGTGTATTTCCATCCTTGTTAGGCATACGTTGTTCGCATATGTATCATCCGTTGTAGCAGTAGCAGGGGAATTCGTAAAATAACAGGGAAGTTTGTTAAAGCGCTTATTAATTTTCTATAAGTAGAAGTGCATTTTCGTGGTAAGTTTAACCTAAATTGGTAAACGAAATAAATTTTAGTTGACGATATTATATTCAAGCAACAGTTATGGATTATAAATTGTAACCTACAGCACGTTGCTTGACTAATACAGGTGCTTTATTATGAACGTTCACACATCCCCACTTTCTTTTTAATGAACTGCTTTAGCTACTATTTTTGACAGGCCTACAACGCCACTTACTTATAAAAGAAATACTGAGAGAGAGAAAGAAATACTTCCGAGAAAATATTGTATAAATAAAATATTGCGCTTATGTCCTCCGAACAACGTAGCTGGTACGAGCAGGACACAGATTTTTTTAAATTCGATGTTGACTTGATTAGTTTTGAAAATCTAGAGTAAAAATTTAATTAACTAGTTTCAATACGTTTATGTTTATTATGTTACTCCTTTAGAGCTTTTATTTTGTTTATTTACTTCGTTACTTTTATACGTATACATATATTTTCACGCTGTAAGTAATAAATACATACATACCTACATATATAAAAGTGTCCCACATTTATACCAAAACTTATACAAAAATTAAACGACCCATTTATCCCCATTGCCTGGCTCAAACCTCCCCACATAAGGGAGGTACCTATGGGTCAAGTAATTACTTTTAGAACTTTTATAATTTTAAAGCTAACTTTGGAATAATGAAATGAAATGATGATGGAACATTGATGGTAAAACCTTACTAATTATAACTGTTCACATTTAAACCGTGTTTCTCTCTCATTTTGATCAATATTAGAGATTAATTGAAATCTGATCCAAACCTACCCACTCGCTCCTATAAGAAACATGTGTAAATTCTGTCAACCAGCTGCGGTACTTGAGTATGTCATAGTGGAAAGAATGTGTGAATAACGAACGATAATATAGATACTACAATTTGAGAAGAAGGAAGGATATTCCTGCTTATCGGAAGTTCCTCCAAGCTATTAGTAGGGGACAGGTGGGATGCAAGGGACACGTATTGAAAGGGACATTGCAATTATCTGGAAGATAACGAATCTTCCCACCAGGGCTGCGGAGTCGGCAGTCAAAACTCCCGACTCCGACCCTGATTCCGACTCCTCTTTTTTTTTACCCCCGATTCCGACTCCTGCATTTATAATAGATTGTTAATATACTCAGTACATGCGTATATAAATAAATAAATTACTAATATTTAATATATATATATTAAATTATATATATATATATATATATTAATATTAATATAATATATATTAATATTTAATATATATATATTAAATATTAGTAATTTATTTATATATATATACATATGTACTGAGTATATTAACAATCTATTATAAATGCAGGAGTCGGAATCGGGGGTAAAAAAAAAGAGGAGTATATATATTATATCTACAGTATAAAAAGCTAAAGCTACGCTAACAAACTTTGTGAAACTGGACTAACTGGGCTACTGCGGCCACGAGCTTCGACGAATGCAGAAATGTGTTCTTTCAAAGTAGGTACCCCGATCACCCTAGCGAAACAATAACGAAACGAAGTGCCAACAATGTTGCTTTAGAGCGACAACGAGTGTCGTTCGAAAACTCCGTTGGCATTTGTAATCTGAGAACTGAGTCGGAGCCTGACTTTGTCAAAGTTGGGCCAAAATGACCCTGCATTCGTCGTACGAGTGTTAAACAAAAATATATCGCGAGCGTGTATAAGCACGTAGAGCTCAACAGCCTCGGATTTTTATAAAATTTACTAATATGAAGTCGGTGTTGGAGTCGGCATATATTTTTTCGTTACTCCGACTCCGGTAATCAGAAATTCCCTCTGACCTCGGACTCCGACTCCACAACCCTGCTTCCCCCGACGAAAGTATTTTTATTTTGTAGCAACGCTAAAGCATGCCCAACACGTCTTTCCTGCTTATCGAAAGTTCCACCAAGCTGTTACTGCCTAACCAGAAAAGAGATGCATTCCTGCAGAAACTGAGGGATGATCTTGCTAAACGATGTCGCCTCCAAGCGAAAGCGAACAACCGATTGAGCTATCCAAATCACAGACAGATTCCTTCTCGACGAGCTTAATATTCCCAACGGCTGCTGCCCACAATAAATTGTTGCCATCGCGCGTGAATGGCTGCACCTGCGTGCACCGGGTGCGACACGTCACGGGAGACATACACGCGAACCCCCGTAGATCCCGGGCTGCACGATGCATCCGCGATGACAGAGATGATAAACGACCTTGTTCTTCTTAAATATTTACCGCGGTCGTGTTTTACCTTTTTTCCCGCGCGACAATTAACGGCGGGTCTAGGG
Source organism: Andrena cerasifolii (assembly GCF_050908995.1). Taxonomy (NCBI): domain Eukaryota; kingdom Metazoa; phylum Arthropoda; class Insecta; order Hymenoptera; family Andrenidae; genus Andrena; species Andrena cerasifolii. The sequence goes on along the minus strand of NC_135126.1, from coordinate 3,343,330 downwards.
ATCGAGAGGGCGGAGTTCATGCATCGCCCTGGATCGTTATCGACCCTCGGTCGTGTAACAATCGCTGATTTCTCGCGATCACCATTTTTCATGTCACGAGAGCTTCGATGTGCTTTGAACGTAAATGTAAGTCGTCGGCTTTAAAGATAAAAGGCAGTGGACGGTAGAATCTTTAATGGGAGGGCACTTTCAATGTTATTACAAGAGATTTAAGGGGTCCGTTCTCGATCCCTTTCTCCTGCGATAAAACAGAAATTTCGATCGTGTATTTTTAAAGGTCAATTTCGTTCCGCGAAGTCGATTTTGCAAGATTCAAATAGTTTCTGCCGCATCGTGCGTGCATTCCTGAATTTCCCAACTCTCGCTCAGTGAAATACGATCCCCCGAGGAACGCGGACATCCCTTATACGTGGGTTAACAGTCAAAGGCCAGTCGGATGTGTAAGTTACTAGGGACAGACATGCCAATCACGCGTCCATCGACGCAGCGCTTCCAAGCAATTACCCGACGTTCCTGACGACCTCCTTCGTCGTCCCGATCAATCTGTCGTCAATCTATCTCGCGCGCACGGTTTCGGATGCGATAATTATCAGGCTGAAATCGAGAAGGCGGAAAAGAACGGCGAGAAACCAGCAGGAGGGTGCGAACGAAACGCGGCGATCTCTGGATAATTAACGCGACTGTTTGCAGTAATTTCCGGCGCGTTTGAAATGAGATTATCCCGGCTCTGATTGGCCGAATTCGCCGGAATTTTACAGGCCCCAACGTATGCAAATCGTTTAGAAGGTAATTCGATCAACGATCGCTGGATTCGTTATTGGGTTTAATTATCATTCGTTGCGGCGAATTCGATTTCGTCGCGCATCAAATTCGAGGGTTCACTTTGGGGGAGGTGTTGAATAAATAATTCCGGTAGCGCGGGGCTTTTTCCGCGTTCCCAGCGCGGCTCATTTAATGCCTAAAGGATCACGAACGGAATGTCGCTCGTGTTAGATAAATAATTACACTCGATGACGCAGAATCGAACATACTCTGAGAATCGTTTCAACGGCAGTGCCCGTAATGAATCGAGCATCTAGAGGGGGTGGAATTCGATGAACGCGGAACAGGCCCTGGGCCACCAAGAATATGACAGACGCCGTTAATCGTGCTGGTTTATGAGAACACAGTACCGACGGGCGAAAGCCGCACAAAAGGCGAATTAATTCGGCAAATTTATTGCCTGGCAACACGGATACCGGTCAGCGTCGAACCAGCTCCGTGGTAGCACCACGGAATCCGCGAAAGGACTCACGGCCTTGCCAAGAAACCTTTGATACCAGAAGTTACAGAGTGGCTAGAGCCACGCGGCCGACCGGCGAAAGGTGATTTATGATAATTACACGGTGGTGCCAACTGTTTGAAGAGTGTCCAGCCGTTTGCAATCAGCTGGCTGCAACGGATAGCGCGGGCCCCCTCTTCCTCGCTTAATGATTCGAGGAATCATAGCCAGCTTCCAGGAAGAAACTGCCTCAGACAGGATGTCTTCTTCGCCCCTCCTTACCTCCCCGCTCTCCGTCTGTCACCCATTCGTTAACTTGGCGCTATTAGTCGCTCGAATCATTTCCCCCCCCCCCCCCGACCTCCTCCTCGACAACTACGAGAGAGGTGATCGAACTTTGTAGTAATTTGGATTTTTAATTGAGGAGCAGGTGCAAAGCTTTCCAGCAAACTTTGAAGTAACGATCTGGATAATCAACTGACTTATTCACAGTGCTGTGCGAACGCAATTAGTACGAAGGCAGTCGATTAGAAGAGCAGTTAGCGGTGTGTTCTGAATACGCAACAGCATCTTGTAATGGGCTCGACAGTAGCCAGAACGAATCCACAACGGGGATTGAAGTACTCTTTCGTAGCACCTAATCGTGCTCCACGAAATATCTATCGTTACGCTATCCCGAAGTGTCTTCAGGGACTTGTTAAATAAATTTCAAAGTTCATCCGCTGAGGAGACAAAACTCCTGTCCGCGCCACGAATCCGTCAGGGAATTACTCAACGGGAGGATTAAGCATGGATATCGTAGTCTTTCATGGCGACATTAATCCGTGGCTCTCGACGCTTTGATTTACGAATTACGCGCGTCATTGTCCACGTGAAACGCGCGTATCGGGCGCGCGAACCAATTATTTAGCGGAGATGAACAGTTTCGCTGGCACCGGGGGCCGATTAACCGTGGATCGGCCGGACGAATCATTAATCAATGACGGGAGTCGTCAGCGTCAACGAACGTCGAGAGGTGGTTGCACCGAGGCCTGGCCCGAAAGACGGTCGGGGCTAACGGTGCTGTTAAATCGACGATTGCTCGTCGCCGAGAGCAACATCGGATCACTAATGATTCCCAGAAATTCCCCGAGAATATTCAGGCCCGTCTTCCCGCCAGGGCAAAACGAGCCGCAGATCGAGTGACTTACGTTTAACGCAGCGTGCACCGCCTCGCGGCCCCAACAGTCGTATTGCCATTAATTAGCGGCCCTATGAATGCTCCAGAATATATGTGCATGCATAATGGGGCGTTGGTTATTTACATTAAGACATGCTGCGTCAAAGTGCTCATTTCTATTAGCACATTCGCTCCGGGGAACGAGTGCGTAGGCTTTGTCTGTTTAAGGGGTTGTACCTAGTCAGGCGGCCGAAAAGAGGCGAATGTTTGTGAATTTTTTTTGAAAAAGCGGAAGCGTATATTCATACAGAACTTTTTGCGCTTTAAAGAGCAACATTTAAAGAACATTTGGTAATTTTTTCGGAGAAAAATATTTATGTTCATGATAAAATAACAAGCGACATCCAAGAAGCATTTTTAAAAATTTGGTTTTGCGGTGAGCACTGCCATTCGGAACCAGATTATCTAAAATCAGAAAACAAGAAAGATTTCGTTAGTATATTAATGTATCCTCAGGTTGACGGAGAGAATTATCCGAAATATTAATTTAAAACAACATGGCGGATATTTAAAATTGAAATCATGATTTTTCGCGTGATTTTTGTACGAAAAAATGTGGATTTCAACTTCAAATAGCCGCCATTTTGTTTTAAATTAATATTTCGGAAAATTCTCTCCGCCAACCTGAGGATACATTAATATACTAACGAAATCTTTTTTGTTTTTTGATTTTAGATAATCCGTTTCCGAATGGCAGTGCTCACCGCAAAACCAAATTTTTAAAAATGCTTCTTGGATATCGGTTATTATTTTATTATAAACCTAAATATTTTTCTCCGAAAAAATTACCAAATATTCTTTAAATGTTTCTCTTTTAAGCGCAAAAAGTTTTGTAAAAATATACGCTTCCGCTTCTTCAAAAAAAAAAATCACAAACATTCGCCTCTTTTCGGCCTGCTGCCTAGGTATAACCCCTTAAGATTCCTGTTCAGCGTGGAGGAGGAGTATGGTTCTAATGCTCGAGGGAAGCTAGAAACGCAAGAACATCTAATGAAAAGTTTGAAGAATAGCTCGAGTTCGAGGCACCTATCGAGCGAAGCGCACCCAAAGCAAATATGCGCGAGGGTCGTGCACCTCGAAAGGCACGAGCGCCCCAGACGGGGCTCTCTAGATTTGTTTCATTATCGAAATCGAAATTCCCAGGAAACCGATGCGATTCCCGAGAATAATCATCGACGGATTGAATTACCAGAGAGCCAGGCAGCGTCCCGTCGCTTTCCCTCGTTCGAACGAGAAGCAAGAGCATTCTCGTGCCACCCTAGTCGCGTTCGTTCGCACGTATCCAATCGCTTCCGGTTCGATCGGGCCGATTCCGCCGCGCCTCTAATAAAACTTTCACCCGTAAACGCGCGCGCCAAGAAAATCGCAATCGGGATCCTCCGATTCGCTTAAAAGCGAGCAAACACAAAAAGCGTTAATCAACTATTTCCATTTGCGCTTAGAGGGGGGGGGGGGGGAGGGGAGGGGAGGGGGAATCGCGCGGGTCTCTCTCCGTCAAAGAATTTCAATTCAATCGGGAAGGGAGAGACAGAGAGCGCGCCGGCCGGAGCTTTTTATTTCACCGCGTACCTACTCCTACGTTTTGCACGCGCGAGCCCGAAGTAGGGCGCTTTATTCACCGGCGAGCGTTCGAGCTGGGGAAGAGCAGCGAAAGAATCCTTGAGTAATCAATACCTGCTGCTCTCTTCCTCGAAAATAACGCGGATCCCCGCTAACGGGCTGCTGGGAAGAGGATCGCGCGATCGATGACGCGATCTACGCGCTGGATCGCCTGTAAACCGGTTCGCTATTGCACCGCGATGGCGATGCGCCGCCTGTACGTCATTTAACAGCTTCGGTTACGCAACGGCGCGGCGATGCGTCTGTACGTGCATTTTTATGCGATTGCCAGCCGCGGAGCCGCGGAAATCGAATGGCAGAACGTTACTCCCTTGCAGCTGAGACTCCGCCAGGCGCGCAATTATTCAGAGGCTTCGAAAGGGGCAAAGCTTTTCATTTGAAGCGAACTCAGCTTCCAATCTAATTTACCCGAGCCAAAGATCAAAGGTGCCAGTGAAGTTTATCCGCGGCATCTTTTGCCCAATTTCCTTCCTTCTGCCATTTCACCACACTTGTCGTTAGTTTTTATCCGGCTGCTCTGAATAGCCTCTCGAGTGTTAACAGCCAGCATCAACGGCGACAAAAAGAATAGGATTACAGAGAAACACCGTGATCGTAGAATTATCCGAGCGCGACGCTACACGCTCCGGCGTTCACTCCGAGCCACCGCCTGCAAGAAGGTAGCCACACACTCGCGGAAGTTGCGGAACGACCTTGCTACACGATATTGTCTCCAGGGGGGGGAGCAAAGAAACGCGGGCTATTAGCATGAAAGGCGACGCGCAGGGGATGCTGGCTGGACGAGTGCAGAGACGGAGCTCATCTCTTAACAAGCGCAGAGGCCGCGTCCTCGGTTACGGCCGAGAGGATCGACCAGTTTTTGCGATAATCACTCAGAGGGGGGCCCTCGGAGGCAAGAAACCGATCCGCTGCTCATCAACGACAGATTACGTACGAACCGGCCAACGCGGACGCGGGAACCTGGGGGGATAGTTCCGCGATGCTCCCGGTGTCGCGTGAGCCGCGCACCCAAGGAAGGGAAAAAAAAAACATTCGACCTTCACCCCGACGAGGGGTCGTGATTGCGAAACTTCCGGGCTCCGTCTGACGCGCGGGGCGCCCGTGATTGAACGGGAAAAGAGGAACTGATGACAACGCGTTGCCTAAAGGTTTTTACACGAGGGAAACTGGAAGACTACCTTTCGCAACTGTTCCACGAGAATTGGAGGAATTAGCTGGTACGAGCGCCTGAACGTTGCTCGAAGTAATTAGAAGCACTTCGTTACTAAATGCCAATTGATTCTCAAGGTTTCTGGGATATTTAAAGAGGAAAATGTACTTGCTACTGTTCTTCGGTGGGGTAAATCCGGGGATGTCGGCGGGGGGTTGGTACAGTTGTTATATTTCAGACTCTGTACGTTAAAACGCGTTATAGCGCAGACCAATTGCTGCTCTAGAAGTTGAACTGTTGAATGGGTATCGTCACTTCGCTTCGCCCTGTGGTTTACTGGATTTATAGGCTGTAAAAGGTAATTGGAAGTCGGGACAACATTTAACCGCTTGTAAAACTGTAGTGTCCTGAATCGTATTTAAAATTTACTTCTAAGTTAATCTTTGGGGGAATGTTTTGGATAATAAGATAGTAGAAGTATTGAGAAACAATGCAGCGGAAGCATTTGGATATTAACCCTTCCTTTCTAAACTAACGACAGGATCAACGCCAATGACGAGAACCATTTCTCCCGGCACCTGACCGATTTTCAGCAAATATTGTCTTAAAGCAAATATCGACCAGTTTTTCTGAATCAGTAGAAAATTCTGAACATATTAGATTTACTAGCTTAAATTACCCGGCGTTGCCCGGGTAAAACTTCGATTATCACGGAATATCTAGGGGGTGAAATAAGGGAGAAGGGGTGGGATGTCCAGATTTCATAGTAGCCTATATTTTCTGCCGGTTTCTAAAGAGTAATTATACAAAATTTGGTCCAGTTCGGTTGAAAAAATCGGGGTAAAAAGTATCCTATATGTTATTCCTGCTACTAGACAAAACTTCAGAAAGATCCGTTGCGTAATTGCGACGTGATTGAGTAACAAACATCCAAACACACTTATGTCAGTAGGATTCTGATAAAATAAATGATTATTTTATATCAAGTGTACCGACAATCAAGGATTTACCCTACACAGAATGTCGGTATAATAAATTGCTAATCGAAGTGGATTAAACTTTGACTGCCGGCCGACCACAGTTATTTAAATCAACGTCAAGTATACTACCTACCGCACGGGGGACTGCGAACATTTTATCGTGTCTAATTTATACAGTCCAACTATTCTCGATTCAATTCGGCGGTAGAACACTCGGCGTGGAGCAGTTCGGCCGAGTCCAATGTCCGAGCGAAACTCGAGCGTCGCTAATAATCCTCTACAACGTCCAGCCAGAGCCGCGCGGCTCGCTTATCCCGTCGTGCTCCAGCGGAGAAACGAATTTTGCATAAATTACCGCGTCGAGCGAGACTTCAATGCCACTTCCCGATCGGGAGTACCTACCGCGATTCGAGCCGGCACCGGTGACCACGTTGCTTGCCGTATCAGGAAACACCTTTCATTATTCAAATTACCTGGCTAATCCATTCCATTATCAGGTACGCGATCCATTTAGAAGTATCTCGCGCGCGTACGTCGGGTTAACGCGCAGGGCACGGCTTATCGGGGCGCCGTAAATTCGCTTTACGATCGACGTCCGCCCCGTGGATCGAGGATTCTAGATCGACAGTTATGACGCCCCGGCCGCGGCGAGGGGGCCGCCGCGACCCTCGCGGAGGATCGTCGGATCGGCCGAGACAAAAGAGGCGAGGGTGCAGAGGGGCAGGAGAAGGAGAAGCGACCGCGAAAAGGGGCCTTATCTTGATGGTGGACGAAAGGAGCGTCATAGGGAGTGAACCGTTCGGCCAAAAGGCTCGCAAGCGAGCCTTGAAGATCGAACGTGGCGATACCGCGGCGAGTACCACCGCGATACCAGTTACACAATGAGGCCCGAACACCAATTACCGTCGAGAAAAAATGTTCCGCTCCGCGAGTGGTCCCGCGGTCAGACTTTTGCGTAACTCCGCTCGTATACCTCTCGTCCTCTCGTCTTTGTCTTCCCCGGCCGCCCAGCGACTTTTAAAAAAATAGCCGAAAGGAAGGGAGCCACGGTGTCCGCCGCGGCGGCGATTTTTCGGGAATTAACCGGTTTGCACGGATTTGCAGAGGGCTTTCAGAGGAACAGGGGAAACGAAGGGGCTGTCCTTGCTCGTTCTGTGTCAGTGGAGGCTCGAGGGCTACGCGTTGAATGGAGAAGGAAAGGCTGCGAGGTAGATCAGGTGTCTAGCATGTACGCGATAAAGTTTCTTTGATCGTATGAATCAGAAATTTGTACGGGAATTGCGTTAGCGACACGCAATGCATTTCCCTTTTGACTGCGCAACTGCCGAGCAAACTGTGCTCCGCGGCAGGAACGCTCGACGCTGGTGTCATTAGTCATGCAAATGCGATATATATATATGGAATTAATTACGCAATGATAATTGCTGGAAGGATTTTATGGGAAATTAGTGATAAAACCAGGGAAGAAATGGTATTTCTCTTACATGCTTTTGGACTACTCTACAAATTCTGTTGAATCAAGCTACTGTCACCGCGGGGAACGTTGTTTCTTTTGTCCGCCATCCTGTGCACTTCAAAATTCAAAATAGGGGGAGCCGGGATAAACGTAACGGCGTCAGGAAAGTAACACACCTTCTCCCCCCTTCCACAAACATTTCCAAAACGTTTGCTTTACGCAGTTACATATGTATAGTGTCTCTATTATTGTACTGACAAGGAAACATATCGAACTCAAAAATTCTGATTGTAATGAAACTTCCTACGGTTGTAGAGCATGTCGGAGTATGTAAGAAACGATTTTTTTTATGGGGAAAAACACTCTGAGGGGGGGGGGGGAAATCAGCCCCCAAATTTTCAGCGATTTTTCGTTCTTCGAGTATAACTTTGTAACGGTGCGAGGTAGAAGAAAACCGTAAATGGACTAAATGTTCAGTGTTTGATGCAGTATAACGCGCTTCAAAAGAAATTTTTGTGCGTCCAACAATTTATAAATAAAAAAAAATCCTCGATTGTCAAGTGGCAGATGGTAGTAATATGGACAAAGGCGAAAAATTTTTGTAAACAAATAAACAAATGAACCAAAATTTGTTCCTTTTACAGTTTAGTAAACCATTGCGAATTATAACTTCTACACGGAAAAAGATCGTCCCCAACCCTCGCGGTTAGAAATTATATGTAAAGTAACGAAAATTTTAATTTATTTATAAATTGTTGGATGTACAAACATTTCTTTTGCAGCGCGTTATACGGCATCATACACTGAACATTTTGTCCATTTACGGTTTTCTTCTACCTCGCACCGTTACAAAGTTATACTCGAAAAACGAAAAATCGCTGAAAATTTGGGGGCTGATTTCACCCCCTCAGAGTGTTTTTCCGCAGAAAAAAATCGTTTCTTACATACTCCGACATGCTCTACAATCGTACGGAGTTTCATTACAATCAGAATTTTCGGGTTCGATATGTTTCCTTGTGAGTGACGCTAGTATACTGTGGGCAAGCTAAAATTGTTATTTAGACCATTCAGGTTAGTTTCTCCTATTTTGTTTTTTTTTTGCTAATATTCATAGTTACACTGTGGATATTAAACCAATTATTTGCTAGAGCGTTCTTAGATAATGTCTTTAGAAGTTCCTGTACTTGATTTCAACAAGTCTTGTATAGTTTGTATGGTATAACATTTCTATTCTGAAAAACATGGCTGGGGACAAATGTAACACGTCGCTACGGGGACGAAAGTAACACGTTATTTGGGCGAGCAAAATAGCATACAGGATAGTAATTCTTCAGATGATAATTATTGTCTATGTCTGGTTTGTTTGGACCCTTTCAGTGAAAGCTGTTCGAGAGAGAAGTGGATTCAATGTCTAGATTTTAAGGGTTAGTCCCACAAAGACTGCACTAAGGGTGATCTTCACTATGTGGCTCGCATTAATATTCGGACGCTTTTTAAAATCGCATAACTTTTTTAGAATTGGTCCAAACAACTTGAGTTTTTTTTAGAAGCTAGAAGGATTAGTTTGCTAACTGACGCGTTTCATCGTTTTGAAAAAAAAATGTATTTGGTTGGAATAGCGAAAAGAATAGTAAAGGTCGATTTTTAATCTTTGTTTTGTGAGCTTGTAATGAAAATTCAAAAAACCCATTTGTAGATTACAGTAAGTTGTAAACGTGCCTAAAATTTCATCAAAATCGGTTAACGTTGCTCCGAGCTATAAACGTTTAAAGATCGCAGAATAAGGTCGAGAATCGCTGAATTCGGGAATTTTCGCGATTTTTATAGCTCGGAGCAACGTTAACCGATTTTGATGAAATTTTAGGCACGTATACAACTTACTGCAATCTACAAACGTTTTTTCTTTTAATTTTCATTACAAGCTCACAAAAATAAAGTTTTAAAATCGACCTTTACTATTCTTTTCGCTATTCCAACCAAATACATTTTATTTTTCAAAACGACGAAACGCGTCAGTTAGCAAACTAATCCTTCTAGCTTCTCAAAAAAACTCAAGCTGTTTGGACCAATTCTAAAAAAGTTATGTGATTTTAAAAACTGTCCGAATATTAATGCTAGCCACTGTATGTACATAATTTTAATTCGGAGTAGGAAAAATTTACTACCTATCATTCAACTAAATACACAATACCAAAGAAATGTCCGAAGCTGGTTATGCTTTCTACCTTTCGTTATTTAAAATTTATTTGTTTGTATCGTTACTTAAAATATGTGTATTTAAATGTTTTTTCTATCGTTCTTTTATAATAAAAAATCCTATTTTGCGTTGGAAGAAGTGTTTTACTTAATGCTCCTCAAAATAATTAATGTTACTTTCGCCCCCACCGTATGTTACTTTCGTCCTACCCCTGCAGGACAAAAGTAACAACGGCAGTCACTGCGTAAAACGTAAGACTGAATCTGGGCTCAAATGATAGACCAAGAAACGTACTATCTTAAGGCATAATTGTCATTTTTATATCTATAAAAGGTAAAACACTAAAAAGGTTAAAGGTTCAAAAACTTACAAGGAAGCAACCAAAAATGAAACATCCTGATGCCAAAAGGAAGGGAGAAGTATCTCATTCTGCAATCTACAGCTTCGTTTGCGGGATGTAGAGAATTGAAGGCTTCAAATCCGACACAAAACTCGTGCAGGGCATGCGGGTTGAATATCAAACTCCAGGTGCACTCACACACGCGAAACTTGGTTACACACGCGTTGCCGATAATAATTTATTCAATTCATGCAGTCGTTAATTTCTTGAATTTTAATCGCGTGTTGAACGTCGTTAACGAAATCGAATCTACTTTACGTATCGCGTAATGAATATGAAAATGCAACTTCTGCCACGAAATAAATGCCTCTGGTATTGAGAAATACCCGCGCTCGGGGAGGCGTCCTTGCGATAACACGGCAGCAATGCCAATGACTGATTTCCCGTAGCCCCGTCGAAGGACATCGGTGGTGCCTCGGAATTCAAAACACAGAAGCTTGAGTGGTAGGGAGTGATAGCTCGGGTTCAATGCCCCGGTCGACAAAGGTACGTTCAACTTGTAAACACAACTGCGCCTTGCCATTGACTACTTTCATTTACCCTTAAGAGGACTAGGCAGTCAGAAACTCGATTTCTTCTGTTGCCTTTTTCGAAAGTACCACCCTTCCCGAGTAAAATGCCGTTTGGTTTATGTCAAAATTCGCAATATTAAGGATTTTACAGCCGGAAAGGTCGAGCGCGTCATAAACCGTTTCTACGTGCACGCAGGTAGACTAATTCCTCTTTCCAAACTTTAAACGCGTTTTTCTCGGAATCATATTTCCTCTTCGTTTTGCAGTGATTGCGAAGAGGCGGAGGTACAAATGGATTGGAAAAAATAATTCACATATGTGAAACATATCCAGTTACGACCTGAATTTAAGCATAAATCTGTGAAAAATCCTATTTTGACAACGAAAAAAATGAAATGGCTCTTCTCCCTGGCGAAAAATCACATTTCTTTAAAATTTGCCGTTTCACAATCGCTATACTTATAATTTTGATTTGTTTTCCTTTTTAATACGTTCAGGGCAGAATGGGGGCCACGGCAAAGTATCAATTTCAGAGGATATTTCACAGTTCAATTTCTTACGGCCAGAATCACTGCAAAATTACAGCGGCTCCAGAAAAAAACACCTATATATATCACGCAAATGTAGCGGTGTCATAATATGTATATATTATTAAAATAATTTTTTTTTACTGTTTATAGTATTAACAAACATTACCCAAAAGTACTAGTCGCAATTTGCATTCATCTCCTTGTAATTAATTCGCAAAAAATACTTCATTTTCGAGCGATCTGACTGCATAAGTAGTTAAAGGGGTACTCTAGTGTAACTGCCCGTTTTTCAACGCCATCGGCGGGAATTTATTTAACAAAAATTATAAGTCAATACTATCTGTCGTTTTGCCAGCATATTAAGGTATGTTTGAAATAATACTGAGAATTTGTTTGAACTTTTCTATCGCATATATACATACAGTGAATCGCATTAATATTCGGACACATTTTAAAATCGCATAACTTTTTTAGAATTGGTCCAAGCAACTTGAGTTTTTTTGAGAAGCTAGAAGGATTAGTTTGCTAACTGACGCGTTTCGTCGTTTTGAAAAAAAAAAATGTATTTGGTTGGAATAGCGAAAAGAATAGTAAAGGTCGATTTTAAAAAGTGTCCGAATATTAATGCGAGCCACTGTAGATATAGTCGGTGGCGCAAGCTTCCTCAAAAAAATTCTTTTCTGACGGACGTTCGTGTGGGAACTGTTCTAGTCATCGAAAATGGAAAAACTAAGGTTCATTTTCTTTATTATGTTTGTCGCTATGGTTGGAACCTCGGACGAGTTCCTATCTTGTATAAAATTAATTCTACAGAACGAAAACAGTTAAATTTATCAGCAAAAATCGAACTATTTTTTTCCAAATTCTGTCATTCTGCAAATTTTCTTTTAGGGAGCCTCTGTGGTTCCAACAATAGCGACAAACATAATAAAGAAAATAAACCTTAGTTTTCTCATTTTGGATGAGTAGAACAGTTCCCACACCGACGCCCGTGGGAAAAGAATTTTATTGAAAAAGTTTGCGCCACCGCCTATATCTATAATGTATACGTGCGATGAAAAAGTTCAAAAAAATTCGGTGTATTACTTCAGACATACCTTAATATGCAGGTAAAACGCTAGACAGTATAAACTTATAGTTATTGTTAAATAAATTCCTGAAGATGACGTTGAGAAACGGGCAGTCACACAAGTATTCCCCACAAAATTCTGCTAATCTGTTATACAACATGCAAACATCTTAATCTCCACTATAAAATCCCAATCTCTAAAAATCTTAAGAATTTTCGGATTCATGTGTATGATCCTGAATACTCCATAAAAATATATAAAAATCGAACTCGACTATTCACAGAAGCATCCCCATTACAGACAAAATAGCAAACAATTAGAAAACAAGGCAGATAAAAAACAGACCATAGTATGCCTCCCCTTTAATCACCCCTGCGCCCACATTCCCTGATAATGAACGCTTCCAAGTATTCGACCCGACGCAAAGTAAGTGCCCGCAAAATTTCGACACCTCGTCACAGCGACAAGAAAGCAATTTACTTTAACGTCTATTTCCATTCCAAGAACAGCGTATCCGACGTATGCTTATCGTTTCGTTGAACCGAGTCTTTGCGCAACGCTCCAGCCGGCGCGTCATTTTTCTCGCCTCCGTCCCGAGCCGTTACGTCAACCGTTTATCATCCCCGTGGCACGGCGTAACGGAAGACGAGCCAGAAAAATCGGCCCCGATGTTTGCTCCGTTATTATCGACGGGCAGGCTCGCGGGTTTATTGTCGCCCTGGCAATAGTTAGCGCTGGTCAGTGTTTGCGGTTCGCGATAACGCGCGAAGCGATCGCCAGCCGATGACGAGCCATTGTCCCGTGCGAAGCTACGGGGGGGCGAATCGAATTCGCGCGCTGGCACGCGGGCGCAATCTAAACCGGTCCGCGGACAAAGAATAAATGGAACAAAAACGCAATTATCGGGGACAACGGATTAATTAGAGGAATCAAAAATCGCCGGACGGACAAATCGGCGTGGACAAACGTCAGGGCGACGGTTTTCGCGCGGCGAAATGCCATTGAACGTGCCGCGGGTGGGCGGGCCCGTGGCCATTGAAATCATTGGAACGGGATTTAAACGCGCGAAACCGGCCGCGAACTCCGACGGCGAACAATAGCGGCTCCCTTCGCCCGATAATTAAACTGACGCGAGCTTTTGCACTCGTGGCAAGTGACGGAATCCCCCGTTAATTCGCCCGTGTACACAATAAGCGGGACACGAATCACTCTTGACTCCCGCCTCGCGCAGCGAAACAACCGCCTCGCGAACGTTACTTTGCTGTGAGATTTTTGCCTTGGGAACGAACGGTTTGTGGGCCCCGAATTTGTAGCACAGATGTCTCGAGGCAGCGGAATATTCCCTCGTACGATGGGGACGTGAAATTTCGGGTTTGTAAATCGAGTGACGTTTAAGCCTTGTTAATCAGGTAAAATTCAGGAACAGCCTTGCGTTACTCTATCAAACTGTCCACCCCTTTTGATCGTTCACTAGATTATCGTTGAATTGAATCCGTTTGTTGCGCCTGTGCACAGACAGCTGTCTACGGGGATCAGTTTTAGTTTAGTCAATAATGCCGCGAGTTTGTCGAGAGCGGCCACGGGTTTGTCGACCGTGTCCCCGCGGGAGTATGGTTAAAATTGACGTGTAATTTGAATATCTTTAGTGGGAGCCGTGTGTGCAGGGAAACGGCTGAATTAACGTGATTCTGTTACCACTCGTAAGTACGAAAGACCGCAGTTTAATTATCGAGCCAGTGGCCGTTGCTATTGTCCATCGGGCGGGTTCAGTCGGCCCGCTCCAATCCGCAACGGTTTTGCGTCTTTATAACCCGCCTTGTGACGCGACGATCAAATTACGATCGATGTTCCCTGCACCGCACAAGGAACTCCAAAAACGACCGGTCAAACGCTTCTCTGTTCTTCTTTAGGACTCCTTTTTCGTCGCTCTTTTTGAAGTGAATCAACCCCTATACCATTTACCATTGCGCAGGCCTTGATCACCGGCAAGGGGGTTAATGAAATATTCAACTAGAAAGAAATCTAGGAAACTTGAATGGGAATCTTTCTCGTCGTGGTCAAAAGCAATCTCCTTTGCACTGACAGTTCTATTGTAGCGGTTTGTTCACTACTTCGCCTCCATATTGGAGACGCGACTTTTCGTATGCTAGGCCACGTATGCATCTGGCAGCCAGGCTCGCCCAGGTCGGGGTTTTTTCCAGCGCGGGGACGCGCTTTTCGCGCCGAAATTTGCCGCGCGTTTTCGGCGTCGCTTGAGGGACGCGTCCCTCTGAGAGGGTTGTATAAAAAGCATCCAGAGGTGAAGCGCGCTCTCATTCACCCTCTGACTTTTACCTGCCCTTAGAGGTAACGTCTCGCGTCGTGTCTATCTGTGATTTTACGATTCCTTAGATTGTGTATTTCACGTACATCTTCGTTTTTATATTAACCCTTAACCCTTAACTGGTATCCTGGGGTCAGTCATGACCCCAAGCACGCAAGGTTCGCTGCAAAATATTTGGTTGTCTTAGTTTGTAAACTGAATTTCTAATTAATTTGATCATAATAGTTTAACTTTCTACGTATCTATTATTTTATACATTACCTACGAACAAAATAGGTATTCATAGAGGTTGATCTAATGTCGACTTTAGAAATTTCTGTGTCCTTTTTTATTTGGGGTCCGCCACGACCCCAAATAAAAAAGGACACAGAAATTTGTAAAGTCGACCCTGAATCAACCTCTATGAATATTTTGTTCTTAGGTAATGTGTAAAATAATAGAAACCTAGAAAGTTAAACTATTATTATAAAATTAACTAGAAAAACAGTTTACAAGCTTAGACAAGCAAAAATTTTGCAGCGAACTTTGCGTGCCTGGGGTCTTGAGCGACCCCAACATACCAGTTAAGGGTTAAAGAGAGTGTGGTGTTAAAGTTATATTATATTTTCCTTTAACTCCCTCACTATTATACAATCATAGGTTCTCGAGAGTTATAATCATTCCCCCCGAACGATTAATCTTTACTTGAAAGGAACCCAGTGACATCGTCAGCTTCGAGGGCGCCCCACATAGTAACACCCAAGGCCATCCCCGAAGACAGTGTGACGGAATCGGGGAATCCAGGGAGACCCTCGTCACCGGCGATCACAATAATCGAACGGGCAGCGAAAGCCCGCTGTCGATGGAAGGGACAGGCAGAGAAAGCCGCGTTCATCGCAAATCGTCGGATTGATAAGCGATAACCGGCAGCAACCGCGTGCATTCGCGATCCTCCGCTCACCACCAACCCCCTCCCTTCGCCCGTTTCTCGTTTCGTCGTGCAAATCGAATCGGCCCGTGCGCGGATTAAAACCGAACGACGTCGGGCCGCGATCGGTATTTGCGCGACGTATGTCCCGCCGATACGATTTCCCTTCCACCCCGAAACGATTCGGCGAACGGAACGGTGACCGGCGAGCCGGCATTTTAATTGCTAATTTAATTAAACGCGGTCTGCGTAGCGCCGTAAGTACCCCGCCCTTCCGGCGACGACGTTGCGCGAGGGATCGCGGCAATTAAGACGTTATCGGCCACCGGCATTATTAATTAATTTATCGTGCCCGTGCTCTGCCTACTGCCGGGCGATCGCGCGTCGTCGATACGCGCCCTCGTGGCCCCCTTTCGGGGGCCCGGAGAAATTCGAGATATGGTAATCGACTTGTCCGCAACCGTATCCAACGCGAGCCGGCCGGCGGGAAGGTGCATACGCGACCGAAAGATTTATCCCCGCGGGCATTATCGGGATTCTTGCGCGCGCATCGTGTCGCCGTATAGGTACGTAGCTTCTGACCAAGTTGTAGAAACTAGGTAAGTGGTGCAGCATGATAGAAACTTGGAAGAACTCGTCACAGACTTGGGTAACTTATGTTCCGTTCCTTATAAATCCGACGGGAACTGGAACGGTGGATTCTCGGAGGTAAATCGTACGCGTCGGATCGGCAGGCTGGTGTTGAAACGCAAGAAATCGGGGAGGCGTTACAGCGAGGGCGAATCTGTCGACGAGAGGTTCGCGATTCGATCAAAGCGTCGTAATGCAAGAAGGGGGCTCAAACCGCGCGAATGCGCCCATTGACGGCCCTCGACGGCCAGGAACAAGATCGAGAAGGTAGTCCACGTAACTCGAGCGTGCCCATAACGAAAGCCGAGAGGGTGGGTGGGGCATAGGAAGTCCTCAAGGTTAATCGCATCGCGGCGACGGAAAGCTATTGCCGTGGCGGAAAGTCGAGGAGGAGACGACATCGGACGAGGAGGGCTGAGACCATTTATTCGATTCACGGTAGAGCGAATACGGACCTACGTCTAGACGTACAAACGGCCCCTCGGTCTCTTCCTATCCCTCGCCTTCCTCTCTCTTCCTCCCCTTCGAACTTCCCCTTTTCGCCCTTCCGTCCTCTCCGGCTTCTCGTTCTTCCCTTCCCTCTTGCTTCTTTTTTTTTTTTTCGTTCCACGACTCCGCAGCGTTCTCCTTCGGCGCCTCCTCTTCTTCCTCTCGATCGGTTCTTCCTCCCGAATATACTGTCAGCTCGTCATTTGCCGCAGCACTGAACCCGCGTGCACACAGACCAGCGGGTGTACGTGTACAACGAGCGTGTTCCGGATCAGCGGGACCAGGCCCGTGGACTTCCGCCTCGTCAAGATTGGATCGACGTTGAGTCTGGTCGGGAATTATTATCCGATCTTTGGAGGACCCAACGGTCGTCACGCTCGACCTGTCCTGGCCCTTTCGACCCCGGCGAGGGTCTCTCGATTCCAGCAACGTTTGTTACGCCCGTAGAATCAATCTCGTTAGCCTCGATCGTTACCCTTCTGCTACGTCGAGGACCTCCCCTTCCGACAATCGCATCCTTTATCCTTCAAAATTGTCCTGCGACCGCATAATACGCGCTCGCCCCGAGTAAATAGACCTGCTAGATATCTCAGCTTTCGTTAATCCCAAGGCACTTTCTATTTCCGGGTTGGAATCCACGTGAAGTCTAATTCGATCATCACCCCCTCGCTGAACTTCTCGAAGCTCAATCTTCCGTCAATCTCAAGCTGCAAATTCCCCCCTCAGTTTCAAACTTCAAACCTCAACCACTCCGTATTCCTTTCGATGTTAAACCGGTGTACCAGACTTTCGATATCTCGCCCGCTCCAATTGCAACCCCCGTCCGTTACGCCGGAAAATTACGATTCTACCCCGAGTGGATGCGCAGTTCAAACAAATACTGGCACAACATTCGCGTAGACTCGGCGAGCCGCCTCGGGTTGCGTTCACGATCGTTAAACCCGTCTTCGCTCGCAACTCTCCTCGAAACGTTTCAAAAACAATCAAAGCCCCCCTGCGCACACACCGCGCTGCGGAACAAATATTTAGTGGTCCCGCGGTTCCTCCCCGCGTCGGTTTTGCTCTTCGCGCATTTTTAGCGTCCCCAAGGCAACATTGTCGCGGCTCCGCGGTCCAGGAATGTCCTCCCGGTCCATCTCGACAAAGGCGAGGCGTGTCTGTTTGCGGAGCATGTCGACGCAACCGGCCGCAGACGCGCCGCGCAACGGCCAGTGCATACGCAAAACCCGACCGCAACGTAAACGTCACGCCGCCTAATTTACAGCTATTTTTACGCGAAGCCCCGCTTCCAGCGGGATCGTAAATAAGGGAGAGGGAAGCGGCGGTGTGGGGGGTGGGCGCGATTCGCCAAGCCGACCGGCGGTTTTTCGCGCTCGTCGATATACAAGCGAGATAGCCGCTTCTTCCCTGCTTCTCGGCCCCGGAGAAGCCTTCCCACAGCCAGGGAGAAATGGGCAGCCGCTGTTGCCTCGCCTCGCAGGTCCGGAGGATAACAATAACACCGGCGAATCCGCGGTTATTCAATGCAGACGGAGATTCCCAGGACACGAGCGAGGCCCTTTGCACGCTGGTCGCTTGGGGGCCGCTCTTAAATTACGTAAGGGTAATTCTGGCGATTTCTTACCCTCTCCCTACCCAAGTATAAGAATTCGTAAGGTTTTATATTCCACCACCCTCCTCCCTTCTTTACGTCGTATTTTATACATTGCTTTTTTCAGTTATTCAAAGATTCTTTTAAAGATTTATTTAATTCATGTAACTCGGTTTGGTGTGTGCGATGAAACGGCGTTTTTTAGGCTACTCATATTGAAAATTAGGTTGATAAAATATTACGTAAAACGCTACCTGACTCACTCTCCCCTTCTTGTAAGAAAACGTAAGAAATTCGCGACATCCTAAAAAAAGCCATAAGTAATTTAAGGACGACCCCTTAAAGGGGGATTCTCGTGTAACAGCCCCCGAAATTTATGATTTTATTTTTCAAAAACTATTGCTGATATTGCATTAAACTCTTTTGGGATATGAGGAGACAACTTTAAACTCGTAGAATTTTTTGTTTATGCCGATCCTTCTTATTAGTTATTAATTAATAATAAGTAATTGTAGAATCGTGTTAACCTCTTCGACGATATTGGCGTCAGGTATAGCACCTGCAATAGTCATCTGATTTTAAACAGAAAAAACTTTTTCTTAAAGTTTACGCTGGGACTGGACCTAAACTTTTAATTTTTATATATAATACTTTTTTCGTCGATATAAAGAATAATATGAAAGATTTGTCTAAAGAAAAAACTTACTTTTTCTTTCTAACGCTATAACTCTTTCAATTTTTCATTTTTTTTCTTTAAAGAGGACCAATCCCAGCGTAAACTATCTAACTTCAAGAAACTTCTCTCTTTTTTACAATCAGATGACTGTGATAAGTGCTACACATCCCGACAGCAGGAGTTACATCGTCGAAGAGGTGGACAAGATCCCACAATAATTAATAAATACTAAGAAGGATCGACATAAAAAAAAATATTTTCTGCAAGTTTAAAGATGCCTCCTTATATCCCAAAAGAGTTTAATCCAATATGACCAACAGTTTTTTAAAAAAAAATTCTTAAACATCATTTACTTTTGGGGCTGTTAGACGAGAATCCCCCCTTAAGGAGAGCAGCGCCTAGGGTGTATCACTTGATTATTGGTGGAGATTTTTACACTGTCGCCTTCTATCTGTCCCTTACGTGCCTGCAGTGAGCTCACTCGATGGAGTCTTTCATTAGAGTGGACGGATGTGTATACAGAGAGTGACCAGAGGACAGTCGAACGCTGTCAGATGTTGTTATTCAAGCGTTATTACGGATACTCGTGCACGCTTGTAAAAATTACCATGAACGAGGAGCGGATTTAAACGGGTTACGGGGAACGCTCGATGCTCCGAGGGGGGAACGAACCGAGGCGAATCATGCGATCGCCCAGCACAATTATCAATTTCCTCAGGCACGATAAACTTGTACCCGCGGCGACGCGATGCGTGTACGCAGCAAAAACAATGCGATCGTTATACACACGCGAAGCTCGCGCAAACACAGCCACGCCGGCGCGGGGAATTTCTTCGAACCGGTGCCCGGATCTTCCGCTTTTTGCCAACCGAGAAGCCCGACAAGAAACGAGAGGAGGATTCCAATTTACACGTACTTGCGAGCCCTGTCGTAAAGCCCGTGTAGTCACGGAACCAGCGAATGCCCACGCATTGCGTGACACGCACCGTGAGACCACGCTGGAATGTCTTACGATCGACACTTCGGCCTGACGTTTCAGGTGCTCAGATCTATGGACGATCGTGTGTGATCTGCATACACGTAATGGGGGAGAAATGGAGGAATATCAGAGCCTCGTTCAAAAGCAATAAATAATTCTTTGTATACCCAGTTCCGGTTGTATACGTATTAAGAGGAGTCGATACGTTTTTAGATGTTCTTGTTTTATAATTATGTATTAATTATGTATCTAACTTAGATTCTGAATAACGGTGCATAAAGTATTGCAGCGGCACATGAATGCTACCGACCGCGTCTTCGAACGGGGACAAGTAAAAAAGGTTCGTCAATGGTCAGACGCAGCGTCCCTAACTACATAACTACTTTGCGACTCTAACGAATTTCGTGTTGATATCATTCTTCCACTACTCAAAAACAGTGGCCGATTTAACGGGGTGTTGATGAGCAGTTGCTGCCTGGGCCCCTGCCCAGAAGGCCCCCATCCTTAACCCTCGGTTGTCACACCTACTTTTTCAAACGTCGTTGTCACACTGGGTCAATTTGACCCTGCCAATTTTCAACCAGTTTTTATTTAAAAACTATTTGTTAAATTAAGTCTAAAAAATTCTGAGATAAAGTTTGAACATTGTAGAATATATGCCCATCGTAGAAAGTTGACATTTAAAGTGCCAACATGCTTATGAATAATTTGAAGCAATAAGAGTTCCGACAAAAAGTATTTTGCTTAAAAAAGTTGCAGGGTCAATTTGACCCAGCGTGACAACCGAAGGTTAAAGAAAAAAAATGATATCATTCAAAGCTGTATTTTTTTCTGTCCCACCACACTTATCCCGTTTTTAGTAAACTACCTCTTCATTTTTCCAAAGAAATGAGACCCTCAGAACGTTTGCCACCTGTAACCCTTTTCTTCAATCCGGAAAGAACACGTGGCACTCGATTTAAAAAAAGTGAAGTTTAATTCAATATCTCCTGAATAAAATAATCGCTATCAGCTGCTCGACGAAAACCCTTCTCCCCCCAAACAGACTGACCATAAAACCTGAATTTTCAAAAGCAATCTACCTCGCCAAGACTCATTACCCTCCATTACATCTCGTATAATCCAGAAAGCCCCTTGCCAGCGCATCACTCCGCTCCATCAGTTTCAAGTAGAAACAGTACGGTCACAAGACAGACCACCCTCTGCATCCGAGGCAGCGCGTTTAATACCGCGTCTACCGGCTCCTCCGATCTCGTGGTTCAATCAAACGTCCCGTCTTCGTCCGGTCGTTCCCTTTTCCTTCCGATCCGCGTGCATGCGGCTTTCTCGTGGCGCGTCACGTTCCCAGGTGATCCTGGATAGGCAGCGACGCCGCTAGAGGATCCGCGCTGTTAATGGGTTGCCCCAGGCCCAGCAGACATTGTGTCCGTCAAGGGAAGAGGTCTCCCCGTGACGTTGGAGGACAGAGGTCGTGGCGCGTGATAAAGGGAGGACAGAGGAAAAGAGGGGAGGGGCGGGGGGGGTGGGGGGGGGGGCTCGTTGAAGAGGCGGCGGAGGACGGCCGGTTGGAAAAGGCTTTGACGCAAGGCGTTTTGTTGGCCGGAATCGCAGCCGTGACAGACGGAAAAGCGAACAGCGATGCAATTACCGAACGCCCGACGAGAATCGTCGGACACTACGTTTGCAACGGTTGCCAGTTAGACTGCGGAAGTAAGCAGGATGAGGTCGTTCTGGTAATCGACGAGCCCCTGCCCAACCCCCCCTCGACTTTGTTTCTTTCTGCCGTGCCGCCGCGGAATTACACGGTCCAGCCTGTCAGCCGATAATTGTTTCGGAGGATTATTGGAGTATCTTGGCGGCGAGGGGAGGCAAAGGGTGCGCGCTCGCTTTTCGGATAACGAGGTTGAAATCGTAATTTGCGCGAGGTGCCTCCGCGTCTCGTGTTTCGCGCTGACGAACCGCCGGAGGAAATTACGGGGACGTTTTTGCTACGTAACGCGTTGCCCGGCTCAGGGAAAATTGCAGATTTTTCTCGGGGGCTGAGTGTTCTGATGTCCGGGAAGAACGGGCGATCGACGATTCCTGCTTCGCGTGTACGAGTGGAGAACACTTGTTTGAAACGGATCGTGTATTTTTCAATCGCTGAAGCATGTATCAGCGAATAATTTGGTGGTTTTATGGATAATTATTTGGTGACTGTATGTATTTGAATTCTTGAACTGATAGGCTTCAGATTTCGCACAGTCAGTGGTGTTTTTCTTAATAAATACGAAGAACAAACTGGCAGAACGCAAGCAGCGAAATTCAGCAAGGTCCCGGGGATATATTTCAGCGTTTTAAACGTCATCGCGCGAGTATGATAAATCGTTTATATTGTAACCGACTGACAAGAGAATTACAAAAGCGCCGCAGTCAAATGGGCCCCATCGTCGCATGACTTACGAGATGCTGGGCTGCTATCGATGCGCGCAGGGAGAGATGACGACAATGAAAACGTCTCGCGATTCAAAGAGCCGCCATTTATCGCGTGCGATTGGTATTTGGCTGACAGTGCCTACGGGACGTAAATAAAGGTGATTACCTGCGCGCCCCGCCAGGTGTAATCGTATTTCTGGTGCATAATGCATGCACAGATACAATGCATATCGCGAATGCAAATACACACCCCTCTACTCTCTCTCTCTCTCTCTCTCTCCCTCTCTGTCACTTTTCCCACTGTCGCTGTTGCTTTGTTTTTATTTCCATTTGAAACAGACAAAACTGATGGCAAGATAAATCCTTTTTACCCCGATATTGGAGCACATCTTCAACGAATTCGGACAGATTTATTTTTCGGAATAACTTCATGCGATAAAACTGAACATCCAGTTTTGTACACAACCAGGGCACGGTTATCTGATAAGCTTTCGCTTTATCTTCTACGATCCGTCCATCGGCGCGCTCGTTTTGTTTGCACGCTTTATTTGCACGTGACTCGCTCGCGGCGCGTTCCCTCTAATTAAAAAATTGACCGCCTTGAAAGCAAACGGGCGGTAAATTTATAGAAGAGGCGAAAATATGCTCGCCCGATTCGTGGATTCGTCTGTCGGTGGGATTTCTTGCGCTCTGGTAAAAACGGAAGAGCTGTGGGAAACGAATGGAAATAGGAAAACGGAACATCCGTTCATAGGAATCTACCTTGGCCTCTTGATTCACCAAAGAGTCCAAAGACATCCAAGATATACAGGCAAGACCTGACTCGTGCCTGAAGTCAAACACATAATTATCTGCGTAGCTACGTCTTGGTGAATTAATGTATGGTAAACCAACCAGTGAATGACCGAATTGTTGAATCTATGGACCCTTGAGATTAACACCTGAATATATTTATATAGAACAACAAAGCAACTGTTAAAATTGCATTTAAATTTATTTTCCTTGAAATTTCTATAAAAATAATTACTTATCCTTATCGTAATTTGAGAAAAGAAAATTATAAAATGCAAAAAGTGTAGAAGCCCAGTAAATGACCGCGTACTTTTAATAAGAATTGTACTCATTAATGTTTGCTTAATACGCGTGACTAAAAATATAGGATATTAAAAGTGCAACACTCCACTTATAAACATATAATAATGTTTAAATTTATAATTGACATTTCTTAGCCTAATGGTCATTCACTGGTATGCGGTCAATTACTGGTTGGTTTACTCTACCGTCCAAGCGATCAGAAGATTTATCAGCGTAACGTAGGAGTGCTCTTCCAAGGCCTATCCGTTACAAACTTTCCTGCTCAGACCGTTCCGTGTAGCTTGTTCGGTGTCTTACAACATAATACTCTTCCACACTGTCAGTTTGATGGCAGTCATCAAACGCCCACGGTCCCCTTAACCTTAACATCGTTTCGGGTGGAGAAAGTGGCACGAGACTAGATCTTAATGACTCGGCACGTCGTGTAATCGCCGACGGGGGAGCGGCGCGAGACGTCGGGACGATTTGTTATCGTGGAAATTGAGCGAAATGCTACACGGTGGATGGGACAATAGGTTTTGAATTCCGCAGCAGCGCGTCCCCCGCGTTAATAGCAGCCACAATGCCGTGCTGCATCGAAGAAACTGCGTAACTCGAAGTTACGTGCAACTGTTTACATTTAACCCCTGCCCCCCCCCCCCAACCCCCCCCCCGACACCGCCAAGCGGTTTCTATGACAGTGTCTCGGTTAATTGTGGGCCAAAGGTGTTCCCGGCCATTCCATACATTGTGCGGATCCTGACGGTTGAATTAACTACGCGTTGTGTATCCGCAGACCCAACTATGCGGCCCGCGATGCTTTCATTAAGTACCCACTGTGCATTCGCGAACCCAGATTCGTTTCGCTCTTTGTTCACGGAGATAGAAATTAGGGCCTCGTTAGTTCGTTTTATGGAGAATTTGCTGGGACTTAAAATTATCTGCCGCGGTGACTAAGGTCGTAATGAAATAATTCATGGTCGGGGCTCGATCTGTGCCAATACGCTTTTGAAGTTAGTTAACAGGTGTTTCGTGATTTCACGATAACATGATATCGTGAAATCACGATTGCGTGGAACAGCGAGGCATAATTGTCTGCTCTTTCTTCGCAAGACACAATTAACTACGGCGCACTGTGGATACGACGGTTTTTCGCGGGACCATTTAAGGAATTAAGGCGCGAAATCGTTCCCGGCCGTTTGGAAGGAACAAACACTCTCTGCGAGGGAGAGAAAAACGGAGGAAACAGGAAGCTCGTTAAATAGATAAACCTTCGCGACCTCCTCTTCACCCTGCAATCAGCCCGGGGACAAGATAAAGCCGGGCTGCAGATATGGACCATAAATTCTGCCGTAATACGTAAATACCGGTCGACAATAGTTTCGTGGAGGTACGAAGAAAGCTGTGCCACTGGGTTATCGTATTGGGATCATCGCGGAACCTTGCTCGCTCCTGTTTTGTTATCCTCTCGCGAAAATACTGTATCGAGCTGTTTAACGGTGCTCCAAATAGTTACAGTGACACACCTTCGCTAAACTGGACGAAAGGATGGGTTTTATGGAGGAAGTGACAAACCAAGAGCAACGATGAAAATTTACTGGGCTCCGCTAGCACGGATGAAGCTGTCTGTTCAAATGTTCCATCGCTCGGGCAAAGAGCCTCAGTCTGAAATTGTTACGAATACAGTTTCACGTCTCACTAATTTGCCCCATCATTCTTCAAAATCACTTTTCTGGGAAGCGCACTACGAGCAATAACGGGCGAGGTTCGGCAGCCGTAAAGCTCGCATCGAAGACACCGATAAACTTCTTAAAGACCAATAAACGCTGGAACCGCGTCAGGCCAAGATAACAATTGTAGACGTCGGATCCGAAACGAGTCCACATTTTATCATTCCGAAGCGTGTGATTATTTCTCCACCCACGGATCGAAGTTTACGTCTTCCCTAACGTAAGTAACCGAATACTAGCACCAGTATGCTCTCCCGAGACACCTACGACCTCACAACTTCCTCCAAATTACTACTGTGTTATTCACGACAGAGAATCGAATCTAAACCTTTGGTTTCCTTGCTCCACAAATACGACTGCCCGCATCAACAAATTCCCCGCTTCCAAAGCCACTACAACACCTACTGCGGGTACTACTCCGAAATTACTCTCCTTGACTTCGCAAAGCCACATCGGCTGCCGCCAACCCCTCCCAGCGAAGACCGCTGGGAAATGTGACGAAGAAGAAGATCGCCAGGATTTGCACGGTGGCCTTGTGACGTCGAACAAGCGGCCACCGAGTTGCACGTCCTGTGAGAAAGCCATGTGCGCCTCTCTCGTCCAGGGTTCATCACACTCTCGGTTACCCACGGGCACAAGAGCCAGCCAGTTTTCTCGCGTGTACTCGAACACCGTGTATTATCTGAATCCTCGTGTGCACGTAGACACAAGAGACGCGGCGGCACAAGTGCACCGCGCTGGCGGCTTCGAGGTCGATGGATTAGGTACACCGTTTGCCTCGCCTCGGCAAACATCCTTGGAGTTCTTCAGGCCGAGAGAATCGCACGGATATCTCGGCCTGGGGAAAGAGATACGAGCCGGGCGATGACGTGGCTGCCGGGTACACAGTTTGCCGGTTAGCACGTGGTGATCCTTCTTCACGAGAGGATCCTTATGCCGCGGAAGATTTGAGGAATTGCTCCACGGCTCGAGATCGGCGCCGGTGTCTTCTTCGATCGCCGAGCAAGTGTTTACTTGTAGAAGCAGTAGAAACCGAGCCCGCTGATATTGAAAGCGCCTGAATTCTCGCGAATATTCCGGCGGAATTGCGTGGGTCAAGTGTTCTATAAAAGTCAGCTGGGATTTGGAATATAAGTACGAGCGTAAGAGAGTCAATTAACTGTTAGAAGTTTGAAACACTCGGGCCGTGATTGTCTGAAGTCTGACAGTCTTGTACTACTTAAACAGCTCAAAGTTCAATCATTTAGCAAAAGTTACAAGTGAAAGCGTTCGATAAACCTGCTCCGGGATTTAATAAAGACTTTCGGAGTATCTTCCGTTAGCTGCCAGCTGGGGGATGATTTCCCCTGATATTCAAACTAGAATCCCACGGGAATAAATGCCGTTGTTCTTCTAAACGGACGAACCCGGACGCGGAAAGCGAGACGGGGCATCAGCGAAGGTATCCGCAATCCGTGCACGGGGGGGGGGATTAAATCGGCCGTCGGTCAGTCACGCGGCCGAATGGAAATTGTTTTGCATAATTCAGACATGGGACCACGCGGCTGGCCGGGCGCACGCACCCACGCGCGGGCCACTTGAACGGGGAGCCGTTGAAAAGAATTTCCCTCGCACGCAGGCACGCCGCGTGCCTGCGTTCCATCGGCGAATCCCCGGTGAATCCGGCCGAAACACGAGCACGGCCGGGAAAATGTTATCCGGGCCGTGGAATGCGACGCGTTACGAGGCGAACGTTTTTCCTGCAGGTGCACGCGCACGCCGTAGAAATAAATCGCCCGTTGGCGAAAGGCAAGGTCGAAGGCTCTTGAAGGAAACCAGAACTGGATAGATTAACGATGCTTACACGGTGCAGTGCGGCGATATTAAACGCGGCTACTTCATTACTACTTTAATCAATTTCACCGCGGCTGTAGCGGTTAATCAAGTTCCAGATAACGCCAATTGGTAGGCGCGATAACGAGGTAGAAAGGCGAGTATCGCTTGTATCTTTACGAGACCCATCCGTAATATTATTCCCCGGCGAAATGTATTCGCAGCGATTAGATTTTGCTGCAGGGTCCTATATGGCATCGCGCATGTCGGAGTAGTTTTAAGAAACAGGCAGCCCGTACGTCTTTCATACGCCGGCCGTCGGAATATCGTTTTATCCGCGTGCCAGTGAAAACCAGAGAGGCCACCGTGAAAGAGGCCAGAGAGCGCAAAGAATGTCGCGGAAAGGGGCGAATGGCAGAGAAAGAGGATTCCAGCTGGGTTACGGACGGAGAGGGAGAGAGCAGGCACGTCACGATCCTAGGCTGGAACCAGAGTTCCGGCGTGTTAAATTTTCATAACCTCTCGGAGAACAGTGTCTTTCAGTCTCCGGCATCCATAATGAAAATCTCTTTACGGAACTTCATCGGCCTGCACGTAACTGCCTCGTCCTCATAATGGTACGCCCAGGCCTTTTGTGTACCCAAAGTCTACAGCCCCCGGAGCGTGGAGCCGCGCGCGCCGCGACATAAATTATAATCGCGGATTCCGAAAGAAGATTGCCCGCGAGATCGGCGATTTTCCCCCTTGGCGGCGGCTCCGCCGGAAAGTCAACGATATTAAAGGGGGATTTCCGGTTCGAGGCCCGCGGCTTTCATCCCTCCGGAGAGCCGGTGTGAAACATCTGCTCGCTCCAGCGACCAGCTCGGGTAATCCCCGTAACGAACATCGCGCCGCGCATTCTTGCGCTTCCCCTGCTTATTAACGAGGTGCTAAATTCGTGACACGGTTAAACAATAAGCAGAATCCCGTAGAGCGACGATCCTCCCGCACGCTGGCAAGCGGAGGAGGCGTTTAGCTTGACAAATGCGCGCCGCCGCCGGGATTTTCGTATAACTTATCCGTAGGACGGTCCCGCGGACTGGCAACAGTTCAACGATACAGCGGAGAACGTAACACTGTTGCTCTTTTCTGAAATCGCCTGCCAAGCAGATTACTTACGCCGCGTTCTATTGCGCGCACCCGCGACGGATAAAAGCGGGATCGCCTGGCGGTTACCTGGGTCGTGAAAGGACTAAACTGAAGTCTATGTTTAGGGTAATACTACTATCCCAAGGGGCCTACAGTGAATCTGTCAATGAATTTAAGCAGAAACTGCTTAACTCCTATTTACTTGCTTCAAGTTTTCAAAGTCGAATTCAGAACAGTAAGGGGTGAGGAATTCCATTCTCCGTGATAAGAATCATAGGTGCCTGTAAAATAAACTAGACCACGCTAACAAGAAAAGTTAGGCACCCCGAAAATTCAGAAAATTATGCACCTCTGTGTGCAAGTAGAGTAGTTCATCCTCACAGACAAATCTATTTTTTGTCACAGTGTGGTTTCAGGGGGTGAAGACCCCACTTGAAGAAAATACAGAATCTTCTTTGTCGTGGAATTTTTCGAGAACAGTGAGAGACATTGAAAAGAAGTTTAAGCAAAAGTTGCATCTTTTTTTATATTTACAAAACTGGGTAAAAATAAATATCGAATTAAGAATTTGTGGTGGGAGTAACTTGAGAAGTATAAATTTCTAGATAATTATTTTTACGCAGTTTTGTAGGTATGAAAAAGGTATGCAACTTTTGTTTAAACTTCTTTTCGATATCTCTCACCGTTCTCGAGATATTCCACGAAAAAGAGAATTCTGCATTTTCTTCAAGACGTGATTTCACCCCCTAAAACCGCACCACGCCGCCAACAAAAAATAGGTTTGTTTCGCATAATTTTCTAATTCTTCGGGTTGCCTAACTTCCCTTGTAAAAGTGACTTGAACAATAAATATCTCCCTCGCGCTAACAAGCCACCCTGCGCTGCAATGCTACACGAACGAAACGATGATCCGTGCCGCATAAAACGCTCGAAACCCCTTGCGTCCGTGCAGCATCAGACGGGGCGGGGGATTTGCCCGGCGATGGCCGCTAAATCGCGCGAGCTTCAAAGTCGATTGGATAATATAGTCGTTACCACGGTCTAATCCCGGCCCCGCGGCGTGTTTTACGGACCGTTTTATCCGGCACTATCCGTCACCTAATAAATTCTCGACTTTCGACGATTCCCAACGGCGATTTCCTCCCCCCGCCGGCGCGCGGGAGAAAGAGATACACGAAGGGAGATGGCGAGAGCGCGGAGAGCGGAGAGAAGGACGGGGGAAACGGTGGCAACATCCGGCGTCACTGAACAGTTCGAGGCTCGATTTACGACGCGCGATGTTAGAGGGAAGGCAGGGGGCCAATTTGCGTGCATGGCGAACGCTTTGCCCTCGTTTTTCGCAAATTAATAGTACGCAACGGGGAATGAGCGCGGTGACGCAACCTGTACTCAGCCAGAGACGGCCTAGAGCGGAGGGAAAAATCGAGCAAATAGGGCCCGGGCATGGGACAGCAGGACGAGCACGGTGGGATCAGACGAACTGGTTTTCTGCCGCGATCTCCTGCCCTTCCTTAAACGAGCACCGAACAAACGAGAGTGGAGGTTCGATGACGTGCACCTCCTCGAGTCTCCTACCGGGTGGTCCAACCTTCCCGAGAGGGAATCCGACCTTTGGATCTTGGTATACTTCGCATCAAGCCCGTGCATCAATTAGCGGGGCCGGGGCTTTCGCGGAGTTTGATCGTCTCCCTGCGCCGCAATTTGCTGCGAACGCTCCTAAAAGGGTAATATCCGGTTGTGTTTATGGAGCCACTTTAACCACCGATTCATCAGACGTGGTCGAATTACCGACACTACGCTTTTTTTTTTTCAATTATACCGATCTGGGTATTCGAGTTGTCCAGGTGTAATTTCAGCTACGTTTGGGTGCAGGTTCGAGGCTGAAGTGAAAAGTGTGGGGTGACTGAGCTTTGCAATGGGGAATAGAGTAAATGTATCGTTTACTGCACATCTCTTACGTTTATTCCGCAGTAGTTGAAAAGCTGGACAAAGGAATAATGAAAGTGTGGCCCTCGGAGCAGACAACGGATTCCGTTTCATCAAAGTAATGGTCGCGTGTGGTCAAAGCAGAATTAATCGAGGCAGAAAGTCAAATTGGATTGTATCCCATCCATCTCGCGGTTTTTTTTCCCACCGAAGATATAAAAACTAGTTTGCTAATAAAAACTCTGAGGGAAGAAAAATATGTCTCCTTTTAAAAATATAGAAATTCTGCGAAGCATCGAAAGTTCGGAATGGATGTGGAGCCACTCGGTTATTTAATATAATGTATCGACACCACTGAACTTTTAATACCACTATTCACCCCAATTACGAAGTTGCAAGTTACTTAAGGAGGAACACCACTGTGACGGCCGGAAAAGTAAGCCATTTTTATGAATTTTTTCAGGAATAATATACAATTTTCATAGAAAATTTTATTACCTACCTTTAGTACGCTGTCTTAAGAGACTATACAAAAAAAATAAATAGGAAAACATTCATAAATTTTAATATATTAATTAATCTTCTAGATCCCCCACGCGAGCTGGTTGAAAGTGTAACTATGGAACAGCAGGTCTGAAATCAAATTTAATTTTTTTTTATAAACTATATGAGTGTAGATAGTTACACCTTCGACCAGCTCGCGTGTGGGGGTCTAGAAGATTAATTAATATATTAAAACTTATGGATGTTTTTCTATTTTTTTTCTTCTATAGTCTCTTAAGACAGCGTACTAAAGGTAGGTAATACAATATTTCTATAAAAACTGTAAATTATGCCTGAAAAAATATCTTAAAAATGGCTTACTTTTCCGACGGTCACAGTGGTGTTCCCCCTTAATAGAAAGCGTGTGAGAAGATCATTCTGAAGATTCTATGTACTTAATAGAGTCAAATATGGACTTAGCGCGGTGGATCGTTGAAAAGATTGATGCCTACATTTTTATGCGCTTCGAACCTCGTCTAGCAGCGTCGCGTTTCGATTTTTATCCGTTCCCACCCTTGGAACTTCGCGAAATTGCCCAAGTTGCGGCCGAAGGGGAAGCGTAACATTGCGATACGTGTTTCGATGCTTCGAAGTTGTTTCGCCCGAAACGCAGTTCCCAAAACTTTCAGATATATTGGGAAAATCGTTTGACATGTTTGTCTACGATTTCGTGGGAAGTTTAGAGCACCGTTCGGCCCGACTCGATTTCTATCGGAGTCATCCAAGTTCAGTCGACAGACTGTCCAGAGAAGTTTAATCCTCTCTTCATAAAATATAACTTTCGACCAGGGGTAGAAAAACCGCGACCACCGTTCATCTTTATCCGCTAAAAGTGGCCGGCATTAACGCCTCCTTCCTATAAATACAGGCCTCTAATTTTCATCAGCGCTGAACGCTGCGGATCCCAGTAACGAGCTGATCGTCGACACGCGTAACCGCTTGCTGTTCTCGCATACATACTCGAAACTCTATTAATTAAAACGCCTTTAATTACTTTGCAAGCGATGCAACCTGTTACACGTCGCCCGCGCGTTCCGATCACTTTTTATAGCGTGTCCATTCAACGACTGGATTCGATTACAGTACTTCCATCGATTCGAGGCCGAAACACGGCTCTTTCGTCTATTTAGCGATTACAGGACGAACGAATCGTACTGTACCTTCAACGACCAAAAGAAACACTCTGCGCGAGATAATGAGAGTTTCGAAATTAAGAGCTCAAACCTTGTCTTGCAAGCATTAATTTTGCAGTAATTATACTGACCTAATGCAGAAATTCTGCTTTGAAACCTCATAGGTATATAGAAATGTGGAACATTTTTTCAGGATCGGTTCTACTCGGCAAAATAATAAAAAAAGTGTTCCACAATTTTATAAACACCCTGTGCAGGACGTGAATTGGAGAAGTTGGAAGAAAAAGGCAGTGAAATAGCGGGGTAGCTAGAAAAATCCACGCAGGGGGAGAGACGCAATCATTGTCCCCAATGGTTCAATTCTGTCGCTCAGTCTATCGACATCCTAGCACTGTTCTAAACCTACGGGGAAAGTCGGTAGCTTTCAACCGTCGGTGGATGCCTCTTCAGCCGAGAAATCGACAGAGGCGGACGCTCGCATCGATTTAATCGGCGGCTGCCCGAAGGGCGTGTCGATAACCACCGTTGGACATCGTTATTAAGCGCATATAAATTAGCATATAAATTGTCCCGCGAGCTGGGCGAGATTCATCTCTCTAACTCGTCAGCAGCCGTCTCTGTTCGCCGTGCTCGCGCGAGTCCTCGCGAATGGCAACGGCTGACGCGCGGCCGCGCGTGCACGCGGCCCTGTTGACTTAGCGTCCCTCTCTGTCCCACCCTTTTTCGACTTCCTGTCGCCGTCTCTGCTCCGCCGGTGCACAGCTCGCTTTCGGCTCTGCATAATCCCGAGAGCTAGCTGCTATCCTGCGCCGACCGATAGCGCCGGCGTTTCGAGCCACCCCCGAAATACACGGTGTGTCCTCACCCCCCTCCGTCGTCTGAATGCTGGATGGGAGCCACACAATGCCAGCCGCCCACGTACACGCACACACGGCCGCCTCATCAAGCCACAATGGCGGCCATTACCGATGCAACGATTTACCTGCCCCTCCCGCCCGCGCCCCAGCCGCCCCATAGCTCCCGTTCCCCGTCCTACCCCTTCTCTTTCGGGCACGCTCCTTTCCGCGCTGTTCGTCGCCTTAAGATGCATTGGTGCCATTGTCTCCAGTCTGCGGGCGACCACCGAAATGAGGGGGGGATAAAAATCAGTGGGACTAATCGCGGTGTCTTTGAATTTGCTGGGAGGGTGGCAGGTAACGCGGAATGGAAGCTGTGGGGTTTGGCCTAAACCTGTGGACACCTGTGCTTACATGTAGAATAATTGTACACCTATTAGTGGAAGTTCTATGGTAGAGCGACTGTCAGATAGTGGAGAAGCAATTAGTCGGCGTGTCTGATCATAAAGGGGGGTATTCTACTGCAGCTTGATTCTACGTGGATACCGCTGTTGATGCAATTAGAGAGTGTCATTGGGTGGTTTGAGGAAGTCAGGAATGCATTCTGTAGAATTCTACCACATATATTTAAAGAAACAATTTATCATTTAACCCTTCATGGTCACACTGGGACCAACAGACCCGGTTTTTAACTTTGCAGCTTGATACCGGTAAGTTACTGGCTTTCCTTTCCGATTTCTTTGGAACGCGTTGTCATTTCATTTCTTACTAAAACGCGACTATTTCATATTTTACAGCGTTCAAAATATGCATTCTAATTTTTGGGACTCGATTGGACTGATGCAATTCTTACGGCAACTGTTTAAAAATCGGCCGGGTCCGTTGGATACAGTGTGACCACCGTCGAGCTTTACAGAAGTGTGACCACGAAGGGTTAAAGGTCCGCCACGTTCCAATGGATCACGCGACAAGTAGGTACGTATCGACCGTAACAGTAGCTGCACCGAGAAGTGCGCTATAATTCAACGGAAGTAACGAACGTAACAAACCATGGATCTGAGATTGCTCGACGATCAAAACTTTCCCCTATTCCAATAAGAAAAGTCGAGCGTCTGAAGAAGTACAGGAAAAGGCTAGAAATAAACCACGATTCATGTCCCAGCCCGAAGCAATCGATATGCCTCGTATTTTCCTGTAACGAACCCGTGTCCAATAAGGGCCGGACATTCGTGAAGGCACGCGCGATTCCAGCCACGAATAAATCGTGCACGAAAGCGGCCGTTCCAGCCTTCACCTCCCCCCTCTCGACCCCCCGAAACTGTAGAGAGGGTCATCCGAAAGTTATATGTAATAAGTTCCTTCCTAACGTGCGGAACCGCGGGTGTATAACGCTCGTGGAAGGGGAAAATTATAGCCTACAGAAAGGACCCGGGTCGTTCCCCTCCGTTGGGAGTCGAAAATCCACAGGGCGGTGGGTTCGAGTTCCCAGTCACGAAGCTCGATAGTGGCCGTAAAGCTCGAGGAGCGCGAGGCGCGGTATGGATACGACAGCGAATATAGCCGACGTCGACATAGGACACAGGAACGAGCAAAGGCGAGGAGGGACTCGTTGCACTCGTATAACCGGAGCGGAGTTGAACCTTATTCGCCCTGGCGCGAAGTGCCTACCGGCTGGAGGAGCTGGGAAGTTTGATGGTAACGCGAGAAGAAAATGCTGAGGGACAGGGGATGGGAGAAAAAGGAGAATTAGAAAGCTGGAGCCAAGGCAAAAGAAGAAGTAGATGTATATGGGGAAGCTGGACGAGAGGAAGAGGGGGGGCAGAAGATGAAATTGAAGATGGCAAATAAGACGAGGCAGAAGTAGAAGGTGAAGAAGGTAAATTAGTAGAAGCAGAAGCGGTAGAGGTAGAGGAAGAAGAAGATGAAGAGCAAGGGTAAGAGACAGGGAAGACAAATTAGCTGTAATTATAAGAAAAAGACTAGGGAAGTGGAGGCAAGTGGAATAAGCATGGAAGATAGAAGGCTTGAGTGAGGAGGAGGACAAGGAATCGCGGGAAGGTGGAATAAATGAAAGCAAGGGAAATTTAGAATACACTGGGACAGAGAGGGAGAAGAAAAGGGGGAAGGGCGAGATGGCGGAGGGGTGCGAGTTAGTGGTAACGATAGCGAAAGGTAGAGGAACGAAAGAGCGCGCGGGAGGGGGTTGCAAACTGTGGAGTAACTCAAAAGTTAGCCACAGCTCGCGATGGGCTCGCGGATAATTATTTATCGCCTTATCAAACTTTTATAATCCCGATGCCGGGCAGAGGAAGGGGGGGGGGCACGAAAAGTGGCGTGGATCAGGGCGAAGAAGGGGCGAGGATCTATACCCGTTCGCATCGGCCAACTTTTTAACGAGTTTTTAAACGTCATAAATGATCCCGACGCAAAGGATCACGGGCCGGGGGTAAAGTGGATACCGTTTCCCCGCGCCTCCTCGCGTCCAGCCCACTCTCTTCCACCCTTTAACACGTGATGAATTTTTATCGCGTCGTTTCCCACTGGTTTATGATTCGCGCGAGACGTCGATAAGTCTCGCCTCGGAAACCGAAACAAAAATCGAATTTCCCCCCGTCTCCGCGGCTTCCGTCGCGGCAACCGCCGGCCAGCGTTTACGTAACACGGAATTATCGAGCCGTACGTGACTGTTTCGAGATCGTAACTGGACACCTGCGCAAGGAGCAGGGCGAGCGCGTTCAAGAGCCGAGCGCCGGGGAAAAATTACGCCGAGAAAGAACCGCGCGATGGGGGGAACAAGTGTAAAGTGAGGCCGTGCGTTAAATAACAGAATTAATCCGTCGGGTTGCCAAGCGAGGCAGCTTTTAGACGGTTTAATTGATGTTAAACTGCGTCGCGCCCCTCCCCCGGACGTCCCTCGCCGTGGCAGCCCCGCAGCACCATAAAATTTCTTCGGGACGGACGTATGAACCGTTCGCTCTTTTGTTCTCGTTTTACGGGTATAATTTCGCGACCTGCCGACCGCAGATCCCCATAATCCGACTCGCCCTTGGTGTACTCGCACGGCTGCGAACCATCGCCCCGCTTGCTTGCTCACTCGTAAACCGAACCTCGTATATTCGCGGTAACCGCAACACCGTGTTTTTATAATTTTCGCCGGCCGAAAAAGCGGCAGCGGCAGCCGAGAAGCCGAGAAGCCCTCGTAACTGCCACCGACGGTAACGTTCCTCTACCTCCCGTCGCGGGCGAGGCTGCTACCTGGAGCCGCTCGACGACACGCTTCCTGGAAAACACGAACCGCCGGCACCTGGATCGATGTCCCCTTGAACGTGGAACGATCGTCGTTGCTCGCGCCTCCGTGACCCGGCAAGCGCGATCACGCGGCATGAATCATTTGGATCCAGACGGCGCTGTGGTCATGGACGGATGGTTGATCATTTAAGAGACGTCTTTGACGTGATTAGCTATGCTGCAAGGTAAAGGGGGAGGGCTACGCGTCTATGAGGACTTTACGAGCAGTTAACGAGTCTAACG
This sequence comes from Andrena cerasifolii, assembly GCF_050908995.1. NCBI lineage: Eukaryota > Metazoa > Arthropoda > Insecta > Hymenoptera > Andrenidae > Andrena > Andrena cerasifolii. The sequence continues at coordinate 3,307,212 of NC_135126.1, read as the reverse complement.
GGGTTTGGATGTAATGGATCCTAGAATAGCTAACGTCCGTGGGTGGGGACTTCGGATGACTTCTGTTTCGTTGGCACACAGAGATCGCGGGGCACAAGTGAATTTGGAAGTGACTTGGGGTTTGGCTTTCACTGGGACTAGAGCCGAACTGAACTGAGAATTGGTAATGAATTTCAGTCAGAATTTGAAAGTTCTTGGGTGGGGGGACTGTGCAGGGTTCCTGAATAGTTTTGGGGTACAGATGAGGATCGAGGCGAAATGTATGAAATCGTAGTCTCTGTATGAATCAGAGACAATGTTGAGGACAGTCGGACTACCTAATTTAAAATGGCTATTAAAACTAATGCCGATATTACTGATATTATTTATTTTATCAGAATAAATCTAATGTGTTTAGAATTTTATGCTGATTCAGAAAAAAGTGGTCGATATTTGGTTTAAGAAAATAGTTGCTGAAAATCGGAATGAAAACTTAAGTCATGACATCTGACCATGTCTCCTAAGGTGCTAGGAAAGATGGCTACCGTCGTTAGGAAGGATGGTTCGCGTCCGTGAGAGAGATGATCCACATAATCATTCATGAAAAAATAACAAAGAAGAAAGAAAATTATTTACGACCACAGATTTATTGAAATTTCATTTGTTTACTCTAAAGAAGTAAAGAACACATCAAGCAAAAAGTGAACTACTTAAGGCGATTAGCAAAGCAAATTAATACGGAAGTGAATAAATAAAATAAATAAACAATTGTAATAAAATAGAATAATAAAAAGAAAGAAATAATGAAAAAATAATCCCTGGCGAAATATTGTAAATTTAATTTATAGAATAAACGTTTAGAAAGTGAGTAATCTCCCACCCCCAATTTGAAAGTAAACCATCTATCCTAATCATAACCTCGTCATCTCTCCTTTCTGCAAGACCTTCTTGTTTACTTTGAAACGCAAGGTGAATAAGACCAAATACTTTCGCTGCATTGTCTCTTAAGGGAGGTCTATACTTTAGACAATGCTAAAACAAGCAGATTTTTGGGAATATTTTTTGAGAAATTACGAAGCAAATCATTTTGAACTTTTTTATGGCTTTATATTTATCTTTGAAGATGCGAAATAAAATTTATGTTAAAAATATGCATTGGTAGGGGTAATTTAGAGAAAACTATTCAACCAATCGACTTGCCCTTACACATACAACCAGATAATTCCAAACTATTGTCGATGGACCTCTAGTATTATAGAAACAATTAATTTTAATACTTTAATGTTGCATAAATAGATTAAATAATTTCCTGCAAAATCGCACTTCTTTTCCTAACCTCTACAATTTTGTCAATTTTCGACCTTTTCTTGGTTTTCGAGGTCCATTGACAATAGTTTGGAAATATCTAGTTGCATATGTAAGGGCAAATCGATTGGTGGAATAGTTTTCTCAAAATTACCCCCACCGTTTTGCAACGTCGACGGCGACGCTGTAGCAAGATGCGTCGATAGCGGCGTCTAGAATGCATATATAAATTTTTTTCTCGAATCTTCAAGAGTTAAATATAAAGTCATAAAAAAGTTCAAAATGATTTGCTTCATAATTTTTCCAGAAAAAATTCCTCAAACCTGCCCCTTTTAACGTTGCCAAAAGTATAGTCCCACCTTAACGTCTCTACTATCTTATTATCCAAACCATTAAAAGAAAATTAATTTAGAAGTATATTTTAAATACGATTCTGCACACTATTGTTTTATCAAAGGGGTTAAATGTAACCTGAACTTAGCGTTTATAGCCTATAAATCCAGAAAAACGCAGAAGGAAGCGAGATGACGTTATTCATTCAACTCATTGGCTTCTAGAGAAGCAATTTAATGCGCGTTTGGATATACATAGAGTCTGAAATACATATAGCGGCTACGCCAACTCTCATGCCCCACCGACTCACCTGAACTTACCCGAAGGTATATTTTACAGGAAACGGCGACACGTTGCCTCTTCCAGTTACTTCAAGATCGAATGAAGTACATACGAGATCCTAGACACTTAAAATCAGAGTCTTCGCCGAAGACTCGAACCTTTCCTGCTCCGAAATACGCGCGCAAAGTGGGTCTAACTCGTACCCTTAGCAAGTTTGTCGTTCATCGCTGCGTCCGATCGACTTCCACGGCCAACACCGTCGCTCTGTAATAACCTACGAACTCTCGATCCCTGCCACGGGCGGAGTAACTTTGTTCCAGGAAGTTCTTCTCCGCAGTTGTAGATCACCTGACTTTCGCCAGAGCAGGAAAGGTCGTTTAAAGTAAAAGTGAACGAAGGGATTCGATGACGTGTTATACGGCGCCCATCGCTTTCGAACGTTGCACCCAAGTTCTTCTACTTCTCGAATCGAGCAACGCGCGTACGCTGCCGGCGCCGGTGCCCCCCAAAAAAGTGGAAAATTTCAGAAGAAACGGCATAGTTTAACGATCATCAGTTACGATTTACCGATGCTTTCTTCCACGTTACTGCATTCGCGTTAATTCCGTCGATAAGAAGTCTGTGCACTTTGAAACCGGAGCAGGGAAAAGTCGCGAACGCGCCGCTTTTATTGCGGCGGATTGAAAACGATTCTGAGGAAGGCATAAAATCCACTGACGCACATACGTGGCTTGGACTCCACTTGCATAACTCTGGCTATTAAGTTAATTTACCGAACGACTCTGGCGATACATCGCCGAGGCGTGTAATTCACTTCCAAATTCTCCTTTGAGGTCTCGTTCGACTGGAGGTCGTCGCGACACTTTGCCGATACTTAGGAAATTTCGCAGAATTCAAAGCAGAATCGGAGTATCAGAGTGTCGCTCTGTACGTGGATACTAAAATTTGAACAGCCCCGAGATAAATACACGACCAACGACCAAGTAACTCGTGGCCCATCATTTCGGTTCAACGGAAGTCTCTGAACATCTCTACACAAGCCGGCATTTAAAAAGCCACCGCGCGAATCCGACGCGGAGACGCAGCGCCCGTCCTAAATTAATCCCGAAAGTCCATTTATTAGGATACGTGTTCCGGTGCGGTGGACGGGCCTTGAAAATAAATTCGAAGATGCGATCAAACGTAATCGGATATATCCGGTGGTACTTTAGCAGGCGGCGTAAAAACGGAGCGGATCATACCAACCGATGATTTACAGTAAATGGAGCCAGAAATAGCGGGCAAAGGTAAACCGTGCAGCGACAAGTTCATCTGTATAAACCTCGCCTGTCTCGGTGTGGAGGAGCGTTTTCCGCGTTCCCGCGCTGGGATAAATACGCCGGGGCTCGGCGCGAAATTGAATTTTTTCAGGCGATGACGATCGACGCGGAATGAACTGTGAAAATACGCGAAACACAGCGAGTCCTTGCAAAACCGACGCGGCCCGATAGGGTATTCCAACTTTTTACCAGTGCCGGACGATTCGGTGGACGCGATAGAGCGAGCAATAGAGAAAGGGAACTAATGGTCGCTCGACTAAAATACGAACGCCGGGGGATGATGATCGTGTTTGCTTGTTACCGTGAGTTTTTCTTCGACGAGCGTATAGATCCGCTGGCTTACCAGCCACATGGGAAATCAGCGGAGAACTAGGCCCACGGAGAATTTGAGTAGGGGATGAAAACGAAGAGACACTCGGCCACGAGATGGTATTACATATGATTATTGCACGGTTAAATACCCCAACTACAGGACAACCTGATCGCCGTTCCGTAGAACGGGATCAGCTGTCCGTTGGCTTTGATCGACAGCATATTATCGCGTCCTGCATGTTGCTATAGCGGCCCAGTAACGAGGCAATTATCTCTATCAAATGCCCCCGAGTGCCCTACGACCGCCTGCCCTCGGCGCAAGCCCAGGTTAGCGGGCTAGTTTCGGCAAGTAGTCACGGATCCGACTATTGGAGCCACGAGGACGCGGAATGCGCAGTTTCCGTGGAAACTGTAGAGTTATGAAAATATCGGGTGTTGCACGATACGCTTATAAATGTTTCATCCGGCTTTGGGTAGCGCACCCTCGGCTCGCCTAGTTAACATAAAATATTTCAAAAAGATTCCGCATAAATGTAGGTCCGTGGGTGCACTTCGTTCGAGGTATCTTTTGGGGATGCCCCTCCGCACGTACGCGTATCCTGGTTAGCGGGATGTAGTTTGAAAGTTTAAGCAAGTGTTCAGGAACACTCAGCGGGTAAAACTTGACGGCTCGCAATTTCGAGTGACAAGTTAAGTATTCTTCTGCCACGCCTTGATACTTAACAACTTCGCTTGAAAATATTGCCCTGCATAAAAGCTCTGGGGGAAGAAGAGTCGCGCCGAATACGGCAATCTGCTGGGAACAGCATAAAACACTCGGGGAGGCAAAGGAATCGAGAATGGAAGAGAAGCTGACGTAAGGAAGGAATTAAAGCGCTGCTCTCGTCGTGCAAAGAGGACCCCTCGAGCACCTCAGCCGTTCGATACGCGTAAACGGGGCATGAAGACGTAACGCAGCGGCTGAGTGCAGTTCCACTGCAAAAAGGTATTGCATTTCCATAGATAAGTCGACGATAACGCGTTCCGCGCGATGGTTTCACATGGACTCATCGCCTTGCTCAAACTACGTTTATCGTTGCTTACATAACGGGCGTAAGATTGTCCCGTGCTCCACATGCGCGGCGACACTGCCGCCTCTTTACGAGGCCGTTCCCCGTTCCGCGCCACCCTCGCCTGCCGGTATATTAAACAGAGTATATTAAAATCCGATGGTAAACGCTCGTTTGGCCGGGAGGCATCGACACCGTCGGGAGATTCAAGTTAAATTACTTCCTGAACGTTTGAGACGTCACTGGATGAGGATCACTGCGCGGCGGCGTGTTTGCCAGCCGCGGTAGGTGGCTTAATGAAGAAAGGAAGCTGAATCTCATTAGTCTTCCACGAGGTTGTCTTCGCCCGCGACCTGTAAACACCGCCAGCCCCGAGATCCAGATCAACCATCGCGGAGTCCTCGTCAACAGCTTCCTATCTTTGCGACAGTCTCACCCTGACCCACGTTCAGCCATTCATGCAGTTCAGCTTTCGGAGAGAACGAGCTGATTAAGTTGCCGGGGCAAGATGTTTCAACGAGGAAAGATGACGGAGTGTAGGGGTAGGAAGACGCAGAGGCCTGAAGAGTCTTGGGCAAAAGAAGCCCCAGGAAGACACATTAGCCCCCGCCACACTAGACCTCGCAAATCTTCATGATCGGAAACTAGGAGCGCCGAGAGAGACAGCAAGGGGTGGCCAGAGAATCCCGAAGCGAGCCAGACAGAGAGACACGAAGCACCAATATTCTCGCACTACGCCGCTAGACAAACCTTCCTCTCTGAAATTCATCTAAGTGAACCAGCTCGTAGCGAGTTCAAGTTCCTCGAGATTTCCATAATCCGGGGGGGAAGGCAGCGCGAAGAAGGATCGCGGAGAGGAGAAGAAGTCCCGGCAGAACGCATTTGGATGCATCGTCCGTCGAGGCTGTTACGAGCGATCAGATAGCGCGGCGGTAGCGCAACAGCGGAGCCGGGAGTTGCATCGTGCGCGCATCGCGTGTGCGATTGTGCACCCGTGCACAGACGCAACGGGCCACACGTGGCTCCGGCCGCGATCCGCCAGGCGAGGCTGACGCTGAACGCTTACGCACGATCGCCGTTCGCCTGCCTGCCGGGCACGGGAAAATTTACTTCACGCGGAAATACCGCGGAGGAAGATCAGCGCGCGAGCGAGCCGCGTTCCCGAGTAACGGCTCAAAGATATTTATACCGGGTGCAGGCTCGCTCCGGACAGACCTCTTATCGTGGGTCAGGAATCTGACGAAGTTGGGCGCGCGCGGGCGCGAGCGCTGATGAACGTGCCGCGTTCGCGATAACAGAGGAAGACGTATTAAACGCGCTCATGAGAGTCGGGACGCGGCCTACGCGTTCCAATACGGCGAAGACGGTCTTAGAGGAAGCGAACGCAGGAAACGGCCGACGCCGTCGAGTACGCGCTCCTTGTGTTTTTACGCGATACTCGTGAGAAACGCGTGTCAGCATATGCTTCGCAATTACACGGGCTGTGGAGGTCGAAGGAGGTTTACGTGGAAGTCCTATTACTGATGTTAATTCGCGTAGCAAGGAGCGTTTGATCTGGATAAAGAGAATCGAGGGAGGGTAGATTGTGTAGGTGTGACTCAACTCGTGTTGATGGTGGACGAATTTATATCGGGACTATTAGACAGTCAATGTAAAATTGCCGGTAGGGGGTTAATAATTGTTCGTAACGAGTCAACGTCTAATTCTTCACGCGCGCTTCGGTGCAGAATTGAAGATAGAGCGCGCGAAGTTCGGTCCTGGCTGGTGCAGTGGAATCGAACCGCACGAAAGTTTGACCCGGTTGCTGGAAAATCAAGCAGAACGGATGCGACTTCCTTCCAAAGAGTCAATCGCGAATAAACTGACGCGGAAGTTTCGAGCCAATATTTATTATCCGCTCAAACGGCCGCGCGCCCGGACGAAATGCAGAGCGATCGCTCGCACGACCGGGTCCCAGCCCCCGAATGCCCGTCGTATCGCGCGCGAGCTACGAATAACTCGTCGCGGGGGAGCGCCTTTCCACGATAAATGCTTGAAGAACGAAGCCAGGGCGGAGCACACCGAAAATCCTCCCTTAAAGATGCCCGTTGCGCAAACGAGATAGCAGCCGGAGTCTTTAGCCACGGTAGATTTCTCGAGCACACAGAGACAGGGAATGCGCGCCCGAGTTCCGTAGATTTCCTGAGCGTGATTTCGGTCCCTTAAGCTGCGGGCTAAAGCTCGCGTAATGCGAGACGACTTATAATCAAAGTTAAATGGAGCAAAAATCGCTCTGCGGGAAACACGCGATAAAGGCGCGGTGATTCGCGGTCGGGTATACTTGTTTGCTGTGTAAGAGGCGAGATTTCGTCCAGAACGAGAGAGGAGGAGAGAAAGAGAGAGAGAGAGAGAGTGAGAGAGAGAGAGAGATACAGTTTATCCAGGAGAGAAAGGACGAGCCACGAGCTGCCGAGTAAAAAGAAAGAACGAGCTGGCTTCCTGCCCTCATCCCCTCGACTAAAAGGACTAGATCTCTGGAGACCCTCGACCGAAGGGCCTGCGTTGTTCTTTCGAATCGCACTCGAATCGCTCGGGAACGATAATGGACCCGGCCAATTTATAGTATCGAAAGCCTTAAAATCGGAAACGTCGCATTGTTACAAGCACTGTCATCTTACGTACGGCTGCGGAACGTGCGGGCGAAGAGACTCGCAGTTCCCAGGGACCACGGTGGCTTCTGATACGGAAGCGATCGTTCCGTCCATTCGGTGGAATTATTATTAACCTTGGCTTTGGCCAATAAAAGCGACATCTTCCCCGCAACAATTCTCGACCCTATTCCGCGAACGACTAAATGGATCGAACGTCGGATTTTTATCTCCGTTCTGTATATTATCTCGCAGAGAAGATCGCTGACGATAGCTTATTAGCTACGATTGCTAAAGCTTTGAACCGAAAATCAGGAAGAACTCGAACGGCCAAACAGCAGCCTCGCAATGCGCGCAACCCCCGAGTAATTCAAGAGGGAAACGCAACGCGATAAAGACGAACAGAATGGCACCCCTTAAGAGACCGCCGAAAGAGGCAATTACAAGCTTTTATTCCAATCGCCCTTTCCGGCTAACGACACCTAAAAGCGGTACATACACCGAATGGCCTAGGAGTACAAGGGTCGCATACGGAAATCCAGCTAGCTAGGTAGACTTGGACCGCGTCCAACTAATAGTAAACATCTTGACATCTATATTTGCGCTCGTCTAAATTGCATTCCGACCACCCCTGCCCTGCTCCCACCCTTACTTCCCCCCACCCCCTAGCTCCCTTCCTCGTAGACTGCGCGTCTTGGAATGAAATCAGGATTTCCATTTGGTTCGTTCCAGCCACCCTATCCAGTCCTTTATAACCGCGTAATCGCGAACGCGTCCCTTTCTGAATGCCGCGGGGGCACACACGATTTCACCATCGATTTCCCTCTTTTTCCCCAGCTACGTGCCCTCTGACTCGCTGCCTTCGAACCGCGACGGGCCGAAATATACAGAGAACTCACCGTCTCGGCCGTCCGCGGCTCCGTTCCTGTGTTCGACGTGCGCGGAGAAAGGATTTGCACACTCACCTGTAACAGAAAGAAAGGGCCGGTTAGAGGGGCGAGTTCTCGCTCGGAATCGTCGCGGCTGGTCGATTAATTTCGTCCGGGGGAGAGGCAGTTTAGTCGCGCAATCCGCGTAAAAGCGTTAATTCGAAAATATCCTCATAAATATCGCCGGGGGAAATTTGTCCGTGCTCGTCGCAATAGGGTCGGCCCCGAAGTTTTGATTTACCGTCGCACGTGCGCGAGTTAACATGTAAATTTATGTGGCTGTGATTTAACGATAAATCTAGCGACGGAGAGATAGAGAGAGAAAGGGAGGTGGGGCACCCTTAAGCGCCAGCGATTCCGAAACGTTCCGATTAATATTATTTTAGCGTTATTCGCGCCAACCGTCGTCGTCGCTTCCGCAAGCTAAATCGAATCCATCTTTCGACACACCCATCAACGGAGACTTATGATTATCGATTTCCACGTGAGCTGGACTCGCGGTGGAAATATCGAGCATGGAATCTCGGTCTTTCCTTCCGCGAATCGCTCGATACGCGGATCCGATTCATCGAGCAGCCTTCGACAAACGCGAAATTCCGCGAATCGGTGCCCGCGAGCGTGGCGGTTAACACGCGCCGGCGCGTGTTAGTGGTGTAATTATATCCTTGGTACTCTGCTATGACAAATACACGGGAAACTTGCGTAAAGGAAAAGTACCACGAACGTTTGAACGTATTTCGTGATAGGTACTGTGCAGCGATAATTGGCCCTAGTTATACAGAAAACTACCGACCCTGAAGCTGACAATGAATTCAGTTTGAGTATATTAATTGTTAAAGCAAAGTAGCTTTATTTCTATTGGGTATATTTTATTTCATGTTATTATTTCGCAATGTTTTTAAATGGGTTATTTAATAGTGAGTAATAATTAATATTATTTTAAATTTTCTGTACTTTTTGTTTCTTAAGTCTAAAATGCAAGTATGGCTTGGTAGTTGCGATAATTGTGTAATGTAAAAGTTGTCCTATGTGTTGGTGACTTTTTGCAAAATAAAGATCACAAAATTATAGGATCCATACTGTATTTACACTAATTTTTGGTCGTTCTGAGGGTTGGTAGCTTTCTGCATAACCAGGTGCAATTGAATGCCAGAAATGCGGCTGAATTATTTTTTAATCGCCGTTGCCAATCGGCTGAAGCAATGGCACAGACTGTCGCCCCTTTAAATTAACAGAATAAAAGCTCCATCGCTACATTCTAAATCGACCATACGAATAACTCTTCCTCGAATGCGTCACGGCGATCGCTCGACCGCCGTTCGGGCTAATATACGCAAATGAAGCGAGGTACGATTGACCCATATCCACTGGATGGGTGGCCCAGCCTCCCACTCGGTCGGTTGAGCACCACTGTCACCGAACAAATGAATGAGTGTGGGCGAACACGTGACTGGGGATTCAAACGTTGCCCCACCTTTGTCGTTCACCCACCCTCTCACCCTGCCCCGTGTTCCCACATCCTCCCGCGGCATAAATGACTCTTGGCTTTGCCTGCTGCATTATACACCGGACATGGTGTGCGCGTCTCGATGGCTAGGTGAGGCCAGAACAAGGCCAGAGACCGGGCTGCAATAGGCGGCGATAGGTAGCAACCGAGGTGTCGCGATCGTGCAAACGGGACCCGTTCAACTTCCACGAGCTCTCCACTTCCGAGACCAGTCGCTGCTCAACGATCTGATAAGCATTATGCGTTTTTCTTCATTAAGGCTTGAGTCTCTTTGTCAACACAGAAACTAGACAATACAGTCGATACTGTTTCTACGGAAGAGTCTCTAAGGCAGTGATGAACACCCTTTAGTAGTGGGCCAAAAGTGAAAACCTAATAAAGTCGAACCTCGATAACTTGATCCTCGATAACTCGATAATCTCTGTAAGACGAATTTTTTTTTTCCATTCCCTTCAGCTCCGCTGTAAATACCTCTCTGCAACTCGAAATGAACCTTTCTTAACTCGAACTATGTTTTGTATGTTAAATTATCTATTTCACCTCTACACGTCGAATTTAGAAGAACTCCGACCTCTACAAGTCGAGGTTTGCTTCTATATATCTATTACGAAATTTTGTAGAAAGATCTCAAAGTATTGAGGAAAATGTTTTCTCTGCATTATTCACGATTAAAAATGCTATTGATTCACAATACCATTTTACACTAAAAGACTAGCACAAAGCAAAATCACAATTTTTGTTAATATGTAATAAAGAGTAATATTTCGAGCATAAAATGTGTCTTATAATTATTTTTATATATGTAGGTATATATGTAGTACAATAGAGCGTCAATTATCCGAACTGCTTGGGACAGAGGTGGTTCGGAAATTCGAATTGTTCGGATAATCGAACAGTTCGGAGAATGAAACATGCATGTACTTTGCACAGTTCCTAACTATAGGAATTACACCTAAAATTACTTATTAAATACAAAAGTACTACTGCGTTAATTTATACTATGCAAAAATCAATCAATCAATCGGTACCGCTACACTGGTTCGAATAACCGACGGTTCGGTTAACCGAGATTCGGATAACTGACGCTCTACTGTACATAAGTTGTAAGTATATTTGATTATAGGTAGATATACAATAAACAATTTTATTGACCTATAAAACTTGAATTTTTCTTGCTTTATAGCTTCACAAATCGAAAAATAAACAGTCGCAAAGCACAAAGCCTCTATAAGTCGAATTTTTGTTTGTTGAACCTCTCTTACTCGAAAACTCGATAAGCCGAAACCTCTATAATTCGAAGATTTTTTCCCTTGCCTTGAGATTCGAGTTATCGAGGTTCGACTGTACCTGAAAGGCTCAAGTGAACATTTAACTGCATATAAAAAGGAACCTTTTAAATAAATCACACCATATTTTATGCAGCTTCCTGTAAGCCTGTTCAATATTTATTGAAAAGGATTCAGATAACGACGACCTGTAGTGCTAAACAGATATTTGTCACAGTATTTCATTTTGTAATAAATATTTTTCATAATAAAAATTGAGTGCAATAGTCTAAAAATATTAATTTTCTCAAAATGTCCATGCATTCCTAGATTTGGAGATATCAGCCTGTAGGTCCTAACGTGTGCAATGGTGCAATTTTAATTTACGTGTGCACTGTAGAGTTAATTAATATACTAATCAAGGAATTTTAATTTATGGGGTGAATTTGTTATTCCTGACATAGATTTATGGTTGAAACAAATGCGAGCCGCAGGTTGCTCATCACTGCTCTAAGGGACTGTTCAGGAAAGTGCAAGACCTTTCCAGACATCGCACAGTGGTCAAAAATCGAGAAAACCTACCCAAAACACGATGGTGACCTTTGATTTGTACGAAAATAAGTATTCTAAGGTTTTCAAGGTCGCTAATTCCGAATCTGAAGTAAAAATTGCAAAAAACAAAATGACGCACGCGCATATCCAAAAAACACCCCAAGTTTAGACCAAATCGGACGTAATCAGCGACCTCGAGAACCTTAGTATACTTTTTTTCGTACAAATCAAAGGCCACCTTCACGTTTCGGGCAGGTTTTCTCGATTTTCGACCACTGTGCGTCGCTGCATTTTCTGATTAAGAAATTGCGGGTTCCGGTTCGCGGCGAAGTGTTTCACAGATGGTTCATTTATGCAGATTAATCTTGAATATCCGTAGCCTCCGTTACTTCAATCACCGTTGAAACGCAGAACGTGCCCGTCGAACCGCGTCTTCGACAATGCGGCCGCGTTAATTGCGCGGATCTGTCGGCCGGTGTACCGTTACGAGATATTTTGGCTGGCAGTTTCGGCGGATCGTCAAAAAGTGCAACTGACGGGCCGCGGGCAATTAATTTCCGCTGCGAAGAGGCGTTGGCGCGACCGACGCCCCTACAGCCGCGTATTATCCGCGCGGATTGGCGTTTACGGATTTTTTTTCTCCCCTCCCCGAAATTCGAGGTCAATTTGGGCCGAACACCGGCCGCTTTTATCACCGCGGTATTTACACACTCCAGCGTTTGCCGCGGGAGGGAAATTGTACGCGTCACCCGAAACTGGATCGATCGGGCCGCGCGAGCCATCGATTTTGCTCACGCATATTAGTTAACGTTTTCTTCCCGCTGCTCATTGCCGATAAATCGGGGACGGGTCGCGGGCCGCGTAATTAATAACGCTGGTTAATGATAACACCGCTCCACGGAGTTCGGTTCATATTTAACGCGCGCGTGCGCGGCCAATTGGAACGGGGAATCGGAAGATCGCGCTTTTCGTTCTCGGGGAGCGGCTGCATGCAAATGAGCTACGCTTGCATATTACATGGTATAGCAAAACTTTTAATCATAACCTGGGACTGTAAAAAAATGTAACGTATCTCGGCGTTCATCTCTGGCTTTTTTGTTTCGGTGATTATTAAACGAGCGACCTGCACAACTGATCGTGATGGAATTATTCAAGCCGCACAAATTTGCTTCACTATCACCCTGGGACTTTTATGTTACATATTTAACAGACTGCTTTAATTTCTTGTAATATCGCTAACGAAAGCCGTTCGTCCCAGAAATTATTACCCTGCAATCGATGGCTCACTTTGATATTTAGACAGACCAGAGATTACGTAGAGAATCCTAGAGGCACCGACATTATCCCCCACGGTTGATTGTCGACGGTCAGGCGAGAGCTCGTAGGGCCACCCCCATCCCGTCTCGCGTAGGGTTGGAGAAATTATAACGCCGAAGTTTCCCTCGACCGTGACAGATACACAAGAAGAAGCGCGCCAGCCCGCGTAGTCTGCTTACGGAAGCCCAAGTCGCACACGAGTGGTCGTATACAAACTTGCTCGCATTAGGAGCACACGCACGTCCTGGGAAGAGGACGTACGGGCTCGTAAAAACGGCAGCCACTCGCGTGAAAAAGGTGGGAGAAACTTGGAGCGTTTAACTTTTACGCGCGCTCGGCACCGCTCGTCTCTTTCGCCTGCACCAGAGCGCAACACAAACGTACACGTACGGAGACGCGCGTTTCCTCGCATTCCGCCTCGAAGAAACGAGATATAATCGCGGAATAAAAACTACAAAGTGTTCAAGTTTCCCGACGGCCGCGATTTATGCACGAAACACTCGAGCGGCACCGGGATTTTCGTGGCACGCCTGACTTTTTAACGCGTCGGCCAGCGCGGCCACCCCCTCGTTACTCGCCGCGGATAAAGAAGTCAGCGAAACGCGTTGCTGCCGTTAGAAGAACAACGATCGGAACGGATTTCAACGTGGCAAGCACGGGCGACAAGTTTTAATCGTATCGAGGGGTTGTTGGAACAACGAATCTAGGTCGAGTGATCTCTTTTTCACTGCTGCTCGATGAACAGGAGATAAAAGTGGTTTGATCCACTCATTCAGCGCTGCGAGCCGGAGTGGGAATGGCGGGGATCAATGAACATCCGGGAAGGAAATCAAAGAGCCACTTCTGCATTGTTTCAGGCCGCGCGAGGTAAGGAGAAGCTGACAGTGCCTGGACAGACAGTCTCTATCCGCACCGAAAGAGCTCCATCAGCTGGCTCGCGCAAGTGTGACGTGCTCTGCTTTAATATTCCGACGCTGGTAGCTAATTTACGACGAACCTGATGCCTCCGACGGTCCGTTACGCTTAAATCCCACTTTCGCCGGACCGATATCATCCCTCGGGAAGCGTAACTAAGCGCGGAGGCTGGAAGCGAACGAGCACAAGGCGGGATTCTAGATTCCAGGCCCCAATAACTGTTCCCGCGCATGGAAGCCCCTCACCTGCCACGTATACACCTACCTCCAGATCAATCGATTCGTTTTTTACCATCTCGCGCCAGCGAATTGAGTCGTGACGAATCCCACCGGTGGTTTCAGTCGCCAGATCTCTGAAAATCCCCGGAGGGATCGTTGACCTTCTCTGGAGCACTCTCAAAGTTCCGAAGTGGCTGAAGAGAGAGGGCGAACGCGGGGGTGTGCGAGCTGCGGAGAAGGACAGGCAGAGAGACAGAGGGAGAAGAGCGGAGGGGGAGAGGAAGAGGCGGAGGATGAGGGAACATTCCATATCGATACTCTCCTCTTCGGGCTATCCTCTCGCAATATCGTGCCGTATATCGCCATCACGTCTGATCGAACTGCTAGTTTATACCTACACGACTCATAACGATTCGACTGAATGGAAAAAGGGACCTGCTCTCGTCTCTCCGTTACTCTCTCACGCCCTTCCTCCCCCTCCTATCTTTAATTCTCCGTCCGAACACCCCTTTTTTCCCCCTACATTCGACTCCCGACCTGCCGCAGCTTTGATCTTCCTTCGGCCTTTTTGCCCAGTCCGCGGTAGAACGGTAAATCCACGACGCCAACGTACGTGGCTATTTACGTTTTGCAAATTAGAATTGTAGGGATGAATGTGTTCGAAGAGAGTTCAAAAGTCGCGCGCCCAGGCTGGCAACCGGTACGTACGCCAAACTGGCCCGAACCGACGCAGACCGGTGCGAACCGTGGCAGTTCTGCGAGAACAATCGTTGAAGACAGTCGTTAAGAATCCTAGTGAAAATCGTGCCTATTGTTAAAAGAGTGAATCGGATCGAGCGTGGCTTACGACTTAAAGTTCTGTGTATCAAACCAATATTCCTTACATACCTATATTTTTTGTAATTATAATTTAATAAATTGTTTTTAAACGAGATTATTAAAATCCTACAGAATTTTGCCACTTGATCGGGCGGGTGATTTCTGTGTGTCCCGGGTCAACCCTCCATCTCAGACTGACCCATACAGAGACACGGAATGTTGTTGGCTATTCGAAGGCAGTCGGTTCGATGCTCGGATATTCGTTGCAAAACTCTATCAGCCACCTTATTCCCCTAGCAACAGGCTCGTTCAGTTGTACAAGCTGCACGCGAATACGCGAATCTCGGCGAGTAACGATAATAAACGTTACATTTTCCAGGTACATGTTAGTCCCCGAATGCAGCTCTGCTCCCGCATTCGTATCTTCGCTTATCGGACGATTCCCGAAGTTGTCGCGTACCCAGCACCGAGGAGAACCCCCCTCCCCACTCGCTATGCAAAATCGCGCAGTTTATTTGCTCCTGCGCCCAGCTCGCTTCCCGTCGTCAGAATAGGCGGACGGGCCAATCCGACGGATTTAAATGCAACAATTTCGTATAGCCGCGTTCCGGTGGCCCGATAAACTGCGACAATGCCCCGCGAACACAATTCGCGTAATGTAGGTTAGATTCCAGGAAACTTGCGCTGCACCCCTCCCCCGCCGATCCCGACTTCCGCTGAAAGACGCGGATGTCCTTTTACCAGCGCCTGAATGGAGATACTTTTTCTTTAATTTCGGCCCCGAGCAAGTGAGAGACTCCGGGGGCGCACCGGCTAGAACGATTATCCGGTAATGTTTTCAAAGCTGCTCTGCAGTCGCCCGAATGCTCCAATTTCCAGGCACTATTAACGCTGCCTTATTTAAGTTAATTGCTTTTAATCCGGCGCTGTCGCGACGCGCATACGCGTCATCGAAATCGTCAGCTGTTTAAGAGACGCTGGAAGCGCTCTTTGCCCCACCGAGTCGCCGATCAGGCGTTCAGGGGGGGCGCGAAAATTTGCGCCGTTCTTTCGCGCGAATACGAAACTCCGCGGACGAATATTAATGGTCCTCGGACGGGGGGGATTTGATTCTTTCTCCCGATTCAATTTATACTTTTTTTCAGGCGGCGACGCGTAACGGTGATGTTTGCGTATAATCGGCTCAGCTAATTAAGGAGAAACGAAGAGGAAGTGTTTCCCAGTATGGCTGTCGAATGTAATTACGAGCAGCCGCGCTGCAACGGAGATCCATCATGCTGGTTAATATTACGAATCGACGGAACGTCATAAATCATTGGTCGCCAGCGTAAAAATGAACCGGTCGTGGCGGATCCCCTCGCGACTGAGATGTGATCACGGTAACGGGCTTGCAGATCCAAATCAATGACAATCACGGCCCGGGAAAATATTAATATCGATCGTCGGGGTGAAAAGCGCGGGATCCCATCCGCGGCTTTCATGGATAATTTTCTCGCGGGAATTAAAAAATGACGAAACGATAAATTGAAAGATATGGAATAATAATATTGGAGTCTTGGTGCTTGATCTGAAAAGTTTACGGCAGACCTCGTTCACAGAATTTCCACCAGGGCTGCACGCATGAAAGCGTTTCATATTGTTGCAAAGTTGCTCCTGGGGAAGCTGTCCCAGCATATTTTCCAGGTTGTACACCGCGATTTTGACCCAGTTTCAAATGTAACTTCCAGGATCCGGAATATCATAACATTGGCGGTAAATCTGGTTATTCTGTACGGTAAAAAATTGTCAAAATTCGCGCTGCTGTCCTACATAAAATCCTCCCCTTTCAAATCCCGAATGCTCCATTTTTATTCACGGCGAAATTATGAAAATTTGATGCTTCGTGGGTAGAAAATTCTTTGGAGGCTTATAAACTCTTCATCCAATTGGTGTACGAGAGGGTTGTGAACCCTTCTTGGTCACACGGGGTGTATTGTACCTCAAGAATAATTTTCGAGTTAAAATGTCGTGTCTTTACGACTTCCAAAGGGGATTTATCGCAAGATAGAAAAGTAAAAAAGAAAAATAAAAAATCGCTTTTTCCCCACAACCGTGGAAAATCGCTCATTTTCAACTACAAATTCTATCATATCAAAATTTACATTTCTAGACTATTACACCATGATCGTATAAGTATTGTGAACGTACGATTATCACTGAATAATTAAAAGATTCAAAACTACGATAATGGTAACTCAAAAAATGACGCTGGGGTACAGTGAACTCCGTGTGACCAACTTGCGATTATAAGAAGGTGTGACCACGAAGGGTTAACTTTCTTCCCCTGAGTAAATATTCATTGCCGTTTTGCTATACGTGTTGAAGCGTCAGTACGGTGCGGTGGGATCCCTTATAACCTGCAGACAATTTTCCCTCGCGCTATGACCATTTTCCCCACGGTGGCGTGTGGGGATAACTGCCTGGAACTTGTGACGAAATTCCAAGACACGATACTTGCGCGGCGCTGTGCTCCAAAAACTATAAAACTTTCAGCGAGCTCAACTTAACTAAACTCGCGTTGCACTCGATGATACTTTTTGTCGCGAAGATTTCGTGCGCGACAGTCGTTGCTGAAAGGCGCGCGTAAAATATGTCCCTCCCAGGCCATTCCTCTTATAAACGTTCCGCCGGACGTGCAAAGAGATTGCCCCAGGCACGAAAAACATCTGTAATGCGGAATTCCGTGTTTCGATCCAGAAAGAATGATTCCTCGTTGATTTTCAGCTGTAAGCGGCCGCGAGGTCTGCCCCCGATTCTCTGTTTTTAGGTCTAAACCAAGCTGTGTCAAAATTGGGCTGTAAAAACGAACGGCAACCATAAAAGTTCCTGTTCCGCCGTGTCCCCGGATAAACTTCGATACAGTTCGAAAAAGGCTTGTAATAAATTCTCGTAAGGCATCTGCACGAAGACTGAACCGAGGTATAAACTTCCACGTTAAAGAAAATAAAACTCGAGCACGAAAAACCCCTGAAAACAGGCATTCCCTTTTCTTTTTTTTTTCTTAAATAGGACACTTCCTTTCCGTCTATTGCTGGTCGCAAGTTGAATTCTCCAAGGTAGTGTCCCTAGTGAAACAAGATACCGTGAAAAATAATCGGACGTCCTACTGTCTGAACAGCTGATTCACCCTTATACACCCGCCAGCCAGTCCTTCTCCGGAGGCATGTCAAGCGGCGCAATAATTTCGCCGCGGCTGCTCGATATGAGGCCACTTTCACGGTCGTTCATTACGACGCGTTGGCCGTAATTAAATACACGGCTGACTTTTGGAAATGGCCGGGAACCGCGAAACCGACGTACCGCAGGGCCGGATACGAGCGTCATAAACCACCGGCGACCGTGGCGGGCTGCGTTCGCGGCCGAATTCGTCATTGTCTGTGACGAATCGCGGGACGACGAAGACGGGAGCTTGTGCAGGACCCGGTCGAAAAGAGATTCCCCGGCTCGCTCGGGGATCGCGCGGTTCCGGTAAAACTGCGAGGAGGAATTCAAACCGAAGTGTGCGGCCCAGCCCTGGGCTTTACGACGCGTTTCCACGAATTCGACATCGCGAAAGTCACCCCCATGATCAACATTTCTCCCTCTGTTTATCTTATGCTCCCCCGACCGTTCCTTCACCCCCACTTTCGTTTAGATCCTACTCCCCCGCTAGTGCCCAACCCCTCCCGCCTAGCCGCGTTCTTTTCTATCCCCATGGCTTCCGACGAGACTCGTCGATCTTCCCGCGTGCACACGCGAACTCCACTTACTGTCCTCGCTCGTACGTTTCACGACCCACATCCCGCGGAATATTGCGTCCCCCGGGGCCGAATCCTTTGGCAAATGCTAAGGCGAATCTTCGTCCCCCTCTTAGCCGCGGTACAATGCCAGAAATCGAAATTTTACCGCGCTATTATCGTCACGCCGAGATTTCCCTGCGTCTTTGTGACTGCAGGATTCCGGGGAAGGGTTGCTTTGTTGATGGGGCTCCTCTGCTGTGGGGAACTGCGTTCCAAAGACTGTAATGGTGAATTACGATAATCGAGGGTTCGGATAAACTTGCTTCGGGAGAAACTAGGATATCCATGCACTCTGAGGAGCACGGACCCTTTCTCAGACATTGCGAAGCGGCTTTAAAGGATGAGCAACTCATCAAGACGCTATCTTGCAACGCACCAATTCCCCGAGCAGCTATCAAGCTCGATTCTTACCGAGCACGGGGGAGGTCAACTAACGAGTGCAAACTCGAGTCTGGCTACAAGTAGCCCCACAAGTAACGTAAAGGTAACTAAGAGGGAGATCCACGAGCACGCATTGAATGGCCTGCGAACGGGGCGGAACTCCGCGGGAGCTCGTGTTTCAATGGACGCCGGAGAGAAGATTGCGAGCCGGCAAAACTGTTTTAATACGGGGCCCGCGGAACAGGAGGATTGTAAAGAGGTGCGCGGCGGCCTTAATACGCGGGGAGACGTGTTCACGCATTAACGCGCGCCTCTCCGCCCACGCAGGCGCGCGCTTCCCAACGGCTGGAAAACGGGTCGGAGATTTTGCCGCTGGGATGAAAAAGAGCCCCAGGAGGGGAGAGAAAGCAGGGGGGGGCGGGGATGGGAAGAAAAGCGAAAGAAGAGGGGAACGAGGCCAGTCGCAACGGCCGCCCGATGCTCGTGGACGACCGTTTATTACGCGGAGCAAAGATTCCAGCAAATAAGCAGGCTGGAAACTCGCGGGAGGAAGCGGGAAATGAATTGCTCTAATTCCATTTTAAATCCGTTGCCCCGCGTATCGATCTCTTCAGCGCCGTCGACGAAAGCCAACGGATGTGTTTCTCTCGCGTTTAACGCCGCGACACCCGGCCGTCCTCCTTTTTTCCTTTCTTTCCCTTCCCGCTTGTTTCACCCCGCCTTTTTCGCGCGCGCTCTCTTCCTTTTTGGAGGAAACCGTGCCACGCGAGAATTATACGGCGAAATTCGAATAATGAACGGGAAACGGAGAGAGAAAGAGCCTGGTGCAGGGTGAATCAAGTCGCGAGCGTGTGGCACGAGAATCTCTGTCGACGCGCACGGCTGAGAAGAAAAAAAAAAGATATTGATTTCCGCGAACGAGGGTACGCGTACTTCCCTGCAAAATCCTGGGTCTCGAAGGTTCAAGTATTTGTTAAGGTCCGCATTGTCGGGGGTTGAAGGAGCGAGGGCGATTTCACGGCAATGTGTTCTCGCTCTGGTGTATAGGTTTCTTCATTAATTGCGAGCGGAATATTGCGCGGCGAGTTTCCCAGGGCGGCTCGGTTTCTTGCGAAAACCGAGAATGTACCGAAAGAAGTAGTCTAGTTGACAAACGTTCCATTTAGAGGCAGGTAGAGTGAATATAATTATGCTTTGTGCGGGAGTCTTCAGAGAATTTTAAAGATAATTTGGGGGAAGTAGGTAGTGGTTGATGGATGACATTTAAACTAGGGATTGCAAAATTACCGACTTTGTCAATTACCGGTAATTCGGTAAAATTTTTAATCAAAACCGGCTTACCGATAATTTACCGGTATTTTTTAAGGTATTGAAAATATAAGAGTAAACATTACAAAAAAAAACTATTTTTAAGTCTAATCGAGCATTATAAAAATATATGGAAATAAAACTATTCTGAACATAAAATAAAAAATAATATAACACAAAATAGATATATTTGTATAACTATTGACAATACTTATTAATATGGATCGTCACCACGAAAACAGTGAAAAGAATCTTAACTTACATACATAATTAAATATTTTTTATTTAACAATTCTTTTTATCAAATAAGCACGCAAAGGCATACCTAATAAGTCTAAACTTTGGTCTCCTGATCGCTACCTAATTTTTGTACAAAATAATCCAGCCACGGATAAAGCGCTCTCAGATTCTACACTTGTTGGCCGGGTAGGCATGTGCCATTCATAGTGTATATTTTCTCCTTACTTTTTCTACTTGAAAATACGTCCATTTTTCCATGACTGATTCAGATTCTTAGTTTTCTTTTGGATCAGAGTTGGTTCTTCATGAGATACTTCGGTTTTCGTCTTTATTAGTAATTGAAGTGTTTTTTTTTACTGATAACGTAGTAGATGTCGATGGAATTAATGAACACATATATGCGTTATATTACTATATGTAATTTATCGAATTATCGGTAAAAATTTGGCAAATTACCGGTAAAAATTTTAGGGTATTTCTCACGAGAAACCGGTAAACCCTGTTAAACATATCGCAATCCCTAATTTAAACGTGTTTTATCTTCAGGGCTTTCGAATAAGGAATGCATGGTGAAATACGTCTTGCAACACCCTTTCTATCTGAGATAAAATAGGGGCATCAATTTCATTAGAAGAAGAAATGAAGTTGACCTAAAGATAACACCTCTATCTGAAAGATAATTGTCCCTACTGTATGGCACTCCTACGACCTGAAAATTCTTCAGATAACCACTTTCCCCATATATTTCCAACGTCTAAAGATAACCGTATCAGACACTTTACAAGGATCAACCTATCTTATTACTCTATTAGTGTTTCTGTAAGCACATGGCCGCGAGATCGATTACTGTGCACACTTTTCCTACCGCAAACAAGATTAACTTGCTTTCGTTCATGTGCCCTTTGCATAACGCAGCGAAATTGGGGCACACATCCATCGACACGATAGCGCGGGATATAATGTTTTAACGTAACGCGACTTTGTAAAAAAAAAAGAAACATTTTGACCCGGCGCACGTGAAATCGGATTGAGAGCAAACTGTTAAAGTTACGGCAAATTAACAGCGGGACAAGTTTATCTCGTTTGCCAGCGGGGTGTTTCCCTCCCTCTCTCCCGTGTATGCACGTTCTTCGGCCAGAAAGCAGCGTGGTATCGAAGTTACCTTTTGATCGACGCGACCGATATTTAGCCGGCTCGCTAAAAACTTTGAAAGCGCTTTGATCGCCCCGATACAGATTTCTTTATAAAAGGGGGATCAATTTTGCAGAAAATTACAAGCGCAGCCGCTCGGCTCGACGCAACGTATTATACGTTAATTTTTAACGAGCTGTCCTCCCGACCCCAATCCGCGGATCTCTATGAAAAAATTATACTCCGTGAACGAACGACTGAGCAACCGCTCGCAGCATATCGTCGGTTCAAACTAAAATCGCGTGTATACATATTTCACGAGGATTATGCTGCCTCGACAAAATTCTTTTTTTAGCCATGATTCGTGAAAGCGTATTGAATCAATCTCCCTGCAAATTCGCCTGAATGGATGCCATTGTAAGTAGTAAAATTTATTTGACACAGCAGCGACTGCGTTCCCGATAAACCATCAAACGAACTTCGTCCGGTTTTCGCAGATAAATAATTTACACTCGGCCTCCACATTTATCATAATTAACCATGCCACGTAATTACACCTAATCGTGGCGAGCATGATGAATCGTCGACCAACGAAGCCACATTACGCGCGAAGAATTCTAAGCCGTTCCTTATTGTCGATGTGCACGTGCCAGCGACAAAGAGCGGATTTTGACGAGGAGATCGACTGCACTGAATCATAGCGCAGCACAACGTGCCAGCTCGAGTAGAATACTTTTTATGAATCACGAAACAGAGTGGAGGACTCCTCCGTGCAGTTTTTCCTTTGTGCTCGCACTGGGGCACGTTCTTTGCATCGTTCCAATTCGATGCCGTTGGATGTGCATCGTATGAATCGGCCGAGGAGCAACGGAGGAAATAAAAACTGACGGAAGGAAAAATATCTTCGTTCGAAGATTCATTAACGATAGAGTTACTGCGTTCAGATTACGATGGAATTTAATTGCAAGTGAATAGTACTTCACATTCGATCTAAAATCTCCGAATTCGACACCATAAGAATTTTCCATTAATTACTCTAAATATGTTGGGCAGAAAAATAGGTAATTCTTTGTGAATTTTTTATATAAAAACGGTTCGACAAATTAATTTCAGGTTCGGCAGGCTGTTTTATTGTGTCTTGAACTACTGTTCTGAATTTTTGTGTGACAGTGACAAAAAACATGGCAGATACAGAGAGAGCGTTGAAAAATAATCGCGTCGCCGATTTGTTGCGGTATCTGTTATCGTTCCTTTTTTATTTAAAGAAGTTTTCGTGATTTTTAGGCAAAACCTTTTTCAGACTCAAATCAGGGCGCTTCATCTTCTTCATAAGGCTGCTATTTTAACATATTTTTATTTTTCTTAATGCATCTACTACCACCGATAGCCACATTCATATAGATTAAGAATCTCTTTTCCTTTTTGTATTTCGGCTAACCCTTACAGTACCTTTGATCAACGCCAAGACCACCCGATTATTTTTCAACGCTCTCTTTGTATCTGCAACGTTGTTTTTCACTGTCACACAAAAATACAGAACAATAGTTCAAGACACAATAAAACAGCCTGCCAAACCTCAAATTAATTTGTCGAACCATTTTTGCATAAAAAATTCACAAAGAATTACCTATTTTTCGGGCCAACAAGGCGCGATCCGCCCTTAAAATAGATTTCCCGAAGAACGCGCGGACACCATCCCAGTGGCGCAACATCCCGAATAACAGCATATGATTAATAGAAACCACGAGAGCCAGTCGTAGACGGTTGGCAAAGTGAGTTCCCTAAAATTCAATATCGCATAACTTCCGGGCCAGACTTCTTCGTTTTTCTCCAGCCGCTGATGGAACGCGTCGTATTGTTCGGCGACTCGCTATCCAATCAACTTGATCACGGGAATATAGTTTGGAGTTGTTCCGCGTCTACTCCAATCTCCTCGTTCCACGAGTCCCGTCCAACTCCGCGTATATCGCATTTGCAATTTCTCTTTCCCGCGGGCTTCTCTGCCAATACTTTCCGCGTTCGAGTTGCGTAACCCGAGCCCATAGGTAAATCCGCACAAAGCACGCGGACGAACGGCGAAGGAAATAAAAGCTGGCCGGGGGTGGGGGACGGGGTCTCGGGGAAAGAAACGCGAGTCGATCTTGATTGAGACGCAACGAGCAATTAGCGAGGACCCCTGGCTGGCGTCGTTGCGCGCGCAGTTTGAACTTGGAACGGCACCGCGGCTGGTTTCCATGGAACTTGGACGTTTATTCCCTCCGCCGGTTTTTTCGCCCTTTTTCCTGCGCCGACGTCGACGTCGGGAACAATAATTAAACGGGGCTCCAGAGTCGCTGCCGCGATACGTTATTTCGCGGGAAAACCGATACGCGCGCGACATCGAGCAGCGTCGAAACGAATTTCCCCGGCCGCGTTTAATTACGATTATTCGGGGGCCGCGTGAAACCAAAACATCATTGGGCTTCGGATACCCTCTCGACGTGTCGATTTTCGCGAGAACGATTGCGGATCGAATCGTTCCGGGGCTGCGGGAGGAATCGAAACGTGTCGCCGAACGAAATCCACCGGAGTGGCTACTGTAACTGAAATCCTCCACCATCGACGGGTAGGCAGATAAATATTGCCTTTTCGGCGATCAATGATATTCGGGGGCCAATAAAATCTACCCGAAAGCCGACACTATCCGCAGCAGCGTCGAAGGAGAGAGTGATTGTAATAATTATTGAAGGCGGCAAAAATCTCTGAGTAATTTCCACTTTCGGCCAGCAGTCTCTTTTGAAAATGTCCGCGCCGCGAGTCACGAAAGTCAATACTCCAGAACGCCGCGTGAAACGCGGGAGCTTTTGGCTGCATATCTGAATATTCCGTCTCAGCGGCTACGTGCGCGAGCCGCCTAATCTTTAGTGTAAATCGACAGGTCAGAATATTGGTGTATTTCCCTTCGACCACCTCCATTCACTGCGAACCTCGCCGTCCGTGACGAAATCGCACCTGCATGTAAATCCTGATGCATTCACGTGGGTACTTAAGGGGACTAGGCAGTAGAAAAATCGATTTTTTATTGCATTTTCCGAAAGTACTATCATTTCTCAGTAAAATGCCGCTTGGTTTATAGTAAAATTTGCAAGATTGTAGATTTGACAGGTAAAAACGTCAAGCGGCAACCTATAGCGTCGCCTTTGCCCTGAAACTTTAAATGCGTTTTTCTCGAATATTTGTTTCTCTTCATTTTTCCTGATTGCGAACGAATTGAGGTTCAATTCGACTTGGAAAAAATTACAGGATGTGTAGAACATGTGTCATTTCGGCGCAAACCTCTGATATGGTCCGTAAAAATTCGAGACTTTCATAAAAAAATTAAGAAGGCACCGGATTTTGGTAGCGCACCATCATTGTTTGTCTGCAAAAGTTTAGGCCGATCGATACAGTGGTTTCCAAAACATCTTTGTTATTCTTCCATTTTGTAACGTTTTTCTATAACAAAATTACTGAGAGTTGCTGCATACATGTACTTTTAAAATAAGCGAATAGTTGTAAAAAAAATATACAGCAGATATTCCAGAAAAAATTCCCGAAAATCGCGTCCTTTTTCTAAAGCTGACTAGGCATAACCCCTTAATTGAATTTTGAGTTCGTCTGGGCCAGTACATAAGATCATCTATCGCTGATGTGTGTATAAATAGCTAAAACTCTGCCATATGACAAGACTTCAGATGTGACATCTTCAGTGGCATTGGAGAGCTAAAATCTTTTGCCCCTGCTGCATTAAGTGCAGAACTAAACAACACGCTACTCCTCCTATTCCTTTTCCCACCCCCAGCAGCTCCCGACCATCAAACGCCGTTCCGTGTCATAAAACCTGCCGACTGCACGAAGTCATAACAGTCTTCGCAGACTTCGCTTTCGTTTCGTTCTCCCGCGGAAAAGCCGGTGTTTACACTGTAACGAGTCGCTTCCGCAGGATCCCGCGAGTATTATCAACGGGCACGGTCACGGAACAGCCGCTGTGCACGCGCGTGAACTCGTCGGCTAGCTGCGAACGAGAGCCTGCGAGAGGCAGGCGAGCGGCCTGGTTGCAGCGAGCAGATGCAACGACCTGTCACTCGCGCTGGCCGAGATAACGCCGTGACGGAGCGTTCTGCTTCTGGCCGCGGAGAAGAAGGCCAAGGAAGCTGATAAACGGTCTAGACCCGATAAGATTACCGGGCGGATAGGTCGAACATGATAAACTCTTAATAACGCCAGCGGCAAGGGCCAGCGAGACGCATGCCCCGTGTGTACAAACGAACCGAGATAGCGTTTAAGAGGGAAACGTGTCGTGCCGGGAACGCTACCGTTCACCTGTCACTTCAGATTAAGCTCGCGATCCATCAACCAGCCGTTCATTCAAGAAATTCCGGGCTGTCTGTGCGCGTACCTGGTTTTATGACCGATTAGCCTGCGCCGCGGCCCCAACGCGGGGTGAAAAAGGGATTGGGGGAATAGGAACCGTGAGATGACACGTTACGATACGATACGGCCCGACGAAGTAATGACAGATGAGTCGTGTGAAATTAGGGGAATGAATATCGCGGAGTTACCCGTCTCGCGACATGAAATACGCGTCGTTGAGATCAGCCGATCTCGTTGAACCTCCAATAGGGAATTCGATCTTGGGTTATCTGCAGTAATTACACCGTACAGATGGAATCTATCAGAGCGCAATGGTGTAACGTAACGAATAAACCTATCAATTTCAAACTTTCCTCCGGTCACCGCTGGAAATTGCACGGGAACACAAGTACCTACCCAGCTCGTCCCCGCCGCAATAATTGCGAAACAGTCAACAAATCCCCCGTCCCTTTAATTACGCAACTTCGCAGCGGCCGGCAAGTAACGCGATAAATCCGACGCAACGGGGCGCAATAAAAGAATTGCTGCATAATGCGACGGCGCAAGCCGTTGCCGCTTAACAACCGGCTACCATATTCCGGCGAAAAGGCGGGCACTTCGCTTGACATACTGATAAAACTTTCCGCAACGAAAGAATCGGCGGACAGCAGTAAGTAAGGCATCTCGACGTAATTACTCCGCCGGAGATACCATTACGGGATAATGGGACGTCCCGCGGGGTGGGTGCTCCTCGGGTACGGGAAATACTGATCAAACAAGAATCGAAGAATAAAATTCGCATCGAGGAAAGACATTCCGAACTATCGTTTCGTTTCCCGCCCGTTACCGCCCGTCCACCGCCGCGCCGAGATATTTCGAGGGGGGGATGCACGATCGAATCGGCGCGGAACAAACGATCCAGAAACGATCGAAATAATCGTTGCTTTCCCCGGCAGTTATTGCCGATTAAACGGAGACTAGACCGGTCGCCGGCCAGAGGAGGGGCGGTCGCGAGATGCGAGGACCTATGCGGCGCGAGTGGTCAGGGGGGTGCGAGAATCAGCGTCGTCAGCCTCTCGTCAGCCGGCACCCTGACAGAAGTGGATGCAGAGGAGACCGTTTACACGGGCGGACGCACGCGTGGGGCTGCGCGCTGCTACGCGTGTGCGAGCCGCCACCTCTCTGCGTGCACGCGTGTAGTGCAGACGCACGTGGCAACGGGGAAAAGCGCGACGAAGGGGCGGCGACGGGGGAGCGGGCGAGAAAAGGGTTAAGGAGGAAGATAGCGAGAGGGAACGGGGGCGAAAAATGCACGGGACGGCGGCGGGACGAAGAGAGAGGGAAAGTATTTCCGGGTCGGAGCGGGGGAAGGGAGGAAATCGAGAAAGCTGGAAGGCGGGAGGGTATGAATGAGAAAGATGGAGCAAGAGAACGAGGGTGGGAAAGAGAAAGTCGGAGAGGATCGAAAGTGGAACGAAGAGGCCGCCAGTCTGGCGGGAAAAATCAATAGCTGTGAGCCGGCGAACCCAACCCTCTCTTGCTGTCCCTGTCCCTCTATCCTCCCTTCGCTCTTTCCTACTTCCTCCACCCGCGTGCCGTATCACCATCTCGCTTTCGGGGTCGAACTGAAACCCACGCGCCCACACGGCCGCCCTGGCGTAAGCTGCGACCAAGCCTAAAGCCTCGTCCACCTCCTCCGACTATCGTCAACGTTCCTCCTTTCTTGTCGCTTCCGCGACGAGGGCGTCGTTGTCGTCGGCCTCCCCCCCACCCCCTTGAACCGCTGCAGAAATCGCATACCGTTCCTTGGGAAGCTGTGCAAACCGGAGGGGAGGATTTCACGCGGTAACAGACACTCGACAACGATCCTCTCGTTCCATGGCGGTTCGATTTCTGGCCTCCACGATGGGCTCGTCGGTGGCTGGCACTGGTGGAAGGTCAGGGCTAACGCGAACCTTCCACACCATTTGGAAGAAGGCACAGCTTAGAAGAATTACAAATTTCGCAAATAAGGACCTTGCAGCAAGAAGGGTGCAGCTTCATTTTTAACAGTTTTTGAGTCATGACGTAACTGTGATATATTTAAATAAAATCTACATCGTTTGGTGCAAGTTTGATACAAATCCGATAACAAATAAGCGATTTGTTGGGGGATTCTACACCCATTAAGGTGAATGTCCCAACTTCTGCTCATGTCCCCGTTTCTGCTCATTTCGTATTTTTCTTATTATTATAAGCGTTATGTTTCTACTATAGTTGCAACAAAATAATTCTAAATTATTTGAACATTTACGCGAGTGTTGCACGAGCTTGGGGCTAATCAAAGTGCAGCATAAGCAACGATAAACTTTTAAAATGAGGGACTCATGATTTCTCGACCGTGTTCTAGTTGGTTGTACTAAGAAACAGCGTCACTATTGGTATTCGATAATTGGGCAGAAAATAGTTTTTCCAGTAAAAGTTCTTATTTGATAACAAAAGCAGATACTGTATTGTGCTCTGGATGTAGATTTTTTTACTGTATTTAATTTTTTTACGTAGAAAACAGGTGATTAGGTTTAGGGTCAAGTGAATCACCGTCGTGTCCGCATTTCTACTCACAAAAATTTTAGCGACATAGCCTCACAGTCAATATATTTTGTAACCTCTATTTCTATTCCAAGGCATTTTATTTTTTGTTAATCATTATTTTATGCTTTACTGTTGCGTTATAAAACATCTCCATAAAAGATGTAACTTATTTTTATCTGAAAAGTCAGCATTGTATTTAATTACAAACTACTAATAGTTAAGCATCTTGAAATATGTTTCTTAAATAGTTTTTGAATTGTTTGATTTATTATTAAAGAATTAATCAATTACTCTGCAAATTTTGATCACGAACTAATTTTTTACACCTTCTTTATGACGAGTAACCTCTTAAATGAGCAGAAATTGGGACATTCACCTTACTGTTTTGCGGAATACGAATGCCCCAGAGTTGAAAAATTTGCCAAAGATAGAAATAGAAACTCGTCAACTCGATACCTACTACTTATTGCATGGAAAATATATATTCTTCAATGAGTTTACAAACAGTTTTTTCTAATTTACTCGAAGTTGGTAAAGATGGAGCTGCACCCCTCTTGCTGCAAGGTCCTCAAATTCCATCGTGCTCGAATTACAATTACTCGTTTCTGAAGACAAGTTATCGAACCCATCAGAAAGGACGAATTACCCAACTTCGAGAGCCCTAAATACCCAGCGTGGAAGCAATCTTCGATTACATAAAATCTCCAGAACACGACGTGCTCGACGTGTCGGTGGTGTATCGATTTCGAGGACGGGGTCAAGGAACACGAAGGATTCGGCTAAACGGACCGTCGATGGAAACGTGGAGGAACGCACAAGCTTAACTGAATTCGTCTTGGCGGCGTGACCACCATGCCTGGCCTTCGGGCAGTCTCTCCCCTTTCTGCTGGTACGCAGTTGTTCTACAAGTGTTCCTCGTGCATCGACCGTCGGCCAGCCAGGTGAAATTTGAATACAATGAACTGTTTTGAATTTTTATCGGCAAGAGATTGTAACCTGGTACGAGACGACGCGCGGTTAGCCCGCTCCGAAGCGAATCCCCGCGACAATTAATCGTTAATCGCGCTGGTGTGAATTCTCACTTTTGAGAAGGATCTAAGCGTTTCACTGTGGGCCCTAAACAAACACGAAGTGGTCTATTCCCGGCTGATTTTAATGTGTACGATATCTAATACTATTTCCTCGATCGTTGATTTACCAGAAAGAAGAATTTCTTTGTCAGCCAATCGATGAGTCGAATAACGTGTATGAAAGTTGCGATCAAGATCGTAAGAGGAATTAAGTCGACGTGGTATAAATTCTACAAGGAACCTTCCATCGAGCATGGAAAATGCAACGAGACTCGATCGTCCCGTTTCCGTTTATAACGTAATGGTTCATTACTCGATTTACGGGATTTAAACGGCACATTATCGTTTGCATAAAATCGCGAAATTATCGGCGCATTTGTGCTCCCGGCGGCGGCTGGTGTAGCTGGTTTAATTGCGTTGATATCGATTAATTGCGCTTGCATCGCCCACTTCCCCGCGTCTTTTTCTCACTTTCCCCGAAGCCGCGAAAGAAATAACGGCGGCGACGGTATTGAAGCGAAGCCTTGATTAAAAACCAGACACTGAAAGACACCGCGTTGTGTCGCGATTCTAAACGAACTATGTAAATGACCTATTGTTAGTGAATTTTAAAGCGACCTTATTCCTTTATCGCTCGCGATGACTTGTATAATGAATACAGCTTATTTTGCTAATTGTCTTAGCCATTGTTTTGCATTTCACCGATGTTATTTAAAGCGCGACAAAACGATTACTGTGGAATGCAGCTCTAAAAGTATAATTGCAGTGGTGCATTCGAAGTTTCACCAGTTACTTCTAAGCAAGACGAGGGGAAGTGTAATTATTATTATTAATAATAGTCTTTGTTACTCTAGAAGAAACCTGAGTATTTACAAAAGGCATAGAAGAGAGGATTAAAGGCGAGGCTGCAGTGGTGACACTGTTGGCAAGCCTAACCGTGAACTATAATCTAAACTAAAATGGGGTCAACAAAACAAACATTACAAAAAGTAAGAATAAACGAGTGAAGTGATCTTAATTAAGCTAAACTTGAGAAAACGCAAAAGTAAAGTAAAAGTAACGTACAAAAAAAAAGGTACAAAGTAAGAGTGCATGCACGTGGAATATATATTATCTACTGTTATATATTAAATAAATAAATTCGAGAAATAGAAAATGGATTTAGCTAGCAGAGGGTGCGGAATTTGACCAATTCAATCTGTTACAGGTTCTGTACGTTTCGACAGACATCGATAACGTAAACACCGACTGTTCCGCGGATCGATGTGCCCCGTTGGAAAATCAGCGAATAGTTGGAGAAAGTTTGCGGGACACTCTCATTCGATCCCTGCTCCGTCGAGCTACATTTATGGGGATACCTCGAAGCAGCTGGTGCCACGTACTGAATTCCTCGCCGAATCAATTATGTAACTTTCAATTTGGCTGGTGCTGAACGGTCATCTTGACGACAAGTCGTAAGGGCTGCCAGAACCCCGTGTAAATTTACGAACTATCCACAAACACGATCCGCCTCGCCCGCTGGAATTCCATCGACCTGAAACGCCTCGTTGATACGTCTCTCTATCGAATTCCCCCGATGAAATTTTCCGCCAACGAGTCCAATTAATCGCGAACTTCGCGCACGATTTATTTACAAGTTCAAGCCCTACCAAAATTATATACATCTCTCTTTAACTCGAGTTACTTCTTCCTAAGTACACCCCGAGCACACGGAACCGGTTCAAATTTTAGCGCGACAATTTCAATAATGTAATCATGTAAATTCTCAAGTGAGATGTGACCGGTGTTGCTGTGGAAGACTTGGTAAAGTGAGACGTACCCACTAACAAGCTCGGAAGAAAGTTATTCCAAGAAGGTAAACAAGCCCTTTCGACGTCCCACATTATTGAAAACAATTAGTTACGTGCGCGACATAACAAAAGGTAGAAAAATACGGCTCGCCCCGTGGGCGACTCGGAGCAAGCGTAATGCTACTGTTGCCATGTCACGAGTCTCTGATAATGGAAAGGATAATTTATATTACTTCCTTTCCGCTGCTCCTTCGAGCGGATTTCATTCTCTCCTGTCAACGCCACTACTTTCCCTCCTTTCCTCTGGCGAGCGGACTAGCGTAACTTACGATGCATGCAATTATTTCGTGGTTAGAGCACAATCGCCAGACACTGGGCTTTCTGCTCTTGCGTCTGCGATTACCATTAGGTCTCTACTCGGCTATGAAGCAACGTTTCCGTTTAAAGAAGTAACATACGATTGCCGCACTATCAACCTGTTAGATTGCTCTGGGATTAATGTCTCTGAAATCTGCTGACCATGTAATTGTTTTCGAAGTAAAGCACGATAGTATAATGCCCCTTGAATGTGGGTCACTTCAAATTCGACACCTCACAATCGCTGTATTATTTTCGATTTATAGCAAATAGCTTGACGATTTAGGAGGAATTACGGGAAAAGATTTGGAAGAAGTATTATTTTCACAGAAACAAGTGTCTCTCACAGAAGGCAAGCAAAATTAGTTTGATGACGAGAGAGGGCAGTAGAACATTAGAGCACAACAACAGAAGTGAAGTCCTCTGACAAGGAACACTGTTTAATTGATGATGGAATCGCGCAAATTTTTTTATATAGATCGAAAGTATATGTCACAAAGGTGACAAAAATGTAAATTAAAGATGCTCTCAAAAGCTGGTCTGACCTTGAGAAATCAACACAATTGGAACAGGGGAAAGAAGAAAAGTGAGGGAAAGAGAATGACAAAACCGTCTTTTCTAAATTAATTATCTTTATTATATGGAAATACATTAAAATAAATGAATGATAATAGATTAATAACAGATAACAATTAGAAAAAATTAATGATAATAAATGATAATACTAATGAAATCACAGCAGTGGGTAATTAACCATTACATTTATGATAAACTTGTCGACAAGAAGGTTTAAAAAAGTGATTGAAGCAATAATAATTTTCACAATGACTGCAACGAGTGGACACTATTTCTTCCACACCTTGATCAACAGATCCCCCATATACTGCGCGACATCATTAGTATTATAATTTATTATCATTAATTTTTTCTAATTGTTATCTATCATTAATCTATTATCATTCATTTACCATAATGTATTTTCATATACTAAAGACAATTCATTTTGAAAAGACGGTTTTGCCATTCTCTTTCCCTCACTTTTCTTCTTTCCCCTGTTCCACTTGTGTTGATTTTTTACGGTCAGACCATCTTTTGGGAGCATCTTTAATTTACATTTTTGTCACCTTTGTGACATATACCTTCGATCTATATAAAAAAATCTGCGCGATTTCACCATCAATTGAATAATGTTCCATGTGAGTACCACATAAATACACAATGAATGTGACGCAGGTATAAAAATGATAGTGATAAACTTCTCGTCCTAGATCTACCATTGAAATATAATCGTACCCTTTTTACCCAGAAAAAGCTTCGTGAAGATCTGCTAAACTTTCAGCAAAGGCGAGACACAAATCCTCCATCCTGAATGGGACTCTTTGGAAAAATTTCCACAGAACGATAAAAGCGTGGAAACTGAAACGAACCGCGATGATTTATTATCGGCGCGCGGGAATCTATCACGCAACGTTCCATTCGGGTCGCTCGATACGCGTCGATCCAGCTAAAGCCTATCACCAATGAACTTGATAACCAGGTGAACTGATAAAAATGATCGCGTGCGACTCGCTCGAACGCCTCCGCCTTCGTTATAATTAAGCTCGACGCACGCAATAGGTAACCAGCAGGCCAGCTGATCTTCTCAACAATTAGTCTAATGAAAATCAGGCTTCGCCGTCCGAATTACTCGGTAATTAGTTATCGATGACAGAATCAATCGCGCTCTCGCGAATAGGAGGCGCTAGAAGTACACCCAGCTGGAAAAGCATCAAAATAATCAGCCACGATCGTAATCTCCCCGGAATTTCTATTTTCGTCGAAAGTTTCGCAACATGCAGAAGCTAGAAGTTTATACGATCACTATCGCGGCACGCGTTTTCACGATATTCAAATCGCGTAACGCGATCGCTTGACAACGACGACGACGACCACGTCTACGTCGACGTCGCGACCCACCGCCTGGAAGCGAGTTAACGAAAACTGACGTGGACGCCGGCACGCGGAATGAACAGCCATTTCGGAACTTCTGACATAAGAGAATCGTATATTTAGACGACAGGAAGCGGTGCTCTAACGTTGCGCCGGGACCTTTAAGACGCTCCGTCGAGCAGAAGCTCTGTGACGAAATAGAGGCGAGGCGAAGTGGCTGGTGCAGCTCTAGCTACGGCTCGCGAGAACGGGTAATTAAAATTGGAAAACGCGCTGGCCGGTGAAGACAGTGATTACTGTTAAAGTTACGCGCCACCGTGCCACCAGCAAGTTGGCGCGAAATTACCGCGACTACGCGCTGGGCGAAGTTAAATAGCCCGTAGATTTTGGGTCCATTGAAATTCATCCCGCTGCAGGAATGACTTTCATCCTCCCGCAACTCGAGACCGTGCGGAAATTCGACTGTGCGCGCATGAAAGGAAGGGACGGGGTGAAATGATTGGCGCGTATCGCGAAATGACACGGGGACAGATTGAATGGCTACTTTTCCTAAATACGGGACAATACACCGGGCTGCCAATGTGAAAGTAACCGGGACGGATAGTGTAATAATGACTGCAGTTAATTGCGATCGGTTGTTACTCCTTCCGCCAGCCAGCTAACCGAAACGCGCGTCGTTAACGCGCCAAGTCCGAGCGGAGTGCCACTGATTGACACTCTGCAACGCGTATCAATGGGAATTCCCGTAATGCATCGCCGAGAATAAATTACTCGACTCCAGTTAGCTAACTAACGATGTTAATCAACAACGTTGCGCGACCAGTCACAATTAAACTTCGAAAAGCCCGTTCGCTGGTGCGGGATCACGTGTCCACTCGTGCGTGCTACTTCTGTTTGGTACTTCACGCGCCCGTACAGGTGCACACCGTCGATTAAAACCGGCGTGCTTGCTGCTGACACTGTGCGATTAAGATACATCAACAAGATTTATATACCTGCCAATGCCTGTCATTCGTTGAAAATCGTAAATTATTCTGCGTGCGCCGTGCATCAAAGAAACGAAACTTAATAGGATAATTCAATCTCAAGACGCACAAGTTTCGTCAACTTGGTCCAAGCTTGATGAAACCAGAAACTGTATTCACGTTCTCAACATTTCATTTCTCACGTGTTCATATATAGCAGGAGAATTGTAACATGACAGCAGTGGCGGTTTTAAGGAAAAAGGCCCAGGTGCCAAATGTTCTGAGGTGCCCATTTTTCAGGACAATGAAGAGCTAAGCTTACTAAAAACGGGCTAAAGGTAGTAGTAGGGGAGGCCGGGGCTAAAAGTTGCGATTTCGATAAAACATAAAAAATGACTGGAAAATAATGTAGTTATTCTCTTCACTATTGACTAATTTCTTGTTAAATTTATTATATCTTCTGATTTTAAGCTTGTGTTTAATATATTGTAATAGGTTTCCCATAGAAAGTAATTTATTTGTGGCTGATCGAAGCGGAACTTCTTACCCCTATATGGGGCGAGTTGTTATCGCATTGGGGTAAGTTGTTACTATGATATAAGAGTTGCCTTTTAATGAAATATTTCATTTTCTAATGAAATAAAGCAGAATTTTATTAATAATGGTTATTTATGAAGGTTCGGACCAACAAAAATGTATTATCTTCTTCGATTATTCTCGAAAATATTATCAAAATCGTTCTTTCAACGGTGCAGTCCGTTTGTTTAAATGTAGAAGAGATTTGCCCATGCATTAATTTCGTATGCCCACCGTCCAGAATCGAATTATTAATAAAGATAGCCAAGAAGTGCGGTACCCGTTGAACCGAATACCTTTCCGTTCGTTTTTTTTTCGAATGAATTATCAAAATCGATTGTTCTTACCGTAAAGGTTAAAGGTGTTTGGTGACATGCTATCCACTTCAATTTGTATCGCTCATCGAATACTTCACACTTTTCACACATCTGCAGCATGTGCAGAATAACACCAGAGTGGTTTTCTAGTCATTTTTCACTAATTACCGCAATGATATCGCACAACGGAAAATAATATAATCTCACAGTCACTTCACAAACCGTAAATGAATGCACGGTCTCGCAAGAGTTGCGTCCGAACTCTGGAGACCGACTGACTTTCGTGCGTCGTTGGAAACAATTTGAGAATATCGCAGACATATGTTTATGTTTTGGCATGTTCGATGACGACACGCAGCGCTGATACCCTAAAGGGTGGCAGCGCCGAGTGCCACTGCCGAAACGTAAACAGATGTCTGCGATACTCTCGAATTCTTTCCAACGACGCACTTCTTGGCTATATTAATAATTCGATTCTGGAGGGTGGGCATACGAAATTAATGCATGGGCAAATCTCTTCTACATCTAAACTAACGGACTGCATCGTTGAAAGAACGAATTTGATAATATTTTCTAGAAAAATCGAACTTTAACGCGATCGCTTCACCTGTACCCTTCTCTTCGAGGTTTTTATTTTTTATTTAAATTCTGGAGGGTGGGCAAATGAAATCTGAGAGTGGGCAAACGTGGCCAGGTCGAGTATATTCGTATCCTTCTTTTAAAAAATTGAAATACATTCATCGTGGGTGATGAAGACAAATTTTTTATTTTGTTCATAACTTTTTTTGGAGGGTGGGCAAAAAAAATTTTGTATGAGCAAACGTGGGCAAACGAAGGACAATCATTTCCCACCGACAAATCATTGAAATGTTTTCATGGGGGTGCTGATGAAAATTTTTTTTTGCCATAATTTTTTTTTCAAGGGTGGGCAAACGAAATTGTTTTATGGGCAAACGTGGGCAAACGATGGACAAACGAATGCCGTTGAGTTTTTCCAAAAATTCGAATTTGGGGGTGCTATCTTCACAGACCTGCCTGATAGTATAACCTTATAGATTTTATTAAATAAATTCTCAAAAATGTCGCTGGAAAACGGACAGTTACACTCCAATACCCCCTTAAGAATAAATCTTCCCTCCACTTCACTAAGACTTACAATCTAACTAACTTCTCTGACACCACGCGGCAGTGTCTTAATCTCAATTCAACAGCTCCTAGATTTCCCTTGATTGCCCACTTGATTTTCTTCCTACTGTAGCGTGCGCGGCGCCCCGTGCTCGAGCAGGGCCGATACGTTGCCGTTCACGGGCATTATTTCTCCGTAATGCTCCGCGAAATTGAATCGAGCCGTATATTACGAGCCATTACGGGGCCGCCGCTAATAGCGATAAAGATATAAGTAGAACGGTGGTCGGTGCATACGCGGGAGCTATTTGTAATCCGAACGAAAGAGGCTCGTAAAGATTATCGCCGGCTCTGACTGTTAGTGTCAGAAGGTACCAGGTGGCGGACAGAACCGGGGCCGCCCTTACGCGTTCCTCGGGGCGAGCGCCGTGGACCTGGGCGTATATAAACTTTTATGGGGCTGCAGGCAACTTCCAGGAATTTTCAACAGTCGACGCAACGCCGAGGATCGCGAGCCACGGCTAGGTGGCGGCCGCTTTAAATTTCGCGACGGGGGTGGCGATTCCAGCATTGTTGCAACCGTAATCTCTACCGTACATCGGTCACGTTCCCCTCCACCAGATGAGTTACGTAATAAGCAAGAGTAATGGGAGAAGCTGCAGCCAGCGGCGGGGCTAGAAACACACCGCATGAAATCCGATGTACATACCTACTGCGGAATACCGTCCAGGAATCATCTGCGTGTTTCGAACCAGGGGATTTGTTGCCTCTTACATTTTGATCGTTGGTAAGGTTCACTACTAATTAAGCTATACTAGGCCCGGTGCAGACGAGCGGTTTGCGACAGTCTGCCGCCGCGAGACGCGCGTGAAATTTTTCTAGCAGTTCACACGAGCGGCTTTCCAACGCCAGGATTCGCGTGCTGCGTTCTCTTCTCAAAGGAGCATTTAGTTCTATGTTTATGGATTTCAGAGAGACACTTTCTTGCGTTAAATAAACGCAAAACGATCGTGTGAATTGCTTGCAAGGGGAATGTCCCAATTTCTGCTGATTTAAGAGGTAACTCGTCATGGAGAAGGTGTAAAAAATTTGTTTGCGATGAAAATTTGCAGAGTAATTGATTAATTCTTTAGTAATAAATCAACCAATTCAAAAACTATTTAAGAAAGATATTTCAAGATGTTTAACTATTAGTAATTTGTAATTAAATATATAATGCTATAAATGTCCGTATTTCTGCTCGTGAAAAATAGCGATGTATGTATTGACCCAAGCTCGTGCAACGCTCGCGTAAATGTTTAAATAATTTAGAATTATTTTGTTGCAACAATAGTACAAACGTAACGCATATAATAATAAGAAAGATACGAAATTATCAGAAATGGGGACATGAGCAGAAATTGGGACATTCACCTTATATAAAACAATGTACTGCTTCGCGGCAGCGTTCATTCGCGGTACGCGCGTTCGTCAAAACGTACGCAAACATGCCGCCTGGTAGCCGCTCAAATTTGCGTCCCACGTGAACTGCTTCATATAAATCTATGTTCTGCCAAAACGCGGGGGTAAATTGCCGCAAGCCGCTCGTCTGTACCGGGCCTTAACGATACGTAAAATTCAGTACTTCCAGTAGCAGATCTAACGGGCGCCTGGGCCCCTGGCCAGTAGACACCCCCCAAGGGTCCCATCTTCAAAAAAAAATGGTTTTATCCAAAGACTCTATTTTTTTATTTATTTCCCATAATTTTCATACCATACGCGCAATTTATTTGCAATTCTCTCACGTATACAGGGTGTCCCAGTACGTTTGCCACCTGGGCCTTTTTCCTTAAATCCGCCACTGATCCAGTACTATTGGAATAAAAAAGGAAATTCCCCAAAAGTCACGCATCAACTCGCAGATCCTTCGAGTGGCAAAGGTACTGCAACGTCGTGCAGGAAAGACTCACAGGGTGCCCAACTCTCGCATGATTTATTGGACAACGTACTCAACCTTCCCTTAAGCCAAAGAGACACGTGTAACCATGATGAAATTGCGTAACAGCGTGCACGCTACCAATTTCCGTAACCTTCCACAGTGGCCGAGTTTACGAGCTGTAATTTCTGAATCTGTCGGCGTGTCTTCCATTCCCGTGCATCCTGGCAGCCTCAGCACGCTTCGCTCGCGAAGATGCTGCACGATAATTCCTGAACTTTCTCCCTTTGTTGGCCGCGCCACGCGGACGTACCTATTGACAACCGACACGCTAGTTTTCCCGATTATCGGGCCTCCTCTGGCTCCTTTTCTTGCGCAACGCGTTCATTAATTCGCTGAATGCCAGCGATTCTGTTGCACGATGTATTTTCCATCGGCGTAACATGGAAGCTACAGGGGAAACAAAATGAAGCACGACGCCGCTAATTCTCCGGGATCGAGGATAATGCTTTTGATATTTTCCTGAATTTCAAGGATTTTCTAACGCAACCCGATAGCTGGATAGATGAGCTTGCATTCCAGTGTATTCGTTCTGATAGCGACGGATGGAGTGATCGACAATGACTGCGAATCTAATCGAAGGCTGCATCGAATTGATCTTAAGAGGAGCTTTCGGTCTAAAAATGTCGAAAAAGCGATCTCCTTTATTTCATTTTTCGAATGAATTTCATTTTCGTTCAACCTTTTACGAATACGTGTTTAAAAAGATATTTTGAAATTCAAAAAAATTTTGAAGTTGCAGGCATTTGATTCGGCGCTCACGTAAAACTTTAAATGCGTTTTCCTCGAAATTGTGTTCTTCGAAAAGTTATAATCCAATTCGATTAAAACGTTTTTATTTTGAAGAATATACTTCTATGCAGTCGAGAAACCTCTAATATTTAAAATTTATGAAAAATTGTATTTTTTAAAGGCGGCGAAAGGACGAAAAACAGGGAAAAAGTGATTTCAAAGTATCATTATTTTGTCAAAAGTTTCATTTTTTTTTGACATTTTTAAAGCTATGTCCTCTAGGGAATTTCATGCCATTTAATCATCTAACTTTGTTCCTTATTTTACACCAATGGTTTAGGTGCTACAAGTCCCACCGTTTTTAATATTTTTTTTACTCCTCCACTTCAACGAATCCCCACTTCCATTTACAATAATTAATTATATATAAAAAAATATATTTCTATAGTATTATAGCATTCCTAATGCAACGCAAAAAGTTTCATTAAGTTATCTGTATTAGCTTGCCTTTAATTAATTCCTAAAGATCACCTATTTTTATGAGCTCCAGACCGGAACATCCCCTCAATTTTGCCGGTGGTTGAAAGCTTGATACGAAGTTTGATATTAGAAAATGTCGGATTCGAGGAGGTCAATGGATTCCACGAAGTTGGACTTGCTATTACATGATTTATCCAGGTTTCCACTATTTGCAGCTAATGAATTAGCACTGACCTAGTAGTACATATTCGAAAAATTCCCTTTTCATAACTCAGCAACGCAGAAACCGTCTACCTCAACCCCCTCCTTGGCAAAACGGCGAATCACGAACACCTCGGGTCGTTAGTTTGAAAATAACGTTAAACGACAAATTACAGTCGAAATTACCCGCGAGACCGTGTTGATCCGTTCAAACGCCGCACGTTTGTCCCGGCAGTAACGCGTTCACAGCTCATTCGACTTATTATCGCGGTAATTATTACAGCTTTATCGCTGGTATAATTTCGCAGGGTGTTACGTGACGAAGCTTTTCGGCGACGGAACGTTTTCCATGTGTACGGTTTATTTTGCCCGGGCTTTCCAGCCCATTCCCGTTTCTCTAATTTCGTTGCGCGAGCATTCTTGTTTACTTTATGCCTCGATTCACTGACGAGGCGGGAGAGTCGGGCTCGCCTATACAACTTCCTCGCTTCCTGCGCGTTCCTCTGCCCGGATATGGCGCCGCGTACTTCGCAATTTATTTCCACGATGACTCCCTCGCCCGTGGCATTATTTCGAACTTCACTGTTTATTCGCCGGTATCTGTCGTAATGCAGGACACTTACAGCGCGTAAAGATACCGGGGGAAACACTATTCGACAGTGATTTCGCGTTAACACCCGGCTTAGATACTGGAAGACAGCTTTACACAGGGAAATGAAGCTTCGCAGCGCCAGAGACGTTCGTAGTATGTATGTACCTCGATACTCAAGACACAGTACCTTCCAATTCCCACTGTACTCAGATTCCCGCGCGCGTACACTTCGTATTTAACACACCGCCCTCGCTCCGGGGAATACAAAAAATCTTCGGTGTCCATTTAGTGGCCCGTCGACAGAGTGGGAGCAATTATTCTGCGCCTGGCGGCTAATAAATCTGGAACTAGAGCAACGCGCGGCCATACGGGCAGGTGTTGCGATGATAAACAGGAATAAACATCTCGCGTTCGCCGGTGGGCAGGGAAACTAATTTCTTTTGACTAATCGCGACCACCGGGGCGAGAAGGCCATTCCAACAATTGCGCCGTTTCGCTGGCTGGTTCCCTGGATTCCCTGAAATTTATCGCCTCGCCACGCTTGTTTACCTCTCTCCCTTCGATCAGACACCCTCAGCCGTGCTCGGCGCGCCGATCCTCCGCCGAACCGAGCATCGTTTCTTTTAACTGCTCCTCGCAGTTTCCCGCAGCCGTCGCCCGACGGCGCTGCGCCGACGAGCCACGTTTACTTTGCCCCATTCTTGACCCGCAATCCGTTTCCAGAGTCACTTCGCTTCCCGCTGCCATTCGTCGATCAGCGAGAACGTTAAGTGACAAAACGACTGCCTCGCCCTTTGCCTCGTACCTTCGCGACACAGTCCTTCCCTCTGGCATCTTCCACAGCTACTATTCGCCTCATCTCTCAATATTTTCGCAGGAGACACGAAACAGTATGGCGAGCCGTGATAGACACATGATCCACGAGAATATCAGGCATCATTTTTCGCTGCTGCCTTTATTCCGCCGTGCTTTCTGGCTCTGTGATCGCGAAGGGAATCGAATAGCGCTTGGCTTTCTGCTTGGAATTCGTTAGACCTGATACATGTTTTACATCATACAGCACAGTCCATCTGTCTTTTAATATATCCATTCTGGAACGTAGCCTGAGAGGAGCATTCTTTTTGCTTTTATTGTGCAAGCAAGACCTTAGTGTGTAGGACCAGAGCCCAGCTCAACAATTTTCCGTTTTTTTTTTTTTAAGAAGAAATTATTACATATCGATCGAACACCGATTCTCCAGTTCACCGTGCCACTTCAACCCTCGAGT
Organism: Andrena cerasifolii; assembly: GCF_050908995.1. Taxonomy (NCBI): domain Eukaryota; kingdom Metazoa; phylum Arthropoda; class Insecta; order Hymenoptera; family Andrenidae; genus Andrena; species Andrena cerasifolii. The sequence goes on along the minus strand of NC_135126.1, from coordinate 3,265,288 downwards.
TTCCCTGCCTCCACTCACCGGATAATGAGCGCATTAGCGAGAAGCAACAATTCTAGATTTCGCCTATTTTCCCGAGGCAACTTCCTCCCATTTTTCTCTGGCCTCCGATCTGGAGGACTGGTCGTGGGCGTTACTATGCCATCTGTTTTGTATTCGACTCGCGTAGACACAGTTTAAGGAGAATTCTACAGACCTTCCTCGAAGACCTGTGCAACTGCATAGACCTCGGTTGCTGGCATAACGCATTCTACTCGAAATAAGTAGATGACTACCTGCAAGATTCCAAACGCCATGATATCAACACGAGTGGAAAGGATCAACTCCCAAGTTGCTGAAGAATTCTTCACCCACCCTGAAGCACGTATGCCCGTTGCGCTTTAAAAACAAATCACTTGGCAAAGTTCGAAAGCGTTCTCAGTCCCTTTAAAATATCGATTGAGAACGAGAGTAGCTCATCCCTCTTTTCTCTCCCTTTCGCTAGGAGAGCTGACACGGAGGCAGTTGGAAACGGATCTCCGTGCCGTAGGGTGTTCAGAAAGGAACAGAGGGAGAGTGGAGTGTCGAGAGGGGTGGAAATAAAACCTCACCCCCGCTATTGGACGAAGCGTCGAAGAGAAACAGAGAGAGAGAGAGAGAGAGAGAGAGAGAGAGAGAGAGACGAGAGAGAGACGAGAAAGGAACGTCAACATTCGCAAAAATCGGAATAAAGCTGCCGATGGAAATTTCATCGTGTAGGCAGCAGGCTCCGCTTCTGGCAAACAAACGGAGCAACAACGGCCCACGAAACAGTGGCACGCCTTGCCGGAAAATTTCAGAGCTCGCGAATATGGCATGACGAATAATTTAGCGGATAGCAAATGTTATGAGTCGACGAAGGTAGCGTTCTGCTCGAGTATGACTTCGAGGGAAAGGGGGAGAAAACAAAAGGAATGCAGATAAATATATATCCTCGTTATGGGTTTAATTCGATAAAATTATCTCGGAACGAGTTCAGCAAGGCTTGCAACCGCTTGTAGAGTGGTATTGGACGATGTTGAATTTTAAGCGACTTAGTGCCCCCAAACGAGAAAGAAATTAGGAGGCCGAAAAAAGGGTGGTCTTTGGAAATTTTTTACTCAAAAGCTATAACACATTTCTCAAAAAATCTTTTTTCCTTTTAAGGATTGCATCTAGTACCGTGCATAGTAATTTTTTTATTTAAAAATATTAAGCAATAACTGAGTTATTGTCCATCACTCGAAGGTTCTCTGAAACAACGACTTCTGCGGTGACCACTGCTGCTCGAAAGTCGATCATCTAAAATAAAAAATTCAAAAGAATTTACTTATTATATTATATTATCTAGTATTTAAACGAAGGATTTTTCGAAATATTTATTTGGGAAAAAATGGCTGATGTTTAAAGTAAAAGTTTCAATTTTTATCATAAATCGTGCCTGATTTTTGTCAATTACAAGAAAACTAAGCATCGGATTAAAAAGTCCTTCGTTCAAATACTAGATAATATAATACAATAAGTAAATTCTTTTGAATTTTTTATTTTAGATGATCGACTTTCGAGCAGCAGTGGTCACCGCAGAAGCCTTTATTTTTAGAGAACCTTCGAGCGATGGACAATAACTTAGTTATTGATAAATATTTTTAAATAAAAAAATTACGATGCACGGTACTAGATGCAATGCTTAAAAGGAAAAAAGATTTTTTGAGAAATGTGTTATAGCTTTTGAGTAAAAAATTTTCAAAGACCACCCTTTTTTCGGCCTCCTGACTGAGCATGACCCCTTAAGACAAAAAAAGGCCAGGTGGCAAACGTTTTGGGATACCCTGTATACATAACAGACTTACAATTAAATGCATACGCGTTGTGGTATGCAAATTAGTGGAAGCGAAAAAATATAGTGTTTGGATAAAATCATAATTTTTGAGGGAAATGGGGCCCTGAGGGGCCTTTTGGACAGGTGACTGCTCATCGACCGCCCGTTAATACCTAACTAAACATTCTTGAATCCGGATGGCAAAGAAATAAAATATTCGTACTCCAGCAACATGAGAAACCTGATACGTAAACGTCAGAACGTTTCAATGCGTCAAAAATGATTTCCAAACGATGGTCAAACAGCAATCAGTAACGAGATTGGAAGGTGCACGTTGACGCATCAGCCTGCAGAGCCGAACATTCGTCGTTATCGTAAGGAACACGGTTAAACCCACATAGCCGTAACACCAGCACGGTGTTCGTGTTACGCCGAACGGTACGGCGCGGGAGTCCTTTATTAGCATATCGAGCTATGCCGGCGTGTGCGGTGGCGCCGATAAATTCCCGAGTTATGTCAACGCAGATATATCGTCCGACGATCGATTAGCATCGATAGCCGAGCCGGGCCAGGGAGTTAGCCGTTATTGTTGGTCGCTGCCCACAGGAACGTTGCTGCCTGGCAATCCGTTTACCAGCTGCTGTTCCATTTCGAAGCGTGGACTGTTGCCTCGTGGAAGGCGATTGATTTGATCGTTAACTCTGGTCTTTCGACGATTCCCGTGCGCGGAGCCCGGTCCGTGGAAACGCTTCCAGACGACGGGCCCGTGATTGCTAAAACGATAATGGAGATCCACGTCACAGAGAGGGCGCGCGGAGGCGTCGCGGCGTTTTCTAATTAGCCCGCCGATGTATTAATTAACGCTAAGTCCGTATTATAAACTCTCGACGTTATTGCCTGCGTTTAATCGAGAGATTCGACCACGTAGGGAAATTAATAACTTCGCCGTGGCGGGACCAGCCCCATTCCGAGCCCTCCCAGAACGTCTAATCGATATTCAATTTTACGCCATGTGCTGTCTAGCATGACTGGCGTCGCTATTCCGATAGCATCAATTATCCTAGGCATCGGTATTTTGATAGATGGCATAATTCCGCGGCGAATATAATATTCCAGCTCCATAGCACCGTCAAACAGAGAAATAGTGCTCCTCCAATCCAAACGGGAGCACGGCTTCGCCGCTGCCGCGGATTGTTCAATGGTTATCCGGTTAAACGGGAATTCAACTTCGCCCACTGCCGCCTATTAAACCGTTGGTATCGCGGAGACTGATGGAATTAATGTTAATGCCGTTGTGGTAAACTTCGATCGCGCCAAATACCGCGGCCGCGTCGCGGTTCAGCGTCTACTTGCGAACAATGTTCAAGAAGTCTTCATCTTTACGTTCCGAAGTCCAAGTCCTGGGACTTGGAGCAGCGAACCAAACGTAGGGCACGAAGGGACACTTGGAGCCTAGGGCTGTGTGCTGTGCCGGGAATCTGGGACAAAGATGACGGTGCCTTAGGGAAAATGGCCACCAATCGATTGCAACATCGGTCTCCTAGGTGACCGAGTGACTGTAAAGATGATCAATACCAGGAACCTTAAAAGAAGCTAACCATGTGCTAAAAAGCAATGCATAGTACGTGATGGATTAGTAGGTTCCTCAAGTTCCTAGAGCTTGACAAGCCACCCTCGAACAATACATATTTCTTCTACGCCACTGTTGAACAATGGAATCGACAACAGTATGAAACAAAGGGAGAGCACTGCCTGCAGTTTCTCAAAGATTCACACCCTATCCTTCGGAAGCACAATCTATCAAGCTCCTTTCCGTGAAACTCCCCGAACACAAAGCTACCAGCCAAGTCTCGCAGGAGCCTAGGATCTTCCCCCGAGACACAGCCAAACGATATTTTCCTCTGATCTACCGTCCTCCCAGAAATAGAAGGGAGGGAACGACATCGTTCAGCAGCGAACAAAAACCTCCCCTCCCCACCCTGACTGATCGGCCGCGAAATCTAGACGATCCGTTCTGTACAGGACACTTTCAACGCGACGTTAAGCCGCAGTCTCTGCCACGAAGAGGGGAAGTCTGAGCAGAATGAGGGGAATGAGCTTCCGACCGGCGAACGGTAGCTTTACGCTCTAACGATAATCGCAATGACAAGGTTTTAGCGCGTAATAGGTTGCGGATAATTATCCGTATTCGGTCCTCCAAGGTAGTGGCGGCACTGCTGGGGGGGGGGGGGCGGTGGGATGAATGTGCACCGCGAACGAAGGGCAAAGAGGAGAGAACTCGGCGGAGGTAACCAGTGGAGGAAGACCGCGTCCCGGATTCAGTGACCCTCCGAAACAGGAACTGCGCCGTCTAGTTCGTGTGCCACTCGCTGTTCGACCCGCCTATTCACTTCCACCGGGTACCAAAGATAAGGTGACATCATCACGCGTTCGGAAACGGCTGTTAAACACCGTGCGACTGACCGAGCAACCTGTTACGTTCGCGGCTCCGTACATGACATAAGTACTGGGTCTGTGCATCTTCGTTGATCAAGAAGAACGTCGAAGCGATCGAGCGGTCGAATATCCACGCATGTGTTCGTCGATTGTCAACCCGCTTGTTTCATGCAAGTGCTAGCGTCTTAGGCGACATGCTGCGAACGTTGCAGGCAAGTGTTCGACATTCCCCCCAAGTAACTACAAACTATTCTCGAAACGTGTTACGTAACAATGTCGGGAAGGGGAATGCGAAAATTTCGTTAGCGGGGGGAGATAGAGGCTCGTTTCAATTCCCTTTTACAGGGTGCCAGTGAAATGAGGCGTCTAAGTTTAGATGCTTGTTCTACCTGGGGTTAATAACAAATTTGTATACAAACGTGGGTCTGGGAACGTTTCCTCTTCAGAGTGGCTTCCTGCAGAGGGTTGCCTTACGTGCTGTCAAAGAGGTTCGACAATCAGTGAAGTGCTTCAACTTCTTCGGACGATCACTCGCAGAACGATAAGTTAGGGTTTCGAAGAAATGTTCGCTACGTATCTGACTGCTGAGGGAACCGTGCTCCTATGGTACTCTATCGTTCATAGAAAGGCCAGAGCATGGTCGTCTCTAGTACAGGCCGGAACCTGCGGTGCTGCAACACCCATCAATCCAATGACTATGTTCCGCCCGGTAGCAAAGACGGCCGTGCCGTGGTCCGATTTCGATCGCGAAAGGCTTCATAAAAATTCAAATAGTACTGATGACGGCGTTGCTAAGTTCACTATGTTCAGACCTGCTACCAGAGACAGCTGTGGCCAGAGCCTTAGACACCGCAGTTTCGAAACACCCCGCGCTTCACGAGACACTTTCAATTAAACTCATCACGCCGCATTTCCCAGGGAACGCAAAATAGGCACTGTTCGCGCGCGGCAATACCGTTTCGCGTCCGCAATATTTCACGCTGACTTATCTCTCGACCGCAAAGGTTAAATTCGATTCTCGGGGCCGAATCATTTATGAATAGCGGTTAAGACGACACTTTCTCTCCGTCCTGGCCGCGGGTAGACGCTCTGCATTAAGAACGTCTAATTAGAGGCAGCGCTACATTCATTAAGAACACAAGACGCCAGAGAGAGTCCCTTAATTCTACGGTGCAGTTTCGTCTGATTTACGTCCTCGTTGTCGCTGCTACGAGCCCGGCGTTCGTAGGACTTCCTCCTCTCTCTCTCTCTCTCTCTCTGTCTCTCTGTCGTCTTACCGGAATAAGCCCCGAATGAGGTTACCGAACACAATTCAGTACACGACACGTCGGCATGGAATCGCCCGCGTACCTGACACGGGCACTATATGAGGTGTTACGCATGGCTTTCAATGAAACTTCGATAGGGAGGCAGAGGACTGAAGACACGGGATGCATGTTTGGTTACTTAAGCAGATACTCGATGGTTTGATAAGTGCCTATTCAACGTGAAAAATCATGTCTTTACGTAAGAGCTTGCTTATTCTTCTGTACCCCATCGTGTCTCAGTAATTACTAGAAGTGGCCAGAAGTGGGGAAATACAGAATCCAATAAAAGCGATATTTTAGTAGAGAAATGAATATATTTGTTGGACTGTCTTCCCTTTATCAACCATTTGCACCCTCAATTGATGATCAAGAAATTGGAAGCTTCCGGTTTTTAATATCAAGAGCAAACGCGAGACTGTCTACGCCGGCACGACAGAATCTCAAACTACATCACGCACTGGAAGCGTTCCGATATATCGATTCCCGGGTCGTGGGATTTAGCAGCCCCGCGTGACGGCGGCTGGGACAGACAGAGGGGTGTTTGAGGAAGCCTCCCTGAGGGTGGCAATATCTCTGTATGGTAGGCAAGACGATGGCTGGTGACCCCTCTGGTCGTCGTGCAACGGTGACGACACGGGCTCCGCCGTGCTAGACGAGAAATATTTGCGTTACTATTACGTTACGTTCCATCGGTGGCGCACTTACCCCCCTCGGCGAAGAAAACGCGACACGGAACGAAGTGGTGTCTGGTTACCTGAAGCGAGATGCCCTATATGTAGGCTCACTTGGATAAAACAGAGTCAGGATGTGTTAGAATTAGATCGTGCCATGTGTAACGCAGAACTATTTTGAGTAAATACCCGAAACCGGAAGACACGTCTTTTTACTGCTGCAATTGTACTGTTGGATGCAAGAACGGATTCAGGACACTCTGGCCATTTTTCCGTAAAATGCATATTTAGATACCTCGTTCTTTTCTACATTTGCCCTCTAAATTTCATTGCCGCATCTTTGAAATTGACAGTTCTATGGTCAATTTTGTAAATCGATGTTCACCAACTAACCCTAACTCGTATCTGAGGCAAACATTAACCTGAACATGGCACAATCTATGACTATTTTTATGACTAATTCTTTTAATATTCTATATCTTTTCAAATATTATGCAAATATTAAATAAATAATAAAAAATAATGTTAAGAAACATTTTTTCCATATTTCTCCATTTTATGTAAGAAGGGTCTGAAAGAGTTATAATTAAAATTAATTTCACTGATTAATTTATTACATAATTCTGATATTAATAATGCAAAATACAAAGGGGATGTATCCAATTTTTAACTATTATAGACAGTTTCACAACAACTTCACTATGAATAAAAAATATCTTCGTAATGTTTACAGATAATTCTCTAGAAACTGACTTTTAGCACAGAGGCCCTTCTTGCATCCAACAGTACAATTGCATTAATTGCATAGCTCATCAAATACAATATTTCATCAGCTCCGTTTCAAGCTCCTGATGGAGACAAAATATTCAGCCCATGCGCTCATTAAACTGCAGTATTACTTCAAAGCGGAGGCTCCGTTTCCACCAGCATTCACATCAAATTGAAACGTGTACACCGCGATGAATTCTGCTCTTCTTCCCTCGCATACTACGAGAAAACTGCGTTACTCGTGGGACAACCTAATATTTTTCCCGGGCAGGGCCAATAAACGGCCACTTACACGTGCCGAAAGGAGCGTGCGCCGAGGGAAAAGACTCCGGGGAATTTAATCGCGTAATTCCAATCTGTGGACGCGACAGAATGCAGTTAAACGCAGTTTGTCTTCGGATGCATATGCAGATAGAATCTCGTTAAGCGGGTGCGGATGTAAATGCAATCTCGAGACAGGGCACAACTGTGTAATGAGAGACGATCAGTCGTGGGGTGAATTCGTGTAATTTTCACTTCCCGCGCCGCGAGTTTTTCACGTTCGTCAATCCCCCCTACGCTTGTACCCGTGATACCTTTACCCGTGAAACAGAACCCCCTTTCGCCGCTGCGACGCGAAATTAGATTTGTCTTTCGCGGAGTCTGAGACTCACCCCTGAACTTTGAAGTCCGTGACGTTCAGGCGCACGAAGTAACATACGATGGTAACGCGGTACTATCGATCACCCTCGCGTCCTTAATTTCCTACTTTCATATTTATCCACCACTGAATCGATACTCAAACTACATTTGACACGTGTGGCCTCAAGAATCCATTCTTAAACCCAAACACAATCTCCCGCGCAAAGAAGCCTAAATTCTTTAAGGGGTTCGACTACTCTAAAACGGTCGAAAAATTTAATATTCCTTTTTGCTTAAATATTAGTTTAAAATCCATAGAATGACATGCGAAATGATTGAAATATAAATATAGCTTAGTTTTGGAGATACAGAGCCGAATGCACACTCGAATGTCTGCGCGCTGATCGATAATTTTCAAAACGGTGTACATGGTTTCTCAATCTGTATTGATGCAGTTGTGACCAAATTTTGCAGACATTTTTGTTCTAACATTCTCTAAGCATTAATGGACCATTTTTTGAAAATTCGTTTTTTACGGGAGTTACAGACGAATCGTCGCGAAAATTGGCATCCTTTTTTTCAACACGCTGTTTCTCAGCGAATTTTCAAAATATTAAAAAACGGGTTCGTTAATGCTTAGGAATAACATTATACTTAATAGACAACTTTGTTTTTTTTGCTTTAGACAATCCAAATTTGAGTTGGGAGGTACACCGTTTAAGAAAGACCATCAGTTCGAAGCCACCTCGTGACATATATATACATATAATTTCTTAATTTTTATAATGGTTTTTAAGGCTTTACAAAGTGCCAAAATCAAGTGCTAAACCGCAATTTAATCGGCTGATTAGTTTCTTTACAATTTGCATCAGAATATTACCTACTTTTTGGGCCGTCACGGTAGTCTACCCCCTTAACAAAAAAAAAGGAAAGAAACTCAGCCGAGCATCGTTCCAGTACAAAATGCGATCAGAACAATGCGGTTGCGATTCAATTTTCCCGTGTCCATTGTGCGAGTTTAAAGGGAACATGTCTGACGTACACGATGCACAGACGCAGACCCACGCGATCCTTGAAACTTTTTCATGACGTAGTCATTTGCTCTTCATGACGCGACACGTGACTGCGCACACGGCGCGATGCAACGTCTCGTGCAGTGGGCGACACGCGACGATCGATCACGCATACACGCTAGCCAGATTCCCCAGCAATTTCGCGTCTCTTTCGCTGTTGTGGATCATACAATGCGCCCTTGAATCAGGCGAATCCAGCCACGCGTAATGCTGCCCTTCGTGAGCTTGCGATGGCACGCCGAAGGGGGTGGGAAAATGTGAGACGCGACCAGAAGGCGAAGAGGAAACTGGCAATCAAGTAGCATGATCCCGTGAACAAGTTGCATCGTGGCCCTGACAAATTGTTTCGCTGTTGGTTTACCAAGGTGCCCTCTAAATATTTGCCGAGATAGTCGGTGCATAATCGACGACCCGATATGCTTCCTAAGGAATTTGTATTCCGCGCAGGCTTTCATTGCGCGATCGTGGGTGTTCCTAGAATACCTGCTCGACAACGCTTTATTTCATTAACGTTCGCGGCGATTAATGTATTACTCACTGTTCTAGAATGTTTGATCGAAGCATGATTCATGAGAAACATTAAGGGTACCCTCCGGTCAAAACGCTTGAAAAGTATGTGATTTTCATGAATTAAAAAAAAGAAACTGAACAACATACAGTAGAAAAGCTTTTTGGATATTATTACTACATATTTGAAGAACAAAAAAAAAATTATTGTTTGAATTTCATCAATTTTTGACAGCATATAGAGCTTTTGACGGGCACCATCAGAACTTGTGACAAGATCGTCTGAAATAAAAACACTACAAATATTTTTAAACTATATGTGAATGGTTATCGCCTTATCCGTCTTCATTGCAGACAAACAATCCGGCGATTTTTAGCACATGTTTAAATACAATGTTGCAAAAAATCAGTTTTTCTACGCATAAATCTGTCCATAAAAATAGGGTGATCCAAAATTACTCTGTGTGTATAAGGTGATAGCGAGTCTAATTATGACTAGAATGCCGTAAGAGTTTTTGAAATCGGTGTATAATTAAGCTTTTTACAATGGCGCCCGTCAAGAGCTCCAACTTCCAAAGTGAATGCTGTATATCTAAGGCAAAAATTGATAAAATTCAAACAATAATTTTTTTGTTTATTCTTCAAATATGTAGTAATAAAGTCCAAAAAGCTTTTTTACTACATGTCGTTCAGTTTCTTTTTTTTTTAATTCATGAAAATCACGTATTTTACAAGCGTTTCGATCGAAGGGTACCCTTAGTAACGTGTTTGTTCCGCGTACCCTTGGCGATGAAGCTGTTACTGTTCCTTCGCACGGTAATGATTTGCATTCGTTTCTTTATTCGCATATGTATGTTCTCAGTGTGCCTACGTGCTTAGAATGTGGATGAAGAATATCAGACTACATAGATAAACGAGTAAATTACGAAGAATTCCTTTTTTCGTTCAACGTCCCCCGCATTGACACGGAAATGGCAATTACAGCAACTAGCGCTTGTACAAATTGACTTGGACAACTTTCAAGGCACAAGTATCTTGATTGACGTAGAGAAAAACTCCTGTTCTCTGTTCGCGAACTTGTCGCAAGGCAAACTCTATGTGGGTGGTGACATGGCATACGGACAACGGCAGACACAATAGACGACACTGGGATGACATAATAACTGTTCAACGTGCCTGATTCTCAAGGTAATGGGAGAATACCAACGATTCACATTTACCAATCTTCTGATAGAAAACAGAATATCCACTTAATATTAACTTTTCCTAACTACAGAAAAAACAACAAATTATAAAAATTCTAAGAATAACCACCACTTTAATTCCTCTGCCCAGAATACAAGCTTCAATCGTCACTCCTCATCAGACACAGAACAATTCAGAGTAATATGTGTTGGTTTTGTGTAATTAATGAAAGCGTATTGATACAAAAAAATTCTCTTTCATATTACTTCCTGGATTGCATAAGAAGACATATTTTGCTGAAATATTTATGTCAGGATATTTATATCGATAGCGTGACAAACCGATGGAGTCCGCGTGCTTAACGAATGTCTCCTCGAGAATTCATTCTGCCGGATCGTTTCAAAGCATAAAGCCGTTGCTTTCCGAGTGTCTTAAATAAATCAAGATTTAAAACTAGTGATGTGTTTTAGTATCCATGGCCTAATTCCCAATAATATGGGTCCCACTGAACTTTAACAACTCACTCTTTGCCACAGCGCTGTCAACAATTCTCTTTCCAGGGGGGCACAAGTATTTAAACGGCACTGCCTATGTCAGGCACGTGCCCACGTTACTCCGAGTTGTCATGTCAAAAAGGCCGCGGCTATCAGCTGATCGAGCTCGCGTAGACAATTGCATCGCATCCTAACGAGCCCCGATCGGCTGGCTCGCGGCCTCTTTCCCCCGCGACGTAGCGTGACAGGCATGTGCGTAAGCCGTAACACGTGACCGAGCACACAATCCCACGCAGTGCATCGGGGGAAACAACGCAACTGCAGCCGACAGCGACCGTGGAACACGCGACGATCGATCACGCACCGATGTAAACACACCCGTTCCTCGTCGCTTCGTCCTGGCCCGACGCTCGTCCACCGGTGCATGCCGCCGCTTCCTGCCGCGAATGTCACTCTCTCCCCCCTCACGCCGGACATGCCTCGTTTGCAATTATTTCTCTGTTTCCTTGGCGGATGTCGCGAAACGGCAGCAACAGATTCGCGCGTTCTACCACCCAGTTCCACGTACACAGCCTTCTACGGACGTCTACGTCCTGTTCTTCATCCTCGGCGATTAATCAACCGTTCAAAACAGTGGAAATATAGAAATACATCCTCCGGCGCGGCATGGGGAAAAAAGAATCGTTAGCACGACAGTTCATTTTCAAATTTATTCCCAATAAAAACTATATTGATTTGCACTAATTTTGTCCACTGTCTACTATGTACCCTGTCTGTCTACTGCCTGGGCCATACTACTGCGCGAACAGCTGAGGCCTACCTCGTAGAAATCTAAGGAGACAGGCTTTCGTATGAGAGCACAGGAGTCTCAGTGTGCCGCTGACTGCACTGGAGTCTGATGCGGCAAATATTACAGTAGCAAGCGTGACAAGAGGGATTTCAATTTCAGTTATCGGAGAGCCGCGATCATAGCTGTTCTTGCCTCTCGGCGCGTTCCTTAAACGACTCGTGGCCACGTTCCTGCGAAACGGGACGCAGAATCGATAAGTCACGTCCACCGTTGGGGGAGACACAGGTTAACGAACGTGAATTGATAAACCTCGACCTCTTTTTTTTCTATCTCCTCTCCCGCGTCGATACAGGAACTCCTCGTGGCAGGGACCGGCGCGGCGCGGCGGCCAGCCGCTGCAATAGAACGCGAAGGGGACGCGATGGTGCACCGAGTGCACACACAGTGTCTGCCATATTGATTGGCTTGCTCACTATTACGTAATGTCATTAACACGTCGCTTACACATGCGCTTAACTTCCCCGTTCGCCTCTCCGTCCATTTCGAGCCGACGCGACGTTCCCACTGCATCCTCTTCTCGCCTCTCTCTTTCTCCCCGCGGCACCGACGGTACGCGCGCGAACTACGCCCGACGAGCGCGAACCGGAGGGAGGCGTCGGAGGAACGGAGAGGATGAATAGACACGCGTGCAGACACGTATCGCGGTCGCATAAACCATCGCAAAATAATGCATGTGACGAGTGCAGGGCGCGTGGGCAATGGCGAACGCGGACGCGTGTATCCCGTTACACTTCTCTGCGCCGCGGATCGCTCTTTCTGCCAGCGTTTCCTAGGTGCACGCGTGTGCGGGTCCCACGAAAGCACGCCGATGCGTGGCCGATCAAACGGGCACGTGACACCGCCCGCTTGCCCGCGACAGGGATGCGCTCCGCGCAGCCAGGGGGATGCACCGCCGAACCGTGTGCAACCGAAGATAATTCACCGTGAATATCGGAACATTCGCCGGCTGATCGCCGCCGCTGCTCGATTATAAATTTTATAGAAAGATGTACGCGTGCCATTAATGCGGTGTGCTTCGAACAAACGATCCATGAATCATCCACTCCGTACGGCTCAATACCGTCTCTGGTGCAGCGTGTATGCACTCGCGTGCAGAGAATGCTGGCGACGAGACAGAAAAGCGTTCTGATTTTTCGAAATAACGCATAGGTGCTGGAGGAATTAAAACAAAAAAGTAACCTTGTCATTTTGTATAAAAATTCTGGGGGTTCGTAGTTTCAGGGCTGAAACTCCACTTTCAAATGGAAATCCGTAACCTTCTGTGATGAACTTAACCACGTGCGGTACAATACAATTTTTATCCTCCATGTTTTTTTTACGTTGGCGCGAAAAACTGTGAATATTAATAATGCATAAAACTTACATTGAATATCAGTCGCGGGAAAAAAAGTGGCCTCGAATGAACTTTTATACCCAGAGACGTGTAAAAGATTCTGCTTTTTTATGCGGCATTCGTCTGTATTTACTTTCTAGTAGTGGTAGTGTATTAAAACGACCGCGGTGCATGCACGCAGTTGCAGGAACAGAACAACAACGCGCGTCAATTAATGAAATGTTCATAAATAAAACGCGACTATTTGCATTGCAATCGATCGGACAGAGTAAATCAATTTTAAATGCAAATGTGTATAGGTTATACTCGATTCATATGTAAATTACACAAACACCTGTCAACGTGCCATAAATGGGACGAACAGTGGCCGATGCTGCGGCAACTTTAGATAGAATCGCGTGCCTTGAACAGGCGAGTGATAATTTTTAATAATTAGAGAGCACGTTTGAAGGTTCGCTATTGAAAAGTTTAAAAGACCGTTCCCACGTACATGAAAGCTCTGCAATTTCCACGCTTTTCTCTAGTTTACTTTCCGCATTTCCCTGCAGTCTGCCTTTCCTTCCGGTTAATTTCCAACTCGTGAGTGCCCGTTCACCTAATTAGGCGCTCCAAAGTCTGCGGTCAATGGTGGACATCCGTGTTCCAAAATAACTCCATCGTTCTTTATTTTTAACCGTAAAAGAAAGCCTCTCGTAGCTGTCTGCTGTGTGAATACGCTAAGAGGGCGAAATTGCCGCGACGTGTGCCCCAGGTGCACGGCGGACATGTTTAAAACAATTCCACGACACAAAGCTCGTGCAACGTATTGTTGGTTAAGAGTCAACAAATCCCAGCCACCGAACGGCTTTATAAATAAGATCGTAATCGCGATTTCTCTCTTGGTTGCTGCACGGAGAAACGTGTCGCGTGAGAAAGTCGATCGGAACTCGTCGACGGGGGATCAAAAAAATCGATGAAACAAGATCGGTCTCGGATATCGTTGCACGGCACAGTCGTTCACGGTTGACACGTTCCCCGGCTCGGCAGTGTGCACTTTGCGATTTTTTCCACACGAATCTCAGAGAGCGTGTCGAGATGCAAGGTTTCAATCTCGACACTTAACGAAGCTGCGGAACTATTTCAGAAACGAAGCAGGGAACCTAAGTAGTACGGTATCGTACAGTATCATTACTGTACCATAATTACATAAGCAACACAGCGACGTTCTAAAACTCCCCGGCCCTGTACACGGCGTATTAGATCTAAACGGAATCCTAAAAGGAACGTCTCTTTATCAATAGAGGGTGGTTCACGATTACGGCCAGTGGTGCACGCGCATCGTAAATAAGCCGCGCTCGTCGTTCAACGAAGCTTCCCAGGGGCATGAATAACAGATTCCAAAAAGCAGCTCGAAACGACTGTAGAACGAAAAAATATCATGCGTCATAAACGACCCAGTCTCTGCCGCGTGCGTGACAAACTCGCTTCGGCGTTCGCGAGGATCAGCCGCGTTCCCGATCGAGAAACGAGCGTTCCCTCTGAAAACGAAGCCGCGGCTACGCGAGATTGCCGTTCTCCCAGTAGCGAGGCCGACGCAGAGTGCATTTGAGTGTAATTCACCGCGAAATTCCCGTAGTCTCGTGCGAGCCACAACCGTCACGCGGCTTCGGCAAAGTTGCGGGTGACTACGTGGGCGGCAGATATTTTTGGACGCTTTCATGAACCGCGGGCCAGAAAATTTATGTCGGCACGGGAATGCGCTGGCGGAAGAGCTGACTGAAGAAGAATCGGCCCGGCAAAGGGGGAAAGAAGCACGTAAACTCGATAGAATGGAAATGTCTCCCTCGCGAGCGTACACAGACATAATGCTTGTGCCGCGTGCATAAGAGACATCGCCTCATCCAACGGTTTCCCCGACCTCTCTCTTTTCTTCGGCGCTCGGCCTCCTTCCTCTGCCCGCCTCTGTCTTTCCCGCGGCTTTTCATCTACCGAACTAAGTAGATTACTCAACAAGTGGCGGCCAAATCCTCCGTAGCCGTCGACCGTTACCAGCTTTCACGCCGACGCCGTGTGGGTCTTCTTCCGGCTATTGTAAATCACAGTATTGGGGAAAAATTCGCTCGTCCCGCTCAACGGCATACCCTCTCCCTCGCGACTACTATACGGCGCGCATAAATTATCTTCAGGCCTCTCTTTTGCTGCACGCAGCACGCCAGCTCATCGCTTATTATAAATGTAAGTGTGCAAACAGAGGAGCACCGCCTGCGCCTAGAATTTTCTCAGTTCCATTCTGGAATTTCAACCGCCCCGAATTTACAACGCCTGCACTGCCGTGCCGTGCAGATCCTGGGCGTTGATAATTGTCTGGGAAAATTGAACCCGTTCGCGGCGGGAGTGGCGATTGTAACGAAGTCATTAATACCTTTACATGGTAACTGGTTCTCTTTCTTCGGCCCGTATCTCCGGCACGATTCCACGGAGGAACTCGTCGCCGCTGATACAGTAGCGAGGCTAATAAAAAAGTGGCCCTATTGTGGGACGGCGTGTCGCGTTGCCGAGGCCTCAGGTACACCGAGTGCGTCGTGAAAGTTTTATCATGAATATTACGCGGCACCAAGCACAGTAACGATTCCTCGGGCCGGCATAGAGCCAAACTAGGTTGCATTATCGGTCTTATAGACTCGGGGATAGATAGGGAACCCAGTCAGCGCCAGAGAACCGTGGATACCGCTGCAAAATGATGCGGTGGTAGGCGCTCTTCAGGCGAATCTCCCTTTCTCCCTTCTTCTGCCTCTTCTTACCTCTTCTTGTGTTCTTCTTACCTTTCCCCTCCCCTTGATTCGCACTTTTCTCTTTCTCTTGGTCGCGGTTCCAGAACGCCCCTCCTCCACCCTCTGCACCGCTTTCTATCTCCGAAGCTTCTCATCTTCTTATTGTCCTCGTCGTTCCTTTTTTTCCCCGTCTTCTTTCTGGCCTTCCTTCTTCGGCTCTTCGTCTTATTTCCCTTTGTCTCTCTGGCGACTAAACACCCTCCGTTCCCTCGAGGCCGCAGCCAGCCAAGACCCTGTAGATCTTTTTGCCGCGAGACTTCTTCCGGTACAGTCATCGGCAAGACACTGCTTTGAATGCTTCACCTCTCGCGCCGAGCTCTCGGCCTTGATTGGTTCGAGCAACGTCTATCGTCGCGTAAAATTCGATGTTTGTTCAAACCCCCGGCGCGGAGCTCTCCCTGCAACCGAATCCCACTTATCTGCCTCGGCGTGCACCACTCCGCCGCTGGTACACCCCCCCATCAGCGATACCTCCGCTGCTGAGGGGAGTTGCAGAGCTTACTTCGGTATCACATCCGAGTTCCTCGGTATCTTCTTCCACCTTCCCCGCGGTGTCAAGTTTCTATCCCCTCAAAGTGGATTTCCCATCCGAAGAACAATTTACGCGCGAGGGTTTCCGGGTGCGCCCGGAATTAAACACGCAGCCAGACGCATCGTCGACTGGCGGTAATGAAATGCCACGTAGCGGTGTGCGCGCCGGCACGCGACAAAAGCGCCCGCCGAGATTAAAAACCCCCGAATCCCTGGAAATGTTCGCCGCGCCCGGCGACGAACGGCGAGCAGGGTTTCGCGTAATGCGAATTCTGATAACCGCCAGGGATACCTCGCGCCGTCGCAATTTCAGATCTCATGCAAATCGTAACCCTCGCGAGCGTCGCGAGCGAATAGCCGGCCCTGTTACGGTGATTCAGACGCGGAAATCCACGACTTTATTAAAACCTGAGCGCGCGACATCTGGCTGCGCCGACGTACCTCCTACCCGTTGTGTCGTTTTCCATCAGGCGAACTGCCGCGCGCGTATCAAGCCTCCCGCTGGCAATTTTCGGTGCCCGTTTAGCCGACGTGACTGCCGATCGCTCCGATATACCCTGCTTCATCAGAACCAGCTGGAAATGTTCGCGAGGAAGCACCGTCGGTTCATCGAACTCTTGGCGTAAGCGCGAGAGGATACCGCTTCAAGGTGAGTGGGTCGACAGTGACGGTACGCTGAATCCTGCGGCGTGATAACGAGCTGCGTTCACCATCCATGGAGTAGCGATAACGATTGATAGGTATCCCCCTCTCTCCTTCAACCTAGAGCCCCGTTGAAGCGCGAGGAATCTCCCTTTACGGTAGATAAGTGATTCCCTCTCCCTCTTCAAGGTGCAAAGGTAATTCTCCCTTCGTAGACAGATAATGCAACGGTTGAGATAGCCGGCAATCCTCTGCAGCTAGTGCCTCTCGTTCATTCCTCGTGCATGTGCGTGCATGGGAACGATTCCATCCGTGACTCTGAGGGGTTTAAGGGCCGGGTAGCGCTAAGACTTTGTTGCCTACCGCGGCTATCTACCGACTACGGTGTTATCGCGGCAAATAAGAAGCGTCCAAGTGTTTCAACTAGACACTGCACCGCCCGCCGGGGATGCTGTTCCTGTATAAGTGTAGTTGCTCGAAGAGAAAGCAGCCGGGACGCTCGTGTGCTGATTTATTAGCACCCCAGCGATTCGAGGCAATCAGAACCGCCGCTTCCTAAGTGGGTTAGGCAACGACTTCGCCAAGTGAGACGTCGCTTCTCTTTATCCCCCTCGCACGACTTTATCAAGATACCATCTTCGATATCTGCCGTGATTTATCGACCGAACTTCTCGATTACCTCGTCACACAGCGGAAACTGGTTCGTCCTCGGAGCCGAGCGGATAGGCGCGCTGCACCGTCGAGAGTCGTCCCTCCCAGAAAGAATCCGGGTCTCACCGCGCCGCGTTAACCACAATTTCAATATTTGCTCGTTCGATCCGACGAAACCGTTCTCCTTTCACTTCGCCGCGAAGCCGAACCGACGTTCGCGATACGTCCCGCTCGGCTTCCAGCGTTCGTACCTATCTCGTCCACTCGATTTTCCTCGGCTGCCAGCCCGTAACAGCCTTTATCTAGCGCGACGCAGAGGAGCTGCCGAGCCCATGTCGCGGCACAGGGGGACGTTTAACCGCTGGATTGATCCGCTGACCCGTTGCGCCGCTGCCTTATGATAAAATAATATCGTGCAGCTGGCTCCAAGGATAGAATCTGTTGTCCTCGATAACGCGCAGATAAACCGTCCGTTTCCCAGCGCAAGCTCGGTGTATTTAACAACTGCGCCGCAGAAGCTAGACTTGTAGTCTGAATCGGATGGAAGATCCCTACGCGTGAGAACGGCTCGCCTGGAAGCATGGATGGCTACTATCTGCGATGACTTGTCCCTCAAAGAGGGTGACTATATTGGATTGATGCAGGACATGTTCGAGTCGCTCGCGCAGGCGACCCATCTACCATGTCACCCTTGGCTAACGGGCCAACCCTCCAGCGGAGCTGCACAGAAGCTTCGCGTGTTCCTTACGAATGGTCGGCGGAAGCTCATAAAGCACAGGGCTGTGAAAAACGTGCAACCTAAAAAACGTAACTGCGGCGGCCATGATTAGTGCTCTCGACACACACGTCGCAGGGGAGAATTTCTGATGTCCGGAGGGTGGAAGGCTACATCTACTGGCTTTATGAATCCACTGTCGCGGCGCAACAGCTCGAATGTGTATTCCTCGGCAAGTCACCAGCGCCTATACCCACGTGGCGATGATGCCGCGTGTGTGCGCGCTGGGAACACAGGCTAGACCAGGTAATAGACGAGCGCGGCGAGCCCATTAAGAAGTAACCGTTGTTCGACTAACTGGCTCGATACACGGACACACAGGGTGGTTTATCCGTGACGCCGTGTGCGTGCCCGATCTTCCGTGTGCCCGCGTGTGTGCGTGCCCGTGTCGTTAGAGCGCCTATCTACAGCCCGACCTAACCAATAGCGTGGCATCGCCACGGAAATGTGACCCACTCGTTGGGCAGCGGCTAATACGAGCGCCATGATTTCATACAGCGTCGAGTGGCCAACTCCAACAAAATAGATGCCCCGTTCGACGTTAACGGTGATTTATACGGCCGACGTGCACGCCAGGGCCTCGATAATGGCCAGCAAAAGAAGAATCGAAATTGAACGAAAAGGGCGGAGCGCGAACGGGCGCTCGTGATAACGGAAAGTGGGAAAATGGGCAAATGACGGGGGGATAAATTTTTGCCACGGCACGGCAGCGTTTCGATCGCGTCAATGTTTCAGAACCGCGAGTCCCTCGGTATTAACCCCTTTGTGGAACCGCTGTTGGGAAGAAGCGGGTTATTTGCAGGCAGCAGTGCCCGCGGTGGAGTAATAGGTACTGGTGGCTCTCTGAGCACCAAGGCTAAGAATCTATTAGAGTGTCTGATCAAATCATCAGAGAGGCATGGTAATAAGTTTGTGATACTTAACCCTTAACCGGTGACGTCCCACTTTGTGACACGAGCGATAACGTGGAGTCACAGGCTCCTCTTTAATAATTTGACAGTGTCAAGCCTAAATTTATTTTTAACATACCTATCCTGGAGTTATTAGTGACATTATTACATATTTCAAACGATGCTTTCGCATGTTTTGTCCAAAATCACTGAAAGTTGAAACAATTGCCTGCGAAGCAATTTCGAATGGAAAGAAGGAAGATATAGGGAAACTAATTCTGCAGGAGTCTGTGAGACTCCACGCCACCGGTATACTGTCGCAGAAATTAGGAACTGGTTATATAGTTTAACTAGATTAGGAATTTTAAACCTAAGATTCTACTTAAGCTTCAATGATCAGGATTGAAAAAAAAAACTAATCCACGAGTTACGATACCACGGAGTAGCGAAAACCGATGGTGTTCCGCGAAGATTGGCGCGTATTCGTGTCCGGAACGGAGCGGGGCACGTAACCTTATCGGGATCATCCGAAACGACCTATTGTCAGTACGTGGTTAACCGTGACTATCTAAATTAGAATCGGTGTTGACGACACACTGCCTTCTCTCGTTCCTTGCCATTCGTGGCAGTGACCTCCCGAGCGCAGCGCGCACAGAAGCCTCCGATCTTTTCCGCCGAACGCTTCGACGGCAAATTCCCCCAAGAATTTTCTGGCAAATTCTATGAGCCTGAGGGAAATCCGCACCTTCGAGCGTCTCGATAAATAGTGACGCGATAAAAGAGTAAGATGCAGGGAATAGGGGGCAGCTTTCACGCTGGATGATTGCTGGGACAGGTTCGATTGTAGTAAAAAATGAAATAGATACGAGAGGATGGGGAACACAAAAGCAACGGAAAATGCGACAGGAATTGCGCGGCGGAATTATTATTTCACGAACGAGTGGCATGTTCTACTCTGTGCAGTTATAAATTGTAAACGATTGCAACCAATTCTCGTGTAGCCGATTAAAACAACAGATCTCGAACAATAGGAAGGATAACTCGCCGCGAAGTTTAATAATAGATCTGGTTTCATTGGCCATTTAACAGCTTGTAATTGGAGTTTTCAGTTACTAATTCACGGAGAGGATTACGGGCGCGTCAAAAGCTCCGGATTTTAAATGCCCCTTCCTAGACCGTAGGTCGTTCAATTAATTTCAATCTCGTTGCAGCACCATTCAAAGAGGTATTTGTTACAGTTAACGAGGACATGGAACGCGAGTAGAATAATGAATCGGCGAAAGGTTAATCGTAAATTAATGAGGGAAGGAAAGCGAGCGTCTGCGAGCTACCGATATCCGACGCACGAGACACGATTCCCGTTTGTTTACGTCTATGATTAATCACGGATATAATAATTATTCGCCAGCCTGGGGGAAATTGGAGCATCGGTCTTTACGTAAAACTAGATATCACGCTACAAACATCGATATACATCTCCACAAACTTCGATGAATATAACAGCATTGAACATGGACGAGCAGTGATGGCCGCGGCTAAATTCTAATAACTATCGACAGCTGTTCATAGATCGATGATTATCGACGAAATTGGCACGAGAAGTAATTTCAATAATCTGAATACTGATCGTCGCGATTATCCTTTCGACATTTGCATACCGAAACAACACATTAGAACACAGATTCGCTCGCAGATTATATAGCATTACGACGACGTTGCCGAAGTATCGTTGACAGACTATAGCTGCGTTATGCAAATGCACGATTATCTAGAAGAAACTGAATTTCATTTTCCCTTGGGTACACGTTGCTCGAGCAACAAGCGCAACGATGTAATAACACGCGCGTTTCACGGAAAAACCTCTTCGCGCGTAATCGCAACGGACGGCCAGCGAGAGGATGAACGCTCGGGATCTTCGAAATTTTCCCTCGATCTGAATAATGCACGCTGGAAAATGCACGGCAGAGCGCCGGGCTTAATAATAAGCGTTTCGGTCGAATGCAGTTCTAGAACGTGCGAGAACGCCGCATCCGCAGCTCGGAGTCACACCTCACTGCCGGCGCAAAGTGGACTAACCCCTTAATTGGAAACATTGAATGAATTCGAGCGTTGAGAATGCCCGGGAGAGCGGCAGCGAGAGGGACGGAGCGATGCTGCGGTGAGAAAAGTCAGAAAGAGAATGAAAAAGAAGTATGACTGGCATTGTTGGACGAGACTATGCCACTTCGCAATAGCGCAGGAAATCCTCCCGATGCGCATCTATCCGTATTGCAGCCGCTGCTCCGTTCACGTGCTTCCAGCCCCGGCTCCCACCTTCATCACCATGCGTCGTTATTTTCCTCCCCCTTTTCTTGTACCCCGAGCCGCCGCGCACGATGCAGCGTCGGGGATTCCGGTACCGATCACACGCGTGGGTGTTCGCGAAACGTCAAGGAGGAGCGGAGGCGGGAGCCAGGGCTGACGTTAAAATTAATCGACGTTACTTGTGCGCCGACTTTCTCGAGGGCACCGAGCCTCTTCGACAGAATCATGCAAGCTCAAAGGAAGAAATTCCGCGCGGCGAATCGCAACGAGCCCACGTTCGCTGCTTTCTCCTTCGAACAAAAGCGAGAATCGCCACTCGGAGCGGGAACTTTTCCCAGCGGAGTCGAGCTTCTTTCGCGGCGGTTGCCTTTCGTTAGGAGATCTCTAATTGTTTGGAGAGGCGAAGACGTTACATGATTCTCATTTCTGCTCCGCTAGATAACCCGCTAGCTGTGGCCCGCTGGCTCCCTCTGCTTTTCTTCCGTCGATTCGCCGCGATAGAGTGCACCTTTTAACGATGCACCGGAGAGGCGCGAAAATAACGGATCAAAGCGCGCGCGAGCCGAATCCACGAGCGGAGGATGTCGCGGGTCGACGGGCGCACCGAGGCGGGTATTCTATTTTCGTGCGATCTCTTGAAATTCGCCTCGTGCAACTTCGGCCGCCAGTCATTTCCTTCTTACTTGGGCGCGAGTAAGATCACATCCGGCGCGCGAGGCGAGCCTCGTTGCGCCGCGGTTCAAAGACGACCGATAACGAACGTTATCGAGCGACACGTAACATAAACATTTACGCTTGCATCAGCGTTATTCCCTGGCTCGCGGGTTATTCAATTTGCCGGCCGCCTATCTTTCGGCCGACTCGCTTCGAGGCTGGGCTTCGCGGTCGAACGCCGCGCGCGCGGCCTGCAAATGCGGGGGGGGAAAAACGGCCGGGACCATCTGGCGCAGATTTCCAAGGGATAAAAGAAACGAACTCGTGCAAAAATCATAGAACCGATGCACGGAGGACAAATTGGTCGAACCCTACTTATGGGTTATGCATGTCCCAATCTTGGGCTAAATAACTTTGCTCCAAATAGGAGAGAGTAGTGATTTTCGGGGGAGGTACGTTCAGGTTGAATTTCGAAAGGTTCAGACCGCTCGTAATGGTAGCGTTAGCAGTTTCAACTTCACATGCCACTGATAGTGATTATGGAATCGAGGTTTTGGGGAGTTAGGTGGAGAATTAATCATGTATCGTGAAATTCTATTGCATGTGGAGATTTTTAAAGCACATACTCGATACGTTACTGAACGATAAAGTACATACTGGGTAGTTCTTTTCAATTGTGTAAGAAATGAAGAAGAAAGGAGATTCCTAATTGGGGAGAATAGATGGCGAAAGGAGGAAGGACCCATTGGATTAGGATCTTTCCATTCAAAATCGAAATAATTCGAGCACTTATCGTTCAAGAGGAAGAGTCACTGTCGATACTGACATAGGTCAAGCTCATGACACGGCCTAGATCCATTGCTCTGTGTAGAAAATCCGTCGATAGTTCTTGCATCCCAGGACTGGGAGCCACGGGAGAAACTATTCCACCGCGAATGGAATCCACCTGGCGATTTATCAGAGCAGAGGTTACCAATTGATTGGCTGATTTGAACTGGGGCTGGGACTATTCGAATATTTAACAAGAATTCGAATGCTACGAATAAACTTCGAATATTTGAGTATTCGAATGTTATTATTCGAATATTTGAGCATTCGAATGTTATTACTCGAATACTGGTGTATTCGAATAGTATGGTGTGAAGTGGGTCAAAATTAGCTTACAAGATTTCACCCTGACAAATGAAACTAAAGAACTTGATTTATAGTTCACACCATACTATTCGAATATCCAAGTATTCGAATACTATTCGAATATTTAAGTAACAGTATTCGAATATTATTCGAATATTTAAGTAACAGTATTCGAATACTATTCGA
Organism: Andrena cerasifolii; assembly: GCF_050908995.1. NCBI lineage: Eukaryota > Metazoa > Arthropoda > Insecta > Hymenoptera > Andrenidae > Andrena > Andrena cerasifolii. The sequence goes on along the minus strand of NC_135126.1, from coordinate 3,241,653 downwards.
ATATTTAAGTAACAGTATTCGAATACTATTCGAATATTTAAGTAACAGTATTCGAATACTATTCGAATATTTAAGTAACAGTATTCGAATACTATTCGAATATTTAAGTAACAGTATTCGAATATTATTCGAATATTTAAGTAACAGTATTCGAATACTATTCGAATATTTAAGTAACAGTATTCGAATACTATTCGAATATTTAAGTAACAGTATTCGAATACTATTCGAATATTTAAGTAACAGTATTCGAATACTATTCGAATATTTAAGTAACAGTATTCGAATACTATTCGAATATTTAAGTAACAGTATTCGAATACTATTCGAATATTTAAGTAACAGTATTCGAATACTATTCGAATATTTAAGTAACAGTATTCGAATACTATTCGAATATTTAAGTATTCGAATAGTATTCGAATACTTGGATATTCGAATTGTATTCGCCAAATAATTGAGCAACTGAAGTATTCGAACATTCGAATACCGAAAATTTCGACAAATAGTCCCAGTCCTAATTTGAACAGCTGGATTCCGACAACATCTGATAGATCCAGGATCTCTCCACCCTTTTTTGGTCTGGATAAGCGAGAAACTGCTGGTGTTCAACAAAACGCTTTTGATCTCCTCTCAGGGCCTGCCTTATCTCCTACAAGGGACGAAGAATAAGGGGAGCACAACGATGCAAGTGTATCGCGACAACGGTCCGACCGATAAGACGACCAGAACTGGTGCTTACGAGATTCTTGGGCATACGTGCGTTACGTATCGGCACAACGCGAGCCTTGTTCGGGATTTGCAGGCCGGCAGAATCGGATGATGCTGGATAAGAGTGATCATCAGCCGTGCGAACGACTGTTGCTCCGGATTCAAGATTGCACGAATTCCATTTGCCGTCGAGGGCACACGGGCTCGTGAGAGCGTATAGGGTAGGTACGTGGACTCTCAAGTGATTCTTCTAACAAAGATCTCGAAGTTTATGCATCTATTAAAAGCAGATTAACTCGGAACGGAAGGTAAATAGCAAGTGAATAAATTACACATCCGACTGACAATTCCAGCTGCAATTCAGAATGAAACTGTAATAGAACTGAGATAAAAGTAGAACTCTAAAAGTTTGTAAGAAGGAACAGCTGCAAATTGTGTAGATAGCTTATACCTACCACCGAACCGTCATTTCTATGCTTTCATTTCAAAGTGTTTCTATTTCCGAACCGCTTACCTAAATTCCTAAGCGCATAATACGTTCCTAATGCGGCAGAGTACGTTCCAAAGGAAAATTCGAAACCACACTATTTATCATTGAGAAACAGTAAACGATTAGCGTCCTCGCGTTTCAGCGCACGTCCCACGTATGAATAACACCGTAGCTTCGAGCCTTTAACTGCAAAATTGTTCCACGCTAGGGACCAGCATTTTTCTTGGAGACCTAGCTGAATCGATAACCGGAGCCCCACCGACGACAGATATTCCACGCGACATTGTGGCAGATTAAAGCCGTAATTTGAATGATATGGAGGGAAGGTTGCTGTTTGTTCAATGACGCGAAACGAAAGCGTGACAGTCGACGAGAAAGGTGAACGATATCCTCGATAATGCTCGTATTTTACTCGGGCAGAGTAACGTAATGCACACGCGACTCTACGAATACCCGACAAAATGCCTATCGCATCGAGAATTTCAGGAAACAGCGGGATCCACACTCGTTCCGAATCTGTCGCTCTAAAAATAATGGAGTCAACACTTGCGAGATACGCGGCCCGGTACAGTTTATCGTAGAATTCGCGAATTCGCGCTGCTTAGAATGCCAGGCATGTGACTGTGCAGTATGCATATTCCCTTTAAACCGTTTTCTTTTTTATTCGCATTATTCACGTGCCAGTAAAAATAACCTCGCGTGCCGGGAGCTTGCCGGTGGTTGGCAACCACTGATTTCAGGTATGCAAAGTACTCCCGTGCATATTTGGTTTAGCGTAGAAATAGACCAAGTTAAGTGCACGAACAAAAAAAATCCCCATGGAGCCGAGAACGGCAAGTGCTGTTAAATAAGGCAGGCTCGGGAAACCGTGACTTAATATTTGTTAAACGATTTCGTTACTGATGTCGTAAACATTCAGGGAGGAAAACATGGCGAGAGGAAGGATAAGTTTAGCGAAAAATCCACGAGCTTACCGATTGGCAGGATATAGGTACCTACGTCGAAATTAGCGGTACCAATTGTAGCTGATTAGCTTCGTTAATAGAGTCACGAAGTTTCCCCGTAAATCGATTAAAACAATCGGTACCAAGGTGCACAGAAAACCACAAGAAAAGTTTGATGCACGACACAGTGTGCTCCTCGCTCGCGAATAGCCGCATGCGACACAAGAAATTCATTAGAATTACTCATTAAGCCTCGGTGCTTCGTGAGAGCCACCTACAAGGCGATTAAACCGCGTCACGTATACCCAATCAACCTCCAACCTTGTAACATGACAAAATGACATAGATCCCACTGATTCCTCCAAACGAATCCTATTTCCCAATCAATGGCCATCGCTGCAGATATCGAGCTCTCTTTCGTAACCCTTTTAACGCGGTATTTCGCGTAACGCTAGACAGAAAAAAAAGGGAGGAAGAAAGAGGTGGGGAAACGTGACGATGGAAACGTAAAACCTAAACGATGCCACGAGAGTCATTGACCTCCCTTTATGTTAACAAATACCGCTGCGCTAACAAGCAAGCTGTCGCGGAGAGGCCCGCAAGCAGTCACCTATGTCGCTGGAAATAAATTAGACGCCCCTTTCGACCTAGTTGCGTAATTAAGGCCCCCTTTAGCGGCTTTCAGATGAGCGAGGAAGAGCCGAAGAGGGACAAGGACGACCCCGGCCAGCAGTCAGCTGACCGATCGGGTCCCTCTTCTTCCTTTTCTTCCGTTCCCGGCCTCCGCATCCCGTCTTCTGTCTGCCTCCCCCTTGCCAGCCTGCCGTTTAGCTCTTTTTGTTCAGACCCGTCGGCGGAACCGTCGTGGAGCCGAAAGAAGCGCAGTCGAGCCTTCGCGACCGTTCAACTTTTAAGGTTATCGCTCTTAGATAACGTGACGTAACGGAGTTAAAGATCGGCTGATCGGAAATTCAACGGCAGGAAGGGGGCCCGCGTGTCTCGCTCTCGGCCCGAGGCACGGAGCGTGTCCGAGGGCGACGAGTTCAATTCCGATGGAAAGCGATAAACGACAGTGTGCCAGCGCCGCTTAGAGCGGTACTTCCCTCGCAGGATGTACGGGCATCTTTTGAATATGTTTAATAGCGAGCATCGGCGACCTCGGCGATCCAAAATTGCGGCGACCCCGTGCCCGTTCCTCCGCTTTACACGCGCGAGCGAAATTGAATTGGCCCCGTGACAACCGATCAGCGTGTTTTATGGGTTCCCCAGGCGTATTCTGAATCGCGTTTGATATCTTTCGGCGCGCGTACCGCGGCCACAGAATTAGAATCAAATTCGAGTGGCCCGCTCGTGTGACACTCGACACACCGCCCCATCCCCCCCGCGCCGACCCCTACGCTCGCGCGGTGCGTCATTAGCGGGGCCGTTAATACGCAACTTAACGCTTACCCAATTCAACCCAGACCTACCTAACGCTCTATTTATAGTGTACTCCGCGCCGTACTCTGCCGCACTAATTGGCGTTAGTTTAAGAGCGGCCACGGGGCGACCGCGGCGGCGATCCTGCGGCCGACCGGCCCTCGTTTTCGTTGGAAAAGGAACCTGGTCAGAACCGGCGGAGCCACGGCGAGGCGAAACACGATCCGCCGCGGCGGGAAGAATGAATTTAACCTCGATGGCTTGTCCCTCCATTGTTCGTTGCTCCGGAGGGATAGGCAAACGGCGCGCTGAACGCTCTCTCTATGAAACGCCTGCCGCCACGGCGCGGAGAAGAAGAGCGGCCAACACCGGAGGTAGAAAACTCTCGGAAAATTTCCGCGATTCGGGATCGCTCGTTAACGTCGTGACACACCGAAAGACACGTCGACAAATTTTCACCGCCTCCCCTGTCCCCGCCCGGCGCCGTTTCTCTTCATCTCCGTCTGTGTACCCGCTCGCCCATTAAAACGGCCGGGTGCAATTACGTTTAAAAATAGCGAGAGAGTCGAGGAGAGTCTGTTGCGCTCGATTGCATCAGACACCACGACGACGACCACGAGCACGGCGACGAATGCGACGACGGCCGCGACGACAACGAAGTCAGAAAAGCGTCACAGACTTTCGCCTGCCCGCGGCTTCTAACGGCTTTCTTCTCGCGACCCTATGAATTACGCTGCGCCCGAGTCTGTTACGCGATAACGCGGCCTTTCGGCTTGGATGCTGCATGCATGTGTGTACAGTGGCTGATAAAATTCATGGAGTTCAGGGACTGAGAATGGAGATGATATTGACGTGTACAGCTGTGCGGATCGGAGGGCGAAGCGAATGCAACGGAAGTGTGTCTCTTCAACGTATCGAGATTTGGTGTCTCGACACTGGCAGTATTATTAATATATCGCAAGAATTACCAGGAAGCTCGCAGGAGTGAATCAGGCGTGAAACTCCAGTAGGTTGATTACGGTCGGACGTCGCGTGACGGCTGACCTGTGACTGTACTTTTTCTACTGCGCGGCCACTCGCTGCGGACTGGGCGCTACGCGAAAGAAATCGAATGAAATGCAGAATGATAATTACTGTTATTGCCTGGTTTCTTTCTGCAATACCATGCCCGTGCACCGTGCAATTCTAACGGCGAGCACACACTTTCGAGGATTTTTTCCTTGCCACCCCGTTAAGTCTGAGTTTAATTAGTACGAACGCGAATTAATTCATGCTCGCTGTTTTGGCAAACCGGGGGGTTGCGCAAACCGAGAACTCGTCGGAGAGCAATTCGAACCGGACAGTTGCATGTCGCGGCAGCCGTTCTTCGCCGGCACAAAGGCGGTGGTTGTCGTTAGCCGACGCAGAATGCGATGAAAGTTGAGTGTAAACTGATGCACGCTTGTAAACTCTAACCGTTGTGCCACATTGTTTCGACAATACCTGGAACCGGCCCAAACTCGCGACGAACCGTTTCAATGACTTGAAAATTTCGCTGACGGTGACTGTAATGTTCACGCAACGTACAAGCACAACAAGTTACTACGACGACCGCTATCCGGCGGTCGAAAAAAATGCCGTTTCAAGGTTCGAGTCATGCCGAAGTGGGATCTACGGTATCCATGCGACAGGGTGCGCAAAAGCAGTTTCGCAGGAATTGAAAGGCAAATCGCGGCAGGGCTTGTTTCGTCGCTCAGCTCGGCGACAATAATGGAACATGTAAAATTGTCAGCGACAATCGCGGGGAGAGAATACATTCGAGCTCCGGGTCACTTGTTTTTCCAGTGAATCGAGACGATTCAGCGCGGGCAGTAATTTGAACTCGCTACCCACTGAAAATCGCGTCAAACTGAAGAGCCATCGGTGTCGAAAGCCATCGCGCGCTCGAGATCCTCGCAAACTGTATTCCCTGCAACCGTGGGCAGAGGGTATCAAGAAAAATGTTATTCCGCGCCGGCACGCCCGCCTCGGGCGCGTTTTCGTCGACGGGCTAAAAGGCTCCGCGAGGATTGTGCGAAGCGACGTAGGATGCCTGAAATCGCGGAGGACGCGGCGGATTAAAGGGATGTGTCCCCCGTAATCTTCGCGGGATGGTAAACAGCGCTGGAACGTGGCACTCTGACAGGGAAAAAATGGCCGAAACCTCGAATATCCTTGCAACGCTCCTGGCACGTGCTCGCGTTAAACTGTGACGCGTGCACGTGCAAGCGGTCCTTTACGCGATAAAATCGTGAACAGCGAGATTATGGCTCGGAGCCGCGATAACTCTGGATACGGTGTAAAGAACCGGGCAACTGAAAAATGTAATTGCTCGGCAGCACGACCGCGTGAGATGTGAAAATGATAATTTCGGAGAAATAGTGTGGGGGAACAGCAACGACAGAAGAGGAGCAAAGTGAAACTCTTAATTTCATTGCGATTCGATCGTAAGACGCTTTGTCGAAGAAATCCGCTACCCAACATGTAATATCCGCAATCATTTAAACGTTCAATTATCGAACGGCAGAGGAAAATGATTTCCCAACCGCCTGTCGATCAATTTTCCAAATAACAAATTATGCGGTGCAGAGACTGGAACGATGGGACGCGTGTTGCCCCAGTCGGCAATGCCAATGATTAATATGTAATCACTCTTTGCATAGCGAGCCGCATTTTGAAATCGCATTACGTATAATGTGTACACTGATACGGACTGCGAATATCTCATTGAATTTGCAAACACGGCTGACGCGGCGGTTAGAAATTTCTGTCGTCACAGTCGCGAGCCCAAGTATTCCTCGTCGCGAAATCAAACAAAAACGAATGTGCTCCTGATGATTGGGTCTCGAAGAGAACGCGGGTCGACGTCTTCCGCGGTGAAATTTGAATGAGTTACCTCTACGAAGACAAGCCTCTTCAAAGGCATGCACGTGCGCCAGGCTCGATTCGCGAAAGAGAAATGTATACTGCTTAAATCCCAAACATTATTCAAATACATTCACTTTCCATCTGCTTAACCCGAACACTACTAAAGAATACATATCTCCGAGGAATCGCTGAATAAAGAGCCACTGATAATCATTGCCAACTACGCGAGAAGCTATTTTCACGAAGATCGCGCTGCTTAAGTGGCTGGCTCTAGAAGAAACTCTGCGTCGCATGGAATCACGCCTACATTTTCGCGCGAGGATAGAAAACGGAGCCGCGAAATACTCTCAGTAGAAAGTGGACGTTCATGCACAGCCGCCTGGCACGCGACAAAACGGAGAAGTATTGCATACAAGCGGAGGTAACGACGATGATCCCCGACGCCGTGACTGGATACCAGAAGCAGCGATTCCCGCATTACGCCCCAGCATGAGGGATTATGCAGCTGGCAATGCGACACTCAGGGGGCTCGGGAAACTTTGCACGCCTTGGTGCGCGATCGGCCAGGCAAGCTCGCTCGCTGTGCTCGAGATGCCGTCGTGCAGCAAGCGAATCGTTGCGTCGTACCGCGTCGTGACGCGATGCACCAGGGCGCGCCGACGCGGCGCGCACCGTAAGGTCTTCCGTGCACGACCGCCTTAACGACAGACCGTGGACAGGCCGCGAAAAGAAGAACAAGCGAGTCTTTTCTCCGTGGTTTTCAAGCCGCGACGCGACGTCCCGCCTCGAGACGAGAGGAGCTCTCTCTCTCTCTCTCTCTCTCGGGGACGTTTTTCAGTGGGAAAAGCGGGGAGAAGGAACACAAGCGCATCAGATACATACTGATACTTTACTCAACGCTGCATTATTTATGTAACGCATGTAGACATTGGTTTCCGCACGAGATGCAGCTAATTGCGCTTTAAATCGATGCCCGGTCCGTGCTTCTTTTAATTGAATACAGTGCTGCGCAAAAGTACTGACTGTGCGGGAGAAATAGATGCAGAAACTATAATGGTTCCGAAGAGGTTCGTATAAAGATTCCTTTACAGCACGGTCGCCTACTGGCAGCTTCGCAAAAACTTGATGATTCTCCACGGATATCTATATCGGAGAGAAACTTTCTTAACCCAAGACACAGGATTACCGCAGAACACACTACTGAACACCAAGGCGAGACTGGAGAGAGTTCTTACGAGACCCGGGGAAGAATGCATGGTAATTATAAGATGTGATCCAAGGAGGTGATAAATTCTGAAGAGTAATCAAAGAAACGAGTGCGACGAAATGACGAACTTCGTATCGCTTGTGTTACCCGACGATACCAAGTTTTGCAAGCATTATAATCCGCTCGTCAGCCAAACTTTTGCACGACAGTGTATGCAGCCACTGTTTCTTATAATAAATGCTCAACTAGCTGGCCTATCGTGATAAGATGTGAACAGGTTTCGAAAGCCTAGTTAGCCGGAGAACAGCGAAGAATTAATCAGCCTGATTAAAGTGCGTCCGCTTCCGCGAATACAATTATTTCGATACACCGCTGTAAAAGTAACTCGTTCCGTGTTCATGATCCGCGATAAACGATAGAGCCCAGCGTATCCCTCTGGCGTTCGTTGCCGTTTTCCCACGGTTACTGTGCGCCACACACTGCATCTTTGTACCTATGAACTTTTGCGGAACAGTACTGCAAAACACGGTTTACGACGGTTGCCGGCGTGCAACGGCCGGACGACTGCTCCGCTTTTTCTACTTCAGACACGCTTTCTCGCTGCGTCGCCGATGAAAGGAAGCCTAACAGGTGGAAATGGAACGCGAGCTGCATCGATCGGCTATCGTTCATTGATAATACGCCGCGGGTGACCGTCCTTGATACTCCAAATTTTTCTCCCACCCCTGAGGAACGCCGCCACTCGCTACCACTCGCTACCCCCTCGCGGGGACCTCCGCGAATTCGATCGCCGACCTTTAACGAGACGGTGGACCCGGGGCGAAAAAATGGAAAGGACGGTGGCCCTCCCGACGAGTTTTTCCGTTCGTTCGCGTGCAATCGGCTCGCAGGGAAGACTGACAGAGCGAGAAGCAACGAGCGACGAAGAGGAGCCGAGCGATATGAAGTCACACGGCTTACGTAACGACGGCAAATAACGCTAATGAGCCTACTCCGCCTTCGTTCCTCTTATTCTTTTTCCAGGAGACGCTGCCCTGTGCAAGCCGATGGAGAGGCACGAAAACTACTCCAGCGACGTACGTAATTGAGAAAAAGCCTCGAGCTCGTTCCCGAAATATCAGCACTCTCCCGAACAACTCGGCCGCCAGCGCGCATTGTGCGTCGGGATTATGGAATATTTAAGGAACTTTCAGATGTAGGTCAGACGTCCATCTTTTTTTCTTATGGAGATGGGACTCTAGGAGGCATTCTGAAATATTTGCAGGGCTGTGTAATTGCAATTTTGTGAATTTTGTGAAATATTCGTCGTGCGCTGTTCGACGATTCAGTATCTCGGACATTAAATTCCGATTCGTTCGCGTCGCTCGTTTTTCAATTTTTACGGAACGTCATACTTCGGTCGAACGTTTCTTATCGGGCCACCATGACGGTGAACGACTAACCAGAAATTTTCGCGATAGTATGTGAACCGCGACGACGATTTAGTACGCGATACCTCTGGGGATCGCGCACCTGCGAAACGGAGCACAATAGGAGGAATTTGGATCCGTTTGTCTGCGCTAGGTATCGCGGAGAACCTGTCACGCGCTCTTCCCGATTAGATATCGCGAAAATACACGTAACGCACGCGCTCCCGTCTAGAAAACGTCGCGGAAGTAGCTGCATCGCTCCGAGTAACCGCAATTTCGCAATGCTGCTGCACACCATGCCGAGCCGCGATTATTTTAATTGAGCGGGAGACAAATATGTCTTCGTTCGATCGCCGGTGGTGATCTAAACGCTCCTTTCCCCCGTTAAACGGCGAGGTTTTCTGCTCCGCGGAGAACACCGGGCGCTGCGAAATTAACAACCGCTCCACGGAAAATCTGGCAGCTTCGGCATCCGCGGGTTCGTCACGGGGGAAACAAACACCAGTGCTTGTAAAACGGAGCAATCAAAAAACAAGGGGGATTTCTCTTGACGCCGTTTGAAGAGTTAATTAAATGTCACGTAAATTAACGCGAATTTTTCCGTCCTATGAATTCCGCACGTGACGACGCGAGAGGGGACATTCTTCCGTGTAATTAAATAATTCAGCGGAACGATCCTTTAATTGGAACTGACTGGAGGACACGTTGATCGTTGCAACGATGCATCGCTAATTATTTCACAGACTTATCTGACGGCGAGCGGAAAAATCCACCCTTACGCTCGCGAGATTACGAAATTACCCTTCCAAAGAATCTCGTGCCCCTTTTAATCGGCAAAGATTCGGTTTGTTAAATAATAATGACTAGACAGTTAACCCGTTTCCTCTGTGGCTGATGTAAAACGAACCCCCGTTTATCTGACACTTAAACAAGATCGACCACGATTTTTCCAGCGGCTAGACGAGGAATGGTCGAACCGTTAAACACGCGAGAGCGTGTCGCGTTTTCCTGAAAATCATGGCGTACGCGCTGCAAAGCCCCAGCCTATCAATTATTCTCGTTAATCTTATCGCGACACATGCGAGCACGCTTTATGCAGGCCCATTTTTCCATCCGACGAGCCGCTGACTCGAAAGACGAAGCACGTGACACGTCTTATGGCCATTTGGCCGCGGCTCGATTATCGTTCCGCGTTCCAGCCTCTCGTCGTGCGATTTCCTTCTTTTTTTTCTCTCTCTCGGCCGGCACGAGTCTCTTTAACGAAGATAAAAGGACTGCTAACCCGAACACCCGAACACGCGAGCGGCCGTCGAAAGGAACGCCTCGAATTCGCACCTGGCCGACCACGCACGCTCTTTCGTTCCTTCGTGGCGATACCTTTTCTCGTTAACAGACTGCCTTGTTTCAATATTTTTTTAGTAAACACGAGGTATTGTTCTGTAATGTAGTACGGGAAGATCGATTACTTGAGGGGACGCGCGATAAGGATCGCCAGTTTTAGACGCCTCTTAAATGACTAGATAAATGACTTGATAATGTGCATCGAAAAGCCTAATAATATATAAGTTGGATATTTAGGAAAAAGAAGAAGGGGTAAATGAATTCTGTGTAAGTTTCCAGTAAAGGAAATTGCATTTTCATAGCGGTTTATAGTGAAAATCGATTGCTCCTATCGCGATACTTAAGTGGTAAAAAATTGAGCGACAGACGAGAAGAATTTTTTACCCTGATATCTCAAATGGACGACACATGTCTCTATTACAGAAGGCCGACGTAAAAATCAATGCAGAGGGGCTATTGAATAACACATCGACTCAGTTCTTTTTGAATAAGCTGAAAACGCAATAATTTAACGTGGCATTTGTAAATATGTATATAAGGTAAATATTCTCATTAGCAAACGCGCTGCATTTAGCAACCGATGGCTTTGGTTTTATATTAACATTAAAGCACAAATAGATGTGCATTTTCATGAATTCACGTTACGCTTAAATATTGACTTAATTAAAAAGCTGAAATGGCCAACATCTTGATGACCCATATCTCGTGCAAATATTGTTAAATGACTTTATTGCACCATTACAATTAAAATTATAATTAAAATGACGAGTAAGCGAGGTTCAGCATTAACTGCTGCTCTACAACGTAACATAAATCTTCGTGTATCAATAAAATATTCTTACTCGTAAGTAATTACATTCGACTTTCAGCGGTAACAGAATCATTTGACCTAGATTATTATTTGAGCAATATATTGCGCTCCAAATTTGTAATTCGATACTCTCGACATACACGAATTCAAATAATACAAAAGAAGCCTGATTGTGAGCATCTTTCCTCGTCGATATAAAACAAGCTACTGAAACATCGTTTCAATTAATTTCCCTTTAACTATACGCGGAAATACGCGATTTAAATAATAAATCACGCTCCAAAGTACAAACCATAAACTTCCAGTGTACACGCATTCGACCAATATAAAAGGCACTTTCAATCAACGCAAAAATCGATGAAAAGCTGCTGTTCAACATCAGCTCGCTCAATTGAAAATCGTAATTACGTAGATTCAAAATATTACTCTTTGACGTAATATTCATGAAAATTGCAGTGCGTTACCATTCCAATAGAAGATCGCGCCTGTATACTCCGATACTCGACGCGAAAGCATGCAAATGAAACAAAGGAAAGACGACCGCCTAAGAATCTTGTGTTTCTGATTGCTGATCTAAAACTGGACGCAAAGACACTGTCAAACAACTCGTCACTTTTCGCTCCTTCTGAATAAACAGTACCTGCGCGAACGTAAATTCGCTCGACGCGGCAAGCATGAGGATACAACGGCGTTTAAACAATTGAATGACAGTGATTCCGAATTTAACGTGTCACCGCGCGCAAATTCAAACGGTATAAGAGAGCGAGGAGCGTATAAGGCGCTCTCCCTTCATCGGTACGAACATCGATGAAAAGGCGCTGCTCCATTTCATGTTAAAGCAGTTCCTGGATAATCTACTAAATTCAAGAATACTTTCAATTTTCGTTCAAAACTAATTTGGAATACAATAAACCCTTGTACAAAGTTTAAAATCGATTTATCACATAGTTATCGAGAAATCGTTAATTAAAGATGATGCATTTTACCACAGTGGCATATGGCAGAGTCAAAAAGTACAGGGTTATAGTTTCAGTTTTTTTTCCGAAACAGGAAAACTGTATTCAAGAAGTGTAGCAAAATTGGCACAAAAGTACATCGAAATGTCGGGAAATGAATTTATTAATTTCTGCAAAACTGACCACATCGTTTCTTCGTAAATGCCCATAAAAAATTGGTTTACGTGCAAGTTTTTTAGAAACTACAGTAGAACAGTCAACGTGGCACCGTCGCGCAATCGATATATTTAGACATTTAAATAGCGAACGACGATTCAAATTCATATGAACATTTTTTCTGATATTTTGGTTATAAAATACGCTCCAAATGTATGCGACGTTGTCGGATCTGCTGCTCCAATTCACTACGTTAACCAATTTAATATTCTGTTTTCGTATTGCAATTATTTATATTAACATTGAATTTTTTAAAATATATATACATGATGTTAAAAGTTATTATTATTATTTTTATAGTAACATACTACTTTATATTTATCATTTATTACTCAACTCTAATTTGACTAACATAGTTGGTTAGCAACTACCTTAAGGGGACCTTCCGGTCTAAAAGTCGATTTTTTTTATTTCATTTTTCGATTTGTTGAAATTCGTAAAATTCCCGAAGTTATAGGCATTTGAGTAGCGGCAAATGCATGGGCAACAACCGGCCACACGGCGCCCACGTAAAACTTTAAACGCGTTTTTCTCGAAACAGAGTTCTCAAAACGGTGGGACCTGTATCTCTAAAAGTTATTATCCGATTCCACTGAAACTTTTTTTATTTTGAAGAATATACATCTGGCTAGGAGAGATACCAGGAAAAATTACAAAAATTGAAAATTTGTCAATTTTAAAGGCATTGAAAGATGAAAAATATAGGGAAAAGTGATTTCAAACGTCAAGTGTCGTTATTTTTTAAAAAAATGTCAGTTTGTAATTTTTTCTGGTTTCTCCCCTAGCCAGAAGTATATTCTTCCAAATAAAAAAGTTTCAGTCGAATCGGATAATAACTTTTGGAGATACAGGTCCCACCGATTTGGATCAATTTTTTGACTCCTTGACTTTAACGACTCCCCAGTGCCTTCTGCAATGATTAATTATAAAACAAAAAATATATTTCTATAACTTAAGACATCCTTGATACAATGCAAAAAGTCCCATTAAATTATGTATAGTAGTTTTCCTTTAATTAATTGCTAAAGATCACCTATTTTGTTGGGCTCTAGACCAGAAGGTCCCCTTAATTTCCTTCAACGTAGATTGAAAATACAATGACTCGATGTAATATTTATCTATACATACAAAAGAAGAAGTCCTGAATTCAATCATTGTCTTTGCAATTCTTTATACAACATGTTTCCACCTTTATTAATAATTATTCAAAAATTATTCACAGAAAAAGATATAACCTCACCTGTATATATGGTATGAGGTACTATCCACCATTTTGAATTATCTTTTGCCCACAAGTGACGTCACTTTTGTCCGTTACTTTTGCTTCACTATGACTCGTGGCTTCATATGGTCTAAGACATAAATGCCTAAGAAACAATTTCAGGATATTTCCCTAATCAGCTCCTAAGGGGGTAGTGAAAGGGGGTGAAATGTGTTTTCATGGAGTCCATAAAATCTCTTAGGCTCGAAGCGAAGCGCGGGTTGTATTTTGCTAGTTCGTGTTAAGTGCTGCGTATTAGAATTGAAGTATGCCATAGCTACTGAACCTAACCTACCAATGTAGTACAGACGTTCAAAGGTCTGGAGCAGTATTTCCCAACATTTTTTAAGTCGCGATCCGCTTTTATAATATTCAAATAACCTGCCCCCCCCCCCTTCCCTCAGATAAGATAAGACAAATTTAATTAAGTAAACAACACACGTTAAAAATAGATATTTCTGAATACAATTCTAACTTAATAATTTAAAAAAAATACAAAGAACCATTGTCGGGACCCACCGGTTGGGAACCACTGACTGGAGTATTGGAGCATCTTTCTGTATCGGTGTAGAAAGTGATGGAAAGAGGCTCTTGAATATCATGCAGGTCTATTTCTATCTAAGCATGTTTGAAATATGATGGTTCGAAAATATATTCACAATAGTTGAAGTGGATTACCGTTTAAATGATAGATCGTCCGGGCGTGCTCCAAAATTCAGTCCTTGCTGTACACATTCTAACCACGCGAAGGAAAAACACCTGATTCACGCTCTATTCGTCTCGACACACAAGTAGCTGCAAAAGCACTGCTAACTAACACGTTACTGTACTTTCTTTGTAAATGAATTTAAAGGACGCAAGCAGAGCGTCGTTGAACCGGACGTATGCACCGAACTGACGCACGATGGCGTGTGGACAATAGGGCACGCTCGCGATCCCACATCTAACCTCTCAGCGCGCGCAAATTCAAACGGCGTTAAAGACAGTCGAGTGATTCAGAGCTTCACCTTTGTTGATATAAAATCGATAAGAAGGAGCTATTGACTAGGATATCTGTTAATCTCTTTTTAATCAAATTCAGCGTATAATAACCTAAATCGGTATCGACGAATAGTACGATTTATTACCATTTGAACGACAGATTGTCGTCCAAACTACAACTCACATGTGCACACGTACGAACAGTACGAATGCAACGTTACTAATGAATATCGCGTCGATTCGCTTATTGTTTAAGTGAATTCATAGCACAAATAGCTCAGCGCGACAAGGCAGAGCCGATGTGTGTTGACACGTGAATGCGAGTAGCGCTCGTTATTCGCAATCGAACATCGTGGCGCGCGCGAATTCAAACGGCGCGACGACTGTCAGCCACGATCAAGGGGTAGTTTTTTTTTTTTTTTTTTAAAGGAAACGTTATCACTTTATCACATACCTGGACTGGTCTGCCAAGATAGACCACCGATGAACATTTTCCTAGAAAAAAGAAAGATGAATCCATCAGCATCAGCATCAGGCCGCGGTCGTCGGCAGAAGATGATGAAGGAAGACGGGGGAGACTGCCAGCAGAGGGTAACTTCCGGTTTCGTGACCCCCTGCGCAGTCTCCGTTTGTCGACGGCAGGTGTCACCACACATCAACCAACAACTGAACAACTTTGGAATAATTTCCTTTTCCTCCCCTTTTGCCTTTCTACGAGAAACTCATCTTTACACGCCCGTTCGATTGCCGATCGCCGCGTACGCGCGGAAAAGAAGCCAAACGAACCACGCGCGCAACACAATAAACACAGCATCCCTCCCCGCACCCGCCCCGGTTTCAACCCCCGAACCGTGGCGCCTTCACCGCTCAATATATCGATGGATCTGTCGATCGTGCCCTATTGAAAAATTTGCATCGTCGAAATCACGGATATCCGCATTGTCCATTCGCTTTAATCCACGCGACTGTCGGGGCGAACCGTTTTCCGTCTGTGTTCCCGTTTCACGAGATTCCTGAGAGTTTAATAAAAATGAACCTCCCCCCACCAGTTCAGGGGAATGAAATGTCCCGTCCTTCTACCCGGGCCATGAATCAAGCCGCGGTTTACGTCGCGCGGTCTTTGCTGCTTCACTGTACCGGATCGTACTTATTAACCAGTTTACGAGAGACGCCATCGTCATTGGTGTCATAAAAGCTTTCGTACACCGGCTTAACTTCCGCGTGTTCGCGGCAGCGTAGACAACCGGCGGTCGTAATATAAATACGTTTCGAACAGGAGCGTCGTTTACGCGCGTCGCGCTTCACTGAAGAATCCGCGATCAACCTATTCCGAGTCGGCGACGTCGTTATTTAAAATAAAAGCGTGTGAACAATCGCCGTGAATTTACACGCGCGAAGTGCTTTCGCGCGTTCCAAGTTACCCGATGATTACCACCGTGAGCCCTGGTTATAAATTTCACTACAGCGACGTGTATTACTAGACCTAATAACAATGATTATCCTAATCGCAACCACTCCTTGAAACATTTCTGCCGGGGATCATAAAGACTGCCATGGAACAATGAACATATACTCGTTGGAGTTGCTACTTGTAATAGCAGCTCCTGGTGCGTGCATCTTATGCAAACATTGCTTTTACACTAAAAAACGAGTCGTTCGTCAAGCGGCGTATAAATTAAGGATGGTAATCATGTCGCGGTCCCTGTAATCAAGCGCGTCACACGTATGTCAGTCCACGCTGCGTTATTATTAACGTGGCACCGGTTTAGTCATTAATCGACGCGAGTGAACGAGGAAAGTATTTCGCGGGTCAGTAGAGAGGCCTTCCCCCCCCCCCCCATCGCGTTTTAATTATATTTTAAAGGTACACCTAAACGCGAGCAGCGTAATGCGCAGGCAGTAGCGGGAAGCAAAGATTATCACGCCGAACAGTATATCCAGGAAGATAACGTTCTCGCGTAGTGGACGTAATCACGTGGTGGCGCATTTGAACATCGATTTTCCGCGGCACGATATAACCTATTCCCCTCGCCCACGCATTCCTCCTTCTCCTGTCCACCCTCCCTCCCAACCCGCCCCTCGCGCTGCGTCTCCTCTTCCCGCTTTAGGTCTTCGCGATACGAAGAACTAAAGTAGGCTACCGCACTATACCCGGTTGATAGGTTCAACGGAATTTATAGGACGAACCATTGACCATACGTAGCCGGGGGATCGATCGCGGGAAAACGGATCGAGCGGTGCTACCAACTAACTCGCCCAACTTTCCATCGGAATCGCTAAACGCTTGTCACCCTCCCTTGAAACAATTCCAACGCATGGTCGTTCCACCCCGGTCTATTTACGATTAAACGATCTATATAAAATCACGGCCATAGAAAACGAAATATCCGAAGCCGGTGACCGACGATCAAGCACCCCTGTTTTTTTTTTTTTTTTAATCGCGAGTCACGTGGCGAACGGGAACAACGCGCACCGAGCGAAAGAATCTGACCGTCGCGAGACGCGATGGCGTTTACCCTTGCGAGCCACTAATTTCCAACCCTCCCCACGTGATCCGGTTTCAATGCGATCATCCCCCGTTCGTTGGTTACCGAGGTTCCAAGGAACGAATTCTATGCTTGGCGGCAAATTCAAAGGTGTTAAGTCATTTCTCTTTCCCCTCGACCCTCTCCCCCTATCGCCCCCGCTGCCCCTCCTTCCCATTCATCTAACTTTCCCCCGTCGCCTCCCTCCTTTCGTTTCATCGAGTCTGGGGGGGTGAACGCGGTGAAAGAAGGCGCCACCGGTTCGAGGAGAGCGCCGCGGCACGCATATTCACGCGCCCGGCAAACATAAACACTATGCGTTCCGCGGTTTCGGGCGACGGCAACATGCGAACAACAACAACAACAACAACAGGAGCGACAGCAACGACCACGTTGCGAGCGATTTATGAGCGGCGATGTCGGAGCGACCGCGTTTACGACCGGCGGGCACCCGGTGGTCAGCGGTTCGACATCACCGCCGGTGGGTGATGTCTCGGGACCGTTATAAGAAGCAGCAACGGAACAAACACTCGCGCGGAGCGGAGCAACAGAAAACACAAGGTTACGAGAAACAACACGATCCCGGCCGATGACATCGTGGTTCCGCGCGGCATATCAACACACTTGAACGTTTACTCTCGTCGACATATCATTTAGCTCCGATTTTTCACGCACGGCTCGATCGTTGTTGCTGGTGGATGGTAGTGTAGGTCTGTTTTGGGATGAGGATATATCCGTTTCTCGTACCCTGGATCGTTCGGCACCTCGGCTGGCGAGCCGCTCGCCACGATCTCTTGGTTCTGGGGCTCCATAGCGGCGCGCGGCGCACGGCTAGTTGTTGTTGTCGCAACGCTCTCGCGTGTCCGGGGTTGCTGCAGCGGCAACGACGGTAACAGGCTGGTACACAGTGGCAGCCGGTGTCGCCGATAAGCCGCCCTGGATATTTCTCTGGCACTATACCGGCCTCGATCACGCCGTCAGGCGAACCGCGTCGCGTTTGGCCCGCCGATGGCAAGCAACCACTCGCGTGTGTGTCGATGCTTCCCCGATGTCACGACACGCGCTCTCACCGCGACTAACTCTCCCCCGGCTCCTTTCGGTGTCGTTGGCGCTCTCACCCCTGGCGTGGTGCTCCGTTCTCCACGCTCCCTTTCTTCTTCCTTCTTCTCACCTGTCTCCCTGTCCCTCGGGCGGGCCGGCGGTGCTCAGTGTCCTCGGGGCTTGAGGGTGCGCGTTCACTGGTCGTCGCGCGACACACGGCGAGCCTCGACGCGATTATCGACGACAGGACGATGGAACGAGCGAAACCGTACGTACGCGCGTGCGTTTCTCGCTCGTGCACTGTGTGTACAGAAGTCGACGGAATAACCGCGCTGGTCACGTCGACCCGAGACCAGGACAACAACGGTCACGAAAGCGTACGGCCACGGCAACGTGAACCACGATAACGACGGCGGCGTCGGGGGACGACGGCGATCAGCAGGCCAGAGATCACGATGACGGGAAAGACCGACTGTCGGGCTCTCGTTGCTCCCCTTTTTCTGTGTCCCTCTTTCGTTCCTCTTCTTTCACTTTCTCTCGCCTGTTCTCTGGCTCTCCCTCTCCTTATTGCTTCCTTTCTTGATCTCTCTCTCTCTCTCTCTCTCTCTCTATCTCTCTCTGGGTTTTTTTTCTCTCCACACTCTCCCCTACTACTGACTACTAAAAACTAAGGAGAAGGTGAGAGGTTACGTGGCTGCGCGGTACGGCGACTACTGATGACGGGCGGCGGCCGGTACTCGGACGTGCGACGCGCTCTGCGAGAGGTTCGACGCGACACTGCGCTCTCTGGGGGCGAGGGGCGGGGGGAAGGGGCGCCGCGGCGGAGGGGGTGGTTGGGAAGCGGTGGGGAAGAGCGGCAGCGGTGGCAGCGGCGTCGGCGGTGGCGGTGGCGGTGGCGGCGATGGTAGCAGGACGCAACCTGTACCTCTCTCTTTCTCTCCTTCTGCCTCTCCCGGCCCTCCCGGTCTCTCTCCCTGGTCCACTCTCCTCCTTCCTCCAGTTAACTCCTTCTCTCTTCGTGCTCGTCAACCGGGTGTGGGAGAGAATCTCGCGCTTGCGCCGTCCCTACGCGCCGGGCCAACCAAAGCGGGGAGAGGAAGATCGCGACCGCGTACCCGCCTCCGACAGCGGTCTGCTCGCCTGCTCGCCTCGCTCGCTTCTCGCCTTGAAAAAGTCCGACCACCCGCTCGCCTGCACTACTTGCTCGACTTGCTCTAGCTTCCTTCCGCCGCGAGAGAACCTCCTCACGACGGACCGAACACGCGCGACCGCCGAGCGTGTGCCGACTCGGTGAGGAGCGCAGCGAGCGAGTAGGCGAACACGAGCGTGCCAATAACGTGGAAACGGCTGGCGGTCCGAGCTTTCCCCCGATTCACGCGTCAGCGATTCTCGCAGACGCGATCCACCGGCCGCGGTGTTATAAGCGGCTACGTGATTGACCTTTCGTCGAATTAAAGTTTCCGCGGAGGGGAGGAATGTTTGGGGAATTTTACGGATGGCCCTTCTCGGGCAATTTTTCCGCCCTGCCGTGTCTTCGCGCGATTAGTCGAGAGCTGAAGTAATCTCACGCCCGGGCATCACCTCCTCGCTCTTTTGCTCCTCTGTACCATTAATTTCTGCTGCAGCCACGTATCGAACAGCTTCATCGGCTGTTTCGAAGCGAAAGTGCCCACTAATGACACACCGTGGTCACAATACTTTGTTGTTCGCCGGGATCTAATGCACAGGTGGAAAGCGATAAACGCTCCGCGTGCGACTGCAATTTGAATACATCAAGGACGAACCTGGCGAGGATTTAGAGAGAAATATTGAACCGCGATAAAAACGGCCACTGCAGAGCGTAATGAGTTAAACTCTTTGTGACCCGAATTCATTGTTTCTACCGGAAAGTTTTAATATTGGAAGCACCCGGGGAAAAATATGCTCGGGGGAAAAAGAGAACCAGAAACCGAATAGAACGTCTTGCGCTGCGCCTTAAACTTCCCCCCAAGTTGTAATTATATGCACATTTTAAAGACCCGAAATCGAACTTCCGAGCGTGTATAGGATTGCTCGAAAGTTACAGTAGGTTAAAACTATCGTATATCGGAATGAACGTTGGAAGAGAAATTCTATTAGCGCCATTTTATGCGCACTCGAAACTGCGAGGTACTTAAAAGATGATATAACGCCCACACCATCGTATACAATGAAATTTGCTTTCCACCGTAATTTAAATGCAGTTAGTAATTGGCATCTGCTGGTGATGACGCTTTAACGTGCAATTCGATCCCATTTCGCGGAACGATGTTTCGTGTAAAACTGCAACGTTTACGCATAACGTTGTATTGTGTCTCCGTGTAAAGTAAAATGCCCCTCCAGCTCGCTATCAAAATGTAAAACCATCTGAAAATCGAGTAAATGTAAACGCGGCGTGCCTTTTATGGCGGAACGGCTTGTCGTTGGTATTAGACCACCTCGAAGTGGTATCTGTGTTCTTGCTCCCACCAGCGCAAGAGCAAATAAAGAGCCCACGACATCGCAAGACACTCATACGCGCGCACAGTTGTTGTGTTCCTCGTTACTGTTACTTCTGTGCGGCAACAGTGCCGTAACACACTGCCCGGTGATTACGGAATTAGCGAGGATAGCTGTTCAATTCGAAGAATCGACGATTATCGTTCGATTGGTAAAATTTATATACACTTCTCGCGGCACCAATCGATTGAACGTTAAAAGTCACGCATCACCTATTCGCGATTGCCGTCGATACGCCAAGAGTGCAATTTTATTAAAGTCATCGATGCGTTTTCCCTACATTAATGCGCGACCGCGAGAGTGAACATTTTTATCTCCCTACACCCAACCTCCGCATTTCCACGTGGAGTGATATTCAGAGGGCGATTTATATTGCCATTTCAACCACTCCAAAATTAACACAACTTCTAAGCACTGCTTCAACTCCGCGTTCCACCGACGTAACTCCGACTTTCAACTTAGGTACCCCGTATATTTTATGAAAGTCTGCCATTCAGAGGGGTATAAACTAGAATAACATTCTAACCACTTTATACCGTCAGATCTGCCGGAACATGTCCCGAAGCTTCTCGCAGAACGCTTGCTCCGGGACAGAAGACTTTCGTGCATGTGCGATCGGTGATATCGACCAGCCCGTGATACCCTTAATTATTTAAACCCCCGAAGCAGTTCGCGGCAACAATGTCCGTGATCGACGGCAATAATCCGTTAAATTAACGTGCCACTTTCGATTGCCAGCGATCGCCGCTCCGAGAGATTTCCTCGTCTCTCGGGCGGCGCTCCCCGAAAATAGAAGTAATCAATTGCGATGGAAAATGGTTGGCGTAGGAGCCAACCGTTCGAATCGAATCAAATCGGCATTCACGGGACGTAAGAAATGATTCCCCAGGCCCGAGTCTGTCGCAGTCACGCGCGGCCAGTTCTGATGACAGACCCAGAGGACCGTCGGGGGCCTGCCAATCACTATTCGGGGATTTTAGCCGGCCCCGAGATGCAAGCTTGCTAGTAGCACGTAGCCACTGTAGCCAGACGCTCCATGCTAGGCCGGTGGCGAGCTATCGTCATTAGTTTACCCTTTGGTCTGGGTTAGCGTCGGATCATACAACCGGTGGCTGCAGCGAATTTGCATAATTCGAGAGGGACCACGCACGCACGCTGCGTGAACACGTGCAACGCATCCTCTGCCCGTTGCGTGGGCGGACGCGTATATACGCTGCCTGATCGCTCAAGGTCCGCCCCGGCAAGGCATCCGCGGGAAATTAGATTCTATCGTTCTCTCGGCGCGGTACTCGCGCTACGATTTATCGAGTTTCCTCGACACGCGCTAGGGAAACTTTTACGCCGCCCGCGAAGGAAGCTAGAACGAGGCGAATTGTGAAAGGTCAAGTCTGGATAGGCTTCTAAATATAGAGGGAGCGCGTTATTATTCCGCAATAAACGAGTAGAATAAGAGAAGTGTTCCCTCGGTTCGAGCAGACTGCCAGAACAATGGGAAACGCGGATGCCCGAAGTTTATGCTCGTATTACCTCGCACCTCGGGTGAATCGTAATAAAGATAGTGTTTAGAGTAGAGTGCTTTAGGATGGAAGGATTTCTTTGCACGATGGAGTCAGTGGGTGGGATGGAACTTGTTGAGTCAGTCATTATAGTTTTACGTGTATTTTTTAACGAATTTGGAGCAATGTAGGATTCTTCTGATCGGCACCTTGCAGATAGCATATTCGATGCCATGTGTCAGCTGCGTTGCGCATCTCGTCGCAGGCAATATTCCTCGTCGGCGACGTTGGGAAACAGGGAAACTCGTAGCTTCGTGTCATGCTTGACAAGTTTCTTGTCGACGCAAAGACCATCGGTTTCAAGACATTCGCGCGATCGCGAGTACATGGTAAGGGAAACAACGACTAGCACAGCGATCGGTGCAATCGAACCGTAAGGAGGTTGATCAAATTTTTATCGATTTTCTCTCGTCTCGTTTTACTTCCCTTCTGTTGCTCCTGCATCCGTACCGAGCTACCGATTTCAAGTTTCTTTCACGACCCACACCGCGACTGTGATTGAACATCATCACATTCAGAATGGACACTTGAGTCATTACACTTTCTACCATCAAGCTTCTTTATCTGCGATAGGGTGGCCCTTATTTTCAACCTGCGATTTCTTTTGCTCTCACCCCCTAATATGGTTCCATTTCATAAAAAAATAGACCTTGAATAAGATTATTGCAATTGGACAACAGGAAAGGGTGCCAACCAGGCCTTAAAGTTTAGAAATCATCAATGGTTTGAATTTGAAGAATTTCTCAAAAATGGTAAGCCCTATCGAAATGTTGTTGAAATAATATTAAAAGAGCATTCAATTTTCTACAATTACTGTATACATCATTTTTTCGTGCTTCCTACGGTTTTTGAGATAACAAGGTTTAAATATAGGGAGGTCCGCATTTCGCGCGCGTGACGTATTGTCTATACGCGCGTAGTGCTGTCCTCTCTATATTCATCCGCTATTATCTAAAACAGGCCCGTCCAACTTTTGCTCTTGTCTTCGAAGAGCAACTGCGGGCCCCACCACTGGGACCTTCCGCTCTTGAGGGGCGCGAAGGGCCTGGCTTGGTGCCTTCAAAAGCGAAGAGCAACTCGCGGTAGCTCGTGCGAGCAAATCTTTGAACAGGCCTGATCTAAAAAATGGTTGGAAGCACGAAAAAATTATATATACAGTAATTGTAGAAAACTGAATGCTGTTTTAAAATTATTTGAACAAAATTTCGATAGCGCTTACCATTTTTGAGAAATTCTTCAAATTCAAACCATCGATGAATTCTAAACTTTAAGGCCTGGTTGGCACCCTTTCCTGTTGTCCGACTGCAATAATCTATTTCAGGGACTATTTTTTTATGAAATGCCACCATTCTAAGGGACGAGAGCAAAGAAATACAAAAAAAAATTTGGCACGTATAATTAAGGGCCACCCTAATCTACGTGTATACTTATATAATCGTTGTGCCACTGATTCATCATCGTCCAGCCCAATCCGCTGACCCTAGAAACATGAAACTCAGAGGGCATATTCCTTTTGCGACTTAGGTGCTTGATAAGAAGGAATTTTTTGAAATGCCAACCCGAAGTGGATAAAAAGGGGTGAAATATGTTTTCTCAGATTCCTTATTTTATCGTAGGCCCGATTACATATCAACTTGGTTTTTACTTACAAAGGTTACCCACACAAATGCCTAAAAACCAGATTCAGCATTTTGCCCTAATCAATCCCTAAGGGAGTGAACAGGGGTAAAATGTGTTTCGACGGATTTCTTAAAATCTCTTCGGTCCGATTAGACATCAACTTGGTTTTTATTTCAGAAGGTTACCCACGTAAATGCCTAAAAGCCAATTTGAAGATTTTGCCCGAATCAACCCCTAGGGGGTGGTGAAAGGAAGTGAAATGTGTTTTCATGGAGTTCTTAATATCTCTTAGTCCCGAAGCGAAGCGCGGAGGTAGTTTGCTAGTATTTATACAAATTCCAATAGACTCGATCAATTCAATATTAAAATTCCCCACTTCTTTTCGAAATCCACCCCACATTGGGAGTCTAAAACTATTCCAGACCCCGTGCGATCACAATACAACCCCTTTTAACCATTTACCACGATACCTCGTCCCTTCAAAGCGCTGGGCGTCATCCTCAATAGCTGTTTTCTAGTTTCTAAGCAGTAATTTTCACAGCAGCCGCTGGCGAGTTAGCCGGATACAAAGGCCATCAGTGACCAATAAACGCGGCCGTTTCCGCCAGCCAAGTGGATCATTTCGAGAGTCCTTTGAAATCGAGCGGAGGGTGGCAAGCGTGCTGAACGAATGCAGAAAATATAACGAACGTAGCGCGGACGTTGCCCGAGCGTTCCCGTCGAGGTGCGAGCTCAGCTCTGCTGGCGCATCCTCCCTGGAAGAATCGTCGGCGCGCGGGAAGGAAGGCGTTGATGGGCTGAACACCGGAGAACTACAAGGGGGGAACAATTAGTTAATTGAGTTGATCGATGAATTTCGTTCGCGCGACGCGCGTTCCTATTCGACGTCTGATTGAGAGGTTCCATTCGCCCCTCTATGCACGCACAAACTGACTGCCTCGCGGCATTTCGCACCAAATAAAAGCCCCCGCGCAACCGGGGCGATGGGAAATTCACGCGTATCCCTGTGTATGTGCCTTACCATCCCTTGGGTGTTCGAGCTAACACGAATGCCCCTCGCGCGAGCTTGCAACCGAAATTTTGATAACGGTACGCGGATATTTGGCTTCAATACGAACTATTCGGATAATAGAGCCCGCGCTTCTCCGGCGCCGATTGTCCCTTTCAGTGGGACGAGGGGCCACCAGTAACGGAACTTCTATTGTCTTACTTGATTATAAACTACGTACTCCATACTTTCGCAAATTTATTCTTACGCGAACAATTGTCCACCCCTCCCTTTCCATCCGATCCTATACCGCTCCGTCCCCATTCAGGGGCGCATTGAAAATCACGTTGTCGCGGTAGCTTGGGCGTAAAGCTGTTACTCGCGTCCCGGAGATTAACCCAGTTTCGCAACCAGAAACAATTTTTCATATCGCAAGGAGGGAGGATCAAGATACAAGTCGACACCGCTAACGACTTCCGTGCGTTGCCCGCTCTTTTCTCTTTCGACACGCTCCGAGGTACCCGCGCGGTTGACGCGCGTCAGCCGCGAAGCCTTTGCCCAGGGACAATGTGACGTTAAGTGCGGGGTGGCAATGCGTCGGCGTTTATAAATCGCGCGATACGTGTTAAACGGGTAAACGGATCTCCCTCGGTTTCGAGCAGCCCCGCGACAACCGGCATGCATTTAATCCGAGCGTGCCGCTCGTGAGAACATTGCCGACGATTTGAGTAAACACAACGTTGCCGGGGCGAACAATCCGAAAGTATTTCCATTCAATCCCTCCGCTGCCGCTGCGGAATCTGTAGAATCAGGTACAAGGGATTACGAGGATCTGGAGCTCCGTCTCGGCGTGAGTTCCCCGAATTTGAATAGCCGATTCGGTAAATCTCATATTCAAACTGAGATAGTTTCTATTAGTACCCTCATCACCTCCGGTCTCTGCCATCGGCTTCACCGTGGCCCCCGCCATCCCACATAGACTAAGATAAATTTGACGATGAAATTACGGAAGGTCGTTGAAGAGAATCGATCGACAGGGCGGACCTGCGAAGCGCGCCCCTGTGTACGTATGCACGTATGTACGTACGGACGCCCTATGGCCGGCACGTCCGGTTAATCCAGTTTTAAAATGCGCTGCAGACACACTAATAAGTTGAAACCAGTCAATTAGCGCGCTCGCACCGGCCATCCTAAGCAAACAGTGGCAGGTGTTTGAACGACGTAGCCGGGAATGCGGATCGCGTCGATGCCAGCGGCTGGGAGGAAGGGTGCCAGCCATCGGAAGGGTGATAGCGTCGGGGTGCAGCCCACTGACAAAGAATCGTAGGTGGAGGTGAGTATGGAAAGGGAGGCCAAGGAGTTAAGGTCAGAGATCAACGTTCCCGTGCCCCGAGCAAACGAGGAGAGCTGCATTTCGAGAGTAATTATTTTCACCGGGGCTGTTATTCGGGACGCCAAGTGGAAAAATTAATTACCAAATCCTACGGTTCGAATTACGCGATAATGCTTTCGTCATTTTATATTAATCCTCTTGACAATTTAGCTTCCCACTTACATTCATTTCCCTCGAATTTTCTGAATGGTAATTTTCTGATTTGTGATTTTGTTATATTATACTATATACGGCGATCCACAATGTAGCGCGTCTATGCGAGGGATACTAAGGCATTGATATCTAATATGTAACGCATGCCACGCTGACTTAGGGTGAAAACTTTCCAGCGAACCCGGTTTAAGAGCGTGCCGAGCGAATCGTTCGTCGAAAGTAACGGAGGATTGTCGCGGTGAACACAAAGGCCACGCTTCCCAGCGATATGGAACGCTTGCAGGGGACACCGCGGTTTCTCTGCGAGGTTATCGGTCGACCGACACTGGATGGTTTAGATCCGTTCTCAAGAGAGCCCCTGCAGGATCAAAGGGATTTTGAAGATCGCCGGCTAAGCACGTTTGACTTCGCGACCCACGTTTTCCGGAGAGTATATCAATTAGTCCTGTCATTAAGGCCGAACCCGTCCATCGATGCCTCGGAGCCTTCACGCGTCACGAACGCGTCTCCGGCACCGAGGACTAATCCCATTACTTGCCGCAGAAAGGCGTTTCCCGTCGGGACAAAAGCGTGAAAAGTTGATTAGAAGCGGTTATCGCATTGGGTGCAACCGCGTTTACGATGGTAATCGATGTGATTACACTGTGTCCGTGGTAGAGAGGGTAATCGAAATAATTTTACTAGCCCTCAGGGTCCAAGAGCGGTCACCATTCCCATCGAAGTTTAAGGGCACTTCCCGGTGAAAACATCAACAAAAAAAATTTACATATTTTCATCCCACATCTGAAGAATGACCCGGTAAAGCTTTAGAACGAAATTCCCAACGATACAGATTTTACAAGAGTTTCAGATGGGAAAACAGTGCGACTGCCTTAAAAATAGGTGTTTTTTTTTAAGATGGATTGTGGCGCAGACGTGATTTTTCTTTTAATTAATTTTCATTTATTGATCTGGAAAAAGAATCAATTTTTTGTTTTAATCGAATTCACACATAGAAAATACGGTGCTCACGGGCAAGTCCCCGTCACTAGACGAACGCGCTCGGCGTCAAACTTTAAATACGTTTTTCCCGAAACAATTTTTCACGCACTATCGCCACGACAAAAAATGCAATTCTTGATCGAATCTAAAAATTCAAACACGATTCTACTCGTAATTGCACTGGCCTCCGCACTGCCCTCCGTTGCGAATTTTCAGGCACTCAAATTTTTTTTACGAAACATTTTTGTGCGTAAAATCCATGTTTCGGGGCCCTGTCTTAAACATATTTGTCTGTATCGGTTATACATTGATTCTTAACACTGTCCGAGGGTAGCGCGATAACCACACATGTGTAATTAAGGAATATCTTTGGATTTTAAATTTTGGATGATCCTGTCTAAAGTTATCGCGGCGATAGTCTAGGCCTGTTTTTTTACAACGATGCAGTATGCTATGCGCATCAGAGGGCAAAAATGAAATAAAAAAATTGTTTTATACTTTACATTTGTATCAGAATAAAAGGCAAAAAGTTTCAGACCCATACGTTGCGTACTTCTTTCTAGAAAAAATCATAAAAGTCACGTACATTTTCGCGCGATACGACCGCGAAGTGCCCCTAAGAAATACTGCAAACGATTGCAACAAAGAATATCGTTGCACTGAAAATGCCACAAACTCAACTACAACGAAGAGTGCCAGATCGTACTTTTTCTACATACATAAATAAAATCTTAATCCTGATATAATATTCCAGCCGCAAGCTTTCAATTGTCTCAAAGACAAACGGAGTGCCCCCGAAAGCCGACCCACTCGGGCTTTAAGTAAACGATGGAAATCAGTGAAGCGGGGCAATCTATTATTCTCGCAACCCTCGAGGGGACTTTAAAGAACAGCACCTCGTACAGCTAATGGCGTCGATCCCTTAAAGGAAGACGTTCTCGAATCTGGTGTTCGGGACAACCTAACGACTTTCCCGCGCTCCGAGGAAGGGTTGAGGTCATCGATAATACCAGTTGCGACTGGGCTGCGCACCACGACACTGGCAGCCGTCGTTCGCAGCCAGGGCAGAATATCATTAATCAGAGCCGGCCGAGTGTCCATCACTGTCATCGTCCCATTCGTGATTCCACCACGTGCTAGGAGCGCATTACGAAGCTAAGAAAAACTGCCACGACTTTTCCATCCAGCTCGTTAGAAACACGACACTTGGGGGGCCACGGCGGGTCGTGTGCAGGACACTTGCGTGCGCCCGGGCGTTTTTGATCTCATCACTCGTCTCCTGGATTCGAGCCCCCTGAAAACAACGAACCCCGTCGAAACGCATGCACACCATTTTTCAAGGTTCGATAAACCATTAAACGGCGTGGATGGCGAATAATAAAATGACTCGATCGATGGCGTGTAAAAACGGAGCAGCGCCGTCGGAATATTTCGCGTTAAAATAAAAGTGACGGAGATGTTACACGCGATTTTATCGTCCCATCGTTATACATATGAAGCGACGCGTGTAACGTTTATATTAGTTCCAGTGCGCGTACAATGATATATCGTTCAAAGGGGGAAGCGGAAATGTGTGGCAGAATCGCGCTCATCGTGCAAGTGGCACCATCTTTGCACGGGAGATAGTACTCTGGCTCATCTTTCCCTCGAGTGCCTATGGGCAATCCACGGATCTGGATCAAGTACGTGCTTCTCATGTATGGCGTTATTTCGCTGGATTGAGCTAATAGGCTCTAGTTGCTACTTTATAATTTACCCGTGACAGTTCCGCTCCGCGCGGAATATTACAGCGAGGAATCTCAATTATTGCACACCCCGTTGGAGGAAGTCCCAGGCTACTCGGATCCCCTTCTTTGATCCGGTGTCCCCGATTGCCTTTGCATCATCGTAGTTACAAAGTCCACAGAAGCGAAACTTAACTCCATTACGTGTGCTTAATAAAAATGTATACGCCTGGTGAGCAGTTGCACTATAGCCTGCGAAACGCCACTGCTTTGAAATTGATAAAGACCAGATGAGGGTGACGACCCCCATGCAGCGCCAACTGGCGCGCTCTAGCTGCGCGACCGAAGGCTTTAAATTCCCCAATTGTTAAGTATCGGAGGGAATCTCTGGGACGTATCAATTGATAATGATATTGTGAGAGTTAATTGACGATCATTTAGTAGCCATGAAGCACGAGTCGCATGATCCCCCATATGTCAGATATCGGACAGACTTGATCCCTGACAGGTACAGGTGGATATTGGCAATCTGCAGATGGTAGATCGCGATGGCCACTACCCATAGCCGTGACACTCGATATCAACCATGTGGACGTTATCGGTATCGCGTAGAATCACATCGCCCACATACGCGTCACTGATGCGTGCGATAGCACGTACACAGCGGCAGGACTAAAGTGGCGTCAGTGCCGCTTAAGCGTCACAACTATTCGAACCTGCGGCACTGTCGAATCAAGTGCGCACGATTTGTCTTGAATTACTTAGAGAAGGATCCCCGGCGGTTGGCAATCGATACACGTGTACGCCCTTCGATAAGGGTAGAATTCAGATCAAACTGCTTCCGCCCGCTAGCGGGCAGCAGAAACGAATACGCGCGAGGGCAGTAAGTGGTATCGGCGACAGGAAAACAAGGGTGGTTAAAGTATAGACGGCGCATCGTTGGCGGAAACCGCAAAGCGGCGGTTACCGAGACGGAAGCAGACGGGACATAAGCGGTAATGGCAGGGAATACGTAAGGGCCGACGCGAGGTGAAATAAAATAAAGGGACATAACGAAGTAAGGCGGATAATAGGTCTCTGGCTGCCTCGTCCCTTCCGCCTTGTTCTCGCCACCTCCCAGCTTCTCGGCCCCGGCGAAACGAAGAGAAAGAAACGGCGGAGCAGCCGCTGCGGAGAATTAATCTCTTCGAAATGATGCAAAGCGTCGCTGCTGCGAGGAAGGTGGGAAGGAAAATAAGATGGTCGAGGAGATGAGGAGATTTTTAAAGAAAGTGCTAAACAGAGGAAAGAGGAAGTTTGTAAAAAAGAAAACGGTTGAATGATTGCATGGAGCAAGGACGCATCTAATGGGCTTGCATCAGAGGAATGCTTATCGATAAATCGCTCTTCCGTTGACTCCTGCAAAAGCCGCCAGTCTCGGGATATTCATCCGTGTGATACGGCTAACGTGAATATCGTCAATTAGTTCAACGACGAGCAATCAGAATTCGATAAACAGGGGTTGACAGAAGTTTTCCACGAGGCTCGGGAGGAGCCGTCGAAATTAAATACGGATGAGCCATGGTGAAAGTAATGATATTCATCTCTTTACTTAAACTCCTCTCACTTTACCAATATTCTTTCCCTTTGAACCTGCCAGCCGGTCCGCTCTTGCGCCGGTTCATCCCTTCTCGCGGCGACCGTCCTTTAAGATGATCCTTCCGCTACGGAAGCGACGATATCCCAATTGAAGCGAATGAGCGATCGAGCATTCCGCGGCATATTCGGGGATTGTGTCGAGGGGCGGAGGGCTGGAGCATCCGTCGAGCCTCTCGATGCCTACTGTCGTTGAAATATGTTCGACGAGGGTGAAAAAGAGCTGACGATATTCATACCGCGGCGGAACCGTGGAGGAGGGCGCCAAAGGGAAAGGGGCCTAGCCGGGAAAGAGTCGGGTGCAGTCGCAAGGGGATGTCGGGCGTTTCCCAGAGTCGTCAACGATGAAGAAGTGGGAAAGAGAGGGAAAAGTGTGGCGGAAAAGTAAGAGGCGTAGGGTGCATGTCCTGGCGTACTTCACGCCACGACAAATTCGCGATGCGGCTGCAACGTCAGGCATTTCATCGACTTTGATGGTGCTTGAAGCTTCGATAAAAAACAGTCGCTGCCTTTGAAAGCGGCTTGAAACCGTTTCCCAGATGTTGGTTAATCGTCGCGGTTTAAAAGTCTCTCGTTTCAATGTAACCCTTGCGAACGGCCCCATTGTTAGTACCTACTGATCCTCGAAAGGACTTCGACGCAGAGGAAGACGTATGTATCGTGAACTAATTAAACGTACGGTAATGTTAACGCAATTATTGCATGGTGGAATTGTGAAGTACAGGAGACGTGGATTAATTATATCGAAATCGTGCGATAGCGGGCACGAAAGTATTTGAGAAGCGCGATGAATATGGAAACGTTCAGCTGCGGCAAAGACCGCGGTTTTATCATCTCGCGAATATCGATTGACCTGCCTGTTGTAAACTACCCAACCTTTCCTCCTACTTCGTTCAGACTATTAGAATAGCATTAGAATTAGCATCGAGTTCGGTGTACATGTACCACCTATCATAATGCACAATTTTCGTATCCGAAATATTCATGAGCGTACGTTTTATCGATCGGAATAAAAGAAACACAAATCGTTCTCATACGGCTGGCAGAGAAGAACATTCAGTGTTACCAAAATTATTTCTTCTTACGTGAAGCAAGACACTGTGGGGCATTAGAGTTAGGGGAGACCGGGGCAAAGTGAACCCCGGAGTAAAATGAGCTTCCTTAATTTATTCTTTAACAATAGAATATATTTACAAATTTTGGTGACGTAATAAATGTAATACGACAATGATAGTTATGCACATTCAGGTATCGAAAAATGGAAATTCATTTAAAAAATTGAAAATGAAGTTTTAGAGACTTTCAATTGTTTTTTTTTTCAATTTAGCTTTTTGGATAAATGAGTCTTAAATGTGTTATTTTAACTCCATTTTTTTTCTGCGTGTTTATAACAAGCTTATAAACATACATGTACCCGCGTTTGAGAAAACATTAATCCTAACATTATTAAATAATTAATTTTCCACCGAGTACACATTCGGGGCAAAGTGACCGGGGTAAACTGAGCTGCAAAGAAAAGATGCGCGAGTGATGTGCGCAATAACCTAACTTGTCAGCTACCTGGGAAACGACGCGGCGTGGTGGTTTCAGCGTCCTCGCAAATAATTATTTTTAATATATAAGAAAAAAAATGAGTTTAGGTTAGTAACACAAAGTACAAATTTACAAAGTACAGATTATTAACATTAAGCTTGTATTAATGAAATATATTTAAGAAAAAAATAGTTTAAATAGTTGAAAAGTTCTAATAAAGTTGATTTTATAATTATATTCTTAATTAAAACACGTATTTTATTTCTGCTCACTTTACCCCAGAGAGTAGCTACCATATATGGGGTAAAGTGGTCGATTTTGCACTTTCTTTTCAAGTTGAATTTTAATATACTTTAAGTTTGTTTTAAGTATTGATATTCGTCATTTATCAACAGTAATGTTCAAATTACATTATAAATCTATTTTCACCCATTTTTATCGAAAGGGAAAAATTTTATTCGACTTCAAACATTTTTCGTCCCACTTTGCCCCGGTCTCCCCTAATTGAATTGTCCGATCCTTATAATCCGGCTCAGCCAGCTACTCCGACAAGCGTAGACGTTTCTGCGTTAATTTATTCGCGGCGAAAGATTATGGAAATCTCTTGTCTACTATTGCGTGACCACAAGGGCGAAGATCGTGGTTTTTGCATGCAGCGCTCGAGGCTCCTTCGCAGCGCGTCTTGGTCGATTCTCGTGGTATTTCGAGCTGCGAAAAGGAATTCGATCGCGCACGTTTCACCGACCCATTACACGTAAGATCGATGCCGGCCACGTGCCCATAATATTTTCTGGATAAGACACACCCAGACCTAACCCTGTCTTCTCTTCTCCTCCACGTGGGGAGAGAGTGCCGTAGGCCCCCCTTATCTTAGCGTTTCCGGTCCAACGAGCCGGAAATGCGTAATAGAGGAAGACGTAGCGGAGGGGAGCGGTACGAAGACACTGTGAGAAAGAATATGAGCCACCCAGCCACGGGACACGAGCGGGAATCAAGCGCGGACGGCTTGGTCGGCGTAGGGTCAGCCACCTTTGCAAGCTAATTTGAGATATTGCTTGCAAAATCACGGTCAGGTCGAAGGTAGGGAGACTGGGGAAAGTGACTTTTTAAAATTCAACGAAAGAAAGGAGGAATAGCGGGGGATGAAGCTGAGAAGGGTGGCGACTCCCCCGCTACGTCTTTTCTTTTAAATCTTCTTGCGCCGCTTCGCCGCCACAAACGCTTCCTTTCGCTCGCCCTCGCTTCTTCCTCTTTATCTTCGCTTCCATCTGGTCTTTACTTCATCGTTCCATTATTCATTCTTATCTGTTTGCGTACTCTGGACTTGGCTATCGCCGATTTGTTTTACACGCTATCGCAAGGATTAGGAATGCGAATGATTACGGGAGATAACGAATGCGTGTATCGAACACTGTGATTTCCAAATCAAAAGGAATCCACTTTGTAGACCGCGTATGTCAGAGTGACACAGCTTTCTGCGAATTTGAAATATTTTTCAAAGTTGCCTGTTTCCACGGAGGTAAACGGAATCAACCCCTATCTTGCGAGGAAAGTTGTTACACCAGGGGTCGACTCTCACAATTCCAATTGTGAGTGCGGAAGGAGGACGGGGATGGCTGAGGGAGAGGGGGAGCATCGGTCGGTCTAGAAAGTAAGAGTCAGAAGGGAGAGAAGGGTGGCTTCGACACCAATAACCATGTCGTTCCTCGTCTTACGCGCTTCAACCCCACGTTCGCCGCGGGCAGAATATTGAAAGCCTTCATCTCGCATTTATGAGTGGCGTAACGTTAATGTGTTTGCTTTCTTAAACTTCATTACTGTCGGTTGATGTACGTTTACGATTATAGCATTCGAATGTCGAGGCACGTGTTACGGTTAATAAAGTTTCTCACCCCGTGCTCCCTCGCCAGCGGCTGATTCTCGCCCTTATCGAGAACACTATCCTAATATAATTTTCGAGGGAACTGCGACAACTACTGCGGCATATAAATGAAAGCGGAGAACAAACCAGGCGATGTTTATGGTTTGACCGACGAGTAGACACACATTGCGTAAACGTACACGGTAACCGATTATTTGTCAAGCCACGGTTCACGCAAAACATATTTGCTGTAAGTTCATAGATTATTAATATCTTGGTACCGCTAAACCGAATCAACAGTTCGATTGATATCATTAATATCGTTAATTATTAAATTGCCAGCGTTGAAACTGCTTCAATAATTACCGCAACAAGCTGGATCTGCATACAACTCTATTTAATGAATACATTCGAGGCAGTTAATTAAAATGCAATTTAGGCGCGCGTAAAATACCTCGAGAGAAGGGGGATGCTGGATGAGAATAGTCGAAGGCGACGTCGTTATACCTCATCCAAGTGAATCCATGAGAGAATAACCGTGGCGCAACGTAAAAATTTCAAACGACGTTTTCCTCTACCTCCATCTAGGCGCTCTTTCCCTCTTCTCCGCCTCTGGTTCCCTCGGCAAAACGCCGCGCGACCCATCGTGCCTGGTGCTACGGATGAAAGGAAGTGTCTACCCAGCGTTACGGCACTCCCACAAAGGGAAGATGCAGTCCCTTCTTGGACGTGACCCCCCGCTTCCAAACCCCGATCCGGGTTCTACCCTCCCCATCCTCTTCGCGGTTCTCTCCATCCACTCATCAACCGCTCCCTCAACCCCCCATCCTCGCATCCTCCTCTCCCTTTATCCTTCGACCGCCCGCTCTCTTTTCCCTTTTCCCAACCAGCCCCTACGTCTCCCCTCCTCTCTATCGCCTTGTCTACCTGCTCGTCTGCGCTCTCGTCTGTCTTCCACGAGCCTCGTCCCGTTTCACCCTCGCCAAAAGCGACGCCCATCTTACAGCATGTAGGAACCCGCGGAATTTAGTTGCCATTGTCTCGCAACGTGCCCGATCGCGTCTCGTGCGCCTTTCGTATGGGCGCAGTTGCCAAGAGCTGACTAACGGAACCGTGCCGCGAATTTTATTCCCGCCTGACCCATTATCGCACTCGCGTAACACCATTACGGGGTGTACGCTGCGGGAATAACGCCACCGGTTCACAGTCGGCGGATTCGACGCCGGATCAGAAACGGAGGCATAATTATAAACGGTTGCGAGGCAAAGCCACCCCCGCCGGCGAGATCTAGATCCCCGGGTGCATAAGTTGCTGGATACGCAGGTCGCGACGCACTAGACTTCCGTCAGACGGAAGTATGTATCGGGGAAAGGCGAGGCAAACGATGCCCCGATGTCGTCTGGAAGACGTCGAGGAAGATATTGGGTCGAGCTTAGCTCCAACATAGTTGGAGAGTGCTGCATAAGCTTATTAAGGTTGGGTGCTTTGCCACGGTTTCGCGTCACCGAGCACGTTGCTAGTGCGCTCTTTCTACCCTCTTCCCCTTGTTCTCGTCGAAGAAGAAGCTGGAAAGCGGCGCAGCCAACGGGGAAGAGGCCTGGGGGAGGGACGAGAAGGAAAAGAAGACAGCAGGAGGACAAGTGAAGAGAGGCAGTAACCTGCTGCACCGACCAACGTGTCGCCCGATGCGACTTCAACGGTGGCAGCGGGGTAAGCTGCCGGATTGTTAGATCGAGGGGGGGCGATGTCACCGAAAGGGGGCACCGGGAATAGGAGCGGCGGGGCAAGGGGACGTTGCAGACTGGGCCGAAAGTGGGGGATGAGGGCGAGAGGACGAAATCGGGAGCGAAGGGGGTGTTAGGTGGGCTTGAAGAGGAGAAAGGGCGAAGCTGGAGAAGCGAGGAGCCTCTTGAGAGACAATGAGGCCGCTCACGAGTGTCGCAACGAGTGGATGCTCTCCACTATTGCCAACTCAGGCCCTTCAAGCCTTCCAGGCTTGCACCACCACTGCCACCCTTGCTACCGCTCTCGCTATCCTGCTGCCGGCTGCTACACCACCGTCACGTTGCGCTACACCCACGCGAGCCGGCGACAACGGCGATGGTGCGGTCGTCGGGGGTGCAGGCGAACCTCGAGTGCCGCCTCCAGGCCCGTCAACTAGACAACGACACGCCCATGGTGTATCGCAGTTTTTAATTTACTTCCCCTGTCCCGGATGGTCCTCGCTTTCGACCAGCTTTCCACCAACTTTCCACCGCTCTGAGGAACAGAAGATACGCGTTGACCTCCGGTGACTTCCGCTGCACCTTAACATCGCTCCTCCTCGGTCAGCCCTGCATCTGACGTTTCTCTTTCGATTTATAAGATCGGTAATGCAAATGCTCTCCACTCGCTTCTGTTATAATTTAACGACTGTCCCTACAAGCGTGTTGATACGAGAACTTTTATACTCTCACCCCTAATAATTAGTTTAGAGGTTTTGCATCCTGCGGCAGATCAAGCTTGTACTGTGCAAGTGAGATTGTCGCTTCTCACGACGAAAGAAAGCTCCTGAGAATTCGCGTCGTTTTCTTCGGTGTTAATAAAGGGTCAACAGCGGTGTAGGCAGGAATTTGCTGCAGCATTGCGAAGGAAAGCCTCTGCAATCTGCCGCTAATGTTCGCCTTTTTCGTTCTCATCGTGCTCGGCAGCGAGAATAGACGTCTGACCTGTTTTCAGAAAATATTCTGACGGCCCTCGCCATCGAAAACTATTATGGTCGGCTCCACGAAGCGTTAGATCGAGGCGTAACGCGAGGCACAAAGTCTGCACTCGTAAAAGCAGCTGTGCAAAAACGAAGTGGGTCTTATCCGATGCGAATACACACTACTTAATCCCGCATGACGTCTAACGAGATAAAAATGAGCAATGTTCCCGATAACGTAATAGGACAGGAGGCTTACCTGTCTCTTGTGTCATATTATAGATACGCGTACCATTCAACGTGAGTACAAAGAAGCTCGCCAAGAGTCTTCAGATTTTCGTAGTAGAATACTTCACGAACTTCCCGAAACGTGCACGATTCGCAATCCAGAGAGAAAAGAGAGGAGGAAGCAGAATGAAAGGATTTGCAATTACTAAAAAATGAGAAAGCAAAGAACCGAGTTACATTTTCGTTTCACTTATGGCTTGAAAAGGCTGATCCCCCCCTTCAATTTAGTATCAGTCGCCATCTTGGGGGACGCGCCCGGGTAATGCATCTTCATCCTGTTCGTACTTAACTTATACCAAAGTTTATCGTCAACTCTGCAAGAAGCAGCCACGAGGCAGCCGATACTCCGTCTTCGAGCCTTTCCTGTTCCGCGAGCCAGACAGAGAGGAGCGTCTCCATGGGGTGAATCGAAGCCCTCAGACTGGCCATAAAACAACCCCCGATGCCTGGCGTCGTCGATACACAATTGCGGGGCGTGCTTTCCTTCCACGAGAAAAGTTGTTGCGTCCTTGCGCCGGAAGTGTCGCGAATTGAAGCGCAGCTATGAAGCTGACATTGTCGATGCTCGTATAAATTCCGCGGCGAAAGAACGAAAGTTCAAAACGGAGTTTGCGCGAGTTCTCCCTTTCTTCGGGGGCGCGCAAAAACCGGCAGGAAATTTTTACGCCCTCTTCTTTCTGTTCCTCTAACTGTTTTCCCACGCGCTCCTGCTTTTTAGCAAGTTTCATTGGCCATCATTTGTTGTCCCTTTATCCACGCGTCAACCAAGTTGCTTCTTCTACAGTCGAACAGGAATAGGGCAATCTCGGCGAGCAATTTCGTGCTCACCGTTTTATTTACCGTTCTATCCGTTACTTACACACGGTAGCAATATTGCAAACAAATTTTTGTTAGGCAGACATGGCAGAATTCAACGTGCACAATAACGGAAGCCCGTGACCATTTCGAGGGAACAAAAATACTGGATTGAGGAGGAGCAGCATGAGCAGCACGGTAGACAAACGATACGATAATCCGTCGAATAATTGGAGGATCCCCGATAATCCACTATCAGAAACGTTCGACCTTGTCTATCGCTCGGTGCACGCTGGTGGGGAAAAAAAATAAATTCCTTATTCCGGCGCACGTTTCGACGCATAAACGCGCGAAGCTCGTTTTGTTATTCGCGCAGGCATGCAACTAATCTCAGAAACGCTCTGCGGAATACATCATACATCGAAAAAATATTTACACGCACCCAATTTGCAACTTCAGCGTACGCCACCCTTGTCTTTCGCTGCCGAGTTGTTCCCCAAAAACAGTAACCTCTCGAGTCCATGAGCAGGCAAATGGTAAAAATATTTAAAAGAATTTTCCAGCTGGTGCCAGAGGGCGGTGCGCCGCTTGAAATCGAGGCACTGTAAACAATATCAAAATGTATCGATCGATCGAAAAGCCTGTAAGAGTTTCGCCCGAATCTCTCGAAAGTAACTCGAAAAGTTCACTCGGACAAAGTGGTTCCGCTCGCGACGTCCGCGTCGGCGGCGAATAGAAGGGAGCTCCTGGGGTCCAGGGTTCGACCCGGAGCTTTCCATTACAAAAGCTAGACGGGGGGTCTGGTTATTCTGTTTAGTAAACATCGGAAAAAAAGTATTGCAAAACCCCGGGTTCGCAGGGGCCGGCACGGACATCCCGGGCGGAAACGAGCGACGGCCACTGTCGTCTATTTAACTCGAAGCCCGATTCCTCGCGATTTTGCATCGAATACGACTACTGGACCACCTTTTTCCACCTCCGCCCCCGTGTCGTTCCTCAGTCCTCACCCCCTTGGCGCTTCCTGCCGTTCTCCTTCGTCCTCCTCTTCTTCTTCTGCTCCTATCCCCCTTCCGCTCGGCCCCCTTCCGCGTCGCTCGTCCTCGAAAACAAACAACGTGCAGACGCACACTCGAACGCTCAGGAATAGCAGCGACGTGCACGTCGAACTTCGCCTTTGGATACACTTAGCCAGCAGGGGTCGTACACTAGGCCGAGCAACCGTTGAAACTTAACGGAACCGTTGGAAACTTTTAAACGCAAATTCCAAGCTCACCACCCCTTTCGCCCACCCCCTCCCGCGAAATGGCACACGGTGACTACACTCCCCCCCCTGGCAGTGTTACGTACCGATGGTCGGCTATTTGAAAACATTCCAGAAGGTATGATCAAACTTCGATTATCGTAAACTTTCTCCCTTGATCCCGGCCTGATTGTAAACAGATTTGTTTCGCGGCACTCCTCTTGCCGCTGTCTCTGCCCTGGGAACGCCCGAGGATTTGCCGTACCAAGGCATAGGGTAAGATTGATTTCGAGGATGATGTGGCTTGTGAAGCATTCGATTTAATGATGTGAAATGTTGAAGTACTGCTGTGCCATGTTGTAGAAGGTTGTAATATTTAAAGTTCTCTTGCTTTAACCCCTACAGCGCACTTTGTTGCAGGAATGTGTCAGTTATGTTGCGGTGCAACATTTGGAACGTTGCACGGGATTTCCCCGAAACGTTACAAGTAAATTGCTATGTACGCCCCTGTGCAATATTGCAGGAGATATTTCTGCAACATTGTTTCGGAATTTTACAGCAATGGTCACGCAACGTTTCGGAGATATTACACAGCAATGGTCCCGCAACGTTTCGGGCAGTAGGGCCAAAAATACAAATAACGGTATATAATAAAGTATACCAACG
The DNA here is from genome assembly GCF_050908995.1 of Andrena cerasifolii. Classification (NCBI taxonomy): domain Eukaryota; kingdom Metazoa; phylum Arthropoda; class Insecta; order Hymenoptera; family Andrenidae; genus Andrena; species Andrena cerasifolii. The sequence continues at coordinate 3,201,822 of NC_135126.1, read as the reverse complement.
TGTCTGTGTGGGACGGGACGACACGAATGTGTGCAGAATCGTAGAATTATAACGCCCGTGTATCTTTTTGTCATTGAAAATTCTTTTAACCCAGGGGGATTCGAGAACCCACGACCTGCGGCACCGAACTTATATTACTACCGTGTAAAACTTTAAACTCAAATTATTCAAAAACGAAGGCTCGTTTTGACAAACCCCATTATATCTCCCTAATCGTGGAGTCGGATATCTCACAACAAATTCATTTCGACGCTTGATGCTGTATTAAATCGATTCATATTCTGTTATGAAATATCCTGCGTAGTACAAGAGAAGTTTTTTTTTTAGTTTTTAGTGCATTTTTAATGCTTACAATCGTTTAACATATTTTTTTTTATTTTCTAGTTTTTAGTGTTTGTGGATTTACATTTCACAGCTCAGACTTCTTTACAAATATCTTCTGTTGCTGTATACAGTTTAACAGATTGCTTCAAACCTATAATGCTAATTAAGTAATTGTATTAATTACTTATATCACATATTGTCCATGTTCACATTTATTTCCTCGGAGGTTGCCTGTGGAACCTCAGACTGTATTTTGTGTGTTGACATTCGAGGAACGCAAGCGTAGGATGCGAGTGAAAATATATAAGTCCGTATTCAGTGATCGACGTTGCGGCAACGCGCCGCATAGGTTACGAGTGCAACGTAACACCGTATTCTGTGGTCGACGTTGCAGGAACGTTCCACGTAGGTTGTACCGCTGCATGTGCGCAATATTCCACGGCAATGTGTGCGCAATATTCCGCGAGTATTATACCGCAGTATATGCGCAATATTCCGCGAGTATTATACCGCAGTATATGCGCAATATTCCGCGAGTATTGTGTGCTCAATATTCCCGAAACATTGCACAAACGTGGCCACTGCAGTATTGCACGGCAATGTTTCCACAATGTTGCAGTAACATTACAGTGGAACCTGCAATCAAACTGCAACATTGCAATGTACAGCAACGGTTCCGCAACGTTCCTGCAACAAAGTGTGCTATAAAGGAAGTAACACAAACTAGATCTTTATATTATTTTGGTAAAATTATGTATGGTCCACGACCTCGTCTTTCCCGCGTGGAAAGATTATATATAAAAGAAATCTGATGCGTGAAGAGAAATTTGAGCCAAAAGTTGGTGAACGAAGAGGAGATTCTTCAATCGTAATAGCAACGGCCTGGAGGTAGAGGAACGCGGGAGAAATAAAACTAGCCAATCTCGTCGACTGATCTTGACGGAATCGCGGAGCGGCGGCAACTCTGCCCGGCTAAACTCTAAAGAATCGTGCACGTTATTTATGGAGACGGCTGATAGCGATAAGGATAGCAAATCGAGTGAACTTACAATCGGTCCAAGCTGTATTCAATTCCGGCTCATAATTGTTAAAGTGGAAAAGTTTCAAAGCGTCGTATCGTCTGCCCCCCAGCTCGCCCTCCACGGCCGTCCACCCCCGACCAGCCATCCCTCTGTCGCGCATCCGCCACCCTTTCCACGGCAATCTCGTCGCATTCGTTTCTACAAGTTCCGACGGTCGCGCGGTCCTCTCGCCAGTTCACGACATCCGCCTGTATAACATAAAGGTAAGTTTTTCAGTTCTGCCTCGGCGATCGTGGAAACTCCAAGGACAAAGGGAAAGCGAGGACCGGAGGGGGTTGGGACGTAGCGATGTCACGATGATTCTCGATAAGGGATCTCATCCGGAATCGCGGAATAAAGAAGGGGGGAAAAAGGGACCGTGCAGCGGAGGGAGGGAATTTGTTGTCCCCCTTTATTTGGTTTCTTGCGTTCCTTAACGCGGACGGGAGGGTGCACCGCGTCGCGGAATCCGAAGTAAGTAGGTATTCCATTTCGCGAGTCGATCGAACGGTGAGTTCTCTTCCCCGGTCCCGTCTACCGAATAACGAAAGAAGTGCGCCGAGAGGATCGCCCAACAGATGCTTCTATCCAGGAACTTGCATATATCTCATGACACAGCGCAGCTCGTATATCACGAGTAGCGCCGCCCGCGTGCTTCTTACCTTGGCCTCGGCGTTTCTTTCTTAAACAGATACTATAACTTCACCGTTTGTCTCGTTATTGACGGGAATTTGCCGGATAGGCGAGCACGATCGGCAACGATAATCCAGCCGCAATGATTTATCGCCCGCCCTATGCACGGTTTCATCGATAATTCGCTGAACCGTTGACCGAATAACGCCGGATTACCGAAGAAACGAACGATTATTACTCGGGATAAAGTCCTCGACGGTTTCGTCGGTGAACCCCTTATCTGCGAGATTTTTAATTGTCATAGCAATGAAATCATTCTGGAATTGATGGAAAATACGTAATAAAGGGAACGATAACGACCGTACGTTTCTCCATGTATCGCATTTAATTTCTCGATGGAATTTCCCGTTCTCCACAGGTTTTACTTACACCATTTTTTAAATTGAAACGCTTCCGCGCAACCACGTTCGTGCTCGATTCACGTTAAACGATTCCCCGCAGTCGCTGTCGAGTATACGCCTCGCGATTTCGACGGGAAATTAAAAAAGAACAGGTATATTGTTTTCTAGATAAATGCATATAGGTGATATGAAAGTACCGATGAAACAATACGGGATAAAAGGGGACATAGAATTACTTGTTGGGCCTCCCGTGCGAAGTGAATCCGTACTAGAGGAGACGGGCAAGTAGAAACGCCCGGCGTATGGTCAGACATAAAGCAGTTCACGCTGTGCACGCGACTAAATTGCACTTGAAATTAAAATCGCGTATATTTCCACAAATCGCTTCAATATTAAACGAATATTGAAAATTTATTGTTCCAAAAATATGTCGTCTTCTTTTCGCAATAACTATTGAAATCTTTCCATTTTACTCGCAATTTATCCGACGTGGCTTCGGTGCAATTTTAATTGTGTATGATCTTTCTGTGTTCCAAAAATGCATAGACAAATACCAAAAATAAAATCTATACAAATACGCCAACTCTGGCTATATCAGAAATCGAAACACCCTTTAAAGGATCTCAAAAAAGTTTGTAACCGAATTCCTATCTGTATTAAAAATAGAATGCCCTTCGTATAATTGCGCAACGAGTGCAAATCTCGCTGTTGCGTCACACGTCGGTGCATTTAAAGAAACGAGCTGTGGCCCCGATAAGAATCAAGGAGGAAAGCAGATTACATTTCGTCGTGCAGCCGGCTTCGCACGGTTTTCATTTTCGAAATCGCGCGCTCGCTGAGCCGAGGGCTGCGGCGGAACAGTGGCGGAACGAGGGGGGAAGGGTGAGGAGGAAAAAGCGATTTCGACTTTTCACGAGCACCCCTTGCATCGATGGATTCCGGAGCAAGGGGAGGGAGGGCAGCGTCAACGCGAAAAAAAATATCAATTTCAATTGTGGCGAGACTCGATCATATCTGTTAGAGGAATACTTGCACATTTCGGCCAGGACGGGCCTCCCATATCCATTTCGCGGCTGTGGAAAAATGTTGGCGCGCGGGGGGGGGGGGGTTATTGACCCGTGCCTCTTCCATCGGACCAACGTTCGCGCACCCTCTACCGGGTGATTCGAATCGACACGTTCAGATTTACGATCTCCAGCGTGGTGCCTTCACTTCGTGGGTCGACGCTGCTTCCACGCATCCTCTGCCCACCCTCTGCGCCCCGTCCGCTCCCTCCTCTCGTCGAAAACAATGCGGCTGCTTCGAGGTATTTTTCATGAAATTCGCGCACGTCCGCCGTTCACGCGTGAAAACAATTCTAGAACAACGAAAAACGGTGACGAAAACAGCCCCCTGTTCTCTATTTGTTTTGTGGGGGAGGGGTGGCGGGAAAGGGGTGGAATTCGATGCCGACTGAAAGAAACAGATAACCACGTTGACGTATGCACGCGCGATGCCGGGATTAAAAGCGTGCGATACTCATAATCCAGGCTCGCGGAACTCGGAAGATCGATTTTCTTTTAGAGGCTAGTTTGCTGCACGGGAAGAAGGCCCGTCTACCTGGGGAACGCTTTAGAACGCGCACGTGCGCCCCTCTAATCAAATAAACCGTAACCATCGAAGCTTGGCGTTCTTCCAAGACGCGGTTGTTCCATCCCCCTGTGCGCGCCCCTTTCCTTTTTTGCATAAATCCGTCCAGTCTATTCCATGATAATTACGTCTTAGAACTAATCCGATTTCGAGGCCCCGACAATCCCTTGGTACGTTTAGGGCTCGTTATTTGCAATTAGCCGCGTCGATGGGACGCGCTCGCGGGGGTGGTACCAGACTACAGGCACGAGTGTGAAGGCCGAGCTTGCACAAACAACAAGATGGCCGCCAGGGCTGCAATCCTGCACACCCCCTTGCCCCCGCGCGCTGTGCCACCTACCCCCCTCTAGATCCTATCCGCCGGCAGACCTACGTCCCACGACGCCAGGCTGCCCCTACGGGCGAAAGGGTTGTTTTGCAGAAGCGCGTACCTCGTCAATTCTTTCCGAATGTCTGGCCGTTTGAAATATTGGCCCGCCTGACCTGGAAAGCGTATTCGGTCCTTCCTTTTCGGCGCATGGGATCGTTAAAAATAATGAATATCCGCGATCGCGGATCGATCTTCCCCATTTTTTCCCCACCTTCTGCCATCGTTGGGGCCTTCGTTTGAACCGTCACCGCGGTGGCAATACGTGGATCGGGGTGCATCCTTGATAATCGGTAATTGCTCGTGCGGCAACATTTTAAAATAGCATTTTGCTGAATCTCGCCCATTAGGTGAGAACGAGTGTGGTTGTCTCATTTTCTTATTTTTATTTTTTTACGGGTTATAGCTGCAGGGAAGGTCACTCTGGCTTAGATTAATATAAACTACGTTCGTCCGACTTTATTAAAAAAAATTGGTCCTGTGGATTTTGTCAATCGGATTAAGAGCTAACTGACATTATTTGCAGAGACTATTTTGTAACAATATACCCCGAGGCTGGGTTGGTTGTCAGAAATTTAGATAGCTAAGTTTATTAATAAAAAGCCGATTCACTTAAGGATGTAATATCATTTTTTTATTCTAATTATACATGCTATAGTCTTGAACGCGAAATAAAACTTAGGAACGTTATTAACAAACAGTTTACAACTTTATCACTGAACCCCAATTTCTCTGGATTTGCTTTCTGAATAGAGAGACAAGCACACAAGGCAAAAGACTTCTTCATTTTCTTTTTCACCTTAATTAATTGTTGACATTTTTCTTTTTTTTATTTTTTACTTTATCGGATAAAATAACTCGTTTTACTTTGTTCTTCTTTCCAAATGTTCTGTGACAACTTGACCCAACCCGTTAAACAATCCCACCTTTCTACTCATATATTAAAATGTTAAAAAAAAATGCAAGAAAAATCGTTACAGTAAGTTAGAAAATCCTCTAAACTACAAGAATAATGCAACAATATTATAGTCAATATTAAGAAATAACCTATACCTACTTCATAGAAAATACGGCGTAATTAACTTCGAGCACACGAAAAGAAACAATGACACGTCTTGTCTTCATGCGTCTCCGCAGCGAATTGAGTGATGAGGGAAGGAGGCTGCGATATGTTTACGCGTCGCCATGGATTATTAGTACATTCCTATTGTTTACAGTTTCTATTTTACAGCGGTTGTGACAACCTACCCGTGTGACAACCATACCCAGTCTCCCCTACCCCGCGAAAACAAAGAAACAACAACTATGTATTAATATTAATCTAACACAATCTGATGATGCAATAAAGACGAATTATTATTAGTATTATTATTCTTATATACTTAAATTATGGTGGAACTGTACTTAGGTATGGTTCGCGAGGTAGAATGTATTAAAGTAACGTGAAGCAGCTCCTAGTTTTCACAAATGAACATGAGCAATCCTTCAACCCCTTACGAGATCCATGTTGTTAACGCGAATACAAGCCCTCCTCGTGATGTTCCTTCGATTCTGAGGTATCCTTATCTACTCGACTCTGCGTGAGACGCATTAGTTATTTGCGATGCTTATCGCGCAGCGTAGCAGCGGGGCGTGTCTTATCTCCATCCAGGGTTACTCTGCTAATTGGAGAAATCTTTTTACCGTCCCCGCGGCCGAGCATTTAGTTCCCAATTACCGATCCGCCGTTAGCGGGGCCGAGAAACGACCACCCTTCGAGCGATTCCTTCTTTTCTATCCGTCCTATCGATGATTTGCGCCGAGACTAAACCCGAGAGGCACTCTCCTTAGCGACGCTCGTGAAAACACAATGCGGGGATAAGAATGAGCAGACAGGCCGCTCGGAAACATCGATGACCATCCACGAACGCCATTTACACAGTTTCTCAAATGTTTCTTGCGACCTGGTGACTTGCAGACGACGAATACCTTAGATCCACAGATATTACTCGAGTTATCCTCGCCTAATACATTCGACTTTCTGGAGTCTATCTTCCCACGAAGCCAGGGAGTGTCGATGCTGACACAGGAGTCACGGAACTCCGCGGGACATCCCCAGCTGCGAAAGTTAATTGTAAAGTCTCGATGAAACGGATAATGGACGCGATGCGGTGCATGATGAGGCACCGGGTTACTGGAATGCGATCAGAATTCACGAGTGAATAGGTAACCCCGTACGCGTGATCGAAGCTCGCATTGTGACGGGAGATTTCATGACGATCGTGGGGCGCGTGCACGAATACCAAAGCTTCGTGGATGTTGCGCGAAAACTGTCCCGCACGCCACGAAGACTCTCCTGGAATTGACTGGCTCGTTTCGCCTGTGATTCTAACGGGCCGTCGGAAGTCGGAACTATCGGGATACCGGAGGGGCTGCATTTCAGGCTACCAATCAAACTCGAGGAACATTTACTGCGGATTGATTAGTAATGGGAAATTAGCTTCGCATGCCTGGTCTGTTAAAAAGTTCCTACACATTTGGGAGAGTATCGACACGCAGCCTCGTGACCGCCACCAATTAGTGTGCGATCAAAAGAGGAAGAGACGAAATGCCGATAGATCTCTACAATTAGCCGCGTCGGCCAATCACCGTCCCTTGTGCTCGCCTCCGAGGACACAAAAGAAAGCGGGACGAAAGAGGTCGGGAGGGACGCGAGAGCTCTGGGTGCCTTTTAAAAAAATCTTGGCAACACGGCCGCCTTTCATTAGTCCTGCCAGCTACGGCCAGTGTCTCTTGAGAAGCTTAAGAAGAGGGCTGGGCGACCGTCACTCCCCTACTTGGGTCAGTGACGGCATTAAGATTTAGAAAACCCCTGTGCTCGGGGATGATGGACCTCCTGGACGAGAACGAGACAATTATATGTTCCCTTCGTGGGTGAAACGTGGATTCTATCATCGACATCGAACATTCCACTCGAGCTAATTACAGAATCAGGGGTGTAGGAACGTTTAGATGTTTCGCAGTCATACTGTGATTTGTGCGAGGGAGTTCAAGTATTCCATTAGCCGTCGGTTCAACAGGGGGTTGATAATCTACTATGCCATTGCTCTATGCCAGTGCCTGAAAATTCTGGTTGCTAAAAGTTGCACGGATAACGCGTTAAATAAGAAAATAAATCAGACCAACGTGCAATAAAAAGAGGGATGCGAAAGCCTGACCGGAGACGGCGACACGTTAAGGGACAATTTGCCGCGCATTAACGAGTACTTCCACCCCCGACAGGTCGACGACGGCCAGGGTGTTACACCATCTCGTCGCTGAGGGTGACTGCGCCCCTGACGTCACAGCGGCAGCGTCAGCAGAGACATAGGGAAAAAGAGAGTAAATGAAACGTTGGAGGAACGACGGACCTCCGCTTGTTTCGAACGCGTCACTCGTTCGTTTCGCTTCCCTTCTATGGTTTAGCTCTGGTTCCCTTTTTTCTCTCTCTCTCTCTCTTTCTCTCTGCCCTGCTCGCGGAGTAATCAGCAAATCGCCGAACCGGCCTGGCAAGCGATCACGACGAGCAGAGAGGAGGGCGAGAGGAAAAAGGAGAAAAGTCTCGGGGAGCGGCTCGGCGAACGCTAGAGGGACGTCGCGACGTGAAGAGAGAAGGTAGACGCCTGATAAGACGTCGAATAACTCGATTACTCGCCGAGGGAGTGTCACTTTGCCAGGCCGTGCATCCAAGTGCGAGAGAAATTTCGTTAAGGTGCTTCTCGCGCGAACTCCTCGACATCCTTCGCTTGTCTCTCGCCGCTTATCCGCCCCTCTCCTCCCCCCCCCCTCCCCAGACGGGGTAGATTCGAAGAATTTTCTGATAGGGCGAAGGAATTGTAACTGCCGAGGTTTGGTCGCTGATGCGCGAAGAAAGTCGCGCGACTCCTTCGCTCTCCGGTAAATGCAATTTGTCCGGCGTTACTTAGTTAAATCGCGAAAGAAGTATTTAGAATGCAGGTGGTCCTGGGAATTTGGAGAATCTTAGTGTTGCTGAAAGCTATCAGAAGATGAACGAATTGGTATTATTTTCGTGAAGTATGAAGGGGACTACTTAGGCAGTCAAATCGCTCGGAAATCAAGTATGCTTTGCGAATTAATTACAGGCAGATGAAAGCATGCACAGAATTTTCCTTTTACACATTGTTTATTACTAACATGTAGAGTAAACAAATATTTTATTTGTCTACATATCTGTTTTACAAATGGCGCCACGCGAGGTTGATTATACAGTATACTTTAGAAATAGTGGCTTTACTTTTGCCCTGATATTGAGCTTAAAAACAAAGATACAACGGTTTCCTTGGAACATGTTTCTCCTAGAACCTGTAATTTCGGAGCATACCTCTGAAAGAATAATTGAACTAAAATTACTAAAATAGCGATTAGGAGAAGGCGATTTGTACGATAAATGTCGATTTTTCGGAGTTCACAGATGGCTGTTTTTTATCTCGGAAACTAGACAATTTAGACTTTATGCTGAAGTAGACTCCAAAAAGGAATATATTTTAAACAGGCTGTAAAAATTCGTGCAGCCGGTTTCGCATGGTTTTCATTTTCGAAATCGCGCGAAAAAACAAAAATTACATTTTTCCTATTAATAATCTCATACTCCTGTTTTCCACCAATAATAACATTTATCTTAAAATGATCATTAATTGAAAATTTATTAATAATAAATAACCAACTCAAACTAGTATCAATCATCGTAATAATTTCTAGATTCGTCATAATCTGAAGATACATCAATTTTATAAACAACAATATTTACAAATACAACAATTTCAACAAAATATTCACCTATACAGTAAGACAAAAATCACAAAAAAACTAATTTTCATCTATGCTCTAACACTAACATCATTTATATATATATTAACTTCTAAATTATGAACTAAAATTACTAAAATAGGGACTAGGAGAAGGCGATTTGTACGATAAATGTCGATTTTTCGGAGTTCACAGATGGCTGTTTTTTATCTCGGAAACTAGACAATTTAGACTTTATGCTGAAGTACACTCCAAAAAGGAATATATTTTAAACAGGCTGTAAAAATTTCAAGTCACTCCGAACCTCGGTTCTTTCGCAATCAGGGCAAAACCGCAGAGAAACGCCTACACATCAAACGACTGTAGCGCCTTCATATAGATGTATATATTATTCAAAAAAAAAAAATTATACAGTTTATAGTATTAATAAACATTACTCAAAAGTACTACTCACAATTCGTATTCATCTGCTTGTAATTAATTCGCAAAAAAAATACTTGATCTTCGAGCGATTTCACGAAGATAATAATTTTGTATAGCGAATCCTCCACTTCGACAAGTAAAGTGACTGCACGATACGTGCGCGCCGATCGTATCAGACACATGCGTGGCCGTAAAAAGGTTACTCTACTTCTGCTACTTGATTTAATCACTATAGGCACGTAATGAAAGTTTAAACGTAGCGTAACACTAGACGATGGATGCATTTTCTACACGCATGCCCAACGGTACGATTTTTCCGAACGTCATAATTTTCCATTAGAGCAGCCGTATCGGGCTCGTTCTTTCGCCTCCCCAGCCCCTCGCATTTTATCGTCCCGCCATTGAAAATTGCTCCCCGGATATTGCAACCGCATCCTGTGGTAGAATAATAATAATCGCGAATACGGGGAACAGTTAATTCGCGGATTTTTCCAATGAAGAAGCTCGGGGCCGCGATGCGGAGCGTATCGCGGATCGACGGGTAGATACCTACAGTGACGTAGGATGGAGGAAGCGAATTGCTCGTGGCGAATCGTTAGCGTCCGGAACCGTGCAAGTTGTAACCTTGTTTTTGGAACGGGGAACAGCAGAAGCAGCAATTTCTCGAGGTAATCGCGGGGATCTGACGAAGAAGCGCGCGAGAAGACCGGGGGAGACGCAATTCACGAAAACCGAGAGGTTGAAAACGGGTTGAAACAGCTGCGGGGACCGTCTAGCTCGTTGCATGACAGATTATAACGGGTGACCCAATTAAAATCCGACGTTCCCGCGACATCCAAGAGCGGGCGCAATCCGTGGAACTGTTTACCCTCCGCGTCTGATATCATCTCTCAAAGCTGCGAGCTTTGTATCTCGATTAACGAGCACGGTATTAATGAAACATCGTAAAATCGGTGGAAATATTTCTTACACTACACTACTCCAAATCGTTGCGCTGGAATTTTTTTATTCAAATCTTCTGATTAGCTATTAACAAATATGGGACTATAATCCGGAAAAGTGGCAGAGTGGCAGAAAAATTCCCGGGAAATGTTAGGTAATTTACTAATGGTGTGATTATACGACAACCTCGGGAAATTCTCTGCAACCGGCGTATCGGTTTTCGTAAGAGATTAAATTTCAACCGTATATTCGATCGGGCACAGCGGCTATTTCCTTTTGCATCGGGTTTCTCGGTAATCTTGGACTCTTTTCTCTGTTCCAACGCGATGATCTCGGATGGAAATTGGCTTCTGCGGGAGCTGCGTCTGAAAACCGAACGATACAGTTTGTCAGCGGAGCTGGGAGGCAGCGCGGCAGGGAAAGCAGCCAGTCTTGATCAGACAATTGAGTTAAGTAAGTCAAATAGCTGCAAACACTCGGTTCCCGGACCTGTTACGTACAGTTAGCAACAACTTTCCGTATCTCTCATTTGATTTCGAAACTAACTGAGGACACACACACACACACAGCGATACTTGTGAATGTTGAAAAACATCTTTCCAATTACGGGACAATACGCAACGAGTTGCCTGCTACGTAACTCATATTTTTCTTTGCTGTTAGTTTCGTTGTCCCTTTAAGTGTTATATTGTCAGCGTGCTGCAACATGTGACAATAATTTCAAATCAAAAGGTGCTCTCCACGCAGCTATAAACGCTTCGCAGGGACTTCCACAGTGGAACGAGTAAACTGTTAGTCAGACATAGGTGGGAATTTTATGATCGAGCCATTGTACATTTAATTTCTCTGCGTGAACTGTCTAATCTGCTGGATTTATATACTTTGAACTGCAGCGATCCCCATTTTCACAAATACTTTGGCAAACATTTAAATTAAATTTTAGCAATTATTGTCGAAAACCGAGAGCGAGTTATACGCGCCAACTTTCCACGGTATTCCAATTATGCGCTCTCGAAACTTATATCTGGCGCATTATATTTTCATATATTTCGCATGAATGCTTCAGGGTCCTATATACATTGGCGGAAAACAGGATTCCAACCCCGCAAACGACACTCGCTGGTTTATGCCGTATCCACGATCCCCAAAATATTCGGCGGAACTGCAGATCGAACCCGCCGCGAGTTACTCCAATCTGATACCACCTAAGTTAGCTGGCATCAGGAGCCAATAACATTTACTGGATTGCAAGCTATAGTCTTTCGCCGATTGGATCTTGTTTCGCGTATACACCAACCGGTGTATCATAAAAAGTTATCGCGAATTTGCCAAGTCATTCGTTCCATACGTAATAAGAATATAAACAATTTAACTGCTTGGTGTTCCTCTTAATTACCGCTAACTACTCTCAACTACATTTAATTTTAACAGAAGATCAGTCTACTCAATATGACGGGTTAAATATTATAGTGCAAACTAATTCTTGTGAAATAAAAGTGTAATATAACGGCGCTATTTATTCAGAGTAAGACAGAATTATATTAAATTTTGCTGGAACTACCCCTTTGCTCCGTGATGGATTCTCCCACCCTAAGAAGAATTGTATAAAAATCTCAACTTATTGAAAATTGTGGCCACAAATTTTTAATTTAATAGTTAGCACTCTATTAACAAGGAGCCACTATGGGCAACGTTTTCAATAAGTTTAAACAAATATTTTCTATTGGACTCTTCGCGAAAGCTCGCGAAAGCTAAAGCTTTCCCCATCTGGCGCTGGAGTCACGAAGCTCAAAGCTTTCGGCTTCGTTAACTGTTAAGTCGAGAATACAGGTCCCTGAGAAGTGCGCGCGCAAAGAAATTGTACCACGAAGAGGTCGAGGAGGGTAAAGGTAAGCGACTGTGTCGAAAGCAGGAAGACTTATCGAATCGCGTCGGCGGAAAGACACAACGAAACAGCATTGTATTTTCAACACTGACGCATTTCACGGAGAATTGCTTTTCCCAGATATCTCGCGGGGCTTCGGCTTCCTCTTTGCTCTGCCGTGCAATCGCGCTGGCCAAAGCACGTTGGAACCGCGCCACGGAGCTTCGTTTACCAACGAAATGCAGCAATATGAAATACATTACGGTTACCAGGTAAAAAAAGACTGTTCGATCTAGAGAACAGAGATGATGCAGCAGTGCTCAGAGCCCAAACGTGCAGGCGGTTACCTATTTCCATTCCGCGTTAACATCCCCTTTCGCAATTTTTTGGGGGGATGGGCATTAGTGAAATGGCCATTTGCAATACTTCATGCGAAACAACGCAGGACGAAGTGGGTGAATATATTCTAACAATGGTGGGAATTACCATCGGTACTAAAATTTGCAAGTTAACCCTTCGTTGACACTCTGGGTGTGAGCCACCCATAAGCTGATTTTGACGCTCTGTACCTTCTATCCACAAAACGAGTACCTTTTCTCCAAAGCTGACTTACAAACTATTTTTTCCCTGGAAATATTATATCCGACCAACAACTCTGTAGATTTTTAGCCTCTAATATTGAAATTTGTAAAAGTTACAACTATTTAATGATTTTCTTCGTTTTTCTCGACATGCGGTAATCTAGATTTTTTTCACAAAAACTGTGATTAAATTTCAATAAAAAAAACTATTGGAATATATTCTAGAGATCTTAAAACTGATCCATGATTTTTGTTATGACGATTGGATTCTTCAGATGATAATGGCAGTCGTTCAAAAATTGCTCTGAGTGTGAGCCACCCAGGTATGTCAAAGTTGATCCAAAAAGGAGGTGTGTCGACACGAAGGGTTAACATTCTGTTCCTTTAATCCCCCTTGGTATGTTCTATACTGTAAGCGAGGGGGGAGGACATTTTTGGAGGACACGTGACTGTTGATGGATATTATATAGCGAAAAGCTTCTCTCCGATTGCATGATTTTTCCATCCCAGAATTTCTATGATGCTGCGCCTCTAATTACTTAGAACTGAACAATTGTTGATAGATGAAGCATTGTGCAATGGTGGATTGAGATCAGTAAGTGTATTAGGATCACTGGAATATCCACGCGAGTAGCTTAATTCCATTTTAATTTAATGTACCGATCCCGCAGGCCCTTTGCTGCTGCCTTCCCGAAAGGTACGAATTACAGCGATTCGATCCGGCAAGAAATATACTACCTTTGTGCGCCACTTTCGTCGTCCCTCCGTCGTACAGAGGAGCGAGCAAAAGAACGCGCGTAGTCGATAAAACGCGATAATTAAAATTTAATTCGTCGGCTCGATCGCGCGCCATCAAACGCGACGCCGCCCAGACGTAATTGAGGCATTACTTTTCGATTAAACGCAAGGGAATAGGGAATGAATGCCGACAGGTAAACGGGAAGAACGGCGCGCGGCGGGGGAGGGTGGCTGTCGACGCTGGAAAGCGATGGTGGCCATGTGATGGGATTTAAATTAGCGGCGTGGCCCCATGCGACAGATGTCGCAGACTTCCATTAAATGTCGCTCGCTCCACGACTACGATCCCAAAAAGGAGAAGCTGCGAGTGGTGAACAGTGGCTAGGAGATCAGGGGCGGGGACCACGAAGCTGCGAAGACTGAGGGAAAACGTCATGGGTGAAGGGTGCGGAAAGGGAAAGTCTATGGATTAATTTATGGGCAGGAAGACTGCTGCAATTGATATCAGTTTTGTACTGTAAATCGAATAGGCACCCCTTCAAGTATCAGATTTAAATTGCACGATGTCGCGGTCACTGGCAGAAGGAACGGTAGCCAACTAGGATAAGCTAAACACCTCCCATGTGCTACCACAGACGTGGTATAAAGTAGCCCAACTTTGACTGCCTTGGCGATGGAAAAATTCGACACTGATCGTAGTGTCCTCTGTTCATGAATGATCGACAGTTGAACAACTATTCCCCAAAGCAGTATTGAGGGCAAAGGGAACCTGCGTGTGGAAATGCTGACTTGTCTATGGCGCGGACTGACCATCGCAGCGTTTCGCAAGAAAATTCCTTCACGCTCATTTGGACGAGTTTTACGCTCAAGTAAACGATGCACTAGAATGTCAAGGATTTTAATTAAATTGTTCTAACTGAAGTTAGAGGGGAGCTGTAAATAGTAACTTTGCTACTTAGTTACAAATTTGTTTAAAAGATAGTGTAACTATGTGCTAACTGACAAGGAAACATATCGAACCCGAAAATTCTGATTGTAATGAAACTCCGTACGATTGTAGAGCATGTCGGAGTATGTAAGAAACGATTTTTTTTTCTGCGGAAAAATACTCTGAGGGGGTGAAATCAGCCCCCAAATTTTCAGCGATTTTTCGGTTTTCGAGTATAACTTTGTAACGGTGCGAGGTAGAAGAAAACCGTGAATGGACAAAATGTTCAGTGTTTGATGCCGTATAACTCGCTGCAAAAGAAATGTTTGTAGGTCCAACAATTTATAAATAAATTAAAATTTTCGTTATTTTACATATAATTTCTAACCGCGAAGGTTGGGGACGATCTTTTCCCGTGTAAAAGTTATAATTCGCAATGGTTTACTAAAATGTAAAAGGAACAAATTTTGGTTCATTTGATTATTTGTTTACAAAAATTTTCCGCCTTTGTCCATATTACTACCATCTGCCACTTGACAATCGATGACTTCCTCTTCAAAAGTAATTGAATCTCTTGATTTTGCATATTTGGCTCACATTTCTTTTTAAAAAATTAACTCATCAGACTTGTAGACAATTCATTTTCTTCTGATTGATTTAATTTTCTCTTTCTATTCTGCGCTCCTGAGAGTTTTTTTTTGACATTCTATGGCTAAAGAAAAACAAAAGATTTTTATGTTTTACCCGAATTTCAAAATTTTATGGGAACTTGCTGAGATGTATATATTATCTAGTAAAAATTCACATGTAACTTTTATTAGAAAGTACTGCAAGTTATTAGAACTGACAATGATCCTTTGATTTGAAACTTTTAATGTTACAAAACAAAACTCATAGTTAAATTGCAATAGACATTTATATTTAGAACTTAAAACTGCGAATACGTATAAATATATGAAAGGATAAAATATTTCTCAGAGTCCAGGAGTAACTTTGTATATTATACAAAAGCGTGTTTCTTAAAAAACTTTACTGTAGCTAATATTCTTTCAAGAAACGACGTATAATATAAATTGTTATGGTTGCTTTCGTAATTCATCGTTTTTTATTTGAATAATACCAGAAATACTAAAAAAAATAACACAGAAAAATAACTAAATTAAGCAACTATTTTTTTATCGAAGCGCCCTCGCGAATTGGCGCCCCGGGCGGTCGCCCGCTTCGCCCGTACCTTCCGCGGGCGCTGAAATTAGCCTAGGCTTCCTAAGGTGTCTTCTTTCACTATCACTTTTCACTACTTTCCTTTTCAAAACATTATATTGTTAAACTCCCTTTCCTGCGACAGGGTGAACCTGAGAAGCTGAAACAATTATCTACGTTATGTTAGTAATGGTGTAGTAGGATTGGGAGGAAATTAACAAAAGAATTATGCAGCTGGTGAAGTACTTAGCTCAAGTAATTATTATACAATTATCCGAACGTGTAAAGAATTTCGCAGCAAATGCGTGAAATACTGTTTTACGTGAACGAAGTTTTACTGTAAATTTCTGTGTTGACGGCAAGAGAATTCCTGTACCAGGTCTGCGGTACTATTACTTTCTTTTCCCCTCATTCTTCTTAAGTCCTAGAAACCTCATTATTGCTCGATACCCCTATACTTGAGCATGCTCAAGTGGAGTGTAACTGATCTTGTGGTGAGAAACGTGGTAAAAAGGTTACGGAAGTGTTCCAAGTGTTATCTATTCGAGCAATTTCTATGTCCCATTTTTTTTTATAGATCCTAAACACATTCTATGAGTAGAACTCGATAAGAAACCCTTCACTGAGGCTGATCTACGGCGTCCGCCCTCCCACTGGCTGCTCAATGAGAACGACATTAGGAATTAATGATACAGGGTGCTGGATGGAGGATCGAGCGACGAACTTCTCTTTCCACCGAACGCCGGCTGGGAAATAATGAAATATACACTTCCGCGGAACTGAGACACTCGCCGTTTTTCTTCTTGCCTCCCGGACTCGCGATGGAACTTCTTACGATCTTAATGATTTTCCTGTCGTTTGTTTCTTATTGTGGCAACGAGGAATGCTGATGAGGCACTTCTCAAGGGAAGTTATTGGAAGTTTTATGAACAGAATGTTTCAATAATCTGCGACAACTGGTCAGATAAACTTGAGGAATACTTTGCGTCGCATTGGGGTGGCTTTGAATTGATCATACTTTTTATTAATGTGTCGCATGATACTTTTCTTTTAAAATTTCATTCTTCTTGCATGTTACTTTAAACACAATGTTTAATATCAATATTATAAACATGTCGACGGTGTGACTTTGCATTTAAATGAAGGTGCATTTAATTATTGTTCCCTGTGCTTTTTATTCGCGGGGTTTGTAGAATCGTCGCTATTAAATGATCCGAAGATCGTCTCTGTCAAGTTGCACACTTAACACGGTGGCTTCCGGATCAGAAAAACCGGAAGCGGCCGCCCTCCGCCTCCATCAATCAAGCCCATCCTCCCCCGCGAATGTTTATCGCATTTGTACCGATGAATTCGACTGAAACACGCGCGGATACATACACGCGATCGGCGAATTCATTTCGCAGTCGTTTCCCACGTCAACTCGCTCGAATCGTCGAAATTATTCGGTCGACTTGACGCCTTCAAAAACGAGTCCGTCTCGTTGCACGTAGAACGCGCGTTATTAATGTTCTATCGAATATTGCACGCATTCCGCGATTACGTTTTCGAATTGAAAGCGCTGCCGATGACTTTCTTCGCTCGCCAGGGGAAGAGCATTCTTTCTATGGGAAAAAATGCTGCAGCAGACTAGGAAGTCGATAGAATGCTTCTCGAAATTGTAAAATCAAAGGATTCCTCTCTATCAGCCTTCTTACTTTGACATTAAACACAATTCCTACGGTATCAAGGTATGTATTCAAGATTATCATTATATTTTATATCTTATGGGAGTACGTGTCACCGCAGAGGAGTTATAGGATAAACCTATCACCAAGCCGAAGGAGGCGCTAAAAAACTATATCGCACCCTTAATAATAAAGGAATTCAACTCCCACGTAAACAAAATGTGAATGTAATTTTTTTATTGTACCTTGTAAAGGCAAAACATATTAAATAAAAAACAGGTGCAAAAATTTGGGGGCGCTAAAAATTTTCATGCATAAGGGCGCCAAGCATCCTCGCGCCGGCCCTGCCTATCACCCCATTAGTGTTGGCTAGAACCGTGATTTGTGAATCACTGGTGAATCATTCGATCACATTCATTCCTAATCACGGTGATTTTTCACAGTGATCCGTGATTTTAATCATCGCTTCTGATTGGTGCAGGCAGAACGGTGACTCGCGATTTTCGTGATCTGATTGGTGGAAAGCGTAACTGCTCTTTGCACGCGCCACATAACCCCAATTTCTAATTTCTCTCGAAACATTCTCAAGTCCTCACTGTGCTTATAGAATTTCAGTTGGATATATTGAACCAATGTAATCGTTCTTGATCTATTTAAATTAACGAATATCTCTTCAGTTTAGTTAAAAAGTGTAATGTGTATGTGAAGACTTTAGCCAATCAAATCAGTGGGTGCACGTATTGACTATTTATGAATGTAAATACTAGGTATATATTCGCTGAATTAGCACGCTTTGTCTGCAACACAAACTATATTTAAGTATTTTTTTACAAAATAATTCACTCAAGATCAAGAATTACGATGACGGTGAACAAATTCGCTCAAATTAAAAAAATAACGATCACTGTTTAACTTCACTCACGACCGTGATCGTGATTCTGCGACCACTGTGATAAATCACTGCTAGTGATTTTGCACTCCATCCCTACTGACCCCATGCATTTTTCTGTCACCGGTTTGTGGGGTCCTAGGACCCCATTACCATTTCAGTGTCACATGCGACATTACCGATGAAGCCTGGAAACAGATTGTAACGCTACGCGCGGTGGGAATTAGAACTCAACACGAATAAAACTAGGAGCGGTATTCACAGTCGCGCCTTAAGCAAATGCTTCAGATCATCTTCTGGAAGACGATCTTATTCCCTTAAGACATCAGGAATTCATTTTAATTCCTACCACACGTAGCATTGCAATCGTCTTTTAGACTGAATCGATAACGTTGGGTGCGACACGAAAATGGTAAAGGTGACTCGCGAGCCTCCCGAGCGTGCGACACGACATTAAATTGAGTGATAGATGTATCCTATACAACGTCGGTCACGAAAGTCCATTGGTCGAGGTTCAATTTTACACCTTGTCTGCGATTTGGCCCTAGAATATCCCTAGGACTTTATTCCATACCTCGTCTGTGATTGGATTATAATTTTGTCGCATTTCTATGTGTAGATAAAAATCAATTTTCATCGTATTCAGTTTCAATTCTAACCACTAGTAGGATTGAGGTCGAATTCCGTTCTGGATCGATAACGTTGCATGCTACACGAATATGGTAAGGGGGTTTAGAGCCCCGCTCTGTCTGGCAATAATAATTTACCATTAATCAACTCAAACAACCAATCTAATACATCTCCCCCTATCAATTTTAACTTTAATGTTCCAGAGTTCCTTGTACAAACGAGAGATAATCAAAATGTGAAGAAGCAAAAGCGAAAAGGAGAAAACAATGATCACGGGGCCACGATTTCCATGTTCCTTTTACGTTCGTCCAAGAAATCAGGATAACTAACTTCCGACCACCGTAAGACGGATGCGACAGTCTACATCGTAGACCAGCGTCGTTCAGGAGTTGCCCGCACGGGCAACAGATCAGGGTGCCCGGGGCAGACACGGGTCGGCGGCAAGTAAGTCACGCCTCCACGGGCAATACGGTACAGACGCCAGGATGAACAAGGACCGCCGCGTCGAGTCAACAATATTAGAATGAACCTACTAACACATGCCTGCCTACGCATCTACGAGCCTGTACAACCGTTCCTCCCCATTCCGCTGTACCGATAGCTGACGGTCACTGCCCGGAACTTTGCCCGCAGCGTTAGCCCCGGGCAGTGGCGGGTGCCCTTGCCCGCAAAACCATAGGCTGAACGGCGCTGTCGTAGACTCTACAATCCACAAGCAGCAATGAATTTCATTCCTCGAGGATCAGGAATAGCATCGAGCCAGCGGCTTTTTCCTCCTTTCGTTGGACTGGCGTCGTCCAGCTCCGCGATATCGGCGCGTGCACGGAACATTAAGCTTCCCTCTAACGAATGCGCGCTGCAATATTTTTCAGAGCACATATCCGCGCGATAAGAAAAGTTGCGCATTCTTGGCCGGCGCGGCGTCGCAATATTCGTGTTTTCTCATTTTTCTGGCCGGCCCCCCTTTCTCTTCGGCATTCCCCGCGGGTTCCACGATGCGTATCCACTATCCCTGCCTTTTTCGTCGGTAGACATTTCCGTGCGGCGATAAATCTATTACGTACACTTGGAGTGACGATAACGGGGCTGGCAATATTGAAACGCTGGTGTAAATACGCTCTGAACAATTACGCGCTGTCTTATGCAAACTACAAAATCTGGGGGATGATTTAACAATTAAAAGGTAGCTCAAGAAGTGGGCGACTATTTAAGATTTAAGGGGAGGTTTCGGTCTAAAAATCGAGGCTTCGTATTGAATTTCCTCCTTATTTCATTATCATCCTAAACAAAAACTTTGGTTATTTCTTGGAATGCCCCACAATTCATTCATTAGTATACTAAGTAGTTCACCGCCATACCATTTCACTTCTATGCGCACCTTCCCTAAGTACGCATGACCATCCCCCAAGGTCAAAAACTTCTCAGAACACTGGAAAAACTTCTGAGAAACCGAGAGAAGCGGAAGGTAAGCGAGAGAAAAAGC
The DNA here is from genome assembly GCF_050908995.1 of Andrena cerasifolii. Lineage (NCBI taxonomy): Eukaryota > Metazoa > Arthropoda > Insecta > Hymenoptera > Andrenidae > Andrena > Andrena cerasifolii. The sequence continues at coordinate 3,181,280 of NC_135126.1, read as the reverse complement.
TGATTCCGCAAAGGGTCTCACCATCCCCAATACACTCCCGTTCACCCTTTCGATCCCTCGCGGTGCACCCATCGCGAGTTTGTTTAAACCCGCGTCGCCGCAAGACACCGCGACTGGTAAGAGGCAGAAAAAAGAATGATTGCAGCGCTTCCGCGGCACGATCTCCATAACGAACATGTACGCCCGGTCCATATTTCATGCGATAAGAAAAGTCCCGCGTAGTTGGCCGACGTTGCGCGAGCTCCACTCTCCTCCCCTTTTTTCCGGTCTCACCCTGTGTTTGCCCTCCGCCGCCTTCAGTCTCCGCTTTTCCTTATTACCCCTTAGATTCGCATCGGTCCAGTAAGCCGAAAACTCGCTCCCATATCTCCATCCCCCTCCCCCTCCCCTTCCTCCCTCTCAAGTTCCTCTTGCAACGATCGTAGCTGCTGCACTCTCCTTTTCAACCCCTTTTCCCCGACTCCCTCCCCCTGCCCCGTCTCCAACGTGGCCAAGGGTGCTGCACCCCCAACCCCCACCCTGGTTCCTCGTTATTTGTTGTTGCAGCGAAAACCGGCCGCGTAATGAAATATACACGAAACAGCCGCGTCGAACGCAGGAAGCGAGGCGGCCAACAGCATCGCGGCGGTGATTCATAACGCGATCCTATCCCGCCTAGGAAATATTGCGATTCCGCGCCACCGCCTTAAGGGGGTAGACACGGGTAATGCAGGGCGCTGTATACCGACACAATCTGGCCCGAAACATGGCTTCAGGATTTTTCGTTTCTCGTCCTTATATGAGCAGATTTGGAGCTGGCCGAGGTCTCATTCGAAAGAGGAAGGTTCAATGCGGAGCGCTCTGCTCATGGTTCAACGAGATTGCGTTGATATGTAATAATATCAGTGTCCAAAGTAAAGCAAAAGTCGACAAAATATACCCGCAGAATCCAAGCATTTTTAGGTCACTAAAAGAGTTTCGTGACTCAAACGGTGAGCAGAGCGCTCCGCATTGAATCTTCTTCTTTCGAACGAGACCTCTCCCAGGCCAAAATCTGCTCATATAAGAACGAAAAACGAGAAATCGTGACTACAGTCCCAAATCAGAGTTCCGCCATATTGGCGATAATACATGGCAAGTCACGTGACAAATTTAGTTGAGGTAGTAGATACGAGATGGCGCCTACTCGGGAGGACTGCCAGCGAGAAGTGGCGCAGATGTTTCGAGACAGTGACTGTTCTGAAATTTAGTATACCTCTTTCCACTTCATGTTCTCCTGATATATTGGCCAAAATCTGGCGAAAATTTTCAGAATGCACAAAATTGGGTGTGACTGTTTAACGAAGAGACGCAGAATTTTCGAACGCCTCTTGAAAGGCCTGCGCCTCTTATTGCAACTTTAAGGCGATGCCTTTGAAGCTGAAATAGCCACTAAACATTTGTTGTCATATAGCATATATTTAGGTTATATTTTCTGTCACTTCGAGGAGCCGACCACATAATAATCACGCGCATCCAGTCTGCGCATTTTCACTAGCCCAATTCAACATTCAATACAATTTTGTATATATAATGTTTGTTGATAACTGCTTTCTGCAGAGGACGTGTAATAAGTGTATTTCATGTTCTGTTTCGGTGCTTTGCTAGTAAAAAAATGTCTAACCTAACAAATTTCATTTTCTGGGGACATTCCCTCATCTATTTTCCCTTTTCACTTAGAATTCCTTACTGCTAACGTAGAATATTGTAGCATAAGCACGTTTCAAGTAATTAAAATGTACAATGAATTTTCTACGTTTACAGTACCAGCCGACTTTCCGTTTAAATTTTTATAAGTATAACGGAACAGCTGAGAATTTCTTTCCTTATTCAGAATAGAATACAGAACTCTCGCGTTCACCGGGTAATCGTCGATCTATCGGTATTACCATTTCTGTGCAGAAAAAAAATGCTGTAATACCGACCTGCCGAATCGGCCAGGTCACGCGACGTGTCCACCCCCTTAACAACGTGGCCCTCCCCTGGCCCGTCGCTTTCCCAATTCCACCCTCCGCGGCCCTGCGCGCCACTCTCTCGCCCTCTGTGTCTCCAAGCAGACCGTCCAACCACCCCGAATTGGATCCCAGCTCCGTGTTTACGCGCTTTTTGCCGGCCCTCCGCGCCTTGGACTCGTCGATGGTTTTTCCAACCACCGCCTCCCGCGTGACTCCGCAAACAAAGTGAATTCGAGCGTTCCCGGCGGCGAGAAGGAGCCTTCCTGTACGTAGAGTCGGGAGTCGTAACGATTCGCTGCGTGTTACCTCGATGGGCAAGACAGGATGGTCGTTGATATAATTGCGCATAGAAGGGGTGAAGACTGCGAAGAGCGGAGAACAGGGGTGGAGGTAGCTGGTGGTTTTTCGGAGATGCGACGAAGGGCGGGGGAGGATAGTCGGGTTCTATGGGCGAAGCCTAGCGGGAGGACGACTGTAAATCAGAGAGAACACAATTTCACGGGAGGCTGCGACGACGACGTGGTCCGTCGCACGCTCGATCGACCGGTATATAATTAATGGAGACGTCGGCGTCGGTTCCTCGGACCGCGGAAGAATGTTTGCCGTCTGGAATGCTCGCCGTGGCAACCTGTTTCTATCTGGACGCCGATAGGGCTGCGAGGCGGGGGCGGATTTAGGAATTACATATTTGGGACGCTTTATGCAGACCCCTGCGCGAGAATCTGACGTCTTTTTAAAATTGAGACGTAGGTGGGCGATCCAGAGTCGTCGGGCATCAAACTTAATGTGGTTTACGGAACCCACTTTTGGGGACCAACTTTTGGGAGATTGTTTTAAGAACGGTTTGTTGAAATTCTGTGGCGTTGGTTAGAAAATTATTGTCCTATGTGTCTCTTTACTTCTACTATTTAATCATTGTTAGACACGATTGAAATACCACTAACGTCGTCTAATTAATTATAAACATAATCACGACAACGATTATATTGGAGCCGAAAAGTACCTGCGTAAATTGTTACTGGACAAATATATAATTCTTACATTTTTCGCGATACATAGTTCAGTTCACTGACATAGAAAATTGCATTCAAGAAAATAGAAATTTAACGTTATTTATTAAGTTATTTATAAGCCGAGGATCTGGGACTCTTGTAGAAGCATCGCGGATCATTATGCAACCTAATTCGATAGGAAAATTATTTGCTTATTGCGTAGGAAAGCCTTTTGAAAATTCGTCCAATTTATGAACTTTTTATTTATTTATTTATTTATTTTATTAAATACTTTGAACCTGGACAGGTCCTTAAGCAAACTTTTCAAGGTTGGCAATACAGAGATGATATGTTAGTACTTATGAACTATATATTTACAATGTTTTAACAAGTATGAAGGTAAAAATGTCAGTTCTTGGTTTTAACAATGTTAGTTGCTTAAGGTTATTATAGTAAAAATATATATATATACCTATAAGTAATTTACTAGTAGATATCACAATCCGTGTTGATCTTTGGTCAGAGCATATTAAAAACTATCTTACTATCTAAACGTATGGTAGAATTTATGAATCTATGTACGTACAAATACTAGCGGCTCGTAGCGGCGAAATGGTGAACTAAGAAACCTGGAGTTGCCGTAGACTGGCGTTGGCGTGTTTCGACGGACATTATTTCAGCATGCATGGTGTTTTATAATTGCTCCTAACTAATTAATTACAAAGCGAATGGACTCAAAACTCTCAAGAAGAAGCCAGAAGGGTTTATACTTTATGATGTAGTACTCAAAATATATAAACTAATTCTAGAAAAGCTTCAATTTATGATTTGGCACAGAGAGTTCAACTCACGCCCGAAGTCGCTCGGCCGGGTGGAAAATATGTGGTTTATTTATTTATCAATTTACAATACAGGGCCCTAGATAGCTTTGTAAAGTCACTACCAATCACTGTGTAACAACAGTTGCGATATAATTCTTAAAATGTTGCTTGAAAATGATATTTTACGATTTGAGGAAATGGGCGTTGAAACACGCCAGTGCCAAGTTTAAGGGACGTGTCTTTCTATGCTTTAACCTGGCACTGGCGTGTTTTAGCGCCCATTTTTTCCAATCATTAAATCACATTTTTAAGCAATATGTAAACAATTTTTTCGTAACTGTTCTTATACAGTGATCGACAGTGACTTTCCAAAGATATCCAGAGCTCTGGGTTGCAAATTAATAAATAAATAAACCACCTATTTTCAATCCGGCAGAGCGGCTTTGAAAACGAGCTGAACACTCACTGCCAAATCATAAATTTAAGTTTTTCTAGAATTAGTTAATATATTTTGACTATTACACCGTAATGTATACACCCTTCTGGATTCTCCTTGAGAGTTTTGAGCCGATTCACTTTCTAGTTAATTAGTTATGAGCAATTATTAAACACCATGCATGCTCAAATAATTGGTGCCGAAACACGCCAACGCCAGTCTATGGCAACTCGACGTTTTCTAGTTCACAATTTTGCCGCTACGAGCCGCTAACATTTGTGTTGCAGAAATTGAACGAATTTCAAAACTTGTTGTGATACTTACTAAGTACGTAGTAAAATACTTATACGTACATGTACAAATATTATTACTATAATAGTTTTAATAGAAAATATTTTATTGTTAAAACCCAGAACTGACATTTTTACTTTTATACTTGTTAAAGCATTGTAAATAGCTAGTGTATAAATATGCTAACTTTGGAATTTTTGCTTAAGGACCTGTATAGGTTCAAAGTATTCAATAAAAAAAAAATTAGGCGAATTTTCAAATGTCTTTTCTAAACAATAAACAAATAATTTTCTTATCGAATTTGGTTGCATAATGACCCGTGACACTTCTACAAGAGGCCCAGACCCTCAGATTGCAAATAAATTAATACATAACAAATTTCTATATCTATTCTTGCATGTAATCTCCTTCGCCAGTGAACTGAACTACTTATCGCGAAAAATGTAAGAATTATATATTTTCCAGCAAGTGTTTACGTACTTTACCAGTTGGATCTTGAAGCACAGACTTGCCTGCTTTTCCATATGGAGTTAAAAATTGTGTTGTTTGTAATTAGTCGATTATTAACAGTTTCCCATCATAGATCAAATCATTTCGTCTACTTACCAGTTCATAATTGTTAAAGTGGCTAAATATATTTTCAGAAAACTAAACAGAATTCCAGGAAGAAAAGATTGTCTGTACACCCGCAATTCCGGGGCTTTCACTTGCATCATAGCCAACGAAATTCGCAGCTTTCTCTTTAAACAACAAATGCTCAAAGTGTCAATACCATCGCTTTTTATTTTACAAATGTTAAGTACTACGGCTAAGATCATTTCTTCTACAAAAAAAGGATCTCAACTAACTGCTGTATTTTATTACACTAGAACACTTACCGTATTTTTTTAACGCGGTGCCCATTTTATGCTCATAAAGCTCACCCATAAGATACACATATAAATATCTGCCTGAATTCCTAATCGTTACGGAATTTACAGTCTGAATATCGGGACGCAATAAATATTTCAAAAATCGTCAATTTTGCGTTAGAAAATACTCTTTTGTAATATTTCCGCTGGTCACTCGTACACCTTCGCTTCCCTAAAAATTACGTTCTTACCTATCCCTTCTTAGAAGTCATCAACAATTAGCATATTTCACACATTTCTCGAATAGCTCATTATGACACTTTTAACTCTTGGTATTTGAGCGTATCACACTCATAACCATACTCAGTGATGCGTGCAAACTGGTAGTCCCTGGCCTATTCGTTGGTTCGAACAATTTGTTTGATCTGCCATCGATTGAAAGTACAAGTTGCTCTAATAAACGTTCGTTTATTGAGTTTGCAAAGCTGTTGTATACCATCAAGCACCTGGGTACAGAAAACCTTACGTATTTGCACCTGATACAAAGAAAGGGCTGCATAATGAGACGCGGAAGCGTGAAACGTTGATGAAGCGTGCCTCATTTTAATTAAAACGCAACATCAATTCTTCTCACTTTCTGCTGTTCATAGACTCAACATTGCAGTATCTCACGAGATTTCTATCGATTCAGAAATGATTAATATACCTGCGTGGGATATCGAGACAATTTCCCAATGACACTCCCTTTATTGCTAAAAAATCCAGGATCCAGAGAATAAAAACGCAAAAAGAGAATTTTAAAAATAGCGCAGGTAAATGACACAATTAACAATCTTACCAATTTACCAATTAATCTATTATTTTTCACGCTTTCTGCCAGTGGCCTCGTTTACCCGCCAGCGCCAATGATTCGTGGGACCACTTTCTTCTCACTTTTCCCTGTCAAAACTAAGTCTCTCGAGTGCACTCGAGAGACCTCGCTGCAGGAAAAGAAAGTGGCCAGCTCGACCTACACCTCTGCTTGCCGTTTCGTTAGCCCTCCTCTCTGATAAATGAAAACAGAAACACCGTCGCGAGCTGGACACGCGGACTCAGAGCCAAATTTTCCACTCATCAAAGTTTCCGTGGGCGTCCCGATGCACTTTCGCAACTTTCCACGAAACTCGGCCTTTCCTTATTCCAGTAATCTTTATTCAAGGTTGGAAACACTAAAACAGGAACCCGTGCGCAGCGTCCCAATTGAAACACATGCCTGAGTATCGTAAAGAGTAATCTACGTGTCTAAGAAATTCTTAAATGAATATCGAATATTCTTCCTGCGATCCGGCTGACGACCTCCGTGTCATCGCTCAGTTACGAAACTACCCGCCTACACTCTAAATTCGGCATTTAATGGCTCCACAAAATAGGCAGGAAAAGCAAACCCAGATCTATAAACTGAGGAAGAAGACAACGTTTGCACAGAATTAAAGGGTCGTTCCTGTAATCACGCCGCAAAATTCGGCAACATTCAGGCTTTTTTTCTCAGTGAACACAATGAATAACAATGTCAAACTTTTTTCTCATTTATTAATCTACTTGTAAGGTACACGGAACAATTTTTTAAATACACTTATAAACGTGATTTTTCAAAGTTATCTGGATTTAAATATCGCTCCTTTGAAAAGAAATATGAAACAAAAAAAAAAACAAATTGCTTTTTAATCATTACCGCTATCGCAGGTGCCAGAATTAGCCACGTAAGTCAAAACTTAACAAAATCGCGCGCATTCAAGTCTCCAAATTCTCCATTTTTACTCGAAGCTTGATTTTTTTGTTTCAGATGAGTCTGTGAGCTGAAATCACCTCCGCCGTCTTTTCAAAGGCGCGATTTTTACCTCTAGATAACATTGGAAGAACATAATTAAAAGTGTATTTAAAGAATTGTTCCGTACGCATTACAAGTAGCTTAATAAATGACAAAAAAGTTTGACATTGTTATTCATTGCATTCACTGAGAAAAAAAAACCCTGAATGTTGCCGAATTTTGATTACAGGAATGACCCCTTAACATTACTAATGAGTCCTGAAAGATTCAAGGATCCCAGCAGGGTTGATTACAGCATAAACTAATCCTTCGATCACCCTCAAACATCCCATCACCCACAAACCCAATATCTCTACCAATCCACCATCAAATCTGAAGTTTGAAACTCCTGAAACGGATGTCCTGTTGCTCCACCCCGCTCTAAGCCATCAAAGTAGAGAATCGCCAGGCCTAACACTTCGCTCGCTTATAATCAATAGTCATCTCTCCCCCCTTTCGCCCACCTGTCCCCTAATATTCAAACACTCGGCGACAGGTGAACGAGGTGGGGGTGGGAGCAAGGACAAAGTGGCATCGGTGGTATGACCGCGCATCATTCCTCGTGTTGTGTCCCGTCGATGAACTCCTCGTGTCTCGCGATGCTCCCATCAGCGTTCAGATCGTCATTGCTCCTGGCGACGTTGTCGCTGATTTCGATCCAGGCTTCGGCGAAAACGCCTAGGTCGGGACCCATACATGACGCGATCCAGAATGGTGTGGCGGCAGAGTACGACCGGGACAAGTGCATCTGGAGGCGAGGGAACGACAAGGATTCCTGTCCAGATCCTGACGTGAAGGTCTACCTCTACGCGAACGATCGACCAAGACGTCAGCTGGACGCCAGGGAGTCTGACTGGCTGCGACAGGATTACGATCCAACCAAGGAGAACATTCTTCTTATACACGGATACGCAGGTAGGCATTTGCTCGAATCAATGATACTTAATGCATTGCACGTAGAGTAGGGTACCAAGATGGAGGCATTTAAGGGGAGGTTCTGGTCTAAATGTCGATTTTTCTTTTATTTCATTTTTCGAATGTTCAACCTTTTAGGAAAACGGGTTTGAAAGGATTTGTTGAAATTCGTAAAATTCCCGAAGTTATAGGCATTTGAGTCGCGGCAAATACATGGGTCACAACCGGCTACTCGGCGCTCACGTAAAACTTTAAGGGAAGGTTCTGGTCTAAATGTCGATTTTTTTATATCATTTTTCGAATGTTCAATCTTTTAGGAATACGGGTTTAAAAGGATTTGTTGAAATTCGTAAAATTCCCCAAGTTGTAGGCATTTGAGTCGCGGCAAATACATGGGTCACAACCGGCTACTCGGCGCTCACGTAACACTTCAAATGCGTTTTTCTCGAAACAGTGTTCTCAAAACGGTGGGACCTGTATCTTCAAAAGTTATTATCCGATTCGACTGAAACTTGTTTTATTTTGAAGATTATTCTTTTGGCTAGGGGGGGGGGACTTAAAAAAATACAAAAAGTTGAAAATTTATAATTTTTAAAGGCGTTGAAAGGACGAAAAATACAGGGAAAAGTGATTACAAACGTGAAGTGTCGTTATTTTCTAAAAAAATGTAATTTTTGTAATTTTTTTAGTTCCCCCCCCCTAGAAAAAAGAATAATCTTCAAAATAAAAAAGGTTTCAGTCGAATCGGATAATAACTTTTAGAGATACAGGTCCCACCGATTTGGATCAATTTTTTGACGCCTTAACTTTAACGACTCCCCAGGGCTGTTTGCACTGATTAATTATAAAACAAGAAATATATTTCTATAACATAAGACATCCTTAATACAATGCAACAAGTCCCATTAAATTATATATAGTAGTTTTCCTTTAATTAATTCCTAAATATCACCTATTTTTTGGGGCTCTAGACCAGAACCTCCCCTTAAAAGCATCGGAGCAAAACACTTCCGAATATTCCAGGCGGCGACGACGCTCTACCGATGGTAGTCCTCCGCGACGCCTACCTAAGGAACGCCAGCTACAACGTGTTCCTGGTGGATTGGGGTGCCCTGTGCGCGCCGCCCTGTTACCCAGCCGCGGTGGCTAATCTCCGTCCGGTGGCCCGCTGCCTAGCAGGCACCTTGACCACCTTGCGAAACCTGGGCTTGCCGGTCTCGAGGACGACCTGCGTGGGACACTCGCTCGGCGCCCACGTCTGTGGCATCATGGCGAACTTTCTGCTGTTCAGGATGCACCGAATAGTCGGCCTGGATCCGGCCAGGCCTCTGCTGCGACCTGGATACGTGAACCGGCTGGACAGCGGTGACGCGGACTTCGTCGAGGTGATTCACACGAACGCCGGGTATTACGGGGAGGGCGGGCGGATGGGGCACGTGGACTTCTGCGTAAACGGTGGCAAGGTGCAGCCGTTCTGCGAGAACAAGCCGAACTATCAGCTGTGCAGCCACGTCTGGGTGGTCTGCTATATGGCCCAGAGCATCGACAACGACGGCCTGGGCTCCATGGCGGAGCCGTGCTCGAGGAGATGCCCTTCCGGGCCCAGGATCGCCTCAAGGGCCGGCGAGTACGTGCCCATGGGGCAGCACACGCCGTTCGGTACCAGAGGCTCCTTCTGCTTCACGGGGAAGCACCCGCCCTATTGTCCTAAATACGGAAACGGGCGCGGCGACCAGAGGTGCTGCTTACCAGACGGCAAGGTTCCTCCTCTGTAACGGACTTCGGGGTGGTAAGTGTTGCGGTACGATAACGCCTTTTGCGTCGTGGTGGATTTTAAGACTGTGCGTGAAGTGAGGACCAGGAAGCAGTGTGTGTATATAGAAATAGCGTAGCGAATGGGAAATTGACTGCGTAGATTCCAGAACATGGGATGGAAAGCGTAGTACATAGGTACGGAAGAATGGTTTGTGCTTCGTCGTTTTGGCATGAAAATTTTTTAATATCTCTTCGGGGAGGATGGTTTCAAATGATGTATGTACTTAGTAGGTAGCAGTGCTTTCAAGGGAGATACTGTATGGTGGACTTAACTTACTTAGATACTCGTTTTGCTAAGTAATACAAGACACACGTAACAGATCGTTCTTGATATATCAGTTATTTATCAAATCGAAGAGGTGTTCTTTACCTCAAATGTAACGATCAGTGGCGGATTTGATGGGCCCCTGGGACCCCATCTTCAAAAAAGGAAATTACAATTGTATCCAAACACTATATTTTCTTTCTGTACTGCTAGGCTTAGGCTGTTTTTGATAAACCACCTCTTCATTTTCCCGAAGAAATGGGCCCCTCGGTACGTTGCCACCTGGACGTTTTGCTTAAATCCGCCACTGGTAACGATTCATTGAATTTCAATTAGTAGTTAACAAATACCTACACTTAAGAGGGCACACCACTGTGACGGCTGGAAAAGTAAGCTGTCTTTCAAAATTTTTTCAGGAATAATTTACAGTTTCCATAGAAAATTTTGTATTACCTACTTTAGTACAATGTACTATAAAAAAAATTGAAAAACATGCATAAATTTTAATGTATTAATTAATCTTCTAGACCCCCCACACGCGCTGGTCGATTGTGTAACTATGGAACAGCAGGTTCGAAGTCAAATTTCATTTTTTTTTTATAAACTATAGGTAGTTTTCGTTGCACATACCGATTTCTTGAACAAATTATTTTTGGGAAAATGGTGCGTTTTAGAAGAAAAGTTTCTAAAATCCGCGAGTAAGATGGACAGTTTTTCGAGCGCATTTAAAAAATTTATTTTCAATCAAAGAATCCGCACGTGCAACGGAAACTTCACTCATACAGTTCATAAAAAAAAATGAAATTTGATTTCAGACCTGCTGTTTCATAGTTGCACATTCGACCACCGCGCATGGGAGGTCTAGAAGATTAATTAATATATTAAAATTTAAACATGTTTTCCTATATATTTTATTTTTATAGTTTCTTAAGACATTGTACTAAAGGTAAGTAACACAAATTTTATTTGAAAACTGTAAATTGATCCTGAAAAAAATTCTTAAAAATGACTTACTTTTCCGGCCGTCACAGTGGTGTTCCCCCTTAAATCAATCTTCTGAATGTCTCCCATATGCGCGATTGTCTAATCACGCTCAATAATCAATATGCCTAGTTTCTCCGTATGAAAAGGAATTGCGAGTACCATTCTTTCTAAAGTGTGATAAGGTGAATGTCCCAATTTCTGCTGATTTAAGAGGAAACTCGTCATAAAGGTGTAAAAAATTTGTTCGTGATCAAAATTTGCAGAGTAATTGATTAATTCTTTAATTATAAATCAACCAACTGATAAACTATTTAAGAAAAATATTTCAAGATGTTTAACTATTACTAATTTGTAATTAAATACATAATGCTCTAAATGTCTTTATTTCCGCTCATGAAAAATAGTCGTGCAACACTCTCGTAAATGTTTAAATAATTTAGAATTATTTTGTTGCAACTCTAGTACAAAGGTAACGCATTTAATAATAAGAAAAATACGAAGTGAGCAGAAATGGGGACATGAGCAGAAATTGGGACATTCACCTTACCGCGATTGCTCCAACGAATCGGATCGAAGGACAGGTGTCAACGATGGATCTAGTTCGTGCGGACTTCCATTCGTTGCTCCATCGATCAACACAGGTGTGCATGGACATGTGGTTGCCCGTACGGTACCGCGAAGCGTGCATTCCTATCCAAGAACGCGATCACGTATTCAAAGACGGTACGCGTCGCCCGGAAAAATCTCGCGTTCGTGATCTACCGACCCAATCAATCCCGTTAACCGCTCCACTGAACCGTCATAAATGTATGCACGACGATGTCCACCGAGCAACTGGACAAACTGTTTTCTTCAGTCCTTTCTCGCCGAGCGTCGTTGCGCAACCGATCGACTGCAATGATTTGCATGTTCAAGTATGACGCGCGATTTCGCGCCAAAACGGAGCGCACGCTTGAGGTGCTCGATGTTCCACAGCTAGGAAGTATGTATCCCAGATTTATCTTGCGCATCGAAATTAATAAACTGTTGCCAAGAGTTGTGCACGTGTTGACTATAATAATGACACTGTGCATTGAAATAACACGGTGTGTTACTGGACTGGAAATTGATACGTCTCAATAAATCGAATTGGATGGTATTTGTAAAAATATGTGCAATAGTTCAATAAAAACAGTTTGAATATTATAGCTCGACATAAAAGGATTGCGGTTGTCTTATGAAAAATGAAGTGGAATATTGCAAAAGTATTCGTTTACTCGGGCGGAGTTGTGTATTCTTAGGCTAACTAGGCTGCAACCTAGGTCGGAAAATTTTGGGGAGCGACAAATTTCGAGCGAAAGAAATTGGGAAAGGTTTAAGGGGTGATTCTCGCCTAACAGCCCCAAAAGTAACTGATGTTTAAGAATTTTTTTTTTAAAAACTGTTGGTCATATTGGATTAAACTCTTTTGGGTTATAAGGAGGCACCTTTAAACTTGCAGAAAATAATTTTTTTATGTAGATCCTTCTTATTATTTAATAATTATTGTGGAATCTTCTCCACCTCTTCGACGCTGTAATTCCTGTTTACGGGATGTGTAGCACCTACCACAGCCATCTGATTGCAAAAAAAAAAGAGTTTCTTAAAGTTAGATAGTTTACGCTGGGATTGGTCCACTTTAAAGAAAAAAAATGAAAAATTGAAAGACTTATAAGCGTTTGAAAGAAAAAGTAAGTTTTCTTCTTAGTAAAATTTTCATATTATTTTTTATATAGACAAAAAAGGTATTATAAATAAGAATTAAAATTTTAGATCCAGTCCCAGCGTAAATTATTTAAGTTTAAGAAAATTTTCCTCTTTGTAAATCAGATGACTGTGACAGGTGCTACACCTGAGCCAACATCGTCGCAGAGGTCAATACAATTCCACAATAATTAATAAATAATAAGAAGGATGGACATAAAAAAAATTCTACAATTTTAAAGATGCCTCCTTATATCCGACGAGACTTTAATGCAATATTAACAATAGCTTTTTCAAAAAAAAATCATAAATTTCGCGGGCTATTACACGAGAATCCCCCTTAAACAGAGGGGCTTGAAACGACTTAAAAAATAATTCACTTCCTTTTCTTACAGCGAATTAGCAATAACTCATATATATTAGTTACCATATAGGCCTACTCTTGAGATTGTCTCGACTCTTAAATTAAAATATTTAATGAAATTTCGCGGAAAGGGCGGAAGGACACTTGTTAACCTAGGGGCGCGAAATCTCCAAATCCGCCCGTACGCTGAGAAGCTTGAATACCGATTCGTGAAACAGATTCTGACATACGACCTTCCGAATCCTCTTCTGCGCTCCCCGACGTTACAATTCCAATGCTTTTGTCGTTCTCGCGAGGCCACTTGACGAAAGGTAGCCCCCAAGTACCTATCGCAATGAGCAAGTTCTGCTGGAGAGCCTGAAGAATTACCATCGCGGAGCGGCTTCTGCTTTCCCAGCTACCGAGTCCTTAGCTGCACTCGACGTCGCGATTCCAAGGCTTTTGTCATTCTCACGGGCCGCTCGCCTCCACAAAGGGAGAGAAAAAAATATTCGGAGGCATCGCCACGAGCAATTTCGCTGGGAGACTTGAAAGGGGACGTATCGAGGGGGCCCTGTCCTTACACGGAAGCCCGTTCACGAATCCAGGCGCCGTCGAGTAGCCGACCAACTGGCGCCCCGCTGATTCAAAAGTGTTTCAGGGAGACATCGATACACTGGAAGCTGTGGGATCGTTGGATGGGCGACACGTAGACGCGACGCGGCCCTCTACAACGAGGACCCGTGTCTCCACATGTATATACTTCCTTCTCAGCCTGGTGGTTTTCGAAATCTGCCCAATGAAGATAGCCTTTCTCCGGCGAGCACACTCATCGCTCCGAAGGACGTCGATAGATTCGAAGACGAACGTGCTCCAAGTTTTGTAATTAAATGCGCAATGATACCGATGGTAGATATTTCTCTCAAGGTGAAAATGTAGTATCCTCTTAAAGTCCTTGTAGACACTTCTGGGGCCCACGACTGATATCCCATTCACATATTTTCTAAATATCTGTTTTTAAGTGAGTATACGAAAGTGGGTATTTCTCACGCGAAAATGATATTTCTGTATTGAATAGTAATCGTTTCTTAAGGGGGTATACCCGTTTGAACCCTCGGAAAATGTATACATTTTGTGGATTTTTTTACAAGTCAACGGTTTGATGCAGATTTCCCGTTTTTTAACTATGTTTACATAGTATTATGAACTACTTATAAAAAAAGTTTCAGTTAAAAAACTATTGTTTTTCGGAAGTTACGGATACATGTCCGAAAGTCTCTCGATTTTAGACGGCTAAACGGTGGCCCTAAAAACTCGCGCTACGTTCAACCAATTCACTTCCAATTTTGCATGCAGAATCATAATAAGATTCCACATCGTCCAACGAAGGCGATTTTGAAAATTTTGAAAAATAAAGAAATGGTGAGAGATCAAATGTAAAGTTAAATTTTTCTAAGAGAAAAATCCACCTTTTTCCTTTATAAATAATAAACGGGGAATCGAAATAAAAAAAGCCTTCGTTGGACGATGCGGAATCTTATTATGATTCTGCATGCAAAATTTGAAGTAAATTGGTTGAACGTAGCGCGAGTTTTTAGGGCCACCGTTTAGCCGTCTAAGATCGAGAGACTTTCGGACATGTATCCGTAACTTCCGAAAAACAATAGTTTTTTAACTGAAACTTTTTTTATAAGTAGTTCATAATACTATGTAAACATAGTTAAAAAACGGGAAATCTGCATCAAACCGTTGACTTGTAAAAAAATCCACAAAATGTATACATTTTCCGAGGGTTCAAACGGGTATACCCCCTTAATCGAGCGAAGTGTAATTGTCTGGACGTGGGTATCGTGGAAGGAGCAAGGGGAATGGAAATCGGTAGGATGTTGCTTAGAGCAATAGGCGGCAGGCATGTTTTGTAAAAAGTAATTTATTACAACGATAACGTACAGTATAAAAATCGCGGATCTCCTTAGACTGTGTACCTTAAGTAACGATATATCGTGAGTAGAAATATTTCGACCTCTCAAAGATTAGAGTACAAATTTACGAGTGAAAATACATGATATGGACAAATGCACGCGCTTAATTGATTAACGATCCTGGAAGAGACGGTGCAGCGTGTATAATACTGGCGAACTGTACTCTTCGCGTTTCTGCTCAAGGAACTAATAACAACGGTAACTGCGATAACAATTACTCGTATGCTTGTTCACCTGTCCTCCGAATAAGGCACTGAATTGTACTGATTTACATTTTTTGCGCGCTATCCGCGATATTAGGCACTTACCTCTAGAATCTAATTTCTCGACGCATTCTTTAATTATTGCTTCCAACTCAATACTCCTAGTCTACTTATTTTCCAGAGCAAGCGAAGTCTAAATTACATTAATTGTATAAATATCCGAGAAAATATAGGAATCAGGAAACCTGTCGAGCGGTAGGAAAGTTATTCGCTCCATCTTTGGTCTGCAAAATCCGAGAGTCTAAAAACATTCTGTCCCTTCGCATCCCAATAAGTGGTCCATGCTCGCAATTATGATATGTACACACGCGCACCTACCAGAAGTGCATCCTCTCAGAGACAGATTGCCTCGAAAGCGCCGCGGAGCTTCAAAATTCAGTAGTTTCTCTGCGCGCCTTTCTGATTTCTTTAAGCCGCGTATTCACCTGCGCATTCGCCCCGAATGTGCATTCGGCGCGCACCGATTTTTTGCTCGTCCGGTGTTCGGCGCGTGTTCGGGGCGCGGCGCGCATTCGGGCCGATCCGCTTGTTGGCGGTCCATCAAAGCGCGCATTCGGGTCCGAACAATACCATGAAATGGACGCCGCAAATTTCACTCAACCCCGAATGCGCGCCGAATGCGCGGCGAACGCGCGCAGAGCTCTGAACGAGCAAAAAATCGGTGCGCGCCGAATGCACATTCGGGGCGAATGCGCAGGTGAATACGCGGCTTTATTCTACATCCTCGATCAACAGTAATCAATCGTAAACCTACTTGAAAATAGAAAGACCGTAGATATTAACAGTCCATCGCTTCTAAATACAGAAAATCTTTGGTTCGTCGCCGACAGTCCGGTCTACTTACTACTAGACCTTCTTACAGATTTAATCTTACAAGTAACCAATATCGGAAACAGCTCTGTTCGCGTAACAAGCATTCATAAACGTGCCCATTAATAATACCTCGAGAATTGCGCGGCTGATTGGTAGGATAACCTGGCGAGGTCTCTTTGCATCGCGAGGGATGGATGGAGCAGACGGAAATAATAGGGCAGGTTCAGGTCATCGGGTCTGGATGATGAACCGGAGGTGCTAGCATTCGCGGCGGACGAAAATTGTGGGGAAGAATCGACCCAGGGCCTGTGCAATCTTGGCTGCACGTCACGATCGACATCCCTCGACGGTGAGTTCCGGTGGCTGATCGAGGGCAAGGGTGGGCTGACATCCCCGCAGCTACTCACGCCGCTGTCGTCCAGGTGCTTCGATGCCCTGGTCGACTCAGATCCGGAAGACACGTTGCCCTCCTCGTCCTCGACGCAGCTCGAGCTCTCCGTTTCCGTCTGATGGAACTTCCTTTTGCACCGCGACTGGCCAGTCTCTCGGAAGCCCTTCGCGAACGGGTTGTTGTTGATCTTCAACTTTGTGATATTCTCGTTCTGCAATCATTCGTGATATTTGTTTTGGAAGTTTCGTTTTGGCAAGGAGACTTTCGTGCGCAGTGATTCTCTGTAGGGTAGAGTGGGGCTAAAATTCAGGTGGGTAAAAAAGTCCCGAATGCAAAATCTCCATTCGTAAACCATCGGTTGAATATTGCAGTGTAACTGTGCTGATGGCAAGGGTAATGAGGAGGACCGCAGAGTCGGCAGTCGGCTTTGGGCTTCGTGCGTGTTCAATGTATTTCTTTGTAATTAAATGAGAAAGAAATGCTTCATTTTCGGCAGAAACAACTGCCTTTGGCAGATACAGGAGCCCAGTGAGAAACAGGCACGTAGGTATAAATTTTCATTCCTTTGCAGAGGAAGTGCAGTATACTTGGAATATCAGTTTGTTTAAGGCGAATACAAAATTACGGCAGAGGATGGGAACAAATAAGACTGCATGATATCATAGGGAAACTAATACAGTTTTATATTTCAAACTCTCAGTAATAATAAAAAACAAAAAGTAGCTCTTTTTAGTTGCAAACTTTGGTCTAAATGAAAAATGACAGGAAGTATCGATTTTGTTAAGGTGCAGGTAAATTGGAATTCCGGTATCTTAGGTAAATATTAGAGATCCCTATTTCACGTGTATTTAAAGCCACGTGTAAACGTATCCGTACCTGAATCCGTGTATCTTTTAGCACACGGGTACCCGTACACTATTGCACGTGTATTTAAATACCCGTGAATTTAGATACACGTGTCTTAATAAATACACGTGAATTTAGATACACGTGTCTTTATAAATACACGTATATTAACGTGTCCGTATTTTGATTCGTCTGATTTTTAATATCTATGGATATCCCAGAACTCTGAGGGAATGCGAAATTAATAAAATAATTATTAATGTATTCGACCCGTTATTTAAGTCATTTCTTATTTAGTTAATGCCCAATTCTAATTTAAAATACACGGATACGGTAATACACGTGTATTTAGATACATCTGTAGGTAAATGCACGTGTATCTAAATACACGTGAAATACATAGTGCACGGGTATCTATTTAGAATGTATTTATGTATTTACACGTGAAATAGTGCACGGGTACCCGTGTAGTAAAAGATACACGGATTGAGGTACGGATATTTGTAATACACGTGTACACGTGTCTTTTTACTACACGTACTATACCATGAGTCTCTGGTATTTATGTCAAGAAGCGAAAAAAATACGTCGTTTTTGTTGTGTTCCTACAGTAATGTGTACATAACATTGTTTATTTCTGAATGATAATATTTTCGAACCTATATATCGGCGAAACTATAGAGGTACCATTGGGGAAAAAAGTCCCTTACTTATATTTTTATTTTTTGTTAAAGAAGTCATGTTAAAATACTAAAAAGAGTGGTTGTCTTTGTTGAACTAAACCAATTAATAAAGTCATAAATTAGCTAGCTTTTTCCTGTTTTTTTATATTAATAATTTTAGTTTAAGGAATAAGGCCAAAGTGATTAAAAGAGAGCTATATCTCTATGTTGAGCCAAGATTATTGTGCAATTTTTTGTACAAGCTGAATCTGTGTCCTGTATTTACATTCTTTTGTCTAAAAAATGGTTGCCGTAGTATTTCCTTTCAATATTATATATAAAAAAAAATTGGTTTAATAAATATTCGTTGATTTCAAAAGAGTTATTTACTTATCTTGTTTTATGTTACAGGACAAGCTGGTTAGAAGATATTAAGGGCTTTTTACCCCAAACATGCCCGGGACAAAAAAGTCCATTTTGAATTGACACACATTTTGTGATAAAACTCAGCAAAAAATAGCACTATTAACCAACAGCTTTGTGAAAGTAAAGCATGATAGTTTTAGTTTTCAGATTGTTATTACTAAATTTTACATAGATTTATATGCAAAACAGGACTTTCAGCCCCACCCTACCCTACGCCATGTTACCATAACTTAGCGACGGTTTAGTTGGAATATAGATATTTACCTGATAAGCAGTGACAGCAATGAATTCCGTCTCGGTGAATTTGAACGACGAAGCTGGATGAGAATACAGATCGCTGAGCCTGGTTGCGTCGTCGCAGCGAATGATCCAGATCCGCGGAACGTATTTGTGCATGGATGTCAGGACCACCTGCGCGAACAATCGGATTCTTTATACATATATTAATCCTTAAGAAAAAGAGGCGAAAGTTTAAAAGTTACAGATAAACGGGCAACGATATAATTCTTACGACTCGGCACGATGCATAATTGCTAACTATAAGTGGATCGACTGAAATAGTCGGTGAAACATCGCAATTGAATGTTTTCATTAATTCCGTGCTCGCCGTTAGTGGTTGGATCGCCGCGCAACTCGCGACGAACGTGTCCGTTTTTTCGCCGACGCGAAGAAAGAGATTCTCTTTGCTCTGCCCCACGCGCGGCGGTGGGAGGATTTTATTAAATTCGTAATTAGTTTGAAGAATCGGGTAAAAGGGCGCCGCTTCGTCAAGATAAGTTGGCGCCTCCGCCAAGGATGCCGACGACGGCGGGGACAGACGCGATTCTCGAAAACCAGGCTGGCCCTTCAACCTTCCCGGAATCACGCGCTCTCGACTCATTCGAAATCCTGTGTGAACTGCAACGTTACGCGATGAACCTTCGATTGCTCGAGAGCTTCTTCGCCGGTTGCGCGATCTTCCAACGGAGGAAGTCATTAGCAAACACATATTCCCCTTTTAATAATCAAGTGATCGCGTTGCTAAGTCAAACACGATAGAAATGAAAGAAAGTGTATGTATCTAAAGTAATATTATTTTTATGGAATAACTAATTCAAAATGAACCTATAAATTACTCTAGAAGGTACCACCAAGATAGTCCACTTGCTCTGTTCATCTAATTCGCTGGAACTCTAGCAACGGTGAACCTAAAATTCGATATAGGTACCACCTAGCGAAAGCTTAATTCGGTAACCGAAGAACACGAAATCCATGGAGCTCCCGTGGTCTCCGAAGAGGTCCCGGCAAAGAGAATCGGAACGCAGCGAGAATCCCTTGGTTTTAATAATCGCCCGTAATAACTCCCCGTGGAAGGGACGCGCGTTCTTCGGGCTACTCGAGGCGATGCAGATCCGCAGAAGTAATTTCCGGGATGTTGGTGAAAAGTGAAAGGGGACTGGCAAGGGGCGCCACCCGCGGCCACGGCGATGCCAGCTGCCAGGACGATGCCTCGTCCTGTCCGGGCGTAAACAAGCCCGCTCGCCCCTTCAAGAAAGGAAGGTATATCGATTACAGGGTGTCGTGGAGCGTGTTAATCTCCGTTCTTCACGGACAACGCCCGGAACCGACGTACCCGGCACCGTTTTGAGTAGCTTAAGTCTCCTTAAAGGTACGAGGAGAATGTACTCGCGGCATCGACCTTTTCCCTTTTCCACACTTTAATCCTGCGCCCGGCTCCCGCGCACCGCGCGCTGCCGAGTTTGGTCACCTTGGCCATTTACAGGGGCCCTCCAGCATCAGCCCATTAAGGGGAGGTTCCGGTCTACAGCCCCCAAAAATAGGTGATCTTTAGGAATTAATTAAAGGAAAACCACTAAATATAATTTAATGGGACTTTTTGCATTGTATCAAGGATGTCTTAAGTTAGAGAAATATATTTTTTGTTTTATAATTGATCATTACAGACGGCACTGGGGGGTCGTTAAAGTCAAGGCGTCAAAAAATTCATCCAAATCGGTGGGACCTGTATCTACAAAAGTTATTATCCGATTCGACTGAAACTTTTTTTATTTCGAAGAATATACTTCTACCTAGGGGGGAAATCAGAAAAAATACAAACATAACATTTTTTTACAAAATAACGACACTTGAAGTTTGAAATCACTTTTCCCTATAGTTTTCATCCTTTCAACGCCTTTGAAAATTATAAATTTTCAATTTTTTGTATTTTTTGTCTGGTTTTCCTCCTAGCCAGAAGTGTATTCTTCAAAGTAAAAAAAGTTTCAGTCGAATCGGATAATAACTTTTGGAGATACAGGTCCCACCGTTTTGAGAACACTGTTTCGAGAAAAACGCGTTTAAAGTTTTACGTGAGTGCCGAGTGGCCGGGTATTACGCATGCATTTGCCGCTACTCAAATGCCTAAAACTTTGGGAATATTACGAATTTCAACAAATCCTTTAAAACAAGTATTCCTAAAAGGTTGAACATTCGAAAAATGAAATAAAAAAAAATCGACTTTTAGACCGGAACCTCCCCTCGCGTTGGAATTTTCGGAGGCTTCGATCTTCAGTGCATCGCGCAATTGCAGGGACCAGGTACTTATCGTATCGAGACCTTCAAATTGGTGAAAAGAAATATTCAATAGCAATGAAGATTGTACGATATACATGAATACATTTTTGCTGGCAACGTCTCTCGTAGATTAACAACGTAGGAAATAATGGAATACTAGAAACACTTGGTAACATCCCGAGGAACTGCCCACGGGGAGAAAGTTGGGGCTAATTGACACGAAGTAGGGTATCGTTCGGAAACCTCTAACAGGAGGAGTGTTTTTCCTTGAAGCAGAACCTAATCGGAAGTGAAACGGGTAGCTAAGAGGGTGGATCCGTGTGCGGCGACCTCCCGCATGCGGCTCGAGCGTGGAGGAGCATAAGTCGAAACCAGAGACACGCATGGCGAGAGAGAAAGGAGGGGCATTTAAGGACACGCTAGCCTGTCCAAACACGGGACATCTAGATAAATGGTACGCTGCTACCGCTCCTAGTGAATCCCTGGCTTCCCTTTCCGGGCTTTCGTGACACTCCCCCGTGCCTTTTCGTGGGACGCGGTTTTGATCGGTCAAAGATGACTTGGAGAAAGTGTCAATACTTTTAAGTAGATAGAGAGAGAGAGAAAGCGTATTTACTCTCGTATAATGAATATTTGTGGAGCGTACAAGTGATACGGCGATAATGGGTACATGCGTAAAAGGCAGGGCTGTGGAGTCGGAGTCGGAGTTCAGAAGGAATTTCTGATTACCGGAGTCGGAGTCGAAAAAATATATGCCGACTCCAACACCGACTCCATATTAGTGAATTTGATAAAAATCCGAGTCTGTTGAGCTCTACTTTAGTCTGTATTTTATTGAAATAAAAAGTGCTTCAATGGCCATTGAATGTATTAGTTAAATTTAAAGTTTTTTTTTCATTATCGGTTCTTTCCTTTATTTGCCTTTACTGTTAGCGTAGCTTTAGCTTTTTATACTGTAGATATATAATATACACAAACATACTATATATTAGATATTAGTAATTTTGTTATAGGGTAAAGGAATCAATTACTGACACCTAACCAATTACTGTCACCTTAAGCTATTTTACTTAAAATAACGAATAAATAAACGATGTAAAGTCATACACAAAAAGAATTATGTAATTCAACCTATAATCTATACCATAGATTACATACTATAGTTTATTTATTCGTTATTTTAAGTAAAATAGCTTAAGGTGACAGTAATTGGTTAGGTGCCAGTAATTGGATCCTTTACCCTATATATAACTAAATTACTAATATTTAATATATAGTATGTTTGTGTATATTATATTTCCTTTACATAAAGGAAATGTAATTCCTTTAATTTAATTTGAATACGGCCGCGCTCTCTCGAGTGCTAATAAAGTAGAGCGTGTGAAGGACGAGAGGGTAAACAAAAAAACAGTTGCGCACGTGGCAATTCACGCAGAGTAATTATAAATTAAAGGTATTAACAGAACTTGGAAATAGAGATTAACAGGATGATCAATGACATTAAATGTAGTTTCTTGATTACAGAGAAACTCAGTTTTGTTATTGTTAATCACCATCAATTACTCTGAAGAAATAACAATATATATATATATAAACAAAAAAACAGTTGTGCACGTGGCAATTATATATATATATATATATATTGTTATTTCTTCAGAGTAATTGATGGTGATTAACAATAACAAAACTGAGTTTCTCTGTAATGAAGAAATAACAATATATATATATATATATATATGAACAAAAAAACAGTTGTGCACGTGGCAATTATATATATATTGTTATTTCTTCAGAGTAATTGATGGTAATTAACAATAACAAAACTGAGTTTTTCTGTATTCAAGAAACTACATTTAATATCATTGATCACCCTGTTAATCTCTATTTCCAAGTTCTGTTAATACCTTTAATTTATAATTACTCTGCGTGAATTCCCACGTGCACAACTGTTTTTTTGTTTATATATATATATATATATATATATATATATATATATATATATATATATATGCATATACTGAGTATATTAACAATCTATTATAAATGCAAAAGTCAGAGTCGGGGTCGGAGTCGGAGTCGGAGTCGGTGGTAAAAAAAAAAGGGGAGTCGGAATCGGGGGTTTTGACTGCGGACTCCGCAGCCCTGGTAAAAGGAGTACTCACGTTGGTTCTCGGGTCGACAGCGTTATTGGTGAGCTTGAGCTTGTTGAAGCTGAGAGGATGCTGCATCCAATGCGCGCCGGTCGCTGGGCTTTCTGGATGCAGGTAGATCCGTCGATCGATTCGTGGCTGAGGCTCGGCTGGACCAGCCGATGTCCATCCTCTTGCGTTCCCACAGCCATCGTCGACGCCAGAACCACCGCCGCCGACGTACTTGTGCCGACGATCGGTCGCCAGCTCCACTTCGAGGAGGACGCAGTAACGAGCACGACGCTCTAATCCACTGATAGTCAGCTGGATCGACGGGAACATTCGTCTGGAACGAGACCGTACACCACTATGTTCATTCCGAGCAACGAATCAGCTCAGACATCAACCCTTTTACATGTACTGGTACTGTCCAGTCGATGCGTATGGACTACCGCGTACACTGCAGGTCATAAGCATTGAGCTACTTACCCTGTGTGAAATAATTGAGGAGTTGAAGTGGCGGAGGATTTAAGTGCAAGTAGTTAAAATTTTCCGTAGAAACAAAGAACACCGTCTGTCACTCGTTTATCGCAACTTGATCGTTTAGCGCTATGGACTTTCAGCGAATACCACCTTCGCAGAGTCAAAGGGAAGTAAAAAGATTACCGCTGCGA
Organism: Andrena cerasifolii; assembly: GCF_050908995.1. Lineage (NCBI taxonomy): Eukaryota > Metazoa > Arthropoda > Insecta > Hymenoptera > Andrenidae > Andrena > Andrena cerasifolii. The sequence continues at coordinate 3,157,287 of NC_135126.1, read as the reverse complement.
AGATTGCTGACACTTTCATCGTTTTTCACCACAGCGAAGTTCGCACTTATGTAACCATATATATCGCCGAGCTTTACATTTAAAATCAGGAAACGAATTTAAACCTCGAGTATCAGGTGGGAGGGAATTATAGTAACGAGCCGAAATATAAGCAAAGGACGATTCAAATTTAGATGTCAACTGCGTCGGTATGGAAAGGAGACTTTGGTGTCGAGTAGAACGAGAATTAGGCCCATGGTAAGAAAGATTATTGCGAAGAAAATCCAGCGCTGAGGCATACGTAACCGAGACGTTTTGACGCATAGGTGAGAGACATGATCATACTTCGGGACACAAAAAGAAAAACGCTCGAAGCAAAAAGAAAAAAATTGTGAAGCACGAGTCCTTTACTGAAATCATTTTCAATTTTGGGCATTTCATTGCGAACGGCCGGCGTCCCAGGTCATTACGAAGGAGAGCCGGAGTCATTTCACTGCCACCGCAAAGTTGACGCGACTTCTTAACCTTTCGCCTTCACCCACGACGGGCGTAGAGTGCATTCTGCACAGGTAGCGCGAGCAAGCCGAAAGCGAACGAAAGGACAGAAAATTCCCCAGTCATTAACGTCCCAGCGACGGGTAGGCGTCGCCGAAGAAACGACTCCAACTCCTGGCTACTTCCTGCGACCCTCGGTGCATCACGGCCGCTATCTTTCCATCCCGAAGCGGCGAGTTTCCCCCTCGTGTAAACACTCGAAACTCGCGGATAATCCCCTAAGTAAACCTTCGAAAAGTCAATCTGCGGTGGTCCGTTTGCATACCTAATTGCAGATTTTCCGCCGCAGCTTTGTGTCTTTCCGCAAGTCTCTCGCTCGCTCCCCGCGGAACCGTCTAGGTCTAAATGGACTCTAGACTCTAGAGAACCAAACGCCAAGAGCTTCGCTGTATTTCACATACTTTTACAAAACCACCTAATCTACCAATCGTTGAGTCATCCTTTACTTTGTTTTTCCCTTGCACTCAGGAGTTAAACCTGCGAAAGGTTCACTGAAAGCTGCGATTACAGCAGTACCTGACTCCTCGGTAGTTAAAAGTTAAGTCGACGAGCGACACGTATCTCGAGAACTGGACGCAATTAGCAAAGGGAGGCCCAACCTGTGCCTGTGAAATGGGCATCAAGTGTCACGCTCGATTCCTTAAGCTTGAAACTCACTTAAGACCTCGCACAAAGCGACACATGCCCAATCACCCTTTTAATCACCGTCCGCGATCGTAATCTACGCGAGTCCAGTCGCATCGCCTTACCGCTTACGCGGAAAGCAATTAACAACGGGAAGCCCAAAGGATTCCTTAACACACGGATGTCACGGGACTTGGAATCACGAAATCTCTCATCGGGCATTCCCAAACTCGTCCCGAGTCTCAATCTGAAGATCGTCTGGATGTTGGGCCGTTTAACAAAACTGTAGAGGACTTAGGACTCTAATCAGAACACAAATTCAACTGTACTTCCGCGTTACCACCGAGGCAAAAGATCTTGCGACCCATCGTTTGTTCCACGATTCATTCGACGCTGGTAGAAAAAAGCTCGCGAGACTCGTTGGAGAATGATGAGGAAGATCGACGCCATGCCCCAGTTGTTGAATCCACTAAAAGTGGCGCCCTCGTAAGTGGAGGATTACGCCGTCGCGACGGCTGCTGGTAGGCCCGTGCCCGCCGATCGTTCGAGCGTGTCTGGTCCTTTTAAAAAAGCCACTCGAGATTATCGAACAGCCAGATAACGCGGTAATTGCGTGATACTAGCCGCGTGCAACGGCAGCACGCGTCCCGCTTCCTTTCATCTCGCACAATTAGACGAGTCGAAAGTCACGTGGCTGGGCGGAACTTTCTCCAAAAGCCTCGGGGCCCTTTCGAGCTGCTCGTTATTGAATTATAAATACACTTTTATTACACGCGTTACCAATCCAATTATCAGTCAACGTGACTCTATGCGTGTCCCTGGCTTTGAAAAGGGGTGAACAGGCTCGTGATAAAATTGGAAATCCAAGTGGTCCCACATTTTGGAACACCCTACCTTCCGAAGTAAAAGAAGCGGCTGTTTCACGCTTTACGAAATCTCGGCCGAACCCGAACGGCTACCATAAACTCGTAAAGCCATAAAGGAGCTCGAGAGCTGGTCGGCGACAGGCGAATCACAGGCGAAACGTGAAATTAATTATCTCCGCTTAGGGACAGTCCCTCGGCGAGGGGGGAGGGAACGGATAGCCGAAGAGAAAACGACGAAGTTCGAGGAGGTCGGGGACTGCACTTCTGGAGCGCACGTTTGCTTCGCCTATTCAAGTCGGCCTCTGACGCAAGGATGCCAACGGCAAAAGCACGGGGGGTAGCGCGAGGGTGGAGGGCGATAGATGGAACAAAGTGCGTAGGAGCGAGGCTCGCCGAAGGGAACGGGAGGAGCGCAAAAGAGTCGATCGTGTCACGGAATACTGATCGGTAAACGAGAGAGGCCTGAAACGGGGCGCACGTGGTTGGCACGTGGTGCGCCCTGGGAAGGGAAGAACCGTCGTCGGACCGGAAGGCACGAATATTCGGAAGGACAAACACCTTCGTCGCTATTGTGAAAGCTGGACCGCCCACGAATTGCCCATGTTAAGCCACTGTCTCTCGGACTCCGTTTATTCGCGGTATCCTGTTTCTGCCTAACGGTGAGGATCAGGGAAGCTCGCAACGTGGTATCTGCGTCAGAGCGTGGGAAGTACCTATGCACTCCTGGACACTACTTTTTGCCGAGCGGTCACGCGAAAAGTTATACGAAATGCATGTAGAATGAATAGTGCGCAGTTAGGTGTATCATCTGATGTATCATAGATGGCATTATTTTAAATTGTTAGAAGAAGGTGGCGTATGGTTTTAAATTTACAAATTGTGGCTATTCAAAGCGACAAACTTTGTCGTGATAAAAATGTGTCGCAATAAATTCGACCTCGTTATAAGTTTAATACAGTTGTACGTCGTGTATTCAAATTCTTTTCTCTGTCCTATTTAGGGTGCATGCACCATTTGCGGCCACTTTAAGGGGGAACACCACTGTGACGGCCGGAAAAGTAAGCCATTTTTACGATTTTTTTCAGGAATAATTTACAGTTTTCATAGAAAATTTTTATTACCTACCTTTAGTACGCTGTCTTAAGAGACTATACAAGAAAAAATAAATAGAAAAACATCTATAAATTTTAATATATTAATTAATCTTTTAGACCCCCCATGCGAGCTGGTCGAATCTGTAAATATGGAACAGCAGGTCCGAATCTAATTTCATTTTTTTTTCTAAACTATATGAGTGTAGTTTCCGTTGTATGTACCGATTTCTTAAATAAATTATTTTTGTAAAAATGGTGCGCATTAAAAGAAAAGTTTCGAAAATCCGCGAATAAGATTGACAGTTTTTCGAGCGTATTTCAAAAAATTTGTTTTCAATCAAAGAATCCGTATGTACAACGGAAACTACACTAATATAGTTTATAAAAAAAAATGAAATTTGATTTCGGACCTGCTGTTCTATAGTTACACGTTCGACCAGCTCGCGTGGGGGGTTTAGAAGATTAATTAATATATCAAAATTTATGCATGTTTTTTCTATTTATTTTTTTGTATAGTCTCTTAAGACAGCGTACTAAAGGTAGGTAATAAAATTGTTCTATAAAAACTGTAAATTGTTCCTGAAAAAAATTCGTAAAAATGGCTTACTTTTCCGGCCGTCACAGTGGTGTTCCCCCTTAAGGTATCGCACCAGTTTTGGCCACTGCTTAAAAAATATAATATTTTTCCGTGTAAGCAATAAATGTAACCTTATATTTCTGGCGGTATACCAAACAAAATATCTATCACGTGAAATTCTCCACAAAATAATGATCTGCAAGCCATTTAAAAATGAGATAATTAAGCACTGCCAAAAGCAGTGCAATGGCCACAAACGGTACATCTACCCTACTTCCTATATGATTTTTAAGAAAATTGTACAGTAAACCCTCCTATAACGCGGTACCTACTCTCATAGCGCGGTTCCCATATAACGCGGAGCAAAAATTGCGTCAGTTCTCCTATAACGTGGTACTCTCCAACGCGGTTTCTACATAACGCGGTACAAATTAATTTCGTAAGGTGAATGTCCCAATTTCTGCTGATTTAAGAGGTAACTCGTCACAAAGAAGGTGTAAAAAATTTGTTTGCGATGAAAATTTGCAGAGTAATTGATTAATTCTTTAATTATAAATCAACCAACTGATAAACTATTTAAGAAAAATATTTCAAGATATTTAACTATTAGTAATTTGTAATTAAATATATAATCCTCTAAATGTCCGTATTTCTGCTCATGAAAAATAGTTAAAAATAATTTAGAATTATTTTGTAGCAACTGTAGTACAAACGTAACGCATTTAATAATAAGAAACATACGAAATGAGCAGAAATTGGGACATTCACCTTAGGAGGGTTGACAGTATATGTCTTTTCTATATGTTGGCAAAAATAGTGTCGAGCAGTACATACTACTTTCGTTTCTAAATAAATGCAACTGATTTCGCACTTAGGTAAATTAAACGTTGCTTACTCCTACTTATACCGATTCCCTGTCGAATGGACCTTTACCTAATGAGCGGATAACGAATCTTGGAATATTGATAATGATCCAAGTAGTTTGCGAATTGTAATAAATATACGGATACCTAAAGTGAGGTGAATTAATATTGAAAAGTATTTCCAACATCGAATTGTCGCACAGTTCCAGACTCGGGCACCCTGTTGAATATTTCAAGAATTCCGGCGAGTCCTTCTCGCGTAGGCGTACCTATCCCTACCCTTTTATTTCCGTGTTTGAAGCGAAACCATCTGGCCGCTGTGTCGGAGGGTTATCTAACACGATGAGGCGCGCAATTCTTGGTACGTAATCTGTTATCTTATTGTTAGATAGCCGCGCTTCTGTATCTGGAGAGAAGTGACCGGTAGCTCGATCGTTTCCGCTGAAGAGCGACCGGAAGCCGTGATTCGTCCTGCATCCGTCCGGTCGTACGACTTTTCCCCGCAAATCTACCTTTGGTGAAGCGATTCGAAGATCGGCGGGGTCGATAAACGGCGGGCACGTCGTCACCGACCTTACTTTTACGACCATTCTTGACCACCTTCCGTGAAACTAATCGCCCTGTCGTCGCTCGGAGGCGTCCCTCGTTAAAGGCGTCTATACTCGGCCGACGGGCGTGCAGGCATGTCATACGGAAACGCCGCACTCGAGCTGAGCAATGCTTAGGTTCAGTTAGATACCTACTTCGCAAAGTACAGAGACTTTTATCTTTTATTGGAGACAGTGGCGCACTCAGGGTTTAATCTTTGGGGGGAGCCGAGTTGAAGGGATAAAAATACTTTCGATGCAAATCAATAAAATTCATTACGTGATTGTAAAAATTTATTTAAAGACCTAAGTGGTTTTCTTTTCTTTTTACAGACCTCCTTCTTTGGGCCCTTGGAGGCCCTGCACCCCCACAATACCAGAATCTCACGACTTTCCACGAGAAATGCTAATTCAGGTTTTTATACAGTGCGCCACAAAAGTATTGGGACAATCTTTACCACAGAATAACTGTTTTAAAATTGGTCCAAAGGACTTGAATTTTTTTAGAAGCTAGAAGGATTAGTTTACTACCTTAGGTGGCGTGTTTCGTCGTTTTGGAAAAAAATTCCAATTGGTCGGAATAGTCGGAATGTGTTTGTACCTAATGGGCCTATGCGAGTTGATTGAAATGATATGTATATAGGTACAGTATTATATGAGGCTATCGGCGCAATAGTGGCGTAACCCACAATTTTTGGTGAATTGACATTTCAGCATACACCACTTCTTATACAGCAAAATTTTAATTCTATAGTTTCCTGAGCGACTTTCCAAAAACATCCACAAAATGGCAGCACTAAAACGTGTGTTTGCACTGAGTATTTTGTTGAATTACGTCGCGCAATACTGACCTGTGCAGCATTGGTCGTTATTTTATATACTAATAATATACATACACCTTAGTAATTATATTTTTTAACAAATCATACCCATGTACCTATAAATAGAAATTTTAAGCATCGACTTAAGAGCGCCAATAATTTCATTAGCCGTTATCTTAAAACAAAAGTTTTGGGGTTACGCCTATGGAATTCAATCCCGGGATTTTAATCCCGGGATCCCGGCTGTTTTTTGGATTCCATTTATATATTTTTCAGTTGTTCATGAAGTAATTTACGTTTTTAAAAATTCTCGAAATTCACGGGATAAGTTATAACTTGATATATCAAATCCCGGCAGTTTGTAGTATTAAAAAAACAGCCGGGATCCCGGGATTGATTCCCCTAGTTACGCCACTATTGCGCTGAAAGCCTGATATAAGTGTTGACATTAGACACAGAGAAAATTCAGGGCCAGGTCGCATTTTTCAGGTGAAGACACGCCAAGGGTTTCGAACGGGACAGAGGGTGTGGTCGAATGGCGCCTGACAGGCTATTCCACCCCCGATGGAATGCAAGGTAAAAAATTTTCGGCGGAACCTTCAGAAGAATAGTTCCGTTGGAGCTTGCGACCAACATGTAGGTACAGGCAAATACTAAATGCACCTACGCGTAGAGACTTTGCACAGACATTAACAACCCCCAGCGGTATCATTCAATTTAAGGGTAACGAAAGAAATGATACAAATACATACTATAACAAAACTTTAAAGTGATTCACCCACACCCAGCAAGTTTAAAAGAAAGTCCTCATTAGCGCTACTCACCGGCCCAGCTTCGTAATTATCATCTCCGTCGTTTCGGCGTGGAACTGCTGCCAGAGCTCCTGATTCAGTAGCTCAACCTTCACCTCCGGAGGCAGAGGAGGTCCTCCGCCAGGACTTGGTATCGCCCATGTATTCTGCGTCGGTATATCATCTGAAAATAATCAAAGAAGCATCCCCATAAATTTACAAAAAACACACAACACACCTCAAAGAATAATTACAAAAAAAATATTCTGCAAAATTCAACTACCAGGCGAACATATCCGCAGGATCTGAAGCTCTAAATCAATCATCTTCTCCCACGAATCTACGAAACTACTACGACCCAGAAGAGCACGAAACAAGGACCTAGAGCAGCGGGGAAGTTTCTGCAAGGAGCATCGCGAGAGGATGAGCTGTCCGTACGCGAAAACTGTCTTTCCCTCGTCATTATTTATGGAAACTGTGTCTACCTAGACACCGGCCAAGGAAAGCCGAAGGGGGGGGGGGGACAAGAGATTGCGCGGATGAGGTAACTCGAATGCCGGGAAGGACACCTTTCGCAAGTGGATCCTATAGGATGGCGTCGCTTGCCCGCATGAGCGACTCACCCTTGCACTTGTCTCGCGGTTCTGCGGTCGGGGCATTATGCCCCGGCCAGGATAATTGCAGGCATCGGTCCTGCCTCCTTTCTCTCCCTGGCCGAGAGGGCGACGCCACGCCGACCGGTTGTATAGAGGCAGATAACGATTGTCCGCTCGACCGAAAGTCGGCGCCTTTCATCTTGGCCGAGAGGATCCTCGCGCGGATCTATGTCGCCGTCGCGGCAACTTGTCGCGTATTGCGCGCACCCTCTTCACCCCGGGCGCCCTGCTTTTCCCCGTGGGAAACCCAGGGGACGCTGGCTTCTCGGTACACGCGCGCACCAGTCCCTTAAATCCGCGTGGCCGAGGAGTTTAATTGGTTCGCGGCTGTGGTCGTGCGACTTTAATTGCTTGAATTGGAAAGATTGTCCACCGGGTTATGCTAATTATACCATTACACCAACGGAGGGGAAAAGATTGCTTTTCACCAGCTTTGGAATGTTTATTTTTAAGATCTTGACAGATTGGTGACTGGCAATTTTATACGAAAACTAACCCGTGCCACCGGCTATTTTTCCGTATAATTGAATATTAAAACGCACAAATCCGCAGCTGTTTTATATAGGTACTTGCATGGCACGACGTAAGGAGTTATTCCTAGTCAGAAGGCTGAAAGAGGCGAATTTTTTTTGAAAAAGCGGAAGCATATATTTTTACAGAACTTTTTGCATTTAATAGAGCAACATTTATAGAACATTTGGTAATTTTTTTTTGTAGAAAAATATTTACGTTTATACTAAAAATACAACGACATCCAAGAAGCCTTTTTAAAAACGGTGAGCAAGATATCTCAAAAACTACTGCACCAATATTTCTGAATTTTTGTGGGCTTATTTCTTATATAAAAATCTACTGAATGACGGAAGGATTTTTTCTCCAATGTATAGTTTCGATTTTATCAAAGAAAAATAGCCATAACCATGAAGTAATTTTTCGTTGATATAATCGACACTATACATTGAAAAAAAAATCCTTCCGTCATTCAGTAGAAATGTTTATAAAAAATAAGCCCACAAAATTTCAGAAAGATTGGCGGAGTAGTTTTTGAGATATCTTGCTCACCGTTTTAAAAAAGGCTTCTTGGATGTCGTTGTATTTTTATTATAAACGCAAATATTTTTCTACAAATAAAAATGACCGAATGTTCTTTAAATGTTGCTCTGTGAATTGCAAAAAGTTCTGTAAAAATATACGCTTCCGCCTTTTCAAAAAAAATTCACAAACATTCGCCTCTTTTCGGCGTCCTGACTAAATATTTCGAATAATAACTCTGCTCCAAAAAATTACACAGTGAATACTTAAGTTCGTCTGCTATCATTCAGTCGGCAATCCTCGTGGGATTAAGCTGCGCGCAATTGAGTCTTCGCGAAAGCAAGATTAGAGGAATTCGTGCTGTTTTCGAAGAGTCAGAAAAAATTCCAAAGTACGCGAAACTTCCGCGAGTTAACAGAGAGAAACGAGAGATAAAGGGGAAACACCAACCTGGCCTGTGCCTCCGTAAAGCGATCTGCTGTTGGCGAAAGAGCATCTGATGGTGCAGTTGCAGCTGCAACTCCATCGGTATCGCCATGATCGAGTTCATGCTCCGTTTGATGACAGCGCCTGGATATCGATTCCGTATCACACCCATGTAGGATTCCACCTCGACTGCACGCACGACTGCGCGAAGGATTCGAATAGAAGTCGCTGCGTCGTCGCCACTCGACGTTTCCCGCGTTAGAACCTGATGACGACTGAGGATGCGTTTCGGGAATTGCAGAGAGCAGCCTGCTGCAGCGATCCATCGCTGCACCGAGGGATCCCTTTCCGTATTGGTCGACGTCCTCTCCCTACCGCGTTAAAGCTCCACCCTCGACGGTCCCATTGGGCGATGCAATTGCAACTTGCACTCGGGGATAGCCGCGAAGTGCATTTCTAAACAGGCGCGATAGTAACAGCAAGATAATGAAACACATCGACGCATCGCGTTAGGTGCGGCACCCACCGCCAATGAATACAAAGTGCTCCAAAAATGTTTCCTACTGTGAAACGATTTCCAAAAATGCCGTTTGTCAGTGAATCATATGAAGAGCTTTGAGGCAGGAACAGGGGATAATGAAAATCAACTTTTTTTTAAAGCTTTGTCTTGTAGAATAGGGACATAGTGTGTTTTTTTTTATTTAGAAATTCACATTTAAGTATCACTCCACCAAAATCACGAGTAGTGTTTCTTCTAGAAATCTAGAGAGTTCGTTGTTGAGAAAAAGTAAAGTTTTTGATTTCTTATTTCTCCAGATATTTTTCGAGAAATATCCTACAAAATTTGTAAAGTAAAAAAAGACTTATTTAAAATTTAACTTCGAGACGAATTTAATTTCAAGTAAATTTAATAAAATTTTGATCACCCAACTGAAAATATCGACGTAATCAATTAAAATTGAAAGTTAGTTTCCACTAAATTTACTTATATTTCGCTCCTCCAAAAAAAGTTTTAACCTAATAAAAAAAATCGAATTTAATTCATTTTTAATTATCAATTTTATTTCTTTGATATGTATATATATATTAAAATAATCACCCATCAAGTTCTTACTACTTGTACGGTTATTGTTCTTCTTTACTTATTTAAATAAAGTATTATTACCTATTACATAGGACGTGTATTTAAGAAATTGATGTTTGATTATTCAAATATCCACTTACAACAAACTCAAATTGAATTTAACCCTTCGTTGACCCACCTCTTTTTTCGATCAACTTTGACATAGGTACCTGGGTGGCTCACACCCAGAGCAATTTTCGAACGACTGCCGTTCTCACCTAAAGAATCCAATTTTTGTGAAAAAAATCATGGGTCAATTTCGAAGTCTCTAGAAGGTATTCCAATAGATTTTTCATTGAAATTTTATTACGTTTTTGTAAAAAAAATCTAGACTACCACATGTCGAGAAAAACGCGAGGAAAATCTTTAAAAAATTGTAACTTTCACAAATTTCAATATTAGAAGCTAAAAATCTACAGAGTTATTGTTCAGACATAATATTTTTTGGGAACAAATAGTTCGTAACTCGATTTTGGAAGAAAGTTATTTATTTTGCATATAGAAGTTACAGAGCGTGAAAATCAACTTAAGGGTGGCTCACGCCCAGAGTGTCAACGAAGGGTTAAGGATGTATTACTATTCTCGATAAGTGAAAAATGCGGAGAAATCAGAGACACTAATCGCGAGCAACTGGATCGGTGATTAGGGGACACACATAGACCGACTCGGTTTCGGGGAGGCTCGACGCAGCTTTTCGCGAGGAGGAAATCGCGCGAGCAGATCCGCGACGTGAATCGCGGTCAGCTTCATCCCAGCTCCGCCGGGATTTATTCGTCGGCGTATTTGACGCATGTCTCGGCACACGATCGCATTAACAAACGAATGCGAGAGCGTTAGGTACAAGAGCGGCGAATCGTCACCATAAATTACGGGATCCGTCGGGCGGACGGCCGTTAATAGTTTGTTCTCGGGCCGAGACGAGACGAGGCGAGAAGATAAAATCAAGAATCCGTCCGCGGTGCGTCGGCGGTCAAAGAGGAACGGAACGGAGCGGAGCTGAGCGTGGAGCGCCGCGAGATACAAATCTATACGCTTTTCTCGCTCCCTTATTCCCTTTTTCTCGTGCTGTACCGCTCCTGTCGTCGCTTCTTCCTTTATTTTTTTATTTTTTTTTTTTTTTTTCAAACGATAGAAAGCGGCCCCTTGCCGCCTGCGACGCCGGTCATCGCACCATTGTAGTGGGTTCCGGATTGCGGATTAACTGTAAGCGATACCCACAACAAAAGCGCGCGCGCTTTACCTGACAGCTCCGGCTACCTGTATTCTACTACTTTACGGCAGCATTGTAAGTGTCTCTCGATCGTGTCGACCGTGACCGCTCCGCAGCATCACCGGGGCTGAATTCTTAACTGGCTTCCAGCGATCTTCCCGATCGATCGCCTCCTATCGATGCACGCTGATAAGCGCGTTTTCGCGGCACACCTGTGCGGCTTCTGGTGAACGAGGGTGTTGTCCCTTCAACTCGTTCTGATTCATCTTCGGGCGCAGTGCGCTGAAGGGTAGGTACTTGATTGAAACACTCCACGAGTAGTATCGAAAAAGGAATTCCAAGGGGACGTTGGAGGCTTGGATAGTATAACACACAGAGCAGGGAAAAGGGTCCTAATAGAGTGAGCCAGAAAACACTTTGGTAAAGAGATACAGCTGTTTTGGAAAAGGGTCAGAACCTCGATCTAGTAGAATCCACAGTTTACACTGACGAAGTGTTCTCTCGCAAACAACACATGCATCGGATTTTTGTTTCTTTTCCACTGAAGAGGTCATTTATTTTACTTCTTTCCTCCGGAAGAGGCACAGTAGCGTCGATCGGTACCTATATACGTGAAAGTACCAGAATAATTTAAGGCTTAATAATTCGTATAAATCATTAATTAGTGAAACTCAAAGTTTGCGTTGGAGGCCTGATAAGTATTCAAAATTCGTTGAATGCACTGGTTGGCGTACCGTAAAATTAATTCGGCTTCGAAGGGTGCCCAGTGCTCGAGGAATTAGGTAAGCGACAGTGCCACCGTAGCACAGCGAAGGATGCTACAAACCCTTCTTCGATAATAAAGGCTCACGCCTGCTAGCAGATCGGTTTCAAGTTCTGCCAGTGGGGGGTCTCCGAGAGAATTTCACGTCCTTCGACCATTTACCCCCGCTGATTAGACAAACTGTTAAGACCATTCTTCCTCTCCCTTCTAATCCTAAGTACCTAATTAGGTGTCAAGGGTTATTACCCTAATGAAGAAGAATTATAAGTTGTTCGCAAACTAAACCATGAAATGGGCAACGGACTTCCTGCGCGACGCGTCCGTCGAAAATATTTCGTGACAATTGCATCCAGTGGAGGAGGAAAACCGCTAATGAAAATCTAAGCTGCCAGGGTTGGCTCTCGCGAAACGCTGGATCTACTTTTGAATTTATTTCGCCCGTGGAAATGCTCGTTGCATTCTCCTGCGTAAAGAAATTTCCACCGCAAAACCGTGGGGAAACGGGGCGTTATCTGGCCAGCGGTGTAAGCCGAAAGCTTTCGGCGAAGAAAAGAGGTACGGTTAAGAGGGAAACTGGATAAGGAGAAGCCGACAAATAGGTTTTACGGCTCGCTTCCTGCCTGTTGCACGCGACAGTTATGCGCCCCATAATAAGACGATGGCTACTTTCCGAGACCACTTGCACTGCGAGCAAAGAAACGAAATTGTAATTCGCATTTAACCGATTTACTTCTCCATTTATAAATTAAGAGCGTTAAACATCCAAGACCGGTGGCGCACCCAGACGGAGTGACCAAGGGGCACCCCCAAAGAAAAAGGAAAAAAGAGATTAACGTAACCACGACTGAAGTAATTCAAGAGCTTCGTAAAAAGAGAATTGGATTTTCTTCTTTAAATAAATTTGTACAATCACCGAATGAATTTTATTGAATTTTCATTGAAAGTATTTTTATCCCTTCAACTCGGCTCCCCCAGAGATTAAATTCCGAGCGCGCCACTGTTCAGGACATTTTTCTGATCTTATTTTTATAGAGCCAGTACTAATAATGAAAGCTCGAGTGAAAATTCTTTCTCTTAATTATTGCGTTACTAAGAATGTAAGGAAGAATAGTGGAAATAGGGTAAACTGTAAGAAAGGTATAACTACGCACCGCAACGTTTCGGCTCCAAGCAATCGAGATTATTTTCTTAAACGACAGGATTCAGAGGACTCCTTAACGTCGCGTTGAAGTATTCTCTGTATGTCTCCTGCTGCAGAAGCCTCCAGAGGAAGGGACAAACAGAAGGAAGGATAAGTAGACTTTCTCTCTTCTAGTGCCAAAGGACGAAAACGAAGACGTTTACTTTCGAGTGGCCACTTTACCGCGAGTGTTTGTGCGTTTGAACGGAAGTCCTGTTCGATCGTTCAATGACTATTTATTTACACGCTGCCGCCGAATCCTTGCTCGACGAAAGACAGAGGGAGTGTTGCTGCTTCGTCAGGAAGGCTATCCGAATTCAAGTTCCCAGAAAATTCCAAAACGCTGGCGGAATTAAGGAAAGTGGCCCAGGTGGCAAACGTTCCGAGGGGCCCATTTTTCGGGAAAATGAAAAAGTAGGTGGTTTGCTAAAAACGGACTAAGTGTAGTAATAGAGAAAAAAAGGCTATACTTCCGAATGGCCCCAGTGACCGATCGACATGAGGTTTGAGCGGAGGGTTGGAGAGGGTGTGTGGACCCTAAATCTAAAATTGTTGCTTCGGGAATTTATTAGTTTCCGAGATATTAATAAAAAAAAATTTTAGTATGTCTGTTGACTTATTCCGACGTAACGCATTCCACTGTTCAAATCGTGCCGGGTATTAGTATTGGTTGGGGCTAGATAAGGGTGGGAGGCACGTGCCCGCTTGCGGGCGCGTAAATCATGGTGGTGAATCCATGTGAGTTTGGAGATTTGAACCAGAAACTTGCGGATGCGATCCATCCTATTATACAGGGTGGATACCTATTACTCTGTTAATAGTCAATACTCTAGGGGGTGATTCTATGCGCCAAAATAAGACGAAAATATAGAATACAATTTTTTAATATCGCGCGTCGTTTTCGAGAAAATTGTCTTTGAATTGCAGCTAAATACGCGAGCCCTTTGGACGCCAGAGGGGCAAGCGGAGGTAAGGGGAACGCATCCAACTATCCATAGAACAAATGGGGGGGGCAGGATGGATCTCCGTTAGGGTTACGTGTACGCAATTAAAAAATAGTTTGTACAAAAATTAACAATAATTTTTATTAATATTTCGGTAACTAATAAATACCCGAAGCTACAATTTTAAATATAGGGTCCACCCTCCCCACCCCTCCCCTCAAACCTCCTGTCGATCGGCCACTGGGATCATTCGGAATTATATCCAAAAAAAAATAGTGTTTGGAGAAAGTCATAATTCTTTTTTTATCTTGAAGATGGGCCCCCGGGGGCCCCTTCTGGGCTGGGGCCCAAGCGGCAACTGCTCATCGGCCGTCTGCTAAATCCGCCACTGTGCTGATGTATGTCCCGCGGACACGTGTTTCGCGGCCACTACGAATCACCGAGTCCCCAATCGCCGCACATTAAATAAACTGTTAGATAAGCTGTGACTGTCCACAGAGGCGGTTGGAGGGTATTGTTATTTCAGGATAGTTACGAATAAACGTGTTCGGGACACGGATTTTCTGTTCCGAGAGATACAAACGCGATAACATGTCATCCTGTGAACGCTGCGCACGAATGCAACGAAACATCTGGGACTGTGCCCGAAACTGTGGCAGCCGGTAGTTTTATCTCGATTTCCATAGAACGAGCGAAATTCAGCTTCCTACGCGTGTTTTACTAGTTAAACAATCGGGTTCGAGATCAATGCACATTCGAATTATGGAACTGTGAAAACTCACAGGCGTCGAGTGCGTCATCGCGGACGCAGGGGAAGTTAATTACTTGAGGATCACGTGGAAGACATAAAGTGGCGTTTCCGGGGGAGGTTTCGCGCGTGGGCATTTAGCGGCGCGCTTTGAACGTACGCATCCGCGTGCTTCCCGCTTACATCTTCACGCGTTCTTTTAATAAAAGCCGACTGCGATTCGCGCGAAAGATTTCGCATTGCGTTTCACAGACGCTGGGTTATTAAAGCTTCCCGTTTCCTGCAATTACTGGCTGCTCAATTATTATTAAATCAATCGAGGACAATTGAAGAGTCCTTGTAGAAAACACTGCAAGTGCCAAAAATCAAATTCTATACTAACAGGGGCAGATCCCCAAGCCGGGAATTAAAAAAATTATAAAACTGGAGATATGTGAAGGATATATAGATACGTATTTCGCAATTTTTGTTTGCCCTCCTAATTTACTCTGAGGAGATGAAATTGACCCCTGAAAATCCGGCTGTTTTCCGATTTTGTGTTAGAACTCGCGAACTCTAAAAAATAAAAAAATTTCGTACAAAAGTCACTTCTTTTAATTAAGACTATCATTTGGTAAGTTTCAGTTCGCGAGTTATGATTTAACGTTGCTCTGAGCTATATAAACGTTTAAAGATCGCAGAATAAGGTCGAAAATCGTTGGTTTCGGGAATTTCGCGATTTTCAATCTGTACAACATTTTAGCACCAAAACTATGCGTTGAGGATATATACAGTGGCGAACCAAAGAAGGTTTACAACTTTTAAAATCGCATAACTTTTTTAGAATTGGTCCAAACGACATGAGTTTTTTTTTTGAGAACGTAGAAGGATTAGTTTGCTAAGCGACGTGTTTCGTCGTTTTGAAAAAAAATGTAATTGGTCGAAATAGCAAAAAACAATAATAAATGTCGTTTTTTAAACTTTTTTTTGCGAGCCTGTAATGAAAATTCAAAAAACCCGTTTACAAACCTGTTTACAAACCTGTTTACAAACCTGTTTATAAACCTGTTTATAAACCTGTTTACAAACCTGTTTATAAACCTGTTTACAAACCTGTTTATAAACCTGTTTACAAACCTGTTTATAAACCTGTTTACAAACCTATTTATAAACCTGTTTACAAACCCGTCTACAAACCTGTTTACAAACCTGTTTACAAAGCTGTTTACAAACCTGTTTGTAAACGGGTTTTTTGAATTTTCATTACAGGCTCACAAAAAAAAGTTTAAAAAACGACATTTATTATTGTTTTTCGCTATTCCGACCAATTACATTTTTTTTCAAAACGACGAAACACATCAGTTAGCAAACTAATCCTTCTACGTTCCCAAAAAAACTATCGTTTGGACCAATTCTAAAAAAGTTATGCGATTTTAAAAGTTGTAAACCTTCTCTGGTCCGCCACTGTACATATCCTCAACGCATCCCCAAAGTTTCATAATGTTTGAATTTCCGCGAGTTGGGGATCTTCCCTTGTAAGTACAGTATTACCATTGGCGCGTAGAACATTTATCGATAATCTTTGTTTTTAATCCTGGCACTTACAGTGTGTTTTACAAGGACTATTCAATTACCCAAGAACTCGCAACGTAAGAGCGATAATGTCAAGCGATTATCAACGGCTCGTGTCACTCGTTCTTCCTTGAGCTGAAACGTTTGGAGCTTTCAATGAAAAGACCTCGAGATGTTCTCCTTCGCGTTTTATTTGCATTTATACATTCTCTCTCCCTTTTGCCTTAACAGATTTTGATAACTCAACGAAACATTGGATATGAGAACGACCCGCGCGCAGAGCATCGGTCGGTGTTTGTAATAATATCATAATTGATAGGCTATCGTAAGTGTCGTTAACTTATTTCCAGTGACACGTCGAACATTCATCCCGAATTTTGTGCATGTAACTAAAAAGGATGTAAGGCATGTCACGATTAGCCACGCAGAGGGAAATCAGCACGACGGTCATTCTGAATTCACGAGCGATTAAGGTTCGCCAATTTCTTGGAAAAGAATCTTACTAAGTACATAACGCAGCGCACTGAAATAGTGTTCCGAATGGCTTACACAGTGTTACGCAAATTAAATTGGTATCACATAATGTTGAAGGCTATATCTCTGGTGGGAGGGCGAACCAGTACAAGTCAGAATTATTAGTTTTGCAGGAAGACAGTTAGAATATTAAAAATGCTATCTAACAACGAAACATCCCGAACCCGGAAATTCGAAAAATTCTGAAACTGTGTGAATATGTAGAGAATTTCCTCCTGATTACAACGCAATTTTTGCTTGCTGCCCAAATTAACTCCAAGGGGCTGTAATTGGCCGCTGAAAATCCGGTTATTTTCCGATTTTGTGTCACAACTCGTGAACTGTAAAATAATTTTTTCACTAAATGGTAGATTTAATTAAAACAAGTAACTTTTATCTTGAAACTTTTTTTCTATCTCTTACAGTTCGCGAGTTATAACACAAAGTCGGAAAACAGCCGAATTTTCAAGGGTTAATATCACCCTCCTCGAGTGAATTTGGGCAGCAAACAAAAATTGCGTTGTAATCAGGAGGAAATTCTCTACATATTCACGAAGTTTGAGAATTTTTCGAATTTTCGAGTTTGGGATCTTCCCTTGTAAGTTCAGGTGCTAAATTACGGACGCGAAAATTGATAACACGGAAGTGAAGATGGAAAATGTTTAAGCTCGAGGTTAAGTTTCAGTTATACTCGTTTGCCCGCCCGCCGGAGATACAGTTACATAGAAATCTCTTAGGAGCTGGTATTTTAAATCACTGATCCGTTCATCGAATCCTAATTCGTCTTCTATCAAATCGCCATTATAAATGTGTCGTATCAAAGTCCGTCCTCTTCTACTTCCATTCTGATTCCTAATCGTATCGGCTAGGATTAAGTTTAACACCAAGAAGGGAAATTAAAGGAGGAAACTGAAAACTGGCTTACTTAAGCTTTCAGTCTTAAAGCTGCTGTACAAGTGTATACGTATGTACATACATTCACGTACGCGCGCATACGTACATATACAGTTACACACGTGTACACGGGACGTTGCTCGCCAATTACCAGCGGACTAAACCTATGTTAAAGAATTTCAGCAGAACCGAGGTTCAAAGTAACGGATAGCAAAGTCGGTCCAATTCTCTACACCAAATTACCCTGAATATCCTATGTTGTAGTTACCTAGCTTTATTTCGAACTGAACGCGATATTAATATTCCGAGAAGGGCACGCATAAGTGCATTGTGTAACTGTAAGTACTTATCCTAACGTTAAGAAGTATGTACAGCACCGAGTACTTTCTCTAGGTTAGTTGAGGTTTCTTGACTCCAAGTGGGAAGAGCACCTCGTTTGAACAAAAGACTTGGGAATTAGAATGCACAGGTCGCGACACCTGTGCCAGTGGATAGAAAAGATTACACGAGCTATGCACTTGGTTTCTTATGGCACCAGATGAAGAACCACTCCCAACGAATCTGAAGAAACTATATAATTCACCGAAGTAGAAAGAAATCGCGGAGATAGCCCACTTTGACTGTGAAATACTTGTACATGTATGGTGTAGTTACACACGCCTACCACCTAATCGCTAAATCTTACTAGACATATCGGTTCATTAATACAAATCACATTCCCCGTCTTGACGCATTACTGGCAAGGATACAGATTTAACTTGCCAGCTGAACAAGATCAACAATGACGAACGAAATTAGTTATGAATGACATGGGTTTCTAAAGTTATAGAAATTGAGAAGAATAAATCGTAAGTCTATGTTCCCCTGCGGGTAATGCTTCGCTACATAATTGAACCACGTACCGCTAATTCGTTTTAGGATAATCTACAGAAAGCCTGCTACAGAAGCTTGGATCACAAACGCATATCATTCGTATAATGTTAAAAATATAATTACGTAACAATAATTAGAACTATGCGACCGTACGTTCTATCTAACATGACTCGGTTCTTCGATAATGTACAGGATCGAAATAAATCTATTTTACAGAAATAAACTTACTTGAGCAGAAAGCACCGATAAGATATTTACACGAAGCAATATAATACAGTAATTCATTCCACCCACTTACTAAAAGGAAACTGAAACAAATACATTCACGATTTAAGTGATAGCCACATTTGTACAATTTTACATATCACAAGTTTTCACCGTATAATTCGTACAGGATGTATGCAAGAATTTTGTGAACGTAAAAAGAACTAGATTATTATTCGATGGTATATGTGAACCGAAAGAAAGGCACAATTCTTTCGAATTTAGTTTCGAATATATTAAACGAAAAATGTATAATAAAATCCTTTTCTGTTCATATTGCAATACCCATTTGTACCAGTAAGGACATTTTATAACTTAATGAAAATCATTAAATCCATAAGACTCTTAACGTAGGAATTTCAGTATCCTCAATTTCGTGGTACTAATCTTATCATAATATATATATATATATGTATATACACACAATAATAAAACAAATATGCATCTCTATTAGAATTAATTTGAGGGTATAACATATTAATATAGAACTTCGAATTAAAACTTAACATACGAACGTGATAAATACTGTCATCGATTTCTGTACATACACTTTACAAAGCGCGTAAGTATTCTTTTGTGATAATCAAAGGTACCAAGTGTTTTAAAACCTGAAATTACGAGTGAAAGTTTGTAGAAGCTAGATTACCTAGAAGCCGAATCACCTTCTATCGACGGTATCCGATGTACCGGGAGTTTATATTACATCATTGTTGTTCATCCAAATAATATAAAGAAGAACCGAGAGAAAAATAGCGATACAAAAATATGTTTCTGACAACTTGACAAGATTTATATTAGCTTATCAAGTACCATTGTGGCAGATACACCACGAAATTAAAATTTACGCTATAACACCACTCTGGTGTTTCACTTTGGATTTCAAAGAATACTTAACCGTATTAATGTACATTATACAATTTTTTAAATATTTAACGATACAATTTCTGTAGTTTTGTCCCACGAAAGTAACACTGTCACAATCATTTTCAATTCTCTTATTTTTCTTCTCGTATCTTATGTGCTTTCACTCATTACTATATGTAATGTCCAATGCCTCAGTCCATTTTTAATATCACACCACAGATACAGACCTATATTTAAAGTGCTATAAATGAAGTTCTACAAACAGTTTAATATCATTGATCTTTCGTCAGCTGGATTTTCGTCATTACAGCACTTTAAACATACTAATTTTTAATTTTTTAAAATTAAAGCACAATGATGGTTGAGCAAATAAAACGAATTACATCCACCTGGACTAGATAAAAAGAACACAGGAAAGAACGTAATTGAATTTATCTGGTTCTAGTTATATTAAGTACCCAAGATTATATTCTTTTGGTTATACAAATAAAAAGATATTGACGTTAACTTAATTTTGCACGATTCTTTGTAATTATTTATATAAGTTCCCTTTCTGTTCTTCGTATTCGTAGTCAGAGATAAGAAAAGCATGCGGTTAAAATATAATTGAAAATCTACAGTTTAAATAATTCTATTAATGTATACTGCATAAATATAAAAATAGAATAATTACTAATAACTAGGGCAATAACTAATTCCAATAAATTATTACACACCATAGAATTAATTTCACCATTTACAAACACAGAAACACTTCGTATGATGTAGAAAAAAATAATTACTTAATCCATAATTACTTTCTCATGAAATTTTCTCGTTAGTTCGTTTAATCAGCCTAATATTTACGTGATGAAACTGACGCACCTTTTTCTGCAGTAAGTAACGACTTCGTCGCTATTAAATGTTTGTACTAACAATCCAGTTTGTTTAATTAAACGGGAATAGATTAAAAGATTAAAGACCGCGCGTAGAACTAAAATTTCGATGAAAGTGGCCAAATTTTAATATTTTTCTAGCGCATGAAGTTCCGATAGTATTCAAATTTGAAAATGTTGAGAACCCACAGTGGTCATAACATCCGTATTTACGGCGCTTCCTCTGTAACTCTCCCGAACCACCTAACTCGCTTTACAATTTAAGTAATCGCCACCATATTTCTGTATCTTTGAGAAAGGATTACTAATTATAATAAGTACTATGCATAATAACCCTACAATAGTAAAATCAAACACTGAATAAGTACTCCGAAGGAAAGACGCATTCAGCTTTCTACATCTCAAAAATATACACTGTAGTTTGTAATTCTTACAGCCCATTGCTTGCACCAACTGCTGCTATTTGTACAATTATTCTGATTACGATTCGGGGAATATTAAACAATATCGTAATGACAGATACAAGAGATTAATAATAATGGAGCCGACCTAACTTGAATCGCTATATAAGGAGATAAGAAGTACATCGACCTACTCCTGTAATCCTTATTTATCAAGATGATGACTGTACATATTACTGATGTATTGTTTCTTATCATCGTATCGTATCTGCTCCTCTCCGAATTCTTCTTTTTCTTGCTCTTATTTTTATACGCCTCTGTATAAAAAAACTTCTGCACATTGTACTTTTCACAGTTACTTAGAAAGCCTCTATCTCGTGAAAAAATTGTTACGGCTCTACGGAAAACGAGACGACTTAAAAGAAGATCAAGACTCGTATATCAATCTCTGATAATGGGGAAATATTTCCCACGTTGGGAGATGCAAACCAAATTCTAAGGCCACCAAAACAGCAAATTCAGACGTAATCAAATCCTTGCGATTTAGACGGAATACATTTTCAATTCTCTAGAAATCGTGTAAAAGTTGTTCGGTTAAAACAATCGTCGCATGTGATTTCTATTCGCGTAGGAGACAATGCGTAGATGACATACCTCTATCAACGACTTAAGAACATCGCCCTTAACGTCATTCAATTTCGCTGCGAGAAGTAAACATGCACCGGCACACAATTTCCGTGTTTGTTTCGTGACGACATTTCGTAGGATAAGCTTCTCAAAATATACATAAGCCATCGCTACTGTCAGGAGGTCAATACTGTATTCCATTTTTGCTATTTTCCGCATTTCTCGTTTCAAACTATATACGATAGAACACTGTTAAATTTTCCATTAAGAACGTATATAATTTATGATGCCGTTCGATACTGACCTTCTTAACTTACTCAAAGTGAGCTGGATATGCGGAAACTTCTCTTTAAACTTATCATTCAATTCCTTCTTCAAATCGGATGGTCGTACGTAATCAATCACTGATGCCTGTACGAAAAGGCAAACGTGTAATTGCCATGTAAGATACTTATCAATGTACTGTATCACCAGTTTATAAAAATAAATACCATGTATGCTGTAAACGTAAGTAGCGTTCTATGTTTCCCAGCTATTAGCTCCGGGTCATCCAGTAAATTAGGATTGTATTGCAGCGATTGCTCATCCCAGTCATAGGCTACGATATTGAGAAGGGTATCTCTTTATATATCTATTCATTACTATTAATTACTATTAAATAATTCACATACTATATACCTTTAGAGTCAGTATTGAAAGATAACGGTGGAGATTCAGGTGTTAGATGTTGAGTGCGATGCGTGGCTGTATCATAAGATAAACACCTGCAACAAATCACTTCGCACTGAGATACAGCACAGGAGAGCTTTTTCTTTTAATTTAAGATTAAAGTCATGCAATAGAAATATTTACTTTATCGTAATAGGTAAACTTGTCTGGCACTGAATATGCACTAAATGCCCAAGGATAATCATATGCTAACTATGAGTTGTGAATAAACGTATGTGAATGCGTACAAATAAAAGTGTAAGTGATAATGCATTCGTATGAGCGATAATATCTGAATATTTTGTGTATACATTATTGCTAAAGTAGACGATGCCATACTGTAACGAAAATGTTATGCTCATTGAGAAGATATTGTTGTTCTTAACCAAATGAGATAGGCGTGCTACAAGGTTGCTCCATTGAAAAGAATTTACAATAAAATGTGACTGCTAATTACGCGAACGTAAATTAATTTCCCAAGTAAATATGCAGCTATTTCTATTTCAAATTGTATCTGCAGCTGAAATATTAAGGATATATACGTATTGAAAAATATAATAAAAAAAAAATGCTTCATACGTATACTTTTACACTAGATTCACTGTATTATAGATATATACATATATATGTATTATTTCTATTACTGCTCATTAATAGTTTGAAATTAATTTGAGCTACAAAGTATCATTCATATCTTTCCTACTCATATCGTTTTAAGCTCTTTTTATAATATGGTACTATTACAGGTTTTTACCATTTAGAGTGATCCACATTCCATGTAATAGTTTTTGTCCTGCAAAATATGGTTAAAATATCTCGTTATAAAACAAACAAATGAGGTAGATGAAATGCATGAAATATGAACGGCGATGTTAAAAGGATTATGTACAAGAATATTGGATTTTATGAGAATCTTTGATCGGTAAAGAACGTTTATAAGACTTGTGCTTGCAAACAGGAACGAAATATTCAGTCACAATAGGGAGACATTAAGTTTGCGATGGATACCTCGAAACGACAGGATGTTTATTTGGTATAACATGTGTAAGTTCTATTGCCTCGTTATCGCTAAAATGTAATTTCTTGTCCTTCTGAAATTGCCTAGATGGAACAAGCAACTGCCCGTAAGATATTTCCTACAAAAGAAGAACAGGTCACTAAGTCCATTTGCCAAAATGAAATGCATGGATTTATCTCGCACATTCTGCTCACGTACCTGGCCGTCCTTCGCACGTTCTATACCCAATAAACCAAAAGGATCGATATTATCGTTTATTGCCGACAGCGGTCGCTGTGCAGAAATGTTTTTTCTCCGCCCAGTATCTTTACGCAATTCGGACCTAAAAATGGGAATGAGAATGTACGATAATGAATATATTCGTGCCACGTTCCTACTATTAGGGTACGTTTATGGTGGAGCTGCGATAAACGATCAGAGCAACGATTAGAGCGAGATGACTATATAGATGACCAACGATAAAAGCGTCGAGAAAGAAATATTTCTCTTTCTTCGCTATTATCGCAGCTCCGTACTAAACGTACCCTTATACATAAGGCGTATCTTACCAACTAGATCTTTGTCCTTTGTTATAAGGGAGAACAGAAAACACTAGGAACGGCACACGTTTGTTAGAAACCAAAACCAGTCTATCATCTCCGAATTTATAGCCATTTACTGGATGCTGCATTAGGCGCAGCTCTCTTGTGACTTCTGGTATTATGCCACTACTTGTACACCCAGATTGTGCACTGTTCGATGGCTTCGTTTTCGCTTTTACAGATTGTGGCTTAGAACGCAGAGAACCAATGCTCTCGTTGGAACTATTATATTGGTACTTTATATCCTCCGAAAGCGTAGATGTCTGATGAGTTATACGCTTCTTATATTGTAAAGAGCCCACTCGTCTTTCAGGTAAAGAATATTCACTACCAGTTGTGCCAGTACTGAGGAATAGAAATGTACATATTTATACCTCTTTCTGTGTAACGATGCGCGTAAAAATAAACATAAATTTTATAAAGCGTAGGTACTATTATAATATAAACCATGCTATATCCGAGTACTGAATAACACTTGTTGAAATTACTTATTGCTAACTACTATCATTTTCCGAAGCATTGGAGTTACATCATCCGACACATAATACAGTTAATGTATTATACAATACCATCAGTGCCTCCCTCCAATTGAGTTAGTATAATTGAATATATATCCTTGTTATGAATATATGTTATGATATAAATATGAAGAGTTAGTTACAAGAATAATGTAAAACTCATTATTTTTACAACAGTGAATTTGTTTATTAAATTCTGTATATCTTACTCATACTGATACGACAAATTTGTGTATAACAGATGCACGAGAATGAAATGTTAATAAACAGAGTAGTAACACATTAAACAGTTGATGATAATAGCACAATCCTACAAACTATACCAGAGATAATGAAATTTATATTAATTGTAGTGACTGCTTATCGCATCGTTTCATTGCCTTAATGTAAGACAAATATATTGTACTCATTGGCAAGAATGTATAGCGAGATCAACAATATTATTTCAAAAGTACAATTATAACCAGTCTTGTTTGTATTATACCCGTTTCGCTTTCTAAATCACTGCGTACAATCTCTCCGATGTTATCAACCTATCGCAAGATCCCTGCGATCGTTCGAAGTGCAAAGTGGAAGAGAATATACGTCGCTTTGATATTTAAAGGAACTCAAATGACTGTTTACCGTTCTCTGAATGAACTATGAAATCCGGTAGAGAGCTGCGGATAATTCCTTTCCTGTTCGAGGAAAGCAGCCACTGCCGCCTTCGCGGGGGTCAGCAGCCCGTCAGAATTCGAACTAAACGAATTGTGTTCAACGCTCTTCTGTGCTAGCTGCGGAGAGGATGCCTGCTTCGTGGATGGTTGCGCTAAATGCTCCTCTGTGGAGTCGTCGAGGACTTCCTCGCTGGAAATGTCCAGGTCTGTTTGACGAACATCAGCCTGATGAGCTTGGCTGTCACTGAGGGTACGAGTGTGAGCAGGACCATTCCGCGCGAGGACGGCTAGCTTGGTATCGCGGTGGCTGCCATCGAGGGAGATGTTCGAGAGAAACGTTAGGGCGGCCAACCTTCTGCGTGAATGATTCTTTTTTAAGGCTGCTGCCATTCCACGGTTGACCGTGCCGTGAGACCGGTGTTACCAAATACCGACGTAAACGACCAGGAAAAGGACGAGTGCCCGACAAGGACTCTTTTATCAAACGAGGACAACTACTAGGATCACAATTCATTGTCACCGCTCGTACACTTAGTCCTGACATTTTCCGATAACGTGCCCGCGCTGCGCACGTACCAACGTGAACCGGTGTCACTCATCATCGTACCGTTTCTTTTCATATGATTAAAAACCGAATCCTACCACCAATGAAACAACCTTCCTTCCTACTACGCAACACTACGACCCATCCTACTCTCGGCCAAAGTGATATCCTCTATCTGCATCTGCGACTGCGCGTATTCTTACCCACGTTCACACAGAACAGTGTGTCGTTTCCCAGAAATCTTCTCTTCTCCCCGAAAAACTCAATTGATCCCTTCGACTTTCTTTCGTTCCGATAATAGATTTTGGAAATTTTCGTGGCCTTTTACGCCGACGTAATCATCTTTCGATGTTAGCAACAGTATTCCAAGATCACCAGTAACCACGACTAATGTAGTGTATCGTTTCAAATTTCTGACATTAGAGAAAGATACTGGCATTCTATATTATTTAAGAATTCTGTTGCTAAAATCACAGATGACGTACACGGCAGATCGGTGATGTCCAAACTCAACTCTGAACAACTCTGAAGCCGAGAGCCCTGAGGCTCTTTCCTGCTCTTTCCCCAACTCTCTGCACCGTTTCCATAGTGCAACGACGCTGGCTGGTGCCGCGCTTTACGACGCGCGCTGGATATAAACGTCCCCCGCGAAAATTAATGCGTCGTTCTTTGTTTTATGAGCGAAATGTCGCAAGCAAACGGTCAATAGTTCATCTCTCTTCGGCTGTGTTATGAGGAATATTGATTCGAGAGGTTCTTTCCGCTTCTGTGCATGAAATTTGAAAAAGCACACGTGCTTTTAATTATTATTACCTAAATAATATTGTAGCACAGACCCGGCATAAAATTTCACCCACAGCCCAGGGGATCCAAAACCACAATACTATTTTCCTGTTGCATGCGACGTTATCGATTGAAAGTAGAAGACGATCACGACAATACTCGCGATTAGAACTAAAATTAAATAGAGCGAGATACCCTGTATCGAAAAAGCTCGATTTGTTATCTGTGCTGTAAGCTCATGGACATAGGAATATAGGGACGTAGCAAATTTTGAGGGGGGTGAAGCAGCTTCCAAGGAGCGGAGATCTATGGTCACGTGGTATGCACTCTGGTGCCGCATTGGCGATTGGTTGTGATCGCGCAAGCGCAATCTTATTTTCATCGAGTAAAAGTGAATCAGAACCAATTGGAACCAGGGTGAAAGACAGAACCAATCGGGATCACCAATGCGGCACCAGAGTACTACGTGACCGTGTTCCCCGCTCCCTAGAAGCTGCTTCACTCCTCTCGCCAGAAGTCGCAACAATTAGTCCATCCCTATATTCCTATGTTCATGTGTAAGCGGAATCACAGACGAGGTATAGAATAGACTTTACATCCTATAAGAGTTTGTCCGACGAACAGAAATACCAACTTCAGAGAAAAATCAGAGAAATTTAGTTTCAATTCTAACCGCTAGTAGGATTGCCATCGAATTCCACACTGAACCGATAACGTTGCATGCGTTACGAAAATGATAAGGAGCTCGCAATAGTGTGACACGAAATTACATTGAGTGGTAGATCTATCCTATACTTTGTCGATGGCGGAACGCAATTCCGGGCTTAATCGATTTTAAAAATAAACTGCGCAACAAACTCAATTTTTTTTTCTTTACGAATTTGATACTTTAGTTTTCGTGCGAATATAAAATAAATATGTAGCAACACAAGGATAAAAGATATTCTATGAATAGTACTTATGTAATGCTCAGAGAAATTTGAACTACGTATATAAATATAAAATGTTCCTCTACTTTTTTTCGTTCTACTTTCATCTATAATAAAATAATGAGTAAATGATAGCAATGGAAGAATGAAATAAAGTATTTTATTAGTTAGTACTGGAAGTAATTGAAATAGATATTAAACGCGTAAATTTGAGTGAAACTCCACTTTGCATTACGTTATTAATTATTAAAACTCTTCTTCGAAATCATTTTTTTTTAAAAACATTTTACACATTATTATTACTTCGTAAATAATCAGTGTTATGACTTATCAAGATCTAGCACACATAAACAAGATTGAGAATATTCGTGTTTGTAGTGTTCTGTAAAGATTTTGAACTTCTTAAATTAATCGATATATATTATTATTTACATATCATCTCTCAGATGCTGTAAGTCTATGCGTAAATAATCCTATGTTAAATAATTGTACAGTATACAAGTGAATACAATGCTGTATTAGAAGCAGGAAAACTAATCTTATAGATATAAAAATGTTAATATTATTTAAAGAGAAAATATTTTCAAATTATATATCTTCTTTCACGATGTATATTCAACTAAAAGACTGGCAATGAGAAAACAAACGGTATGTCACATTATTTATTTTAATTTTTGAAATTAATTATTTAAATATTTACGCTCTTTATTCTTCGTCCATATACTGTTACTGTTTACGGATTTCTAAAACCAAAAGATCTTAGCCATATGCGAAAGTATATGCGTTTAAAATTCTGCTTATTCGAATATTCTAAAATTGCAACAGTTTATGACATAGAACATTTTTAATGTAGTCTATAGTATTTCCATGAAATGACAAAGAAATCGATGAAATCAGAGCAGTTTAAAACAGCTAATACAGAAGAACAGTTCTTCGTATACACAGCTTGAATTATTCGTATGTTCCTAAGAGCTCTTAAACAATGTGACAATTAGTTGAATGACATTAAAAACTAATTTCTACAAGCAACAAAGGTCGTACAACATTTTGTCAATAATTATAAAGAAATTTATATTTAATTTACACAATGATAATAGAAAATTCCGTAAACTCTGAAATAATCTAAAACGACATCGCAACGGGAATAACATCCAATCGTTTTAAATATACAAAGCCATCCGCGCTGTATTTCTCAAAATAAATAATTTTATCAGTTTCTTGCGATGATCAAACAGATAATTAACAGTCGTAAATATTAGCCACTATGGTCGCTTATGCTAAATATAGATTTAGTACTTTTTTTTTAACTAAACGTCCAGGCTATATTGCATAGGAAATCCTAAGATGGTTATAGATGCTGCCATCGTGTCGACATAAGACTACTTGAGGATTCAATGGCCCTCGATATGGATTCATGTAGTCCATGTCCCAGCCACATTTGATTCAATTGCCTGTACTTATCATGACACAATCGAAGCGGATTTCCTCTTCGTAAACCTTGATCCGTCTCCCCGTACTCGTCAAGGTATGGCGGACAAACGAACGATCCACGATTTGGGCTCCTTAAGAAAAGGATTTCACATTCTCGTACGCGTAAGAACATCCCTACTCCAGCGCCGCAATTACTGGCGTGAAATGTACACGCGCCGACCATCAGGTTGTTCAATTCGGTTTGGCAACAATAACTTTGAGAACATAACATTTCTCCACAAACGAGGCACATCGTCGGGTTCTTAGAATCCTCCCGCTCGCTATTGGGGCACGTAAATGACGATATCATGTTTATCAGTTCGCTATAATCTTCCGGAAGCTCGACCAATTTGTTAACTTTCAAAGGCTCCTTTATTACTGTCATTGTGCCGGACAAATATATTTGGACAGTAGGATGACTCTTCCAAGTATTCATCAGCTTCATAATTACATGTAAATTTGGCTTGACCAATTCGTCGCAAGTAGTAGGTAGTCCCAAATATGCGCAGATATTTTCGTACGTAGCCCCGTCCACTTTGCTCAGCTCCTCCGGAGCAGGAACATCGGACACATAGTGGAAATAGAGAGCACAGCATCTAAGGAAAGGCAAACAAGCTTCCTTGACTCGTCTCCATATTTCGTCAGCCGTTTGACTTCCAACATTAATGTCCAGTGCTTGAATCAATGTTAGGATGGATCCTGAGGATGTACTTTCACTCGTTTCTTGGCCTTCTATGTCCATACCTTCGTTCAACTCCAACGTCAGTAGGATTTTCGCTATAAGAGACACAAACACAAGTTGCAAGGCATAAAACTCACATATCCCGCCCGTAATGACTAACGGCGGCGTGTCGCATTTTGTGTTAAAGAAACTTGGCAGCGAATTGATTAAAGGAATAAGCACTCCGAATGGATCCCAATGTAGGACACTTGCTCCGTCGTGCGGGTTTCTCAGTAGCATCGTTAAAAGTGAAAGAGCATGATTCCCAATAGTATCTTTGTCTGCCCATGTCAAATTCGTACTGCCACCAGTGACACACGTAGACCCCAAAATAGCTGAAATTCTAGCAAGACCTTCCAAACTGTCTCTTTGTCTAGATGACAAGGCGCCCAACAAAGGCTTATCCATATCACGCAGAAGAAATTCTATAGCGTGAATAGTAAACGCCGTTGATTTCCATGCTAACAAGGGTACCCTAGAATCACCTTCGTGAGGCTCTGCTCCAAATCCTTTTGTGTACGTCGCCTGCGCGAATAGGTGTATCATAGATATTAAATTTTCTGAAAGGGTTGGCCCAGGCTGTTCGTAGAGTAACTTAAACACTTGTGCTGCCAAATATCCAATTTCATGATCAAGAGCTTTTATGGGGTACCCGACTGACCCGTGGTCCTGAGGATTGTCCTCTCCCACAACGTCAGCATCGTGCGATTTGTTACAGGAGCAATAGCGGCGCGCAGTGTTGTGATTATATAACTTCCCATGTAATTTACATTCTGTGAATCTCAAAGCCTCGAACCATGTGTCGAAATGAAGATTATGGTTCTGAACGGTTGGCTGTAATGTGCCTAGGGCTGGTAACAGAGGTAAGACAGTATTACTGAGACATTCGCAAAGTGGACAGAGATATTCATGTTTCTCCACGTCAAAACTTCCTGGCTGTCGCGAACGGAATGGCCTTCTATTCTCTTTCGCAAGAACGTTATCGAAATATTCTTGCCAGCAATGCACGTGCATTACGTGGCCGCAAGTGCTGGTGTGCGGCGATGCACCTAGCTTCGCAGAAAGATATAATGGATCAGGCTCGTTGGTATCGGCTCTATCTTGACACAATACTGTGGATTGTTGAACGAAGGCGGCTAACACCATCGCTGGACCGGTCGCTGTTACAGCCTGATTCTCCTGGCACAGGATACAAGTGTAGGATTTCTCTTCGGACATTCTTGTCGTTTGTCCGATACCAAGAGCAACAGGTGTTTTCTGCACGCTCTCACACAAATCCATAGTAGAACCTCGATCATTGGTTTTATTTACGTCTAAAGCAGCTTCTTCGAATAGCTCGGCATTGCTTTTCATGAAATGCTTTTGCATAGCAGCCATTTGTGCCATTATTTCTTTACGCTTCTGCGCTGCCATTTTCATCCTCCACTCTTTATCACTTTTACTGTTTTCGGTATCACTTGCTGGTTCTGTACGAACCGCTGCGGGTGCGTTATTGATTTCCATTACGGTATTACCAGCGACTTCTCTATACTTCGTTAAAACCCAAGTTAATAAATCCTTGTGAGCATCTATACGTGGACTGCTAGACAGATCCTCTAACAATTTATAAATTTTCCACTTTGCAGCCCTCGCGGGGAAAGTAAGGAACGGATAGTTACCAGATTCTTGTTCTTGGAGAGCATACCCAATGAGGTGTAGAACCTTATGGACTTGCGGCTCTGAGAAACTGCGCGCCATGAAGTTAAGTGCTCTTTCTAATACAGTTTGCATAATATGTAACATGACGTCGCACTGCAATAAGTTAGTTACCAAACTGAATACTTCCGTCAATTTAGGAAGCCTGGGGGGTGGACAACATTCTAATTCTTCCGTTGCTTTCCTTCGCTTCCGTTGTGCCTCTTCGGATTTGCTTAACTCTTCCTTTGTATAATGATAAAAGAATACGTTATATTCTGAATACGACTGAGGCTTCAGTTGATACACTCCTTTCCCCCCTGATGCTTGCGAAGGTTTTTTAAAATCGGCGACCTCGTGTATTACCTTCTCCATTCCAGTCCCAGAATGCCCGTCGTCTGGTAATGTTTTATTAAGCTCCGAATGAGAAAGCGGTTTTATACATAATTGCTGAATTATCTCCTTTTTCAAACGATTATCAGCAGTAACTTGTCCAACTCCAGGCACATATCTTTCTCCAATTATTGTTATCAATAATCCTAAAAATTCCTCGACCAAATTTATAGTTTGCCTAATGCTATCCTCTTCAGGATTTTTCAGAGCATTGGGTTCAAAGTCCGGGTTCGCCCAGTGCAGAAGATTAAATTTATTTAAAACGTGAATTAAGAATTCGTTACTTTCTATTAACGATGCGCCAGCTTGTAACAAGACGATATCTCTATCTAACATTTCTGAACGACATTTGACATTATGATAGAAATACAACTGATTCAGCAAAGAGTACCCATTTCTTCTCCACATACCAGCATGTGCTTGCGAAATCATTACTTGAGCCGCTAGTACAGGCTCTATAATCTGTTCCGGCGTTGGTTTCGTTTGATTAATAAATTCTGCGCACTGAAAATGTAGATTGTGCTTTTCCAGATACAAAAAGAGACCAGCCAAAAATCTGGAAAGCGGGAGGTGTATAGATACTGGCTCAGACGACACATCGTATTGAAGGCATGTTGCGCTGTGATCAGCTAATTCTCTCACTTGAGTTGGGCCAATCTCGTGTCCAGGTTGTTCGTATAGCTTTCTCAAAACCAATCTGAAAGCTTTTATTAACACAATCCTATCTGAACCACACCATTCCAATGCAAGGCTAATAACTGGTGATAGCTTAACATGTAAATTGAACGCCGACTCCCATTCAGGCTCATATTCCATGTGTTGACCAACTTGTCTCAGTACAGCATCCATGCATTGCATACTACAGAATAATGTGAGCAGAAGTGACAGTCCTTGTAAGAAACCTTTCCTCAAGTTATCAGTCCAAACTTCCGGTTTAACGTTCAGTAAATATCGTAAGTCATGAAGTATATGTTGAGCTCTTCTAAAAGAAGCGTTAGGCGTGTCTCTTTCGAATTCCAACTTTCCCGCAGCGTTACATCTTCGCGAGCTCTCAGAGATAAATGTGTTTAATAAGATAAACAGCACGTCGTGGTGCGCAATAAGATAATGCGCCAACGTTGGAACTGTAAATAACTGCACCGAAAGCGACACAATAGAAAACGAATGATCGTGATCGTCCCTTATGAAATCTTTCATGACGGAACCGTAATTACATGTAAATACAATTGCCAAAGCTTTCTTGCTTTTATATTCCGTAAGCATTCCGGACATGAACAGTCTGTGCCATGCAGTCCTAGCAGATTTCCATAAATGCGAGTCTCTCATTAGTATACCTTGCACGATCGAAATGTTTGGTACTTTCGTATTGAGCGCAACGTTACTGAAAAGCACTCTAAAACCTTCGCAGAGGCTTATAA
This sequence comes from Andrena cerasifolii, assembly GCF_050908995.1. Lineage (NCBI taxonomy): Eukaryota > Metazoa > Arthropoda > Insecta > Hymenoptera > Andrenidae > Andrena > Andrena cerasifolii. The sequence goes on along the minus strand of NC_135126.1, from coordinate 3,124,173 downwards.
ATTGTTGCAACCAGTTCAGAAGTTTCATGGCAAACGTTTGATGAGCAATTACATGAGCATGCACCACATGAACCTTTAATATTCTATTGCTGTGCCTTGAAGTAAATCTTTCGATATCAGATTTTAAATCCTTGCAGTGCTGAAACCCGGAACACCTCACGACAGCTCTACCTTCTCTATCAACATTCGTCACATATTCCACTGCATCCCTTTGAGAGCACTTCATAACCCGCGTAAGCGTGGTGATTACCTGATCGAATGTATGAGTCTCGTCGTTAAAAAGGACTGTACAAAATGTATCTGAAGTCGATAAAAGCGACACAGAGTCTTCGTCAGATTCTTTAGTTCGTAAATCGACAGGCAAGCCTGGCATATGTTCTAACGATAGCATCTCGTAGCAATACCTTAGTACCGCCTCGAAAGTCATTACCGCTCTTTCAGATATATCAGCGGGCAATTTATTTTCATCAGGTTCTTTAGCTTGCGTTCCAGCTAAATGTATGTTGCAAAATGGTTCGCTCTTCCATGCTTCTGTATCCCCGCAGTCGCAACAACCTCCACCATTAGAGGTACCCATTTTGTACTTATGATTGCGATGGGCCGACTGTTTAAAACAATCTACGCAAAGCACGCATGTCATATCCATACCACACTCTCTGCAATTATACGTAGGATCTCCCATCTTGAATACCTTGCCGCATATTACATTATCCATTTGACTTAGCTGCTTTAAAATCACCTGCGAGTCCCCATTGCAGATAAACTCTTCTAAAGTATCGTAAAGTATTTTTTGTGCTCTTTCCTCGTCGAAATTCCAGTCCAAGCAATTGCCGTTCGGCTCCGGACTATATATCTTTGGGACCCAGACCTTCCAGTGCCCCTTAAAGTGAGTATACGATAACGTTCCTTTATTCATTTTGTCCATCCAAATATTCACGCATCGTTGACTAGAATTTGGATCTTCAAGCATAGCCGACTCTGACTCCATGTCTTCGATGCCTTGATCTGGATGACTTTGTATATTCTCGTTACTCATTGTGGTAGGATTAAATTGCCGAAACAATGTGTACTGAAATAATAAATATTGTAAATTAGAGTCTAAGCTTTATGGACTCTAAGATTAGAAATTCCACAAAACATTTATATACAATTAATACAATACAGAATCGATTAAAACAAATCTTTATTCATTTTAATTTAAAGTCTTTACAACACCAATCGTTTTACTTTACATTATCACTCCACGTATTTTATTCTAATGAAGGCGGAATGCTCTCTGAAATCTTTTCGCATTTACTACATCCTCGCATTTAAGTATTAACAATAGTTTATAATTTATATAATAGCATGGGAATTTTATTCCAGGAAGAACACATGCGTGCTAAACATTTGCTATACTAACCACAATAATACACAGGATCAACGCAGTTTCTAATATAATGTACCAACGGAAGGCAGACGCATCTCAGTATACTTCTCACATCGTCAATTCGTCCGATGTATGTATCAGCGAAAGATATGCGAAAACTGTTGGTACAATTCTATTACGCGCGGCGCTTTAATTCATACGAGTTATCCAATTTTATACAGCGACTTTTATTTCACGCGTAATGCTCTCATTTTTGCTTGGTTATAATAATCTGAAAGTCATAGGTTACCAAGAGCTTATAGATAAAACTCTGTACAGAATATAATGCTGCTCTGTTAGTTTCTTATTGTTAGTTGCGATAGGAAATGAATTAGTAACTACATATAAATTTGAAACGTTCATCAGGTCACATGGGATATCGAAATTATGTATTTCAAGAGATCGGGAGGGCAATGAGAACTCTCGTAGCGGATAAAAGGCGACTGTTACATTACGAAACGGTGCATCCGACACATAGCGAACATTTTAGTTTGAAAAATTATTTCACAAGTGTGACAGACCTTTTCACTAAACCGAACTATTTTTAACTTCCTCTAAAGACGATACTTACTGTTATGACGACCAGGCCAAGGTTAATAAAAGATATTGAAAAGTTCTTTGTTTCGCGAAATCTGCCTGTGCCTTTCTCGATCACCTGTATAATAATAATTAAGAATAGTGCCGCCGTATGACAATCACACGATCGCGTCGGAGACGCGTATATTCGACAACAGCAATCAACCAAGTTTTGACATCTCGAAACGAAATGATAAGTAATATTTTTGCACAGCTGCTCGAACAATGCACAAAATGGCTTATAAAGTTTAGAGACCAAAATCACATGTATATTAGATACGTCTACTCATTTCGGTATCTACATTTGATTGCAGCGCTCGAACACTCGCCAGCATTACTATCAATATTTCCGAGAGTCACGCACTAGAAAATATATGAAATTAATCGCAATTATAAAGACCTGAAATATAAACGTATTTAAATTTGTAAATAATGATTATTCAAGAATATATTGAAGACACATTTCGAGATATATAAAAAATGTTTTAGGAACAAAGCATACATTTCTGTATATGTTTAAAGAATTATCACAGCATCATAATATTGATTTTGTATTAAAAGAAAGTTTAATATAAGCACGTAAATTCGATTATTACAGGGGTTGCATAAAACTTGAATTTTGTATCTATGCTTAGATTATTAAAACCTTCTTGCAGCATATACTATTGCGTTTGTAACAGGATATTAATGTAAAAGATGTAAGTTAAAATTCTTGAACTTATGAAAATTCTAATTTCATTCGCCAATATCTTTTGGGATCATTTCGTCTTCGCAATCCAGTGATATAAATTTAATTGGTTGGCAACGATAGATTGGTAGCAGGGATTTTGTCGGTCGGAAATCTGTCGGAACCTGTCCTTTTCAGTTAATAACGTTGTTACGATAGCACGTGGGTAACAGTACGATTATTATATTTAGAGCGAAAAAAGAACGTAATCACGTAAGTAAACACGTCAAATTAATTAGTAAGGCATGAGGATTGCGTATATAATGAGAAAAATCATTCATTGCTAATTGCAGTACTGATGCATGTTCATACGGTTTCGAGTATCGCATCGGTATTGCATCGTAGAAATTCAAGAACGGCGATCGAATTATTCCGTACGATTGTTGCGATATTAATTATTCTATCGTTTTAGTGTTGCGTACATATATTGCAATGCAAATTAAGATTAAACCAAATTACGCTGTATAATGGAGCACGGAAAAACATTTCCGAAACACGTTTACGTACACGGTGTCCCATAGCTTGTCAGCTGTTAATTGCCTAAACTAATTCAAAGAAATCTATGTTATACATTATATGTACAGTATATATTCCATTTCTTCATTTTAGTACTTTTTTATTAGTACGACAGAAGCAACAAAAATTATAAATCCGATCGATATTGCACGTTAATTTTTTAGCAGTATTTCTCCCAAGTTTCAGTTTTAACCCTTTTAGATTACCGCAAGAGCTCGTGATACCGAATTTTATATCTTTATTTTCATTATTAATTATCAATGGTTATTTTTGGTTTCAAAAGCAACGGTAAAGCCTTTGTAATTTTGCTATGGTAGAAATCTAGCGTCTGTAGAGTTGCATCGTATTGCACAAATATGCGAAATAGAATTCTCGGGTAACAGTTGCCTCCGTAAATGTAAATAGTGGCAACGATTTACTTACACATATTACGTTGTATGATTATCATTTATTTGTATATTTAACACTTACATTTCGTCATGATTTCTTTTCTTTTCGCAGAATGCCTCTTGCTAAGGATCTGCTTCATCCAAGTCCAGCTGAGGAGAAAAGGAAACACAAGTTGAAGAGGCTTGTTCAGAAACCGAACAGTTACTTTATGGATGTTAAATGTCCCGGGTGTTACGCCATCAAAACCATCTTCTCGCATGCACAGAAATCAGTGGAGTGCGATGGATGTCGCACGATACTCTGCACATCCACTGGTGGCAAAGCTCGGTTGACCGAAGGTTGCTCGTTCAGGAGGAAAGTCCAATGCTAATGTAACAATTGTTAAGACAACATAATGTATACATTTCTCTTTATATTCAACAAATAAACAAAATCACTATACATTTAACTGTTTCGAATTTATACATCCTAATTTTATACGTGTATTACAGAATGCGTTGCAATTTAGAAGGATTCATTTTAAGCCATGGAATCTTACAAAGTTGAAGTATACATGTAATTTTTATATTGTTAATAAAAATCCAATAAACATACGAATACATTAACGCAATTTGTATTTATTCTGACTTACATTGTTTTCTTTATATACGATAAATTTAACAGCATATTAAATTTATTTAGGTTTATAATATAAACAAGTGTATTTAATGGTTTTCAATTGGATAAATCATATAGTAGAATGACTCTGCGTTAAACAGTCGAGTTATGGTCGTGAAATGATTGTGTAAACTTAATGCCGAATAACTTAATTTGCTATTTAAGAATGCAAAATTGCATTATACGATTGAAATATGCCTGCCGCAACTTCCACCGAGCGGGACTTGAGAGATAACTGTAATCAACCATATAGTAGCAATTAAATATATTAGAAGGTGATCTATTAATGATAAACGTTTCGGTCTAAATTTAAACTTACAGTAACATCCGGATTCCCCGGTTGTATTTTCAATTCGTTTAACACCCAAACATTATTTGTTAATTTCAGAGATTGATACAACATGTCCTGTCCCTCTACATTCCTTTTAGCGATCGTAAATACATTATTTTGTTGCATCTTTTGCACAACTTGATCTGCAGTCAGCATCACTCCTTTTAACGTGTATTGTACCTGGAACATGAATTTGTAGTTATTGATCCCATGCGCTTATATACTGTAATAGATTTCACGGTAATATTAAGAAAAAAGAACTGACAAACACCTCATTTTGAGCAGGTATATCTTTCCATGTACTCAGAAACACTCGTTTGTCCAATTGTCCATCCTCAGAGAAATAGGCGTTCATGGGAACAACACAAGCGAAATAAAACACATCGATGTTATTTTTTATTGCAACTTGAAGATTATTCAATGGTTCCATGCGTTGTACTGCCCCAGCGGTAGATAAGATTACATTGGTATCTACGCTAGCGCCGGGGTTCAGAGGAGTCGGTACTTGTAACGGAGCAGCTGGTGTTAAACCGAAGCTGTTTTTATTTAATTGTATTGCAAAGCCTCCCATAGGTTGCATCGCTTTATTAGTAAATGTTATATCCATACTAATCTGCCCACTCCTATCGTAAAATAACATCAGAGATTTAGAATCACGTTCAAGTTTTCGCTTGGTTAGCATATTACTTACTTTCGCGAGAATGTTCCCCATATGTCGAGTCCTTTGCCTTTTTCGGCAGGTAACCAATTAACTTTAGGCGTTATATAAGAATTGGGCCCTTGATTGAAGCTAAATATATCGCCAAGAAGCCCAGTAGTACTTTGAGATACCACAGGTGCAGTAGTTGCGGTATCAGCGCCGCCCAGAATTCCATCTAAACCACCTCCTAGCAGGTCTAAACTTAATCCCGATTGAGGAGCTGGTGCTGCAGTAACCATAGTTGGGCCACCTGTAACAGTAAATATGATGTATAAATTAGAAACTCCACACGAATGTCAAAGTAACAATCAAGAAATGCTTTTGCTTACCAATATCCATACTGAGAAGATCGCCTATGAGGGAATCTTGAGCTGGGATGACTTGAGCATGTAGTTGCGTTGTGTGTTGCGTGGAATCTTCGCTCGAATTACTTCTAGCAGGCAATGATTTCCTAGCGCCTGCTGCTCTACCTTCAACGAAAGCGGTAGGAGGTTTATGATACACAGACGCTAAACTCGATATATGGCATATTAGTTCGTCTAATAGCGTCGGCTCCAACAAATCTGTTTCTTCCGAGATAAGAGGTTTCTCGGCGAGTACAACTTCTTTGGCGGCCGCTGGATCGGTGCTAAGTAATCGCCAGTAGATGAATCCTCGATCTCTTAAATCAGGATTATCAGAATCTTGCGTTGCCAAACTGAGAACTTGCTGTACCAATTCCTGAGTATCCGTAGGTCGTTTGAGAAATAGCTTTACAATCGCTGTGAGTAGTTGCAATTGTACTTGCGTATTCTCGTCATGGAATCCCTCTAAGAAACTTTCAAGCAGTTCATCTGCATTGTCTATGCGTTCTGCATACTCCCCAATGATCCATATCATGGAAGCGCGCGCCTCTGGCTCATCAAGCGTATCCAGATTCTCACAAAGCGTTGAAATAATACTTTCGTACTTGTTCGGATACTTTCGGAAAATGTCTTTTATAACCACAATTGCCTCTTGAACCACATAATTAACCTGTAATTAATATAAATTGCGCATATTACTATTTAAGGAGATAACTATGTATCTAACTGTAGTAGGTATCTATATATTTCATACCTTTGTTTGTATTAGATCCAAAAGTGTCGAAACACATCGTTCAGCAGAAGGCTCGACTTTAATGGCACAACGACCAATAGCTCTTACAGCTTTTCGTACAAAGTCCACGTCAACTTCTGTAGCATATTCTTTCAATTCAGATAAAACCTGAGCTATATTAGCTTGAGACGCTAAACGAATCATGATGTCTAGCTTCTCAAGCTTAACGTAAATCGGATCATTGTACTTGACAAAGAAAACTTTCATCTCGTGCTTCAAAATATCCGGACGCTTTTGAACAATAAGATTTATATTTCGTAATGCTACATATTGGACTTCAGGCTCGGAACTAAGCAAAGTTACAAGTGGCGGCGCTAATTTCTTTGTTAAGGTGCCGACAAAATCAGATTCTGATTGTAACATTTCCATCAGCTTCATTAATACCTATGCAAGTAATATACACGTTTTTTTTTTAAAACTGAAATAATTATAAGGCTTATATTAGAAAGCATTAAGTATTAGTCGATACTGAACCTTAACAGCGGACAGGACAACCGCTGCATTGGCGTGAGCTAAACGTGGAGTTATACGTTCGCATATGCTTTGTGCTTCGCGATCGTCTTTAGGCGAGTAGTTTGCAAGTGAATCCAAAATGAACACTTGGCCCCACTCTGTACATTCATTGAGAGCCGTCAGCAGCTTGTTGATGGTCTGTGCATTCATTTCGACTAGAGGCTGCCCGCTTGGGCTCGCTTCGTTGATTTCAGATAGGGCAGCCACTGCGTTCGCAACAACCTGAATAGAAAAATTATGCGACTGAATAAGTGAACATACAGCTCCTGTTAATAAGAGAATTGCAAGTGAATCTGAAACATTTACCATGGGATTGCTATCTGACAAAAGTTCTTCTAACCGATTCAAAAATCCTTGATCCTCGACTAAATCTGCATTAATATCATAAAGCTTGGCGACACAAACAGCTGCAGTCTTACGAACATACGGGTCCTCATCCTTCAGGCACTTTCGCAATGGGGCACAGAGGTACTCAGTAATCTTGTCCACGCGTATACAACCCATTGTGCGAACAGCTAATGCTCGAATCAGCGGATTTGGGTCCTCGCAATCCTGCGCAAAAATCGGGCAAGCCAGGGATTCAAGTCTAGTCACAGCAGTGGCTATCTATCTCAACCCATGAATTTTAACGAAGTAGAAAGTGGTATGGTACCTTTATCATCGGAGATGTCGCTAGCTCCTTTTGCGTGTCAGAACGAAAAAGGTCAAATTGGTCACCGTCACCATTTTGATTAATTGTTAAATATTATACTTATCAACCATTTAATGTAATATGATGTAGAATTGATCATTTTTTAAAGAGCACGAGATATCCTTCTTAAACTTCTCTATTTATAGCTTTTGTTTTATAATAATGTACAAATTAAGATTAAATCGCAAGTTCCACATTAAATTTGGTGTCGTGCGCATAAGAATATGTTACATGATATCTATTCAAACATTAAAAGTTGTACATTCAAGTGTTTATGATAATCGCATTAAATGCCAACTTAAACACCGATTACACTTATTAATTAATACTAAAGTTCTGAAAAGAATAAAACACTTTGCGTGCAGATAGTGTAAATATGCACTGCGTACAAGCAGCAATTTATAATGCAGTCAGACACATAAAATGAACATTTAAGGAATTGGTTTGTTCATGCTGTTCACACGATAGACATTGTGACTAAGGAATAGATTTTTCTTTCTACCACTGAGGCTGTTTCAAACAGTTATTTAAAGACCGATTACATATTCATTGTTAGTATACAGCTGTGTCATTGTTGTACAATTCTCTACAAGCTTTTTAATTGTATATAACATCTCTGTGACTCGTAGAAGAAGTTTCATGCTCCATTTTGAGGAATAGCGCAAGGTAATACCAGTGCATTAATATTAAGGGGCTAACACATAAATTATTGAGTCTTCAAATGACCGTCTTAATTATTTTGCTAAATATTACAACTGTCATAATTCCATTCTTGTTTTATTTTTATGCTAAACTGAACTGAAAAAAGATACTGGAATTTGGTAGTGATAAAAACAGTAGAATCATGACAGATACACAAGTATTATTAATACATTACTGTAGAATTTAAAACTGGGATAGTAGGAGTTACACTTTGTTTAGCCAAATTCCAGTCTCGTGCCCTTTAAAAAATAAGCAATTCAGTAAGAGAGAACAAAAGGTACATTCCGTCCCATAACGCAGACAGCTCTGTGCAAACTGATGTAATTTGCAAAGCACGGTCTGTACATGATGCGAGGCAGGCTGTAAAATTAATATTAAATTTATTTGGAAAAAGAAAAGAGAAGAAAATATATGAAACTCAGGAAAACTCCCACGTGAAACTTCCTTTTTTCCAGCTTGCCTCTTTGCAGACAGAGACTCTCAACATCATCCAAGTGTCAGTAAAATATATAGAGGGTAAAAGTGCATTAATAAAAGATGATGAGTGTTTATATAGATTTTAAGCTACGTTACCTTAACAAATGTGTTGACAGCCATGATAGCCATATCTGGTTGACTTTTCGCGTAATTCATCAGGTACAAATACACCAGCTTCTTTAGCTCCAAATTGTCCGTCTGCATACAGTTGACAACGTCAGGGAAGAGCGCCGACACATCTTTGCCCACGGTCATGGAAGCGATCACCTGAGCACAGTTCATAATACATTTAAGCAATTAATAATGGATAGGATCTTACTACGAAGATAAAAATAATGACAATAGTAACCACCAATGCAATAACAGTAACAATATCATTATGCAGATACATGATCTATGCTCAGCACCATAAAGTGATGCTTAAAATGCAAATTTATCGACGAAATGAAGCTACGAAAAATGTGTAAAAAGTAGATTTCTTAATCCTTGAAAGTTCTATTGTAACTCTCCAGTCGTCCTTTTCTTTTTGCAGCGTGAAACAGATTTATTGATTTGATCTTTGGACAATTGTAAGCCCTTATATGCAACAATATTGCAAATGAAGGATTATGCTTCGATAAACACACGTTATGAATTTCACAATGTCAATAACGGATGTACAATATCATGTGAACGGCATACCGTGTAAGAAACATATTACCTACCAAAATCGCATTCGATACTTACGGAAACATGTTATTAAGAAGATAATGAATATTAAATTGTTACAATGCTACTATGCGATGTAGATCTTCGATGTAATTTACACGAATGACAGATAATTAACGTTTCAGAAATCAATTGACTTGCCTTCTTCACAGCTTCCTTCTTTTTCTCCTTTTTGTCATTGTTTAATTCTGACTTGAGCTCAAATATTTCTCCTTTCTTTGTAGTGGTGAAATACTTTGAATCTGTCATCTTGAATTTCTGAGCACTTCAGAAAATTGTAATGCAAATGTACAGCTATATATTCTGAAAGAGGGGCAACAGCTATATATTGTGGGTGCAGTACAGTAACAAAATTAAATAAGGTTTCAATATAGCAAACCATGATTGGATCAATGTTCAGGGCATATAGTATCATTCTACTAACTCTTCTTACCGGAATATGACGTTTTATGAAATTTTATCAATCTCGACAGCAAATTAAAGTATTTTACATGACTATAGGAATAAAGAAGTTTTAAAAATGCTTAGAATGTAATAGGATAATGGTATATTGTTAAAATTGTCGATATGTGCGGACTTTTCATTCGTTCTTCTCGCGAACCAAAATCTTAACCCTTAACATTTATAAGAATCGGAATGATTGATTAAAAGGCTTACTTAAATATATTTTCTTTTAAAATACCTCAATTGTTTTAAACAGTTAACAAATATGATAGAATCGATGGGTGACAGAACATTGACAGCTCACTAAGTAAAACGCCCTCTAACCACGGACTAAACATTCGCATTTCGCAATGGATCCATACATTTCTCCTACGCATCACCCAGCATCACCGTTCACACCGTTCACAAGGCTCGAAAATTGAAAATATCGTTCCGACTGTTCCGACTACCACAAATGCACAACGAACATCCCTTCTACAATGTTTCGTGAATATGATGGGAGGTAGCTTTCCCCGCTCTCCCTTAAATGCTGAAACAGACACGTCTAGTAATGTCCAGTAATTTAATCGAGTAGCGAGTAATTTAGTATTTTACTATTGTTTCACTAAACTATTCGACTAAATTTTAGTGTCCAAACACGGTAAATTACTAAATTACTTGCTAGTCTTGCTACTCGACTAAGGTTAAGGTTTTTATTTTCTCTTACTACTCGACTAAATTACTGGACGTCTCTGAACCAACCTTTGGGCCCTTTAGGCAAAGATGAGCAAAAAATTATTTCAAATAAAAAAATTGAGTTCGACTAAAAGACAAAGATTTTATTCGAGACTCATGAATAAGACTAACCCGAGTCAATTTTTAATTGAAGCGCTCATGATTGAAATGATGGGAGATTCAATCGTCGGCCATGATTGAACTACTTCAATCATGGGCGCTTCGATTAAAAATTAACTCGGATTAGTCTTATTTATGACGAATAAGGCTAAAGTCTCTGTCATTTGATACGTCATTTAAATAATTTGTTATTTAAGTAATGCCCATCTCTGCCTTTAGGGCATATTCAGGCATTTTCACGAAACATTGTAGAGAGGATGGTCGTGAAGGTGCTGCTAATTGTGCGAAGTTAGTGCTCTCTGCACTGCTCTGCACCTGCACCGTGCATCTGAGATGGTTGGAAAGATATTTTCGAAATTGTTGAGCTGGATGTTCTCATTGCATTCATATGATATGCATGAAGAAGAAGAATTGATACTACAATAGGAATACCAGAGATATTTAATGTAAATTTCATTCTAGCTACCTAGTTCGACAAATGAATGTTTACACGACTAGAAAGGAGAACACTCCCAAGCCTGGCAGACGCGTTTTACCGCCAATTTCTTCAAATCTTTAAATCGCATTTCTTAGCAGCGTATAACAATTTTTTTCGTGATTGTTGTTGCACAGTGATTTGTAGTCATTCTGCAAAGATGTCTAAGACTTTGGATTGCAAATTAATAAATAAACAAACCAGTTATTTTCATACTGGCAGCGCGACTTCATGAGAAAATTGAGCTCTCTTTGCCAAATCCGAAATTGTAGCTTTTCCAAAAGTAATCTATGTATTTTAAGTATTGCATTTCAAAATATAGATCCTGGTCATACTTTCCTGCATTTTTTACATTGCTTCACTTTGTAATTAATTAGTTATGAGCAATTAGTCAACGCCAAGCTATAACAATTCCAAACCAAATATCACTTTTAAAAAACCGAATCTATCCTTGTTAAAAAATTCTAAACATCGTTTTTGACTACTACTTTATATTTGTATCGACGCTCACAGAGTATCAAATAAATTGGAGTAGCATATAATATGCCTAATATATTATCTTGCTTTTCCATTAAAGGTTTAGACATTCAATATTCCTACAAATATACACAATGAGTAGGGAATCAATGACGAGGGTATTTCGTGAGAAGATTTAAAATACTAGAAATATAAAAGTAACTTTAAATAATAGTTAGAAAATAATAGACTTCTTTTAATTTCAGTTTTACTGATAAGCGTAGCAGAATTATTGAAACAATGTTACATGAGAATTTGATAATGAAACGTGTCCTCTTTGTTGTTGTTCACGTTTCATTTGCGCAACAAGCGAGATCACGACATCCGATTAAAATTATAATTATACTAAGATGACGATACAACAATAATTCCTGGAACAGGCATTTCATTCAATGTTTTAACACATTTTGCGCTCAAGTTGTATTCATTTAAAATTAAAAACATAATAAACAAAATAAAAAACTTTTTAACGTTTAGTTGAGTATGTAGCGATCTTTCATCTTCCAGCTGAAATAATTCAAATTTAACATAATTATATAATTACAATATACATTTATATAATAATGCTATGTCAAGGATATGAGTACATCACATTCAATTTATGATACCGCTCTCAGTCCAACAATCATCGGTTTTAAAATATTTAAAACAAAATTATTGCAGTCTATAATATGTACTATTAGACTATACAATAGTATGTAACAAAATTAAAGTCTGTTTTTAATCTATCAGTCACTTGCACGGTTTAAATTAGAGATATAATCAAACTATTGTAAGCACGCTTGAACTTTCTCAATCCATTCCTGCGCCGTTGCTGCATCGCCAGCACAAAAATTATATGTTCGTCGGTTTGTACGTAGCTGTAAATATAAAGTATTCGCATGATAGGAATTACGATCTTAATAAAATAACGGAGGATATAAAAGTAACTTCATATTTACATCAAAGAATGATTTATCGTCTGTTTTCTTTGGTGGCCCTGGCATTGGTGCAGCTGGAGTAACAGACACTACTTCAGCAAGATCTATAAAGCACATAAAATAAATCTCCAATCTTTACAGATTTGTATCGCGTTATCTTAATTAACAATTAATATCTACATACCGATATATCCTTTGCAATGGGAGTCCTCCATTGCATCGTAGTATCTCAACTGATGTTTTATAGAGTCTAACACAAACCATCTCTGTTTCCAACCTTTAAGCAAGGCACCCCGCTTGTAGAGGTATCCTTCGTGTGTCCTATTTTCCGCTACATTACTGGAGAATTGTTCGTAATATTGTTGTGACGAGGTCTGTATCGTGGTAACACCTGAACAAAAATAGCACGTTAAGTTGACGAGGGCAAAAAGGTTTAGAACCATTCATAACACACAGTAAGATAAGACTTCATACTTGAGTTTACGCTTCCATTATCACCGCCACTTCGTGTCAACGTGTGTGTTTGTAAATTGTCAGTCACTGCTTTGTATTTTGTGCAATTTTTTGGCACCGTATCGGCGCATTTGTCATGGTACACGTGCCCGCAATCAACGCACCGTAAACCAGCTTTCACAGGACCCCATAATACACCAGAACAAGCATCACAATGAGTCGGGGTCGCTGAATCTAATCTCTCGAATCTTCAAGAACATAATGTACAAATATTCGGTAAAGAAAGCGTTTATGCAATCCAGCAAACAACTGGGCAAATCAATTACCTGTGTGGGTGTGCGTAAACAGAACCATCGTTCCCAGATGTATTCCCACCAGCCAGTTTGCCTCTTAAAAGAAGTTCTAACGTAGAGCGCTTATGAATCAATCGACCATGATATCGGACCAAGGCTGTACTAAATGATGCGTGTCTCTATATCAGGAGGCAGAATTTTTACTCTGAATATACGTAGTTCTCGTTTTAGCGACGCAGTATCCATACTTACGGCAAGCGAATCCGTATTTGGCAGTTCGAGCTTGTCCCAGAGAACCTTCCACTTTTGTGGCAAATGGCCCAGTTCGGTTTCTAATTTATGAATTTCTTCCAACAGGTGAGAGAAATGATCGGGTACCATTGTGCTTATACCGTCATACCTAAAAACATTATATGATAATAAAGTAACAACATAAGCGTAAAATAATAGGATAAATTGAATCTTACCCTTGCGTAACTACTTTACGGTTACTTTTAACCACGCCATCAGCAGCCTCTGCTTCTTCCTCTTGTTGCGAATCTTGTTGCAATACTTCCAAATCATACGCAGGCCCGTGAGCCAGTTCTTCTTCCAAATAGTACTGCCAAATATCGAGATTCGGCAAATGTGAGACAGGTCTCAGTACCGTGTGCTCCGTATTAGAAGTGTACATGAAATTATAAAACAAGGGGCATCTTGTACGTTGTTTCTCGATGTAATCAAATATGCTTTGACCAAGATTGCATCCAGTGTTGGTCCCTGCTAATCTACCACCAGGATAAATCGTTTCGTCGTCGCTACCTGTATCCACGCCTTTGTGATGGCTCGTTAACGAGCCTCTTTTGTCTTCAACGGCTGTGATGCCGCATTCCATTCTGTCGAATTCACAGTCCAGCAAAAACGTACGAAAACGGCACGAGACCGAATGATATGCCAGGAATTTTAAATAGTACTCGTTAAATTCAAACGCCAATGGAAATTGCTTTTGTATCTGATGTACTATGTCGAGAAATTGAAGAAAGGTAGGGGTGAAGTTTGTAGTTTGTGAATTGGCAGCGAGATTGCTTCTGTGCCCGAACCTGTGGCCGAATCCGAGCCACTCCTTTTCAATCAACGTTCGAAAGCCATCGATTGTCCTGTAATGCGGATCGAGACACACTTGGGCAACAGAGCAAACTGTTGCAGTTGTGTCCCAACCATCCTCTAAACAGACAGCCACAGACGAGCCCTGTACATCCATTAAGTCTATAACTGCTCCAGCCAATTGCATTAAATTTTGAAGTTGCTGCAACCATTCTGAACTTTCAATTAATCTGAAATCATGAAGATTATCGGTCAAAAGTGTTCGCGTCCTGCGCGATTTCGCTCTCTAGGAATAAATTGTTCGACGCACTTGTAAAAACTTTGGTCGGGTTCTATGTTTGGAGAGCTAGGAACACAGGCTCGCATAAGTTTTTTAAACGCAGCTTTCGTATGCCTCACATCGTAATATTCCACTGGAATGAAGTCCGTTTTCGGCGCCGATTCCGCTTTAACCCCCTTTAGTGTTAACAGAAACATAAATTAGTGACGAAATTACAGCATATATACTGAAATTAATTTCAAAACAAATGATCTTGCTTTCATATGCGCTTTTTCACCAAGAATGTACAGTGCAGCACGTTGGAAAGTATGAACACATTCCGTGCCACTGTCTGAATCAGCGGAATGTCTCACGGTTCCACGTTGGTGGACTGAAGTTAAGGAAGCTTGAGAATTGTGTCGCTTATCTTTCAACGAACCCCACCGCCCAAAATTCTTTGGACCCTTTCCACCTGACGAACTATAAAAAGGTGCACAATTTGCTGAGTTCTCTCATTATATCCCACAGAACATTAAACACAGAAATACAATGAAGATTATACCTCAATGTTCCAATGGCTTTATTAAACGGATTTCGCCGCGATTGCTCGGGC
This sequence comes from Andrena cerasifolii, assembly GCF_050908995.1. NCBI lineage: Eukaryota > Metazoa > Arthropoda > Insecta > Hymenoptera > Andrenidae > Andrena > Andrena cerasifolii. The sequence goes on along the minus strand of NC_135126.1, from coordinate 3,108,750 downwards.
GTAGCGTTGCGATCTTCGGCAGCTAACAACAGAGAATCAATACTGAGGGAGCTGTCAGACATTCCCCATGCAGAACCTTGTCTTAACGCAGACAATGGGGTCGCAGTTACAAGGGCCATAATATATTTCTCTTGCTCTAGGGATGACGTTGTTTCTGAAGATGTCGCTGTCAATATGCGAAAGATACTATAGTATATGAAAAGCTACAACATTGCCGGATAATGTCTTATATTATTAATACCTTTTAAGTTACCAGCAGATGTTGGATGGGCTTTTAGCATGCCCATAACACCCTTCCCGTGATAGCCCGCTCCTCGAATAAGAAGTGCTTTCGTTCGTGGGTGTCTCCACGTGACAACCGGTATCCTGCTATGTCTGTAAAGCCGACAGAACCTACGGATACTTTCATCTGACACACATGTGGGAACTATAAGGAGCGCGGGATAACTCCTACAAATCATGTAGGCACAATTCACCGAGGACAATCGAAACGGTTCGTTTCTACGATTATTGTGCGGACCGTTCAAGTATAATCCCAAACGATACCAATCCCTGACGTAACTTCGTTCGGATAATCGTTCTAAGGTCTTCGCATCGGTCGGCGGTGGTGTCACAATACCAGGTATTTCAAAGTCATCTACTGTAAAAACGAGGTGTGTCAAGGTACTTTTAAAATGTAAAGACAAATGTTCCACTACGCGCAGAATGTTAAGTATATACAGTAAAATTACCGCTAAGATCGTCATCGTGACTTAGATCATTATTATCTGTTACGGGTAAACTCATTCGACCTGGGGATGTCATGTATTTATTGTTAGCAATCATATTCATGTTTGGCAAGACGTATTTTTGCCTCTTAGACGACTGCTTTGGCTTGAAGCCGGCCTTACGTGCCGTTTTTAAAAGTGTTTTCTTTGCAAATCCTCTGAAAGAAAAAGATAACAGCTATATTACAGTAGTTAATAGATAGAAATGTGCCTGAATAAAAATTGACTTACTTAAGAGTGGCATTTTTCTCTTTTCCTTTGTGGTGCGCGGTCTGAGTAACCAATACTTGGCCATTGAAAGCGAAATGATGGAAGATATGCGGCGGATATCGTGCTTTATGAACTAATTTCCGCAATGTCTCGATATTTTCGGGTGTAACTTCTTCGTCGAAAGCTAATTTTATTAATTGGAAAGTACAAGAACGTAGTTGAAGGCCTTCTTGCAGACACTGATCCAAGTGCGCTAGATGCTGCACAGCGACTCGTTTCTCCTTAGTCAATGATGTTACTGGAAAGGCTCGAACTACTAACTGTTCGCAGGCAAATGGATCGCAAGGTATTCCTTTAAATACAATTCTATAGTTAGTAAGGAATATTGCTCCTTCCGCTGGCAAGAGTGGTGGTATCTTTGGCAATCCTGCAGGACTTTCTTCTCTTCCGTCTGGTAAGAGATAAACCCGTAAACCGTCCATAATAACTTCTTCACCTGGCAACATATTAGGTGTCAAAATTTTAGGCTTCTGTATCGGAGGTAATCTCTTGCTTTCCCTATGTACAGCTTCAAGGGTTTCGATGTGCATGTGCACAACGCCGGGTACCATTTGATGCAAGCATCTGACGTGTTCGGTACTTACACCTCCTTCGGTGCAAACACGATCTACGAATCGTGAAACCATTCGAATGACAGCGCTCCCGGTTTCCCCCGGATCAGTTTCCTCGAATCCAGACTCCGCGTCACCGCTGTCGCTTGCTACGCTATTTGTGATACTATTACTTGCACGTTCATCATCATAAATGCTATCCTGGCGATGAGTCTTTGCCCCTATATCTAACGGAACCAATAAATAAACCATTCTATTTGCATAATGAATCGCTTGGCTGTACATAGTACTTTCTTCGCTTGCAATCAGCTCCTTCTGTTTCTCTGAATCAATCGTCGGCCAAATCCTCATTTGTTCGGCAGCTATTTCGAGAGCTGATGGTTCTTGGATTTGATAAATTGAGTATCGATCGCGAAAAGGGAATTCTTTGCCATCACGTGGGCTAATAGGGCTCAAAATGCCATCGTTCATGAGCCGAGGCGGAGAATTCTCTCCAGGGACATATAATCGTTTGATATCTTTCTGCACGTCCAGGTAAAAAGCGTCTTCCCAAAATTGCTGGTTCTGCCATACGGGATGCTCTTGTATACAAGTATAGGCGAATTGAATTACTCCTGTGCAAAGTTTCCTACAGAATGCCGTTGCTAGGGGAAGAAGGGCAGCAGCAACTCCGTGCTCATCCATGGACGAATCGTCTTGCAATGCGCAATTCATTAATCGAACTACAAGATCAAATTGCTGATGTTCTAACATGGCTTTATTCCCAACAACGTGCTGCGATAATTCCATGCAAAGTGCTAGACGAGCAGCTTTGCTTTTTAAAGCTCTCAATACAGCTGGAAAGGTTTTACGAGCATCTGATATTTTATTTTCAAATATACAATTTATACAGTTACGTAGAACTTCAAGTCTACGCGCAGAATTGCTAACCAAGTGTCTAGTGTCATGGACAAACGAAATGTGTGGACCCATAGGTACAATTCGAGGCTGTGATGGCCTTAATGACGATAATCTGTGCACAATAAGTCAGAAATAAGCATCAGGTGTCGTACAGTAACAGTGTATAAAAAACCATTTGTAATACTGACCTAACTTTCAGATTATTTTTAGCGAGGCCCTCGTCTATAATTGCTTGAACTTGTTCTGGATTAATGCGCGGTAAAAGTGGCTGATGTATTCTAGCAAACGCTCCTTCAGGTGGTTTCAAAATCTTTTGTACATATGGTTGAGGATTCGGATTTTCATTTGTGTATAATTGTTGTGCTAGCTCCTGAATATGCGTCAATATAAGTCCTAAAAACAACATAAAGTTAAGAAATATTGTACACGCATCTAAGCGACATGCGTCGCATATAATAGTTGGTACATCATTACTGACTATGTCTCATCGTATTATCATTGCTTACTATGGTCTTGTGCTTCTTGTTTCAATTGGTCGATCAAGTTGCTATATAATTCATCCCATACATCACAAGACCGCCATGGCGGTCCTCTTTCTGCAATGAAGGAAGTAAAAAACATGCAATCCAAAACTCTAGTTGTAAAATCACAATCTGTCAAGCCTCGTTCTCCTAAGAAAGCTGCCTGGAAATAATAAACACAACTTATTATCCGTACACATTATCGAATAAAACAGAAGAATAATAATTAAAAAAGAAAACCTTATGAAATGTTATAACAGGTTTTGGATGAATTCTTATCAGTGTAAGGCAGCTTCTGTATCCTTGCAACAATTGAGCAAAAGCTCTCATGAAAACTGCTCTTAACTCCTTATCCAGCATAGGAGAATGAGGAGCTCTTGTTGCAAGTGGTGGGAAGGCATAATCTGCGCAGGCCAGTTCCGGCTGCAATACTAAAGACAATGCTTCTTGTGTTTGCGAAAGAAGCGGTTCTGGAAGTAATGGAAGTGAAACCCCATCTGGAACCATGATAGCACCTCCATCTAAATCAGCAACTATTACGTCCATCTGTGCAATAATGTAATACTTATACAAAAGCAGTCGCGACGCGATGGAAGATCATATTGGGACTATGTTAAATACATCTTACAAGTTCTGCGACTTCGTGTTTCAGCGAACTGTGCACACCCATAATGAATGGAGTGGGTGTACTGAGTACTTCGACTAAAGCCGCTGGTAAAAGAGGAATGTAAACGTGTGTGTATCTAAACGGATACATTAGTGCGGTGAGAGCACGACATCCTTCAGTCAATCGTGAATAACTCACAGAATGGAAAAGTAGTTTGTGTTCTGTCATAACAGCGCAAAATAATACTAACACATTACGAATACCTAAGAAATGATAAATACAGTTGTTAATGAAACAGTCGCGATAGAAATTGTATTTATAATGCTAATCATTGCGCGCTTACCTAACTGTTGAAACAAAAGATTTACACTAGTGTGAGTTATTGGAAGAGAGGGACTAATTGGAGGTTGAAGTGCTTGGCGATCTCCTGCTCCAATACTAAACCGTACTTGTGGCCCACCTGCGGGTGGTACTTGTATACAACCTAATATGTTACCTACCAAAGTTTCTAACGGTATACTGAGATTTTCTACGTACACAGTGTATATAATACCAAGGCAATTCTGAAGCAACGATAGAAAGACGTTATTCTTGCACATGGAAACTTAGCGTAACGCGGACAAAGTTGTACGTACTCTAAATGTTTCGATGTAATCAAGTCTGGAAACCAGCACCAGACATTTCGGTGCATACATGATGCTGTGATGTGCAATCGTGGGTATCGTTCTAACCAAAGAACGACTATCGCCATCCACTGGATCTTCTTCCTCATCTACAGGCTTACTTGGCACAATAGACACTGTTTCATTAAAACACATGCAAGCACAATAATGGCGATTCGCATCAATGTCGGTTAATATCGATACAAAAAATCGTGGTTCTTGTCTCTCTGTAGATAAAGCCCATCCTTGTGGTTGACAAAACTATAAAATTATATGGTATCACACGTAAAGAATATAAATAAATTAAGAAAGTAAAGCTTTACCCATTCTATTCCTTCAATGAACGGTGTATCTGACCAATCTTTCTCCGGGAACCTTTGTAAAATGAGTCCGTTACTGATACCCCCTCCTATAATAAAAATAATAAATAATATTATTTGACGTAGACTCGTAAAAGCACACAAAGGCGCAATTTCAGCGTAATGAAAGTATTTCGATTTCCTAATACAGAATCGTTTCTTAAATGAGGTATAGTAAACAGAAAGACGCGATGGATAACAAAATATGAATGCAAATTTCCATCTATGTATGTTTATGTACAGCGTAGAGCAGGTGTCGTAGATATATGTACTTGAATGTTACATAGAAAATTTGGTACACGTACATAGCAATGTACGTGCTAAATATTCGATGAATAATGTACGTTAGAAGCATTGGCGTATTATTGAGTGGCATTTTATGCTGGATTTTGAAAACTTACTCTCTTTTTCGTGGTCGTAGCCGACCACAAGGAAGTAGTCGGCTAACCGGAACATTTCGGTGTAGTCGTGGGGCTGCGTGGGGTTGATAGCGCCCAACATCCCACGTAGATTTTGGTACACGTGATTTCATGGACCGTATCCTACCAAGCAACGATCAACTGCCTTGTGTCAACGTATCACGTAAACACGCATCAATATGCAAATCACTTGGATGGTGTCAGGCACATTTTGCAACCTCTGTCCCTCCGTTTAGACACTACGCGAATTTCGAAGCGGAGCGCCAAAAACGTAGTACCATCGTGAATGCGTTTAAAAAATTTTGTTCGGTTTGGGGAAGAATTCTGAAACAGTGGTCGAGATCTCGAAGACACCGCGCGCACCGCCCCGAAGGAGATCTTCGCACTCGTCACGCTCAGGCACTACACACCCCCGTCATCATTAGTGCGCGATATTATATTTATTTTATAAATTACAATACGATGCCACACCCCGAAGCTTTAATCCATAACCTTCCAAACTCAAGCGCCACATTGGGTGTTTGTTGAACCGCGTATGAACCAAAACGCGCCACGGATATACGAACCAGGAGACGAACGCGCTATAATTCGCGTTTAATTTTACGTTTTTTTTTTGTCTTCTGCTTGGGTCACTGAGGCTACCTTAAATCTGAAAATATACGCGTTATTCTAGATGTTACTCTGATATAACTTTATAGCGGGTTCATAGTGAGTCGCGTTGCGTAACAGCTGCATGTGCAAATGTGCAACTATTCGGCGACGCTCTGTATTCATAAAATGGAACTTCGGTATTTTCAAATTTGACCAATGTTTGGCTTTTATAGTAATAGAGTATTTTAATATTTTAGTTTTCTCATCCCTCAGATATTTTGCATCACCATTCTTCTGTTTACGTTATGTTAAATTCTATTGTTGAACCTGCTGAAAGATATACATACTTTTACCTCTTTCATTGAGAGAAGTGCATTACTCGAATAACCTTTCTAATAACAGTCACGTGGATTAAGCTTATGGCTTACCCAAGTCAGACGAAAAGAGTAGTGTATAAGAAAATGTTAGAGATTGTTTAGAATTTTGTCGCATAAGTAGGTAATTATCTATTTAATTAATGCCTGATAACCGAATGCTTAAAAAAAAGATCAATGAACATTTATAGCATACAATAATTACGAATGTACATTTTCAAATTTTATAGGCCTCTAATAAATTCAAACAAGATGAATATTTCTGAAATACTTGAAAGTGCCGCAGATGCAAAAGTAGGATTTACTATTGCAGTAATAATGGGTTATTGTTTATACAGAATGATGGCAAGAACTAATAGAAATAAATTACAAGTATCTGACGACAATAACGAATCTTCAAATGATATTGTAAGAAAAATTACAATTTGTATAATTCTGATTCTTCCGTGAGTTACATGCAATTTCAATAAATAAACATGTTTTTTCTTTTAAACAGGCATTTACGGATGAATATGACAATTACAAGCTGATTTTAGTAATCAGAACTGACTTAAAAATGGGAAAAGGGAAAGTAGCAGCGCAATGTGCTCATGCTGCTGTTGCAGCGTACAAGGCGGCTAGAAAACATCCTAAACTTTTAAACCTATGGGAAGAATGTGGGCAAGCCAAGATTACCGTTAAAGTATATATATTTCTTATATATTTATTGCAGTAAAATGAGACCTGCGTAATTGTCTGTTTCAAATGGAATAATCATCACTGGAAATATTTCCAGGTGGATAGCGAAGATGCTTTAATCACGGTGGCAAAGCAAGCCAAAGCTACGGGACTTCTATCGAATATAGTACAAGATGCTGGACACACGCAAATAGCACCAGGAAGCAGAACAGTATGCGCAGTCGGTCCTGGCCCAGCTCCACTGATAGACAAAGTAACGGGACACTTGAAATTATTTTGATAAATTGCCAAATAAAGGTACTTTACTTTTTATTTGAGTTTTAACTCTATGTTCTGATCTTTTAAACGGACACGTATCCGTGGGATATAATTGAGAAGATATTTACATAACTTATGCATAAAGCCCAATGCATAAAAGATGTAACAATATATTTGCCAAAAATGGGAAAAGTACAGATTAGTAAAGTGCGTACTACAACCTTAAATTAATATTCAGTCTAAAATCCATAACGTCAACTAAGTAGTTAATCTTTTTGCACATAGCGACATGCGGTTTCATTTAATAAACTCTAACACAACATTATTTTACATGTTCGTCTTAATACTAATATAATACATTTTCTCATTAACAAATATGGGTATAGCATTGGGTGTCATTGCAAACAGTGTACTTTTAAAACTAATGTTTTTATTAATTATCGGTGTAAGCAGAAATGGCATTTATTGATATCATGTTGAGAAATATATTGCTATGTAAACATTGAACAGAATTATGTGGGTAGAGTGTCATTGCTGTGGTGTAAGCAATTACCATGAATTGTTCTCAGCTCTGATGACGAAACAATGTTTCCAATAAAATATCTTCCATTCTTTGGTACCCAGTACTATTATCCACATTTAAAAATATCATTTAGTGCTTATAAATATTATATAAATAATCTATACTGGAGGAGGGGGCGCCTTTCTATGTATTTTGTTAGAGCTGGTAGCACTGCATTGCGATTCGGCGATAGACCTACCATCAGCCTCGTCCCTTCGACAGAATTCAGATTCATTTTGTATCCAATTTTGAGTTTGATTGTGATTCGTTCGTGTCGATTGAGCTTCCTCGTTTTCTGGGACGGATCCTACTTCCTCTAGTAACTTCGATAAAGATGGTGCCAATCCTAATCCCAAATTTCGCTCGTGATACACCTCGGAGATCGTAGGTGTTAATTCGCGTGTAAGGCTCGTGAGAGACGTGGCTACGTTTCTTAAATTTTGATTGTGCGCCTCTGCCGGTTGCGTGGACTCGGATTGGGAGCAAATATCTTCAGTGGTCGTAGGATGACGAGGCTTCCTAGGTGAATTAGATCCGATTTCTGTTCGAACGCTTAGTCTTTCCAGTATAGTCGCCGGTAAAGGTGGTAATGGTTGCCGTCTTAAAACTGTCGCATGACCGTTATCCCAATCCGTTACCGAACTGCTTGAACTAGATCCAGGCCTCACGCTTTGATCCGGATAAAGATTTCTAATACGTGTTTGGTGATTTAAGTTCAGTGCTACGGGAGGGCTGGGAGTAAAGGCAACATCCGATTCACCTATAAAACACGTACATACGTTCTTAATGTTGTGTCTAATATTTAGGTAAATTTAAGCAAAATTTATTTGTACCTCCTCCATTTTGACATGGTTGTCGCGATGTAGGAATTGGAACGTTTGGCGGTTCCATAGTTTTTCCATCTGGCTCACCTCGATGTCGAACGTAATTCGCAAATGCACCTCCTAGTCGGGGTCGTTCTATGACATTCTTTTCGGTATGAGCAACAGAGGCTAGGCTTTCCATTGAGCTACTGGAGTCTAAACTCAGACTTTTAGGTGCTTCTTGCGTGTCTAATAACACATTTGTCAATTAGTATACCTTGCTTTACAGTACAGGCAGCCCTGTCTCCAAAATCAATGTAAACTTACCAAATAAGGCAAGAAGAGCTTGAAGAGCGAATTGAACTGCTCTTCGCGATGCTTGTTTCCCTGTTCTTAATGTGACTTCCGATTGGCCAACTTCCATAAGATCGAAACCTAAACTTGCAAACAATTCATGAGATCCTGACGCTCTCCATACTTGAACTGGTAATGTGACCTCTTGACCTTCTGTTGCACAGCTTGCTCTTCTCATTGCTGCAATCACATCTTCTGCAGCTCCCGGTGCCTATAAAACGTAGTCGTTATACCTCATACTGTAAAGAGTAGACGTTGATTTATTACCTGTAACAATCTAACAAGCGCGTGTAGCGACGATTGCCCCAATCCTAGTAATGCTTGCAAGCTTGCACTACATCTCGTTAATCTTTCTTCAGGATCACTTTGTGGGAAGAACACCGAGGACGGTATCCCGTTTCCGGCTGGTTCGAATCTAAACCCAACCGACATTAAAAGTTCTCGCCAACCAGTGGCTGCTCCCACTTTATTTTCAATGCTACGTTGAGTTGTGTACATAGCATTCTTTTGCCCACGATGTATTCGCTGCAACGATTTCTCTACTAAATGAAGCGTCACGCGTAAAGCGTCACGACTTTGTTCAGGACCACCGCGCAACAATTCAGCAAGTGCTTGTCCCATTAGAGCGACCTAAACAAATTATTCGTAAACGACCATGTGCACACAAGTACCGCAATTACATTAAATTCTCAGAGATCGTACTTTGTTCGACAATCTTGCGTCTCCCCCAATGAGCAGCCAACCAGCCCAGTTTGCAGGATGCGCGAAGTGTCTTGTATGCTGAACTGTTTGCATAGCTTCTGCCAATGCTCTTGATGCCCTAGCGCCTTGTAACATAGCGCTATAAAATGCTCGTAATAAGATACTGCCAGCTGTGGGTGGAACTGCCCACATTCCTATAAGTACGCATTGTGCTCCAGCGTTTAATAAAGCTTTAGCTAAATTTTGCACACCATCCGATGTAGCGGTTGCATTCTCTGCACTACTCCAACAGTGACCACTAGATATTACGACTAAACGGGCTGCTATTCTCAATTTTGATATATCTGAATAACTTAGTAGATATTCTGGTCTCTCGGAAGGCTCTTCGCATTGATCGGCAGTTAGTACCAAACTGGCAGAATTCCAAACAACTGGTACTGTCAAATGTACGCACTCTGCGTCGGGTAAAGATCTTAAAACAGCCGATCTAGTTGCTTCTGCCCCTGTTAATAATGATTGAAAAATTAATGTATTTAGGATAGGAAGTTAATAATGCTTGCATATGCGTTGATATTTACCGGTTAAGGCGCGGGCTTCTAATAATTCAGCAACGATCTCGGATTCCGTTTCAGTAGAAGCTGTACTTTCAGACCAACCATATTCTTCTCTAATTTCTTCGGGAAGTACCGGGTTCCCTGCAACTAATGCAGCCACCGTTGCCCCGCCTTCGGGCATAGGAGTTTTAGACCGTTTTCTCAAAGCTGCAAGAGATGGTACAACTAACAACGAAAATCTTTCGCATAGATAATCCTCCCCTGGGTTTGATTGCAAAGCTGGAAGTGGCGCCAAGTACAGCGACTTTTCCACTACCATAATCAGCTCCTTCCTCGCAGGCGGTAAAAGATCTTCGAACGGGGCTAAAAGTAAATCGTAGAGTACTTGAATCGGTAATGGTGGTTGCCATGTGGGTCCTTTTGTTCCTCTTCCCCATCGAGCACTTCCTGCACGCGAACTGACCGAACCCACACTGAACAGGCTACTCAAACTATAAGAGCTGGCATTAAGGTGATGCCCCCTTGACGGTATTTTCGTTTCTTCGACGAGTTCGCTCGTCTCGTCCAACAGAGCTTCTCTCGCTTGCAAAACTCGTTTCTCCAATCCTATACCATCGTCCAAAGTAGTAGAATGAAATCTTAGTAGTCCTCGACCCGGAGCTAGGCACCAGGCGTGCAATTCGCAGCCCACTTCACTGAAATATTATTTAATACTTGTTAACAATCTTATAGAATCATAATTTATTATCATTCGATAAGCTCGAATTACCTATAGTATAAGATTACTCCGCGTTGCCTGTCAATGATTTCTGAATAATGCGCGGCATCGTCTAAACAGTTACTTTTACACCGCCTGGATCTCTCCGCCCAATTCAGTGCCTCTTCAGCTCTATTTAAACTGATTAACACTTTTTGTAACATTCTATATGTTTCTGATAACAATTCAGACTTGTTTGGCTGTCCACAAGTAAGGGTTGAAGAGGTTCCATCTAATGATTCTAATAAATTCGCTGCCTTTTCTAAATGTTCCACTGCAATAACTGCTTCGTCAGCTTCCCAATGAACAAGGCCCAGTCTGTGTCTCAATCTAGCTGCCTCTTCTCTTCTACCCAATCCTTCAGATAGTGATAGTCCAGATTGTAAGTAGCTCAAGGCACGCGATAAATCACCACACAAATGATGAAGCCTTCCCAAGCTAGAAAATGCAGCTGCTCTTGCTGGTTGATCTCCAGCGGCTGCAGCGAGACTTAGTGATTGTTCCTGTAATCTTATGGCTTCTTCAAATTGTCCTAATGCTTCTTGGGTTATACCCAAATTTGCACAGGCTCGAGCTTGTAGTCCGGCTGCGTCTAGACCTTCAGCAATCGAAAGTTCCAATTGATGGTGGCGTAATGCAGAATTTGGATCGTCCATTAACAAATGAACGGCTCCCAATCCACTGGCAGCTTCCGCTTCAGCAGCTTTGTCTCCAAGTCCTCTGGCGAGAGCAAGTTGATGCGATAAACAACTAACAGCTTGCTCATGATTACCCAATGCAGCATGCACCCTACCTATAAAATTAATGTTAGCAATTTCGTAAAGTGTATAAAAACAGACGAGTGTATTTAAAAGACAATGTACTAATTTTCACCTAAATCTCCATATGCTGCGCCTCTCGATTCTGGACTGTCCACTTCATGTGCAGCTACCAACCTCTTTTCAAAACAAACCAAAGCTTCTTGTAAATTCCCAGTCGCTTCTCGAGCTCTACCCAATCCTCGATATGCTCTTTCTTGTTCTCTTATACTCTTCAACTTCGTAGCGGCTGCTAATTGTTGCTCGTGACATTTAATAGCTTCCTCCGGATCTCCCAAAGCTTCGTAACAGTCACCTAGATTCCCGAGTGCTCTAGCCTTGTCCAACAGAGCTGTACCTGTAGTTAGTGGTTCTAAAGTTGCTAATTGCTGTTCGAAATATCCAATTGCATCCTCGTAATGTGCCATGTTAAGTCTAGCTATCCCCAAGTTTCCTGTTTAAGAAAAGGATAGTTAAAGACGTGGTTGTACATTCAAATATCTTTTAGATGAAATATAAATTTTACCTAGAGCTTGCGCTTCCACTCCTGAATCCGCTAATTCTTTAGCTCTTTCAAGCTGTTCTTGATAACATTTTACAGCATGGGTATATTGACCCAACGCCATATGTACTGCGCCCAAGTTCCCGTGAGCCCTACACTCGCCACGCAAATCTCCAGCTTCTTGTCTTAAAGTCAATTCTTGAGTATGAAATCCCAGCGCCTTATCGAGATTTTTTATCGTCCGATGTGCGATACCTAAAGCTCCATAAGCAGCAGCTTCTAAACTCCGATCACCCGCCTGCCGTGCTAAATTTAATTGCCTTTGATGCATTTTTATCGCTTCCTCAGCTTCACCAAGACGCAAGAGACAATCACCAATATTCCCCAAAGCTCGAAATTTTCCAGCTAAATGCTTAGTCATATGCGCAATAGCTACATGTAAAGAAACAATGTATATTTGAGAATTCTTTTCCACTACGATTACGGAAGCATAATAATTTCTTACCTAAGTAATACTTTTGGCATTCTAATGCTGTATCTAAGTTTTCAAGAGCTAAATGCGCTAATCCCAAATTACAGTAAGCCCTTCCCATTCCAGATTTATCCTGCAAATCCTTAGCTAGTGCCAAGTCTTGATCATAGTATCTAACAGCTTCACGATGGTTACCTAAACAATAATGAGCGTAACCTAAGAAGTGACATGCTTTCGCTTCTCCTTCTACATCATGTAACTCTTGGGATAACATAAGATAGTTTTCATAATATGGAACTGCTTCTTCGAATCTGCCACGAGATGACAAACAATTGGCTAGGTTAAGTAAAGCGCATGCTTCACCAGCTGTGTCTTTTAGCTCGCGTGCTATAGCCAAGTGGGCTCTGTAATGCCTTAATGCTGCTTCGTGACCCTGTACAGCTTGATACGCTACTGCTAAATTCCCATGAGTACTAGCTTCTGAACTGCGGTCATTGACCTATAACGAACAGCAGTTTTCACAGTACTTATAAACTGTTTATATGTATGTAGTTTAAAGATAACACTAATCTTATTTATTTACCTCTTTACTTATTGTTAACTCCTGTTTATGATATTTAATAGCTTGCTCATAATATCCTAACGCATTGTACGCATTTCCAATGTTTCCATACGCTCTGCCCATACCAGCTTTATCTCCCAACGATCTAGCAATTCCTAGATGCGCTTGATGCAACTTAAGCGCAGCTTCGTGTTCACCAAGTAACTGATAAACTATTCCTAAATTGCTGCATGCTCGTCCTTCGGCTACTTTGTCTTTTGTAGCTAATGCAACGTCAAGTTGTCGCTGGTGCCACAGCTTGGCTTGTGCAAGATCGCCTAAATAGGGATACATTTGAATGAAATTTTATAATAAAGTTCATTTCTTCGTTGGTTTCCTCATTATGTTTTCGTTCCGAAAAATTTTTCACCTGCACATCTTGCAGCATGACCCAATCCAGCATAAGCTCTCATTTCTATTGCTCTATCACCGAGTTCTTGAGCTATTCTTAGAACATTCTCGTGATAAGCCATTGCTTGACCGAAATTTCTACGATAATGATGAGACGATCCCAGGTTACTAAAAGCTCTCGCTTCTTCCACACGATCCCCTAATCGTCTTGCTATTCTCAAGTGCTGGGTATGACAATCAACAGCGCTTTCAAATTCTCCCATTGCTAAATAAACTGCTCCCACGTTACCTATTTCTCGTGCCTCCTGAAGTCGATCTCCCATTTGTTTTACTAACTGTACGCATTGCTTATGGGAAGCAAGTGCATTTGGTAAATCACCAATAGCTGTATAAACGTGACCCAGGCTAGTTAAAGCAGAAGCTGCGGCCTGAGTGTCTTTGCACTTCATAGCTAAAACCAACTGATACCTGTGTGCTGTTAAAGCTTCCTTAAAACTGCCTTTGCTAAAATACGCAGAGCCCAGATTTCCATGAGCTCGACATTCACCCTGCGTATCTCCCAAAGATCGTGCCACACCTAGAAATATTTTCATTTCAAATTTAAAATAGTTACTTGCCTCGAACACATTACTATCCTATTTTTAAACTGACATTTACCTAAATCTTGCTGCATGTAATTGATAGCTTTGTCCAAAGAATTTAATGCCCAATATGCGCTAGATAGAGCAGAAAATACAGAGCCCCTTAATTTCAAACTACAAGAACCAATAGTAAGCGCAGCCTCTAATACACCAGCTGCCGCTTTATATTGCCCAGCTCCAAGAAGTTCTTGACCAACAACAGAAATGACAACAAAAGGAGATTCATCAAGTTTCATTGCACGTAATTGTTGAAATGTTGGTTCTAACGTCGTACGTAGTGGAGATTTTAATGATGCTTCTACTAAACCAGACAGTAATTGACAATTAGAAGGATCATGTGCCAGACCTGTACTGAAGGCCACAAGGGCCTCCCCATGCCTCCCTAAACATTGTAGCGCTACTCCTTGACGATAATATGCCTAATGAAGGAATGAAGTTTATTACTCATTTAAGGAATAATAAGTGAAATGTATGAATGTACCTTTGGCCATTGGGGACTGAGTTCGGTAGCTCTAACAGCATCTTGCAGAGCAAGTGCGAATAAACCCATTTTGAGCCGAGCAGCTGACCTGTTTGAATACAGCACATGGCTGAGTGGATCCAAAGCAAGAGCTTCTGTGTACAAGCTTGCAGCAAGTGCATAATCACCATTTTGACATGCTGCATTACTACGACGTACTGTATCCAAAAATAGAGATCTTGATCCAGCAGCCAAGGCCGACGTACCTTCGGGCTCCACCTGAAACATCAAAGGTAATGTGCTACATTCGACTATCATTTATAATTCATTTTCATACGCCTTTAATTAGCACTAAAATCATTCAAATCCAAAGCACGTTATCTTCGTTGTTCAACGCTTCAATGATTAACTAAATGGATGTTACCATAAATTTATAAGAAATATATGCTTTAATTTCAAATTTATTTTATGATTTATGATAGTTTAATCACACAAAATTATATTCATTTTGCATTCATATCATCGTAGAAACATACAATTATTATTGAACTTGCATGTATCGAGTCAAATTTCATGACAAGTCAAAAATTGAAAAGCGAAAAAAATCTATAAAATGAAAAAAATTTCGATTATAAAACCGTGATAATACTAGTTGTGGGAACGTATGCCGTAGAATTATGCTGTTACCTCAGAGATATCCCTATGAGACATTGCTTAAGACGAGCAGGTAGCATCCTCCTGCATGGGCATTATCTGCGGCGAGGGAGCTCCATTAGATAAGGCCACGCATTTTAGAGTATAAGGCCTTTCTAGGACTTCCCGCACCACCTTTCTTTTTCCCACTTACATTTATTCTTCGCGAGGTGCTAGTTTCAAACTTTGACGGCGCTCACCGGGCACACGTTGACACTAAATATTTTGTCCTAGTAATCGGAGTATTTGCTAGGATGAGTGAATTGGTTCGATTAATAAAAAAGGAGGGAGGAAGGCGTCTTAGGGGGGCACCCACTGCATTCCTCAGGCACAGCCATCTTGGAATGTGACCCCGGGTCCCCCCTTGGGCCCAGAGTGGGGCCGGCACTGTCTGCTTCTGTACCCTCCGTATATTGGGCCTCACGTACACGCATATCTCGTAAGCCTACACTTCTCCGGGTAGATGTGTACGCATAGAAATGAGCAGCTTGCGTATACAAAACATAAGCCTATCAACGCGTATCTTTGTAATCTAATTACAATGATATTTCATTAGCATTCTGTAATAATCCGCACACATGTATCTCTGATAAATATTGAAAATATATTTTATTGTACAATACATAAACTATTTACATTCGTCATAAGTAACAACGGTCCATTTATTCCATTCACAAATATGTACAAAAGTGTAAATTCTCTTTCATGTACAGAGTTTCAATTGCAGTGTCAACGATTTACTAATTATTTTAAAATATTAATATGGGTTCGATGTGTGCACGCTTAAAAATATTATTGTAAAAGTACGACATATAAGTAATACAGAATGTTATAAACTATGATTCTGTTTGTACCTAAAGTAACAGGATAGGCATTTTGTATTTATTACAAGACTATGAGGTTTCGATGTTGAAGGAACATTCGTAAATTTATATCTATTTGAAGTTATATTTTGATGGTTTATTAAGTTCGGAATAGATTACTCTATGTGAGCGAAGATTGTTATATTGGAATGTGTATATAGATTTCAGTTAATGATATCCTGTTATGTACATGATTGTGATTAACGTTTCAGTGACTACTTATTAAGAAGTTTTATGCGCATTATGAAAAGGCTATTTGTTATATATACTTTTATTTCAACTCTATTGCCATGCATATGATAGTCACTGAAATATATTCATAAAAAAAGTCAGTCTATTTTCCTTCGCTCGGGTAATAAACATTTTTTTTTTATTTTGTACTAAACTGTACACTAGTGTTTCTCGGAATAAATGGTATACATATATACATAACTTATGCATATCATATACAAATCGTTTGCACAGTATAAACATTCATTCGATGATTCGAATGCTCAGGAATGTTGAATATTTAATAATATTTTAAATTGCAATAACGGACTGATCAAGGACCAGTTAAAAAAACAATATTTCTAAACGAAATTAAAGTAAATAACAATATATTAAATACAAATTTTTCGTACGAAAAAATATATGCGTTTAATGGAATTTGCGCATAATTTAACTATAGCGTTCGGAATTGTAACTAATTGATACCAAAAATAGACGTTCCCGGCACAATCCTATGTTCGTTTCAATCTTCGTTGATTAAAATGCCTACTATAGTAGCATATATGCGTGTATCACATTTGAAATGTATATGTATCACATATACATTTTACAAATGTACCGCTACTAATATGTTGTACAAATATAAAATGTATATATTTACGAAAGCTGCATTCGCGCTGATGTTTTCAACCATACAGTTGTGAAAATATTTACGATCTTCACGGCCAGAATTTGTTGAAAACTTCCATGAAGGAATCGTAAATCATAAATGTGATTCCAACGTCTAAACATACTCTACTTAATCTCGGAACAGTTCCTTTGTAGAATGCTTTCGGACCTTCGTTCTTCCATATCTGAACCATACAGTCTACGCTGCTTTTGTATTTTGAAGCCTCTAGGCCCTAAAAACACGATTCAATTTTAATAATCTACACTCATTAGAAAGTCACGTTCTATTACATCTGAAATTTCAAACCCGTACCTGCATTCTCGTTTTTATAACGTCAATGGGAGTGTTTCCAAACACTGATACTGCGCCAGCGCATGCACCAAATCCACCTATAACTAGTTTGGGTACAACAACATTTTTGTCTCCACCCTTATACCAGTCTTTCAATGTTTCCATGACACAAAATCTAATTGCTTGGTTCGATCCTTGTTTTATAATCGTTGGCATTAATCCTTGATACACGCCTTTAAATCCTGAATAAAAAATGTTACACCTTAATATTTATATTATACGTAAATATATTCGTAACTAATATGTTCAAAATTCAGGGTGCATAATTGTCATTAAGCACTCGCCAGTAGATTCTAAATAATTTTACAAATATAATACGCGAATAGCTTCAGCAGGAACTATGTAACAAGATACGACTGAACATTAATGGACGCATACTCGAGTTGCTCTGTTGTCAGATGTGTAAGCTGAGAACTGTACTTGATATTACTCGACCTCTTTGCAAAGACGATCAGGTTAATTATACGTACAGTTCAAGGCTTCTTTCATAATGTTACACTCAACTACTTTAAATCCACTTACATGTTACCACTGTAATTGTTATAATACTCTGATAGCGAATTCGGTATCTCTCACTGACTTTGTGCTGATACCAGAAAATGAGTTGGATTAGTTGTTTCTGATAGAGACGAAGATAGCTCTATAAGAATCAACCAATCCAAGTCATTTTCTGGTAGCAGCACAGAGTCTGTGCGAGATACCGAATTCGCAATGACAGTATTTTTTTCCGTGTTACTTCACATATTACTACTCACCATATTCTTGAATAATCATTCTCACTCCATGCAAGAATCCTTTGTATCTTGGATTAGCAGATCGCTGGTCATTAATGAATTTTACTTTAATGGTCTCCATTGGAGTAACAGCGAAAATAGCTTCCGATGCACCGGCGCACAGTCCTGCCAGGAAACTAGTTTGAGTGGTAAGTTTGCCCTCGTCATTTATCAGCAGTCCTTTCATCGTTTCGAACGAGCCGAATCGCACTGCTGATTTTGGTATCGAGCCATAGACTAGCACCGAAAGGCCCCTGTATAGGCCGAGCACTCCACGAGTTTGTACGGTCTTTGTCACGCAGTCCCATATCCCCGTGTACGCTTTACCAGCCCCAGCTTTTCCATCGAGTTGTAACTGTGTCTTCACATACTCCGTTGGATATGTAATACATATTTCTATACCGCCGGTAATACCTCCTAGAAAATAAAAGCACTGTGATTAGCACTTCGTTCTATTTTCATTTAAGAAAGATATTTTGTTTAAACTATAGAGCATCTTATACCTGAATGACAAACCTGAATGTCACATTATTCATAAGTAGCAAAGAATGCAGCATGAAGGATAAATGGTTTTAGTATGCATATCCAAGGTTAACTATTCCTCAACCTTTGGAATTATCATGCGCTTAGTATGTTGAATTTTGAATCGTAATCTATTTCTCTCTTTCTATCCTTCATATTCGTCTGCTTCTCTTTCACTCGCGGTTAATATGTTTACGTTCAACCGATCTATTTCGATAATTGTAGACAGGTGGCAAAGCGTAGCGAGCGCATACATTAAAAAGCGAACGATTCGAGACTTGTATTGTGAAAGAAAAGGGGAGAAAAGAAACACATACCAGCTATAACTCCCTTTAGGCCAGTACTGCTGGCGACCGCCGCAGCTCCGGTTTCCGTAAACCACGGCCTGCGAGGGAATGGATTATTATGGAATGGTGTAATTTCGTCTGCCCCCTGTGATGTGCGCATTAACCAACTGGAATCCATCTTCCAAATTTGTTTCTGTTTATCGGCAGTCTTGTCCCGTTAGCCGTCGAACCTAGACTGTGCTAGACCGAGTCGATTAATATCTGTACGTTTCGATGCGCGTACCAATACCAATGTTCCCCTTCCTCGAAGAACTTCTTTCACTCCCGCTTTATTCGTATGTATGGCGTAAATTACGCTGATATCAGCGAATAAAAATAATCGAAGGGTGGACGATGGGCAGAGAGGACGAAATTCGCCACACCTTCCATTAGTATTATAATAAAACAATAGTAATCTTATCACGGAATACTATTTATTTAGCAATAGCAATCTAAAATATACATTATCATTGTCATTATTTAATTCTAATTCGATCTCGTTATTAAAAATTATTTTTTACTTCCTATCATTGTTTTATTATTACTTTACCCTTATGTACTCTTTACTGCAATGAATTGTAACGAAATTAACACAAATTCATTTTGAATATATAATTAATGTCGAGTATATACCAAATTGGTAATTTTAGGAGAAACTTTAAGAATTAAGTTAAGTTAAGAATTTGTTCGCAAATTGTGTTTTATCTACAAGTACATCGAAGCATAACTGAGAAATAGTCAAGGTCGAATAGCCAGGTTGAAATGAACATATGAAATTAAAATTTATGCATAATCTATTTACTTGCATACTAAATAGTTTATTATAATTTATAAAACTTTTTATAAATCGCTTAGAATATTCCAGGTCAACTTGGTCATTAGCATGTTTCCAATTTTTATCGCCACTGTGAATAATTCATTGCATTATGTGATGAAATTTGTTTTGTAAGCTGTTCAAGTACACTACCAGAAACGTTTCCATTTCTTGCATTATGTAACAGTATTAATGACTGTGGCCACATGTCAGTAAGAACACGAGAACAGAGAGTGGGCCACGAGATAAGACAAGTTTTTGAATGGCGGATTGTAGATAAGCCCTCGCATTTACTTGAATGCACTTTATTTTCTGCCTAAATCTTAACATAAACTTTATTGTTGTATTCATAGCTTAAAAAAGTTCGAAAATGAACAAAGTGTGCGTTTCCTAAGCATACTATCCAATCACAATATAGGATGCCACACTGTGTTGTTAATTGTTACAATTATTATTTACCATATGAGTTTACGTTTTACCACCCAGGTGTAGTATTTGCTAAGCGTCTCATACGTCTGAAATAATTAACAAATATTATAATTAGCTATTCATTTCGCATAAACCGTTTTGCAATGTATTAATTCTTACCGCGTATTTCGATCTTGATCGCGTATTTTCTTTTCCATTTCTGCATCCGTCAACGTTTCTAAAAACGGTGCCCATTGATCAGCTTCTGACGGTGGTCTAAAAGGTACTTCAACCGTGGGTAAAGGGGCTTCTGAAAATGCGTAGGTTCTTTGGTGCCACGATAACTGCCCACGAACACTGAAGTCATATTTATTTCAATCGTGTACGAATAAGTAGAACTTCTAATAAAATCATTTCGTAAAATGTTTGAGCGTAAGTTATTTGCACCAACCTATAAGCAATGGCAGTGACAAATTCTCCGCCAAGGCCTAACTCGGCGCAAAGTTTCATCGCAAATTTTTCTGGATTATTTTCTTTCTCAGACATGTCCCATTCTACTTGATCCACTAAAGACGTGTTGCCAACATGTATATTTAACTTAATTATAACTCGTTGATCGCATTGATCTTCCAGAATTGTTTCTTGCGGAAAAGCTTCAATCTGTTGTCTTATAGCTTGCGCGATAGCTGGTACAAAAGTTAATGGGTTTAAATCTAAATCGTCGCATAATACTTCAGCAAATTGTTCTGGCGTTATAAGGCTTTCTACAAGAAGAATGTGTATTATACATATTTAACGGATTGCTGCAGTAATGTTTCTCTGTAATTTACGCGATTAGACATTATAGGTAAGCATACCATTTTTGTTCCATGTAAAAGTGTCTCTTAACTTTTGCCCTTCGATTTCCATATCTAAACGAATTGGAACCAACATTTCCTGTTGCGCCGCATTTTCCAGATTCGCAGATGGGTCTGTATCGTCGAAACTAAAAAGATATTCTATATTTGTAAGCCAATACAAGATTGATTTGCTGCGCGTGAAATGGTTTGCGCATAGCATAATATTGGCTATAACATGTACCATAATGGGAATGTTCTGATTTTCTTATTATGTACTCTATTACGATTAATTGGCGTGGCTTGGGGTACAGCATCTAGGTGCGAACTATTTGGTAAACTAGGCACCCAAGGCATAGATTTCTTCGACTTTCCTTCTCTAGGAGCTGGAGGCTCCGTCGAATGCACCGATACAGCTTTGTATTTGTCATCGTTGCCTTCGATAATGTCTTCTACTTCACTGGCTCTTAAAAGCGACACGCTAGACGCGAGTACATGCTGGCTTAATCCAAGTTCTACTAGCTTTTTACGTTCGTCGTTTGTAATGGATCTCCTGAACATTCCAGGATAACGTTTATACAACGATCCACGAAACAGGCGTAAATAATTGCCCACTTCGGACCCAATGCAATAATATTCTCCATTTTCCTCCACTTGAAAACTTATCGGTTTATCACCATACGTACGTAGAGCCATGTTTATAGTTCCTGTAATAATAAAATGTTTAACTATTTCTCTGAAATATTCTAAAGCTAAGGCCGAAAGCCTGTATCAGATATTTCGTAGTACGAGATTATTTATCAAAACTATTACTGTTCACATGCTCCCTTTGTTCACTTACTTGTTTCACTGATCACTTATCACTTTTCATCTGTTAAACATTTATTAACATTGCCACTAAACGTATCATAAAGCATTTCCTTTGCGTCCAGCGCAAGCGATCTATAGCGCGCTACTTTACTATTTCCGTAAACAATATTTCATCAAAACTAGCCTGTAGTGAAGACTTATATAGAGGAAGCTTACCTTAAACAAGAAAATACC
The DNA here is from genome assembly GCF_050908995.1 of Andrena cerasifolii. Taxonomy (NCBI): domain Eukaryota; kingdom Metazoa; phylum Arthropoda; class Insecta; order Hymenoptera; family Andrenidae; genus Andrena; species Andrena cerasifolii. Next base: position 3,086,727 of record NC_135126.1, on the reverse strand, counting down.
GAATGTTTGAATATTTCGGTGGATTATTCAGTATTTCGTGTTTGTTAAATATGATAATACATATTCTAAGGGTTAGTTTTAAAGGCAACTACTAGTACCTAAGATGTTACCTCTGCATCTGAAACAGATTGGTATAAATACCTTTGGTGCCGTTTTCAACGCTACACCGACATTAATGCAGAAAACTAAATCCATTCGGCAATTTAAAATTAAAAATACGCGAGGATTATTGAATTTTCATTTCTTGTACACATATATATACCTCTTAAATGCATACGGCGCCAAAAATTTGTTATATTTTATTGATGTACAAAAACATCCCTAGAAAATTGTACATACTGCTTTTACCCCAACAATTATCCTGGAATGTGGTAAAAAGATAGTTGGAGGGGGTGGGAATAATAAACGTTAGGCGTGTCGGCGTCTGTTTTTTAATATATTAATAAAATATTTAATTGAAAAAAGCGATCTTGCCACGGTACTTATCTCTGGATGGTACGAATTCGATTTCCGAAGAGATTCACTGCGTATCGTAATATGTTGGGGGTGCAAAAAATTGCCTGCACGGAGAATGCTCTTAAGACTCTCTATCCATAGCGTATCATTTTATGGTTCGACAAAATTCCAATTTTATATTTCCGATATAACAGTACGTATATGTGGCTGGCGTTTGATTACGCGTGGAAGAGGGTATGTTCTTATGGGGTAGCAGGTGGGCGGTAGCCTTTGCCGGGGAATGGAGACGGAGAGCGTAAAGTCGGGGGCTAGCGAGCATAGCCATAGCCATCATAGTAGGAGCTCCCAAAAACACCATCGAACTCACAGTTCAAAGTCTCATCACAGGCAGCACTCCCACCGAAGTACCAGGTATTTTAATCTACTAAGAAGTCTGCTACTCGTTTAAAGTACACCTGACAGTATGTTATTCGTACGGCGATAACATTCCCCTCAACATGGATATTCTTTTAAAAGGACCAGTCGCAGCCAAAGAAAGGAAAGGCATAATTTAGATTCCGGCGAGATGGCTCCCTTTCAAACAACCGTCAACGTAAGGGGGGACAGCGTGGACAATTTGGGTCAAGAAGTTATCGAGGTACAGATTCTGCCCCAGGATGAAAACTGGGGCGAGAATACTACGGCTGTTACTGGGAACACTTCCGACAGATCGGAATCAACCGAAGACGTGAGCCATTGGCCCAGCGAGAGCGACGGATCGTTTAGTTCCTGTAACCGCTTTGTGGGTCCTGCTGTAGCAATGATACTTGGACTAAGTGCCTTTCTTAGTCCTATAGCTATGGTCATACTACCTAAATTAGGATTTTTCCCTGACTCTACGACCGTTCTAACAATGCAACAGAAACTACAATTGCTATCGTGCAATGCAGAATGCAAAGGCCAATTGCTAGGTTTAGCCTTTAAGTTGGTGCTACTAGGTATCGGGAGTTGGGCTGTGTTTTTACGCCAACGAAATGCTACGATGCCGCGCATATTCTTGTTCAGAGCTGGAGTGTTGCTGCTTACTACACTGTGCATCTGTACTTACTGGCTATTTTATGTTGTTCAGGTATGTAATTTCACTATGTATCTCGATAACACTTAGTAACCACGACGTTCATGGTGTATCATAAATTTCAGGTCACTGAGAGTGCAAAGACTGCTGCTAACGGTGAAATAACAGAGTACAAAAATCTAGTAAATTATGCTGGCACTCTTGTGGATACCTTATTGTTCATACATTATATTGCTATATTACTCATCGAAATCAGACATCAGCAACCCACGTTTTACCTTAAGGTATGTATATTCCATTTTTATACACCGCCTCGTATTTCTCCTTATTCATGTTACAACGATGTATCATTACCCTGTATTGAAGGTTGTAAGGTCACCAGATGGTGAATCACGATCTTACGCGATTGGGCAGCTATCTATACAACGGGCAGCAGTGTGGGTGTTAGAAAGGTATTACACAGAATTTCCTATTTACAACCCATACCTAGAAAGATTGCCCGTGTCAAAGTCTGGTAGAAAGCAATCGAGCTTCAAATTTTACGAAGTTGATGGTGGAGTAACCAGCAGTGTCCAGTCTCGAGGGGGTAGCGGTGATAGGGCAGCCATAACTACTCAAACGCGTCGTAGAGATTCTAGCCATAATGAGCGTTTTTACGAGGAACATGATTACGAGCGTAGAGTAAGAAAACGAAGAGCAAGATTAATCACTGCCGCTGAGGAAGCATTTGCACACATTAAACGTTTACACTCAGAAGTGGATTCAGCCCCTAATCCTGGCCCTATGGATCCTATGGAAGCTGCGCAAGCGGTATTCCCGTCTATGGCGAGAGCCTTGCAAAAGTATTTGAGAGTAACGCGACAGCAACCACGCCACTCGGTTGAATCTATTTTAAATCGACTTGCGCGATGCTTGGCTCAGGATGCAGCACCGCGTGCATTTTTGGAACCTTTTTTCGTACCCAGCCCTGTACTTTCGAATGAGAAGGAAAGACAAAAGCGCTCGCATCATTGGGCCCTAGTTTGCGAGGGGGAATTACCGTCTCGACCACTTGCCAACGGCTGCGAATTTCAATTGAGGCAAGGTGAAGTAGCTCTTTTATGTACAGCGTATCATTTACCCCATTTCCACCTTACGGAGCAGCTTGCGCATCCCAAATCAAATAAATTCCTACTAAGATTAAATTCTGAAACGTCGGTCTAGTAACGCTTCATTTCAGTCAGGTATTTTGTATGTGTAACGAATACAAGACTCACTAAAAACGAGTAGTTTTTTACTGTATATAATTCAGAAAGCTCCAAAATAATAAATTTGTAAGTATTGTGAATTGAATAGAATTATAGCGAGCAGAACTCCCAAGGCATATGCTACATATTACGCGCGATGAGATTTTCTTAGAGTGTATTTTCAGAGGAACAGAAATCTTGCGAACAAAATAGTTTTGTATGCAGAATCATGAAAATTATTCACAGCAATGAAGATTATTTATATTTCCTCTTTGCTAGAAATAATCAAAAGACCAGGGGACAATATAATTTTTGCATCTATAGTTCCAGATAGAATACTCAATTTCTCGTACGATAAACGCACATGTATTTATTTATTTTATCGTCTCGCATATCATTATTTATAGAGAAAGAAAATAAGCTTATAGCTACATAGAAACTTATTAGCTATCTTCTGGTTGGGATTACAAACATTGTACAAAGCTACAAATGCTTTTGCAAACATCGAGAAGATTTTTCGGATTATAATTGAAACAGTGGTGTTCTAAAAGTGCATTGAAATTATGAACATCAACGCTATACTTATTATACACTTCGTACGTGTAAGTTTCCATTACGCGAAACATCGTTTTATTTATTTAATTCCATTGTAATGAGAATTTTGACAAATGTAATCACAAATGTCAAAGTGAAATATTTTAAATAGGAGAAAGGGAAATACATTCCTGCGATGTATTTGTGTGGTATAATGTTTATAATTTTATGCATACAATTATGCATATACGTGTATCACACGTAACAAAACTGCAGTTTCTTCCATGACATGAATTTTATTAAGTTTTCCCCATTTATAGTACTTTACATATCTGCAACTAAAGATATGTACTTTGTAATTAAATTTTTTTATAATTTATACATGTGGTTATTTTTAGACTGCTTATAATCGTTAATAAGTTTATAATTGTTAAGTATATTATAAACTTCGGTATCTCTATTAGTTTTAATATATACATACAACTCGCAGTTGTAGTATGCAAATAAGACTTTGTGTATCTCCTTAAAATTCACAACTTCAATTTGTCGCGAATAGTAGGACAATTCTTCGTCGAAACTTCTATTAAATTTGTTCCTTTCGTCTTCGTATTTTAGTATTATATGTCATTTGTCTGTTGCAATCGGACATTAGTTTGCTCATACCCATCATTGGGTACCATACCATAGTCAGTATAACGTTTACAGGTATTTGAATATTTTCCATCGTTCACATATTTTCATGTATCTAGTGATACTGATCGTGCTGATATTACTTCGACGTGCGTTACGAAAACTAGCACGTTTCAATTTTCTTACGAAAAACAGCACGTTTGTCTTCGTTGTTACGAAAACCATCACGTTTCGGTTTTCGCTGCGAAAACTAGCATGTTTGAGCGGTTTGCCACGAAAAGTAGCATGTTCCGCCTGTAGCTACGAAAAGCAGCACATTCGGATTGTTGGCTACGAAACATCGTGTGCGTCAACTTGAATACCCTACGACGCGATTTTTATTTAGTATTAGGTTGGTAATTTATTAAACATTAAAATACCGTACTTCAATTATGTAGATTAAAATTTTCATACGTGTTTCTTTTTGGAGATTAGATGGAGTTATTATTTATTAAACAATATTTTCAATAGTTGAATTCTTTGATGGAAAATGCACTTCAACATTTTAAACATGCCACGCGCCGAAACATGATAGTTTCTGCAGTATAATCCAAAATGTGCTACTCTTCATGGCTAAGCAGTCAAATATGTTAGTTTTCGCAGTGGAAGACCAAACGTGCTAATATTCGTCAGAAACGATGAAATGTGCTTCTTTACGAGGCAAACTGAAGCGTGCTGTTTTTCGTAAGAAAACGGAAACGTGCTACTTTTCGTAACTCATGTCGACTTGATACAATTACTGACATTGTATTAATTTTAACGTACTTTTTCTGTATTAAATTGTTATTATTTCGTAACATGTCGACTTTACAAGGCTGATAGTATCTTATTGCATTTGTGACTGGGCTTGCTACTGAAATATATGTGTACAGTAAATAATAATATTTTACATTCACGTTGAAATATGTATATACGATATATACATCATACAAATGTATGAGGCGATCAATGTAACGGCGAAACTTGTTACGCAAAAGAGGTTTTAAATGTTCTATTATCCTTTTTTTGCGCATTCCCTTTTAATATTTAAATTTGGATATAAAACGAACATGATTCTATGCGACGAGTGCAAGATCAAGGCACGTCTAAGGAGCATTTTAACATATCACGATTAAATAATAAAAGAAGTGTACATCGCATACCTCTGCCCATAATTTATATTAATTAAGAATCGTAGTAGGTCAGAAGTACTTGTATTAAGAAAACGAAAATTCTTTTTATAATTCTGCATCCTTGCGGGTATGCAATGTTGCTGTTGTGAGTAGCTTTATCTACAAACTTTTTATTTATGTGTGAGCGTGATGAATGTATTAAGTGATAAACAAAATATACATTTAATGTATAAACATTCACTCTCTGGTATATTTCTTTAAATACAGTGTACCGAATATGTTATATTCTGTATAAAATATACTGCGTCTTAATTTTGTAAGCTACTACTGTACTTTGCGAGGAATGATACGCACAAAATAGAATTCTATCGATAGCATAGGATTGGAACGTAAAGGATAAAGAAATTGTTACATTAAATTCACTTCGTAAATGTTAAGCCGCTTTGCAAAGAAGTATTCCTTGACTGTAAGCCGTATGTTTACACTAATACATGAAATACACAAAAGAAATGAATTTTTTATTTTCTAGGCTTAGGGTTCGCTACTAAAGAAACAATTTCTTTGTTGAATACGGGTACATAACGATTAACAGCGCTTCTATAAGAGACGTAGGACTTCCGGTTGCAAATAAATGAATAAATAAATACATGCTATTGTTTGTATGACTTTTACAGTGAACATGAACTATTACGAAGAACAAATGAATTATGGCTTGTATAAAGTTAATCGATGTACTTTGTGCATTGAATCACAAAATATAGACCCTTGATTACGTTCCTATGTGCTATCTGTGGGGATGTTCTTTGTAATTAATTAATTAGTAATTCTTCAACGCTATGCGAGCCGAATTCATCCTCAAGTTGGCACGCGGGAATGTTTTAGCGCCCATTTTAGTTCACACCTTCCACCGCTACGTGTCGCTGGCATTTCAGTGTTCGAGAACTGAACAATTTTCGAAAGGCTTTTTAAGTAATAAATAAAGAATTTTGTTATCGATTATGGTTGTATAATGATTTGTGGAACCTCCACAAGAGGCCTACAATCTCAGCTTCCAAATAAATAAATAAATAAACAAGTTTGCATATTTTTGCACATAACCTCCTTTCCCAGTGCATTCAACGATCATGGAAAATTAATTAATTATCCATTTCGCAAGAATTTATGCACTTTTAGAATTGCATCTCATAATATAGACCCTTTGCCTATTTTCCTATATCATCCTTGTCATTATTTTATTTATAATTACATAGTTATGCTAACAGTACTCAAGCAGGGTTAGAATTAATGCGACGCTATTTGCAATACTCAGTTTTTTTAATTAATTAAGAATTTTCCAGAAATAATTTATGTACTTTTGCCGCTGAATCTTAAAGTTTAGACCCTTAACTACTTTCCCAAGCGATATTTGCAATCAGTTATTTTATAATTAAGTAACATTTATCAATTATTGTTGGATATGCGTAGAACAATTACAACGGCGGCTTCAGTTAGTATACAGACAAATTTTTTAATCAATTATGGATTTTCTAGAAATAATTTGTAAACTTTTAACGTTGCACTAAATTACATAATCCTATGACATTTACCGGTAGCTTTTATATGTATATACTTTTGGATAAATTATTATACTCGTGGGTAAATTACTACGTTTATATCTCTAATTTATGCACTTTTACAGTTGCATTGGGAATTATTGATGTTTTACACATTTTATCTATTTAAAAAGGAATTAGTTATAAACTCTGAAAGTGGCTTACTATTTCTATTTACATTGCATTTCAAAGGTATATGATGCGACTAACTCCGCTTTATGTGTTCCTGATAGAAGTAGGAAAAAACTGTCGCGTTAACCGGAACACAAAATAATGCTGGAGGTTGTCCTTGACGAAGTGTGAGACACAGAGGTGGCATGTGCAACAAGGATAAAATTCTACCACCTATTTTCGTTATGTGCCCCTGATGCTTCGGCGCTATGGGGTAGCAGGGGTGCATAGTGCGAGGAGGTGGCCTTTAGGGTGAGAGGTGGTGAACACGGAACGGGCGGGTCGCTTTAATTCACAATATCACCGCTAGGTGATTATAACGTTTCTTGTTCCATGAAGTAAACAAATTTGAAAAACATTGTTTTAAGATTTTAAGCAATAAAATGATAATTATTATGGTCGATGTGATCATGAACGAGTCTCTAATCTATAAAGATTGCATCTCTGGTTTAGGGCCTTTCAATGCAGAAACGTAAATTAATAAACAAATTTGTATCTCTTTCCATATAAATAGTTCCAGTGAAAGAGATGAAGATATAAGCCGGTATTCATAGTTGGCAACTATTAGGGTAACATTAATTAATCGCAGGATGCTGTTAGTTTTTATTAGACAAAAGCATATTTGAAATATATAAGCATATAAATTAAAATGATCGCAAATGGCATAATATGAAATATTGTATATCCAGAGATTTCTGCTAATCGTATCCAGCTTGAGTTCCATATTCTATATAAATCGATCTAAAGTGGGAACCAGTGGGAACAGCGTCACGCGTGACGTGAGGTGAATGGTGGATCGTTGAATCGTTGGTGTGAATCGCGCGTATGTGGAAGAAAGTAATGCAAAGCTCCTAACATGGCAAGCAATAAAAAATCGGGAAAGGCGGCTGAAGCTGCGAAATCTAATGCAGGAATACTGTCAGAATTTCAAATACTTCGCAATGAGCAAAGAGCAATGGCTAATAAACTGTCAGAAATGGAAATGGAATTGAATGAGCACAAGTATGACTTTCCTAACCTATTTTAAACGTTTCTGTTTCGTGCATTTTTAGTCCCACTGATATATATTAAATAACTTTTGAACGGTAAATGAACTCCGATCGAATGAAATTACCAAGAAATTTTTACGAAAACCAACTACAAAGCGTACTAGTCTTTTAAAACAAATATAGCGTTAAGTGGCGCATTTCACGAAAATACACAAATTTGATGTTTTAGGATTGTAATTGACACTTTAAAGAATGTAGACCCGAAAAGAAAATGCTTTAAAATGACTGGAGGTGTTTTGTGCGAGCTTACAGTACAAGATGTAATGCCTGCATTGGTCACGAACAAAGAACAGGTTAATTCGCTCTTTCTTTCTCTTAACGATATAAGCATAAATTAAAGTGACCAGACGTCCTGCATTTCAGCCCTTTGTCCCGCATTAAAAAGTATCCCGCAAAGTGTCCCGGATTGGACACGTAACCATTTACATTTTCGCAGTGGCATAAAGTCACTGTTTCCTCTACTTTTTTTGTTGTGAAAAAAGAAACATTTTTAATTTCGTTTCAATGTATCACTTTATAATCACAAGTATGTATTTTTAAATATATTGTAAATGCTTTAATGAACTACGGAAAAGATCTCCTCACGGATCTGTTAACTGCTTGCTTGTCCCGCATTGGAACAGAAAATAGCTGGTCACTTTAACATAAATAAAACTTTATTGTAAGCATGGAACATTAAAGAAATATATCTCATGTTTTGCAGCTGATTAAGGTCATAGATGCCCTGAATGATCAGTTGACGAAAAAGGGAGTATTAATAAATGAATTCAAGGAGAAGCATAATATCAGAATCAGGGGACAGCACGATGTACAACGACCAGCCGGCGAAGATAAAGAAGACAAAGAAGCAAAGAGAAGCGCAGTTGTTGTTAATCCATTGTTAAACAATTATGCATAAAATCAAAATCCCTTCTTTATAACACGTGTCACACTTACATTTAAATCATTCTTTGGTGCTTATTTATTAAATCTTCTTTGGAAACATTGTATTTGATATGTACAAGCATTCAATTTTTCAATAATTTCTGTACTTTGTATAAAAAGGAAATTACATAATGATTTTTGTTTATGGACATTACTACACGATTGCGAGTAAGTATTTCAATTTCACGCGACTGTTATTCCTTGCAAGATATTTTTATTATAGGATTATTATAGGTAGTTTGGAAAATAACAAATCGTGAGATAAGCAGAACAAATTACTGATTAATACATTTGTGGGTTATTGCGAGGTCAATGTACGGCTTGTAGTAAATACTTTATTAATTGATCATTTGATGTCTAAAGCATGAAACTTTTATTCCTTATAGAAGCACTTAGTCCAAATTATAACAAAGAAAAATTGCAAAATGTTTTTACGTAAGACTACGTTTAACAAGTCGGATAAAGTATGGGGTAACTTATGGCTGACCGCCGGTGACGAAAATATGTTCCAATTGAAATCATTGTATCATTGAAACTACGTGCCGTACAGTAACCGTGTTTGCATATTCGTAAACAGCATGGAGTCCAATTCGCTTATTGCACAATACATAATGCGCTCGACGCTCCCCGTCGGGAATAAACAATATATTGCAGTGGTTTAAACTAAAATTGGTAATCGTGCATAAAAGCAGGTACACTTCACCGACTTTGATGAAATTTAAATATGTTGTAAAACTCGACATTTTGAACAACTTTCCCCTATACATATAATCGCCGCTCGGCACTAGTTTCCGAGATATTCGCGAAGAACTCCTGCTACTCAATGAATTGTACTTACGTGTGTATTACGCGTCTGTGGCAGCGTATGCATCAGCATGGGGACCACCGCTTATCTACTGTTTCCATAAATTCATCGCGACGGTCGAAAACAAAACAAATGATGAAGCCGATGAAGTTTTCGAGATATTCCACAAAAAAAAATTAAATAGGCTCAATTTTGATTGAGCTATCAGTTTTGAGCGTACATACGACTATGACTTGCAGATCGGAGAGTTCAAATGAGCTAGTCGAATATGGTTTCAAAGAATGTATTCAGGATTATTTGGAAACATTATGTAAGCTACATTTCATATCATAGATCTGTGTTGGTTATAACAAATTAAATAAACGCTTTGAAACCATACTCGACTACATAGCTCATTTCAACTCTCCGATCTGCAAGTCCTAGGGCGGTATTATCAGTCGTTGTTTAAGACTAAGATCGTCTTAAGCATCCGACATCCTTTACTAATCTACTAGACTAGTAGAGGATGCCGCATGCTTAAGACGATCTTAGTCGTAAGGGGACCTTCCGGTTTAGAGCCCCAAAAAATAGGTGATCTTTAGGAATTAATTAAAGGAAAACTACTATGTATAATTTAATAGGACTTTTTGCATTGTATTAAGAATGTCTTAAATTATAGAAATATATTTTTTGTTTTATGATTAATCATTGCTCTGAGGAGTCGTTAAAGTCAAGGCGTCAAAAAATTGATCCAAATCGGTGGGACCTGTATCTCCAAAAGTTATTATCCGATTAGACTGAAACTTTTCTTATTTTGAAGAATATACTTCTGGCTAGGGGGGAAACTGATAATACCGCCCGTAGTCGTATTTACGCTCAAAATTGAGCCTATTTGACTCCGCTTTGCATGAAAGACGTTAGACTTAATGTATAGAAGTTACTAACGATAAATTTCTTGTCAAAGTTCAGATGTAACGTAATAAATTTCTTTTCGAGTATAACATTGCTATCTAACCATTTAATGTTATTACTTGTACATTGTACAGAATAAATTTTATTTCGTGGAATTATTATTATACAAATTCGAAAAATATTATACTGTATAATTATGATGAAATAGAAATATACAATATTCCTATAGTTAGAACTATCCATATAATATAGATATGCTTACGTTTAGCCTTGCTTTTCAATGTCATATACAAAAATGAATATCATTCTTTTGCAGAATATTACTACAGTACGCTAGTAACAATGCGTTTAAATGTTCAAATTTTAATGTGTCTTCATAAATTATCTATGAATAAAAGTATACTACAATTACTTTATGTCAAATTTATAATCTACTATTCATTTTACTTGATGATTCTGCATTTTAGAAGGCAGTGAGTAAGTATGTAATACAGCACATTCTATAAAATATAAAGGCACTATTTTATATATTACACAAACATTAATGTTCACGATTCCATCTCCATACAGTGGCATCGTCACACACACATAATAAAACTGAGCCGTCTCTACTTAAACTAGTCTGGCGTATGGGCGCGGTGCATCTAGGATGCTGAAGCGAATAACATCGTGCCTGACCAGGTTCATCGACTTCTAAATCCCATACGTACGTCCTGCCCACTTGATTGCCTAAAGCTATCGTGCGTTGCCAAAAGTCCATTGAAAATCGTATGAACCATATATCACATTCTTTAAATTCAAACCGATGCAAAACAGTGGCGCTCGTCTCTCCGTTGCGCAGCTGAGAATCTTCAAGGCGCCCCGGTTTCCAACATACGATGCAATTTTCGCAAGATTTACTTAAAATGAAATCTCCGTACCACTTCACACAATCAACGTAATTACGATGAACATCGCGCGTAGTAAAGTCTGGAAAATGCTGAAGTATCGAATCGAAAGGTCTTCCGCTACGGCTGGGATTACAGTAGTAAGATTGTTTAATCGCTTCTTGCATGTCTGGCTTGTCCAATGACCACAGCTTCAAAGCATGATCCATACCGCACGAAATGATGCGTTCCCCTTTCATATCGAAATCTGCGCTTAACACCTCGTCTCTGTGACCTTCGACGCCGCCAAAAATTGCTATGCACACATCGGTTTTTATATTCCATAGTCTGAGAGCATGGTCTTTCGACGCTGAGAGCAATATATTTGGATCTTTAGGATGAACTTTCAGTTCGTTTATCGCGTGACCATGTCCAATATAGTGTTTGATGCAGGTCATAGTTACGGGGCTAATAACTCTTACAACGCCGCGCGACCCTGCCACCGCCAGTAAAGGTTTCCCAGAGTCATCGTAAGTCCAAGTACACGTATAAAAGTTTTCCTCTGGATCGGGATCCGCGTAACATTGGCGCAATCTAATATTACCTCCCTCCGGGCATTCATAAATGCTCACTCTGTTGCTTCCTACAGACGCAAATATTAATGGCTCGCCTTCTTTCAAGTGATGATTAAATTGCACTCCAAACAACGGTTGCCCGTGGTCCTCTTTAACGCTACAGCAATATTTGTAAAGAGGCTTGTCGATGCACGGTTTATACTTGGCAGTCTTACTTCTACGCCGACCTTTTCTTCTGTAACGAGCACTGCGCGTAGGTGTGTCGCTACGGTGAGTACCAGCCGTAGAATTACTGCCAATACTACATTCAGTTTCGTCGCTGTCGTTTTCGCTGTCCTCTTGACTAGAGGCATACGTTTGACCCTTGCTATTTGCCTTTTTCATTTTAATACGAGAGGCGAGAATTGAAAATTCTATGTTGAAAACGTAATACTAGGGATCCCACTTGTTATACCCAATACAGCTTCCGTTAAGTTCAATATTCTACCACCCAATTGAATACAAACTTCCGATTTCTGAAAGTAATATTAAATTTTATGTAACTGTGAAATATATTATACCACACTTATAATAAGTTAATATAGAAGAACATTATATGAACTTACAAAAACATTGGCAGATAGAAATCGAATATTATATTTGTCTCTTATGTTCGTCGATTTATGGGAGGTCAATCCCATAATATTTGAGATTCCCGTGCAGTTTATTAGACACACAGCACCAGAAGTTACGTAATGTTCATCTATAAGATTTATGTTGGCTTCTACCTTAAACAATAATTGAATTTTGTGTTAGCGTGAATCGATTGCTGTTCTTAAAATTAATTAAAGAAAATTGAGTACTTACTTCGGACAGAGACTGCGTGGTTCTCCAATCAAACACAAAAATAATGAAATCCGCACTAACATTTAAATTGATCTTTGCAACTTCGGTGACGAATTCGCTCAGATGCACTACAATATGCCATTTCCTTTTCTTTGCGCTTTCATGTAATCCCTCAGAAATCTTGAGACATAATTCTGCTGGCCCTATTACCTGTGTTAAGTCTTAATGTTATTAACATTTCATAACAACAATTTGCAGTGAGCCACGGAAGTATTCGAACGCTCGCTATTAAAACAGTAATCAATAAAAATATACATGTTAGGCTTAAGTTCTAAAAGTAATGTTGTAACCCCTATAAGACACAAGTATCGAGATTATATATATCAAATTTGAAATGAATCGGATAATATTTGTAGAAGCTATGAAACATTTATTGCAAAGATGTAATGAAACAGGGTCAGAAAAGTATTCAAACAGCATTAATTATATGCACCGTATTTATATTATTATTTTATATATTACCTTTGGCTCCAATTATGCTTTTAAGACGTTGCATGCTGTGCACTAGTTTCTCAGATATTTCAGATTCGATAGAATTCCAAATTTCTAAAATCTTTTGTTTTAGTACGTCTTTCAAAGTTGTGTTGTAATTTTTTAATCTCCTGTCGATATCCGCCTACAAATATTCGATGTGGTTAATGTCCAGACTTTGTGGGGGTGTATGTAACCCATGTGGTGTATTATACATTATACAATAACCATTCTTGCATAATTCCAGCCATATGCTTGGGGTCATTGTCTTGCTGGAAATACAAATTTTCCAATAATCCCAATTTGATATCACTTTCTTCTAAATTATTTTTTAAAATATATAAAAATGCATGTTTATCTAAAGTGCCATCTATAAAAACAAGATTTCCAGTGCTGTTTGTAGCTCCACAACATCACGCAACCACCGCATTATTTTACAGTAGGACTTAAATTTTTAGTATTCATTACTGAGTTTGATTTTCTCCAGACATATCGACCTCCATTCGAACCAAATATATTAAAAATGTATTAAAATTATATTTGGTTCAGATGGAGATCGTTATGTCTGGAGAAAACCCAACTCAGAAATTAATACTAAAAATGTACGTCCTACTGTAAAATAATGCGGTGGTTCCGTGGTGCTGTGGGGTTGCAAACAGCACTGGAAATCTTGTTTTTATAGATGGCACTTTAGATAAACATGCATTTATATATATTTTAAAAAATAATTTAGAAGAAAGTGATATCAAATTGGGATTATTGGAAAATTTTTATTTCCAGCAAGACAATGACCCCAAGCATATGGTCGAAATTATGCAAGAATGGTTATTGTATAATGTATAATACACGACATGGGTTACATACACTCCCATAAAGTCTGGACATTAACCACATCGAATATTCATAGGCAGAAATCGACAGGAGATTAAAAAATTACAACACAACTTTGAAAGACGTACCAAAACAAAAGATTTTAGAAATATGAAATTCTATCGAATCTGAAATATCTGAGAAACTAGTGCACAGCATGCGACGTCTCAAAAGCGTAATTGGGGGGAGCCAAAGGTAATATATAAAATAATAATATAAATATAAGGTAATAATATAAGGTAATAATATAAAATAAGGTGCGTATAATTAATGCCATTTGAATACATTTGTGACCCTGTTTCATTACATCTTTGCAATAAATGTTTCATAGCTTCTACAAATATTATCCGATTCATTTCAAATTTGATATATATATACTCGATACTTTGGTCTTATAGTAGTTACAACATTACTTTTAGAACTTAAGCCTAACATGTATAGTTTTATTACTTACAGTTTTAATAGCGAGCGTTCGAATACTTTCGTGGCTCAGTGTACATATTGCATTCCAAACATCAACATAACCTTACAAAATTTGACTCGCGCTATTTCTTCGAAAATAACAGAAACATGTGATAAAAATTATATAAAACTTTAGCGCTGCACAATAAAGCAATGTAAACAATATCTTGTACTATTTTACTGACGCGAATACACAATTACGGCTACGTAAAGTGGTCCTACCAAAAACTCAGGAACGAACGCGTCCAGGATTATTTTGGCCAACTTTGCGGATGTAACAATATTACAATCAGATAATTCTTGAAATTAAAACAGAAATAAGATCTTTTCTAAGGGAATGTTAGATCAATTCATAATAAACCATATGTATTATTATTTATATTTTGATGTTTCACTTGTCGCAACAGTTACACGTATATAATAAACCAACATGATAAAAAACATTGAATGGAATAGGAAGAATTGAATAAAAGAAACAGGAATACACAGTAACAAGATTTAAGTAGATAATACAAACTCACCAAGAAGGAAACTAAACAACCATTTCGGTGTTTACCGAATTGATTGTTAGTGAGAATACCCGCCATATCTCATCTTCAGGTGATTATGGAGACGAAATTCAAAAGTTAAAGACGGGAATTACGAAATCATCTATGGACATATGTACTGAACAAATGTAAAATGAATGGCTCCAGCATCAAAATTAAAATATATAAATATTTCGTTGTCGTTTCTTATGCACAGAGAATGACATCTTTATTGTACATTATATTCTGATTCCTGATATATTCTTCCTCATTACGTATCTTTTTCTTCTTCATATTATTTTATCTGTCTACTAGCTTCAGTACTCAGCTTCGCCCAAAATTTAGATTCTGATCTTATAAAAGAAAACAATTTTTTTAGTATTTTTTTTTGTGAAAATTGTCACATATATCTGGATTAGCCATAATGAACCGGTACATTTCGTGACCCCCGAGTTTACCGTTCGAAAGTTTTTAGGCGACAGACAAACACACAACATACGAAACACTTTCTGCTTTATAGTATAAGATAGTCCACTTTACTTATCTATAGACGACTTTTGCTAATTATTCTCTAATTTCTCTATTCATACATTTTAAAATACTATATAGATATATCTGAGAATTAAAATTCCTTTTATTATTTAGATTATATATTAGTATTAATATTAAAGTTTTTTGTTCAAGAATATTTACGCCCTCACGCGTTATTCTATTGGAAGCTGAAGTACCCCTTGCATGCATGCAACCCGCACAAGTTGGGTATTGATCTATATATATTATATGATACTATAGTATAATAACTATAAGAAGTGTACACCGGCTGGCATCGAATTTTTACGAGAATCAGCATTTAAGTCAAGAATTGTATAATTGAATGTATCGTTTAAGTATTAAAAATTCTCTAACGTGTAACATTGTTTGATAAAAAAAAGGGGAAGATGTTTAAAAAGTACGTGCATCATTATGTTCGTTAAAGCAGCATAACCTTCACACAATAATAAACCCAGATTTTATTTAACACATTCTTAGATTCGACGAAAAAGACAGTGTTTCTGGTACACAGCAATTAAAGTCATCAGTTCAGAAAGGAATTCGTTCAAAGATCATAGATCTTTATCCTCATTTAGAGAGTCACGTGGACACTATCATTCCGAAAAAGGATTCCTTTCGAATTGTAAAATGGTAAGTCATTGTTATAATTTATGCTGAATTCGCAAATAAATTAATCGATCTCTATTTACTTTTACATGCTAGCCACGATCACATAGAAATCATAGTAAACGCGGCAGGAGACCTTTTGTTTTTCCGCCAACGCGAAGGTCCTTGGATGCCTACCTTAAGATTACTACATAAATGTAAGCCACGATCTGTTTTCTTATACCATGTCCACGTAGTATCAAATACGAACAAGAATTCGTGCTCTTTATAAATTTATTCTCCTTTTACATATTAAATAAATTTCAGACCCATTTTTTTTACCAATGCAACAAGTCGACAAAGGTGCTATCCGGTTCGTTCTTAGTGGAGCGAACATTATGTGTCCGGGTTTAACATCAAAAGGTGCGAAGATGACATCTGTAGAAAAAGCAACCGTTGTTGTATCCTTCGTAAAGCTAATTTAAATTTTATACGCTAATTATTAGGCAGGCTCTTATTTACTCTAAGAATTTTTTTTTTTATCTTTTTCACATATTTCGGTATATGCCTCCCCCTTAAAGGTTTAAAAAATAGTCCTCGAAAATAAAAATTCCAGTTTTTTTGTTCGCCTTCATAAATAAAAAGTGTTCTAGAAGCATTTAAACTTTTAAAATTTGTTTTTTTTATTTAGTTTTTCGGACTTTTTTCGAAAACCGTTTGTCGCATGAGAAAAAGTAATAGAACATAAAAGATGCTTTTTTTATTTAATCAATAACTTGGAGATTATTATATAAAATCGACTTCGCGAGCTTTTTTTTTATTAATTATTTGGAACTATTCTGAAGGGTGCCCCAAAGAAAATAATAAGTCAAAAATAAGAGCCACCCAACTAATTATCGATTTGAAAGTTCCGCAAGGCTATTACGTACTTAACTCGAGATACGTAGGCTGTTATGGCAGAGGGTAAGCGACATGCGTTAGCTGTCGGTACCACCACATTGTCGACGGAAGATATGTAAGTAAAAACGAGGCAGATTTAAAATGAAAAAGTATTTAAAAGGCGGCTGGTGTATTATAATAATATAATTTGCAGAGCTAAAGTGAACAAAGGAGTAGGTATAGAGAATTGTCATTACTTGAACGACGGGCTTTGGCAAATGAAACCTGTGAAGTAAAAGACTGATGTACATTCAATGTCCAATGTTTAATTATACACGAACATCTTGTACAAATGCATTCTGCGGCATTTTATAAAAGTAATGTCATGCTGTGAAACGACCGTTCTATCGACCGTTTCGCTGCTAAAAATAAAAAAAAGATTAACAATGCATTTTTATTGTACAAATTGAACGAGTGTGACAACTTTATTATAATTGTTTAAATGGATCAATATTCAAATGTAGTTCTACGGTTTACATAAAGTCCAAGGGAATTCTATAAATAGTTATATGTAATTATAAAAAATAATTAACCAGATCCTGATTTAATATCTACTTGGCCCTCTTGATTCTCTGACGGAACGGAACGTTCGTTTTCGCAATGTCCCGATGCTGGAGAATAAGATGAATTACTGGCATCGGAAGTTGGTGCGGAAGCGGTGCTTGAACCGGGTACACTGTTATTAGTGGTATTATTCTCCCCAATAGCGTGAGGAGACTGTGGATGATAATGAGGGCTGTGCGGACTGTGAGGGCCATGGGCATGAGGGCGACCCATGGTGTGAGGCGAATACTGCGAATACGGTTGATAATATGGGTGTGCGTATTGAGGATATGGTTGATGATAGGATTGCTGCTGAGAATAAGTGTAAGACGGGTGTGGAGGTCTTGGAGCTAATGGAACATTTTGGGCTTGTTGGGTTGGTCCTGGTTGATACTGTTGGCTGTAGCCTTGATTTGGTGGAATCATTTGGGGAGTGTGTGGATTAGAAACCGGCCCGTGAGGCGGAAGCACCTGAGTTCCCTGGGTTCCTTGCGTTCCTTGATGAGGCGGCATCGAATGATTAGCTAACATTCCCTGCTGATGAGGACTATGCTGTATAGGAGGAGCTGGCGAAGAAACGGGAGGCATAGTCGGTGGTGCATTTGCAGTTGCGTTCACACTTGTTGGTGCACTTGTATTTATAATAGCAGTTGCTGCTGTTGTTGTAGTAGGCTGCTGAGGTTGCAAAGAGGGAGGTTGTGATTGTTGATTTGCTGATTGTTGCGGATGCTGTTGATGCGGTTGTGGCGGTGGTTGTTGATGTTGAGTTGGCGGTGGTTGTTGATGCTGTTGAGGTGGCTGTGATTGCTGATGTTGAGCTGGCGGTGGCTGTTGTTGCGGTTGTGGTTGTTGAGGCGGTTGCTGCTGCTGTGGCTGTTGTTGCTGCAATGGCGGCGGCGGTGTTTGTTGTTGTATTGGACTAACAGCCCCGCAATACATCCCGGAATTGGATGCATGTTGATTAGAATTTGCTTGAACCGGTGGAGGTTCAAGTTTACTTTCAGTATATGGTGGCGATGCTTCCTTCTTTATTTCAGTGTTAAGTTTCTCAGATACATTCGGTTTCTTCTCTATTGCATCGTTATCAGGGACCTACGAAAAAGCGTATTGTATCATTGTTACAATTAAAATGACATAAACAGTACTTACATCAGATGGTGTTTCGTCATTAACAGGAGCTGGAGTCGGAGTAGGTGTAGAATTCGGAGTTGATTCACTCGATGCAGGTCCATCCGAACGATTTTCTTCTGTCCCTTTTAATCTATCTCGTCTAAGAGCTTCATACTGGCGTTCCACCATTTTATTAAAAGTTTCTTCGTCTACTGCTGGTTTACAGTGCTGAAAAGAACTTCTTTTATATTCCACTATACAGTTTAACAAACAGATAACTTACTTTCTTCAATTCTTCTTGAAATATTTCGCTTGTCTCGATGAATTTGCGTTTTTTTGCTTCAAATTTTTCTTCTATTTGTTGAAGCTCTGCTTCAAGTTTTTTCTGTAAACATTTAAAAATTTAATACCCACATTCATCGCGTTATATTTGTTTCAAAACTACTATGTGTTGTAGTCGTTATACCTGATGCATAGTTAAGGACTGTACTTGACGGCGTAAAACTTGCATTCTTTGGGTAGTGACAACAGAGCGAACATCAGGAACTACAGTATCACTGAAAATCTCATTAATCAGACGATGATTTCGAGTGTACCGGGAGTACGCAACGTGTTTCACGGAATACCCATCATCTTGATCTGTAAAATAATAAATGTATATAAACGAAATTTTTATGTGCTTAACCCCTTGGCTTACAACATCGAGTGAGACTCGTGGTATCTCGATCGGGCCAAAGATGGAAAGCACGGGTGAGACTCGTGGTACGTTGATCGGGCGAAACGTAAACACCAAGGGTCAGGCTCGTGGTTAGTAGATACTACGACTCAACTTGTCGCCGATTTCTTTTCATCTCAGTTATTCCTGACCGCATACACATGTATTTACTTTGTTGCAACTGCGTATTCACCTGTGCATTCGCCCCGAATGTGCATTCGGCGCACACCGATTTTTTGCTCGTTCGGAGCTCAGTGCGCGTTCGGGGTTGAGTGAAATTTGCGGCGTCTATTTCATGGTATTGTTCGGACCTGAATGCACGCTTTGATGGACCACCAGCAAGCGGATTGGCCCGAATACGCGCCGAACACCGAACGAGCAAAAAATCGGTGCGCGCCGAATGCACATTCAGGGCGAATACACAGGTGAATGCGCGGCTTAACGGGGCTAAGACGTGTGTGGTTGACAACTTCGGACGCTGAGCCGAACCGTGAAATGGCTCGCCGCGTGGCTCACCGCTGTGCTGATTTGGTGCCGGCGGTCAGAATTTAAACGGTAAGCCAAGGGGTTAATTGTGTAGTGTGCGTACATACCGTCATCATCTTCTGCCGGCAAAATGTCTATCCTCCTATCTTGTGCAGCTTGCCCTTTAGTACTGCCCGATGAACGTTCGTGGCTCTCTCGATCATCACTATTCTGTTGCGCCGCACATAATGCTACACAAAGCAAAAATTAGAATATTGCTGAATTCTATCTGGAATTGAATATGTTTATGTAAGATTTAGCGATATCTAACGTTTACCAGATTTTCCTCTATTCTTAGCTGCGATATAAGCTAGGTACGCAGGCGAATTGTGGTAAGTTTTTAAACTCTTTTCATATTCAACCTAACGATGCAAAAACACTGTTAGTACTTATTATTCATTTTCATAATACTGTACGAAAGTAATACTTCGACGCGTACTTTTTCTGCCTCATATTCTTCGATAAACTCCGTTTTGTCCTCTTCCGGCAAATCTCTCCACATTTGACCGATAATTTTTCCTATTTCCCATAGCTTTAACTCTGGATTCTGAGCTTTCACTTGATCCCACACTTTTCTACTATATCTCATGTAAGGCATAAGCGGTTTCTCTGGCGGCTTAGGTGGTTTAGGCAGACGAGAATCAGCCTATCCGAACAACGTGAAAGTCAGTTTAACCAGGTTCATAAAACTGATATACTCATTTCAATTTCAATGCATGAAACACATATAACCGAAAGAGAATACATACGTTTGTGTTCTTTCCAACCTTCTGCGGTGTAAATCCCGGATGGCTGTGCGGCGTTTGTATAAACGGGGTTTGTGCATCCTTCTACAGATTACCATAAACAGTAGTTTTACATTGTAGATACGATTACATCATGTTTAGATAGAGGATCTACTTACGCTAACACTCGAGCTGTTACTACTTCCGCCGGATGCCCTGAGACGTTCTAAAAGATAATGGATGTTTTCGAAACATTTATTTGCTAAGGAATATATGAAGTAGAATTATACGTAGTGAACCTTAAGAATGCTTACGATTAGATGCAACAATGTTTGATGTAGCCATTGCTACTTGCTTGTAGTTTGGAGGTAAAGCCATTTTGCAAGCAAGGCTAGGAAAGCTTTATTTTCCTTTTAACGTGTAATAAACAAAGATAATAAGGAACAAGTATTATCAGTTCTAATATCGTTCGTGACTCGAAGAGGCTTCGCGTTAGAAGTAATTCTCTAAATTATGCTACTGTGTACACGACCGTTGCGGAGGCTGCTTCTCCCGATTCCACGGTAAAAAGTATTTTCATTCTAGCCTTAAACTAGAACAGTACTCTTTCAGTCACTGCGGCTCTGTTCCATTTTCGGGTTAAACGAACAACAGAATTGTTGAAAACAACAGCGTTTTCACTAACTTTTACAATGCACTCCGGCGTTGTCACCTTCCTGTGATGTAGCGCGGTACGTACTACCAACTTCTACAATTCGAAAACTGCATGTCTCTATAATTCTCTAGTTGTTTTCGCAGCGCATTGGGGGTGGTATTTACTTTGCGAATTAATTATAACAGCACGTGTAACATATAAAATATTTATTTACTTACTATATATACATAGAAGATATTTATGTGTTTAGGATGTCTAACAATGACACACTGATAGTTTCAAATTACCGATCATTATGGGTGAATTCCACTCACGCACAACTCGCCCGTGGTTAACATTCCAAAATTTATGAAAATCTCTTGAAATATGGAAGAGAATTCTGTGAAAGAGCCATTGTCGGAAAATACAGGTTTTTAACTATAAATTACGACTCGAAAACAGGAACTTATAATTTATGATATTCATTTTATTACAAAGACGGAAAAATCGCGAAAAAAAGGCGATTTGGGCGTAAGTGGAATTCGCCCTATGTACTTACATACACTCATGATGTATGAATGTTCTTATCCCTCTTATTTATTAAAAATATCGGAAATTAGAAGAGATATTAATTTCGAAATAAGGATGACGGAGTTTTTTGCTTTCGAATCAATGGATTACCTCTACTTTTTGACAAATTGAAGTTTTATCGCGTTTCATATATATATATATTATACGGCACAAAAATATATAGTTTCAATAACGAGTTTCATATTGTGGATAAAATATAGCTGTTGAAAGTGTCAGTAAGAAAGTTGGTGTTAATCATCTCTTTCCAAAAATAAATTGGGGTAGAACCTTAGTGCTTCAATTGTGTCATCTCTACATGCCTTTCCTCTTTTCTCCGTAACTAATAATCTTTCGCGGGCCAAAAGGACTGATATACCTTCTGATTGTGCGAGTTCTTCTGCCGTTAGCGATGCTTTCTCTTTTATCTGCAATGGAATGGTAGAATTAAATTTTATATAAAATCTTTCCAAATTCTACGTGTTTGCATACCAAGTCAGCTATCGCGTCAGCTATAGCATTATCATCATGAGATCGACTTTGGAGAACCATAACTCCACTATCAAAAACTCTTAATACTATAGGCAAACCCAAAGATGCTAATTGCCTACTGGCATTTAATAAGTCTTCTGGCGACAGAAGCTCTAAGCCTCTAGCTCTGTTCACGCGACAATAAACGTCCGTTAATGTCATCATCCCCCCGACTTCCTGTAAAAGAAAATTTGCTAAGTTATCTTATATATTATCTATCAGATATTAATTAACAATTAACATCTATTAGTATTAACATTAATCGGTTCTTCTAGAATATCCGCCAGCTGTTTTGCCAATTGCTTGAAATATTCATTACTGCTTTTGTACGCGTCTCGTGTGACGGGGTCGTCAATGCCGAGACTCATTAAGTAGGATTTAAATCTGACTGTCTCGTCCTCCGTGATGTCCCCTTGCCTCTCCTGCAATGGTCTTTGATTATGAATGCCAATTTTATAAAGTAACTGTTGAGAGTCACCCGTATTTTCGCTGAGATGGTTTTCGAAATGGAAACCATGTCTTTGGCCATTCCCATGAGCTTCTTAAGATCCTGAAATGCCATCGATATACTTTCATCTGTTGCTTTCTGTTGCTCCTGGAGACTTCTTTCAATGCCTATGATGCCAGTTCGCGTTTTTATTCGTGGAAGCGGTTTGGCATTGTCTCCGCTATGTTGCGTATTAGAATCAGGGTAATTAATAGGCACGATGGGTGCGAGCTCCCAAGTCCGCCTTACAATAGTGTCCGATAAATGTACAATGAAATTTGGATCTAAACCTTCTTTGAATGATAATTTTATGTAACTGTATATGCTATTATCTGATGGGCCAGGTTTCTTATCTATAAGGATGAAATATTTTATTGAAACTTCGTGGTAATGCCTCGATATAGAAGCATATGTTGTAATAAAGGTATACCCATTCTAGCTTCAGAAAGATGTACAACAACTTTCTTGCTACGTCCAAAAGAAAATGGACCGAGAACTTCCTCTTCAAAGAAAATAACATGATGAAGGAACAACGACAGGCATGTGTGACCGCGCGATATATCGCCGGGCTGCCCCCAGAGAATTCTATGACTTGTAAGTACTAACTCACCACCCTCGAAGTTTGTCTGTCAACAAATTAGAGGTAAGGTTTTATTCTGTTTAAATGTCATAATTATTATACACGTGTACCTTGACATCGCCATCATATAAACGTACGCCAATATCACGCCTTATATAATTTTCATTTGCGTGTAATTGAGATTCGACGTATTCAAATCTATTCATTGTCTTTGGAGGTTAAGGTCAGGACCAGATTTTTAAAACCAACGTAAGTAGTTGCAAGTAGTTTTCGCAAAATTTGGGTGGGTTTAACATCAGTTATTATGTTCGCCGACCGCGAGATGCCTCTCAATTTCTGCACGATCTATACCCGCCTTAATACCGACTGTATGTATGTACCTACAAATGTTTATTTCGCGATTGTTTAGTAGAATATTTATGGTCGAAATTTATGGAAGTAAGTACAAATTGTGTTTCTATCAAAATCTATTAGTAAACGGAATTATGCAAAATGTTTTGTTGAAATTAGTCGTAACATTCAGGCCGTTTTAGATTGTACCGAAGTGCGCGACCTATTAATGCTTTATTTAACGCTTAAAGGTAGTTAACGAAATAAACTCAGAGAGTAGTAATTAATAAATTCCAAAAATGAGTAATAAAT
Organism: Andrena cerasifolii; assembly: GCF_050908995.1. NCBI lineage: Eukaryota > Metazoa > Arthropoda > Insecta > Hymenoptera > Andrenidae > Andrena > Andrena cerasifolii. The sequence goes on along the minus strand of NC_135126.1, from coordinate 3,062,453 downwards.
AAGTACCTAGTTCATATTGTTCATAATGTTGATCCAGATCGATTCAAATCTGTGTTTTTCGTTGCATTTTCGTATTTCGGCAGTCTCAATTCTAACCGCTAGTGGGATTGAGATCGAATTCCACTCTGTATTGATAACATGCAACACGGAAATGGTAAGGGCACAGACGAGGTCTCTGTATTGCTAAATCAAATTGGTCAGAATCAAACATCCTTTTTACATTGTATGGAACAAACTTACAAGATTTGTATGGTCATTTTAAATACCAAAAATGTAACTTATAACATAGTAAAAACAATTACTATATATATTAAAAGGTATGTTCGGTTCAGCTTTATTTGCGCACACAAAGGATTAATGGCGAATTTTATAACACAAAAAATTATATTAATATGTATAATAGATTATTGTAAGACTATTAATATTATTATAAAACAAAAAGTTAATCTAAAATATCGGCCAAAAATGAGCAACACATTAATGGAAGCCATTAATATCTCTAACAAAAAAAGCGTAACTAAAGAAAATGTTTATTGTTTAATTCCTTTCTGTTGAAACACAAACGACTGAGATACAACTACTGTACGACTACTCACATTTAAATTGTATATAGGATGCATAAAATATGATGATGTGTAGTCGTACGGAAATTGTATCTCATTCGTTTCTGAAGTTTAATGAATTTAATAGCGAATTTGGCAGGCACGCGCTGGCACTGTACTAGTGCCAGAAATTATCATACATGACTTTAATTGGTTGTTTCTGATAGATACGAATATAGCTCTATAAGAATCAACCGATCAAAGTCACGCATGATAATTTCTGGCACCAGTGCAGTGCCAGTATGTGCCTGCCGAATTCGCTATAACTGAAGAGTCCTGAATACACGTTTCAAATTTCCCTCCTAGTAATTTAGTCTTACTCCAGCCCGCCTAGATGGCGGTGACATGACAACAAAAGAGCATGGACATAGGAATATATGAACGGAGGAATAGTTGCAGGGGGTGATATCCTTGCGGCAGGGGCGACGAGGTAACATACGCCTTCTTTCTATTTGCTGCTGCTTCGCACGAGCGCAGTGATGTGTAATGATGAACGTTTGTCGCGTCGCAAGCAGAGATAGTGGCAGCCATATTGGAAGCGTTTCTCGTAGTGTGGTATGCAGTGCGTATTCACCTCGTATATTTTAATAATTATAAATGCATATTTCTCTTCAATTTGCATTATTTTTACAATTTATATTCGTGAATAATCACTTCGTTAGTATATACTTACAATTAGACGTCTGTACGTAGTAATCTGTAGCAAACACTTTTCATAATTAGCGGTACGGAGCATGCGTAGAATGCAATCAATCAAATCCAGGTAGATGTAGGTGCTCCCCCCCTCAAGTACGTATCACTCCCCTTGCCAACTAAGTCGCAACTATTCCTCCGTCCCTATATTCCTATGTCCATGCAAAATAGTATATCGAGTGTCAACATCCTGGCCGCAGTAGCTCCTTTTCCTCTTCGCCTGCTCCGTAGAGCCGTAGGAGAACGGCCCCCTCCACACCTACTTCACTCTAATGAATTTCTCCTCCGAATACCGCACTCTTTCACCGCTGGATCTCGTGCAACTCCTGGAGAAAAATAAGTGGGGGAATCGGCTGACTGGGGGCCCGAGTCCGGCGGCTCTCGGAGTGGGGAAGTTCGACACCCCTGGTTTAGGTGCTGCAGGTACCACCGATTTGGATGAATGTTTTGACGCCTCGACTTTAACGACTCCCCAGTGCCGTTTGCAATGATTAATTATAAAACAAAAAATATATTTCTATAGTTTAGGACATCCGTAATACAATGCAAACAGTCACATTCAATTATATATAGTAGTTTTCCTTTAATTAATTCCTAAAGACCACCTATTTTTATGGGCTCCAGATCGGGACAGCCCCTTAAGCTACAAAACATGGTGACCGAATACTAAACGTGTTGAGAAGTGAGCAACTGAGCGGTTCAGCGAAAAATCAGTGAGCGGTTACTCAACGGCTGAATCCGCTGAACGCACCCATTGGATGATAGGTCTACTTGATCGATGCTGCAAGTGTAAGTAATGCAGATTACGTTTATAATATTGATAATGTAGGAAATGAGCATATTAACAAGTTCAGTAAGAAGTTAGTTACATTTCAACTGTTCAAATAGTAAGTAGTTAAAGCATTTCTATTAATGCGTTTAATTAATAAAGTTAGTAAGGGACGCAAAGTATCCTTCTCATTCACGTTTCTACCAGTCGAAACGTTAATTAATTTGAATTAATTTTAATCTTATCAAAGCATGTATGGAATAGATTATGGAATAGATGAACTCTGTATATTTACTTCTTGTAATTAATTTAACCCTTAACTGGTATCCTGGGGTCGCTCGTGACCCCAAGCACCCAAAGTTCGATGCACAATTTTCGGTTGCCTAAGTTGGTAAACTGAATTTCTAATTAATTTTATAATAATACTTTAACTTTCTACGCTTCTATTATTTTCTACATTACCTAAGAAGAAAATATTCATAGTGGTTGCTCTAGTGTCGACTTTACAAATTTCTGTGCCCTTTTTTTATTTGGGGTCTGCCACGACCCCAGTATACCAGTCACGTTTGCCAAAAACAGTATACCAGTTAAGGGTTAAGCACAAACAACAACTGTTTGTTTATTCCTATCTACCCTAAACAACCGATGCAATCAAAACCAAACAACCACGCACTCGTGCGACCTTATTACATCTTCAGGCGATGCAGTTTGCGATGCACTTTGCGACACAAACCTGATTTTCTGAAAGCGAGTAAGTGCCCTACGATCTGCGGACGGTACTGCACAAATGTGCCCCAGCTTTTAACTCTACCTTGTACAATTTTACAGCGGACACGATCGCAATTACGTGACGCATAGCATTCAAAGCCCGCTCTACTTCGTAGCACAATAACTCTGCACAATATGCCTCTGGTGAAACTGGCCGAGCTCCGTATCGAGAAGAATAGGTACAACAAACCCGCCCCGACGTCTGCCAAAACAGCGGAATTAACGTGACCCTGATTAGACGCGCAACTCTCCACGTTGCGACCAGTGTAATAACCGCAGGGCCCTATCAGACCCCAGCACTTGCGTCTCCCGTGTCCAATCGCCCCGGCGGGGTTCAGAATTCACGCGATGCGAACCAGCAACGCTTCGAATGAGAAACCCACACGTTTCCCTCGGCGCGATTATAAATTATAATCCAACATCATTCTACAATTCCGTTGCCGGCGGTCTAAGAGCGCCTAGCCACGGTACACGGCCGTTTTATCGGTCCCGCGTTTCTTTCGGGCAGGGTACACGGCGAAAACCATAGTCATCCGATGTCGCTGATAGCGCTCCCGCGCGATAATAGCGTAGGCAACGTTAACGCGGAGATATCAGTTCCGCCGTGGCAGGAATATTCCAAGGAGGACTCTCCGCGTGGATCATACGGGCGTTCGCGAGCATTTCAGCGGGCATTATCACTGGTTCGCCTCGATAAAGGACTCGGGCGAGCAACGTACAGCCACGGCGACGAAAAGACGCTCGGTGCCCCTTGTTCGCGGCAACCGATGCGAACCCCGCGCGGCGCGGCCGCCGAGGCACGGTAACGATCGATTTTTACTGCTCGCGAACAATGGAGCGAAACGAAAATTACAGCCCAGACACGGCTCTCCCCGTCGTTCCGCGGCGAAACGTTAAGTTTTACAGTTAAACCGCGCACGTGTCCCGGGGAGCACCAATAAAGTGATACGTGTACCCGCGGCCACGATACGCGCCTGCGTTACTCGCTGATGCGCGACACTTCGAAAGCGTGACGGTTTTGGAAAAACGAACGTCCCCGGGTGGATGTTCGGGTGTTGAGCTTCTGTTGCTCGTGTCGATTCGCTTCGAAAGTGAAATGAAAGGATTCGAACGATTAGATTGGAGGACTGAAATGCAGAGTAGATGATATAACGCGACCCAGTTATCAGGATTCTGTTGGGGTGTTTGAAGAGGGATTGCGATGACTCCGGGGCATCGTACTCACGCGAGGTGAGAATAATCACCGTTTTATCGGGGCTAGCGACATTACGGTTGATCAGCAAGTCGCTGGGTACACTGATATTGAGCTTAATCACCGTTTCCCGCCACTCAATGTCAACTGTTCAATGTCGGTGCCCACATTTGCATGAGCCACCAGTGGGAAAGTCGCTGGCACGTTGGCGTACGTAGCTGACATTAACATATTCTCAGAGGAAACAAGCTTTTCCTTAACCATTCCACTGTGGGCTTCTTCGAATGCCACACTTTACGTTCCGCGGGAAATCATTAAATGCATTTGAGCGTTTAAGGGGGTACTAGCTTGATTTTTTTATGTACTTTCTATTGGTACGAAGGTTCTTGAGTATTCTGTGGATTTTTTGTTGTTGAGAAATTCAAAATATTAACGAAGTTACACAGGTTCGACTTGACGATTAAGGATGTATCGGACCTGCCTTCAAAATGGTACCAAGTTGATACAAATTTGTGAGTTCGTTCTTTTTAATCTGCCTGATGTGCTCCGAAAATTTTAAACGAATTCACAAAACGGTTGCTGAGTTACAACGATTTTAATTCTCACTGATTCTACACGTACTCTTATGTAAAGAGACGATCTTGACAGATTAAACAGCTGAAAATATGTTGAAGAAATGGTACCAATGGTTTCAATTTTTTTGTACATGTAGTGTATGGATAGATGAAAATATCTGCAGAGTTTCAAATGTTTTCACTACACTGTTTTAAAGAAATGAATTATAACTTCAGAAAATTGTGAATTCAGGGCACTTTCACTGACAAAAGTTTAGCAAATAATGCTTGAAAAAGCATTTGTAAAGTGAAAGATTCCTTTCTAGGAGTGAAAATAAGACTGAAGAGAATAAAAATAAGACTGAAGAGAATAAAAGCACATAAACATCTCTAACATAATAAATATTCGTTACTTTTTAATGCAACGACGTGAAAGTGTTGAATATTATTAGTAAAATATTAGTAAATAATTGTACAAAACCAGAGCTATGTAGAACGTTTATTTTGGAAGAAAGAAATTAAGAAAAACTGCTCATTTTTCACACACTTTCGAGCAAGTACTTACCCCCTTAAGGGAGACCACATTCTTTCGCGGATATCAGAAGAAATTATGTCGGACAGATTGAGTATCAATGATTATAATTCATTTAACGAAGCAATGGCACCGCGTAAAACGGCTCTAATAATAAATTTAAATGCCACACGTTTAATGCAGCAGTTAAATATTTAAATGTCAGGCACTTTTTCCTCGTGCCTTTCTCTATGCAGCTCGTTAAGGAATAACTCCCCTTCCCCACCGTTCAATGTCAATTCCACGCCTATATTACATGGCTGCATAACTTTAATCTGCACAAAGCGGTATAAATAGGAAAAAGAGCAACGAGGATCGAGACAGTGACATTCTAGATCACGAGCCGTGACGGAAGCGTATCCATCAGGAGTGCATGGCACTGACAGGAATGTAGCTACTACAATAAACTGAATCGGTTCCCTTACAATTTTATTTCACGAGAACAAGATCCTGATGGAAGCTTATAATATCGTACATCAAAATAAACGCTTCGTAAACCAATTACGTTCCTTGCGAGCAGTCTCAAAATTCCACCTCCGTGATATGAGGCATTGAGAGCAAAAGCGGACTAACTCACATTGAAAAAGAATTATTTTTTCCTATTTTGTATGAGTAGGGTAGACCAGGGGCGATTGTAACACGTTAAATATCTCAAAAATATTACAGATATTAACACGAATTTTGGATATATGATGAAGAATGACATTTGGAATATACACATTTATGTCCTAGCATTATAGATACACAATAACCATGTGTAGTGAAGAAAATACCTTTTCGATACCCTAAAGTAACTTTTCCTTACTGATTTAAAATTGTAATATAAATACTCCCTGTGCAAGTACGTGTTTTCTCCATTTTTTAATATTTAATCTGGCCATTTTTAAAGTAATACTGATGGTTACTTAGCACTTTTAAGTGTCTCATTAATAAAAATATATAATTTAAGTTCAAAAGCCTGGTCGGAGGCGATTGTAACATTGGGTCAGTAACAATGTACTGAATGTAAGGATTCACCACACGAAGAATACACCAGGCAAAACGTTTTCTATTTCTCTTACAATTGCGATACCGCATAATTGCTTATAATCTTTTACTTTTTTCTTTTATTATTATAATTAAAATCAATAAATATTTTAATTTGGTAAAGTGAAATTTGTGCTACTATCGACTCCATGCAGTGTTACAACTGACCCGGGGTTAGGGACGTTGTAACACTTTCTCCGCTTCTCATTATTTATTAATATCCTGCATATTACATGACATACAGCGAAACTGTTGTGGCTCAAATAATGTCAGATAAGTAAGTAACGTTTTCGAATAAGAACTTTTGTTCTAACTGTGATAGTTTTTGCGTAATCGTACTTCAAAGTCAAAGTATTACTATCGCCCCCGGCCTACTAGAGCCAATAATACATTATTGCTACTAATTCAATTTCGCTAAGAATGTGGGTTAGTCCGTTTTTGTTCTGAATGCCTCATATTACGTTCGATAGAATAAAAAAACGCTTTACCATAGAAGCATGAAAAAGGTTGTAATTTTTAGTCGTTTTTCTAAAATTTAGTGTGTCGTTAAGGGGACCTTCCGGTCTAGAGCCCAAAAAACTAGGTGACCTTTAGGAATTAATTAAAGGAAAACTATTATGTATAATTTAATGGGACTTTTTGCATTGTATTAGGGATGTCTTAGGCTACAGAAATATATTTTTTGTTTTATAATTAATCATTGCAGACGGCACTGGGGACTCGTTAAAGTCAAGTTGTCAAAAAATTGATCCAAATCGGTAGGATCTGTATCTCCAAAAATTATTTTCCGATTCGACTGACACTTTTTTTATTTTGAAGAATATACTTCTGGCTAGGGGGGGGGGGGCAGAAAAAATACAAAAATTACATTTTTTTAGAAAATAACGACACTTGAAGTTTGAAATCACTTTTTCCCTATAGTTTTCATCCTTTCAACGCCTTTGAAAATTACAAATTATCAATTTTTTGTATTGTTGTCTGATATCCTCCTAGCCAGAAATATATTCTTCAAAATAAAAAAAGTTTCAGTCGAATCGGATAATAACTTTTGGAAATACAGGTCCCACCGTTTTGAGAACACTGTTTCGAGAAAAACGCGTTTAAAGTTTTCCGTGAGTACCGAGTGGCCGGGTGTTACCCATGCATTTGCCGCTACTCAAATGCCTATAACTTCGGGAATTTTACGAACTTCAAAAAATCCTTTTAAACACGCATTCCTAAAAGGTTGAACATTCGAAAAATGAAATAAAAAAAATCGACTTTCAGACCGGAAGGTCCCCTTAAGGAGTTAAGTACTATTTCAAAACAGCCAAATTCGCAGTTCGGATAGGTCGATTTTAAACCAACTCAGAGATTAGACCTACTTAGAAAGAGCAGAATTTCAATTCAAGAGCCAACCTGATAAAACCATCGATTTTAACCACCTGATTAAACATCACGTCCCCGCATTCATTGACACTACTAAAAAGCCACCATCATGCTCGATAAAAATACACCGTGCAGTAAGTTACGCTTATATCAGCCACTAAAATCGTCCAAAATTCTGCGAAACGCGAAACATGATTTCATCTGTACGATACTTAATAAAGACGGTGACAGAGTGGCGATAGTCAACGTCGTCCACTTCGTTTAATCGATCGTTGTTAACGGATCGCAAGCGGCAAAACAGACCGCCGCTGTGCAGCTTCTGTTTGCATAGGTGAAAAGAGAGGCAAGCGCACCTGGGAGAGGGAGAGAATGAGAAAGAGAAGGAGGAATCGAGGCTGACGGTGGAGGCGCAATGAGTGGCACGTTCAGTCGTCCGGACCCGCTCGGTCGGTCTAAACAGACGGTACTTGATCGTCTTCTTCGCGATCGTCGTGTGGCTCTGTCAGGTCTTCGATCGTGGATCGCGAAACGCTTCATCGAACTGTGCACATTTCGCGGCAACGGAACCACGTCGGCCGGAGGATACGCTGCTCCAAACAGGACTGACGATGATTCAGTGGGACCTCTGTTAAATGCGTCCACCTCTCCCGAGGGCCGATATCAGGTGAGCTCTGCGAAATATACTCTTATCGGAGCAACGAGCTCAGAGCAGCGAGCTTCCACGTGGCAATGAAAGTAGCAATTAATTCGCGATGCACTGTGTACACTGCGTCCACGACTGTCACGATCTTCTGATAACGATAAGGGGACTGGTGCGAACGAGGCTCGCAGCAGCTGCTGAAATGAAGCTTCACAAGTTGCGCGTTGAACGTCCACGACGTTGCATAAAATTTGGACCAAGGAGTTTGACAATAGTGTACTTACTCTGCCACCTAACGCGTCATTGGTAGATTCGCAATGAGCAGATATCGGCGCGCTATCTCAGCCGGCTTGTACCTCGAATAATTGTGATACCGCCGTATCAGAGCGCTGTTGCCTCACGCTGCACGTGTTAGAGTTTCATAGGTATGTATCTGATTCTCGCGGCGGTGCTCTGTGAATCGGCGCAGAGTTCCCCGGGCTGAGGCTGGGTCTCACAAAAGGGAAACCATGGGAAGTGCCGCGTAATCATATTATTCATAATTAACGAGAACGCTTTACGGCGCTTCGAAGACGCCACTTTAACGATGTGAACGACGTATTACCACGGATTCGGATTCAGGCATCCGCTCGCGCTTAGGATCTGCTCTCAGCTGCTGGCTTTCAGGAAGCCTGCTGGCCGGTGTCTCGCACTCTTTCGCCTTCTTTCTCTTCCTCGTTAATTTACTGTTATCCACTGACAAGTTTGATCCACGCCGAAGCACACCGAGGATTTGCATGACAAACAATTGCCCGGCGCAGTAAACACAGTTACTTGCACTTTGAAATTCGTTTACGATGGATGACTAGTTGGGATTGTATAACAGGACGGTCAGGATCGGCGGTAAACACGTAGGGAACCGAATTTATGCTCGTTTCGTAACGAGAAGGTAATTTTCGATGATGATGTCGATGCCGGTGCTCCTGCGATGGTTAATATGCATTGATCCTGCGCGTAGCGGAGAAGAGCGTTGGTTCCAACTGCTCGGAAGGAATGCTTTCGACATACTTCACAAGTCACTCGCTATTTTTAGAAGAAAGTTGATCGCGCGGAGAAAAACACGCATTGTCTGATAAAAATATCAACGGTGATAAAGCATGTCGTCGAGGTAACGCTTTTTGCGACTCCGACAGGGTTTCCCCTGAGTGTCCTGATCTGATCCTCATGACTAGCCTTTGTCTTAAGAAATAAGATTATACTGGTTCTAAACGCGGAGAAATTAAAAATGATTTTAACGCGATGCTGGTAAATTTTAAATTAAGGGGTTAGTCAGGGGTTAGAAGAAGAATCGATTCTTTGGGAATTTATTTCAGAAAGTAGCTGCATGTTTTTATGTACTGGTTTTTGTATTCAGATGAGGGACACTTTAACAGGTTATTACGTTATGTTTTGGTATAAAAATATTTAGTTATTGCACAATTACAACTGATTTCCCGGAAGCTGTTTTTAGAAACACGTTTTGCGGTGACCAACGTTATTCGGTACTGAGTTATCTGAAATAAAAAAACGAGGAAGATTTAGTTAGTACAATAGTTTATCTAGTCTTTAATCGTTCCGTTTCATAAAATATTAATCTGGGAGAAAATGGCAGATGTTTAAAGTGAAATGATCGACTCTCGTAGAAAGAAACACTTATTTTTCCTCCATAAAATAAAAACTATGCATTGGGAAAACAAATGCTTCGATTAAAGACTAGATTTGAATGTCTAGAAGAAACCTACGAAGTTTCAGAAAGATTGGTGACGCGGTTTTGAAGAAAACGTGGTCACCGGTCTGAAAACAGCTTCCGGGAAATCAGTTGTAATTTTGCAATAACTAAATATTTTTATACCAAAACATAATATAATAACCTGTTAAAGTGTCCCTCATCTGAGTACAAAAACCAGTGCATAAAAATATGCATGTAGTTGCTCAAATAAATTCCCAAAGAATCGATTCTTTTTCTACCTCCTGACGGTAGGTAACCCCTTAAGTCGATCCAATTGCACCTTAATCGTTATGCTTCCAAACCGATATATCTTTAACACCAAAGACGGGGTTGGAGGGAAAAGTCGCTGCAAGAATCGATTCTGGATCCGTTTCGGAACCGATATAATAGGTACCGAAAAAATAACGATTATGGAACGAATATGAGAAGGAAAATAGGAACCGTAACCGAAACAGATAATAGTTGGAAATTTCGGTTCTTCGTAACAGTTATTCTGAATAAAGGTTCTCCATAAGCGTTTTAATCAGAACCTTTATATAACAATTTTAAACAGTTATTTCCGGATCCGTTTGAAGCCCTGATTTGTATATAGGCTAAGTAGCCTAGGGCGGCAAATTTGTGGCGAAGGAAATTGAAAATAGTTTAAACACTGAGACCTGAGGCAGCTTTAAAAACATTATCCTTCTTATGGAGCAGATTAGCAATAACTCATACGTGAGTTGTCACACTGAATTAATTTTAAAATTGCCTGGACTCTTTTAAATTAGAATACTCGATGATACTTCACAGAAAGGGTAGCAGATGCTTAGAGCGCCAAATCTCCAAATCCGCCCCTGGGAACAGAAATTCGATTCTCTTAAAACATTCGCGAACTGAAATGCGAGCCGCAGAGCCGCGCGAAGTAAATTCACCCGCATTAATAGCAGAAGCTCGATGCGACGCACAATGCGAAGTATATTTCAAGCTTAATTAAAAGAGCGCAGATTGCATTAAACTTCATAAATCAATGAAATTTATACACCTCAATTAGTTGCACAAGTATAAATCGTTCCACTAACATCAGCCAATTAATTACAGCGGAACGATCAATAACGACTAAGTTTATGTAACAGTGCGGTGATTAAGCAACCCGCGGTAAAATGATATAAGAACGCGAGCGCGTTACAGTTTTACGCGGCGACGGGTTTCGCCATTTCAGCTGGGTTCGGCGGTTAAATAAACGCGGCAATGTTCAAGGACAGTGACAATAGAACGCGACGCCCGCTGATAGGCAATTGATCAGCGATACGGATTAACAGACTTGCCAGAAAAGCTATCAAGATCGCGGCGGAACCAGCGAGATGCGCCTACGAGGAATTTAATCAAGTAACCGGGGAGAGGATTGATGAGCGTGGCTCGAGTGATCCGTCTTAGTCAGCGAGTCACGGGGGTTCATAAATTGATTCGTCCACGTGAAATTATTCGAGGGGCCGTGTAAGCTACTGTTAAAGCGGTCCCCGCTTTTTCCCATGGGGCCCTGGCGGACCGTGGATCCGAGCTCGCCGTAGTGTTACATTCCTGAGATGATTCAGGTGCGCCACGCGGTCCCCAGTGGTTGGTCGCCACAAGTCGTCCCGATAGGAGTCGATAGTTCGGCCCGTCGAGTGGGCCGTTTCCTCCTTAATATCCCGTCGACCATTCGCGGGGCACATCCTGAGCGTCGCGTCGCCGTTAAGTCCCCGATAAAATACAGCGTTACGTTCGTCGGGTGAACGTCACCCGTGGCAAACTTGCAATTAGAAAGTTGACTATTTCAACCACGACATCGCGACAATTTCTGCCGAGGTATCTTTTCCAGTGGGCTGCCTCTTTGTGCCCGCCTCTCGGGACCGTTAACGGGAAACTGGCAACGAAAACGAAAGCCGTGCGAGCGGGGCGAGGTATCTTAATTGCTTTCGAATCAGTGGTACAGATCGACGATAAGTCGGGCGGTTTGAATGGACGGGGTAGTAAAATATCAGTTCGCAGCGATACCAAAAAGTTTGCCTGCCGCGCGACGACGTGTTATTATACCACTCTGTATCGCCGCCTTATCGGTACCCTTTATCACGTTACTCTCTTTTGCGAGTACCTACGCTGGCCGGATGCCCGGCTACGTAACCCAGCATCTAAAGATAACTGGTTAATTGAAACGTGCTTATAAATTGCCCCGGGGGGAGGAACGGGCTCGGTGGTACTAAAGCGGAGTTTCGTCCGTGTCGTTATTGGTTTATTATTCCCTTATTGGCCGTGCCTGGCGACAGCCCAGGTACCATTCATCGCGCTATTCATCCAGTTTCTACGCGCTTCCGTCTCTTGCGCACAATGCCCGTTGGATAGGAAATCATAGTAATCGAACGGCGGGGGACAAATGGCTGTATTATGTTGGTAAATGGAGCAGATTCTTGAGCGCGCGTTCTCGTTCCAGAAAGCGCAATGATCTGCTTCTAAACGCGCGGTGTTTATGGTTTAAAGAACGCAATCGTGCCACCTGGCACTGTCGCACTACGACAATCTAGCGTTAGCTGCGATTCCTTTGGATTCGCTGGCGCGATACAGTGGGATTGGGATTTTTTTTTTATAACGGGGCGATTGAAATTTCACACGTCGACGAGCATCGCCGGGGCGAGTCCACGCGGAAAGATTACACGCGCGCGGGGAAGGACTGGCGATTACTGGAGCGCGAGTTCGGGCATTCGTTGCACCGTTGGCTCCACGATCGCTGGTCGAAACGAAAGCTTTCGAGTGAAAGTGCCCGGCGGCTCTTCTATCCGTGAATTCCTGGCGACGATGTAATTCGACGTGGCGGTCTCGAACGAGAATGATCGGCCGGCCGCGTTACCGCGGGCGGAAGGAATGTAAAACGAGCAACTTGTCTTCGCTTTGTCCACGGTTACTTGCGCCGTTTTAAGAGGGAATAACGGGCGGAGGGACGAAGGAGAGAGAAAGAGAGATCGTTTAAGTAGCGCGCGTCGAGTGAAAGTCCGAATATAACGAGTGCACGGGCCCTGCCAATACCTGTTTCACGTGTCGCATAATTAACGCCGTTTCGCAAATAACATCTTACGCGATATTGCACGGGGCAGCGTTTTCTCGTTCATTTTTCTCCTCTTTTCTCCGCCCGCCTCGAGTACGGGTGCCCTGACGCGGGAAACGCTGCCGCGGCGTGTGCGCGGACTGAGCTGCCGGTAGCGATATTACGAAGGATAGCGATGGATGCTGATAAGCTTTAATTCACTCGCCCATGTGAAAATATGCTGATAACTCGACGCCTGCCTCGATCTTCTGTTAAATGGGCGAGGAGCGATTACTGGGCTGTGAATTCTGCGCGCAGGCTCCACTGCACGCTTGGGTCATGCTTTGAGGAGCATCGTTGATCCGCTAAGTGTAGTATGATACTTTGCACCGCGAAGTTTTAGGGTTTAAGTTCTGTTCTGGAACTTGTAGCCGGCTTTCGAAACATTTGTATGTTTCATTGATGTCGAAACTGGCCCTGCCACCCTCTGAAAGGAGCCTTATAAAAAGAAAACTGGATTTTATTCGTTAAATAAATTTTTATAACCACTTAATGAATTGTATTGAATTTGAATGCGTATGCGCCTGTTGCAGAATTTAGGTCTTAGGTGAAGGTCGTATTGAGTACTTTCTTGAATTATTTTCTATTGTGAGTGAAGTTTGCGAAGCTTAGAATTGATGAAAATCTGATAGAGCAGTGAATTAAGGGGGTAGGTTACCCTCAACAGCCTAAAATTAGGCCCCTCTTTAAACGCACCTTCTGAAGTAATAAATGAATATAGAGATAATTTTTGCTTTACTTTTCCAGCGTCACTTTGTTGGCTTCAATGCGCAAAAAGAAAATTTTAAATATATTTATAGGAAAAAAAGTTATAAATATAAATGTGAGAGTGTGCACGCGGTGCACCGTCTAATGGTGAACAGGATTCCGAGCAGGTGAATTACCTAAAGCACAAAGTAAAGGCATTTTTAGGATCTGTAAGACAGTGCCCGTCTTGTGTCGGAAGCAAAATTCTGATAAACAAATTAATACAATTTTTATGTTGATGTATATGACTTTATTCTTTTTTGTAGGAAAAATATTTTTTATCTTGTTTTTAAGGATTTATATTGAAAATGTGCTCCCAACACATTGTGGGGAATAGTTTCCTGTACCTCCCTGTAAATTTTCATTCAAATCGTTGGAGCGGTTTTCGAGATTTTATGTTCACCGTTTTGAAAAACGTAGTTTCTGGGAAATCGCGTTTAAAGTTGGACATCCTTATCCGATCTTTTATCCGAGCTCGTACATTTTCTACTATAATTCCTTCAATTTTTGGAATTTCGAGAATTTAGAGAAGATGTAGCTACCGGAATATGCAAACATCCTAAAAATCAAATTTCCTTAAATTTTGAGGGTAATTTATGCATCAGCATCGTCTTTGAACGAGAAACAGCAAGCTAGAATTTTATATAGTGTGCAATGTTTGAACCGCGTGCGATCATCGTTCGAAACTTCTTTAAATGTCAGCCTACCGATTTCTGCGAAGTGTTTAATATCTTGGCCATATTCCTTTGCAACGAGGATTACCTGTAAACTATGAATAAATCATCATCGATTTAATCTTTCATCCCGGTCTTTATCTCTTAAGGGGGCATACCTGTTTGAACCGTCGGAAAATGTGTACATTTTGTGGATTTTTTTTCAAGTCAACGGCTTGATTAAGATTTCTCGTTTTTTTACTATCTTTACATAGTATTATGAACTACTTAAAAAAAAAGTTTCAGTTAAAAAACTAGTGTTTTTCGGAAGTTATGCATACATATCCGAAAGTCTCTCGATTTTAGACAGCTAAACGGTGGGCCTAAAAACTCGCGCTACGCTCAACCAATTCACTTCCAATTTTGCACGCAGGATCGTAATAAGATTCCACATCGTCCAACGAGGCCTTTTTTTATTCCGATTCCCCGTTTATTATTTATAAAGAAAAAGGGTGGCCTTCTCTCTTAGAAAAATGTAACTTCACCTTTGATCTCTCGCCATTTCTTTATTTTTCAAAATTTTCCAAATCGGCCCCGTTGGTCGATAGCTACTGACATACTTTATAAGAAGATTTTATTGTTTTTGATTTCAAACACGACATACAGCTGTTTTCAGGCTCACCGTTTAGCCGTCTAAAATCGAGAGACTTTCGGATATGTATGCATAACTTCCGAAAAACACTAGTTTTTTAACTGAAACTTTTTTTTTAAGTAGTTCATAATACTATGTAAAGATAGTAAAAAAACGGGAAATCTTCATCAAGCCGTTGACTTGTAAAAAAATCCACAAAATGTTCACATTTTCCGAGATTTCAAACGGCTATACCCCCTTAAGGGATAAGTTTTCCTTTTAACCAGAACATATTATTTACCAACCTACGCAATGAGAAGTGGGTAGTCATCCTTCCCAAATTCAACCCAGAAACAACGAGCACTAGAAACCCTCTAAAACATTACACCCCAATTAGACCCATTCGCAGAAATGAATCCCCACTCGCAACCCTCGAAACAAAACCTCCCAGAACCACCTGCGTTTTCCAAAGCCGAAGAAACTTGCGATCAGAGGCATCGCGAGAAAATCCTGGACGCGTGATTTATCACCACCGATTTCCCCCATGCGCGCGCCATTGTATCTCTGTGTTTGATCGGAATTCGAGGCACGGCCCAGCGATAGGGGGACGTCGATAAAAGAAACGCGTTGGAAAATTTCGAAGACAATCTGAAAGGCACGCGGTTGCACAAACGGCTATACGTGCTGGCGGTTATTTGTAACGCGGGGATACATACCTAGCTCAGCCGGGCTCCTACGTTTCTCGGGCAGCGAAACGCGCGGCCCTCCGTGGCGAGCGGGCAAAAGTCGCGTTCCACGGTTTCGCGTATTGGCCGTTTAAGTTATCGTTCGCGGGGACACGGACCAGTTTTCGTATCGTGAACTTTAATCGGCCGGCGTCACGGTAGAACGAACCCATATACGCGCGTATCACGTGTGTCGCGGCGCCTCTCTGTCTCTCGACTGAACCGTACCCTTTCCTTTCTTATGGTCTGATAGTAATCCAGCGGACAGATATCAGGGCAGCCTCGAGCCGACAGCCGGGAAGGCCGTCTACGGCCGGCCGTATCATTGGATTATTATTATGCATGAATTTCGTGAACCGGTCTCTGTGCTGGCTAACGCCGCCGGGGTTACGTAACAGGGCGAGAAAGTCTGAAAGCTGCCCGTGCTTGCTTCCTGCTCGTCCACCCCGAATGAAGAGCTTGCTATTGGGAATCCATTCAGTTCGACAGACGCGACGCTGCGAAAATTATTAAGCTTGTGTTCTTCGGGATAGGAGCTGGGGAACCTCCCTAAGTTAATTATTATTATTATTATTCGTCTTTATTACTTGACACATCCAGAGAAGAAAATAATACATAAAGACAAGCGAAGTAAATGGCGAGGCTGCGGTACAATACTGTTAGAAGCCTAACCGTAACTAAATAACTAACTAAATGACTAAAAACTAACTAACATTAAATGTGGTGTAAGTTGTGGCAAAGGATTGTATAGATAAAAGTACCGGAGCAGAGAATTTTGTGTTTGGAGAGTCAAGTAAATGTGAGAGTTTAGGGGTGGACGATGAAAATTAGAGGGGGTGAAGAGGATATTAGGAAGAGGAGTTAGCAGTGATACTTAACACTGTCAGACTTTCGCTGACGTGTTTAGTTTGTAGGATACTCTGCTACCCGGCCACAGCAGATGATCTTCTAATTATTTTATGCAATGGGGTACAGGAGTGTTGCTCGCTACGCGCGGAGAGCACCGGTCTGACCGAAAATAGACTAGGATCACTTGGAAAGCGCAGTGTCACTTGGCTCTGCCACTTGTAGCGCAGCTTCCTGTTTCGTTGAACCTGCCTTCCCTCTGCGAGGCGTCTCTGTAATTACTGCAGCTATTTACTCAAATGCGAGGCGTGAAATTTCGCGTCGAGTCGCGAACGAAATGGTTAACTTGTAGTTCCTTCGGATAAATTCATGTTACCAGCCAAGTGGAGAGGTCTTCGCGAGATTTGTGCAGAGTGGTTTTACAGGTAGACCTCGTGATGCGGCACCGAATTAAAGGTCGATTAGGCTGTGCCGATACTTCATCTCCTCAGAGTAAATCTATTCAGGGCTCGAGTAAAGCGAACTTCGTGCCTCTCGATGAAGCGGCTAACGTACAGCTGCAATTGTGTCACGCCTGATTTTCTGTATTCAAGATGTACCAGGTTAACAGAATACTCCGTATTCCACGCGTGAGTGGCTTCGATAGAGGTTGTCCTTGTCCTTGAACAGCCATGCGGCACTACGTGAAGGTTTTAAGCTCGAACAGCCATGGCACACGCGTTTTTGTGAATCCTCACGTAACATCCTAATCGCTCCGCGTTTCCCTTTGTACCTGACAAGGGAACATCCCGAACCCAGATATTCAAAAAATTCTGAAACCTTGCGAATATGTAGGGAATTTCCTCCCGATTATAATGCAATTTTCTCGTCGCACTCAACCTCCAGTTTCGCGTTAAAAACGTGAATGGATTTTGTCACAGCTCTTTGGAGAAATGCGCTGACTAACATTGCGGTTTTCCGGAGATTAGGGACGTTATCAGCGTCTTTGCGAGGAAACTAGGTTTACATCTCCCAAGACAACGCAACTGCTAATCCCGTGTTTATTTTGCAATATAAATGCAGTCACTTGCATAGATAACAGTCAACTTATATCTACAGAGTGTGGAACTGGCAAGGGAGCATCCTGAACCCGGAAATTCAAAAAATTCTGAAGCTTCGTGAATACGTAGGGAATTTCCCCCTGATTACAACGCAATTTTTCTTTGCTGCCCAAATTCACTCTAAGGGGGTTTAATTGACCCCTGAAAATCCGGTTATATTCCGATCTTCTGTTATAACTCGTGAACTGTAAAATAATTATATACCAAATTATAGATCCAATTAAAAGAAGTAACTTTTGTCTGGAAACTTTTTTCCATCTCTTACAGTTCGCGAGTTATAACACAAAATCGGAAAATTGACGAATTTTCAGGGGTTAATTTCACCCCCTTCGAGTGAATTTGGGCAGCAAACAAAAATTGCGTTGTAATCAGGAGGGAATCCCCTACATATTCACAAAGTTTCAGAATTTTCAGAATTTTCCGGTTCGGGATCTTCCCTTGTAAGTCAAACGAAATTTAAAGTTCCTTCGCTGATATTCTCTAATACCGAAACTTATTTCATATAACAAATTTCTTCACGCTAATAATATTGTTTCTAAGCCTTTTGCTACCAACATTGGCGATCGTTACTCCATGTTCGTTATCCATTAGCATCGCAGGAACTGACTTTTAATCCTAATCCATGGACATCACCATTAATTTCTAGCTTGACAGTTGACTAGATCTTCCTTTAATTTAACAAAGAAAATTCATTTTCAGTGGAACTGTTCAAGCTTCTACTGGCCCAGCAATCAATCTCGACTTCGGACAGCTACTTTTACCAGCCACTGGCTACTTTACGTAACGTTCCCATCTCGCGGCGTCGTACGCTCATTTGCATTCCCGCATCATTCCGTTGAAATAATCCTCTTAACTGTGCATCTTACGCGTCCGCCCGCGGCTGCGATTTAACCCGGTAACGAGCGAGTTTTCACGATCTCCTTCCACGATGCTCGTGCGCGACCTAAATCGCTATCGGCCCGCTGCCTGCATGGCCGATTCCCACCGACCGACATTCGGCACATTCGGATTCAGCCGCGTCAACAGCCTGGAAAATCTTCTTTCGTATTCAGCGCGACCGAGCCTGCAGAACCGTTGGACATCGGTGGCACCGTGACAAAAAAAAGCACAGAACGCACGGCGGCCACTGGTGCTGGGTGTCGACACCCTTTTTGCATCTCATCCGCGGTGCAATTTCACGTAGCTGCTACGTGCTCTAATTAAAGCGACGGCGAGGAACAAAACTGGCATTCCTCGTCGTCTGGGGCACGGTTTTGGAACGAATGCTTGTTGGTCTTGTAATTAATGATTGCTGCCAGTGCGCTTATTTCAGGATGCTTATCTTCTTCTGCCGATCTTCGCCGCTATGGTGTGCTTAGTCCACGATCGATGGGCACACTTTAAAATTAGTTAAAAGTAGGATAGGTGGCGCGAAGGCAGGCGTTCGAAGGCGAAGTGTCCGTGCCAAGATTTCTGAGTAATCGTCACGGGTCGACTCTCTTCGGGGAAGAGTACTACCTCTCGGGGCCTTGTAATTTTCGAGCCTCGATTTTGTTACGCAACCAGTCCCCCAGATGTATTGGGAAAAATCAAAGGTTCCCCATGGCGCGGCTAATGAGCGCGAAAGGAAAGTTTCTCGGCTCAATAGGGTTCGCAGAAGAATTGTGTACGATGGTTTTCCATTGTAACAGATTTCCTCGGATTGTGAGCGTTCCCAAGATTGAGTCACGGTAGGCGCGTTACGTAAGGATGAGATTACAGGCTTCGAGGATGAAAAATATATTAACGACATCGACCGTGCGCGCAGGACAGGGGATTGAAATTTCATATGAGATAACGCCGAGGTATAACGAGGACAGCGATCGTCGAGAGGCAGCTTCGTGTTTCATCTCTTGAATTATAGATCCTTGGTCATTACCTTGGGCGCCGTTCGATCGAGACAGCTCCAGACCTTCCAGTATGCATTAAGCACAGAAACTCTTCGGACAGATTTTTAGTAGCCCGCTGAAACGTCCCATTAAGGAACGTAGACGATGGTGCCTTATCTTTGCTTTTAAACCGTGGGTAGGTGTCCTCAGCGCAGGCGCGTAGGCAATGGTGAAAATGGGGGAAGGAGGTTCGCGTGAATTGTGGAAAAGAAAGAAATGAAAAAGTAGAGTGATTCGGTTACTCATGCCTCGGTGAAATACAATCCGGTCCCCTGATTCGACAGAACAACGCGGAGGATTTGTTCTCGCGAAAGCCACGGGTTAACACTCTACGTCATCGCGCCGACAGTCGTTTTCGAGCAGTTCGTGGTACCGGGCCACGCCGCGGTGCAATGACTCAGGGGCGAAGGATCCCTCCGTGGCCCGTTCATAAGAATTCCTGTCTGCGTCCAGCGACACCGGCGCCCCGATTCTCAGACTTAGATGAATGAAACTGGACACCGCGCAACGATCGACACCTCCGATGCCCAAGGATTCTCTTTCGCGTTCGCGTCCTATCTCGTTTCTGGTTCTCCGATAGTTCATCCGATATACCGGACGACCGCGAGAAAAATCGGCGCTCCTCTGCTGCGCCGTCCGTTACGCATCGAATTGACATAACTGTCCCCCCCCCCTGCACGTGGGAAAGTGGAAGCGGAGCGGCCATAAGTCCCCACGGCCGTTGAGTAACGTTCTCGAAAGCCACGAATCATTTCTGGCGGAGATGCAGATCGTAGAAAGTGGCGCTAAATAGTTCTAGGCGAATTTGTACGAAAACTGGGCTACGCGATTCACTGTGCAGTGTTTTTATGAGGCACAGTGACACGGTCATTGGACCGGTTCGAGAACTGGATTTAGAAAGGAAATTGTTCTTTCGCAGGGCCAGAGAATGTAAATCAGAGTGGCTACAGGTTCTAATTTACTGCTTCTGTTATTATACGCACGATTCTTCTTTCCTTCTGATACGAATGTGTAAAAGATTGACACCTATCAATGGGATTTGAATTGTTGACAACGTTGACCTCGGGCAGCGAAAGGGTTTATACCCTTGGCAGGTTGGAAAATAGGGTTATTTTTATGATCTTTTTTCGTATGATATATCTCAGAGATTACTGCACCTTAACCCTTAACTGGTATCCTGGGGTCGCTCGTGACCCCAAGCACCCAAAGTTCGATGTACAATTTTCGGTTGTCTAAGTTGGTAAACTGAATTTCTAATTAATTTTATAATGATAGTTTAACTTTCTACGCTTCTATAGTGGTTGCTCTAGTGTCGACTTTACAAATTTCTGTGCCCTTTTTTATTTGGGGTCTGCCACGATCCTAGTATGCCAGTCACGTTTGCCAAAAACAGTGTACCAGTTAAGGGTTAAGACTATAATGTACCGTAAACTGGGGAACATTGGCATGTTTTTGGAACATTTTGCTACGTAATATGAAAATTAACACTTTTACATTTGCTTTACGTATACTATCATAACATTGCATCTTTTGTAAACGCACTACAAGTGTCAAAATGCATAAAATTTTTGTCCGTTCCCTTCTTTAATACATGTTAAATACCTGCCAGGTAACATTGGCATGTCATATATAAATAGCACTAAAAAGTTAAAGTTTTTACCACATCTTAACTTACATTAACACTTAAATTTGTTTCTTTTTATGTTCAATGCACTCTATTTTATATTTTTTATTCTTTTACTTTTTTAATTAACATTTTTAAATTTGGTTTAAGCATCCTATTATAACATTGCATCGTTTGTGATTGTACTACAAGTGCGAAAATGCATACAAATTTTTTCCTTTTCTATTTGAATAGATGTTAAGTAGATGCCAATGTTACCCCATATTGCCAATGTCCCCCCAGTTTACGGTAGTATTTGTCGGCCCCGATTTTGAAAAAATTTATTTCAAGCATGCAACTTTCGACCTAAGTTTTCATCTTCTTTTGTTAATAAAAAACGAAACAAGAAACACGAAACATTATATTCTTAGGAATATTAGTGCAAAATTTTATTCAAATCGGTCCAGTAATCCAAATTATGAACAGGCCTTGGGAGAAGGGTCTGCTATGGCACCATTTCTTAAGATATCAAATTTTGTGAACCCTATTTTCCCACCTGTCAAGGATATGTAACCCCTTAAGGGGGGATTGCGCCTTTTTGGGCCGAAAATATGTACCTCTTTATGAATTTTTAGCCACATTCATATAGTTTAAGAATCTCTTTTCCTTTTTTGTGTTCCGGATAACCCTTACAGCACTTTTCGTCAAAGCCAGGGCCACCCGATTATTTTTCAACGCTCTCTCTGTATCTGCCACGTTTTTTTCACTTTCACACAAAAATTCAGAACAATAGTTCAAGATACAATAAAACAGCCTGCCGAACCTCAAACTAATTTGTCGAACCGTTTTTGTACAAAAAATTCACAAAGAATTACCTATTTTTCGGCCCAACAAGGAGCAATCCCCCTTAAATCGGTAAGTCTTTTCTGAGCGATCGCTTCTACCAGGGAAGTTTTGTTCAAAGCGAACTCTGAGCTTGGTTTCTCTTCAATGTCCAATTCACTTCAGTGTCTCTGGCACTAAGCTTTCGATGCTTTCCCGCAAAAACGTTAAGACACAGTTAGATTATTAGATCCCCAGTGAAAAGAGGAACAATTCCCAAGACTGACTTGCGAAGAGGAGAATGACCGCCATAAATACTAAATTTGGTAGATGCAAACTATGCTGTACCCAGTAATTTCCTGATATCTAGCTAATATCGAGCGGACACCTCTGCGAGAGTAGTTGTCGTGGCCATGGGTTAGGTCTGGGTTAGGTACCCCACTGTGCCGGGCAGTAATGAATCCAAGGATCGTCTGAATAGAACCTCCCCAAGTGCCTGGAGTGCGTGGAAAAGACCAAGGACGAAGGGATCGTTCGGCAGGAAGAGGAGCGATTAGAAGAAGGAGCGGTTAAACCGGAAAGTCGAGCGTGGCCGAAGAGACCCCGGAGCAAAACGATCCTCGAACGAGGCACGCAGCCAGTTCCCTGTGAGCAGCCATGATTACCCCCGTAATTGCTCGCGTCGTACATATCGGACTTCCGGTCGTGAGCTCTTAAGAAGGATACATGGTCCAGAGATGGCGCGTGTCCTTGCGCGTGCCTCAAAAGGCGAATAACGCCGTCTTAGGACACTCTGCGTCTTGAATCTCTCGCGGGCCGTCATTTTATCAGTGGATGCTGAGTTTATAACTAAAAACAGCAACGAAGTTACATCTTCCTACGAAAAAGAATTGCTTCATAATGATATTAAAAAGTCAGAATTATTAATTTTGCAGGAAGGCACTTAGAATATTTAAAGCGCTATGTAAGATCAGGGGTTCGAACGTGAAAGTTGATAGCATATGTGTTAAAAGAAACTATTATTTTTAACTTCGATGCACAAAGAGGAACAAAATTAAAGAGTGAAATTTGACTTATACTAGTTTGCCCGCCCACCAGAAATATCTTATATTATTGCAGGATAGATTTTAGAAAGTGGTTAATTGTCTAGACTGAATCGCTCCACCTTGTAGTTTCTTGAAAATTTTGCCCCCAGATCCGAGCGAGATTACTACTACGCGCGGAGAGTCTTAAGTAGTTGCAGCCAGTATAGGTCAGACTTTACGAGGATCGTTTCCTGCTAATTTCACGTGTGCGATCCGGTTCGTAGTGATTCGAAGCTGCTTGCCTAGCATGGCACAATTGCGGAATTTAAATAGACGACTGTAAAAATACTTGGATAGACTATAATCCTTGGGCACCGCGCAATAAACGAGTAATAATGTCACGCAACGGGCACGATGGTATTAAGTACGTTTTCTTAATAGATAATAAAAATATGATTGGTAACTGCTTGCCGGCTTTCAGATACCTATATTTCTTATAACCAGTTCCCTGAGAAGATGCGATCGTTACACGCTGGACGTCCGGTCGCTCTCCATGAACTCACAGGAAAGTCAAGTACCAAAGAGTGTATGTCCTTGCACACCTTCGACACGCGATATCGAGTCCCTTTGCCGTGATCCAACTGTTGCAGCAGCCATCACGGTGTCTGCACAGGGATCTGTTTCCCCTGTATTTCTAACAAGAATTGTTTTTAGTCTTCCTCTATAGACTAAATAAACATGATTCCCACGTATGAACGTATGTCGCTATTGAAGATTCCCTTTTTCACAAAATTGTTTGCTTGTTACTTTCTTAGTGGTACAAAGTAACGCTTAGGCGAACAAAAGTACTCTTAATTCTGTTTTTACAAGATAGATGCGTTTCCAAAAAATCCGTGTAAAAAGAGATACCGTGCACATGAGAAAATGAAGCATTGCATCTAGATCGTAATTATACGCAATCGCACAAATAAATTGATAAACCTCGAACTCAATTTGTTTCTGACTGCGTCACATGCGAGATAAAGTCGGAATGGAAGTCGTAAACAATAGACAAATCATTTACTTTAGAGTGTGGTACACAGGCTTAAATGCAAATTCTAGGATTTTTTTTTAACTAAGAGCAATTTCATAGAAAAATAAGTGGGAATATTCCTTCTTAGAATTGAGATTAAGCGAAGATTTTCAAGAAGGCTTTATCGGGCCGTATGAAATAAAATAAATCACGCAGAAATAGAATTCACCTTAAATTCAAATCCCAAGAATTTTTTTTTAATTGACAGCAGTTTCCTAGAAAAACAAGTGGGAATATTCCTTCTTAGAATTGAGATTAAGCGAAGATTTTCAAAAAGGCTTTATCGGGCCGTATGAGATAAAAAAATCACGCAGAAATAGAATTCACCTTAAATTCAAATCCCAAGAATTTTTTTTTAATTGACAGCAGTTTCCTAGAAAAATAAGTGAGAATATTCCTTCTTAGAATTGAAATTAAGCGAAGATTTTCAAAAAGGCTTTATCGGGCCGTGTGAGATAAAAAAATCACGCAGAAATAGAATTCACCTTAAATTCAAATCCCAAGAATTTTTTTTTTAATTAAGAGCAGTTTCCTAGAAAAATAAGTGAGAATATTCCTTCTTAGAATTGAAATTAAGCGAAGATTTTCAAAAAGGCTTTATCGGGCCGTATGAGATAAAATAAATCACGCAGAAATAGAATTCACCTTAAATTCAAATCCCAAGAATTTTTTTTAAATTCATAGCAGTTTCAGAGAAAAATAAGTGGGAATATTCCTTCTCAGAATTGAAATTAAGCGAAGATTTTCAAAAAGGCTTTATCGAGCTGTGAGAGATAAAAAAAATGCAAAAGGAGAATTCAATATTTTTCCCGAACGTGTAAGGCAAAATCGTGTGAAAGCAGAATCAAATTTTCATACTCGCAGTTCATCAAATTACTTCTAGCTTCTAATATATCTATTCCAAGAAATATTAAATATCAAGCGGATTTCAGTAATGCTTGATCTCGTATCTTCGCAGCGAGCGATTTCACTGTTCGCTGTCACAGTTACCCCCTTTCATCCTGTTTCGCAGTGACTCACGGTTTTCTCGGGAAGCGTAATAAATAGTAATAATTACGGAACTAATCGGGTATATGATAGAGAAGCCCAAGAAACAAAGGGGTTACGCGCGACAGGTGAGCAACGGCGCGCCGTCGAAGCGTTTCTTCTGGTTAATTCAGTTTGAAAGCCCATCAATATTCCCGCGGCACTTGCACAACGTGTACACACGGGGAGAAACGGGTATCGGTCGTCGTCGCCGTCGGAGCGTAGAAAGCATTAAGCCGAAAAGTCACGTACGACGTAAACGGGCCCGGCGATCCAGGCATAAGTTTTCGATTCCCCGCTCGACGCGCACGCGGTTCCACCGCGACCTTTCGTTTCTTCGAACCTAAACGGAGGTCGACCGAAACGAATCGATATTACCTCTCCGTACCGCTGTCGATCGCCGAAAAAAAAAAAAGAAAAAGGAACGAATCGATGGAAAGTTGGCAAGTTTGCAGACGGAATCGCTTTTCCTATCGGACGGATTCGAAAGTGCCACGGTGGAAAGCGAAACACGTAGGGAAATTCTTTTCGAGCGGAGCGTTACTCAACGAGTTATCTCCCGAAGGAGGGATGGTAGATTGCATACCGGTTTGATTTCCATATCTTTCAATGGCAATCCTTAATCCAGTGGGATGGTATTTGGACAGGTTCTCTTCCATCACATCTGTAAAGTTATAATGTAGCTGCTTCCTCCATTCTTATTTTCATAAAATTTCATTAAACAGATCTGCAGTGGGCTCCGCTTATATTTCCATAAATCTGAAAATCCAGATTTCCATGTAATTTTCAATCACGATGCTCCTTGCCAGGAAGTTGATTAGGGTCGTCCTTAAATTACGTAAGTGTACTTTTGGCGATTTCTTCCCCTCTCCCTCACCTTGTATGAGAATTCGTGAGGTTTTATATTCCAACTCCTTCCCTCCCTTCCTTAAACGGTCTACCTGCCTTGACGGGCGAACAATGATGCGAACTTTGGGAATTTTTTAAAACAAAACCAGTAAATATATTTGCTTCCAGCTTTGTGGCTTCATTTGTCGTTCAAATAAAGTTAAAGAAGCCGTACTAATTATTGTTATTAAAATTAGATCAATTAGATAAAGAAATTCAACAATAAATAAATAACTAACAAATAAATTACTACCTATAATTTATTTATATATTTTAAATTCTAAGTTTAACGCACTATTCTGCCAAGGAAGTTAATTTATTTAAAATCTTAGTATAACTTTAAAAATAATTCATCTTTAGAGAATATGAAAAAAAATTGTATGCAAAAATAGTGGTTGTATCCGGAGTTCAAATAGTAGTAATATTTGTCTGAAAGAGAAAATTTAAAAATTTGTGTAATCTGTATGACTGTGGCTATCGCCCGAACTAGATTAAATGAGAAATACCGAAAATTAAAAAAAAAATGGCAGCGTCTAAAACAGACATCGATTTCTGCAAAAATAATCGCTGGTTTTTTAAGTCGGAAAAGTCTAATTTTGCAAAAACCGCCTTAGTTTTAGTACCTGCGAAAATGGGACATCTACTCAAGATATATGTCGAGTTTGAAGTAAATCGGGTGATTGGTTTTTGAAGCGCGTTTAACACTTCGTTGACACACCTCCTTTTTCGATCAACTTTGACATACCTGGGTGGCTCACACCCAGAGCAATTTTTGAACAGCTGCCATTATCATCTAAAGAATCCAATCGTCATAACAAAAATCATGGATCAATTTTAAGATCTCTAGAATATATTCCAATAGTTTTTTTTATTGAAATTTAATCACAGATTTGGTGAAAAAAATTCTAGATTACCACATGTCGAGAAAAACGAAGAAAATCTTTAAATAGTTGTAACTTTTACAAATTTCAATATTAGAGGCTAAAAATCTACAGAGTTGTTGCTCGGATATAATATTTTGAGAGAAAAAATAGTTTGTAAGTCAGCTTTGGAGAAAAGGTGTTCATTTTGAGTGTCAACGAAGGGTTAAAGTTTCAGGTACTGTTTTTTTTTTTAAATTAAATTTCTTTTTAAAATATTGCCTAAACATGTACAAATATACGCATAATTCGAGAGTTTCACTTAAAAAAAATCCCAAAAGTCAAAACAGGGAGACCACTTAATTAAGTAATATTTTTTACATTGCATTCTTTCAATTATTAAAATTCTTTCAAAAGTTTACATAATTCATTTAACTCGGTTTCGTGTATGCGATAGATCACTACTCCTCTTAAAAATTACATTAAAAAAATATTACTTCAGACGCTACCTGACTCCCTCTCCCCCTTGTAAGAAATTCACGACCCCCCTTCCCCCAAATAGTCTTACGTAATTTAAGGACGACCCCTTAAAACCTTGAGACACATGGCGGAGTTAAACGACAGTTTACATTCCACAAAGTGTGCAGATACAATGCTTCGCGAAAATACGTCCGTCTAGTACGAAGGGCCATTTATTATTAGAACAGTTTCTCGATTAACGGATTACCTGTGACAGACTGGATTCACTTGTTTAAACAACCATATGCTCCCCGCGGCACGTCGTTGCTCAACGGCGTGGCAATAACGTCTGATATAGATACACCGCATTCGCGATAACTCCGCGGCTCGGAACTGTCTTTTCTTGGGGCCACGTTGAGGACGGAGAAAGGGTTGGCCGACGATCGGCCTTGAGTGCCCGTCCTTTACGCACACGCGCGCGCCTCTGTGCGTGCACACGCGTGCAACCAGATGCAGAAATGTCACCTACGGGCACCATTTTAATATCAAATCATCGGCACATTGTCGCGCGCGATGAAATTAAAAGGAACAGGATTCGCAACGCGCCATAAAATGAATCATTCATTGCCCGCGCCGGTGCCTTCGATTCCGCCCAGTTTAATTACACGGCGGTAGTCTGGCCGGTGAGATTTTAGGAATCTCGCGATCATTCCCATTCGTCGGTGCAAAAGTATCCGAAAGTATGTTGACGTTTCAGCGAGCAATCGCGTTCGGCAGCACACGTGCGCGAAAAGCGGACAGGAGAAAGCGAGCGCAACGGCTGTTTGCCGAAATATTTCAGATGCCTGCGCGTTTCTGCGCCCGTAGAGGCAAGTCGAACGTGGCAATTAGCATAATCACTTGAACGTACGCGGGGTGGAATTACAAAGGCCAAGCCATACGACGCCACTGTGCGCTCTAGCGTTATGAATATGCATTTACGTTGTTTGCGATTCTGGTTAAGGAAAGTGTGATAGGAATACGTGGTTAGAAATGAATTCTTTATATCCCCGGTAGGATACTGCCATCGAGATAACGCTGAACGCTTCGCTTCAAACATCATGCACTGGAGATTCCAATAATTTCATGGTATTCGAGATTGTGTTATATTTTTATAGTACAAGATGTGGGGCATCTGTGGCAGGGATTGTAACTCGGAGCTGGTTACTAGTAGCATAAGACAGTCTAGGGCAGACAGTCACCATCATTGTTTGTGTGCTACCAAAATCCGGTGACTTCTTAATTTTTTTTATGAAAGTCTCGAATTTTTACGGACCATATCAGAGGTTTGCGACGAAATGACACATGTTCTACACATGCTGTAATTTTTTCCAAGTCGATTTGAACCTCAATTCGCTCGCAATCAGGAAAGAAATGAAGAGAAAAAAATATTCGAGAAAAACGCATTTAAAGTTTCTGGGCAAAGGCGACGCTACAGGTTGCCGCTCGACGTTTTTAGCTGCCAAATCTACAATTTTACTATAAACCAAGCGGCATTTTATTGACAAAAGATAGTACTTTCCGAAAATGCAATAAAAAATCGATTTTTCAACTGCCTAGTCCCGTTAAGGGGGTACTCTGGTCATCCGGCCGAAAAATTGAGCAGAGCACAAGTAGATGAATATTATGTTAATAGTTTTGCACGATTATATTTGTTATTCATTGAGTAAAAAAATCATAAATTGTTATTCATTGACTAAAAAATTCATAAATTGTTATTCATTGAGTAAAAAATTCATAAATTGTTATTCATTGAGTAAAAAATTCATAATTGTATCCCGAGTCCCAAATTATCATTATTACTCTGCCAATCCCAATAATTGTGCTATGGAGGAGCTAAACCAGTGCCCTGCTGAATTAGATATTTTCTTATCCTCCTTCGCCTCGTTTAGGACTCTGGTACTTAGGAGACTACCATCTCCTTAATTTGCGCTCAGTTGTTTGGCGATGTCGTTCGTTTTATATTGTTATGTTTTTCTTGTTACTTTATAATTTCCGTTTTATTTTATTTTTTCTGTTTATGTTACGTTATTTTATATATATTTATTGTACTGAATTGTTCAAGCTTTGTATACTAAAGGGTTCTCCCGTCGAAATAATAATAATAATAATTATTTAAATAATTATTTAAATAAAGATTGCTCATTTTTTCAGTCTAAACCAGACTGTCTTATGTTACTAGTAACCCGCTCCGGGCGGGTTACAATCCCTGATCTGTGGGTGATATCGACGAAAGTCAACCCTCCAATAGTGCTCTGGCCACCCTGGATGTACAATTCTATTCACAAGACCCTGGACACTTTGCATAGTTGGTAGGAGGACGATTTTATATTGTGAACACATTAACTGTTTATATTGCAGAGAATATATACTTCAAATTGTATGTTAAACATCTTCGATCAATGTATCTAATAGTTCGTTTGAACGTGATTAATCTTTTCCATTCTCCCAACCATCTGCTAATCCAGTGATTCCCAACCGGTGACTTGCGACCCCCAAGTGGGTAGCGATGTGTTCTCTGAGGGTCGCCAAGGTTTCTGGGAGTTGTTTTTTTATTATTATTAAGCTAGAATTATATTCTGAAACACCTACTTTTAATGCGTTTTCTTTGCCTAATTAAATTCATCTTACCTTATATGGGGGAGGGTTGCAGGTTATTTGAATATTAAAAAAGGGGATCGTGACTCGAAAAAGGCTGTTCTAATCCCTGCCACAACCCCTTCTTCGATTTCAGCCACGTTTTTTCTTATTTTTCTGTCCAATTTATTTCACAACATCCGAATTGGTTTAAGGTTTGATAACTGCGAAGGTCCTCGCACGAATCCCACTTAATTACCATTTCCCAGTTCCTTTAAATGGTCCAAACAGATCTTGGAAGCATGTTACAAGCGAACCAAGTGAATACAAACGTGAAATAATAAAGTCACTTCGGATGCTTGCTGTCTATGTTTCACTAATCAGGTTGCTGAATAGAGGCAAGTGTCCAGTGACTCATGGGCAGGGAAACTGTGCGCGTGTGTGTAAAGCACTCATCGGTCCGTTGCATCGGCCAGAGAATTGGTGAGTTCACTTTCTGTGGCTCACCCTGTATAGGTAGGAGCACACACGGGCACAGGCCTCACACGCGTTTACGGTTGAACACGCACGTAGGCTATGCCGAGGGCATAGTTACACGGCTATTCCAGCGAGGAATGCCAGGCATGTCGCTCTCGTCAAATGCCCAGAAAATAAAAGGACTGCCTCGGCCGCGGCCTTGATAGAAGGTTTCCACCGGGTACCCTGCGCTCGAGCTACCACGAGATCCCGAAGGGTCAGCTTCCTCGAAGATGACAAGATATGAAATACGTCGGCTGCCGTCTATCGTGCCCGCTCGAATATTTCTCCGCGGCTAGCTCTAGAAGCGAAACAAGACCCTCCAAGTGCCGAATCGATCGATTACTTCTCATAGAGATTAATAGGCTTTCCGATGGGATGCTCGCTTGATCGATGAAGATCCTTCCTTTTCCCTAGCAGCCCCTCGGAAATTAGGCCCGACCGTGATGGAGTCGATGAATTAAACATCCGATGTAACAGAGTTGCAACCAGGAATGGGAGGAGCTTCGAATCTTCTGCCTGCAACGAGGAATTCTGGACCATTATTCCGGCCAACTGTGCTAGGTACTTTCGTCTTCTTCGCGGTAGAGGATTTAGTTCACCTCGCGTGCTTCTAAACGAGAGCAACGAGATTAAGGAGGATGGAAAGTGATTAAGAAAGAACCCTGGAGATTAAATTCATTTTCAAGTCAGTTTTCACCTGGACGAGCGGTAATGACAAAGCGATCGCATTTAACGGTCCGTTAATGAATTTTCTCTTTTGTCCATTCGCTGTTTTGTGAATTGTACGTAAAGCGAACACACGGCTAGGCTGATTTTATGCAACAGCGTGGCTCTAATGTGTTTAACCAAGCCGTTTCTTCGCGCGAAAATTTTCACCGCCACGCCAGGTTGGAGACTGAAGAAACTCTCGGCAAGAAGCACGCCTTTCTATTTTTCTTCAAATCAACGGAGAAAGAGCGGCGTTGTGCGCGGGGTGGGGTGAAATTCGCGGTGCGACCAGGAATGGGGCGATTGCTCGCGCAAAAATGCGTGGAAAGTGCAGGCTACGTTTTCTTCGATCGAGGCTTCGCTTTCGAGGAAACTCAATAGCAAAACTCGTAATTATTCTGATAAAAACTGCGGGTAATAACTACGCTTGATTATTTCAAAAACAAAGTCTTCGACGAAAGAAACTTACTCCACGTTTCAAACGTATTCGCGCGGAAAGCCGGGCATCCACCTGCAAGCTAAGCTAATGCTCTGCTACGCTGTTCGGCAAAAGTATTGGGACACCCTTTAAAACAGAATAACTTCTTCAAAATTGGTCCAAACGACTTGAGTTTTTTTGAGAAGCTAGAAGGATTAGATTGCTAACGTGTTTCGTCGTTTTGAAGAAAAATGCCATTGGTCGGAATAGCGAAGAAAATAGTGAAGCTCGCTTTTTCAACTTTTTTATCCGAGGTTGTAATGAAAATTTAAAAACAACGTTAGTAGATTTAAGGATGAGTTTCAGTGACGATCTTACCCAAAAGCTTATCAATTTGCAAGATATTAATAAAGCGTTTTCCTGTGATGAGAACTAGTCAGAAATGGCAATGGTGTGTTTTTATCGCACGTTCAGTTGAATTCGCTCTTTTTATTTTATTTTGTCAATTCACTGAATATTTGATCTTTCATGATATACTTGCTTGTTGGAATGTATATGAAAGCGCAAGTTTCCGTGTCATTTTCTTTCATTTAAAACAAAAACAATCGAATCAATTGTTCGGTATTTCTGTGCCAATTTTGCTCAGTGTTTGATCTTTCTGCTCGCAAGATTTCAAACACTTGGGCCTATTATTTCACTTTTAATTTTGTAGCTATATTTCTCGACACTGCATTTCCCCGTAAGTTAAACAACATAAAAACTACCCAATCAATTTTTCTGAATTTTTGCAGGGGGTTTTACTATTGCATAAACATTCATCCCTCCAATTTTCAAAGCTTCTCGCTTATTTTTAACGTTACTGAAGTTCATCCTTTCGTAAGCTACATGCTCCAACTGCAGTCTCGTGCTACGTCGAGCTAACTTATGCTCCAAAAAAGCATAGCTACATCTTAGCGTAGCTTTTGGTGGAAACGATTTCATAAGGATGTATTGAAGCTAATTTTTTAAAACTTAGCTTGGCATCTCTTGTAGGTGGATTCCCTGTTTAAAATATACCCTCTCAGCTTTTAAACTACGAATTTACCATCACTTTCTACATTTCCTGCACCATTCCTCAATGTCCCTCTCAAATTTCCTCCACCACTGCATCCACTAATTACCAAAGGAACTCTCGATTGTTCGAGGATCGTCCGGTTCACCTTGCGACTGCCTGCGACCTTGATAGTGCTCCCGACGTAGGATCCCGATCTCGTGGCTCCGGTGGGGCTGCCAAAGGGTCAGCTTTCTCGTGACACGAAAATCGCGTCGGGCTGGAAAGCTGGAGAAAATCCGCCGTCCAGTCTACGCGGACGTGCGCGCACCGTTTGCACCTGCGTTTGCCTTATCGGGTATCGGCGCCTTGGGGTCTCCCGCGATCAGAAACGGACGTGGAATCGATTCGAGATCTCGCCGGAGGTCGGTGTACTCCTCGCAACACCGGCTAGAACGGCCAGCGCGGAGAGGACGATAGAAATCGTTTGGCAGACCGCGGAGCGTGTTCCTGCTACTTCCTTGTTTGGATAACGAGAAAACTATGCTTGAATGGGGGCATCGATGGGGACCGGAGCTTCTGGAGTATCGTTTAGTCCTCATTGTTCGCGCGATGCTCGCGCCGCTTGGGCGCGAAACAGCCTCCGAACGGCCAATTATCTTCCACCTCGGGCCAGAGTTTGCATGACGTACGATTGCTAATGCGCTCGCGTGCTTGGAATTAGCTCGGTTTCGCGCGAGAGCTGCTCGCGTGAATGAAACGGCCCTGCGTTACGCGCAGGCACGGGGTATCGGTTAGATAACAGGCTGTCCACCGCTGCTAATTGCGAATAATCCCCGCCGAAAGAGGAGAGACACTTGGGGGGGAAAAGTTTGCCCAGGTGAGCTACGTGCCGTGAATTTCTCCGTTTAAAAGCATTTCTACACCGATCGTTCGGTATCCCGGATATTTTACAGTTAGTTAGCAGATGGTTGGTTGACGAACGTGTTAGGAGTGCGCTATGGAGACGTACAGAGTGGCCTGAGAATTATGGGACGAGCTGAACCGTGCAAATTGATCCTGATAGGAGGAATCGAACAGATAATTACCATTTAGCAATCCGAGGCTTCGTTCTCGTGATAGAGGTAGCTGAACTGGAGTGAGGCAAATAGGTAACTGGAGAGCCAGAGGAATATACCATATTTTCACTTGTTCTAATAATGCTTCACAGACAAATTAAAGTAAAAACACTTTTGTTTACGCTCGTGACATTAGACGCGAGACTTTTTTAATTTATGTTGGTAGGTACTTCAGAATGCAGAAGAACTGTAAGACAGTTAGTTGAGAAAGACGGGTGATGAAAAACATAAGCATGTAAAGCGAAATCGACGACTTATATACATCTAATCATACTCTCCCACATTTTTCAATTAACTTACTCCACACCTTCTACACACCTGTTCTGAATTTCGAAACGATAATCTGGATTTGATTCAGCTGTTTTAAACTCCTAAACGACTGCTAGAAGTCGCCTATTTTTTAAAAACGAAACCTTTGGTTAAGAGATGGCAAAAGATTTAACCAATCTAGCGATTCGTGTTAATTAAAATTGTCGAGTTGCTTGGACGAAATGTTTCATTGTCCTGCATCGTATTTTTCAAGCTCAGTGGTTAATATCGTCGAAAGAGGAACGACAAGTATGCTACACAATGATCACGATTGGTACCGTATACTTGTTATCTGAGACGCGGTTGGACTTCTGCGGAACAGAGCTCGTGGCAAGCACGGCATGCTAAGATCGATTATATCCATCTAACTTCGAATTCCACGAATTAACTGTGCTCAGGTGAACTCGCGCGCGAAAACGTTCAGGCTAGATCAAAGAGCCCCGAGGAATGCTGTTAAGTCTATGCCTAGGTTCGTTCGTTACGTGTAATTACTGATATCGTTGAACCGAGCCACCAGCAAATGCTATCGAGCGTGTTCCCTTCGCCAACATGTATAAATTAAGCATTCAGGTGTTCCGCGTGCGGGTAATTACGTGCGTTACATAACAATCTGCCTAAAGTACGATCTAATTGTCTGGCTGGATATATTTTATATCCCAACGACCCTAATCAATGACTGAATTAAAGCAGCACCTAATTCTATTTTTTACACTTTAAGGGGATGTTCCGATCTGTAGTCCATAAAAATAGGTGATCTTTAGGAATTTGGTGAAGGAAAACTACTGTATATAATTCAGTGGAACTATTTGCATTGTATTAAGGATGTCTCAAACTATAGAAAAATATATATTTTTTATAATTAATCATTGCAGTTGTTAAAGTCGAGGCGACAAAAAATTTATTCAAAACTGTGGAACCTGTAGCACCTAAACTATTCATCTGAAATATAAAACAATGCCAGATTATTAAATGGCATGAAACTCGCTAGTTGATTTACCAGAAAAATGACAAAAATTACATTTTTGAGAAAATAACGACACTTGCAGTTTGAAATCATTTTTTCCCTATATCTTTCGTCCTTTCAAGGCCTTAAAAATTACAAATTTTCCAAAATTTTAAAAGTTAGTGGTTTCTCCAATAGACAGAAGTATATTCTTCAAAATGAAAAAGGTTTCAGTCGAATCGGTTTATAACTTTTTGAGATATTGGTTCCGCCGATTTTAAGAACACTGTTTCGAGAAAAACGCGTTTAAAGTTTTACGTGAGCGCCGAGTGGCCGAGTGTTACCCATGCATTTGCCACTACTCAAATGCCTATAACTTCGGGATTTTACGAAATTCAAAATTTCCTTTTAAACACATATTCTTAAAAGGTTGAACATTCGAAAAATGATAAAAAAAAACGATTTTTATAACGAAATCTCCCCTTAACGTGAAAGATTCCAAGTGTATTTTTTGTTCAAGTGTGTTCCAAAGCAGTGCGACAGAGAAATAGAATAAAGTAAAGTAGAATTCCTTAAATTTCTTAAACTAAAATATTTAACTCTACCAAATAAATCTAAAATATTAATTCCTACAATTTCATAAAGTAAAATATTTAGGTTTAAAAGACTAAAGCTTAAAATTAAGAAATTTCGTACTAGGTTTATTAAAACATAGAAGCATTAATAATATAAAATCCCCATTAAGTTAAAAGAGTACTTCTGCTCTGAAATTTCACATTATTACTTCAAAGCTCAATACCTACTAATCTAATCTCTGCTCATTTAACAAAAGAAGAGTACAATCTCCATCCCTACGACACATCGTTTCGCTTAAATGTTTACTGAACGGAAACTCTATGTACCTACTCGCAGACGCTTGCAATGGCCGCGCAAGTGCGCGTGGTCGCCCATGCAGATGCTGTGGTTGAAATCTCCGCGAATACAGACGCCACAGCGACGTGGAAGAATGCATGCACGCGCGTACGTACGAGTGTAAATTTCCTCCCTGCTTACCTTTTGCTCCCCTTTACCCCTTCTTTTAATCGTTCCCTATCATTTCTGGAGCTGGCCGGGACAAAAACGGAAGGCGCGCGCTGCCTGGGTTCGCCAGGATCGTCCCGCTTAAAGGAGCGTCCTTAAAACGCTGGGGTGTTAAGAGGAGATAAAATCACGGCGTATGAATTTTCGCGTGGCAATATCTGCGCGCCTCGAGTTACTTCGTGGAAAAACATTCTGGCTCAGCGTGGAACGACGGGATGTAATTATGGAACGACTGCGAACGCAACTACGCGCTGCTGGAATTTCAGTAGAAAGTAAGATAGTTTTTAACCGTTCACACGAGACACTGGAGATCGTACGTTGACCATTTTGGGGCCATCGCCTTTGACTCCACATGCTGTTAATTGAACTCGATACACTTTGATCTTGATCTGTGGACTATGGACTGCTTGCAGTGAATCAATCGACACTAGATTAAGGGGAGATTGCGCCTTGTTGGGCCGAAAAATAGGCAATCCTTT
Source organism: Andrena cerasifolii (assembly GCF_050908995.1). Taxonomy (NCBI): domain Eukaryota; kingdom Metazoa; phylum Arthropoda; class Insecta; order Hymenoptera; family Andrenidae; genus Andrena; species Andrena cerasifolii. The sequence continues at coordinate 3,025,845 of NC_135126.1, read as the reverse complement.
GTGAATTTTTGGTACAAAAACGGTTCGACAAATTAATTTGAGGTTTGGTAGGCTGTTTTATTGTATCTTGAACTATTGCTCTGAATTTTTTTGTGACAGTGAAAAAAAAACGTGGCAGATACAGAGAGAGGGTTGAAAAATAATCCGGTGGCCATGGCGTTGACAAAAAGAACTGTAGGGGTTATTCGAAACACAAAAAGAAGAAGAGATTCTTAAACTATATGAATGTGGCTATGGGTGGTAGTAGATGCATTAAGAAAGAGAAAAAAAATGTTAAACTTTAAAAATTGTATAACTTACGTATTAAAAACCGAAACATAATTATTATTTTAATAATAAATTATTTTGAGGACAAAAAGATATCTTACGCACCACCAGGAATCGAATCCATGCCTTCAAATTATTTTCAGATCATTGAATAACACAATATAAGTGTTTGAAGCAACTTGAAAATCTGGATTAATTCTTTGCGATCGGTCCAACCTCACGTTACCAAAAACAATTGCGACTCTATAAGAGCTTTGTATTAAAACATTTAACAGTAAAATTGGTGGCATTTGATACTCATATTAGTCCTTCAATTGAGATTTGCATTTATTTCGTCGAAATGAAAAATTTATTTTCGTGGCTTTGGGAATAAAATCGCGAAATTTCCCCACTGTGCGTTGGCGTGAATCTGATCCCCGATTCTGGAAGATGATTCACCAAGTGCCTTCATACCGATGCCAGTAAGCGCTCTGCACCAGGGTCTCTGAACCGCCCCCGTGTTTGTTCTGCGTAGTTTCTGGCCAAAATCCTGCGTAGACGATGTATTTTTAACCGGTGACTGAAACGGGTCATTTGCTGCTCGGTCTTCTCCGCCTCGATTTAAAGCTCCATTAAAGAGATCCTCGTAAAGTCCCCGACGCCGTTCGCTGCGGCGAGCCATCAATGTAACGTTACTCCAAACCGTTCAGCGAGCGTCTCTTGTTGCAAGTGAATTTTCTTAAACGCGGGGCTAGAGACTCATTTGTTAATGAGCAATCGGCTGCGCGATGTCTCGCTGAATGCGGTCTTAATGCCACGTTGTAACACGGCCCCGCGCAACACCCGTATTATTGTTAGATCGGTAACGGTAGCGGCTGAAAAATGGGTGGCACGACTGGATGATATTAACGATGCATAATGCACGCCTTAATCCCTCCTCTCGCGTAACGAGCTCCTAATTTCACGTTGCAACGTGGAAACGGAAGCTAGCAGCCGGTGTGCAAAGAAATGCGCGCGATAATGCGTAAAAGCAGCGAGGGACTGCTGCATTAATTCACGCGCAGCCTCGATTTTAATATTGCATCAGCTTCGACTTAATGACTTCATTACCTCCATTCTTAACGCAGAAGCTTGCCCGAATTCGATGATTGAACCTCGCAATTAATCCTGCGATTAAAATTCTGTAGGGGAGACCGGGGCTAAAAGTTCCGGGGGTAAGTTGTTCCGACGGTTCTATGTTCAAAATGAAAAGAGCTTTGTACTTTAAATTATTTTTTCCGCGTGAGTTGATCACGCCACTCTGTCGCCCACTTTAATAGCGTCCGCGTAACCTATTAGTCGCGCACCAGATAAGTAAATATTTTTCTATCATTATTTTTTGGTCTTTTTCGATTATTTAACGTCGATGTTATTGATTGATTCGTTCGTATGGATCAAATGACATTTAAGAACATGTTGTAATAGTGTTTATCGTTTCAATATATGAAATAGCCGAATAGTCTCTGAAATTGTAAAATGTGTCGATAAGGGCTAGTTGTTACTATAACTTGGGGCACGTTGTTACTGGAACAACTTGCTCCACCGCAAATGTATAAATTGTTCCTGCTGTGCTTTAAGATGCGAACAATGAATGAAAAGCGGAAAGGGGCACGATTTCCATCGAAATAAATGCATAAAGGTAAAAACTGTCGCTAGAGAATTCAGTATCTACCACCTGACTCTATCGAGAGTTATTAAAAAACTACAATCTGGACAGGAAACCACTGTAGGCTACATGTATAAATCTCACTAAGTAGGTACCCACAAACAGTTGAATGTAAGACTGATCTGTAGAGTTTAGTTTTATACCAAACATAATGTTTATGGTTAGTACATTGTTTTGGTTTTCTTTAAAAGATAATAGGGTGGATGTACCAGTAAACGAACACGTACCAGTGAATGGACATTTTACATTAAAATAAGTAAAATAAGTTATTAAAATAAGCAACTAATTAACTAGAGACTTCTTTAATTTTCCTGCTTCATATCCAAAGAATTTTTGCAGCACGTGGAATCAATCGCGCTGCGAACATAATTTTATAAAAGTGTTCATTCATTAGCCTTAAGCGTTCATTTATTGGTGCGTTCACCCTACATTTTTGTTGATCCGATCCTTCGTAAATAAACGTTATTAATAAAATTCCGTTTTATTTCATTAGAAAATGAAATATTTCATTAAAAGGCAACTCTTATATCTTAGAAACAACTTACCCCAATGCGCTAACAACTTGCCCCAATAAAGGGGTAAGAAGTTCCGCTTCGACCAGCCACAAATAAATTACTTTCTACGAAAAACCTATTACAATATATTAATCACAAGCTTAAACTCATAAAATATAATAGATTCAACAAAAAAATTAGTCCATAGCGAAGAGAATAACTACATTATTTTCCAGTCATTGTTTATGTTTTATCGAAATCGCAACTTTTAGCCCCGGTCTCCCCTACACATCCACTGCTGACGCAAAGCTGTCCTTTTACACAGGCAGCTTTTCCAGCATCCACTACCAAATTTCGTACCTTCCCCTTCGGAACACCGAGTCGATTAAGCTGGCGGTCAGTGCATCCGCAGTTCAGATCGTTAGAGATATCTACCGGTATCGAATTCTTGCCTCCGATGAATTTTCGCAAGCGACGCACTTTCTGGCAGCATTCCGATGCCCGTTGCAGCTTGACAAGAATTCGCCGATGTTCGAGCCGCAATACTATCCGTGGCCGACGACTTCACCGTCCGGCGCAGCGAGTTGCCTCGGTTGCATTTCCCGAGGCAAGAAAGGTCCTGGTCGGACGGGCGTACGCACGGTTGCGCGTAATCGACGGTCAGGCTGACAGGCCGATCGTGAAAGGTGCTACGTACGCGGGACGTTAATTGCCTGACGGGGTGTGTGTTTCCGAGTTTTAATAAAGTGACCGTCGTTAAGATCGCGCCGGCCAGTTAACTTCTTGCCTCCGTCGACTGGTCTCGTTACGGTCGCCCGTGCCCCGTGAATTCTGGAATAGCCGCCGGTGGAAACGAGATCGCCGAATGCGTTTCAGAGACCGGCACCGTTCGGCTACCTACTTTTTCCCGCCTCGCTTCGGAGTCCTCCCTCCCCCGGCTGAATAGCGTCCCAGTGAAATGTGCCAGCACCTAGCAGCTGGATTCTAGCGCAACGTGAGTTTAATTTCATTCCGTATGGCCAGGGAATTGTGGCATCGATCACGTTCACACTGACAGAAGGGGGGGGGATTATTTCTTTGAGGCTGGAAGCTGAGGATCGCGTGGATCGTACCGAGGCGATCCTTCCATTCCGAATGTTCATTTCGCATTGATTGCACTCGGGCGATTGCATCCTGCGCAGAGTAGGTATAACGTAATCGGGGTTTTACCTGAAGAATGTCGATGTAATTTGTTGTCGCCGTATACGTGGGAGTTTTTGCTTGGCGATTGCATGCGGCAGATTGTTAACCGAGGAGACGAGTTAACTCGTCATTGGCGACGAGTTACGCGGAAAGCTACTAACCCTCGGAATAACAAAAAATTAGGTAAACGCAGTACGGATCCCATGATTTTGCGATCTTCACTTTGCAAAAAAGCACCACTCTACGAAGCAAGGTGTTATATTAAAAGAAGATGCCAAGCCACGGTTCCGTTTTATGCTAAAAAATAAAAACTACAGAAAATTTAGAAGAATATTAATTATATTAATCACTATTAAATAACCCATTAACAAACTTTGTTAAACAATAATAATATGAAATATACCCAATAGAAATAAAGCTGCTTTTCTTTAACAATTAAAATCTTCAAATTAAAACTGAATATCTGGTCATTGAGGGTTGGTAGTTTTTTTGCATAACTTTGCATAAATTTTAACATTTCCCTGCATTGGCCAAGGTGCGTTGATCTGTCGCGAAAATTAGGAATCTATCTATACTTATATAATCGTTGTGTCACTGATCCATCACCGTCCAGCCCGAACCGCTGACCTTAGAAACATGAAACTCGGAGGGTATATTCTTTTTGCGAGTTAGGTGCTCGATAAGGAGGGATTTTTTTAAATGCCAACCCGAAGAGGATAAAAAGGGGTGAAATATGTTTTCTCGGACTCCTTATTATTCCTTAGACCCGATTAGATATCAACTTGGTTTTCCTTTCAAAGGATTACCCACATAAATGCCTAAAAATCAGATTCAGCATTTTGCCCTAATCAACCCCTAAGGGTGTGAAAAGGGGTGAAGAGTGTTTCCACGGATTTCTTAAAATCTCTTCGGTCCGATTAGATATCAACTCGGTTCTTACTTCGAAAGGTTACCCGCATAAATGCCTAAAAACCAATTTCAGGATTTTGCCCTAATCAACCCCTAGGGGGTGGTGAAAAGGACTGACATGTGTTTTCATGGAGTCCTTATAATATCTCTTAGGCCCGAAGCGAAGCGCGGGGGTAGTTTACTATTGCATACGTATATCTATCATACATATAGTCGGTTTTATAAATAAAAAGGCGTTTCATAAATACAAAGGCTCTTCGAAGTTAACACATTACAGCTTTTTTCATAATTAATTTTACATTACTCTTTATAATTTCATACCTTTTGATACTCCTCAAGAAAAACGTTCTCCATACCATTCTCAGAATTGAATACCATTTATTTCAGTCCGTCAAAATTATATTTAAATCCTGGCCCCAATATGTTCAGACTCTTACAGATTCCTCAACCTGACGAATCCCTGCGGTTCAACGTAGAACGAACGAATACGCGCGTTTTTGGGCAAACGCGAAGACACCAATTTCCAATCAGAAACCGAATGCATAATTACACCGATGGGGCCACGCGAAAACATCCGCTTTATGAATATTAATCCCAGGTGCCCTCGTCGATTCCGTGCATTTCTGTGGTCCACGGATATTAATTCAGGCATGAATTAATTCGGGAATTCCGAACGAGCCGGGCACAATGATTTAAGCGTCTTATTAGTCTTCTCGCTGTGCAGCGCTTTGAAACCGCGGGATAATCTTCGTTTATGGTTGACGAAGGAACGTAACGTTTTTATGCGCTAATATTTCACGTCCGTGGCTCGAATTCTCTTTATAACGTTCGACGTCAGTCTCCTCTGGCCGCGCTGCTACGTTTGGGACGTTTCCCCGCGTATTTAAAGCTGTTTTAAATTTCAGCACGATTTTAATTGCCTCGAATAAATTGCTGCCACTTTACGATCAGCCTTAAAGTTACAGTTAATTTCAGATAGTTCCGGAAACGGGGGATCAATGATCTCGCGTAATTTACTGTTGTATCTTCCCCCTTTCACTTCGTTGCATCGATAATACGAATGTAACATATTACGAGGAAAGAATTCTTCAATCATGATCGCGTATGGACAAATGGCGGGGTGTCATAATTGCTTTGCACTTAACAGCAATGAATGTTATTTTGTTCGGTAATAGCTGTATGTTTAGGGTACTTTTCTGCTGGCTAGTTAACCCGGGAGTAGGCGCATGTCGGTATTTTCGACCGACGATTTCATATGTTTTGAAACATATGATCCATACCGTTCGACTGTTTACTTTTTCCGTAGAGCTATTTTTCTTTAAGGAGTTCTTGACTTATTTATGTTACGGAGCGACACTTAGTGCACTCGCGTAGGTTTTAAATCATACATGTTTACCTTAAGGGGACTAGGCAGTCGAAAAATCGATTTTTTATTGCATTTTCCGAAAGTACTATCTTTTCTCAATAAAATGCCGCTTGGTTTATAGTAAAATTTGCAAAATTGTAGATTTGGCGAATTGAGGTTCAGATCGATTTGGAAAAAATTACAGGATGTGTAGAACATGTGTCATTTCGGCCCAAACCTCTGATAAAGTCCGTAAAAATTCGAGATTTTCTTAAAAAAATCCGGTGACTTCTTAATTTTTTTTATGAAAGTCCCGAATTTTTACCGACCATATCAGAGGTTTGCGCCGAAATGACACATGTTCTACACATCCTGTAATTTTTTCCAAGTCGATTTGAACCTCAATTCGCTCGCGATCAGGAAAAAACGAAGAGAAAAAAATATTCGAGAAAAACGCATTTAAAGTTTCTAGGCAAAGGCGACGCTATATGTTGCCGCTTGAGGTTTTTAGCTGCCAAATCTACAGTTTTGCGAATTTTACTATAAACCAAGCGGCATTTTATTGAGAAAAGATAGTACTTTCGGAAAATGCAATAAAAAAATCGATTTTTCGACTGCCTAGTCCCCTTAATATTGGAGAAGTATTAATTTCTGCAGAAAAATTCCAATCGATTTATACGTCTGTAGAAATTTTATGCTAGCTCGTTCCTCGAACCTAACAGTCTAACAACTCTACCTCTGGCTCGCAGAATGTTTGGGATGGCTGGAATGCCTTGAATAAATCGAAGGATTCGAGCGATTCGAATGACTTCGAACAGAGGCTTGTAAGTTTTGTGTAACGTCTGTGTGGAAAGGATTATAATTTTCCTGGTACTGGCTGTCTTTTCCTCTAACGTCAATTAATTCTAAAGCTTACACATTGACGCGGATCACTCAACGGTGAAACTTGACAGACGTGTACTTTGAATGTAAAAGTTAATTGTATAAGTGATGCAGAGGGGGTTTAAAATTAGCCATGCGATTCCTGTACCATAGGCTTCAATTCGTCGGAACGATTATTCAATTGTCAATAAAGTATGCAATGAAATTTCTTGGAAGTTAAATCTTAAATTTATTCACGCACTGTCTTACGATCGAAGCGCAACTTTGAAAACACATTTTCCCAGTGAAACGTGTTTACCCCTTTCCAATATGGCTGCAGGCCACTGAAACTAATTAACATTACGCGTATTTTCGACAAATTTAACAAAGATATTATTCACATCTTAACAACGAAAGAAAATTCCCTGCGTGTCCGTTAGCTAAAGAACCGACTATTACACTGTGAAAATTGTGTATATTTTTCGCACAAACCGTTCAATTATCCTGTATGCGTTAAAGATCAAGATCTAAATAATTATTTTATAAAGACCCCTTTATGTATATTAATTAAATACTTGTACACCGCAGAGCACTTTGCGGGAACACAAAGCAGACGATAAGATAGAGTAGCATTCCTTCCCCATTGAAACCAGGCGTTGGAATTTCCTTTTCAAGATAAACGTCGAACGCTGAACGAAAGGTGACAGTGAGAAGGTTCCCCAGGTACACCTTAATTAGCTGCATTATGCTACCTTGCCCCACGACTAACAAATCTCGACAAAGCGAGTGTAACATGGGAGCTGTTTAACCCTCTCACCTGTTCATGGTCAGACGCCTTCGATTTGTGTTTCCCACTTGTCTCCAACGTTCGGCATTCTTGCGTTTGTTCCATGCTGAAGGAATTTTCCTTTCACTCAGACCAGTGTGTTAACCTTTGGCAAGGGAAACATATTTACCACAAATTTTGGCGTGCATTATTGCCCACACTTGCAGTTCATTTCCTCGCGACACTTGCAAAGATAATGTGGCATGGAAAAATTCTGCTGCAACAGAATTTTGACTGGTTTCCTCAAAGAAAGTTTCATCTACTTTGAAGATAGATACTCGGTGTATGTTGGTCTATGGTGAATAAAAGGCGATGAAAGCTCTTCGTGCGTCTCAAGATTTTTTTGTATGGTTACGGTGTGGTGGTCTTGATCGCCTGGCACCAACCATATTACGGATGGCCTGCAGCAGAAGTGGTGCGCAAGAAGTTGCTCCGAACGTTTCTTCCATGGCCGCTTTGTACGCAGGTTAGGATTGAAGAATCCTTCGGTAAGGCAACAATACCTAGGAAGCGGAGCGAGTTACGACGCGGTAGCCATACGGCGGAGAATGCTTTATAGGCACTCGAAGAATGGCATGCACACGAGTCACGTTCCATCTTACATTTCGGGCGTCCGTAATTCCATGATTGACCTCCGGTGATTTTCTCAAAATTTTTGCGACAAGCAGGAACTTCGGGAAGGCTAGCTAGCTACGTTTTGAACAAACAAGAATTTATTTATGAGAGATTTTCTACCTTAAGAGAAGGTGAACTATTTTAGATATTTGGCTTTTGGAGCTTGAAGATGTTCCGAGTTTTCTGCATTTAGAAATATTTGGCAAAGAAACGTGTTACTTAGGATATCGTAAATATAATGGCTAGTATTAATGTTATTAAAGCTTACGTAACTTTTATAATTCCCAATTTTAACAGAGGAAAATATTTTTGTAGTCGGAATCAATTCTCAATCGTGTGTAGGTAACTTCAATTCTCTTTATTTCTGTTAGTTTTAGTTTAGTTCTTAATTTTAGATACTTAATGGTTAAACTTATGAACAATTGCTATTGCAGCCTCGCCTTTACTCTAGATTTAGTTTTACTGATACTCATCTATATGTATGTTGCTCGAGTTACATTTCGATTGTCACAGAGTGGCGAGGGGGTGAAATAAGGGGGAAGGATGTCCAGATTTCATGGTAGCCTATATTTTTCTGTAATGCTCCATAGAGTAATTATGCAAAATTTGGTCCAGATCGGTTAACAAAATCGAGATAAAAAAAGTATTCTATATATTATTCCTGGTCCTAGATTACGTGTATACAAAATTTCAGAAAGATCCGTTGCGTAGTTTCGATGTGATTGAGTAACAAATATCCAAACATACTTTCGCATTTATTACATTAGTAGAATGTCATTTATTTTCTACGAGTAATAGAAATTGAATAATAATAATAATAATAATAATAATAATAATAATAATAATAATGATAATAATGATAATAATGATAATGATAATGATAATGATAATGATAATGATAATGATAATGATAATGATAATGATAATGATAATGATAATGATAATGATAATGATAATGATAATGATAATGATAATGATAATGATAATGATAATGATAATGATAATGATAATGATAATGATAATGATAATGATAATGATAATGATAATAATGATAATAATAATAATAATAATAATCATAATAATAATAATAATAATAATAATAATAATTTTTTAGAACTCGCATTTTGAAGTAATAAATCCCAAAATCGCGTTTCCTTTTTCCATAAGCATACATCATCGGTTAAGGGAGGATTCTGGTCGAACAGTCCCAAAAGTAACTGATATTTAAGAATTTTTATTTGAAAAAACTGTTGATCATAGTGGATTAATCTCCTTTGGGAAATAAGGAGGCATCTTTAAACTTGCAGAAAATATTTTACTTATGTCAATCTTTCTTATTATTTAGTAATTATTGTGGAATCCTGTCCTCCTCTTCGACGATGTAACTCCTGTTGGCGAGATGTGTAGATACCTATCACAGTCATCTAATTGCAAACAAAAAAATAGGAGTTTCTTAAAGTTAGATAGTTTACGCTAGGATCGGTCCACTTTAAAGAAAAAGAAATGAAAAATTCAAAGAGTTTTAGCGTTTGACAGAAGAAGTAAGTTTTTTCCTTAGACAAATTTTTCATATTATTCTTTACATCGACGAAACATGTATTATAAATAAAAACTAAAATTAAAATTTTCGGTCCAGTCCCAGCGTAAATTATTTAACTTTAAGAAAACTATCTTCTTTTTGCAATCAGATGACTGTGACAGGTGCTACACCTGACGCCGACATCGTCGAAGAGGTAAACACGATTCCACAATAATTAATAACTAATAAGAAGGATCGACATTAAAAAAAAATCTACGAGTTTAAAGATGCCTCTTTATATCCCAAAAAAGTTTAATATAATATTAACAATAATTTTTAAAGCAAAAATCATAAATTTCGGGGGCTGTTACACGAGAAGCACCCCTTAATGCGTGAAGTGATAAGGAATGAAGGAATATAGTGGAAATATGTGTGTCGTTCCGGGTAATCTAATTACAGGCAATTAACGCATTATTGAAGCGTGAGTACTCTCAGCACGGATGCGCATGGAAATGCATTGGAAGTAGATGCTCCCTCGGTCATTACAGGCAATAACAATAACTGGGAACACGTCGATTAATTTTCACGGCTAGCCCGTGCGATATTACTGGAAGCAGGACGGTGAAATATGGCATTCTACTGGCTATTATTTCTGCTTCTCATTCCTCATGCATTGGGACGTGGGCGTTTAGTTTTCCATGAGTTTACATTATACGGTGCCGCGGGCTATTCGTAGCTCTGTGCAGTTATACGTGGGCAAGATGCACTCAAGAAATACAGAATGTAACCATTTCGCGGGGACGATGCATCGGTCGTGTTCGCCTAAGCCGTTTCGCGGACTGTTTTCATACCGAATGAATTAATCATTTTGAATTATGTCAGCCACATTTCATCGAACATGCTATCCTTTTACTTCAACCCATTTCGAGGGGTATTATTTTCAAAACACGGTATCACAGTGTACAGGACTTGACATGGGACTGTTAGATATCATTGAAGGGAACATATGTAACTGAAACGGCATTTGAGATGGGGCGCTTAAACATTTCTGTGACATTTGATAAGAATGAAATTGTGTGATCAGAAATACCGAAGGGAATTTATTATCATTCCTTTAAATCTACCCGTGATTGAATTGTAGGAGTGATTATTATATTAATATTAATAGCAACTGCATTTTTAGGATATGTTTTACCACGAGGAAAAATATCTTAATGAGGAGCAACAGTAATTATAAACTTACTACATATCAGCTATCTCTTATATTGGACAAATAATAGTCGAATGAATTTGAGGGGGGGTTTCTATTGATAATGCTACTTTAAACCGATTTTATTCATTTCATTTTATTTTTCCTTTAATTATTTTAATTTTAGTAATTACCCATTTAGTTTCCTTACATTTAAAAGGGTTGAATAACCCTCTAAGCACAGATAGAAATAAATATGAAATTCCCTTTCATTTTTATTTTAGAATCCAAGATATTTTAGGATTTATTTTAATTAGAATAATTCATTTTCTAATTACCTATTGTAGCGGACTGTAAGCTGGCAGATAGTTTTATTTATTTCCTAGGCCTAAAACGGTCGGTTGCTCGAGTGCCTAGTGCGGGTGGTCGAGCTTGGGGGCTAGGGCAATAAAAGTGACGATTGCCAGAGCCCCAGTGAAATCCTAAGGGCAGCGTGTCCTCTTTCGCAACTTTGAGGCGCGTGAGAAATTTGTTTTCCCCGTCCGTGAATTTTCGGGCGTTCGTCAAACGCCGACGAAAAAGGGCAGAGCCTTGCGGGACTTCGTACCGAACGCTTCGTGCTCTTTAGGCTTTTCATTTTTACACGCTATTTGTATTCACTTTGTTAGTCGTTGAATATATGTTGTTACTGTTAAACAGTCATAGTGCATCATTTCATTTTCCACCCACAGTGTCCAAACTATTATACAGAAAATAGGGATGATTTCGGATAACTTTTTTCATTGATATGTATTTGACAGTCAGAGAAATTTTTCTAATTGTAAGTAGGATCGTATACTTCTTCACTATATTCTTGTACATCACGAAAAATTAATTCAGTAATTTCTTTTAAATATTCTGCTCTGCAGAAACTCGATACAGCCTATCACAGAAATGATTTGATCGTGGAATAATGAATAACACCCGCGTCGGTGAAACATTTTCTTCTTTTTGAAAGCTGGAGAAATGTAGGTGAAATCAATTCGCATCGGTATCTATTCTGAGAGATTATACGGTTTAATTCCGAGGTTAATTGAATGTAATTTATGCCGCTTGATTGCTGATAACAGAAACGCGATGGAAGCAGAAGGAATTAATTCGTGGAGTTAGATAAAAGTGTGTTAATTATATTTCACGTCTCGTGGAGGGACGAGCACATTCTTTGCTGCGTCTAGATGAGATATATATTGAGACGTCAACTGTCGGGATTTCTATGATTTCTTGTTGCGCGACGCCGCGGCCGTTCGTAAGATCGCTCGGCTGGATCTATCCGAGTGAGCTGTATCCCAGAAACGTGAAACTTGAAACGCGAATATCTTACAGCGTAGCGTGTTTCTTGGCCAACTGAACGTGTGCTTGGTTTATTAAAATTGCGCTCGATTTTTTGCTAGAGAAATACCTGCTTCCATCTCCCAGCCGGGAAATGCGTATTGCACTGCTATCACTTTTTTACTTTCATCCATAATCTTAGCAGGCAATTGAAAGAAGATCAGAAGGAAATTACTTTCTATCCAATCTTCCTATTGACCTCTGTTTACACCGTCTCGTTCTTCGCATCAAATCTACCCATCATTAAATAACAGATTCATAAGGCCCTTTTTACACGAGACACTTTTCTATCTCACAACTTATATTCCACTTAAATTCACTTACTAGAGATAGCGTTTAAATAATCATAAATTCCCAAATTTTCAACCCTTCTGATATTTTTTAAATCAAAGCTATCTCTGGCAATTGAATACATTCAAACTACCAGTCTGTATCTTCAAAAGTGTCCCCCAGGAAAGCACCCTTAGAAATACCTCTTCCCCACTCCAAACAACGTCAGAAGGTATCACAAAGATAGAAGGGTAGGTCATTTTGAAGAAAGCTAATTCTTTCTCCAAACTAAGCAGGGTCCTCCGCACAAAAATGATTTTTGTCGTCCTTTATATTTAACTAGCTTTAATACTCGGCTTCGCACGAAATTTATATTCTGATTTTATAAAAAAAAATTTATTTATTTTTTTGTGAAAATAGTCACGTTCACCTGGATTACCTAGGCATAATGAGCTGTCCCATTTAAGACTTGTCCCTTTTATAGCACCTCTCCCCTACCCACTTTCTTACCGCTTTCTCAAAAAGTTTTACATTTTTATTGGATTTCGTAGGTTCCAATTTTCTCTTTCTACCAATATTGCCATCTCCAAATTGTCCGTTCTTTGCGGTCGCCTTGCTTGCTCCACCCCTTTTTCTCCAATCAGGTAACACCCTTGGCACAGCTCGCTTTAGGGGGTATACCCGTATCAACCCTCGGAAAATGTATACATTTTGTGGATTTTTTTACAACTCAACGGCTTCATGAAGATTTCCCATTTTTTTACTATCTTTACATAGTATTATGAACAACTTAAAAAAAAAGTTTCAGTTAAAAAACTAGTGTTTTTCGGAAGTTATGCATACATATCCGAAAGTCTCTCGATTTTAGACGGCTAAACGGTGGGCCTAAAAACTCGCGCTACGTTTAAACAATTCACTTCCAATTTTGCATGCAGAATCGTAATAAGATTCCACATCGTCCAACGAGGGCTATTTTTTATTCCGATTCCCCGTTTATTATTTATAAAGAAAAAAAGGTGGCCTCTTCTCTTAGGAAAATGTAACATTACCTTTGATCTCTCACCATTTCTTTATTTTTAAAAATTTTCAAAATCGGCCGCGTTGGACGATAGCTATTGACAAACTTTATACGAAGATTTTATTGTTTTTTATTTCAGACACGACATACAGCTATCTTCAGGCCCACCGTTTAGACGTCTAAAATTGAGAGACTTTCGGATATGTATGCATAACTTCCGAAAAACAATAGTTTTTTAACTGAAACTTTTTTTTTAAGTAGTTCACAATACTATGTAAAGATAGTAAAAAAACGGGAAATCTTCATCAAGTAGTTGACTTATAAAAAAATCCACAAAATGTACACAATTTCCGAGGGTTCAAACGAGTATACCCCCTTTAGGAGGATCCTGGACCAAGCAGGGTTCGCCCTTCTACACGAAAGGATCCAAAACCCTAAGAAAGAGATTGCTCCAGTTTCAAGGAAACTTTTAAATCTATTTTTGCAACTGGACAACAAGTTCAGGCTAGATCAACTATAGCCAGAGTTTCCTGCAGGGTTCTCTTCGAAGCAATTAAAACTTCCCTAAAACCCCACAAACTACCACGAAAGCGTACGCAGCGTTCCATGCAAATCGAGACTCCCCGCACAGGCGTCTCGTTACCTCGAGCCGCCCCCGCGGTCTCGTAAATAGTCCAAAGCCCGGGGAGGGAATCGTAATTTTGCACTTAGCGAGAAAAACCGCTGATATTAAACCGAAGAAATATCTAAGATGGCGGGGGCCACCCCGCTGTACGCGAATACCGAATGCATCACCGCGAGTTATTTGTAACGACGCGCGGGATAAACCTACCCGCGAGTGGACGCGCCGCGCCGCGAGTCGCGAGTATCTACACGCGGCGGACGCTCTCCTTAAAACGTGTATTTCGCGTGCTGCACGGGCCACGGGACGGCGGCGAATGACAAATCGCCGCGTCCGGCCTGCTGGAACAAGCTTTAATCGTCGGTATCGCATACCGAAGCCCCAGCGTGACGTTGCCTCGCGTTACAGAATCGCGTTGCGCCGGTGATTTGCATCGGGGGATTTCGAATCGCCCGACGACGCCCGCCTTCCACCTCGTCCTTTTTCCGCGGCAAGCGGAGAGCCCTCGCGGCGGCCAGCCCGCTGGTCAGACGGGGGGATCGTCGTCTCGAAATGATTTCCCTCAGGCGGGCTCGGGCCAGCGATAGATGGATTATTTCAGCGGCGGACGTAACGATGCGGTCTGCGGTGTCGCGAACGTGAACGTGATATTATTTCGTGTATGTGGGAACGCGATTTAAATATCGACGGAGGGGCGTGTGCGGCACTGCTGGCAGAGCTGCACTTGCAACTGGAATTCAGTAGAATGTTGATTAGATTGAAATAACGGGAATTTTGGATAATAAAATTCCATTGTTTCGGGGCAAATTTATCGCAGTATTCTTTCAGGAAATAATTATAAGGGGATGGATGCAAATTGTGACTAGTAATTTTGGGTAATGTTTGTTTATAGTGTGAACTGCAAAAAAAAATTTTTTTTGGGGAATATGGATATATATATAGTTAAAATGTTTATTTTTTCCTCTTTCATTGTAAATAATATGGGAAATTAAACCAAATCTAGGAAGGATTAAAATATACACTTCAGGATGACCGAAAAATAGAAATAGGTGTTTGTATAGAAATGAAATATATTTTGAACGTGCTGTAAAAATTTCAAGTCGATCCGAACCTCAGTTTTTTTGCAATCACTGCAAAATCGCAATCTGCAATTTTGCAGTGATTGCAAAAAAACTGAGGTTCGGATCGACTTGAAATTTTTACAGCACCTTTAAAATATATTTCATTTTGGAGTGAACTTCAACATTAAAGTATTAAAGCTTTAATTTCCAAGATAAAAAAAGCCAGACATCTGTGCATCCCGAAAACCAACATTTATCGTAAAAATCGCCTTCTCCTGGTCGCTATTTTAATAATTTTGGTTCAATTCTTTTTTCCGAGGTCCAATACGAAATTACAGGTGTTATGAGGAGCGTTATATCTTTATTTTTTACGCTCAATATCAGAGCAAAACCAAATACACTTTTTCTAAAACACTGTATAATCACCTCGTGTGGCGCCGTTTCCAAAATAGATACCTAGGTGTATGAAAAAAAATATTTTTCTACTGATCGTGACAGTAATAAACATTCTGTACAAGGAAATGTTCGTGCTTGCTCTCATCTCCTTGTAATTAATTCGCAGAAAATACTCGATTTGACTGCCCAGCCCCCTTAACCGCATTATAAGACTTGTGTTTTAATTTAATTTCACGCGGAACACTTTCTCCGAATTGCAAAGAAATATTGCCGTAAAAGAAACTTAAGATTACGTAATGGAATTAAATTCACTTATATAATCATGCTGTAATCCGTTGACGGGTGAACAATAAATCAAGGACGATTAAGCGGTCGTCAGCTGCTAGCCAATTAATTTTTAAGCCCCTTCGTCTATTCGCGGTATCTGCTGAATAATTAATTACGACCTCGTCGCTGGCTTATACATTAATTCGTCGTCACACCCAGAACCAATTAACCGCGCGGTGTATTTCGTTAAATCACGCGACTCCCGTCGCTGCTCCACGTTCGCTCCGCCGTCGACGATACCATCTGCCAAGTAATTAGACCCCGTAGAAAAGGCGAAAAGATTTCGAGTAGCACGGTAAATCGCGGGATTTCAAGAAATGTCATTGCCACGCTGTGGTTACGATCTCGCGTGCCTCGTAACGGCGTCGCTGTTCGCAGGAGAATTATGAAACGCGATATCTTACTTTAATTGCAACAGTAAGCAATGTCCTGTGGCTCGCTGGATGTACACTAATAAAGAACGTACTTACTGCTACGAAATGCGTGGCTTAGAATATCGTTCATACGTTCGCACTGAACTTAACGATCGAAAATTTTAAACTGGGACAAGATGAAATCTTCTGTTCAGTTTGCTACTAATTATGGAATGGTACATTTATCAGGATTATTTATTAGGATGGAACGAAGCAAGTGCAAGAAGTAGATGAAATTTTAATCGAGTTAAATTTCTAAATACCTATATGTCTTCTAAATTACGTTGCCGTGTGTATCAAAATAAATCCAATGATCTACTTTTCTTAATGCGATGATAGTATTACTTTGAATAAAAATTTAATTATCATTCTTCTATTCATTAATACCTATCGCGAGGAACTTGATGTTCGATGGTCGTTAAAGTGTGTTCATTGATAAGCTTTAGCAAAGTGTTACGCGTATGACAAAGTATTTACGCGGTGCTATTCAGATTTAGATGGCAAAAGGCTCGAGATTTAATTTATGAAAACACCTAGCAGAGGGTATTAAATTTATAGCAACGATGCAGCTTTACGAGGCTCGCCAGCGACGGAGATAATTACCCGTGCGACAGTCTTCCAACGATTACGGCACTTTATTGCCATTAGCGATCGATACGTTTTGAATAATTACCCCTGCCGTTCGCCATAAAATCAGGAACTCGCGTTCTGCCGATAGTCCGGTATTATTTGACCCACTTTCTCATGCTACGCGTATGACTAATCGCATAATACCTCCGCATTAAATCTGTGAGTTTGTTAAGACCCAGCTACCAACTAAATATTATACAAGCGATCCACAGTCGATAATTATAACTTGATTTGTGCTCCGTTTTTTAAATTCTATTTCCAAAGACCTCCTCAATTTTCGTCAATTTTACTTGGCTATTAATGCTTTCAAAATTTAAAATATTACAGCTCCCCCTCTTTCTATGTACAAGTACAACAAAAAATGAAAAATACTAATTTTCAGAATTTTGCTAAATAGACACAAACGCGGTAGATTAGGTCTGAAAAATTTGAAACTCCATGTGCAAGTGGAGTAGTTCATCCATAATGCAACCCTATTTTTTCTTGGTGCCATAATGCAATTTTTGGGGGTGAAATCACCCTTTGAAAAAAATGCAGAATTTTATTTTCCGTAGAATATCTCGAGAACGGTGAGAGATATCGGAAAGAAGTTTAAACAGAAGGTACATCGTTTTCTTATATCCACAAAACCGCGTAAATATAATTTTCGAAAAATCCACTTTTTTCAAGTTACCCCCACCACTAACCCTTAAAAGTAAGTTTTTCTATTTTGTAAATATATGAAATTATTGAAATCTGTCTAAACTTTATATAAATAATAATCTAAATATGACTTTAAGAAACCATGTTATTAATGGCAACTGGTAGAATGGACTTCAAAATAGGTAATATAGGTTTATTTGTTTGCAAAAAAATATAACACATAAATTATTTATACGTATGAAAAGAGATTATCCAGAGGTATTTCAGCATATATTTACAATATACAAAAACTTAATTTTTAGTTAAAAATGTACATAAATGTCCCATTAAATTATATATAGTAGTTTTCCTTTAATTAATTCCTAAATATCACCTATTTTGGGGGGCTCTAGACCGGAAGATCCCCTTAACGACACACTAAACTACGTTTTAAAAAAATTAGGTTCAATACATTCTTATGGAACCGTCTCCACCAAAAGCTACGTTAAAAAACAGCATCGCATAGCACAGCTTAGCTCAGCTTCCCGGTGGATTCCCGGCTTTACACTCTGGAAACGAAGCCCCAGATTAAAAAATGCTAAACTAGTAAACTCCTCTTCGATACCATGTGGCTGAAGGAATGTTGACGTTCTTGCACGTCGAGCAACACTCTGGAAGGAACGCCAGCGTAGTTTCGCGTAACAATGACGAGAAGGAAAATATGGACGCTGGATGTCTTGCTCCGAGTTGCTTATGCAAAGGCCACGAGCGTACGAGAGCTTCGGAGCAGATTTATGGGTCACGGTCGAACGAAAGAGAAGCACGAGTCATATTTCGCGTCGTCCTCGTAATTTCCGCGATTCGTGCACCCGCGAGAGCTCGCCGCGAGACGCTTATAATTCCAGCCCGGAGTTTGTCTCGCGATCCTCCCGAGCGGTGCGCCGGTGCAGTCGCAATAAGATTGTGCCTGCCCTCCAGAAGGGCAAGGAAGAAGAGGGTCCCGTCCGCCATGGTATCCGGCGAACCCGGAAAAATCTCGTGCAATTTAAACGGAGAGCAATAATTCGCACCTCCTGGCAACCTTAAGGTGAACCCGAGGTTTATGACTACGGCGTCTCCATGGAAATGCACTTACGTGGCCATGGCCGATGCGCGCCGCGTATGTGCGAGCATGTACATGCGATTTCCGTGAATGGAAAATGCGATAAGACCCTCGCGTCGTCTGTAATACGGCTCTCCTCTCCCTCTGTCTCCGGGGATCCTGTCTATTCCCTGCGTCCTCCGATTTTTAGCGCAGGAAATTTCATGATACTCGACCCAAGTGCGCGATAGGGTATTTTCACCGCGAGATCACGGCGGCCTGTGCACGATCCTCGTGCCAGCGGCAGTGGCCGCGATGGAAACACCGGTTCTCGTTCGATCACCGAAGTTAAGCATCGTGGGGCGCGTATTGGGGAAAGATGGGTGACCGTTTTTTTCCTGGTGCGTTTTTCCTTGCTGCTGGCAACTTTACGGGTAGGTTTCCCCCGGTTGCGAACGTTTATAATTCGTGACCGTTATGACCTGCCCAATAGCAAAAATTCCTTACGGTGATATCCCATCGTGTTAAGGGGGTAGACACGGGTAATGCAGCGCGCTGTATACCGACACAATCTGGCCCGAAATATGGGTTCGGGATTTTTCGTTTTTCGTATACCTCTTTCCACTTCATGTTCTCCTGATATATTGGCCAAAATCTGGCGAAAATTTTCAGAATGCACAAAATTGGGCTTTGTAACAGGAGAACATGCCGTCGAAAGAGATGGCACAAAGTAATGTCTCCGGAGAGCAAATTAAAGAGCGAGAAGTGGCGCAGATGTTTCGACACAGTGACTGTTTAACGAAGAGACGCAGAATTTTGGAGCGCCTCTTATTTGCAACTTTAAGGCAAATGAATCGGTTTTTTCAGTTTATTTAATTCCTATGATGTTTTGCTGTACGTATAAACATTGAAGATCGCATAAAACACTTATTTCATGAAGCAATTCGACGTATAAGTTACTCTGACACGGAAAAAACGACGAAAAAATCGGTTTTTAATTTTTTTAACTGCGGCGCACCGAATTGAAAAATCTGAAAAAAATTCAGGACAATAGTAACAATCATACGTACTTACAGTAAAAATATAATTATAGTGCCAAGCCTGGTTCGATACACAATCGGCATTTTTCAGCATTTTTTGGCGTTTTTTATTTTTCACAGCTTGGTTTTTCAATTTAAAAATTTGAAAAAAATTCAGGACAATATTAACAATCATACGTACTTACAGTAAAAATATAATTATAGTGCCAAGCCTGCTTCGATACACAATCGGCATTTTTCAGCATTTTTTGGCGTTTTTTATTTTTCACAGCTTGGTTTTTCAATTTAAAAATCTGAAACAATTCTCTGATATGTACCCCGATAACAGAAATGCCTCTGATTTTTTTCAAAATTTTTCATCCCCTAGTATAGGAGAAATTCGGCAAAAACCTGATTTCCTATTTTTGCCACCTCTTTCGACATCATGTTCTCCTGTTACAAAGCCCAATTTTGTGCATTCTGAAAATTTTCGCCAGATTTTGGCCAATATATCAGGAGAACATGAAGCGAAAAGAGGTATTCTGAATTTCAGCTTCGAAGGCATCCTCGATTCTCTCTCCGAAGACGTTACTTAGTGCCACCTCTTTCCACATCATGTTCTCCTGTTACAAAGCCCAATTTTTTGCATTCTGAAAATTTTCGCCAGATTTTGGCCAATATATCAGGAGAACATGAAGCGAAAAGAGGTATTCTGAATTTCAGCTTCGAAGGCATCCTCGATTCTCTCTCCGAAGACGTTACTTAGTGCCACCTCTTTCCACATCATGTTCTCCTGTTACAAAGCCCAATTTTGTGCATTCTGAAAATTTTTGCCAGATTTTGGCCCAGGTATCAGGAGAACATGAAGCGAAAAGAGGTATTCTGAATTTCAGCTGCGAAGGCATCTTCGATTCTCTCTCCGGAGACATTACTTAGTGCCACCTCTTCTGACATCATGTTCTCCTGTTACAAAGCCCAATTTTGTGCATTCTGAAAATTTTTGCCAGATTTTGGCCCAGGTATCAGGAGAACATGAATCGAAAAGAGGTATTCTGAATTTCAGCTTCGAAGGCATCCTCGATTCTCTCTCCGAAGACGTTACTTAGTGCCACCTCTTTCGACATCATGTTCTCCTGTTACAAAGCCCAATTTTGTGCATTCTGAAAATTTTCGCCAGATTTTGGCCAATATATCAGGAGAACATGAAGCGAAAAGAGGTATTCTGAATTTCAGCTTCGAAGGCATCCTCGATTCTCTCTCCGAAGACGTTACTTAGTGCCACCTCTTTCCACATCATGTTCTCCTGTTACAAAGCCCAATTTTTTGCATTCTGAAAATTTTCGCCAGATTTTGGCCAATATATCAGGAGAACATGAAGCGAAAAGAGGTATTCTGAATTTCAGCTTCGAAGGCATCCTCGATTCTCTCTCCGAAGACGTTACTTAGTGCCACCTCTTTCGACATCATGTTCTCCTGTTACAAAGCCCAATTTTGTGCATTCTGAAAATTTTCGCCAGATTTTGGCCAATATATCAGGAGAACATGAAGCGAAAAGAGGTATACTAAAGGGTATAGCCGATTAAGATGGTCAAATGTGCCCTTGAACCGAATTCGACTCACGATGAATCATTCGAAAGCTTATTAAAAAAGAAACATTTGTGGCAATTTTCAACTTCGTATCTCCCACCGGAGGGTAGTAAAGGGCAAAAATAGGAAATCAGGTTTTTGCTGAATTTCTCCTATACTAGGGGATGAAAAATTTTGAAAAAAATCAGAGGCATTTCTGTTATCGGGGCACATACTAGAGAATTGTTTCAGATTTTTAAATTGAAAAACCAAGCTGTGAAAAATAAAAAACGCCAAAAAGTGCTGAAAAATGCCGATTATGTATCGAAGCAGGCTTGGCACTATAATTATATTTTTACTTTAAATACGTATGATTGTTACTATTGTCCTGAATTTTTTTCAGATTTTTCAATTTGTTGCGTCGCAGTTAAAAAAATTAAAAACCGATTTTTTCGTGGTTTTTTATTTTTCACAGCTTGGTTTTTTAATTTAAAAATCTGAAACAATTCTCTAATATGTGCCCTGATAACATAAATGCCTCTGATTTTTTTCAAAAATTTTCATCCCCTAGTATAGGAGAAATTCGGCAAAAACCTGATTTCCTATTTTTGCCCTTTACTACCCTCCGGGTGGAGATACGAAGTTGAAAATTGCCACAAATGTTTCTTTTTTAATAAGCTTTCGAATGATTCATCGTGAGTCGAATTCGGTTCAAGGGCACATTTGACCATCTTAACCGGCTATACCCTTTAGTATACCTCTTTCCACTTCATGTTCTCCTGATACCTGGGCCAAAATCTGGCAAAAATTTTCAGAATGCACAAAATTGGGCTTTGTACTAGGAGAACATGATGTCGAAAGAGGTGGCACTAAGTAACGTCTTCGGAGAGAGAATCGAGAATGCCTTCGAAGCTGAAATTCAGAATACCTCTTTTCGCTTCATGTTCTCCTGATACCTGGGCCAAAATCTGGCGAAAATTTTCAGAATGCACAAAATTGGGCTTTGTAACAGGAGAACATGATGTGGAAAGAGGTGGCACTAAGTAACGTCTTCGGAGAGAGAATCGAGGATGCCTTCGAAGCTGAAATTCAGAATACCTCTTTTCGCTTCATGTTCTCCTGATATATTGGCCAAAATCTGGCGAAAATTTTCAGAATGCACAAAATTGGGCTTTGTAACAGGAGAACATGATGTGGAAAGAGGTGGCACTAAGTAACGTCTTCGGAGAGAGAATCGAGGATGCCTTCGAAGCTGAAATTCAGAATACCTCTTTTCGCTTCATGTTCTCCTGATATATTGGCCAAAATCTGGCGAAAATTTTCAGAATGCACAAAATTGGGCTTTGTAACAGGAGAACATGATGTGGAAAGAGGTGGCACTAAGTAACGTCTTCGGAGAGAGAATCGAGGATGCCTTCGAAGCTGAAATTCAGAATACCTCTTTTCGCTTCATGTTCTCCTGATATATTGGCCAAAATCTGGCGAAAATTTTCAGAATGCACAAAATTGGGCTTTGTAACAGGAGAACATGATGTGGAAAGAGGTGGCACTAAGTAACGTCTTCGGAGAGAGAATCGAGGATGCCTTCGAAGCTGAAATTCAGAATACCTCTTTTCGCTTCATGTTCTCCTGATATATTGGCTAAAATCTGGCGAAAATTTTCAGAATGCACAAAATTGGGCTTTGTAACAGGAGAACATGCCGTCGAAAGAGATGGCACAAAGTAACGTCTCCGGAGAGCAAATCAAAGAGCGAGAAGTGGCGCAGATGTTTCGAGACAGTGACTGTTCTGAAATTTAGTATACCTCTTTCCACTTCATGTTCTCCTGATATATTGGCCAAAATCAGGCGAAAATTTTCAGAATGCTATTGTAACCAAGTACAGAGGAGGACATACTATACTGAATGATATTATATAAAAATGAATGAAAGGAATAATACTGGAAATAATCTCACTTCAATATTATATTTATTTTTAAAGTAACAGGAATAAAAAAGTAATTCGCGGTAGATATAGGAAGACTTTAAAATTTTTTTATTTATTGTCACATTTTTCCAAGACTATTTTCATCCTCTGGCATGGACACACAACATTTGTGCACTCAGCATAATAAATTCAGGGACATACAATAAACAAAAATATAATTTTTGATGAATTTATAAAAAAGATAAAAATGCAATTTTTATGCAGCATAAACAGTCAAGCTCTATTTCTTGCATATAAAAACTCAAATTTCATAAAAAGTAGACATACAATATGTGTGCACTAAGCCATCCCAATATTTTTGAGTACCCTTTTTATATTATTTGTTAATAGCCAACGGTTATATGGACAGGAACATTAAAGGAATTGCAGCATCATAAAATAGTAATAAACCCCGTAAACATTGTGTTTCATAATTATTCCAGTTCAGAATTCGTTCATGAAATCCGCTACTGAAAATGCACAGTCAGGATGCGCGTGATTATTATGTGGTCGGCTCCTCGAAGTAACAGAAAAAATAACCTAAGCATATGGTATATGACAACAAATGTTTAGTGGCCATTTCGTTCTTTTACGAAACATTTGTGAACTTTTTATCATCCCTTCAAAATCTTATTATTACGTCACAACAGTATCTTTAGGAAATCGGGTATAGCAATTAGGTTATATTTTCTGTCGCTTCGAGGAGCCGACCACATAATAATCACGCGCATCCAGCCTGCGCATTTTCAGTAGCGGATTTCATGAACGGATTTTCTGTCATCGAAGTGCCAGAAAATACAACCTACATGCTATACCCGATTTCCTCCAGATACTGTTGGAGCGTAATAATAATGTTTTGAAACGCGACTAATTTGAATCGCGCCTGTTCAAGTGTCCTCCAAAGCTCGCGGCCGTGAACTTCCTCGGCGGCCATCCTTGATCGTGGTCCCCGATTCAACGGAGGATACTCTGATGCCCACCCGGTTGCCTGAATGAAAAGTGAAAAGCGGCCGTTCGTGGGAGCGTCGCGGTCGGAAAGGTGCCGCTGGCACACATATTTGCATCAGAGAAAGTCGCCTGCTCCCTCCTTCTCCCTGTGCCGGGATGCATCCGTGCCCGCGTGCACATAATCGATGCATTAACACCTTGCATAACCCAGCGCCGCGGTATTAATCATCCCATTATGCGACCGCGTCCCGTGGAAACGGGATTCCTCGCGTCACGACCGATGCTTTCCACGCTCGCCACGTAACTGCCCGGCGAACAGTGGCGAAAATCTCGCGATGGGAAATTCGACGATGAGACCACCGGATTATTGTCTTCTTACGGGGGGGGGGGGGTCTATCAGGGAAGAGTAGGTATACAATTGCGGCGCGGGATCGTTTCACACTTCGAAGCTTGAACAGTTATTTCGTCTGCAGTAACTGGATTCTAATCACAATTACATGGATTTATGGATTTCTTCATGAACTAGTTTGTAACGTTGAGCAGCGCGGTGTAATTTTATTTGATTGCTTCCTTGGGTTAGTTTTTCGTTTTACTGGCTGGGCGTGCAGTTTTTTTGGTAGGACGCGGATATTTATGTCTTCTGTATCTACGAGCGGAATAGGTTTTTAATGGAAATGCTCAGCGGCTTCCTATAGACCTACTTCGTTGTTATGAAAGTACGAGATTTTGTAATTTTTTAGATCATACTTCGCGATTAATTACGTAGCAACGCGTGTTTCCTATTCTTTCAAATTCCGTTCGAGCAGTGAACTGCTTTAGAATGTTCAACATTCCATATCGACTTCTTTTTACTTCTTTGTTATGCACAATCTACAATACGTACTGGGGTGGTGATTGATATATCGCTGGGGCACCCTAACAGTTTCTTCTCTATGTTGAAAAAAGGGCCTCGTTAAAATTTGATTACATTTCATAATGTTTTAGAGGTTGCTACCCGCTTATTAAAATTTTAAGTGAAATTGTATTTTTTACTTAAGGGGTAGGCACATGGGTAATGGGTATTTCGAGGTAAAAGAAATGGATTTTTTTTAAAGATTGTTTATGATAGCTACAAGTCTTGGAAGTATTTAAAAAAAATTTCATTGAAAAATTCGAAAAATTGCGAGAGCTACAGCGTAAAAGCTTTAAAGCCGTTTTTCTCAAAAATATGTTTCTCAAGACGGTGAAATGTTTGTTGAAATCTTGACTGAACCTACAAAACACTTTTCTCCGTGTGGAACTGGCTCACTAAGATCGCATAACTTTAGCAACATTTATCACAGAATTAATTCAGTAAAATCCTTCGAAGTCGATATTTTTTTGTATAATTTCGTGAATTTTAATTAAAATTTTTTTATCAACTTCCACGTTGTAGATTTTGAGTTAAAGGATATTCATATACAGCGATTTTGCTTTTAGATGAATCGGGCAATCGGAATCGTGTTCACAACGTGGGGGCGAGCATTACGCAAGCAAAAATTTACCTAATTTATTTTTAATATTTTGCAAACATTCTTATTTGAAAATATCTCTTATATCCCTAAGAAAGAATTGTTAAAAGAGCAAATGGTTTAAGTTATTACCAGGGCCGGCGCGAGGTTGGTTGGCACCCTTATGCAAGATAATTTTTGGCGCCCCCAAATTTTTGCACCGGTTTTCTATTTAATACGTTTTTCCTTTACGGAGTACAATATAAAAAAGAATTACGTTTACATTTTGTTTATGTGGGAGTTGGATTCTTTTATTACTAAGCGTGCGATATATGTAAGCAGTTTTTTTAGCGGAAAAAATAAAATTAATACCACGTTACTTAGCCAAGGGTGAACACATTTACAGGGTGCCCCGCGAAGAAATACAAAACTAATTTTTTGGGGTCAAATAAGCATCGCCCTAATACATAGGTACCCAACGATTTCTACGAATTTCTGCGAAACACACAGTGGAATGTAAAGGCAACACTACCCCCTCTTCCCCTTTAAAATTCTCCCACGAGAATCCCTGTATAAATCCAAGAATATCCTTCCCACTTTCTGCAATCTCCGGCAACTGTAACTCCATAAAGAAATAGCGGATAACGACGTTCTTCTGATCGCTGTCACGGTGACAGGGCAACAATGGTGCTCGAAATTCCTCGTCCCATCGAACGGAAACTGTCGCGAGGAAAAGGCACGATTTGCCACGGGGAACTGGAGGGACCGTTAAAGCAGAGGCTATTATATTCCCCGGTTCGTTTCTACGGGCATGAGGTGGCTAAATTACGGTTTCTGCGCGGAGAACAGATGAACGGTAACGCCTCCGTGAGGATTCCGTCCGAACGGAGTCGCGGAAGATCAGCCACACATTACGGTGGACTCGTGGCGGGAAAAAGGACAAGTTTATTGCCGACAGTTGTTAGCAACGGTACTCACGCGAGCGATGGAAAATTCTCTTCGCGATACACACTCCAATGGTTTCTTTTTCCCCCCGGTGCGATTGTGCATTAGCATCGCAACGGCTGGCGCCTCGGCTCCGGAGTGGAGACTTCAACGAGTGGGCAGAGCAGCGCCTCCTCGAGACAGTTCGACAGTCAAATAACACGCGGAGCGACTCTTCGTTACTTTAAGTAATGAATTCATTTGAAATTACGTAATAAATTCAGGAGACTCTGTTAGGAACTTGTGATCGAATTCAACGAATCCATCGTTTCATTTAACGTTGATTTTTTTTTTTTTTTTTTTTTTTGAGCTAAGGATCTTTCACTCGTGAATTTTCTCTCGCAGTGAACGACAGCGTTTGGTTGCTGGGCATTTGAAACAGTTTCTTAATGGACGTTAGTGTCTCTGCTGTTCGTGGCAATGTGGAGTGACAGTGTAGTTGAATTTCGATTGTTGTTAAAGTCATTCCAGCAAAACAACAGAGTTTAATCATCGCGAGAGTAGCCACGCGGACTCGACAGGGCGTGAATGGCTTTAACAGGAATTAACGACTGTCGGCGAGTGAGAATTAAAATCAGCCGGGAGATAATTAATAGCGTTCGCTAATTAATTTCGAACCCGTTAGGTTAATGGGCTTTGATCGCGTATTTTCCTTCGATAAAATACGAAACCGTGTTCTCAGTTTTATTCGAACGCACGATGCGTTGAGGGAAGCAGCCGAGGATAGAATTACGCACAGATTAGAGCGAAGCAGTGAGCACGACAGATCGAGAAAGTAATTTTGTTTAAAAGTACCCGGTTTCAACTTCTCTGAACTTTAAACACAGCTGACAGTAAAATATGAGACAATCAACAGCTCTAGTGACTGACATTTGATGCTCGTCGTATTTTAATTTGAAATTCCCGATTAATTCATATTCTCCATCGATCCCATTAATCGTAATTACTGTTCCATTTAATTGTGAAATTCACCAGTAATGTTCAGAAGTGCAATTTAATTATACCGCGTAGTCACGTATTGATACAACCATCCAAGGATAATTGTGTCGTCCATCATAGTAGATGATGTCAGGCACGAATCCGCATTCGAGGATAACTGGCCCCCATTTTATACAAGTAGGATGTTATTTTAATTTTCCTCGCGTAACAAAGACGTGTCCTCCTTCCATTAAATCGAAATCTTTCAGCAGCCACGAATCTCAAGTGAAACACGTTGCTATCTCCGTTATGACTAATTACGCGATTTAAATTGCTGGTGTATTAAATTATTTTTTAGACAAAGAAGCACCATTCCTTCCATGTTTCGTTATGCACATATAGTGCCCCCTTCGTTTCTTACGCGCTAAATTCATCGCGCACTTAATAATTCGCGAAAAACTTATTTGCAATTCAAATAGACGAAGCCCATTGTAAAATAGTCTCACATTATTTTCATCTTATGATAGCTTGGATTTCATCTCAAAACCTCTCTGTCTTTCTTCTTTCCCCGCGAATCCTTTCGTCAAACGAATTCTTAAGGGGTTGTGCATAGTCAGCTTTCGAAAAAGAACGCGATTTTCGGGAATTTTTTGTGGAATATCTGCTGTATATTTTTTTACAACTATTCGCTTATTTTAAAAGTACATATATGGAGAAACTTTCAGTAATTTTTTTTTATAGAAAAACATTAAAAGATAAACGAATTACAGCCATTCTCGCGGAAGCTGTTTTGATAAAGGCGCTGTACGGTGAGCAAGTTTTCTCTGAGCCGAATCGTTTAAAATAAAAAATTCAAAAACATTTTGTTAATATACGGTTGAATTCAGTAGATGAAGGGAGGTTCTTTCAAAAAGTTGATTTTTGATAAAATGGCGGCCGTTTAACGCAAAACCTCATTTTTTCGATATCTGAATTGTTCGTTTTTCGTTAATTAAAAATAGGGCGTTTGTTCAAATAAAAAATCCTTCGTTCATCTACTAGTCTTTGGTATATAAAAGAAGTCTGCAAAAGTGTAGGCTAATTTTTACAGCAGTTTCCGAAATATATTGCTCACCGATATCAAAACAGCTCCCGCGAGATTGGCTGTTATTCGTTCATTTTTTAATGTTTTTCTATAACAAAATTACTGAGAGTTGCTGCACATATGTACTTTTAAAATAGGGGAACAGTTGTAAAAAAATATACAGCAGATATTCCACAAAAAAAAATCCAAAAATCGCGTTCTTCTTCGAAAGCTGATTAGGCATAACCCCTTAAGGGGACTAGGCAGTCGAAAAAAACGATTTTTTTATTGCATTTTCCGAAAGTACTACCCTTTCTGAATAAAATGCCGCTTGGTTTATAGTAAAATTCGCAAAACTGTAGATTTGGCAGCTAAAAACTTCAAGGGGCAACCTATAGCGTCGCCTTTACCCAGAAACTTTAAACGCGTCTTCCTCGAATATTTCTTACACTTCATTTTTTTCCTGATTGCGAACGAATTGAGGTTCAGATCGACTTGGAAAAAATTACAGGATGTGTAGAACATGTGTCATTTCGGCCCAAACCTCTGATATGGTCTGTAAAAATTCGAGATTTTCTTAAAAAAATCCGGTGACTTCTTAATTTTTTTTATGAAAGTCCCGAATTTTTACGGACCATATCAGAGGTTTGCGCCGAAATGACACATGTTCTACACATCCTGTAATTTTTCCCAAGTCGATCTGAACCTCAATTCGTTCGCAGTCAGGAAAAAATGAAGAGAAAAAAATATTCGAGAAAAACGCGTTTAAAGTTTCTGGGCAAAGGCGACGCTTGATGTTTTTGGCTGCCAAATCTACAATTTAGCGAATTTTACTGTAAACCAAGCGGCATTTTATTCAGAAAAGATAGTACCTTCGGAAAATGCAATAAAAAAATCGATTTTTCCACTGCCTAGTCCCCTTAACCCCGGCATTTTCAATCTTCGTCGCGCGGGATGACGAATTTGAAAAACTGCGCGTTTCGACTTTAATTAGCCAGCCACCTGAATCGCAGCACCGTTTAATTCCTCCGGCGAAACTCGCCGACCTTCCAACGCGTAACGAAACCGATCTCTCGATTGCTCTTCGACAATCGGGCGTAACAATGAACGCGCTAAACGACAAGTTCGTAATTTACAACACCCTCCCCTCGTTTTTCGTGCCGGCTCCTCCAAGGCCGCCGATCATTAAATTATCAGCTTCTTTTTCGGTCTTCACGCTGCTTGCTATCAAGTGCAGCGGTCGGGTAAAAAAGAAATGGCCTCGGTTCAGCGATCGCAGCGGAAACTGTCGCCGTCCGTTCACGCGAAATCCATTCACTCGCCAGTGCGCGGCCGTTTCACTTTTATGGATATTATTATTGCGTTCGATCTGCAATTACCGGGGACTGTCTCGAAATCTATCGGTATTTTCCCGATTGCTCCATTTTTCAACCTCTCACTGGCAGTGAACCGCTCGCCAGGAGGTAGGAGCAAAAACTGTGCAGCAATTAAAATTCTTCTTGCAGTAATAGGCGAATGGAATGTCGAAGAATTCTCCTAATTTTCATTCGTTCAACAAGAAATTAGAAAACACTATTAACTATTATTAATTAAGATTGACTTGTATTTTGCATGTACCTACACGTATTCGCATATTTTCTAAGTATACACTGTAATTTTAGCTTTTTAGAATGAATACACTCGAAATTCTAATCGTCGGTCACAGAAGTGTCTCGTGCGAGATTTTCTTCAGGAATGTAGGAATTGATTAATAAGGGAGTTTCCTTTTCGCAGAAATAATACCTCGGTGCATGGAATTGTTTGACATTCGTGTAGCAGTGGCTATTTATTAATTAAAGTGCCTACGCTTAATTGTTTTGGAACGAGCGCGCCGCTCTGATTCCAATTCAAATCGGAGATCGACAGATACTGAAAGTTTGGTTTTGAAATTTCGTTTCCAGAAATGCGTTGGTTTCGTGGCCACGCCGAGGCGCCAAGACTCTTAAGCCTAAGTCCTCTCCAAGCTGATGAAGACCTTGACGGAGCATCTTACCACTTTCATGCCGCGTCTCAGTATAGAGGTAAGAATCGTGAGAAACCGCCGATACAATTGCCACAGTAAAAAGCAGGATGCCACGTTAGCTTTCATAATCCGAATTACGATCGTTCCGGCGTTGTTAATTAGTGGCAGGCAGCGCCACTCGAAACCGAACGTAACGTTCTCCCAAAGGTGAACGGTTCTCGGCTACCATTCTCGATGCTTCTAACGCGTAAGAATTCTCAACGTTACGCATATCGAGAATGCTGTATTCGATAGGAAATACATTGCAACGTTTTCCAGGGCAAAGTCGAAGTGGAAATCAATGTGGAAGATTTGGAAGCTTAGATTAAGTTAGATGGGAAATGAATCATTGAAGATTTAATATTGGTAAAATCTCTTGGAAAATAAATATTAGTTAAGTGTGATATAAACATACATCAATGATTACACTATTACTCTACCCTTCACACTATCCTAACATCAACTCAGCTGACTAAGATATCGAGATTCCATCTCAAATCTGAATACTGTGAGTCAAGGTTGCAACTAAACCCTTTTTTATACGAGACATTTCTAAGACCCATTTTAATGTCAGTATTTCCATGTTAGGATATCAAAATACAGAATACCTATTCAGTTTTCAAAAATAGTTCTGATCTAGGAATGATTCGGAAGCTTAGATTAAATTAGATGGGAAATGAATCATTGAAGATTTAATATTGGTAAAATCTCTTGAAAAATAAATATTAGTTAAGTGTGATATAGACATACATCAATGATTACACTATTACTCTACCCTTCACACTATCCTAACATTAACTAAACATTCAGCTGACTAAGATATCGAGATTCCATCTCAAATCTGAATACTGTGAGTCAAGGTTGCAACTAAGGCCTTTTTTATAACGAGACACTTTTAAGACCCATTTTAATATCAGTATTTCCATGTTAGGATATCAAAATACAGAATACCTATTCAGTTTTCAAAAATAGTTCTGATCTAGAAATGATTTGGCAGCTTAGATTAAGTTAGATGGGAAATGAATCATTGAAGATTTAATATTGGTACAAGGAAAATCTTTTGAAAAATAAATATTAGGTAAGTGTAATATAGACATACATCAATGATTACACTATTACTCTACCCTTCACACTATCCTAACATCAACTAAACATTCAGCTGGCTTAGATATCGAGATTTCATCTCAAATCTGAATACTGTGAGTCAAGGTTGCAACTAAGGCCTTTTTTATACGAGACACTTCTAAGACCCATTTTAATGTCAGTATTTCCCTGTTAGGATATCAAAATACAGAATACCTGTTCAGTTTTCAAAAATAGTTCTGATCTAACAAAGATACAGAAAGGCAGGGAATTTTTCCAAAATATGAATGACGGTCTTCAAAACTAGATATCTCTCTTTAGGGGGTAACACCACTGTAACGACACAAAAACGTAGTGTACTTTTGAGAATTGTTTGTGGGTAAACAAAGATATAACAAGCCTGCTTTCTGGAGGGTAAACAGGCTCCTAGATTTACTTAAATTTAATTGATTTCTCTGAAATGTAGAATGAGGCTAATATATACTCTAATAAAATTAAACATTTGAGAATTTAAAACCTGTTTTCTGGAGGGTAAGCAGGTTCCTAGATTGACTTAAATGTAACTGATTTCTCTAAAGTGGGAGTGGTCAAATTTCAAATTTTTCTAAAAATCTGTTTGAAATTTTTACAGTAGCTTCTAAACTACATTCTCCATCAAAGTACGCATCGATCTCGTGAAATATTGTTTTTCTTATAAATAATAAGTATTTGAATATAAACTTCTCTCTCTCTCTCTCTCTCTCTCTCTCTCTCTCTTCACAGCATCATTTTCAGCTAAAAAATTATACATAACTTTAAAAGTTTTCAACAAATCGTAAAATCAGTACGTACGTCGATGGAGAATATAGTTTAGAAGCTAATGTAAAAATTTCAAGTGAATCGAATAAAATTTGTTCAAATGGTGCTGCTGGCCACTTTGAAAAATGTGGTTCCGAGAAAAAATGCGTTTAAAGTGCGATTTTGGAAAAAAGAAAAGAACAAAAAATTGCTCGAAACTACTTAAGATGTGTGTAACAATGGCGTTTAAACAGATTTGCCGATTATTTATTTATTTACCCACAAACAATTACGCCTTAAAAGGAGCCCCAGATTATGGTACAAAATTCTGTGCGACTGATTAAAAGAATCTCACCAATAAATGCACACTGCCAGAAAGCCTTTGTCGACCGTCTCGTGGGCCCTCGCCGAATCTCCAGGATTTCTCCGCGGCTCGTCGTTTCGTTTGCCGTTTCATTAAAGTCGCTTTCGAAAGCGAAGAAACTTTGCATAGCCTCGTTGGCTCCGTGAGAGCCTCTTTTTACGAACGCAGCCTGCGCTCGTGTACAAATCGAGCGACTATTTACCTCGCAGCACGTACTACACGCAATTTGCATGCACTAGAAAATGTGCCAGTACCCTTAATACCCCGATACTTCATCAATGCATGCTCCCCGGTCGCCATATTTCGCGAACATCCGCATTGCGTAACAGTTCTTCCCTCGCCTCGAAGTTATTTAAAATTTATAGCGACCAACCAGCAATACTAATTTAGAGGCTTCTCGATATCCCTTATTAGCCAAGTGATTGTGAAATGCAAGGTCTACAGAGAAGTTATATCATCTTCATTCAACCTTTACTGTGTTGTAAGAGGAACGAATAATGAAACTCATCTATATATTACTCACGATTATTCGTACTAATAATTTCAGTTTTTGAATTAAAAATATTCAAAGACTACTATCATGATGCTCTTGTGGTTATGAGGTTTTTGTATCGTTTCAAAATTTCTCTATTTCTTAGAATCTGACCCACAAGGGAAGATCCCGAACCCGAAAATTCAAAAAATTCTGAAACTTTGTGAATATGTAGGGGATTTCTTGATTACGACTTCTCTGATTACAACGCAATTTTTGTTTGCTGCCCAAGTTTACTCGAAGGGGGTGAAATTAACCCCTGAAAATTTGGCTATTTTCCGATTTTGTGTTATAACTCGCGAACTGTAAGAGATAGAAGAAAAGTTTCAAGACAAAAGTTACTTCTTTTAATTAGGTCTATAATTTGGTATAAAATTATTTTACAGTTCACGAGTTATAACAGAAATTCGGAAAATAACCGGATTTTCAGGGGTCAATTACACCCCCTTAGAGTGAATTTGGGCAGCAAACAAAAATTCCGTTGTAATCAGGGGGAAATTCCCTACGTATTCACGAAGCTTCAGAATTTTTTGAATTTCCGCGTTCAGGATGCTCCCTTGCCAGTTCTACACTCTGTAGATATAAGTTGACTGTTATCTATGCAAGTGACTGCATTTATATTGCAAAATAAACACGTGATTAGCAGTTGTGTTGTCTTAGGAGATGTAAACCTAGTTTCCTCGCGAAGCACGCTGATAATGTCCCTAATCTCAGTCCGCATTTACATTCATGATAGGCGAACGCCCTCACCGAAAAACCGCAATGTTAGTCAGCGCATTTCTCCAAAGAGCTGTGACGAAATCCATTGAGGTTTTTAACGCGAAACCGGAGGTTGAGTGCGGCGAGAAAATGTTGAACGGTTCTTTTCTATTTTTATGACAGTCACGTCAGTCACATTGATTCCATTGCAATTGTTGTATTAGAACAAGATTGTCGATTTAGATATTCAACGAACACAGTTAAGCAAGAATTTTAAATCGTATTTGAAGGCTCTGGAATATTATTTGAAATTAAGAGTAATACCTATTTTTCCGTTGCATTTTCAGCTTAAACTTCCATGCCGCCATTTATGAAACCGTGATTACACGCTCTTATATAATTGCCATCTATACCTGGGGTTTCAATTTTGTAATATAGGAAATAAGCGTAGCCTTATTTTAACTAAATTACTGCTCACTTTAGGTGAAATCGCCCTTTTCCCTGTTACTTCTCTCCCATCAGTTTGTCATGTTACATTTACCGCGCAAAAGCGATTCATTCCTTTTTACTGCGGAACGCTTTCTTCAATCCTTTCTAACCCCGAGGTCTATTTACCATGTAACTCCTTGCTACACTCTCTATCATTAACGTCGATGCTCGAGAAATACAGATATCGAGTGAAGCTCACTTCCTGTAATTCGCTAAACTTGCCCCGCTATTTACTCCGAGCGTAAAACCTCACCGTTGCAAGTATTTATGCAACGCTAAAATTGCTTTTCTTAAATCGATTATGTGCTCCATTAATTTCTTGCGCGGCCTCTTATCATATATCGATAGCATTACGAGCACTTCTGTGCGACAAAAATGTATTAATAGGCTACTTCTATATTTTTGTGTTAAAAATTCTGACGCCTATTATCATGAAATATTTTTCTTTTGCGTGTAATTTAGATTAGATTTGTCATTATAGTAAAAAATTGAAATATTTAACGGCAGTGGCCGTGATTATGAGTGCCCACATAATAGTAGATTACGATAACTAATTAAAACCAACTTTAAGAAAATAAAAATTCGCTAAAAAGTAAAAAATAATTCTGTTCCTTATTTAATCTACGACTCTCATTTTTTTTATGTCGGCGCCTTACCATTTGCACTGTGTAAATCTGGCGCAGACTTAAAAGAATTTAGAGTCGTAGATTACCTAAATCAGGAACAAAATTATTTTTTACTTTTTAGCGCGATTTTATTATCTTTTTCTTTCGAACTCGGTTTTATTTTTTTTTCATTTTTCATTTTTTACTTTTTAGTTATTTAAGTTATATAACTACAATTATTTAAATAATGGAGTCGGTTAATGAGACGGATTTATTTTTTTTGGCGTAACTTCGAAACTGCATAACCGATTTTGATAATTATTTCTTCATCACCTAATTGTCCTAAGTTAATCGAAACTAAACAATATGCAATAAGTTTCGCGGAAGTCGATTCAGTAGTTACGGAGAAATTCGCGGACAAACATAATACATACAAACATACACACATACTCAAACTCAGAATTAGATCAGTAGGTTCAGATAAGTAAATAAAAATTAACTAACAGAATGCAAACCCATTTGAACAATGTCACATACATACACATCGAACGCAGAACTTTTTTCTTTTTGAAGTCGGTTAAAAATGACTACTTCGCTGAATAAAGCAAGGACAGAGAAACACTAAATATGTGACTTCTTCGCCTGTAAAAAAGTCCAAAGATAATATGGTAATGACAATCAGCTTGAACACATCTTCTTGAACACTCAGGAACATTACTCATTGTAATCCAACATGCACTACGATATTAAAGTTTATAAAAATATAAAATCTGACAATCAAACATATAGTTATGCAACCAATTTTCACTGTACTTCCAAAACACCTTGTCCTAAATTCGCAACAATTATTTATACAATACATTTATTTCATTCGAAAAGAAAGGCAACCAACAATCCCTGTTGCTTGCACACAGAACACTTTTGAATGGTAGGTAATCTCGATTCGTTTCTGAGATTCTCGTCTACAACTTCCGCGGTGGAGGCCTTCCTCCTGTTCGTGACGATTTTTACTATCACTCGAGCAGCGTACTCACGTAAATTGTTTATACGGGATGTCCTGGCTTACACACATCCTGCACGAGTGCCTTAAGCCTCCGCTGGGACTCATATACGGTCACGCTTCGAGGGCGACGATCATTTTCGCGTTGGCTGTATCCACCAGACGAAGACTTCGACTTTGCTCTTGTCACGTGTTTTACACTCTTCGAGCGAGGACAGATCGCGCTCAGAAGTTGACACACAACTGGCGTGACATCATGTACGTGGACCATTTCAAGAAGGGCATTCGAGATTGGATAAAATGTAATTTGCGTTGTTGCACGGTAATTGCGTTGTTCCACGTTGTGAGGTGAATCACAGGAGTGCCATTTGTTCGAGCAGACAAGTGAATTAACCCAGACCATGCTGGGCTGTAATACTTTCGTGTGCAGACGTGTCAGTCGTGTGATTTAATCACGAGGAAGCTGGTGTATTTGTTTTAGAATTTGTGGGAGAGTATTTCTGATCTGGAAGTGCTAAGTTCTGAACCGTGAGTTCTGATTTTACGAGGAGTGTTTTTCTCTCTTTGTGTTAGTTTTGTGGAATGTTTGAATATTTTAAGCAGATGAAGTTTAAGGAAGTTGCGATGAGTTGATGAAACTTGTTGATACTTTCATTAAAAGATTTGATAATAAAATATTTTCAATTTGTAAAGTAGTAAAGTTTCCAGCTCTGAACTGTGAATGTTTATCTGACAAAAGTAGATTTCAACGTCGGCTCGATCTTGTGGAGCACTTAAATATTTCGTTACACACAGATTTCCAATCATCTCGAAAATAACTGAGCAAATATTAACTCCTTAATAAATAATTCGAAAAGTATCTGTGGAACACTATATTTTATAAATACTCAAGTCAAACTCTACTTTCATTGCACTAATTACATACAAAACTCTTAAGTTCCCCCAATTACCAAAGCCCACTAAAACTCACCATTTCCACAAAAATTCACAGAAACATCTACTCTCCCACCTAAATTTCTCTTCCTCTTCTTCCAACACCCATGCAGCTCATAGACAAAATTCCATAAATTGGAGATTTAAAACGTCATTTCAATTATTAACCCCATATTCCTTGTTCGCTTCAACAGACATGTCTCCAGTACGATGGGCTCGCCGCAAGTCGTCGAGCTCCGAATCGGAAAGGAACTGCTACAACGTGCAGACGTCACAAGTGACCACCGAGCGGGGACCCACCAAGAAGGACAAGAAGAGGATCCAGGAGGAGCGGCGAAGGATCTGCGAAAAGAGGAACCCTATCCTGAACCGCGTGAAGAACACCAGACTGAGCTTCTTCAAGGACCGCGACAC
Organism: Andrena cerasifolii; assembly: GCF_050908995.1. Classification (NCBI taxonomy): domain Eukaryota; kingdom Metazoa; phylum Arthropoda; class Insecta; order Hymenoptera; family Andrenidae; genus Andrena; species Andrena cerasifolii. The sequence goes on along the minus strand of NC_135126.1, from coordinate 2,988,277 downwards.
CGACGATGAGGACCAGGAAGAGGACGACGACGCCGAGAAGACTCAGTTTCGCTCAATGTGCGAGCTGAACCAGCGCGGCCTAGCCAGAAACGAATTCCGCAGGTCAGTGTGCGAGTCCGACCTGAAGGAGATCATAGAGGAAGAGAAGACCCAGGCAAAGAGGAAACGGCGCTCGAAATCGCAGAGCAGATTGCCATACAGAAAGCAGCAGGAGGAGCGTTTCTCCTTCCTAGGCCTTCGTCCCTCGACCCAGAAGCCAGAAGGATTGCCACAGGAGGACATCCCAGAGGAAGCTATCAACCACCCAAATCGCAGATGGCGAAAGAGCAAAGAGTACGTCCAAGAGCATCGTGACTCAGCAAGGTCGACGGACCAGGACCCAAAGGTGCCAACGACTCCAGAGGATCCAGTGTTCAAGAGTGGGTCCCAGTTCGACAGCATAACGCCGTCCAGCTGCCTGGCAGCCAAGTTCAGGGCGATGCAGGACAGGTACCTGAAGAGCTCCACTAGCAAGCTGATCGCAAAGATCTACAAGAAGGAGGGCAAAGACAGGGAGAGGAGGAGGCTAAGAAGCTTCTCCTATGGGACTCTGCCAGGTCTAGAGGAGCTCAGAACCAACCCCCTGTACGAGGAGCAGGATCAGGATGATAACGACTCGGGGATCCTGGACAACGACTCCGCGACCAGTTCCCTACTCGACGACAGATGCAGCAGCAGTGCTTCTGGCTTGATGACTGGCGTCGACTCGTCCTTGGGTTCCCCGCCTCAGCTGCCACCAAGGAAACCTTCCTCGTCTATCGTAGACGTCGAGAGGACGGCGAGGCTGTTCTCCAGCCTCGACGTTTACTGCGGCAGGAGCGAAGGCAGGGGCTGCAGGAAAGATGTGTCCAGGTTGAGTAGCCTTGAAGATTCGACCAGCCAGATCTGCCAGGCTGCCAACAGCGAGTTGATAGATCAACGGGATCGCGAGGACTCTAAAGTCCCTGACAGGAAGGACGTCATCGAGAGGCTTGGTAATAAGGAATCTTTGGGGTCGGAGAGTAACCACGGTGCTCGGTTGCCAGTGATCAGGAACAAGCCGTATATCACCGAGACGATGGTCGTCAAGCTTCCCAGGGCGAGTTCCGATCAGTGTTTAGGCATCTTCATCGCGAAAACCGCGGAGTTGAGCCCTGGGTACTTAGTGGCCCACGTGGTGCCAAATGGGCTGGCGGATAAAGAGGGCACCTTGAGGATAGGGGACGAAATTCTGATTGTTAACGGCAAAAGGCTGCGGGGATTGAATATGTCCGAGGCTAGGAAGATCCTCGGAAGCGGTAGTGGGCCTGGTGACGTGGATATCGTTGTCTCCAGGTACACAGCTGTGGATCAGTCTCCTAAGAAGCTGACGGAGAGCAGCGTCGATTATGAGAACGTTAATGTAGAGAATGGTCATGGAGTTATCGTGGAGAATTCCCCGAGGTCGCACTTCAGGAAGCGACAGACCAAGCACCATCGCGACAGGAGGAGCGAGTGCAGCAGGTCAACATCCTCCGAGAAGTCTGCGGTGAATATGGATAACAGTGGCTCCCAGAGCGTTTCCAATTTCTGCACTCTGCCCAGAAGACCGAGGAACACTGTTTCCACGTTTCTGACGGTGGTTTTTCAGAAGGGTCCGGGGAAGAAGTCCCTGGGGTTCACCATTGTGGGAGGAAGCGACAGTCCAAAAGGAAGCATCGGTGAGTAACGTGGCTTTGATGACGTTTGTGTAATCATGCAGTAGGATATCTATTATCCGAAGGCTCTGCTATTTGAAGGATCTGCAGTTCGAACGTTCTATTATAAAACAACCTTGGTAAAGTTTCTTCTACGACTCTCAATTAATCCTGATGAAATTTGTTCACAAGAGGCGCCAAGGCTCAAGTAGAAACACCATAAAACACTAATAAAACACTAATGATATACACTGCACACGTGGTCGATGAATTTTCTAACAAGGGAAGGACACCATGTGGTACACACCGATTTTGATGAGCCTTGGCAAGCGGGATCTATGTCGAAAATAAGTAAATAGGTGTCTGAGCGTTTCTGCCAATGGGCCTTAATAATAGAGATATTTACATAGAAATTATTAAAAATTTCATAGTGGCCGTGGGGTTGTAATAGGTAAAAATCCCACACTACCCTGGCGCCCCCGGGGGATTCCTCTCTGGAGGAGTCGGGATGCCTTTTGAATATTTCCCCAAGTTAGAAAAAAACATTTAGAAAAAGAAATTAATAAAAAAAATAATTTTTAAAAAAAAATTTATAAAGTATTTTTTTGCCGTGGAGACATCTTGAAAAGGCACCCCGACGCCTCCAGAAGGGAATTCCCCGCGGGCGCCAGGGTAGTTGTGGGATTTTTACCCACTAAAACCCCACGGCCACTATGAATTTTTTAATAATTTACATGTAAATATCTCTGTTATTGGCAGAAAAGCTCCGACACCTATTTACTTATTTTCGACATAGATCCATCGTGCCAAGGCTCATCAAAATCGGTGTCTACCACATGGTGTCCTCCCCTTGTGAGTTGATTTTCTCAAAAAGGAAGCTGCATATAAAAAACTCTCATCCCCACATTTGACATCCATTTTTGTATAAGAAATCACTCCTTTCGTAATTGCACTATAACTACCACCACACCCTATCCTCTATCATTTTTAAACGTGAAGATAAAAGTACATTTTACCTAATGCAAACGAGGGTTAATTCTATCGTTTGGGGAACTACGTAGCTTCTTATCATCGCGACTTCTTTGTCTTCGGGGTTGCCTGTTTAAAGATGACTCGCTCGCAAGCAAGCAGAAACGTCGGATCGCGGCTGCTGCTTAGAAATGGCGGTGGTTTCCTGCCATAACGTTTACGAGCTCGTTCGACCGATGTACGCGAGTTGTCGATAAATTGCCTCTCCATGCAGACAAGCAGTCTCGAGTTTTACGCGCTCGTTACGAGGCTGAAGTGGCCGCAAACGTGGTCGAACCAGCGCGTGGAAGCTGTGCAAGCGCCAGAAGCTTTCGTGCCTCTTGAACACGCTGAAAATCAGAGATCCAGTTTCGTCGAACAGCTAAAAAGAAAGAATCTTTGTTTTGCAGCACAAATTTCTTTTAAAGCTTGATATATTTGTCCGAGGAGTTACAGTTTTCGGTGGATTTCGAAGCACAGTACGCCAACAGCATGCGGTGGCTCTTAAGCCACATTCCTGCATGTGCAATATGGAATGCAAGATGCGTTTGAAATATTTATTTGATAGTGGTGGGTACAAATCTAACGTAAGGGGTATTGAAAATTCATGGGACTTGTTTGAATTTTGGATCATTTTCGAAGAATGCAGGGTATTCTTTTTTAACATGTGGGAATGTGGCTTTAGACGAGCACTGACCGTGCCCAACGCAGTTTAACTTCGGTGACCGCACGGGAACCGGTGAATTCTATGTGGCACAGCCGTTGGCGTAATCTGTGTTACTTGTTATATTTTATTTTCTGCGAGACATTCGTTCGGATAAAAGTTATGGAAGCAAAAAATCTTGCTTGTCGTAATTTAAAGTTCTCTCTGATATGTCTATTGGCTCAGTGATCGATGGCAACTTCCAACCTTGAGTTTTCATATCAACTTCGAAGATTCTTTGCATTAAAGTAGTTTAAATTCTTACTTGTACGTGTGTTAAGTGTATGCTTTCAATCGATTTTGCAGCATTGTTCCTCGACCTGAATTCCTAAAGAGAAATCACTCGAAATGACCAATCGCTTGTGCTGCCAAATAGAAACTGGGAATCATTTTCGAAGCCTTGCGAGAAACTGTTTTCCCTTTAATATCATGTTTAGTATGATTAACTATCGCTGAAATATCTTAAAAGATATTCTGTTATCATCCTAGTAAAATTCAAGCTTCCACCTGATACATTCACGAAACATAACAAGTAGACACAGATTAAATTCATGTTAATGCTAAAGAAACATGCGGAAGAAGAGGTTCGAAAGGCACTAAAGTTTGTGGCATTTCAGAATCCTCAACGTAGGAAATCTTTACCACACTTTTTAAAATCGATATTGCGAGAAAATAAAGATGGATGAAGTGGATAAACAGAAACAGATAAACGCTCGAACTTTTACTGTGTAGTGTATAATTATCCATAATATAAAGAAACGAGATGTCTTAAACTTAACACGTTTGATATTTTTATAGCGTTGAGCAAATAGATCTATATCCCTTCTAACATGAAAATCTTTACACACTTTCAAACTCGTTGCTTGCAACTCGAAAGTGAGGGAACTGAACGTTCAACTTTTCATACAGCCGAGTCTTTTGCAGTAGAGAACGAAAGGTTTGAATTTCTTTCTAGCCTCGAGTACAAATAAATTGAAATTTCGATACATCCTTTCAATAATTCTCGATCCGTTACGGAAGGATTTTGGAATTCTTACAGTCTTACATCTACGACTGTTTAATTTCACTTTCTAATATTATCGGAACTTTGCTACAGGCTATAGAATAGTTAGCTAATACTGCGTCGTTAGAGTTTAATTCTAGATGCTTCCAGCTATTCGTCAACTGTATTAAATTCGTTTGCACGTCGCCTATTTTCTGCAAGTAAACAGTGCTGTCCTACTGCTACGATCTCCTACGAATTCGCACTATATCGTTAGTCGCCTGTTGCCTGCATAACTTTTAACGGTATTGCGTATCTGTGACAGGTATCTTTATAAAATCGGTGTTGCCAGGGGGGCAAGCCGCAGAAGATGGCCGTTTGCGCGCAGGTGACGAGATTTTGGCAGTGAATGGCCACGTTTGCCACGACTTGACCCACAGAAAGGCCGTTCAGCTTTTCCGCAATATCAAAACTGGACCGGTTGCCTTGCACCTTTCTAGACGCGTAAAAAATAAGGAATTACAGTAAGTATGCTAATATTTGGAGGCAGCTGGTTACTGAGATCCCGTAAGACACTCTGGGCTACATTCTAGAATCATCATTAAACTCTGTTCAATTATATAGCTATCCTGTTTCTACTAAACACAATATATTACGAGCGGATACAAAATTAGAGATTTATTAACGTTAAAACGAGTGTCGTAAAATTGTAATCTTAACGCACATCGCGTCTCTGATCCTTCCTCTACGAAATGCCTAGTTTTGCAAGTAGTAGATGGAAATTTAGAAATTATTAATCTTGCATTTTAGTGTTGGAATTCAGGTTTTATTTTCGTTCTCTTCGTGAAATAGAAATTTCGTAGAGGAAGGGTCAAGGAACAGAGATATATTTTCTTAAGTGATATGGTCTGGGACGTAACGTTTAAAATACATCTGAATTTTTCATCCTGTACATTCGTTGCACTTGCACTCCACGTCGCTGAGTGCAGTCCTGTTTGATATTCGTTAAATTGTAACTCCTATCAGAGTTACAGGGTTTATAGAAAAAGGTTCAAGGAATCGATTAATATTTCTCAAAAAGTACTACTGTCAGATACCACCTTTGAAAAGACTCAAATTATAACGCTACATCCCTGTGACGTTTGAACTGCATCTCGTCAAACGCAGTTTTATCGTTTCTTCCAATATTTCAAAAGTACCAGCACACTTTCGAAATACACAGTCTATAGTAATCAGTTCACACAATACAGTGATATGTTCTTTATTATATTATAACGCGTCCTTCTAATTCCACGCGACTATGTAATAATGAATCTACGGAAGTCATATCTCCACGTGATCGACGCGATGTGCGTTAATTAATCGAAGTCAAAGATCCAGACCAAATGAGTAATTCGTCGTTGTTACATTTTCAGGGCAACGAAGGCCAAGTCGTGCGCAGACCTCTTGCTCGTCGACGCGTGAGGATGTATAATACAACAAGATTTGTAAAAACAAACGGAGCAGAAGAAAATGAGTCCGCAGCCTTTGTAAAAATGAACGCCGCACCTGTACATACTGTTGTAAATTTGTAAAGTTTCTTGGAAATAAAATTATTATTTAATAATTTCCCAACGTCGCGGCCGTTGTTAGTTACGCGTTAGCTCCTCTGGAAAACAAGTATCCTCGAACACCTTAAAATTACGTCCTTTTTATTGTCCTCTATAATAAAAAATGAAAAGAAAGTCGCATACAATATTTCACGCTGCTGTAACGTATCTGTATAAAATCTTATAGCCATAAAAAATTAGTGTCAATAATAATAATATTAATAATAATAATAAACATTTTGATAATAAACTTATTACTACGCAACTGCGATACCGCGATAAATAAATTAATCGAAACAAATATTAAAGATCGATGATTTCGTTCTGATAAGACTAGAATCCTAAAACTGCTTGCGCAGCGAACGATAGGATCGCTTAGAATTAAATCGAAAGAGCACTTCCGGTGGGCAGATTCGTCCACGTCCCCCAACCCTTCAACATGGCGCGGATTTTTGTACGTTTTTCGGGTACCTGAAACGCAGAATATCACCTCGTCAGGCCAAACATTTGCGTACGCTTTCCTTAGGAAGACTTGAGTGCGTTTGGTGATGTTCTTCAAGTGTATGAAAAGTTAGAAACACATGTTGCTTTGCAGGGTGACCGAGGAATTTTTTAAATACAAAATTCGGGATCTTTAAGCTTTGAACATTAAGTAATTTAGTGGATAATGTGATAAGCTTCTCATGTTAAAATTTACTGTTTAGAAATTCATGGAATTTAGAGTGTTTAGTACCGGATTAAAATTAACTGAGTCTGTTAGACCGTGAGATTTTGATTTTTGAAAGAGACAGAAGTTTTGTGAGCTCTCATTCGTTCTGCTTTTATAATTATGTAAGTTTTTTTGTATAACTCGCTTTATAGGGTTAGCAAAAATAGTTTTGGAGTATTTACCACATAATGTCTCGTATACTTCGTTATAGATGGGGCCAAGTTAATTTGTTTGACGATAAAAATTAAACTCTAAAAACAGATTTTTATGATATTAACATACCACATAGATGAAGCGTAAGATTTAGCAGTAGTTCGATTTTGAAGATGAATTTTTCAAAAGTGAATGACGTTTGTTTATAACATTTATAAGTTTCATATTTTGAACAGACAATCTGAAGAATCGTTTAAATATCAGCTGAACCATTTTTACAACAATTCAATGTACTCATTTATATTTGCAAGTTCATACGACCTGATTTGATTTCCTCGATGGAATGTTGAAAAAGTGTCTCTGATTTTTGTCTGTACGTTATTAATTTATATTACCTGTGTCTCCTTGTAATTTCTAGCTCAACAGGTCCTTCTCTTACGGCTTTAAATAGTTCGATAACTTCTTGATGTGTATAGCCACGCAGAACCTTTCCGTTCAAACTTACTATCTCGTCACCTGGAACAGGTAATACGAATATTCCATGTCAATCATTTTTTTTTGTCCACGTTTTGTGTGCTCAGCACTCTAAACGGTATTCGAGCGTTCTTAATGCTCATCAGTGTAAATTACAATACACTATAACACGTACATATTGATTTTGCTTACTTCTCTTCTTGTGCAATCAAACATATTTAAAACTAAATAAAAGAATTCTATAATATAACGAGGATATAGACTCTGGAAAAATAAAAATAACGAGGAACAAGAAGCGAAGGAAACTACATAGGGTATACCGGGGGCGGTAGTAACACTCTGACTTTGGAATACGATTACGCAAAAACTATTACAGTTACAGCGACAGTTTTTTACGAAAATGTTACTTACATATCTGGCAATATTCGAGCCACAACAGTTTCGCTGTATGTCAAGTAATATTCCGGTTATTAATAAAAAATTATACGCGGAGAAAGTGTTACAATCGCCCCCGACCAGGTTTTTGAACTTAAATTATAAATTTTTATTAACGAGACACTTAAAATTAATTAGTAACGATCAGTATTACTTTAAAAATGGCCAGATTAAATATTAAAAAATATAAAAAACACGTACTTGCAAAGGGAGTATTTATGTTACAATTTTAAATCAGTAAGGAAAAGTTACTTTAGGGTACCGAAAAGTTATTTTCTTCACTATACATGGTTATTGTGTATCTATACTGCTAGGATATGGATGTGTGTATTCGAAATGTCATTCTTCATCATATATCCAAATTTGTGTTAATATCTATCATAAGTTTTAAGATATTTAACGTGTTACAATCGCCCCCGGTCTACCCTACTAAATTAACCACCACTAAGAATATTAAAATTGTCCCCCGTTTGAATTACCCGACCACAATTTGCACCTCCAATGTCCACCGAAAGAATTCAATTATTCTTACAAGAGAATTTCCTATATTCCTGCCTATCCTTACTAATATATAAAAGTGAAACGTTGTCTGTTCGTTTGTCCTTCTTTCACGCCTAAACGGCTGAACGGATTTCAATTAAATTTTGAATATACATTACATACGCCCTGGATTAGATTACAGGCTACTTATTTCTTTCGTTTAGGCTTTTTTATTTTCCAAATATAATAAATGATTCCCGGGTGAAACCGGGTAACGGGTCAGCTCGTAAATAATAAAAATCAATCAATGCTTCCTAATGGAAGAAGCACAGAAATCCCAGATCTCGAAATCAGCAAGAGAAATCATGCGCAGATCGTAAACTCGATCCATGCCTCGAGCCTCCTCGAGATGTTTGGTCTTTTTAGCAAAGGCGGGAGATGCATTGCTCCTGCGCTTATGCAACTGCATCGAACGGCGGCCCGTTATACAAGCATGCAGCAGGGTGCAGCGGCACGAGGAAACCGCGGACACGTTCGCGTGCTCGTAAAAACTGTCGGGATCGGTTGAAACTCGAAACGTGTTGCGTGAAACCTGCCTATATAACGTGTTGCCGCCTACCGCGACGGGAGCCTGGCAAAAATTGCGTAGGAGACGAGAAGACACGCGTGTGCGCGAAATTCGATTCGACGTTAGCGTCGCGGGTTGCACTTTTCCCGCGACTGAAAACGCCTCCTCGCTTACCACTGTCACTTGCGATGCTAACCTGTTAACACTACCGCGACTGACTGCGCATCAGTGTCCAGGTTTAGCAAGTGGTTAGAAGCGTGGGTTGAAACTGTTAAAAAGAAGGGCTAAGAAAGTGTATACATATATGCAGGTACAATAGCAAAGGAACCATTTTAAGAAAAGTCAAATCGATTTGCGCAAGATCTCAAGGGTTTTGACGAAAATGAAATATAATGTAGTTTACGTGAAATTAGAGGAGGGGAGGGTTTAATTCATCATTTTGCGTAAGGGGTTATACCTAGTCAGGCGGAAACAGGCGAATATTTGTGATTTTTTGAGGAGAAGCGGAAGCGTATATGTTTACAAAACTTTTTGGGCTTAAAAGAGCAACATTTAAAGAACATTTGGTAATTTTGGCAAAAAACAAAAAAAAATCGTTAGTGTATTAATGTATCTTCCGATTGACGGAGAGAATTTTCCGAAATATTAATTTAAAACAAAATGACGGCTATTTCAAGTTGAAATCCTGATATTTTCGTGCAAAAATCACGCGAAAAAAATCAGGATTTCAACTTTAAATAGCCACTACTTTGTTTTAAAATAACATTTCGGAAAATTCTCTCCGCCAATCGGAAGATACATTAATATACTAACGCAATCTTTTTTGGTTTTAACCAAATTTTTTTTGTTTTTTGATTTTAGATAATCTGATTCCGAATGGCAGTGCTCACCGCAAAAGCAAATTTTTAAAAAGGCTTCTTGGATGTGGGTTGTTAGTTTATTACAAACCTAAATATTTTTCCACGAAAAAATTACCAAATGTTCTTTAAATGTTGCTCTTTTAAGTGCAAAATGTTCTGTAAGAATATATGCTTCCGTTTTTTCAAAAAAAATTCACAAACATTCGCCTCCTTTCGGCCGCCTGACTAGGTATAACCCCTTAAAAAGTATAGGCAACTGGAGTTTAATGTTTAATTTAGTGGAGAAAGTCCTCACCAATCATAGGATTTTAAACTTCAAAAGTAATCAAATATTGGAATTTTGCAATGTTCCCACTGATTCACGTGCATATCGAGTACACTCTAACATCAGGGGCGAGAAATACCTTCGCTATTATCTTCGACTTCCAATTTATCATCAATCTTTAAACCACGACGCACTATCCCTTGAAAAAAAAAAACAGAATACTCTGTGCGCAGTGATGCGGCGGTCGAAGGGTTCGTTAAAATCACTGACTAGGTGTCTCCCAATCAGTCCTATTTGCCTCCACACATTCTTTCTGCCCGCAGAAACGGGCACGGCACAAATCCCATTTAGCTCGCGGGCCTCTGGCAAAGGTAGCCAGCGAACGTTAGAAAAGATCGCGCTGACAAAGCTGACAAGTTGGCAAGCGTCGTCCAGTGGCATGCGAGCTGTTACAAAAGCTGCGGAGGGGGGCGGGGAGAGGAAGCGAAAGATAAAAAAAAGAAAAGAAGTAAAGGAGAGAGGAAGGCGAGAAAACGAAGCGAACGAATGGAGGCAGAAGGGTCGCGAGATGGCCTGGCTGTTTAGAAATGCACGCGGCGTTAGGTGTCGGATTAAAGATTCGAGATGTGTACGAGGCGTCCACCGCGTGAATGCACGAGCGACGGCGACGCGTACGTGACGCATCGACGCCCTCCGCGCGTGTTCGCGGCCCTGCGGACACTCTCTGATCCTGAAACAGCCAACTATGCCGATGGGACGAGATCCTTGCACGATCCAGGCAAGGAATTCGCGACGGATTGCGTCACGTTAAGAACGGAACGGTGACGCCAGGGATTACGTCCTAGATACACGTAAGCCTGTAAAAGGAGCTGCTCTCAGCTCTTGATGGGAGCCTACCGAGATCATCTGCAGTCGAATATCGAGCATTGATTTCAGGTTTGAAATCTCAGTTTTCTGTAGAATTTGCTAAATTCTTCAAAGTGTATTGTATTGTGATTCTCCGTAGTTTTATCCTAGATTAACTTTAACTTTATTTTAACGCGAGGGAGGTTCTGATCTATGTGGAGCTACCCGCGCATCAGTTTATAAAATTATCTTTTATAAAATTAAGTTCTTTGTCTGCCCATTTGATACTACCAATTGAACTGTAAAGGTTAAACGTGGTACGAATAAAAATGAAATGAAAATGCATTTGCTTCACCTTGGAACAGCGACTTCGAGACGTCAGCCTGGCCACCAGGGAAGACTCTCCTGACGAAAATCCCCATCTCACCCCGAGGACTGTCCCTGCCACCCACGACACTGAAGCCAAGGCTGGGCTTCCCGTAGCCCTTCTCGAATTTGGCGATGTGCCTCGTTAGGTAATGCTGCGTCTCCGCCGTCGATTCCAGGCTGCTTTCTGCGCCCTTTCGTTCCTTGGACAAGCAGGAAAGCGGCAGAAAGTCAGGCCTCTTCGTCGACTGTATACTTTCCTCGGTGGCCGCGCCGGTTTTCTCCGACTGAGCGCCCTGCTTCGTTTGACCGTCGATCAACGACAGGTTCGAAAGGTTCTTGGCGTTCTCCAGGTACTCGAACTCCCCAGGTAATGTCGGCGGGCTGACGTACACCTGCGGCACAGTTTCCTCGTAGGCGGTAATTAAACGTATCCTGTTACCCGTGAAGGATTTCAGAAAGTCCTGCACCTCCTCCAGGCTCTCCAGTGTCCTCAGCTCCTTGCCCTCTACCTCCACGATCTCGTCGCCGAGCCTCAGCCTGCCGTCTCTGCGAACATCGCGACTTCTCAACTATCTGCAGACTCGAAGGGTTTCTTTGGGAAATTGAAATTTAAGTGGCCCTAAAATCTGGTTACAATTTGGGTTGGACTTGTTCCAGCAAACTCTTTCGCAGCCTCATGTCGCGGCGTAGAGAATGTTAACCCTTAAGTGGTATCCTGGGGTCGCTCGTGACCCCAAGCACCCAAAGTTCGATGTACAATTTTCGGTTGTCTAAGCTTGTAAACTGTTTTTCTAGTTAATTTTATAATAATAGTTTAACTTTCTAGGTTTCTATTATTTTACACATTACCTAAGAACAAAATATTCATAGAGGTTGCTCTAGTGTCGACTTTACAAATTTCTATGTCCTTTTTTATTTGGGGTCTGCCACGACCCCAGTATACCAGTCACGTTTGCCAAAAACAGTATACCAGTTAAGGGTTAAAAAAGGTATTGGAATTCCTTTTCAAAGACAATTCTAACAATAAGGATTTTGAAAATTACTTGTTCGTGTTTAATACACCAATTGGTATTTAAATACAATTTTGCTGCCATTATCATATCGCAAGGGTTGAAATCTAGGTAAATGACACTTCAAAGAGATGCACCCAATGATCTAGTTCCAGATAGACCTAACGATATTACATTAATACTCTCGAAATTAATTATCCCCCTATTCACACATCAAAACATACCTGTGAGCTATCCCATCGCTCTCCAACTGCACAACGATATACCGAAGCTCCCCCAAGCGTTGTTGCGCCAGTCGAATACCCAAGTTCTCCTTAGGGTCCCTCTTATGAAGCTGCACCACCCGGCACCGCCTGACCCTCTTCGGTGGCTGAATAATATCGCTGAGGAACCGCGTCTTGTCCTGTTGTAGTCTCATACGATGCGGCGAGATATCCACGGACTTGGTAGAGTTCTGCAGAGCGGTCATTCCGTTCCCACAGACTGGGAACTGGGAGTTCATCGCTGCATCGTCGTACGTTTGATGGATACTGGGCAGCATTCTGCCAGAGTTACTCTGGTGCCACCTGAGCCCGTCAATTCCATCGTTCAGTTCATGATTCCCAGATCTGGCGGTCTCCGTTTCAGAGTTCTTCCTCGTCCTGGGCTCGTGGCTGGCCTCCTGTTCCTGGCACTCGCTAGGAGTGGAACTCCTGATGGGCTTCTCTAGCTCAGAATCCACCACGCTGCTGGTATCCGAGCTGTCCGTGCACTTTAAACTCACACCCTCGTTCTCCGAAGCAGCAGCAGACTCCCCCCTGGGCCCGTCACTATCGTACCCCGACTCGTTCGAGCTCACGTAATGGGAGGAGAGCCTCTGCTCGCCACTGGGCGCAGAGTTCCTTCTGTGGTTCCTCAGCGTGGCCACCATGTCGAGGTCCACGTTCAACGAAGACGTCTCTGAGAACCTGGACTCGTTCATCCTTCCCGCAAAGTCCACTCTATCCTGGCTGGCGTCAGGATGCTGAACACTGTTGTTCCCTCTTAGCGACATAGGGCTGCTGTCGTACGAGCTGTAGCATCCATTGTCCTCCTGCTGGAAGTTGTCCTCGATCCTCTCCAGGTGACCAGGGTTTAAGCTGTACCTGTCCTGCTCGCACCTGCTCGAGCTCCTGCGGAACTCCGTGTACGAGTTCCGGCCAGACTTCGGGGTGGAGGGCTCCTGACACTTGTTCCCTCCGCCTCTAGCTAGGCCGCCGTTCCTGACACGCCGTCGTCCCAGCGTGGTCGTGCCGGTGTACGTGTCCTCTATCTTCAGCGCGGGGAAGTGCTCCTCGGAGGCGGTCTTGAACAGTCGCTCGTCCTTGGACGCGAACGTGCTGTGACGTTCCTCCGGTAGGACGGAGAGTTTCGATCTGAGGAACGCGTATGGGAAGCTGGACTTCTTTGCCTCCTTGAAGTCGCAGCTGCTGCTCTTCCTCATCGGGGATTCGTTTCGCGACTGCCTGAAGTCGCAGGAACTGAAGCTCGTCATCGAAGGGTTCCCCAGGGGGTACAATGATGCGGACGCCTCGCTAATATGGTCGTCGAATACATCGTCGTTCTGACGACCGGCTAGATCGTCGCAGGACACTGTCTTGTCCTTGCGACTGGAGATCTGAAGATCGATTCCTTCGGACGGATCGTCGCCCTTTACGTAGGTCGGGCTGGTGTTCAGCTGGCTGGTGCTGCAGCTTCTGAACAGATTTTCTTTTTCGCATGTCTTCAGTCTATCGTCGTTGTTTTGCGAACGCCTGTTGCCCCTCGCCGAATTTAACATCCCCGTGGAACCCATACGGATGAAGAAGGACTTGAAGGGGGACGGTGACCTTTGAAACGTTCCCGGTACTCTCTTTTCCGCTTTAGAGTCCAGCTTCGTGTCTGGCAGTGATTTGTCCATTTTCGATGGGACATTGTTGTTGTTGCCCCCGCTGTCGGGCCTCTCGGAAATGGAGCAGATCGTTTCGCGGGAACCAGCCCGACGGAACGAGTCTATCTTCTTGCTCATCCTGCGCCCCCAAACTCCGAAACTGGAGCCTGAAACAGTGGCAGTAGTGCCTTACAGAAGGACGTCACATTGTGTACAGAGGAATCATCTATGGTTTTTAAAATTTGTGTACTCCTTGAGACTGATTACGAAAAGAATTAAACGCTTCCACTTCCCAATTTGTATCATTTATCGATAGCCTAGATAACTTTAATCTCTGTGGTACCTCAACGTCATAAAACTAACCCTAATTTCTAAGTAAAATCATGTACAAAAGATACGACCTATTAGTGCCAATTATAATACTCCAATTACCATTTCATAGGATCAACTATCCCCCACAAGACACACTAAAGCAATCACCCAAAGTGTAACCACCGCATTTCTTCAACAACCTATACAAATTCATATCATCCTCAATCTTCCATTCCTTCCAACGCAATACCTTCATTTTCTACATCCCATAAACAACGATTAAATCCCTTGCTCCTTGATCTCCATCAAGACGCCAGAATTCCAATTAGAAGCCTACAGTTATTACCGATTGAGGCTTCCGGGTGTAAGCCGTGTCCACTAGGAATTTTACCCCGACTTTTCGCTAGCATTGCAGCTCAGCCTCCTATATCTATTGATCGCACTCAGGTCACGGATCATTGATCACCCAATCACAGCTCTTTTTAATTGCTCAGCTGAAGAATTCCGAGCAGCTTCGAATTACCAGACACAAGATATAGTATCAGCGTGTCATTTGACCCCTGAGGAAGTTAGCTGCGATGCTAGTGGAACCCTGAAATAAAATTCCTAGTGGGCTGGAAATTCTGCATTAAAAGCCTGATTACAAGGGAGCCGCCTACTTGCTCGCTGTTTAAAAGCGAAGTACAGCTAAGAGACACCGAGAGAAACGAACCGTTTCCCGGAATCCAGAGCCCCCGGATCTTCAGCTGCTCGCGTTCCAATAAAGAAGCAGAAGAAGAGGCCGGTGGAAGAGATACCGGGCCATCGTGGTGCTACGAAAAACCACCCGGCGGCATCCGCGACCGTGGTCGACATATGGTCGCCCCCAGGAACGGCCGCGGATGAAGCTGAGCAACAGAGACGCCAGGCTGCTGGTTCCGCGTATTTTGGGACTACTTTTTCGAGGTGTCGCCCCGGTTAACGGGGCCGGGGCCATTCGCTCCTATACGATCGCCAACGATTGTCAGGCCGCTCAGGTATCGGGTACACGTGTTTTGCGATAACGCACGCACCGCAGACAGACTACCGGGTTGCGATATGGCCTCGTTAGGGCGACACGTAGTTATCGAGTTCGCGGCCGGAGTCGGGATGGAAATTAGGATTAAATGGGGAAAGGTGCTTTTTTTTTAGGGGGAAGATTTAAGTGAGGATTGTGAAATGAGATTGTTTAGTAGATTCACGTAATCGATGATGTAATGGGGGAGAAGAATGTTTTTGTAAGGGAGAGGTATTTTCTTTTTTAGGAGGAAGATGTAGGTAGAGATTATACAGCAGATAAGTGTAATTCTTTTGCATGGGGTTGAAGTAGAAATTAGGGTTAAGGGGAGGTTCCGGTCTAAAAATCGATTTTTTTTTTATTTCATTTTTCGAATGTTCAAACTTTTAAGAATGCGTGTTTAAAGTGATTTTGCGAAGTTAGAAAAGTTCCTAAAGTTAAAGGCATTAACACCCGGCCACTCGGAGTTTACTTAAAACTTTAAACGCGTTTTTCTAGAAACAGTGTTCTTAAAATCGGTGGAATCAATATCCCGAAAAGTTATTATCCGATTCGACTGAAACTTTTTTTATTTTGAAGAATGTAGTTCGGTGTAGTGGAGGAACCACTAACATTTTAAAGAAATTGAAAATTTGTAATTTTTAAAATCCTTGAAAGGACGAAAAATATGGGGGAAAACTGATTTCAAACTTCAAGTGTCGTTCTTTTCTAAAAAAATGTCATTTTTTGTAACTTTTTTATGGTATGTCCACTAAGGATTTTCATGCCTTTTAATAATCTGGCACTGTACAAGTTCCACCGTTTTGGATGATTTTTTTGGCGCCTCGACTTTAACGACTCCCCAGTCCCGTCTCTAATGATTAATTCCAAAAAAAATTCTTTAGTTTAAGACGTCTTTAATACGCCTTTAGACGTTTTTAGTTTTCCTTTAATTAATTCCTAAATATCACCCATTTTTATGAGCTCTAGACTGGATCATCCCCGTAAATGGGCAGAGGTGTTTTCTTTTTTGAGGGGGAAGATTTAAGTGAGGAATGGGAAATGAGATTGTTCAGTAGAAGAAGAAGAATAAGAGTGTTTTTGCAGGAAGAAAATTGAAATCGTGATATTATTCAAACTGATACTATTACATTTCTGTGCCCTGTGTCTCCCACAGGGTGGTTCTCGTAATAGTTACCACGAGTTATTAGCTGTTTGTTAGTTTAATGAAAC
Organism: Andrena cerasifolii; assembly: GCF_050908995.1. Lineage (NCBI taxonomy): Eukaryota > Metazoa > Arthropoda > Insecta > Hymenoptera > Andrenidae > Andrena > Andrena cerasifolii. The sequence continues at coordinate 2,971,684 of NC_135126.1, read as the reverse complement.
TTCTTAGTAATTCATTCTAGTAAAAGATCATACTAAAGACATTATACATAATCGAGTGACCTTGGCACAGTAGTTGAGCATCTGATTATAAGCACAGACTACAAAAGTCTCCATAAACAGATAGGGTAATAATTCCATCCACATAACAGGTAACCCCAAAGTTCCAAAAGAACCCTTTACAACCCACATTACTCCACTTGTTTTTTGCTTACGATCTCCTAAAGAATGAGCCTTCTCTTACACTTATCCAAACAAGAACGACTTCCAAAAACCTAGCACAGATTTGGCGACGGGGAACAAACACGTGCGAGCGATCACTTACAACCGTGCATTCTAATTCACTTGTCGACGAATTAATTAAACACCAGCAATCAAGGAACTCGGCAGACGTAGCGTCGATTAGTCATCAGCACTCAAACAAATGGAACACTGATATGGACTCGTGCCGGTCGTCGCGACGCATTTGTATCGCGATGCAAATTGAAAGATAAAAGCCTCTCGCGGGCAACGGCACAATGGGGTGGCAATAATTCTTCGAATCAATCTTGCCGGATGAAATAGGGAAATTCATTATGAGCCGAATGCACCGTGACAAGTGCGATGCCTTATACTCTCATTAAGGTAACGAGTAGCATCCCGCGGATGAAAGTGCGCCTGTGTTTGCATGCGCGCCTATCAGCCTCGTGTCTGATCTGACCGCGATGACGCGTCGGCGTCATTGCTTTATCGCTTGATTAATTAGTTCCTTAATTAATCAACCGCGGATGGGCATTCGACACGGCGATAATTACGCCGCGCAAGCCGGCGAAACTGATTACGGTGATTCAAGCTCGCCTGAATACGTGCGATGAACAAAAATCAAGGAAATTGGCTCTCCGTGTCAAGATCGCCGGATCACAAAAGGCTATACACATGTGCGCCTCGGGCGAAACTCTGATAGAAATTTAATAACGCGAAGGGTGAAGGGTTCGAGGGGTACCCAGGGTATGATATACTTCAGGTGGATTTAATTTCATTCTCCATCGTGAGAGTTTCTGGGAGAATTAAAAGGGAAATTAAGGTTTTGTAAAATAGCGGCATGACAACACTGCGGGTTAATAATTATTATTAAAGTATTTTTAAATACTTCTCGATAATTACTCCTAATCCAATAATTGTAATTTTAATTTTTACTGAACTGTTTCTCAAATATTCACTGCTTTACGAGCAGATGTGATTTTAAATTAATGTTCAGTGAGAAGCTATAATTAATGAAATATACAGTAATTTCGAATTCATGTAGCCGATAAACTGTTGTAATTTAAAGTAATATTGATGATGCTGTTCCGGGATCTTATTAACTTATCACATCAATGTGAACACCCAGATGGAAATTGGAGTTTCGTTTTACGAGAGACATGCATTTACACGGCAACTTTGCTAAAGCCAGGACCGTGCATTCGCGCGGGTCTAAAAACGTGTGCTTTCCATTAAGGCTGGACACATAACGACAGCGCATTAACGCTTTAATTAATTAATCGTATCATGCGAATCCCAGCGTATCGCGATAATGGCAACGCGAAGTGTCCGTTAGGTTGATGCGAATTTAATGACCGTATCTGTGGAAAAATAACCAGTGAACACGAGGAAAGTGTTTTTAATTATTAACAATCCGCTCGCTGTTCCCTGCCAGCTGGTCATGCGATTAAATTAGACAATTGGTTGCTTCAAGTTGTTCAATTCAATGGGCACAAAGGTATAATAAACAGTAATTGGTGGATGCACTTCTATTAACTGAAATCACTGTGTCGTTAAGTCAGGCTTGCATTGTATGCAAAGGAAACAGTGACAGCTAGCATCAATGTTATATAACTCTTACACCGAGAAATGTACTTTGAATACTATTATAGAATAGATACACATGTATAGATCAACTTCAGGCTTCCATTTAACTCACGTTTCAAACTATCAAATGAGAAATATCAGAGACGTATAAATCGTAAATTTATTATTAACAAGCTCTGTGCCACGTGGGCCACCGAATACTCCACGCTATTTATCAGAGGTGAATCTCATTCAGAGGAAAAAGGTAATCCCGATTCGGTGTCGAAATAAAAATAGAAGAAAAGAAAGTGAAACGTATGAATTTAACGCAACAATTAATTTTTCCATAATTGAACGTCGCGAGCTACTTTCTAATCGGATTTAATAATCCCACCACCAATTATCCATGCATGCAAACCTTACAAAATTATCCGCAAGAGAATATTACATTTCTCAGAATCACAGTCCAACATACGGCGCATACCTCTTCACAATACTGCGACACGGATTGAATTAAAAAATTTCTGCGCGCAAGCATCATTTTACGAGTAAGCAAACATAAAGGTCATTCAGTAATCGACCCAGCCGTGCATTTGCACCTAGCAAAAGCTGAAATTACCCTTTCGTCAAGCCAGCTCGCACTTCGTCATCAACGCGGCACCATTTCGAAGTCAGCATATCAAACACTCCGTCGCCAACTGATCCGGGAGGAACATAATCTCCGCCAATTCAATTAACGCCGTGCAATTTAATTACCGTGCCCTTCCCAGCCCAGCCCTGCGCCCTTGTTCGCCTTAATCATTCAGGTTTTGAATTCGCGGTGTCGCGATTTCGCAGCGGGCGAAGCCGTGCCGCGGGGACGGACTTTTCAGCTCGTCGTCGCTGGAAACCAGCGTGGGACTGTTTCCGGAGAGGAGCGAGGATGACTGCCACGGGCAGACAACGCGTTGTAATTCGCCATTTAATTCTAGAAGAAGGCACCGTGACGCGGACCGAACCGTGGCCTATTAAACCAAAGCTGCGACGTCGACGCCAGTTTACGACGGTTTTAAAGCCGTTGCCGCGCCTACGCGACGGAGCTTAATGATCGACCCTCGCTTTGATTATTTTTTAAATATCCTTCAGTGCAAGATACCGCAGATCCCGCGTGTTAATTCACTGGGCTCGTGTTGTGGTTCTGGAAACGCGAGGTTGGAAATTCTGAATATTTTGTTGGAAAAGATTTTTCTGTTCCAATAGGGGATGGTGATGTAATTGATAGGAGATGATTTTATTTTCTGAGAAGACTGGTTTGAATTTTAACATGATTATGTCAGTGTGTTTTTAAGTAAAACGATCAAACTGTACCAATGTATAGTATAGGCAGAAGTGAAGAGGAAATATATCTGGAAATGTAGTTGAATGAAATTAAATAGTAAGGTGAATGTCCCAATTTCTGCTAATGTTACTACTATAGTTGCGACAAAATAATTCTAAATTATTTTTAACTATTTTTCTTGAGCAGAAATACGGAAATTTAGAGCATTATATATTTAATTACAAATTACTAATAGTTAAACATCTTGAAATATTTTTCTTAAATAGTTTTTCAATTGGTTGATTTATTACTAAAGAATTAATCAATTACTCTGCAAATTTTCATCGCAAACAAATTTTGTACACCTTCCTTATGACGAGTTACCTCTTAAATCAGCAGAATTTGGGACATTCACCTTCTGGGATTAAAAAATAAGTAGTAGTTTCTTTTATTTTTGAGATTCTTGCAGAGTGAATTAATCTAAATTCGCTGAAATTAATGTTCTATAGCCTGAGAAGATTACGAAACTGTCTCCCATGATTTTCTATGAAAGCTTTTAATGGACTACCATATTTCGAGAATGATTCAAAATGTCACACATCTGCAAACATTCGTTGGAGTTCTAACCAAGCGAGATACACGCGACGTATTAGTAAAAGCATGTGAATTTGGAATGTTAACAGCCTTCTTCTGAACTCTAGAAGGAACTCGGGGCTATAATGTCGAACACCAAGAGCAACAGTACTTCGTAATCCGTTGCTACGGAGCGGAGGACACTGAAGCCATCAGAGCATGGAGCTCTCCGTTCGAGAACACTTAGACTCGCTACGTCAGGAAGCGGTGTTCTGAAGCAGCAGTGGTCAAGAAAGAAAGGAACAGGTGCACGTGACACCGATGCTATCTCTTAGATTTTCTTTCGTGAGATTCTTCTCGATGAGGACTTAAAAGATTCGCGATAGTGATCGTGACAGTGATCCGAGGAAAGAATGCAGGTTAGTCTTTCAGCCTAAACAACTCTTTTCTAACTGTACAAATAATCTTTTTGTATTCCCCACATCTTGAAAAATTATTCATTCCAATTTAAGTGCAGAGCCAAGAATTGGAGCTCGTTATGCAGAAAGCTATCAACCCTCAATGATCTGAGATTATTTAGTAAATTTAGTGTCAAGATTTTAATTGTTAAAGAAAAGTAGCTCTATTTTTATTGGGTATATTTTATATTTTCTTATTTATTTACAATATTCTTTAATGCGTTATTTAATAGTGAGTACTATAATTAATATTATTTTAAATCTCCCCCATGCCTTGGTAGTTTTAATAATTGTATAATGTAAGAGTTGCTCTACAGGTCGGTAATTTTTTCCAAAATAAAGATCACAAAATTATGGGGTCCGTGCTGTGTTTAACTAATTTTTTGTCAATACGAGGGTTGGTAACTTTCTACGTAAGTACTTGATTTTTGGATACTGCATACACCGCTGTTCATAATTATTAGGACACCCACACTGTGTGAAATAATTGTGAAAAACGTTGGAAATTTATCGAAGAACTTTAACAAATTTTACTCTAGGTATTTGGTACCTTAAATTAAAACCAGAAAATAAAAACGACGAAGAGTATTCGGTCTGTACGAAATTTTGTGCAAATACAGCGGGTGTCCAAATATTTATGAACGCCAGTGTATGCTCACACATTGATGTCAGAGTAGTCCTATCACGAACAAAGTGTTACACTGTAAAAAATGTTACTTTTCCCCCGAAAGAAAGAAATTGCCAGACATCGAGTGGAGACGTAAACGGTGAAGCACAGCTCGAGTGCATCGGCGAAGTGTTAATTCCGTATGACGTGCACAGCAGTGAAATGCTTAAATGGCTGCTCCGAGCATTTGAATGTGAAAATCGTGATGCGTTCATATTCCTGCGCCTCGTTTTTCCCCCAATCACCTCCCGTCCCACGGTTCGAGGCTCGTTCTGGTTCGAACGTGCGTTACATGCGCAACCCACCGATTTTGTAAATGAGACACTTTTGTTGCGGATCGAAGCATAGGTTGCGCACGGTAACGACCAAAGGGGTGCCCTCGGTTAACTGTACTCTTTTCGAGCCCGTTATCACGATTCCGGATGAATACGCTTGCGTAGACCACGATAACGATCGCGACAATTAAAGGAATAGTTTACCTCTTTTGTGAAAACTGAATGGAGTGATTGCGTGAAGTGTGAACGTGGTGACTTCACACTTCGCAGAGCGCAAGTAAATTACATGGGGTAATTTGGTAATTTATGCACGCTATTATAGCACAGAATTGTGATTTAATAATATAAGGTGTAGTTAAGGGGTAATGCCACTGTAGAGCCCGGAAAGGCAGCTTGATTTTAAGATTTTTTTTTATGCGAGTATAGTGAATGGAATTCAAAATTTGTTTGAAGGCCTCTATTCTACATACCTTGAAGTATGATCACAATTTAATTATTTTTTTTTAATACAAAATGACGACGCCACAGCTCAGCAAAAGGAGCTTTTTCTGAAAAAAAAACAGTGTTCCGCGACCGGAAAGATTTCTCCTTCAATTTTTGACTTAGAACAAAAAACCGGAAATTTTTGAGTCCTATATAAGATTATCTCGGGAAGTACACGAGGAAATTAAAAAATATTGAATTTTGTAAGAATGGTGCGTGATTGAACAAAACACGGAACTGCCACACCCTCGAAATTGTTGAGACGTTCTGTTCAACCGTGTACCATTCTTACAAAAAACAGTATTTTTTAATATACTCGTGTACTTGCAGTGATAATCTTATATAGAACTCAACAATTTTTTATTTTTTGTTCTGGGTAAAAAATTGAAAGAGAAATCTTTCCGGCCGCGGGACACTGTTTTGCAAAAGAAGCTTCGTTTGTTGAGCTGTGGCGCCGGCATTTTGTATTAAAAAAATTAAACAAAAAATTGGGATCATACTGGAAGGTATTTACAATAAAAGGCTTCAAACAGTTTGTGTATTCCATTCATTATACTCGCTTAAAAAATTCTCAAAATCAGGCTGCTTTTCCGGGCTCCACAGTGGCATTGCCCCTTAAAATTCATAGTGAGAGTGAAAACCTTTGTTATGGCACTGCACAGAGGAAAGAGATTGTACGAGCGTTAGAACAAAACATTCGAAAACAATGACATCTCCTACAAGGAATTAATTAGGCGCGGCATTGCAGTAAATGGGGCACACCTTGGCTATTAATTTTTTCGCGATCACAAAGTGCGATTAGCGTGCAAGTAACTGCATGTAGGTACCTCTAACACGATTGAAATATAAACCCCAACCTATTTTCCGCTTTTTATCACCAAATTTTGAAGAAATTCTTTCACAAAACTATATTCATTTTAAATTCAGTTGGAAAATTTTTCAAATAAATTAAGATTATTCTGCACCTTGAAAACTTGATATTTCCTAGGTCATCAATCGATTTCAGTAATCGAAGAGTTAACAATACTAGACCATGCAACTCGCTTTCGAACAACTAATATTTCCTAGCACATATGTACTGAACTGTTTCCTACACACCTATATTCTTCCCTTGGCCACAAAACTCTGCACCCTCATTTTATCTTATTATTTAATTGAGGTATTTAATGGAAAAAGGGCACATGGGCGTTTAAATCGACTCAGGTATATGTTATATATATACCTGAGTATACTAAGGACATTATTTCTCTCGCGTTTAAATTAGCTGGACGCTGTTTTGTTACGTAGCGTGATCGACACGCAGCTACGTAGTCGCTGAGCGTTCGCGCTGCCATGCTAACGTGCAATAAGAACTTTTGTTTCATATAGGATTTTGTATAAGCAAGGAAATATGGAAAGTGAGACAAGTAACGAATCCGCAAGAAAAGAAGCTAATTTAGGAAAGAAAAAATTGATTTGTAAGATAGTTTACTGTAAAGAATCGAAGAAACTAATATTTACTCAAAACATTGCATTTTTATGCTTCATTTTGTATTTCTTATTTAAACAATGTATAAAAAATGTGTAACTAAGTATGTAAACAAAAGTATATTTAAATAACTAAACAAAGAAGCAATTTGGTTACGAATTTAAAAGGGCACAAAAACCACTTGCTTGAAACTTACAAATAAAGACACGTATCACTTTCAAATCATGATTTCTGTTTTCAGAACGTTTGAAGGACACGGTAACTACATCCTTAAAAAAATTGGATTTAATTGCATTACTTTTTATTAAGTTATTCTATAATGGAAACATTAAAATCGATTTTCTTGAAATGGCATTTTGACGTGTGTGCCCTTTTTCCATCAAATCCCTCAATTATAATCCAAGAGTCCTTTTCTTAATACCAAATTCATTTTATTCCATTCTTTCTTCCGTAATCAAACTTCCGCCGCACTCCTGCACGCTCACTTCGATCACGTTTAATCCCCGAGTAAACAAATAAATTAAAATAAAAAGTTTCATGCATCGTTACCGTGCAGGGTCACCCTGCACCAGGGCGAACCTTGCGCATTCCACGGATCTGCTGCGGTCGCGGTGTAATAATTCACAAATTGCGCAACCGTTGCATCGCGATGCACCCGGCAAGGGGCGCCTGCAAGAGAGCTGCATTCCTATATGCGCCGCGAGAGCGTTCCGCTTCTTCGACGTGTAGAAGGCCGCGCGAGATAAGTCAAAGAAACGTTTCTCGGTTCGAAAGATGTCCGCCGAGATGGAGGCTGTGGCCGAGGTGAATCGTGAGTCGGATTCGTGAAATCGCCGACGGTAGGTCCGCGGGAAAAAACAAACCCCCACTGTCTAGCTGTACCCGCGTCTCGAGCAGACTCCGCGGAGATACGCGATTCGTCGCGACCACTTAGAAAGTTGCCGATTTGCTCGTGATAACTGTGCGAGCAAGAATTCCCGATTTCTGTGGGGAATGTAGGAAGTCGGTGATTCTATTGTGATGACTACGCGATCGGAGAATGTAGGAAGTTGGTGATTCTGCTGCGATAGCTTTGCGACAGCGTAGAAAAAGATATTTCCTGCTAAAGATGCATTTTAATATTTAGAATATAAAATGTTCTTTTTTTTTTGGGAGATCATTGAAACCTAATCGATGAAGAGCACTTACAGAGAGGCTGTCCAGGTTATTAGCAACCTTGGCTCGTGTAATTTTCTAGCAATGAGGAAACGCTGGACAATCATTAAACTTGTCCTCGGTAATCAAACGTCCATCAACACGAGGAAGCTGATGGCATTTATTTGTCCACTCGGATGATTCTAGTTTCGACTTCTCGTATACACGTGTAACGAATCGCAGCTTCGGTTACGCGTATCCTGCTGTCAACGTGAACCATAATTTGTGTGACTACCAATCAAACGGTAACGTCTCTTTTACTCCTTTTTTTCTGCTAATAACTGTATTGCCATCGATCATGGCAGGTTGTTGGATAGATGCTGCTGAGCGAGCATTCATAATTGTGACGGAAAAAATTACTGCACATCAGCACCCCTGGTGCACTAATACCCACTAATCATAGGATATTTACGAATACAAAGTACCCACAAGTGCTACTGGAAGTCATTATCACAGCTTCTTCTATTACGCTTTCAAGATTAAACTGACTCACTCTAACCACTCATTCGCATCTCAAAGCAGAAAATTTACGTCCCATGGAGATAATAAAAATTAGTCAACATCTGCTTCGAATCAGAAATCCGTTCTCCATCGAAGCAGCAATGTGCGCTTTGTCTTAAGGGGTATTTGCGGGTTTGACGCCTAAAAATGACACACAATTATTAGGATTTTTTTCTGAATAACTGTACAGAATATCTTGATGAAAGTTTTTGCATTTTATTAATCTATGGTTGCGCTGTAACTTCCCGTTTTTATATTGTCATAAAAAAGTTATGTCGTTTTTATAGAAGGCGGAGGAAAATCAAAAGTCACCTTCATGTTTTGGCCAGATTATCTCGACTTTCGACCACTGTAGCATCGGAAATCGAAAAATCTGATGGTTCTTTAAAGCTTAGGCTTAAAACTAGTTTTTGAATAAAAAGTTACGATCTTCGCCTATTTTTAAAACCTATTTTCTTCAATTAAAAAAAAGAAATCGGTAAGTATTTGTGGGATCCACTAGATTGAAGTCATACAAAAGATAACGCAAAAAGTTCTACACAAAATGACGTCTATTTTTCTTTTAATCGTGCACGCCAGTTTGAGAAACGTTGTTTCGAGAAAAACACGCATTTCCCTTCAATACCGAGCGTAGATCGCACGACCTGCTTTGTTTCTCAACGATATAACTTCGAAAATATTTCGAATTTCTATATGAAACTTTAACTGAACATTCTTTAGATGATATACTGTCGATTTCAATATAAAAGAGATTAATTTTCCGAAACTTCAAACTCACAAATACTCCTTAAAACAAACTCATTCAACTAACACCTAGCATCTAATTCCACATGGGAGAAAAAGAGTTACTCGTCCTCTCTGTTAAGCAACCGATTAAACCCCCAGCTACGTTCAATCAGAAAATGAAGAAGAACCCAAGATTCGACATAGATTCCGAGTAAAAATCACGATTGCGCCCCAATCAGGAGCACACCTCGATCGCCGAGCTGCAATTTCGGCGACGTCTTTGCTCGAGAAATTAATCGATCACTGGACGGGTTAATTGGCACGGACAGACTCGGTCGCAAATTACCTCGCTGTTTCTCGGGCTCGTGTTCGACGATGAACGCGGGCACGGCGGTGACCATTTGATAATCGGCCTCTGCGACGTCCTGCTCCTGCTCCTGCTTCGGGGCGAGCAACGCCTGCATGGCGCTCGCGTCCCCGCAGCTTCTCCTGGAGTACTTCGTCCTCGAGACCCTCAGCAGAGCGGCTGGGCTGATACCTTGGCAGTTATCCCGGGGCGTCGACGTCCCCGGTGGCTCGTCCAGGGTCGTCGGGCTCGACAACGAGAGAGCGACGTCGTCGGCGCTGTGGCGCCTCGACTTCGACAGCCGCTTGAACATCCTTCCACCTGGAATCAGAGCAAGTTCAGCAATGTTAGTGGAATTCAATTAAATTGATTGATAGTTCGTGGAATTAGAGGCGCGGAGAAATTGAAGGAAACTATGATTGGTAAAAATGCATTACAGGATTGTTAAGTGGAAAATGGATTATTATGAAGCAAGAAATGGAGGTCGCTATATTTTGCACAGTGTGCGAGGGATTTGGACGAGATTGAAATATGATGTAGTTTATGTGAAATTAGGGGGGGTTTAAGTCATCACTTTGCTGCTTTCGAATTTCTTTCAAAAATGCAGACTATCGGAGTTTGATATTCTTGTCTGTTTTCGTGAAAAGTGGTTCTTATAAATAAATTCATATCTCTCCCATTGTCAACTGCGTGGAGTTCGTTTTTCTTTCATTTGCATTCAGAAGCATTTGCCTTGCTGTAGAAACAGTCACTTTAAAAATAACTCCACAACAAGTAATGAAAAATCACGTTACACCTACATTGTGTCAGTTCGCCAGCCCATTCAACTCAAATAATGTTTACGAACCAAATCAACAAGTAGACGTTCCAACCGAACAAAGCATAGAAGCTCAATCCAGTAGAAATAATTGAACTTCATAGCAAAATTAATATCCTAATTCCATAAGAATTTCAATTAAGAAAAATAATGAAACAGAGACGTCGATTACACCACATTAGCTACCAGCATCAGGGCAGAACCGATCCGCCATGTTAGCGTTCGCTGGAACTTTTATAGGGCTGGAATTTTGCCCTCATTCGATTTCAGCTAACGGTCACGTACGTCGGGAGCCGTCGATTGCAGGTCAAATTCTTCGGGACGGAATGCGCCGCGATGGAAGGAATGGGTGCTCGCTTGAAATTTAGCTCGCCTCTAAAAACCGACCGCGTAAAAACGCCAACGAAGAGGCCGCGTATTCGTTGCAACGTGGCTGCGTCTTCGATCCGCAAGTTTCCAAGTACGATTTACCGTTCAATCCTTCTGGACGGTTCACGCAGCCGATACTCCCGTGGCTTTTTGTGGTTCGAAGGGGGCAGCAATGAACTCGACATAAATCACCGACCGACTGGAGCCGCGACGATGAAATCCATCCGAAAGAACAATAACGCGTCTGTCGTACCTCGTGCGCCCTGCATTGCGGTAAGCCGAATATTCCGCGCGACGATTTCAGAAAAAGAGGGGATACTCTATGCAAAATTGGAGGGTAAATTGGTATTCTTAGGCCGTGTTGTTGTTATATATACTTATTCGTGTTTCTGTGGAAAGTTTGGCTGTGACTCTTTTGGGAACTCGGGGATAGTCTTCGTCGAAATTAGTTCTCGAACTTTGATAACCGAGAAGTTGAGGTTTTAGATTTTAGAGAAAGTAAAGTACCTAATATTTTCTAATTGATTACTTTAAATTTTAAACTATTTCCATTAAATACTACGCGGAAGTAGCCCCTCGCATGAACAATTCTTGATAGAAGTAGCAAACTCTTTTCGTAAAATAATAATCGTGCGCCCTTATTTGATTACGTTGAAAATGACAGCCACTAGCATCGACGACACCTTTCACGGCACTTCTCCTTTTCCAAGCTCAATAGGAACTTATTTTACAGCGAAACTTACTGTCTCGATACGTTTGAAGCTAATCAGCATAAAAAGGTAGATGCTCGCCGATTAAGGCGAATCCATTTAACGGCACGGCGATACAGAGAAGCTGCGCACTTTTTCTCCGATCATTTGCTTGTTCCCCACCAGTCGTTTCTCTCCTCGATACCGCGCACCCGTATAAGCTTCGTCATAAAGCTAAGAGAGCAAGAACCTATTCAATGAACTTCGAAGGTCGTGTCGAATGCAACGACCCGAAGGCGAGACCGACACGGAGCCACGCCACCGGCGATCGCAGAAATATTAATGTTTCGTCGTTGCACGCCACTCTAATTAGACTATCGTGAATGTGAGAATTCAAGGGGAATTCCGTGCGCAACCTGGGCTCACGTTTCCTGCGCGCACTGCTGCTTCGATATACGCGTGCTTCTTCTTCAAAATTTTGATCGGACGTTTTGATTTTTTCTATAATTTTTTAGTATATGAGAAAGTATTGACACAGAGGGAGTATGCGAGAAGTAGTTGACGAAATTCTGAATATTTTGAATGAAGGTAACTTGACAGTTGGGATGCGAAGGTGTTTTTGGATTTTAAGGTGATTTGTTTAGTGAAATGCGAGTTGATGAGGAGAAACTAGTTTAGGTACATGTTTTAGAAGATTTTTAATCACATGATATGATATTAGCAGAAATTTAAATTTGTACTGACTTGAAGCGTAATGTAGGATGTTATGTTAAGTGATGAGTAAGATGTGGAGCACTAATGTCACGCTGACAGAAGACTAAGATCCATGAATTTTCAGGAAAAAGTGAAACTGTGTAGGTTTTTTTTCAAATGGAAGTAAAAAGGTCACGTGTGTTTGAGGCTGCATCGTGTTTCTATATTAAAAGTATTTATCGCTAAAAGCACCTCCGTTTTAGAGCAAGAACGAATCGCTACATTCACCACAAATTGCAACCAGTGGTTGAGAAATAATGAAAAAAAAAGTGGGAAGAAGAAATCCTCGGTTGCCCGCCATATTCCTTAACTATCAGGTTAATTAATGAAGTTGGAATTTCGACCGTAAAATTTTTTTTTTTAAAAATTAAAACATGTTTCGGCGCACAGTTTCGGTCAATTAAAAGAATAAAAGCTAATTTGCAAATATAAGAAGTATCATCTTCCGACGTTTCGGTGAATATTTAGACCTTTATCAAGGAAAGTTTGAATAACTAAATACTGCGTATGCTTATATGTAACATGCTTGATAGAAGCATACGCAGTATTTAGTTATTCAAACTTTCCTTGATAAAGGTCTAAATATTCACCGAAACGTCGGAAGATAATACTTCTTATATTTGAAAATTAGCTTTTATTCTTTTAATTGACCGAAACTGTGCGCCGAAATCATATGTTTTTATCAGGTTAATGATTAGTATATATTTATCGAGTCTTTTTCAGCGTAGAAAGAGAAATGCAACTTCGCATACAGCAAATTTTAATTCCTATCATGAGCTCAAATAAAACGTATCGAAAAACAAATAAACAGAGTAGGTATGCTAATCATTAGCTCCGTACAGATTATTATCAATCTTTTAGATTCCTCTCCCAATTTACATAATTCGCGAGCACAAGGTTCACGATACATATACTCAGAATTTCCAACCATTAATCTGCCCTCCATAGTTAAACTGTCCTATCTACCATTTTTTTATTTCTTGAGATATGTTGAAATATTTGAAGTCCCACACGTCTTTTACCTTTTGAGAAAAATTAGAAAACTCTACGTGCTTCGTAAAGATTTATAAACAGTCTAATGTATTCAACCTAACTTTTTTCCAAATGGTTAAAAATATCCTATCTAAAACAATGAATTAATTGGTACGTTAATAATACATCACCTACCGGTAAACCTATTAAAAAAATGATATTAGGCTGTTACGAAATAATGACAACATGTTTTAATTTGAATGAAGGAAAATAAGGGCGGTGCAAAGTAAATGATAAAGCTTCAGTTTTCTCGGTTGCTTCAAAATGTTAGATAGGACATTTTAACTAAAGAGGGCGGTAATACACTTCACTAAAAAATTCAAACACAAATACTTATTCGACAGAAAACAAAACAGAATCCCAGAGCCAATACTTCCCAATGTCCTGCAGTGCATAAATTACTTTCCTAACAGAATTAAATTTCCTCCCAGAAAACATTGCCAAAAACATTCCCACAACCCGAAGACACTACAACCAGCCACCATTAATAACACACAAGCAAGTAAAATTCTCCAAGACACACGTACCACAGTCCGCTAACACTATATCTACCCAAGAATTAGGTGGTCACGCTGAAAGGAGCACTCCAGCCGAAAGAAGCACTCGTGCCAATTACTCCATCACCGACAGGTCTTCACGCTAATTAGCACTCCCGGTGGGATATGGTGGCGGATGTTGGCCAAACACTCTAGGAACACCCAGTACATGCAACTCCACAGACTTATCGATATTAATAGCAACACCTCAACGGGCAGCCGTGGCGAAAACGAGCGAAAAACGTCGGTCAAGAACGCGCCGCGAGGTCGCGGCCGGCACAACGTGTCCCATGTAACAGTGCCATTACGCCGATCGCGGGATATTATTTTCGAACGGCGGTAGCACGACCACGTGGAGAGCAATTAACTTCTCTCTCTCTGCTGGCCGGCCACGAAGGCCGCTCGCTATTATTTATTTTCCCTCGCCAAGGTCCTCTGGTTCGTTCTTGGGCGACGCGCTACGCTGACTCCGGAGGGTCTATGCACGCGAGGACCGAGAGGGAGGCGAGAGATCACCAACACAGAGCAAACAGGCGACATCCAACAATCTTCCTCGGTGTGAACGCACTGTTTTCCGCTTACCACCCACGCAAGTCTCGGCTACTTCTTCGTGGCTACTCTTTACATCCTTCGTTTCCGTCTCGCGTCATATTGTGGGTGGAAGGAGTATAGTGACGTATGGTGAAATGGATATGTCTCTTGAGGCCAGCTCGAGTCGACTGCAAAGCGATGGCCTCGGGGGTAAAAGATGTGGAATGTGTTTTTTGATATTCTTTATGGGGGCTTGTTGATTTGAAATTGGGATTGGAATTTGGTGCATTTTCAGGTTTGCGGGAGGGATGTTGGAACGGTACGTGCTCCTGGGGTGTTGATTGGTAGAGGGGGTGATGGTGATTTTAAATCCTGAAGATTTTAAGTTTGGTTTGTAAGTTATAGTTAAGTTGGTATAAGTTACCAGATGTGCTCTTTGAAAGTGATTACGGGGTGGTGTTTGCTTGGACACATTAATCTTGTGTTAATGAATTTTGCTAATTATCTGGTAGGATTTTACACGTTTGGAGTTTGAGTAAATCCTTTCGTAGGTAAGTTATATGGTTTTGTGGAAGGGTTGAAGGATGTCATCGACTTTTGTGAAGAAATGGAGCAGAGATAATAAACTTAATAAAATGGAGCTCACATTCATAATACAAACTATATAGATTTTACACGTTTGGAGTTTGAGTAAATCCTTTCGTAGGTAAGTTATATGGTTTTGTGGAAGGGTCGTAGGATGTCACTGACTTTTGTGAAGAAATGGAGTAAGATAATAAACTTAATAAAATGGAGCTCAGATTCATAATACAAACTATATAGGAACACGCGTATCTTCAATCCCGAACTCGGAAATTCAAAAAATTCTGAAACTTTGTGAATATGTAGGGAATTTCCTTCTAATTACAACTCAATTTTTCTTCGCTGCCCAAACTCACTCTGAGGGGGTGTAATTGACCCTTGAAAATCCAGTTATTTCTCGATATTGTGCTATAACTCGTGAACTGTAAAATAAATTTCTTACCAAATAATAGATCTAATTAAAAGAAGTAACTTTTGTCTTGAAACTTTTTTCCCATCTCTTACAGTTCGCGAGTTATAACACAAAATCGGAAAATAGCCGAATTTTCAGGGGTTAATTTCACCCCCTTCGAGCGAATTTGGGCAGCAAACAAAAATTGCATCGTAATCAGGAAGAAATCCCCTACATATTCGCAGAGTTTCAGAATTTTTTGAATTTTCGGGTTCGGGATCTTCCCTTGTGAGTATTCTACTCATCTTCTCAAACGAAGTTCCCCGAGTTCTGTCTCGCACTTGCAATTAGATACGAAATGTAATTATTATTAATACTCTGCAGTTCAATGCCAATCTCATATTTTCCAAAGCCTTCCCCCATTTCTTCACAGCAAGAAGAAGTCATAATACCTTCCACAGAACCATGCAACTTTCGCCCCCAAAAAGCTTCTCTCAAGTTCCAAAAATGTACGCATCACTTTAAACAAGTAGCAAATTCAAAGACAAACGACAAATGCCAAAAAAACCTCAATAAACAGATTAGAAGACCAGTACGCCCAATCATATTACCAGCTTAATTGTGCCTTAAGCGAGTCACTACACTTCTTCCACCACAATAAGCAACTTGAGCTCCCTCTCAGACAGCCATGCAGCACCAGCAAAATACAGTCCCCTGTCGCAGACTGGTTCGTAACCGTTCGTCTTTCGATGCGCTCAATTAGCCCGATGAGCGAGAAGAAAGCGAACGCCCGCCTTCTCTTCGTCTTCCTCTGGTTGCATGCTTCATCATCGCGCGCTCCGTCCCTCCTTTCGTTCCCCAACGCGCAACGCTCTCCCGGTGCAGAGGAGTGCTCGTCGGTTTTGCTCGTAAATTAACCGTTTTGCAGTGAAAGTGGCCTGATTTTATCAACGAAATCGCCGTCCAGGAAGGGGCTCCTTTAACGAGACCAAGAGGAATTCGCTGGTGATTACCGGACGTCCCGTGAAACGTCCCGTTCTCTTAAAGTGACGCTCGTCGATCACGGTGTGCTCGATATTCAACAACGTAGGGGCAACAGTTCTAAATAACTGGGTCGCATAAGAAATCGTAGGTGGCAGGTTCGAGGCTTCATGTGGTAGACTTGGAAGGTAGGAGACTATCGATAGGCATGGACAGTTGGGCGTTTCTCTTTGTAAATACTATACCTATGTGATGTTTAGGTAATTGGGGTAATTAGGTGATTTGTTAGGTTGTCAGGGATCTTGATGCATCTTGAGGTGTTAGAAGGTAGGTACTTCTATGTGCGTGTTGGTATTAGGGCGTCTTCCAAAATGACACTTACAAGGAAACGTTTTTAGGTGTCCACCTGCGATAGGGTGTCCCTTAAAATTGAAGGTGAGATACAATGTTGGGATGCCCGCTAATTTTATTCCTTTTGGTGTGCTAAGTACCTAAGTATGCAAAATTTCGGCACAATCGGATTATTCTGAAGCCTGTCTCAAGAAGCTTAAAGTTACGATGTACTATATTTTTTTTTATTTCTTTTTATTTTGTCTCCACCTTTAGAAAATAATCGTTCAGTTGAAACAGAGGTTCGTGGAAGGCACAAATATTTTACCGCCATAGTCCAAAGAGTGGAGACATGGAAAACTTGTACCACCTTTGTTCTTCCACCACGAATAGGTATCTTAACAATATTATCGATATATTTTTAAATATCAATAAGTTATCAATAAGATATCGATAATCCATAGTCCCAACCCCAGTTCCATCACACATTTGCTTACATACAGGGCTGCATATTTAAAAAGCAGCTGTTTGCAAGAGTTTGTTTCGTTTGAAACTTTGAGTCTCTTGAGGCAGGGTTTAGAGTTGTTTAATCAAGCCGAAATATTGCACACATATTTACCACACCAAAGGGAAATAAATCGGGGGGGTCTGGGATCGAATTCTTAAATTTAAAAAAGCTCATTATAAGGGACACCCTACCCTGCGGTTGCTTTGGTTTTTGGATTTGTTTTAGAGGACCGAAAAATAAGATCTAAGTGTCTTTTTATTTCTCAAAGTCCATAACAAGAGGTACAAAAGTTCCTGTGGCTAGTTTAAAGAATATTATAACATTGTGTTGAATAAAATTTGATATTTTCATATTCATCATAACTTGCTGTATGGATGATGTTTCTGTTGTCAATCACATTTGTACCTCTTCATTTCACCCCTTCGATATTCAAACGGGTCAAAATAAGAAGACACGATTTTTTTATTTTTTAGTCCTCTAAAACATATCCAAGAACCGAAACAATCGGAGGGAGACACCTAAAAAAATCTTCTTGTTAGATGGTGGGGTGATACTAGTACCTACGTATATATCGACCTTCTAATATTTCCATATTACGATAGAATAGAATCTGGAATATTCAACTACAACATGGGAGAAAATTCCACCTTTCCTTTTGCGAAATAACTTAAAATCGCGTAAAAACAAAGATCCCCTTATCGCAAGCTGCACCGCGCTCAAAAAACGCGGCCAACGGGAACATGAATTCCTCGTGCACCTTACATTTTTCAGTCCGAAATGGCATGCATCGTAAAGATACGGAAGAGAGCCATAGAGTCTTAGATACGATCCATAATGACCGCAAAAATGAGTCGTAAGAGTCTCTGAGAATACCTATACGTATTACGGGGCATAAAGAAGTTTCGTTTATCGTTGAAAATGTTCCACGCCGCGGAGGGTGGGGTACCTGATTCGACCCGTCGTTTCATTAAGGAACGCATTATCGATCACAATGTAGATTATGCTTTACAAGATCGCGCGGGGCTGAACTGTTGCCAAGTGTAAAGAGAAAACTTGGAAACGAGACCAGCGTTCGGCCGGTCGCCGTAATGGCCCGGCGCACTTTCAATTTTCATTTTTCTGCTTTTCAATTACGAACACGCTCGCGTGGTACCTACCACCGACTGTCGGTTTCGATCCCCTTTCGTTGGCGTGTTTCGTCCCGGCGATTTCGCGACGCAACGGCGCATGCATTGAAAAACCGTGCCTCTCCGCTCCGAGAGCACAGCCTCGAATTAATTCGCGCGCGATTTTTTTCAAGCCCCTCGACGCGCTGCGCGAAACACCGCGGAGGATCGAAGAATCGATCGATCGAGGTGCTGGCTGTGGAACGAAACGGAGGGGATGGTTTGTTCGATGGCTGCGACTTTGGGAGGCGCGTGAATTGGGGCGTATTTACGTGTGATCGTTTTGTGATTCAGGATTCGCAGTTTTGATATACTTAGTGGAGGAAGTGGTGGTTTGAAAGGGATAGGAAATTTGTGGACGTATCAGAATGTAAGCTGATAGTCCTGAAAGTGTCTAGTGTGAAGAAGTTCCTTGACGATTGCTTTCTTAATTTTGTCATTTTGTCACACTTTCGCGCTTTGAATTCGAAGCATATTTGTCGACGGGGATTCATTTCATCTGTGAAGTATGTAAGAACAAATATCAAAGAGGAAAGAGGTATGGAATAAATAAAAAATTTAAGAGGAAAGTATTATTAGAAAAAGCAAGTCACTTCAGAGTTTTCAAATTTAAATGGTTATTTATTTTTCGACCCCTTCAAAATCTTTGAGAGAATGAAATCTTATTTTCACAAATTACTAGATCCTTTCCAATATGGTAAAACAAACGGTGCACCGATATACAAAGAGAATAGGAGTTGCAGGTTTATAGATTTCATTTTCGAACAACATGGCTTGTATTTGACCAAGAATTAGTGACATACCGACAAACCGAAACTACGCCTACGCTTCCTGTATCTTTCTGAGATGGGTTACAACTTCTACTAACGTGGGAGCAATCTGTAATGTGTTAACATACCAACGAAGTGTTCATCCTAACTATGATAGTATAAACTAGCACTTCTCAAGCAATCTCGACATTTTTAAACGAATTAGGGAATTTTCATTAACATTGAACTTTATAAATAGATCAATCTTCTCAGAGTAATAGGATTGTTTAACCCAATAGAATCTGAAATCGTTTACTAAGCAGTGCTGGACCTAGTTCAAACGAACCTCCCAGACATACCTGCTGCAGCTTAAATCAATGCCACGTTCCCATTTTATTATTTCTTGTAATAAAATAAAAGAATTTATAATCCGCAGGAGCAAGTGAATACTGATGCTTAGAACTATTCTACTTTTACCACATCACTAAGGCACTATATTATTGTCCATTCCGAAGTCTCCTAGCAAAATGAATAGATAGGGTAAAGGACCCAATTACTGACACCTAACCAATTACTGTCACCTTAAGCTATTTTACTTAAAATAACGAATAAATAAACGTTGTAAAGTCATACACAAAAGAATTATGTAATTCAACCTATAATCTATGCTATAGATTATATACTATAGTTTATTTATTCGTTATTTTAAGTAAAATAGCTTAAGGTGACAGTAATTGGTTAGGTCTCAGTAATTGGGTCCTTTACCCTATGTAAAATATGTCAAAATAAAATTTTTACCTGGTCAATCTACTCCCAGATAAATTAAGGATCAAAGTATTAAAACGTCAAGGTACGAACATCCATCCAAGCTTCTTAACGCAATTCCGCGACACGAATCGTTTTCGGAAAAATCGTCGATCATCGTTCGATGGTCAACAAAGTCACCACACGTCAGAGTCGGTGCTTGTTCCTTATCAGAAGGCCAACAAGTTAGGAGCTGCTCCTACCAAGAAGACGCAAAATTCTTGGCCCCCTGGCCCGCCAATTAACGCATATAAAAGATAATCGTGAGGACTCGTTAATTCGCGCGGAAACCACCTGTCGCCCGCTGGAAGAAGCGTTTCTTGCGCAGGATGCTGGTAGGACGACGTGTGACCGGTCCCTTTAAAACGTATATCGTGGGATCGCGACCAGCAGCGGCCGCGAAATCAACGCACTGCATCTTTGGCAGGGTTGGACATGTTCACGACACTTTTTCGTCGTACCAGAACACAGGATGAGGATTATAATTGCGTACGACGGTAGGGTTTTAGGTGGCGACGGGCTTCGAGACACTTCCAATCACTTGCAACGTGTGACAAATACAGCAGGGCTGGGGAAAATTTGAAATAGTTTCAGACACAATACTAAAAACCGAAATATTTCCATAAGCAAATACAGTTTGAAAATACTATTTTATTTAATGCTTAAATAAAGTACTGATTGAAAATACTATTTCAGTTAAGGTTTATATCAACTACCATTGGAAAATAATATTTCCTTAATTGCTTAAATCCTGAGCAAATATTATTTACTATTTACACTCGGATTCAAATATAGGAAATAGGGAATCGAAAGTAGGAGATACAAATTTCAAGACCAAACAGATCTCACAAATGTCGCTCGCTACCTTCTTAAGATTACATATATTTAGGTAAATATTTCTTGCAAATATTTCTGAACGCAGATACATTTTTTGCGTTGTCAGTCAGTCAGTCATTATTTGAAATACTAAATAGATATTGTTTGAAATATTATTTTCTTATAATTCAATGAAATACTTATTTCACAATAGTATTTGTACGAGTTAGTATTGAAATATATATTTGAAATACTATTTTGTCATGTAACTACTATTTCGAAGAAAAGTTTATTTGTCAAATCCTGTGTTACTTGTTACGAATTAAAACAGTTAAATATTTGTTTATATATTTATTTATTAGTAAACTGGTGTCCCTCTTTGTGAGTCACGACATTTAAGTCATTTAAATTTGAGATAGGGATTTCGGTAGCTGGAATATAATTATGTTAGCACGAGAGAACTTGTTCGCTTGAAACAGAAATGTGAACTGGCGCACCGCGCTGAAAAATTCCTATTTAAATGGTGGGTGGAGAGGTTTCACCCTCTACCCTCGAATGTCCAAGATGGAGGACAGACCCAAACATTCCCACGATCCAACGTACATCGCTGACAAAGTCCAGACATTGGCATCGGCGGAAAGACATCGCAACGTAGCCTTGAAAATCTTTGGTTGTCGCGATTTCGAGGACCGCTCTTGTACCCGAGGGTTGCGGCCTAGTCTCTCGCCAGATGAGCGCGCCAAGCTCGAGGGAGGTCTGTACCGAGGTTGTACAGTAAAATGCCCGGCCAACACTCGGGACTACGTCCGGATCTTCTCACTAACCTTTCCCTGACCTGGCCATTCGTTACGCAGGTAACACACTCGAAGAAATAAAGGTATTTATTTCTATTTATCTACTTCAAAAAATTATTTTCCCCAGCCCTGAAATACAGTTAGTCAAAAAAGTATCCGTCCACTCTATATGTGACATATTTTACATATTAATTCGACTTCGAAGTCAGAATTCGTAATTCTAATTCACATTAATGTAAACCTTGATTAATATACTTTTCTTGTGGGAGCATTCAATTAAAATATTGTACATAGTTTATTTAAAAATATATTATCCGTTGAAGCAGCGAAGATCGCGTAGAAAAATATTCACCCAAATTCAATGTTTAATTTATAAAAACGTAATTGCAGTACGTTAATATTCTTTTAATATTCCTGCGATTTTATTATAAGCTTTAATCTGTTATGCATAGATTGTTGGGTTTACCTTATTCCATTCGTCTATCAAAATTTATTTGAGCATTTCTGTGGTAAATGGTACTAACTAAAAATATATTAATCAAGGTTTATGCTAATGTAAATTGTAACAGATAATTCTGAATTTAGCATTACTTAACTAATTGTATTTCAAATCACTACAAACTTTGAATATTATTTGAACCTCAGAAATATTAAAAACCTTGATGGATTCTGTGAAAACTTTGGTAATTTTTATGAAAGTCGAGTAAACATGTGGGATTAGAAAATTAGTGTAAAAAATAAAGAAGAACGTAGACTGAACTCCCATCACTACTTTTAGACGAAGAAAATTTCTTGGAATGCGAAACTGATGCATGTGATTTTGAAGTGTATTAACTAGGAATAATGTAAACCGCACCTACGTGTCCTTGAACATTTAACCCTTCGTTGACACACCTCCTTTTTCGATCAACTTTGACATACCTGGGTGGCTCACACCCAGAGCAATTTTTGAACAACTGCCATTATCCTCTAAAGAATCCAATCGTCATAACAAAAATCATGGATCAGTTTTAAGATCTCTAGAATATATTCCAATAATTTTTTTTATTGAAATTTAATCACAGTTTTTGTGAAAAAAATTCTAGATTCCCACATGTCGAGAAAAACGAAGAAAATCTTTAAATAGTTGTAACTTTTACAAATTTCAATATTAGAGGCTAAAAATCTACAGAGTTGTTGCTCGGATATAATATTTTGAGAGAAAAATTAGTTTGTAAGTCAGTTTTGGAGAAAAGGTATTCATTTTGCATAGAAGGTACACACAGCCTCAAAATCAGCTTATGGGTGGCTCACACCCAGAGTGTCAACGAAGGGTGAAAGAAACAAAGCCTTACACCCCCAGTGATATAACGCATTCTTGCGGAAAATTGGTCTGAGCAAATGCAACAGTCGTGCGTACATTATTCCAAAGCATCGATGATCGTAAAAGTCAGCGAAACAACCGAGTCAGTGCACAAGAGGAAACGCACGAGCATCTTCGCTGCTCAGACACCTGTCGCCCAGGACAAAGCGGTAATGAGGCCTTGCCTTTCGATTCGCGTTAATCCACATCTCTTATTGGTCGTCTCGAATTCACGTTCCGCGGAAGTTATTACGAGCAGTCCGAGCTCGATTGTAATTTTCTAATGATTAGCAGGCAGTACGCGTCGCGAAAGCGAGGATGCAGGTAACGCTGCTAATGCGTATCCGTTTCTATCATTATCAAGTGCACAGATCCTCCTTTCAGAATTCTAGCGTTAGAGAGGCCTTCGGATGCCCGAGTCCGACAGCTCGGCGGAAGGATAAACCGAATTGCTTGGTTTTTTAATATCCACCGCGCAGGCTCAAGGAAGAATGGAATTAATGGGTGGAAATGATGAATGATAGGACAAGCACGTTGCTGAATGGGAAATTATAATTTCTTAATGATCGGAACTCTTCGTGCTGAATATGTACAGAGTTCTTGTAATTTTTTTAATCTTGTAAAGTGAAAATAGTGTTCGAGATATGCAGCGAGATTTTTAATGTGCACACATGTGTGTTAGGAAAAATTTGTGTTTTGCTTTTAATAGACCCAATCAAAGTCCATTGAACTTCATTTTAAAGGCTGTACAGAAGATTTACACCTGAGGGGTTTACTACGCTTTCTACTAAACAAGGATCAACGTCAGAAGGCAGGGACAAGCTTCAGTCTTGCCTCTTTTATGACCTGCTCGCTATGAAATACGACATTAATAAAATCTTCAAAAACTATCCGCTAATCAGCGCGACGAAACGATTTCTTTTTTCAATGATTCGTCGAGGAAAGAAACTCAGTTTCACATTCCATTAATTACCATCTCGTCGCCGGTTAATTTCCTCGATATAAGAACAAGTGACGCTAATTGAAACTTTCGAAACACCAAAGCTATAAAATATAAATGTCATCGAGACGAATTTTTGATCAGGATGAAGCGACCAATTCATTTCTCATCGCAGCTCGGACATCCATAACCACTATGCTATCACTGTTATTCTAAAGCAACATCCCAAAGAAATCCATTCTGATGCAAGAGTGTTCCAACGATTCCTTTCCTGAAACCGCTGACTTGGGAAACATCGCCAGAAATTAGTATTTCTTCGATGAACACGATGTCCACTCCCGGCCCCATTGATCGCCCGATGAATCATCCTAGATGGAATTACACCGAACCGTGGCAGCCTCGAGTTTCCAATTAATTAAGGCGCGCCAATAATACCGCGCGATACGGAGATATCGGCGCGCGAACGATTAAAATGCATTAACTTTCAGGCTCGAAAGAAAGGAACAGGCTGCGGCGCACGAGTAAGCAAACTTACGATACATCAACGCGTACTACGCCCCCGGGCTGGAGAAAGTCCTTGCAGTCGTATGCAGGAACTGCACGGGCTCGCGCGTGTATGCACTTTTATGCCGACCTGCAGGAATATTGCACGGTTCCACGTAACGCACGTGCCGCGAGCTGTTAACGCGAGGATCGATGACTTCGGTGTCATGCCGTCTTGCAGGAAGACACATCGGTAGATACTACAGCTGAGACATTGTCGTTCCAAACCTTCGGATTGGCTACATTGCAGTTTAGAACAGATTTCGTGTTAATATAATATATTATTGATATTGTTAGGTCTCAGTACTAGCTATTATTTCATTTTCAATGGTGTCACGCAGGGGCAGACTTGGGTACGTATAGGCTAAGTAGGCTGCAGCTTAGGGCGGCAAATTTTGGGAAGCGACAAATTTCTGGGAGCCGCAAATTTTGGGGAACGGAGAATTTTGGAGGGCGGCAAATTTTGAGCGAAAGGAATTGGAAAAGGTTTGAACACAGAGGCTTGAGACAACCTTAACCCTTCGTTGACACTCTGGGTGTGAGCCACCCATAAGCTGATATTGATGCTCTGTACCTTCTATATTTAAAATAAATAGTTTTTTTCCAAAGGCGACTTACACACTATTTTTTCTCTGAAAGTATAATATCCGAACAACAGCTCTGTAGATTTTTAGCTTCTAATATTGAAATTTGTAGAAGTTACAATTTTTTAAATATTTTCCTCGTTTTTCTCGACGTGTGGTAATCTAGTTTTTATTTTACAAAAACGGTAATAAAATTTCAATGAAAAATCTGTTGGAATACATTCTAGAGACTTCGAAATTGACCCATGATTTTTTTCACAAAAATTGGATTTCTTAGAGGAGAATGGCAGTCGTTCAAAAATTGCTCTGGGTGTGAGCCACCCAGGTATGTCAAAGTTGATCGAAAAAGGAGGTGTGTCAACGAAGGGTTAAAAACAAATTCACTTTTATTTCATGCAGCGAATTAGCAACGACTCAGATGTGAGTTGCCATATTATATTAATTTTGAAATAGTTTCGACTGTTTTAAATTAAAAGCCGCCAAAGCAGCAAAAATATAATAGGTGATGTTTTCAGGGGGCGGAGGGTATGATAGAAAGAGGTATCGGATGATAGTAGATGTACTGTCTAAGGATTTGAAAGTCCTGTAGGATAGAGTGGGGCTAAAAGTTCGGCGGGTAAAAAGTCCCGAATTCAAAATCTCTACTTCTAAACAAGGTATCGAGTTTGCAGTATACTATGTAAAAGACGAGAAGAAACAGAGGTGACTACAGAGCCGCCAATCGCTCCTGGTCGCTCGTGCGAATTACAAGACGCCTTCGTTATTTTATGAATCGAAAACCAAAAGAAATACGTCGTCTTTATTGTTTCATACGAAGTAATTAAAGTATATTTTATTATTTGTTCTCATAATAAGATGGCCAAAGCATAAAGAAATGATGCCAAAGTCTTTCAATAGTGTTTTTGTTTTACTTGAGCGATTTTTTTTAGTTTTTAGTTCACAGTGAACCTTTGACTTCTATTTTTATTTTTCGTTAAATAAGTCATGCTTTCCTTTCAATATTGCAACTATAGGTACCAAAAAGAATTGGTTTAATAAATATTTGTTGATTCGAAAAGAGTTTTTTACTTATTCAGTTTAATATTACACGATAAGACATTAGGGATTGTTTGCCCCGTGCGTGGGGCAAGAAGTCCATTTTACATTGACAATCATTTTGTGGTATAACTCAACAGAAAATAACAATATCAACAAACGAACTTCGTGAACGTGAAGCATAATAGTTATAGTTTATACAAAATAACACCAGATATCTCTAGATTGTTATTACTAAATTCTACATAGATTTATATGAAAAACGGGACTTGTAGCCCCACCCTACCCTACCTTTGAAATTGTGTTTTGATGTTTCAGTAGTAGTGGAGTTGGATTAGTTAAGATTCTAATGGCACTGAGACACTGAAGCAATACATGTGCTAAGAAATAACGTGGCGACATTGATTACCAGATCGTAATTCTGTCGAACTGGTGGAACACCCGTGACGAAGTCTACGAATACCTATACTGACAACCTCCAGTCGAAGAAATACATAAGCTAGTAGGGAGAAATCGAGAATTTGTGAGACATAGATACCTCGGTAATCAACGAACTGTGTCCACTTGATAATTTTAATTAGAAGTACCAAATGACGCGAGATTGTAAATTTTTTAGAGACAGTATTATTACGGAGACGTCGACATCCGATTATTCCTAGGACCGCGGAGAAATCAGAAGGGAACCGGCGGTTTCCAAGTTCGATTTGATTTACTACCCTATTAGATCCTGCTTGTACTGATTATAGATTAAATGAGATATGTCTTCAAAGCGATCGTAAAGTAGATGTTTAATCACGGTTGTCTTTGCGATTAGAAACTGTTCCCAGATAGATTCTGTATTTCTTCTTAATAATGAATAAAGCAAAGATGTCTGAACTTTCAATTAAAAACCATCCAAAAAAAAGAATACCCCTACAAACATTCACCTCTTCATTCGAAGCGACAAATCCTCAAAAAAATGTAGGGGAAACCGGGGCTAGATGTTACAGGGGCAGGTTGTTACAAAGCAGTTTAAATTTTTTTCGCTTGGGCTATCACTTCGACGATGAAGTGGCTGATGTGTTTCAACCATGCACAGTTGTGTATGTTGTTTGTTTGTAGTCGGTTCACGCGTTGTCACTTTATTACAGTTTTTTGTGTTCTCGGTACTAATAGTAACTTTTCTCTTTCTACTTCAATCTTTTCTACCGAACAGACAGATAAATGTATGTAAATTAATATTACCACGCTTGAATCAGTGTTCCTTTAGCTGCAGATTCGTACCAAGAACATAGGAATACACCAAACTGGTATGAACTTATAGCTTTTTATACACAATGGTGTCAACCGGGGCATGTTGTTACATTGTGTTTAGTAATTAATTTATTAATTTAACCCTTTAGTTACCACGAGTCACTGTGAGATGAAACTATAATCGAGGCGGAATCTCCTCACAATATAATAGTGTCCCAGACTATAATTATTGATACGTCCGAACCGTCTACAAGTTTTGCCAACTCATGTCAACCACGTGTAACTTCTGAACAAGTAAGACCGTATCCTGTAGCGGAAAAAAGACCACAATTTTACGAAGAAAGGAGATGAAATCAGAAATTTTAACAAACACGCCCGTAAGAGAATCCATACGACAGGAACAACTGTTAAAAGGAAAAACGAAAAGTAAAAAATCAAAACCTAAAAAGATTTTATTAAAAAGTTTTAAGAAGGAAATTGAAGACATAAAAATAAAAAAAACATACAGTAAAGAAAAGGCAGATGAGAAATAAAACCACCAAAAATAATAGACACGAGTCTAGTTTTTATTATTATTTTTAAAATAGATTTTTTATTGTATATTTAATGTAATAGATTCTTACCATTAATACATTTACTTTCGTCCAAGAAAATATTATTATGTTACTCATAATAAGCCTCGTTTCGTAAAATTTAATCCTATAACAACTTGCCCCGTATTGCGTAACAACTAGCCCCTACTCGGGGCACGTTGATACAACGTGTCTCGACCTTCAAAATGGCTTGCGATAGCGGTCATCGGTGGAGGAAAGAACGTACTTTAAGTGAGAGTCATTGATAGTATTTAATATGGAATGCAAAAACAAATAAAAAACTGAAAAATGTAACTCGCCCCGGTCTCCCCTAATCTCTTTTCAAGTCACTCCTACGACAATAACGGAAAGCTATTAAATAGTCAAATACAGCACAGCAGTCTAACATCGAAGATCTCCAAACAGAAAGAGAAATCTATAAGTGCTCCTATAACGGAAACGCATTGAACATTCCCTTCTCATATTCCAAAATCTCACTTGGCATCGAGTTATCTGAATAACGGCGACGAAAGAGACACCGATACCGCGGTACAAGATTTCTAAACAGGGGAGAAATCTTCTGTCACGGAAGTCCATTCAATCCTTCCCCATTCCCGATGCAACAGCACTCGCCATGAAATACGCCAAAATTTCACTTGTCCTCGAATTACAGCAATAATAATGATAATCAAAGGCTCGGGGAAGTATCACAGTAGTGCGCCGCGGTTGACCTCAACTCGAGGTTTCTAAACAGCAGAGAAATCTAACGAGATTTTATCGCGGAAGTTCAGTCCTTTATTCCGGGAGGAGGTTTAAGTAGGACGTCATCAAATACCCATCTCGCTCCTGCACTCCTCTACGCGAAATTACAGGTCTGGCCAAAGCGTACAGCGTGTTCCATTTATTGTCACCCGGCAAGACTACGAGGATTGGTTGCGCATTCGTAATAACGCGTTGCACAACGCGACGTGAAAACTAATGGCTTTCCAAACCCTGGCTTTTTAAATATCAATCCCGAGGTAGTCAGTTTTTTGCACCGCGGTAGAGGCACCTTTGCGTCGAGTTCAAACGGAGCTAATCGAACTTTCTATTTGGGAGATCGATAAGAGTAACCGAGGGAAGCAAATGATATTTGGCTCGTGAGCAGCTTATCGCGAATTTCTCTTATTTCTGCTGTCGTGCGGAATACCGCTTTGGTAGGAATATAGATTGATCTTGGAACGCCAGATAGTAGTTAATTAGGTTTAATAGATTGCTGTGTTTTTCTTCGTGTAGGAGGAAGTCTCGGGGCTACCGAAACAGTCGAGTAATTCGCCAGTGAAATATGTGCGGGCTGAATATGGGTAATGAAGAATTTCTATTCCAGCTTTCTTTCCCTTAACAAAGGAACTGAAGCGGCTTTTTGCGAGAGACGTTTATGGCATTGCGTTAAGCGCAACATTTCTAGCATACCTGTTGCGTCTATATTTGTCATTATTTTAAGAAGAGCAAAGAATTACTGCGAATAATTTATAATATTTTTTAAACACCTGGATTAACAGAGGATAGTAGAGCTTCAGAGGTCTAGGAGAGTAAATTATGTAAACGCTCATAATATACTATTTGAGGACATGACAGTGAAAGGCTGTATTCCCAAGAAGTACAAGAAAACCATTAAAATATAGAAATATGTCGACAATATTAAAGAATCCCTGCTCTCCCGCTAGTTAAAAATTACTGTTTTTAAATCTACCCGCTTTAAAAGCAAATCTTATCACCCTAAAACCTCCCTATACCTATATTATAAAATTTGTTGCTAATTACACAAATAATTTGTCTCTTTAAATCAATTTTCTCAAAGCTTAAACTCTAAGCCTAAGGCCACACCAAACAAGGAAATGTACCACACTTCCAATTTTCAAGCGATCATAATACCAATCAACAATTCCAAGCACACAAAACTGTAAATCTCAGTGACGGTTTTTATCTAAAAAAAGAAAGACGAGCATTATCAAACACCGATCATCGCGCACAACCCGTCTACCTCGGAGAAATTAATAGCCCACGTAAGAGCGGTCTCGGTAAATAATAAACTACTTAGGGAAAAAACCTACAGTCACACGCGACAGGCGTTTATTTACAGCCATTATTTCCCCCCCAGAGATGACGTGTGCCAGACACGTACTTCATCCTTTCACTGTCGCTAAAAGACGTCCTGAATTCGCTTGCGCGAGGCATTCCGCAGAAAACTGCAGAAAGAGGAAGTGCTCGACCTTGCATTCTCAGCTATTCCTTTTCACATCGATAATTACTGTAAGCAGGCCTGCGCTTCCGTAAACTTCATTTCCATCGCATTGACTTTAAACGGCGTTAATGAGGGGCCGAGGCTGATTAGCGAGTTATCAGGGAAAACTTAGAAATTCAACGACGGATGGCCTCAGATCCTTCGATGAAAGTTCGCGATAGGCGCGGGCGTGTAATCGCTTCTCAATGGTAGCCACTGAACGTCGGATTACCACCGACGTTAATTCGAAATTAATGTTTACAGCGGCGATTAATAACACGTGCGATCTTTCGTACGGGGCGATTCGTCGAAAGATGGAATCTCAGACGTCACGAGGATGCGCGATGCGCTCCGTTAATTACAGCCAGCGCGGATTATGGTATTACGAATTAGGCCTTTGATCGTCAATTTGACGGTATTCTTGCGGAGGCCAGAGATATTTCATCTTAATGTTCGACTGCACAGCGACAGCAGACGTGGACGCCCCTTTACATTCAATTACTCGTTAACATGAATTCCACGACGCTGAGGAATGAAACGGCTTTGGTCACGGTGTTCCTAATCACTCTTCGCTTGAGGAATTCACTCGAACGGCTGTTCGTGTCTGTACGTTTGCCTGTATCTAACGATAAGGGGTATGGCAGCGTTGCTTCTGTCGATAGCTCGAACCCTTCGTTTGATTTCCCTTTGCCAGGTGTGGATTAATTTTATCCGTGCTAGATAATATGTGAGAAATTTTAATTCCGAAGATTTGAGATATCCAAATATTACTTTCCAGTGTATGACTTTTAGATTTTACTGATTTTTTTTTTAAATATTTCTGAAGTTATCTCATCTGTTTGTATTCAAATTTTGTAGAAGGTTGATAGAATAGCACTGTGGCTAGTAACTTTTGCAAATAGTTCGCGAAGAGTGTAATAGTTATTTCATAACTATGCGTTTGTGATCCACGAGCATGCCGTTTTATTATTTTACCACGTTATTATCAAGTGTTTTTATTATTTCTTGGTTTCTCGGTGGATTTAGTGGGGAAAGGATGTAACCAATAGCCGTGCAATTTACACGATTCACTTGCATTAGCACTCCAACTTCAACGCTATTTAAATGTCCTCCTAGTATTACTATGATAGCTCGAGATTATAGTATTACGCTAACATTATTATATTATACATCTGACGGCGTTTGAGCGATTCAAATAGCTTGGTAATAACGCTATCGGCCTGATCGAGGTGTTAATACAACGTAATATTATCGCGAGAACTGTAATTTACACAATTTGCACGTGAACCATAAAATCACTAACACTCCATCGAAGAAACCAACCAAATTCCAAGTGAAACAATAGTCTCTGGATTCTAAAATATTTGCTACTTCTCCTGCTCGAAGGACACTTCCTTTCTATCGGTCTAATTGATGTTCTGCCAAATGCATTTAACAATCGCAATTGTGGGACACACATGTAAAGGTAATTTCGTCTATTAAACAGTGCACCGATAAATAATTGACCACGAAGATACTACTGTATTAGACATCTGTCCTGTTACAACTCACTAAATTCATTGTGAGTGAATTAATTCTAAGAATGAATATTAGAGCAGGTTCGTAGAAAGATGGTAATATAAACAAAAATGAAAACGAGTGTGGTGTACGATAGAAGGTTGGAAAATTTTGTTAGCTTTATAATACTGTGTGCATGTTGCGTGTTAACATATTCAGCATTAATTTCTCAAAATCAGATAAGGATAACATATACCAATGCAGTTTTCAAAGCCTATTATATGTGCACCTTGTTTTTGAATTTTAATTCTAACAAAATTATTATACCCTCTGAGTGTCTTTAGTGACTCGATGCTGCACCTTGCATAATTTTATTGATATTAACACGGTCAATGCCAAAATCAACCTTGGACGATTTAATAATGGTCGTATTAAATAAAAAAAACTTTTATCCGCTCTATTGCATCAAATTGTCTGGGTGCGTTCTAATTTTCGGTGGGAAGTGTATTTAACAGCTCCATTAACCCGTAATTAACACAAGTTTAAGAAATGTACTTCCCTGAGGGCATTTAAATGCTCTCATAGGGAATGCATTAGTATTAATTATCACAGGCTCATCTACTCTTCACTTAGTACTCCGATTTTTCATTTTCTAACAGTACTAATCGATAAGAAGAATAGTTTAAAGGGCCTAGTCTGCGTTGTATCCGAACTTAAATTTCTTTAAATAGGACGCCGTGTATACACACAGTTACAATCACAGTGCTGGAATTTTATATGTCAAAAATTTGATTAATGGTACGTGGCTCTCATGCAATGCTGCGATATAACAAATCTTAATAAAATGTTGGTGCTCCTACATCCTTCAGAGTTTCTACCTTTTACCTACGACTAGAGTTTCCTTGAGAAAACAACGCGGGCGATCCGATTAGCACGTGAGCGTTCAATAGAAACGTCGAAGCAGGTATGCGCATTGTGGGCTGAGATTCAATCGCATTCCTCGAACAACCGGTAATTTAAGTGGCGAACGATTGATAGACCGCGAGAGACACTTATTTGTTTCAAGTTTGGGCCGACGAGCAAGAACCGAAGCTTAGTTCACAGTTAAATCCCTTCATCTTTAGTTTACCCGTTCCTTTCATATTATATTCTACTAGCTTTAATACTCGGCTTCGCCCGAATTTTAGATTCCGATCTTATAAATAAAAAAATTTGTTTAAACTTTTTTCTTCTGAAAATAGTCACATTCATCTGGATTAATCAAGCATAATGAGCTGAGGCACATTTCGTGATCCCGGAGTTTATCGTTGGAAAGGTTTCAGACGACAGGCAAACACACAAACATATTAGAAGCTCTCTCCTTTATATATTAAGATTATCAAACTGATATTAAAATTAAAGGGTAATAAAATCCACGGAAGTCTTTTTAATCTCCCTTTCCATCCAATTATAAGATATTCCCATGGAAGTTAGAAATTATGTTTCCATACACCAACACGACATTACTTTATTCTAAACGCAGTTCCTATCGTTTATGCATCTTTGTACACAGTGCTCATTAAAATTATAAGTCAACCCAGAATACGCAAAGTTCTCATGACAAAGTCAGATTAATATTAAAATTTCATTACCACTCTGCACTCTGCGATAACTTCAATGCGACAATTTTAAGGGTTGATTTCACCCCCTCGGTGTGCATTTCCACAGAACAAAATTGCTCCTTGCATAGGTACTCCAATATGATCATTCCCATTAAATTTCATTAAAATTAGAGTTTTCGAGGTTGGAAACGTTTCCTCGTTAGTTACTGGAGAAAGGACTTGACTAATTGCGAGTCCAATTTGACCGCAGAACTGAATACCTTCAATCCTACATACCTAACATTCCGACGGCCATGGATGTAAACGAATTTGGTCCGAATCGCGGGACCCGATCCGCGTGCCAAGTAACACGAGACCTTCGTGTCCGCGATATTTTTGCACGCGTGCTGCTACATTGTGGCCGGTACGCATGTGCGAACGGGCCCCGGGCCCGCTGGACACGTTATTACACAGGTAATACACCTGTTACCATACGCGTCGTTGCGTAAGCCTCTTCGGAGGCGAACCCTCCGTTCAAACTGGCCGCAAGAATTCCGAGTACTTTCACTCCACGCTCGTGTAGAGGAGGTGTCGCGATATATACGGTGCGCCACGCTAGATGGGGAGAAGGAGAAACATTTGTTGCATACCTTGAAGCTGGTGGCCGGCTCCCCTGGCGAAATTAACGTGAAATTAATCCTGCAAAAATTACGGTTCGCTGCACGATCAATGGGAGCACGAATAGCGCGTGCGAGCAAGCCCGGCCATCGCCGATCCTATCGTCTCCATTAACGCCAATGCAATTCGTTGGGTAATTTAGAAATTAAAGGGAGTCTAAACGGCGACGCGTCTTCATTTCCAACGTCTCAAGCTCTGGCCTCCTGCTTTCCATTAATTTCAAGTGGTCTTATGTTGTTGCCTCGTCGCTTGTTTTTAGTAGAATTTTGGGGCGCTCGGTTTAATGAATGATTAAGGGTCACTTGCTGAATGGAGGGCCCGTTTGAATGCATACTAAGGTATTTATGTTTTTTTTTTAAATATTTGTGGTGCTATCCCGGGAAAGTGAGATGTTCAGATTATAATAAAATCAGAATTTAATAGGAAAGTTATGATGAGAATTCTGAGGAAGAATTTGTACCATTGCGGATCAAAACGGCACCCTGCATTCGCTGTACTATATTCGATTATACAAGGATTTAGGGAGTTGCATATTTGTTGGTGCGAAAGAAGCCTTCGCAGGGGAATATTGGCTATTACCTAATCGCAAAACTGATTAAAGAAGAGACGTGTCACGTTTTATAGTGAACGTAACTGTGACTCACGCAGAGTAATTTAAGGTGCAACCACTAAAATCGTGTAACGACAGATAACAAGAATGAATTACTTATAGATCGTGTTAATGGCCTCTGTGGAACGTGTAAATGTTGAAGTCCAGAGATAATCGTGTTCAAGTATTGAAAGTAAAACAATCTGCAGGGGCTGAGAATAGACTGTGGCCAGTGGCTGGTGCAAAAGGAAAAGCGATAAATGAGCTATTTATTGGCGCGAGTCTATGGTATCTAGCGACGTAAATCGGTGAATAATGCAATGATAGAAAAATGAAATAAAAGGATCTATGGATGACGTGAAACAGAGCTGCATGACTAACCCGTGTCTCCCTTCCGTTGGTTCGACTACAGATTATTGGCTAATTCGCTTACGTGCACGATAAATTAAATTCCGAATAGAGAATTCCATGATCGAGGCAAGAGAACATGTGCATTAAAGAGAATATAATAAAATTGATTTAATCGAGCTCTATTTACCCACACGGTGGCTCTGTAAATAATTCTAGAGCAATATTTATTTATTTGCTGTGGTTTTTAATACCCAATGTGTACAGATGTGATAGTAAAATTCTTGAGAAAAATGAAGCAACGTCAATTTTTATCCATGGCTGATAGAAAACTTGTAATAACAGTCGAAGCTAACCGATGAAGAAGAATAAGCATTTCTCAGAGATATTGCTATAAAGTATGGCAAATTGGCCAATTCATCATTCCATGCTACTTCTTTCAAGCACTTTCATCCCCGAAGAAAGTTTCTTCGCATCGTACTTCGCAAAGTGGCGAAGTAAAACGACTCGCCATTCTACTTTTAGCGCGCAGAACGATTACAAAGCGAATCGCCAACCACGCTTTCGTTTGCATTACTATTCCTCTTCAGTTACGCCTTCATTATTTCGTACGAAAAAATAGCCGGGGCTCCGCATTCTAGAACACCGGGCCCCTTCAACTGTTCGCCTGTTTCCCCTATTGAACATGACATAACGTACTACGGAGTTTCTTCTTCAGCTTTCCCCGACCCTCGTCAAATTCTGATACATCTATAATTTTAGATATTACACGGCGTGCAGTTCGTACTACAGATGTACCCGTCCGAGCCACTATTTACATAATATCTTCCCTTCGCCTGTAGAACGATCTATCCATCCACCTGTACGCGGACACCCACAACGCGCTGCTGCTACCAAAAACGATTTAGAAAGGAGAAATAATCTCGTCATGGTGAAGGAAAAAAAGGGAAACTGGCTGGAGAAGCCGTCCAATTTGAGAAGCATTTCACCTTTCACCGGGCCCCTAGTCTCGCTTCTAATCCTGAAATCTTATTACCGCCTCCTTAAGCACGTCGAGATACACCAGAGGTCTGTCGATTCCACAAAGAAAAAGCACACCCTCTTTATTCCAGTTCTGCATGTATAATTAACGTTTTCCACTCGCCAAGCCGATGACCCATATCGCAACATCACATGAATTATTAAACATCATCCAAATTCTACTGTGCGTCCAAGTAATTAGACGTAACAGTGAATTTTCGTTAGAGAGAAAAGATAATGAACAGTCACTCTCTAATCACTGACAAGGGAAGATTCCGAACTCGAAAATTCAAAATATTCTGAAACTTTGTGGATATGTAGGGGATTTCACACCCATGAACTCTTGTTGTGAAAAAACGAAATCTACTGTTCAAAATTATGTTCAAAATTATTTGGTTTCTCAACAATATATATATATATATATATTTCTGTACTGATAAAAGTTATTCTCATTATCAATGCTTCACACAACAATAGACACGAGATAACACTTTGATGGGAGACAAAAATAGGTATACATATAAATATCTTACTTTCTTACTATGTGTCACGTATTATTTCCTAATAAATGTTGGAAGAACATTCCTCGTCGTGCAGTTTGAGGTAGGTTACAATGGGATCCAAAAGTTCTTCGATTGTTGAGGAGCACACTTCCGCAAATCAACAAAATTTGAAATTGAATGGAAAAAAAATATGCTGTATCATAATTATTTAAACATCCAGTACAGATTTCACGTGAAAGAACGAATTTTAGAAAACATTATTAATATTTTTGTTTATAACTTTTCCTAATTGTTTAAACATTTGATAAAGCTTCTACGATTTGATAGATCTAATTGAAAGAAGTAACTTTTGTCTTGGAACGTTTTTTTCTATCTCTTACAGATTGCGTGTTACAAAATAAAATCGAAAAATAGCCGATTCTTCAGGGGTCAATTTCACCTCTTACAAGGGGAGGACACCATGTGGTAGACACCGATTTTGATGAGCCTTGGCACGATGGATCTGTGTCGAAAATAAGTAAATAGGTGTCCCCGAGCGTTTCTGCCAATGGGCCTTAATAAGAAATTATTAAAAATTTCATAGTGGTCGAGGGGTTTTAGTGGGTACAAATCGCACACTACCCTGGCGCCGCCGGGGGATTCCCCTCTGAAGGAGTCGGGGTGCCTTTTGAAGATCTCCCCAATTTAAAAAAGGAAATTTATAAAAAAAAATTAATAAAAAAATTTATAAAGTTTTTTTTTAACGTGGAGACATCTAAAGGCACCCCGACGCCTCCACAAGGGAATTCTCCGCGGGTGCCAGGGTAGTGTGCAGTTTTTACCCACTAAAATACCACGGCCACTATGAAATTTTTAATAATTTACATGTAAATAACTTTATTATTAAGGCCTATTGGCTGAAACGCTCGGACACCTATTTACTTATTTTCTACATAGATCCATCGTGCCAAGGCTCATCAAAATCAGTGTCTACCACATGGTGTCCTCCCCTTGTTACAGTGAATTTGTTTCAGAATTGAAAATGAAAAAGTTTCAGAATTTTTTGAATTTTCAGGTTCGGAATCTTCCCTTGTGCGAGGTGGTCTCGGGTGATCAACTTAAAAAGCATTTCAATGTTAACAGCGTAAGATGAAATCTTAGCACTGAAAGGATTAAAATCCCACAAATTACATCAAATAGTCTTCAATTATTCGATTGTTTCCTTGGAATTTAGAGCTGCATCCAGACATCGATCTCGACCCGAAAAAAAGGCTTCTATTCAGATTAAATTAGAAGTTTAGCACCTAGCTCTGATCACCAACTCTTTTCTCGCTTACTCAAGTCGACGCTCAAGTTTCTCCTTCAACGAGCACCCGGAGCAATTTGGAACATTCATCGAGCGTCGCTTCATCGTGCCAGCTCAGTCTCTTGGGTAAAAATCTTGCTGGAATTTCGTCACTTTTGCGAGCAAGCTGTTCGACCGTGAATCGAATTCGCGCGGTTGCAACACGGCGATTTTCCTTTCGCCTGAATTACAAGCCGGCTCCCAGCGTTAAACCTTCGGATCGAGAAAACTCGTGGCACGAGCACGGTCGATGATGAGTGTTTGTTCGAGCCATAGGTTACAGGATCTTTTTCGTTTACCTGTTACACGGCCATAAACTTCTGAATCATACACGCAGGCACGTGCGTTTACTTTCTCGTAGTAAAACGCTCCATCTCGAGTGGACTTAATCGACTACATGACTAATTACCTCGGATTTCGTAATGACTGAATCAGTAGCCAGGTTGTTCTGCGGTAGTTTGAAATGAAACACGTGGAGGAGTGGGGGCAAATTATTTTAAAAGTTAATTTGGGAAAGACTGTGAGTGGAATTTTCATTGAGTAGTTATTAGATTGATGAGCGAAGTGAGAGGCGATATGTTGTTTCAGTTTGGTTCGACTTTATGATGAATTGGTGAATAGATATTGAAGCTAATAACGATTTAAGTCGATTAACGCGGTGTCATTCTTCTTCGCGATGGCGTCGGAGTATATAGGTATTGTGGAGAAAACCTCGTGGAATGAAACGAAGTGGACATCGCGAGCGTTCACCCCGTCTGATATTGAGACTATTATTAATGGATTACTTTCTGGTTAAGGATCCGAGAAGGAACGTCTATTTTTAAAACAAGAGTTCATGGCGCAGGAAGAAGCTATTTTCGAAAATGAATTAACATATATAGTGAACGAAATTATTGGAAATGATTTTACTCGTTGTTCCATTGCATAAAAAGTATCGATTACCAAGAACCAATCGTAACGCAACTTTCGTATTCAATAGATTCCTGTTTCCATCCTATGATTCGATTCTATTGTCTCTGGTATGTAGGAATAAAAGCCCCCCAATGATTTTGCAATATGATAATATGATTCTCGCAATTGACAATATTTTCTCAAATCTGCTACGTGCTTCTGTCGCAACTTCTGTTGCATTTAGTTGAGCTGTGATGCAATTGACGTTTCCCTTCCGTGCATAAAATATTCTAATAATTCTATTCGACGTGATATCACAGGATATAAAAAGAAATTGAAGATCCTAGACTTTCACGTGCAGTAATATACATGTTCAAGTTTAAGTTTCCTTAATTAGCCCAGCGAAGAATAATTTTCCTCGCCAGCAGCTTAATGGCTAATTTATGCTTAACAGAACCAGACACGAATCTTTTTCAGCGATGCCGTTGTATGGAAGCAGTATAAGTTGGCGATCTAAATACTTAAGGGTCGAAGGGAGGGACACAGCAGAAGAGGGTTTTGTTCCCGTGGCGCACAGGATTGCACGCGATCTTTTGTTCGAGCTTAGTGCAGCGATCGATCAGGAACATGCTTTTTCAGGATTTCCACGAGTCGACGGGGCTAATTCCGTCGCTCGACTCTAATCACGTTCGCCCACTTAATCGCTCGAAAATCACAGTGCAGTCGGACGCGTGAGAAGCGGGCTGATTCAACGCTGTTTGGAAAAAAAAACTCAAACGCGAACTTAATTCCTAGAGGACTGACCGTAATTAGACCGTCAAGCTGACTTCCTGCCACTCTGGCTTCAAACACTGTCGATTCACTTTGAAAGGGAAGTCTGTCTAGTTCGAGGAAGTTCGTCAAGGTAAACGCCAGCGTAGAACTTACTTCGACAATCTTGCCTCTGGATGTTTGAACATTTTTAATGTAGGCACTCTTTGGGGAGTACAAATTGTGGTGGAATGTGTCTAAATAATTCGAGGGGAATGCAGGTGAAATCGTAGTTAAAATTGATGTAGTGAGAAGATTATGAAATTAAGCGATTAATATGTAACCAGAGCAAAGAAATTTACCTTAAACTAACAGGTAGCTCAAAATAACCGAGATGCAAGGAAAAATTCGAATCAATATTAAAACAGAACAAGACGAAGGGGAGGAATTTTTCACGAAGAATTTGTTACAGCTACTATCTTCTTACAATTATTTAAGGACCACAGAATAATCAATCACTACTTAATCACTTCGAATTCAATAAAAATCCCTACTCCCAGAAACCCCAAGAGAACACGACACAACATTCTCAGTCACTCATTAAACAAACCACCCTCCATCAACTATTTACAAATAATCCTCACTATCAAGTTCGTGCATATGAAGTTGCCATTTCTCGTAGGGAAGTTTGAACGAAAATTTGTTTTGCTTTTTAACTATTTTATTTATTTTTTTTTTTGAGTTTCTGTGAAAGGTCACAGAAACTCAAAACAAAAAAAAAATAAAATTAAATAAAATAGTTAAAAAGCAAAACAAATTTTCGTTCAAACTTCCCTACGAGAAATGGCAATTTCTTTGCTAGCAAATTGTTATCACATCCCCACCACAAATAAAGGAACTTTCACGCTATCCGCGATTGGCAATCTCATGTGCACCAAGCCAATACTCATCGC
Source organism: Andrena cerasifolii (assembly GCF_050908995.1). Taxonomy (NCBI): domain Eukaryota; kingdom Metazoa; phylum Arthropoda; class Insecta; order Hymenoptera; family Andrenidae; genus Andrena; species Andrena cerasifolii. The sequence goes on along the minus strand of NC_135126.1, from coordinate 2,931,400 downwards.
CTTTATTAAGCTTCATTCCACGGTGCATCTACCTAAATTCGTCCGGCTATTAACGACATCAATGCGATCATCTGAGTCTTTTCGAAGCCATGGAAGCCTCCGGTGTTTCCGCTTTCTCAAGCCCGATAGAGAAGCACGGCCGTAAATAAATAATAGAATTTAGCCAATGAAAGCGGCTCAACGTCGTTGAAATAGGTCCGAGCACTGACCCCATGGAGCTTCGATCCGTCGCCAGTCCACGCTTAATTGAAGCTCTGCGTACGTGTGCGCATTGGACGCGCCAGTTTGCCAGTGCTCGCGCGCCCACGTGCAATTTTAATCTATGCGCGTGCCTGCATTCGACGCCGCACGCATGTCACTAACGCGAAAACATCGCGAAGACGCGATTCTGCTTGTCGATTCTGCGGGCAAGTCTCCTCCAGATTAAGATTCCAATCGTGCACCTTCCCCGAGGACGCGACCAAGCGATTTCAGGCTAACAAGAAGAGGTCACGACGTGCACGAGCGTTTTCTTTTTTTTAATTAAATCCAGCTGTAGGTGCCAATGAGCGTAAACAAATTCTAGTCGTGGACGCTAATGGCTCACCTTCGTTACGGGAAATTGTTGTTTAGAGAGTGGATTCTCGAGGATGTTTGATACAGGTTTAATTTGAGACTTGAGGGGCCCAGTGGAAAACAGGCTCGTACCACGTATGCATAAATTTTCGTTTCTATGCAGGTACCATTAATTCGTTCCTGCAATGTAGTGTAATTCCACCCAGTCCTAATATAGTACACAGCATGTATATACGTTTCATCGAGCTGAATTATATTAAATTTTCTTCGCGCTGAGAAGAAACAAATGCGTAATAGAAAAGGGGCCCACGCCACTCGACTTTTTCAGTTAAAATTTGATAGTAGCTGTCATTTAGGGCAGAGGCGAGCAACCTTTTGTCAGAAGTGGGCCACAAGTGGAAACCTACTACTCTACGCGGGCCGCAATATTAAATATCTACATAAATTTAACTAATCCAAGAATTTTAATTTATGGGCTGCATTTGTTATTTCTGACATTGATTTACTATAAAACATTTTTTTTTTAAGTTTGATGTACTGTTTATTAGCAATATAATGAGGTGGGCCACAGGTCTGCGGCTGGCGGGCCAAAAGTGGCTCGCGGGCCGCCAGTTGCTCATCACTGATTTAGGGTAGACCGGGAGCGGTAATAACAGTTTGACTTTGGAATACGATTACGCAAGGACTATTGCAGTTACAACAAAAGTTTTTATACGAAAATGTTACTTACTTGTCTGACATTATTGAGACATAACAGTTTCACTGTAGGGTAGACCGGGGGCGATAGGAACAGGGGGGCGGTTGTAACACGTTAAATATCTCAGAACATATGATAGATATTAACACAAATTTGGATATATGATGAAGAATGACATTTCAAATACACACATCCATATCCTAGCAGTATATATATATTATAGACATGCATAGTGAAGAAAATAACTTTTCGATACCCCAAAGTAACTTTTCTTTACTGATTTAAAATTGTAATATAAATACTTCCTTTGCAAATACGTGTTTTCTCTATTTTTTAATATTTAATCTGGCCATTTTTAAAATAATACTGATCGCTACTTATCACTTTTAAGTGTCTCGTTAATACAAATTTATAATTTACGTTCAAAAACCTGGTCGGGGGCGATTGTAACATCGGCAGTCCGGGTCGATTGTACCGGGACAGAACCGAATAGTGACAAAGAAGATTAATAATATTGTCTTGTTTGCATGGAATCCTATAACACAGCACAAGCAAACCAAATAAAAAATGGGTGCAGTGTACTGAATGTAAGAATTCATCGCATGAACAATGCACCAGCCAAAACGTTTTCTATTTCTGCCACAATGGCGACACCGCATAATTGGTTATAAATTTAGCTTTTTTTCATTTATTATTATAATTAAAATCAATAAATATTTTAATTTTGTAAAGTTAAATTTGTGCTACTATCGACTCCATGCAGCGTTACAACCGATCCGGGGTCAGGGACGGTTGTAACACTTTCTCCGCTTCTCATTTTTTATTAATAACCGGAATATTACTTGACATACAGCGAAACTGTTGTGGCTCAAATAATGTCAGATAAGTAAGTAACATTTTCGTAAAAAAAAACTATTGTTGTAACTGTAATAGTTTTTGCGTGAGCGTATTCCAAAGTCAAAGTGTAACTACCACCCCCGGTCTACCCTATGTCAAGTAATATCCAGGTTAGTAATAAAAAATGAGGAGCGGAGGAAGTGTTACAGCCGTCCCTGACCCCGGGTCGGTTAAAAGGTCGATTAAATATTTAAAAAAAAAAGAAAAAGCACGTACTTGCAAAGGGAGTATTTATATTACAATTTTAAATCAGTAAGGAAAAGTTACTTTAGGGTATCGAAAAGTTATTTTCTTCACTATACATGTCTATTGTGTATTTATACTGCTAGGACATAGATGTGTGGATTCCAAAATGTCATTCTTCATCTATATCCAAAATTTGTCTTAATATCTGTAATATGTTTTGAGATATTTAACGTGTTACAATCGCCCCTCTCTTACTATCGTCCCCGGTCTACCCTACCATCTAATTCAAGTACCATTTAAAATAATTACAATTTCGTTCCGCATTTCCTATGAAACTAATTTTTCAACTGAAATTTGACAATAGTTGTCATTTACCATCTAATTCAAGTGCCGTTTAAAATAATTACAATTATTTCGAACTGCATTTCCTAAGAAAACAATTTTTCCTTCAACTTTCTTTTCTCTAAAATCATAAAACGCCAGGTGTAAAGGAGAGAAATGTGAATGCCATACGATATTTCTCTAGTTTTGTCATTTGGTGCTGTCATTTGGTAGACCCGTGCAGTTGTATTGCAATCAATGATTATTCGATTATGCGCGTATTTAAGTGAGTAATTAATAACGCAATTACGATGTTAACGGGATATTTGCAGAAGGGATACTGGACGCGAAAAGCGGCTTTTAATTGGGTAAACCGAATGTGAAGATGAAATTGAAACGGTCTGGTGAGAGATCGCTAGTTTTCTCGTGGATTTGATAACTTTTAATTGGTGCATAGTTTTCATATACTTTATGCACCACGAATGTTGCCTCTGATATATTTATGGAGCGTAAATAAAAGGTTTTACACAGTTTGGCAGAGTGCAGTATCCATGCAAGAGGCAGTGAATGAGGAAAGTGTGCTTAGAATGGGGAAACGAGATTTGTTTACTCGAATGTTTCGATATTTCAGGGAGCACTTAACAATGTGTGATTGATGAGGGTTTAAAAAATGCTCTGCACAGGCTATATTCGTTTTACGATATCGATAACGGGCTGAGAATAATTTTTTGGAGGATATTTGATCGATTCGTATTCCTATATAGACCGCAGGTGTTGTGAAATCGTGAATGAAGGTATAAAGTTAAATTACATTTGTGTCTATAATTTATTTCTTTTTTGGTATTATGATTTTTTTTATAAGAAGCAGTGCAGACCTCTTTACGCTCTGTTTATGTTCACTACTCAAGTATTTCATTTCGTAATGCAAAATTACTGTTCTGATAATAGCCCTAAACTTTATGTATTACACCGAATTTTATTAATACGTTAGTAGTATTTTAAACCGCTTTTTTTTAAGATATCTAATCTAAATTAAAAGAATTTATTCTGTAATTTTTATCTTATTTTCACACAAAAATTCACTTTGAAATTCTTATTATATTACAAGTGGCACTCACTTCTTACAAAAATATCTATTTTTACCAACTGTGCCCTAATAGAAATTTGTATATACTCCTAGAATTTTATTATCCATTACTAAACGACCGCTTTAAAACACATAGGAATAATAATATTTACAAAGTTCTCGCAGCATCGTTAATTGTATCTAAATCTGTGCACAAACATTACGGTGTAATCTTCTAATATTTACGAGTTACCACAATGCTTATCGCGTTCATTGTTCTGTAATAATTAACGCATTAGTTCCGGATCTAGACATCGGCTCGAATTAATTACCACGGTAATGTGGACAGTGGCAGACGTGCCGCCAGTGATATGAATATTAAACCAGTTCGTAAGTAACGCTATCTAATTATTAACGGATGTACTCGTGTAACCCACGTCGCTTGTAGAATGAATATTTAAACTATACCTACTGCACGAACATATCTGATGCTCATCGAGTTATTTCTAAAAATTCACGTTTATTTCTGGCAACATTCCTTCAATCTTCTACTTTAAAAACACGATTCAGTTTCTACAGGAGCAATGGACTGTAATTCATTTAACTGTGCATAACACACTAACTGCGGAATCCTTTTACGTATACCTTTGTTTTTAGTTTGCACGTTTTCCAGCTGACATTTTTCGCATTTGTGGACATAACTGCCACGTCGTCGAATAAATTAGCGCTTTAGGAAACACATGGCTAAAAAAGCAGCAAATATTTAGAGAATTTTCAGATTATTCGGGATACACGATTCTGTGAATGTTTGTGGACGCTTTTACGAAAATTGGGGTTTACTTTCGGAGGTGTATCGGTGGAAACGTATTTTAAAGGGAGACGGAATTAAGCGTATTGTAAATTGCATTCGATAGAGTATCATTCGGGATCGAAATGTAGCCTTTAGAAAAACAGGGATACGATTTCTGTGAAACCGCAATGCAAACACTTGCTATTTGCACCGCAGTCAGAAGCGACCAACCGTACATTCGTTAATAAAACGCAATTAGAAAAAAGGTGTTAAGGTCGAGTGGTATGTTGATTTTTACAATAATCGCTTTTGTTTGAATTTTTTGTCGATAACGTGGCAAATATTCTTTGTGAGGCACTCCTTAAAAATAGATAATACTGTTTGCGCTGACTATTATTATGTTACTGATGAATGTACACAGGGAAATGATAAATAGTATGAATGGATAGTACTAACACCATCGATATCTGCAGACAGATTTTCAGTGTACTAAATTAAAGCATTTCTATATTAGAATTACTTCTTGGTCTGATAATTGCATTACTAGAACTACTGAGAATCCTACAAAACTCAAGTGTTCCACGGAAAATGCCAAACTATGTCAATTTTTTCTGATTTATCGATGCTGCATTTATTTGTGCGTGTAATACTCACAATGTGACTTCTGTCTTGAACTAAATCTGCCAGCCCACTGTTTACAGCATCATTAGTCGATGTTCTGATACGCTTGCGCTGATAGTATGTCTGAAACAAAATGCATGCTGGTTAGAATATTGCGTAACAGAAACGCGCAACGTGGTGGTGGATACGATTGAAGATTCCTCGTAAGAAAACACTGTATATTCCAAAAATCAAATTCTGTACTGTAATATTACCATTGGCACGTAGAACATTCTGCTATAATTTTCTTTTTAATTTTGGCACTTACAGTGTTTCCTGCAAGGACTCTTCAATTATGAAACTAAATAGGTTCTTTTAAAATAAATTGGAAATGTTGATAATTTTGAGACCTGCCTTAATATAAATTTCTATTGACTTATATATTCTATGTTTGAAAAACTATGAATTGACCTAGAAATCAAACACATTTTCCAAAATTGCTGCATAGGTAACGAAATCATTCATTTGAACACATAGGTGCTTCCAAAGCGTTCAAGCTGTTCAAAATCAATGGTTTTTAACCCTCAAACGCTTCCACCACACTGGGTTCGCGCGACCCAGTATTTTCTTTCCTCTATATATCAGGATTTGCTGCACCGATTTAAATATTTTTTTTTAAGCAATTCGTCTGACAATAAGGGAATGGAATATATCGATAGTTTGGGAAAAAAATCGTTTGATGCTCAAGATATTTTGAAAAAAGACGTACATGTTCTGAAAGTTCCATTCCTTCTTCTTTTAATCGCAGTTTTTTCTAAAAAAAGGTACGGGGATTTTATTATACAGCAATCGAAAGGTTTTGAGTCATACTTCAAGGAAATATATATCTCATTATGATTGGTTCCAAAAAATTAATTATTTCGAGAGGTGAAGTCGAGTGATTTTTTATTTCTTCCGAACGAATGTTCTCTGTGAAATTATACAATGAAATGGTTGGAATAATAATTTATTTTATAAAAACAGTATAAATCACTATGAAATCATTCATTTACACGAAGAGCAGTCGCAACATATTTTCGCCACATATTCCCAACACATCGCAATTTAAACACTTTCTATCGATTGAAAAGTATGTGTTCTACTTTACACAGCGTAGGAATACTGTCGGAACAAACAATAATGTTCTGTAGCAACTGTTAACTCCACTTTTCCGAAAATACTCACGTAGGCACCACACTGGGTCTGCGTGACCCATAGCCTACCTTTTTCACGATATCACTCGGCTTCTTCAGGTAAATTAGGGGTCTCGTGGTGCGGAGTTCATAGTAGGGGTTCCAAAGTTTTTTTCCCCCAGCACAACAGCTCCCCACCATTTACCATTTAGTAATATCCACGAATCTTCCAAACAGCCTGGGTCACGGTGACCCCAGTGTGGTGTTTGAGGGTTAATCAAACATTAAGATTCAACAAACGTTGAGAATGATTGCATCAAAGAAATCCAAGATGTCAATCCCTTAAACAGCAAAAGCATGCAGCAGGGAAGAAATCTATCGCAATGGAGAATACCACAGACACCTGTAGCTCTAAAAATTCTGCTTCCATCCAAGGAGCCTAAAAGCACAAGCAACCTAAACCTTCGAGTGAACCTAGAGACACGTAACCAACTCAAAATCTGTACAAAGCCACCAAAAACAAATCCTACAACTTCAGAAGCAAAAAGAGCCCCTTCAAAGACCACCAAGTCCTCAGCACAGAAGTAACCATTCAGCAAACAATTCCACGACTGCATCGCGAAACAAATTACGACCATCAGACTATAAGTAAGCAGGACATGAAGAAGTCCTCCCTCGTGGAAGGGAGGACTGCAGGCGACCGAAGGATGAAGTTTTCTGGCAGACAGAGGGCCATCGGACCGTGGGGCCGCGTTCTTTGCTCGGCACAAGCCACGTTGAGGAACGCAACGTTAACGCGAGCACAAGGCACCGAGGGGGTAACCAGAGAGGGAGGAAAGGAGACGAGAGACCAGGAGGGGTTTGGCAGTGCGACAAGCCTAACGCTGCAAATAGCAACCGGGGGTAGGGACTCCTGGTTATAGTTAGCTCCTCTTATAGTTAGCCGCTGACTAGCTCTCTGCAGAATGCGAAATGGGTCTCACCTCTCGCTCCCTCTTTCTCCATCCGCATCCCTTCCCTCCCCACGATCTCTCACTCATTTGCCCCCTGGCCGAGTACTTCTTTATCTCTCGCGAATTTAAAGGCATATTCGTTGGTCGAGGTTCTTTCATTTTCGCCCATATAGAAGTCCTCCTTTCCCATCCCCTCGCCCCTTCGATCCTAATCGTTCGTCCTTACTGCGCCGTTCTACCTCGCTTTTAACCTCGTCGTTTTGCACGGGTTTATTTCTGCCACGAGTGTCTGCTGCATCGTGGACGCTCCTCGGACGTCTCTTGGCCCAGACGCTGTGGACGAGCGACGGAATTTTCAGAGGGAAAAAGGAAAGCCTCGGGTCGCCGATGGATTCCAATGCCACGTTTGCCGAGGTGCCATGGGACCGAGGGGGCTCGTCATGGGAACCATGGGCGTCTGGCCGATGCTTGTGTCAATATGGTTCATGGGAGTTTTCACCTGTTTGACTAGCGTCTTACGTCACACGATGTGACCGGTTTAAATGTTGGGCAGCTGTTTCTCGGGTGATTGGGAATACGAAGTCGGCTGATTTACAGGGGAGGAATCGGTGTTCAATTCTCTGTGGACGAAGTGGGATCATGTGTTTTTGTTACGGGTGTTTTGTTGGGCAGCTCGAGACGTGTTATTAACGAGGTAAATGAAGCGCACTGCTGATTGATCATTCAGTGGGTAATTCCTTAACGTAATAGGAATATGATAGTCAATGATTGATAGAGACATGTACAAATTAGTTATCTAATCAGAGGTGCCTGGCAGAATATCTTTCTGGAGTAAGTATAAGTTTTACACTGATTTCTCAAATTACTGATTTTTGAACACTCACACATTTGCATCTCATAAACATAAAATCTTTCGATTAGACACACGATAAGAGGTTGCAGCTGTAGGTAAACTTCTGCACACTTAAGAGGGGCGGATAAAACGTTAAGAGATACGTGGCGCTTAAGTGGATCGACGTCTAAGTTTAGAAATTGCAGAAAACAGGGATTTCAAGATGAAAAGTTTTTGCCTATAAATACCAAGGACACGTTCACCTACGAGCGAATGAAAAGAAGAAAAGAATACACTTTTGACGACACGGTGAGTTTTGTTTCTCTACTGTAGCTTCAAACAAAACGCTGAAAATAATTTCTCAAGCAAAATGTGGAACCGCAAAGAAGGCGGAAGAAGGGCAGCAAATTGAAAACAGATACGTCGGCGTTACGAGATAATTCCTAAGCCCCGTTGCTTTAATTCGTTTCCCAGGAAGAGATCGCTTTAAGTAATCTCCTCGATCTGCGTAATTTTTAATAATTTACGCCCATGCGCTCCTCGTATTTCTCGCTGTTTACGCTCACATGTCGGAACGCCATTAGGCCTTCCATCGATTTCTCATTCGAGTTGGACGATCAGGAAAGATGATCGCCCGCCGACCAGTGGAAGCAGTTTTCCCGTGCGTGACTTCCGCCGGATTCGCGTCGACAGTGCCTTCCATTGATAAACAGACAGCTGAGCATGCATCCACGTTCTCCACGCGCGATTTAATATTAAATAACGACAGTTAAATACACGTGCTCCTGACAGCAACTTTGCAACAGACAGACAGGAATTAGAAAATTAACAACTAACAAGGGAAGGCCGCGACATCTGGGACACGGATTTTGATGAATCTCATATATGTTGCAGCGTAGGTGTAGTAGACCAATATATGTCTCACATGTTGGGTCCACTACCCCAAAGTTTCCGAAATATTAATAAAAAAAAGATGTTTATAAGCCGTGTAGGCGACGTATTTTCTTTTAAATTAAATGTACCTAATGTCTACTAGAAACTAATTGTACAATTAAAAAATGTACCTGTGGCCATACATCTTTTATTAGATGTGCATGGTGTCGTGAATTTAATTGTTTCATTTGTTTTTACGATAAATGTCATATTTTAGAATGTAAAAAATAATACTTTATCTTTTGAGGAATAAAACAATACAAAAAACGTTTATAGAAAAAAAATATCCCAGTGAGAATCAAACCGGTGAAAATTTTGGTACGAGACCTGCCCTTTACACGCGCCGCTATTCATCATTACAATAAACTCCGCTATCGCTTCTGTTCGTCAACGCATAAACATCGTTTTTTATTAATATTTCGGAAACTCTGGGGTAGTGGACCCAACATGTGAGACATATATTGGTCTACTACACCTACCCTACAACATATATAAGATTCATCAAAATTCATGTCCCAGATATCGCGGCCTCCCCTTGTAAGAAAAATAAGCACGTGTTTAGGGCATCGGGAGGGTTGCACCGTAGATATTTTGTGAATTTTGAAATTCAACTTTTGTTGGAAACACTTTTTGGTCAAATTATCGGAATTCGGAAATGCCTGAGAAATCGTGCATTGCGTTGAACTGATCCCCCCCTATAAGGGGGCCTCTAAATCTTTCAACTGCTTAGGGTCTCTAAAGGTCTTAATCCAACCCTGTCCGTATCCCTCAAATTATTCTATGTAACCCAAAATCAAACTATCTACTGGACATAAAACGAATTCTAACTATTCCCAATAAAGAATCTTGATCTTTTTCAAAAGAAAAGAGTACCAGCTCCACTTTCCCATAAGCACCCATTTTTTTAATTATAACGCTGTTATTTCGAGTGTATCCAGCCCCAAAGCACCCATAACGAGCGGCGATAATCTAAAGGTTGACGATAGAGAGGCTTAAGCGCGAAATATACGAGCGTTCCGGAGTTACGCCTGGGGCCCGGCATCGTTAGCAGCTAATCCAGCTCCCCTAATTATGCGGGGCCCTTCCGACGGGACTTTTACGAGAGAGAAAGTCCCCCCCCTCCCGTTGCCGGGGCGCGAAGTATCAAAATCTGAAATACGGTGCGCGGTGCGCGACAAAATAATTAACCCGCGAAAGTCGCCGCGTTAATTCCATAAATCCTGGCGGAAGGATACGAAGCTCGTGACTCGCTGTGACCGCGCGGTCCCGAGCGGCGCGGCGCCCGTACACGAAGCCGGGGCTCCGCTCGTGGCTAACACCAAATTATAAATAGACTGAACTATCCCATTTATCACCGTCAATAGAGCCGTAAATTTCACGTGTAACTGTTCTCACTTTACCATCTCGACGGCGGCCGCCCCGTTAAAAAGCTCTGCCCGCGCGCGAGGATACGTTGTAATCAGCCGCGATTTCAGGATCCTGACCGACTGTGGGCCCCTCCGCGTCAACTATCTAAGATTCACGCCGGATAGCGGGGCCGTGTTAAATGGCCCCTGCATCTATCTAGATCCAAAGTGCCTATTTCTGGTAAAGGGGGAGCCTGTGCGAGCGCGGCTCTTCTCCTCTATCCGTGGGGAGGGGGAGGAGGCCGCGAAAAAATGGCCAATCGCTGATTCTTACCCTGGGCACGGGGGACAAAAAGCGAATTCCTGTTAGGCGAGTTATCTTTCGTGTATTACGTTTCAGCGTTATTTATTAGGACAGGATTATTGGTTACTTTGTAGGGCTTATCGCGCGTCCCCCGCGCCGTCGCGTGTATTAATATTCAATTTATGCCCCGTTTCTTGATGGCGGCGCGTTCCCTCGTTGCCCCGGCGTAATCGGTTGCCGGCATTATTTATGGCGATAATTATACCGCGGACCATTATTCGTGGCGAGGTTCGTTTTTCTGCTTCTGGACGACGGCGTGCTTGTTCCTCCGGCTGTGTATTTAGAACGTGCACGGCAGGATTGGAGTGGCACGGAGGTGGAAGGGACACGAGTAACTCGGAAAACTGAGTAGTAGCGGGTAAAAGATCTCATTGATCTTGAGTAAAATCAATAAGAAACAGCTAAAAGTAAGCAAACACGACTGATTAACGTAAATCAAGTGGAAGATAAATATGATGAAAATTTCTTTCAACGCAACTTTTTCTGCCCGCTAATAATTTTCAAAACACTACAGATTCTGTGTTACGCGCCCTGTTATTCGTAATTAGGGAGATATTCACACGACAGTGTGTGAAAAATGGTGTGTTCGTATGAATTTTTTCCTTCTAAAATAAACATTCTACATAGTTCTGGTATTCTGCATTTGTTTACTAATATTTTGCTTACACTTCCACGCTGTTACATTAAAAAGTGACAAATATTTATTGTGGTAGAGGTGTTGATGTGCGATCAATTAAAAAAAATTCCTCCTTCACGGTTGGCGTGTTTGTGCCCGTTGTATTCATCCGAAATAAAAGAAAATGCTTTTATTTTATTCTGTAATCCTGTCTTTATCGTCCCTACCTGTAATCCCCTCATATAAGGTGAGGTGAGTTTAATAAGGTAAAGAAAAGACATTAATGTAATTAATTATCTTAATACATGTATTAAATGTACTTAAAGATATTTCATATATATAATTAGCTTATTTAGTGCGATGATTGTGTTTGCATCTGGGTAACCAGCTTTTTTTTTTCGTTTAAGAAAAATCGGTGTTACATGATTAAGGGGTCTCCCTACTTTGGCGGCTTGAAAAGGAGCGCTATATTGGGGATTTTTTTAAGAGACACCCTCAAATTAAATTAATTGAAAACTGTATACCCATATTTGTACATATTTAGGCAATATTGTAAAACAAATTTAGTTTAAAAAGATGGTACCTAAAACTTTAAACGCGTTTTTCTCAAAACGATGTTTTTCGAATTGGTTAGCATGATATCTCAAAAACCAGTCACCCGATTTACTTCAAACATTGTATAGGTATATCTTCAGTAGATGTGCCATTCTCGGTGATACTAACACTAAGTCAGTTTTTGCTAAAAATTAGATTTTTGCGACTTAAAGAAACAGCGAATGTTATGCAAAAATCGATGTCTGTTTTAGACGCTGACATTTTTTTTATTTTTCAGTATTTCTCATTTAATCTAGTTCAGACTATAGCCGCATTCATACAGATTTCAGACAACTACAACGGCTGATTATAAGCTAACCATGCGCATATGATTTTTGCAAGGCGCTCTATTTTTGCATTCAATTTTTTTTCATATTCTCTGAAGATTGACAAATAAAGCCACAAAGCTGGAAGTAAATATATTTAATGATTTTCTTTTTAAAAATTCCCAAAGTTCGCATCATTTTCCGCCTGTCAAGGTAGGGAGCCCGTTAATATTGCAGAGAAAAGAAATGGCGAACCACCGAAGGAGAAAATTTCCTTTATCTAACCAACTTTTTTAACTTCAATCTGTTATAATCTGTTACAAAACAAAGAAATATTGCTGATACATTTATAATTTTAGTAGGCACGATAGATAGAGGCACATAGAACATTAATATACAATTGGAAGTTAATCGGCTCGTTAGTTTCTGAGAAATCATGCTGCCCAGTTTGAAGAATACAGTATCGAGAAAATCGCGTTTAAAGTTAATCGTCAAGTGAATCCGCTACCCGCAGGTTTAACTTCAAATCTGTATAACTTCGTTCATACTTCGAATTTCCCCAAAAATTTCAGAAGAATCCTCAAGAACCTTCATACGGATAGAAAATAAAAACAAAAAACGATTTTTCAAGCAAATGCCCTTAAACGCCCGAGTCTTTCATCTTACGTAACCAGAGGATGAAAAAGCCGCCAAGGAGCAGCCGAAAATTACAGTGTGGCCGGTTCACGTGAAGACGAACGCGCGAGAGTCACGAATACCCGAAAGAGGGATAAATCTGATCGGGCGATCGTTCAAGTCGCGTTACATTTTAACATTCGTCCATCACTGTTCGCGGGCCGGTAATAATTCAAGTGGCCACTTACGCGGCCAAATAAGTGTTTACCGCGACCGCGGGGCCCCCACGGGATTCCGCGGGGTCCAGCCATTATCAGCATATTTCAGAAGCTCCTCCTTAAAGACCTTCGAGGGCCCGTGCCCCGTAATAACGCGAAAACCGGCCTGCGTCCGAGGACTGACTGAACCTACACGCCTGGACACGGCCAGGCTAAACGAACGCAGTTGCTTATAGCTACTGGATACAAAGATCACCCCGAAGGTAATCCTGATCGCACGCCTCTCCAAAGGATCCCCCCTCTGGCTAGATTTCTCCTCCACTCTGCCTCCTCCTTTTCTTCCTCCCTGGCCGCCGCAGTGGTATAGCCTCGATTTTTTACGGCATCGAAATTGTGCCCCCGACCATCAACGATGTAATTGCAAGGTGGAAAGTCAGCTCGATGTCTGTTTTGCAGTGGCACTAGAATCGCCTCCACTTAACGTAATTCACAGACGAACAAGCTTGCTGGCGTTTGATCTAGTTGCCCGATCGATGCAGTGACTTGCAGGTTCTTTGGAGGACGAAGGAATGATCTTTACTCATTGGGGTCGGATAGCCTTGTTTTCCGTGTAAGAACGAAGGGGTTGTTGGTTCTGTACGGTGACGATGGGACATTTGTAACAGTCGCAGAGAGAGAGAGAGAGAGCACGAGAGTTCTGATACAAACAGATCTATTGTCAGTCTGCTGGAGCAGCCTTCGGGTCGCCAGGAACATCGTCCCGATCGGCTGGAAGTTAATTCTATACCACTGTGCGTGTCATTCCGCCTCTCCTTTCTCAGCCACGGGCTTTCTCGTCCAGCCTCCAGCGGAGGCCGTTCTATTCGCAGAGGAGAGCAGAGGAAGCGACCGATTAAGTTTTTGTTCCCTCGAGAATTAGAGGTCGAGAGAGCGGAGTGCCGGGATGCAAAGGACCGAGGGATGCCGAAAGGAGCATGCGAGAGAAGGAGATAGCTGGGGGGAGGAGGAATAGAGACCGTCGAATGGACCAATTCGTGCACCTGTTCGACTCGGACCCCGCTCGATTCCATAAAATGTTAACTAGCGTGGTCGTCACGGAACCCAGACGAGGGTCCAGCCTGAACAGGGGCGAAGCCTTTGTTCTTCTTTTCCCGCCGACTAGCCGTGGATCCCTTCGACCCCACAACCCCCTCCACCGATCGATTGTACGCGGTTCATTATGAGGGGGAATTACGTTAATCGCGGCCGAGACGGGGGAGCGCTTCGAACAGCGGCGAAAATCACAAGACGCTTTAATCATTTTCATCGATGGACACGGTGGAAACGCCGGGCTCCGAGTAATATCTGATGGCTATTCCTGCAGCCTAATCGAGATCCAAGGGGGAAATTTTCAATCAGATTTGCAGGGGATTCGAAGGGTATTTCGATGTTTTATTTGGCGGGGTCGTAGAGTAGATTGAAATGAGGAATTGCGGAGGTTTCTAATTGATCGCCAGGGTAACTGGATAATCCCTAGGATTCCCTGTTTTCTGGATGCTTAATGTATTATTCTGTGCCTCCTATATCAGACGCGTCAGTGTCGTGAAATATAGCAGCGCGGAGGGTAGAATTTAACACAGAATATCGCATTCCGATATTTGTTTGCGCCGTCAGTAATTAATCAAGGGCCCAGAGAGTCGGGGACAGTAATCGATTTACCTTTTTTAAACGGCCCCGACGTGTACATACAGTTAACCACGAGGCAGCAAAGTCGTATTTCCACTGAATGAACATTTCTATGCGGCCTTTTATCAGGCATTAGACGTATTACGTGTTTCGATAAATCATTCCTTTCCGCTTGAAACGCACCCCGATAGGACAGCCTCTTCTTATGGGACTGCCGTGCGTGTCAGCATAATAACAAAGTTCCAGCGTATCGTTTCTATCTCCTCTGCCACGCACAGCCGATGCCAGCGGAAAGATAGCGGTTTTGTCGTTATTATTACATGGACGCATACCTACTCGGCTTATTTCTTGGAATCGTACAGTTCTACTCCCTCGATGAAGTTCAGCTGCGTCACACTCGATGGCCAGTGCATGAAGCTGAGGGAACAATTTGGTTTGGCATTGGGTCGTTCAGGTTCGATGGATCTGCTCGTTTGTCAAGTGAGTATGTACAACTACTTATTAGGGATGTCGAGTAATTGTGAAGGAAGTAATTGCGATATTACTCTACATGGCTGAATATTTTTTTACGACTTACTGAAATGTTAATAAATACGTGTGGATAATTCCCATCGGTAAAAACTGTGTAGTTTCTTGTGCGTTATCTCTAAAGAGGATAGAGGATCTCGTCCCTCTAAACGAGAATACCCCCTTCGGGGGTTATACCTAATAGTCAGGCGGCCGAAAAGAGGCGAATGTTTGTGATTTTTTTTTTAAAAAGCGGAAGCATATATTCTTACAGAACTTTTTGCGCTTAAAAGAGCAACATTTAAAGAACGTTTGGTAATTTTTTCGTAGAAAAATATTTACGTTTATAATAAAATAACAAGCGATATCCAAGAAGCATTTTTAAAAATTTGGTTTTGCGGTGAGCACTGCCATTCGGAACCAGATTATCTAAAATCAAAAAACATAAAAGATTTCGTTAGTATATTAATGTATTCTCAAGTTGACGGAGAGAATTTTCCGAAATATTAATTTAAAACAACATGGCGGCTAGTTAAAGTTGAAATCCTGATTTTTTCGCGTGATTTTTGCACGAAGAAATTAGGATTTCACTTTTAAATAGCCGCCATTTTGGTTTAAATTAATATTTCGGAAAATTCTCTCCGTCAACTTGAGGATACCAGCGAAATCTTTTTTGTTTTTTGATTTTAGATAATCTGGCTACGAATGGCAGTGCTCACCGCAAAACCAAATTTTTAAAAATGCTTCTTGGATGTCGGTTGTTACTTTATTATAAACGTAAATATTTTTCTACGAAAAAATTACCAAATGTTCTTTAAATGTTGCTCTTTTAAGCGCAAAAAGTTCTGTAAGTATATATGCTTCCGCTTTTTCACAAAAAATTCACAAACATTCGCCTCTTTTCGGCCGGCTGACTAGGTAGGTGGTATAACCCCTTAACAATAAACTTTGAAGAACAATTTGAAGTTATTTTAGTAGGACAGGAAATAAAGATATTGTTATGAATATCTTTAGTGTATATGTTTTATGAATAATTAAACAAAAAAGTAGGAAATCAGTTACTCTTTTCTACACCGAATTAGCAATGTCGTCCACATGTACGTATGTCGAGGAATGGTTAAAGCATGTCAAGGAAGCAGGATTTGGCAGAGGTACTAGAATCAAGTACTCTTCACGATCAAAGCACACGTGACCATAAATTCTCTCAGGATTACCAATCCAGACACGACGAAAATATTCCACGCCTGGTATACACAGGCAAAAAGAAATATTGCGAAATGAAAACGCGAAAAGATGGTGACAGGAGTGTCGACTGTTCAAGGAAAAACGCCTTTAGCTGTACTTACTAAAAATATAAATGCCCCTCGCGAGGTGAGGATTTGCTGTCATAATTTTCTCCAGGATTAACGAGATAAGGTGAGTAGTTCGCCAAAGGAGCCATTTCCTAATTCTTTTTAAAAATAGGAAGGTCTTTCCTAATTGTCAGATTACCAACGTTTAGCTGAGGCAAAACAACTATCGCCTGCACAAAGCAACTGCCTTAACCATTCGTTGACACTCTGGGTGTGAACCACCCATCAGCTGACGTTGACGCTCTGTACCTTCTATATGCAAAATGCATACATTTTCTCCAAAGCTGACTTACAAACTGTTTTCTCTCTGAAAATATTATATCCGAGCAACAACTCTGTAGATTTTCAGCTCCTAATATTGAAATTTGTAAAAGTTACAACTATTTAAAGATGTTCTTCGTTTTTTTCTCGACATGTGGTAATCTAGAATTTTTTTACAAAAACTGTGATTAAATTTCAATAAAAAAACTATTCGAATATATTCTAGAGACCTTAAAACTGATGCATGATTTTTTTTATGACGATTGGATTCTTCAGATGATAATGGCAGTTGTTCAAAAATTGCTCTGGGTGTGAGCCACCCAGGTATGTCAAAGTTGATCGAAAAAGGAGGTGTGTCAACGAAGGGTTAAAGATAAAGTGACCAGATATTTTCTGTTCCAATGCGGGACAAGCAAGCAGTTAACAGATCCGTGAGGAGATCTTTTCCGTAGTTTATTAAAGCATTTACAATATATTTAAAAATACATACTTGTGATTATAAGATGATACATTGAAACGAAATTAAAAATATATTTTTTTCCCAACAAATAAAGTAGAGGAAACAGTAACTTTATGCCAATGCGAAAATGTAAAAGGTTACATGTCCAATCCGGGACACTTTGCGGGACACTTTTCAGTGCGGGACAAAGGGCTCAAATGCGGGACTGTCCCGCACAATGCGGGACGTCTGGTCGCTTTAGTTAAAGAGAATCCTCAATCACCAGCGCGTTTAAAAGGGGTGATAAACTGGAAGCAAACGGAGCGAAATTTTAATTAGCATGCCTCGACGTATTTAATTGCGATGCATTCGTGACCCACTGTCAGCCAGGGGCTTCATCGCTGCGCTCCCAGCTAGACAACGGACGCGGCGACGATGCCGTAACACGGGTGGAAACGTTAATGCGTCCCGACGACGCGATAAATCACCAAGTCTGTCTACGAGAGGCTACAACGGTGAACACCCGCGCCCGGAGAAGGAAGAGGAGGGCCGAGGAAGAGATATTTCCCCGCGTGTAATCCCGCGGAGGACGCGAGGAGGAGATCGAAAGTCGAGGGAGCATGACGGCCTGGCTCCACCAACGAAGGAGAGCATAGACTTTCATCGGGCCAGGAAGCCGTCTGTTCACGGATCATGAACGGTTCTTGTGCTGCGGATTGTCCCGAGGATGCACGTCTCGCGATTTTATTCGAGAATGCTGGAAATCAACCGTGCAACGAACGGAACTAACGTTTCGGAGAAAAGTGGAATGATTGCTCTGCGAGGAATCAAGGAACCCGATATGATTGTACTTAATTCGTGCTGGATGGAAGACTTATTTTCAAGCATGCTAGGTTATAGTGATTACTGTATCATTAAGCGTGCTTCGTGTAATGCAATACAAAAGTTTGTGAGCCTTGGCTTTGGCTCAACTCTGAAATCTTTCAGAAACTTTATACAATTGTCTAGGTAATTCAGTTCCAATTCAATTCTACGTTAAATGTAATTCAGAATTCAGTTACTAAAGTGTTGCCATTTGGAGATAAATAATTTATTTTGTTAGAACTACTCAGAGTGACGTTTGTGGAATGCCCATGCGTGTCAAAGGATCGGGGGCTCCAGGCGATTTATTGGAGGAACCAGAGTTCAGAGTTGTAAAACTTGTAAATAAATTTCAAGGAGTTATGGCTGCGATAAACAAGTTTGTACGTGTGGTGGTCTAGCAATAAGTTGAACGTGTTAAAGTGGCGATAGGATATAATCGATTCGATTATTCTTTAGGGGCTTGACTGTTTGAGATTTAGGACAACGATAAATGAGAGAGGCAGAAGCGCTGAGATGAGTTTAATGACGACGAAGATGGGGTGACTGATGGACGATAATTAAACGTGACGTAGACGTGGAAGTACAATCTAAATACCGAGCGCTATTCTATTTAAAATTTCTCGAGTCTCAAGGAGATGATATTACTGAGAACTAAGTAAGCATATTGTTTGTACGATAATGAGAAAAACGTACACAAAATAGAATGCAACCTAGGAAGCTTAGAAGTTAATCAGAAATCTTTTCTAAAGAGCCACTTATAATTTATTAAAAAGAATCCTGGAATCAACAGTCAAGAGGAGTTAACTATTCAACCTCTTACTGTACTCAATTATTCCTGATTGACTCTTCAATGTAGCCGTTTACTTCATAATATACTACACCACCATTAACGGAATATACTCGTATTATAAATAGCAAAGACAATTATGTGTTACGACTTGTACTATTCATACTTATTCATACATAAAATTAAGCACATCCCTCTGTTATAATGACGTTTCAATGATATTTCTGTGGGAAGTAATAATTCAATTACAGTAATCATTCTAGAAATGAAAAATATATATTGCATCTTAATTTAAAGCATTTCCCTCCTAAATCCTTTATATTACTGCAGCCGTTCGATAAATCTACTCACGGTACTTCGCTATCATTTCCTTGCCACTCCCTTGCATTTTGCAGGAATTTGTGCAGGGCAAAGTCTAATAACAATTTCCTTATCATCGTAATAACAGAGTCTATCTCGTCCACTATTACGCCCTATTTCCAATTACTCAATTTTCGGTACGAATAATAATCCATTTACATGTATCTACATGTATCTTCCAATTCAGCCTGTACACGTTCTCCAGCAAGGGATTAGGCGCCATTTTGGAGCAATTGAGGGGACGAAAAAAAGGTGATGTAGAAACGGTAGCAAGGAAGAGAGGAGTAGAGTCATCGGTCGAGCTCAGGCTATCCGCAGACCATGAATGTATGTATGAGCATCGACGAATGGTGCCGGGAGATTCGAAAATTATAATGTCGAACCACGGGTTGCAGGAAGAGGCAGAGCATCAGCACTAGGTATCGGAGTACTTAAGACGGAAACGATGTAATCTAGCGAGAATAAGAACGACGGCTTCCTCCAGGTATCGAGTCGCCGTCCCTAGACTTTATTACTTTGCTTAAGCGGAGAATGTACCGCGCAGCATCGACCACGAGTGTTATACGACTTTGCTGTCGCGCCTAGGTGGAACTGGAATTCTATGAAAGTTCAACGAAGCCTTAATCTTTTGCATTTTGCATAGTGTGCACTGTGCGTATTTGCCCACGGCGCTTTGCAGTTTCTTCGTTTCAGGAAGGAGATCTGAAAGTGTAGCTAGTACGGTTCCAGGAAACGTAAATGTTGATTATGTTCCCTTGAAATTTTAGTAATTTACAGGAGATAAATATTTAGTAATTTACAGAAAATAAATATTTAGTAATTTACAGGAAAGAAATATTTAGTAATTTACACGAGATAAATATGTAGTAATTTACAAGAGATAAATATTTAGTAATTTACAGAAAATAAATATTTAGTAATTAACAGGAGATAAATATTTAGCAATGTACAGGAGATACATATTTAGAAATTTACAAGAGATAAATATTTAGTAATTTACACGAGATAAATATTTAGTAATTTACAGAAAATAAATATTTAGTAATTTAAAGAAAATAAATATTTAGTAATTTACACGAGATAAATATGTAGTAATTTACAAGAGATAAATATGTAGTAATTTACAAGAGATAAATATTTAGTAATTTACACGAGATAAATATTTAGTAATTTACAGAAAATAAATATTTAGTAATTTACAGAAAGTAAATATTTAGTAATTTACACGAGATAAATATGTAGTAATTTACAAGAGATAAATATTTAGTAATTTACAGAAAATAAATATTTAGTAATTTACACGAGATAAATATTTAGTAATTTACAGAAAATAAATATTTAGTAATTTACAGAAAATAAATATTTAGTAATTTACAGAAAATAAATATTTAGTAATTTACACGAGATAAATATTTAGTAATTTACACGAGATAAATATGTAGTAATTTACAAGAGATAAATATTTAGCAATTCACAAGAGATAAATATTTAGTAATTTACACGAGATAAATATTTAGTAATTAACAGGAGATAAATATTTAGCAATTTACAGGAGATAAATATTTAGCAATTTACAAGAGATAAATATTTAGTAATTTACAAGAGATAAATATTTAGTAATTTACAGAAAATAAATATTTAGTAATTTACAGGAAAGAAATATTTAGTAATTTACACGAGATAAATATGTAGTAATTTACAAGAGATAAATATTTAGTAATTTACAGAAAATAAATATTTAGTAATTAACAGGAGATAAATATTTAGCAATGTACAGGAGATAAATATTTAGAAATTTACAAGAGATAAATATTTAGTAATTTACACGAGATAAATATTTAGTAATTTACAGAAAATAAATATTTAGTAATTTAAAGAAAATAAATATTTAGTAATTTACACGAGATAAATATGTAGTAATTTACAAGAGATAAATATGTAGTAATTTACAAGAGATAAATATTTAGTAATTTACAGGAGATAAATATGTAATTATTTCACAATGTTTGTTCAATTGTATTACCAGTTTGTTGAAGTTTCGGAGCAAGCTTATGCGCCTGATACCAATCTCTTTCTCTGAAATATTCGCGAAGTCGTGAACTTGGAGATTCAAGCCAAGTCAGAGAAGAAATTTAATAAGTGAAATTCTTGCCTATCATTCGAACAATTTATAATACATACTGTCTTCCAAGAACAGAATTTACATTCGATCCATTCTTCCTAAATAAGCATTATGGGAAGTTGCAATACCAATCCATTCATTAAACGATACTAAAATTTGCCACGTGAAACGATGCCAAGGACATGTGTACGTACGTGCAATCCACTACTATCCAACGTTCGAACCTTTACCTGTTTCGAGCCGGAAAAATAATTTTCGCGAGAAGTGGGGCATATTTGCATGCAATTAGAGGCAGCCAAGGATTGAAGACTGTACACCTGTCCCGTATTATTCAGCCACCTTTTATCTGAAGTGGACAGCTAGAAAAATTATCACCGACACACTTGATCGCTAATCACCTATCTCATGCATAAAGCGCATTCCGTTTCGCTGCAGCTTGCGCCACGTTATCTTTAATTCGATCGAGCTACTCTAATACCTGCGATCCGATAGAAATTCAAATAGTTCCCCCGCGGAACAAAGCTACACGGTAGCGACTACCAACTCCCTATCGTTCTGCCGCCGACGCTGCGCTCTTTTCTCGAGTTCAAAGTGCACCAATCAGGAATTAATGACGTGGTTAGCTCGAATAAATACGCTGACACTTGAGCGCGCGATGCGCAGCGAGCCATAGTCGCAGATAAATTAGTGCACCGTGCGATCGCCACTCATCCCGAGCCACTACTCATCGCAGTTCGAGCCTGTTTATTAAAATAAAGAGCACGGGATGCGGTTACGCGATATTCGATGCCTGACAAGAGCTACTCGACTGGTTTCCTTAATCTAGCAAAGTGGGTAGTCCCGGGGTAAAGTGATTCCACAGTAGCCGGAGCGGAAATGAGAGTAGCTCGGGGGGTAGAAACGAGAACGCAATCGATAAAATTTGAAGAATCACTAAAAGGTCTTTATAACCGTGGTGTTTTAATTTCCTTGAAACTTGAATTACAGTTAACACAATATAAGTATTAGAAAATTCATTACAGTGGAAATATCGTCATGAAATAATTGCAATTGTTACACGACCAACTAATCGTACTTGGAATAACGTAGAACACTTACCCAAGATCACTTAAGGGGTTACATACCTTTGACAGGTCGGAAAATAGGGTTATTTTTATAATTTTTTTCATATAAAAAAACGTTATATTTAAAAATCAAGACGTGCACCAGTTTTTGTATAAGTTAAGATGTAAAAAAAAATTAATATCTTAAGAAATGATGCTATCGATGCCCTTCTCCCAAGGCCTGTTCCATAGTTACTAATCCAGACCGATTTCAATAAAATTTTGCACGAATATTCATAAGTCTATAATCCAGTATTTATCGAAACCGATTTTTGATTTGTGTCTTAGTTTTTTTTATCAACAAAACAAGATGAAAACTTACGTCGAAAATTACACGCTTGAATTTCAGTAGCTGTCATTTAAAAAAAAAATAGATTTTCTCAAAATCGGCTCCGACAAGTACTAGATTATAGTCTCAAGAATATTCTTGCAAAACTTGATTGAAATCCGGCCAGTGATCTCTGAAAAATGTTTGGTACCGCAAATACTGTGCCTATGAGGAGCCTTGGGAAAAGTGGCTGCTACGGTATCGATTTTAAGATATCAAATTTCTTTTTAAAGAGAATACAGCTTAGTCTATAGGCACACAAAAAGGTGTATGTCCTGATTTTTAAATATGACGTTTTTTATATGAAAAAAAAATCATAAACGTACCGAAATTCTCCGAACTGTCAAAGGCATGTATTATGTAACCCATTAACAAAAGCGATGCAGTTTCATTTATGTAGCAGGTGCATCGATGCATCCAGCAAAAGAAATACGGTCCTGGGAACGTGGAGCCATAAACAGCCTAACATTTCCCTCTACAAATTTCTCCATCTTTCCCATGAAATGTAGTTCCCCATTTACAATCCAGCACCGTGGCTTCGAAGCAAAAGGCTACTGGTTGCCAAGAGGACGCCGTCGCAACGTGGCCACGCGTGTATACGGTAGACGTTGCACGCATAAATCACAAACGCGTTTCCTCGTCGTCGTCGACTGATCTTTCGTCAAATACCTGCTGCACCTGTTGACCGACACGCGGCGAGATAACCCGCGGGGTCAAACGGCACGCGCCGGTATTTTCGTTTTTACAGAGGCAGCCTGCGCCACGATGCGCCCCCTCTAATTTACCTGCTGTCAGATAAGACAGCGCAAAATCCAGTTTTCCCTGGTGGCTGCTGGCAGCGGTTCAGCCGCGGGCCAGCGCGCGGCACGTGCAGCGAATAGAATTCAAATGGGCCGCATAGAAAGGAATGCCTTCAAACTGGGGATCACACGGTCTCGTGGAGCCTGCCTCGACAAATCCACGAATTTCGAGAACCGACGCGCTTCGCTGTGGCTCGTATCTAAAACGAGCGGTGCCTTGGACTCTGCAAACTTCGGGGGATAATTGCCTCTGTCGGGCAGGTTGTTTGATAGAGTCCCGGAGGAATTCAGAGTTTGCTGTTATTATGAAATTCTTGGTATCACTGAATTAAATCTCTGGGGTGAATTGCATTTCAAAACTGCAGTCTCGGGGTTATAATTTTGCGATGGATGGGATTGAGCAGACGAATTGATTCGAAGAACTTTGAAGTGACAAATATTCCCATTTTTGATACACTAGATTTTAAGATTAATTTGAGTACCAAGCTAGTAGTATTAGTAGAGGATAGAGTCGACATATATGCCAGTTACTAGTGCATCAAAATTGAGAAAAGTGTCTGATAATTTACAGAAGATTCTCTCAATGGGCAAAGCTCATTTTATACGAAACAACGTTCTGTATATCGCATGTTGTACGACGTGGAAAATCCAGTTCCAGGGGGGAAGTAACAGTACACGCCGAAATAGCGCGTACGTGTCCCGAAAAACCATTTAGTAGCCGAAAGTACGAGCCGGTTGACGAAACACGGGTTCAAACTTTCGAGGGGAGCCACGTCCGCGTTAAAAGCTCGCGCAGAATGGAGCACGTCTGACGAAGAGATCTCGGCGGATCACTCAGGGATCGCAATTCAACGTGCCTCGGGTACGAACCTCGCTTTGAAGAATGCTAGTAAATCGACCGTGAAATCGAGCAATTCAAGGCGATTAAAGACATGCGTGAAGTCATGTAAGTCCAGATATAAAACACGATAAAGCGCGGTAAATATCTTCTAGGCTTCCGTACATCCTGATACGTTAAAGCATCGGGAATTATCCAACCTTGAAGAGAACACAGCATTCTGTCTCTAAAAAAAAAATAAATACCCCATTCACTTTAAAAGAACGTGATAAAACCATAAAGAGATGAAAGAATATTTTCACTGGACATGCTGACAAGTTCTTAATATTCGGTTGTCGACTCCTAGACTTGTGTTCTTTCTAAAACAAAGAATAATCTACCACGGTACTATCGGCTCAAACTGTATACAGTGCACACCATCGTATTAAAATCATAGCACACGCATAGTGAAAAGTTTTCACCAAAGATCACGCGGAGTGAAAGATAGCGCGCCTGGGCTCAAGGATCCAGGCTGAAATCGGCGATAAACAACGGGAGGCAACGAACCGTGGTTTCGCGAAATCCTCCAGCAGTCCCTTATCGCGGAATTTGAATAACGCAGCCCCCTCCCCGCGGGCCCTTCAAATTCTATTCTTGACCCGCCCGCATGTCCGATCCAGCGCGGTAGTACTGTCGAATAAATATCATAAACGTCGTTTCCCGCGGACGCGTCGCTGAATAAATTCCGCGTGGCATTCGACGACGGGCAGGGAACCTCGCGACGCCGAGGACGAGTTCGTGGAAGCGCGAAAGAGCGCGCGGAACCAAATGGAACTTACTAAAGATAGGAGAGGCGAGAGATTGCAGGAGGAAGACGCCCACGTGGCGCGATAGTAACGCAGCACCAGCGACGCTAGTGACGCAGAGAGGATTTTCATTCAGCATCCCCGACCTCCCTCCGACGTTCATCTCCGCGATGGACCCGCGACGAGAGCCCGCGATTATCCCCAGACAACGGTCCTGACGCGCGAAACGCTATTCTGGGTGTCACTTTGGTGCGGAGGGGCATCGGCACGTGTTGCTTGAGGGGGACTGCTAATTCGAAGTTTTAAACAAGTGATTTATTCGTGGATCCTCCGGGAGTTTCATCGGATGCGAAATTAATTGCCGCAGAAGTGGGTACTGAGCTAGAAAGATCTTGATAAAACTGTCCCAATGGTGGTGGAATGAGTAAATAATTAGAGTCAAGACAAGGAATCAGTGAGAGGAAGATTTCATCGGAAGGTGCTCCGTCGAAAGAATGCTGTTCAATCTGTGGATGCTGGGGCAGTTTGCTCAAGATCTTTGAGGCTTTGAGGCTACTTCTGCAGTGGTTTGTATCTGAAAGGATCGACAGAAACAATTCCTCGCTGCAAAAGGTTCCTAGGCTTCAGGGACGAAGAGAAATTCGTTCGAAACGCGCGGTAATGCGCAATGAAGAGGAACGTCCCGTTCCATTATGGTAAACGAGGCAATAAAAGTCCATCTACGCATCTGTCTTTCCTAGTTTTTCTCCAGAGACAGCCCCTACCGTCCATCCGAATGGATGATGCAGCGCGTTTCGCCTGGCGTTGCACAAAGGATTCCAGCTGGACTGTCTTGATTCAACTGATTCCGCGCTTCTACGACTGGGATCCCTTCGGTTGCAAGATTATTCCACGAAGTTTCGAGATAGGCGGTGATAAAGCGGGGCGTTCAAAGCGTATTTCGATTAATAATATTGCTACGGAATTGACGGCGTCATGGGAAACAACCGACACGTGCATTCGAAGTATGAAAATCGCAGCATCCAGTCTCTTTCTTGCTACCCCACAGGAACGTATTTATATAATTCAGCATTTCGAATGAAAGGTTGTTTGTCAGATTTTCTACTCTTCATCCTTTGTTTTTTTATTGAGAAGTACTTAAATCTGTTTTGCTAAATTATCTTAATAATAATCATTGAGGTATTTTATGTAATAGTTCAGTGTCTGGTGGTAAGAGTTGAGAATCAATTATCTCTAATTTACGTGAAACTTAAGCAAACGACGTGGGGTGAAAATTGTATTCTTCTTAAGAAAGTAAGGAATCCAGAATGCAAGATACCGATACTTATTAATTATCAGAATTTAATCTCAACTTTGGTTCCCAAAAGAAGCTAAGGAGTCGCCCTTAAATTACGTAAGGCTTTTTGAATGGAGGGGTTCGCGAATTACTTACGTTTTCTTACAAGGGAGGGGGGTAAGTGAGTCAGGTAGCGTCTTACGT
Source organism: Andrena cerasifolii (assembly GCF_050908995.1). Lineage (NCBI taxonomy): Eukaryota > Metazoa > Arthropoda > Insecta > Hymenoptera > Andrenidae > Andrena > Andrena cerasifolii. Next base: position 2,904,688 of record NC_135126.1, on the reverse strand, counting down.
AATATTTTTTTAACCCAATTTTCAATATGAGTAGCCTAAAAACGATGCTCAAACTCATACGCAAAACCGAGTTAAATAAATTATATAAACCTTTAAAAGAATTTTAATAATTAAAAAAATATAAAAAATATTACGTAAGAAGAGAGGGGTTGGAATATAAAATCTTACGAATTCTTATACTTGGGGAGGGAGGGCGGCCCCTAAACTCTCCAACAAATTCGTAGTCCTCCAATATTCTAAAAATCTGAAACACCCACTGACCACTACAACAAAATATTACCAAAACTTTCGACGATATCGAATAGAAAGCTAAGGTGAATGTCCCAATTTCTGCTGATTTAAGCGGTAACTTGTCATAAAGAAGGTGTCTAAAATTTGTTTGTGATCAAAATTTGCAGCGTAATTAATTAATTCTCTAATAATAAATCAACCAATTCAAAAATTATTTAAGAAAGGTATTTCAAGAATTTTAACTTTTAGTAATTTGTAATTAAATATATAATGCTCTAAATGTCCGTATTTCCGCTCATGAAAAATAGCGACGTATGTATTGTTGCCCCAAGCTCGTGCAACACTCGCGTAAATGTTTAAATAATTTAGAATTATTTTCTTGCAACTATAGTACAAGCGTAGCGCATATAATAATAAGAGAAATACGAAATGAGCAGAAATGGGGACATGAGCAGAAATTGGGACATTCACCCAAAGCTCCAGTTCCCTCAGGTGCGATCCCTGCAGCGTCAGCAACGATCGCTGCCCACGTCCAGAATCCTCCGTTCCGATCAGAAACGCAAAGAATCAGGAAACGACGAGGCTACTCTAGACCATATACTTTAAAAACACTTTAATTTTAATCGATGCTCGCGGTCACCATCAATTAAAGTGCATTAAATCCAGGACGAGCGGGAATATTCATCCGGGGGAAGGGAAGCAGTTCATTCCACTTAGCCGGCTCGCGAGACTAGGTGGATCGAGCTTATCGAGGAAAAGATGGCAGCTCTCATAGGTTTCAGAAGCCCTCGGGGCCCGGAGGCCGTCAGCCTGGAAGCTTAGAATTCGCATCGAGAGGCACATCACGTCTCCGAGGGGTCTTCTTCGTTCCCCTGCCTCTATCCACTTCTTCCTCTTCGCTTTTTTTTCGCCCTCTTCTTCGTCTTCTTCTTTCGCTCCTCCCCTTCCTACTGGTCATCGCGTCGCGTTAGGTCACGCAGACAAAGTGCGGACGAAAGGGCCGAGTGTGCGTCCGCCGTCTATGCGTCGGTTTAGAATGAATTTCGTTCGCGTCGTCGAATTGCATTCCAAAGGGCCCGGCCGTTTCCTGTCCGCGTGTCCTCCAAGCAGCCTTGCCGCCAGTCTTCTCTCCTCCTTTTCTTTTTCTCCCTTTGTCCCACCCCTCTGCCCCCCCCCCCTCCTGCATTGCGATCGACGTGGAGATATCGTGTTGATGAGAAGGCCAATCATGCTTGTCAGTTTATCATTCAATTTATCAATCATACACTGCCCCTTGTATCGTTATGTTCACCCGTTTCGGGCGGCAAGCTCGTGACGCTTACAAAGTTTCGCTTACACGACCATTCGGCTCTCGTTCATCGTAAGCTGTTCCAGATAATTAGGGGGTTGTTGCGCTCGAAGACTGAGCCACGTGAGAGAAATGTTTATTAAACAGACTATCGCGAATATATATCTTTCTTATTGTGGCGGAACGTCCGACGACATTGATCAGTGCACCCGAGCAAGTGGTCCACTAATTAGTTTAAATAGTGCAATCCATTTGCTCCCTTTTGCTTTTTCAACGAGCTTCAAATTCTGTTGAAGCGAGCGGAGAACTTTGTTTCGTACATGTTTGAATAAAAATTCCACATTATTCGATGCGAATCCAGCACTGTTGTAAATATTGAACACGATAATAATTTAGCACTGCATTAAAAATTGATTACCCATTGAACAGTCGCTTAGGATATTATCAGGGTGATGTTTTACTGCATAAGAAGATTAGATTTTCCCCGAGATGTGTTTCTTCGAATGAATCGTCCGCGGGATTACACGCACGCGGCCAGGGGCGTTCCGGCAATTGAATTGAAGCCTGAATCCTCTAATGATTGATCGAAAGTTTCCAGTTCAATGACTTTTCCTCGGAACATGCACACGTGCGTATTCGATGCCTCTCGATCGAATCCTCCGTACCAAGAGAGAGGACATCACGTGAAAGTCGAGGCACGAAGGGCCGCGACGTGCGTATCCAACGTATTAGAATGCATTTCTTTTGTTTTCTGCCTCGCGGCCGTTCACAATGTTCAACTGCATTCCAAAGGGCGTGCCACTTCCTGCACGTGTGTCCTCCAGGCAGCCTTGCCCTCCCCTGCGCTATTTTGTGCCCATAAACGTATTCATAGAGCAGGCTGATGAATCACGAGCTCTTATCTACTATCATTCGAAACTCTTTCCTGCAATAGGGTTTACGGTACAGCGTTCCAGTTCCAAGTCCATGCAGGGCAAATAGAACAATACGACTCATTGTCTTCTGTTCCAGTCACGTTCTCCGCGAGTGGCATAAACCTAATTTGAAGGGTGAGGGGAAAACGAGGAATGTCCATTTTTCGTGATTTTGCGATTTATAGCATATTTTGTTGTAGCAACTGGGACTGCAGAGCTGTCGAACCACGAAGGGTTATAAAGTTCGAATGCCCCCGTAAGATAACGTTAAATATTTGGTATAGATACTGATTAAAAACAGGAAATGTTCACTTTGCACTGGAACAAAATACGGAATGTCCCACTCTTTGTCTAATTAAAAGCATAAGCTTTAAGCTTCTGTCGTTGAGGTAAAACAAGAAATTATTTAAGTAGATTTTTATTAGAAAATTAAATACATTGAACCTTGCTTCTTTACTGGTGGACTAATATTACGAATATAATATTCAATAAAAATTGATATTACGACCTTAGACCTTAATTTTCTCGATAAAGCTGTTTTGTCACATTCCCTGTTTCTCCCCTCACCCTTCATTTGATAGGCAATTACGTTTTCCTAAAAAAATCTGTTGTTTCATGAAACGGTTGACTTAATCGTATGGTATGCATTGGGGAGAAGATAGACTGATCTTTCTAATGTTACCAATTCGAAGTTGAATGATTCTTTAGTTCTTTTGCTATCATTTCTTAACCCTTATCCGTCCCTCGTGTCAATTTGACAGTTTGAAGTTTGTCCGTAATAAATTATACTGTTCTGTTATTTATGGTTCTTGTATCAAGTAGCATGTCCTGCATATCGTTTTATTTTATGAAAAAGTTGTAAAAAATCTATGGTGTAAATGTTAACTCATCAATTTGAATAAACAAATATCGAAAAATAACTGTTTACCTTGTCATTTCATCGATCTTTTACCACTGTGTTAATTTCACACCGAGGTCAGCGGATTCCTAGACTTTCTAAAATTTAGTTTATTCCCTAAAGTGGGGGTGGTCAAATTTAGTAATTTAATTGATGTAGTTTAATTTCCTTGATCTGAAACCTTGCCTAGAACTGAAAATTTGAAAATCTGGAATCCGATTTCTGGAGGGTAGCGGATTCCTAGACTTTCTAAAATTTAGTTTATTCCCTAAAGTGGGGGTGGTCAAATTTAGTAATTTAATCGATGTAGTTTAATTCCCTTGATCTGAAGCCTTGCCTAGAACTGAAAATTTGAAAATCTGGAATCCGATTTAGTTCGTGAAATGAGGAACGGATGAGGGTTAAACAAAAATGTCCCTTTCATCCCACCTCTCTCCCAAAGTTGACACCTACTAATACACTGCCTTTGGAAATATTGATTCCGACACTTAGATCTTCTTTCAAATTTACAATTGTATGAGATAATTGTGATAGAACGTCGCGTGTCAGTCACTTTTATAGTGACAACTCGTCACAGTGCCTTCTTCGTGTAGCTATACAAATTTCTCGCTCCAAAGAGATTTTGATCACGAGCAGACCTTCTAGAAGCAATGAAAAAGCGCGATCTAATTACCAGAAACGTCTGGTAAGAAAAAATTTTCCGTTGTTACGAAAGGAACGAGTCAAATGCCCCACAGGGTGAAACTAATTTCGGACTCCAGGAATACGGTAACTTGATGAAGAAGCAGCGTAGCGAGCGTGGTAGATCGACGATCGTGTTACCAGACAAAGTCTAAACCCAGCAGAAATCTGCTCGGGTTTCTCAACGACTGGATTCGTACCCCGGGACACTTGAGTAACGAGGACACGCTCGCAAAGTGAAGACACCAAGGCCAGGAGCAAAAAAGTTCGGCCAGTGTGATCTAGTGACACCCTAAGTCCGGGCTGCCAGTAACGGATTGCCTTTTTCTGATGCTGGGAGTCAGATAGTGGATCGACGCACTCCGAAAAGAATCAGGGGACACGGAACGATCGCTTCCTGGAGGACAACTTTGCGTTAAACTGACACCTTTCGTTAGAATACTCGTCCAGGAAGAAAATAACGTCTGATTGATCCGGGGGGAATAAACTGATGCCATTGGAAGTAATATCTTGCGATATCCAATATAGAAATTAATATTGCAAATATAATATTCGGCAAAAATTAATATTACGAATATAATATTCGATAAAAATTGATATTACGAATATAATATTCGATAACAATTATTATTACGTATATAATATTCGATAAAAATTAATATCGCCAATATAATATTCGATAAAAATTAATATCACGAATATAATATTCGATAACAATTATTATTACGTATATAATATTTGATAAAAATTAATATCGCGAATAAAATATTCGATAAAAATTGATATCACGAATATAATATTCGATGAAAATTAATATCACGAATGTAATATTCGATAAAAATTGATATCGCGAATATAATATTTGATAAAAATTGATATCACGAATATAATATTCGATACAAATTAATATCACGAATATAATATTCGATACAAATTAATATCACGAATATAATATTCGATAAAAATTAATATCATGAATATAATATTCGATAAAAATTGATATCACGAATATAATATTCGATACAAATTAATATTACGAATATAATATTCGATAACAATTATTATTACGTATATAATATTCGATAAAAATTGATATCGCAAATATAATATTCGATAAAAATTAATATCGCGAATATAATATTCGATAAAAATTGATATCACGAATATAATATTCGATACAAATTAATATTACGAATATAATATTCGATACAAATTAATATTACGAATATAATATTCGATAAGGAAAGGGGCACTTCTAGGAAGTATATTTTGCCAGTGGTTGGGATTAAAGCTCGAATTCCAAAGAGAAAAGTACCCAGCAACCGATAAAGGTCGATTACCTTCGTCCGCTAAATCAAACACGGAAAGTGATCGGAGAAACTTTGATGGATGAGCATTTTCCACTTGTTGACGCAGCCAAGTGATCGTGAAATCTAATTTACTGGAACCAGTCGTTACAAGTCACGATAAAAGCCGCGTCAACGCGATCGTCGTGCGCTGAAAAGCAAACCACTGGTGGGTTTTATGGCGAGCAAGTACCGAACGCCGTACGATCTTCCCTGCAAGATCTTGCTGAATAAAAATTATCAGATAAAGCGCTAACAGAGATCGACCATCCTTATAAAAATGATAGCTCTATAAGCACGTCCGAAGGGGCACGCTTTATTTGTCTCGTAATTCACAATAATGCATACTTGGTTGACGGTGTGGTTTCAAGTGTGTACCGTTAACAGCAATCGAGCCTGCATTCCTGTTAGTTTCAGAATAATTACTCATCTACGTAGCGGAGGGTAGGCTCTAATGGTCGTGGTATTAGAAAAAAAGGGGATAAACACCGGATGATTGCTATGCGACCTGATTTATACCTCTCCCTTCCAAGGCTCGCTGGATTTGCAACTGCGACTAAATAGAGTGCAATCTTTAATAAGCACCTTGGCGCTAATAACAGGTCCGTTTTTCTTCATTTCCTTCCTTTTTTCCATCCACTGGACGCGATGCATCTGTTTCTGCGCGATCCGATTTTCACGTGCCGCGGACAGATGTATTTCATGCCAGTTGATCCGCCGGAATTTTTATAAAGATCAATTTTCTGCGAGCAACGCCGTGGAAGCTTCGCGAAAGATTTAGGAGCCCATGGAGTGGACCGGGCGAGTGAATGCACAATGATGAATCATATCTCGAGCGAAGAAATTGGATCATTAAGCCGCGCGACCTTGTATCGACGGCGCAGAAGCAACAGCTTGCGAATTAACGTCTTTCGTTTCTGAATCACTTCTCCCCGCGGCTAATTACGCGTGTCGGATAATTCAATTAATGAGACGTAAAGCTTCCAAGATTACGGGGAAACTTTAAACTGGATGCTCGACGGTTCGTTGCGGTGATTTAATGGTGCTTTGCACGAAGGAACGCTCCCCTTTTCGTGGTTTAATTCGAATCAGGCGAACAAGTGGGGTAATGTTTAAAAATTACAAGGGGCGGCCGCGATCGGAACGAGAGCAATTTTGGACGAAACCCAGCTGGAGGAATAAAATGTTCGAGCACCGAGAAGTATCAGAGATTAGTCCGCCAGTTTGTGGAAAAGGCTTCAATCATTGAATTTCCTATTTAGTTGTCCGATGCGTTTCACTGGGATTTAAAATCTTTTGGAATACAACGTAATTGTACTGATCATTGAAATAATGCTATTGAATAAAAAATAGGAGGTGCAGTGGTAATAGGAGGAGAATTTAAAAATAGAATGATTGTTCGTGCAAAAATAAATGGAGGTTCTAGAATATCTTTCTTCGAATGAGCCTTCTCTAAGAAAATCCTTCAAATACACGTGCATCCAATTAAAAACTAATCAGTCACTTCCTTGTAAATTAGCATCCCTATAGGATCAGATGTTTATATCACTTCCTTCGTCTATAAAACTGTGGTACCACTTCTTTTTAAAATAATTTTTCTCCAACAACGAAGCACCATTCGACTAAACAATACTCCTTAATCTTGATAAATTTCTACGCGAAAAATCAGCCTACCTGCTGTACCGTCTTCGTCTATCGCCTCGCCCCGTGAACTCTATATATCCGCGTCCGCACGCGCAGCAAAGCTCACAGAAATTCATTTCCACTATCGCGACATCTCCCGAACGTGGGCCAGACTTCTCCAAATCCACTGAGACTTTTTCAGCAGCGGGCATCTTACTTGAACTCCTCGAACCCGGTGGCAACGCGGCTCGCCGCGGAAAGAGCCGGGCGAGTGGATGCATAATGGTGAATCATATCGCTGCCGAAGAAACTAGATCATTAAGCCATGCAACCTTGAATTTCTTGCCAAGTTCAGTGCACTGTCCGGCTGGCTAGGCTGAATATACCTACCCAGGCACTATCCGCCGCCTCTGTCTCTCCATTTCCCCGTTCTCTCTCTCTCTCGACACCGCGGATCCTTGCTCTCCATCCTGCTTTCGCGCGATCAATCCGACAGCCTCCTCTTCGTCCCCTGTTCGCGCATCCGCACCCGTGCAAGTACGAAGCTAGTACGTCCTGTGCGTTTCCTCGCTCCCTCCGCCTCGCACTCTGCCCGTCCTCCAGTTTTTCCTCCCCCTCGTCCTGCCCTGCGTCACGGGACCGGCCATCTAGGCCTATCCTAGTTTTTGCCTAGCCGCGTCGAGGGGAGGAAAGCTGGATCCGAGAGCAGGCTGCCACCGGCCTTTCAAACCATCTACGGCCAGTTCCCCTCTGCCTTATACGATCATTTCTCGCGGCGAATAACGCGCGCCACGCGAATCCAAATGCGAGCAGGGATGGAAGACCAAATGGAGCGCTGGTGCACGGGTCGCCGCGTAGCCGCGACAGAGAGGGCAAGAGGAAGAGCGTTCGGGGCGAGAAGAGGAGGATCGACCGGGGGGAACGGAGAGAGAAAGATCAAAGCCTGCCACGGCTTTGCTGCAGAGGAGGAAATCCGCGGAACGAGAAACGGCGAGGAGAAAAAGAAGGGTGAGAAGGAAAAGAACGCCGAGGATGAAGAGACCAGCGCGAGGGCAGCGAACAGAGAGGAAAAGAAGCTGAAGAAGAGAGCGAGGAGGAGAGAGAGAGAGGAGAGAGAAAGGCTGTTGGCAGACGGCGATAACGACGTGGTGTACGCCTCCACTTTCCATCGTAAACATTTCGAGGCTGCTCCTCCTAAGACGATAGGACGACGTCTGGATTTCCTAAGCGCTCCGAGGCGTTTTGCTTCGCGCACGTCGGACGCACACTTCGCCAGGCCTGTTCGTGGAATTTCGTAGCCTTAATATAGTGCTCGGAGCGAAGTAATGCAATGTGACTGAGCCCCGTGTTCAGGAAGATAATGCTGTTCGCTAGAGCGCAAGGTGAGGAGGACTGTCCGATCCACGGCTCCTATGATCCTCAGCTGGGCTTTGTATCGATCCTCGTACGCGGAGCAAGATATTATCCCCGGTGCGGTGTAAAACGTGGACGTGTCAGTAATCCGTGGTTAGCGATTGAAATTAAAGAAGGTCGTGCCATTCTCATGCTTTGTCTCGGAGCTTTCTTCCGCATGGACCACCTCCGCGCGTTTATATGGGGCCTGGGGTTCGTGAATGAAGCGAGGTATCGCTTGGAGCTGTCCCTCTTTTTTTTTCTTCTTCATAAAACGATATACACTCAGCTCACTCGATGCTGACCGCTCCAACACGCATGCACGGTAACCCGTGACCCACTTCACAATTCACATGCTTGGCATTCGTTTGGTGACCATTTCTACAACAGTTTATGAATATGGTCGAGGTAGAAGGCTATGGCGTGGCTCTGCTAAACACCACACAGGCCCGGTTCCAGCCTTTCGTGCGCCCTAGGCGAACTTGCCAAATTGCGACATTTATTTGTAATACATTTATTTCAGCCTCTTGATGGCCTTACTCTGAATTTTTATTCGCAGCTTAAGGGGAGGTTTCGGTCTAGAGCCCCAAAAAAATAGGTGATATTTAGGAATTAATTACAGGAAAACTACTATATATAATTTAATGGGACTTTTTGGATTGTGATAAGGATGTCTTAAGTTATAAGAATATATTTTTTGTTTTATAATTAATCATCGCAGACGGCCCTGGGTAGCCGTTAAAGTCAAGGCGTCAAAAAATTGATCCAAATCGGTGGGCGCTGTATCTCCAAAAGTTATTATCCGATTCGATTGAAACCTTTTTTATTTTGAAGATTATTCTTCTGTCTAGGGGGGGGGGCTAAAAAATTACAAAAATGACATTTTTTAGAAAATAACGACACTTCAAGTTTGAAATCACTTTCCCCTGTATTTTTCGTCCTTTCAACGCCTTTGAAAATTATAAATTTTTTATTTTTTGTATTTTTTTCTAGTTCCCCCCTAGCCAGAAGTATATTCTTCGAAATAAAGAAAGTTTCAGTCGAATCGGATAATAATTTTTGGAGATACAGCGCCCACCGTTTTGAGAACACTGTTTCGAGAAAAACGCGTTTAAAGTTTTACGTGAGTGCCGAGTGGCCGGGTGTTACCCATGCATTTGCCGCTACTCAAATGCCTAAAACTTCGTGAATTTTACGAATTTCAACAAATCCTTTTAAACACGTATTCCTAAAAGATTGAACACTCTAAAAATGAAACAAAAAAAATCAACATTTAGACCGGAACCTCCCCTTAAAACATTTATAGTACAACTTATAATGTTGTATTTAAAACTCTATTTAAAAAAATGCCAACAATGCAGAGGCCATGTTGCGCTCCTTGTCAATTCTACGTCCTAGGCAGCTGTCTAATTCTGCCTAGTAGGGCGAGCCGGCCTTGACAACATACTCACGAAATATTGTGAAAATGTTCACTAAACGAAGTGGACCACTAGCCACCGTGTGTATGTAGTATAGTAGTGGCCGTAGTCGAGTGACTCGAGTCTACGTTCTTCTTTTAACTCATACCCACACATCAGCACTGTGAATGAAAATATTTGATGGCACCGAAGACCTTTGTGCTCCCCATCGTACTAGAGTCGTTCATCATAGATCTCTAAACGCTAACGACCTTTCCAATCCCTATTCAACGAAAAGAAACTCCACATTCACCGGGGGCACAGTTTCCCACAAAGGGTACACTTATAAAAACATCTTCATCCGCGCCGATAACCACCGCCGAATATATCTACGCTCAGCTACAAGCGCTTCCTTGTGCGTTATCAGCCTCCCTACGGTAGCCGCGTTCTCCGTGCCTATCGTCGCCCGATAGGGCCCCCGATTTTTCCGTGCCCCGCCAGAATATTTATCGCAGCACTCGCGCGGCCGATCGTTAATGCTATCTCACCGCGCTTTTTCCGCGCCTTATTTAGAGCCACGGGGATCCTCGCCGGAGCGGGCAAGCGCGCGCTGTTAAGGGACCGTGAACGCGTCCAAGGGAGGCAGAGGCTTTAATCGTTCCGAAAATTACACCAGGCACGAACGTACGTTACACCGTTACACGGGCTAGCCTACGTGATCGGGGCGCTCGCGGTTGCACCGTGGAAACGCGTAAAGAGAACGAGGAATCACGGTCGTCGTTAGAGGGGTAACACAGCGCGCTCCGAAGCCGTACCCACTGGCATCCCCGCGCGTAACTGTTCCGCCTAATATCTATTATAAAGTAACGCGCCCCTCGCGCCAGATCCGCGAGCACGTTACCTATGCCGTTGCGTGCGATACCTGGTTTATGTCGCAGCATCGCGGAGCGCTCCGAAACGATTGTGTTTAACGGTATCCACCGGTCCTAAATGGCTACGTGTACGATTCTAAGCGCGCCGGGAGTACGGCGAGCCTTGATTATCGCTAATAAACGTTTTCGCCGCGCGGACGTTATTTATGAACGAAAATGAACGGTAATGCTCCTAATTAACACCTTGTTGACCGGCGACGCGGCGCTACGCCGCTCGCGCGAGCCCCGTGTAATGGCGGCTCGCATTGTATCTGTCATTACGCGACAATGTATGGGATAATGCAACGTTAACATCCTCGAAGGCCGGCTCCCCTTTGTGATGCAAAAGTTATCGACGATAATGGATAGGTTTTGCCGCGCAGGACTTTAAGGAGGCGAGGGATACTTGATGCGAGGTTGCGTTCCTATCAATACGGGAATAAGTATCGACGGGTAATGCTGATACTCGCGATGAGGATGATAATGAGGCGTTTCGAGGCTGGAGTTACTGTCGCTTTAGAGGCGATTAGGCGCCAAAAATGTTGGCGCTGGTTGTCGAGTGATACGGTAAAGTAGCCGAATATGACGACCTCTCCTAATATGAGACCCCCCAGCTTATCTCCGCTACAGAACCTCTTGAATGTCATAGCGATGATATTTCTTTACTAAATAACCGTGCATTAGTTGCTTTGTCCGCACAGTGGCATTGTAATCAATTGAGCGTCTTGAGCAAGAACATATATTTTTTTTTAAATACGTTGCAGAAAGGTTTTGAAGTGGTTCGATTAAATTACAAATACCTCTAAAGTGCCAAGTGTATAATGATTTTCACAAATACTGCTGTAAGCTACCATACAGATTGAAAAATAATTGGTATGAAATATATATGTGCTTTGCAAATGGCGCTACAACTGGTAATGGTTTTGTGTGGGTTTGCCTTAATATCGGTCTTAAAATGTGATGTAATCGGATTTCAAAAGTGTCACTCATGCTTTTTTGATTCATAGTTTTCAGTGGAACCTATAAAAACAAAAATTAAATGAAAATTATGCGATTGGTGCTTGAAAACGCCGATTTTTCTGAGAAAAACACGTTCGTGTTTATGCGCTACTAAACACCCGTGACTTTTTAATTTTTTTATCAAAATCTTGAAATTTTTTGGACTATATCAGACGTTCCACGTAGAATGCCACATATTTTACACATCCAGTAATTTTTTCAAGTCGATCTGAACCTCCGTTCATTCGCAAATGGGTTCAGCACAATCAGAAGAAAAAAATATTTGAGAAAAACGCGTTTAAAGTTTCTGAGCAAAGGCGACGCTATCAGTTACCGCTTGGCCTTTTTAGTTGCCAAATCAACAATTTTGCGAATTTTAATATCAACCAAACTGCATTGTATTCAGAAAAGATAATACTTTCGGAGGATACAATAAAAAATCGAATTTTCGACTGCCTAGTCCCCTTAAGACACAGAAACTAAGAGGTATAAGTACCTAACTCACAGCATTAACAACGTCAGAACTATCCGATCTACCTCGTCCCCTTCGCAACCTCTAAATCTTAACAAAAAAAAACGACAATGCACCCAGATCAACAATACACCCACAGAGAAAAGTACAACTATCCACAGCTAATCGATATCCGATCTAATTACTTTTTCTCCCGTTTCCTCAGCGTTTCCTCCACCGTGAAGCCAGAGCACGCGAGCAACTTAATCGCGCCGAAAATTACCCCGTTCGGGGCCATACGGCGCTCGTACGGACCCGGAATCATCTAAACAGCGTCCTCGAGGAGGCGACGGCCAGAAAAAAACGAGCAGCACGAGGACAATCGGGGCAAAAAGGACCAATGTTTCCCGTGTAATTCGGTCCCGCCTAACCGTTGCCCTTATGCCGCGCAACATCCGATACCCTCGCCTTCCTACTCCGCTTCACGCTGCGTCTATACGCGAGCACCGTAAGATAACACCTGTGATATAACCGGCGAAAATAAAACGGTCCGATGACCGACCACTCACGTGTTCTCTACATGGTTGCACGTACAGTGGCCATCAACATGGAGCGAGGGCGAACCCTGGCTGCAACTTGGCCTTCGACGATGAATTTGCTGGGAATGCTTAAGAAACTGATGTTCTAGGTTCAACCCTGGATTTCTATTTGGGCCGCGAAGAAATTGTGGTCGTCAGTAGATTAGTGGACTTGGAATGTGACGTTTTGTAAGGGAGGAAAATTGGAGTAATGGAGTAAATTAATTCTGGGGTATTTTACTAATTAGATGGAGGCGTTTGATAGTTCTTGAAAATTGAGCTGTAGTTTCCATGGTAGCGAGATCAAAATGTAATAGACAGCTCTTGTAACCGTGGGAAGCAATTTGAAAAGGTGGATGGTATAGTTTGAATTGCTGAATATTTTGAAAAGCTCTCTTGTCAATTTTCGTTGCTCTACTACACCTCTGAATAGCAACAGGAATGCAAATTCATCATGTCCCACCAGAGTAGACGTGAAACTCGGAATCTCAATACCCATGTACAAAATTTAAATTCGTTTCCACAGAAAAGAGATTAGACCCGACACCATCATTCTTCAAAATCACCAAACAGTGCGAAAGATAAAGCGAGCATGTTGCCAATGAGAATATGTACAAAGAATCTATTGCAGCTGCTTCGACGACCACAAGATCATGCGCATCTGCCACGGATGGACCATCGATAAACCTCGACGATCATCTCGCAATCCAGCTACAATTTCCCAGCATAGATCGCCGCGCATCCGCACGGGAATAAAAAAGTCGCGTGTCACACACTTTCAGTTTAATTCCACGAGACATCCCCGACAGCACGTCGCCGGGGAACACGCGAGGATCCGCATATCGGTTGATCGCCACTGTGTGCGTGGATCGTGGACGTACGGTGGATGTACACGTACGATGCAGGCCGCGGAAGATCAATTTCCCTTGAATAAAACATCCTCTCGGCCGGACCGGCGTTATCGATGGAAGAGTCTCTAGCTCTGCTACGACCTATGGTTACGCGCAATCGTGCTTTCGACTTCGAAACGGATGCAGAGGAATGAGAACACGCTTGTTCTACAGCCTACGCACAGTAGATACGCCGCGGACCGTGCGATGGCGGATATTCCGTATCGATGTTTCGTGTTAATAACGTGTAATTGACGTCCCATCCGAGGATCCACGTAAAAGAGATATACCGGGGACTCGGGGAACAGGCTCGTGTCACTGTAAATGCCTGCACTTTGCTTTCAACCGTTGCTGATACGACGCGTGATATAAGTGGACTGTATTTTGGAATATTCGTCCGATCAAATGGGATTTTGTAATTACAGGTGCATCGCAGTATAATGGATCTCCATAAAAAAACTTCGGAAAAGTAAAAAAATTACGCCAAGTACATGAAATCAAATAAATCACAAAAATAGAAGATAATAATAAGTATAAAATAAACAGAGTTGTAGAATAAATCTGACTGCGTTTCTAATATGTATATGTATATGTTTATGTATTTTAGATTGTAAGGGAGTTATTGTAAATTATTAATACGAGGACAATTAACATTTTTTCTGTTTCGCAGCGCCAAGTATTTTGAATAAAATGTTTATTCGTATTACAATATTTATTTGTATTTATCATTACCTTTATGTACGTGCAGCTCATTTTGATTTCACATCTTTTTTTATTTTATAATTATTATTATCTTCTATTGTTTGTGATTTACTTGATTTCATGTACTTGGCGTCGAGACGCTACCGCGTCTCTAGATTAAGAGCATTAAATAGGTATGGAGTAGGAGACACTTCTGATTAGTTATTCTCGTCTAACAGCCCCAAAAGTAACTGATATTTAAGAATCTTTTTTTAAAGAACCGTTGGTCATATTGGATTACACTCTTTTGGGATGTAATGAGGCATCTTTAAACTTGCAGGAAATATTTTATTTATGTCAATCTTTCTTATTATTTAGTAATTATTGTGGAATCTTGTCCACCTCTTCGACGATGTAACTCCTGCTGGCGGGATGTGTAGCACCTTTCACAGTCATCCGATTGCAAAAAAAATAGAAGTTCCTTAAAGTTAAATAGTTTACGCTGGGACTGGTCCAATTTAAAGAAAAAAAATTAAAAATTGAAAGATTTATAGCGTTTGAAAGAAAAAGTAAGTTTCTTCCTTAGACAAATTTTTCATATTATTCTTTATATCGACGAAAAAAGTATTATAAATAAAAACTAAAATTAAAACTTTAGGTCCAGTATCAGTATAAATTATGTAACTGTAAGAAAATTTTCTTCTTTTTGCAATCAGATGACTGTAACAGGTGCTGAACCTGGCGCTAAATCATCGTCGAAGAGGTTAACACGATTCCACAACAATTAATAAATAATAAAAAGGATCGGCATAAACTAAAAAATTCTACAATATTAACAATAGATTTTTCCAAAGAAATTAATAAATTTCAGGGACTATTACACGAGAAGCCCTCCGCTCTCTTGATTTTCTCGTGGAGAGGTAGACTAAAGTGAATATTATGGTGAGGTGATATGAAATTAAAATTTGATGAAATTTGATAATTAGAATGTGAGGTGTCTGATAGGGATTGCAAACCGGTAAATCGGTTTGAAGTTTTTTTTCACTGATAACGTAGTAGATGTCGACGGAATTATGCGCTATATATATATATATATATATATATATATATATATATATATATATATATATATGCGCTATATTGCTATACATCCAATTTTTACCGGTAAATCGCCAAATTTTTACCGGTAATTTGATAAATTACGTATTTCTCGATATTTACCGGTAGATCGTGAGAAATACGTATTTCTCGATATTTGCCGGTAGATCGCGAGAAATACGTATTTCTCGATATTTGCAAAATTCCGTCGATATCTACTACGTTATCAGTGAAAAAAAGCTTCAAACCGATTTACCGATTTACCGGTTTGCAATGCCTAGTGTCTGATAGCTTTCATATAGTTTCTAAAGGCTATTAAACTTGCACCCTTCATCTCCTGTAGGAGACTTAATTCCAAACGCACATAAGAAGAAAGAACTCCTGGGAAGCCAGTATAGCTCAATTTACCAAAATCCTAGTCCACCAAAACCACTTTCCTCCGCACACCATCAATCAGAAAAATCCAACCGTCCACCTTCCTTTTCCCAACTATGCATTCCACTGGAACATCCCTTTTCATATTCATCGTGCCCCGACTGCTTGCGTTACATTGTCCTTGCACCGTCCGGTGCACCTCCGGCGCCGGAATGTCAGAGTGCACGCGGGGCTGACAAAAAGAGAAACTGCCTCGAAATGCTAGCTTCCCGCTCGTGTCCCAGGTACGCCATTAATATCCCCCAGGTGATGTCGATCGCAATGAAGAATCAATTTATATAATTTCGATAAAAAGCGGGACAGCCGCGATCGAGGATATGCCAGAAGCAATGACGCGCATCCTGCGGTCCATGCAGAATCACCTTCGCCGCGTATCCGCTTCTTTCCGCTTGGACGAGAAAGGATGACTCGAATCCCCTCTGGCGCGATCTGTCCGCCCGCATGAAAAACCATCGGCGTGCGTACCGTACAGGCACCGGAAATACCCCCAGGGTGCCACTATAAGAGCCTTCCACGATCCTCTTGCGGAAGTGCAGCACGCGGAATGCAAATTCGCCGCGACGCAGTCCCTTTTACGAGAAAACAAAATTGATACTCCCCATCCGTCGTCCCGTAAAACTGTTATGGGCTCGTGGCACACGTGCGGGGCCAACAATCACGCGTATTGATAAGAATAATAGTCGAAGAAATCCAATAAATCGCGTTTTACTAGGCGCTCGCGCGAGTTCACTTGTGGCCAAGGGATATCCGAGGATCCGAGGCTAGAATGTCGCCGACTGGTGGGCTTCGAATAGCGGAGATTCTGTACATCTTGGTTTGGAGACGTGGGAACTTTATCGTGATTACAAAAATTCGGAAGTTTAGTGGAGTAGAAATCGAAACTAATTCGTGGAAGTAGAATACGCTAGCTCGAGTAGTGAGTTCCAATTTACTATTTCCAAGCCCAACTGTGAGGTACATTTCAAGTAAAAGCTAAGTGGTTTAGGCGAACCTTTGCATTACTATTACACCTCAAAACTTAAGACATGTCGTAGAATCGTATAACCGCTTGAAGTGCAAAACGTTTCATTTATTTAAAGTTTTACTCCACACAGCAGAAATTCCCCAGCGTGGAACTTTTACCCTGAGAATCCATTATAAAATGGTGTCGCTTCTGACACTAAATACCACCCAGTGCCTTGTACTACTAAAACAAAATTACGCCTGATTATTCCCCGGCTATCGGTACCGAAACGTGGGCAAAGTTCACGAGCGGGGTCGAAGATAATCAATCACTGAAACGAAAATATCACGACGGGGCTCGGGTCGAAGGCACGGGTTTCGACGTTCTCACCGAATGCATCTGGCCGTCTAATTAAACCCATAATTACGGCCGACATGCATAATTGGACCGGGGTCAGGCACAACTTCAGCTACGAGGATCAAAGGTCCACGACCGATTTCTCGTGATGTACGGCGATCAAGAGGTGATCCACGATCGTGAAGGGGCCACGGATCGACGGAGACGTTCGCGGTGTTGCACCTGCGCCCCAAGATCGTATTGTTTTAGGACCAGGTAGATGGGCTTTAATAGGTCTCAGACACGCTTCGTGCCTCCCAGCATCTCCAGTGGACCGAGTCGCCTCCGTTAAACTTTTGTAGACAGGATCTCTGTCCCATTTCTTCCTTTTTTTTCCCCCTCCTCCCTGCAGCCTCTTCGCCGCTTCTTTCATCCTTCTTCTCGATTCCTTTTCTTTCAGCTTCACAGTTCTATTCTTAACGGTTCGGAACCCGCGAGCTCTTGTTCCTCCGCGAGCTTTTGTGTTCCTTCTTGCCTGCATACGTTTTCCCTGTTATCTTTGCTTGCTCATCGCTTCATTTGCATGATCACCCTCTCATCAATTCTACGGGCCCTTTCCACGGCTCAGTTTTCTGGACACCGCGAAACATCTTCTGCTCCCGCATTCTCGTTTTTCCTTCGGGGCTGTATTAAAACTTGCTCCTTTTCTACTTCTTGGGTAGCTGGTTCTCCTTATAGCTACTGGGTCTCTAACTCTAAGAGCAGGAAGTTTTGATCACTCGGCAAGAACGTAGAGGAAAGTAATCGACGGATTATTTAACCGATATCCTTGGACGAAGAAATCCACGGGACCGTTTCTTCAAGTGTTGTTATTTAATTGCGTAACTTGGGAAGGTAGTTAACAAATAATTGGACTAAAATCAGGCGCCTCATCAGCGACACCCTGCGCGTAGGTGCCTAATAAAGTTTATACGCCTGAAGCCAGTCTTCAGCCTCCAATAAAATGGCAGAAGTTTTATAAGCCCGCTAATGGACACAAGTACCCTCGTTCCTTCTGCAGCATCTACACATTCCCACTACCTATTCGTCTCTAGCATTCGCCTCTTCTCAGTCCCCTTCTCAACGCTGACATCACCGCTTTAATCCCGCCGAACGTCCCCCTATCACTCCGCGCGTACGTTTATTTGCGACTTTGTTTTATCCTGGCGCAAACAGCGACGTTTCTGCCTCCTTATCAGCCAGTTACGATATCGGTCCACCTGATCGGTCCCAATCAGGCCCCCTTCTCGTTCCACGCTCGTTCTTCCGTGTCTCCCGAGTCTGCCAGCCATCCCCAAAGCGGTTCTATGCGTCTTAATAGCGGGCTAATAATCGTGCTCGTAGAGATATCGAATCGACTCGCCTGTCCATCCCCTGATTACCCAACGACGCAACAGCTAGGTATCCGCGGACCATCTCACCCTCCCCCCTCCGGCTCCATCGCCAATGAAAAATAGAGCAGAAGGTAAGGAGCGGGGCATAAAATTATAATGCCAAATAAAATCAACGGTAATCCAGATTCCGTTGCACCGACGTCTTATTATTTCTTCGAGTGCGCGCGTTCGTGCGCGCGGGCCCGCGCCCGATTCACCGATAGCAATTAGAGGTGGGCGGTACTCGCGAATGGATTTTTCGGTTCCTCGCGCACCCTTCCTGGTGAAACATGTTCGCCAATCTCAGCCACGCCCTCGAAAGGAGGTGTTTTTCAATTTTTGCGAATGAAAATAAGCCGCAGCTGGCCGATCCGATCTGGCGAGCCCCGAGAGCCGCTGCGCCGCTGATGGATACCGCGAGCAGCCAGCCGAGTTTCGTTCGGTTGGACGCGATTCGGCGGCCTCCTCGGTCACGACGAAACGGACACCATTCGACGGGGCAGTTAATTAGAGCCGGGGATCTCATTAAGCCGTAATGTTCTAAAGCTGCAGGAAATTCTGATCGTATCGCGCGGAGCCAATGACGACTTTTCTCAGAGCCGGCCGATGCACGGCGGAGCAATGAGACGGGCCCGTATGAAACGTTCGTGAGCTTCTGTTTTTTCATCGCGACCTGTTCGTCGGGTCTGGATATATCCGTGGAAATATACGACTGCCAGTGATAAATATTCAACGAATTTTTTTCATGCGGCAACCGCCCCGCGAAGGAATGGGAATAAGTGAACATTCGTAGACTGAACTTCATCCTTTCTCCTAGCCACGCGTTGTTCTTCCCTCCACTCCCGTTGCATTGTTTTTTTTTCTTTTTTTTTTTCGTTAAGTCTAAAGCGCACAATTGCTTGTAACTCGAAGGCGGGATAAATTTCGTGGCGCTCCTTTTCGTCGTCTCAGCCGTGTAAACTGGTGTCGAAAAAGTGCCCCTGACTTTTGCCACCTTTAAACCTGTTCTCCATCCTGCGGAGAGCAAAATTTCAGGCGCGTGTTTATGCGACTGGGAGAAGAAAAAGTATTTTTAAGTCTTTACTGCGCAATTTCGAGTGGAAGCTCCGTCCTGCGGCGAATAAAAGGATTCACTCGCTTGGGCTCGAATTATTTTAATACGCTCCTCGGGTTATATAATTCGTCTGGGCGCATCGTACTTTCTATCCGACGGGATTGTTATTGCGAAAAGGCAAAGGTGAAATATGTAACGGGCCTGGAAAGCATTAATTGCAGGAATAATTAAAATTGCTAGCGATCCGTGAAAAAAAACAGTGAACACGGTAATTAACAGTCGTGTGGCATTGCAGGCATACTCTGTGACTTTTTATTCGACATTACATGCTCAATGATTGTAACAGGGGGGAGGGGGATACGTGGTCACGCTTTATTAAGAAATTGAAAAGGAACGAAGAAGCTTCCTGCATTCGTACAAACGTGTTATGCAACGAAGTAGAAATATAGATGCAATGAACTCGATAAGGAGAATTCTTATGTTAATTAAGGAATTACTTGTGGAACGCTAACACGATAACTCTTGGTATTAGGTAGCATTGATTATGGGGAAATACGGTAAATTTCAGGCGTAGAAAACATTGTATCACGAAGATACTGCCTCAATCATCATCTCTCCAAATAGTCGCAGAAATGAATTTGAAAACGTAAAAGCGAACGCAGCATGGAATGCCTAGAATCTAAATACTTGCATTGGAATGCGCCACTTTTAAGAAGTCTTCCTGGTTTCTAAAAGGGCGTGAAGTTTTAACGACGCAAGCTATCACGGGGCTGGGAAAGAAACTGGTCTTCGGTAATGCATCAAGTTTGCGCCACAAAGTATATCGCATTTAAATGATACACGTACGCAGAGCAGGGAGAAAAATCTAAGTGCACTCGAATAAGTTGTTCCTCGACTGGCCGGACTACTCGTAAAGCAACAGCCACGCGGCTAGGAATCGACGTAAATACACGGAGACGAGTAGCAGCCGAAGAATCCGAGATACGAGCATCCGGTAGCTTAACGATCGAATCAAATGTCACGATCCCGCGGGAGAGAAAGAGCCACGATTCACAGAAGCGAAATTGTGGTCCCTGATCCTAATCCATAACGAACTGTCTGGGTTAGGTGTAGGGGAGATCGGGGGAAAAGTGGGACGTTAAGGATAAAAGCTCATAACTTTGACATTATTAATGTAAAAAAGAAATTGTAATTAGGATTCATTAGAATAAACTCTTCATTAAATAATAGTATACCTATATCCAATTTTTTTAATAGAAGGAGAAATACAAAAAAAACAATGATTTAAAATGTGATCCGTTTTTACAGTACTAGATACTGGCCCTAGTACATATAACAACGAAACTCATCCAATTCTTCAATCCCCCAACCAGTTAGAACAAGTTGTACACTGATAAAAAGCAAATAAAAGCTCGTCGCTATATTTATCTGCTGCTAACTGTGGCGCCGATAAAAGTTCAGTCGTTAGTCAGCCAATCTAATGCCTATCCTCTTTATAATTCCACTCGACTAGATTTCTCATTCAATTTTCAAATAAATATTCAAGAACTACCCGGTTTTGCCCGAGTTTCCCCTACCTACTTCAAAATGTTCACGATCAAATTGAAAATCTGGGAATACAGAAAAGAAACAAATCAGGGGTTAGAGGAAAACTGTTCGAGTAGCTTTACAATTTTCTATCTCTCTCAAAAAAATGAAAATGAGAAAATTGAAACCAAAGCACACGTTACCTATTAAGGTTCTATGTGTTCAACGAGGTTAAACACTTAACAAACTAATCTGATAATATATAAGCTTTTTATTACGTTTTTACTGTGACAAATGCCTCCCCAGTCTTTCTATGAATTCTTTAGAGATAAAAGAAGATTCCACAAACTGTAAACCACAGAATTAATATACTACTTTCGATAGTACGACTTTTAATTCCCCCAGATTTCCAGAGCATAGTAATATCAAAGAGAGCGAACTGTGGCACAAGTTGCTGCACCAACTGCCCAGAAAGAGCAGTCGGAAACGAGCCACACAAAGAATCTAAATCCCGAGAAAGTACCCGCCATTAAAACCGCTAATTTCAACACCGTTAACGAGGTGCTGTAACCAGAAGAACATCTCCAGAGCCCTCACAATCAGATGTGTCCACGAAGATCAACGATCGCCCCGCACCGTGCTCCAACGATCCGAGCATACGATCGACAAGCATCTTACGCCCGATAAAGTCTGCTCCTCCGCCCATCCCCATCATCGAAAATTCTACGACCGCACTAACTATTAGCTCGGCGGTCGCGGCCGAGCCGCGCAGACGATTCGCGGAGCTCGAATACGCTCCAATTACACGGAGTCCAATGGAATTGTCAATGCTACGGCGTATATTTACGACCGGTCAGCTAATTTCTTTCTCCGGCCAGGGTCGATTGAAAAAGTGATGGAAAAGTGGCTGGAACGCGCTTCCGGTCTTTGAAACGAGCCTGGACACCGCTAAGCGTCGATCGTAACACATCCAAGGGGCGATATCGCGCATCGATGCTCTTGTCAGCGGGAACGAAAATTATTGCCAGAACGACAACGTGAATATCCCGCTGGACTTTAATGCCACTGGCTGGTGGAATGCCGTAGTGTCGTTGGAACAACTAGTTTGCCTCTGCTAGCGGCCGCTGCTCGCGCGGCCGCTCGTCCGCTGCGAGCCCCAGCGGCAACGAGTGCACTCCGGCAAAAAACGAGAGGGGACAAAAAAAAATCAGCGCACGCTCCGCGATGGAAGCGGCTATCGCGCCAGCAGCCTGCAACTAGTCCAAGTGACACGAGAAACTCCGTTAGATTCGCGACGAAATGAAAGTTAGTCGAGCAACACGACCCGCTAGAACGCTGCGCGGACGCTGTTGTCGCTTACGGAGAGGAATCGGTGGACGTGGCAGTCAACGGGGCTGATGTTTCAAATTAACGGCTGTAATTAATTGGATCGAGTTGGTACTGCGCTCTAAGGATATTTGCGCGGTATGTTCGTGGCGAAGTGGTGGGGGATGGTAAGACGGGTGTGGAGGGTTTGTGGTTGGTTTCTATTTGGTGGAAGAGGGGAGTTGCTTTTGCTGTAAAGTGGTATTCGTGGATTCTCAGAGTTGGGTGTTTTATAAAGAAGGGATGATATTTCTAAGGGAACGCACAAATATAGTGTCTCGCGTGAGATTTTAATCTCGTGAAAGAATTAATATTTCATGATAAGGTAAATCACCCAATACCTGGACACTAGTGTAAATAATACTGATTATTACATCTAATATTCGCTTTATCCATAAAAGAACTATTTTATTCAATTATTCAAATATTTAATCAAATATATTTATGCACATATTTTTTTTTATTAAACTTGTAACACTCGTAATAAAAATAAATTTTCTTGAACTCTCCAGTTTACAGTATTTTAGTATTGCCCTTATCTGATTTGCGAAACAGTCTCTACTTTTTCTTAAGCGAATATTATTAATAATGTTTAGTATATTGGTACAACTAATACATTTTTAGGAAAATGGTACCTTGTAGTATTATTTTTTGATTGGAAGATTAAAATTAAAATTCTTATTAGTGTTTTATTCGTGTGTCTATCCACTGGTACAGTGAAATCCCGGAACGGCCCTAAACCTGACCATGTGTGCAAACTGTGAAATAAGTACGAGTTATTGTTGACACAATATTAAAATCAGTCTTATTCCAACCGACTCGCGAGTCACACGTTGTGCCAGAGCACGGTGACTTATTTTCAATAGCATACGCAGTATTTTATACATGTTTTTAACTTTCCTTGAAGATCATCTAAACCAAGATCGAAACGTCGGAAACTAATATATATAATTAATTAATTGCAAAATAGCTTTGATGTATTATTTTAATTTATTAAAATAATAATTGTTTTAATCTGACCGATCCAGTGCGCCGATACCATTGTGGTTAAGTTTTACGGTCGAAATTTAGTTTATTTATAATTCTTTACAATATTAAAATCATTATTTAACACCTTAGCAATTGTTACTTTGCATTCTCGTTATCTTGTTTTAATGATAATTTTCAATTCAATATTCATGTGTAAAATTCGCGCGTCACACACGAATACACATAACCTTTAAATTAGTCATTCAATAATAGATTGATTTTACTCAAGTTTGTTTACGGATTTGAATAGGAAAAACTATTGTGTTGTTTTTTTTTATTTAATTTCCCTAGAAAACATCCAAATTGCTGATGTTTCATCACGTGTCCAGGTAATGGGACAGTAAAATCGTGACACCTGGACATACTAGTTAAGCTGTCCAGGTATTGGGTCACTGTAAGCACTATGAATTTTCAATATTTTACAAAATTATTCAATCCAATAACATGTTGCTTTTTTTTAATAATAAAGTACACGCAGTGCCCCGTGTAATTGCAACATCGTTTTTATATAAATGTACTTGTACAACTGCAAAATTCTCAATCGCGTTTGCGCCGTACCTTAAATGTCCAGGTATTAGGACATTTACCTTAATACTTCACAGAAGGCTACAGTTCACTGTTCAACTATTCGGCTACTTTTTTTCACCCCGCGAAGATCATTTCTACCCCGCTGTAAGGAAACCGAGGAAAATTCCTCGAGGATAGTCCTCGTAGAACAGTGCGTATCGCTATCGATCGTTAAGATACAAGCTCAAGTACATCAGCGTCCCGTGAACGGGGTCGTAAAAGATCGATAACGATAGTTACTAATAACACATTGTAAATTCATTGAAGATACCCTACTGGTTGGTTTTCAGGCTCGTTACAGAGCCGCCGTGAAATGTAAACGAGCTTGGACAGCTCGTTCGAACAGGCAGTTAACACTCTCGGCTACGTGTCGCAGAATTCTTTCTGACCGGCTACGGGGGTCCATTAAAAATCCAGCCGAGGCTTCTGGGGATGAGCTATCGCGACGTTTCCGCGACAACGCGGGGAAATGGTGGCGGGAAAATAGACGAGACCAGGAGCAGGTCGCAGGGAAATGCTCAGCCACGGGGGCAACGAACGACAAACTGTTCGACCAGCGTGGATCGATCCGCCGATGGAATCGAGCGCGTAGATCGATGACGTTATTCCAGTTTAGCATCGAGATCGGCGTAGGTAGCCGCGAGCGATTCACTCGCCTCGTCAAACGAACGTAAAATCGAACGATCGTGCGTGCACGTGGGTCGAGTGATTACGCGGGGCAATTAACACTCAAGTAGCTCGTTTATGTTTGACGAACCGATGACGAGGGCTGTAAATGTAAGTTAGGAGTGCCAGAAGAGGTCGCGGGTAAACCCAAGTGTGCTAGCCGAACTCGCGGTCGATCCTTGGGAATTTCACTGAATTTGGTGGTTAACCCTTCGTGGCCACGCCTTCTTATAATCACAAGTTGGTCACACGGGGTTCACTGTACCCCAGCATCATTTTTTGAGTTACCATTTTCGTATTTTTTAATCCTTTAACTGTTCAGTGATAATTGTACGTTCGTAATACTTTTACAATTAGGGTCTAATAGTCTTTTTCTAGAAATGTAAATTTTGATATGACAAAATTTGTAGCTGAAAATGAGCAATTTTCCACGGTTGTGGGAAAAAAGCGTTTTTTAATTTTTTTTTCTTGCGATAAATCCCCTTTGGAAGTCGTAAAGACACGACGTTTTAACTCGAAAATTATTCTTGGGGTACAATACACCCCGTGTGACTACGAAGGGTTAAGAAGGGGGTAGTTTCTGGATGTTGTTTAGGATCTATTTTCATTCGTAAATTTAGCGTTTTCTTGGGATGCGTTGCTCACTTTAATGAACAGGGTTTGAAATTCTACAGTAAAAGATACCCTACTGGTATTTATGATTAAGAAGAAGCTGCAAGACGCACACAGATTTTTCTAAAGGAAAATTAATAGGTTTAGGAGGAAATGAATATAATAATTGAAAATCTATTTTATATCTGGATGGACATTGTAAAATCTCCAAAGAGAGATATGTAGAATTTAAATCAAATGTGCAATCAATACCACTACTTAGTTTAACCAAGAACCTCTATTTTCTGAGTTGCAGAAGCAATTTAGCCCTGAAAAGACTAATGCACGTTTAGGTACTCCTAACTCTACGAGCAATAGGTACTGCGTTAATACATTGCAGATAAACCCTCTTATACAATTACAATTACAATTACACAATTTCCAACTTCTTCATCCACGTCTCTCATCTCTAACTCTGCGTGAACGCGAAAGCGGCGACTCGTCCACGAAAAGAAAAGTTCCCTACGACACATTGGAGTCGACGTAACGTGCGCGACAAGTCTCTATCGACGTGGATGTAAATCACAGCGCCAAAGACGTGTTTCTCGCTCGAGTGTCCGACGTTTTACAAGTGATCAGTCTGGATCGAGGCTGCAGGATGCACAGGTGCATCTGGAATCCGCGAGGACGTGAGTCGGGTAGCTCGGAACGGAAACGTCAGCGGATGCATCAACGGAAACATGCGTCGACTTTCTAACTATGCACCGTAGGAAACGCGCGGTAAATCTTACGTGAATACCAAAACATCGGGAAGAAGTTACTCCACCGTCTACCGTTTCCTACCTCACTGTATTCTCGAATCGTAATGCCCACGAATTTCAGACGAAACTTTCCGTCGACCTCAGTAAAGGCTGAAGGATGAAAGCAGGGAAGAGAAGAAAGATTCGAAGATGCAAATCTAATAAAACTCTGGACTCGATATTCTATTCTGGAATTATTCTTAATTCCATGCGTTTTTTCACGTTTTCTGGGTTAACCAACTACTTAGCTTTATTTTTATTAGAGGAACTTCCGTGGTACTTTAAGTAGACAGTACTTAATCTGTGAATACAATTCCGGTGTGTAAGGGCAGGAAGAACTTTGTGGCCCGATTACTGCAGTTTTTTACAAGTCTGCACTGCCACATGTGGCATTCCGTCATCGTGGAACAAGCAAAGCTGGACGATCATGATTCGGTGAAGCCAGTTGCCTCGCGGTAGATTTCGATGTGGAATATCATGCCCAGTGAAATATTTCCCTGTCGTGATGCTTTGTCGGATTTTTTGAGAATCTGATCGCGATGGACGGTGACCGCATGAACTCATACCAGATGCAAACGCGAATTCCTGAATTTAATGATACTACTTCGCTAACTTATGAATGGGGACAGAAGTCCATTTGTATACTGCAAGAATTTAGTTTCCCAAAATTCACTGGTAGGGCACGTTCACCTCCTGCAACCTGCACAAAAGTCTGCCAAAATCTCTGCGCTAACTCACTAAATGCGGAATTAATTACAACATAATTATGAGGCATTGAGAGCAACATCGCACTAACCCTAGTACTAGCTAAACGGAGAAATAGGCAAGCCAATAAATTTCAACAGCATTTTGTTTTGCATAATATTTAGCTTCTGATACAATTCGAAATGCTTCATAATGAATACATAATTAATTTTCCATTTAATTTTATAAGTGTTGCACATAGTTGTCACCAAAAAAATTCAATGCAAAACGTGATATTGTTTGCCCTATGGTTTTAAATTGAAAAAAGTAATTTATTCCTATTTTATATGATTAGTACAGCCAACTGGAATTCATTACTGCTACTAACGCAAATTCGCAAAAAATGTGGGTTAGACAGTTTTGTTCTCAATGCCTATGACCCAAGCGAATTTTCATTAAACAGAGAAGCACTAAAGTACCACCAAGGAAAAAGAAGATAAATCCACGAGGCTTTCAACAGGCCTAGAGACCTGCAACCCCGTATTTTGGAGTATGCATAACCACTGCCCTGGAGAGTCTAGCTAAACCCAATTATCGGGACGATAAAAGTCGTTGACTACCACCCACATGCACGAAGCTTTAACCTAACCAGGAATATAAAGAGGAATTCTCAAGCCCCGCACGCCTCTACAAAGCAGACAGAGAATTTCCCTTGATCCAACCCCGATTTCCAGCGCTCTCGCTCCCCATTCAGCCAATGTGAAGTTGTCGGTCACAGAACGCTCCCAGCGGAGCCTCTTGCACGGTCTCAGCACTCAGTCAGCTCAGGTACCCCGGGATCGCCAGTTGCCGTCTTGAGGGCCTGCGCTTCATGCCGAATAATCGCCCACGAAACAAGCGCTGGGGGATATAAAAGTTCGTATTGCAACTACCCCCTGAATCTCTACAAAAGGAAAACACCGAGCCCCGGAATGTCGAGACCAGAAATCACTGTTAATCGTCCTACACCGGAACAGGAGGTACGTACCCAGCTTTGCCGATCGATGCTCCCGCACAAAAGGGCTAAATACTCCCACCGGGGGGAAGACTGGCGTGTATCGAAGTGGCACTCGAAAGCAAGCATCGACGCTACTGAATCATACCGTATCTTTGCTAGACGTCGCTCGAGCACGGCACAATGGCGATTATACAAGACCGCGAGGAGCCGCGGTACGCGGCCGGGTAGGCCGAGAAGGAGGATGAAAAGAGGGATGAAACGATATGCGCGCGGATAAACGCAATAGAGATATTTATTGGCGTAGCCGGTGTCGCCTTCTATAGAGCCAATTTACATCTCCAGTCACGTGCATAAAGATAACTTGTCGCAGAAGTCGCGGGTACACACGCGGGATGGATAGATCGCAGAGGGCTCCGTTATACGCGAGAGGCCATTAGTACACGGTGCTTGGGCAGAGAGTGAGCGAGGGAGAGAGGGAGAGGAAGGGACATTGATTTGTGTTTTGATGCGAGCTACCAGACTGCGAACCTTCGCGCGGAATTAGCCAAACGTATCTATTAATTCCGCGAATTCTCACGGCGAGATACCCGCCGCGCTAACTATTATTAGGCGAGCTTTAAGCGATAACCGCGGGATATACCGTTCCGTGCGCTTTTATTGCGCGAACACGGATTCGCTAATGTGCAATCGTTTATGAACGGCTAATCACTTTCTGTGGTTAGCAGGTCGATGGTCCATCAGGCCTTTATGGTGTCGCAACAGGTGTTGGGTTTTAGTGTACTTTTACGTGGGAGTTTTATGTTGTGTTAGATGCTGCGAAGGTTCGTTGCAGAACATGGTTGTTACGAAATTCTGAAAAGGTGGAGGAACTGTGGAGACTGTTTTAACCCTTCGTGGTCACACTCACTGTGAAGCGGTGGTCGCACTGGGTCAAATAGATCCGGTTGGTTTTTTTAAGCAGTTACCGTACGAACTGTATTAGTCCAATTGAGTCCCAAAAATTATAGTACGCACTTTGAACATTGTAGAATATGGAACAGTCGCGTTTTAGTAAGAAATGAAATAACAACATGTAAACAAAATCTGAAAGGTGTAATGTTCTAAAAAATGAGTTTTTTTACTATAACAGTCATAACTTTTTTGTTTTTCAATTAATTTTCGTATAGATTGTGGCTGATATTAATAAGATATATTCCTTTTAGTAAATATATAGTTTCATAGTGCGCGTTTCAAGAAAGGAATTTATTTTGAGATCTGAATGTTTTTGGAACGGCTACCACCCACCAACGGACTTTCCGATTCAAAACCTGACGGTCTCTACCCGAAGAGGATACCTTAAATTTCCGAAAAATGTCAGGTCAATGCCATTTCGAAGCCAGGAACTTTCTGGTATCAAGCTCCAAAGTTAAAAGGCGGGTCTACCGGACCCACAGTGGCCATGAAGGGTTAATATTGTTAGGGAAACATTTGATTGTGTGCTGAGGCTTCTTCAACAGCGACTACTTGCTACTCAGACGAGGTGATTTTTAAACCATTCTTTGAAAACAATTTGAAATATGACTCGTATGAATAATATCTATTACATTCAGGGGGAATGTTGAAATGACGAATTAATCGATACGTGTACTACTTAAATCGTTATTGAATAGTGTAAGGCACGAGAAGTTTGTTGATTGCGATAAAATCTAATTCAGAACACTGAGCTACGAAGAACCGCATCATCTGTTAACCTTCCGTGGTCACATCTTCTTAAAAGTAATTACAAATTGGTCACACGAGTTACCATTTTCGTATTTTTAACCTTTCAACTTTTGAGTGATAATTGTATCTACATTCGTAATACTCATACAATCATACTCTAATAGTCTCTTTCTAGAAATGTAAATTTTGATATGTTGAAATTTGTGTTTGAATAAATAGTTGTGGATAAAAGTGATTTCTTTTTTTTTTAAATTTACCAAATTTTTCAATTTTATTATTAAGGTCTAATAATTCACAGAAACATTGGCAAATACATATTTTGGGGTGCGATACACCCCGTGTGACCACGAAGAGTTAATAAAAGTTTTATCAATTTAAAATGTGGTACATAAACATGTACATTAATAGTACAGTTCAAAAATTTCTGAGCACTAATTCCATACAAAAATGTTCGACATTAATCCCACGATATCATATTTAGCAGATAAGCTTTGGAAAATACATGAAGTGTTTTATTATCGAACATGTACCACACATTATTGTAAAACAAGAATCTTCGAGATATCTGCTAGGAAGACAAGCGTAAAAAATCTGCTACGTGCATCGAGTTACAAACTACAGTTTCAGCTTCTGTGTAGAATTGATGAATAATTTATCAATCCTTCCGAGGATTTGCTATTATAATTACTCGGATGATTGCTTGGCGAGGGTTTAAGCCAGCGGGCATCGAATACATTTTTTACGGGTCTGGATTTGTGCGAATAATTTTTGAAGAAGCTGACCCGCAACTTTCGTAGGAATATTTGCCTTTAGGGTAGAATCGAACCGCGATTCATCATGTGGAACGAGACTGGTTCCAGGCTAAGGATTCATCTGCATCGTTTATAATATTTTCGCTCGACAATTCGCCGACCACGGCGACGCCACGAACAAACCGACGATGTCACAGGATGGAAACACTAGAACATCTCACATTGTGCAACTATGCAGAAATCGAAGATGGCACTGCTGCTGCAACTTTGAAGTGCAAACTGCAAACTTGATAAATTACCCTAAAACGACAAGCGAAGACTAATTACTGTGCAAGGGGAAGAATAATACATACACTCAATTTATCCTAATGTAGGAATGCTGCAATATCAAGTGCCCACTAAATTAATATTAATTGCAAACAAATGGAAGTGGCCAGCTAGAAACTCAGCTACGATCTCACAGAGGAAGCACTACTTACGTTTCATTATGAACTCACAATTCAGATTCAAATAAATGGTGTCTTTGATACCACAGAAAGGTCTACCCACGTAGACGAATTGTTATCTAATCGAACACGATTAGAGCAGTGCTAGTTTCTAAAATGAAATCAGCCCGATACCCTGCTCTACAAAAAAAGAGCCTACACTTCCTCCATCATCAAGCCCCAGTGTCCGTGTCATCGATAAAAGGTAAAAAGAGTGATCACAGTTCGGCGAAGAGAATTCATCCCGAAGTGTCGTAAAATGGGACACAGAAAGGCGATGGTAGGGATCGGGGTCGTAATCGTCGATTTTCGGCCACATCGATCGGGACAATGGTAGGAGAGAGAGGGAGCGTGTTCCAAAAGACGGGGCAGGCGCATTATGGTATGCAGCTATGCAGTCAGGCACGTTATATGATTATTTTGTGGGGCCACGGCGGGGCCACCCTATGGCGAGGTGACAGCATCTCCACGCGTCTAACCCGTCGTCGTCTCGTGGACCAGGAACCTTGAGGAATTCCCGAAGAGGAGGCCCGTTTTTAAAGGACCTGGCACACCGGCGGCCCGCTCGAAAAAGGCGCAAAACGACGAGAATGTGTCGCACAAAAGCCCCCAAAGGGGGTCAAGCCGGGTCAACCGATGCGATTTGGTTTATGGCGCGAGCGAGAGACCTCGCTCTTCTCCTGCATTATTGTATTTTCGCCGGTGATTTACGATAGGAACACCACTGCGTTTCTGTTTCCCCTTTTTTAATTTCTTTTCGTGCTTCGCTCCAGCTCGTCCGCCGTCCACTCGTGAAACACTACCGGAGACATTCCTCCGTCCCTAACGAGACACTTTTTTGCCCGCGGTTTTAGGAACGACGGGCCGTACGCGGTCTCTCGATCGCAGGCCATCGACGGTATCTGCGATCGTTCGAAGAGGGTAATTAAGAGGAATCAACGAGGGCAGAAGTGCACTCGACTACGTTTCAGATCGGCTTCAGAGCGGGATGTAAGTAAGTACATTAACTGAGCTGTTAGTGTGAGTATTCGGAGATACCAAGTGGATGCGCATTGAGTTGATTTGTGCAAAGTGTGCTTCGAAATATATCGTTATTGTGACTAATTGTGGTAGAATTATAAGCTTCTTGGGTTTCGAAAGTTTTATCTTCTTTGAAGTAGTTTCGTTGGCGCAATGCTAGGGGAGACCGGGGCTAGTTGTTACAATTTTCAGTTTTTTATTTTTTTTTGCATTCCATATTGAATACTATCAATGACTCTCACTTAAAGTACGTTCTTTCCTCTACCGATGACCGCTATCGCGTGTAATTAAACGAGAACCATGACTTTGAAACAAGCCATTTTGAAGGTCGAGACACGTTGTATCAACGTGCCCCGAGTAGGGGCTAGTTGTTACGCAATACGGGGCAAGTTGTTACAGGATTAAATTTTACGAAACGAGGCTTATTATGAGTAATATAATTATATTTTCTTGGACAAAAGTAAATTTATTAATGGTAAGAATCTATTACATTAAATATACAATAAAAAATCTATTTTAAAAATAATAATAACAACTACTGAAATCAGTTGCACTAATTATCGTCGTCCGTTTCATACGGGGACTCGTGTCTATTATTTGTGGTGGTTTTATTTCTCATCTTCCTTTTCTTTACTGTGTTTTTTTTTATTTTTATGTCATCAGTTTCCTTTCTAAAATTTTTTAATAAAATCTTTTGAGGTTTTGATTTTTACTTTTCGTTTTTTCTTTTAACAGTTGAAGGGGTTAAATTAATAAATTAATTACTAACTACAATATAACAACACGCCTCTTTCCCTCTGTAACAACATGCCCCTTGTCTTGTGTAACAACTTGCCCCGGTTGACACCATTGTGTATAAAAATCTATAAGTTCATACCAGTTCGGTGTATTCTCATGTTCTTGGTACGAATCTGCAGCTAAAGGAGCACTGATTCAAACGTGGTAATATTAATTTACATACATTTATCTGTCTGTTCGGTAGAAAAGATTGAAGTACAAAGAGAAAAGTTACTATTAGCACCGAAAGCAGAAAAAACTGTAATAAAGTGTATGGTTGAAACACATCAGCCACTTCATCGTCGAAGTGATAGTGCAAGCGAATAAAAATTTAAACTGCTTCGTAGCAACCTGCCCCTGTAACATCTATCCCCGGTCTCCCCTACTTTTGCCACCGAGGAAACCACATAGAATCCGCTTACTTCGTTTCCTCAATCTAGATTCTAGGAGCTTCGGAACAGCCTGCAAAGCGAGCCAGTCGGGTAGCAGCGAATTCCAGAAACCGCTGATCGCAGCAGCGACTAACCGAGAACCAGCGTTCGGTATCCACTTACAGGTGTGTCTTGGCGAATTAGCTAAGCGAGTGGATTCATTCCTTAGCGGGTTCGCTGGAACGCCGCGATTAGTATTCGATCGTCGGTACCGGCGGCGTTCGCGTTACGTAAAACCGTTCGCGAAACGCATTCCAAGGCGTAATTATTAACACAATGGCTGCATTGTTAGCTGCGGGGGTCGTAGTTTAATTGCGCTATAATTGCGACTAACGCAGGACGTAATGACGCGCACGAAATTCATTAGCCTTCATTTAGCAGACACGGCCAATCGGCCGGCTGGATGGGGCTCCTCTCCTTTTTCCTCCCCAGTTTCTTCGATGTTTGCGTTTATTAATAGTTTCGTGGCGATCCGCGACGCACGCGTCCGCGAGAGGATCGGGGATAGTTCATCGACACCGACCACGCAAGAACTGACCACTGCTCCGCAAATGGAGACATACGTGTACGCGCGTCGATGAATTATCATCGACCAGCCGCGCGAGATTTAGTTTCGCCTCGAAACGTAGCCTGACGTAGCGAGAGGGTTGCTTCTCAGCTTTGTGAAGGGGTTCGCGGCGACTTTGTGAAGGGGTTGATCTGAATTTCGTGAAGCGGTTAATCTGAGCTACGTGAGGGAGTTGATCTGAACCTCGTGAAGGGATTGGTCTGAATTTCGTGAGGGAGTTGATCTGAAACTCGTAAAGGAGTTGATCAGAACTTCCTGAAGGGGTTGTCCTCAATTTCCTGAAGGGGTTGCCTCCCAACTTCCTGAATGTTCATCTCAACTTCACAAGGGTGTTCCTTCTTAACTTAGGAGGAGATTGCTTCTCAACTTTATTAGAGGGGTTGGGTCTCAACTTGACGGGGAGGTTGCTTGTCAACTATCACTGCGATTAGGACTCCACGAAGTTCATGGTTACCATTGAAACTCAATAAAAATAAGTACCTGTGCGCACAGGACGAGGGAAGGCATCAAATAACAACAGATGATTTAATCAATCATCACAATTTAAACTTTTCGTTGAACCAGGTCAATTTACGACACTTGCCACTGTTTACCAGGTTCACTACCATCTGAAACATCCTGATCAGGGAGCAGACCAATTTTTTATTTGCTCCGCTCCTGCTCCGCTGCAGCTAATTTTTTTTTTAATAAAAATTCTTTTAATACTTTGAAACAGTGATGTTTCATTTGCAACAAACCCCATCTTTCTAGCTTTTCATTTTCATATAGAAAAAAAATTCATCGAGAATGCGTAATTTTCGGGCAAAGTACTACGGCTCCTTAACACCAGACTGCACGGTCCTACCATGTAATATATTTTTAATGATGAAAAATTGAGAATTGGTATTTATTAAAAACATTTCATTCATATGCTCTTATGAAATGAAAGAAAATTCAAATAATAAATAAAAATTTGGAGCAGTGGAGTAGTCAAAATTTTCCGTGCTCCGGCTCAGCTCCTCCTCCGGGCAAAACCCCATTGCTCCACTGCTCCGAGCTCTGCTCCAACGCTCTGATCCTGATTTTTCATGTCCGACCAACGTCACATACACGTGCCGCTGTTAATTTTACATTCCGCGTCCATAAAAGAAACCAGGTGCAGATTTTCGAAAATTTAACATCGCGTTGCCCAAGGGGATATTTAAATACCAAGTTTATGCGTTCGTTACACTGTCTGCGTGGCTAATTAAAAATATGCAATATGTTCAATGTGATTACTAAAAGCGTAGCGTGGTCCGCGGCAGATGGTATTCTAAATGCATCGTGGCAGTGAGCGTGTTAAAATATGAGGAAATAAATGCTTCCGTTGAGGATGCTGGAGTGAAGTCGTTTGAAACGAAGCTTCCACGCAGAATGACAAATTAAAGAGAGGTACAAAATCCTTGGCTAAGCGACAGAGAAAGGGGAACTGAGACTTCACGTTCACGTGAATATAATTAACGTTATTCGCGTGATATAAGAGGCTTTTTTCGAGTGGTCTTCACGCGGTGAAGATGTTGGCTGGGATGAAGTATAGTATTAAAGCCGGTAAGAGACTTCTCGTAAACTTCGACATAAATCGCGCTTGAATAATGACGGGGAACGGGAATAAATATAATATATCGAGACGTTTATTATTCGCTGTCCAATCTTTGATGCCTAGCTACATAAAATTAATCTTTACGGAAGTATAACAGTATGAAGTATTCGATAGTATGCAATAAATAAAGATTTAATCGTGACGAAGTACATATCTGTATAATTTGCAAATTCATGCAAATTTATAAGTGGGTAAAGAATGCAACTGGTGCCCCTTCGATAACTCTGTAAATATTCGTCTACAATCTTCATTACAGAAGAAAATTCATTTTCATTAAACTTAAAATAATGGGATATTTAGGTATATTATTAAGGATTCTAAGCTTTAACTCAAGGAGTAGAAAAAACAGTAGGTGCATTTAAAACCTCATTATATACAAGTGACAAAAACAATATATATATATTTATATATTTATATATATGTCAAAAACAATATATATATATTTATATATTTATATATATGTCACTTGTATATAATGAGGTTTTAAATGCACCTACTGTTTTTTTTTCTACTCCTTGAGTTAAAGCTTAGAATCCTTAATAATATACCTAAATATCCCATTATTTTAAGTTTAATGAAAATTTAAATTTTCTTATATATATACACAGTAGTCTCCATAAAACCATGATTTATTCTAAACTTCGTCTCAAAGAATTCTCATCGAAATCAATGCTTTCAGAGTGCTGAAAGTGATTCCAATCACGACCGACACTCTGCACCGTAAATAGAACATTACTTAGCACGCGCCATCTAAATCCAGCAAAAGAAAAAGCAAGGGAGAAAAGAAAGCCGGAGAAACGAGGTGAAACCAAGCAAACTCGATCGCAGCGTAAAAGGACGATACAGGAAAGCACGAATCATCCGCGAGAATCAAGCACGCTCCATGTTCCCAGTAAACCTTGCTAGGTAGATAAAACTGCATCGAGAAAAGGTGCCTCGAGATACACGATCCTAAATAGCATAAACCATCATACGTGTTCAGCATCGCGGTATAGAAAATTTCGACGAATCGAAATGAGATCGAAGGATCGGCGAAAATAACGCTTCGGAGCAACAAGTGAAAGCCCAATAGGTCCCATTTCCTTGGGAAAAAGTGGCGATCTATAGGAGCCTGGGCTGGTAACACGGACGATAAATGGTATGATCGATGACACTCGCGGCATCTAATTTTATCAAGGCGACGGGGATACGCTTAGATTTTATAGATTTTATCGTCGCCTTATACGTACGTCCGGTGCAGCGGCTGTCTCATCCGCGGATTAAAGGTGTGGTATGGCTCATCGACAAGGTATAATGCGACTAATATATTTAGAGACGCGGGGAGCACGTCGAGCAGGTTTCCGTGCCCCCATCCTGGACTGGCAAGAAACCCATCGAACCGTATGAAGACCAGGTCCGGGTGATAGATGTCCCATCAGAGATTTCATTCAAGCAAGGGTGGCTCGCGATCTGGACGATCGCCCATTTCGGAGGAATTTGGATTCGACGTCTGAAGTCGAATATTAGATATTTTTGAAGCGGTAACTGCCGATTTTTTTTATGCTGAGTTTGTTAGGATTTAAGTTATTTTTAAGAGGAAAATCTTTCTATCATCGAATTTTGCCCCTCGCGAAATGGTAAATGACGGTTTTTTCTGATGCTGCGTTATAAGTGTTTGAAGGAGAGAAGACATTAGAAGAGGAATGGGTTCAATGCTTCTTTCGTAAAAGTATTGTGGATCGAATCAGGATTGAGGGATTATGAGTTCGAATTGAGATCGATATCTTCATGTTCTCTTAGGAGGTTACGCCACCCTGAGACGCTCAACACAGCATCAAATTAGACGAATTTTTTTATGACACTGTGAGGTTGAAAATTATTTCTATACTTCTAATGTTTGGGTCATGTATTAATGAATATATTGTATAAGACATAAGGCATGTAGAATACAGCCCTTAAAAAAGTTTCTTCATTTATTTACTAATTTCGCCCCAAAAAATTCTGAAACTTACATATGATTTTTGGGTCTCCAAGGTGGCCTAACCCCTTAAGGTTAAGGGAAACTGTACTGCTTTGTACTGTGACGTGATTTTATCATCACTGCCACTTCCAAAGAGGCAATAGAGCTGCAAAAAACGTATAGTTATATATTCCACTTGATTTTGCTAGTTATTTAAAAATGCATAAAACGACGGATTTCTCTGGCATGGAATTACAAAAGATCCCACAATATTTGGAATAGTGTATGCTAAATAAGAAAGTTGCCGTGGTAACATCCACCCACCGTTTCCTTTGCGGAATCTTTCTCGCCTGAAGAATTTCGTAAATAAACCTGCCCAGAGTCTTTCCCTCGAATCTCTATTTACGAGCACTTCCGACGGCACGGTTAATGGTAAAACATTGGCTTCCGTATGTTTAGCGAGCGCGAATACACGTGGAAAGCTGTTTGTCGAAATCCATACGAGTGAAAATCTATGTTTAGCGATGTGGTAGGAAAGTATGCCAACCCGGGACACGGTTTTGTAGCCTATATATCCTGCGTACCTCCAATTAAATTTCTACTTAAATTTCTGCCATCCGCCGGTGGCGAAACTGATAACACGGGAACACGTCAGATACTTTCGTTCCTATTCATTGCTCGTAATATTGCGCATAAGTACACGAACGTGATTTCTACTTTCTTCGAAGTAATATTTATCATCCAGCTGACCACGTGCTCTATGCAAGGTCATTTTATGTTGGCCTCTATATCTAATTGGCCTCTCCTGCTAATTACGTTCCGTATTTTCGTTTGAATAACACTGTACTCTTGGGATGGATAAAGTTATGGCTAGTATTAATTGTGCTGGTTCTGAATGGTTCCGTACAAACGTCTGTGGAATACGCTGAATGTTTGTGTCACAGAAGGTTATCTAGGGATAGTCAATGATACGAGCAACCTATTTGTATACAGGGTCGATGCTGTCTGTGCTACAAGTGGCACAGGCGTGATGCTTTGCGAAGAAATACGATTTTCAATGTCGAATGAAGAGTTTTGCCAAGTGAAAACTGATTTTTATGAGAAACGACCCTAAAAACCCACGAAATACCCTTACGCAAAGCTAGGTAGCTTTGAGACAAGGTAGACTGTTATTAGTGGTACGATAGCGAAAGAGGTGATTCTTTATGAAGGAACAAGAAATTATGGAATGATTTTCCATTTTGGGAACCAGTCTTAGTTTTTTTTTTTAGAAAATACTTAGCAAGAGTACTAACAATTTTTGTATTAGTAAATCTTTTAGCTTAATAGAAACACAATAATATGATTTCTTAAAATAACGGGGAGGTAGATAAGAAATAACTATAAAGGGGAGGTAGATAAGAAATAACTATATAGGCGTATAGTTATTTCTTTTATGTTAAGAAATCATATTATTGTGCTTCTATTAAACTAAAAGATTTACTAATATATATAGGTATATAGTTATTTCTCATCTACCTCCCCTTTATTTTAAGAAATCATATTATTGTGCTTCTATTAAGCTAAAAGATTTACTAATGTATATATAGGTATATAGTTATTTCTTATCCACCCTCCCCCCTTTATTTTTAGAAATCATATTATTGTGCTTCTATTAAGCTAAAAGATTTACTAATATACATAGGTATATAGTTATTTATCATCTACCTCCCCTTAATTTTAAGAAATCATATTATTGTGCTTCTATTAAGCTAAAAGATTTACTAATATATATAGGTATATAGTTATTTCTTATCCACCCTCCCCCCTTTATTTTTAGAAATCATATTATTGTGCTTCTATTAAGCTAAAAGATTTACTAATATACATAGGTATATAGTTATTTATCATCCACCTCCCCTTTATTTTAAGAAATCATATTATTGTGCTTCTATTAAGCTGAAAGATTTACTAATATATATAGGTATATAGTTATTTCTCATCTACCTCCCCTTAATTTTTAGAAATCATATTATTGTGCTTCTATTAACCTAAAAGATTTACTAATACAAAAATTGTTAGTACTCTTGCTAAGTATTTTCTAAAAAAAGAACTGAGGCTGGTTACCAAAATTATCATTCCATAATTTCTTGTTCCTTCATAAAGAATCACCTCTGTCGCTATCGTACCACTAATAACAGTCTACCTTGTCTCATACACGGCATTAATTAGCAAAATAGCCCTGAATACCTTTCACTACCTCCATATACATTAACGAGTACAATTATCTCGGTGCAAAATCTTCTTCTGCCCAGACTACAACTTGTATTTTGAAGTATTATCACTGTCTGTACAGGCCACGAAGCAGAATCCATCGAATTAAACTGGAAACACAGCTCGAAGCAATGCATACGTATATTATCAGCAAATTCCTCGACTCTCGATCAATGGCGAAGAATTCCCTCGACGAGATTTCGATAATTCCCGCTCAAGGTTTCCACGTATTTACAATAAAAGGAGCACGTAAATTGATAAGTCTGTATTAACGAAATGTCGCCAACCGTACGAAGAACGTACGTTTCATTTGTGTTTGATTAAAACGTCCGGCGCTGGAATCTCGATGCTGTACGTCTTATCGAGAATGTCCTGGTTTTCGATCGGCGAGGGTTCACCGAGGAATGAAGTTGTTAATTCGAGGAGTGGAGCTGATCCGACGAAAGACTGGTAATTCCTTGCGGAGAAACGCGACACCGCTTTTGTAGTTTAATTGGACGGGGGAAAGGACGACGAATATGGAAATGCACGGGGACTGTCGTTTTCAAACGTGCATCGTACGCCCAAAGTGGAGCAACTGTCGAGATAAGGAAAAGTGAATCGACGGCTTTCACGGTTGCTTATATTCTGCTTGGGGTCGTGGATTAAGGTGAACGGTCCAATTAGTTCGATTCAGCCGCCGGCTGAATGTAAATAGAATCACCATTAAGAAAATGCTCTTAATGACCGGGTGGTCCAACGTTCTTCACGTAGAGGAAACGGGGATCACGATTCTGGAGGATCGAATTGAATTTCTACTTTTTGTGGAGCTGGGGGAGTGTAAGAATTTTAGGGGCAAAGATAGATGATAGATATTCTTAGTGGATGTTTAACACTACTTAGGTTTACAACACCCGTCAATTTGACGGATTTCAAATTTGGAAAAGGATTATCGAAAAAACCATCAACACTTAAGAGATCATTCTCGTAATCACACCGCAAAATTCGGCAACATTCAGGCTTTTTTTCTCAGTGGATACAATGAATAACAATGTCAAACTTTTTTTTCATTTATCAAGTCACTTGTAATGTATACGGAACAATTTTTTAAATACACTTTTAATTGTGTTTTTTC
This sequence comes from Andrena cerasifolii, assembly GCF_050908995.1. Classification (NCBI taxonomy): domain Eukaryota; kingdom Metazoa; phylum Arthropoda; class Insecta; order Hymenoptera; family Andrenidae; genus Andrena; species Andrena cerasifolii. The sequence goes on along the minus strand of NC_135126.1, from coordinate 2,864,246 downwards.
AATGTAATCTGTAGTTCAAAATCGCGCCTTTGAAAAGAAATACCTCCCTGGCGGGAGTGATTTAAGCTCACAGACTCATCTGAAACAAAAAACCAAGCTGATTCTTAATCATTATGAGTACCGCTATTGCAGGTGCCAGAATTAGCCACGTAAGTCAAAATTTAACAAAATTACGCGCATTCAAACATTAGGTAAGAATGGAAATTTTCGAAACTTGAAGTTTGAATGCGCGCAATTTTGTTAAATTTTGACTTACGTGGCTAACTCTGGCACCTGCGATAGCAGTACTCATAATGATTAAGAATCAGTTTGGTTTTTTTGTTTCAGATGAGTCTGTGAGAAGAAATCACTCCCGCCGTCTTTTCAGAGGCGCATTTTTGAACTCCAGATAACATTGAAAAAACACAATTAAAAGTGTATTTAAAAAATTGTTCCGTATACATTACAAGTAGCTTAATAAATTAAAAAAAGTTTAATTATTAATTCAGTAATAAATATAACAGTAATAGAAAAGTCCCTACTAAGTAGAAATCGTAATGTGTCGGAGATATATTCGCTGCTCCAGATCCGATATCTCAAATGATGTATCATATTGACCTCAGTATTTATTGCTGCTTTGTCGATAGGCACGAGAATAAAGAACGATCTTCAGTAGCTAATTGCAGTCGCAGTGTAAAGAGGTTTTGTAAAGACACAGTGTAAAAAGGTTTCAGTTACTGTGAATAGATATATTTGCGAAGAAAGTGCCCACTTATTGCAAGTATCTGCAATGACATAATGGAATGTGGGCACTGTATTTGTTTTATTTTGATCAATCACCCTTCTTTAGCAATCATGAGTAAGTCAAGAAGAAATAACGAATTATTGAAAAAAATGTCCTCATCAGTGAAGATTGTTCTGGAGTAGCTCTGAAGAAAGTGAGTATGTTTGCAAAAAATGCACCGAATAATTATCGTATAACGTTAATATTATTGTTACCACTTCTGTGATAATTTCTGGGAAAATACTTTTTACTTAAGAATAATTTATTTAGACGTGCAGCTTAATATTATATATACTGAAGTTATATTTAACTTGAATAAATCCATTTTTGAAGGAAAATGTGTATTTTCGTTTACTCCTCAATTTGACGGGTGCTCGTAGAAATAGGTATACATATAAGAATTGTCCGTAAACCTAGTGTTAACGAACACTAGGGTGTTTCATATTATAGGGTTACAATTAAAATATTACATTTTTTTTACTTTGTTTGTGTCCTAATTCCTATCAATATAAAAAGAATATCTGACAAATTTTAGGATGATTGAGTAATATTTAGAGATTGCACACTTTGCTCACTAAATAATAGGCTAAGGAAACACGATCTCCAATGATAATTATTTTTATTCTCAAGTCCTTGAAAAAGAAACTAAACTTCAAAGAAGACTCAAACTTAGATAAATTTACATTTTGTTATTATTCATCACATCTCTAAAAATTCTGTACCTTATTATTTTACCCACATTTTTAAAAACTGTAAAAGCGAAAATAAGTAGAGCAAACCGGGGGCGAATGTAACACGCTAATATCTCAAAATATATAATGGATATTAACACCAATTTTCGATATATGATAAACAATGACATTTGGAATACACACATTCATGATCTAGCAGTATAGATACGCAATAGATAGGGATAGTGAAGAAAATAACTTTTCGATACCCTAAAGTAACTTTTTCTTACTGACTTATAATCGTAATGTAAACATTCCCTTTGCAAGTATGTGTTTTTTTTAAATCTGTAATTTGACCTTTTTTAAAGTAATAAAAGTATGGTCGGGGACGATTGTAACATCGGCAGTCAGGGTCAGTTATACCTCAACAGAACCGAATAGTGTCAAACAAGGTGAATAATATTGTCTTGTTTGCATAAAATCCATGCAGTGTTACAACCGACCCTAGGTCAGAGACGGTTGTAACACTGTACACTGTAACGTTAGAGCCATAACACTCCGCTTCTCATTTTTTATTAATACCTTGGATATGACTTGATATACAGAGAAACTGTTGTGGCTCAATGATGTCAGATAAGTAAGTAACATTTCCGTATAAAAGTTTTTGTTGTAAATGTGATAGTTCCTGCGTAATCGTATTCCAAAGTCAAAGTGTTACTACCGCCCCAGGTCTATCCTAATGATAAAACTGTGCAACCCCTAAGTATTATTAAATTTGTCTAAAATTTGGCATACAGATGACTTAGATGAATAGGACCAAGGGGCGAGCAAAGTTACATGAAAATAGCAACTTTTTTTTAAACACCCTAAAGAACACGGTGCTTTTAAGATATCGAATGTATCACAGAGGGAAACATGAAGTGAGTTGTTGTGTTAATATTTTTTAGCCGTGTATCATCCAGCGAAATGAAGTTGAAGAGGTGGATACGAAGGTAGATGAATATGAAAAGGTGACGACGTTCAAGTGGAAATCAATAAGTAGTCGCGTTAAAGCATAGCATCAGAGATCGTGGGAGCACTGACCTTCCTTCCGGAAGCAGTAAAACGGCGTCTAATTAGTGGAGAGCGAGACGAACCATGGTGGCATCTTGATTATCAAAAGAATAGCAGGTACTTTAAATTTCTGAACGTTTTTTGTGCTATGTATTAGCAGCGGAGGGGTGCATTGGAATTAAAACTGTAATTAGTACCAAAGATACTGTGCACAGATATATGGAAATTAAATACCAGTTAATCTTTCACCAGGCATTATGACTAAACTTCTTCTGCTCCCTCTCTAAAAAACCAATCTCGAACATCGTAAATTAGAGATACAAGGATGTACATAAATATTAACCGACAATAGGGTAGGGTGGGGCTGAAAGTCCTGTTTTTCGTATAAAACTATGTCAAATTTAGCAATAACAATCTAGAAATATACGGTGTTATTTTATATAAACTACGACTATCATGCTTTACTTTTACAAAGTTGTTGGTTGATACTGTTATTTTTTGTTGAGTTATATCACGAACTGTTGCGTCAATTCAAAAAGGCCATTGCTTGGGGTAGAAAGTCCCTAATATCTTATAACCAGTTTTTCGTGTAATATGAAACAAAATATGTAAAAAAAACTCTGTTCAAATCAATGAATATTTATTAAACCAGTGTTTTGGTATTCAATATTGAAAAGAAATGCTACGGCATCATTTGTTAAACAAAAGAATGAAAATACAGGATAGAGATTCAGCTTGAACAAAATATTCCACAATAATCTTGACTCGACATAAAGATACAAGTCTCTCTTAGCCACTTTGGCCTTATTTCTTTAATACAAATTATCTTAATATAAAAAAAAGAAGAAAAAAGGTAGATAATTTATGACTTTACTAATTGGTTTGTTTCAGCAAAGACAATGACTCCTCTTAGTATTTTAGCATGACTTCTTTAATAAAAAATAAAAATATAAGTAAGGGACTTCTTGCCTCAATGGTACTTCTATAGTTTCGTCGATATATAAGTTAAAAAATATTATCATTCAGATATAAACAATGGCAAGCACACATTAATAAAGCAACATACACTCTTAATGTAAGTATTCACTTGATACGCCGTTAAACTGTAGTTTACTTCGAGCAATACAACAAAAACGATGTACTTTTTTCGCTTCTTGACATACGTAATGACAAAGGCGTCATATGAATCGCACGAACGTTTAAAAACGACGGCGACTCTACGGTCCTCCCCGTTACCCTCGCCGAATGGAGATTTTGAATTCGGGACTTTTTACCCGCCGGACTTTTAGCTCCATCCTACCCTAGACGTTTCGGGAAAGAAATAAAAATAGCCATTTATAGGTATTTCTAGAAGAACCTATTACAAACTCTATTTCCCTTCTGTAATCTATAGGAGAGATCGAGGGTAGTTGACTAACGAGGTTAGTTGACTAATTCCCTTTAATTATTGTATTATGTTATAAATTATGCTGCGATTCGCGATATTGAAGCATATGAATGACCAACTTGCCACTTAATGTGTCACCGTGGCAAACCTTGCGTGTTCTATCAGTGAGAATGGAAAATCTAAAAAGGTCCGTGGGAAGTAAATATTTTTGTTTCGACTATTTATGAATTTTTGTCCACTAAGTATTGCTTGATGATTTTTTCATGAATATTTTGTGGAAACGTGATACATTGGCTATAATTTAGGGTATTTTATTTTATCCGGTGCGTGGAGGTTTTGTACGTACGACCCTTAACACGTTGACAATGTCGGACGGGGTTACTTGACTAAGCATAGGAATACCACTAAAAATTGCACTTTTTATCCTCAAGATGCAGTCGAGGCAAAGAGTTTAGCTGCTCATATCCAAAATCCTCCACCACAAATCCCTCCAAACTCGCCCCTACCAGTTTTACACCCTATCCTCCTTTCAAACTCTCAGGCCTTCCAAATAGACCATAACAAACAGGTAGAAAATAATTACAGTATCTAACACCAAGATACTTAATAAAAAAAAATAACAGTGTGAAGGATTGAAAAAAAATTTTAAAAAATTGTTGGTCGTAGGATATATATGTACGCCTTTAGTATACTATATTCATGGAATTGGCTGCGTATATATACGCCTTTCGCAGGCAAAGGGTTAAAACTGTAAAGTAAATGCCAAGTCAACTAACCCCATCATATTTATCAACTAACCCCACAGCCGGGGTTTGTTGACTTATTCGTCCCACTACTCTAAATGTAATAAAAACTACGATCTAGACTCAATTAAAACAATTTTCAAAATTAAACCTGTATCCCCAATGAAAATTGTAAACTTTTGGTGTGCAACAAGTCAACAAAATACCAACGATCTATTTACAAAAACTAGAAACGTTAAAAATTAGTCAACTAGCCCCGGTCTCCCCTACCCCTACAAATTAGGCTTCCGAGAAAGCTCTCAACCCCCTGTATCGTTAACACTAATTTCAGACGAAAGCACAAATAAGCAGTGAAATTCCACCGAGAGTCTAAACTCTCCTGCAAGATGTGCCCTTTACAACTGAAGGCTGAAAGCTGCCACAATGCTCGTATCAGTGAAAATCGAATTCCTGCAAGAGCCTGCATCCGAACTCTATTTCCTCCCGCACCGTGCGCCCTGGCAAATCAGATTTTCCCAGGAAGCATTCCAGCCGCTGTATCGCTAATACGCGTTCCAGAGGAGAAGCCAAATATGTAACCAGCCGAATTCCTACGAGAGGCTGCCTCTAAATTCGCCTGGATCCCGGCCGACAATCCAAATCCCTGTAAATCAGAATCCCGGGAGGTGTCCGGGCGTTCTCGATCTTCCCACTTGGCGAGGGTCGTTCGTTCCATTAACGGAGGCGAGGCCTTTGATTTTCAGGCCTTCTTAGCCCCTCGATCTCTACCAAGGCGCGCGGCAAGCACACGCAGGCAAGACACGCTTATCCGCGGCCGTGCGCGACAATAGCGGTTCCGAAGTCGCTTTATTGTCGCGCACTTATTGTCCGTCGCGTATCGTGGCTCGTAAACACTGTCCCCGAGCTGAAAGCATGCCTCGCGCGCAGATTTTGTAATCGTTTTAGAGGTTACGCCGAAGGCTAGCCCTTCGCCGCGATGGATCCTCTCGTTTCGACGAGTCGCGAACGTCGCGACGCATTGCGGACCCTCGAGGACGAGAAGATGCCCCGGCAGAGGCGAACAGAGGGCAATCATGCTAATGATGCTTGGGGGCATTTTTATACAAGACACTTTTGTGTCTTATAATAGTTACGGCTGGTATTTCGGATGTGCTCGGTTAGTGGAGACGGTATTGGATCGAAAATGATGGAAAAGATGGAAAGCGTGAATATCCTTTAGATATCAGGCTGGAGACATCAAGGTACCCCGTGTAAAATGGCCCTGGTATCGAGTACAATGTTATATTCTTTTCAACACCCGCGTGAAATGGGTGTTTTTTTTACGCCTGCTGAGAGGGAGCAAAATGACCAATTTCAGACGTATTCGCCTTTTCTACTTGTCTCCCAAGGGAAAAAAAATTTACGCGCATGCGTATTCGAAATTTTTTACTTTGCTCCCAAGGAAACTGGAGTTTGGCGTTACCCTGTGGTGTGAAGATGCATTTGTTGCACTAATCGTTATCGATCATGTGTATTTTTTTTTTTTTTGCGAATCACTCAGCAAGCTATCAAAAACACACCTTTCATGCAGGTGTTGAAAGAAAGTATTGTGCGTGACAAGGGAGAGACGCGAGGCAAAATCGCGTCCCTCCCTTGTCACGCGATGTACTATTGTATCACCTGTTTGCATGTTTTAATGATCCCGAATGTTTTTCTATCGTCGTAAACTGCTGTTGTCTTTATTAACAATAAGTGCCTCGTGTGAAAAGGGCCTAAGTAGTAACGCGTAAGTGGAGAAACAGCCGAAAAAAGCTTCCCCCCTAACTGTCGTTGCATGTTTTGCACGGTGTCGAGCTAATTACTATGAGGGTTTATCTGGGATAAAAGCAAGCAGGCTTGCAACTCTGCTGAATGAAATGCGTTCGCTCTGGACTGTATTAGCCCTCGAATTTTGGAGCTTCTTAAGTAATTTCGAACGGTGGTTGAGGAAATGATATAAGTAACTGTTAAATTGGGCATGTAGTGGGTATCGGGGCTTTTTGAAGGGAATTGGAGTGAAAATGTGAAGGTCAACAAAGATGCAAACAAATGATGGAGTAAGAGACATTTAAAAGGCGGTTTTAAATTGTTAATTGGGAAAAATGAGACGATTCAAAGAGGAGAGTTAAATAATTACAGTTGCATAGTGGAGGTGAACGGATCATTATGTCAATATTTGAATTTGGTGCGGGTAAAACGAGTTAACTCGACTTTAATTACTCTTAAACATAGGCGTTTCTGGCGGAGAAATGATTCCGTTAACGGTTTAGGCATTCGTCTCTTTAACTTAACCAGCATTTAAATTGTTTTTAACTACCACGATAGCAGATGTAAAAAAACTACTTATTTAAAGCAAACATAATTTTCTACACATGATTGCATGTACACCTTCGTTGAAATGATTTTTCTCTTGGAAAATTATACAACCTAACCTGAAATATAATAATCACAACGCAATCTTAAGATCGCAAGTACCTGGTGGTGAAGAAATTAATCTATTTTCCGCGTTAGGTTCATCGTACCATCCTGAACATGTAAACAGATTGACTAGGCATCAAACACGCGTTAAAAAACGTACACATGCCAGATTATAACGCTAATGGACCGAGGCTCGAAACCTGCATTAGGTGCCTACAGTTTATTACAAAATCTGCTTTCTTTCCAGATTAATTTCCCACTACTTTGCATATTGTAACTTATCAGATTTTATAATTTTCAGTTTAACATCTTGCTAGGTAAAGGAACGCTTCGTACGTTTAGCTTTGATGATTATCTAGCATCCAAGTCATTCCATACCAACATTCTATATTCAGTTTTGATAGCTATATTTAAATTACGCATAGTGGAGCATTCCGTGGCGCGCCACACTAAGGGTCAGCGAAGCCTCAAATACCATTACATATTCCAGAATTATAACTAAACTACTTCCTACGAAACTCTAATTTAGAACTTAAAACAACCACCAAAGTCAACAGTAAAAAATAGAAGAAATCAACAACACGAAAAACCCCGTTAATCATCAACAAACAAGTCAGCGTTCGATTTCCCACCAAAGTATCTCCCCATTGGTTCCCATACCATTCCTCGTTCCTCGAGCCTTTTATACTAACCATACCTACATCACCCATTAAAATGGCCATACCAGCACTGCCAATACTCCGTCGATGCCGCAAGATTCAAACGTAACACACGCCGGTATCCTGCGCCACCGAGATCGAGAACGAAACGCGAGAGAGCTCCGTCTCTAACCTCACCCACGTTCCCCATGGGACAGGCGCGCCACGGGCCACGAAAAAAAGCAGCAGAGAGTCGTACGAAACTTCAACTCACCGATGTGGCCGATGCTAAGTGCAGGAATAGAGTCAACGGCGACCCATAGTCCTCGGGAGTTCGAAGAGTCCAAGGCGGAAGGACGACGCAGTCGGTGTCCCGTGCTGGTGGCCCGGGGTGGCGGTGGATCGGCCGGCAGGCCGATGGTTTTCAGTCTCTCTCTCCGAAAGGCACAAGTGTCACTACACCGAGGCACGACTCGCGCACGAGGGCACGGGCTGTCATGCACCGCGGACCGCGAAGTGTCAACGTATCGGAAAGGAAAACACCGGGAACCTCGGGGAATGGTGTGGGACGTGAGCTTCGATCGATGTCCGTGCGCAGACTGCCCTCGCCTCGCCGCTGCCTGGCGTTCGTCATGTTGCGGTCGCTCCCTCTCTCGCTCGCTCGCTCCTTCCGTCTCCTTCCCCCACTATTCCAGCTGTCTTCACGCCCGCGGCGAGTCCCGCGCACGCTTCCCCACCGAAAACGGAGTAACACTCGGTTTTCGCCGTTTCGCCTCGGCCCCGCCGCCCGCGAATCGAACGTTTTCCCCGCGGTTTCCCGTAAATTCGCGCGCCGGCGACGCGCACCGTTCTCCCGCGGCCGGCTCCATTTTACTTACTGCAGGGACGAGATGCGCGCGCACCCAGTTTCCCGCCCGCGCGGGAAAACGCCGGCGACCCTGCGCGCGAGATTCGAGTGGCCGGTCGACGGTCCCGCCGCGAGCGATTAATCGTGCAACGAGGGAATATGGACAGCGGCTGGGGAAAAGCGTTTAATTAATTCATGCAATGGATTCATTTGATAAAAACGAGCGTTAATGGACACGCCGATTCGTGGTTGCTCGTGTTATAATATAATGACAGTAGATTGCATCGGGTTTATTTTGCTGCTGTTTTGTGTGGTATTTTGGAAACAGTTTCCATTTTAAGGTGGTATTCCACTGTGGACGGTCGAAAAATCGAGCTTTTTTAAAGATTTTTTTCTTAGTAAATACAACATATTATGAAATAAATCTTTTTGGTATTTATTAAGCTACTGTTATATTATACCAAAAAAATTAAAGAGAGTATTTTTAATTTGTTTTACTTGTTTTTTACAAAGGGTCAATATGGCACCTAGAAAGATGGAGTATGTTCGTGGTGAAGGTGATTTCCCGGCTTAGGCTTATCTGAAACAAAATATTCGAAAAGATTCTTAATTTGTTTGAGTGTCGCTATTGTCCGTAGCTCAATTAACAATTTTTGTTGAGAAATAACAAAATGGCGCCGGGTTGAAAGAAAAGTTCCCCAAAATGGACTTTTCTCGAATGTTCCCCGAGAAAACTCTCGGTTCTTTTCGACAAAAATTGTTGGTTGAGCTACGGGCGATAGCGACAGTAATACAGATTAAGAATCTTTTCGATTTTTTTGTTTCAGATAAGCCTGAGCCGGGAAATCACTTGCAGAACGAACATACCGCTTTTGTTTAGGTGCCATATTGACGCTTTGTAAAAAACAAGTAAAACAAATTAAAAATACTATTTTTAATTTTGTTGGGATAATATAAGTGTAGCTTAATACAAACGAAAAAGATTTATTTCATTATATGTTGTATTTACTGAGAGAAAAATCTTTAAAAATAGTTTGATTCTTCGACCGTTCACAGTGGAATACCCCCTTAAATACACTATTACAATTGGAGATCTTGCAGCAAGAGGGGTGCAACTCGACTATTTTGACAGTTTTTGAATTATGACGTTTAATATTCGTAAAACAAAAGCTACATCGTTTGGCGCAAGTGTCATGCAAATCCGAAAATAAATGAGCGATTTATTGCAAATTTTGAACCTGCAGCTATTACTGTTTTGTCAATTACGAACGCACGACTACGCCGCACCTCATAAACAGCCTTTTTAATAGACTCTCAAGTGTGTGTTGACTGAGGATGAAGATATTTCCACAGATAATAATGACGAGCAGGCGCAAACAGAATATTATTTTTTATGTCTACAACAAATGTCGACCTATTTCTTCCCTATTTGATTAATAAAGCAAGAATAAATCAATAAAATGTGTTCCTTATTGTGCATAGTTATCAAAACGCGACAGATTTTTGTACTTATTAGTGCAAAGCAGGTGCAGCTCCAGATTTGAAAAATTTTTGCCAACAATAGAAATGACAACTTAGCAACTCAATAACTCTCGTTCTCCTTTCAATGTTATGTCATAGAAATAATTTTATAAACAGTTTATTTCTGTTTACTCGAAACTGGTCAAGATGGAGTTGCACCACCCTTGCTGCAAGGTCTTCAATTGAGTAGGTACTTCCTCTTTTTTTTTAAACTTCCTGTGGAATAAAGTATAAATATAAAATGTCCTGCTACTTCTTGTAATAAACTAGAGATGGCCAAAATTTTTATTTAAATAAAATTTCGAATACAGAATAAATATCAAAACCATTATTCGTCATATGTCGAATAAAGTTAACTCGGCTTAACGAATGAATGACGAATGATTGTGTTAACTTTTATTGGTTATTCGAAATTATATTTAAATACAAAGTTTGCCCATCTCTGCAATAAACGCACGAAGCCTCTGTTTTCTCAAAGATCTCCTGCTCCTCCGTTAATGCAGAGATACAAGCTAATAATTCTTACAATTAGTCAATTTGTTTTATTTCTAGCACAGAGATTTAAATCCAATCTTTAACAGTAAATTTGTCGTTTTACGTCCCTCTTTATTTTTCCTTAATAGATTCATGTTCATCTTGTGCCGTTCGGCCGTCTTTATCCATCAGAAAAGCGAATTAGAAACGGTCTGCATCGGACGTTTCCCGTTTTCCATAGAACCCGGTATTATCCGCGCATTTCCGTGTGCATTCACAGTGCAATCTACGATAACTCATATTCGGCTTCCTTCTAACTATTGGATCCCGCTGTGTGCACACAGTATGCATTTATACGCCGTCTGTATTTGCCACAATTTATGGCACCGTTCGGAACAAATAGGTTTCCTCTGTTTTACATATTCGATTGAGCACATTGATAAGAAACCTCGGATACGAATGTGTATTTTCCTTTCAAAGTACAGCTGACGGTTTCCATTCAACTTCCCAGTTTCCTCCGACGCAACTCCACGTTTCTCGTTAATTTTAAAGGTTCCTAGTTTAAATTACTTCTACTCCACCTTTGCTCTCTCAAATCCGACGCCCTGAAGCTGCCAAAATAATTATAAGGGTAAACAAAACGTGACATGTATGTGTACGAAGTTTAATTCAATTAAAGAAGAATATTTCTAATATTCTAAGTGTTTATTTAAACATAAAATATTGGTTCGTATATACGTTAAATTGTGCCAGGAATTGGATATTAAATTCGTGTTTGGTGGAAACAAACTTTCAGTGGAAGTTAGCTTCTATGCTTCCAACATATCGGTTAGTTTAATATAACAAGTAGTGAACTTCGCAAGCTACTAAAACTTTCCATTAATAGATTGACCTTACTACATTTCTTACGACGTCGCTGAATCGATTTCTTAAAGGTCGATAAACCTAATTTCAAAGGCATAGCTACGAGCGTGTCTTTTACGTCATCGCGCTACTTACGTTCTGATTCCGTATTTAACTCGTGAATTTACTGCAATTCTCCGCGAGTTGATTGAGAGTAATGCGCAACAAGATTCGAGCAACCGATGATAAAGACATCATCCTTTCAGGACGCGTATTATGAAAGAATACTTCGCTCAGCTGCGCGTCGATTAACATCGCTTACTGCCATCAAGCTGAAGCAGCTTTTAATTGTGTAATGTGTACCTTGGACGTTCGATGGAATCGTCTTCGACTCTTTCTGCG